>NC_053159.1:141080391-143809933 GCF_016835505.1 Polypterus senegalus | reverse complement strand
GCTTAAGAAGTCCTCTGATGAGACTGGAGAACCTGTTGGAAGAATGGTCATCTCAGGAGTACTCCATCAATGAAGCCTTAATGATAAAATGGCTAGACGGAAAAGCATATGACAATTTTTACGATTCTGAGAGTATTAGGAAAAAGATTATCTTGTCTGATGAAACAAATAATGAGCTCTTTGGGCAGTACTCCAAACATTATGTCTGGCGATGAATAGGCACTGCTCGTCACCTGACTAATACCATCCTTAAGGTGAAGCATGGTGGTGGCAGCATCATAGTATGGCAGGCATAGGGACTCCAGTGTGCACATGACCTCAGACAGGCCAATCATACAGCCAACACAATGGTGGAGTGCCTTTAAAACAAGTCTCTAAATGTGCTTGAATTGTCAGTCAGTCAGTGTCCAACCCGCTATTATCCTAACACAGGGTCACGGGGGTCTTCTGCAGCCAATCCCAACCAGCACAGGGCATAAGGCAGGAACAAACCCCGGGCTGGGTGCCAGCCCACCGCAGGACATACACACACCCACACACCAAGCACACACTAGGGACAATTTCGATTTGCCAATGCACCTAACCTGCATGTCTTTGGACTGTGGGAGGAATCAGGAGCACCTGGAGGAAACCCACGCAGACACGGGGAGAACATGCAAACTCCATGTAGGGTGGTCCCGGGAAGCAAACCCAGGTCTCCTAACTGTGAGGCAGAAGCGCTACCACTGCAATACCGTGCCGCCCTATGCTTGACTTAACTAGACTTAAACCTCATAGGGCATCTGTGGAGAAACTTGAACATGGCAGTTTGCAGATGCTTTTCATCCCGTCTAATGGAGCTTGAGTGACTCTGTCAGAGATAATGGGATAAACTGCTCAAATCCAGGTGTGCAAAGTTTGTAGAGATTTCCCCAAAAAGATTCAAAGCTGTAATGGCTGCCAAATGGGCTTGTATAAAATACTCAATTAAGGGATTGAATATGTACAGTATATGAATAAGAGATTTCAGTTTTTGATTTTCAATACATTTGCAAACCTCTGAAAATATATTTTCACTTTTCATTATGGGCCTTTAAGTGTAGACTGATGTGCAAAAAGGGCAAATTGATCTATTTAGAATCAAATCAAAAACACAATAAAGTGTGCAGAAATCTATCTATCTATCTATCTATCTATCTATCTATCTATCTATCTATCTATCTATCTATCTATCTATCTATCTGTCTGTCTGTCTGTCTATCTATCTATCTATCTATCTATCTATCTATCTATCTATCTATCTATCTATCTATCTATCTATCTATCTATCTGTCTATCTATCCTTTTAAAAGTAAATCTTTGGAAACCATCTGGCTGAGACAACAATTACTTCAGTCCAATTTGCCATTGTGGTCTGTTTCTCGCATCCATTTACTAAACCTTAACCATTTGCTATTTGTCCATTAGCTGACCACAATTACCACCTTAATGTTCTGTTAAATGTACATTTACTTTAAAGTTTGTGATGGGCTCGTCTTCTAAAGCTCTCTTCCTAGCTCTGTTCATTCCATCCACCTATTGTAATGTTTAACCAGAGACCTGCCTTTTAAAGGAACCTTTTCTTCCACTTTCACATGGCTGGGCTTTTCTAGGCTCTCTTTAATGTTACTGTTAACATCTGCTCCTGTATCAGTCTGTATACTGTATTTCCTTCCATCCACCTATAATTATCTTTAAATGGAGGTCTGCCTTTTATAGTTCCTTTTGTTACACATTCACTTGAACGTGGTGTCCATGCGGTGTGCATTCTTTAATGTTGCAGTTATGTCAGCTGTGAATGCTATGCTAGACCCTTTTATCCGGGCAGGACGTCGTAATGTAAGGACAGTATGGAAGCAGACATCCTGGCCAGGATGGGGTTGAATCAACATCCCATGCAAAACGATAAATTAGTGGACAGTTGGTAGAAGCTGGGATATGAAGAGCGGTTCCTACCCCGGTAAAATAGATGGCAATGCTCTGCTAGTTGGACCCAGTAAGGACGCCCCCAGGGGTTTATGGGAATCTTATTACTGCAGGACAACTCTGTTGGGGGCAATTCAAGGTGAAGGACTCCCTGTTTCAGGAGGCTTCTATCTGACCTGGAAGTGCTTCTGTCGGGCTATGCCCCAAGTACTGGAAGTACTTCAAAAGCGAGCCATCCAGCCTTTTCCAGTGAATCAGAGTTGGGAAGCAGAAGGCAAAGCTCACCTGAAGGAGGAAGAGGAGGAGTGCTTATTGAAAATCCATGAACTGGTTGGAAAAAAGGTGTTTTTTGAAAGTAAAAACCTTTATTTTACACCAGGGACTGTTCAGTGAGTGTCTCTGGGGTTCTGGTGTTCAGTGGTGCCCCCTGTCTTTTACACAGCTCTTAAATCAGAACTTTAAAATTTGGCTGATGCCTTTACCCGATAAAATTAAACTACAGTTATTTAGATCCGTTTTTTTCAGGTGGTGCAGAGGTTGATCAGAGTCACACAATGAGATGAAGGTGGGACTTGAACTCTTAAGGTTCAAAGCTTTTGCCTTTGCCTTCAACGTCAGTCTCCAGTTATTTTACTTTTGTGTTATAATCACACTCTACTGTAATACTGTTTGCACAGTAAAGCATCTTGAGATTGTGCCCTCTATTAAAGGTGCTATATAATCTTTCATTTATGTTTTAACTTGGTTTCAGGAGGCTGGGCTTTGCTGCGCCCCCTGCTGGCCCCCAATACGCTAGCTGTTTGAAAGATGTGAGTATGAGAAAGTTAGAGGTTAGTCGGGCAGTGTATTGTGCATCTAGGACTTAAAAAGAGACAGAAAGCAATACGATTTCAACAATGTGGGGCATTTTATTGCAACTCTTATCTACTCAATAATGAACTCATTTCGCAGAGCCACAGATACAATTTGTGTCGGAACTCCAAACGGCTGCTCCTTTGACATTAAACAGGAACAGAGCACTAAAAAGATTTCCAGGGAAGAAGCAGTTAATTAGCACTTAGTAATTCACTGGGTTACATATGACCTAACCATAGATAAAAAGTTTAAAGGTCTCTTGTAACATTGCAAAGCTATTTGTAACACAAAAATAGCCCTTTCTATGGGCTGGCGTGCCATAGTAGCATGCAGGTTATTTTCTTCCCCTGTCTGCATTGGGGGCAGCTTTCTGCATCAGAAGAATTCTTGGCAAATTAATGTGCTACCTCTTGGGCTAATTAAATTAGAAAGGATCAAAAATACAGAGCGGCTTTTGTGGTGGACACAATGTTGTGCTTCATGCGTCTTTGCTCAGGGAGGAATTTCTGCCATTTAGCCCCTTCTTTGCCTCTAGCAGCATTCTGGACTTTCTAACACAGTCAAGTTTCCTAATTTGCCTGAATGAGAAAGAATTATTAACTGATAATAAGAAAAGGAGCATTCACAGCTCCAGGCTGGGCAGTGCGGAAAAGGGTGAACTCCGTAGCACCTGAAGCGCATGCAACTTTTATTAATTCCTGCCTAAAACAACGCATTCAGGAGTAAAATTGCTGTGCAAATGACACAAACAATTACGGTTGCAATTCCTCTGTGCTGGAAATGTGCACATCTTGGTTGAAGGAATAACTGGATGAACTAACTAGCAAGTGTGCTGCCATCCTGATACTGATGAGCAGGGCTGCCTTCATTATTCCGGACCAGGATTCCACTGCTCTACTTTTTATCGTATATTGAAGGCAATGAATGAGACAATCGTTACCGCACCGTCTGAACCAACACCTTGAAACGGAGAGTCAAAAAGTGGGCAACTGAAAACAAATTCTTTATTATAGAATTAGTTCTCTTATCATTAATGCATTACTGAATTTTTGTACATTTCTTTGTGTCATTGTGCATTACAGTCTTAAAAAAGGCCAATCATGTTACAATAATTTCCATACAAATGCAGCACAAATGAGGACTACAAATCTTTGCTCCAGTGTGTTCATACAGATTTAATTCACTATGGATAAAAAAAAATAAGTCAGTCTTTGTGGGGTAGCACAGTAATGTAGTGGTAAGCCCCATAGTGCCTCATGGCTCCAAAGTCCCAGCTGCTGCCAGTGAGGAGTTGGTATATTGGTAATCACTGGATAGATGTCCATGTTCTTCCCAAGTCTGAATGAGTTTTCTTATCAACTCTCACATCCCAGAAGATGGAAATGCTGAATGATTCCATATTGGCTCTCCACGAGTAAAAGTGTGGTTGTGTACAGAAGTGAACCTTGCGATGTTCTGGTGCCCCACCAAGGAGTATCTCCTGTCTTGTAGTCAGAGATGGATCCACCCTCCTTGACCCTAAGTGGCGTTGATAATGTTATGTAATGAATCTAAATAGATGTTTCCTGAGGTGCTCTGAAGTTCATCACATTGACTGATGAATCTGATGAATGAGCGAGTGAGAATATGTGTGTTAATGGGCCCAGTCGGTTCTTGCCATGTTACTGAAGCTGCGGGGTTTGCAGCATTATGATCCTACAGTGGACTGCTAGTGACAGTTCTGAGAAGATCAACAGGCGTTATTCTAAAATGTCCATTCAAACATTCATGTTCAAAGTGCTTAATGCATTGGAGTATTGGATGCTGTACAATAACCAACTCTGGATGGAGAGCTAAGGCAGGGCTCAGTTACACTCACGCTAAGGAGCTTTATGGACTCGTTTATACTGTAGGGTCAAACATGTTGTATTTACACAGTATAGCAATACATTGTGTATAGTATGCAATACACTGTGATGCCTCAAAAATCCTGTCATCCTGACCTAAAAAATCTCAGAACACATTTGTCAGTACCAATGTAAGTCAAACCCAATAAGACATCAAAACATCAATATAAAACAGATCAGATGTACTATCTGAGAATCCTACGTGCCAGCATGAGGGTGGTGGTTGGATTCTAGATGTTATTCCATTCTCAATAAGAATTGTACAGGAGGCTTTACTCTACAGTGATTACATCAAGCAACACAGTATGTAAAAGACACTTGTACTCTTTGTCACACAGAAGATATCATGGAAATGACGCTATGCTTTTTATAATCCTTCTAGCTGTCCCCTGCAGCTTCGCCCGTGTAGAACTGAAACAGGACAATAAAGAGGGCCCTGCCTGGCTCCCCATTCCTGACATCACGCTTCCGCCTCCCCTCAGCCTGCAGCCTCTGTCTCGGATTAGCGTGAATATATCTCTCCAAACTATGATTCTTAGCGCAATGAGAAAAGTCACAAAATCAATCGGAATGTTCAAGCATATTTTAGAAATAAGCCGATCTAAATCCGCTAAGTAATTCTCTCGTTCTTTAGCTAAGCGGACATAACTTAGGCCCCCAGGGGAGGTGCATGAGTGAGGAGGGCCTGCCACCTCCCCTTGGCCCGCTGTGTCTCTCTCCGATTCGCTCAAATAAATCGGTACCGCAAGCGAACTGTGATACTTAGCACAATGAGAGAGGTCGCAAAATCAAACGGAATGTTCCAACAAATTATAGAAAAAAAACCTGATCTTAATCCATTTAGTAGCATCTTGTGAAAAGTGGACAGACATACAGACAGACATTGGATTTTATATGTATTGAGATTTTATTTTTTATCTTTACTTGCACTTCCTTATGCTGCACCTAAGACCTGCTTCTTCCAGATTATTATTTTTTTTGTCTATAAATGTTCTTATTACAGATTGAAGTTTCCAAGTCATGGCAGACGCGGTCACCAGAACTCAGTTCAGCTACACTCCAAGTGTTATTAAATCTGCTTGATGGTGGTCACAAAGTGATGGAGTCTATCTTCGCAGTATTAGAAGAGGATGAGAACCAACACTTATTGGGATGTCAGTGACAAGAACCAACACAGAATGGGATGTCTGTCCAATGCAGAGAACACTCACCGACCTTCACGCACTGTGCCAGCATACCAATTATACATCTTTGAGATGTGAAGGCAGAAACCGTCATACCATGAGAAGCACAGGGAGAACATCCAAACTCCACACAAGACAATGACCAAGCCTGGATTCAAACCAACTCTCATGGAGTTGTGAGGACGCAGAACTAACCAATGCTGCGCCACACAGGCCATTGCTTTCATGCAACAAAAATCAAGTAATGCACAAATTAAAATCAATCCAATAAATACAGCAAGCGTTTAAAAATGCGTTAGATATATAAAATAGATGATTCACCAACTTTAGTTTGTAATCTGTAAACTTGGTAGCCATGTGAACGCCATGGTAAAATCTTGTTTTTTTCCAGTTTCAGGTGGTTGTTTTGTCGAAACGCAACCTTGAAACAGTAATACATGCTTTTATAACCTGCCGTCTGGATTACTGCAATGCACTTCTTTTTGGAATTAGCCAGGCCTCCAATGCTCGCCTACAGCTGGTGCAAAATGCCACTGCTCGATTTTTAACTGGCACAAGCAAGCATGAGCATGTTACCCCGATTTCGGTTTCCCTTCACTGGCTTTCAGTTCGTTTTCAAATCCATTTTAAGCTCCTTGTATTTGTTTTTAAATCATTTAATGGTTGTGCCCCATTTTATTTGTCGGAACTGCTGTACCCTTATGCACCGTCTCGCTCTCTCAGGTTTGCAGACCAGATGCTTTTACGTGTTCCTAAGGCACGGTGCAAACTCCGAGGTGATCAGGCTTTTTCAGCTGCAGCTCCAAAACTTGGGAACGGTTTTCTGTTGCACGTTAGGCAGGCTTCTTCACTTGCTGTCTTTAAATCCTATTTAAAACACACACTTTTACTCCACTGGCGTTTAACCCAGTATATGTTGACTATCTGTGAACTTTATATTATGAATTTCTTCAGCTCTTATGTGTTTATGTGCTTCGGTTTCTTTTACCCTTTGGTTATTGTGTGTCTGATATGTTGGGTTTTATTTGTACAGCACTTTAGTCAGCCTTGATGTTGTTTTAAAAGTGCTTTATAAATAAATAAATAAAAATAAATCTTCAAGACGATGGCAGATATCAATCAATCAGTGCCTAAGATGTCTCACCACGTTGTTTCATTCCCATGGCCACTTTTATGAAGTAGGAACAAAGGAAGCTATTAGATGTCCAGGAACCAGTGAAACAAAAATGGTGAAAATAAAACATGGACTTTGCCTAATCATGACTTCCAGCGGGAAAAATGGCTTGAGAAACACTAATTAGTCAAACGTGTAAATCTTTAGGAGGGAAACCAATACAATGTAGAGAAAGTCTGTGCTGACCTGCACTGTCCATAAAGGCAACACCTAACAACTAAGACACTACAGTTAAGAATCAGTGGCTTGTTCTGCTACATGTCTAAAAATTAAATGTTTTAATTATATAAAATGAATGTGGCTGTAAGCATGGACTTGTCAGATATAATTAAAGTGGCTACCTTATAGTACAAATGTGTATTGTCCGTTATATGAATGGCATTGGCTGTTTGCATTCCATTTAAAATGGAAGTGGCACCTTGACACAGTATCTTTGTCATCACCTTGCATCCATGGTGGTTATCTTCAGCTGTAACATACATTTGTGAAATTCCTAAACCAGTCATAATCCATGACACCTTCAGCATGCCCTATACCTGTGTGGCCAAATGCTCATTGTACCTACATGCCCAAGCCACTCCACTTATGTTTTACAATCCACAGGAGCATCTTCCCCCCCTAATGTCCCCCATATGTTTGCACTGCCATCCCTGACATGCAGAGGGACTCCAGCAGTTCTTTGTAGGAATTTTGTTTCAGCAGCTTCTCCTCCCAATCACATTCTTTTGGCCACATTGAAATTATAGGTAAAGACCGAGATGTTAAACCAAGAACTTTATCAGGGCAATCTTTAAATTCTATTTCACTCTGTACTCATTATAAAGCCACAAGTCACTATTTTATGATCTACAGTACATGCAATAAAGAACCAACATTTTAGTAATGAATTTGTTAGCTGGTAACAGCAAACACAGGCTCAGATAGATAAATCATGGCAAACCTGATGAAAACTTTACTGGTGCAGACATTTAAAATTACTTGTTGCTATAATATTTCATTCTCAAGCTCCAAAAGAAATATTGCACTAAGTGTGTGTGTGTGACCATACCCTGTGGTAAACTGCCATCTTTCTCGGGTTTAATTTGTGCTTTGTTCCTTGTGTGGTTTTAGAAGAATGAAACTTGAATATTTAATTCAACAATCATCAAAAAATGTCAGCCATTTTGTTTTGCCCCAGCTTAACTAATTCTTAACCATTCATTTTGTACTCTTCTTATTTAGCTCAGGGTCGTGGGGACCCATACCTATCCTGGTAGCACTGGACACAAGGAAGGAAGCAATTAGTTAAATGTTGCCAATTTTCATTTTGTATTCAACATTTTTGATGTGGGAAGAGAATCGGAGTACCCAGAGAAAAATCAGTGCAGACACAGGGAGTACGTGTTTGGAATTCACATCCAGGAATGCAGATTTGCGATGCACCAGAGTCAATCACTGCTCCACTGTACCACCAAGCTGCTACATAGCTTATATATATACATGCTGTAAAGTATGAGCACACAGGGGGCATCTTCAGGGCTCTCAGAAGGTGAATGATGCCACCCTGAGCAGAAAAAGGGTGCTGTTGCTAATCACGTCTCCCTTTTCTATTCGCCATGGCTCACCACCTGGAGGAAGCGTGAACCTGTTTCGCTTCTGCCAAGAAGTCACACCCCCATACACCCAGCAGCCGGGGTTCATTCTAGGACCACCGCTTGAAGAGTACAGAGAGCTTCCTCTATGATTTCAACAATCTGTTTTGCCTTAATGCCAGTTTTGCACCCACAGGTGCTGTTTACTAACCCTTGTTTTGACGCCACAGTTTAATGGAGAGCTACTGTCAACCCTTTGTTAGACAAAATGCTTTCTGCACTTTAACAGTATATAAATCCTCCAATCCAATTCAAGGTTGCAAGGGGCTCCATCCTATTCCAGCACTGGGTGCAAGGCAGGAAACAATACTGGACAGGCTGTCAGTGTTTAAGGGACATGTCCACACCCACACACACACACATATGCACTCACACTCAGTCACATCAGGACCAGTTTAGAGTTTCCAATTGACATAAAACACAAGTCTTTGGGGATGTGGGAGGAAAACTGGAGCACCGGAGAAAAGCCCATATAGACAAAGGGAGAAAGTACCAAGTGTACACAGACCGTGTTCGGGCATTTGAGGCTGTAAGGCAGTAGAGCCAACAACTGTGCTACTCAGCTAAGCTTTTAACAAAGTTCAAAATCCTGTAATTGATTAAGTAGTTCATTACATACTCACACAGTGCAGCCAGAATAGGTCCTGTTGGTAACGCCTTAAAAATTAAAAAAAGAAGAAAAAAAGAGAAGAATTATTACTAAGATAATTTCCCTGGTGACTTACCTGACAAAAGCAGGGTGGATAATACGAGTGAGAACTCAGGATTTTGAATCTAGGTCGCACACAGTTACTGATCTTGGCTGGGGACCCATAATAGAGCTCTTTCCTGACCTAGATACTCCTGTAGGGAAGACATAGAAAGCCATTTACTGAACATCTACTTCACATTAGCATGGAGACATTAAGGAAATCATCTTCACTTTATCAGAACTAATTTATACACTACAGGTTTATTCTGTAAAGTCTTACGGCAGACAGTGTGGCCGAGTATTCCCACTTCTAGCTCACTGAGTAATGGTGAGTAAAGCATGAAAACCTGTCTCTGCCCCAAGTTTAATATACATGCCGCTGTGGCAAAAAGAGAGAGAAAAAGAAAAGTTACACTTAACAGCCAATCAGGTTACCTGTCCATTGTGCATTGCAATGGGTCCAACCAGTTAAAATTGGATTATGCTGTACTTGACACACCATTAAAAGAAACCTTTGTGAACAGAAATTCATTGATTCTCATTCAAGCCTTTCTTGATCTGCTCACTGGCAGTGAATTTATCTGGACTAGTATGAGGTTCATGCTACCAGGACTGCTGTGTCACTGACTAAGCCCAAATACTTATAGGCTGATAACCATAGCATGGGCAATGGTGCCATTTGAATAACCTTGACATGTGGCATGCTACTAGAAAAGGAGCAAAGGGATGTTCTGTGATGCTCAGGTGCTGTTTTAATGCATGGACTCATTACAGTGCAACAGTAACACATCAGTGTTTATTTAAATAGCATTCTTTGCAAAACACCTTAATGAATATACAAAGCAAACTATAGTGCCTTCAAAGAGAAATAACTTATTTAATACCCAATAAATTATAAGGGAATCCTGCTATCCATCATGCAACTCCTTCATTTTATGGTATTCATTGAAAGGACACACAAGATTGTCAACTTCCTTGAATGTCAATGCAACATGAACACCCCCTACTCTGAGTAACCATACCTAAGACACTGTCCCCAGCAGAGCATGGACATTTTGGGATGCCAACTACAGTCCTCCCTAAACCTTCTTAAGACTGATTTACTCCCTGGAGCAGCAGTTATATAGTCATAAGAATGTAAAAAAATTGAGAAATGAAAGGAGACCATTCAGTCCATCAGGCTTGTTTGTTTAGCTCATAGCTAAGCTGTCCCAATACCTCACCCAGATGCTTCTTAAAGATTGTCAAGGCTTTTGCTTAAAAAACATTTCTCAGTAGCTTATTCCAGATTCCTACAACTCTTGGTGTAATAAAGGCATCAATCTTAAATGCATTTCCTCTTAACTTAAACTGTTATCCTCAAGTATGTGATACACCCTTGATGAAAGATTCTGCTGAATCTACTTTATCAATGCCTATGAGAATTCTGAAGACCTGGGTTAGGTCCCCCCACAGTCTCCTCAACAAAAACAGGTTTAACTCTCTAAGACTGTGAATGTACGACATGTCTTTAAGTCCTAGGATGCATGTGGTTGCTCTCCTCTGCACAGTGCTGTTATGTCTTTTTTGTAGCATGGTGACCAGAACTTCACACAATACTCCGGGTTTGGTGTCAATATTTTATTATATAGTCTAAGTATAACATCACTCTATTTATATATATTTTTGTGATATAAACTAACATTTTACTTGTCTTTTTTAAAATTCCTCTGCACATTGCTTACGCAATTAAAACACTACATGAACATACCCTCTAAATCCTCTTCAAAGGGTGCTTCTTGTAGGACAGTGTCTTCCATGTTCTGTTCATAATTGACATTGCTGTTGCATATTGTTTCAACATTAAACTGCATTTTCCAAGTGTTCACCCAGGTTTTTATTGATCTCTTTTTCCTTAAAATTTAGTGTTGTCTGTGAATTTCAAAAGTTTACTAACAATACAATGTCATTAATATAAATCAGAAAAAGTAACGGTCTAAGGACAGACCACTGGTGACCTCACTTCACTTGGAGGATTCTTTAATTATCTGTACACTTTGTCTCTTAACAGTTAATCAACTTGGGGTCCAGTTTTGTTGGTTACCACTGATGCCTACACCTTCTAGTTTCAGAATTAATCTTTGGCTTTGCCACTGTATTATCAAATGGTTTTTGAAAAGTAAATTATGTTATACCAGTAACAGCCCATAAACTTGACTTGAGTATTCATAGTTTTCATAATCTTTCTCTGAACGTTTAGCATTTGTTTGCTCAGAGGTTGAGGCGCTTGCTGCTTCTTTTCTCCACTGTAGTGGCCTGCTTCTTCTCTTCTTCTCTCAGCATCTTATTTCGTTAAAACTGATTAAGTCAGTGTTTATGTTGCAATTACTTAATACGTTTTCTTTAATTTTTCACTTAAACTGATGCTTAAGTCTTCAATCTGCCTCAAGAAAGATTTAAGATATGAAGATGTAGGGGAAGTGACATCGAAGGTGGTAGGGATGAGAACGGCAACCCATACACATGCGCCACACGGCTGCCCTACTGGCCACTGCTGAGAGTTGATTCTACAATTAAATAAAAATAAAAATAGGAATAACCTTGGAGGTCAATCATGGCCCCGAAAGTGGATAGTAGACGTCACATATTATATCTATACCAAATTTCAGTTCAATAGGTCAAATGGTTTGCAAGCAACAGGTGATTTAAAATCCTAGACAGACAAACGGACAGTCACGGTAGCATATTATATATAAAGATGTTTTGCTTTTGTCGACTATTCCAGTTGCCTGCTGAAAAAAATCTAAGTGATTGGTTTGGAAAAATCTTTCTCTCCTAAACCCATGTTAGCTGTTATTCAGTAAATTATTCTCATACTAGACATTAAGCCCGTTACAATAACGGGGGCTAGAACAGTAGTGCATAAACATTTGTATGAACAGTCTATATTAAATGGCAAGGGACCTTGTATGTGGCTGTAATATGCGTCACTGTATTTTGTGCCTTTAATTTTCTCTCTCAGTAATACTGGTTTGTATTTCCGTAAAAGGCCTGTAATTTTGTCTGACAGTAAGTAATACAGTGGAACCTCGGTTCATGACCATAAGTCGTTCCAAAACTCTGGTTGTAACCCGATTTGGTCTTGAACCGAAGTAATTTCCCCCATAGAATTGTATGCAAATACAATTAATCCGTTCCAGACCGTATGAACTGTATGTAAATATACTGTATATTTTTTAAGTTTTTAAGTACAAATACAGTTAATTATACCATTGAATGCACAGCTTAATAGTGATGTCTCTCGCGTGTGTGTGTCTCTCTTAAGCGCGCGCCTCTGTGTCTGTGTGTCTGTCTGTTTCTCTCACAGACTGTCTGTCTCGCGTGTGCCTGTGTGTGTGTGTGTCTGTCTCGTGTGTGTGTGTGTCTGTCTCGCACGCGCCTTTGTGTGTGTGTCTGTCTCGCGCGTACCTGTGTGTGTGTCTGTCACTGTCTCTGCACAGGGAATGCACAGGAAGAGACTGAACACGTGCCGTGTGGCCCCGCGCATGCGCACTTCACTAGAAGACACACACACGGACACCTGGACACACACAGGGGTTTCCTGTGTGTATGTCTGTCTCGCGCGCACCTGTGTGTGTGTATGTCTCTCTCTGCACAGGGAACGCACAGGAAGAGATTGAACACTTGCCGTGTGGCCCCGCACATGCGCACTTCACCAGAAGACACACACACACGGACACCTGGACGCACACAGGGGTTTTATTAAAGAGGATAGGTACTTTTCCAATGTATTTCTATTTATAATTGTCATAGTTTTGCATGAAATTGGAGTAAGACTTATTTCTTTATAATTATCAGGATCCATTTTGTCTCCCTTCTTGAAAACTGAAGTCTTCAGTGTCAGTGAATCACCCTCCAGGATCTTCTGAGGTATGTACTACCTGTTATATATGTGCACTGTGTCATAATCGAATTGCAGGGTTCGTTTATGCAGCCATGGGCTGTAGGTGTGCATTTATGAAATAAGTTTGATTGCTTTGGTCTGAGAAGTGTGGAGCAAAAATAAAAAGGAGCTTTTGTATTGCACTTACGGGCTGTCAGCATCTCTCTCTTTTAGACATAATACTAGGCAGTTGAATTAACGTTATCCTCTTCTGCTGAGAAGACACCCAATGAAGGATTTGACTCCGCCCTTTCTGGTCCTCCAGCTGTAAATCTCACGGTCCCCGGGAGGAGGGATCACTTAATACAAGAGCGCACCATTAGTGACTAAAGCAGGCTTGGCAAGCTGAGAGAGATTCCTGAACTGAAGGAAACCCCCATTTTTTGTCTGTTTTGGCACCATCTGGCACATATTTTGTTTTCAGGTTTAATTTGATTAAACAGGGACAAGCAGGTTGGCACCTTAACATTTCTTCTTGTGAACCTGCAATGCTCATCGACCATAAGTCACATTTGCAACTTTCTATTCCTTTAGTACTTATTCTTTCTCAAGGAGTGCTCAAATATACCTATTAAGGGTTTATAAATGACTCATTTCATTTCCTTTTAAGAAATGTGGTAAAATCCCATCAGGGCCAGGAGTTTTATTAGTCTTCATTGTTTTCAAATCAGTCTTCTGTTTTCAAACCAAGGGACTTAATGTTTTTTTTTACTTCTGCATTTACTTCCATTTGTTTCTACTTTTAAATATTTACTTGGGTGAAAAATTTGTTCAGTTTGTTTGTTGCTTCCTTCTCATTTTTATTGATTTCACCTTTGTATCTCTAAGGTTTTGTAAATTTTTTTTATCATCTTTTTGCTGGAATAGTACTCAAAAAAATGCTTTGTGTTTATTTTGGCCGTGCTAGCTGTTTTTTTTTTTTTTTCTTCAGTTTCTCTTTTGGCATTTTGAATGATTTTTTGATCTCTGGCAGTAGTGTCTGGTATTCCACTAAGTCAGAAGTCCTTGGTTAGATGTGCCACAGGATATCGTTCATCACCTATATAAATTCCATGTCATGAATCATAGCCTCATATACTGCTGAGCAGGCTGATTTTACCCTGTGCTAATAATTCTCACCTTTTGCCAGATAGTGGAATAATAAATCACTGCCTTACTTTGATTTTAACATAATTTTGTGCTCATGCTGTGATATTATAGCACAGTAGTTAGCAAGGCCACATGGAATCAGTAACTTGGATTTGAGGACTAAGTCTTGTCACTGTCTGTGTGGACAGCATATGATCTTCCCATATCTATGAGGGTTTCTAGTTGAGTTTTCCACCTTTTCTGTTACATCCCAAGAGGAGTATATTGGTGATCATAAACCGGCCAAGCTTTAGTGTGAGTGTGTCAAAGAGTGTGGTCTGTGATGGACAGGCATCCTTTCCTTGGGTGATTTCTGCCTTGAACTCAGTACTGCTAAAGCTGTGGTCCCCACAACCATAAATTTGATTAACAAATTTTGAGAATGTTTTATGTTGTTACTCATGTGTAGTGTGACACATTTTAAGTAAGGTGGACTACTGATATTCAGGTTATCTACTATATTTTGTCTTAGAGCATATATAACCATTTATTTAATAGCTCTATAAATTGCCCTAGGTTGGTTTTCACTACAGAAAGTTGTTGTGTCTTGGATATGGTGTTATCCAATAAAACCTCATTCAATTGTCATTGTATAACTGAGCATTTCATCATCCCTAACCATCCATCAATTTATCTTACCTGGCCAGGAATCAGTCCTCGATTTTAGAAGCTACTCCACCACATGACATAGCTGCCACAAAGCTCACAAAAAGTGTTATAATAAAACATATGTAAACAAGAAAGTGACATTATCGGGACAGGAACCGGAAGTGGCATTGTTGGGACCAGAAGTGACATCATCCATACAAACCTCCTATTCCAATTCTTCTCCAAGTTGCTCCACACCAAAAATACACTCAAGATCAAAGTGTAAGATAAACAAATAAATATGCCTGTAGTGTAATTACAATGAGAACATTAAAATTGCAGAAGAACACAGTCCAGCCAAATGGACGTCTAATGGTAACGGGTAATAAAGAACTTTAACACCATAACAGCATACAGTTTATGTGACTAAAAGTCTAAGCAATGAATGCACGTGCTCGTGTGTATGTTTACAAAGGTGAAGGAGCCATCCCTACAGTGTCCAATCCTCTCGGGATCCTCAGAGTGCTATTTTAATTAAAAGAATTAGTACAGTGGATCCAGGAAGTTACTTTAAAATAAGTTCAACAAGAACATGGACACACATTTGCAAAATTGTTACAGGAAAATTTCACACAAGCTTTAGTACTAGGGCGTCGTACCATGTTAGCCATTATGGATGTAGTGAGAAGTTAAGCAAAGGGGCCCGAGTTGCCTCGAAAGCTTGCATATTGTAATCTTTCTAGTTAGCCAACAGAGTTGTCATTTTGCTTAATGTCTCACTACACAAGCTTTAGAAAGATTTTATACATACAGAGAACCTTCTTCATCTTCTTCTTTCGGCTGCTCCCGTTAGGGGTTCATCTTGCTCCATATCTTCCAGTCCTCTGTACCTTGCTCTGTTACACCCATCACCTGCATGTCCTTTCTCACCACATCCATAAACCTTCTCTTAGGCCTTCCTCTGTCCCTCTTACCTGCCAGCTCTATCCTTAATATCCTTCTCCCGATATACTCAGCATCTCTCCTCTGCACAGGTCCAAACCAATGCAATCATGCCTTGCTGACTTTGTCTCCAAACTGTCCAACCTGAGCTGACCCTCTAAATGTACTCATTTCTAATCCTGTCCATCCTCATCATACCCAATGTAAATCTTAGCATCTTTAACTCTGCCACCTCCAGCTCTGCCTCCTGCTTTCTGGTCAGTGCCACAGTCACCAACCCATATAGCATAGCTGGTCTCACTACCGTCCCGTAGACCACAGAGAACCATAGACACATAGAATAAATTACCACGTAGTGTGGTAGAGAGTAGAACTTTTAGAACATTCACTTGACTATGTTATTTTGGAGAAATTAGATGGATATGACTGGCAAGTTTTATTGGGCTGAATGTCTTGTTCTCATACAACATTTTTCTAATATTCTAATATCTAAGGATGGTTAGAGGTACGTTTTAAATGTGTAACTTTTCATTTGATTATTTCTCACTGCAGTAGGTTCTCCATAAGACATCATCACAACTTGACTTTCATATGTTTTGTTATTTTTTCCATTTCCTAAGTGATCTTCAGGAAGGGCATAAACAGTGAAACAATTCTGGAGATTTAAACTTCTTTTGTAATAAATGACTGACTGTCCAGTACTCAGCAAAGAATTTTACATGTAGGGAAGCACGTAGTGTGCATTTATACACTAGCCTAAGTTTTGAATAGCACCCTTATTTTGAATTTTCATAAAAATGCTTATATATAGTATTTGTGCATCAGTGGGCCAGCAGGTCAGTAATGCAGTGGTTGACCAATATAAATTCTTTTTACATAGACAGTATTGTAATCTCATTTATTAGAAAGCTGACAGTGAAACTTAGTTTATGACATTAAAATGAGATCTGATCGTACTGCTCATTCAGGGTTAACAAGCATGAATGCAGTTTAACACATAAAGGATATGATTTTGGAAAGTGCTACATGAGGATGATGTTTTGGAGTGGTCATCCACATGGACACATGATAAGAAACAACCTTGACCTCAAACAAATAAGCTAAGAAAGCCTGTGTGGCCCATGTGAGAGACTCTGTGGTAGGTCATGAGAAGAAGTACAAAGATATGTGTGTAAGTGTCAAGTGAAACTAGGTCATAGGTGGTTTTTGTCAGGTCACAGAAAGGCTAAATCTCTGTTTGTTATACTAGGTTAGTGAAAGAGTAAAAAAGGCATATTCGAAGGATCTTGTTTCAGAATAGAAAACATCAACCACATCAAAGCTTACTTTCAAATCTATGTGATAACAGAGGATTTTCGAGTAAGGTTTCCAAAAGCATGCTGCTAGATTGACTGGCGAGATTGACCTGGTTCAGTGTTGAATTGCTCTCTCATCCAATGTGGGTTCCTCCTTGGCAACTATTGCTCCCACATAACTCCTTTGTACTGGAAACACAGGCATTGATAATGCAAAGAAGAATGGATGAATAAATGGTCTTTAAAAATGATTCTAGCAATGTTTCCACCACATGGAAGGCTATATTATTTATCCATAGGTTTATCCACCTTAATAAAAGGACTAGTGCCTATGTGTGTGTGTCTGTGCATCTGTGTGTCTGTCCAGTTGTTACAGTATTGAAGCAAATTTTAAAAATAGGCTAAACATGTCGAAAAAAGGTAAAACAAATCAAAAATGTTAATAAAAATACCAAACAAGGGCATTAAAATGAGAAAATTGGTCTTATCAGCCCATTCTGTTGTCAGACACGATGTATGAGAAAAAGCAGTGTGGTAGCACCCAGAGATTTATAGCTGTGATGCTAATGACTGATAACTTTGCATTGTGGGTATTGGATGAGTGAAAACTATGATAAATTAACCAAAGCCCAAAGACAACTAGGCCACAGTCGCTAAGCCAGGCCAATATGGCAGCGACGGCCACCACATTTTCCCTGCAAAACACTTTGTCTATAAAAGTTGTCAGTCCTACAAGTGATGCAACAGCAAGTGACAAAAATGGGTGCCTCGATCCAAAGAGGAAAATGCTGTGATGATGGAAAGGTATCGAGTATGCATTAATATACCAGACCCAATAGATTACCCATGTATCAAATGAAAAACATGTGTTCTACGTTGTTTACTTACATTTCAATCCATCTTACACAGGTAGCACAACTAGTAGATTTATACATCAACATGCGATATGTCTCCACTCTCTGAACGTTATGCTTTGTGGTTTTCAGGAGTTTACAATGCAAATTCTAGTGGGGCTTCTGGGTAATTGTATATTGATTACAGGATTTAAAATCATAGACAATTCAAATCTGAGGTGTGTTTTTGGGTTTCTTGTACTTTAAAAAAGTTTTTAGATTATTTACATTTTACTGCAACTCCATTTACTTGATTCCAGTGCTATGATGCTTGATGAGTGTGTTGATAGAAATTGTGACCCTGACCTGGTTAAAACAAGAGCTTGAGTGGCCATATTTTATCTGAGTTTGATGAATAATTCTTGAAACGCTGCATTTTCTTTTTCTACTTTTGTTTTGACTATAGTTTTGTTTTCACTGGCTTTGATTCCTTGGTTTAGTTTGGATATCTGTTGAAAGATTAGTTTAACCTCCTATTAACGAACATGATATACTGTATACTGTATATGTATTAAGTGTTGGTCCTCTGTCACTTAGTATCGCCAGTCTTCAAGATAGTATATGGTCATGATTTGTGAGTATAGCAGCATTACTTTGAGACTTCTATATTTAACTTTATAAAGACAACTTAATATCTATACATAACAAACACATTAGACATTACACGTTTATATTTAGAGTAAGCTGTGTGCAGCTCAGTTCTAAGGGAAATAATAATAGTCAGATTTATGAAAATGTGTGAAAAACACATAAGAACGTAGTGGACCTCACTTAAGTCTAATTATTAGACCCATCACCCAGTTCCTTCAAAGTTTAGAGAAGGCATAGTCTGTTCAAACCAGGATCTGAGTGCCAAAAAGGACATACTTTACTTTACTTAGGCCAAGGCTATTCAATTAGCCAGATCTTTATATATAATATGCTACTGTTCGTGGCTGTTCGTTTGTCTGTCCAGGATTTTAAATCACCTGGATCTCGCAAACTGTTTGAACTATTGACATGAAATTTGGTACACATATACTACGTACAGATAAACTCCTTCATCATCAACAACCTCTCACTGCACAGTAAACACAAAGTTTTGTTCCAGCTCAAACAAACATCTACCTTTCTGCCCATTCATTGTTTAATTGTCTGTTTTTTTGCGTGAACTTTCCTCTATTTTATTATAGAAAGTGGCATATTTTTAAAGGTACATTATAGATAAGCTGCATGTGGATAAAACATGCAGGAAATGAAAAAAATGAATTACTTATGGCAGCTTGCTTTAGCATGAGCCTGCTGTTAACACCAAGAGGGTAGGACAAACTAGAACAACAGACACATTTTCTTAGCCTGATAAGCATCGACAAAAAAAAATCCAAATTAATTTGTTTTGATTAGATTCCAAGAACTAATCAAAGAGCCAGTAAAAAAATAACTTAGACTTTCACTAAGCTTTGCTCTCGTCCCACACCACAACTAGACGATGATGGCATCAGTAGTAACTTTTAAAACTGGATTTTAAATTGGTTAATCAGCCAGAGACAAAAATTACAGATAAAAAGTAAATACTTTATGTGTGTTATGAGTATTAGACTTTTAAAATTGTTTTCTTGCAAAAGTCATACGTGTAGTTTTTTGACACCAAAATCATTTTGGGCTACTTATTTTTAGTTTTAGACTTGGGAAATAAGTATATTTAATTTGTGTTTTGGTTTTTCTTTTGGATTTGGCCACAGAACTATTGTCTGACCTATTCCTGACTTTTTGACTATGATTCCTTTCTATTATTTAGATTTTTTTTCTTATTAGCCTTAGGGCAGAATAACGCGGAGTGAGATTATCAGTGGAATCCCTGGAAGTTCTTCCATTGAACTGTTAATTTGTCTAATATATACTAATGAAATAGATTAGTAACCTTGTGAAATTCAGAGATGACACTAATATAATACATAAATAGTGATAAGCAAAATTGGCAAGTTTTAATTCACATACAGTTTTGTGAAACTTATACTGAAATTCGACTCATAGTTGATATTGTAACTGAAAAAATGGAACTCACTAAAACATTTTTTGGGGTTTAAAAGATTTTTTGGGGGCACGGGAAACAAGGAAAACTGCTCAAAAAGCTTTGTTCACCCTTTAATTCTTATCTGTGTTCTTTTCCGTAGCTTGTAATCTGTACTTCACTTGTGAAATTAATTTTATTTATGCTTCTTGTTCACATCACGGAATCGGAGTTCAAACCGTTTTTTTTTTAATGTGACACACTGCATATTTTAGCCACATAATGAGACACAGAAGCACACCGTCATGTATATTTCTGTGAGGGAAATTTAACCCGACCCTGTTGTTACCTAAAAACCACCCTATTCTACTTAAGACTTTAAATACCAAATAACAGGCAGATGCATGCAGAGTTAATGTAAGAAAACACTTCCAAACAGTGGTCTAATGGTCTTTCTTCATGTGTGAATGGAACAAGTTTCACTGGAAACAGAAGACAATTTTATTTTGAGAATTGTTTATGAGGCGAAACGCTGAGTTTCACTGCAAATTCAGTCTCACACAAATTGTTTTGCCTATCCGCTAACTATAAATTTAATGTGCAATTTGTAGTTCATCTTACAGACTCTACTTATAATTACCCACATTTTTCTCTTTCACAACACGATTAAAAGGTTTCAGCACATTTTCTGTCTATGATAAAATGCAAATTGAGAACAACTCTTTTTAGACATTCTACTTTTGCAAAAATATCTAATGACACCTAAAGTATTGGACGTTAGGTTAGGGTTTGTCAATTAAAACTCTGCAGACCAGCAGTAGAACATTGTGACTTGATCCAATTTGTAGGCCCATTTTGTTGTTACAGATTTTTTAACAATGAGGGATGTAACTTATTGATCTTATAAATGTATATAAACAGATTCTGACCAAATTTGTTATTCCAGAGTCTATCCATTGGGAAAAAAGCATGAAATTGGAGCAATGGCTTATATGAGATTTTAAAATTCAGTAAAAAAAATGTAATTTGCTATGTAAATAATCTCATATATTGTTTCTTTGCCAATTACAACAAAGAAGAAAATACTGCATCTTAAAAATGAGAGAAAACATAAGACGATGGCCTGAGAAATGAGAAATTATAAGTCATTTCACTTTGAAAATCACAGCTTTATATTCCAGGAATCTTAATTTTTAAGACATCCGTTGGTTTGCTGCTGTGCTTATCTTCTCATCATTTTTTTCTCCAAAACCACTGGGGAGCATTTTTATTTTGCCCCAGTAGGGTTATTATTTCAAAGACTGTGCAAATTTCCTTTTTTATTTCTGAAAAGACAGTTTGAGGGCAAGGGCGAGCCATCCCAGGGTCACTTAATTCCATCTCTTACAAATACTCTTAGGACCTTTGCCAGCAGACATCATGTTTACATCCTTCATATCAACTTCACTTTTGACTTTGTAGCTACAGTTTGGTAAGTCAGGCTGAGGAGATGATTGTATAGCTTGACCTCTGCCTTCTGGGTATTTTTGCCAGATTTAAAGTACATGTTGTACCCTCTTCTTATCCTCCAGAGAACTGACCAAACTTTTGAAAGTTCTATTGAAGTAACCATACACTCCATAATAATAAAGTCTCAAAGTACTATTTTGTCACTTTATCTCAGTGGTACACTTAAATAATAATGCTGGGTATTGTCAGAATGTAAGGGATGTCCAACTTGGTTGCTTAAACATTCACCTATACATTATAAGACTTGTTAATTGAATAAGAAATCATGTGCATTAAGCAGAAGGACAGAATAACCTTAGAAAGTACATGTAGTGACACCAAGCCAAATCTGGGACCTTATTCATCAAGCATCACAGAATTACTTCTGTTAGTTCAAGCACACGAATTTGTCCAACCTTTGAGTAGGACATAAGAAGTATTTACAAAGCATCCTACATGCACTCCCAGTGAGCATTGGGAGTTCACGTTTGAGAAGGTATGACAATTTTATAGCAACCTGAACTACAAATTGGAACTCACAATGGCATTTTGTAGGATTTCTGGTAACCAAGAATAAGGCTGCACAAAGATGATAATAATAATAATAATCATCTAATTATTAATAGAAGAACAATAAGGAAAACATAACAAGGTAGATATTCCACTAAGATGCACATAACAGTTGACACTTTGCAAATAAAGAATAATGTTGTAACAAAAACCAAGGTGGAATGACCAAGAAATCTGAGACATTTATTTAACAATCACTGCTTTAGAGATTGTTCCTGCTTTCTGTCTTATGCTTGCTGGGAAAGGCTCCAGCTTAGCTATGACCCTGCTTAGGATAAAGGGAGTTTAGAAGATGGATTGATGGATTGTTTCAATCACAGGGCAGCGCTTCTACTTTGCAACAATGCAAACCAGGTCTCACGTCTCAGGTGAACTTTCAGATGAATCGCCTCCCCACTGTTATGGCCACAGCAAACAAGACTTACTAAAAGTAGCCACAGTTATTCTTGTTTTGTTTCTGAAGCCATGTTAACTCTTCCAGCGTTCCCCATCATCTGCCACTGTCACGTGCCATGACCCTCCATTATCTTTTACCAGGTTCTATTTAACCACTGTACTGGGAGTCTCTGCCTTGAGCATTTTCAAGGTTGTAAAATGTAATGGGAATGCACCAGGGGTTCTTGGAATCCATGCCTGTGTGATATTCTACTGTCAATCACTGCATACAGACCCACCTATCTTCAGGGTAATATGTTGGCAACTACAGTACACTTTGCACACATGACCGACCACCTTTGTATTGACACTATGAAATTGCTTCTTATTCACAAATGCTTGCTTATGCACACTTGGGGCAATGACTTATGGTAATAATCAAGACTTAGCACCATAAAGAGGTTTGGGACAGCCTCCCGTATAATTGAGATGGTAAGAAAAAGGTTGATGCAAAGGTCTTTACATACAAGAGTCCACAACAGAACAGGTTAGGAAACATGGAGGAGATATACTGTATTTGGAAAGCAGGGACAGAAGAGATATTGGGACCGGAACTGGAAATGCAACTTCTTGGGATTTGGAAATTACGGCATTAGGAGGAGGGCACTTCTGTTCAACTGGAAGTGACGTCTTCTGGGGCAGAACCGGATGAGACATTTTCCTGACAGCCAGGTGGAATTTAGCGCATTTGGTCTGCGGGGAAATAAGACAAAAGGATTAAAGCACTCTGCCACCCTCTGCTCTGACCGGGAATTACGTTCTTCTGAGCCCTTTAGCTGCCTCCCATGTGACAATCTTTATATGCAAGCCAATTTGAATAAATGCAGCTTGTTTTAATATTATCTTACATGGAGTGGGGAAATGTTTAAATTTGCGTATTACCTTATGTGTTGCAAGGGTGTTTACAGTATGGTACACAATTTGAAAAATCGTTGGTTGTGGCATACTCAAATCATCACTATTGCAAAGCTGCATTTTATAATTACAAACAATTTTTAAACTTACCAACACTTTCATTTTGGCTGACAGCACATGGCTTCACTGCATAGACAGAACAATCAAGTCAAGATTTGTTACGAATATAATTCCATCTCTGTCAAATCAATGTTTTTAAGCAAGTTTATTGCTGTCCAGTTTTTCCAAATCATTCAACCTTTCCCAGGATGTGCATGTCAATCCCTGCCTGAACACCATCTTCTCAAGAGCTCTCCTAAGTCCTGGTGAAGTTAGGAGTAGTTTCCAAAATTAGTAAATTGATCATTTGCTTTTACTCCTGCTCTTAAGAGTAGAACCAACTTTGCATCTTTCTGAGACTGGAGACAGTTAGAACAGTTTTCCTACTCTAAAAGACTTTCTGAATATGGGGACAGGTCTACCAATTAGTCTCCAAGTTTTAAAAATAGTGCATGAAACTGAATTAAATAGATATAACTTATGGTGACACAGAGAAAACTAGCAAACTCTGAATATAAACTGATCACACCAGCAAACTGAGTCTCAGGAGGCATCAGCACTAACTACTGCACCGCTGTGTTCCCAGATGCCAGACCAAGCAAAGAGAAATGGAGTGAATAAATTGGAGCATATCTCCGATTACTCCAAAGTGGCCAACTGAAATCATTAATGTGATCATGCCAATTAAGATTAGTTAAGAAAGCCAATTAGATTAATTACCAAGGAGAATGTAAGCCGATACATGAGATGATTGCCTTCAGCACTAAACCTTTTCACCCCTAGATCTAGATTAGCTGAGCACTCCTCATTTTTGGAATGGAGAGAAAGGGGGCTATTAATTTATTTGAAAGTGCATATGTATTCAAGGGTGACTGGAAGAACATGAGAAATAGGTTCTAAAAAATAAAAAGCTAAAAGAGATATAGGAATTTTGTGTGTACAATTAAATAATGATCCATGCCATCTTTTGTGAAATTAATAAGAAGTATAATAACTTTAAAGTAAGCTCTAAACCTTAACAATTGTTGTCAAAATATCAACATCCTTTAATTGTAACAAGGTTTATACTCCCTAGACTTTTCAAGTCTTCAATATCGTTATTTTCAGGTGATCTTGTCTTATTCTTGGCTTCTTTTGTCAACCTGGTCCTATTCATCATTCATTTCCAATTTTACACAAACCATCTATCTTTTTTCTTAACCCACTTTCTCCTCCAATCCCATCATTAGAGCATCAGAACATTAGAACAATCCAGAGAACAACAGGCCATTCAGCCCAACAAACCTTTCCAGTCCTATCCACATACATCTGCTAAAAAAGCATCACATCTTTCTTTGAAGGTCCCTAAACTCCGACTATTGCAATACTTGGCAACGTATTCCATGTGTCAGTGATTCTCTTATTAAAGAAAAACATTAATGTTTGTTGGATGAGAATGAGGATGGACAGGCTATCAGTCGCATCAGGAAAACCTAGAAACTTCAATAGGGATGTATAAGAAGATCAAAGTACTTAGAAAAAGCAAAGGGAGAACATGCACGCACCACATAGATGTCCACTGAACTAAGAATTACACTTTACATGTACTAGTTCCTTTTAGGTGACATTTGTCCATCTCCAGTGTTCAATGACCCTGATATGTGCTAATACAGCATTCATCGCGCAGTACTGGTAATACAAAACTATGTGTCAAGAAGATGAAGTGTTTTTGGGTCATATCATTATCAAAAAGATAAGTAACCACACTTAGTTTGGAAAAATACCAGTAAAATGAAGCAAAATATGAAAGCATTTTAGTACTGTGGTGTGCATCTCACTTTAGGGGTATTAGATAGACATTAGATAGATTTCTTTAAACATAGTTTTTTATAGCATGATCAAAACATAAAACAAGATGTTAGTAGATGGTCTTTCTGTATTATTAACAAATCACCCTTGAAGAGTTTGGACACAAACGGAACCTCATTTATCAGGAATTTAAAACAGGCACATGAAATAGGCAACTCTACAGAGATCTAAAGCTAAAAGTGATATGACACTATCTAACAGTCAGATCCAGTTCTGAGCTTGAAACATTCATACCATAAAATAATGTAAGGTGTTTTCTTGCTCCTACTCCGTTCATTGCTTGTATGAACTGGGTGTTGGGCAAGGTTGTGGGGTCCAGCGGCTGTGGGGAATCTGTTGGTGAAGAAAGATTCACGGATCTTGACTTTGCTGACGATGCTGTGATCTTCACGGAGTCAATGGAGGCTCTGATCGGGGCACTCGGGAGACTGAGTGAGGAGTCTGAGTGTCTGGGCTTGTGAGTGTCCTGGATAAAAACCATGATCCAGGCCTTTAATGACCTCTTGGGCACAGCCATCAGCAATGTGTCTGTCTACGGAGAGAGTGTTGACCTTGTCGAGATGTTTACTTACCTTGGCAGTGACATTCATGTCTCTGGTGATTCTTCCTATGAAGTCAGTAGACGGATTGGGAGAGCATGGGTCATGAGGTTGCTGGAAAGGGGTGTGTGGCGCTCTCGATATCTATGCAAAAGGATGAAGGTCCAAGTGTTTAGAGTCCTGGTGCTTCCTGTCTTGCTGTATGATTGCGAGATATGGACGCTATCCAGTGACCTGAGATGAAGACTGGACTCATTTGGTACTGTGTCTCTCCGGAAAATCCTTGGGTACCATTGTTTTGACTTTGTGTCGAATAAGCGGTTGTTCACGGAGTCCAGAATAAGGCACATTACCTGCATTGTGAGGAAACGTCAGTTACGGCACTTAGGCCATGTGGCGCTTTCCCCGAGGATGATCTGGCTTGTAAGATCCTCATTGTTGGTGACCTGAGTGGCTAAACCAGGCCAAGGGGCTGACCACGTAACACCTGGCTGAGGCAGATAGAGGGTAATTACCGGAAGGTGGGACTGGACCGCATATCTGCCTGTGTGGTTGAAAACCGGGATCCTGAGTTGTTTCGTCGTGTAGTGGGTGCAGCAACGCACTGTACCAAAGCATGCTCCCCAACTTGACTTGACTTGACTTGTAGAAATCCACCAAGCCACACCCACTTAGTTATCCAGGGAAAGAAAATCTGTCTTAAAATCCTCACTGTATGCTTTTTTCTGTGCTCTAGTCAACACTAATTACTGTCAAATTACCAGCAATCCAGTGGTTCACTATTCATTAAACAACTGGAATCAATGTAGGACACATTTTAAAGCAAAGTAGCTCTTATCTGCTTCCCCTATGCAGGATAATCACTTATTTTAGCCTTCTTCAGCCTATACAATACTACATCTCTGGAGGTCACTAGGACATTTAAAGATCTGTATATTGATAATAATGTATCTGTGTTCTGTGAGGTATTATGCTTCCAATCCAAAGACATTTATTTCTTCAACATAAAAATCAGAAAGTTCACCAAAAGCATCCTACTTAACTTCTCTCACCTTTCATCTAGATCTCCTGATGTGATACTAGCTGGCTTAGATGAAGATGAAAAAACTATAGCATCTTAAGAGTATATTAACAAATTTAAAGGTATTTACCCCTTGATGATCTCAGGAAACAATGGAAAGGGATCTTTCAATTTAATTTAATCAAAGAAATGTAATTAATCAATTTGTGGAATACATTTAAGTTCAATATGCTCGAAGCATGCCATAATTTAACTAAAAATGCTAATTGTTCACATAGGGACATAAGACATTTACCAAACAAGAGGGGACCAATCAGTCCATCAGGCCTGTTTGTTTATCTAACAGCTAAGCTGTCCCAATATCTCATCCAGATGCTTCTTAAAGATTATTAGGGTTTCTTTTCAGCTACATGTCTTTATATGTTTCCACAACTTTGTCTGTCAACCCTAAATGAATTTCCCCTTATTTTCCGCCAGAGTCTTTAAGTATGTGATTTGTCTTTAATTTGAAAGAATTCTTCTGGATCTACTTTATCGATGCCTTTAAAGATTTTAAAGACCTGGATTAGGATCCCACGCAGTCCCCTCTGATTGAATCTAAACAGTCCTTTTAGTATATCTCAAGTCCTTAACTCCTGGGATGGACCTGGTTGCTCTCCATCCAGCAGCTTCAACTCTGCTATGTCTTTTTTAGTGTGGTAACCAGAACTGTGCACAATAATCCAGATGCAGTGTCATTATTGAATGACATAATCTAAGCATAACATCCCTTGATTTATATTCAACAGTTTTTACAATATAACCTTGCATTTTATTTGCTGCTTTAATTGCTTAAATGGCAAAAAAGTTGTGTCAACATAAACCACTAAAACCTATTCAGCGGTTGCTTCCTATAACACAGTGTGCCCCATCTTGTATGTGTAATTAACGTTCCTTTTGTCCATGTTTAGCACTTCCTACATTAATCTGCATTTTCCAAGTGTTTGCCTAGTTCTGAAGCTTCTTCAAGTCTTTTTGAAGTCTTTTTGCTGCCTCCTTAGTGTATCACATTCCTCTGTTTTAGCAGCATCTTCATTTTTCAAAGGTTTGCTAGCTATATAGAAATCAAAGTCATTGATGTAAATCAGAAAAAGTAACGATCCAAGGACAGACCCTGATGGGCTGCACTAATGGTCTCACTCCACGTGGAACATTCTCCACTTATCTCTACTTTTTTTCTCCTGTTTGTTAACCAACTTGCAATCTTGTCTAAAATTTTCGTAAAATGTGCCTACGGCAAGATCCAGCCGGTTAGTGATGTCATCATTCGACCACATTGCTAGATCACATGCTTTGGAAATGCTCGAAACTAAAGTCATTTAAGGCAAAAAAATCTTTGTATAGGTCTAGGAAAGCCTTGATCTAAAATCATTCTCAATGCTTTATGTAAGCAATATTTAGAGTAAAACCAGATGGGATATCATTGTGCTGTGAAAAATCTGTTGTGAGATCCTCTACTACGATGATTACGCAAATGCTTATTTGGCACAGCTGGAAAAATCCTAAGCCAACCTTGATAAATCTGTGGGAAAGAGATGTTCTTTATTAGGTTCAATTGAAAAAAAACATGCAAATCTTTGAAAGGTACTGCTAGGACAATTTTCAGTATTTGGCAATAATTTAATAACGTAATACTAGAGTAAGCATGCTGGGCCTTTTAATTTAATTTTATGTTTTATTCTGTATGAAGACCCACTTTAGAAGGGGCTGTCTTATTGTGTATTTCTTTAAATTGGGTGGGGAACTAAGTGTTGAGTTTGATGGATATTTTCTGGAAACTATTGTTGTTTTTGCTGTTTTTTAAAAAGATTGGTTTATTATTGTATTATGTTCTTAAAAATAATTTAATAAATTGCAAGAATGCAATGTTATTATAGTGAGTAATTACATTATTAGTATATGCAAAATAACAAAGTTTAAATAATATATTTGAAATTATGCTGCCACACTTGCAAGCCAAGCATTCACATTAGAAGGATGTTTTCAGAGGTAAATAGTAATATTCCTTCTGTATTGGGATATGTAGTACAAACAAATAAAACACAGAATTTGGGAAATTTATTAAGAACATAAAAAATCTGACAAGCAAGAGGAGACCATTCAGTCCATCGAGTCCATTTGTTTAGTTAATAGCTAAGCTCTCCTAAGATCTCCTCCAGATTCTTCTTAAAAGTTGTCAAGGTTTCTGCTTCAGCTCCATGTCTCAGTAATTTATCCTGGTGTCCCACAACTCTTTGCGTAAGGAAGTGCAACCTGGCTTCAGTTTTAAATGAACTTCCCCTAAATATTCACTGATGTCCTCAAGCATGTGATTCACCCTTAAGATGAAGGAATGTTGTTGGATATTCTTTACCAATGCCTTTGATTATTTTAAATACCTGAATTAGATAATCATGCAGTTTATTCTGCTCGAGATTAAACAGGTTCAATTTTATTGACTCTTGGAAAGATAACGGGCTTGGACACACTAGTGGCGGTGGCCATTGCCATTTTATGGAAGATGACTCCATCCAGATCTACAGACAACTGAGCCATGGGCCAGATGTGTCAGGAGTCACTGATCTTCCACTGGGACAATGCCTTCTCGACTATGGAGAAAGCAGATGACCACATTACTTTTCCCTTTCCTGTGTACCCTCCAACCATAAACCCAGTGGAATGATCACACTCATAACATTATGTAATGGTCAGAGTTATGGAGTATCATGTTATTTTTTTAATTGTTCTCATAATTATGAAACGCAAGTATAATAATGAGTGAGACCACCCGGTTCCTCACTGTGCTGTGTAATTATGTCTCTTGATAACTGTATGAATTATGCATAAAATAGTGTCTTTCTTCTTGTTTTCTTGTTACCTGAGCAGCATTTGTATGAAACACCTTGAAGTTAAGAAGAGGTTGCCTACATGACGACTGAGTTATGAGTGTTTTCATGTCCAAAAAGGCTTAGACAATAGGTTTTACTCATTTAATTAAAAATAGGACCAAATAGAGAACAATGATGTACTTTGCATTTGGTAACCAGAAAAATGTGGTCACAAGAGGGTGAAGATGCCAGGTTAAAGAAGAAGAAGAAGAAAATTAGCAGGATAACCTAAATATGGACACCACTTTTACATAGAGAAGTGGTAATAGTGGAGTAAATCAATAAGCAACTAAAGTGGGTCTGAGAAGAATTCTACAACACGTTTCATCTGAGGAAGCAATGAGAACTCGGCTGATGTGATTGTGAGATTACCTGGTAGTAATTTTACACTATAATAGTTAGAGAACATATGCACAGGGTTTAATTGCACTGGAAAAAAAATAGACCAAAATCAGGGATTAAGAAAAGGTTAGTAGGCAGGCCAGAGAGACTACATACCTAGTCTTTAAACAATCCACCTTGGGCCTCTGGGGTGCAGCAATTAAGTGTAGATCTCTAGCTGAAAAGGGTTGAAAAGATGACCCCTGCCAGGGAGCACTGAGCTATACATTAACTAAAAGGAACGTATTGTGACAGCTGAAGACATTGGAGGAAGGGATTTCAGCTTTAACCAATGGGCTGGACTCTGAGTTAAATGACACAGTGGAGACAATAATTTGAACCTTCAGTTAATTCTGTTATGTTATCCACTAAATGTTTTTACTCTCCGCCACCTCCTCCTCCTCCTTCAGGACCCTTTTAGATATCCCTGTAATATACAGTATACTGATGTGACAATACTAAGTGTACTTCCACAAATCTCAGCTGCCAATGTAAATTTTATAACAACCAGAAGTCACCAGAAGATCATAATTTGTGTCCCCCTTTCCTTGGACATATTCATATAATAAAGAGTATTCATTTCCAATTTATGATAAAAAATATATAGGGATTGGGGCACTATTCCAGGAGCAATGGGTACAAGAATGAGCTACCATACATCAGATAGTTCTTCATAGAACGTTTATACCTTGAAATATTTCAAGATTCTGACAGAATTTGGCAATATGAACAGCCTGAAAATATTGGGAAGTATTTCAAGTTGAAGTGGGCCTTCAAGAATAACACATATCTATCTATCTATCTATCTATCTATCTATCTATCTATCTATCTATCTATCTATCTATCTATCTATCTATCTATCTATCTATCTATCTATTACAACAGTATAGGGGCTGACTCACTTTGTTTGTCTTACCCTGCTTTTACTTGTTATACACTAGGCTGTCAAACTGCTCAATGTCTGTCAGGAAATTGCTACAAAAATGTAACATTTAAAAGTAACACACATATACACCACAAGCTGAACAACATAGAAATTCGAAAAACTTCACTTAGTGCTTAGGTTAGCTAATAAAAGGTTTCATCTTTATTAGATGGAAATTCTTTTGCTACCATTTGCTAATATAAGCATTTGAATAAAACACAATTCTGTTTAAATTATAATAGCGTTTACGGTCTAAGAGTAGAGTTTGAAAAGCTTTAGGAATGTAAAAATGCTTATCAAATTCTCCATGCAATAGACTCTTTCATTGCTAGAGAGAACAGATGCTTTCAAAGAGATCCACCTTTCAGGACAGGATGATGTACGACAGAGGCCCCCTAAAGTGAAAAGCATTGAGAAGGTGTCAAAGGGAAGGTAGGTGAGTCCAGAAGCACAAAAGAAACAAAAAGACAAAAGAAAAAAAGCTAATCTCTAGGCTCAAACAGAGATCAAATAGATTCCTGCAATGAAGTAGAGGTTCAATGCATTTTGAGTTTTGTAAAGGTCATAAAATGTAATAATACAACAGATAGTGTATAGCAGCTCATACAGCTAGGAATTTGTTCTTTCAAAATCAGTTTCACTTTTCACCTTAGATTTTATGCTAAGTTATTCTCATGGTAAACTTTTCCCAGTAGTCTCCTTGGTTTAAAAACTTTATTGCTTACTTATATCTAATGTGACATAGAGTGGACTAATATAATGAAGCTTCATCAAATATTTCAGTCAAATTATTATTCATTAAAATAATCCACTTGCTTGTTTCTTCCTTGTCTATTCAGGGTTTTACTTTTTTTTCCCCCTATTAAAACTGCAAAGCAGCGTAGCCTTTGGGCATTTATTAGTGTTCAGTTTAAGCAAATGGCAGGGCAGCTGACAGCTCTTTCCACCCTTCTGTTATAGGAAACCTGGCTTGCAGTATCACATTTTATTAATGCCGTCATTTGCAGAGCTTTTGATGATTTGTAAAACAACTAAAAAAAGTGCCACATGCAATGTGGGGGGAAAAAAAATTCATTGCTGTTATACTCACTGGTGAACTACGAGGTCCCAAGTCTTTTAGTCGCAGGATGGTGAGAAAAATGGAAATTTCAGAAGAAAATCTGGCCTTCCCGTTTCCAGCACTACAGATAATGGCTTATTGCAAATACACAAGCAGCCTTTATTGAGCATAGTCATTCTATAATGAACACCTGAGGCATTACCATATTATATTAAATGCTATAATCTTATTGTATATTGTAGCAAAATGTTTCTTCCAGAGTCATGACTCACACTAAATGCAATAATCACTGCTTCACCTACACTGACTTCTCATCTGGTATAAAATTATTAAAAATATACTATAAATTACTTTTAATATTCCGATCCCAATTTACAATTTATAAATTCCAATACTCAGTTGGTAGACAATCATTACAGTGTGCCAGACACAGGGGAGAATCAGACATCTGCATTGTTCCTATTGCAAAGACCAGTTAGGCAGCTATCAGTGAATGCTCATTTAGTTTTCTAGAATGCTCTTTAAATCTGTGTTTGTAAGGACCTGTCGGGTGTCAATAATAAAATTACACCTGAAAAAACTTCTCCCTTGCATCATGGATTTAAATTTATCAAACCGAATAAACTAATAAATTGTGAATGCACCCTAATATAAAAGTAAGCAAATTTAAACCAAAATAAAGTCAAGGACAGTGAAAATGATGAATAAGAATGAATGAAAAGTGTGTGCATCTGGATGGCAAGACGGCAAGACAAAGGTTGATATACTTCAGTCCTGTTATGAGAGCCAGTTCACTAGATGCTGGGAATGGTCAGTGAAACCAGTAGAAGAAGACAACAAAGAACGTGAAGGTCCAACATTATCAAGCTTGACACTGATATGTGCATGAAACACTAGAAGGAAACTGCCAAGGGACAAACATGTAGTTTTGACTCCCCCATTAAGTCTGTAAGAGTCAACTTCGACAAAATGTGTAATCAAATCAAAATCCAGTTTAACCAATAAAGATAAATTAATAAAGAGAAACCAGAGGAATAAAAACTTAATCTGAAAATGGGACATGGGGGATTAACTCCAGAGTGTCCACAATCATGTAGAAACAGGGAGATCAAAGGTTAGACAACAACTGGCCACCTATGTCCTCACCTGAGCATTCCAAGTTGAAAGCTAATACATGTGATTGTGAAGGAGTCATCTGAGATTATATGGGATTTTTCAGTGTTGCTTATACTCCAGTCCAATAATGTGATCCGGGGCCTGGAAGAGTAACTCAATCAAGGCAACAGTGACACCAAACACGACAGCATGTTGCTAAGAGGAAAATGAGAAAGGAAACTTGAATAGTAATAGTTGGTCACAACTAGAACAATTTCAGCTTAAGGTGGTAGATGGCAGATATTTATAAACATTAAATGGCCGTATTACCGAAAAGAGGAAGGCCTAAGAGGAGGTTTATGGATGTGGTGAGAGAGGACATGCAGGTGATGGCTGTAGCAGAACAAGATGCAGAGGACAGAAAGATGAGGAAAATGATGATCTGCTGTGTCAACCCCTAATGGGAGAAGCTGAAAGAAGAAGAAGAAATGGCCATATTACCAACTATAATAAAAATGCCCTATTGGCATGAATCACAAGAATTGTAGCAAGGGAGAAAAAGGAATTAAAAATAACAAAAAAGCCAGAAAATTCAAAATCTAAAAGCACCAGACAATGTACCAAACAAAGATTCCTGGCTAGTAGAGAACATTCTTCCCAACATAAATAAATTAAACCTTTTTAGTCTTGGGCAGAGAAGGCTGCATGGCTACCTAATCTTGGTCTTTAAAATCCTCAAAGGTACCCATAATCTTAATACAGCAGCATCCTTTCATTTCAATAGTGAATCATATACTCAAGAACGCCGGTTCAAATTCTGTGCAAGTACACTCAAGACAGAATCCACTTCTTTAAGCAGACTTATGATGAGATGTTGAGATAACCTAGCTATTAATAACTCAAATAACCTTTACAGACTTCTCTCATTTGATAAACGTTTTTCGTTCTTTGTTCTTGATAGCTATGCAAATGATGTCAGGCTGAATACATGAATTCACTACTTGTTCTTCCTCTTCTTCTGTCAGCTGCTCCCGTTAGGAGAGATGATCTTGTTCCATATCTTTCTGTCCTCTGCATCTTGCTCTGTTACACCCATCACCTGCATGTCCTCTCTCACCACTGTTTTGGACTTGAACAATGTTACAGTGTATTATCTGGTTATTTCTATTTGTACTTTGTTGAAGGAATGAAAATCAGTTACCTGCTGCAGTATGTAGCTCTGTCTTTCCTCGCTCCAGCTATGGCAAGCTTATGTAATCCCATTCAAAGTCATACACATGATTATACATACTGTATCTTTCTATATGTATAATTATGTATTTGTGTATCTTTGGACTACAGTCCTCCAAGAAAATATATGTAATCCTGTGAAGATTGAAGCACCATTTTGTTGTACTGCAGTTTTCAACTATGCAAACTGATACTGTTAAAATAACACGTGGCACATGAATCAAAATGAGTGGTAGAACAATTCTGTTGCATGTTAGTACCAACTGCCACAAGCTTGTTTTCTTTCAGTTGTATTTAATTATTTAATAGATATACAGTTCTGTGGTGGGCTGGCGCCCTGCCCAGGGTTTGTTTCCTGCCTTGTGCCCTGTGTTGGCTGGGATTGGCTCCAGCAGACCCCCATGACCCTGTGTTAGTATATAGCGGGTTGGATAATGGATGGATGGATGGATAGATATACAGTATATATCCAAAGGAGTTAACAAATAAAAAGCACATTAAAGCTATAATAGAGGATATTGAATCATAGCCTGTACAAATAGGAAAACTATTATAATTACTACCATAAAACCCTCCCAATTTTAAGGAGCCACTTTAATAAGACGTTTACCAGTTAACTTAATCAAAATAAATAATACAGGTACTGCTAGTGGAGGACTACATTTTTTCTCTAAGTCTAATTATGCTCCATATCCTCACTCAGATTTTTAGTTGATTTAGATATTGTTTCATAACTAAATTTATATAGTCTGCGCCACCTCCACCTACTCAAAGCTTCATGATGCTCCAACAATGATGGACGGATTAAAAGGCAGAAGTCTACGTGATCATCATCATCATCAAGCCCTTCCGTGAGAATCCTAAATCCAAAGAGGACTGTTTCATTTATGTTAGGTAGAATGCCCAGAGGGGACTGGGCGGTATCATGGTCTGGAATCCCTACAGATTTTATTTTTCTCCAGCCGTCTGGAGTTTTTGTTTTTCTGTCCCCTGGCCATTGAACCTTACTCTTATTCGATGTTAATGTTGATTTATTTTTTATAATTATGTCTTTCATTTTTCTATTCTTTAATATGTAAAGCACTTTGAGCTACTGTTTGTATGAAAATGTGCTATATAAATAAATGTTGTTGTTGTTGTTGTTGTAGTCCCCCCAACAGAGGTAGATGCTACAGAGCACTAGCAAACATTCTATTATTGGGTTAGAATACAATTCTGTATTGTCAAATTGTCTTATATTTTTATGTTTTGTGCAAAATAAAAAACAAATCACTGTAATTAAATTAAATAATTACTGAAGTGAATTAGTATTGCAGTGAAATTTTTAATCTGCCACTTCATTTAACAGTACTTGGGCCAGGAGTCAAACCCCAAATTTATGAAGCAGAACCAGCAGCATTAACCACTGTGTTACCCCACCACCCCAAATATTATTTAATAACAACGGCATTTATTTATAAAACACATTTTCACACAGTAATGTAGATCAAAGTGCTTTACAATAAAAGAAAACAACTAAGAACTTAAATTTATTAAGAACTTACTTTTTTTATTATTTTTATCTATCTTACACGAAATATCATAATATCTCCAGGATTTTATTTGTATTAAATGAAAGTTGTATGATAAGTTATAAAATTATATGCTATAAAAAAGTTAAAATTATAAAAAAAATAAAGAAAGTAAGAGCAGCACGGTGGCACAATGGGTAGAGGTGGGCTAGAGTGCTTTTGAAGGCTGTTTTATGCCATGCCAGGTCAAATGTTGGGCCCTGCAGCTCCAAACTAGATTTAAGAATACTGTATTACAATATAAAAATAATAAAAGCTAACATTATAGTTCAAGTTCAAGTGCATTATCATGTGTACATACAGTAGTGCAATGATATTCTAACTTGTATGTCTCTCTCAGATATGCAAGGCAACAGACAAATAAGAATTCAACACAGAGTGCAACACATCAATACAGCATGTGCAAAATATATATATATATATGAACATGTATTTGTCACTATGAGTGATTAGAAAACTATAAAAACAATTTACTGCACTTATTATCATTTTTTAAATATCTATGATGGACTGTCGCCTTGTCCAGGCGTTGTTGGACTGGGCGGTCTCGTGGCCTAGAACCCCTGCAGATTTTATTTTTTTCTACAGCCATCTGGTGTTTTTTTTTTTTGTTTTTTTCTGTCCACCCTGGCCATCGGACCTTACTCCTTCTCTATGTTAACTAATGTTTTCTTATTTTAATTTCTTATTTTGTCTTTTATTTTTCTTTTCTTCATTATGTAAAGCACTTTGAGCTACTTTTTGTATGAAAATGGGCTATATAAATAAATGTTTTTGTTGTTGTTCCTGCCTTGTGCCTGATCATTGCTAGGATTGGCTTCAGCTGCTCTGCTACGTGGGTTATGAAAAGGGATAGATGAATGGACAATACATTATAATAAAAAGATGACAAGCGTGCAGAATTGTTTTTAAGTTACAGAGGTGGATATGAATTATAACTAATAAAACACTGGTTGTCTAAACCTTCAACATAAAAGCATGTATAATTCTAGTTTCATTAATGTTTTGAAAAATTTAACAGAGTAGTTTAAAGAGAAAAACATGATATGTGTGGCCATAATGACACAACTTCATGTCAGCAGTGGCATGTCCAGATAATTCTTTACATTCTTTGTGCTTTTAGATTGAATTTCAAGTTGAGCTATGGTTTCTGTTCATATCCACATTTTCCTAGGACTGTGGTGCCCTTCTATCTACCAGAGTTGTGAATTTTAGGTTAGGCTGAAGGCTCTCAACTGGCCTCGGCCCAAGAATGGCCTGTGATGTACAGGCATCCTTTCCAGACTCTGTTTCTCATGTGAGCCCAAGACCCAGAACATGCAAACTCCACGCAGGGAGGACCCGGGAAGCGAACCCGGGTCTCCTAACTGCGAGGCAGCAGCGCTACCACTGCGCCACCGTGCCGCCGCTGTAGGAATACAGTAATTATAAAATAGCTTTTCTGCTTGAAGAACAAAAAAAATCCATTTAAAAGATTAGTAGCACATATAATAATATATTCCAAAGAAAATCTATCTGACTCAACACTTAGTCCCAACCCAACTTGAAGAACCATACAATTAAAGAAACCCATGTAAAGTGGTTCTTCAAACAAAGTCAAACAGCAGCTTTAGTTTTCCAGCCTTTTATGAGCATTTTTGAAAAACCCACGTAAAGGTACATTTTTACAGTATAATTTGAAAACATAACTCTTACTAATTTCAAAGAAAAAAATGTGTGCGTTCCTGATTGCCAATGTTAATACTTGAAAAAGTTGATACACAAAATTCCGCTGAAATGAACGCTCTTACTTCAACAGTTTAAAACACAATCTAAAGAGACATATTCACTGCATGAATAACTCAACAATATTGCTGTTTAATAACGTCAATCAAACTCATCTGTAGATGCTACGTTACACAGCATACATTTGAAAACAAAGCAAGCATATATTGTTTATATCACAGTATTTGTCCTGTAATTTAAAAAATAGCTACAATAAAGACTAAGTCATTAATATCAAACTCATTTCACTTCAATTCAGTTTATTTTTGTATATGGTTTGTTGCTAAGTGCAAGCAACACTGAAATGTTCACAGGTAGATACAAATACACACTTATTATATACTAAATACATAATGACATAAAAATACCAACTTATATGACAGGGAAAAGAGAGTCAAAACTAATTAGTATTAATGGAGCCCAACAATATCTGTCGATTAATTATTGTTATTAACTATGGAAAGTTGGAGGAGAGGAAAACAAAAACTCCAGCCAGTCTCATCCCTGGAGAAAATAAACCTCTGGCAGTCAACAGTCAGTTATAACAGACAAAGTCAAATGCCATCAGAGTCTTGGAGACCTCGGCCAACTAGCCACCTACCCCCTCCTTGGCATTCTACAGTAGAGCCTGTGCTGGACCATCTATTCTTTACATCTATTGGAGCTCAATACGATACAATATAACATAACACAACTTATCACTGAGTGCAGGCACAGAGTGCTGTGAACAAATTTCTCGGGTAAAATGCTAATTTATTTTATACTTATTCATTATTAAAGAATTAGTACATATGAAGTTAAATTTTTTTTAAAAACACACATAAAACAAAATATAAATTGATTAACATAAATGGAAACCAACAATGTCTGTCCATTAATTGACTGATGAACTATGGCCAGTTGACAACAGAGGAAATGAAAATGTGTAAGAAAGAAAGTCAAAAACAAAGTTGGACACAGTAACAGTCCTGGAGATCTCGGCCAATTGGCTGCTTACCCCCTCCTGGACATTTCATACTAGAGTCTATGCTGGGCCTTCTAATTTGATGAAACTTTCTATCTTTAATCTGAAATGACTTTTCTATACACAGGATAGCAGCATAGCAGTAAAGTAGTTGAACCAAGTGCCAGATCAAGATACTGAGAAGAGAAACAGAATAGAGGATGTTTATTAACAGTTTTTAAATATTGTATTTCTTATATATTTGTAAAATGACTAACAAACAGAGATACAGTTTGCACAGCTAATCAGCAGCTCTAGTCAGGGTATGCTAGACTAAAGTACTTAGCCACTGGTTGTCGTGACTTATGAGCTATGAGGCCGGAAATATCCATGAATGAGGTTCCAGCTCATTGTATCCTCTTTCTTTTTCTCACACACACAAACACACACTTACATTTTCACAGCTAGGTGCATATATTTCAAATGTTGGAGAAATACCACATTAAAAAGCCACACAGACAATGTCAGAAATGAAAACAACACACAGATGGTGGCTGTATCAGGCTTTTGAACCCAGTCTCCTACTGCTGTGTGCTGATTACTACCCTGCAAATCTTACTACAAAACTTATTTTATATTGCACTCGCATAGGAGTTAACATAAACATCTGCCTTTCACAGCTCCTAATTTGACATTGACATGAGTAGCCTTATAGTGAGGAAAGAAGCAGCAGAATGAATCCCACTTTGCTCACTTTCTTTACAAAAAAGCTACTAAAGCATGACAGGACCTGCAAGGTGCAAAAAGGAATGAAGATGACGATGAACACTTTCAGTAAACATTAGCTGAGATGCCCAAGTGGAGTTAAATTTGGGTCAGTGAATGCAAGCTGAAGTAATGTGGGTAGAGATTCAAAGGCAGGTGAAAGCCTAGAAGTCACTCTTGTAAAGACAAGGCACACCTCTGAAGACTGTCATTTAGGAGACATCAGAGTGAAAAAGTGCCCTGTTTTGCATTTTGAGATGTTAACTGAAGCTCTTCTGTGCAGTTGTGCCACGTACTTGGCTGTTCCTCCTACTTGCTGTTATGTTTTAGGCGTATATACAGTATATCTAAAAAGTTTCTGGGCATTCACTAATTATGCTGCTTCTACAATCCCTAATTTTTAAGTCACCTGTTTTTATAAGGATTCCTCCCTTGCCCCTTTGCTTGTACATTTTGTTATACTTAAAGGACTTTTACACTGTCATTTCAGGCTTAATTGCGGGCATATTTAAAAAGATCTCTGGTACTTAATTTTTCAGTCACTAACTCAATCTCAAGAGTGAAATTTTCTGAACTGTTCCTCAAATCTTTAATTTTTTTTTGCTTTAGCATATTTATTACTGGAATTGGAATACCTGACTAGCTCTGATTGCTCTTGGCTCTTGCTAGTTCCATGTTTGGACTCTGCTTTATTTAACCAATTGTTTTTCTGTGTCGTGCTGGGACAATTCTCATGGCATTATAGCCATCTTTTAAAATGCCACTTGCAGATTTTGTTTTTTACTTGGTTGAGTTTGCTCTATACACAAGCGGTATACCTCATATGGTTTAATGCTGGCATGTTCATGTGATGATTATCATGGAGTAATTATGGTATTTTGCACAATTCTGAGTCTGAGAAAATAATTAAGAGAGGGGGAGATAAAACAGGAAGAATGAAGCATTGAAGCCAAAGGAGCTGTGTAAATGAAATAAACCAAATTCCTTAAACCTAACTCAGTGATGACTTTCTCACTTCAAATTAAATTTTGGTTTTCAGAATGATCCAACAGGATATCAAAAGCTGTGTGCCGCCATCTTTTATAGGCAGGACAAGACGCCTCCAAGTCACACCATTGGCAGAAAATATAAATGACCAAAGAGACTAATACCATGACTGTGTAAAATTGTCTCAAAATAGTGGTGACTATCTGAAAAAAGAATATAAAATGGTGCCACAGTGATGCCACTACAATGACACCAAAACAAATCAACATGAAATACCTATATAAAGATTACAAATCTAATAATGAAAGCATTCTAGCCACAACACAGATTTATGGCAGCTAGTGGAGATGAATACCCAGCATCTCTTGGGCTCAGGCTTGTCGCATTGTAACTTTTGCGTTTCAAACTGAATGCCAGAAGGACACTCTATGTACAATTCAAGGATCACCTTTGTAATGACTACAACCTCATAGCTCCAGGAGATAACCCAGATTGATTACTTTCTGCACTAAGTTCACCACATGTTTATGTTGTGGGTTTATCTGGGTAATCATTTCCATACCCATTCATAATTTTTCCTACATATTTCCAGCTTGTAATTGGCAAATAAAAACTGACACACACTGGGCATGTGAGTGTGCTATGCAAGTAACATTACCCCTTTAGGATTGCTCCATTCTAAATATGCAGGAATGACCTGTAGCCTCCTCCAACTTTCAAACCTTATTTAAAGAGTTGATGTTGATTAGCATTTTCTTCTTCTTACCAGACTCCAAAAAGAAAACAAAATACACAATAATAATTAAACAAAAGGGAGAATGCTAAAAATTCATTCAATCTGTCATTTTTTCATCTATTCATTTTCTTACCTGTTTATCAACATGAGGAAGACAGGGAGTCAATTCTGGCCTCCAGCAACTCTGGCCTGGGTGTCAGTCCATCACAATGATGCAAACACTTGAACTCATCATGAAGCTGAGTTATGACATTATAATATGCACACAACTGTTGTAATTTAACTTTGACTCATTAAGAGGGTCTGGGTCAGCCTCCCGTATAGTTGTAGAGTGGCTAAAAAAGTTGAAGGTTTGTTGAATAAAGGTCTTTACAGACAAGAGTACAAAACAGAACTGAGGTTATGGTACAAACAAGTCGGTTTTAAAGTTGGCAGGGAGGAAGTGACATCTTCTGGGGGTGGAACCGGAAGTGATGTCATAGGGCCCAGAAAGAATTTCCTGCATTTGGTCTTCGGGGAAAAATGAGAAAAGATCAGTGCACTCTGCCACCCCCTGGTCTGACTGGGAATGACCTTCTTTTGAGCCATTCAGCTGCCTCTCATGCGCATGTTTGTGACACTGTATGTTACCAATCATTTTGTTTCAGATCTACTTTTTCCGTAATTATTTGCAATTTTTCTTCTTTTTCTCACACATGGTAGTAATTTTTTTATTTTTTTCTGAAGATTTTTGTTTTTAGCCTTTTACCCTTCCTGTTATATTTTAATTGTTTTAAGGTTACAAATATTCCAAGTATAATAAGAGTCAATTTTTAATGTGCAAAAAGAACATAGCATGAACAAAACCATTCACCCATGCATTCTTTTGGGGTTCCAGAATCTACTGTGGAAGTGTTGATACAATACAGAAACCAGCTGTGGATGCTTTACAAGTCCATCACAGAGCCACATGAGGGCCAGTTTAGAGCTATCAATTAACCTAGCCCACCCGTCTTTAGCATGTGGGAGGAAAACCAGAGTACTAAAAGAAAGAGCCGCACAGACTTAGGGACAACATGTCAGCTTCACATCTGAATAAAACCTGAAACCAAAGTCTGGAGCTGTAGGCACTGAACCCCTCCCGGCAAAGCATGGAGCATAATTTTTGAAAATATTATTAAGAAATGTTGTGAGAGTAACTAGTTACTTCCTTTCTATAACCATTCACTCCTTTTCTCTGAGTCTGTTTTTGCCATTAGAAGGTCAGTGGTTCATCTCGGCAGCAGAACAGGTTACATTTATGTGCGAGTTTCTTTTGGTGGCTCTGAGGCGAAGAATCTGCGCCAGCAATCGGAAGGTAGCCAGTTTGAATCTGAAACGCCATGATGTTAACCTGCATCTAGCCCTGCAAGCAGGTCTTCCAACTTGTAGAAAAAACTCTGGGTTATTGGCAGGATTGGCACTCCAGCCACTGTAAAAAAAACCTCCCATTGTTCCATTCCATTTGAACTAGTGTGCTGCTGAGGTGTCACCTGCTGCACGGCTGTGCTTGAGTCCTAAACTGGGATCCTGAGGTGGTTCATTGTGTGGTGAGTGCCGCAACATGCTTTATCAGTACCTGCTCCTAACCTCTCTCTCTCTTTGACATAAGATTTTAGCATTATTATTTCTGACATATGAGTCTTGAAACTCTGCCTGGGATACTACACTCACTCAAACTGAGATGTTTAAAATTTATAATTAACAATTAGTCACCAATCGACACAGAATCCACATCTTTAATAGAAGGGAGAAAATTAAATTTAGGAAATCCATAAGAACACTGGTAGAACATGCAGACCCTATACAGGCAGTGATCCAGCAGAGAATCAAAGCCAGTGTACTACTGTAGATCTGTGAGGCTGCAGCATTAACCTCCGTGTCTCTGTTTAGAAATGAGTGATATGCAACTAAACTGTACCATCCCACCTCTGAGGTGCTTCTTAGGATGTTACTCAAACTGCTAGTGCAGTGATTCTTAACGTTTTTTGAGTCATGGACCCCTTTAAGAATCTGATGAAAGCTATGGACCCCCTTCCCCAGAAATATTCTCATAAACACAACTTTGCATGGGATGAATATAATGTATTTTATTTATGAAGATTTGATTGTCTCATACGTATATGACATACACAAAGTATTATTAAACTTTAAAGTAAACAATCTAAAAAAAATAATTCCTTTTTAATGCAAAAGGTAATGGCCACTCATTATAATTATGAAATACAATCCATTCATCCACCCATTATCCAACCGCTATATCCTAACTACAGGGTTACGGGGGTCTGCTGGAGCCAATCCAGGCCAATACAAGGCGCAAAGCAGGAAACAAACCCCAGGCAGGGCACCAGAAATACAATCCTCTTGTGCAAATTAAACAGATCTACTACTACAATATTTTCTACTACCATTACTACTACTACTACTACTACTGCCTGTACTCTCAATCCGCAGTACCGGGCTGCATAGTGAATATAAATGTTAATTTTTATCTGACCCACACGGACCCCCTGAGACCCCCTAGGGGTACATGGACCTCAGGTTAAGAACCCTTGTGCTAATGCTCTCGCTGTAATAAAATGAATAACAACATGTAAACATATTTTTTTTTTCTGCTGTAGTATTACATACTTTTCTTTATACTTCCTTTCACACTATTTGGGTGAGTAGCAAATTTCCAACTGACACTGACTTCTGCTGTCTCATCAGACAAACACTCGACCTGCAGACAAAAGCCATCTTGTCATTATCAGGTTTGTGTACCTGAAAACAATTGTCTGTGATGAGGGATACCTTAAGAGTGCCTTTTTACTAAAATCATCCTTGACCATTATTCAAATAGAGCTATGGCTATACCTCTTTGAATTTTAGCTCTAAGTGTAATAACTAAATCCTTGGCCTTGTTGCTGCATTACTTTTATTTAGGACTACTTACCTTTAGGAATATGGCAGTTCCCTTAACCTCTCATGGTGAATGCATGTGTGTGTGTTATTCTTCATTCTCTCTGCTGAATAGTCTGTCATTTGACCTTTGAGACACGGTACATTGAAACCTTGTCAATTACTTTTCATGTCTTAAAAAAATGACAGTCCCCTTGCAATGACTGTACAGTTTTTGTTGAAGAAACAAAAGAGCAGACAGTGCAACAATGGGTGTCCTCTTGATGCCTTTCAATGGGTTACATACTAATTGCATCAAGACGTGTTCTTTATGAGGCATCGTAGTGGCGTGAATCTTTTAAAATGCTCTGAGATACTTTGTACTCCCTTTAGGATGCAGTTGACTAACCTTGGTAAAACTCATTTTTCTGCTTTTGAACAATGAACATGAAGCTCTGATTGTGAATAACCAGTAATGTTTAACAAATGAAGGAGAATGGAAACTTTAATAATGTTCAGACCAGTGGTAATGTTTACTACTGTCAAGTCATAAATAAAGACATATGCACTTTTACTCATCGATTTCTTCTCACAAGACACAGCTCTATCTCAGGAACCGACTCTGGACGGGATGTCACTCCTATGCAGAACTGCTCTGTTTCAATTTAGAGCATCAGTTAGCCATGTCTTTGGGATGTGGGAGGAAACTGAAACAAAAGCCAAGATGCCCGGAGCAGTAAATAAGTTGGATCTTGAACCAACGACCCCAAAGCTGGGATACAGTAGCATTAACCCCTGCACCACTTTTGACATACAGAAATAGTATTACCTTCAATTAAGCCGCCAAATGTTTGCCTTCACTTCAGAACTTATTTTTAGCACGTCTCCTGTAATGATCATTGCTATAAAATAACATCAGGTTTATATTTAGCATGTATGAAAATATTAACGAGGAAATGCATTTCTTCTGATTGTTTTCTCGCTCTTTCTTTTTAATGATCAAGTCTAATGAAAGTGGCTTTGGGTCTGCTCCTCCGTCTTTGTAGGTTATTGTAATCTAGAAGCTCCTCTGTGCTTACCCTGTGAAAACTTCCATTAAACTGCTCATTAACAGTTAAATCCCTAGTTTCAAATTAAACCTTGACACATCATTTTGACAATCAAGGCTGTCATTTTTTTTTTTAGAAGCATAAAATTGTCCTGGTACAAAATATGTGGAAAAAAAAAATCTTCCTGATTTCTGCTTCATATACAAAAACAAGCTGACACCCTTTATTCTGCATAGTGCATGTCAGCATGTCAGGCGGTTAGAAGTCAACAAGTGGCAGGGTTGTGTCTAATATGACAGCTAAGGGGGAGGGGGGCGGTGGGCTTGTTATTCACAATACATTTAAGACCTGCAAAACAAAATACACTCCGAGGACTTGAACAGGCCGATTAAAGGCTCTCGAACATCATTCTATTTGTTCTTTAAATAGCAAGCATTGTCCATTTAATTTTCAATGAAAGAAGGAACAAATTAATTTAAACAAAGTTTTGAACAGAGTTAAGTGCATTGGTGTCACTCTAGCAATATATCTGTACCTACTTTAGAAGTTAAGAACTTATTATTCATCCAGTGGTTGTCATTTGCAATACCTGCCTGGCACGACCAAGATGCCAGTGGTAGATAAAAGTGAAGACTCTTTACTATTTTTTCAGTGATGTCCAGATTGACATAACTAACTCTTCTTGTATTAGCTTTGAAAGTTGTTGGATTGTTGTGTATTTTGCATTTTCTCCCAGTGTCTGAATGGTTTTCCTTCCACAGTCTACAGACATGCAGGTTAGATGGATTGGCCCCAGTGTGTGTCTGGTGTGTGTTTGACTGTGATCCTTATCCAGGGATCATTCCTGTCTTGCACCCTATGCTTACTAGGAACGTCTCCAACTTCTCTGTTACTCTACTCAGGTTAAACTGGGATAGGAAGATGGATGAATGGATTGTTTCAGTCACATTGCAGCTCTTCTGCTTTGCAACAAGGCAACCAGGTTTCACGTCTCATTTGCTTTCTGTGTGGAGTTTGCTTGTTTTCCCAATGTCTGTGTGGTCCAGGTGATCCAGTTTCCTCCCACTGTATAAAGACATGCAAGTTACGAGTATTGGCGATGCTGAATTGCCCCTTGTCTGCGTGTGTTTTCACCCTGCAATGGACTGGTGACCCGTCCAGATATTGTTCCTGCAACTCCTACAACACTGCTTTGGATACTTTGTTTGAAAGATGAATGTTCCAACTGTGAAAGGCATGTTTTGCAAAATAATCTGTGTCATACTGCATATGATATTTTGAGTGAAAATGGTCATATAAATGGCATTTGGGCAAACCGACCTGTTGTCTAATGATCCCACAAGCCTAGCTTGGTGGTGGTGTTTATACATTTACTTTGTGTCCATCTTGTTTTTCTTTCTGTACTCAGATGACCTCCTTCATCCCAAAAACATACAGATTAGGTTGACTGGTGATTCCAAACTGACCCAATATTAATGACAGCACCCAGTGATGGACTAATATCTTGTGGAGGTTTGATTCATCCTTTGTGCCTGATACTTCTGGCAAAAAAAAAGGATAAATGGGTAAACTTTGGATCACCCCTATATTCCTAAAGATGGAGGAGATTAGGTTTATTAGTGCCTTGAAGATTGGCCTGTTACGACTGAGTGTAAGTACACCCTGTGATGGTCTTGCATCTCATCCAGAACTGCCATCAGCTTTCTCGGTCATGGAAAATCAGCTTCAGAAAATGGTCAGTCAGTTATTTTATTTGGCTGATTACTTATCTTATTTATTATTTATTTGAAACCTCCTCAATTTTTGAGGTACAGTGGTGCTGTGTTTAGTACTGCTGCCCCACAGATCCAAAATTATGGGTTTGAATTATGTGCCCAATTGCCTTCTGGACAGACAGACTCTGCATTGTTCTTGCTATATCTGAGTGGACTGTTTTTAGAGTAGTGTGGTTTTCCTCCCTCACTCCAAAGATGTGCATGTTATGATAATTAGTAAATCTAAACTGTACCTGTATGTGTGAGTAGACCCTGTGAGTCATTGGTGCCAGATCCATGAAGAGTTCCTGTATTACACTTAATACTTTTCTGAGAGCCTCTATAATTGAGTAAATATATATACAAAACTTACCAGTGTACAATTTGAAGAATCAATAGAAATACAAAATAAATAATGTAAAATAATGAGCCTCGACACAAAACAAGGGTTTGGGGAAGCCACCTGTGTACTTGAACTTGGCTGCAAAAGGCAAAGTCTTCAGCACAATAGTGTACAGTACAGAGTCCAAAACAGAACTGCCCAACGGAGGAAGGAAGTTGGGTTTGATAGGGAGATTTAAGGAAGTGATGTCATCCTTGGGGCCGGGACAGGAAATGATGTCATCCTCAGAACCAAGGTGAAAGTGACGTCTTTGCAGTCAGGCAGAATTGCCCGTGTCTGGTCTGCTGGCCAGGCATGGAATTCCGTTCTTTTGGTCCCTGTGGCTGGCTCCCATGCGCACATGTGCGACAATGAGTACATGAATGAAATCTGAAAAATAAATACAATTTTCTTATACACAACATTTATTTATATAGCACGTTTTCATGCACATGAGGGAGCTCAAAGTGCTTTACAGAATGAAGAAAGAAAAAAAGAAAAAATCTAAAAATAAAATTAGGCAATACTAATTAACAAATAATAAAAGTAAGGTAACACATGGCTAATTTAGAAATGCCAGCTAACCTAACATTTACAATTTTCCAATGCTTGTTAAACAATTCCCACACAAACGCAGTGAGAACCTGCAAACCTCACACAAAAAATGACTGCACAATGTCCAAAAATCCAAAAGGCTAGGAGCTGTAATACCATATCATCTACCTGAAGGAGATTATAATCTCATAACACACTTTTTACGCAAAGATATACAGAGATTTAGTGCATTTTTTACCATTTATTGTTCTTAATTAAAGAGCATTCAGGTTACGTGACCAGAGGTGAAGGATGAACCTTCATCCTTGGAGTTTAAAGTCCAGGACTCTTAGCTATGAGGCTTATCTGCACTGCCTGCCAAAACAGATCCACATGACTCTACTAATATTTCAGATTTTCTAAGGGATGTTTTTCACATTAAGTACATCTCGGCAGAGCAAATTCAAAAATTTCTTATGTCCCACATGGCCCCTTTTATTATTATCAACCATCTGCCTTTGCTCTTCTTACTTTATGTATAAGTGCACCCAAAGGTATAATGGTAATTGTAAGCCTTGTTTTCTTTTCATAATTTGGATTCATTGCTGTTGTCGTATGGGCATTGTCATTATTCTGAATAAATTATTTGTATTGTTTCTCCATTAAGGTATAAATTCTGTTCACTGGATGCTCATGCCAGTTTACAAATCAAGTTACACTGCAGGACAGATCAGCTACCTACTGTAGACCTGCAATATGAGCGTATCGGCCCGGGAAGTTTAATTTATCTGGTTTGTTGGCTTTAAATGGCTTTTTACCTGACTGCACTGCAACTGATATGATAGTGCATATATTTTACCAGGCACTGAGTGGCTCAAGCTAACTCCTTCCACATGAGTGAAAAGGAAGTCAAAAACATTTTATACCGGATAATTCAGCACTGAGCCCCATTAGAGTCAAGGGCATTATCTCCTGTTTGACCTTATCTATGAGAAAAGCCGGCCTCTCCTAGTTTTTGTTCCCATTCATAACAGACCTGTTGGCTGTCTAGGTTTATCAAGCTCAGAAATCTAAACATGACAGGGAACTGACCGAAAGAACCCCGGTGCACAGGAAGGCCTTAATTCTCTCAGGATTAGTATACAACTTGCAATTTAGACAGCTGTCTGCTTATTAAATCCAGTTTATCTCATTGCTAGCATGTCACAAACATGCCGTAGGTATAATTTAAAAACATCCTTAATAATGATTCATTTTTATTTTTTTTTTTAACGATTTCCTTTGTATATCAAGATATTTCTTACATAAATCAGCATGTTTTCATTTGCTTGATTTTAAATGTATGGCTGAATAAATGATAACAGAGTTTCAAAATTTTAATAAAGAGGTCTTATGTTCTTGACTTTCATTGCTATAAAGGTACAAGAGAATATTGAGCTTTTGAAAGCATATAAATGAGTAACTAAGTCTAGAATCTAAAAGAGAGCTCTACTTTTATAAAAAAATATACATTAATAGCATGAATTGTATATGGAAGCAAACTGTTACCAGATTGCCATCGGCCATTGTTCTGAGAATATTTGGGTTAAGGAACAAATTTATGGAAAGAGTTCTTTTGAACAAATGGGTTACTTTATATTATGTGGGGTAGCTGTTTTGAACCATAATAATGCCTCATCTACCCACCCATTCATCCGTTATGGACCCCCGCCTATTGTAATAAATTATCAGGTGTTTTAGACTGAATTTATTAATGGTTAATTAATAATAAAGTAAAAAAAAAAAAAGCAATTCAGTTCAAATAATGGGCTTTATACACAACATTCCTTATACAGTACAGTAAGGCAAACTAATCTCCAGATACTATAATAAGAAATTATCTGACGAAAAAAAGAATTTCTAATAAGGTCTGTTTGTCTACAGGACAAAGACGCCAGGGCAGAGGCCATGTCTTTCCCCCTCACAGGTGATGGAATATTCACAAAGAATGCAGCAGATAATGGCTGCCCTGTCCTCTGAACAGATGGTGATGGGCTTGTTGCTAGGGTAAGGCCTGAAGAATTTAGTTTTTAATTCCAGATTATTTGCCTCAGTGCCATGAATATCCCTGGGTTTCCTGAGGCAAAAATAATAAAAAAAAAAAGAAAAAAAAAAATACAAAGAAAGGCAGAGAGAGGCGAGAGCCAGGTCAATAGAAGCTTCTGGGAAAGTGTCTGTTCAGCTGCCTACAATCACCTGGGTTTGGAAGGCATGCAGGAAGGAAGATTGGTTTGGCATGAGAACCAGGCCTTTGATGCCTCCGATACCACAGAAAAAAAATACCCAGTCGTTCCCATTAGAAGTCTGTTGACTTTCCTAATTAAGATAAACATGTTCCTGAAGAAAAGTTAGCTCCCCACGTATTCCTTTTGTGAAAACAGCCATTCTGTTAGAAACACATCTATTGAGGAAGCAAAGCCAAAACATAAGTGTTGGTGGTCTAACCACATATTTATAGCCAGTAGTACCCCAGTGTTTGCATTATCCTTATATAGGGGTCTTCAAGAAGAAAGAAATGACCGAGTGAACATAAAGATTTTCCTATCTGGCAGCTAAATGAAGAAGGTCAAACTAGACAAAGGAACACAATAAAAATACCAACTTTAGATTTTAAAGTGAACCGCACTCAGGGTCATTTTCTTTGTCCTGAAGGTTTTCAATGTAAGTCCCGTCCTTTAACCTTCATTCATATCCATCATCTGCTGCATGTAAATCCTTATTCAGAATGTGCATTGTGACAATGGAGTGTGTGGTATGTTGGTGAAATATGCAATGTGGGTGTAGTGGTTTACACTACTGATTCATGGCTCCTGATCTTTCACATTCTTATCATGTCTACATGGATTTTCCCCCAAGCATCTGAAAGATCTACATGTTGAATTTATTATCAACTCAAAATTGGCCCCACGTAAGTGTCAGTGTGGTGTTTGAGTGGCTAATTTGATGGATAGCCTGATGCTGCCAGGATGGATTCCATCCCCAAGTGACACTGAATTGGAACGCACAAGTTTAAGGATGGAAGGATAGAAGTTTATTTTGCTCACAATGAAATAACTGTTTTGAAAGTATTCATCTAATCAAATCAATATCAGATTAATTTTTATTTGTCACATACTAATTGTACACACAGTACAATAATGTAGTGGAATGCTTAGTTGTTCAACTCCAATGACTGTGCCTTTAAGAAGAATATAAAGGCCAGTAACAAGAATACAGGACTTTACAATAGAATTATAAATATGTGATAAACAATAAATAATAACCAAATAAATATCCTAATAATTTAATGTAAGAGAGCTAACAATAGGGCATCATGTATTTCTAGACAAGTTCTTTATTCAAGATGGGAAAAAGCTCCTCCTGAGTCTCTCTTAGCTGAACTTTAGACAGCAGTAGCAGCACAGAAAAGAGTCGACTGATGGGTTGGCTGCTGGTGTCACGGCTGATGGGCTTTGCCCTGACCTGACATCACTTGGTGTAGATGTCCCAGAATTCTGAAGAAAGCACACCCACTAATACCTTCAGCTTGTCTAATATCTAATGGCTAATAGCTTAATGTATAGTTTAATTTTGATGTCTAAAAAATATTTTAAATGAAAAATGGAAGCAAGGCACCGTCCCTTGATATATTAATTGTGCTTTTATATATATATATATATATATATATATATATATAAATTGTTGATATGACCCTCAAGAATTGACTTTACTTAAGTTATATATTCTGTTTTATTAATTCATTTCTGGAGAAATATATTCTGAACATGTAAAATGCATAATTTTAAAATGATCTGCACATTTTCAGACCTGTTTAATTAAATCATGCTTGGGTATGGAGAAAGTGCAGGAAAGTGCAGTGCAGGAGCCTTTCATGAGATGCCAGCCCATTACAGAGTTTACACCTACACTCTTTCTTATGGACTTCATTTCAAATTACCAGTTACCTTCAGAAGTACGTCATTGGGATGTAAAAGAGAACTCAAAATATCCAGAGGAAAAGACAAGAAGCGGGAGATCATACAAACTGAAACAAGACTCTGGAGATGTGAAGTGGCAATGCTGACCCCCATGTCACCACATATATCATTTTAAATTGTACAGCTTTAAAGAAATACTTCATTCCAAAATTATGTTACATACTCTATGTAGTTCATAATAATGGCCGAGAAACATATTTCATCTTATGCTTTTATGAAAAACACTGGATTTTCTGATTGAGTAGGCATCTATGGAGACCAACACTGAACCACAGCAAACAGTATAAAAATATCTATGAAGAAATCTCATATTCACACAGGAATGAGCTTTTGAATTGAATGAAGAATTCTTGACCAATGAATAAGTGGCAAAGGTGGATTTTCAATTCAAAAGTTTGATCCCATGGTTCTCCTATGTGCACTGCTCTGATTTTACAAAAGTATTTATTTAAAATGTTGGCAAATAAATGCATATGTTTGGCTCCTTGTGGGCAAATGACTGGATAACCTGATGTGTGAATTATGTGACACCAATAACGTGACAATTTTTTGTAGACATTTATATAATTTTCTGTGGTCCAGTGTTAGTCTCCTAGACGCCTATTCTATCAGAAGGTTTATTATAAAGGTTCTCCATGAAAACAGGAGAGAGCCATCACTTAAAACTAACTTAGATGTGGTAAGTAACATTTAGAAATTATCATTTTTGAGTGGAACATTGCTTTTAGTCAATGTTTCTTACAAGTTTCTATTTTTATTTATGATGCATGACTGCAACAATTTTTGTAAATTCATCACTCTTTTGGGACAAATAAAGTTCTATCTATCTATCTATCTATCTATCTATCTATCTATCTATCTATCTATCTATCTGTCTGTCTGTCTGTCTGTCTGTCTGTCTGTCTGTCTGTCTGTCTGTCTGTCTGTCTGTCCGTCCTTTTATATTATATGCATTATTCTTTATGTAGAATATGTGTATTCAATATATGAATGTGTGTGTTAAATTATAAATTTGTATGCATTTGGCATATTTTAAATATCTACAAAAATGCATGTTATGCTCAAAAATTCAGACATGTTTGTAAATGTATGTTTTAACTTTAAGTAAATGTATATGTGTGTTTTAGTTATTTTTCAACAGAATATGCAGTGTATTATGTATGTTTTATACTAAAATATATTCTATAAAAAATACATCTAGCGAAACAAAAAGCAGGCTATTTCCACGATAAAAAACATATTGAAAAAGTCTACAGACCCAATGTATCAGCTGCCTTTTCTATCTATCTATCTATCTATCTATCTATCTATCTATCTATCTATCTATCTATCTATCTATCTATCTATCTATCTATGTGTCTGCCTGTATTGTCTCAATTATAAATAGATGCCAGATTTTTACTTTCCATACATACAGCATATGTAGTTGAGTCAAACTATTGACTTTGCGTTTGTGATAAATTTAAATCTTTTAAGCATCCTTGGACACACATTTTAATAACTTTTGGAATGATGTCTGTTTGTGTTTACAGCTTTGTGTCAGGATAAGAGTCATTGCACACCATAACTCAAATCACTCACTCTTAATGAAGCTTAACATTGTAAAATGCTAGAAGCGTATTGATCTTGTGCAAAATTGTCCCAGTAAACTTTACTCAACAAAGATAAATACATATACCCTAGGTATATACTGTAGGCAAAGTACTGGGAAGGGGCCAACATTTCAGCTTCAAGTTTGCAACAGATTTAAACATTTTAAGCATCCCTGAAGACATTCTGACCAATTTCGGAGAAATGTTTATTTTTGAGTTTGTGAAAACATTAACTGAAAATGCACAACCTCATTTTAAATGAAACTTGGCAAGCTTATTAACATTGTAACATGCTAGAAGCCTATTGATTTGGAGAATAATCACTCCAATAGATTTTGTTCTGTGGTCATAAAGATTTTGTGTTTTTTTGCACACATTTGTGATCTAACTGCAACACAATTGAGCAAGAATATATATACTTTATATATATATATATATTAAACAAGATACAGTACTTCTATTTCAAAGTAGGATACTGACATGACCTGCTTTGCTGTTAAAAGCTTTATCTTGGGAAAGGCCATCTTAGCTCATCAATATCTATTCACATAATGTTTATAACTACTGACAAGTTGAGATTTGAAGGTCCAAAGTAGTATTATCTACCACACTGTTTGATAACTTCTTCCATATGCTTCGCTGTGTGAAATAATATTTTCTAACATTTGTGTGAAAATTACCCTTAACCAGCTTCTGTCTGTGCTCCAGTGATCTTGTTGAAAAACTAATTTTAAATAACAGCTGGCCTTTATAATTAAAAAAAAAAAATCTGTCATGTCACCTATTAATCTGTGATTGCTTAAACAGAAAATATTTAAGTTCTTCAGCCTTTCCTCACAGCTTACACCCAAGAATCCATCCTGTAGGTCATCTCTGAATGTTCTGTAGGACTGATACCACTTTTATATAACATGGAGACCAACACTGAACACAATATTCCAGATGTGGCCTCCCAAGTATGTCGTACAGCTTAAATACGACCATCCTTGACTTTTGCTGAACAGAGTGTGCGACATGTATGTACGATAACATCCTATCAACATTCTTGTACAGTACAGTGTCCAGATGTGGGCAGTAATATGACCACTTCTGCTTCTTTGTCCTTCTGGTAAGGTTTCAGACTTTACATTGTGTAATTATAGTGGTATGTTTACTTCCCATGTAAAATCTAACATTTTTTAGTGAAATATTAACTGGCACATGTCTACCCAAATCCTAATTCTATATAGACTCTTCTGTAACTACTCTGCTGACTTGAGATTCTCCCCCAATCCCACAAGTCTAGCATCATCAACAGATTTACGCAGTTCAATAGTAACATTTACTGTACTTACTGTGACCACTGGTAAAAATTAAAACAACAATGGCTCCTGCACTGATCCCTGGGACACTCCACTTTAACATCACATTAATTGAAAAAGGTTCCTGTCATCACAATTCATTGCTTCTTGTATTTAACCCTACTGGACACTGCGCCTTGGAATCTCACTTCATTTAAACTGGTTGCGGGCCTCTGATACAGCATCTCATCAAAAACCTTTTGAAAAGTATGAAAATTAAAATTATTTGCATGCTTGTGATTACATTCTTTTGTTGTTTCCTTATAGGTTTCTAGCCTATTTATGAAACAGGATCCACCCTGATTTTCCCATGATCGTGTGTTTTGCTCAGTTTTGTGTTCATTATGTACAATGTCTTACAGGAAAACATCTCCAAATTTTTTTATTTTTAATTTATAAATAACCATGTAACCTCATCCTTTGTGATTTGGGGGGAGTGCAGAAAAATGTCTCCTCATTCTAAAAAACATGAAAACTCTGAGCTGGCCTACTGTAGGTGAGCTTGGGTATCTACATGTGTCTGCTCCTCAATGAGCTAATTCCTGCCTTGGACCCTGTGCTAACATGACAGGGTTTTAAAAAATGGATAGATGGCTGGACATTAAAATTATAATAAAGATGGTCATAAATCCCCCAAATTTTTTTCTGTGGCTTATTTATGTCCATAGCACGTGTTGAGCTACTAATAATTTCCCAAATCTTGACCCAAGGAAATCATTAGACCTTAAAAAATTACTGTATTTCTATGAAATCTGATTATTTTGCCTTCAGACTAACACAGCAATCAAATGATGAACAAGAGCTGGCACCGAGAATCCATGAAATCGGACAAAAAAAAAAGGAAGAGGAAGAGTGGTGAAAAAAATCAAGTGTAACAGGAGGATGAAGGCGAGCTTATTATATTTTTCTGGTTAATTTAGTCAGTGACAAGTGATTGAGGCGATTCTCTACCCAAGTGTAAGATGCTGATGTGCAATTTCTTCAGATACCCGGAGAACTCGGTCACAATGAGATGAAGTTAAATCACCCACATTAATACAGTTTGATGTTTTAGAACTAATTTAATAAATATTGAACAAACAGTGGCCATTTCCTATTGATGTTCAGTTACTCTTAGTCGTTTGCAGAATTATTGTTAGGAGAACTTGTGCAATTTTTATTATGTTTACACCGTTTCCAACAAGATTTTTACATCTTTGGTTATACTTTGAGATGTTTGTGCTTACACGTTTCGCATCACTGATTAGGTAAATCATGCCAGAGCACCCAAGAGACTCTTAAGGTATGCTGAACAAAACACGGTGGCCCAGTTTCTTGTGCTCCAAGTGGTGGCAGCTCATCTTAGACTCACCTGCACTCTGAAAACTTCACATTTCTAATTATTGGGAAATGTTAATTATTTACGCACTCATATAAAATTAATTTGCTAGGATGCCATTAAGAGTACACAGTTAGGTGTAACTTTTTGCCCCTAATCTGCAGTTCTTTCAGCAAAGGAAATGTTGAGAATATTTAACAGCCTTGAATATAAATACAAGCTGTAATTACGAGAGAGGAGCTGTGCTTGATGTGCGGCTCCATAAAGTTATTTTGTTTGAATGAAGGGCAGCAGAGTGCTGCCTCATGATGACCTGCCAAGACCGCCCTCATGAGACCATTGCTATTGTCATCCATGCTGCGGAGTGAACAAAATTATTTTGTCAGTGATATAAGCCAGATATAAATACAGGAGGCAAGCAAGATAAACTACGTAGAATGAAAATTAATCCAGAATTGCTGAAATAAGAATTTTCACATCATGCACCCTTATTGAACTGACGTACAGTAAGCATCGGCTGGTTGAAAAATATATCAAGAAAAACAAATTTGGCTTAAAATAACTGTCACTGTACAGTCTTGCATGTCCACCATATGCTTTACTGCACTAAATGTAAAACTGAATGAAGGTTACTTTTTGTATTTATGCTTTTTTAAATTCTGCACTGGATATTGAGATGTATTGCTTGAAAGTAAAATTTTTGGGTGCTTCAGCTGTAGAGTAAGTGTGTTTTTACTTAAATACGTAAAGTTAGTGCAGTGGTTAGTAAGGCTGCCTCACAGATTTTGTGTCCTGGGTTCAAATCTATTGACCACTTATTTCCTGTATCAAAGTTTGCACATTCTCTTCATTTTTGTGTGGGCATTCTTCTCATATCCCAAGCTAGGTTAGACTAATCACTGCAAAGATTAAGTAAATTGGCCCAGATTAAATGTTGGCGTGGGTGGTTTGGTGGGGCAGTAATGATCTGAGACCTTTTCAAGTTCTGTTTCCTGCCTTGAACTCAGTGTTGCCAAAACTGACTCTAGGCCCCCACAATCCTGAACTGGAATAAGCAGGTTCGAGAAATCTATGTTACATAATTGAACATGCAATCACAGTCTCACAAATCTAGGGAATTAGATTCTTACTGTATTTGGTGCCTTGTTGCTGCCTGTGCGCCTGAGTTTGCATGTATTCTCTGCATCTGGATGGGTTTTCCTCCCACTTCCTGAAGACTTCCATGTTAGTTTCACTGGCAGCTCTCATCTCATGTAAGGTTGGTTTACATATGGGTTCCAATGATGCCAGCATAGAATCTGACTTGTGTGACTCTGGAACACATGAAGCAGAGTGAGATACTGTATGTTATGTTGTTTTATTTCTTTTTACTTTCCTGTATACGAAGTATAGGGAAAGTATTATATTCATTCAAAAATTTGATGTCGAGATTTTAATGAATCTCAACGCTTTTGGACCTTCCTGACTTTCTCCTATACAAAGTATAGGGAAAGTATTGTAATGGTCCAAAAATTTGATGTCGAGATTTTGATGAATGTTGATGTTTTATACCACCATGACTTTCTCGTATAAAAAGCATAGGGAAAGTATTGGAATCCTCCAAAAATTCCATTTCGAGATTTTGATGGATCTTGACGTTTTAGACCTCCCTGAGTCCGAAAATACAATTTCTGGAATTATGTCTGTCTGTGTGTGTTTATGTATGTAAACACAATAACTTGAGTACGCCTTCATTTAGGTCAACCAAATTTTGCATACAAGTATTAGGTACAAAACGTAGATTTCTATTAACTTATGGGCTTTTTCTTTTAACCAGAAGTGGTACTTTACCTTTTATTCATGCAACTGCAGAGTCCGATTTATTCAACTTTACTTTTATTATAATTGCTCAATATATTATTTATTTAATTAGATTTGTTGTTGATGGTTATTTAATGTACATAAAATAAAAATATAATCATTGTCTTGCAGTTTACTCCTCAAATATTGATCCTCATATCTGAGTATATGAGAAAGTCTAGAGGAGACCATTCCCAAAATGTTTTCTTCTTTTTCTTCATCAGTAGTCGATTCTTTGTGGGGTCGATGTGCTTGATCAACCTTCTTCCTACAGCTTGGTCTTGTACCTTCTGTTCAGTCAGACTCATTTCCTTCAAATCTTATTTTACTTTATCCATTTACCTCTGCTTTGGCCTGCCTCACTTACTTTCCCCCTGTACTTCCACTCCCATCACTCTTTTATTCACATATTCTTTGTCTCTCCTCATCACATGTAAATACCACTTCAAAATACTTTCCTGTACTTCCTTAGATATCGCTCCCACTTTTGTTGCACCTCAGATTGTTTCATTTCTTATTCTGTTCTTCTTTCTAACTCCACATATCCATCTCAACATTCACATTTCTACCACATCTACCTTCTGGTGTGCTCTGTTTACTGCCCATTTCGCAGCAGTTCATACATCATTGCGGGTCTTACCACTGTCTTAAAAACCTTACCTTTAGCCATTGCTTTTAATGTTAGGTTGCTTTATTTAATAGAATATATTTGTTGCTTAATTGTATATTCAGATATTATTGTAAACAGTTTAAAAAATGTAAGCATATATAGTCTGATAATGACAGCACACTCTTTATGCATGGGATCTAGAATAGGTCATGTATATGGCTGTATATGCATCTACTCACACAACCAGCTTAATCTAGATTTGAGGTCCTGAAAGAAGAGCCCCTATGCTTGGGACACAACCTGGGCTATCAAGCATGTCAGTCTATTATACTGTATAGTATACTTATTTATACATGACCAGTTCAGAGTTGCTAATTAACCTAGCACAAAATATCTTTGCAATGAAAATCGGGGTACCTGGGGATACCCTCATGCAGAGATGAAGAACATGGAGATGCCACACCAAAAGTGGTCCTGCTAGAATTTAGACACAGATACCTGGAGTTGGGGAAAGCAGTGATAACTCCTAGAGCTCTGTGCTGATCACACTGTCTAAAACAAAGTTAGTCTTCATAAGCATTAATAATATCCTCACTTGCCTAAGGGAGCATTTCAGAATCATTAGCTCATTTAATCAGAAGGAGCCTACAGACTTTACACAATGACCAGGCAGTCTAGAGGTGCAGCATATCTCAAAGTGAGGTCATATATACAGTGTCTATAAAAAGTATTCACCACCTTGGAAGTTTTAAAATCTCCAGAGTCATTGACTCATATTTTAGCCTACACTGAGTACGAATCGAGTAGCCCAGTTTTTCTTATCACATCCCAAATGCAATTGTCCTAACTGGCGACTCTAAATATGTGTAAGGAGAGGATATACCTAAAATTATTATTAATTCTGTGATTTATATTAATTTTACTGTATATTAAACTGCTTCTTCTTCACATTTTTACACTGGTGTTCTGTGGTGTGTTATATCAGTTCATAGACATACATGTTAAGCTAACTGCCAACTCCAAAATGGCACTTATTGAGTAAGTGTGGATGTGTCTGTGAGTGTACCTTGTGAAAGAACCATCAAGGCTAGGACAGCCTCCAGTGCTCTCAGACCTTCTAACTGAAACGTAAATGGGTGGATGAACAGAGGGATCCTGACAAAGTGCTCTCATAAACTTGCTCTGGATATTCTAGTCAGATTGAAGCCCAAGTATGGCACACAGTAACCTGGACAGTAACCCTGCTGGTGTCCGTCCAAATATGCACTGCTTTAGATCCCTTTTTACACCTCAACTGCATGCATTTTGGAGCAAATAAAGGTGTGCAGCTGGTTTGTAGATAGAGTGAAGCTGTGCAGGTGGTCACAGCTCTGTCACTTGTGTTTGGCAAATAAAGGCATTTTCATTTTGGCGGTCCTTTTTTATCATTTTCCTTATTTCCAGTTTAGCTGAAATATGTTTGTATTTTTGAAAAATATTTTACAGTATGAGAGAGCATGGCGATGCAGTATCATTGCATTTCCAACCATCTATGTGGAGCTTGCTTGCTTTCCTAAAGTCTAATTGCAGATACTTTGGGGATTCTAATTTCATTTCACCATCCAAAGAAGTGTTGCAAAATAGTATTCAAAAGTGTGTATGTGTAACTCAATCTGCCTTGACTCCTTTGCTGCCAGAGGATGTCGTGGTTCTGTGATATTACAATCAGTCAGTCATTGTCCAACCTGCTATATCCTAACACAAGGGGTCCGCTGGAGGCAATCCCAGCCAACACAGGGCAGAAACAAATCCTTGGCAGTACACCAGTCCACCACAGGACACACACCAAGCACAATTTAGGATCACCAATGCACCTAACCTGCATGTCTTTGGACTGTGAGAGGAAACTGGAGCACCTGGAGGAAACCCACGCAGAGAACATGCAAACTCCACGCAGGGAGGACCTGGGAAGCGAACCCAGGTCTCCTAACTAAAAGGCAGCAGCGCTACCACTGCACCACCATGCCGCCGATATTACATTCAATACTTTATTAATTAGTATACTTTAAATATACTGTTTTTTTCTTTGTTATATGTTTAAAAGAGAGCAGTAATTAGTGCTGCTACCTCGAATCTAAAACTCTCAACTTATCTCTGTGCAGTTTTTATTTTCTCTATGTGTATAATAATTATAATAAGTCATTACATTTACATCACAATTTTCAAGATACTCAAAGTGCTTTACACAGTAAGTTGGGAGCCACTTCCACCAACACTAATGTATAGAATCCACCTGGATGATGCGGCGGCAGCCAGTTTGCATCACTACACTCACCACACATTAGCTGTTAGGTGGTGAAAGAGGGAGTTAGCCAATCAGAGACAGGGAACAATTAGGGGACCTGAATGACCAGGCCGTGGTGGGCAGGTTATCCAGGACATTTGGATACACCCTATTCTTTATGAAGGATGCCCAGAGATCTTTTATGACCACAGAGAGTCAGGACATCAGTCTACATCTTATCCAAAGGGCGGCCCCATTTTCACAGCACAGTGTCCCTGTCACGGCACTGGGGCATTGGGATCCACATTCAGACCACAGGGTAAGAGCCCCCTGCTGGACTCACCAACACATCCTCCAGCAGCAAACCAAGCTTTGTCATGGTTAATCTCCCAAGTGCATGTGGTATGGCTGTTTGTGTAAGGATGGGGTATCTCTGTTTTTCCTCCTACATCCTAAAAACATTATTTTTATAATAATTTGTGGATTAAATATTGGTAATTAATAAAATGAATGAAGTAATAAATAAATTAATGAATTGAAGTAAGTTTAAAAATGTAATCAATTGGTATATTAAATTGGCTTGATATGGCTGATAGACTGATGCTTCATCCAAGGTAAGATTCCTGCCTTCTGCCCAGTATAATGTAGCATAGGCTCTAGCACTTCTAAATCCTTATTTGGAATAAGTGGAATTGGAAAATGAATGAATATCCATCCATCCATTTTCTAACCCGCTGAATCCGAATACAGGGTCACGGGGGTCTGCTGGAGCCAATCCCAGCCAACACAGGGCACAAGGCAGGAACCAATCCTGGGCAGGGTGCCAACCCACCGCAGGACACACACAAACACACCCACACACCAAGCACACACTAGGGCCAATTTAGAATCGCCAAACCACCTAACCTGCATGTCTTTGGATTGTGGGAGGAAACCGGAGTGCCCGGAGGAAACCCACGCAGACACGGGAGAACATGCAAACTCCACGCAGGGAGGACCCGGGAAGCGAACCCGGGTCTCCTAACTGCGAGGCAGCAGCGCTACCACTGCGCCACCGTGCCGCCCATGAATGAATAATTTTTATAAAATAAATTAATTTTCTATATGAATAGCTGATATTATCATGATCTGATAACATGCCTGCTTGCATAGGTTGACCAACATAATGAGATGGTAAATTGTGTTATAGGGAATGACATATTGCAAATAATGCAGCAATGCCCTTTGTGATGCTAGTAGTCACACTTTTCTTAATATGATCTACAAAGATTTTAACAAAAGAAAGTTTTTTGGTGTGTTTGATACTTTAAAATATAAACATTTATTCATTATCCATTAACTTAAAAATCCATCCATTTGGGGGCAAGTGAAGAAGCCATCCGTAGATGGGACAGCAGTCCATTGCAGGGCACACTCACACCCACACTCGTTCACAATGTGCTAGCAGATGTCGGTTTTGAGTTGTCCATATCAAGGAAAATACATTTTTCAAATAACATTTTGGAATTGGTTAAAGCAGTTTGATCAGTTTATGATTAGTTACTTTATTTTCACCCTGCAGCCCTCATTCAAATTAAAAGGGTTCCATAATGAATGGATGTATAAATGGATGGATTGATAGATAGACAGCTCCCATCTACCACAGCGTTTGCAAAGAGCTGCAGTCTCCTCCAGAAATTTCAAGCACAAGTCAGAAACCAAGCCTGATTGTGATACCAGTTCACTCAATTCTCACTAGGCTAATTTAGAGTTGTCATTTTACCTGACCTGCTCCTCTTTGGGATGAAGCTAGAGCCATGGAAGGAAAGACTGGAAATAACACTTAAAGACAGGGATAGTTTTCTGATTTAACAAAAGCCATTTCTGGACTGGGTGTCAGGCCATTGTCGTGGTCACTCAGACATTGCCAGTTATCCTTGCATGCATGTCTTTTGGAATTGTGAGAATAATGCTACACCATGGCCACGATTTGAATCTAGAATTCTGCAGCAAGCTAACCCCTGAGCCACACAACCATAAATAACACTTAATACAAATCCAAAGCAAAGTAGCCTTTATTTTAAGTAATTCCTGGCTCTTAAAATAATTTCTTCAGGAAAAAAAAAAATTGAAACCCCATCATCTGAGCTAATCCTCAGTACTTCCTTAGCTTGAACTCAAGCACTTCCACACCACACAGTCTTTGAGCAGGAGTGTCACAGCCCTATCTCTGTGTATACAAGACCCTGTCTGACAGCTTCCTCCATTGCATTTTTTTTTGTTTGTACTACTGTAATCATTTTACTGGCCCCAATTTGTGTGGAAGTGCTGGCAGCTTTACAAAAAAAAGTTACATGGGAACCAAGTTAAGGTTGAATATTTATTAGAAGAAACCATCTGGCGTCAGACTGTCTGTGGGGGGGCATTTCTTTCTCCAGCAGTCCTGCTTCTCTCCTTCTGACTGTCTTTTCCTTGTTGACATATGCCACATACTTTGATTCTCTCTCATAAAATCTGACATCATTTCATGGACATATTGTATGAGACAGCATCTGAATTCTTTCACAGGGGCTTTTCTGGGTTGACACAACACCAGATATAACCATCCATCCATTATCAGACCCAGCTAAGGGTCACAGGGGCACTACAAATATGTTATTTTTTTGTCTTCCCTACTGTGCTGCTTTTGTTTTTCCTTTTTCCCTTTGGGTCTGACAATCTCATAATGAAATTGCAGTTGTAAACCATCCCAGGGAAATCCATTCATAGTACAGTGGTTAAGTACTCCAGCGGCACTCGGAGTGAGGAGACTGGCATCGACTGCAAGGAAGACTGGCATTGTCACATCTAGGGTGCTCATGCAAACTGGACATGAATTTTATTAAAGTGTGGTTGAGACATTGGTGGGTGGACAGAGAGGTCAAAAAGCCACACAAGGAACAGGAAGACCAATGAAGTAAAATGTGACTGAGAGAAGAGGAGATGGAGCAGGAGAGAGCAACAGGGAAGGAGGAACCTGGGCACAAATTGGGGCAGGGAAAAAAGGCCAGGAACATCACAACTTGTGAAAAAACATTCAGTTTTATTACATTTATTACTTTATATGTAAGCTATTTGTATAAAGTCATGGATTTACCTTCCATATGCGTAAAAGACAACAGACTAGACTGGCTTTATGCCAGCCCTACATAACCCAACCCCAATAAATAAACCATTCCTGAAATCCAATTCATGCCAAGCTCCTTGCAGTGGCACCCACGACAGAACCTGCTCCAGTTCTTCTGTCTCTTTCTCTCTCTCAGATCCCTTAAGGGTCTTCTTGTTGCCTCTTTTCAGATCTCCACTTTTACCATTTTACTCGTACCATCCCCTTCACTAACTGGGCAAGCAGCCAGAGTTACCCCTAAACTAGAGGATCAAACATGCTGAAGGTGAACCAAGCTGTACCGTTTCTGATACGCTGCTTATAAAAGATTAAAAGTTGCTTTGACTAGAACTTCAGATGTCAATTCAGCCGCCCCAGTGTGATATCCCATTGAGGTGGTAAAAATTCCCCTGCTGGTTTGTTTTATTTGATTTAGGGTTAAAATTTCTGAACCTGGCTACACAGAATATAGAATATTGCTCTAAAGCAACAATGATTTAAGAGAAATATTTTATGTCTTCATTGCTCCTAATGAAAATGTTGACATTGGAGGATATTACTGTTTTATTATTTAATGTAAAACTCCACTTTTTCCACACTACTCTTATTAGGATTTCATTATTCCACGTTTGCATTCAATTCACTTGATAATTAAGTTCATTTTTATTAGCTTATGCCTTAAAGGTTGGCTGCCCCTACAATCTTACTTTCTTAGTTTTTCTGTTTACACTGACAGACCTAATTTCATTTTTCTACTTACTTAGCATTGTAATATATTGCAATAAAATATAATCACTTGTAAACAAACTTACATAACATATCTTTTTCAAACCCACTTTATCCACTTCAGGGTCATTTGGGGCTGGAGCCTAACCTGGCAGCATCAGGTACAAAGCAGGATCTAACCCAGCCTATTGCAGTGCTGTCTGTGCAACCATACCTAAACTCACACCCAAGAGCGGCGTTTGGGGGTGGCAAGTGGGATGACCGCTCCAGGCCCCGTGCCCAAGGGGGACCCACTTTTGAAAGTTAATTTCAAACTTCCTAATGAAACACTGAAACTCACATTTTAGTTGTAGGCCACAAACATGTCCGACTATTAATGCACTAAAACATATATCGTTAGTGATAACCGGCTGACATGACATCAACGTGGGTTATGACTATGACATCCTGCATATCAATTGCAATTTGGGTACTTTTCTAGAAGAGGCCCTGCTAATTTCCGCATGACACTGCATCGCATTTCGCACTGTCATGGTATTGTCATGAATTATGAATTGCATTTTTTAATAGATTATATCATTATATTTTGATAAATTCCGCATGTTATCTTACAAAAATTAGCTGAATACTGTAATGAGAAAGTCCAGTGTATGCTAACATTATTTTTATTAAATTTATACGCTCCACACATACCGGTAACAGCATTTGACATAACTGGCCCCGAGTGGAGTTGGTCAGCCCCAGACCCCGCACACCCCTAAGGCTGCCTCTGCTCACACAAAACCAATTAGGCCTAAGACACGTGTTGGAAATGTGCAAGAAAAATACTGAATTCCTGGAGGAAATCACAAGCACAGGAATACATGCAAACAATACACATGCAAAAAAATGGCAGTAAAATTGGAGCCTAGAATGCTAGATTCAAGAGGCAGCAGCATCCAACCACTGTGCCATCATGCTGCCCATACAGAGTGGGGAAAAATGGAACAAAACACAATAAAACATTAGGGTCTCTATTTATTAGCAGCGATGCTACATTTACATTTATTTACTTTGGCTAACATCTTTATCCAAGGTAACTTAAAACATTTCACATACAACTGGTTACATTCCTTTTGCTTTTCCAGTTGGAGCACAGGCATGTGAAATGACTTGCAATTGGTCACACAGTATCTATCCGTGGCAGAACTTGATCTTGCAACCTCAGTATTTGATGTCTAAAACATTATCCACTATGCCACATTGCCTGCAAAAAAAAAAATAAGGTAACAGAAGACAATATAAAAGGAATTGATTGTCATTCAGGCCTTTTTACAGGTAATGCTTCTGCAGAGTAGTGTGGCTCATGCAGTTGCGGGTTCAAGAATGGGCGCGGACTTCCAGCCTTCACAGTGTTTATATAAGTAAGGAAGGAATGGGAATCTTTTTTATATATAGTACTGTGAAAAAGTCTTAGGCACTTTAATTGCACATAAAATTATTTGTGTTATATTATTTGTTGTTTTATTTTTAATGAGGGTGTCAATAGAAAAGTATCGTATATACTCGCAGATAAGTTCTCCCACAGATAAGTCGGGACTTGATTTTACAGTATAATTTCTGGTATTTTATAATTTCGGTCGTATAAGTCGAATGCGGAAAACTCACGCTATTGGACCAAGAGATTATGGTATGCTAATGCCCACCTGAGAGAGTAGCCACACTGCCTTTTTATTCTATGTGGGTGTGGCAATGCACTGTCATCAGTGTGTGCTCCTAACCTCTCTCTCTCTTTAATGTGCCTACGTGACCACACGGTAATACCTGAACTATTCCGAGGCGACGTTTGCACTAATTTGTGTTTTTTTATCTCTCACTCTCATATACCTTTATCATAAGAGCATCCCTTACCTCCGATGAAGTATTCGATCAGAAGAAAATATGAAGCTGGTTTTAAATTAAATGTCGTTGAAGTAGCGAAATAAATTGGTAACTGCGCTGCTGAAACAAAATTCGATGTACCTGAGAAACTGATGCAAGATTGTAGTAGGCAAGAAGATGTTAAAAAAAAAATTAAGTGTCGCATTTTTGAACGGCGTGTAAGTCGGAGTCTGATTTTATGATTGATTTTTCGGGTTTCAATATCCGACTTATATGAGAGTATATATGGTAAGTTTTCCAAACATTCTTTTACAAAAAGTTACACAATACAATAAGATATTTGAATTTTCTTAAATAAAGAAACTAACATTGTAACTTTGCAGCTAATAAAAATATGAGATCTTTGTAAACATAAAGCCCAAAGCCTGATTAACAAAGAGGTGCTAATTAACAATTTTATCATGTGTAGGTTGGACCAGACTGATTATTTGAAACTGAAACAGCCATGTGGAAGGAATAACACTAGGTAAGGGGCAACCAGACTAAAAGGTTGAGGTTGTAGTAGATGTAGTGGCTTAAACTGCAAATCTTAAATCATCTTATATATAAACATCTATGCCTGGAAGTGTGTGCGTCTGTCTGTCCGGCCCGGAAGTGCGAGGCTACAGCATGAAGCTTAAAGAGCTGGCAAGGTGGCCCCAAGTTAACGAGTCAGAAGAAGAAAGAAGAATGAGGTTACAACATGAAGCTGAAATAAAGCGTCTCCGTCGACAAAGTGAAACTGCCGATGAAAGACAAACTCACTTAGCCAATAATACACAAGTGAGGCAAACACATTGGCAAAACAAACCTCTGAAGAGAGAGAAACTCGGCTGCTGATAGAAAACGGAGGTGAGCACGTCGGCAGAATGAAACCGCCGACTTTCTGACAATTTCAATAGTTTCTAGTAGCCTGTGCTTTTTACAGCACAAGCTTGAACAGCTAGTAATCCATAATTAGGCATAGTGACGAGACACAAGGTGTATATATATATATATATATATATATATATATATACAGAATGTGAAAAAATGCAGCTGGACTCCTTCAGCCTACAGCTGCCTTCACACCTATTGGGATTAATTTGGTGATGGAGGCTTACGATAGACAAATGACAGGACAAAAACATTTTTAGTACTGAAATAATCTTCTTAAAACCCCTTGCTCCTATGTTTAACATGAATCAGGATTTCACAGCATTAAGGTTTATATTTCTTCTGTCATTTCTTGAACTGAAACCTCTTCATTATTTGAGGACCTTAAGCATACAGTATGTACACACGTCCTGACTATGAGCTCCTCACAGAGCACAGTAGTGACAAGGAGAGGACAACACATGGACTGGACAGTGCTACTGCTGCGTATTGCTACTCATGACATATTAGGATTTAGATCATTAAAATTCATATTTTTTAAATAACATCTTTTTTCATCATTTTGAAGACCAAAGCTCTCTCTCTCAGTTAAACTTAAGCTTGTTTTGCTGCAACAGAAAACAGTTATCAGCTCTGTCCCCTTAATATTTAAAACACGCCAGTGAGGCTGATGGATTATGCTACATTATGTTTTGTGGCCAAACAGTTTTGGACACTTTCTGCCAAAAACTGGGTTACTATGTGTGGTCCCAGTTTTCAATATGACATTCATCACTTACTCAGTTGTTAAAATAAGCTGACTCCCTAAAGATACTCAAGCCTAGACTGGAGGGCATGATGTGATGGCTAATTACAATGAGTTTTTAAACAAAATTTTTAAGAGAAAGCGCCATTTTATTATATCCTACTTAAAGGAGGAGCAAATTCATTAGACAAATATTGTGGTAGCACTGCTGCTTGAGAATTCTGCATTCAATTCACGTGCCTGGGCACTGGCCATGTGGAGTTTGCACATTCAACCAAAGTCTGTGAGGCGGTTCATCACAGCACTCTTGTTTTACTCTCACATGTCACACATGTGCATGTTACGTTAAGTGGAGTCTTAAAATTGTTGCTATGCAAGGGAATATGTATGTGCTCTGGGAAAGGCACTGTATAAATAAAATGTATTATTATTGTTATTATTATTACTGATGAACTGATGCAGTGACCAAGGCTGGGTCTCGGTTTACACCCGGTGCTGCCAGGGTTGGCACTGGCTTCTCAAAGCCCTGAACTGGATAAAAGGATTTTAAAAAAGTTATAGACTTAAATGTACATTTATTAATAGGCTGAAGGGAGGAGAGGCGCAGGGATTGGTGCAGGGATTGAACAAGGTTTAACCACTAAAATAAGTTGCTGCCAAAGAATTCATCAGCAGCATTCATCTCACTGAATCATTCATATACAGTATTAAAGCATGTACAGTATATACAGAAAAACGGAATTACAGGTTTGTAATTAATGATATCAGAGATAATATAGTAAATTTCCCCAATACTGGACCACTTAAACCCCGGTACTCCATTTTAAACAAATTAAATTCTTTCACCAGGATAGATTTACCTGATTTATATAAAATAATTTTTCAACTGAGACCCTCCACCTGTGTCATTGACCTAATACCAACATGTTTTTTCAAAGAAGTATAGGGCGTGCTAATTGATAGTATTCTTGACATAGTAAACTTGCCATTAGATGCGGGGGTCCTCCCAGACTGTTTTAAGAATGCTGTAGTTAAACCCCTGCTCAAGAAAAATAATCTTGACTCCTCTGCTTTTGAAACTTTTAGACCTACTTCTAACTTGTAAAATTCTAGAGAAGGCAGTCATTATGCAGCTTAATGACCACCTCAATAAACATGCTATTCTTGATAAGAACAAATCACAGTACAGAAACTGCACTCGTTAAAGTAGCAAATGACTTGCGGGTAAATGCAGACAGAGGCCATTTATCTGTTCTCATCCCCTTAGATCTGAGTGCTGCATTTGACACTATTGATCACAATATTCTTAGAAATCACCTTAGTCAATGGGTGGGCATCTCTGGCAATATTTTAAATTGGTTTGAATCCTACCTGGCAGGCAGAAAAAATTCTTTTAAGTTGTGGTAATTATACTTCAAAGACCCATGATATTCTATATGGTGTTCCACAAGGCTCTATCCTGGGTCCGCTGCTCTTTTTGATTTACATGCTTCCGTTAGGTCAGATTATCTCAGGGCACAACGTGAGCTACCACAGCTATGCTGATGACACACAACTGTACTTATCAATAGCGCCTGACGACCCTGACTCTCTTGATTCACTGACACAATGTCTTACTTGTGTTTCTGAATTGATGAGTAGTAATTTTCTCAAACTAAATAAAGAGAAAACAGAAATTTTAGTGATTGGCAATAATGGATATAATGAGGTTATTAGAAATAAACTTGATGCATTAGGATTAAAAGTCAAGACGGAGGTAAAGAATTTAGGGGTAACTATTGACTCTGACCTAAATTTTAAATCACATATTAATTACTAGGACAGCATTTTTCCACTTAAGAAATATAGCAAAAGCTAGACCTCAAGATGCTGAAAAATGAATTCACGCTTTTGTTTTCAGTTGACTAGATTACTGTAACGCACTCATCTCAGGACTACCCAAAAAAGACATAAATCATTTGCAACAAGTACAGAATGCAGCTGTTAGAATCTTAACTAGGAAAGGAAAATCCAAGCACATTTCTTCAGTTTTGATATCATTACATTGGTTACCTGTGTCATTTAGAATTGACTTTAAAATCCTGCTTATAGTTTACAAAGCCTTAAATAATCTCGTTCCATTTTATATTTCAGAATGTCTTACACCCTATATTCCAAATCATAATCTTAGATCTTCAAATGAGTGTCTGCTTAGAATTCCAAGAGCTAAACTTAAAAGAAGTGGTGAGGCGGCTTTCTGCTGCTATTCACCTAAAATCTGGAATAGTCTGCCAATAGGAATTCGCCAGGCTAATACCGTGGAGCACTTTAAAAACCTGCTGAAAACACATTACTTTAACGTGGCTTTCTCATAGCTTCATCTTAATTTAATCCTGATGCTCTGTATATTCAATTAATTATCATTATTATTCATGGTATTCATATTCAAAATCCGTACTAACCCCTACTTTCTCTTCTGTTCTTTTTCTGGTTTTCTGTGGTGGTGATGTCCCTACATTAATGGATTAAAGGACAGAAGTCCATGTGACCGTCACTATCAAGTTCTTCCATGAGAACCCTGAATACCATGAGGACTGATTGAGGTCATTTATGTTAGGTAGAATGCCTAGAGGGGGGCTGTGTGGTCTCGTGGCCTGGAACCCCTGCGGATTTTATGCTTTTCTCCAGCTGTCTGGAGATTTTTTTTTGTTTTTTCTGTCCTCCCTGGTCATCGGACCTTACTTTTATTCTATGTTAATTAGTGTTCCCTTATTTTAATTCTTATTTATTTTGTCTTTTTTCTCTTTCTTCATCATGTAAAGCATTTTCAGCTGAATTATTTGTATGAAAATGTGCTATATAAATAAATGATGTTGTTGTTTGTAGGGCCATTATTGTAACCTGTACGGAGTACACTTGGATTCGTACTTGCCTGTGCTAATCAGCATGCAATACATACATTGCTCCTTGAGTTTAATTGCCTTACCTTGAACCTTTTGTCTTCCTTATCTGAAGAACAGACTTTACCACACTATCTGCCAACACTTTGTGGAAGACAGTTGTCTGATTTGGGTACTTTTCCTCTGTGAGTAAATTCCAAAATTGTCCAAGAGGCCCAGACTTCAGCTTAATGTCATCCTGTAGTATCAAAATCTCATCCTCCACTGTAGAGGAGTCTTAGGTCAAACAGTGTTGCAATTTTTAATACGGGTGAATCACCCCCAACATCTTCCCTAAATGAATAGCACTTAAATGTAGCGATTGGCTCAAGTAAAGCTGAATCTTGAAACCGTCTGTCAAAGTGTGACAGACAATTTTCAATCTGCTCTGTGTAGAGTATGTTTTCAAGTTACGCACACGCCTTCCATTGCGTCTCCAGCTCTGACGCGAGGTTTTGGATGTTCCCCAAATCAAGATGTTGCAGCTTTGAGGACAAATGTTGCATTTTTTGTTTGAAAGCATTAACTGAGCTAATCATATTGACCATGGAGTTCTCTTTTCCTTACAGCTGTAAATTAAGCTCATTCAACATGTTGGTCAGATCATTATTAAGTTGCTTGTATTCTGCATGTTTGATGACAAGGATAAACTCCTTTTTCTCTGGCCAGGGGTCTCAAAATCTCAGCAGGACTTTCTCTTCTTGGAAGGACATTTTATGCTTAATGATTGAGTGACTCACCCAGAACAATGCCGAGTGAAAAATGACGGCTGTCCGATTAACTGCAATTTTAGTTCCCTCTCCTTTCTCTTTCTCAGATTGCTTTTCAGAAGGAAGTCAGTTTCATAGTTTTTATGAACATTTCAAAAGTGCCTTTCCACATTTTTCTTCTTTGGAATAGCAATGATAGATTGACAGATCAGACAAACGCACTTCGATTGTGACATTGTGAGAGAAAAAAATCTTCTTCCAATTCCACATCCAGTCCATAACCAACACATTTATTTTAAATCCCTTCTTTACTCAATATAAATTGGAAGGCTAACTAGATCACTTAGATAGCCGAAGTTTTGCAGTAACTTGCGCGTTTGATCGTGCATGTGGGATGACCAGTGTGTTAGAAGAAAAGAGACCTCAGACTGGCCGCCCTGTATGTCAATCAAGTGGCAAATGCCATAGGGAGGATGTATAATAGACTAACATTTAAAAAAAAATTTTTTTGAATGCAATGCGATCTACCTGCACTACCTTTCCGATCTACCGGTCAATCGCGATCAACGTATTGGGCACCCCTGGATTAGAGTTTGAATAAAAGCACACTGAGTCATTATTTCTTTGGACTGAGTACCCTACGCCTGCCATGTGAAGACTCTTTGCTTTGCAGGACCCTTCAGGGGCATTTCAGGTGCCAGTGAATGCTTCACTACAGAGTTGCCTCATGAGCGTACATCCTGGTCATTTCATCCATTTTTTATTATATATCTACCAATCTAAACCATCTCTACATCCATCCACTTCACAATCCATTTACCAAGTTCAGGGTCACAGAGAGTCAAATGCTGTTCCATCAGCATCTGGCACAATGGCACCAACACCAGTGAACAATCATTGAAACAGACTCACCAGTCAACCTAACCAGCACATCTTTCAGTTGTTGGAGGCAGCTGGAGGAACTGAAGAAAACCCTGAAGACAAGCGGAAAATTTGTATAATCCACAGTTTCATGAATTTGTTCAAATATAGATCTCTTTATGTGCACAATGATGCACAACTGCTGCTAGGAGAGTGCCTCTTTTAATTGGTACTTTTATTGTGTCGTTTGAATTCAGTCTTCTTCAAACTGCCTTAGTCTGGCTCTGAGATGAGAGGTTCCACATAAATAAATACAAGAAAAGGAATTTTGTTTTGTAAATTGGGGGTTCACTGTTTTTGCTGCTGTCTCCTGGCTTCAGAATGATGGGTTCCTGGCTCAAGCAATGCAGGCCCTCTCCTTGTCTGCATGGTTATGCTGTAGATTAATTTGTGAGTCCATGCTGACCTTCTTAATCCTGAGCCAGGCATCAACAAGGCAGGATCCAACTCTGGATGGAACACTAGTCCTTTGCAAGATGTTAGGAGCACGCGCTGCTACAGCACATTACCGCACCCACCACATGACAAACCAACTCAGGATCCCAGATTAGGGCCTGAGTGCAGCCATGCAATGGGTAACACCTCAGCACCACACTAGTTCAGATCGAATGGAACCAGTGTGAGGTTTTTTATGGTGGCTGGATTGCCAATTCTGCCACCAACCCCAAGTTTTACCCTTCAGGTTTTAGGGCCTACATACATGATTGGATGCAGATTAACGTCATACCCAGAATGGAGCAATTTCAGGTTAAGAACCTAGCTCAAGGGCCCAACATGGTACAGTCACTTTTGGCGTTTATGGGATTCGAACTGGCAATCTTCCGATTCCCAGTGCAAATCCCTAACCTTCAAAGCCACCACTCCTTTGCAAGGTCGGTGATAAATTATTATTTTTTTTTAAATATACTGTTTTTCCCAGTTTTGCCAGATATTTACACTACTCAAATTCCTAAAACATGCCGCGCAGAACATCTGTAGAAGTAAGATAGATAATGTTAAAAAATAAATTGACACTTTTTTTTTAATTCTCAGTGCATTGTACCTAACACCACATCATGTAAGAGATTAAAATGAATAACTGTAAATAAAAATGCATTACACCCTTATCTTGTTTATTGTAACACCTTCTGCTATGATTCCCACCTAGACTACTTAGGTGCCAGGCTCGTTCCTTTAAAGAGGAAAAAAAAACAAAGTTTGCTCAAGTCTTTCGTCTCCTTATCATATTATGGCATGTAAGTCCAGTTTTCTTTTTCCTCACCACCTGAAAGTACTCGGGCCTTATCTGAAATTGCCACCCTGTCACTCTACTGTACTCTATGGGTGTCACAAACCTGAATTTTTAAAGCGTACCTCATGTCTGCTATTTTGTGATGAAAGATCCCCATACAATTTATACTTCACTTAGAAAATCCTTTTGCAGAAAAGAAAAGCCATTCTTGACAATCCTGTGAAAAAGCTTTAAACATTTTTGTGAAATGTTACATTAGTTTAAAAATCTGTCTCCTCGGCTATGAAGATAAGTTTAAGATGAATTGGCCGGAAGTTGCCCATACATCACTCTCCCTTGTCACTGAATATAACTATGGCATTTAAATAAAGATAAGGAGGGTAAACGCACTAGTTCTAAATTAAAATTCGGGATGCTGTTTAAATCTGTTAGCTTTAAATTCTAAAGATGAACATTGTTAAAGGGGTCCATTAATAATAAATAATAAATTACATTTATAAAGCGCTTTTCTAATCTCCTCAAAGTGCTTTATGTAGACAGCGTAGAACCACTTCACTATCACCAATGTGCAGCGTCCACCTGGGTGATGTGATGGCAGCCATTCTTGCTCTAGTACACTCACCACACATTTGCTATTAGGTGGTGAAGGAGTAAGTGGGATTGTTAGTCAGTTAGAGACAGTGGATGACTAGAGGGCCAGATGATCCAGCCATAGTGGGAAATTCAGCCACGATATCTGGAAACATCCAACTTCTTTTGAGAGATGCTCATGAATCTTTTATAGCCACAGAGAGTCAGGACCTTGCTTTTTCCATCTCATCTGAAGGATGTTTACAGCACAGTATCCCCTTCGCTGCACTAGGGAAATCACACACACACACCACAGGACCCTCTGATGGGCTTACCAATACTTCTTCCAGCAGCAATCCAAGCTTTTCCTAGATTGTCTCCCATCCAAGCTGTCCAGGCCCAAGCATGCTTAGGTTCAGGTGGATCATCTGTTTTGTAGTGCAGTGTCACTTGGTACAAGGCAGCAACTAAACCTGAACTGAGAACCACTCCATGGCAGGGCAAATTCACTCACTCACAAACACATTAAGATTCTTCAATTGTACAGTGCCTTGAAAATGTGCTTTACCAAACTGTAGAGCGTGGAATACAGTGTCACACATGTGCACATGGGAGGCAGCTAAAAGGACCAAATAAAGGTAATTCCATGCCAGGACAGAGGGTAGCGGGGTGTATTAACCCTTTCTTTGCTACCTCTGCGGACCAAACACAGGAAATTCTGCCTGATTCCAGTCACAAAGACATCACTTCCGGTTCCAGCCACCGTGACATCACTTCCGGGTCCTGCTACGAAGACGTCACTTCCAGTTCTGGCCACCTGAGTGTCACTTCTAGGTCTGGCCACTCCGAGATCACTTCCAGTTCCCTGCCTTAAACCCAGACCACTTCCTATGTTTTCACAGTTCAATGGCAGACTCAACTCTGTACACATGTAGTGGTCCAGTACACACCGATGAGACGGTGATTTATTTATTCTTTTGGTGGAGATTCCAGGGATTAACCTAACCTTGGCCCATACCGCATACACTCATAAGCAGATACACAAAACCTACACATGAAAAAATAATATATTTAATGAAAATCCAATACAGAACAACAACAACAATCAGACAAACCTACCCTTTCCAGTATGGTGATACAGTTGTAACATAACAATGAACCACAACAATAAACTCTCACGACAATGTCCTAATACAGTACAATACAGCAAAAGCAGGTGAAATGGAATGGTGTGAAGATAAAAATCCTGAGAAAAGTTCCCACAGAAAATGAGTCCTGAGCGGTGAGGGGTGAGATTTGCAGAAGCACTCCTTTTGAAGACGCACAATGATTAATCTATCACAACACACAACAGGCAGGCACGAGACAGTTTATTCATCCTAACGGGAAACAATCCAGGTCACAATCGACTTTTCAGACAACACATTGGACAGGATACACAAAAACACCATCTCCTGTTGCTCTGTCAGGACCCCCTTTTCAACTTTCCCACTGGCCTCTTTCGTCCCCAGCAGCCCCTACTTCCGTTTCAATCATCCTATGCAGGTAATACCCCTTGGGCTGCTGGGAAGTTGAGTTCTTCCCAGAGCAGCACTGCTACACACATCAGTGCAACTAATTTTGCGTTTTGCAGCCAGGGCTCAAGTATACAGGTGGCTGCCCCAAACCTTCTTCCGTGTGTCGAGGCTATTTATTTCAAAACAGGTAATAGAATACATTTAACAATATTTGTGTGTACTCTCAGCGTTCCTCCTATGCCTTCCGTTAGTGTCATTATGTGTCTCAACAACTCCAGACTCAACTTCCCCTCTTGATTGTGTTCCTATAAAGCTTTCTTCTTAAACTTTGTGTTTGCCTTCTGTCTGATTTTTTGACTTCCAGCAGAGGTAGACCCCTATTACCTGCTCTAAAAACATAATTTGTATTCTTGTGAATATTTTCTGTATTTGAAGGCGAATCTCAGTATTTCTCCTATACTTTTTAGTTTTTGTGTCAAAATCTCTTGCCTGGCAGTTTCTTTCTCTTGGTCACATTTGACTGTGCAATCAAAGAGAAACTGACCAATCAAATTTCTCATAGGAACTGGTAACACCCATACACACACAGACAGTATATGTAGCAATTGTTACTCAATAAATCATGACATACACTGTACAGTCAAATCTATAGTAACATTCTAATGAAGAAAACGTAAGGTTTCAACATATAACATATTCCGACCTTTGTAATTTAACTGAGAGTAGTGAGGCCTAGGACCTATCCCCGCAGTTCAAGCCAAGTGCCAGCCCGAAATATGGTACCTTCACAAGGTAAACCCACACATGCACATACCCCTGGCCAAACTGGCAATCACCAATTAACCCAACACATTTTGGATGAGGCAGAACAGCTGGAGTACCTGGAGAAAGGTCCACATAGATACGGCACCCTGAAGCTGTATGACTGTATGGCCCCATGAATATTGTACTCTTTCAAATCATAGAATATGTCATTCAAAGTGACATCGTTCAATGGGTCCTTACATAACACGCACTGCAAACTCAAATCTGTAGCAGCCAACTCTATGTAATAAAGAAAACATGAAGATTCAAAGGATTTAGAGTTAAATTAAGATATTAAGTGGAGCCAGGAAGCAACTTTTTAGCTTTGCTCCATGATTCTTAAATATTGTGTAATATTTTGAAAAATGCACATTAGAAGATAATTGGTAAGACTATATGCATCTGGACCAGGTGAACTGTTAAATAGCAAACTGTCTGGAGAACACACTTCACATCTGTCATTTTTGACTATGCACACATTCATTTCGCTGATATTAATTCCTTGCAAAAGCACATCTGAATTAAAAAGATTTTTTTTTTTTTTACAAAACAATCAATGGTGGAAAAAGACCCTGGAGAAATAAAAGAATTTAGATACAAAGTTAAAGAAAGCAATGGTGTCCATGTAACCATAGACTTCTGCCTGTACCTAAAACTAGACTTTTCGGATCCAGAGGCTCCTACTTCCTTTTCGAAATGGGAATTTCACAATTTTTCTCACAGTGACTTTAGCCTTTGAATTTATGTTGTATGAAAGGTGTATTTTGAATAACTCTGATCTGCAATTATTTTTTTTACTCCTGTCAGTTTTTTTCCAAATAATATTCTAAGCATGAAAAATATTTATGCCATAAAAAGTAACCCATTTTTTACACCAACAAAACATTTATCTCTTTAGCACATTTTCATGTACAGAATGCAGCTCAAAGTGCTTTACAATATGTCAACAATATAGTTACAAAAAAGAAAACTTAGGTAAGAATAATAATGAATAAATAATAAAAAAATAAATTAATATGTGCTTACAAAACATAGATATGTAATTAGTAAAACAGTAGAGTTCTTATATGTAATATCATTTGAGGTTTCAAAAAATGCGTCTGATAATAAGGTCAGAAAAAAAAAAAGAAACAAAAGCTACAGGGGGAAACCTGACAAAAATGTTGTTACATCATTCCTCATTGTTTCCAGGGTTTGTTTCAAAAGATTTGATGCCGTAGGTGTCATGGATTGTCGAGGCACCTGTCTTCAAATTGAGTATCACAGGCAGCAGCACAATCAGGCGGCGATGGTACAAAATGCTACCACAGAAAAACAAGAACAGATCTTTTGTGATGGGCCGGGTTGGCTCCACACTACCTCCCTCTATTCTGGGAGCCTCTTCAACCTGAAACAGTTGATAGTCACAAACCGAGATGAGCCAGGCAAATGCAAACACTTACAGTAAGGGGTAGATGCAACAAGTGTTATAATTTAAAAACAAAAAACTAAACAAATAGTGTTCGATAGTGCATTGTACCAAATCTTCTAAATAATCTAATAAAAGTCAGAGTGACTGTGGAGGTTAAAAATCCCATATACATTCCTAAAAAATCTCAGTCCCCGGGGCATCCCTTTAAAACTGACGTCCCCTCTGCTTTACCCCGCATGGGACACCCAAACGGCAGGCAACCTTTTTTCCAATGCTTGGGTCCCTGCTGTCCATGACTCCCATGACACTTGCCTAACACATTCCATCTCCTGTTGCCACTCCCTGGACTTACGCGGGTGCCCCTATGAGCATCGAGTCACTCCAATCACTCCAGCTGGAGTAGCCCTCTTCAGCCCCTGAGTATTGGACCTACACTCCCCTAGGGGCTCTCCTCCCGGCTGCCTGCCCCCACACTCCCACACCGACCCCCATTCCCCCTGTTTTTCTGTCTTTCTCTTTGTTCTCTCCGTCTTTTATCCCCTTTCTGATGTGCAGGCTCCTCTTATCTTAACTTGCCTAACTGGGCACAAGCGTGTCACCTCCGAAGTGCGAATGAGGCACCTGACTGATGCTTGCATTTGCACGTGTGTGAGTGCGATCAGCCAGGCGTCCCAACCATCCCTGGAACAGAGCGCACCTGTGCACACCCTCACCCGATTGAAGCCTGCACACTACTGGGACCTAATTATTTATTTAAAAGCGGTCCTATGCCATGGACCACTTATCACAGCTTTTCAAAATAGTATTTTTTTTTACTAAATTTGATATCTTGTGGAAACAGTTTGTGGTAGAGAAATTCCAGTTTCAAAAATGGATTTATCACATCTAAATCTATAAAGTGCGCTGTTTTTTTTTGTTGGGGGGAATTTTGGTGCAGACCTGTGTAAGATAAAAAAGTGTCACTTTAGATTAATTATGATTTTAGTTTAAATTCTTTTTTTGCTGCATATATTTTTAGATTCTTATATTCTTAGTCAAAGCAGTTGCAATGTGGGGGCCTTTCCTGCATCACTTAAGACCAGAGTGTTTACATTTGGACACTCTGTCAGTCATAAGCGTGCCTGTGTCCTTTACAACTTTCACCACAGAGGAGCAGCGAACTGCTGTTTAATGATTGGGAGATAAAGGTGTACAATGGGGATGGCACAGCTGGAAACGCTGCAGCCTCATAGGTCAGTCCCTGGGTGGTCTGCATATTTTTTCCATGTTTTGTGGGTTCTCTCTTGGTTGTCTAGTTTTCAGCCACTTCCCAAAGATGTGAATTTTCAGTTCAGTAGTAAAGTGTGTGAACTGGTAGGCGTGAGTGTGCCCTTTTATAGACCACAGTCTCATTTGAGGTTTCTGTCTTGTGCTAAGATATGTTCCCCATGACTCTTTAATGAAAAACAAATCAATGGTCAGATGGTGGGATTCTAGACAGGGATAAAATGAAATAAAGTGATTCTAAGTATTTGAATATACGGATACAAATCAAAATAATGTATTATGTTAATATGTCATTTTTTCAAAGAATGGAAAAACAGCCAGTTAGATAAGAAAGTTTGTGATCCAGCTATATTCGTATTTCCAACTAGCCGTTACAAATTTAGAAAAAAATTTGATTTGTGTAAATTGTGAATAATGGGAATTACATCGGCTATAAGAGTTTTGTGGGTTGTAGTGGTTTTGTTTATTTCATATTATACGTTTTTATCCATAAATGCTTTATGTTTAGTGAGATGCGTCATAGTTCAAATCTTATAAATCATTTGTGAGTAAATCTGGCACATGTCTAGAGAGTACAGCCCACCTGTGCCAGAAACACTGCAAGCAGGCTACAAAGTTATTTACTGCCCTCTTAACAATTTTTGTAAATTTTGTTAATTGCTGCTGTTTAAATATTTAAAAAGTGTGTTCTGATTTGAATGATTTCTGATGGCCAGTGGAGAAAAAAAAAATCAAACTTAGTCATTGGTGCAAGAAGTACCACATATACAAGTATGCAGTGTATGAAGAAACTGAACACATTTCTCCAGTTTTGATGTCACTACACTGGTTACCTGTGTCATTCAGGATTGACTTTAAAATTCTGCTTATGGTTTATAAAGCCTTAAATAATCTCTGCTCCATCTTATATATCGGAATGTCTGACACCTTATATTCCAAATCGTAACCTTAGATCCTCAAATGAGTGTCTCCTTAGAATTCCAAGAACAAACCTTAAAAGAAGTGGTGAGGCGGCCTTCTGCTGTTATGCACCTAAAATCTGGAATAGCCTGCCAATAGGAATTCGCCAGGCTAATACAGTGGAGCACTTTAAAACACTGCTGAAAACACATTACTTTAACATGGCCTTTTTATAACTTCAATTTAACTTAATCCTGATACTCTGTATGTTCAATTCATCATAAAAACTATTCATGGTGGCTCTAAAATCCGTACTGACCCCTACTCTCTCTTCTGTTTCTTTTTCCTACTCAAAGCATCATGATGCTCCAACAATGTTGGATGGATTAAAAGGCAGAAGTCTACGTGACCATCATCATCAAGTCCTTCTGTGAGAACCCTAAATCCAAAGAGGACTGTTTCATTTATGTTAGGTAGAATGCACAGAGGGGACTGGGCAGTCTAATGGTCTGGAATCCCTACAGATTTTATTTTTTTCTCCAGCCGTCTGGAGTTTTTTTTTGTTTTTTCTGTCCCCCCTGGCCATTGGACCTTACTCTTATTCTATGTTAATTAATGTTGATTTATTTTGTTTTCTTATTGTGTCTTTTATTTTTCTATTCTTTATTATGTAAAGCACTTTGAGCTACTGTTTGTATGAAAATGTGCTATATAAATAAATGTTGTTGTTGTTGTTGAAACTGTCAATCAGGAAACTTGTGATAAGACAATCAAAGTTGTGCATCTTCTGTGGTTCTACTCTACTCCAGAGGTACTTGCAGTTACGCAGTCTCACAGAAGGAATATGTTGTTGGTCCATTGTTGGATTCCAGTCTCTAGCACATACTCTTACAGTTTTTCCATGGTGCCATCAGTAATGCTAATGTAGATAAGCAACAAAGAAAGATGGATTCAAATTATCTGTCCATCCAGCCATGTTTACTCCTTGTCAGTTTTTCTTATCCGTACTGTTCTGTATTACTTCCTAAATTATTTCAGTCAATGCAATTTAAAATGTAGTTTACACAAAAAGAAAAAGAAAATGTGCAGAATGGTCCAATTTTAGAGCTACAGGACCTAAACTAGCAAAATCATGCACAAGTCAAGGCAAAGCAAGTAATGGACAGGGCTTCAGTCAATCACTGAGCATACCCATGCTTTCTTATGCAGTGGCCAATTAACACATTTGACATGTATTTGTGACACTGGGGTAAACCAAAATCTCCGCCTGTGACAAAATCCACAAGGTCAAGGTGATGGTGGACAAATGTCGCACACAAAGATGGTGATCGGGCAACAACTCTAAAGACGCTAACAATGTGCCCCTGAGCGTTCAGAAGAATTATTGACTGATTCCATTATTATTCCAAGGTTTCTCTAAGAATTTACTTTTTCTACACTCCACTGATTACTGTATAATGGCATTGCTATGCCAAGCCTGATAAACATAAGCTACCGTAAGCATTGATTGCGGAAAGCATCCAAAGTGGGCTTCAATGTGAGGGTTCAGAGAGATTGCTGCAGGACTCTGTATTACAGAAAGATGCACCAGTAATGGTATTTGGTAATGTTATACAGATGATTAGATTAGAGTTCTTTATTGTCACATACACTGTGAGTACACAGTGAAATTCTTGAGCCATAGTTGCTGCGAGGTACAAATAAAGACAGTAAACTTATAAATAAGAGTAGCAGAAGAGAAAAGAAAGAAAGAAAGAAAGAAAGAAAGAAAAGTGAATCAGAAAAGAGAAAGAAAAGAAAGTGAATAAGAAAAGAGGAAAAAATGTAATATACAGTACATATGCACATAAACCAGCAGGTGGGTACAGTACACAGTGTAGGGCAGGTAGGATCAGGTCACTAGTAGTTCAGTGTCCTTATTGCCAGGGGGAGTCAAGCTGTCTCAGATGGCAGAAGTGAAAGCAAGGGAGGAAGTGAGTGTCTGTCATCAAAGATGATGGGTTCAGCTCTTCTCAGATATCTGGTTGAGCAAATGGTATGAAGCTGTGAAAGATCAGCCCCAATTGTTTTAGAAGCAGTATGGACGATGCTTTGGAGGAGTTTGCAATCCTGGCAAGTGAGGTTATAAAACCACACTGTGATGCATTTGGTTAGGGTATTTTCAATAGTACATCTGTAAAACTTCACAAGTGTTTTTGTTCTCAACCCAAAGCCATTTAGCTTCCTTAGAAAGAAAAGTCTTGGCTAAGCCTTTATTAGTATGCAGGTGGTGTTAACAGACCATTAAAGGCAGTCAGTGACATAGACATCCAGGATCCTGAAGCTGCTGTCTGCACAGGGGAGCTGTTGATGTGGCGTGGAGCATTACTGCCTTTATTCTTTATGAAGTCAAAAAGCAGCAGCATTAATGAACACCAATGTCGGTGAACAATGTGGAGCAGTTATTTTTGCCAGTCCTCACTGACTAGGGTCTATTTGTTAGGAAGTCAAACATCCAGCCACAGATTAAGCTGTTCAGACAAAGGTCTCAGAGCTTTTACATGAGGATGATGGGCTCAGTGGTGTTGAAGGCAGAGCTTTTGTCAATGAACAACATCCTGACAGGCGTTTTACCTTTTCAGATGTCCCAGAGTAGTGCACAGGGCTAGGGAGATAACATCATCCACAGATCTGATATGCTGGTATACCAACTGTAATGGATCCAGGGTAGCAGAAATGTTGTGGTTAATAATGAATTCAAAGCTGATTCGTTTAAAGTTTATTTAAAATTGCTGCTCTGTATTGTCATCAAAGCCTAAAAGTAGAGCTTCCAACATAAAATTGTTCTAAGTTACCATCAAGAAACAGTAAAAGTTCCTAATTATTTTTATTTAAAAATGGAAGTCCAGTAAATCCAGTCATTTTGTATTGATCATATTTTGAGCAACACATGCTTCATTCTGTTTCACTGGGGTTTAACTTTATCACGTAATTTGCATTTTTTCATATCTGGTGTATACAAGGTTCTAATCAAAATGTTCCTTTCAGATTTAGTGTCACACATACACAGCACAATGAAATTCCTATTGGCACACCTGACCAAAATGCAACCTGAATCTCACTCTGTAGATAAAATATAAAATCACAAAATATAACAGTTAATGATAATCAAATAGGGAGATTTTCAAAAGTGATTCTGAAATTCACAAAGAACATATATATATATTGTGACAGTGAGGCTCTTCTCCACCTCTCCAACCCTCAGGTACGACTCCAGACACTGGATAAAAGTCCAAGACTTTTTATTAATTAACAATAATGTGCATAAAGCACCCTCATCACTACTCATAAATTCAATAATCACAACAATAATATTCTCTCCTCCTCGCCCAGACACTTCACCCCTCTACCTCCCAGCTCAGTTCAGTGTCAGGGCTTCCCCACAATCCTTTTAAACACCCTGACCCGGAGGTGTTCCTGCCCAATCAGTCCACAGTTCCTTATCCCTTCCGGGTCAGGGTAAACAGTCCTTTTCTTCAACCTGGGAGCACGTTGTTCCTTCCTGTCACGTGACCGTGACGTACTCCCAGGTTATAGGGAACATAAGAGCCCACGAGCCCCCCTACAGCGACTTCCGGTGGCCCCCAAAGTATCCAGCAGGGTTGTGTATAAACACTACATAGTCCATGAGGCCCTGCTGGAACTCGGTGCACGATTCTGCTGTCGGGACAGCTCCTCCTGGCGGCCTGGGGGTGAGGGCTGGAACACGAAGCCGGCAGTCCTCCACTATATATATATATATATATATATATATATATATATATATATATATATATATATATATATATATTAGTTTTAGTAGGTGGCAACACTGCAACCCCCTTTTAGACATCCCAATTTTTAGAGAAAGACCTAGATGACAAAAGCAAGGGGGATAAAATAGATTTTGGAAACGTAAGATGGCCAAACACAACCTAAAATTAGGCAAAAGGATGTACCCAGGGCGGCACGGTGGCGCAGTGGTAGCGCTGCTGCCTCGCAGTTAGGAGACCCGGGTTCGCTTCCCAGGTCCTCCCTGCGTGGAGTCTGCATGGTGTCTGTGTGGGTTTCCTCCGGGCGCTCCGGTTTCCTCCCACAATCCAAAGACATGCAGGTTAGGTGGACTGGCGATTCTAAATTGGCCCTAGTGTGTGCTTGGTGTGTGGGTGTGTTTGTGTGTGTCCTGCAGCAAGGTTGGTTCCTGCCTTGTGCCCTGTGTTGGCTGGGATTGGCTCCAGCAGACCCCCGTGACCCTGTATTCGGATTCAGCGGGTTAGAAAATGGATGGATGGATGGATGTACCCAGTGATAAAGCAAGAAGCTGTAACCCAGCAAGGAAGTTAAAAAGTGTCTGAGAAAAAGAATGTTGCAGCTGAGATCTTGGATGAGATCCTGCTTTTGTTGGTGCATCTATTTAATCTTCGTGCACTCTGATCAAGGTGTCCTCCCATCAGTCCCAGTGCACTCCCTCTGCCAGTGCCTGGTAGAAATTGTAGATCCCCTTCTGCACTTTCATAAGGTTGTAGATGAGAACAAACTACAGGAAAAGTTTTTATATACTAAACACCTTTCTTTCTTGGAGAATAAATGAAATTTCACTAGTTGCAAAGCAAAATTAGAGTTTCAATGAAATTGTGGTCTCATCACTAATAATAGGCTAAATGTAGCCTGGGTGCCTCAACTGGGCTATTCATTCAACTGTACCACTTATACCTATACTATACATTTAATAAAAACGATGTGCATGAATAACAGCTTTGCATTTATTTAAATCTCCAATGTATGTGGAGCAGAAGTTGTATTCAGCATTTTCTTTGACTCAAACTACCCGGTGCAGCCCTTTCAGTGTTCTAATACACTGTATGAAATAACCTGTTCAGCATAAGAGAAGAAACAAATCAAATCCACCTCCTGAGAGAGGGCTTGTTTGAAATGATTCAATTGATCCTTTAAATGTCACCGGGGTGTTGCCAGGACAGATGGTGAAACACTGCTTTAGACAGTTACATTCATTTTAATATTTGACTAAGTCCTGATAGTCTTAATTTGATTTGTTCATAATTTGAAATATTTCTTTGGAAATGTTAGGAAATGATCCTGCATCCCACACTGCCATGTTAGCTGCAAAATATTTCAAATGCAACAGCTGTTACACCTCAACAGCAGAAACAGTTTTTTTTTCAACTTACTGTATTTAAATTCATACTTATTCTACATTAAAATAAACTCTCTGCCATTTATATCTTAATAAAATGACATGTCACCAGAACTAGGTCAATTGGTTTTTTTTTTGTCAATAAATGTGCACATTTTTATTGCTCTGAGGGATGGGAGGGTACCAAACTCTATAGCCCAAAATTTATAAATATATGAAAAATAATATGTCGCAATAGACATTTCCACTATTGTTTATAGTACAAATCATAAAATGTAAATAAATAAATAAGATGTGTGGTTTTGCCTGACATTAAAGTGTGGACATCATTCCACATGCGTTATGTTCTCAGACATGGTCTAACTCTTAACGTACCTGTGAATCCTAAAACATGATTGACTGCTTTATATTTCTGTAATTATAAAGTACTTTTTATTTCAGGCAACATAAACAATATAGGAAATAATTTTAGACCCTTTTGGTTAAAAAAAAAATAAAATCAAAATGTGAAATAAGATGAAAGGCAGAGGGAGTCTCTCATTTTTAAGGGGCTTACTGCAATCCAATATGAAGATGAAAGCATGCTGTTAAAAGTGAAATTATCCAAAACATCAAGTATCAACTGTAAATAGTATTTTGAAAATCTGGCACTGTTTAACTTATTTAGTATTATTCAGCAAGTAAGAAAATCATATTACAGGCTAACCCAAAAATTTATTATTTTTCGTTAATAATATTGACCAGTGTCTAGGATTCTGCAATTCTTAGAGGATACAATTTAATTTTTGCACATCATGCTTTATTAAATCTTCAGTTGGAATGTCATGAACATACTAAACGAAGTTACTTTTAGGCTGACAATAAAAATATCTATCCATCCATCCATCCATTATCCAACCCGCTATATCCTAACTACAGGGGGTCTGCTGGAGCCAATCCCAGCCAACACAGGGCGCAAGGCAGGAAACAAACCCCGTGCAGGGCGCTCACACACACACACACACACACACTAAGGACAATATAGAATCGCCAATACACTTAACCTGCATGTATTTGGACTGTGGGAGGAAACTGGAGCACCCGGAGGAAACCCACGCAGACACGGGGAGAACATGCAAACCCAAAATTCTCCTTACTGTGAGGCAGCAGCGCTACCCACTGCGCCACCGTGCCACCCCAATAACAATATACTGTAAAAAAAATAACGTGCAGCTCCTAGTTAAACAATGACCATGCTGACTTAAAATGCAATAAGCACCACTTTGTCTTGCTGTATTCTTTAGTTACAGCACTAGTAGGCACTCATTTTTTCATTTTCTTTATTAAATATGAAATAATATCAGGAGTTTATGTACAGTATGAAATACTCTTGCTAAAAAAACATGTTTGCTGTTTTCATTTTTTGCAAAATGGCTTTATCCTTCTAAAAAAAATATGTATAGATTTTTTTTTTTCATATTTAATGCACAGTTATAATGTATGGTAATTATCAGATAAGTGAAAATGAGCAGGCTCTGCATGTCAAGCCACTGTTTTATTCAAATAGGATGTGTCAAAATAACTTTTCATAATAAATGCAGAGGGATGCATAAAATAAAGGTGCCAAAGATGTTGTAATTTTATTTAAAGCTTAAATGTTTACACTACTTTGCCTGTTAATTCTTACATTTATTTCATTTTTGGCTTTTTCCCATTTAAACTATGGTTTATATGAACAAGAGTTTTACAAATGCAGCCTTTTTCCAATTTAAAGACAGGCTTTCAGCAAATAACATTTGAACAACGTTAAAAAACAATAAAAATGTGACGCCTTGCCCATCCATACATTAATGAGTGATGTCCTGTCACACAGATTGGGTCATGGCAGTCCTCTTTAATTGTGAAGCACAACAGACGGGAGTCCCGCGGTCTGACAACAATGTACGTTCAGTATATAACGGAGATCAAAGGGGCTCCCGCGTTCTCTAAAATGGTGTAAATGTGACACAAATTAATCTGATACCTCTTATCAGCTGTTACCAAATTGGCTTCTTGTTATCCGAACAATTTCAAAAAAACAAACATGATGTTTTGCTCAGTTTCAGCAATAATTATTACAGAAAATAACAGGTTTATTTGGCATGGCTTAAATAAAATGCATGGAAAACGAAGAAGCTTCAGAACTGCATGTCATCTCTTTGTTTCTTCTCTATCTGTCTTTATTTAATATAGCAGCTTTCACAGAGTGCCCCATTATGAGACCTTTTGCAAAGTACATAGGAATAAAACTCAAAGTAACAAATGGTACATAATTTCAAGGAATTCTACATGTAGAGTATTTTTATTATTGTTCTGAAGATAAATTATATATTTACACATGTTATAAACTTATATGCTCTATCTATCTATCTATCTATCTATCTATCTATCTATCTATCTATTATCTATCTATCATTTTATATTATATGCATTATTCTTTATGTAGAATATGTGTATTCAATATAAAGTATGAGTATGTATGTTAGATTGCACATTTATATGCTATTAGCATATTTTAAATATTTCCCTAAATGCATGTTATGCTCAAAAATGCAAACATATTTGCACAGTTTTTATACTTTAAGTATATTTATATGTGTATTTTTTTATTTTTTAAAAGAATGTTTTATACTTAAATATATTCTATAAAAAGACATCTAGAGAAAAAAAAGGATATTTCAACACTAAAAACATTTTGAAAAAGACTACAGAGCCAGAGTATCAGCTGCACAGCCTTCCTTTACACAGACCTGATGAAAGCTGTGCAATCTAACCATTGTGCAACTGATATTTTCTTTTTAATATTTCATTACAAAATATACATGTGAAATGAAATAATATTTATATTACTGGCATATAGCCATCTGTCTGTTTACTGCACCTTCTTGTCCAATTGTAGATCGCAGGGCGTCTGAGCGAGCATCAGCTAGGGCACGAGCCAAGCGTGTATGGAGCAGCAGCCCTTCACTGGACACACTCTCTGACACAAATGGGTCATTTGGAGTTGAATTTGTGATGTGAAATGAAAATTCAAGTGCTTGGCAGAACCCACACAGATAGTGACCCAGGTGTGGTTTGAGTCCATCTCTTGGTAGCAGCAGCACTGTAGGTCTTGTATATGTGACATGGGGCTTTGTGGTTTATTAATTCTACCTACCTGTTTGACTTAATAAAATAAATAAATATGTCACTCTTAGTTAATACCATGCGCCCTTAACTTTGATTGGACAGACTAAAAATGTGGCCTGTGTTCCAACAAGTCCTCCCCGTGAACTGCTTTAACGCAGGCTTAACTATGAATTAACATTCAGGAATGTAAATTTAAATAAAAAAAAATGTGCCAAATATGTACGCATCTTGCCAGTCCTATGAAAAATGACACCAATTAAACCCTAAATTGCTTGTTTTTCTCATGACATACATATTTTCATAACTCTGAAATCAAATAATTGCTGCTTTTATATTAAGTACAATAAAACAAAAAAGATTGTATTGAAGAAGAACTGCAACAAGCATTTTAATAGAATTTGCTCCACTATTTGAAGTAAGAAATATGCAAAACAAGATGTGTATGCAAAGTTCTGAAGAAAACTCCAAAGGGTTATTACATCATTTATCTTTCGAGTCTGAGAAATGTGCATGATTTCATTTTTTTTGATTAAATGCCAAAAACCAGCATACGGGTCTTGTCTGACAGATTACAGATTTTATGCATTTCAAAGAGAGTGCTGCCTGCTTTGTAGCCAGAAGGTAATATTTAATACTTTAAATAAACGCTTAGCCAATTAAGAGAGTAACTTTACTGTTTGCCTGTTTTGCTGATTTTAATTTTTTATTTATTTTTTTTGTTGCTCATATCTTTCCAAGTGGTTTATTAAAATGTTGTTAAATATTATCAAAGTAATACAAGACTTTATCAAGCTGTCATCTAGTCAAATAGTTTGTTTCCGATAATGAGCTCTATTGTAATCGTCACCGACAATCCTTTCAGGTTCCATGCTTCTTGATCTAGATATTTAATATCACCTCTAAAGATTCCACTAATTGATTAGGACTGCACTGCCATCAGACAATTATATCTCTGGAAGCCTCAGAAATTATTTTCTTTGTCATTTTTTCGTTTTTTTCCCTTCTGGAAATTTCAAATAAACCACTCCCTGTTCAACAGTTGCAGTATGTGGTGCCTGTGTTTGTTTACTGTTTTTACTTGCATGAGGAAAAAACAAAGTAATTAATTGATGTTATTTTCTGAGAAGAACTGCTAAACTGTCAAAAAGACCAATCAATCAGCTTTTTCCCAGGGGATCTGGGTACCAAGGGAAAGGCAGCGTTCCAGCGCATGGAAAATGTAAAATTCCACCACATCAACACACAATCAAACAAATAAGAAAAAAAGCTTCAAAAATAACTGCCGTGGTTGAGGATGGCGTACTCGAGAGCTTTCTATAAGTTTCTGAGGAGGTTTTTTTTTTTTTTTTGTTCTTCATATGAAGGATTTTAATTCTTCTGCTCCAGGGTTGTTATGTTAAATGTATACGGTATACTAATTATTAATATCCTAACCAGTATGCCTTAATGTAGGTTAGAATTACTTATTCTTGACAGGCGGTACTCATGGCAAAATGTTATAAACCTAATAGAGGTTAATTATTCAGTTCATTTATTTATGGATCCTTTCAAACAGCCTGGAGGTTAGGCAAGTTCATTCTTTGCTTTTGTTAGTTTGGAGAATGAATACAGAGCAAGTGGAAATTTAGATTAAGAGAAAGAGAAGGTTTATCTTAAAAACAAAAAAAAAAAAAAATAAGACATAGCAAGGATCAAGACTTTCCCACGAGTTAAGCACCTTCCTGAGCCACAAGGGGGTTCGCCAATGAAACAATTCCAGGCCCTTAGGAGCTAGAAACTTTTTTATATTTATGTGAGAAAGGTTTGTGAGACTGTATGTTAATGACAAGAATGACTCACATGCAACTGTATTGTAAGAAAAGCTAAATTTAATGATTTTTTTTTTTTACCAGGAAGGCATATTTATTACAGCTGCTACCACACAGATCTAAGGGTGCTTGCTCAATTCACAGCCCCAGTCCTTGTCTCTGTCCACAATGATGTTGTTCAGGTACTTATCCCACCCAAATCACAAAGATGCAAGTGTTTGCATAATAGGCAACAAAAGTGATACAAAAGGGATACACAAAATACAGGTTCACTCTGCAATTCTAAACACATTGTGATGGTGTTTTGGAATAGAAAGGTGCTATCATACCCTCATAAGTAAGTGTGAGCCTACAGAATATCTACATTCATCTAAAGTCCTTATATCCTGGCTTCACCCCAAAAGGATGAGTGCCAAGTGAATTTTTGATTCCAAAATGTCGGCATGAGTGAATGTGGGCATGTGAGTTAGTAAGTGCGCCCTGTGATTGACAGGCACCACAAAAAAGCTGGTCGTTTACCTTGTACTTTCTGCCGTCTCAACTAGATACATTTCTGTTTGAGCTGAAAGTCATGTTTGTCAATATGTGTTCATAATATGTGGACATTTTAATCATTTTATTTTCACATTCCGGAAAATAATTATCTAAAACATATTAAGACACCTTTCTAGATATAGAAACATTGCCTATAAATCACTGACAGATTAGGCATACAGTATGTTTATTTTAAACTTTAAAAATAGAGAATAGTTAAAAAATATTTTTTTCTGGCGTAATTGCTTAACTCTTTATAATTACTCGAGTTAATATGTTTTTAATCAACTCCTGCATTTTTTTTTCTGATTATCTGCATCTCAGAGAGGTTAAAATAAATATTAAACAAATACAAGGAAGGTAATAATTATTACTGTTCTATTTAGAACCAATAATTACAATGAAACATGAATGATAGATACTGTATGTCCCTCAATCCATTTTCTTCTCATTTTCATTACAGTGAAACATACGGGGCGGCAGAATGAATGTAATGCATGACATACGCTATATAGGATAGAATACTTCTATGCTACACAGATGAACATTAATCAAAAACTACAATTGAAATATCTTTTAGTCAAGTTATGTTTTAAAAAATATAAAAGTCAAGTCAATTTTAGGACACATTCATACATAAACTCAAACTTACTCATACTGGGTTCAGCATCTTCAGAATGTGGAACCACAGCAGACTGTCTGAAGAAAACGCACACAGAAACTGGCAGAATTTGCAAACTTGACAAGAAGTCATAGGGCCAGAAATCCAAAACTTGGTCTTTGAAGCTGTCACGGAAGAATCCTAATCACTATGCCATCATGACAAGCCATAGTACTAGATTTAAAAGTCAGCCAAAAAAACCTTAAGCAGCTCTAAGCAATGTACGACCCTTTAACCGGTTTATAATAAAATATTGTATATATCTGTGTAGAATTTGCATGTTTTATTCATGTACTCATATGTTTTCCTATGATGCTCAAAAGATGTTTGTGTTCACTTAATGGATGGCTCTAAGTTTGTCCAGAGAGTGTGAGTGTGCACCTACAATGGGCTAGTGCTTTGGACCCAATGCTCTGGCTCATTAAATCAGATCAGATGGGTTTCCGAATGTTGAGTTATAATATAACATCCCATTCCTTAATTTTTTTTTACCTTGTGAGGGTAAGGGTGACAGTAGGCCAAGCTGCACAGGGTGGGACACACTATCATCAGCTACTGCTTCTGAACAATTCCCTAATCCTAATCCTTCCACTGTAGGTTTGTTTTAGATCCTCTGTAAGTGAACTGTGCTTTATACACTCCTTTCTACAACCACAAGGCACCCTTGGGACATCCTAACTCTATTTGAACCACTTGAGTGGGTTCCTATCAATCCTGAGAAGCAATGGTTCCATTTTGATGTCCTCATATATTGCTCAGCTCCTATTTCTATCAGGACAGTGTGCCAAGAAAACCAGCACTGAAACTTAATTTTGGTTGCTTGTCCTGATAATGTCATTCTATCAGGCGCTTCCAGAGCTCTTGGCAATAGGTGAGCGGTTGGAATACAGACTGACTGGTAAAATGAAAGTGTTTTTCAAGAACGTAGCTCTCTGACCACTAACACAGTCTATTCAAATATCCATAAAACTGATGCCGCCATACTGTTGTGTTTGTCAATGTCATCACCACCTCTACCCTAACTTGTGAATAAGATCCAGAGGTACATGAGCTCCTTCTTTTCATGGAGTTTTCTCACCTTTTAACTGCTGGATTGGGGCAGTCTTTCTAGGGAGAGCAGTGTGACCTCAGATTTGGAAATGCTAATTCTCATCCTGCATGCATTTTCTTCAGCTACAGTCCATTACAATGTGCACTTGGGATCACAGTCTGATGAGGCCAAACATCAAAGATATTTGCAAACAGCAAAGATGCAATCCTTGGGTTAGCAGACTAAATACCCTCCAAGCCTTGACTCCATCTTGATATCCTTTGTATCAAATATGAAAAAAAGGTGAGGAGACAAACATATGTTTAGTAAAGTCCAGTCCTTAGACAGAGCAGTCAACACAATAACCAAGTAGGTAAAGACAACTCTTACTCCACCAATTACAGGGAGCAGATGCTATGTAACAGCAATCTCCGAACACCGTGCTCTTATAGCACCTTCTACAAAAGACCATGGGTTACATGATCATAAGCTTTTAACAAGTTCACAAAGCACATGAGGACAGAATAGGCAAATTCCCATGACACCTCAAGTATCTGAGCAAGGGTTTAGTCAATTATTCCAAGGTCAGTATTCATTGTTCCTCCTGCAGCTATCAGGTAGACTCTCTGTATCAGTATGCAAGCATAGGCTTTCCCAGAAAGGTTTTAACAATTTGTACTTTGCATACACAGTCTAGTTGCTCTTTAATAATGGGGACCACTACCCTACCCCTTAGTTATAATATAATATAATATAATATAATATAATATAATATAATATAATATTTTCAAAGAATATTTTCCCCTAAGTCTTAAAATAAAGTCCAAAAACCTTTTCATCTGCAACTTGTATCCATTTTAAACTCTAGACAGTACTGTATAGCCTATGTAAATTGGTTATGGAGGTAGCCATTCTCAGCTCTTCCTCAGTATTTTTCCTAACAGCATCCTCATAACCTGGGATGAAAGTGAGAATCAGATGTATTAGGAATCTGAAGGGGGATGATTTAAATCATGCATGTAGTTACTGATCAAACAGATGGTCTGTGTTTTTTTTTTTCACATAACCACTGTGAATTTTGTACTTTCCTTCTATCCCATAGGCTTTAATAATAGAACATATTCCAGGGAGCATATACTGCTCCGTAACATTTTCACAGGCTTTAAGTCAAAAAAAGTTCACCTTTTCAAGAGGAAAAAAAATACCTCAAAAACTATTAAGTGCAGACCCCATCATTATTGTACATTTCAGATGTAGCCCTCATTATAAGTTTTTCCTGCTTTCATTCAAGTGTTTCATGGCCAGTGTGTATTTACAAAGGGGACCACTGCTAATAAAAATGTTCTGCATAATTCAGTTTTAAATTATAATGTAATTAGAAGGCTTCATGTTCACTCTAGGAATTTGATGCCAGGAATTTGGATATGTAGCTTAAAAATGAATTGTAAGGCACTATTGGTCATCTGATGCCTTCATATGACTGTCTTGTTAAAATAGTGTGTTTTTACATAGTGCTGGTTTTGTGTAAGTTGTAGTCCATGTGTTAAATTGTTATGTAAAAATGATTGTGTTTAATAGGAACTAGTTTGAAAAGTTGGGATTGGCTGGTGCCATGTCTAGGGTTACTGCCAGTCATGCACCAGATACTGCCTGGGTAGGGTCCCGTCCAGATTACGCTGAACTGGGCAGCTTGTGTTGAAAATGGATGGATGAATAGTTTAAAATCACACCAATCTGCAAATTCAGACAGTAAGAACAGAGAGTGCACAATTTGTTTCTCTGTTATAAAAATGAATCTGATTATTCTTGACAGTACCTAGATAGATAGATAGATAGATAGATAGATAGATAGATAGATAGATAGATAGATAGATAGATAGATAGATAGATAGATAGATAGATACTGCGATGGGCAGTCACCCTGCCCAGGGTTTGTTTCCTGCCTTGCGCCCTGTGTTCGCTGGAACCCTGTAGTTAGGAAATAGCGGGTTGAATAATGGATGGACAGATAGATAGATAGATAGATAGATAGATAGATAGATAGATAGATAGATAGATAGATAGATAGATAGATAGATAGATAGATAGATAGATAGATAGATAAACTTGTATGTTCTTCTGTTGGGTAGAGTCCTCAGTTTAAATCCAGTGCCCAGTTACGAGTCTGTGTGGGTTTTCTTTGAGTACTTCTATCTATCTATCTATCTATCTATCTATCTATCTATCTATCTATCTATCTATCTATCTATCTATCTATCTATCTATCTATCTATCTACATAAATAAATACATACATATGCAGTGTAGTTTTTAATAGCTGGAGATAACAGCAGGACTCTTGCCCTCTGAAATGTGTATGTTGTGTAAGTGTGATGTCCAAATATTTCAAAACATTGACAATTTTGCATGTGCTGCACATGAGAAAAACCTAATTTAGCATTTCATTTATTTTCTGGTATTGCTATTTCATTAAGGGGTATGGACTGAGGCTGAGTAAGAGTAATAAAAAATAAATAAATTACGAGCCTGCTTATAGGAAGGTAGTATTCTAAATAACAACCAGCATGGGTTCATTAGAAAAAGATCCTGCCAAGCAAATTCATGAGACTTTTTTTGATGAAGTAACTGGAGCAGTAGACAAAAGCAAAACTATTTAGACTCAGAAAAAAATGTACTTAAGTAATACACCAATGATCAATGCTGAAGCTAGAAGCCATCGGCACCAGCAGACCCTTTCAAATTTGGACTTGGAGATGGCTAATAAGCTGCAGACAAGGAATACAAATTACAGCAGAATTATTTTTATTTGATTTTAAAAAAGAAATTGTTTTATTTATACTAACCACACTAATTCTGATCCACTGAAGAATCATGTGAAATATGCAGATAACAGTAGAAGTAAAGTTAGCTGCCTATGTAACACCTGAAAAATGTACTGTTTAACAAAGAAATGTGCAAAATACTAGGAACAGGCAAAAGGAGCATTAATTTTAACATATTTCGTGATGGGTCAACCTCTGGAAAGACCTTAGGGGTTTATGTTAGCGTGATATTCTTACCATCCAAAAATCAATTAAAAAGTCGAAAAAAATGTTAATACGGTTTAGGAATGTTATGCTTAGGCTTTATAATGATTTAGAGAGACTGCATCTGGAGTATTGTGTGCAGTTGTGGTCGAAATACACAACCAGGACCAAAGAGCATGTCTTATTGTGACAGGTTTAACTTCTGTTGACTTGAGCAGAGAAACACATCCTTTAGTTAAAAAGCAAATCATATATTTAAACACTCTAGTGGAAATTAAACAGTTGTATTTAACGGTAAAGACTGAAAGCCATTCTTCACACACAAAACTGTAGAAATGTGGAAAAAGCTACCAAGCTTTTTTGTACTGCATTAAGATAAAAAAAGAGACAACAAAGTATTAGCTAAAGAAAAGACCTTGGGTTGACTGGTTTCTTGTTTGAAAACCCTTATTTTCTTATGCAAAGAGATTTTATCTCCGTTTTAGTCTTACATCTATGATATAAATATTTACTCATATACTGTATATACAGCATATATACAGTGCCTATAAAACTTTTTGCCCACCTACCTCTATAGCGGAAAAAATACTGATCAGTCTTGAGGACATCATTTCCGTAATAAACAAAACTATTTTACAGTCCCTCCCTTTCAAAGATCCCAGAGGACAGTGGGAAAAGGATCTCACACTCAATATGTCAGAAAAAGAGTGGAAGGTAGCAATGCACAGAATTCACTCGAGTTCCATATGCACAAAGCATACAATTATTCAACTTAAAATGATATATCGAGCGCATCTATCTCACTTAAAATTGTCCATAATGTTTTCAGGGTGAGATCCAACCTGCGAATGTTGTAATCAAGCTCCGTCCTCATTGGGCCATATGTTTTGAACGTGCACCAAATTATCATTCTGGAACAAAATCTTTAAATGCCCATCAGACAGCCTTGGTGTCACAATCCCTCCTAATCCATTAATAGTTGTTTGTTGATGGGCTTAAAGCGGAGAAGGACAAACAAACTGTAATTGCCTTTATTTCAATACTAGCACATGGACTTATCTTGTTCAACTGGAAGAATCCCAACTCACCTCTTTTAAGTCAGTGGGTTATATATTATCTGAAATTGGAAAAAATCTACTTCTCACTTAGAGGATCGGTTCAAAACTTTCTCAAATCCTCTCAGGATCTAATTAATAACATTATAGAAAAATTGTATTCACCTGATATGTGGAGCTGACAGAGATAGAGAGAGACCTGTGCACACAAACTCAAGGCTGGAATGGCTGCCAAAGGGGCATCCACTAAATGCTTACACAAACGATTATTTTATGTTTTATATTCACAATTAATTTAGACCACTTTGTTTTCACTTTGACATTAACAAAACTTTTTCTGTTTATCAATGTCAAAAAATCCAAATTCAATCCATGATGATTCAAAATTGTATAACAATAAAATGTAAAAACCTGCTGAGGGGTGAACACTTTTTAAAGGCAATCTATATATATATATATATATATATATATATATATATATATATATATATATATATATATATATATATATATATATATATATATATACTAGCAAAATACCGCGCTTCGCAGCGGCGAAGTACTGCATTAAAATTTTTATTAAGAAGAAAAGTAAACCTTTTTAAACTGAGGGAAAATATGCCAATAATTATTTGTTAAGGATCTCTTTGTATACTATGTTGTCAGTTCGGCCCTCCAGTTGAAACATGACCAAGCTGTGCGCTGAGCTTACTCTTAAGGATGCAACGTACAGTTGGCCATTTGAACAGTAATCTTGTCTCAAATCTCACAGCTTGGATTGCTGCTGTCATAATCGGTTTGAGTTTCATGGTTTGTTTCAATTACAACAGTATTTGCAGGATTTGTTGTGTTGAAGTGACATTCAGCATCTGTCAAGCGTTGTAAGCACACAACCGGTTTCATCGATAAAATCACATCCAGCTTTTGAGAGTTTAAACATTCATAAACATCAAAGTGTGCACTACTGAAATCATCACCTGTGAATCTAAGATGTTTAAGAGGCAAGGTGTAAAATATTTGGCCATTTCGGTACACTTGAAAGCAACAACCGAACAATTCAGTGGCAGCCATCAACTCACATGCAGAACCATAGGTGAAGGGCTTAAGCATTTCACTCTCTATAGTGCTCCTGTGTAGTATAATTATCTCCTGTACCGTCATCAGTCCACACCTTGAACCTGTCCCAGTCATTCAATACATAAGACACAATGTTCCTCCGGATATCAAGAGTGAGCCTGATATGGCCGTGCAATATGATCATCTCGTTAGACATGGTAATGGGGGTTGGAATGATAAAGGAAAAGGGTACCTGAGCAATGTAAAGTAAGTGTAAAATACCTACACAATAACTATAATTGTAATAAACAAACAATAAAACAGTGGAGTAGCCATGGATTAAACAAAAAGGCTGTAGTTATCAGTAGGGAGACGTGAATCCCGTGGCGAAGCAAGGAAGGGAATGTAGAGACCGGAGCGACGGATGGCCTTATATAGGCAGGCAGCCAACAACGTGGGAGGCGTTGGGATGGAGGATCCAACGCCGCCTCACATGGTGACTGAGCTGCAGGCTATGGACATATATATGTACGTAAGTAGGATTCAGTTAGCATTGGGAACCCGTGTACCAAATTTCTTGAAGATGGGCCCATAAGTAACAAAGACTGTTGAAAAGTTCAATATGGCGGCCGACAGTGGCATCATACCACTGAAATAAGTACGTGCATTGGTTTCGGTTAGCTCAGGGAAGCCACCTACCAAATTTCGAGAAGATGGGGCCATAAATAAGAAAGTTCAACATGGCGTACGTTGTTGACCGTTATGACCGTTCCACGTAGAATTTCGAAATGAAACCTGCTAAACTTTTGTAAGTAAACTATAAGGAATGAGCCTGCCAAATTTCAGACTTCTACCTACACGGGAAGTTGGAGAATTAGTGATGTTGGAAAGTTCAACATGGCGGCCGACAGTGGCGTCATACCATCGAAATAAGTACGTACATCGGTTTTGGTTAGCGTAGGGAAGCCACCTACCAAATTTCGTGAAGATGGGGCCATAAATAAGAAAGTTCAACATGGCGGACGTTGTCGACCGTTATGACCGTTACGTGTAGAGTTTCGAAATGAAACCTGCTTAACTTTTGTAAGTATGCTGTAAGGAATAAGCCTGCCAAATTTCAGCTTTCTACCTACATGGGAAGTTGGAGAATTAGTGATGAGTCAGTGAGTGAGCCAGTCAGTCAGTGAGGGCTTTGCCTTTTATTATTATAGATATATATATTATAAAAAAGACATTATCAGAAGCATTGGGCATCACAGGCTGCCCCATTCAATTTGGGGCTCATGCCGACTTCTATATGATGATGCTCAGCCTGATACACCTCATCTAAGCTGCACTGGGATTGGAGGAGTTAAACAGAGAGGTGGGGCTTGGGACGCCATGGCCGGATTGGTTGAAATCTTCACGGCTGGTGATGGAAGCAGAGTACTATTAGTTTGCTGTGCTGAGCACCACTCCATATCCTGCTGGTAGCCACTTGACTGAACCCAGAAGAAAAAGCTGTATGTAATATGTATTACAAACATATACAGTACATACATTTTGGCATATTTGTAGTCAAAATTGATATACAAAAAGTCAATACCTGAAATGACAAATCTGAAACATGTATTAGATTTTGAAAATAAAAAGTAAAATATTCTATAAATACTGTAGATTGAATTTTGTGTATGAATATTTGGGGGATTTACAAAGTCACTTTTATTGCAGGATAGCTATTGGGGGCTAGAGCCTTGTTCCCCCATCTATCCATTCATCATTTCATTTATTGAACCTTACTTAGACTGGACTAGACATTGGCAGCCATTTCTTATTTTTCTATTGTGCAGCACTTTAAAGAGGTTTTTTCCTTTCTTGTATTTCAGACAATGCTTTAAATTACAGTAACAGTTTTTCCTCCTGCTCATGATTTCCATCCCTCAGGTTCTCCTGTTATGTTCAGTAGTGAGTTTGCATTTTCCACCCTCAGATTTTAGCCACCAGGAGTCTGTGTCACTGGGCTGTATGGGCACCACTCAACACTAAGACAACAAGAAAAATAAGTTGCTTCAGCTTCAGGGTGCCTCTCACTAAAATGTATGTGATCAACAAGTGACCAAAGTATAAAACTTATTCGAAATTTCTACACCAGTCCTTTATATTTTTCCATGTGTAGATAAACATACAGGTAAACACTAGTGATGATTTAAAAATTATACTTTTCTCTCCGTTCTATGATATCTATTAACAAAAAACATTCTTAAACACAGGCTTAATGATGAGTCACTAACAGCAAAGAAGATGGTATGAATAAGCCGCATTTCTGTTTAGATCATTGCAGCCTAATTGATCATTCGTCACTTGAAACAAGAAAAAGAAAAAGATTTTTCAGAAGAAACAAATTAAACAGTATTTTTTTTCCTCAAAAGATCCACCCAACCTAATTGTAACCTAATTACACAGGCTTTATACCACTGAAAAGGAGAGCATCTTACACACAAACTCAACAGCCAAAAATTAATGCCATGTGGCTCAAGAACGCTCAACCACAGTCAAGTATTTGAGGTGGCGCCATGACGCCCCTGACTGCAATTGCGCTTTGCCAAAGGAATATTACTTAGCTGCTGCACTAGCTCTCCCTCTCTCTCGCTCTCTTCTTAAACTCAGACATTTTTTTATTTAAAACATTAGCTGATGGATGTCACCTAACGTGCAGATGGAGCACACACGTTTCTGTTTGATGAGAGTTGCTTTCTCATGGGAATATGCCCTGCTTTATTCTCTATTTCTAAATGAAGAACACAGCCATTCTTGAAATACTCTTATATACAATCAACCGCAATTGGAACTGATTCAGTTTCTCATATTGTTAGAAGATTTGTGTTCATCTGGAAAGTGGCTTTATAATCTGTAGAGTTTGTAACTTTAACATGTTGGGTCTACTGTAGAATTTGCTTTAAAAGAGCATGAGCGTGTAAGAAAAAAACAAATTAGTGCACAAACTGCTGATAAAATTATAGTGGATGAGGGATGGGAAAAAAAATCATTCTTGACAAATACATTTTTGTGAGTTTGTGTGTCCATGTACATTATATTTCATGTCAAACATTTTCCTGTTAAGAAGATGGTTAGATGGATGAACTATATCAATGCTGAAATGCAACCCATCTGTGTGGAGTTTGCTTGCTCTCCATAAGTCCGTGTGCATATTTTTCCAGATTAGCTTAATTCATGAAGTGTGAGTGAATACGGGTGGACCTTGCAATGGATTGGCACTCTCTGCAGGGTTGGCTCCTGAGCATGGGAAAGGTGCTATAGAAACAAAATTTACTGTTATTATGATTATTATTACCCTGTACCCGATGCTGCCTGCCTCATAATCTTGAGATACAATAACTGGGGTCAGAAAATCAATCATTGAAATAATGAAAAATGTAACAATTCGGAATGTTAAACTTCTGAAATATGTTTTGTCACTGTTATTACAAACATTCAATATTATGTAAGTAATCTTTATTTTATAGGCTCTTTACCAGTGGTCTGTGATTAATGGCATGGTGACACTTGAGTGGGGAGGGGTTCCCCCCAGATGATTCCAGCCCTTGGACTCTCGATGATTTCTTTGAGCAGGGGACCCTCTTAGCGATTTTAACCTAAGGACACTTAATTGTTTCATCAGATTGGTGGGAGGGCACCTTAGTGATCATCTCACACCAGAATCATTTCATCAAATAAGAGGGGGATCCCACATGGTGATTTCACCCCGCGGACCTTCGATCATTTCATCAAATCGGTCACCCTTGGTGATTTCAGTCTAAGACACTGCACCAAAATTTTATGGACAATCATTTGGGTGCCACCTTCTCTGCACACCTCCCTAGTGGACGCTATTGTTTTATATTATAATAGCACAGCTAGGTCACTATCTGTGTGAGGCTGGCACTTCCTTTTTCTGTCAATGCATTTTAGGTCATTTGGCAACTCTGATCATGCCTGGTGGGAGTGGAAGTCATGGCCACTGTAATGAACTGTCATCCCATCCAGGACTGATTCCTGCTGCACAACATAGGACCTTGTAATAGAGAAAGTGCTTGCAGTAAATTGGTGTATGTGTGATGAATAATGTGGTAAAATGCATATTCATATTGTCAGTTGCTAGTAATTTATAAATGCATTCTTGAAAATCAATTGCTATCTTCTAAGTACAGTATTAGTAATTTATAAATATCAATTGTAAACCGCATAAAATAAAGGTCTTTCAAGGGTATGATGCTCATAATGCAGTCAGTACAGTGAATGCTAACTCTGTGAAAACTTTTGTGTAATATTCAGTGTATTTATTATTTGACAAAAACAGATCAGGTGCTTTGAATTATTCTCATCATTTTTTATGTGGAAAACAAGCAGGATTTTGCAAGAAACAATGTAAAAGGCTGCATTAATCATTCATAACTTTAATAACAGCATGCAAACTTTTAGATTTCTGTAAATAAGGAATATTTTTGAAATTATACAGTATTAAACTAAAGAAATATATAAAAATTAAGGAAAAAGCTATTGTTTCAGTCCATTCAAAATATGAAGTTCAGAGCTCCTAACATGATTTTTTGTCACATATTCATCTATTTTCTGTGGCCACTCTTTATTACAAGGACACTGAATGCCACAGATTGTGCTGCCAGCATGAAACCAACTTTGGACAGAAGAACTGTCTTTCAAATAGAACACAAGTAATGACAGCGTTTAGAACTGGAAAATATTCATCTGTCCATTTTCTAAATTTGTTTTATTTGTTAAACTATTCAGGAAGACAATGCATATTCTAATGGCATTTTTTGCAAATTATGGAGCCAATATGGTAAGCAATTAGTTAATTGTAGTGCAAATAATGAACACAAAATGTAATAATATACATATATGCATCAAACCTTCTCTTTCCTAATTTATTAGTAACATTTTAGTTTAATGATTTTTATATACCCGGGTTCGCTTCCCGGGTCCTCAATGCGTGGAGTTTGCATGTTCTCCCGTGTCTCGTGGGTTTCCTCCGGGCGCTCGGTTTCCTCCCACAATCCAAAGACATGCAGGTTAGGTGGATTGGCGATTCTAAATTGGCCCTAGTGTGCACTTGGTGTGTGGGTGTGTTTGTATGTGTCCTGCGGTGGGTTGGCACCCTGCCCAGGATTGGTTCCTGCCTTGTGCCCTGTGTTGGCTGGGATTGGCTCCAGCAGACCCCCGTGACCCTGTATTCGGATTCAGCGGGTTGGAAAATGGATGGATGGATGGAGGTTTTTTATATATACCTATTAACAAAATGAACATTATATCATAACATATAATCTTTTGAACATAGTATAAAACAGCCAAAAATTACAGTAATGTGTTTGAAGAGTTTGTGTGGGTTTCTCCAATTGCTCCAGTTTCTACCCACAGTCCAAGGACATACAGGTTAAGTAGCCCCTACGATGGGCTGGCACTCAGTCGGGGGATTGTTATTGCCTTAATAACAATAATAATTATAATAATAATAACAATACATTTATTTATATAACAGCTTTCTTATGCATAAAGCATATCACAAAAATTTTAAATGACCAACAGAAAAAAAGCAGGAAAAGTAAAAAATACACAACACTGGATGCAAAATAACATCATCATAACATTTTAAACAAACCTGTTGCTTACTGGGATAGGCTCCAACTTCACTGTGACCCCACTCTTGATAACTGGATTTAGAAGATAGATAATGGATAGAATTTTGAGGAGTCTTAGTAATATAATGAAAATGTATGTACTGTTAACCATGTAGTTGATAAAATATTTATAGATATTGTGCATTCCAGCTCCCCAAACACCCAACACAAAAATCCTGTGGACTCAAGTGCAGAAAACAAAGGCTTCTGTTGTGGGAAACTCTTATCTTTCAAGTGTTTCCCACCACAAAAACAGTACACGCACAGGTTATAAAGCACACAACACTCTCTGTAACTCTCTGTCTTTTGTCTTCTCTCTTCTCTTTCTGTCATTGCTTCCTCCACTCCTCACAGCAAGCTTCATCCTCATTCCTCCCGACTCTGGCTCTTTGAGCAATGGCAGTCAGCTCCTTTTATGTGAAACTAGGGAGTACTTCCAGTGTTCCCTAATTGTGGTCCAGGAGCATTTCCGGGTTAGGGCTTGTTAGTCCCCACAGCACCCACTGATGGTGCCCACAGAACCCAACAGGGCTGAGTTCAAGTTCTCCGGTTCCCATGATGCCCTGTGGGGAACTACAATATATGCATTTCCTTGTTATGTGCATATAATGTGAAATCAGGAGTCTAACTATTGCATCATTTGCACCCAGTTTTAAAAGACTAAAAATATTATTTACTTATTCATTTACTTAGGCTCAAACTAAAGTACATTCTACTAGCAATGCATGGTCAGACAAATTAAATTGAAAATAATTATAATGTAACATTCTTGCTTACAATAAATACATAGCTTGTGTTCTCAGTGGCATGTCATGCTTGCACTCTTCTGGAACCCGTGGATGGCTCAGATAAGCCAAGGAATACCATTGCTGGGCAGGAGGAGATTTTGTTGCTAATAAGGTCTCCTGTTTACTCCACAGCACAAAGCTGTTGCCAGCAGACAATGGTTTGCCCCACCCACACTGAGTGTCAAAAGCCCCACCCCTTCTGGGAGTTGGACAATATAAAAGGGGAGTCGTAGAATGCAGAACATCTTAAGACCCAAGCCAGGACATGAGATGGGGCTGTCTGTAGTGCAAGGTGCACGTATTTTCTTTATTTTGTGTCATCTTATTTTTAAATGGGGTTGAGGCCATCATTTGCACTGTGTCTAGAGAATTTTTCAATTAACAGGAAACACACAGTTAAATATCACTGGCCATTCATATTAATATTGGAAAATAAACACAATAAAAGTGAAAATTAGTTTAAGAAGGTTTGGTAAATAAGCAGCAATATGCTTCAATAAACAGACAAAAAAATGAAAATCTCTGTGCTGTAGAGCAAGATTGCAGAGTTTAAAATGGCAGGGTGGCATACTATTTTATTGCTTTGCGCTTTTGGCTGACTGTTTCAGCTTTCCAGGTACAAATCCCATGTCTGCTGTGTCAGTGTGGAGTTGGCACAGTTTAACCATGGGCTTTCCTCCCACAACATCAAAGACATGCAGTTTATTTGAATTGGCAATTCCAGATTGGCACTGAGTTTGTGTGTGCGTGTGTGTGTGTGAATGGATCCTGCGATTCACTGCTACCATGTTCAGGGGTGTTTTCTACCTTTAGCTCAGTGTTGCTGCGATTAGCTCCATCTCCCAGAAAGCCTGAATTGGACTGAATGACATGCTTATGTTATAAATGGTTAAAAATGAACTGCTGTTCTGTCTAAGGCTAGTTAATGAAACTTTACCAGTTTCATTCAGAATAAGATCCGGCACCCCTCAATCATTAGCAAAAAATAAATGATAGATGGATGATAGAAAACAGAGAGCTTTTTTAAAATTAAAAGTAGCCATTGCATTATTAGGAATTTGATGTCAGGAATACATCTTATTCAAGCCATTATGCTACCTCTTGTCAGAAGGTATCATATCAGATTGATCTGATGCCAGCTGAGACAGACCGTGCACCAGCATACCAGTGTTTCATTGTTTTTTTAGTGATGTGAAACGTGGATGAACTTGCATTTTTCACTAGTCATTACCAAACTAGGGCCAGATATTATTAGTTAAACATGGTACTTTTAAAGAAGTCTCCACTTGTATAGAAAAATTTTAGTATGAGTTAACCAGAATTTATGTACTAAAAACTTCAAAGATCATTACCACCACAGTGCTTTTTCAAGGGAGCCAAGAATTGGTGTGAAGCCCCGGGCAATCCTAATCCTTGAGCACTGTGGATTTTATAACCGAGATAAACTAGAGCAGTAGAGAGAAGCTGTCTAACTCAAACTCTAATAGCTTAACTAAACCACTCTTTCTGTTTTGCAGCAGGATTATCGAAGGATGGCAGTGCTCTTATTCCTCAAACGTATACATGACACTGTAGGCCTACAGAACCTAAAGCATGTCCACAGTTTCTTATTAGAGCGTTCTTTTGCAATAGTTTATATGCACAAAGGTAAGTGCCTCATAAATATTTTGAAAGAGGAAAATCAAATTTTAAATAGTTACACAATAATCCAAAGCAAACTAACACCATGATGTGGCTTGTCATAGATGGAAGTCATTTTGTCTGCAGTTTAGGCTTTGTGGTGGATGATCTTGCACTTCACCTTCAACGACCTGTAAAAAACTGATGAGTATTGTTCCCAATGGTGCTTTAATGACATTAATACTGGAACAAACACCTTTACCAGTGATAAAGAATTTCAGATACATTTGTCCCCTTGGCATGCAAAAAATGGATCACATAACCCGCCTATTCACATCCAAGTTCAAGATGTCATGGCATAAAGTAACATACATAACAGCATTTCACACCCTCTGGTGATCTGTAAAATGATGTAGTAACAATTCTACGAATTCAGACAACTCAGTTAAACTCTTTACTTATGTTGAGAAGATTTGTTGCTTTATTTCACAAAACACCCTTGTATAAAAGTCAAAAGAAAATGTAATGGAATTGAATCCAAAAAAGTAAAGGTGTCAACAGATTATAATGAATCACAACTTGAGAAGTACTACACTTCTTTCTCATTCAAAAGAACTGCATATGAAGGTTTCAGTGCTGCCAAATGCATTCTGTCTTACAGATGTCAAATAACTAACAGTCCGATGTGAGAGCTTTCATTGTGGCAATTGTTTAGAATTTGGAGCCGCTTGCTCTCTTTAGAATTGTACATTAGAATGAGCGCACTATTACCAATGACAAACACAATCGATCGGGGTCTACTGCTTGGTGTTTTGTAATGATTAGGTAATGGACCATTTGGTAAGGGAACATGCCCTTCAACCTACTGCTGCTGTTACCACTAAATTTGAATACTTTGAATGAACCTTAGATGACAATCCAATGTTATGATATTTTTTTTTCAGATGGATGAACAATTTTTTTGGCAAGTCAATACTGCTTACAAACCATTTTACTGCCCAGGAACAATTAGATATTAACAATCTTTCAAGGTTTTTTCACAATTTTACTGAAAATGATCACATTTTAACATCTGTTGTTAACATTTCTTGCAGATGAAATGCTAATTTTTATAAATAAACGGACACAGACGCACTCAGGGGCTTATATATGAATATCTACAAATACTGCCAGTCAAAAAGGTTCATAATTGACTTGTAGGTAATGCCTGCAAGATTAAATCCAGTTTCGGCCATTTATCAAACATGTGTAATGCGCAAATATCCTCTAAAATTCTGGCGAGGCATTAAAGTTTGACTTCATCAAAGTACCCTCCCTTGTCTGCTGTAATTGTCTGGCATATTCTTGGCAGTTGTGCCTTTCATTTTATGAGATATTCTTATGACAATTTATTCCAGGCCTCCTGCAGGAACAGCCAAGTACAGCCACACATGTTGAGCACAAGATGCTTCTGCGTGCGTTTCTGAAATGATTGTTGCTAAAGCACAATTGTTTATCAGTTTGGATCTGCAACAGCGCATCTCCAGTTTGGGCCCATTTTCAGATTGCTAGCAGTATACAAAAAACTCACTTCCCTACCTTGGATGTTTTCTTCGGTAAAATAAATTGAGATTCAAACAACAAAAAGGATCCTGTTGTACATTCCATGTGATGTTTATATATTCTGCCTGTGGATTTGTGGGCTTTTCCCTCTCAGTCAAGTTTCCAATCACAGTCAAAGACATGCTAGTAAAAAAATGAATGTATGTTTGGGATACTAAGATAGACTTTTAGGACAGGCATGTTGATTCCAGTCTTGACTCAGATCCTCTTTGGTATGGCTATATCTCCCACCATCTGTTTTAGCCAGTATATAATCTTCCGAACCTTCAATAAAAATAATAATCGCCAAGTCTTTAACTGAGCATAAAAAACAACTTTATCTAAAACAGCATCCTGTGCATGCCTGAATCCAGTCCTCCAGTACATCTTTATATGCCGCCTGAGGAGCATTTGGTTACCTCCTGGTGATTGATTTGATTTAGCTTTTTTTATGTGATCGATGTTTCTAAGCACATTACTTTTATCATTGCTTGCTCATCATTTTTTATGATTAGTTACAGATCTTTCTGTCATTCATTTCACAGTTTTTAGTCAAAATTTAAATCATTTAATTAGTGACATGTTTTCACTCATACTACCTCAAGACCTCCGCTATGAGTTACAACCGGATAGAAAGCAAGGATAAGGGCTGAAGTAGAGGTGATGATCCAACACAGTGCAATCTCTTTTGTAGTGTTCTGACATACCCTTACTTGTTTGTGTGGTAGGTGTTAGTCCTCCCCATTCTACGTTTTAGGAACATGATTCTTCTGGTATGTTTACAGGAATAAAATAAATGATCTACAGGAAGGAGTTGCAATTGGAGGAAGGGATATGATACACTTGTCTGCTTTCTCCACAGTCTGAAAGGCAACAATCCACAAGTGTTCTGCCTGGATGAATATAAAGACAAAGTAAAATACTTCATTTTGGAGAGATTTGCATTAAACGATAAGAGAGAAGCAGAGTCTGAAGCTAAAAGCACCAAAACCCAAAGGTTAAAGTGAAAATAAAGGCAAATATCTAGTAAACTAAATTGGTTTATCTTAGCTAATGCACACTGCAGAATTTTAAAGATTTGAATCTTGAAACTAGCACACGGTTGTAATGCTCCACATAAATCAAAAGCAGGCTTCTATTCAAGGGCGGAGTGGTGGCTCTGAGGCTAAGGATCTGCGCGATCTTAAGCGAGGACCTTAAACTTCAATTGCTCCAGGGGCGCTGTACAATGGCTGACCCTGGTATGCAAAAACTAACAAATTCCTAATACAAGAAATTGTATAAGACAAAATAAAGAACAAAAAAAAAAGGTAGACATTAAAGTGCAGTATTTACTGTATATGGCCTAAAAACAAAGTAAGCCTTGCTCCAAACATGAGAAAAAGGTTTTGTAGCCTGCACAGGCCAGAATGGGTCGAGCCTATAAATTGAAAGGGAGAGGGAAACCCCTGGCCCTGAACAACAAATAATGATCTTAATCCTTAATCTAATAATTAAAGAGATTATAAAAAATCACCCATCCACAATTTTAAAGAGGCAAACTAGAAGATTAACAAAACAGAATTTAAAATCAGTAATCAGAAAAACACACTTACAAAAACAGAATCTGAGTGCAAAATCTTCAATCTGAAAAAGAGTGCTGAACAAAAAAGTAATGCCTCAATGATAAAGTCTGACGGCAGTTTACAAGAACTAATAGATACATAATCAGTATAATACAATAACACAAAATGATTAATAAATAAAACACTAATCACTAATAAAAATGAAACAAAATTGCATTCAGCAACATAAATTACAAAATCCTACTCAAAAAATGAATAAATAAGGAGAATTCCATAACAGACACTATCTTAAATAGGGTTGTATCGCACTTCCACAGAGTAAGTGTTAGCAATGGGAGGCTGCTGTCAACAACCACATGGCAGAAAGTAAAAAAACAAAAAAAAAAAAAAGATGTGGCATTAATCAAAATAATGTTAAAATATCAATGCAGTCAACATAAAGATAAAAGTTAAGCTTAATCAAGAAGTCTACCATGTGTAAAAGCCAAATTATTAAAGTAAGAAGAACCATGACCAGGAACTGATTTTGCCCACTGGTACACCCTTAACATAGGCGTCAGAATCCACTGCTCCTTAACTGTTGAGTAGATTGAAGCAACTCCACTTTATTTGGTCTCTCATAATGCAGCAGTGGCTGCCATCAGAGTACTTCTGCTCACACTAAGTGTCATGATTGCCTTTTGGAAAGAAATCAAAACTAAATAACTGAGTTTCTAATAATACTATAAACCTTAATTAAAATATATATGTAGTTAATTAACTGATCCTCAATTGATTAATTAGCTAGAACACAGTAATTCATACCATATGATGGACTGGTGCCCTGTCCAGCGACTGTTCCTTCCTGTGCTGGTTGCTTGCTGGGATAGATCTGCTTTGGATAAGCAGGTTTACAAAATGAATTAAAATAATATTAAAAAACTACAGCACTGTTTTACCAAACCTAGGGGAAAAGAAGAAAAGATAAAGTAATATTAGAAAATACAATAAAAAAAACAATGAGAATTAAATAAAAGAAAGACTGAATAATTGCTTTTCTCCTCAGAGCAGCTGACAAAAATGAATTGTAAATAAATAAACAAAAACTACACTTAGCGTGCAACATTTACAAAGAATTATATACAATATGTATTTACTATTTATTTAAATATGTAGTTTGTTATATTACAATGCTTAAGTTCTTATGATTCACCTTATTTGGGTAGGAACTATTCTTAAGTCTATTGGCAGGAGTGTTAATGGTTCTGGATCATTTGGCACAAGAAAGGAGGGAGATAAGTGACAGTGCAGGGAAGCTGAGATGTTTACTGTTTGGTGTTTCCTGAAGAGAAGGCAGCTGGGTAGCATAATGTTATGTGCTGCCTTAACCACCCACTTCAGTGCTTTATGATCTTGAGCTGAACAGGATGTGCTGCAGCCAGTGAGGGTGAACTCCACTGTGGATCTGTGGACACTTGTAAGAACCGATGGAGAAATACAAGATGTTCCTCAAAAGTCAAGTTAAGTACAGGCATTGGTCAGGCTGTGCTGCGGCCATTTCAGTTCATCAGTGATCTTCACTCCAAGAAATGTAATGCTGCTCACCCTCTCAATAGCATTCCCTCTATTACAGACAGTAGTGTGGACTGCCTTCTGCATCCTGATTCAATAACATTCTCCTTGGTTTTGCTAACGTTAAGTATGAGATTGCTGCTCTGGCACCATGGAGTGAGCAGGTAGGCCTTTTCCCTGTCAGTTGTCTCATTATTGTTGGTGATGGTGGTGTCATCAATAGATGTAATTATGGAGTTGGAGCTGTTTCTGGCCACACTATCACAGTTGAACACGTAATAGAGAAGAGGGCTTAGCACACTACCCCATGGAGTGCCATTGTTCAGGTTCAGTGCAGACGAGTTCCATTCTGGAACTCCAGAATCCAATTACAGAGGGTGGTACCGAGTCCTAAATTGAGTCTGATACTCAGTATTAATGTTACAGCCGAGTTAAATGGTCAGCTGACTCTGGCACAGTAGTAGGTAGTATCCTGGTGTACCAGGATGGCTTGAAATGCAAGGGATATGGCACCTTCTCTGGGCCAGTTGTGTTAATCTATAAACTGGAGGTGATCATGACTTTCTGCAATATTCTGCTTAACAGATCACAGCACAAGTCTCTCAAACCACATCATTATGGTTAGACTGAGTGCCACTGGTTTGCAGGCATTGAGACAGTCTGTGTTTGTTTTTTCATAGGCACAGGGATTATTGTTCTTTTGAAGCAGACAAAGACAACAAGAAGACACAGCCTGAAATGCTAGAAACTAAGAATAACTGAGTGCTATCACTCTACCCTTAGTGAAATAAAATGAAACACATCTAAACTGAACCTTACCTTTAATAGAAGAGTTTCTGAAGTGAAAGATGTTATACAGTTAATGCCTCAGGAAAGTACTGAGGCTGTAGTAGCTTCTTTGAGAGAGCCTTAGGGGCTGCCATTCTCTATGTATTTAACTGTTAACTTAACAATAGTAGCAGGTCCATGTGCCTTTAGCTCAACCTTAAAGAAAATCAGGAGAAAAAGATATCAAATCATGGGAACAAACAAAAACAAAAAAAAAAAAAAACAAGGCAAGAATTGACAATACAGTTACTGAAGCTGCTTGCTAGCTGCCATTCTCCTTGCAGCATGTCCTATTGTTCGATATCTGGTTCTGTTTCAGGTGGGGGAGCCCTTTGTCTCATCTATTTCACTCAATGTTGTTCTTAGGCTCTGAGGCAATTACATAAGTAGGAAAGTCTGGAAACCATTACTTCAAACTATGGAAAATGACACAGGATGGTAAACTCATAATTAATTGTAATATTTTTACCATGAATGTTTATGGCTACAGTGTGCTCATATTTAGATTGTGGAATGAAACATCAGGTTATTTTTGAAACAAGTAAATTGTTTGAGAATAAAGCATAGCTTGCTTATAGTGTCAATAAAATAATGTATATTGTTCACTTACTATAATGTAATCTATATTTGTATATAAAGAGAGTCCCATTTGCCGGGTGCTGCTGGTGTGGTTCTTGCTTCATTTCAGGCATTCCAGTTTTGCTCCTGTTCTTGAAGCTAACATGTGAAATGCATTTTTGTAGTTCTTGATTCATTTGCCATATTTATATATTCTAGATAGCAATTGGTGGGAAAAAAGTATTATAATTTGTGTAGCTCCATGAGCCTCAGTTGCTTTGCATTCTGCTTTGTGATTGCTGTACAGTAAATGCTAAAGGTGTTATATAAAATAATAGTTATTTGAGTAGTTGCTTTACAAACATTTTAAACTATATGACAATCAAGACAGGTCATTGTGCTTCCAGACTGTAACAAGGTAAAAATGTTTAAATGACTACAATTAGGCTGACTGACTACTTGCTCATTTTGAAAGATTTTATGTGACAGAGACATCAAAGATCTGCAGCTTATAATTTCAAGAAATACTCTCTTATTGGCAAAACCTGCAGAATAGTAGGCATGTGTTCTATTTCTACCCACTTTCTGTTATGAGGTGATGCCTTACTAATAGCTTTCTACCCTAAGAACTTGTGAATGTGTGAAAATATATTAATAAATAAAAAAAAAATTCTTCTGAGGAACACCAGCCTTTGGGACTGTCAGATGCCTATCATTCAAATAGTTAATGTAATATTAACAAAAATATTATCTGGCAGGCCATGGTCAACACTACTTTACATTCCAAGTTAGCTGACTAATCTATGAATAATTATATAAAATTTAAATAATAGTTGACAGGAATAGTGAAATGAAAATCAAGATAATTTACCAGTGCTCAGCAGCGTGCACAAACACGTAGTTTTTCTTTTTGTTTTTGGATGAAGTAGCAAATCCATAAAGATGCAGAAGTGTCACTGAACATTTTTCAGTATGTACCGTAGCTATTCTGAGTCTCTATATGTGTGGAGGTTATATATTCGGCACCTGTCTGTGTGGGTCTTTCTTCAGGAGTTCCCTTAATAAGAGCACAGTAAAGAAAATCAGACATCTTTTTTAAGAAGAGAGCACAGCATAGTCAGTCAACAAGAAGACTAAAGAATTTTCGACAAAATCAAAACACGAACCATAAAGCAATGTCAAAAAACAAGACAGAACCCTATGAAGCTTTCTGAAAAACCTTTTTGAGTGCTAATGCTTGGATGCTATTCAATGTGAATGGTCATTCTTACATATCATGGTTACCATAATGTCATGGGTCCCAAGACCTTAGCAACCACGTAACATCAGAACAACCAGACATGCATATTAGCAGTGCCAATGAAAACAAATAAAAATGGTGGTGCCCATGAGAAACAAGCACACAGAAATGGTGACAAAATGACATCACTAAATAATAATGAAATATTTTCATAAACAGAAATCAAAAAAGAAAAAAACCCAAAATGGATTAAAAAGACCTCAAACACATCCCTGGCATGTTTGTGTAACTGATTGATGATTCTAAATTTGTGTGTGAGTAGGCTTTGTTATGACCATTCTGGATTGATTCCTACCTTAAGCCTGTTGCAGCCAGGAAGACCTCCAGCTTTCCATGATTTTCAGTTAAGCAGGTTTAATAATATTAAATTACTGTCTGTCCGCATGAATCATTGCAATAAATGTTGTTTAAATACTTGTTTAGTGTTAGTTAATATCTTGTCAATGCATTAGAAGTATTTACAGAATTGCATGGTCTTATTGGTTACCTATTATCTGCCATACATTATATAATAAATCTAAAAACAAAGTGCAATTTTAATCACGTAGGCAATGACACTCCTTAACTGTTACACTGTAGTTCACTTATGTCATAAGTGGGAGAATAATTTAACTAATTAAAAACAAATCCTTCTTTAATTATAGTTATAAAATGGGTATTCAGCAATCAAAGGAAAGTAAATCAGTTGAAGCAGCTCCTCTGTGGCTCATGTGCTGACTGGTTCAGCTTCAAAGCATAGCTCATCTGTCCATTTTTTAAAAGCTTCTTTTGCTGTTAGCATGATTCCATGTATCTGTTCATCCATTTTGTAAACTCTCAGTCCAGTTCAGGACCTCAAGGTGTGAGAGCTTATACTCACCGGAGTACATACACATGCACTTATTCACACCAGTGCCAATTCAGAGCTGTCCATTAATCCAAAAACACACATCCTTCGCACACCTAAATGGATTTACTCTTTTACGTATAGATATTACCGGGTTCCTTTTGCTCAGATAGCACTCTCCTCACAGTACACCCCTAAATGGATTCCTACAATGCAAAATTGAGGCAGTACTTTGTGTGAGTAATGGTAAAATAACCATCATAGCCATTGAAGACACAGGAGCACTGTATCGTCTCAAATGACTGCATGAGTTTCTGACTGCAAAGATGCCTCTTGTTCACGATTTAGATTTGAATGCACAATATGCGGTCTGAATCTTGAAGGTATTCCTTATGAGGACCTGGAAGTCTAGGTGGACTCATCACTATCTACATCTAAACAGTGTACAGAAGACATTAGCAAGGCTAGCAGAATGTTAGGTTATAGCATGATGTGTAGAGTAAAAGTCAAAGGAGGCCAAGCTTAAATTATAACACCTTAGCAAGGCCTCACTTGAAGTACTCTGTTCAGATTTGGTCTCCAGATTAGTAAAAAAGTCATAGCAGTCCTAGAGAAGGAACATGATTGAAGTAGTAAAAATTATGAAAGTAACTAGTCCAGTGGATCCAGTCTGTTACTTTAAAATGAGTTCAACAAGAACACAGGTACACTGTTGTAAATTTATGAAAGGTAAATTTCACACTCATATTGGAAAGCTTTTTCTTTACACAGAAAACCATTCACACATAGAATAAATTACCATAGTGTGGTGGACAGTAGGACTTTAAGAACCTTCAAAACTTGACTTTTCGTTATTTTTGTGAAATTAGGTAAATAGGATTGGCAAACTTTGTTGGGCTAAATGACTTTTTCTTGTCAGAATGTTTCCAGTATTCTAAAGTTTATAGTGGGTTAGTTTGAATCACGCTATATAGACAATTTATTAATGTGTTACTAAAGGCCGTGTCTCATTACTTGTCTCTTCCAATGATTTTTAGTCGCAGAGCCCATTTCCATAATAAGATGTTGTCATTGCTTGCTTCTGTAAGCAGACAACTAATGAGCCCTCACCTCAACGTACAGTGCAATATAATGCAGCTACAAGAAGTAAGGAACGTGGGTGTTTTTGACCTCACAAACAGAAGTGTGGCTCATCTGTCTGATGTCATCTAATCTGACATCCCTGCAATTTCTAATGGTGTAATATGACACGTTCATGTGGTGAGATCAGCAACTGCAGTCATCAAGTATAAATCCCCTCTGAGTAGATATGACACTGGCTTATGTTTTACCACATTGATTATCACAAATTTATATTATTTAAAAATTCTATTTTCTGAATATCCATTATCCATTATATGGCTATGTAGATTTTACCCTATGCATCAGTTGCAGGGCAGGAAACAACCCCATGTGTCTCACTACTTAATCAATGAACACACACACGATGACTCTTACTGGGTTTATTTACAGTCTGAAAATAACTAAAGATGCACATCTTTGGAATGTGGAAAGAAATTAAAATACCTGGAGGAAAAGCCTGGCAACTCAGTAGATCTGATAGCTGGTATCTCTAGAGTTGTCATCCCAGGATAGCCATGTACAACCAGTTAGGTTTAAAGTTAGCCTCTGGTATCATAAAGCAGGGCCTGCAGGAAACGACTTATAAAATTCCCTATTGGACGGGAAAACAACACTTCTTTAGTCATTAATGAAAAAATGCATAACATATGTTAACAGCAGATGTTACATTTGTACGTTTGTATTTCCTGTAGCAGATATCAAAGCGTCAGCTGGGCAGGAAAGAGGAAAAACTTATTTAACGGTCTGAATAGCAACACCCTCAGTGGGACTGACCTAAAGATCACCTGATTTAATTTATTCAAATAAAATGCATCAGACTAAATTCCTGAAGAGAAGGAAAGAATCACTTAGGAAGTGATTTTACTAGACTTGCTTCACCCTAGCAGTTGCTATATTAGCAATGTTATGATCTCATTCCATTGGAATGTAATTACATATTAGTTTTTAAGTTTTGGGTACTATTGTTGCAGTTTATAATGGTTTCTTTCTGTTTCCGTATCTGCTTCATGGTGATAAGGATTTCACCCACCCTAACAAATAAGTTTCCATGCAAAAATTTCTGATGTTGCATATCCCCTGTATACGTCATGGTGTAACATCACAGGCGTCATTTTGTACAAAATTTAGCCAGTGTTTTAACTGTGTGACAAATCTGTCTCAATGTTTTGTGAAAGAAAGTGAAAGAGAAAAAAATTCAGCAAAAAAAAACTTAAAATCATTAAAAGGTCAGTTTGTGTTCCTGGGAGTATCTCTATTTTTTCAGTGTTACAAAAAAATCCACTGTCCAAGAGTATTCATTTAAAAAGTTTTAGTGAAATCCAAATCAAGTAGTTCACACAAATAAAGGAGGTAATATACACAAAAAAGAGAAAACTCCTTGTCTATGATGTTTCATCTAAAGCTTAAGTAACCTGGCTACATTTCTTAAAGTTCCTTTAGGTTATGTCATACACGATGATTTACGTTTTGACATATGTGCGATACATACCTGTATATACATACAGTCAGAAGATTAGATGTTTCATACCTTTCTAATGTTATCTCACAGTTTACATTTCTATCTGACCGTCTCTTTAACAGTCTGAGATCATTCTATTGTTATGCCAGAAATAAAGGTGAACATTAAGAGTATTCCATTAACATGTTAGCTTAAAGGGGATAAAATAGAATCACTCATTATTTATGTAGCTATGTGAAACTTACATTCTATTCAAGCAAACACTTATGTACATTTACAATTAACATTTATTTATTAATGTTAATTAATGTTAGCTTTTTTCAATTTTTTAACAAACATACCCTCTTGTGTGTTATCTTCAACTGTTTTGGGTTTTTTGACAAAGTATAGTTTCTGAGGTTATATCTATATCTGCTTTTAACAACAGAGTTTGTAGTCTGCCATGATTCAGAAACCCCTGTTAATTTAAAATTGTGGTTTGAACAATCGCCCTGGGTTGCGTAACGATTTTCTCTTTTGTGGATGTATTTCCCTCTGTCACTTAATATTAAATAAGTTCAATTAGGCCTAAAGAAACAAGACTGTTTTATTTTAATTTTTTTGTACATCTGCGCCATTACACGGTTCAAGGTAAGGCACAAACAAATTTACAGTTTCATTAAACAGAAAAGTAGGATGGGTTCACTGCCCAATCTGTGCACTTCTACACCATTTTAACTCAGGAGTAGACTATACTGAATTTTGTGATGCTTTGAGTGTGTACCACATGCGAGCCATTTTATTTTATAGTTTCTTCTTACTTTGGCATTGTATTGAGGTCTGCTTTGTCTTTATTAACAAATAAATATTTTGAGTTTTACGTTAAAAGATAACAAATTTGGATTTTACAATGCCTTCCAATTGTATGTTTAATGAGGAGAATTTCATACAAGCTTAAAAAAAGGGGACAGAAGTGAACTGACATTGGTGCCTGGGAACTTCATGATTAAACATATGACAACTACATTAATATCTTTCTTCCTTCTGATATACAAGAACTAATAAAGAATTACAGGAGAGCTCAGAGATGACTCTTTTGTCTTAGGAAACTACATTTCTTTAATTTGGGAAGTGACATAACTCACATCTTGTACAACTTAGTGATTAAAAGTGTGATTTTCTTCACTGTGGTGTGCTGAGCTGGCAACACCACTTCAGGAGAGGCCCACCAGATCAAAAAGCTAATTAAGGCTGCTATGGGATGCATTCTGTACCCCCTGGAGGTAGTAAAAGAGAATTACAACAAAACTAAGTGCCATTATGAACAAAGCTGTGCATCCTCTCTAAAACACACTAACACAGAGGACTTTTCAGACCATGGATTATTCAACAGAAGTGCGTCAAGAAACATGACTTGAGGCTCCTTTAAGCTAACAGCAATACCTCTGCATAATGCCACACTGTGAAACTTTCTTTTTAGTCTTATTTGTGTGTGTTTAGGACATAGCGTGTGTGTATACATCTATCTATCTATCTATCTATCTATCTATCTATCTATCTATCTATCATTTACACAGACAAATGTGTGGTGTAAATCAGGCAGTGGATGCAGACTGGGTAGCCACAAGGAAAAGAGTTAATGTTTGTAAAAAAAGATGAATGTCACAATTCAAGACGACATTATGGTGTTTTCTGTTGTTTCTATTTGTGTTTATTTTTTCCATTCATAGCAATAATGACATAGGCTCTGGTTTCTAGGATGTGAAATGCTGCTAAACACCAGTGTGTGACTTCATCGAAGTCAGCTATTTAAAGCAGAGCTGCTGCTTACTGGACATCCAAAGAATGTTTACAATAAAGCAAACACAGCGATCATTTAACATATTTTTCAAGCATTACAAATCTTGACAGAATTTTTTCAGGTTTTGCTCAAGCATTATCTTTTTATAAATTCATATTTGCTTTGTCAAGCTTGGATCCTTTGTTTTTTTTTACCTTAGCTTTCGTCCCACGTTTCTTTTGTTTTGCCCCCTCAGTCTCTTTCTTCATTTTGGTTCATATAGAGAAGGATCGGCAGAATCACAACTAAGGAAAATTCTGATCACACATTGGTGCAGTAGTTTGTGCCGTAAGTCTGATTCCCGCACTCACTCCCAATCTGGATAGAGTTTGCCTCCGTTTTTAATTATATATTTCTGTTTGTCTCTCACATCCCAAAGATATGATTTTTAGGCTGCCTGGCACAGTGTGACTTTATGCAGGAGTAATTCCAGTCATACAGCAGAAAAATGTTCAAACTCCAGCAGGCGATGAGGTCAAGTAATAAGATTGTGACCTTGAAACTCAGTAACAGCTTAAAGTCTAAATGCCGACTTAGTGCAACACTCTGAGCAAATTGCCTACCTTACACGGGTCCTGGCTGAACAAATCTCTGTATGTGGGTGCAGTTCTGTAGTGTCTGTAATGTTGCCCTCTTTTATTGTACACAAAGTACCTCTAAGTTACTTGACGGTACATTAATGCCAGAATACCAGTCCTCCTAATGTGATTTGATGCTGTTACGAAGGCATGGCAAAGGGGTCAAGCTTTGGATATGTGCTGGCTAAGTGAATTTGTAAGATTTGCTGCTTGATTTTACCTCAAGGTATTACTCAATTTCTTTATGCATAATTAAATGAGTAGAAAAAACCTTTAAAGTTATCAAGGGTAATCAAATGATGATTTCTTGATAATTCTTTGCAAGTTTTTTTTCACAGTTTGGCATCTGGCATTAACATGTCGCTCCATTGCAAATATTTCTTTTAAAGGGAAGTGAATAACCTTTAAGGACTGCAAAGACTCTGGTAATGAACTCCATGTTCTTAACAGCCTGTCACGTCTGTCACCAGGTTTTACAATCAGCTTTTCAGAAAGTGCCCTTCAACCAGAGGTGTAAGGAGGAATCTGTGCTCTTAACACATTTCATTGGATTAATTTAATTTAGAAATATTCAAGCAGAAAATGAAATTATTAGCAGGTTGGTACATTTAGGAAAAAGGCGGTGTCACAGGATATCAGCCATCTGCATGACATGTCAAAACACAAGACATAAATCCATCTGATTTAAATGATGTGACATTAAGATTTGTTGGGAAAAAAGGCACTTTGAAAACTTTGGACTCTTTGAGGTCATTTAACAAAAAAAAAAAACAGGAGGGTGAGCAACAACAGCCTTTTATAAAGTGATTCTTAAAACAAAGAAACAAGTATCTATCTATTATATACTGCCATCCTTCTATCTATCTATCTATCTATCTATCTATCTGCTATATAGTACCATCCTTCTATATGGCTTTCTGTATATCTGTACAGTATATCTATTTATCTATCTGTGGAGACATTTGTATACAGAATTAGTGGGCAGCAAATATCTCTGCTTAATTTGGAAATCTTCAGTACTGTAATTCGGCTGTTTATATGTGCTGAATCCTCATATTTTTTAATTAGTTTAAAATAATATAATTAATACTTTATTTTTTCAAGATTTGCGTTTACTGTGGCGTAGGTACCCTAAAGTACGTCCCCACTCAGTTAATTTTTAGAACCTTAATACCTCTTTCTCTAGTTTCCCTATAATGTTCCAAAAAGACATGATGAGAACATATTTATTTTTTTCTTATTTGACATTTATTCCAAAATGGTGTGTGTATTTTCTCTCCTGATCTCTACTGGGCACAGATTTGGGATCATAACATTAAATAAGAATTTTAAACTTCTTACATTAAACATAATAAATTGTTTATAATTTCTCTGCACCACTGAATCATCTGTACAATTTCTTTCCCCGTTTGCTAATCAAGTTAGAAATATTTCACTGGATTAGAAAACTGAGGAGATCATTTACACTTTGTAGGCCATAGCGTCAGAGTACTGGTATTGGATCCCAAGACTGTGCAAGGTGTGCACCTGGTGGTTGGCTGATGCCCTATTTAGAGTTGGTTCCCAACTTGCCCCAAGTACTACTGAGATGGGTACTAACTCCACGTGCCCTGACCTTGAAATCAGGCATTTAAATGCCACACACAGGGTGCTAAGTCTCACTAACATCTTTGAAAAGGTTCAGCTCAACCTGAATATTAAAGCAATAGCTTGCTGTATGTAGGAGAGAGAGCGGCTAACCCAGGCTTTGCAGGGTAGGCCTAACAGACTTCCAGTGAAGTAGTAAATGGACTGATTTATCTTCTTATTTTTAGCCCTATGGTTACATGTACATTCATCTTATAGCCGTGTGCTTTCTGCCTCTACCTTAAATTGGTTTTCATGTTTACTGGCTGCACAGAGAGGCAGCAGTTTAACACTAGAATTACCAGAGCCTAAGAAAAAACTTGTAGATCCGGCCCACCTTAAATCCATTCGCACCTCTCCGCCAGCGTCTTTTGTCCTGTAAATGTACCGATAAAGACAAGAAGCAAGTAGCCTGGTATCCCATCCCCCCACCGCCGCAGAACGTGCACAAATTTCTCCCAGCTCATGCTTTGATTCATTATCTGGGAGTGAAGTTCTGGAGTTTTACAGTGGAAATAATAGATCGTTATTTAGAACACATGCATTTCATTTGCGTTCTGTTTCTACAATAATCTGTGTAAACACATTGTTAAAACAGAAACATTTTTCATATTTTAGTAGTAAATGACACCAGGTTGGCATAAACTATATAATGTGTGAAGCCTGAAATCCAAAGATCAAATAAACACTTTCACAAAAGATTCAAGGACGATACAACAGTTTCCGTGGCGTAGCGGTAAGATTTGCTGACTTGTAATCAAGAGTCCCCGGTTTGATCCTGACTGCTTCCTATATTTGCCATTTTCAGTAGTGAGCTGCTCTTATTCTTAATATTATACAGTACACATATACATTTGGTTTGCGTCTGTAACAGACAGTATACATTTATAGAACTTATAAAACTTTTTTTTTCAGTTTTATTTTCTCAGTCACGATTACGATACATACTACCGTCCTAGGGATTTGACGCTGTTAGTTTTTATTTGAAATTGGGAGTAAATGTAGATGTGAGTGGTGTTTTGAGGCAATGGAACTGGACATTCTCAGACTGGAAGGTTCACGGTTCAAATCACATTGCTGCCAGAAGGGTTCTGACTCAGTTGGTCCCTTGAGCAAAACCCTGAACCTGAAAATCGCTCCAGGGTGTGCTGTATAATGGTTGACCCTGCACTCTGACCACCAAAGGTCACTTGAAAAGACAATTAAGAAACTATAACAAAATCAAATTCTTATGACAATTCATTTTCTGCAGTGATTACCTGCTTAGTCCCTATTAGTACTATTTTTGTTTTGCTGCATAAGTAGGCCTTTTCAATACGTTCTGACCATGCGTACACCTTTTTCTCCTCTGATTACATTATTCATCTTCATTCATTTTGCCTCTTTTCTCTAGGTACCCATGTCACATTTTCAAATCTAAGCCCAAAAATGCTACCAACAACTCTTGTCCCTCATGCTGGCCGAGGTCCATCTCTTCCCTATTAAATTTTCAGACACCGCTGAAGGAAATGAGTGGGAGAACAAGAGGTGATGAAGCCTTAGTTTCCAATGGAGTCATCTCACATTTGTCTGACAGTCTGTACCAGTTCTGTGATGGTGTTTCCCACCCAGCTTTTCCTTTACATTGGGAGATCATTTATATTCTAGCACTGCATTTAAATATTTGAGGTGAACAAAAATCCTCAATATTAAATTATCATTTTTGACTATAGCATAAGTGCTGTAATGCAAGACTTTCTGTCTCGCAGTGAAATGCTTATGCAGGGCGTCTGCCACAATTTCAAAACCGAGCGGCTTAGCATTGGTGGAACTTTAAAGATTCTTTGTTTTCATTCGGCTTTAACATTTGGGTGCTAGAATAAAGTAAATGGCGCCTCATAAAATTAAAATGTTTCTTTTCTGTGGAAAAAAAATTGCGCATCTAAGATCCAAAAGTGAGATGCCACAGGATCAAAACTGGGACTGAGAGGGTAGTCTTTTACAAATTATATTTGCTTGGAAGCAACAGAAAAGCCCCTTTGCATTTAAATAATTATGTAATGCAAAAGCAATAAAAGAACCAGGGATAATTCAAAACAGAAACGAGCCACACGAAGATGTAAGATGAAGTTACTCATTTACTACAGTTAGATGTATTACAATATGCATCAATGATTTTTGAGGGGCCACCCATCGTTATTCTGTCTCCACGTAACTTTATTTCCCTAAATATCTTGTATGCATCCTGGGGGCTGCCAAGCAGCACTGATGTCAGTTACAAATGTTTGTGAAATTCATAGTGATGGACCATGGTTTGTCAGTGAAATGTAGGGCATATCTGATTAAATTTGTTCTTATTCTTTGAATTTATTTTTTAGCAACTTATGACAGTAGCTTCAAGTTTAATTTATGCATGAACATTGTAACTTTGATCTAACAGAAAGTGTAATGGGTCACCTGGTAGGTCATGTTCTGGAAAACGTCACCGTTATTTCTGGACAGCACATTAGTGCTGCCGCCTTGAGGATCCCATACCTGGTCATTGTTGGTGTGCTCTTTTCGTGTTATCCTCAAATCTAATGATTTTCATCCAGTTAATCCAGTTTTCTGTATAAATGACCAAAGACCTCCTAGTTAGGTTCACTGATTATTCCAAGTTATTCCTGTGCAATGACATCAATAAGGTCACCAGGACCCTGGCATCATGAGGGTGTACAGAAACATGAAGAAGATGTTTTGGGGCCATAGGCCAGAAAACCATTCAAACATTAGCAGGACAATTCAAAGTAACATTTAACATAGTGACATACAGTTTTATGATTTTACAAACAGTGGGATAAAGTTGAAACTAATTCATTTTAATTGTATTTTCTGTAACCACTAACATGACTCAGAACACGACACCCACAGTGTAAAAATGCAAAGTTTATGTTGCACACTTCTTAGCCAATTTGTCTGACTTGTGAGTACATGTGTCCCTCCAACAATCTATAGTGCAGTCGGTCTGCTGCCAGTCTAGTAGTGTAACTTTACATGACTAATGTTGTATTTTAAAGGTTTGCATAAAGTTTAAACATCTGAGTGGAGCTCAATTTAGAAAAAAGGAAGAAAGAAGCTGAAGAAAAGCAAAAAAAAAAAAAAAAATCAATTACTTTACAGAAAATGCCTGTATTTAGCTATGGAAATAAGCTTTTCAAATAAATTGGTTATTTCTGGACCTAGTATTTTGACTGTTGTCAAAACCTGTCTTAATATGGGACCTGTTCCTGTTTTTATCAAAGATGATGAGGTTCGGCTTTTGATTACAAAGCCAAATCTGGATACTACAATTCTTTCAAATTTTAGACCTACGGTATGTCTACATAGCCATTTCTCTCTAGGATCCTGGAGAAAGCTCTTTATCTGCAGCTCCAGAGAGAAATGGCACTCTGGAATTATTGCCATTGAGGCTTTATCACAGCACTGAATCTGCTCATTTTTTTAAGGTTTTTAATAACCTCCTATTAATAGTTGATACTGCGTATTGTGCACTTCTTGTGCTCATGGACCTTACCGCATCTGTTGATACTATGAACCATGAAATTCTTACTACCCGTCTTGAGCAGAATATCGGCACATGCAAGGCACTGCCCTTGCTTGGTTCAGGTTGTATTAGATGAGCAGAAGTTCCTCAGTATTCAGTTCTCCTCCTCCAGTGCCCCCTCTCACTTGTGGGGTCCCCTTAAGGGCCCATTCTAAGTCACATGTTATTCTCATTGTAAATGTTCCCCTTAAGGTTTATCTTTAAAACAATTCTATTATGTTGATGAAACACAAATCTATCTGCTATTAAAACAAGGCCATTCCGTTAAGTACAATACAATTTATTTCTTGTATAGCCCAAAATCACACAAGGAGTGCTGCAATGGGCTTTAACAGGCCTTGCTTTTTCACAGTCATCCAGCCAACTCTCTAAAGGCGCTTTTCCACTGCATAGTACGGCACAGCACGGTTCAGTACAGCTCACCTTGGTTCGGCTCAGTTCGGCTCGGTTTGCGTTTCGACTGCAGTTTAGTACCGCTTTAGAGTGGGCGGGATTATTCACGTGTCGTTATAGTTGCGCCACCTCTACTGCCGTGACACCGTGGAACTTTTACAACAACACGCAGACAACGACAACACTTTAGCTCGAAGACACGAAGGGTAAGCATCTAAAAAAAGCACATCACTAGCTAACTTTTATCACTGTTGCAAAGCATAAAATGAACTTAACTGCCAGTGTAACATTAAAATGCTGATTCTGTATATTACAGATCTTCCACATTTTGCAAAAAAGTCGCCGCAACAGACCATCTGTTTGGACATTTAACCGTGCCTCAGAGTGGTGGGATGTGATTGTTCCCGGTTTTACAAACACTCAGTGGCTGGAGAACTTTCGAATGTCTGAAGAAACATTCATCCACTTATGCAACAAACTGCGTCCAGCGATGGAGAGACGGGACACAAACTTCCGCGTCTGTGTACCTTTAAAGAAAAGAATAGACAGTGATGCAGTAATGACAATTTTCTCCGTCCAATCAGTGACCAGCAGAGTTTACACATCACGTTTTGGTAACGGTTCGGCGCGCTTGGAACCTTGGCTGAGGTGGTACTAAAAAAAGGACCAGGTACCAGGTACTGTTCCCAGTGGAAAACCCCCCAAAAGTGAGCTGAACTGAACCGTGTCGTTCCGTACTATGCAGTGGAAAAGCGCCATAAGAAGACAAGAAAAAACCCCTTTCCAGGTAGGTTGGGAGTGCAGTGGGTGTCAAAGAGAAGGATGTTAATACAATATAATACACAGAACAAAACACAAGTAATCCTCAGTACAATACGGTAGTACAACAGTAATATTACCAGTACAGAGCAGAATTCAACAGTAGATGATATTATATAATACGATTTGGATTTGTTCAGAAGTGCTTATAGGCCTATGTGAAAGATCCTAAATTTTGCATGTGGTTAAATTTTCTTAATTATAGTATAAAGAAAGCCATCTTGTTGATGTTTGGACACTCTGACCTCCATAGTGTCTCAGATTGTAATGTTGTTCCACTAGCACCATACATTAACATTCTAGGAACCTAGGTGGGATTGTTGACGCTAACCTCAAATTGGATAAATATGTAAATTCTGCTGTTAAGGCCTATTCTTTCCAGCTATGGATATTAAATATGAACAAGTCCTTTTTCTCTGTTGCTGATCTTGAAAAGGTGACCCATATCTTTATTTCGTCATGGCTGGACTACTGTAACTCGTTGTACACCAGAGTTACCCAGCAAATCCTTTCTCGTCCACAACTGGTCCAAAATGATGCTGCTAGACTTTCTGATGGGCACACATAAGCATGACCATGTTTATCAAGTATTAGTCTCCCTTCATTAACTTCTGGTTACAGGGTTATTTTAAGGTGCTAGTGTAATATTAGATTACCACCTACTTATTTCTCTAACCTTTCTCTCCTTTATATTCCATCCCGCCAACTCAAGGCTATGGCACATTTTGTGACTTTCCTAATCTTATATAACAGGCAGAGAGGCAGATGACGGTGCGCTCCCCTGAGAAACTGGACATTTAATATGACATGCCCAGTTTCTCAGTCCAAGTAGCCTACAACTCACTCTGATAAAATCAAACAAGTATGATTTATTTTTAGTTGTAGGACCACACTCTGCGTGTATGCAAACTGGAAATCAATGAATGCTCATCTGTAAGCACAATGCATATAACTGAGCGACATGAAATAAGGAAGTAAGGAACAGGTGTATTTTTGACCTCCGGCAAAATGATCAGCAACTGTAGTCAGTAAATTTGATGATATACCCCACAACTAAAAGTCACATAATGTGACATTGAATTTATTATGTCCTATGACCAGACACTCTCACTTGTGCTGAGGGCACAACTAAAGTATAAAGGTGTGCATGCTTTTGTAAAAGCTGCCCCGGGTCTAAAACAATGTACCTGCTCATGTCAGGATGAAATGCATCTTTTCTCTTTGACCTCTTGTTAGAATTGGTTCCTTTTATGTCTTTTGTTTAACTTTATCCTGTGTTAGAATGTACTTCTTTCTACCTTTGTATATTTTAATGTGCAGCACTTTGGTCAACATAGGTTGTTTTAAATGTGCTTTGCAAATAAACTTAAATAAATAAACTGTGCATTATATCAGGGACATCATTACACATGTGTCAGAAAAAATCAAATTGTACCCTTAATTTTAACCATTAGATTTAAATTTCCAGGATTAAAAATATAAGTATATATATTATAAAGAAATACTTTTTGCAAACTTGATTACGGAAGGGGCACAACCCAGCTGGCGATATTGTAATGTATGCTTTGTTATCTACTTCATTGTCCTGCTGGAAGCATCCACTTGATAAAGGCAGACAGTGCTTCAGCACCCTGTGGCATTCAAGTGACACTCAGTGGGCATTAAGAGGCTAAATGTGTGCCAATAAAACATTCCTCACATCACTACACTGGTACCACCATTCTTTAGGCATCATGTACCAAATGTAGGCTTTACTTTCCGGTCTTAGCAGACAGAAGTTAAACCTGACATGATGTTCTGTTAGTGTTGACCACTTGGATCAATGGACTGACCTGTTGTGAATTCAGCGGAGTCATTCTGGAGGCCACTGGTACTTAAGTATTTGTGGCCTTCCTGATAGCTTGAACAGGACTAGTCATTCTCCTCTGACATGTGAAATGAGCATGGTGCTCAATCACTAAACTGCTGCCCACTGGGTTTTGCTTATCATATCATTTTTTGTAAAGTCTAGTGACTGTTAAACATGGAAATCATGGAAGATCAGCTTTTCCTGAGATGTTGGAACCACCATGTCTGGCCCCCCACAATCACACCACTGTAATTCAGATCATGTGTCTCACCCATTGTTATACTTGAACAAACAACCTCTGAACCTCTAGGCAGGGTCTGCATTCCACATATATTGAGTTCCATTTGCACGATGGGCTGTTTAAAAGAGCAGATGATTTCCAATGATGAGTAGTAAAGTGGTCACTGAGTATTTCTTGTTAACAGAAAGCAAGGCATATTTTGAAATGTCCTGTTTTGGAGAGGTGTTTCCTTTTTCGTTCAATGAAGTAATTTTTGGATATTAATTTGCAGAGGTGGACCTGATTGAAAAACAGGTAGTGTTGTTAATGTGAGAACCTAGAATGTGACGTAGAGTACACATCTGTATTAACTAAGAATTTCTAAACTGATTGGAATATTTGTTTTGTTTTTCACATGTATGTCAGCAGTATAAGTATGTTTTGTTAATTTTCATTGCTAATTCATTCCAACTACATGATTTCTGGTGCAAAACTGTAAATCTAACCTGACCAAGGAATTAACTTTCTGTGCCACTGCTCTAATTTCTCTCTTGTGTTCAGGTCTTCACATTAAAAAATTGAACCTGGTGCTTGTGTTAGTTATATAGTGTCATGTTACTTGGCATTTTTTAAAATTTTCCCTTTCACATCTAAAGTTACAAAAGGTTTAGGGCTCCCTTAACTTATGGGCCTTGATAGTGCTTTTAATCCATATAATACACTGAGATCTCAAGATGCAGGTATTCCTAATATTTCAACAATAAATTAAACTAGCGGGCTTAGGTCCAGGACACCTTTACTCCCGAACGATCAACCTACTGATAATGGAAAAGCATTGTATACACTGAAGTTTGTTTAATTTAGCTTTTGTTTTTATTTGTACTTAGCTTTAGTGATTGTTTAAAATTATTAACTATTTTACATTTTCTTCCTCATCCTGTCTGTAATGGCACTTTCTTGGAATGGGTGCATCTTCAAATATGCTGGACCTTTTTTTAAGATGCATTCAATCCAAATGAGATTTTCATTGTTTGCCTATGAAATGATTCTTTACAAATAAGTGCTTAAAGCTACCCTGTAAATGTTACATTACAGCCAAAGCTTCATTCTTTGGCTTGTGTGTGGTTTCCCACTTTTTTATTGTGTTTGAATTAGTTATCTTATTATATAAGTTCAGTTTACTGTTCAATATATACAGCATGTACTGTGTCATCAAGTTTTGTTAGTGAAACCCCCAAGAGGTGGGGACACCATGACAGCACTGTGAAAGGACCGTCCTCAGCTTTTATACGTGAGGCTGGAGAGTTGGCCCTTCAGTTAATCACTGAGTGCTGTCGGAGTGCTATTGTGAGTATGGTTTTCCTTTGATTTTCTGGCCTTGTGAATTTTCATTCCTGTTCTTGGACTTCTCTATTTGGGTTTCAAATTTGGACTTGTTTACCCTGGATTGCCCTTTCAGGCATCTCCCTTTTGCCCTTACAGTATTTCCCATTTTTATTTTCTAGTATACAAAGTATTGTAATCGTCCAAAAACTTGAAGTCAAGATTTTAATTTGATTGGTTTAGAGCTCCCTGAGTCCGAAAATACAATTTTTGGAATTTATATGTGTGCGTTTGTGTGTGCATATATGCTTTCACTTTTTGCATACAAGTATTAGGTACAAAATGTAGATTTCTATCAACATTTGGGCTATTTCTGTTAACTGAAAGTGATACTTTTCCTTTTATTCATGCAGCTGTAGAGTCCGATTTATTCAACTTTATTTTTATAATAATTGTTCAATATATTATTAATTTGATTTTATTTTATTTACATACATACATATACATGAGGGACATTCAAAAAGTTTCCACACTTTTATATTTTCGTTAGAAACGGTGAAGGCGGGAGGAGTAGTAATTGGGCATTAATAAGTTGATACAACGTTGGGAAAATTGCATCACAAACTAAGGTGATTATGTAGAAAAATGATGTAACTTGTTTTTGAGATTCTTAATAAACAGAGTTAAAATGAAGTGCGGAAACTTTTTGAACGTCCCTTGTATATATCGATTACATGCTGTTTCTCTGTTTATACTGCAATATAGATTTGCATTATCTTGTATTTAACTAGCTGTGTATGTAATTTTTGTATTGTGCACTTAGCTTGAAGGTGAACGTGTGTTTAATAATGATAAACTTAATTCTGTTCAATAGAACTAAATAGTATACCATTAACTATGTTCAGAGTCACTCACACTGGGCCAGTTTGGAGTTGCTAGCCAAGGCGCAGAACACTAAAGAATCCACATGAACACTTAGTAGGATCTCTCTCTGAAAACCAGGCCAGGATCTCAAAGAGGTGGTGCACAGCTTGGGCACCTTGGGAGCTAACACAGGATGAAGTTCCAGTCTGGTACTCTAACACTCTGGTACAGTTCTAATTTAGACTTGTCAACTACCATAACACAGAGATCTTTGGGATACAAGACGAAAATCAGAGTACCCAAGAAAACATTTTCATTGTCAAGGAGAGAATGTGCAGACATGACACAGAAAATACCTAGACCAGAAGTTGAATACAAGACTGTGACATCAGCAGTAACTACTACATCACCAGTACTAGTGAGCATGTGGTGACTGTATCCTCATTTTCCTATTCTTAAGTGACCTGGCATAATCTTTTTTTCTAATGTAATACAATCCCCGTCAAGGTTTTGTTGTAGAGAGCTGTTATTTGAGTATTTGTGGCCTTTCTGTTAGCTTTTCAAAGTGGGAGAAAAATGATAGCACCCAGAAAAAAAAAATCACACAGAAAAGAATAGAATGTAGAAGATGTCCGCAAATTGTACCTGAGACTGCTGTGCGGCAGCCGTGCTAACCACTACATCACCATGACTCCATTATACTACATTATATCCTATTCTTAGCTCATTTTATGCCAATCTTATAGTTTAACATACCATCATCTCTCTTCTGCATATGCTATGGAAAAGTATTTCAGTACAAGCGCAGTAATTATAAGTGAAATTCCAGCAATTAAGATTGTATTATATTTTTATTGACAATTTTATCTCTAAACCCTTTTCCAGCATGTAACACCAAGTTGTGGGATGTAGTTGCTGGTCAGATGGAAAGACTTTTTTAAAAATACAACTTTTAAATCAGATCAGTATTTTGGTTTTCATTCCCAAATGCCAGATTTCTAAGACTGTTAATTTTCCACTCAATACATTTGACAGTTCAAGGATAAAACTACAAAGTCAAGCCTTTATGTTGAATTTTGGATTACACATGTAATGATGAAGCACTGGAAATTTGAAATGAAGATGTTTGCCCAGACGTTCTTTCTTACATCAATGTTTACCATATTATCTTCCCTCAAAGGCAGGACTATGGTCCACAGCTGTCTCCACAAACCGAGGAAACACAAGCGTACGGCGGCTCAAATCGGGCTGTCAGTTCTTGAGGTAAATCAGATATTATAAGATGCTCGGCCAGATTTATGTCATTAAAGAATGAGGCTGTCAGAGAGATCAGCAGATAACGTGTTTAAATATAAGGCACATCCCCTGCCTGAGTAACTCCATGAGTAAACCGCTCAATCTGTTGGTGCTCTAAATCTATGAAAAAAAAAAATTACATTTGCACTATTCTTTTCTACTTGTGTAGTGCCTTGTATGCTACTTTATGAAAATAAAATATGGGTTTTCCTAAGTCAGTTAGCAGACAATATGTATTCAACTTTTTAACCTGAGGATTAGTTTTTAAATAAGGCAGGGGAAAAGATGGGAAAGGAAGTGTTTATATCCTTGAAGGGTGTAAATAAGATCATCTGTTTCCAGCTTTTCAAGCAGGTACGAGAAGCAATGGGATCAATTGTGAGAGGACCAGTTCAGGACAGAATGCTGGCAGTACAGTTCTCACACTGAGAGTCAAAAATGTTGCTTCCATGTCATGCAATAGAGTCAGAAACATAGCACATGGCTGAAATGCAGAGGAAATAAGTGCTTTGCTTTGACTGGTAAAAAATGTGATGCTGTTATATTTTAATATGGTTAGGCAGGGACTGCTTTGGAGCATTCTGGAGAGAACATTTAAAACACTCTGTGTAGCTTGCCAGGCTCTTTTGCCTCTGTGTTAACCAAGAAAGTACTAAACATTGTAACGTGTTTAGAAGGTCAGACAAAGAGCTGGGTACCAGTCAGCTCCCTGTATTTCATAAAAGATGGAAACTAGATGAAAAATTCAAATGTTTAAGTAAGTGCAGATGCTACTCAGCTCTTTTGATTCTCTCTCTTCCTCTCGTGTAGGGAATCTGTTCCTATTACCTCCCAACTTGTCAGACTGTCATGTTCCAGGATGGACGCCTATGAAGTGTGGACAGAGCTGGAAACAGGAATTAAAATGTATTTGGAGGAATTGCACCTTCTGGTATCAGATGGCATGTCTTCCATCAAAATAATTTCCTCTATGTGATGATTGCATTTTTACTATTGTGCATACATTCTTCCATAAAGATAGCTAAGCCTTTAAGTATTTTAAAACTCTCCAACTCCAGATCCCAGAGGTATAAGTCATTTTTGTATCTCTTGCCACCTGGTTTTTTTGATATCAAGTTCCTGCAAAGCAAAGCAGCATGAGGCAGCAGTAAGGCACTGGCCTCCAAGCCCTGTGGTGGTCAATACAGTACATTTCCTGCCCATGTCTCACTGCATGGCACTGACCAAGAAACTTCACCTTGCCTGTGCTCCAGCTGTACGATGTTTGCAAAAAGTTAGAACACTGTCTGAACTTGTAAATCACATTGGAAAATGGTGTGAGAAAAATATAAAATAAGAAGAAATGAGTCCAGCTTCTTTGTGGCACTCTGCATCCTTATATATAAATCAATACCCCATATGTATGGTGTTCGCGTCAATACCTCGACTCAATACAAGTTAGAACCATGCAATGGGACGCTGCCTCTGTAGTTAGAACATAACGTGGCAAACGCAGACGCAGTATTGCATGATTGGCTAAGAATTTTCAAATACTTCAGTGATACCGCTGGACGCCCGAGTATAGTAAGTCGGTGTTGGTTCAAGCAGATAACAGTAAGTTCAGTTGGTTTTTGGAATGTTGGTTTGGTGGGGCATACTTTCCAGGACTAACATCGTTGTCTGACTGAAACCCTTCGACGGCTCTGGAACCGTAAGTAATTTAGAACGTATTGCCATTTGCTTGGTACGTCGAAATCAGCAGCAGTTCGGTTTTGGCATCAGTCCTTCTAACATCTATTGGCAAACTGAGTACTGATGGCTGGGTATTAACAATGGTCATTGTTTAAATGTTATCCGATCTCATCTAAAATGACCATGCCAACATAATTATTACTCTGACTCTGATTAGAGTCGTAAAATACGGTTTGTTTTGAAAATCAAATAAGGTGTGCCGAAGAGCTGAGTTCACGTCTCGCAGCCTCATTTAAACAGGAAGCTCTTCATTACATCGGCCGAAAAGGTCTATTTTAAGCAAAAATCAGTGACATGATAACAAAATGATTTCAAGGACTTAAAAAAACAAATAATTCTTTGCAGAGAAAGTATGGATTTCACAAACGTAGAATTTGTAGCCCGATTTGATCGGGCTCCCAGACGCTAGTTCATCTATATTATGAGTCTACTTATCATTACTAAGACCACACCATATCTCATTTATAAAGCAAGAGCCAAATGAACATGAAAGACTAGTTTATCACAAGTAGTGTGAAACAGGCAAGCTTCAATCAACACACAGTTTCATGAAACAGCCACTAAATTTAGTTTTGTAGGTGACTTTATAATTGTGAAATGTGAAACGCACTAAAGAATTTTGGGTGTTTAAAACTTTTTTTAGGGCGGAAAATAAAGAATACTGCTTCCTAATGCCTCCCTCACACTTCCATATTTGCCTGTGTTCTTTTCTGCAGCTGTTTTAAGCATGTAATCCATACCACACTAGTAAAATCAATTCTATCACGATGGAGGAGTGCAGTACGTTTGTTTAAAAAGTTCACATTCTGCAGACCAAAACACACCATTGTGCACATCACATTTTCTTCACATGAAAATCCACCATTTGGAATGTTGCCGCTGCCCAAACCAACCTCAATTTTCCTAGCATCTGCTTCATCCTAGCTGAGGATATGCACACTTTTGGTGACATTTTTTCCCATTAGAATTCTTTATTTAATTACTAAATGAAAGGCAGATGCATGTGGAATTACTGCATGGAAACACTTTCAGACAGGAGCTAAATGCCTTTCTTTGTGTCATGAACTAGGAGTTCCAAAGCACGCAGACTCAAAAATGCCCATTAGAGGAGGAAACTGTCAAGCCCAGCTAGTAACAAGGACAAACAGGAATCATTATACAGGGTGGCGCAGGGAAACAGGAAATTTTAGAACTAGGTGTTTGTGACCCTGGGTCGTTGGCAGTCGTTTGGGACCAATGCGACCTCGTTTAGAACCCCTTGCCATTAGTTATAATGGAGCAGTGGAGTGGTGCACAACGAGCATTCGCTGTGAAGGCCTTTTATAAGAATTGTGATTGTGTGACTGCTGCGCAAAGGGAATTTCGGTGTCATTACCAGTTAGGACATCATGATCGCATCCCATCTACTCATTTGATTACAACATGGGTGCGTAATTTCATTGAAACAGGTTCAACCTTAAAAAAGAAGTCCCCAGGTGGAGCTACTTTGCCTACTATGCCCAACAATTGATGGCAGCTATTTGACGATTGTTTGGAAGGTGCATCATTTCACACAACGGTGACATTCCATGGCCTCCTAGATCCCCAGATCTCACTGTTTGTGATTTTTTTTTTCTGTGGGGACATCTTAAAAGCCAAGTGTACCACATGCATCCTGCAACCACTGTTGAACTTAAAAGGAGGACTGAAGAGGAAATCGCTGGCATTCCTCTTGACATATTACGTCGAGCAATGCAGAATTTCCCTAACAGGCTGTCAGAATGTGTGTGGAGAAATGGACAACACCTTCATGATGCTTTCTTCAAAATATAAAATGAATATTCATTACCTTAAAAAACTGCATATCCTGTACAATATATTTCAAAATTAAATGTATTTTGTAACGTGTTTATTTGTGCATTGAATGGCAACTGAAAATATCCCGTTTCCTTGCGCCACCCTGTATATAAAATATTTACTTTTAACAAGAAAAATGCTGTATAACACTGAGAGTCTCAAAAGAGCACAAAAGGAATACAATGCCGTTTAAAGGCAAATCCAAAATCATACAGAGTTCCAATACGAAATCCCAAGAGTAGCTAAAGAACAGAGCAATAGGTCCGTAAATCATTAAGCACAAGCGAAACACAAACAAACTCATCACTCCTAGGCACATGTGAAATGAGCCACACGAAACTGTGGGAGACCTTCCAGATTCAATGGGTGAAGCCTAGGAGGCCTTGGCAGTGATTGGCAGGTGGCTCTGCCTCTTGGGGGCCCACCCATAAAACACATGGAACATAACACAGGCAGCTTACATACATAAACACAATCAGAAACAAAGAATAAAGCACATAGTCAACAAAAGTATCATTAACATAAATAAAAATCAAAAAGAGACATACATTTGAATGCCAGCCAGGCATGACACACGGGAGGTGAAATACAATTTATTGTGTGGAATTCTGTAAATTCAATTTTGTGTGAATAGTTTCACTACACTCGGCTCCATGCTAGGCCAGGCTGGAGACACCAGAAAGATGACCAAAGCATTTGTTGGATATAAAAGCATGAAGATGCAATATGAATATATATAAAAATAAAAGAAAATGACCAATTTAAAGTTGCTAACTAACTCAACGTGTATTTTTGTATGGGGTTATGGAAAGAAAATAATGTATGTGGAGAAAACAAATATTGATATGTAAAAAACCTATACAGGTAGTGACTGGACTACCAGGTTCTTGGAAGCTGTAAAGTAACATAGTCACAATGTGCCCCCTCACTTTAAACTAACAATAATAAAAAAAAATATCAGGCCATCCATTATTCAACTGCTTTATCCAATTCAGTACTTACCACATAAGCATTTGGTGCAAGGCAGGAATCAGTCGAAAATGGAATGTTAGCCATTGTGTGGCAAAAATCACTGATGTCAGTTTAGAGTCAACAGGTAGCAAAGCAGGCACATGTTTAGGATGAAAAACAGAGAATCTAAAGAAAAACGCATGCAGGCCCAGGGAGAAAGTGCAAATTCCATGCAGACAGCGAGAGGGCCTATATGTCAAACACAGGACTGTGAAGGTATAAGGCAGTAGAGTTAGCCCCAGTGTCAATCTTAAGCCACCAATCAAAATGTCATCCAAAGAACAAAATGTACCAATGTGTACACAATATCATTAAAGAGCCTATCAGCCTGGAGAGCCATGTCTTCCTTCATTTATCACACTATAGGCACTCGAGGCAGGGATGCTACTTATGACGGCTTTAAATGTGTGAAGTGCACATTTTTTACAGATGAAAATTTTCCTCAAACAATGAAGATGAGTAAATCATGTTTGTTGCGTCTTGATGGACACTCCTATTGAATTTTTTTAAATAAACATAAGCAGCTGTCTTGTCCTGATGAAATGTCAGATCAACATTACACATTTTTCTTATTAATTCAATAATCTGCAAATGCACGATGCAGTCAGTGTAAGTCTACACCACATTGATTTGAACTATTTTCTTTGCAGTATACACGGTTATTAGAAGGACATATTTGCTTTGAACAACATAATTTCTTTGGATGATTCAAAGGACCCTTTGACGTGAGCTACACTTTTTCGACAGCTTAGATGTGGTTTAGCTGACAGTAAAATTATTCAAACTGTGATTTGGCTGCTTCAATGCAAAGATGTTCTGAGCGCTTGTTATACCATATGGCTGCTAAAAATGGAGTAGTCCCAGAGATCACACGTCAAACCACAGAACATTTCAGGTGTCGTTTGCTCAACAGTGCACTTTGTGACTATTACCTGTTACTGTCAGTAAGCATAGATGTAAAGTCTAATTTGTCAGATGCAATGTGTCTAACACCAGCTGACAAGATAGCTAAAAGCAGGCTTTTCTTTTTGCCGGCATGGCGTTTTTGCAGGGTAGTCAGAGTGGAGAGTTAGGTTCAAGCATTCCATCTCTTGAAATCTGGCAGGCTTTGCTTTGTCCCGGCAGTTTCTTAATGTGATCGGTGGTGGCATCCATCCATTTTACATTTGGCTGACACCTTTTTCCAAGGCAACTTACAACATTTAAGTTGTAACAATCAAACAAATATTTGTTGTTGTGCTGGAGCACAGGCACTTGGTAATGGTCACTCTATGCCAGTAGCAGGAATTGAAACCACAACATCAAGGTTTCAAGTTCAAAGTCTTAACCACTACACCATCTAATGCAACTTATTGTAGTCAGCTGAGGCCTATACCAGCAGTGTCTGGAGACTGGATGGAATGCCAGGAAGTTCTACCATCAAATTTAAAATAATAATAAAATATTAAATAATAATAATTAAAATAATAAAAAATGAAAGGCAGAAGAGTATTGATGATTTGCATGCTTTGTAAGTCAATGTTCAGCCATCTTTTTTGCAGTCACCCAGTCCATTTTGCTGGCACTGTTCTGAAGGCTTGAAGTAGCACTGGATGAGAGGCCACTTCATCCCTCCATTGCATTTTAATTTCAAAAGATCAAATTACATTTTAACTATTTTCAAACAACATCATTATGTTTTGTGATACTGCCATCCATTTTTTTTTAATGATTTGATCCAATTAAAGTTTTTAGGGGCTGAAGCCCATGCTAGCTGCAGTATATGCAAAGCAGGAACCACCCCTCCATGAGACTGTATCTAGTGAGTCCCAGCATCATTTCAAATTGAAAAGAATTAAGAATTGTCAGCATGTTTGTCAGTCAACGTTAAACATCCTATGATCAATCAATCCATCCTTTTCTAAAATGACATATCCCCATTCAGGATAGAACCAGCACCCTTAGATTCAAAGCAAAGATTCAGCCCCAGACTGGATGCAAATTAGTCCTGGCATCAGATTTTAAATTGAAATCAAATGAGGCAAATAAGGATTGACAGTTGATGATCTGAAAGCTTTTCGATGTTAAGTGGTTTATGACAAATCCATCACATCCTTTTTCAAACTTGCTTAATCCAGTTCAGAGTATTTAATCCTCCCACTTACACTTCTTGTCTACTTTTAAAATGTTAAAACTTTTTCACTCTAATATGAAAAGCTTTGCTCAGTGCTTTTTGCCAACTCTGTGCAAAGCTGAAATACATTGCTTGTAACCCCAGTTGAAATACGTAACTTAGAAATGTTTGCACAAAACATTTTCTGGGTTGGGATACTGTGCTGTGCTTTTGTCAGTTGCTGGTTGGACTTGGGCAATCCCTTATTTAGTGGTGTTCTTTCTTGAAGTATCAACAAGTAGCGGCTTCAAAGTATTGTTCGACTGTAACAAAATGCTGTAACCATATTACCTTTCAGTTGGCATATCTTGAAAAGCCCATTCCTGACTTATAACACCCCAGATTACATGTGGGCACTACTTATAACCTGTCCAACAGCTGAGATCTTCCAATGCTGGCTTTTGTACTTTTCCCAAACACCATTACAACACACCTCTTTGTGAAGAACTCCTCAGAGTCATTTTGTGGATCCATCTCTCTTAATAATTCATACTCTGTGTTTTCAATTGCCATCCCTTGTGGCGTAAGGTCAGGGCTCTTGCCCAGCCAGGATGCCTCTACGCTGGAAGGACTGGGGGAGGGAGTGTATGCAGAGCATTACCTCCCCCGAAGTGCTAGGTGGCAGCCCCTCTGGGTTGCAGTGATACCTCAGACTCCCGCAGGGCTTCATGGGAGGTGGCGTTTGGTGCAGCCCTGTTGGGTTTCATGGGCGCCACCAGGGTGTACTGTAGCTGCTGCTGAGTCCTGGAGTGCAGCACTTCTGCCACACCTGCAAATGCTGATGGAAGCAGACCAACAAGCACCTGGAGCACTTCTGAGTGCCTTATAAAAGGAGCCAGCAGCCACTACTCAGACAGCCAGAGTCGAGTAGGAGAAGACTAAGCTTACCTGGAGGAGTGGAGGTGAAAAAAGAGAAAGAAGAGAAGGGAAAAGAAAGAAGGGAAGAGTTTTTGGCTGTGCTTGTGACTGTGCCGTACACATGGGAAATGGGGAAAGGCGTTTCCCACGGGGAAAAGAAAAAAAAGTAAAAATCGTGTGATTGCACATGTGTCCCACTTCTGTCTGTGTCAGGTTTGGGCAGAGGTGCACTCCCTGGTGGTCCACACGCTTCATTTAGAACTTTCATTTTCATCACCATTGTGCTATCATCACAAGAATTTAACTTGGCCTGAAAATACTGTATTGTAATCGATTTTGCTCTGTCTGGCAGTTTCTGATCTTCTGCAGCTATCAATGCTGCTATCTATCTAGCATATAAGGCTGAATGTATTGTTTGTCCAGTATTCAGATCCACATCGTTGAACCTGTGCATGCCAAATTATGCACATTTGTTCAATATGGACCACAGGTGACATTTCAGTCCAACATTTGACTGCACCTGCTTGTAGGATGCATTTTTAGGATGTGGCACAGGTATGCAGTGTTGCTCCCCACATTACTTTTAGCCAGTGAGATTTTGGAAATTTTTTTAGTGACCAAACATGCAGTTTAATGCAACCCAGGTATACTAGCTGGGTAAGGGCATTTGAACATGACTTTTTTGTAATTTTAGAATTAAAGAATATGCAAAGCTATTTCCAAATGAAATAAAATGTTAGCTATCCAGGAAGAACAAACATGGTAATTAAGGAATAAGAAACAGTATGCTCCTCTTAAAACTGCTATTTTTGTAATCATCTGCAGTCGTTTTTCATAAACTTTACATTTATTTGCTTGGCAGAAGCTTTTATCCAAAGCGACTTACAAAAGAGGTAAACATAATCGAGAATATTAGGTTACATTTCTTCTAGGAAATGGAATATAAGGCTAATTGATAAAATCTCACTGTTGACTGAAGTTAAACCGTAATGAACACTAATAGTCAAGTTAACAATAGAGAATATATTTGTGCTTCTCCGATCCTGTTCAGCCTATATACATCGGACTTCCAATACAACTTGGAGTCCTGCCATGTGCAAAAGTTCGCTGACAACACTACTATCGTGGGCTGCATCAGGTGTGGGCAAGAGGAGGAGTATAGGAATCTAATCAAAGACTTTGTTAAATGGTGTGACTCAAACCACCTACAACTGAACGCCAGCAAAACCAAGGAGCTGGTGGTGGATTTTAAGAGACCCAGGTCCCTCCTGGACACCGTGATTATCAGAGGCGACTGTGTGCAGAGGGTACAGAGCTATAAATACCTGGGAGTAGAGCTGGATGAAAAATTGGACTGAGCTGCCAATACTGATGCTCTGTGAAAGAGAGGACAGAGCCGACTATACCTCCTTAGAAGGTTGGCATCCTTCAACATCTGTAATAAGATGCTGCAGATATTCTATCAGACGGTTCTGGCGAGCACCCTTTTCTGCACGGTGGTGTGCTGGGGAGGCAGCATAAAGAAGAGGGACAACTCACGCCTGGACAAACTGGTGAGGAAGGCAGGCTCTATTGTAGGCATGGAGCTGGACAGTTTGACATCTGTGGCAGAGCGATGGGCGCTGAGCAGGCTCCTGTCAATCATGAAGAATCCAATGCATCCACTGGACAGTATCATCACCAGACAGAGGAGCAGCTTCATTCCCCCACCACACTATGTGACTCTTCAATTCCACCCTTGCGGTGGGTAAACGTTAACACTACACAACAATATAGACTGTTATACCTGCCTCAAACTCTCTACCTTGCATTTTTTTAAATTGCACTGCGCTTTTATTGCTCTTTAATTAATATTGGTTTTATCAGTATGCTGCTGCTGGAGTATGTGAATTTCCCCTTGGGGATTAATAAAGTATCTATCTATCTATCTATCTATCTATCTATCTATCTATCTATCTATCTATCTATCTATCTATCTATCTATCTATCTATCTATCTATCTATCCTGTATATGAGGGGTGATCATAAAATATGAGCATTGACCAATTAAGAGAAAACAATATTATTTTTCAACATAATTACCAAGAACATTATCACACTTGTTATAAAGTCCACAAAGCTTTTCCGTAGCCTTTAGATAAGAAGTTTTGTCTTGCTTCTGCAGCTTCCTTGAATATTCATCATTGACAAGCAGGGCTCTTCAAACTGGGGAACAGAAGCCAATCACACAGGGTAGAGTCTAGAGAATTGTGAAAGTGTGGCATCACTTCAACTGAGCTTTCACATAATAAGCCTTTGCAACCCGTACAGCGTTGGGCATGTTGTGAAGCAGAAAGAGGATGCCACTTTTCCAAAACAAATGCCAAATGTTGGTCTTTTAGTGCATGCAATCAATAAGAACTACCCTCTCAATTCTACATTCTTAGAAAAATTTAACCCAGTTTATAATTTCTACATGGATGCAGAATAGATAAAAACTGGAAAATAGCAGCATGTCTATTTAATGTAAGAGTCCAGTTAAAAGTAGAAACTGGTTGGAATGGAAACCTGCACAAACAATCTCTACAAAAATGAAATATTTTGCAATATACCCAAAAATAAATGGACAACTCTTTTAATATAATGAAAAAGTTTTTTATTTGTGAAAAGCTGGAGATTCTCATGCAGCATATAAAAATGCAAATGCTAGTTGTGTAAGCCCATGCTGTAAAATGCCAGGCCTCCTAGAAACCATGGATTCTGGCACTTCAATCAATCATTCGCATCGGTTGTGTAGCAGCAACTCTTCATCAGTTTTGTTTTGCGGACATGCTCGCCTCCGTTGTCTATCAGTGGCTAAGCGAGTTTTTCTCTCCTCAGAGGTTTCGTTTTGTCAATGTGCTCACTTCACTTGTGCATCAGTGGCAGCAGTTTCACTTTGGCGACAGAGTTGCTTTCTTTGAGCTTCATATTGTAGCCTCGCACTTACCGGCTGAACGGACAGACACACACACTTCCACGCATAGACATTTATATCTAAAATATAAGAAAACCCTCACTTCCTTTAATATATTGTAACAAGCACATTTCCTAATACCATGGGTATATGGGTACATCTTTTAACCCAGAAAAAGTAAAAAAAATGGCTTCCCAATGCATTTAATTAATTTTGAACTTAATGTCTTTCACTACAAGTAGGTAGATGTGTTTATGCATATGTAGGCTGCAATATATTCCATCCTGAACCTTGGATTAGAAGCTTCATGGTTTTGATATTCCAAAAAAAGTGTTCAAAAAAACAAAACATTACAGAGCTTGTTAAATATATATCTCTTAAGTCTATAATAATAAATGAGTCTGGAATATCGAAGCTGGTGTTCACAAGTTTTTTATTTGTGAAAAGCTGGAGATTCTCATGCAGCATATAAAAATGCAAGGCAACAAGCAGTAATCAAAATGAAAAGCAAGAATGTTAAAGAATTAAAAAGGTCTCTTTTTTTGTGTACCTTTGATTTTCATATATAAATCAACTACTGTACTTATAACAGAACATTACTACAGTTTACAAACTTATTACTTGCCCAAGGTTACGATCTGTGATTTAGTCTGGGATAGATCTCAATATAAGATACACCTTATAGATATCTATTGGATATTTTCAATGCCAAATGAATATATTTTCAAAATATACTTTAATATACAAATACAACAAATATATATCATTATATATTGAAATATCTACAGTATGCACTGTATAGAAGTTGTAGTATTTAAATAATATATACATTAAAATAATGTTAAATGCATATTACTCTTAATAGTTTAAAATATATTGAAAAATATATTTATAAATTTTGAAAAATATATTACAATACACAAATGCAGCAATAATTTCAATATTTTACCATATACTTCAGTAGCCCCCCACAGGACTCAATCTGAGAACCACTGATTTTGATTCTCTTCTAGAACTGAAAAATTATTATGTGATCAAAAGCAGCCAAAGAAATAATCAATAAAGAATCAATACACAACTTTCTTTGGTCACTAAATTATAATTAATTAAAAAAGATAAAGATGAAAAAGAAAGTTGACTTGCATATTAAAATATACTGTATGACAGAAATGCATACATCCATTGCAGTGTCTTTCTGACTACAGAATGAGAACCAAGTGCTGAGTGTTCACGAAGAGTAGACACAGGCGCGGTAGGGTAGCCTGTACTTCAGTCTTGTTCTGCTTGTGTGATTATCAGTGAGAAATGGATCATTAATCAAACATTTTGGAAGAGTTAAGAGAGCAAAAACTGAGAAATCTAAGTCCATCAGTCCATTTTCCAACACACTAGTCCAGTTTTGGTTTGCTGACAATATAACTATAACAGTGGGATCAAGTTGAGAAGCAGCTACACACAAACATCTTTGGGAAGTGGTAGAAAAATCAGAAGGACAAGAAAAGATAGATAGATAGATAGATAGATAGATAGATAGATAGATAGATAGATAGATAGATAGATAGATAGATAGATAGATAGATAGATAGATAGATAGATAGATTAATAGATAGATACTTTATTAATCCCAAGGGGAAATTCACATAATCCAGCAGCAGTATACTGATACAAAGAAACAATATTAAATTAAATAGTAATAAAAATGAAAAGAATTAAAATAAAATTAATGTTCGCATTTACTCCCCCGGGTGGAATTGAAGAGTCGCATAGTGTGGGGGAGGAACGATCTCTTTAGTCTGTCAGTGGAACAGGACAGTGACAAAAGTCTGTCACTGAAGCTACTCCTCTGTCTGGAGATGACACTGTTAAGTGGATGCAGTGGATTCTTCATGATTGACAGGAATTTGCTTAGTGCCCGTTGCTCTGCCACAGATGTTAAACTGTCCAACTTTAATCCTACAATGGAGCCTGCCTTCTTAACAAGTTTGTCCAGGCGTGAACAAGTAAGCTTCATACAGAAAGTACTCCCTGACCCCGAATTTAAACCCAGTGCTCTGGAACTGTGAGGCAGCAGCATTAATCACAGCACCACTGTGCTGCCCTTGAATTATATTGTTCCTTTGTAAAGATGCCAATCTTGGGTAGTGCCAGTTAATTGGCAGGAACACTCACACACACAGCCACACTCACTTACTGTATATGTGTCAATAAACTTAAGTCATAGTTTGTAAATGTATATGAAGTGGATTAAAACAATAAAGGCAGAAGTGGTTGGACATGATCAGAGATACCCAATCAATTTTTACCCCTTTCTGAATCCCAGAATAAAATCCATGCTTTCTATTGTCACTCTTCTTCAAACCCTCCATTGTGGGAACTGTTATGTCATTCTGTTTGCCTCTTCCTCGATGGGGCATGGCTAACCCTTCATGCAACTGGAAAAAGAGACGCATGAGAAGTCTTAAGATGTTCCCAGATTGTAGTAGTCAGTGCTGCTTTTTCTAATGGGCAGGGCAGCCGTGTCAGCCTGCAATCTGTTCGCAAATCCTGTATGCTTTCACTTAGAGAAAGGACTTGTCAGTGCCCATAACCTTGTTCTTGGCAAGTATTCTGTTAATGACCTATGGTTTGTGGGACTTTTAAAGTAAATAACATTTTATAACTCCACAGCACTTGGCCTTAAATTCAGGGGTCAGTTACAAAGCAGTTAAACAGAGCGTATTTTCACAGCAACTGTTGCACACATTTGGCGCTGAACATCACGGCATTTAATTAGCAGATAGAACGCATTTGCTTGAGTTATTTATTTATTTAGGTTACTTTTTTCCATAGAAGAGGAGAAAAGCATCAAGCCACTCTGCATTAAGGTTTCGTGCTCTCTCCCCCTTCTTCTGTTTCTCAGAGTTAAAAGACAAGAGAGACTCTAAGTAAGTTTTTAAAGTTTGTTGCACTGACCGTGAGAACTATTTTTAGCAATACTTCTAAAGTACCCATGTATTTTTAATGTGGGAAAAGTCTGTCCTTTTCTCTTTGCTAATGTTTGATGTATTCCAGCCCTACTGCGAGGCTGATATGTGTGTTTGGGTATCTGAGGACCCTGGGCTGAGGGAGAACTTCCTCTTTGGATTCTCTCTGTTTTCTTTCGAAAGAATGACATTCCTAAGCTGTTTCACTTTCTGACAGGAAGTGGATCAGAGCCAAAAATGATTAAAGCTCAAGAAAGCATAACAGTTCGAGAGCTGCAGTGGTTCTTCGGGAGTTCTGAGTTTGACATAGTGTCAAACACATGTGAAATATTGTTTAATAAATTTGAATAACACAGTGATAGGGGAAACAGGATCTTGGCTCACAGATCTGGCACTCTGTGTGAGATATGTAAGAGGCCCTCAATTCTTAATAAATGAAAATGTATATGTAAATAAACTTGTGTACACACACGGCTAATTCCTTCTCTTCCTGCTTGAAGACATTGCACAGTGCAGCATGCGCAATTTTTTTTTTCCCGCACTTCTCGCCTCAGCTTAAATTAAAACTATTCTACATATTGCAGTTAATTAAGATTCTGTCAAACAGTAGTTATTACATTAAATGAGTGATAAAATTCTTTGGTACGCAATTTGCTAACATTCATTTTCTTAGTAGATGCTATAGTCATAAGCATTTTAAGTGTCTGAAGTTAAAAGTGCATGGAAGTGTGTGCTTAAAGTTTGTCCAGCCAATCAGTGCTCAATGATTGACCCCAAGATGGCCACTGTAATAGATTTCAGGATTGTAATCTTAGCCCATTTATTGTCTTTAGTGAGTTTACATGTTTCCCCATCTCTATTTCTCTACGAATACTTTGGTTTTCCTCCCACGTAACAATGACATGTGTAGTAGACTGAACGGTGATTCTGAATTGGCCCATTGTGGATGAATGTGTTAGTGTGCCCATTCCAGGGTTGGCTCCTGCCGTGTGCCTTAATAAAGTGATATGCATACTCCTGCCAAGTGGCATAAATAAACAGTACGCAGAAGGTGTGTTTGGCATTTTTCACAGTAGGCTGAAAGTGAAATACAAACATGTATGCTGGTGAGGTATCGCCACTTACAAACAGAAAGTTTTTTTGGCCTAATAATTGTACAAATGTCTTTGTTTGTCTTCTAGCATTCACAATGAGGCCTGTTTAGAGTGCACTACAAAGATGCCACTTTAATTATCACTTGTACTTCCTAACAAATATCATCAATACTTTTTCCTACAATTTATTTTAATCCCCTACTTATTGGGCCTTTTGTCATTCTGCATACTGTATCTTACTCAACTCATCTTAAGCTGGCCATAAATAGCTACAACTGATATTATAGTATAGAAAGTTTTGTAATGTACTATGGACGAGAACTTTTTTAATTGCAAGTATATGTGTATATTATATATATAATGGCAGATGGCTGGCAGCCTATCCCAGTTGCGCATCCCTGTTGGGTGCCATGGGTGTCGCCAGGAGGAGCTGCAAAGGATCAGAAGGACTTGTGCTGTATCTATAGTCCGGAAGTACTCCCAGGTCATGAGGATGTTAATCTCGAAGTTATTCCGGGCTGAAGAAAAATCTAAGTCCCCATCTAACTCAGAAGTGCTAACAAGTCATGTGAGTGGAGGAACAGAAGCACTTCCGGGTCAAGGACTATATAAAGGACTGGTGGAGACAAAGCAAGTGAGCCGAATTCGGGAGGCAGTGGACGGAGTGGAGGCAGCAGAAGAGAAAGAGAAGGAAAGCCAAAGAAAGGACTGAATAGAGAGTATTGGGGTTTGTACTCTATATTGTGGGTGCAGAGGGAGAAGGAAATAATAAACGTGTGTGTTTCTGGGACATTCTGAGTCGGTGTCTGTTTGTGTCTGGGTTCAAAGTCCACAATATATATATATATAGTCACAATAGCAGACCACAGACATCCAAAAGCTTTGGGGCAGCCACCCGTATATCATGCCTTGGCTGCAGATGGGTATTTTTGGTTGAGTTATTCACAGGTTGGACTTCAAAACAGAACTGATTTAAGAGTGCAAATATGGCAGATTTAAAGGACAGGAAGTTATATCATCAGGACAGGAATCGGAAGTGATGCCATCAGGACTGGAAGTGATGTCATCAATAGCAATAGAACCGGAAGTGGCGTCTTCAGGACCAGAAGTGATGTCATCAAAGGTGCTGGGACTTAGATGACATTTCCCATGGATGGTGTGCAAAGGATTGAGAGAGAAAGTCAGTGCAGCTTGCCACCCCCTGGTCTGGTGTGGTACTACTATTATTCAGGCCCTTTTGCTGCCTCCAAATCAAATGTGTGTGACAATATATATATACATATACAGTACAGGCCAAAAGTTTGGACACACCTCCTCATTCAATGTGTTTTCTTTATTTTCATGACCATTTACAGCACTCCATCACTCTCCTTCTTGGTCAAATAGCCCTTACACAGCCTGGAGGTGTGTTTGGGGTCATTGTCCTGTTGAAAAATAAATGATCGTCCAACTAACCTGACTTCTGCACAACACAACTGCTGGTCCCAACCCCATTGATAAAGCAAGAAATTCCACTAAATAACCCTGATAAGGCACACCTGTGAAGTGAAAACCATTTCAGGTGACTACCTGCTGAAGCTCATCGAGAGAATGCCAAGAGTGTACAAAACAGTAATCAGAGCAAAGGGTGGCTATTTTGAAGAAACTAGAATATAAAATATGTTTTCAGTTATTTCATCTTTTTTTGTTAAGTACATAACTCCACATGTGTTCATTCATAGTTTTGATGCCTTCAGTGAGAATCTACCAATGTAAATGGTCATGAAAATAAAGAAAACACATTGAATGAGGAGGTGTGTCCAAACTTTTGGCCAGTACTGTATATATATTGTACCTCCTCCAGACCGCGAGGGGGCGATCGCCCTGGTTATGTTGGGGGCCATGGGTAGAGGGCTTGGAAGCCCAGCCCTGCAGGGGCCCGTGGCCACCGCCAGGCGGCACCCCGGTGTCTGTAGAAGTCTGGAGCCCACCAGGAAGTGCTGGGGGGAAGAGAAGCAGGGACACCCAGAGAGCTTCCGGGATAACAACCGGCACTTACGCCACACTGGGGCGTGTCAGCGGGAGATTGCTGGGGAGCACCTGGAGCTCATTCGGGTGCGGATAAAAGGGGCCGCCTCCCTTCATTCAGAGCAGAAGTCGGGTGGAAAAGAGACGGAGCTGGAGAGAGAGGACTGGATTCGGCCAGAAAAGCACAAGGGACTGTGAGGCCTGGATTGAGGGGTATCTGTGCTGGAGGCACTGGGGTTTGTGTGCACATGAACTTTGTAAATATTCGTGTAAATAAACGTGTGTTAGGTGCAAAAGCGATGTCCATCTGTCTGTGTCCGGGCCAGCGTTCACAATATATATATATATAATATAAATAAATCTTAGGTCGAGACATGATCATCTCCGACAGACACTTTGAAGTCCCGCAAGACTTCTTGCACGTCACGCCCTACTTACAAACAATTTCTCTGAGACACTTTAACATCCCACGAGACAAGGAAGCGAGAAAAAAGGACAGCGGCTGTACAGGCTTTTAGATGGTTGACACGCAGCGCAACATGCAGATCACACAGCACAGCAGTAGCTAGCAGACAGCCAGCAGCTGATCCGATCGCATCTCCTTACTTGAACGGCAGAGACGCGAAGTGGCTAGTGTGAAACATGTCCCTGGGAGTGGGGGTTGTGGGGTGGGCGAGCGAAGTGAGTAGGGGGGCACAGCCCCCAGTATATTTATATATAGGCACACGGGCACATGGGGGGCAGCAGGTTAATGTAGAAAAGCCAGTAAATAGAGTTGGTCATGTGCACTTATGCCTCTTCTCCTTCCTTGCAGGGACAAGTAAAACCAGTCTCACCTTCCTTCGGGCAATGGACCATGCCCCTGATTGACGTCACTTCCCTTCCTCATACCAACAACCCACCTCTTCCTTCCTTCCCACTATATAAGCTCATCATTCGTCTTCTTTAACAGTCATGTTTTTGACTCAGCAATTTTTTATATATAAAATATATATAATATATATAACCTGAATGTTTCACAACGGAAATGTGAGTGTGAACATCATCAGGGGAATACATATGTGCGCACAATTATTAGGCAACTATTAGTGTGCAGATTTATTATGCAACTAAAGGAAAAATGAAAATTTTCCCATCTCACTTGTTTATTTTCACCTGTTATAGTGAGAATAATAAACAAACACCTCAAAATTTACAAATAAACATCTCTGACATTTCAAAAAATAAATCAATCAATCAATGACCAATATAGCCACCCTTCTTTCCAATAACAGTCATAAGCCTTTCCATTCATGGAGTCTGTCAGTTTCTTGATCTGTTGACGATCAGCTTTTGTGGAGCAGTGACTACAGCCTCCCAGACACTCTTCAGAGAGGTGTATTGTTTTTCTCCCCCGTAAATCTAACGTTTAAGAAGTGCCCACAAGTTCTCGATAGGGTTTAGGTCAGATGAGGAAGGGGGGCCATGTCATTATTCCTTCATCTTTAAGACCTTTACTGGCTGGCCACACAGTGGAGAACTTCGATGCAAGTGATGGAGCATTGGCCTGCATAAAAATCATGGTCTTTTTCCTGTATCACTGTTTGAAGAAAGTGTCTTGAAAAACTGGCAGTAGGTTTGGGAGTTGATTTTGAGTTCATCTTCAATGCAAAAGGTCCAACTAGCTCATCTTTAAAAATACCAGCTCATACCAGTACCCCACCTCCACGTTGGAGTGGAGCTCTGTGCCATTACTGATCCACAGGTCCATCCATCTGGTCCATCAAGAGTCACTCTCATCTCATCGGTCCATAAAACCTTTGAAAAAAATCTATCTTCAGATATTTCTTGGCCCAGTTTTGACGTTTCAACTTATGTTTCTTGTTCAGTGGTGGTTGGGTTTCAGCCCTCCTTACCTTGGCCATGTCTTTGAGCACTGAACACCTTGTACTTCTGGGCACTCCAGGTAGGTTGCAGCTCTGGAATATGAAAGTACTGGAGGATAATGGGTTCCTGGTAGCTTCACGTTTGATTCTTCTCAAATCTTTGGCAGCTAATTTGCGTCTTTTGTTCTCAACACGTTTCTTGCGACCCTGTTGACTATTTGCTACAAAATGTTTGATGGTTCTGTGATCACACACCAATATCTTAGCAATTCCAAAAGTGCTGCATCCCTCTGAAAGACTTTTTACAATTTTTGACTTTTCAGAGTCAGTTAAATCTCTTTTTTGGCCCATTTTGCCTGAGGAAAACTAGCTGCCTAATAATTCTGCACACCTTGATATAGGGTGTTGATCTCCTTAGGCCACACCCTCCCTCATTACACAAATACACATCACCTGACGTGCTTAAATCCAATAAGCATTCAAGTTAATACAGCTTGGAGTTGGAATATACGCATTAAAAATGATGATATGGTCAAAATACTCACTTGCCTAATAATTGTGCACACAGTGTATATATATATATATATATATATATATATATATATATATATATATATATATATATATAGCGTGAAGAAACCCATAGATGACCCAGTTGGATGGTTGATGGTACCTTTCTCAGACAAAATGGCACTACAACAGATTGGCAGTTGAGGACTGCGGGCCTTGGTAATATTTTCCCTAGTATGATTGGAGGCAGCTTACAGTATCTCTCATGCTGCTCCAATATGGATTTCCACAGGAATACATAGGACTTGTAGTGCAGCCCTGTCTGAGGGAGCTGAAGGGAGCTTTTTGGGGTAAAGCTTCCCTGCCCCCTGGTGACCCTGTGAGTCTCACCTCTAAGCAAGCACCAAGAAATGACCATCAGGAGAGAGTGGTGCTACCAGCAGTTAGTTTACTGAGCTAAGCATGGTTGTGCTAAAACGAGTTCATAACAAGTTTGGGAAAAAGAGTGAATAGTACTTACCTTTAGGACTCATCAAGGGTCTTCTCTTCTGTGCTGACAGTTAACTTATGCACACGAATGAGGTATGCCAGTATTTTGAAAGCAGTGCTAAAGCTAAGTATAGGTTAGGAGAGACAAGAGATTGAAAATCCAGTATGGGGTGAGCTCCTTTTCATTGTATAGTTTTTACAGGTTTAGTCTGATGTATTTTGTTATGTGCTGTTTGTTGTGTTGTCAGATGAATCAGCCTTTGACAATTTTATTCGTGGTCACAGATCTTTGCTGATAATAGCTTCAACAGGTTTTACTCCTTCTACCCAAAGAAATCTCACTGTACTGCATTGTTCAACAATGGTACAATCCTGCAGTGTAGCATCTATGCTCATTTAACTTTGACTTCAGCTAGACTAACGGCAGAATGCTGTGCTGTACTTTTTTTAACTACCCATATACCATCATGAATTTGTTGTATTGCATCATCTTCTCTGTGTTTGCTTTACTATTGTGTGTATATATATATATATATATATATATATATATATATATATATATATATGTATACTAATAAAAGGCAAAGCCCTCACTGACTGACTGACTCACTCACTCACTCATCACTAATTCTTCAACTTCCCGTGTAGGTAGAAGGCTGAAATTTGGCAGCTTATTCCTTACAGCTTACTTACAAAAGTTAAGCAGGTTTCATTTCGAAATTCTACACATAACGGTCATAACGGTCGACAATGTCCGCCGTGTTGAACTTTCTTATTTATGGCCCCATCTTCACGAACTTTGGTAGGTGGCTTCCCTACACTAACCAAAACCGATGTACGTACTTATTTCAGTGGTATAATTCCACTGTCGGCCACCATATTGAACTTTCCAATGTCACTAATTCTCCAACTTCCCGTGTAGGTAGAAGGCTGAAATTTGGCAGCTTATTCCTTACAGCTTACTTACAAAAGTTAAGCAGGCTTCATTTAGAAATTCTACGTGTAACGGTCATAACGGTCGACAACGTACGCCACGTTGAACTTTTTTATTTATGGCCCCATCTTCACGAAATTTGGTAGGCGGCTTCCCTGCGCTAACCAAAACCAATGTACGTACTTATTTCGGTGGTATGATGCCACTGTCGGCCGCCATATTGAACTTTTCAACGGTCTTTGTTACTTATGGGCCCATCTTCAAGAAATTTGGTGCGCGGGTTCCCAACGCTACCTAAATCCTACTTACGTACATATATACATCCATAGCCTGCAGCTCAGTCACCGTGTGAGGCGGCGTTGGATCCCCCATCCCAACGCCTCCCACGTTGTTGGCTGCCTGCCTATATAAGGCCGTCCGTCGCTCTGGTCTCTACATTCCCTTCCTTGCTTTGCCACGGAATTCACGTCTCCCTGCTGATAACTACAGCCTTTTTATTTAATCCACGGCTTCTCTGCTGTTTTATTGTTCGTTTATTACGATTATAGTTATTGTGTAGGTATTTTAGACTTACTTTACATTGTTCAGGTACCCATTTCCTTTATCATTCCAACCGTACCCCCATTAACATGTCTATCGAGGTGATCACCATCGATCAAAGAACTGTCACTTACCGAGTGGTTTCCATGCCCGGAGATGGCAAATACCTTTTCCATTCTCTTTGTTACATATTGCACGGCCATATCAGGCTCACTCTTGATATCCGGAGGAACATTGTGTCTTATGTATTGAATGACTGGGACAGGTTCAAGGTGTGGACTGATGACGGTACAGGAGATAATTATACTACACAGGAGCACTATAGAGAGTGAAATGCTTAAGCCCTTCACCTATGGTTGTGCATGTGAGTTGATGGCTTCCGCTGAATTGTTCAGTTGTCGCTTTCAAGTGTACCGAAAAGGCCAAATATTTTACACCTTTGGACAACCGCCAATGCCTCTTAAACATCTTAGGTTCACAGGTGACGATTTGAGTAATGGACAATTTGATGTTTATGGATGTTTAAACTCTCAAAAGCTGGATGTGAAGTTATCGTTGAAACCGGTTGTATGCTTACAACGCTTGACAGTTGCCGAATGTCACTTCAACACAAGTCCTGCAAATACTGTCGTAATTGAAGCAAACCATGAAACTCAAGCCGATTATGACAGCAGCAATCCAAGCTGTGAGATAAGAAACAAGATTACTGTTCACATGGCCAACTGTACGTTGCATGCCCAAGAGTAAGCTCAGCGCACAGCTTGGTAATGTTACAACCGGAGGGCCGAACTCACAATGTGGTATACAAAGAGATCCTTAAATAATTATTGGCATATTTTCCCTCAGTTTAAAAAGGTTTAATTTTCTTTTTAATAAACATTTTAAGGCAGTACTTTGCCTCTGCAAGCTGGTATTTTGCTAGTATATATATATATATATATATATATATACACACACACACACACACACACACAAGAGGTAGTCAAAGGGCTTAACTGAGGGTAAGATGTCAGCTCGAGGGTTGATAAAGTGCACTAACCTCTCTTCTCCCTTTTCCACATATCAATAGAAGTGAAAGTTAAAGCAGCACCAACTTCCGCCCTCCTACTAACTTCACTTCTCCCATCCCAGATGTAGACCCGCCTATACCTTCTAAAGGACAAGGTTGCCTGGAAGGAGTGGTGGTGCCAGAGGAAGAGTGTGGTCTGTGACTTAAGCGCTTTGGGACTGTGTTGTGGCTGGAGGGTTCACGGGGAAGGCGTGCCCTCCAGCTGAAGAAGAAAAATAAAAGCTTTTGTGTTCCTTTTACATGTACCTCTGTCTGAGTCTGTGCCGGGTCGGGCGCTATACAGCGTCCACTTCACACTGCTTGTTTGCTGTGTCTGTGTGTTTTAAAGTGATAGCTCCCATCTGAATAAAGATTCTGACTGTGCCCTTTATTCGTTGGAAATAAAGTTGGATTTCCTGAAGCATGTAGACTCTTCTCTCGGGTGCAAGATAGTGACTCACGCATCACCATACATATCACCCTCCAAGTACTTCCCATGTATGTGGTACCACCACAGGCTGAGAAGATGTGCTGCCGCTAACTGTCTTGTCTTTTTTTTCCTCCACAGTACATAGAAACCACCCTGTGAGGGCAACTGACTGTGCCTGAGCTTAAAAGATGCAACCGGACTGAAGGAGGTATCACTTCTTCAAATATCGACTAGAGCTTAGGAACTTCATGAATTCACCAACGCAGATTAGAGAGCCAGATTAAATGCCATTTTGTTTCATTTTTTACCCCATCTTCTTCGATCTCTTGCATACTTTATTGTGTTGTAGATTTTGATTATTTATGAATTCGCAAAACATTCTGAAAAATTTTTTCACATTGTTATTACGGGTTACTGAGTGCTGCCTGATTGGCAAAAATGACAAATTGATCTATTTAAAATTAAAATCTACAACACAGCAAATTATACAGAAAGGGGTCTGAATACTTTCTGAATCCACTGTATATATACAGTAGTATATATGGGAAAGCATTACCAGAAGTGATATAGAACAAGGTGTGAACATTACAGATGGACAATGTAAAATCAATAGTGCCATGGTGAATTTGAATCCTTTAAGTTTTAGTGAACATCCAATAACTCAGAATATATCCTTGTATTTTCTAGATGGATTTTAAAGGTTGCCCCCTGTCAATTCAACAAAGTGAATCTATAGGTAGGGGGTCAGTTGAGTGAAGAAAAGAACATAGGATATGGTGTGTGTGAGAGTTTAGATGAGGTAAAGGGTGAGGGCTTTAAGCTACCATTTGGAGGTGGGGAAGAGGAGTAGCCACATGATTGGACAGGTACTGTAGGAACAAAAACCTCTAAAGGCAGGAGCAGTGGAGCAGAAGCCTGAAGCCTTATTTTGTTAGTTTTTTTTTAATTTTTTAACATTTTTTCTTTCCCCTTTGTCACATTCTACCCATAATCATTACTCCTGGGAGTTTTTTGGTGAATAGAGGCCATACGTTTGATATATCCTTGGTCTTGGCAGAGGCTATGTGGCACTTCCTCTGCGGCAATGAATATATATATACATACATGTTTATACATACCATACTGTATATTGTGCATATGCATATACTGTATATGTAGGGAATGTGGTTACTGGAAATTGAGCCATGTGCAGTATATATTTACTCACAACAACAGAGAGAAAAATAGGTAGTAATAATTCAAACCATTATTCAAGAGAAGCATGATTATAAGTTTTCATTGGTTTTTATACCGTACAAAAGCTGCATGTTTGAGGGCAGGGTGGGTCACACAATCAAAGTTTCATATTCTGGATGTGCCTGTTGCTGGTTTGAGGCTGACTAGCTCTCAGTTTGCATTCCCCAGATGGCGGAGGAAAACTGTGATGAAGAAGTTTGGTGGTGTGCTTGCTACCCCACAAAAACCCCACATAGCTGGATGAGCAGCTGGTGGTCGGTTTTCAAAGACTATGTCGAGTGAGAGAAATGTAAAATGACAGAAAAACGTGCATTCAGGGCCAAATAGTTCCTAGTCCTGTTTTTCATATGCAAGTATGTATGGTAGGTGAAATAACATGTCAGAGGGCTAACGTGTCAGTTTTTGTGGGAAAAATTTAAATGTTTTAGTAATTATGCATGTTTGTTATTTATTTAAAATAAAAAGGATGGACAAGTATAGAGATGGAAATTCCACTCCAGTCATACTTTGGTTATGTTGCCTGTGAAAATTCACAGCCAGTATATTTGCTTATTGTCATCTTACATTTTCAGCAACCTGGCAATTTGCATACAGTGCTATAACAGTAAATGGGTACTTTTGGTGAGCTAAAAATAAATAAAATCTACATAGACATAGGTTACATAGACTTTTATGAGCAAAGAAGTGGGCATTAGTTCTTAACCAAAGACCCATCAGGAAAATGGTTCTTCTTTGTATATTTTTAGGTCTGTGCTACTTGAAAGCTTATAAAAATAAGAAGAAGCAAACAAATACAGTAATTCAAAGAAAAGAATAACACTGTATGGATAAGACAGATAAATAGGCGCAATGCCATCAATTATAAAATTTCGGATACAAGACATATCCTACTATCACACAGTAGCAGTGCTGGAAAAAGTCCAGAGAAGAGAGATTAGAGTGATTCTGGGAATGAGAAGTATGAGGTAAGAGGAGAGAGTGAACGAGTCAAACATTTTTAGTATAAGTAAACTGAGACTAAGAGTTAACATAATTGAAGTGTTAAAATTATGAAAGGATTAGTATAGTGGATCCTAGGTGTTTAAAATGAATTTTTAAATAACAACAAGGGTTGAAAACTTGGTAAAGTCAATTTTTTCACTAATGTTAGAAAGTTTATCTTAATGTAAAGAACCGGCAGTCATACCACATGCACTTCAGACCAGGTCATCCATGTCAGGCTAAGCATGTTTGGGCCCGCCAGTACTTGGATGGGAGACGAGCCAGGAAAAAGCTTGTGTTGCTACTGGAAGAGGTGGTGATGAGGTCAGCAGGGAATGACTACCCTTTGGCCTGAATGTGCATCCCAAATGCAGTCATGGGAACACTGTGCTCTTAAAATGGCGCCATCCTTCACATGAGACGTAAAACCAACGTCCTGACTGTCTGTGCTTATTAAAGATCCCTGTGCATCTTTTGTAGAGTAAGGTGTATCCCAATGTCCTGGCTAAATTGTTCCCCACAGCCTGGTTATTCTGGCCCCCTAATCATCCCCTGTGGTTGATTGGCTAACTATCTCTCACCCCTTTACTACCTGACAGCTAATGTGTGGTGGTATGCTGCAAATTAGTGATGGTTGAAGTGGCTCCCCCCTCACTGTGTAAAGTGTTTTGACTGCCTTAAAAAGTGCTATATAAATGTAATGAATTTATTATTATAACTATAAACAATTTGAATAAATTATCAAGTAGTGTGGTGGAGAGTAGGATATTAGGGACTTTCAAATCATGGTTTGATATTATTTTGGACCATCTAAGCAAATAGATTGGATGGGTTTGCTGAACTGAATAGCCTGCTCTCATCACAATTGATTTAATGTTCTAATGTTCTTGAGTCTGTCAAGAGTTTTATTTAGTGGAAGTCCAAAACTTATAGGAACACAGCAAAGTCAAGAATCAGATGTATGGCAGATCACCTTAGGCCTTTTGTTGCAGAAATGTAACGGGCATGTAAAGCAGTGTGTGAGGCAGAGAGAGACAGTGACAAAGAGAATGGTGGCTAGGGAGGAAAATAAAAAGATTCGTCCAGAAGACTAGAAGCAAGCAATTCAGGAAGGATCAACCTCAATAGAGAGTAAAACAAAAGGCAAAAAAGGCAAAAGACTGAGAGATACCCTAGCTGGTTGGTGGCAGCAAAATGTTTCTAGTTGTAAAGACTGAGAAAAGAGAAACGATCCATGGCAGAGACAACAGGGTTAACTACAAAAGATGCATGCTTGTCTGCCTGTAACTGAACTGCCCGGCTCCTTCATTCTCCCAGTCTGCTATAAAACTAAAAACAATCAGGATTGGAATGTAATTTGTAACATTTTGTCACATTTATTTTAACTATGCTTTGTTCATATTTTGTCACCTTTTTTTTCTCGTTGATGATGTCATTGACTGTGCCATTTGGAACTACGGTATGACACCGTGCGGGGTCTGGATGTGAGCACAGCATAGCAGGAGTTGTCTTTTAAGAATGACCACAGGGCAAACCCTACGCTAAAGTAGAGGGGCTCCAGATACCTCAAACTTTATTCTATCTTCTTCTCAAATGTGGTCCAAAAGTCTTCAAAAGGAAAACATGCCCAGAAGGTTCAATATAGCCACCTGCACCCAGGAAATCACAGGAGGAATAAGACAAGGATACATCTTCCAAGTATGTGATTGCTTATAACTGTATAAGGGCAGGAACCAGAAGACGGAAAGTCAGTTCTGGTGCAACCACAACACGAGCAGGAACACCACCCTTCAAAAGGGCCAAAATTTGTATTCAGTGTGACCAGGCCTACAAGAACAAGGAGGTCTGGCTCAGATTGGACAAAGAAGGATTTTTTTGGATTTTTTTGGAAATTTCTCAGTTAAATTACTCTTATTTGCGGTAAAAAAAAACTACCTAATTTTTACCCTCAAGAATAAAAATTTGCTCATGAGCGTCAGTAGGCTTTGCGCCCTAGGAACTAAGTTACCCAAACTATTCTATAACATTTCAGTAATTATTTACCACTCTGATGCTGATCTTTCAGATCATAAAATTAGGTCATAGCAATAGGAATTGATGAGAACAACTCATAATTAATTGCATAATTATGGTATTTAAGGGTTCCTCAAGATTGCCCCTTTCTCTTGCACAATTTGGCTAAAAAACTAATCAGCACATCATCATCTCATAACAGGCTTAAGTTTTGAGACTGCACTCAGGAAACTGTGACACACAGACACACACACACCTATCATCGAGATATCGATGTTTTCGGTATCAGGGGTCTCTAAAACTTTGAGATTTGTTGAGAACCGGAATTCAAAATTTTTGACGAATCTAAAGCCACCCTGACCAACCCAATAGACAATAAGTTATAGTGGGGGAAAGTGCAAAGGAAAAAAGTGTAACTTTGTCTTTAATTGACTTGACTGTGGCATTCCTTCGTTGCTGTGTTTACAGTAGATATCATTTGAACTCTGATACATAAATTAAGGAAAAGCTTCTAATGGCAGTTTTGCAGACAATTTATTAAAGGAATATTACTGATTTTGACTCTTCAAGTGATTTCCAAGTTATGTTTTGTCTGTTTCTTGAAGCCTGTTTTAGTCTTCCAGTGCATCAAACCCAGCTTATGTTTCTACTATTCATCCTTAAAGAATCTCTGCTACTTATAAATTTATTACAGAGTTAATTCCTTTTTTATGCTTAAAGATGTAAGCACTCACTATAACGCCATAGACATGAGGGTATAGTTGTTTAGCATAGACGGTTGTCTACTTCTGTTTTGAGGTCCAAGAAAGCCTAAACCTGAATGTTAATGTAGCTTTGAGATAGAAACCCTGTTGGAGCTAACTTCCATCATGGGTTTCTTTCTGAATTATGTCAGATGCTGCCATGATAGACTTTGACACTTATAATCCAGAACTGAATTGAGTAGGTTAAAAATGGATGGATGCAAAGATAAACAGCAAACAGTAAACTATCAGGTAACATTTTATATAATCGACTTCCCTAATTAACTTCACTAATTAACACTTCAGTTTGGGATCACTGAACTATTCATAGTTCACTGTGCTCTGAGGAAGATGTCTCTGACCACCCAGAATTCATCTTCTAAGAAGTTAGTAAAGTATCTTTTCCTTAGCAGCTGGTATAAAATGATGGAATAGATTTTCAGAAAATGTGTGATTAAAATGAAAATTACATGTTGCTGAAAGATTTGAAAGCCTGGTCACAAACACACTATAGTAGGTAGGAAACCAAAGGAGGAATACAGTAAAGTAACTCCAAAGGTGAAAACATGAAATTGCCAAAACATCAAATGGCAAGGCAAAAATAAGGTTGAGTTATTTTCTAACCTGCTTAATCCAGATTAGGGGCACGGTGGGGGTCATGGAGCCTACCCTAGCTAGAATAGGGTGTAAAGCAGGAACAAACCCTGGACACCCACATATATCCCAGGGCCAGTTTAGCATCACCAATTCACCTAACAGGCATGTCTTTGGATAGTGGGAGGAAACCAATGCAGACACTGGGAGAAAATGTGAACTCCATGTAGGGAAGGCTGCAGATGCTGAAGAAATATAGGAAAAATGTTTGTTGCTTAGGAAAGTATAAACAAGGGTTGGGACAATTGGATATGTGAAAAGAGAGACATAGCAATTATGTTAATTTTTTGTAATCCCTATATTGAGTTTTTTTAAAGTTCTTTTGGGTTGGTTTTAAAATCTTAATGTCGGCAACAAAAACATCAAACCATACCATACCATTCACAAACCAACTTTGTACAATTCAGGGTCGGGGGAGCCAGTGTTTATTCCAGAAGCATCAGGAGCAAAGCAGAAGCTAGTGTTAGACATGGTAACAGTTCATCAAACACACACACCCACATCTACATTTATACACTGCCAATTTAGAGTTGCCAATCATTCTAACACGTACAGTATGTCTCTGGGGTCACAATGGTGAGGTCTAACAGGCCTTGTAGGAGGAAGAAGGAGAAGAGGTTTTCTGGAAGGAACAGAAATGCTCTTGAAGGGACTTCAACTGTAACTTAAGGTCTTTAACAAAGACACTTTTCTTTTCTATGCTAAAACAATCTGCTATGATATATCGCAAAAACACCTTGTTTATTTTTACTTTTGTATTCAGATAAGAGTTGCTTGAATATTTTAATAATCAGTTTAAATGAAAAGCATCAAAGGCTCTCTAGAACTTTTAGTTGTTCACTCATAAAGACTGCTGTCACAAGACACATGCACATTTTATGGTTTTACAAGGGGACTTCACTACAAGTCCCTCATAACTTCAGGGTTCAACGTTGTACAAACACATTCTTCTAACACGGTTTTATGAGTACCACTTCTGAATGAGAAGCTACACAAGTATGCTCCGTTATCACTCTTTTTACAAGTCTCATTTCTGAATACAGTATGAAGTAACACAAGCATGCTTCTCTGTTCCATTTCTGGTGTCAGTATGCATGGGTTTAGCCTTTTGGAAACAAGAATTAAAAATTTATGTGCCTCTGAAAGTGAGAGCAAGAATTGCATTTATGACCCTAAGATAAAAAAATATGGACTTCAGGAGACAGGACCATATTTACAAGTCTTATATATAAACATCTATGCATGGAAGTGTGTGTGTCTGTCTGGTCCAGAAGTGAAAGGTGGAGTCGGGGTAAGGGCACCACCTCTGAGGATATGCAAGCAAGGCCAGCATGTCGGCATAACGAAACCTTCAAAGAAAGACAAAGTTGCTTAGCCACTAACATCAGCAAAACGGTATCCCTTTTACTTTTCCTCCTGCTGTTAGTGCACAAACGATGCCAGCACATCTGCAAAACAAATCCTCCTAAGAGAGAGATGCCCAGAGTAGTTTCTTTTCAATTACCTGACATCTTTACATTTCAATTTTTTTTCTGACGATTTCAATAGTTTCTAGGACCCCAGGCTTTTTACAGCACAGGCTTACACAGCTAGTAATTATATAAGATCAGACAAATGATCTGACTAGAAAGAAGAGAGAAAAATGAAATTGAAAATACTTCAAGTTACTACAGAAACTTCAAGTAAGGACAAAATTAACTGTAGCCTGGATATAAATAAACATATTTGATATGTTGCTGATTGTTGTCTATTTTTGGAACTATAAAATGATTCAGGTTGTATGGTGTGCAAGACTCTATATGCTTTTGTTTATGGCACTAGCTATTTAAGTAATACTTGAAGAATAAAACATTCGGCTTTCCTGCCTATACTTTTTACACTCTTTACCAAAGGGGGCTAGGAACCAAGTTCTTTTGTCATCTAAGGCTATCAGGATGAGGTAGGGAGAGCACTCCCAACAGAGATGCTACAGTGACAGTCATACCTGGGTGAAGTCTGAAGGAACTGCTAAAAGTAAGGGGGTGAACCGTAGTGATTGGTGCAAACGCATTAGACCTGTGAACTGTAGATCCCCAAAGGCCAGTAAGTGTAAGAATAAGCAAATGATAGTAGAGACAGAGGTATGACATACTTTGGTATATATTTGATAAAAGGAATTAATGTTTTCAGGAGAGGTTGCCCCAAAAGCCTTTCCACAATAAATCAGTGAGAAGTCAAGTAAAATGACACCTTTTATTGGCTAACTAAAAAGCTTACAATATGCAAACTTTTGAGGCAACTCGGGCCCCTTCTTCACGCAAGATGTAATACAGAAACCGGAATTCCTTGTATTTAAACAGACACTAGGACAGAGACAACATTGGAAAACCTTTAAGTGAGACATCTTAAATGTAAAAAATTAATAAACCTCTTCAGGCTAAGATTCATTAAACAAGAGAGGAGAACAACATATAGGCAAGATTTGTGGATATGATAACTGTCCAAAAAAGTCTTTTGAAGTTTCTGATGAGTTTTTCAATACAATGTGGGTTTGTAGTCAGGTTGTCTGTGTCAGTCCGACAGATGCAAACAATCCTCATATCTGGCCATAAAACTCTTGTCTCTATTCAAACCATGTTGCAATGTGTTAAATTTTAACATGAGTTTAACTTCCCATTCTTTTCTCTCTTGCTGTGTTCTGAAGTTGCCCATAAGCACTCTGACTTTAAAGTCCCTCTCACAGTGTCCATGGCTGTTGAAGTGAGCTCCTACAGTAACATCTGTGTTGCCATGTTTAATGTGAAACCTGTGTAAATTCATTCTCTGGCGGAGTGTTTGTCCAGTTCCTCCCATATAGAGTGCAGTGTCAGGACATTTCATTACAGAGAATGAGGTAGGCTACATTAGATGATCTGCAGGAAAATGATCCCTTTATGCGATGTTCTAGTCGGCAGTGTGGTATAACTACATGGTCTGTATTATAAATTGAGCACATGTTTTTTTAGTTAGCCAATAAACGGTGTCATTTTACTTGACTTCTCACTACAATCATAATGGCTAACATGGTAGAACAGCCTAGTACTACACAATAAATCAGATTTTTATATATACACCTATACAAATTGTTTACTACAGGGCATAAGGTTGAAATTGCAGAAGATAAAAAGCAACTGTTTGCAATCATCACAACTGCAATTAATCTTTCAGTATGGTTTAATGGAGATCCGTAGCACTGTTTGTTGGACTAATATCTACTGTTCTTATTAATCATTGTTTGAGTCTTAACGTCAGATTAATTTTTAAATGTAGTGAGTACCATCTGATAATGTATACATTATATTAACCACTCTATGGTATTTGTTGTAGAATTAGGTTACATGGTTGCATCTTTTTTGCTGTCTTTTTAAAATGATTTCTTGGTCTCTTTAAAATAAACCTGCTGCTCATAGACTAAAATTCCCTGTTTTGGACAATTATGGTGTGAACTGAATAGGACTGAGCTGAATTATAAAGAATTGAGCTGTTTGATGTGCTGTGATTATGCACATATCACATGTAAAAATTCAACTTTACAACCTTGAACTTAAAAATCATTAGCTATTGTTTTAATACCATCCTCAAAAAAAATAGCCCTAGGACAGTCAGAGCTAATATGCTGGCTTTCTGATTCATGGGAAAAAGATCTTCCTTTGAAAAATATAATGGGTACCATGAAATGTGCACCTTAAAATGGAAATAAAGAGGTCACACACACAATTTTATTGCGCTACTTGGTGTAGTCTGTGCAAAATTTACATTTCACATGTGCTAATTGGCCAATCACGTCATCAGCTCTCCTACTTGACTCCTTCAACGTAGCAAGAAAGATTGAAACATATTTTGTTTCCTTTTCATTTACTGAAAAGAGCACGTGTCACTCCTTCAGATGTGAGGTTATTTTTTTTGTAACCTTTGCAAGAGTATCTATACATCTTTTAGTTGAGAATGAAATAAATAGTAATTCCCCGACTCTGTCTAGGACTTTATTTGGTAAAGCTTTGCCTTTGAAAAGGTGATTTGTTTTTCCTGATTTCCAGGGCTCTTGTAGCTCTCTTCCACACAGAAAGTTGGATTAGTTATGATGTACTGTCAGTTAGTGCTTGACAGCAGGTTCCAAGCCACTTTGCAGACAAGTCGAATTGATTAGACGAGTCAGTCAATGTCATTGAGAACTACTTGTCACTTCATAGGCAGCTCAGATCGAGTGCAGTGTAAATAGACCAGCGCCGTCGGATAAATCACATCAAACATCACAAATAGATACCGTTTCTTTCATCTGTAATTGGTACCGTCCTGTCTTGCCACAACTGTTCAATCCTACCATTCCTTTGCCGATTGACACTGACAAGGGAAAAGCAGCTGCTGTCAAAACTGTTAGTGGGAATAATGCTTAAGAGGTGTATGCACTAATAGATATCTATCACAATATTACCGTGCCGTCTTGCTGGCATCCACATATATCGTTTAACTTGATCAAGATGTTTCTGTGAAAGCAGAGTTATTGCTTTTCTTTGTGACTTTGCCTTTTTGAGAAGGGAGCTGACAGGTACACAGGGGCAAGTCGGACGATAAGCACAAAGGATATGAATAAATCAGCTGCGTTATTAAATATGTATTGCCTGGCTATCCCCCTTTGTGTCATTCCTTCTGTTAACAAAGAGGGACGAGTCAACGCTGAACACAGATATTTTTTTGGGACGTCACCTTAATTGCACCAGCGTGAAAAAAACACAATGCACCTCACTGCGCAGTGATTTTTATGTATGCATGTACAGTAAGTGTTAATCTGCCACTACAGCAAAGCCCACTTTTACTGTATTGTAAATTAAACAGAATATGAGCTAAAAACGCAGAGGTAAAAAAGGCAGACAGGGTGATATGCTGCTACAGTATATGACTGATTTCTACCCAGTTCTGTTGAGAAAGCAAAGTTTCATTAATTACTGTAACCCCCCCACCCCCAAAAAATCAAAACTCAGCTTAGCAGCATCCTAACTATACTGCTGTCATAAGTGCATTTTCATCGACAAATGAGTCTGGCGGAAAGGTCAATAGTTAATTAAATAATCTATCACCTTGGGATAGCGAGTGTGTACCCTTCTCTGCAATCAATAGTGGAAGCATTAAAAGGTCAGCAATTGTGTTTCATGATAAGTCACCTGGTTAATGTTTTCTTTCAAAATAAAGTGGCCAACTACTGTTAGGCAACAAATAAAATTCATCCAGACATGTAGTTTTGAGATCAATTTGTGTTCAATCTCCTAAGTCACAAAACTATTACATAGGAGAATTTTGCCAATGGTTTGATTGAACGTCTCCGATGTATCGTTACAGCTTGCAGGCAAGCCTTTAAGGTGCTTAGTTGATTTTATTCGTGTTTCATCTTTTAACCCTTGAGAGTTGAACTCATCAAAGTATTAACCAAATGCCCCCGTCTGACAGCAAAATGGAAAATTCCTTACATGGAAAGTAACAAATTTAAATGGATAGGATTTATTTATTTTAAAAGTTTCATCTCCTCTTCAGTTCTCTATATGCAGCTAAGACTGTTAAGTTGCATTTCTGTAAAAGCTATTAACAGCAAACAGTTTCAAAGTGTGGGTGAGCAATGTCAAACACATGCAAAAATAGCAGTCCATTACATATGTATGGTGCAGCTAGGATTTTTATCTATCAGTTCATCCATTTTATGAATCTGCTAATTCCATTACAGGTTCTTTGATAGACTGAAAACCCTTTAACAACATCAATGGGTGCAAGATAGAAATCCGTTCATAAAGGAATTTCAGTTCATCCAGGTGTACAATCACAATTACTCACAGGGGCCCAGTCTAAAGTCACTAATCAACCTAACATTTTGGGATGATATAGATAGATAGATAGATAGATAGATAGATAGATAGATAGATAGATAGATAGATAGATAGATAGATAGATAGATAGATAACTTTATTAATCCCAAGGGGAAATTAACATACTCCAGCAGCAGCATACAGATAAAAAACAATATCAAATTAAAGAGTGATAATAATGCAGGTATAACAGACAATAACTTTGTATAATGTTAACGTTTACCCCCTCGAATGGAATTGAAGAATCACATAGTGTGGGGGAGGAACGATCTCCTCAGTCTGTCAGTAGAGCAGGACAGTGACAGCAGTCTGTTGCTGAAGCTGCTCCCCTGTCTGGAGATGATCCTGTTCAGTGGATGCAGTGGAGTCTCCGTGATTGACAGAAGCCTGCTCAGGATGTAAGGTGTTGGTGAAAAATAATACAGAAATAGAGAGAACATGCAGATTCTATGCAGACTATAAACAGGTCAAGATTCTACCTCAATATTCATGAGTTGTGAGGCAGCATTGATAATGACTGTGTCACCATGCTACTCTATATATATATCCCATATGGTAAAACTTAAAAATGAAATTCATGTACTGTGTTTTTATGACACCATATGAAGGCTATAAACATAATTAAAAAATGCTAGTAATAAACACAAACCGTGGGTATCCTTATGCATGTTGTTTTTTTTAGGACTGATGCATCTAGGGATAATAGTGCTGTCTTTCTAAGGGATGATGAAGCACCCTGGCACTGAAGTGAAATATCAAGACTCATTGGTGAACTAGTAACTGCTTCAGAAACACCTTCAAGAGGAGCTGCATTTTGCTGGTTCACTTTAGAGGAGGCCATAGGAGTGTCACAGCAGGAGATCCAGTGAACAACATTCATTGGATGTAAAACAGGCGCCGGTCACATCTGTCTGGTATTTAGAAGTAGGATAGTCAAAACAATGGCAGAGAGACCACCTAAATGCTGTATTCAAAGGCAGCTTCATGCAGATAGATGGTGGTACGTGTTGGAGTGGTTTTGCAATTGAAGCTCTTTGAGCTTCGGAATTCTACTAATATACTGTTAATATACTGTATATACAGGGTGAGTCAAAATTATGTTAATACCAATGGTACTGCTATGTACATACTTATAAACAATTCTTGTGGACAATTTATGTGCCACACATGGTATATCATCTTGCACATGTGAAGTATGTTTTTGGAATAAATTGCTTCTGCCATTCAATTTAGTGAGAAGTCAAGCAAAATGGCACCTTTAATTGACTCACTAAAAAGATTACAATATGCAAGCTTAAAAGGAAACTCAGGCCGCTTCTTCAGGCCCTAGTACTACTGCCATTCAAATGTTAACATAATTTTGACTCACCCTGTATAATATCATTAATATTATAGATCCAACAAAATTCAGTCTTCATTCCCATTTCCAGAAAAGCTTCACTTTCTCAAAATATTTCATACACATTCAGATTAAATTCTTATGCACATATCCTAATCATAGTGTCTGCATGTCTGTCTCCATCTCCGCATGAGTATTCTTCCCAATAGTCAACTTTTCCTACCATTTCCCAAAGATGAATATGCTAAATGTATTGGTGATTCTAAATTTACCTGCATGAGCAACTGTGAGTGGGATACGTTCAAATGCTGCCCACCCAACACCTTGAATTTGATTAAGCAAGTTTGAGAAAGAGTCGAAATGAAAGTTAATGTTCGAGCATGTTAAGCTATTTTGTACTAAATTATGGTATACTTGTTCTCAGGATTCTACATAATACAATATTTTATGATACTCAAATACATTGAATGGTCTAAATCAGGGGTGTCAAACTCCAGTCCTAGTGGGCCGCAGTGGCTGCAGGTTTTCATTCTAACCATCTTCTTAATGAGAGACCAGGTTTTGCTGCTAATTAACTACTTTTGCTTTAGTTTTAATTAACTTGACCTGATTCTTTTTCTTTAATTAGCACCCAGACAATAATGAGACACAAAACAAGCCGTCACATGACCAGCTAACCACAGTATCTGAAAGTAAAGAAAGGTGAAGGTCTCAGTAAGGTTGATCTCTCATCCTTCAACGGTTTTGGAAATGGCCGCTGTGGCAAAATGAGACTAGGTGAGTAGAAGAGTAGGTGTTACGTGGGTGACCACTTGGCCTGGTCCTCAACAATGAGGATACTGCGAGCTGCATCACCCACGGAGAAATGCACCACATGTCTGTAGTGCTGTAACTGACACTCCCTCGCAAAGCAGGTAATGTACTTCATTCAGGACTCCATGAGCAACCACGCACTCGACACAAAGTCAAACAAGTGGTATCCTGGGATTCTCCAAAGAGACACAGTACCAAAGGAGTCCAGTCTTCACCTCAGGTAAATGGATAGCGTTCTTGTCTCACAACCATATAGCAAGACAGGAAAAACCAGGATTCTAAAGACTTGGACCTTCATCCTTTTGAATAGATATCGGGAGCGTCCTTTCCTCCCCCCTTTCCATCAACCTTATGACCCCCCATGCTCTCCCAATCTGTCTACTGACTTCATAGGAAGAGTCACCAGAGACATGAATGTCACTGCCAAAGTAAGTAAATAATGCAGGTATCTGTGGTATCCGGGGTGAACTTCTCCAGGCTGGTGGTAAGGCTGACTGGAAACTGACTGGAAAATGGGACTTGTCACCCCTATCTGGAAAGGAAACACAAATGTCACTGCCAAGGTAAGTAAACCACTTGACAAGGTTGAAACTCTCTCCACAGAGAGACACTGCTGATGGCTGTGCCTAAGAGGCCATTGAAGGCCTGGATCTTGGTTTTTATCTAGGAAACTCGAAAACCCAGACACTCAGACTGTTGATATGTTGAAAAAAGTGCAAATTAAAAATGATGACCAAGAGTAGAAATGTTAGAAAACCAGAAAAAGAGTTGATTACCGAATATTTGTCCTAAAACTCAAATTGCTAGTCAAAATTCAAAATTGAAGTCAAAGACGGGATCAGTAGCACTAATAAAGAGTACTAACAACCACAAGCAGGGATTTTGTTTGATTTATCCGCTATCTCAGCTGACCAGAAAGTACATGGTGGTGACCTTTTATCTCATTAAGGTTATAACATCAATACCATGTACCTCTGAGTGTTGTTGAATAGCAGCACTATAACAATTAATGTGCAAAATGGCAGCATACAGGAAGCAAAGATGGCACCAGAAAAAGGAAATATAAAAATAGATAGATAGATAGATAGATACTTTATTAATCCCAAGGGGAAATTCACATAATCCAGCAGCAGTATACTGATACAAAGAAACAATATTAAATTAAATAGTAATAAAAATGAAAAGAATTAAAATAAAATTAATGTTCGCATTTACTCCCCCGGGTGGAATTGAAGAGTCGCATAGTGTGGGGGAGGAATGATCTCTTTAGTCTGTCAGTGGAACAGGACAGTGACAAAAGTCTGTCACTGAAGCTGCTCCTCTGTCTGGAGATGACACTGTTTAGTGGATGCAGTGGATTCTTCATGATTGACAGGAGTTTGCTTAGTGCCCGTCGCTCTGCCACAGATGTTAAACTGTCCAATTTTAATCCTACAATACAGTCTGCCTTCTTAACAAGTTTGTCCAGGCGTGAGGCGTCTTTCATCTTTATGCTGCCACCCCAGCACACCACCGCGTAGAAGAGGGCACTCGCCACAACCGTCTGGTAGAACATCTGCAGCATCTTACTGCAGATGTTGAAGGATGCCAACCTTCTCAGAAAGTATATTCTGCTCTGAGCTTTCTTACATAGAGCATCAGTATTGGCAGTCCAGTCCAATTTGTCATCCTGCTGCACTCCCAGATATTTATAGGTCTGCACCCTCTGCACACAGTCACCTCTGATCACAGGGTCCATGAGGGGCCTGGGCCTCCTAAAATCCACCACCAGCTCCTTGGTCTTGCTGGTGTTAAGGTGTAAGTGGTTTGAGTCGCACCATATATAAAACCATTAGAAGATGACATCTAATCCTAAAAACTGATGTCAAAATTGAGTTTGGCAACCATAAAACCTATGTTCAGATACAATATATAATGTAATCAACAGAGCTCTAAGAGCTGAATAATAAATTTAAAACACACATAAAACAACACAACACAAAATAAACACTCTCAGATACTGTTCCAATAAGCAACAGGTGATCGGTGTGTCCAATCATCCTTCTACAAGCAAGCAGGTGCCACCATGAGTGGCAGCCATTCCAGCAGCTCCGTGTATGACTTTATCTTTTTACCTTTTTTTCTCTAGTTTTCTCTATTTTACTGATCACTCCTACCACTTTCTTTTATGTGGACTTTTTACTACTTGGACATGGATTTTTACACGCTGAGACTTGTCTATTCAAGTAGTCAACTTCAAGCACTGAGAACAAATGCCCACGCCGGTGTGGTTCCCTATTTACCTGACGAGGTAAGAAGGTGGTATCATGGCAGCAGAGCTGGCGCTAAGATAAAAGCCAAGCGTCTAGTGAGAAAGTGGCGCTACAAACCTTCGGTGCCTTCTGTGATCCTGGGAAATGTGAACTCACTACCAAATAAGATCGACGAATTGGCTACGCTGGTGAAAAATGTCAGGACCTATAGAGAATGCAGTTTGCTGTGTTTTAGTGAAACGTGGCTAACAACTAACATCCCAGATGCTAACGTGGAGCTACCCGGGTTTAGCACAGTTAAAGCGTACAGAGACGCAAGTACCTGCGGGAAGCAGAAAGGAGGGGAAGTCGCTTTCTATGTCAATACAAGATGGTGCAACTCTGGACGTGTAAACATTAAAATCTCCACTTGCTGCAGGGACATCGAAACTGTTGGCCATAAGTTTGCGTCCCTATTACTTGCCCAGAGAGTTTGGACACGTCATTGTTATTATTGTTTACATCCCTCCTGTGGAGATAGTAGGTGACATTGTCAATTTTGCTGTTGCTAAGTTACAAACATAGCACACTGAAGTGCTTGTGCTAATCGCTGGAGACTTTAACCATGTGACACTGGACGAAATATTACCTGCCTTCTCCCAGTATGTGGATTGTAACACCCGGGGAAATAGGACTATTGACCTACTGTATGCAAAAGTTAAAGACGCATACAGCGCCACCCCGTTGCCTGCACTTGGGAAAGCAGATCATAACCTGGTTCTGCTTCAGCCTCACTACAAACCAAGAGTGAGGGTGCTTCCTACAACCACACGATCATTCAGGAAGTGGTCCCCTGAGGCAGAGCAGGCTCTGAGAGACTGCTTCGGAACTAGTGACTGGGATATCCTGAGGAGGTTGTTGACTGCACTACTGACTACATCAACTTCTGTATGGACATTGTAGTTCCAGTAAGAACGGTACGTTGCTATGCTAACAACAAGCCATGGATTACAAGTGACATCAAGGGCCTTTTGAACCAGAAGAAAAGGGCTTTTAAAAGCGGTGATCAGCATGAGCTCAAGCACATGCAGAAGGAACTCCAAATCCAGCTCAGGGCAGCAAAGGAGCAGTGCAGGAGAAAGCTGGAGCAGAAGTTGCAGAATAACAGCATGAAGGAAGTGTGGGATGGGATGAAGATCATCACTGTCTGCAGCTCGAAGCGGGGTGCCACCATTGAGAGAGACGTGGAGAGAGCAAACCAGATGAACAACTTCTTCAACAGGTTTGACCACCCTAACCCACTCTCACTTGGGAGTACTGCACCCTCCACCCATCCTTCTGCTGATACCAGCATAGGAGAGAGTTTCCCCAACCCAAAATTACAGGAGCCCAGGTAAGCAGAGAGCTGAGGAGACTTCGTGCCTGCAAAACAGCGGGTCCAGATGGAGTATTGCCACGACTGCTGAAGGCCTGTGCCTTGGAGCTGGGGAGTCCTCTACAGCGCATCTTCAACCTGAGGCTGGAACAGGGGAGAGTCCCAAGGCTTTGGAAAACATCTTGCATCATCCCAGTCCCAAAGGTCCTAGTGAGCTGAACGACTTCTGGCCTGTCGCTCTGACGTCACATGTGATGAAGACCATGGATCTGCTGCTTCATCACCTGAGGCCACATGTCCGCCACGCCCTCGACCCTCTGCAGTTCGCATACCAGGAGAAGGTGGGAGCAGAGGATGCCATCATCTATATGCTACACCGATCCCTCCCCCACTTGGACTGAGGCAGTGGTGCTGTAAGAATTATGTTTCTGGACTTCTCTAGCGCCTTCAACACCATCCAACCTCTGCTCCTTAAGGACAAGCTGACAGAGATGGGAGTAGATACACACCTGGTAGCATGGATCGTGGACTATCTTAAAGACAGACCTCAGTATGTGCGTCTCGGGAACTACAGGTCTGACATTGTGGTCAGCAACACAGGAGCGCACTGTACTTTCCTGTTCAGCCTATATACATCGGACTTCCAATACAACTCGGAGTCCTGCCACGTGCAAACGTTTGCAGACGACACTGCTATCGCGGGCTGCCTCAGGAGTGGGCAGGAGGAGGAGTATAGGAAACTAATCAAGGACTTTGTTAAATGGTGCGACTCAAACCACCTACAACTGAACACCAGCAAAACCAAGGAGCCGGTGGTGGATTTTAGGAGGCCCAGGCCCCTCATGGACCCCGTAATCAGCAGTGGTGACTGTGTGCAGAGGGTGCAGACCTATAAATACCTGGGATTGCAGCTGGATGATAAATTGGACTGGACTGCCAATACTGATGCTCTGTGTAAGAAAGGACAGACTATACTTCCTTAGAAGGCTGGCGTCCTTCAACATCTGCAGTAAGATGCTGCAGATGTTCTATCAGACGGTTGTGGCGAGTGCCCTCTTCTATGTGGTGGTGTGTTGGGGGGGCAGCATAAAGAAGAGGGATGCCTCACGCCTGGACAAACTGGTGAGGATGGCAGGCTTTATTGTAGGGATGGAGCTGGACAGTTTGACATCCGTGGCAGAGCGACGGGCACTGAGCAGGCTCCTGTCAATCATGGAGAATCCACTGCATCCACTAAACAGGATCATCTCCAGACAGAGGAGTAGCTTCAGTGACAGACTGAGGAGGTCGTTTCTCCCCCACACTATACAATTCTTCAATTCCACCAGGGGGGTAAACGTTAATATTATAAAAAATTATTGTCTGTCTGTTATACCTACATTGTTATCACTCTTCAATTTAATATTGTTCTTTATCAGTATGCTGCTGCTGGAGTATGTGAATTTCCCCTTGGGATTAATAAAATATCTATCTATCTATCTATCTATCTATCTATCTATCTATCTATCTATCTATCTATCTATCTATCTATCTATCTATCTATCTATACTTTTTTTAAAGGATCAAAAGTGTAGGGGTCTTTCTTATTAGGACTGAACATAAGACAGGAACCAGTTCTGAGAGGTGCTTAGATGGGAGACCATTTAGGAAAAATCTTGGGTTGATGCTGGAAGAGGTGTTGGTGAGGCCAGCAGGAGCTGCTAACCCTATGGTCTGAATGTGAATCCCAATGCCCTAGTGCAGTGTTGGAGACTGTGCGGTTAAAATTGTGTCATCCTTCAGATGAGATGTAAAATGGAGGTCCTGACTCTCTGTGGTCATAAAAAATCCCTGGGCACCCTTCGTAAACAGTATTGTGTATCCCGATGTCCTGGCTAAATTGCTCTCCATGGCCTAGTTATTCTGCCCCCCTAATCATCCCCTGCCTCTAATTGCCTAACTATCCCTCTCACCACTTCGCCACCTAATAGCTCATGTGTGATGAGCGTACTGGTGCAAAAATGATAAAGTAGATGTTACACATTAGTGGTGGTTGATGTGGCTTCCCACTCACTATGAGTAGTATGAAAAGGGCTATATACATGTAAAGAATTATTGCTATTATAGTTGCACACAAAAACTCACAATGGCAAATTTTGCATGTCTTTAGAGTGTGGAAGGAATATCGAGTCTGCATAGGACATTCACTGGGACGTGAAGGGGATATGTGGTCCACAGAGACAGTGTTCAGGCTGACAGTCATCCCAGGCCTCTTTAACTATGGACTTATGACTCACTGTGTGTTTCACTTCCATCCCTTCCCTTCACAAGCTTTGACAGTTTTTACCATTTACTATGACAGTGATACCTCTATCCTGCATGCTAACTTTGACTGCTAGTTTTGAAAGTTCAGTCCTGTGTTTGACGTGTTGGACACCTTTCAATAGTACTTGTCGATAAAATTTGTCATCTGGCACAGTAGCTGACAGTGGTGTATTTTTTTGTTATTCCTTACATGTAATACATGTATTTATATTGGCAAACTAGTTGTGACAATGAACAGGATTTCCTAAGCCTGATCATGGTGGATGATTATTTTATATACAGTATATGACATAACCTTCTTCATTTAAAGATGATGCTTAGTGTTAAAGTTTCTACATACTGTAAAATAAAAACAGAGTGATGTGATTCACCGGTCGTGTATTGGAATAAAAAGGTTGGAAAAAGAAGGGACAATTGAACGATTTATTGATTGATTGATTAAGGCTCCTTTAACATTTAATTGACTAGTCAATCATAATGAATGTGTTATTTGCTCTGTCCTTTACTCCATTTCTCTCCTTTATTACCTGCTGTGGCACTTTGTGCCACTGCTTTGTGTCAAGCTACTGTTCCTGTCTATGGAATGACACACCAGAATGAGTGGGATACCCATGATTAAACAGTTAGTCTTTCATCTAAGTCTTTACAGTTATGGACTTAAGCAGGCAAAGAAAATACACAGAAATGGGAGAGTTCTATTTTGCCTAAAGCCTTTGTCACAATACACAAGTCTTTCAATGGTTTTCAGTTGTACTTTCCATTTACATAATCTCACAATATGTGCCAGTGACTACTGGTGTTGTAGTGTGACATTTCCTGACGTAACGCTCTGTCATTAGCCATGACAACCAATGGGCATTTAGCTAGGAGTCTAATGAAGAAGAGATGAGGCCAATAAAATCTACAAAAAGAAAGAGTCTAGAGATGAGCAATGGTGACCTCCAGAAACAAAGGGAAATTAGTGTTCTGAACAACACAAACAGAGGAAAGTTTTCTTTGGAAATACAACAGAGAGGAGAGTAAAAACAGATGTTGCCAAAATGTGTTAACCTGATGATACTTTTGTCATAAGTTTAAAATTTGAAACTAAAATAGATGCATTAGAAAACTTTAAACATGGCAGAGATGTCACCAATGAAGTTTTGTAATCTGTCATTGAATGGGATTGCTAGATGTGTAAACTGACATCCAACAAGTGCAGTTGTAAAGCGTGACAAGATATCTGACTCAAAGTCATTTCATGTGCCTGTGTCATTAGTACTGTGACTATACCTGTTACGATCAACCATGGATCATGCAGATGTTCATTTTTTCCTGGATTGCTATTGACTGGAGTTTTTGTTTATGTCACCTTAAATATTCAGTTAGATTCACTATGTTTTTATTAAATGATTTGATTGTGGTCATACCTTTAAACATGGTAAGGTTTTGTGCTTTATCATAGTTGTAAAGATATGCAAGTGTTCTAAGCATGTATTCAGTACGGAGTGCGATGCAAGAATAAAAACTGCATTGATGACTTCCTTGCCATTTAATAATAATCTACTATCGTTACTGCTATTGTTACTGAGCAATCAAGTCAAATATTAAATAAAGATACCATTCAATAATAATAATAATAATAATAATAGCAAATGTAATAAACTGAGAGAAGTGTTGAAATAATTCGCAAATTTCATTGGAATGAGGCTATTGCAGTACATAATAAAAAATTTTCTACAGACGTTATTTATACATAATTGGGACGTATTTGGTTAAAAATATGAAGACCCCAGAGCTTTTTATATGGAACCAAAAATATTGAGCTCTTATCCAAATGTATTTTCTTTTTCCATAATGAGGATTTATGGTTAATTATAATATTGCATTATGAAACGCATATGTTTATCACTCAAGTTTGAAAGACTCTACATGGCTTACTTGTGCCTGAGGGGCTTAAATTGTAATGCAGACAAGTATGGTGCCCATGAGATATATTCAATATCATCTTACTGTATGAATATTCCAAGATATTTTGAAATACTCCTTGGTCTGTTGTCTTTTCTTGTTTCTGAAGGAGAATGTCAATGCCATCATCATTTTTTTGGCACATCCAACGCCCCATTTTTACTAATCGGCACATAAAACTAAATTTGGTGCTGCACCAGGAAAGGTGCCTTCATCTGGCTTGGAATAAAAAAAAAAATACGAAAAAAAATGGTTTCAAGAGATGCAGTAATTATGCAAATATGTAACTGAATAATCACTATGTTATTTATTATTTATCAGGTTTATTTTCCTTTTTGCTATTAAAACTGGCTATGAGGTAAATAAAATTGCATGTTTTTGCAGCTTTAATTATAAACATACAGTTTTCTATCATTTGTTTCAAAAATTACTTTTATAATTTTAATATGACTATAGGGTAAACCCATAATTAGTAATTTACTTGCAACTAAAATTGTTAATTTTTAGATTTATATGCATATATTTCCACACTTGTTAAATAATGTAAAGGAATTTATTTCCACATTTTAGTTAAGGTATCAGGGCATGTTGTAAGCTGGGCTCATTTTTATAATGTTTAGTTTGCACCATCCAATGGTAAAAGGTCTGCTTAATTGGTTTTTCTCGTTTTCTCTGGCTAAACAGATTAAAATGATTTTCATTGAAATTCACAGGGTGATTTCTTACAAAGGGAAGTACCCTTGCTGAGGACTGTACCCTCTCTATTTTGTAGGGGGCCACACACTTAACTGAAACAAGTTCTTTAAATATTTGGAATAAACATCTCTAAAAACATCAACGTCACCAAACTAAAGTCTCTATAGTGGTACAATTTGAAAATGGGTTTTTCTGCCCATTCTGTTCCCTAAAGGCCCCACCGTTGGATAATAACTCCATATACAGTGCCTTCAGAAAGTGTTCACACCCCGATACTTTTTGCACATTTTGTGCAAAAATCACTTTATTTAACTTTTTCCCTCATCAAACAACACTCAATACCCCAGAATGACAAAGCAAAAAACTGAAAATTATAAAAAAAACTGAACTGACACAAGTATTCAGACCCTTTACTCAGTACTAAGGCGAAGCCCCTTTGGCAGCAATTACAGCCGAAAGTCTTGGTAGGTACGGTGCAAGAAGCTTCAAACATCTGGATTTGGCGATTTTCTGCCTTTCCTCTCAGCAGATCCTTTCACACTCAGTCAGGTTGGAAGGAGACTGTCGGTGGACAGCTATTTTTAGATTTCTCCAGAGACGGTCGATTGGATTCAAGTCTGGGCTCTGGCAGGGCATCTCAAAGACATGTCCCAATGCCACCCCAACATTGTCTTTACGTTGTGCTTGTGGTCATTGTCTTGTTTGAAGGTGAATCTTTCATCCAGATTTTCATTAGGGATAATGCTGTACTTTGCTCCTTTCGGTTTTCACTCGACCCTTATTAGTCTCCTAGACCCTACCACTGAATAACAACCCCACAGCATAATGCTGCCACCATCATGCTTTGCTTTTGGAATGGTACTGCACAGCTGAGCTCCTCCTGACCATAAACAATAAATTGAGGCCAAACAGTTCAATCTTGTTTCTCAGTCTCTGTGAGTCTGAGAGTCCTTTAGGTGCCTTTTTGCAAACTTGTCTGGCCACTTTGCCATAAAGCTGAGATTACTGGACTGTGTCAGAGGTGGTTGTCCATCTGAAACTTTCTTCCATTTCCACACAGGTTCTATGGAACTCACCCAGAGTGATCATCAGGTTCTTGGCCACCTCTCTTAGAGAGGTCCTTCTCTCCCTGTTGCTCAGTTTGACCATGCAGCCAGTTCTAAATGAGTTGTTCCAAAAGTCTTCCAGCTTCCATTTAAGAATAATGGCGACCACTGAGGTCTTAGGAACCTTCAATGCTGAAAAATGTTTTGGTAGCCTTATCTAGATGTGTTCTGAGATACAACCCAGTCTTCCTGGGGCAGATCTGCCATCAGGGTGCATGCTCAGGGGCTTGTGACAGAAAAGGGCCTTTTTACCAATATTTCCCCCACAACATCAAAATGACTAAGGAGGACCCCTCGCCCCACTTCCAAACTTACAAATTAATTTGTTAAGAAAATATTCTAAATGTAAAAGTACATAAGACAATATTTTTCAAATATTTACTTTGTATGCCCAATACACTGCAAATTTGAATGATTGTGAACAAATGTATAGGCATTTTCCTTTTTATTGTTTCCTTTTTGTTTTTTATTATGTAAATTTTCTTTATATTGTTACATTTATTGTTATATAATATTATAATTATTCATTGTGTATTTTGTGATGCTCTCTGTGTTTAGTGGGTGGCACTCAAAGAGGCAGAGAGACCCTGACATCACTGCTGCTGGGACTGCCCCTGCAGTTTGTGAAGTGAAGATCGTCTTGTAAATCCTCTACTGATTTTTCTGGTTTTCAAAATTTTGCTATTGTCTTTGGATTTTGTGTGTTTGATTGGTTACTAGTTTGCTTTAAAGTTCTATTTAAGTCAAATCCTTCTGCTTATTTTGCCCGTTTTCATTTTTTGTTCCATGCAAGTTTATTTTAAATAAATTATTCCTTTATAAAACTCTTCATTGATATAGTTTATCTTCTCCCTTGAAACTCCTTTTTTTGTACATTTTGAACATTTAAAATAATTTTTTAATTTTTAAAGGCAGATCCTTCATTTTGGGCTTGTGTAGACTGAAGCCTGCCAGTGGAGTTTGGGGTCTGGCTGCCAGGAGTGAAGCCTATTTTGGGATTAGACTCAGTGAAGGTCTTAGTCTGGCTGGTGATACCTGAGGGCCTGTCCACTATTTTTGCTGTTTTTAATGTGCACTTATTTATAACAGATGTAAGCAAAGTAATTTTACCATTTTCAAATTTTAAGAAATTATTTGTACTTAAAATGTTGGCCTTGTGTTTTTTTTTTGTAATAAATGAAATATATAGTGTGACAGATCTTTAGTTTCAGTTGTAGTTTAGTTTCCTTTGTGGCAGGATTCAATATAAACAATGGTTTGGGTTAGGTTTAGGTATTAGTCAGAGTATGATAGTCATGGCACTTAAAGATGAGGTGATATCTTCTCCTTGGCCTCCCATCAATGCAAGACATTAATTCCTAGCAGGATATTTAAACAATGGACCTAGGACAGCACTGCTAGTCCTTTCTTTTACCCGCTTTAAGACCTTGTCCCCACATATCTGTATCAGTTGCTATTGGGCTTAAATGGAGAATAGCCTAGACCACACGACTGATAGTTTAACATGTTTAATATGTTTATTTTGGTATGGTTGGTGTTTTTTTTTTGGCACAAGAATCTTTAATGTTAGTATATAATTTTATTTGTTCTGGTATATATAATATGGTGGCTATTACACTATGTACTATTCCTCTGTTGGATCAACAAAGTTAAAATTCTCTTTAGAATAGTTAGCTTAACTTCAAGTAGGCCTTAGCATCACATTTTGCTTTTGATTCATATTGTGTCTCTTGCTTAATTGATTGTCTGGTAATTCCAATCTCACACTTCTGACCTCTTACTTGTCCTGACCATATCTCTACCTGTGTCCTGTAAATCATCTCCTAGTTTATTATTGGCACTCACAGTAATCTTCAGATAGACTTCAGAAGACCCAATTCACACGCACTGCATTGTGGGAAGGGACGGGGTGATGAGGGAATATGCAACAGTTGTATATAGTTAAAGCACGTTCATTAAACATTCAGTAGTTTTTGCCTGCACTAAGAAAATGTCTAGCATGTTTTCTTTCCTCGCAGGGCGCTACAACAACTTTTGTATCCAATAGTTTAGCTTCTTAATTTGCATACAGTATATTAATTTTGCATTGTTGGCATTGTTTTATGGTCACTAATCTGTTGAAGAGTTGGATGAAAGAATTTTATGGTACTTTTGGCATTCTACCAGATCAATCAACCAGTATTCAATAAACAAAGAATATCATTATCAGTAAATTAAATAAATATATATACAGTAATCCCTCCTCGATCGCGGGGGTTGCGTTCCAGACCCCCCCGCGATAGGTGAAAATCCGCGAAGTAGAAACCATATGTTTGTATGGTTATTGTTATATATTTTAAGCCCTTATAAACTCTCCCACCCTGTTAACATTATTAGAGCCCTCTAGACATGAAATAACACCCTTTAGTCAAACGTTTAAACTGTGCTCCATTACAAGACAGAGATGACAGTTCTTTCTCACAACTAAAAGAAAGCAAACATATCATCTTCAAAGGAGCGCCGTCAGGAGCAGAGAATGTCAGAGAGAGCGCTCACAAAGAAAAGCAAACAATCAAAAAATCAATACGTGCTTTTAAGTATACAGAAGCACAGCGATAAAGCGGCATTTTGTAGAGGAGCGTCCGTGTCCTCTGTGCAAACAGCCCCTCTGCTCACACCCCCTCCGTTAGGCAGAGAGAGTGAGAAAGATAGAGAGAAGCAAACAAGCACAGCGCGGGAAGCATATCTTATATCATTGAGGAGTTTTAGTTAATATGTAATACATGCTCTGATTGGGTAGCTTTTAAGCCAACCGCCAATAGCATCCCTTGTATGAAATCAACTGGGCAATCAAACTGAGGAAGCATGTAACCTAAATTAAAAGACCCATTGTCCGCAGAAAGCGAACCATGAAAAATCTGTGATATATATTTAGATGTGCTTACATTTAAAATCCGTGATAGAGTGAAGCCGCGAAAGTCGAAGCGCGATATAGCGAGGGATTACTGTACAACTGACATCATAGCTGTCTTGTATGTTAACACTATGCCATCCATCTGCACCCACATCTGACCCAACCCATTCTGTCTCATTGTTTCAGACTGCAACATTATAACAACATAAGTTGGGTATATTTGATTCTATACTTTTATTTGATATTGTTATTCATTTACTGTAAATTTTTATTGTCATCAATCTGTTTAGTAAGTTGTGTTTGCTGTACCCTGCATTGAATTTGCAATACATGTATCTGCATTAAAAACAAAATAAATTAAATTAGTATGATTGGAATTTATGCATATTGACAATGATTTTAGATTAGATCTATCTAAAAAAATGTTATATTCATAAATAAACATAAAAAGTATTAAGTATGAGATTTAACAAGTGATTGCAGATAAAATGTATTTCAATATCAGTCAAGGTTGACTGCACTTTTGTTTTCGTCAGTGAAGCAGGCAAATCCACGAGAGCACCTGCTCTGACCGCCTAACCCTGGTGCTTGAACAGACATCATTCCACCAATGCCCACTTTACAACACTTTCAGTGAAGTGATGTTTCTAACAGCACTTGACACTACACAGGAGGGAAATGTTCTTTCCAACAGGAAATGCCATCTTCCTTTTAAATGCCAGTGTTTCCTGCTTTACTAAAAAAATGCTTTGAAAAAAGCAAAAAAACAAAAAAATCTGTTAACAGATATGTTAGACGCTCTATGCACATTATGTACTTTTTTTTTGAGATTAAAGATATAGTTCATGCCTACAAGTGACAAAGCACAACTTTATTAGATTATCTGTGTTATAATAGCTTTATTTGACTTGCATGAAGAGAGGAATGAAAAGAGCAATTTGCAAGGAGAGCTTTTTTTTTGAAGAACTCTTTGCCTGAGCAGAAAGAGGGCTGAATTTCACATAACTGAAGGAGAGGCTTAATTTGTTATGCAAAATTCCATTGAAGTGAGTAACTTCTAAACTGCTCCAAATGCAGAGACCTATACACTAAAGCAGGAGCAACTGTTTACAAAACACGAACCAGACCATATCTGCCACGATTTATAAAAAAGAATATGAGACATTTTCTGTCATGTGGTGGCAATTATTGGATTACTCTGATATCATTGTGTCACCATACCTTCTGCTAGAGTGAGTGAGTGGAGGTACAGTACGTGCCAGATTCAAATTTTAAAGTTAGAAAAGCCTCTCTTGGGGATGGGAAAGAGCTAAACCTGATATAAAAGTAGTGTCACAGTGTTCTGCCTCAAACTGAATAGCTGCAGGGTGAGGTGGCTTTATTTACGTGGTCGTTATGAGCATTGATTTGCAATTTAAACTTAAAATCTGTTGTATTATACATGCCCTATTTTAATTTTTAAAGTAATGTATTCTGAAAATACTCCTCGAATAAACTCTGGGGCAGTTGCTACCCACATATTGTAAGGTTGCTAAAAAGTCAATCATAAGAATTAAAAAAAAAAAAATTCTTTGTCCTTCTCTACCTTCGTCGAGTGTTGTCTGCTGCCTCCCGACTCTGACTACCCAATGTTGGGCAGTGGTCTCCTTTTATGTCAGACCTGGGAATGCTTCTGGTGCCACTCCGTCTTCCGGGAAGCATTCCCAGGCCATAAAGAAAGTAGGGAGGACATCTTCCAACACTGCTGTCTAATGAGACCCAGGGACCCCGACAGGGCTGCACTTCTGGACTCCAATTCCCAACCACTCCTTGCGGGTGTCCCAACTGGGTTGCCATATGAGGAACACTGGCGCCTGGCACATGAGGGATGGAACCATTCCTGAATCTCAGCTTCCACTGGTTCATCCATTATTTCCTGCTGACCAGACACTCATCCACTCATCCACTTGTCAATTTGCGCTGGCCTCCCGTCCAGGTAATGTATTTTTCCCTGTCTCATCCAGTATGCCCGTTCTCCTCCTACATATATATATGTATATATATATATATTGTGACAGATTAGGGCTCTCTCGCACCCTTGTACCCTCAGACCACCCGTCAGACACCAGGTAAAAGTCCAATAATTATATTTATTATAATAATAAAGTGCACAAAGCACGCTCCTCTTCACAATTCTCCAATAAACAATAAACCAATCACAATAAACAATTCCCCAAACTCCCAGACGTTTAGCCACCCTGCCTCCCAACTCAGCTCGTCCATCTGGGATATCCCACAGTCCTTTATAGTCCTTGACCTGGAAGTGTTTGTCCCTCAGTCCGTGTGACTTTCTATCACTTCCGGGTCAGGTAAAAACTTCTCTTTTTCTTCAGCCCGGAAGTATATCATTTCTTCCGTTCCCGTGACTTGGAAATACTTCCGGGCTGTATGGAAAATATAAATCCCTGGTCCTCCCTGCAGCGACTCCTGTTGGCCCCCATGGTATCCAGCAGGGCTGTGTATTATGACTCCACTGTCCATGATTCCCTGCTGGCATTCGGGGCACCTCTATGCTGCAAGGAGGGCTCCATCTAGCGGCCTGGGGGTATTGGCTGGGATGAATGGCCGGGCATATCTCACTATATATATATATATATATATATACTGTATATATATGTGTGTGTGTGTCTGTGTGCGTGTGTATGCATTCTGTACATACTTCCTTATTTATTTTATTTATTTATCTGTATACTGTAAATATATACATATTGTCGTGCATGTGTGCTTGGGGATCACCTTTCTGGCTCTGCTGAGGTAAGCAATACCACTATGGGAAGTGAGGGGGCACACTTCCTAACTCTTCCTTCTTTTTGCACTAACATTTCAGAGAAGACCTTCATGGAGGATATCTGTTCCTGCCAACAATGCCCAGTGCTGGACCTATCCCTTCCACTATAAATGCCATAAAAATGTGCGGTCCCTATCTCATTAGTGTCCGCTAACAGAATCTTCTCTGCACAATAACTAGGCTGATTAGAGCAAATTTTGTTTTTTGCCCAATGCATCATTTCTGTTATTTTTGATCTACTGAATCACTGGGGTTACTCTGCTGGTGCCCCATTACTCCATTTTGCTTCTGCTGTCTGTTCACTTGGACAAAATATACAGTACATATATATACATACATACATACATATATATGTATATATATAATATATATTATATACAGTATATATGTATGTATATATATATATATATGTGTATGTGTATATGCATTTTTGTTTAATTGGTCACTTTGCATAATATAAAATTGTTAACATAAATATAAACTATCTTATTGAAAATATCAGGTTACTACAGAATGACATAGACATAAACTTTGAGCCATAAATATTTTGTATACTGTATCTCTATTCAGTTTGCTATTCAGCAATTAGTTACATTGGCCCTAGTGAGTGTGTGTGTGTGTGTGTGTGATGTACTGAAACAGCTTTCCTGAAACCCTGCCCTTGATAAGTGTGTTAGAAACATGGATGAATGAATGGATGGATATACAACACACTGGCATCCTTTTTGTGGCTTTTTCTTGCCTTGAATTCAGAATTTACTTTAATAGGCTCTGCCTATGGCCGCGCTACTACCATTTAAAGATGGCATTTTTAGATTAAGCAATCTCCGTCCACACTAATGTTTTCAGAATGTCGTTTTATTCGTTAGGTAATAAAAGAGAAGCCCATACTTTTCAACATGCTCAAGCAGTGTGCTTTAGCCTCTGTGAGAGCTGCCCACCAAGAGTTCTTTGAGGCAATTGCTGTTATTTAGTGCCCCTGTCCAGTATGGTCATTAAAGCCAACGTCTATTAGGTGTTCTTTTTACATCACTCTACTTGCAAAATATTCAGTGTACTCAGCAGCCAGGCTAAAGAGTGCTGCTCTGCAGAGTTCTTTAAGGACAGTTGCTTATTAAATTTTTAGGCTAACTGCTTTAAACTTGGGTGTCACAGTGATATAAGGGTTTACACTGTCTCTGTCAAGGTTGAACATTCTGCTCATGGCCATGCAGATTTTCCAAAGCTAATCCAGCTTCCTCTCTGGTATCTTTGTTCTATCTTCTATTCAAATTGTATGTTGCACCATAGCCCTATGGATCCCCATAGATCTGTATTAGAAGAAATTGGCTTAGAAAATGATAGATGGACAGATGTTTTACATTTGCTTACCTTTATCTCAAACTAAAGGAAGGATCTCACAATCCACATATTATGAACTGTTGACTACCATCAGCCTTCTCTCTGAGCTTCCTGAACTCTGTGACAGTGGATACAGAACGTTTTTAGACCAAATTAATTTTTTTATAGTTCACTGTGTTTAAGAATTTGCAAAAATCATTTACATTATTTTTTCTCCACATGAAGCAACACCCAATACCCCAGAATGACAACATGAAAACAGGACTCCTGATGTTTGTGCAGATTTATTAAAAAAAAAAAAAAAGAAATATTACACTGATACCAGCATTCAGACTCCTTCCTGTGACACGTGAAATCGGGCTCAGGTGCATCCCATTCTAGGTGCATTAAGATGTTTCCATGCCTTGTTTGGAATCCATCTGTAGTCAATTCAACTGATTGGACTTGATTAGGAAGGCACACACCTGTCTATGTAAGGTCACACATTTGAGCAAAAAACAAGTTCTGCAGTTGAAGGAAAAAACCTGCAGAGCTTAGAGGCAGATTTGTGTTGAGGTACAGATCTGGGGAAGACTACAAAACATTCATACAGCATTGAAGGATCACAAGATTACAAACTTACAATAAGGGGTGAAGGTCCATGGTGAAAGAGAAGAGCAAGAACTTGATGGCTGAGCTCCAGGGAACCAGTGTAGAGATGGGAGAAATGTCCAGGACAACCATCACTGCAACACTCCACCAATCTGAGCTCCATGACAGAGTAGCCAGATAGACGACTCTGCTCATTATAAGGCACATGTAAGCCTGCTTATAGTTTGCAAAAAGGCCCCAGAAGGACTCTCAGACTGCGAGAAACAAGATCTATGGTCTGATGAAACCGAGATTAATCTGGAGGAAACCAGTCAATACCTTGTGCAATTCCATTACAACGGTAAAGCATGGTGGTGGAAGCATCATACCGTGGGTTTGTTTTTCAGTGTCTGGGACTGGAAGACTAGACAGAGTTGAGGGAATGATGAATGGAGCAAAGTGCAGAGATATCATTCATTAAAACCTATCCCAGAGTGCTCTGGACTTGGCTGGGCCAAAGGTTTACCTTCCAACAGAACATTGAGCGAGAGGTTAGGAGCACATGCTGATAGAGAGCATTGCCGCACCCACAACACGACAAAGCAAAGACAACACAGAAATGGCTTATGGACAAAACTGGAAATGTTCTTGAGTTGCCCAGCCAGTGTCCAATTAGACATCTCTAGAGAGACAAGAAAAGAGCTGTCTGTAACCATCTCCATCCAACCTGACAGAGCCTGAGAGGATCTGCAGAAAAGAAAATTCAGAAAATCTCCAAAGCCAGGTGTGACAAGTTTGTTGCAATATACACAAGAGGACTCTAGGCTATAATCACTGAATAAAGCATCTGAATACTTGTGTCAATGTGCTATTTCAGTTTTTTACTTTTCATAAATTTGCAAAAAATTCTAAAATCCTGTTTTCACTTTGTCACTCTGAGGTATTGAGTGTTGCTTTATGTGGAGAAAAAATGAATAACAAAAATTGAAAAATATGAAGGGCTCTGAAAACCTCCTGAATCCACTATACGGCACTTACGAATGGAGATGTCTTCATCACTCAGACTCCAGTCTAACCTGCATCAACAACCTAGTCTTTTAGAGATTGAATTACTGCAAAACAGATCTATCTATCTATCTATCTATCTATCTATCTATCTATCTATCCTTAATTCATATAGTGCATAGTCTTTCTTTCTTTCTCTTTTATAACACTTTCACATCTGTCTGAATATCTGTGTCTTGCTATTGATCACTTCTATATGCTGCCCACTCATCTATATGTTCCATTTATATTTGTGATGATATTTCTTTTCCACTTTGATGTTATTATACCTTCTGTAAATGGTGTCATGGGAGATAACTTGAACTCAGTGATTCACCCACCTATTTCTGTTTTAGTGATGATGCTTGCATACTGCCAATTGTTTAAGAAAAGAAAAGGTGTACTAAATGAATTCCACTGCTATTCTTAAATCCTGTTTGCCTTGTCCTCTGTCCAATTAATAAAGCTATTATTAAAATACTACTAATATATCCATCCATACAGTGCATGTAGTGTCCAGTATACAGCCAGAATAACTGGATTCAGCTTGTCCAGCACACAAAGTCTATATAAAGTATCAAACCTTCAATATTTTATAATAGCTCAATTTCCAGAACATTCTGTCTGTACCACATTTCTGTCACTATGAAGCCAAAAAGCTTTTCCATTTATCAGACATTTGATGAGGAAAATTTTTGTCATCTTCCTCCTTGCTTGAAGGACAAACAAGCATTTAAAAGAGCGCCACTGCGATAAAACAGGAAATGGCTTGCTGAGATGTGATATGACACTGGAGGCTACAGCCTGTGGGCCAATCAGACATTGCCTGTGGAGCTGTTTTGTTTGCAGCATTTTCACACATATTTATTCAAGAAAGCTTTTGTTTTAGTGACATGGCTAAACACTAAGCCATTATGTTGTGTTTAAATTTGACAGGGCCTTGGAGGTTGGGATGGGGGGGTGTCTGGAGTGTAATAAAGCAATCCAAGTGGATGGTGAAGTGGAGCTCAGTGCCATTTCTAGCCATTATTAATCAGACGGGGGAAACAGATTCACCAGTATATAATTCGGAACACATGTGTAGAGGTGAAGGTGTGATTTAGCCCCTTACGTTCTTATTCCCTGTTTTTGACAAACACATCTTTTTTTGTTGTTGAAGCCAATTTCCCATGGAGAGTCATATGTTTACTGTGGGGTGCAGTGTGCTACTTGCACAGGTGCAAATAGAGTGCATTCCCTTTAGCACCCCATTTACACCTATTTAAGTAAAAGCCGTGGTATTCTTTAATCAGCGTTTCTAACACCCAAAGAGGTGGTGTGGTCGTCTATAGAAACAAATAAGTGCGTCTCATTAGCTTGGTGTTATACCTGTACACCGGCACATTCAAAAAGCACCAATGAATTCATCCTCCCCAGCAAGGTGCAGCATTGGGAACACAAAAGTGTTTCAACAAAGTCACGTCACAGTATGTGCAGCTGCTCCATCACTCTCAAACAATAAAGAATGAGAGCACAAATCTGATAGTAGAAAGACCAGTTGAATTCTGAATAGAGGTTTTCGAAACGGGAAAGTGGGTTGTGAAACATCTTCATTATGCTTAATTCTTTGCTTCTTAATTATTTTTACTGCTTAAACTAAAACAAATTAGCTTCATTTGGAATTGATGCTACAGGATGGATCAGAAGGAAGCCTATTTGTAGATCAGAAATGGATAGACATTAACTTGTAAAACTCAGTTTATTTTATTTTTATGAATAAAAATATTATTCTGTTTCCTAAAACTAATGCTTTGCTTTGGAGCCAAAACAGGATTCAACCATGAATGAAGCAACGTGTATTCATCTTTCCATCCATTGATTTATCTGTGTGTTATTTACAACTCTGTAATAAAGATTAACCCAATTAATGAGTTGTGAAGATGGAGATGATTTTGACTCCATGAGGCATGAGGCAGGAAGCACCTGTTAACTGGATTTAATTTAATTCATCTTCTCATCCATTTTTCTATCCTTGTATTCTAGAAACAACAAGCCCAAGAAAAGAAAATGCCCTGGACATACCAGTCCAATGCCGGGCCCACTCACGGATATCCTCATAGGAACCATTTGGATTCAACCTAACCAGCACGTATATCAAGATGTGGGATGAAAACCTCAGTGCATGTAGAAAATCCAAAAAAGATGCCAGACGAAAATGCAAACTTCACACCTACAACTATTTAAAACCAAAAGTTTGGACGTATGAAGTAGCAGTGATAATCACTGCTCCATCTCTTGTCTAAACCTCCTGTAAGAAACATTTTCTGCATGTTATTTAGTGCAAGCAGGGCTTAATGTGCTCTTCATTTCCTCTACATCAGGCATGGCGATAATTCAAAAATATGACTCTTATTAACTGATATTTATATGCAGGGGGTCCTCGGGTTACAACGTCTCGACATACGATATTTTGAGTTTACAACACTCACTCCCATAAAAAATTGAGACGTCAGTGTTTTGGTTTACACCATTAGCGTCGTACTTACAGACTACGTGGGCGAACTAATTTGGTTGCACGCAGCGGAAGAATACGCAGTAACACGGCGTAAGAATGAGGGAGTTGGTGAACTAGTTTGGTTGCACGCGGCACAAGTGTTCTGTTTCTGTTGCTTTGTTTGGTGACTTTTTGGCCCTTATCATGCCTCCTAAACGAAAGTCAGAGTCTTCAGATGGTAGTGATTCTAAGAAGAGGAAAGGCATCACGATGGAAGTGAAATTAGACATTGTATTGAGATCAGAAGGAATAAATGTAAGGAATTTTTTTTACACTAATTTTTTGTCATTTTTTTCTGTTACATTAAAGTATATTTATGTCATTTTCCTTTTTCTGTGGCTTAGTTTTGTTTTTATGTTCTAGATTATAATTTTGCAAATGTGTTAGGATAGGTAAGTGACTTAGGCTAGGGTGTGTTTCAACTTCAACAAGTTCAAGAAACAATAAAATAGAAAAATAAATTCTGTCAATATGTAGAGTTTACTGTTGAGTCCTTTTTGGGTCACACAACCTTCTTCCATAAGAAGACAAGATGCTGAACTACATTGACAAGTAAGAAGTAATCCCGAACATAAAGCAATTAAGCAACAGACAAACACAATAGCCCATAGTCATGCAAGACAATCTCCAGAATGCAAGAACACCCGAGACACAGAAATGCACAGCAACAATCGAGAAGATTAATAATTAGTTAAAACTTCTGACCATATGAAGGCATCCCTTTTACATCCTTACATCAATGTTTCTTTGAAGACCACTAAGTTATAATTATAAGTCTCAATGTAACATTAGGCTTCATGAAAATAGCTCCTGGGAAAATTGGAAATTAAGGTCAAAGGTGTCTTATCTTAAGTTAAGACTACAAAATGACAACAGAAGTTCAGAAGCAATGTCTCCATGACCAAACAGTTAACTTTCCGAGCTGGAATGTTAAAGGGCTGAATCAAGAATTAAAGAGAAAGAAAGTATTCTCTCACCTAACAGGTGTAAACGCTAAAATAGTATTTTTATAGGAGACCCACTTATTAAGCAAGGATCAGTTTCAACTGCACAAAGACTGGACTGGCCAAATGTTCCATTCCAGCTTTACAAAGAAAACTAGAGGTGTGGGAATTCTTATACTTAGAACAATCTCATTTGTAGTGTGATTGTCATGAGTAATTTATTTAACTGTAAAATGATTTTGATAAATATCTCCTCACACAATGTGGATGATAGGGACTTCATCCAAAACGTATTTGCATCCATTCCTAATTTGAACACTCAAAAAATTACAAAGGCTTGGGACTTAAATTGTGTTTTAAATCCAGACGTAGATAGGTCTCCTTCCACAGGGGCGATAATATCTAACACTGCAAAAACAATTACACAGTTTGTAACTGATCACAACTTATCAGACCGTTGGAGATTTCTAAACCAAAACTCAAGATCATATTCCTTCTACTCACCAGTGCATCACTGCTACTCAAGAATTGATTATTTCTTTGTAGATAACAGTTTCTTGCCTACAATTAAATTTTGTAATTACAATGCTATTGTTATCTCCGACCACACCCCTTTGATCATGGAGCTAAAATCACTATGCCCCACATACTCATCTCGCAGCTGGCAGCTTTACCCACTTTTATTAGCAGACGAGAACTGTACAGAATTTATATCCAAGCAAATCGATTTTTTTAGAGACAAATACATCCTCTGAGGTTTCTGCAGGAATACTCTGGGAAACTCTGAAGGCTTTCTTAAGAGGACAGATTATCTCATATCTTTCCCACAAAAATTGGAAACCAAAAAGGTATCAGAGCTAATCAGTGAAATTACCAGAATAGATCAAGAACCTGCCAGGTGTCCAAATGAAGCACTTCATAGGAAAAGACAGGCTCTGCATTCAGAGCTCAACCTCTTGACAACTAAAGAAACAGACCAACTCATTTTTAAATCAAGACATCATTACTATGAACATGGAGAGAAAACTAATAAGATCTTAGCTCAACAAATCCACAAGCAGGAAGTTTGCAGTGCCATCCCAGCAATTACAAAATCATTGAACATAAAAATATAATGCACACATTTAGAGACTACTATAAGTCCTTATATTCTACTAAGTTTAAAGAAGACAAGACACAACCTAATGCATTTCTGGATGCATTACAGATGCCACAACTAGATATTCTCAGTGCAGAGGAACCGGATAAACCTCTGCCACTTTTAGAATTACTAGATGCTATAAACTCACTTCAGAGTTGGAAAGCAGCAGGCTCTGATGGATACCCTGCCGAATTTTATAAAAGATTCTCAATGAAGCTAGCTCCCCTTTTATTAGCAACATTTACAGAAGCTGCAAACAATAAAATTCTACCCCAAACTTTTCGTCAAGCTTTAATTACCATCTTTCGTAAGCAAAATATGGGCTTATTGCAAATTTCATCATACAGACCAATATCACTTTTGAATAATAATGTTAAGATATTCTCCAAAGTCCTAGCTAGAAGGACTGAGAAAATGCTTCCTTCAGTAATGTCATAAGACCAAACTGGATTTATTAAATGCAGACACTTATCTTCCAATCTTCAATGTCTGTTTAATGTAATATATTCACCCACAAAGTCTAACAACCCGGGGATGATATTATCATTGGATACAGAAAAAGCATTTGATATGGTTGAATGGAACTACCTTTTCACCATATTGGGGAAATTTGTGCATGGAACTACTGTATCCCAGTCCAGAAGCTTCAACATGAATTCAGACTACTTCAAACTAGAATGTGGTACTAGACAATGATATCCCTTGTCACCACTGCTTTTTGCAATTGCCATTGAGCCATTGGCAGTTCACTGTTGAAATGCTTATGAGATAAAGGGGATTATCAGAGTAGAACTTAAACAGAAAATTTCTCTATATGCAGATAATATGGTTCTGTATATATCTGATCCACAAAATACTGTGCCTGCAGTCCTAACAACACTAACAGAATGTCAAAAGATTTCTGGTCTCAGAATAAATTTGAACAAAAGTGTGCTCTTTCTTTCCAGTGAATTGTCAAGCACACAATATTAGATTGGGCACCTTCTCTTTTATCATCGAAGTTAAGTTTAAATGCCTAGGGGTAAATATCACAAATAAAGCTCTTTATCAACAAAACTTTGCTGTCTGCATGGAAAAAATTAGGCAAGACTTGCATAGATAGCGTACCCTTCATCTCACTTTAGCTGGAAGAATTAACATTGTCAAGATGATCCTTCCTAAGCTTCTCTTTCTATTTCAAAACTTATTAAGTTTTAACGTGAAAAGGTGCCGACGAAAGAAGAGAAGAAGCGGACCGCTAGGGTGGAAAAAGAGGAGCTGCTCAGGCGGCAGCAAGCGCATCAACCTCTTAGCAAACGAATGCTAAACGTACAGAGAAAGAATATGAAAACTATGTATGCTGAAATGAAGTGTTTCCACTGCATGGTATCGTGCAGTGCGCCATTACTGGTGTTATATATTATTTGAAATAGGAAAAATTCTAATTCTCACTTGGAGGATCTGTACAAAATGTTTTCAAAACTTGGTAGGATCTAATCAATAACATTTTAGAATAAGGCTTTAAATTAAAGAAGTTGATTCACTCCCCTCTTTTATATTCTATTTATTTTTATTCATTTATTTATTTACATATTTTTATTGTTATTAAAGTTTTACTCTGCTGGGCTAGCTCCCTTTCTCCTGGGTGGGGGTTGATTTGTTTTGAACCTAGTTTTGTTAAACTTGACTTGCTTGTATGGAATGTTATTTGATTTTAATAAAATCAATAAAATGTTAAAATAAAGTTACATCAGTAATATGATCAATGTCAAAAACAAAAGAATGTTTTGCCAAAATAGAAAAGTTCTGATTGCTCTAGATCAGGGCTGCAGGTTTTTGTTCCAACTCAAATTCCAAATGAGAAGCCAATTGCTGCTGCTGAACCTCTTATTACTCAAGCAACATTTTTATGTTGCTTGTTAAGATTTCCCACCCTTAATTGCTTTTTTTTAGTCTTAAAGAGTTGAACGCAGTGTTTTTAATTGCTCCTTAATAGCAATAAAATGCAAATGGCATTCTATCTTGTTTCCACTCATTATCAGGAACTTATTTAATAAAATTTAAGGAGGGAAACTGAAGGGGACAACGTGAAGGACTGGAAAGGAAAAACTCTACAACGTAAGAATGACCTGACATTGCAGAGTTACAACTCTAATAAGCCATAGCATTAAATAAGATCTGTTATTGGCAAGAACTGGTTTCTAATGAAGCAACTGGATTGCAACAAAAGCCTACAGCCACTGCGGCCCTCCAGGACCAACGTTGCTCACCACTACTCTTGATAAGTCACCAGAAGTAATAAAAAATGTTATGACTCCTATAGGAACTGAAAGAACATAAGTACCAACAACTCTTTATCTTTAAATTGCCTTTCATTTGCATTTTATTTTAGGACCATGAGTCCTGATGTTTTACTAGTAATAAGGTATTTTTACAAATGCGTTTATTCTGTCTAGATATTTTGGTGCCTTTCTATTTATACAAAACATAGGGTGTAAGATGGGCTAAATCATTCTCTTTATTTTGATTGGTATAGATTGTACTTTATTGCTACATTATGTAAATTATCTTAGCCTTCATAAGTTCAAATAATTTCAGGTTGTTCATATATCAGATGCTCAGGAGTAATCTCATTTGATATTTAAAAGAAAATTCTCCTACACCCCAAATGAAGGGCAATAGAGGCAGGGCCTGCTCTAGCAGCATTGGGGCAAAGAAGGGGCCAAACTTAGATTGAGTAAATTTACATTCATTTTCTCATCCATTTTTCTATCCATCTACCCATCTTTTCTCTAAATCTGCTCAATACAATTAAAGGGTTTTGGAGGCAGATCCTAATCTAGTTGCATTGGATGCAAGGCAGGAAACAAACCTTGAAGGAGTGGCATTACATGTATCTTCTCATCCATATATACATCCATTGACGTGTCCATTGTCTAAACCTGCTTTATCCAATGAAAGGGTTTTGGAGGTTGGCTGTACTCCAGCAGTTTAGGAAGCAAAACAGAAACTGTGAACTGAGTGGCAATCTAATAAAGCATTGTGGGGTGGGGCCTGTTACTGCAAATTCTGGTGCAATGCATGAGCCATTCATGGACCGCTCAGCCATACATTCATTATTTTATGTGTCTAACCACTTCAACATTCAATCAATCAACATTTATTTATATAGCACATATTCATACAAAAAAAATGTAGCTCAAAGTGCTTTACAGAATGAATAGAAAAATAGAAGACACAATAAAAAATAAACATAAGTCAACATTAATTAACATAGAATAAGAGTAAGGTCCGATGGCCAGGGTGGACAGAAAAAACAAAAACTCCAAAGGCTGGAGAAAAAAATAAAATCTGTAGGGGTTCCAGACCAAGAGACCGCCCAGTCCCCTCTGGGCAATCTACCTAACATTAGTCAAACAGTCCTCTTTGTATTTAGGGTTTTCATGGAAGGACCTGATGATGAACCTGATTATTCATTCATCCATCCATTGTCTAAATTATCTTAATCCAATACAGGTGTGGCTGAGCAGAGTCTTTTTTGGCAGCATTGGGAACAAGGCAGGAACTAACTCTGCCAATACATTCATCTTCCCATCCACTCATAGATCCATCTATCCATGTTTCTACCCACTAATCCATCAAATGCTCTATGATTATTTATTTCAATTTGGGTTGTGCCCATTCTTGAGATAATTCTATACCAATCACGGTGCACACACATGATCTCACTCCCATTTATCAAATAACTTTACACACATGCACTTGGTATGTGGTAGAGAATCTGTAGTACCCAGAGAAAAAAAATTCAGACAGATGCACAAAAGCTCTATGTGCGAATATACATTGCCTCAGAAATTATTCAGAACCCGTCACTTTTTACACATTTTGCTATGTTGCAGACTTGTGCTGAAACCGTTTGACTTATTTTTTTCTTCATTAAGCAACACTAAATAACCCAGAATGACAAAGCGGAAACAGATTTTTAGAAATTAGTACAAATTTATTGAAAAAAAAACCCTGAATAATCGTATCGACAAAAGTATTCCTGCCCTTTGGATAAAACTTTGTTGAAGCACCTTTGTAAGCAATTACAGGCTGGAGCCTTCTTGTGTATCATGTGAAGAGTTTTGCACACTTGGATTAGAGTTTTTTCTACCATTCTTCTCTGCAGATCCCCTAAAGCTCTGTAAGGTTGGTCAGAGACCATTAGTGGACAACTATCTTCAGGTCTCTCCATAGAAGTTCAATTGGGTTCAAGTCTTGGCTCTGGTTGGGTCACTCACGGACATTCACAGAGTTGATTCTAAGTCCTTCCTGCGTTGCATTTGCTTTGTGCTTAGTTAGGGTCATTGTCCTGTTCAAAGATCAGCCTTTGTCAAAGCGTACGTTTTCATTATGATATTAAGGACTTTGCTCTGTTCAAGTTAGGATCTCAGCAGCATTGGTATATGGCAGGAAAATATCCTGAGTGGGATGCCAGTCCAACACAGAGCACTCAGAGACCTACCAGGCTAATTCACCAATCACCATGCAAAGTCTTTGAGAGGAAGACTGGAGCAGTCCAAGAGAAAATAAAGTTGTGAACACGTTTTGCATTTTTCCACAAACGAGGGACAGTCAAAAAGTTTCCACACTTTTTGTTTAACTCTATTTATTAAGGATTTCAAAAACAAATTACATCACTTTTCTACATACATAGTCACCTTCATTTGCGATGCAATTTTCTCAGCATCGTACCAACTTTTTAATCCCCAGTTACTACTACTGCCTTCATGGTTTCCAACGAAAATATAAAAGTGCGGAAACGTTTTAAACCTCCCTCGTAGTATTTAGAGGTTTTGTAATATTTAGATTCCATTTCTGTGATTATTACTTCAAAAGTCATTTTGGCATAGTTAAAGTTGTTAATGTCTTATTTTTATATTAATGAACAGATATATATTTTTTTTTTTATACAGAAAACACCACTCTGGAAGAGTCGGTGATGTGTGACATCAGTGCTGTAACAATATCATGCACTTAAGTGTTGTCGAAGATGGTAGATATTAGTTTTATTTGTGTTTATGATGGAATATTGAGTAAAGACTTTAGAATTTGAGTTTGGATTAACGTTATGGCACAGGTGTCCTAACACTTGACTATCTGGTTTTGATCTTTCACTTTATTTAATTACAACATTTTTTTCTAGGCAAATATCCTTGTTCTTTTTCCATAAAATAAAAAAAAAGTAGTGTGTCAGTTGTGGCAGAACACCAGGTCTCTAAAGTTGTATGACAGCATTGGCATACACCAAGGCAGATAATGACAAAAATCTTGAGTTAAAGTAGTTTAGTACTTAAAATTTTAAATATTAAAATCATTTTTACACCACAGCACCAATCTCTGAAACTTCACAGGGTCATTTTCTATGTAGCCGATTTTTGTGCTCTCCCCATGTCTATATCAAGAGTTTTGTAGTTATTCCACTTTTTCTTGCACAACCCAAAGTCATTCGTTGTATGTTAATCTACAGACATTCATTTGAGTAAGTATGTGAGATTTTACCTATGAGCAGTGTGCTCAGTAAAGAGTGCCAACCCAGCAGTTCTTCTTCCTCATACCATAGCCCTGGGATACTCTCTGCCTCACCAAAACCATAAATGAAATTAAACGTGGATGGATGGCTGGGTAAATAAGATGTTTCAGTGATTATTTTTCTCATTTCATTCTTCTCACATGTAGGATGTGCGGTGGACGGCTGGGACCCTTGCCTAGCCGGGACACCTGAAGAGTGGGAGGACCGGGAGGTAAGCAATATCTTCCTCGGGACATGAGAGGGCAGCTGCCCTTGTTGGAGGTAGGACCATGGGAACCAAGCTTGGAAGCTCAACCATATGGGGGCGCCTGGACCATCTCAGAACCCTAGACTGCAGTACCTCCTCCACACCAGGAAGTGATGCCGGAAAATCATCTGGGAACACCTGGAGCACATCTGGGTGTGACATAAAAGGGGCCGCCTTACTCCATTCGGAGAGCTGGAGTCGGGTGGTGGAGGACAGAGCTTGTGAGGAGAGGTGTGGAGGTGGCAGAAGAGAAAGGAATGAGGGAAGAAGAAAAAAGGGACTGAGCTTAGTGTTGCTGGTTTGTGCACTGTGTGCTAGAATGGAAAATAAAAGCATGCGTGTTTTTGGGACTTGTGTCTCGGTGTCTGTCTGTGTCTGGGCTGATCTCCACAGTGGCAAAATAATTAGAGTTGCTAATACACACCTCCACGAGAATGGGTTCAAATTGTCTGTGAGTGATTGTATGTGTGACTACACCTTTAAATTCACTGGCATCTTGTCTAGGATCAGTTCCTACCATTTTTCTACCTCCCCATGTCCCTCAAATGTGTTCAGCAGACTTGGAAAATGAATGGACTTAAACACATTACAAAAGGTTTGTTCAACTGTCATATTTGGCCAATGTTACCTCGTCTCAATTTATTACTCCTAAAGAAATGTATCAGTGTTTGAGAAAAAAGCATGACACATTCAAGTGAAATATAAACACAGCTCAGCATTTCCACATTTTCTTCTTTATCTTACCTCATACCCCTTCTACTTATGAGAATCCTGCTTCTTATGTATTATACTGGAAACTGTGACTCATAAATGTTTCCTTCTACACAGAACACAGAAATTGTATCTTCTGTATTCCTGATTCTTAGGAGAAAAGATATGATTCAGCTGGAGGTGCATCCTCATTTTAAACTGAACTGCTTAAATTGGTATTAGAGAAATTTGAATAGCTGTGTCCAAATGTGCATGCATGGGAACCTTAATAATTTTAACATAATCAAACAGAAAGTGTATATATAACGAATGCATTATCATTAGCAAAAGCTTTTACAGGTATTGGAGTGTCCTGGGTACAAATCTGATGCCCTGTTGTTGTCTGTGTAGAACTTGTGTGTTATTCCTGTGTCTTTGTAGGTTTTTCTCTTGGTAATTCCAGCTTGCCACTCGCATCCCAAGTGATGGTCAGATGAGTTGGTAATTCTACATTTTCCCCTGCGTAAGTGTGAGTGTGTGCCTAGAACTGGGCTTTAATGGCTTAATAGTAGGTGGAAAACTCTTTATTTTAATAGAAAAAAAGTAACTGCAGTGGCACAATTTTAAAAATCTTTTTCACTGAGACACATCTATTTTCTGCTCAACGTTTTCCATTACCCAATCATGGGAAACTAAAGACTATAATAGAAATTACAGGTGCAAGGGAGAAAGCAAACCGTGCCAAGCCACTGCAGAGCCCAATCGTGTCTCCACCTATGTTTATTCATACCAGACCAATTAACATATAACATCTTTGGGAAGTGGAAGCCAAGTGGAGTATCTGGAGAAAGCTCACGCGAAAATGCAGATGACATAAAAACTCCACATGACAAGTCACCACGTGGGAAATGCAAATAAGGTCCTTGGAGCTTTGAGACAACTATGTTAATCTCTGTGCCATCACATTACTAAATAGAGCAACTTAGTTTTAATGGTATTGGAAAATCATCTGTTCCAGCAGCTGCTGTTTCATAGTAGTTTGGGTTCAGCATGGTTGTTGGCAATCATTTTTTTCTTCCCAGACTGATTTCTATTGTTGATTTGCTCTGCTGTTTTAGTCATTGGCTATTAGAGGATTGCTTGTTCTCTTTGTCGTCAAGTGTTTTTTTTTTCTCCAGGTCCACTGGTTTTCCTTCCAGCATAATTTGCTTTGCAATTTTAAATTGTTCCTATGTCACTATGGGTGTGGGTATGAATGGGACTAGCAGTGAAGTTGAACCTCATGTCGGGTTTGGTTTCTGTCTTGTTATTCAATGTTGTAATCTGTAATCGGTGAAATTTCGTACATCAAACACAACTTTGTTGACTATTCAAAACTTTTAAGGGTCAAAATTCTAATTGTGAATGATGTCGCCAGGCATCCGTTTCCAAGTTATATGTTTTAGGATTGCCCTTGACTCTGACTTCAGTAGAATAAAACTGTCACTTATTTATTAGAGAGTGACTGTACGGATTCATAATAATACAAATCCTCGGAGAGGTCTGTTTTAGAGGGCAGTATGGCACTTCACAATTCACTGTAAGCATGTTTTGTTACCTTGCTAAACTGAAACAATCCTGAGCCACCTACCATAACATATTGGGAAAAGAGTATACTATTTTACTTTAAATGATAAACAGGGAGCAGTTCAAATGTTCTTTAGAATCTGGCAACAGTTATAAGTGTTGTCTTCAATCATTTTAGCCTATTGAATAAATGATGATATTTTGGATATATTTTAGTGTTTTGGAGTAAGTATTAGAACTTCATGTTACATTTTATTTTCATTTCCATCTATATGTGGTGGGGGATTACAGCAGATCTCCATAAAATGTAGTAATGAATGCTCATTGCAATAACAATCCTTAAATTTATAAAACGAAAATCGATAAAAGAGACTGTTTCATGAGATTAAGTTATAACACATTTTTCTTCCTTTTATTCCTAACTTAAGTCAAAGTCAAAGCGAACTTCATTGTCATCTCAACCATATACAAGTATACGGACAGACAAAATTGCGAAGCTCAGGGTCCACAGTGTAACAACATGAAGTGCAAATAAAAAATTAAAATTAAATTAAAAATAGAATGAAAATTTTAATTTAAAATTAAAAATTTAAATTAAAACACAAACAAGACAAGACATTGTGCAGTGACAAGACAAAGAAGTAGCAGCAATATTGATGTGTAGTAAGCAATATGAACATTGATGCAATGTATGTTATTATGCAATCTAGATACATAAATATAGTCAATAAATATGTAATGTAATAAATAAATAATAGATATAGATAATATATTACAGATAATACTAACTTAGATTTCCTCTCAGTAATTTGTCACTAAAAGAGAATTTTTTTTATCTTTTGCAGCTTTAGGACACAGAATCTTAGCACCTCATTGGACTTTAACCGCTTTAAAATTCAGTAGCATCTCCAACCGTGCTGCCCCTCACTCTCCAATAACATGAAAAATGAAAATGGCAACAAAAGAATATCTGTATCTATTAGTTATAAGTATTTTGCTATTGCTCAGTCCATAAATTACCAATAATGCCTCTGAAGTGGATTGCGTTACAAGCTGATAGCATGCAATGTCTTAAATCCAGGGATATAAATTATTTGTTATTTCTACCTTTTATTAAATGCTGCAGTTACCTTTTTCATGGTTAACTCAGAAAAAGTAATAATTGTGCATAGACTTGCAGAAAGTCTTTTTAAAGGTGTCACTTAGAGATCCAGGGCATCACAGTAGTGCAATAGTCGGACTGCTGCCTCACCGTAAGGAGACCGGGGTTCACGTCCCAGGTCCTCCCTGTGTGGAGTTTGCATGTTCACCCCGTGTCAATGCGGTTTTGCTCCAATTGCCTCCCACTGTCCAAAGACTTGCAGCTTAAGTAACACTCCTAGTGTCTGTTTAGGGTGTGCATGTCTATGATGGACTGGCACACTGTTTAGGGCTTCTTCTTGTCTTGTGCCCTATGCTAGCTGGTTAGGCTCCAGCAATCGGACTAAGCATGTTAAAAATTACATAACATGACTTACAGATCCTGTGAAACTTTTGCATACAACTGTTAAAAATCTCCATTGGTAAATTAATTACTAATTAAGTCATTTTTCACAACCTAAAACACCTAAAGGAATATTGCAGGTTGTGTTATATGTATAGAGTTGGATACAGAACTAATCGTTAACTGTTTATTGCCATAATTCATGGGGCAAGACTAAACTCAAAGTTAAAATAAATTCATAAATTCAGTATCTAAAATTTTGAAAAAAGAGGATTTTTTTTTCGTTCAAAATGTTGGTTTTCCTTCAGGCAAAGTTAAGATGAGCTCCTCATGTAAAGTTTGCCCCTTTATAAAATGGTGATATTCATACGCCGGTTCACACTTGAACATACAACCAACAAAGGCCATTGTGGCACAGAACACTCTTATTGTGTGACATTTAATAGAATAAAATAAAAACATGATTTGAAAAGAAAACATGAAACCGAAAATAACAATACCCAACAGAAATACTGCTATATTATATCAAGAGTATGGTAATAATGCTCAAGTTTTGCTTTATGACTTATTTATTATTTTTATCATTATTTGAGTGATGTCATTTGTCATAATTTTGAAAGAATCTTTTCCTGTTGGACCCCATTTTTGTTTATGTTTGAACAGGCACCTTCATTTTTTATTTTAAGTTTTCATGAGCAGCGCCATTTTGTATGTCTGGTAACTATGATGCTAGATGGTTGCTAGGCATGTGTCACATGACTCATGACATCATGGTACATTCACTCCCCTCCTCCTACAACTCTGATGATCGCCAATCAAAGCCAAAAACCCTCAATTAGGTCTTCAAGACCTAATCTCTATTAAGGTCATTGAAAAAGCCAATCTTAGAAAGTTAAAGCTTTGAGTTAAACTTATTAGTGTTTGCTTAATTTGAATAGAATATAACTTTCTTTCATAGTCATAGACAATGGTACAGCCTTTACCCCCTGCAAGTTAATAAGAGATAGAACTTTCTTGCTATAACTAAGATACGGTGTGTTAATTGAGTCAGTTATTGTTTAGAATAAATCCCAGTGATAGCAGGGACCGAAAGACCCATTTACAGCACAGTTTTCTGAATGTTTAGAAATGGTTCAACTGTATCAGCAAACTTAAAGAAATGAAGCAAGAGTTTTAAGCTTTAAACATACCTTTTCTTAAACAAGAACCTTTCTTTTCCTTGCTATATCAATTTTTTCTCTTTTTTGTGTGAACCGTTTTACTTTGAATTTTTACTAAAGTTTTTAAAACAAAGATATTTTGTCTGTGGAATCATTTCAACACGTCAAGCTTTTGCTGAATCCCATTTGCAAACTAGAGCTGCTGAACTTTGGTAATTCTGGATAAACACAGCTACAGTCATGACCATTTACAAACTGGGGAGTAGCTAGCGAAGACAGAAAATCCCCACCACATCCATGGGATTCTGACAGAAGAGAAACTCACAACATATTAGGCCAGTGACAAACATATCAACTAAAAGCAAGTCTTACAGAAAGTGCACATCCAACCAACACAAACCCAACTCCCTCCATACCTGACAAGTAAGGCGTCCATCGCTCCAAAATAAGCGCAGTATTTAAAAAACAGCCGGATATGTTCAGACCCGCCTATGAACGTGCTAGCAAAGACAAACCAAAATAGAACATCTGTGCCTACCAATCCACCAGTACGCTTATGTTGTACACGTAATCCACTTCTATAACTACCACTACATATCCTAGTCCTCCCAATGCTTTTTTCTTTTACACAGCCTTATCACTCAGGTGAAGCCCACTGCATTACAGTGAGAAAGTTTTGACCGCTTTCTGGCTTGGTTTATGATTCTGATTTTGTTAGTGTTATTAGTGTTTCAATCTGTGCTATGTCTGACTTCCCCTTTATAATATTCCTAATAATCTCTGCCATAGGCTTAATTTAAAACATTCTGGACTTTCATGAAAGTTCCTTGTCATCACTAGTGATAAGTTGAACCAGCTGACTTCACTTCGTCTTGAGTTTGGTGAAATCTCAGAAATGTTTAAGAACTTTGCTGAACTGGGCAAAATGCATTGAAGTCAGTGAGGAAGGAGAAACTGAAGTAGTGTTCAGTCAATTATAATATTGCAATGGTCTTTAAAGAGTCCCTGATGACTACTCAAACGTCTGCCAACTATGCTGGACTGATTTTTGTGGCCAAAATTGTGACTTGAGCTATGAAGCAGGAGTGCAAACCACTGCTCCACTGTGCCTCCCTGAGCTAAAATTCATAGAATTAAACATCAGAACAGTAACATTTCTTGCAGACAGTGACAACAGGAAGGAGCAGGAACCATGAAATCAATAAGGCTTGGCCGTCATACAATTGATAGAATGCACTCACCTCTCTTGAACTGAAAAATACACTTTTTTTTTCATGACACCTTTGCCGATGCTACTAAATAAACATACAGGTAAAATTCCGTTACAACGAATATCTTTACAATGAAATTTTCATTACGACGTTTCAAGCTGAATAAAGCTGGTTTTGCTAAAGTACTGAGACTAAGCCTCATGTTGTGGGGTGCAAGACAGGGACTTATAGCGCGACTCCGATCTTTTAGGATTCGCTTCTGTGGTGCCTCACTGCACTGCTGTGAGCCTGCTATTGCCCTGCCCCAGTAACGGACAAAAAATCTTCCACAGACACTGCAATCCCGCTTCGGGGTGCACTTCAGCGTGTCGTTCCCCTTGGGTGGGGAGTGGGGCAGATCCCAAAATTGTTCAGAAACCTCACAATATGAAGAAGAAGAAAAGGATGGTTCGGCTTCTGATTGATAACGGTGCTGCACACAACATGCTTCCACATTTAGATAATGTTCGGGTTGAATTCCTCCCACCCAATTGCACAGCATTTTCTCAGCCATTGGATCTGGGCATCATTCGCACCCTGAAAGTGTATTATGGCAAGGAAATGCTGAGAAAAATTCTCATCAGCATAACTTGTAGATAAGAGGAGATTAAAATTAACATGAAAGAAGCTATTGAAATTATTGCAAACGCTTGGAGGCAAGTTAAAGAAAACACTACAATAACAAATACAGAATCTCATTACAATGAAATCTTCGTTACAACAAAATTTTTTAGGTCCCTGCGAGTTCGTTGTAATGGAATTTTACCTGTACTTCTAACACATGTGGATTCTTCACTTCTTACCGTTTGCATCAACTGCACAGCACTCTGGGTATAGCAATGAAAGGGGTAGGCTCATGTATTACACACAGGTCACATGCACATACAGCCATACAACATGCCCTTCAGAACAGGACATCCACCTGAAACTAAGTATGCTCATGCCCGGCCTGTACTTGGATGGGAGACCATCTAGGAAAAGCTTGCTGCTGGAAGAAGTGATAGTGAGACCAGCAGGGGGCACTAAACCTGTGGTCTGTGTGTGGATCCAAATTGCCCGGTGCATTGACGGGGATACTGTGCTGTAAATATGGCACTGTTCTTTGGATGAGACATAAACCCGAAATCCTGACTTTCTGTGGTCATTATAGATCCCTGGGAATCTTTCGAAAAGTGTAGGCTGTATCCTGATGTTCTGGCTAAAATGCCCATCACAGCCCCTTAATCATCCCCTGTCTCTTTCTCTCACCCTTTCACCACCTAATAGCTAATGTGTGGTGAGCATACTGGTAAGATAATGGCTGCTGTCGCATAATCATTGGTGGTGGTTGAAGTGCTTCACCTTCTCGCCCCATCGTATATATCGGAATGTCTGACACCTTATATTCCAAATCGTAACCTCAGATCCTCAAATGAGTGTCTCCTTAGAATTCCAAGAACAAAACTTAAAAGAAGTGGTGAGGCGGCCTTCTGCTGCTATGCACCTAAAATCTGGAATAGCCTGCCAATAGGAATTCGCCAGGCTGATACAGTAGAGCACTTTAAAACACTGCTGAAAACACATTACTTTAACATGGCCTTTTTATAACTTCATTTTAATCGTAATTTAACTTAATCCTGATACTCTATATGTTCAATCTCCTCAAAATAACTATTCATGGTGGCTCTAAAATCGGTACTGCCTGCGCCACCACCACCTACTCAAAGCTTCATGATGCTCAAACAATGATGGACGGATTAAAAGGCAGAAGTCTCCGTGACCATCATCATCATCAAGCCCTTCCGTGAGAATCCTAAATCCAAAGAGGACTGTTTCATTTATATTAGGTAGAATGCCCAGAGGGGACTGGGCGGTCTCATGGTCTGGAATCCCTACAGATTTTATATTTTCTCCAGCCGTCTGGAGTTTTTTTTGTTTTTTCTGTCCCCCCTGGCCATTGAACCTTACTCTTGTTCGATGTTAATGTTGATTTATTTTGTTTTATAATTGTGTCTTTCATTTTTCTATTCTTTAATATGTAAAGCACTTTGAGCTACTGTTTGTATGAAAATGTGCTATATAAATAAATGTTGTTGTTGTTGTATGTCTAAGCACTTTGAGTAGTGAGAAGAGCAAGACATAAATGTAAATAATGATAATTGTAATTTTTCTTATTATTATGTAAATAAAAAAAAAGATATTACCTTTAACACATGAATGCAGAAGACACATTAATAATTTCATTCTGTGTTTGTGTTTTATGTTTTAATGTATTTGCAAGTGTTTTGACTCATTTTTAAGCATAGCAGTAAAACAGACCTTATTAAATCCAAACTGAAAGAAGAATTTCATCCAGCATAACACTTGATCCGGCATAATGCCCACTAACAGGATCTGCAACCATTTAAAAGTTTTCTGACTGAATTTCTAAGAGCATTACGTTTATTTCTTTTATGCTTGGCATTTACTGGTTTTTGAAACCCTGTTTTGTTACGAAGAACTTAGATTTTTCAGTTAGTGATTAGGACTTATGACACATCGGTTAGACTTTTGGCCTACGACCTTGTCATGCTATTTCGACCACATCTCTACCTCCCAGTTTTTTTCATAAAATCTTTTTCTGTTTCGTTGAGAACAGAACACACATCTTATCGAGGGTATAGCAGTGTTACCCTGAAATGTGAACACTTCCAGTGTCACACACGTAAGATTGGGAGGCAGCTAAAGGGCCTGAATAACGTAGTTTCACACCAGACCAGGGGGTGACGAGGTGCACTGACTTTCTCTCTCAATCCTCTGCAGGCCATTCACAGGAAATCCTGTACGGTTACAGCGCCAATGATGACGTCACTTCTGGTTCTGGCACCAACCATGATGTCACTTCTGGTCCCGAAGATGTCACTTCTGGTAGCGGCATTTAAAGCTACTATCTTTGTTTATCTGGATCAGTTCTGTTTTGGACTTAGACCTGAACACTACTCAGCTGAAAATAACCCATTTGCAGCCAGGGCACAATATACAGGTGGCTGCCCCAAACCTTTTTTCATGTCTCTGGTCTCTTCTTATGACACCAGTAACATAATATAGACAGCAACAGTGAGCACATACCACCCATCCTGCTTCGCCTCCACTGGCTCCCTGTGTCTTACAGAATTGAATATAAAACTCTATTATTAACTGGCCTCGCACCAGACTGTATCAGTGACCTTCCCCATCACTATGCTTCTGTTCGCCCATTGCTGTGCTCTGATTCTGGCATTCTTGTTGTGCCCCACACTAACCTGTACTCTATGGGTGACAGGGCTTTCAGCCATTTAATGCCCCCAGACTCTGGAATGACCTTCACGAAATTAATGAGATTAGATGACTCCATTCATTCTTTTAAAAAACAACTTAAAACTCATCTGTTCAGCAAGACTTTTATCTTAACCTGACATTCTGCCCCTTTTTTTAGTTTACTTCGCTGTTCAGATGTTCAGGATAATTTGTGTGTGTGTTATATCACAAATGATGTGATCTGTTTAGGCTTTTTTTTTAGTATTGAATTTAGTATTTTACTCTGGTCTTTTATTCTATGTAATGATTTGTGTAACCTGTATCTATCTGTTTGGTGTTCTATGCAGAAATATTTGTACCCAATGTTACATACCGTATATACTCACGTATAAGTTGGGTCTTGAAACCCAAAAAATCAATCATAAAATCAGACCCTGACTTATATGCAAGTTCCAAAATGCGACACTTACATTTTTTTTTACATCTTCTTGCCTCCTCCAATCTCGCACTAGTTTCTCAGACATATCGAATTTTGTTGCAGTAGCGCAGTTGCCAATTTCTTTCGCTACTTCAACAACATTTAATTTTAAATCAGCTTCATATTTTCTTCTGATCGAAGGCTCCATCGCAGTTAAGGGATGCTCTTACAATAAAGGTGTATGAGGGTGTGACATACAATAAACACAAATCAATGCCAACATTGCTTCAAAATAGTTAATGTGTGGTCATGTAGACACAGTAGAGTGAGAGAGAGGTTAGAAGCATGCGCTGATACAGTGCATTGCTGCACCCACATGTGCTTCGTGGTTACTCTCTCAAGTGGGCGTTAGCATATCGTCATCTCTTGGACCAATAACGTGAGTTTTCTGCATTCGACTTATACAACCGACATTATAAAATACCAGAAATTATACAGTAAAATCAAGTCCGGACTTATCCGCAGTTAACCCTTCCATCATTATCTACTATTCAGAGTATGATGGATTTATAACACCATAACATGCTTATTTATATTTTTGGACCAAAGCATGTCAAGTTTGATTTTCAGTCTTTAAGGGGAGTTGATTTGGTTAAGCCCTGGGACAGTTTAGCTATTAGCTAAAGAAATGAGGTTGATGGATTGAATAGTCTCTTCTTGTTTGTTAAATGTCTTATGTTCTATATTCTAATCCCTAAATCTTGCCTAAACACAAATACACACATGCTCACTTGCAGAGGGCCAATTTACCGGAACTGAATGTCACTGGGTTGTGGGAGAATAAACCACACAAACACAGGAAACACAAGCAAACTCCACACATGCAACGACCAGACACAGGATTCAAACCCAGGTTACAAGATCTTTGAGGCAGCAGCATTAAACCAAACTCTAACAGAGAATTTTAGGTTGAAAGCAATGAGAGGGAAATGCAAGATTGAAAACTGAAGTAACCTGATATAATTGAAAACTGATGCTACCTGATACACTCCTTTATCGTTGTTATTTTTTTATGTTTCATGATCTTGCGTGCAAGACCACTGGTGAGGTTTTTAACACACTTTTGAGGCCCTGGAAGTTAACAATTCAGGAAAGGTAATTCTGTGAATGTCTTTAATCTGCAGCTTCTGTTATCTCTCAAAGAGTAAACACATAAGGTCTCATTACAAACGCCACACAGCTTGTGACAATGTTAATAAAAAGTAATATTCTGTGGGCCACAAGTGAAATGACTTTTGATATAGAAATTAAAGGCTAATTGTATTGTAGTTATCAACATAAAAAGCATTACATATTTAAAAAATCAAATCAAATAAAATAAAAGATTAGCTTGTAATTGTGCCGGAATTCTGAAGTTTAAATTAAGAGCAGAGAGGGGATCACTTTCAGAAAAGAATTCTTGAACAGAACACGTCATTTTCTAGCAAATTCATTCTCGCTGGATCAGTGAGATACAGTAAATTAGGGTTTTAATGGCATTAGCACTTAATTGGAAAAATAAGAAAACTGTAAAATGAAGCTTTAAGCAATGAAAGTTCAATTGTATTCCTGAACCTTCTGAAATGGAGCTAGGATACTTTTAGACCTGACACTGGGAAATAATAGTGTGAGTTAGCTACAAATGAATAGAGAGTCATAGACAATTAACTATGTATTATATAATCTTCAAATTCCACAATTTCATCCGAATAACTTAAATAACTCCTAAAAAAGTCCAAATGTTCTCTGCACAGACAGAGAGGCGCATATACATACACAGAAAGCAGGACAAGAAAAGCTAAGAAAACCACTATTTTGGTGTAATAAATGAAAATTGACATTTGTTGCTGATTAAACAGCCACAGCGTTCCCACAATTCCTTGCACGGGACCTTGACAAACCAAATAAAAAAGTAAAAATAAAAAAAAAAACAACCCTGCTCAAGTCAGCACAACCACACCAGGTTTCACCCCACATCAAATACATGGCATCCAGCAGATGTTAATTGTTTTCGCATTTTGTTTCTTGGAAATGCATTCAGATTCATAAGGGTAATCATTGATCAAACCCACCCTGAGGATTAGACGATAAAAAACTTGGGATATGGAATATATTTGTGCTTGAACTTTTTCCCGATCTTTATTTGTATGAATATGCTGCATAATGGCCAGGCAGGGAGTGACATGTATGTTTGTCCATGCCAGTTTAGTGTCACAAAATAAAGTAGAAGGGTTTATTTCAAGAATAAAAAAGGCAGTGTGCTTTTTAGTGTCTAGCCTAAGCATGGACAGCTATGACTAAAGCATTCTGCCACTGGAATCACAGAGAATTATGACATTTTGTTGTGGTTTTTCCAAAGAAAATATGGAGGTTAATTTGAAAGCCTACCCTCCGCACCCTAATTGCATTTTGTCTAATAGCTTAATCTCTAAATAACCCAAGCACATCGGTGTGTAAGAAGCCATCCATTATTTATGCCAGCATTTCCCAATACTGAATGGCAGGAGGCAGAGTCCATGTCGACAAAATGTGAGTTGAGGCAGGAAAAAAACCTGTTTTACACAGATATATGCCCACACTCATTGATGGGGGTCAATTGATGCCCACCATTTAATTTACATGCAAGTCTCTGGGAGGAAAAGTGAAGTGCCTGCAGAAAAATTCAAATGCGCAAATTGCGGTGGAGAAAATTTAAAGGCTGGGAGACCTAGAAATGGATGACAAGAAGCAGCAGTGCAAAGCACTGTGCCACAATGCCTCTCAGCTCTGTAATGAATTATTTAAATATTTTATGATTTGCAATAAACATATCTTACATGTTAAAATATTTTGAAACTGCACATCATTTTTTATTCTTTTTTGTGAGCAGATTAAATATAGACAATATCATCCTCCAGCACAACACAGTAACATCAAAACAAATGTTCAGCATTAACATGCGTATTAAATGTCAGTGGTACAAATTATGAATAATTTTAAAAACTAATTTGTTCCACAAGGCACAGTATATTTAATGATAGCACATATTATTAAAAAGCAATATGGTTTTTCATTGACTGACACCATTCCTTTGATCTAATACAGTGGGGTTCAAATGCTGCTATAAAAAGAGTCCTGTCTTTCTTAGCAGATTAAAATTAGCATCATTAACTGTTCCTAATAATTAATTTCTGACCTTGGCATTGTAGTCATTTTTTTTTTTTGAAGCCTTGTGAATAAAGTCCAGTTATTCCGCTAGAAAGATCTTTCTAAATGCAGACGAATTCTCCTAAGCTGTGTTATTCAGTGAGGAGCAATTTTCCTTGAATTTTTCAAGTTGCAGCTTTCTATTTTTACTCTGTTGAATTGCTAGTTATCCCTGGATCTGGAGACAGACAGACAGCAGGACACCACATGAGTTCCTTCAAAAAAGTCGAGAAATAGCCCCCAATCCCACATGAACACTTTTATTTTTTGCTTATGACACAAGTGCCACCTGGGTGGGGTGGCAAAGTACTCAAAATGAAATAGACAGGCAGCTAAATGTAAACACATTTTTCATAGGAAAGAAAGAATAAGATTCCATATGTTTGAGCATGTATCGTTCAAACCACAAGCTTCATTTTATGCAATTTGCAAAATAGCTCACCTCACACGTTTTGCCCTGTGCCAAAGCAGTTAAGGTAATACGCCCACTTTTGAACCCACGTAAGCAGTTCAGGGTCATAGAGAAGCACCAGCAGTGCAGGTATTAACCTCCGATGAGAAGCCAGTCCATCAAAGGGTGTTCTCACTCTCATTCACTGACAGTGGGGCCTTATTAATCTACTCTGCATGTTTTGGGATTTGGCAGTAAAACCAGAGTAACTAGAAAAAAGCACGCATAGACACACACATCGCTTTATTTAAAAATAAAACCTAACTTTGTTACTTAGCAGAACTTGAAAAATTGAAACGCAGTAATTAAAAGTGTTCATTAGATAGTCTCTAGAGCTCAGATGAAAGATAATATACTTAAACTCACCTAAGCCAATTGTTTGTCATGGTGGAGTCTATCCTTATGACATCCATTGCAAAGCCAGTCTTGGACAAAGTGTCCTCCTATTACAAGACCCCTTTCACACAGATAGGCCCAAATTGCATTAGTCAGTAAACCAAACACATAAGAGAAAAACAAAAAAACAGAAACGCCAAACAGGCATTAGGAGACCGTGCAAACTCCACAAAGACAATGACCATGAAAAGCCAGGACAACGGATCAGTGAAGCAGCAGTGCTAACCACTGTACAACAACAACTTATGTTTATGTAGCGCAGAACACTATAGACAATTCTCAGTTAAATTGTTTACTAAATGCGGAACTAGTATGGATTTGTTAAAACACACAGAGAACAAGACAGAACTTATCAAACATAAATTGAATCCAACAATATCTGTCCATTAATTAACTGATGAACTATGGCAAGTTATCAATAGCACCTTATGACCCTGACTCTCTTGGTTCACTGATCCAATGTCTTACTTGTTTTTCTGAGTGGATGAGTAGTAATTTTCTCAAACTAAATAAGGAGAAAACAGAAATTTTAATGATTGACAAACATAGATATAATGAGGGTATTAGAAATAAACTTGATCCATTAGGCTTAAAAGTTAAGACAGAGGTAAAGAATTTAGGGGTAATTGTTTACTCTGACCTAATTAGTTCACGCTTTTGTTTTTAGTCAACTAGATTACTGTAACGCTTTCCTCTCAGGACTACCCATAAGAGACATCAATCGGTTGCAACTAGTGAAGAATTCAGCTGCTAGAATCTTAACTAGGAAAGAAAATGCGAGCACATCTCTCCAGTTTTGATGTTGCTACATTGGTTACCTGTATCATGTAGAATTGACTTTAAAATACTGCTTATGGTTTACAAAGCCTTAAATAATCTCACACCATCATATATCTCAGAATACCTTTCACCTTACACTCCAAATCGTAACCTTAGATCTTTAAATGAGGATCTGCTTATAATTCCAAGAGCTAAACTTAAAGTGGTGAGGCGGCCTTCTGCTGTTATGCACCTAAAATTTGCAATAGCTTACCGATAGAAATTCGCCAGGCTAATACGGTGGAGCACTTTAAAATACTGCTAAAAATCTGTTATTAAAAATGGCTTTCTCATAGCTTCATTTTAGTGTAACTCTGATATTTTGTATATGCATTGAATTAACATTTTATTTCATGGCTCCACAATCCACACTAACCCCTAGTTTCTCTGCTGTTCTCTTTCCGGCTTTCTGTGGTGGCAATCTGAGCCACCACCACCTGATGAAAGCACCATGATGTCCTTACATCAATGGATTGAAGGCCAGAGGTCCACATGACTATCATCATTTAATTCTTCCACTTGAAGCCTGAAAACCCAGAGGACTGATTTAGATTATTTATGTTAGGTAGAATACCTAGAGGGGGCTGGACGGTCTTGTGGCCTTGGAACCCGTGCAGATTTTGTTTTTTTCTCCAGCCATCTGGAGTTTTTATTTTTTGTTTTTTCTGTCCTCCCTGGCCATCAGACCTTACTTTATTCTTTGTTAATTAGTACTGCCTATTTTTATATTTTTTCTTTACTTTGAGCTACATCATTTATATGAAAATGTGTTTTTCAAAAAATGTTGTTGTTGCTGTTGAAAACTGAGAAGATTAAATTGTAAAAGAGAAAGTCAAAAACAAAGTCACTGGTCACATACACACTCCCAATTTTCCTGTAGTGGAGTCTGTGATGGCCGTCCAGTCTGATGAGCGGATCTTTCCATCCGAAGATTTCAGCATTGAGATGATGTCCACACACAGAAGAATGTATCAACATATCACCCTCGAAATAACAGATTTCATTGTTTGTCACATACAAAATTATACACATAGAACATGTAGTGAAATGTCAACCTGGTTTGAAACTCAGATTATATAAAAGAGATTATTAAAGATAAGAAATAAAGAGAAATAGTAAAGCAAGTAAGACTAAATAGTACAAATTAAATTTTATATATAATATGGTTAAATAGAAATGTCAGATTTTAAATTTAAACTAACAATATTTATGATTTAATATACAGTAGAAGAATGACATAATATTAGGTAATTTATTGTAACAGTCAGCTCTGTGACACAGTTATAGCACCGCTGACATTCAATAAGGAAATCAGGGCTTAGCATTCTGGGTCCTAACTGCATGAAGCTTATATGAACTCCATGTGTCTGCGTGGATTTCCCCCAAGTGTTTCTGTTTCCTTTTGCAGTCTAAAGACATGCAGGTTAGGTCCAGGATTTTGTCCCTGCCTTGTACCCTATGCTTCGTAGAATTGGCTCCAGCCTCCCACAGCCCTGCTAAGGATTAGCCAATCGTAGAAAATGGTGTTATGTTGTATTATAACATAATATACATACCGTAAAACCATTTTTCATGGCAAAAAACATAACTAAACAATACATCTATACAAAAATCAATCAAAAATGACACATATTAGGCAGGAGCTTGTTCAAATGTGACCAGTATGTAGGTAATGCTCAAACGATGCTGTGGAGCATGTTCAGATTGAGAAGCCTCAAGGCCTGGGGAGAGAAGCTCCTCTTGAGCCTGTCTATTTTGGCCATAAGACTGCAGAACCTTTCACCCAATTTTAGTTTTGATTAATGATTTTGTTTGCTCTGGACCTTCACCGCTAAGTAAAATGACCTACGAGGAGGGGAGAGCAGATCTTATTGGGTGCTTCACTGCTTGAATTCCTTTTGCAGGGCTTTGCATTCTTGGACAGAGCAGTTGCCAAACCAGCATATGATGTTCGCTGTTAAAATGCTTTCTACAGCGCCTGTGCCTGTATGGGAAGTTTTTAGGATCGCAAAGGAGACCCTAAAATTTTCCAGTTGATGCAGAGAGCACAGACTCTGCCTTGTGTTTTTGACATGAACCTGAGTACCTGAAGCTGTTCATCCTCTACATTACTTTAGACTTGTGTTAAGGAGCCCTGCTGCTTTCTGCTGAAATCCACATTGAAGCAAAAAGTGAAAACGTTAAAGGAGCTTATTTGGCCATTACCTAAAACTAAGCTATTTCTTGTTTTGTCCATTTTGGTTTATGATTTCTGACCGCTCACACTATACTATAATTAGAATTTGTGTTTAGCATTACATTTGTTTACATCTCTTTAAAAATCTGAATTAAAACCTTACCTTATATGGACAGATTTGTCTGTGCACAACAAAAAGAGTGTGACTTCCACATCTTCAATTCGCTTAGGCACTATAATCCTCAAAAATATCAAAGGTCTGCCTGCCTGCCAACTTTAATGTTTTCCTTAAGGGGCATTTTGTAATACTGCAGTGCCTATAAAAAGTGCCCATCCTCCTTTGAAGTTTGCACATTTTATTTTTATACATTGAATCGCAGTGGATTTAATTTTCCTTATTGACACTGATCAACAGAAAAAGACTCTTTAATGTCAAAGTCAAAACAGATTCCGGCAAACTTACAATTATAAAACACAAAATAATTGATTGCATAAGTCTCTATGTAGTAGATGTACCTATGGCAGCCTTAAGCCTGTGTGCCCAGGTCTTTATCAGCTTTTCCTGCAGACGGCATCGGGTTTTTCCTTCCGTATTTCCCTGTATTTTGCTGCATTCATTTTACTTTCACAAGCTTTCCAGGGCCAGCAACACAACAGCCTTCCCAAAGCATGAGTCTACCACCACCACCACACTTCTTTGTGGGGATGGTGTGTTTTTGATAATGTGCCGTTACGTAAAACATGGCCAGATATCTTAATTGTGGTCTCATCAGACTATAGAACTTTCTTCCAGCTGACGTCAGAGTTTCCCATATGCATTGTAGCAAACTTTAGCTGAGATCCCATGTTTGTTTCTCCAGCAGTCTCTTTGCAATTCTTCCATTACGATGTGGCTGGTGAAGCACCTGGGCAAGAGTCATTGTAACTTGTAACTCCCTCAGAGTTCTCACAGGTCTCTTGGCATCCTCCCTCACTTATCGTCTTCTTCTTGCACAGTCATCCAGTTTTTGAGGATGGCCTGCTCTAAGAAGATTTAATTGGATATGCAGTGACTAGGATATTCGCTTGTTTCCATCCCCTGGCTTGTGCTTTTTAGCCACCTTTGCACATTTTTGCCTGGAGTGCTTCTTTTTGTCTTCATTGTGTAGGACAGGCCATGATACTGACTCATGTCAAGTTGAACCTTCCAGATAAGACACAATTATACAACAATCAATTGAAGCAAATTGAGTGATCTCCATTGAACTAATTCTGTGACTTCTAAAGCCTATTGACTGCACCAGTGTGGATTAAGTGTATCATATTAAAGAGGTGAATACTGATGTGATCAATTATTTTGTGTTTTATATTTGTAATTAATTTAAAGCACTTTACAGTGATCCGACATTAAAGAGTCTTTTTTTTCTGCCAATCAGTGTCAAAAAAGCCAAACTGAATCAATCCACTGTGATTCAATAAAATGTGACACTTTCGATGGGGTTGAATACTTTCCATAGGCACTATATTTAAAACAGAGATGATTCCTCTGAGGAATAAGAGCACAAACAGACAGGTTCAGGTTCAGGTAGGGGCAGTCACTTTAATGAAAGGGATAGAATTTCCATTTATTCTCGGCAGTTGTAATACATTGTTCTTGCAGTGAGACAGTCAGTATGAGTCAGGAGCCAAAGAATACACTTTATAGACACAAATAATCGTAAATTTGGAATGTCACCTTTAAGCAGAGGCATTTTTATTATTGTTAGTGGAACTGCTGAGTGGGTTTGATGTTTTATTCTCTAGGGGATTCAGTAGTCCCAAGTACTGAAGGCCTGTCTTTATCAGGCTTGCAGTAAGGGAGGGAGCAAAGCCAAACTTGTTTCCCATACTTCTTGATGATTGATAGCAGATGGCATGTTTTAAAATAAACCTATCCATTAACAGCACTCAGTGTTTTTACTCAAGGCATTTACAACTGTCTCATCCTGAGAGCACATCCATATCTGTGCAAGCTGGAAAGTCTTCAGCAACTGTACAGGTGGACGTCTTTCATTTGCTTCCCTTATTTCATAGTAGCTAAAGTAAGCTTTTTAGAGACCCATAGTACTGCAGGTTAGTGGGATAGCTTCTATGAACCAAAAGAAGTAGATGATTGCAAAAAGACAGGTCCAGGTCATTATCCAATTTCAGTTAATAAAGCTCTTACGGTCTAAACAGAATAAGACTGGAGTCCATCTCAGTGACAAACTGAAAGACTCCCAAGTGCAGTTCCTCTGACTACTCAAACACAATATTAGGCTAATGTTCTCAATTTGTACAGAAAATACAAAGTCTATAGAGCAAAATGGACAAAGCAAACATTCATATATTCAAATTAGATTTGAAACACTTCAGTGACTTCTCAGAGTCTCGAAGTCAAAAAGCACTGTTTACTTCTCCTATTTTGCATTATGGGTGAGTATCTTGGCAAATTAACTCACTGTCTGCATTTTTTTTATTATTTCTAAATTAATTGCAGGAAATCATACTGAGGGTGTTTTATGCTCACGCTTCTGTATATTTTCTGCTGATAATAAGCTTAGAAATATTAGTGGAGACAATTTATTAAAGAAGGCAAAGGTGCTGCATAGAATGCTGATGGCGCGAGTGCACTGCCCTGGACTTGTTTTGAAATCGGCTATGTAAAATCTACCCACCCATCCATTTTTTTTAAATTGAGGTCATGGGCAGCATGAACTTTGTTATACTGAGTCAAACTTGCTTATAATTTGTTAACCTCAGCCTTATTTCCTTTATTGCTTGATGACTCAGTAGTTAGCACTGTTGTCTCACAAATTGTGTTAAGGGTTCAAATCCCATGCTTTGTTGCAGTTTGTGTGAAGTTTTCCTGCTTTTTCTCCCTCATCCCGAAAAAATGTATATTAAGGCACTCAGAGAATTTGAAATGGCCCTGTGTAGATGTTTACGTGAGTTGGACTAGTGTCCTGGCTAGGTTGATTCCTGCCTTCCATCAGGTGCTGTCCAACATAGGCTGCTGCCCCCTAGAACCATGAATTGGATTTAATATTTCTTACTTTGATTTTGTAAAATGATATCATTTCAGTATTGCATATTCACCTGGTAGATATAATACTCACAAAAATCTGATTGGCTGATCCTACTAAGAACACATTACATTTTTGTCATTGTTTTATACTGTAACCCAGCTAAAATGATTCATTTTTATGAATATATTTTGTAAGAGCCAGTCCTAGAAAGTTTATGTTTAATGTGAAATTCATATAGGTGTTTGCTTAATTTCAATAGAATACAATTTTCTCATTGATAGTCAGATTATTGTACGATTACAATAGGTGTGGCAGAAAAGTAATGAGACTGATTTTTTATTTACCAAAGTTTTTATTTTTTTCAAACATCAATGTTATCCCTTTCAAAGTAGTTCCCTTGGGCAGCTACACACCGATGGAAACGTTGTTCCCACTGTTGGTAGCAGTGCTGGAAGTCTTCAACCGGTATGGTCTTCAGCATGTCTGTTACACTCTTTTGGATGTTTTCTAAAGTCCCAAAATGATGTCCTTTGAGGACATTTTTCAGTTTAGGAAAAAGGAAAAAGTCACACCGACTGAAGTCAGGTGAATATGGGGGCTGGGGAACCACAGGAATGCCTTTTGAGGTCAAAAATTCTGTTATGGAGAGGGCAGTTTTTCTGCACCATTTTGGCACAGACCTTTCGCATATGCAAATGTTCAGTCAAAATTTGATGAACGGTAAATCTGTTAAAATTTAATTGTTCACTCAACATTCTTAATGTTAAACGACGGTCTGATCTCACAAGAGTGTTCACACGTTCGATGTTTTCATTGGTTTTCGAAGTTGAAGTCCTCCCTGAACAGTGTTCATCTTCAACGTGTTTTCTGCCTTCCAAAAATGATTTGTGCCGGCGAAAAACTTGAGCTTGGGATAAAGAATGTTCCCCATAGGCCTGTTTTAACTTTTCAAACGTCACACTTGCCGTTTAATGGCACAACGTTGCTCCAAATTGCGCTGTTCCATTTTGCGTGACGCACAACCAAAAACACAACTTCGCTAATAGCAGTCACAAAAATCACGTAGTTAACGGAAGGAGCTGAAACTCGCATTGAGCTATGGGAGGGTACTGATACACGTGCTCTATCAAGGACAACAGCGCAGCATTGCCAGATCGCTTGCAGTGTTGCCAGTCTCATTACTTTTCTGCCACACCTTAGCCTTTAACCCCCTGTAAGTTAACATGAAATAGAATTTAATTTACTATATCTGTAAAGCTGAGTGTTAATTAGGCCTGTTAAGAAACAGTCTCACTACTGGCATGGACGCTTAGATATGTTGGCAAATAGGATATTGGCATACAGTTTTCTGACCGTTTTGTTAAGAACGTTCTACACGTCATACGACTGTATAACCAAACCTAGAGTTATGAAAGAAGATAAATAAGCCTTAAAGCGAGCCTTTCTTGGACAAGAACTTTTCCTTTCTTCAATCTCAGTTTTTACCTATTTTTGTGTGAATTGTTTCGCCTTGAATCTTTACTAAAATGAAGATATTTGGTCTGTGGAATTATTTGAACACGATTCACACTATTACCAGAATAATCCTATGAAGCAAACTAAAAGCTTCAGAACTTTGGGACAAACACAGCTACAAATATGATTTTTAGAAAAAGAGTTATGATAACGTTATATGCAGTTATTTCATTTATACTTGGGTGGCATGCTGGTATAATAGTTAGCACTGCTGCCTCACAGTTCCATTTGACTCAATTTATTTGCTGTAGTGAGTGTGCAGTATGCACTGTGGCATACTAACTAAGGAACTGGACTGTGAACCAAACGGTTGCTGGTCATCTTCCACCTAAACCTTCTGGATGACCCTGAGCAAGTCACTTAACCTGCCTGTGTTCTGACTGTAAAAGGTGATTGTAAACAGTTGCTCTGTAGATTTGTGCTTGTGTATGTTCACTGTACAAAGGTGCTCTCAATATAAGTCGCGTTGTTCTGGCTGTGAGGGGTTTGCACATCCTCTCCATGTCTATGTATGGGGTTCTCAATGTCGGTAATGGGGATCCCCTTTGGCTGCGGGTTTTTGTTCCAACCAGCTTCTGTTTTTAATTGTATTTTTTTTTACTTTTTAACAATACTAGGGGTCTCTGCCCCCTGCTCGCTTCACTTGCCATGCCCCGTGTGGGCCCTACATTAAAAATATTAAAACGGAATAAATGGAAAGAAAATTATGTTTCAAGTTGCATTAGAGGTATTCATTGAGTTATACGTTTTCGTTCTGTTTGGCTTTGAAATTAACATGCAAATAATTTTTAACTAAACACATTAAATTTCGATTCTGTGTTTGGACTTACAGCGTGATAACGCAATGTATAATTGGCCATGAGTGAATATCTCTTCTTTCTCTCTAATAAATAAACCGACTTTTTCGAAAGTTTGTCCCTATGATTTGTTAATTGTCATAGCAAAAGCTATTCTAACGGGAATCTGTAAACTTTTTAATACGAATATCATTATTGGCTGTAGAATTTCTAATATGCCCGATCATTTAAGTCTTTCAATTCTATGTTGCATCACTTCTCCATGATCATAAATATAAACCTAACTGAATTGTGGTTTCTTTGAAATTAAACTAGCAGTATCTTTAATTGTTGCGAGACCAGAGATTCTCATAGCCTATGGTCCTGAATCGTGTAAGTCTACGTTTTGAGCATTGAATGATGCAAACGCGAACGATCATTGTAAATTTGGATATTTTGCCTGTAGTGTTTGTGGATTTCACTTTCACCAAAAAGCAAATCTTTTAATTCTTCATTGGGAAGAAACACTACTTTTCCCTGATGGCAACACAAATTAGACTATCTACAAGTCTCCAACTTTTAATCTGAACAATACTTCGGTCATATCACCTATATTCATATATTCAATCTCTATTCGCTGTTACGTTTTTTCACTGAGTAATAATTTCAGTTTGTTAGCGCTAATGCTATCTTTACTATCAGTTTTTGAGACTTTCGAATTTTAGTATTTACATAATCTCTAACCTGCTCTGCATGTGTATCGCACAATTCTTTTCTCACCAACACTTTTGGGCCTCTTTTCGATTTGCTTCCCTTTCTTCTTCACTTAGTCATTGACGTTTCATCTAGAACGTGTAATATTAGTGTCCAGAAGAGTGACTACATCGATGGAAACAAAAAGATTGTATTAAAATGAGCAAAGCGTAAAAATTTATAAGAGCTGAGACAACAGGAACTGTGTATGACAATAGCATTCACACGAATGAGAGGTGGGTGGACCGTGGGCGTGGTTGTAAATGGTTGAGAGGAGGGCGGGACTTGTCAAAATCTCTTGGCAAAAAGTCTCGTCTCGCGGGACTTGAAAGTAACTCTCTGAAAAGTCCCATCTCAGGATTTCCTTTTATAATAGAAAGATTTTCATCTTGATGTTCATTCTATTTTTCTGGCTGTTCTTATTGTTAAATTAATCCAATGTTTTCTAATTAGTGGGTCTAACGCTAAAGTAGTTGCAGCCTTTCAAGATTCAGTGTCATTTGCCTGGGTGTCTGCTCTGCTTGTTTTTCATTATCATTATTAAGATACAATGAAGGGAGCAAACTGCACAAAGAAAGGGCAAAATATAATGAAAGCAACGAAAGTGACTTAAGTATTTAAATCTATAGCAAAACCAGAAATATTTCTAAATGTCAAAATCATGCCTCCGTGCTTTCTTAATGTAGAATAAGAAAAGAGAAAAAAAATACCAGATAATCCCCAGGACCAACTTTGAGAACCCCTGCTTTAGTGTTCCTCCCACACCTAGAAGGAATGCATATTAGATTAACAAATCTGTTTACATGGCTCCTGTGCTGTGCAGGAGTGTGTCTGTGATTTGTACACCATTCTCGATTCATTTCTTCCATGTCCATAGTGCTGTTGTTTTCAAATTCTGCTCCTGTGACACTGAATTAAAACAAATTTAAAAAATAGCTGAATGTGACAGTGTGGTGTGTGAATGAGTGTGTCCATGGTGTATTGGTGCACCAGTCTAGGTTGATCCTTTTCATGAGGCTGAGGTCTCCAAGACTCTGAACAAATCTAAATCGTATTATGTGATATCACCTATTGTTGATTTCTGCTCTGTACTTTCTATTGCACTATTATATTGTATTGAGAATTACTTGTGTTCTGTTCTGTGTATTGTATTGTATTACCCCTTTTTTTGACACCCACTGCACACCCAGCCTACCTGGAAAGGGTTTTTTCTTTGAACTGCCTTTCCCAAGATTTCTTCCATTGTTTCCCTACAAGGGTTTTTTGGGAGGTTTTTTTTTGTCTTGTTAAAGAATTAAGGCTGGATGATTGTCAAAAGGCAGATCCTGTTAAAACCCATTGTGCCACTCCTTGTGTGATTTTGGGCTATACAAAAATAAATTGTATTGTGTTTTATTGTATTGTATGTGCAGGATGTTCCTGGTATGAGCACTCCTCCTGTGATTCCTGACTGTGGCAGATTTAATGATGGTTGCATGTGGGAGTGTTACTGTGTGCTTGGGTGTGATCTGTGATCATGTTTCAAGTTTGAGTTTATTATCAAATATTTGGAATATAGTGATAGTACTTGCATTGCCCCTCTCCTAGGCCACAATCAATGCTGTTATCTGTGATGAAGTCACTCAAACTTTAAACTGTGTTAAGTGCCTTACAGAATTTAAGAATAATCTCTCTTGGCGCGTACTCCACACAACCCCCTAGCCTGGCCTTTATAACTACTTCTGTACAACATTTGACTGATTTCAAATTGAAAAAGCTTGGCATTTATTTACATTTACATTATACTGTATTTGTCACATTCCTGCCCAGGTCTCCTAATTTAAAAGGATTTTGTTCTGAGTCTGTTTTAGATCCTGCCTTGTGCTCACTGCTGCTGGGATAGATTCCAGCCCTGCTTGACTCTAAAATTAAATTAGGCAGATGTAGAAAATGAACGCATGTACTGTGCACTAAAATTCATGGCAGATATATCAGTCTGATATTTGGCACCTTCTCTGTCCTGAAGGTGACATATGTTGCTTTTATGTGCCATGTTACCTCAAATATACTATATTACAGAAATTGCCAAAATGAATGTATTGCCCTAGAACAAAACTGCATGTTGTGATTAAATTATGCAGTTATCCAAAGATGCTGCACGTTGAAGCATAATGGTACTCGTGTGCACGACCCTACTGAATTCCACTCATCTGTCCATTCTCAAATCCGCTTATACAGCTTAGTGTTTCTACCTTCCAGCATCAGGTGCAAAGACAGGTGAACAGACTCTGGAAAGAGCACCAATTCATTGCCAGGCTCACTTGGGTAACCACAACAAATGAGGTGTGTGTCTGATGTGTGTGTTTGATTCCAATTAATCTAACATGCCCATCTTTGCATCTTTGGGATGTGGGAGGAAAAGCCAGAGTGCCCATGGAAAAACCGACCCACACATGGGCAGACCATACAAACTCCACTCAGGCATTGACTGGTCAGGACTGAAGTTCAAGACCCTGGAGCTGTGATGCACCGCACCACTATGTTGCCCCGCCATGGAGTTCTACTGTGATTACTTTTTACTCTGTAAAACAAAAACAAATACGTAGATCTTTGCAACTGGTCAAAATAGTTTCTCATCACTATTAGTAAACCCTTCATTTTAGGTAATATTGAAGTACTGCAGTTAAATGCATTGGCACTGCTGTTAGGCCTACAGCCTCACAGCTAAAGAAGTGTGAATCCTAAGCCCAGTCATTTTCTGTGTAGAGTTTGCACCTTCCATCAGTGTCTGTCGAGGAGTCTTCCTCCAAGTACTCCAATTTTCCTCCCACATCCTCAAAGACATGCTTGATTGGTTGTTTGGCTGTTCAAAATTGGCCTTGTCTGAGTTTCCAGAGTGTGTGAGTTGGCCCTGTGATGGCCAGGTGTTCCACCCATTGTTTTTTCTGTCTTTTACCATCACTGGCCATTAATTAGATTGAGTAGGATAGACAATGTTATGTTATGGTCAAGTTAAGGTCTTTTTATTGCCACATGTACATTATAAAGCAAAAATTCATAACTTGTGTAATGTTCCTGGTAGGCACAATTCTTCTGTAGCTATTCAAATTTTTATATGGGATGGCTTTTTTTTTTTAAACTAGATTTCTCCAAAAGTGGATTCAGCAAGATAATCAACATATAATATCTGGCTCAAAAAAACGCTCAAACTTAAATCTTCTATTAATAATAATCACAGTAAATAACACTAAACACAACATTACACAAATATCAATCTCCAGTCTCTAACATTTAGGTAGATATATCACACTTATTTCCTTTTTGCAAAAACATACTAACTACTCTTTTAAAACAGTGTATCATGCTATAAGCATCGTTCCAAATATTGCCATCAAGTTATTTTGTTTTGATTCAGTAATCTGAGGATTCAGAAAGACATAGAAAGTAACTGGACATCAAGAATGAGTGAATATTTGTCCTCAAAAGAGTCACTCAAGTGTTAAGACAGATTTAAATGATCAAATATAATGAGGTAACAAATGTTGATTAGGGGCAAGATATTATTAGGAGATATTATCAACAAAAAGATCAGGGGGCTTGACACAACAGGTCATGGCTTAAGACTCTGAGCTCCCCACCTCCTGATGCCACTGACCACACTATACCCATCTTTATCATTTTTGTCTGGAGCTGGGGCAGGTGAATTAATAGATAGATAGATAGATAGATAGATAGATAGATAGATAGATAGATAGATAGATAGATAGATAGATAGATAGATAGATAGATAGATAGATAGATATTGCATCTTGATACATACACATAATATTAATAAAACATCACTCTCGAAATAAGTTAATCTAATTCATGGTCACAACGGGCCAAAGCCTAGACCGATCATAGGCAGGAGATAGCCCAGAACAGGGTGCATATTAGCCCAGGGCAAAGGGCTAGTCTCTTTCAAGGCACATTTACACTAACACTCGACCAACTGCCAGTTGACTTAACTGATATATTTTGAGATGCGGGTGAAAACACCAGAGTACCTTTAGATAGCACACATAGACATGGAAAAAAGAAGGAAATTCAACACAGATAATGAGCCCAGGGTTTGATCTTTACACATGGCTCTGTGAATTAGCAATCATGAACCCTACAACACTATCCCATACACATATTAAAACTATTTCTTGAAATTCTCATACTTCACATTGTTGTTAAATGTTCCATTATAATTTGCCTGGATTTGTCTTGGAACAGATCTTTATGTACTGCATAGTGCCTCATGGGCCCACACATTTTTTTTTTAATTGCAACTGCCTAAGGTGAATTGTTAAGTGTTCTACCAACATAAAACACTTGAGAAATATATTTTTACATTATACAGCTAAATAAAGAGAAATTATTGTGTGCTGTTTCTCAAAATTCATGGTCAACCAAATGCACCTATCAAATGGTGAGAGTTATATACAGTATGTTAGGAGAGGTTATGTATTTTAAGTTTATATTCTAATGTAGTAGAAAGAATATAGTAGAAAACTCCTTTTTTTATTCCTACTACATAAGCAGTATTTCTGCAGTAGTATTTATATATTAAAAATGAATAAATAAAATAAAAAAATATAAAGAACTTGTCTTGTGGCATTGCTCCTTTTTCTTGTCTGCCAGAACGTCAACCTGAGGGTTGAATAGCACATCTCCTGCAAGTGTATTATGCAGTAGTGGGCTTCCATTTAATTACTAGCAAACCTTACAAAAGTGATTCCCCAATGCCCCCCAGGTGTTGTTTAATGTCAGCCTGTGCCAGTGGCATTGCTGCAGTGTCTGTTGCATGAGGTCACAAGCTCCATATTTCCTACATTAGCCTCACACCCCAAGGTAAATTACAAGGAGGCTGTCATAAGCAGTTTTGTTGGTATGGCAGTATGAAGCATTCCGCACAGGATACTAGACAAAGAAGAATGAGCAGATAATTGCAGAATGTCTATATGGATCGGGTTGAATATGAGCTGAAGCCTAGCATGATTTTAAAATATACAAACGGTGCAGTTCGTCCATCTGGAGTCATCATGTGAAGCTCTGTTGCATTTCTTCTGTTAAATGGAGAATCATTTAGGTTGAATAACTGTTCCCCTTTCACTTCTTCGCACAGTAGTTCCCCTGCCATATGTGATCTGGTGGCCCACCCAATGCTGTTTGATCTGTCATAACCTTATAAATGAAAGGTGCTCCTCTACAAACACATCCAACACCATTCCAAACAATAGGATTCAGTGTGTGTAGGTATTGTGTTTTGTATTTGGTGTGTAGGCTCATTGCTTTGACGTGAGGGTAAGAGCATGCCTCACCACAAAAAACCATAGAGATGCAATACGTTTTTATTTTATCATTATTTCTCCATAGCTTTTAACACTGCAAAACATGATTCAATGAATGAGCAAAAACCTATAATAGTAGAATTACACAAAAATATATAACTACTGGATTATGAAGAATAATAAGGTTAATAGAAATAGCCTTTCTGTAATTAAAATGCTGACTGCAGTCGATTCTTAGTTATGGGAAGCAGTTGCAGATCACTGCTCTGAGTAAATGGGTGTGACCCAGAGTCTCAGCACAGCTAAGCCTTTCTGCCCCCACTTGAGGCTCATCCATCCCAAGGGAAGCTGTGGTTTGGAAACGGAATATGCATTTAATTTCACTCAAAGAACGTACTGCACTTGGCAGTCCAAGAAAGAATTTCAAGTATATTTTTTGTCACTTGTCATTATTTGTCCTCGGCCTCCCTATCGAAAGCCACTTATAATAAGTTGCTATGCTCTGTGTCATTAGTCAGGTATGAGAACAGATTTTTTTTGGTAAAAAATGAAGATTATTACTATAAAGATTTTAGTGTATGGAATAAGAAAATGACTTTCTTGTATAGTTAGTGTGCAAAGTATTTTGATCAAGGCAGCAGTAGCACCAGATAAGGTTTTTACACCGAAAATAAGGGATCACTTCACAAACTTTTCACTAAACAATAAAATGTTTTGTAAAACAAGCATCTGAGATCGAAACTGAGATAGATAGATAGATAGATAGATAGATAGATAGATAGATAGATAGATAGATAGATAGATAGATACTTTATTAATCCCAAGGGGAAATTCACATAATCCAGCAGCAGTATACTGATACAAAGAAACAATATTAAATTAAATAGTAATAAAAATGAAAAAATTTAAATAAAATTAATGTTAGCATTTACTCCCCCGGGTGGAATTGAAGAGTCGCATAGTGTGGGGGAGGAACGATCTCTTTAGTCTGTGTTGTGGGGTGAAACGATATATGACATAATAAAGGGTTGGGGTCGCCCCTATTTATTGGCAGTGATGCTTATAAAGGAGAAGCAACAACAAATAGCAAAGGAGTAACAGAACTTGGCTATTATTCTGTTGTAACGGCCGACCCCTTACCCAGCCGGCAGCTACACCTCCAAGACCTGTGGCCTGGATTAATTGCTGAGGTTAAATCTAATCAAGCCGTACCTTTAACAAATTAAACCTTTCCCCCACAATCGACGGTGTAAATAAGCACAAAAGAAAAGCAGATATGTAAAATTAAACTGATAAATTGTATTAAATAAAACAGAAAAGCTAAACAAATTATAAATATCCCTCCACCAAAGCAACACCGTGACAAATCCCTATATGAATATAACATCCCCTCCATTACGCTTGTAACATATAACAAACAACACAAATACCAAAAAAAGAATGAATGAGACGCGGAAATGAATGGTCCTGAACTTGAGTCCGAGTAACAATTGTCCTGAATGCAGATGACTGGTTAATCGATATATGGAGTGTTTGTAATTCCTGGAACAAAATGGAACAGCCTCACCGTGTATCCTCGGCGGTGGTGGAAAATGATCCAACCCCGGGGTCTCTCGTGAAGTGGGTGTTGGAGTTAGTCCGGCGGAATGAAAAACAAACTGGATGGAAATGCGTGATGTGGAATACAGCAGGTACAGGTAGTTCGTGGTCATATAATGAAAGTCTCCTTCTCTCTCTCCTCCTTTTTCCTTGTCTCCTCTTGATTGTTTTTATAGTCCTGTGACGAATGTAATTGATTAATTGAAAACCGGTGTTTTCCAGGTTTGGGGCTGTGGTCTCCTTCCAGCATTCACTCACACACACGATGGAAACAAGACGCACATGTTACGAACATAAACAAACACTATTACTAATATGTATCCCCGCTACACTGTGACCTTTCCATGTAGTGCTTCTGCAGGCTAGTGTGGCTCCAGTAATTGCGGGTTTGAAAGCCAACTTCTGTCCTTCACATTGTTTATATAGGGGCAGCACCAAAAAGGATTGGACTTAAGCAAGACTTTGGAAGTAAATTCACTCTTTCCCTATGAGGCTCCTACTCCACTCTCAAGCTGAAAGAGGATGAAAAGTTAGCAAATATACCCCAGTATAATATGTCGGCATTGGGATCTCCTGACTGAGTCCTCAGGACACTCCTTTGTTGCACGTGCATGATACTGTGCACCACATTAAGAAAAATTCTAATTCGGGACATGTCATACAAGGATAGGTCTTATTTATTTTCTGAAAACCGAAAAATTAGTATCCTCCTTTTAACACAGTGCCATTTTAAATTTAATTTGAGGCTTTTATTACAGTTAATACATTGCAAATCAGAAGAACATACAATGCTACCTCATATTCAGATCAAATCAGACCTTTCACCTTGGCAATAATTGCAAATCAGGGTTTAGGGTTTACCAAGCAGGAATCAGATGGCATAAGGCAGAGAATCTAACTAACAAGTTCACAGGAGAGAGTAAGGAAACAAGTAGACAAATATATACAGAGGAGGTGGGTAATGAGAAAAGAATGGCTATTGATAGGATGAAGACAAGTATACACTGGCAATGCAGAGTTGAAATAATGTTAACATTTAGGAGGAAAATAGGCTAGGTTAGATAAAAAGACAGAAGGAGAAAGATGGGATGTGAAAGAACAAGTATGCACAGGCAGACATGCCACACATCATCATGACAGCGATGGTATAAGGGCACTGCGCAGAGGCAGTAAATCCTAATAATGGACTGGACACCCAAGAAGACCAATGAAAAGGAACTACAGAGAGAGAATGAGATGTGGCATTTGTGCAAGTAGAGCTAGAAAATGAAACGCCTCTGGGTTAATAGAGAATATCATACAGTACTAGCCTGGTGAGTAGGGAGCAAGCTGCTGTTTAAAAAAAACCCATAGAATGGCCATCTTGGAGATGTGGCCCTTTTAAAGTGATCAAAGAGTCAGTGATGTAGAAAGAGACAGACAAACCAGGTGTTTCTGTAAGGCTGGCTAGTGTTGACTGTTGAAACTCTAGAAAGTGTTTTTTGCAGCAAATATTCCGAGTTTGCTGTTGATGTTGCTCACCAAATATTTTGCTGGAAATCTCCCATACTACTTGATTAGACACACTTTTTTCTGATACTCATAGTATTTTCATTTGAGAGTTATATAAGCTGAGCATAATAAGAAAATTTAGAAAACACTTTGTTGTTTTGCATGGATTCATTATATGTTGTGTCTTCACTGCTGGATTAAGCATGCTATGTAGTGCAGATCAGGTAGTGACAGCCACTGCTTGGCATAGCCAATCAGTTCCCCCAAAGAATAGAACTCTGAGAACAATGATATGCAATATTGTAAGAGATCAGACAGATCAAGGTAAAGAGTTGGGGCAGCACCCTGGTGTCCCCGTAAAACTGAACTTAAAATAACAACAAAAAACCCATAATAATTGTGGAGACATCTTTTCAGATGTGAGTCTCTGAGATGGCAGCACTTTCAGTCGTCATTCCAATAAGTCATTCTGGCAGGAAGAGGCAGGTCCATCACTGAAAGTGATGTCAGTGGTGTTATAGCAAAGGGTTAAAGAGACAAGGCATTAGAACCCAGTGCCAACCCCTGAAGTGACAGGAAATCACACTCCTCAGAGCCCTAAAACTATTCCCTATGTGCACACGTGTGCCAATATATATAATATATATATATATATATATATATATTGTAAACGCTAGGTGGCACTGCTGCCCCTTTACACCCAACAAACAGATGCCAGGCCACAGGGTAAAAGCACTAAGAAGATCTTTAAATCTTTTTTCTTCTATAAACAGTGCATCCAAGCACCACAGCCACACTAAACAAGTAAGTAATTCACAATTCTCAATAATCAATACAATTCTCTTCTCCTCCACACCTCCCAGCAAGCTTCATCCACCTCCACTCGACTCTGGCTCGCCTGCTAGATCTTCAGCAATCCTTTAAATAGTCTTTGACCCAGAAGTGCTTCTCTTCTTACATCCACCTGATTGTCAGCACTTCCGGGTCAGAGAATCAAAGTTCTTTAATCTGCCCGGAAGTACTTCAGGGCTCCTATCCTCGTGACTTCCTAGTACTTCCAGGCTATAAGGGAAGTAAGACTGCCCCGGTCCTTCCACAGCACCCCCTGGTGGCACCAACAGTACCCCCACAGGGCTGAGATAGCGAACTCCAAGTATCAGGTGCCCTGTGAGAATCTGGGGCACCGCTATACTCCAGGGGAGCTGCCATCTAGCATCTTGGGGGATGCAGTGTCCTACAAAAGCTGCCTTCCTCTGTCCTTTCATCTCGGAAGGTGTCCCAGCTTGAGTTGAGCTGCCAGCCGTCTCTTACAATATATATATGTTTTTAAATTTTCATTTAATTATTTATTTTCCTTATTGCTAGTTTGTGGACATTTTCTGCATTTTGTTTATGGTTATTGTTCCTTCTGCATCTATTGTTGTTTGAGACATGGCAGCACAGTGGTTGGCACTGCTACTTCATAGTACAGGTCACATTTTTGGCCACAACAATCAGTCTGCCATAGTTGGCAGATGTTTCCTTGGCCCTAAGTAACACTTAAAAGACTAAAGCAACATATAATCCACACAAAACTGTTTCAGATCCTGTTTCCCCACTGACTTTATTGTGTTGCACCGAGTTCATCGAAGTTCCTGTACATTTCAGGAATTTTGCCAAACTTACAGCAAAATGAACTCTACGGAGTTCGCTCATCACTACTTCTGACCTTACAAGTGACCTTGAGATGGGGTGTAAAATGATCTTAAGCTTAAAAGCTCTTTGAGTGTAGAATTGTGTGGTGGACTGAATAAAGGACCATGGCTAGGAGGAACAGAGACCAACACAGACATTTTGGGAGAAAGATTAAAGGTGAGAGAAGGAATCGCTTATTGGGACTCAGTATTAGAGATGTTTACAGGCAAAATCCTTAGTGGCCCTAGTTTTGCTTGTTTTTATTCTGTTTACTTCTATATTGGTATTCTCCCTGAGATAATCCCTCACTTATATTTGGTTATTTAATAAAAAGACACATTTTTAATAATACTATAGTGTGAAATTATAAACTTTTGCATAGTTGATAGCACTGCTGCCTCATGGATCTGGCATCAAAGCTCATGTCTGCTATAATCTGCCCAAGTGGGTTTTCCTTTGGGTGCTTCATCTTTCCTCCCACATCCCCAAACAGACGCCAGATAGGCTGATTGATGATTCCAAACTGGCCACTATGTGGCTGTGTGTGAGACTCGGACCTTTGACAGAAGGCTGGTTCTTACTTTGTGCCCAGTGCCGCCAGCAGAGGCGCTGGCCTCTTATGATGCTGAATTGGATCAAGCAGTTTTGAGAAAGTTAAGTTACACGAGCACTTGAAATCAAGAATTGATTGGATATTTGAATTCATGTAATTTATTAAGTCAAGAGCAATAAAGAAAACCCCATGTTTGTGTAATATACTGGTAAAAAGTCTCAATGCAGAAATGCTTACAGAAGTGCCACCACCTCCTTAGGGAGCAAAAAGGTGCATAAAATATCAGTAGACCAAAAGTGGCATGTTAACAATCAAACTGAATACAATCCTCCTACTAATATGAAAAGGCACAGTAACATTTGGGTGAAAATAAGGTACCAACAAACACAAGTTAAATTGAGCAAAACAACCTCATCTCGTTTAAAAACAGCTTAACTCTTTTTAACCTATATGAAGCAACACAATCTGTAAAAACATCATCATTCTGACCAGTAACACTCAACAATATTTAAAAAAATAGGTTAATACATTCAATATATGGTACACTGTAACATCTGCACGCTTTTTGCTTGCACTTTCCAGTTTCTCAGATGAGTTTATAATTCTAGGGATAAATGCTTTTATAAAGCCATGCGATATTTTTGCACTATGTGTGTAGAGTGCTTAACATAATCTGATTACTGTCTCCCTGAATCTGACCACTTTGTGAGGGACAGGCCTATTTAAACCAGGCATGCGCCCTTAGGACAGGTACACTCCACAAACAATCCAGCCGCTCCCACATCAAATATGCTCAGCATTATGAAAGAAAAAGGAGAAGGAAAAAAAAGGAAAATAAATTCAAAGGGCACAAACGCGGCCGTACGGCAGTCACAAGGATGTCTTCTGATGTCATTCTGAAACCTTAAACAGATGCTGTTTTTTTAAGACGGCGCTTCTGCTTGTGAGAGTAATTTATAAGAGGCGCAAGGTTAAAATAGGCCTAAGTCTCAATAATGCTTTTGATTGCTACCAAATCTTGATCTTAGAAGAGAACAGATGCTGTTTTTCAGAGGCTTGCTTTTTCAAATAAGCAATACTGACCAGCAAATGCAGACTGCAAGTAAAATAAATTTATACATCATATGTTTTCTACTGTATGTGAGCCAATTTTATTACTAGGCACATTTCTCCCTATTATGTATATATGTTTTTTATCACTTACATTGATCATGCAGGAGCTGTCCGAAGCGAATATTAAGCCACACAATTTACAACTGAGGAGTTATAAATGAATGTGGCTCTTTCAATGAGGCACAAAGGAGAGCTGTGCAAAAGTGGTACCATATAAAGACCTAATGTCACAGTTATCAGTACAATCGGGCTTTTGAGCAATGCTGATATTTCTTAAGTGAGAAAATTACTGTGAATGGAATGCTTGATCTGTGTTTGACAGAAATCCTTTGGCTACGGGGGATAGCCTGCCTTGGGAATCAGTGGGGGTGCTGAAAGAGAGACCTGCGTAATGGATAGGGATAAGAAGACAGTTTACATAGCAAAGGTTGTCAATGATCGTGAAGTGCTCTGCTTCTCTAACCTTCCTTGTAAAAGACTCTTTTACAGAACTGGAAAAAAGAATTTCAAAGGGTGACCTCAGTGCCGATAATTCAGGTGTCAGGTACAGCTTAGTGTTACAAGTATCCGTTATTAATATGTACTTAGGTAGAAAATATTAACCATAAAACAAGAAAGAAAGAAAGTCAGGCACAGAAAATATGGAGGTGTTTTCAAAATATGTGCTCATATATATATATATATTGTCAGGGATGCCAGGGGCCATGACCCGGCCGGGACGCCGTGAGGGACCGGATGTGGGTCTGCGCCCACCCTGGATCACGTGGGGGCCGCCTTCCTGGTTGCTTTGGGGGCCACGGGTTAAGGGCATGGAAGCCCCACCCTGCAGGGCCCCGTGGTCACCGCCAGGAGGCGCCCCAATGCCTTGGGGACCTGTTCCCTCAGCACTTCCGCCACACCAGGAAGTGCTGGGGGGAAGATTTAGAAAGGCACCCGGAGAGCTGCCGGGAGAACAGCTGGCACTTCCGCCACGCTGGGGCGTGGCTAACGAGGGAATGCCGGGAGCCACCTGGAGCTCGTCTGGGAGAGGATAAAAGGGGCCGTCTCCCTTCATTCGAGGCTGGAGTCGGGTGGAAGCAGGACGAGGCAGAAGAGAGTGTGGAGGCGGCCCGAAGAGAAGGCATTTGTGTGGCCAGGACTTTGTGTTGGGGTAATTATGCACGAACTGAGTCTGAGTGACTTAAATAATTTGTAAATATTGTAAATAATAAACGTGTGGAGGTGATTAAGAACATGTCCGCCTGTCTGTGTCCGGGTCGGCTCCACATCTTATTTTTCACTGCAGGTCCCCACCTTAACCCAGATGGAGCATCCTGCCGACTACACCACTGTGAAGTATAGCGGCCCGGACACACACAGGCAGACACCATTTTATCCATCACACCACGTTTATTTACACTATTTACAAAAAATATAAAATCCAAGTGCACCGCCACCAAATCCCCCCCGAAGTCTAGGCTCTCAACAGCCACTGTTTTCCCAAGTCCAAGCTTTCACTAGCCACTTACTTGTCCCACAACACACTCGGGCCTCTCCTCGCCTCCTCTGCCATGACCTCGTCCTCCTCCTCACCCGACTCCAGCCTTGATTGCAGGGCGGCGGCAAGTTTGTAAATACACCAACTGAAAGCACAAAGCAGACCAACACGGCCAACATCATGCATTTGTGAGGATACTTTTGAGAGGGTGAACCGCTTTTAATTTCTTGGAGTTACCATCAATGATGAACTGAGGTTTGCATAAAATATTCTCAGCAATGCCTTTATTTCCTCAGATATCTGAGGAGAGCTTAGACTTTTCCATCTATTCTCACAAACATCTACAGGTGCACAGTGGAGGTCATCCTCACTGGCTGCAACACATTCTGGTTTGGCACCCACTCGGGACCTCCAAAGGGTTGTGAAGGCAGCATACGTGCTGTCTTAGAAAAGTAAATAGGATTAATAGAAAGTCCTTCCATCCCTCAAAGTCACTTTTCTTACTCCTGCCTTCTGGCAAATGGTACATAACCATTGACATTCTCATCTGTTGATTCAGGAACAGTTTCAATCCACAGATTGTATGGTTACTAGACAGTTGGTCACAATAACAAATATTGTAATTCAAATAATTTTATAAATGTTGCACTCTATATATAATGTTTTGTTGTAAGTGTGTGTGTGTGTCTTTCCACTGTCACTATTATGAGGAGATATTGCCTGTCAGCTCTATCCTTAGCATTCTTCTCCCAATATACCCAGCATCTCTCCTCTGCACATGTCCAAACCAACACAATCTTACCTCTCTGACTTTGTCTCCCAATCATCCAACCTGAGCTGACCCTCTAACGTACTCAGTTCTAATCCTGTCCATCCTCGTCCCACCCAATGCAAATCTTGACATCTTTAATTCTGCCACCTCCAGCTCTGACTCTTGTTTTTTGGTCAGTGCCACCATCTCCAACCCATATAACATAGCCAGTCTCACTACCGTCCTGTAGACCTTCCATTTCACTATTACTGATACCCGTCTGTCACAAATTACACCTGACACGCTTCTCCACCCATTCCACCCTGCCTGCACTCTCTTTTTCACCTCTCTTCCACAATCCCAATTACTTGGTACTGTTGATCCCAAGTATTTAAACTCATCCACCTTCGCCAACTCTACTCCCTGCATCCTCACCATTCCACTGACCTCCCTCTTATTTACACACATGTATTCTGTCTTGTTCCTACTGACCTTCATTCCTCTCCTCTCTAGAGCATATCTCCACCTCTCCAGGATCTCCTCAACCTGCTTCCTACTCTCGCTACAGATCACAATGTCATCAGCAAACATCATAGTCCGTGGGGACTCCTGTCTAATCTCATTTGTGTGTACTGTGTATAAATAAAAATAAACTTGAACGTAAACATACACATACACATACAGTATATATACTGTCATGCAAGGAAGATGAGGGGGTACACTGAGGGCATTTGTCAGGAGAACACAATGAGGATATGTTATACTAAAACATATGTACTAACTTCTCAACTACTTCCAGGTCAAGAGATTAGAAGGAGCCCTTAGAGGAATAGTGACTTCACTTCCGGAGTCCCCTAGAAGTCCCACCCCTTCTGCTGCTGTTCCTACATAAATGTTCGGAAGAATGCAATTTGCGTTTATAGATTACTGAACTGCTGGAGCCACACTAGCCCACAAAAGCATGTCTTTGGATAAAGAACATGGAATATTTGACAAATTCCATAATGGTGTGTTATTTTTTGCTGCTTTTTTTATTAGCATCACTGGCAGACCCCAAGACTTATCATGTTGTGTCCCATTTTTCTCAACAGTACATATCTGTATAACAAAGAATTTGATAGTGTCAGGCAAGAGCCATTAATTGCAATGCTTGAATCAATTGATTTGGATGGACAAAACTTGGAATTATTAAAGAATTTATATTGGAATCAGGAAGCTACTATTAGATTAAGCTGACGTAGTAGTGAGTATACAGAGGTGAAGAGAGGAACAAGACTAGGTTGTGTCTTGCTTTCTGATCGTTTTTCATTATATACAGAAATGATCATTCGGAATAACAGAGAGCTTGAAGGGATAAAGGTTGGTGGTGTGAATATAAACAGTTTGTAGTACGCAGATGACACAGTGCTGTTAGTCGATGAAGAACAAAAACTGCAAAAACTTGTGGATGTGATAGTAGAAAAAAGTGATAAGAAGGATTTGACAATCAACAGAACGAAATCTTATGTGCTGGTTTTTTCAAAGAAAACAACTAGTCGTACCTGTAAAACTTTGGTGAAAGGAGAGGCTCTGGAGCACGTGGATTACTTTATATATCTGGGAAGCATGTTGACAGCTGATGTAAGAACAGACCAGGAGATACCCCTAGCAGGATCTGTTCATGTACAATTATGAAACAGTAATTAATCTAAAGTGAACCTTTTTGGGAGGTGTTTGGAGTTCATAAAGAAGAACTCACATGGACGTGTGACGAATGTACAAAACACAGAAAAGCACACAGCAGCTGGGCATGGAATTAAAACTTGGGAAGCTGGTTATGTGGTGCAGCAGCACTGTACCTAGCACCAAGGTCCTGCCCAATAAATATTCAGTACATTATCATTCTATATATTATTTAGTAAAAGTTCTTTTCAAACTATAAAATTAGAACTCATTATATGTATTTATTTGAGGGTTTCCCAACAATTTTCAACATTTTCTACACTTTAGTCAAAATTTAACAGGTGTCTGCATGTTATTCTGGGTTTCATTTGAAATGTCCACTTGCTTTAAGATATTTTAAAAAATGTGTATTGAGTTCAATAGAGATTAATCTTCAATCACATAACTGTGTGCAACGATTTGTTTTTCAGAATTGGTCTGCCATTATGAGAATAAAGGTGAAAGATTCGTTAAACCACAGACCATAGTCTTAGACCAAAAGAATTTAAAAAAACTGGCATTATGTCACTGAATAAACAAGCTAATTTAAAGGGTGGGTACAGTTATGGGACGCACTGTTGACTGACTGGAGGCTGTGATGCAAGAGAGAATGAAGACAAAACTGAGTGCCATTATAAACAATGTAGCACATCTTCTCTGACAAAATAATATTGAATACTTTTAGCCAATAAATTATTCTGCAAAGGTTTCTCAGAAACACTACTGGTGCTATTGAGCTTCTGTAAAAAGTCAAATTTCCCCTCTGGACTATCTATCTATCTATCTATCTATCTATCTATCTATCTATCTATCTATCTATCTATCTATCTATCTATCTATCTATCCAATTTCATCAAGATGTTTATGGTTAGCACTTCAGCAGGGAAAATGATTGCCACTGAAAATTCTTCATGAAATATGGAGGAAGTTATTAGGGGCAGGGAAATTTTAAAATGAAATTAAATGTAAATGTTTCTTTGGGGTGTAGAACAAAGACAGAGTACCCAGGGTAAAAAACACCTTTGGTTCCACAGGGAAATTACATAAAATCCACCTAGACAGTGACAATTGCAAGAATTAGTCTAAATCCTGACCCAAATCCCAAAGCAGCATCAATAATGATTGTGCCTATTCTATTCTCTTTTTTCTCTAACAATGGATAATGCTTGTATTGCACTGCCTAAAGGTGTCACAGTTGGTGGTACAGTGATTCAGTGATGAATGCTGCTACTCCACAGATCATAGAGCTCGGATTTGATTTTTGACCAAGTTCATATTTTTGTGCATTGTGCTCTAGTTCCCTGTGACAGTGTAGGATTTTATCTGAGATCTGGTGGCCGCCCCATTCCAAAGATGCACTTCTTTGTTCAAACGGCTGCTCCAAATCTGCCCTGTGTGAATGTAAATATGAACAAGTATGTAAGAGGTCCATTAAGTGGACTGGCTTTTCATCCAAGTCTGGCTCCACATTTGTCCCTCACGGCATGCTTTCCTGCATGACCCTGTACTGACATATGTTTAGAAAATAGACTGACAGATTGATAGATTTGAAAGGTAATGTATAGCAAATAGACATGTGAAAGGCCCCATACTGTATAATATATGGAAAAATTTAAATGACGATAGATAGATAGATAGATAGATAGATAGATAGATAGATAGATAGATAGATAGATAGATAGATAGATAGATGAGTGCAAGCTGAGTGAGGCTGAATGGTGTCTATGTGAGCAGAAAGTTACATTTTTTCAGTTGTTATATCCTGCATTCTTGATTCTTTGAATTCTCTTTATTCATTATGTTGTTTTGGCTTAAGCCTTGCTGGCAGGGATGTTTTTCTTTTAAGTGGATTTCAACATTAAAAGTTTTTGTGAACAATACTTAGGTAACCTCAGTGTATTTTTGATTGCAAATGTAACCCACGTTCTTCAGCTACTTTAGACATTTTCTCTAATATTTTTGTGTTACAAAGTGCTGAGTAAAATCATGAGCGTGGCTTGAGTTCCCCTAACGTACCTGGAATTGGAACAGGTTCATGTCGCTCCCACTTCTCCTTGCTTCTTCATAGACTCAGATCTGAAGCCTTGCACTTGCACTTGCCAGCCAAGCCATGGAGTGGTAAAGTGAGTGGCTTTTCCTGCTGAGCTGCACTTTTCTGCTCCAAGAGCAAACTGTGTAACCTTGAATATGTGAAATTAAGTTGTGCAGACCTACTGTACAAAAAAAAAAACAACTAATGGTCTAAGGTACTCTCTTCCTTTTTTCTAATCTGGATCAAAATAAGCTATCTGACTTAACTGGAAATTCAACAGACATAATAGCCCCCTAGGCTGCTGTCCTCTGTGTGGTGCCTTTTAATAGAATAATGAAAATCTTCAGAGATCCACTTTTCTTTATTTCTGTTTTGAAAAATGATGCATCATGCCAAAGAGGGAAAGAAAAATTGCCATTTGTTTAATTTGTCAGTTTGGTTTTCAGCTGGCAGAGGTGCCGCTCTGGTGCTTTATATACTTACTCGTTTTCTTGTTTATTTTTTTAATATTTAAGAAAATACACAGCTGGATTTTTTCCACATTGCCCCAGAAAGACAAACAGCAACATGTTAACATACCAGACGATTAAAAAATAATTAACTTTAGTTCACCTTTATCTACAACTGCAGGCTCTATCAGCCTCAGAGTGTGTATGCGGTATCTAGAGAATATTTATGGAAACGAAAATCGAAACCCTTTAACAATGAGTCAAAATATGTCTCCTTGTTGGCAGAAAAATACCTAGTTTAAAATTACACAGTGCCTCTAGAGTAGAGACACAAGAAATTATAGCACAGACACCGTTACGGACAACATGTAATTTAAAATGTACTAAAAAATGTATACCGCACTGCACAGTAAATGATTCTTTAAACCTAAAGTGATTTGCATAGGGGAGCTGTAATTATCCAATTTCAGGGAAATGTTTGTATTCTTCTTAAATCAATATTTGCTATTCATTTCTCATGTTTAACAAAACAAGTCCAAAGGGTTTTTTTTTTGTTCTGGGTTAGCATTTTTTCCTCTTTTAATGAGACACCTAGATTACAGTATCGAGAGAAGAAGCCACTTGATTTCAACTCTGAAGGACTGTGCTATCATTTCAGGAGTTACATCTTTTATGTACGGGGAGGGAAGATATTTTCTTCATTTTTGATGTGGTAAATTTTATACAGAACCAGGTAAGGGAAGTCAGTGATATAAAGGGAATCTGATGTATAAAAGTCTGTCTTAAAGCATACAGTCAAAGCAAGTCCTGATTTATTCAAACAATGCTTAATCATAACAAGAGTCATTGAAATCCTAATTCACATGAGATCCCCACATACTGTAAGCCAGAAGCTTCATGATAGTGATGCAACAAGATTCATTTGAACCCACAGCCACATTGTTCCTTGAATAGGGGATGTTTCAGATAACTTGCTGAACAAGTAACATCAGCAAGACAAACGGGTAAATTCCAAAGCTGTAGTGGTGGAAGCCACCATTTGCGCAGCTGTGCTTAAAATTCCACCAAAAAAATTCCAGGATTTTACCTCTCAGGAGAATTTGCATTCCCATTTTTTAATCTATCTATCTATCTATCTATCTATCTATCTATCTATCTATCTATCTATCTATCTATCTATCTATCTATCTATCTATCTATCTATCTATCTATCTATCTATCTATCTATCGTGGCAAACAGCCGTGGCCCTTGCCCGGCCAGGACGCATCGTCTGCATATGGTCTGGGGAACAGGCATGGGCTGTACAATACCTCCCCAGGACGCTAGATGGCAGCTCCCCAGATGGCAGTGGTGCCTCAGATACCCACAGGGCCCCATGGGAGATGGAGTTCTCTTCGGCCCTGTTGGAGTCCGGGGGCGGTGCAGTGGCTCCTGAGCCTGTGTGGGCGGCTCTTCCGCCACACCTGGAAATGCAGCCGGAAATGAGCAATCAAGAACCTGAAGCACTTCCAGGTGGCTTATAAAGGAAGACAGCATCCACTAATGCAGGAGCCAGAGTCGGGAGAAGTGGGACGAAGCTTGCCAGGAGGAGTGCTGGAGAAGAAAGAAAGAAAGAAAGAAAGAAAGAATTGTGTTTTGGTGTTGGGACTGTGTTGTTGCGCTTGTGGGAATGGGGAAGACGTTTCCACAAGGGGGGGGAAAAGAAAATAAAAGCCCTGTGTGCTTTGAACCTGTGTCCTGTCTGTGTCAGGGCTCACCTTTACACTATCTATCTATCTATCTATCTATCTATCTATCTATCTATCTATCTATCTATCTATCTATCTATCTATCTATCTAGTCTGTCTGTCACTGCATACTTCAGTAATAGAATGATCCTCTTTAGATGTAATGCTGGCACACTACACTGACTGCTTTAAAAAGAAATGGCTGTTACTTTTTCATTTTCATGTCTGGCACCTGGAAAATTAGTAGCACAAGTATCCCAAAACAAGTATATTCAGATGCCATAAAAATTTGTTGTCTTTATGAACAAACTATGTAAGGGAAAATAAAAACACACATGTACACCGAGCTTTGGCAAAGACTACAGGATGGGCTCTCAAAGAACATGTCCACGAATGAAGGATTTTCTGATAGTCTGGCAGGCTGTGCTTTTACTGAATAAAATGAGTTGTAAGTAAAAAACAATAGTTGAAGTGGAAGAGAAGAAGAAAAGACATTCCAGGTGTTTCCACTTCTTCAGCTAGTCCCCCTTATTCATATATTAGCCAGTAAAGAGGACATTTTAGGTAGGAGACCAAGGGGGTGGGAGAACACCCTTGTACATACATAAGCTAGGAAAGCCAGGGAATGAAAAGAACTTGGGAGGGAGACCACCCTTTCCATACATGTATACATTTAATATACATACATTATATATTTAAGCCAGGAGTCAAAGAGAATTTGTATGGAAATTGTTTCCCTAATACAAGTCAAAGATAGGAGAAGGAGAGATTTTAGATAGGAGAATGAGGAGGTGGGGTGTGGGATCCCGCTCATATATTAATAAGCTAGGAAAGACACGAGACAAAGAGATTTTAGGTAGGAGCCCACCCCCTCATACATATATAAGCTAGGAGATAGAGAGATTTTACATACAAGACAAGAGTGGGGCGAGACTGAAAATACCCCACGCTATTCCCAGGAGATAGCTACCAGTTAACAGTGTGACATTACAGTACCAAGACTACTGAAAGAAAAAGTGACCAAAGAGTAAAAGTAGAAATGGTGAAACTGAATATTTGTGAGCACCAGCTGACTTCAAAAATCTCTGGTTTGTAGGAACAATTTCAAAGAGCAAAATGCTGTATGGAATATGGGTTAGTAGCGGCCCAAGGTCAAATTTAAAAATGTAATATGCGATGTGATAATAAAAATGAAATAATTTGTAACAAGTGTCTCATAAGATATCAAATGCATCAACATAGGGCTGATTCTTGCCTCACAGCAGTCACTACTACAATTGGATTAACTGGGTTGAGACAATGGGCATTTTGAACTGCATACAGTAAACAACGGAAAGAGAATGGATAACGGGAAAAATAAGTAATCTCATATCTGAATGTTCTGCAATGTGTTAATTGTGACGACTTCTATAGAATACCACTTTTCATTAATTGCAGACTGTTAACTGTCATAAATTGCAGCAATATGTTTCATAAAATGAAACCAATGTATTCTCAGGAAGTGCACATATTGACCATAACATAAAACATAAAATGATCCCATTATTTAGGTATCAATGAGGGGTCCAGCTGTCCATGCTCAGGGCAGGGCAACATCCTCGTCTTAGCTGAGTATCCTCAAAACTCAAATGTGGTCGCTTTGAAAACGGAACAGCCATTTTAGCAGATGGACAACTCCTTTTTGTACAGAGGCAGATCAGGTCTTTACCTACAACTGTGCCTCTTAAATAGTAGCAGTCTTTGTCACCACATCTGGAGTATTGTGTGCAATTCTGGTCACCATGCTACAAGAAAGAGGTAGCAGCACATCCAGGTGCATCCCAGGACTTTAAGGACATGTCCTACTCTGACCTACTCAGCCTGTTTAGTCTCAAGCAGATACGAATGCACTGGGGGACCTAATCCAGGTCTTCAAAATCCTAAAAGGCATTGATAAAATAGTAACAGAATTCTTTCAGGTTAAGGGTGAATCACATACTCGACAACACCAGTGGAAACTAATTGGAAGAGTATTTAGGACTGTAGCCAGACATCATTTCTTTATTCCAAGAGTTGTGGGAATCTGGAACAAACCACAGACTCATGTAGCTGAAGCAGAAATCTTGACAGCCTTTAAAAAGAATTGGATGAGATGTTGTGACATCTTAGCTATTAGCTAAACAAATGCGCTTGATGGACTGAATGATCTCCTCTTGTTTGTGAAATTTCTTAAGATCTTATGTTTTCTGTTTCCCTCACTTTCTCTCTCTCAGCCTTGTTTTAATTAACCCTCCACTTAACATTTGTCTTTTCTGTTAGTGAATCCAGGTTGCAGCACCATTTGTCTCTGTGAGATTCAAACTTGGGTTCCACCGATTATGGAAGGGCCCTTTCAGACAATGCAGCTAAAGGAGATCTCCTGTTATTACAGTGGCAGATTGGGCTTATACCTATGAGGGTGTCTTTACAGAGCAGCATCTCAGCATCACTCTGCTTGCCCCTCTTGTTTCAGTCTTCACTTGTAATCTAACATTGGGGAAAATGATCTGCACAGGTTGGGCTGATGACAAAATGGAAACTGGACAAAATTGTTTAGACATGATAACAACGGAATCTTGAATAATACTGCTAAAGCTAGACATACCCCTTCGAGGGAAAGGGAAATAACTTACCCACAAGTATTCTAACTTAAACTAATGTGGCGGTTGCTGAACAGATTCAACCATGGTTTGCATCATCTGCTGCTTACCAACCTGCATGCAACCATAGACATTAAAACTAACATATATATTCTCATTCTTCAGTTCATGCATTTTCTGTTCCTGAATTATAAAGTATAAGGCTTGTAGGTGAATAAGCCCACACCAGCAGCACAAGACATGAAGGATAAACACCAATTTATCCCAACAGCCCACACTCATAGTGGCCTAACTGAGATATTACCAATAAGTCTAACATAAATGTCTGCAAAGTGGGCGAAAAGCTGATGCACCTGGTGACTCGCTCAGGAAGAACATGGAAGACTCAAGACTTTGAAGCTGTAAGGTAGGCTGCTAACCACTGCACTGCCAAGTTACAAAATACGAGGGATGCCATTGAACTGGGAGAACAAAATTGTTGGGGGGTACACTGAAAACAAAACTTATAAACATGTTATAATATTATAAATCACCTAGTACTCATTACTGGGTTTGTGAGAAAATCCAGTCAGCAGACAGATGGGTGGCAGGGCAGCTTTCTGTGAGCAGCAGTCTGCAATCTGCCTGGTTACCAAGGAAAGGAAGGGAAGTACAAGCTTTCAGAGTATTCAAAAAAGGGCTTAGATGTTTCTACAAAAACTATAAAAAGGAGTCCCATGTAGCCATTTGCACTTGCTTAGTTTCAGTGATACTAAAGAATGTGACAGTGGATAGCAAATAGTGATTCAGATTGATGATATCATGTGTCACGATTTGGAGTTCCAATATTATGAAAGGGTGTGAGGCCTTCAAAATAAGAGACCTTCACTGGCCAGCCCAGAAGAGACTCACCCAACACAGCCAGTACCCCAGCTGCCACCTATATGCTTTGGCCTAGACAGGCCTAATAATGGGTAGCAAGCTTTAAAAGTCCAAAATACAAAGAAAGATTCAAGTAATTTCAGTAACACCTCAAAAAAGAAAACAACCATGAAAAAAATAAAAATATCCTGCCTTGTAGAGGCAAGTCCCAAAAAGATTCTTTATAATTGAGGGAATTTATTACAAAATAGATAAAATAACCAAAAGGCATATGCCTAAAAGACAATCTGAAAGCAAACAAGTCCAAATGCACAAATCCAAAAGGAAAAAGTAATAAACAAGAAAGTTCTTATAAAAACTCAATGAACTACCACTGAATTCCTCTTTTCTGGCCAGTATATAATGCCAGAGGGAGGACCTAGCAGTTGTGACACACCACTTGGGGTTTCACCTACAAAATACAAGGAATGGACACACATTTAAAGGCAGAGTATATCATAAACAAAATAATGAGAAATAATATCTAACCTGAAGAATAATAATTCAAAAAACAACAATTAAACAGAAAATTAATATATGCCAGGGAATACATACAAGCTGTAACATAACATAACAACAATCATGGTTCAGGTCAACACCATTTTACTCTTGAAAAGCCTTAACTTAATGGTGAGCAACATCAGTCCTGGATGGCCACAGTGGCTGCAGGTTTCTGTTCCAAACCAGTTTCTGAATTAGAAACAATCCTCACCAATAACAGGTCTTATGGCATTTCATGGCTTGTTAGTCGTTTTGTTCTGCCATGTTAGATTTTGTCCTTTCCATCTAAACAATTTGAAGCTTGAAATGGATTAATAATTCTCTGTCCTTCTCTTTTTTCTCTTCAGTTTCCTTCCAAATATTTTAATAAACCAGCTATTTCATGATGAATAAACACAAATGTGAATGATGACAAAAACCATTTGCATCTGAATGTTAATAAGGAGGAATTAAAAACAGTGAATGCAGCTGTTTAAGACTAAAATAAGCAATTAAGAGAGACACGTTAACAAGAGAAACAACTAAAGAGGCCAGCACAGTAGTGCTGTGGTAGCGCTGCTGCCTCGCAGTAAGGAGACCTGGGTTCGCTTCCCGGTTTCCTCCGGGTGCTCCGGTTTCCTCCCATAGTCCAAAGACATGCAGGTTAGGTGCATTGGCAATCCTAAATTGTCCCTAGTGTGTACTTGGTGCATGTGTGTGGGCTAGCGCCCTGCCCAGGGTTTGTTCCTGCCTTGTGCCCTGTGCTGGCTGGGATTGGATCCAGCAGTGACCCTGTGTTAGGATGTAGCAGGTCGGAAAATGACTGACTGACAACTAAAGAGAAGCATAAGAATGTTGCATGAGCAGTAAGTGCTCCATCAGCAATAATTGACTTATCATTAAAAAAATTTGGTTGGAACAAAAACCTGAAGCCACTATGGCCCTCCGACACTGTTCCCCCCCTGCCTTAACTAATTAGAACTGCAGCTCCGTTCTGTGTCAGAGAGAAAACGGGTTCATGGCACTCAATTACCTTAAACCTTTGAGGAAATAGTCATTTCCGTTTTGCAGACACAGAGATAAAGTGTGCATGTGTCCTGAAAAGTGGTCATTCTGCAAGATGCTGGTCAGAGGGTGATGTGGTTCTTGTTGGCAGATTACGTGTTCGTTTAGGATGCATTACATCTACTAAGATATGCATATTATAAAATAATATAATAATAATTATAAAATTAACAGCCTTCTCCTGAGATAATTTTGTCACATTTCATAATGCCACACTAAAATTTCAGTGTTCAGTCAATACTGGTGAACTAACGGATCTCTAATTGCCATTGTATACTGTATTTTGTAAATTCTTAATTCACAACACATAACAGAAAAGGAGCTCCTTGATTTACAGAAAATTTTTAGTGTTGTGCCTAAATGGTCATTGTCATTTCAGCCACACAAAACCCACGCTAAATATAATGGTGGCAAGCTATACTGACTGCCCTAAACAGACATAGCCATCAGGATACCTCCTCATGTACATGAAACTGGGAAAATTCATGGCAGCGGTATTCAAAAACCCACTCTTGTCACATGGACCTCCATTGGGCTCAATTATGTTATACACTTGTAGTTTTAAAATGACAACGTAACCATGTGAAAGCAAGAAGGCATTCACTTTGGATTGCGACGGCAGTTTGGGGTTCACTTAGCACATAAATAAGCAACTGATACATGTCATTCAGCAGGATGGTTCATCACTCACAGCCCACCATAGTAAAAAAACCTAAATATGAGTAACAGATGTTCGATGAAGCCCCTGGCATACCTGACATGACTGAAGACCTTGCCTCCAATAATGGCAAGCCATTTTAATGTTATTAACTTGTGGCAGAAATCTTTCCCACACACATGGCTATTCTTCTGAAGGTGATGTGGCAAATTAATGGTGTTTTAGTTCCCAGAACTTCCTTATTTTATGATGCGATTATTTGGCTTATGCTAGTATGCTCAGGGTTAAGTACATCTTAAATCGAATTCAACGCTGTTTTAATGTTTTGTGTGTGATTGATTGAGAAAATGTTTTTCATTTAACATTCATGTGTGAAGTCACTTTTTCTCTACACAGCAAGACACTCCATGCAGCAGTTTTTGGACAATAGCTTCAGTGTGTGTTGGCACATGGTGTGATTAGGGTTAGCAAGTGCTTAGGAGAGAATAGCATAATTATGGGGCCTGTTGGCAATCTTCTGCCTCTGATGAAGCTCACTGTTCTGGATGCATATTTTGTGCATTAGATTTATAGAGCGTTTAACAGCAGTTAAAATGTGTTGAAGCCACATTAACCCATCTTTCTTTCCTCAAACAGCTTTGCATGTTTCAATGCCCAACTCGGCCTACTGCTTGTGGTTTTAGAATGGTAGGGGAGGCCAGCTGATAATGAGTGAGTTTTATCTGTCAGATCTACCCCATGGGTTTTTTCCTTCCATGTTTCTAGTGGAGTATTGTTCATCAGCATTGCCTGAAGAGAGATATATAAGTTTGAAAATAGATAGATGTGTGTATATTTTGGGAGTACAAGAACATTTTTATCTATCCTTTTCATGCAACTGCTTGCCCTAATTCATAGCTAAGAGAAGCCAGAGTATATTCTAGAAGCAAGGCGGGAACTAACCCTGGACATGTTGTGGAGCCCACCAACACACACATGTCTCCCTCACACTCATGCTTAACAAAGTAAGGCAGTCTCAAACCCACTTAATCCTGTTTGAAACCAAAGGATGCTAAAGTCTATTCTTACAGCCCTGGATGTAAAGTAGGCATGAACCCTCAACATGGTGTCATTTCATCAGAAGGTCCACACACAGTTCCCCACTCATGATTTATAAATAATTAACAAAACACAGCATTCTCAAATCCACTTGATCCACTTCTGAATCACAGGAGCCTTTTGAAGAAACCAGCAAGGATGTGCTACCAGTCCATTGCAGGGTACACTCTTACACTCACATTTCATCACTAAAATTTCTGTTCCATTGTCATGATTATATTCTGCACTGTTGGGGACAGAGATTGTGTCAAGGGTGTAAATGGGAACCCACAAAGTATACGATTCTCTGTTGGCACATCATAATGTTGGCACATAGTGGTGAGGACCTCAAGTACGGTGGAATCAGAAAGTATTCAGACCCTGTCACTTTTTTCATATCTTACTATTTTGCAGCGTTGTGTTAAAAGCATAATTGTTTTCCACATATCAAGCAACACTCAATACTTCAGAATGACAAAGCAAAAACAAAATTTTACATATTTTTGCAAATTTACTAAAAATAATAAAAACAAATATCTCATTGACAGAAGTATTCAGACCCTTTACTCTGAAGTCGCTTTGGCTGCAATTACAGCCCAAAGTCTTCATGGATTTGATGCAACAGGCTTGAGACACCTGGATTTTGGAATTTTCTACCATTCTTCCCTACAATTCCTCTCAAATGCGATCAGATTGTTCGGACATTGTAGGTAGGCAACTAGTTTCAGGTCTCTCCAGAGATATTCTATTTGCTTAAAGTCTAGGCTCCGGCTTGGCATTTCAGAACATTTCCAGAGTTGTTCGTATCCTGCTCCATGTAGTCTTTGCTTTGTGCTTAGGGTCATAGCCCTGTTGAAATGTCAACCTTTGAACCAGTCATAGGTCCAGAGTGCTCTGGAGCAGGTTTTCATTAAGGATATCTCGATTCTTTGCTATGTTCAGCATTCCTACATCCCTGACTGACTAGTCTCCCTTTGGAATGGTGTTGCACAGGTGATGAGAAGTGTCAGGTTTCCTCCAGACATGAGATGTATAGTTGAAGCCAGATAGTTCAATCTTGGTTTCATTGGACCAGAGAATCTTGTTTCTTGGAGTCTGAGAGTCTTCTAGGTGCCTTTTTGCAAACTCCAAGTGGGCTTTCATTTGTCTTTTACTGAGGAGAGGCTTCTGTCTGGCCACTTTTCCATGAAGCCCAGGTCAGTACTGTGTTGCTGTGCTGGTTATCCTTTGAGAGGTTTCTCCCATCTCTAAAAAGGTTCTCTGGGACTCTGACTTCTTCACTGAATACTCAATTTGGCCAGCTCTAGGAAGATATATGGTTTTCTCAAAATGATTCCAATTAAGAATGATGGAGCACACTGTGGTCTTGGGAACCTTCTGTGTTGCAGAATTTTTTTCTGTAGCTTTCTCCACATCTGTGACTTACCACAATCATGTCTCTAAGCCCTGCAGTCAACTAATAGCTTGGTTGTTGCTCTGATTTACATTACCAACTGTGGGACCTTCTATGAACAGGTGTGTGCCACTCCTAATCACTTGAAATCAACTGAACTGATTACAGGCCAAATCCATACAAGGTGTGGAAACATCTCAGTAGTGATCAACAGAACAGGATTCACCTACGCCAAATGTTAAGTGTCATAGCAAAGGGTCTGAATACTTGTGTCAGTGTGATAGTTCAGTTTTTTATTTTTAGTAAATTTGCAACAATTTCTAATATCCTGTTTTCACTTTGTCATTCTGGGGTATTGAGTGTTGTTTGGTATTGGGAAAAATATTTAAATGGTTTTATCACAAAGCAGCAACATAACAAAATGTGAAAAAGGTGAATAGGCCAATATTTCTGAATCCACTGTACACAGTTCTCTCTACATCTCTTCATACATTAGAATATACCAAGAATTCAGTGATAAGCCAATCTAGGTGCTTACTGATTGGATGATGTAGTATGATTCAGTTTTTAAATTTGCTTCTCTCCCATTCATCCTTCCATTTTATAATTTGATTATCCAGTTCAGTGTCATTGGGAGCCTGGGTCTATACTTATTAACAAATATGGGGTGGCATTGCAGTGAGATGGTATGTGATGGTTATTCCGGTTAAAGGCCTATGTGGATAATGCATTGTCATAAAAATAAAGGATAGCCATGAATATAAAGTGTTAGGGAATGACCTCATATAACCAGCGGATGTAATGCAAATAGCAGTAGAAACTGATCAAAACCAAAGTATTTGACAGTATATATCAGGAACATGGTGTTATTTATACTTTGTACAATCAAATGGCTGATGGAAGTGATGTGGCAGGAGATAGCGTCAGAACTGATAGACAGAAATGACGTCATCATTGAGAGACCAGAAGTGACGTAATCATGGTTGCGACGGAAGTGACGTCACCTTCAGGAGACAGGAAGTGACATCATTATTGGGAATAGGGCGTGGAAATGACATTGACCGGCCATTTTGTGAATACGGAAGTTGTGATGGTAAGTGAATGGAGTTATTTTTCCTCTTTGGATATGATGAAAAAGAGAGGCATTGGTATCATAAATCAACCCTTTATCTTGTGATGTTTCACTCATCTCAGGGCTTGTTGAATGCCTCCTAAACACATGTGTGTGACAGCATGTTCTCCCTTTCTTTTTCTTGGTTGTTCCCCAGTTACTCAGGTTTTCCTCCCATATCTCGCATATGTCCTCCCATATGTAATTTAGGACAAGTGAGGACTCTAAATTGGTTTTCACTACTAGATAGATAGATAGATAGATAGATAGATAGATAGATAGATAGATAGATAGATAGATAGATAGATAGATAGATAGAAACTTTATTAATCCCCAAGGGGAAATACTCCAGCAACAGCATACTGATAAAAACAATATTAATTAAAGAGCAATAAAAGCGCAGTGCAAGTTAAAAAATACAAGGTGGAGAGTGTGAGACAGGTATAACAGTCTATAATCTTGTGTAGTGTTAACGTTTACCCCCTCGGGTGGAATTGAAGAGTCTCATAGTGTGAGGGAGGAATGATCTCCTCAGTCTGTCAGTGGAGCAGAACAGTCACAGCAGTCTGTCGCTGAAGCTGCTCCTTTGTCTGGAGATGATACTGTTTAGTGGATGCAGTGGATTCACCAAGATTGACATGATCCTGCTCAGTGCCTGTCACTCTGCCACAGATGTCAAACTGTCCAGCTACGTGCCTACAATAGAGCCTGCCTTCCTCACCAGTTTGTCCAGGCGTGAGGTGTCCCTCTTCTTGATGCTGCCTCCCCAGCACACCACCGCATAGAAGAGAGCACTCGCCATCACCGTCTGATAGAACATCTGCAGCATCTTATTGCAGATGTTGAAGGACGCCAGCCTTCTAAGGAAGTATAGTCGGCTCTGTCCTCTCTTGCACAGAGCATCAGTATTGGCAGTCTAGTCCCATTTATCATTCAGCTGCACTCCCAGGTATTTATAGTTCTGCACCCTCTGCACACAGCCGCCTCAGATGATCACGGGGTCCGTGAAGGGCCTGGGCCTCCTAAAATCCACCACCAGCTCCTTGGTTTTGCTGGTGTTCAGGTTTAGGTGGTTTGAGTCACACCATTTAACAAAGTCCTTGACTAGATTCCTATACTCCTCCTCCTGCCCACTCCTGATGCAGCCCACGATAGCAGTGTTGTCAGTGAACTTTTGCACATGGCAGGACTTGAGTTGTATTGGAACTCTGATGTATATAGGTTGAACAGGACCGGAGAAAGTACAGTCCCCTGCGGCGCTTCTATGCTACTGACCACAATGACAGACCTGCAGTTCCCGAGATGCACATACAGAGGTCTGTCTGTAAGATAGTCCACGATCCATTCCACCAGGTATGAATCTACTCCCATCTCTATCAGTTTGACACTAAGGAGCTAAGGTTGGACGGTGTTGAAGGCGCCAGAGAATTCCAGAAACATAATTCTTACAGCACCACTGCCTCAGTCCAAGTGGGAGAGGGATCGGTGTAGCATATAGATGATGGCATCTTCTGCTCCCACCTTCTCCTGGTATGTGAACTGCAGAGGGTCGAGGGCGTGGCGGACCTGTGGCCTCAGGTGGTGAAGCAGCAGACGCTCCATGGTCTTCGTCACATGTGATGACTAAATGTGAATGTCCTCCCTATAATTAAGGAAGGTCCTTGAATTGTAACTGATGCTGCTGTTTTTTTATTGCAGCCCCTCATGACCCTGAAATGATACAAAAACAAGTGATTGATATTTAAATGCAATTATAATTTGTTTTTCTAAAGTATAACTTGCTGTAAGGAATCTTTATAAGAAGGGCTATGTTGAGAATATTTGCATTACCTTTTTTCATATAGTACCATTTACACCAAGCACAATTATTTTCTGATCAGGGCTGGTTTCTGCTTTTGTGCCCCTTGATACTGAACTGATTCTAAACCAAACCTCTGATGTAGAGAGGTATGGTTACATGCCTGAGTTTGCCCTGTGAGTGCTCTCATCCCATCCAGAGTTGGTTCCTGTCTTGCACCTGATACTGCTGGGATAGACTTTATGGATCCACAAGGCCTATGGTGGACTAAACAGTATCAGCATATGTATGGATTTATAGCTGTTTTATAACCTTGTCAGTCACTTTATATAAAATCTTAATGAAGAAATTTAATCAAACTAAAAAACCTTTCCTTTCTAGTCTGGTTAAACTAAAACCCAGAGCTGATGGCCATAGGCATGAGCACACAACTGCAATTTGGATTTGTAACTCACTTTGGATTTAAGCAAAATGAGCAATTTCAATAAATAAATGCATAATATTTAAACCCAATACATTTTCCCATTATTCAGCACAATAAGACACACAACTGATTTGTTGTAAGGAGTATTTAAGAATGGATATAGTATGAATACTATAGTTGCATTATCTTTTTCATATAGTAGTATTTACACCAAACAATGTCATTTTTCAAAAAGTCAAGAATATGTTTACGGAAACAAAGAAGAGAATGACCTATCTATATATATGCAGAAGGAGGGGCACAATTTATTTTATAGGTCCATTTAATGCTATTAACAAATACAAGTCAACTACACAACTGTAATTTAACATCTTGTTAACAAATTCTAAAATGCTGCATAAAGCCACATGTGACAGCAGATTAACAGCAAAGCTAATTTAGAGTGAAAGTATTTCAGAAGCAGACAACTGCAGAAAGATGAAAGAGTCTTCTTCACCATTCATTTTTATGGACTGATTATAATGAATTTATACCGTGAATCATGTTAGGCAGTATGGCCCAGGGGCCAAGATGCTGGACTATAAAGCACAAGGTTAACTGGTCACTCCCCACCACTGATACATTTAATCTTCTAATCGTCTAAATATAAAAAAATGAAAAAAAAAAAACTAAAACCAAATTGGTTATAGTTAAAGTGGCACAGTGCTTAATGTGAATGGCTTACATATTGAAAGATTGCATTGTCAATGTAGAGTTTATATGTACTCTCTGTGATCAAGTGAGGTTTCCTCTGGGTAGTTCATTTGCCCCTACACATCCCACAGACATGCAGGCTAAGTTAATTGGTAACTCTTGATAATAGTTTATATGTTGTTTTGCCAATAACATTTAATTTTATCATGGAACCAGCGTGTGGCAACATGGTTTGACATTTAAGTAAGAATTTCACCATCCTCTGTAAATGCACATTTTTGGAATCACCATTTGTTTAATTCAATCAGCCTGCAATTTATTGGTTATCTTTTTATCATGCCATTTAAAACACATATTACAAAACTATCCAAAAATAGTTTCAAATGTTGGAAGATTAAGACTTTTCAAAATATGCAGGATGCTGAGAATGAATTCATGCATTTATTCCTAGAAGGACTGACGACTGCAAAGCTTATTCATTGGCTGTTCTAATCGTTCCTTATGCAGCTTTCAGTTCATTTAAACGGCTGCTGCAAGAATCCTTACAAGAACTACAAAGTACAACCACATAACAACAGTTCTTAAATCCTTACACTGGCTCCCAATTAAGTTAGGGGCTCATTTCAAAATCCTCCTTTCAACATATAAAACCTTAAATCAACAAAGCCCTGCTTATTTATCTGAACTTATCATTATTTAAAAACTAGAGTACAAAATTAAGATCTCAGGGTGCCAGTCTGCTTATATGTTATATAAAATAACATTGGGAGGCCAAGCTTTTAATTACAGCCCTGAAGCTGTGAACTGATCTGCCTGCTAATATAAGAGAAGCCCCTTTAGTCACAGCTTTTAAATCTAGGCTGAAGAATTACTTCTTTTCTGTTTGTTAGTCAGTTGCATATAAATATAAGTATTATAATATTTTAAACTGTTACTTATTCTATTCTATTCTGTCTTTCTTCTCTATATCTGGATGTGGCACTTAGTGCCACTGCTCTACTGTCAGGCTGCTAAAAATAGATAGATAGATAGATAGATAGATAGATAGATAAATAGATAGATAGATACTTTATTAATCCCCAAGGGGAAATTACTTAAATTACTTAATTAGTAGTTAAATTATAACTACTCAATATTAAAAGTTTGTCTTGGATAGAGGATCATTGGAATCATCAGTTGGAAAGATAATACCCAGACTGGATGGTCCCGCACAAGCTCCAGTATAAAATGCCCAAGAAAAGGGCTATGCAGCCAGTTGGTTGAGGTCTCCAGAACTGTAACTGTTTGATTTTGTTTTTGACTTTCTCTTTTACAATTGTGATCTCCTCTGTTGTCCATTGGCCAAAGTTCTTTGATTAATTACTGAACAGATATTGTTAGTTAACATTTATGTTCAATCAGTTTCAACCCTGTTCTCTGTGTGTTTTTAATAAAGCTGTATTTATATGTGTACCAGTTCTGTATTTAGTAATTGGTATAATGTATACATATATTTCAACTGAGAAATGTTCAGAGTGCTCTGCACCCTCACTCAGAGAAAAGCAAATACAAAAATAAGTTGTAATTGTAAAAATGTGACATAATGGCTACTGCTACAGTGAGTGTATGTCCTACAATGCACTGGTGTTCTGCATGGTGACTCTGAACTGCAACAGGAGGGTATGAACTTGAATGGATTGGTAATTGTAAACCGGTGTTGCTTGCCTGAGTGAAGATATGGTATCCCATTGAAAGTTGGTTCCTGCCTCGTACCTGATGCTGCTGGGATAGGCTTTGGAGATGCAGAACTAGTTTTGAATAAAGTACTCCATGGCCAATCTTTATATAAGCAGAGATACCTTTCTGAAATGTTAAAGTTGAAATAAAATTTGCTCATAAGAAAACTATTCAAGTAGAGATTTTAAGGTATCTGATATTAATTGCACTTAAGTACTGTAAGTGGATCTTATCTGGAGTCAGTGTCACAGGAAAGCTGGATACCTATCCCAGCAAGCTTTGTGCTTAAGCCAGCCACATGCCCAGAACAGGGCACCAGCTCATTACAGGGTGAAAACACACATACACACTCACACACACATCAGAGGCCAATTCAGCATCGACAATCCACCTAACCAGCACACATTTGAACTATGAGAGGATACCCATAGGGAGAATGGGCAAATTCCACACAGAGAGCAACCAGGGTGCAAACCCTAGTGTCCTTTCTGTGAGGCAGCAGTACTACCACCCCTCATTTTATATATAGTCATAAAAAAAGAAAATACTCAGAACATCGTCTTTTTTATAGGATTTGTTTCACAATCACTAAAGTATGAGCCAAGAAACTGCAAGAAAGACATTCAGCCCAGGCGGAATCCTTAATAATTCTGTCCTAGTTTAGTGGGATAAGAGCTAATAGGAAAGGCATAGAGGCTTCTCCCACTTTAAGAAGAGATTAATCCATTTCTAAAAACCCCTTCTTAAGACCTAATTATATTTAATTTAAATGGAAAATGTTTTTAGGCATTCCCTGGCCCTAAAAATGACCCTTGTTTTTGTTTAAATAACTAACTCCAAACTAAATGAAAACTGACAGACTTAATTAAATACTTACAATAGTCATCAAAACAAACTGTTTAATAAAGCACTTTACCACTTCTAGTTTCACATTCAAAGGAATGTAATTTTGTTTTTCATGGGCTTTTCCAACTTCTTGACAATGTTTTGGTGCCATGATATCCAGAATACTGTAAGGAATACATGAGAGCAACACATGTGACAAGGTAAATGAACCACAGCACATGTTCACCTCATTGAAGTCTGAAGACCAGCCCTGTCCCATTCAGAAAGCTACACTGCATCAGCAGTGGAAATAACTAAAACTGGGATTGTCCAGCCCTGCTTCAAATATCCGGCTCCTCCATGCTTGGAAGGCCTCCATGAGGACAGTGTCTGAACATTACAGAGACTGGGACTGCTCATCATCAACATCCAGTGTTGCCTTGTTCTGCGGACTACAGCTAGGTGTAATAATTAATAATTCTTCACATTTATATAGCGCTTTTCTCACTATTCAGAGCACTCAGCAATTGCAGGTTAAGGGCCTTGCTCGAGGGCCCAATGGAGCTGAGTCTCTTTTTTTGGCATTTACGGGACTCGAACCAGCAATTTTCTGATTGCTAGTTCAGATCCCTAGCCTCAGAGCCGCTACTCCATGTAAATCGAATGACTCCATAGATAACTGGGTGTTAACAAATTGGGTAAGCCATTGTGCATATTTGCGTAGCCCTTTTGTTTTCTGGTTTAGTATTTCATATATGTTGAGGAAAATATATCAGAGTAAAAGTATCCATTTGTATATGAAAATGTAGCAAAATAAAAGTAAATTAGAAATATTCTCACATACTCAAATACGTTAACAAAGTAATTCTACGTTGTTACTATACAACGCTGTCCACAACCTTTATAGTCGACTAGATGTGCTCGGAAAATGGATGGATTGACAATTATACTGTACCCTTGTGTTTGGTAGGTTACTTTACACTAAAGCTAAATAAATTTCATCATAATGAGTCATTATTACTTCAAAGTCATTTGCGTCTAGAATGTGAGTCACTGGACTGTTACTCTCAACCACATATCCGATCTCTGTGGAAATTTTCATAAAACTGTAATTTGGATTGATAACACATTTTGGATAAAATCTAAATGAATAATTTCAATTAATAAATGCATAATACAGTACACCTAGGGATTGTTTTGTAGCAGCTATAAGACCCAGCTGTACAACTGATGAATACATTGGCTACTTAGATTTGTAAGTCACTTTTAATAAAAGCTAAGTGAAATATTGAAGATAAATGCAGTAGTCACATTATATATTGCAGTCACTTCTGCTGCGCAGCCAGACGCTTATGCCAATAGACATGTGCATACATTTCATATTATGACTTGTAAGTCACTTTGGATAGAACTGCCATTTAAATAAATATGACACACAAAACCAAAATGTTAATCTTAAAGTGTTAAGGTTCACAAGTTCACCGGGAATTTGATTTCTGTAAGAGAATTTAAAGATTACTGCTACTTCATAGATTATTTAGCAGGATTCAAATAGCTAAACTCCCTGAATGCACCGTAAAGATCAAAGGTTTGTTCACAAAGAAAGTGTGAATATTCAAATGAATGATATTTGACTGCAGGTTAAACTTAAAGTATAAGCCTAACATACAGAGAGATTAATATTATTTAAAGGGTGATTTCTGCACTTTGCTACTGTAAAGTCATTTCGTAATTGCTGTGCATTCTTTGTGGGGTTTGTCCTGTAAACAGGTTATAACATAAAATTCTCAAACCTGCAGGCTCTATATAAATGATATATATCACACATTTTGGCATAAATTAATGCTTTATCCAATCTTTTGGGCATATTTAAAACTTCCGAATCCGTTTTAGGGTTACTGGAGCCCATCTAAGTAATACTGGGTGCCATGGCACCTTCATGCACATACCCACACCGTGCCTAATCAGAGTTGCCAATTACCATAATAGTTATGTGTTCTGGATTAGAGTAACCAAGAAAAACACACAGGGCAGTTAAATTCCACACTTGCTGGCTAGGCCAGGAGCAGACCCCAAGACTCAGGGACTGTGGGGCAGCCATGCTAAGGACTTAGAGAGTGTGCCTCAATCAATGCTTTATAACAAAACATAATATTCTCAAATCATACCATGCCATTCTTTTTTCAGCTGTATCCAATATAGGGTTGCAAGAGGTGGAAGCTTTTACTGGCAGCATCATAGCCAAGGCAAGAAGTAACCCAGCACAAGCTGCCAATCGATTGTCAGTCCGTACATGTGCACACTTTATCATTGGTTCAATTAATAATTACCGTTCTCATCTTTTGGGTTGTGGGAAGAAAATTAGAACATTCTTTCAGACACAAGGAGAGCAGGCGCACTACGATTGGCCAGGAGTGGGATTAAAGCCAAAGGCCCTGGACCAGTGTGGCAATAGCACCAGTGTGCCCCAATTATCTTCATTTGGTGTTAAAATATATCACCTGCAGGTTTCAAATCTGGTTTTAGACTTCTTCTGTAGCTCAGAGAACCTTTTAAATATTCTTGTCAACCTTTTTCATTATACTGTGCTTCATTACAGCAGTGTGAGCACACAGCGCAGAGTAAAATGCACTCAGAGAAAAGCAGACTTCCACTCGGGGAACACTTAAATGTGTAATTCATCTTATGAATGTACATTGATAGCAGCCAAACATGGAATATTTTCTTTAATCAGTTAAAAGTTTATTTTTGCACTCAAGGGCAGGTCTGATACTCACAGCAATTGTGAGCCAGTGTTAAATGATAATGCATACTGCTGCTTTTTATTGCTCTTTTCACTTGTTTGATTTTTATTGCTCTACTGTAACTTTTACATATTCTACTATTACCAAAATGTACTGCAAAGGTCAAGAGGGAATATGTTCCACAGATCAAGGCCAAGACATTATTAAATATGAAATGCCTGAAAATACAATTAAGTCTGTGACCCAGATTTATGAACAGATATCATAACCCGGCCTCTCCCTGTTGGCACTTTTGTATTTTCACAGTTAGATGATAACAAGCAAAACAATTCATATTAAAAGCTCCTAATGTGGCACTCAATAACCTGTAGAGCCATTTTAGGCCAATTCCAGGGTTCTTTTAGGCAGTCTTTATGTTGTTGGGATGAAATGGTAAATGTGATACATAAAAGGGAAAACATGCTCAGGCGGTTTATACTTTATGAATCTTCATATATTTGTTCCCAGTCTACCTGGTTTGTTACTTTTAATTGGACATCATTTGATCCTCTAAACCAGTGGTTCTTAAACTTTTTTATCTCATGACTCAATTTTGCCTATCACTCTCCATGGAGCAGCAGCCCCAGGGACCTTGAAAATTCACAGATAAACTGCGATCCATAGTTTAAGAAACACTGCTCTAAGCAACAACTTCTTGAATACAAATTCAAACGTTGCCTACTGGTAATTAATTACTTTGGTTAAAAAAAAAAGTTCAGTTATTGAGAAAATTGTCTTCATTTGTGCATGCTTCATGAGTGAGTGTCACACACACACACGCACACACTTTTTAAAATGGTCTGGCAGGATCAGAGTTCGGTTTCCAACATTCCACCAAGTGAATACCACGGGAGACCAGGGTCATTGAGATGAGAGTTTATGGAGAAGAAAAGGAAAAGTGAAGTCCACCCACTAGCTCCCCTGCTGAGGCATTACAGGCATTTCTTCTTTGCCAAGATCAGTGTTTAGGTAAGCATGGGATAAAATCTGCCATTTCTTTCTCAAATTCACAAGAGGGGTTTGAAGTCAAGGGCAGGGAAAAAAGGGGAGGGATGAGGAAGATCTTTAGCTTTTATAGGACAGCTGTTCTCTCCCAGGTACAGCTTATGAGGAAAGCTTCAGGTTCTTTTTTTATCACAATATTATTCATTATTTCACCCCTTGAGAACAGTGGTAATGCTTTTACTATTGTTTTTATTCAAGCAGAGACCAACAGTGCACATGTGGAAAGAACATTAGAGAAGGAGGTCGTAAGGTATTTTTGTAAAACAATTCACATTCATTTAAAAATATATATGAGGTGTTCAGTTACAAAACAACCATCATGTTTTCTCCAGCTAATAAATGAAGTAAATTAATAATTCTGAGCAAAATCTATTGTAACAGTGCAATTAAAGAATGTACCCCTTTTATTAAAAAAAAAAAAAAAAAAAGATTTTAAATGTGTATTTCTGGTATATAAAAATAACAGACATAGTCATTCTATTACATTCTCAAGCCCACTTAATCCGGGTCAGCTGGAGGAGAACAGAGACCATCTTGGCAGCATTGAGAACAAGGCAGGAACTACTCCTGCGGGGAACACTCACATGCAGTACATGGGGTCAACTTTTAATTTCTAATTAACACAACTTGCGTATCTTTTAGAGAGTAACAGAGAAAAACTCACTTGGAAACACCGGGGAATGTGCAAATTCCACATGGACAACAGGAAGGTGTTAGATGTGAACACAAGGGTGCAAGAGGCAGCAGTACAACTCTGTGGTATCCAGAAAGAAATAGAATTTAGAATTAGAATTAGAAACTAGAGATAATGTGAACAAATTGTGTATTATTGTGGAAAAGAGAGCTTCGGCAGTCCTATGAGCCATCTAGGAATGGTTGTTATCATTTTTAAGATTTAAAGCTGGCTTCACTTAACCCCAAACTAATGAAAAAGTAAATGAGGAAAAAAACTTTCTATATTTAATGCAACTAAATATCACTATGTATAGATTACAGCTGTACTGTTTCAAAACCATAGATGTGTGCTATCTGTATTAAATGTTAACTAAATGCAAATCATGTTGCACAGTCTAATCCTATTATGTCTTTATAATAACAGAAAGAGAAATATGAGTCTGTACACAAATTAATGGTTTCATATTTTAGAATTAATTTACTCTTACAGTAACATGAAAATAAACATGAGTACTTCTCAAAAGCAATATTTGTATTTTTATGTTAAAATATGTTCTAACATATATTTAAGGTTTGCTTTTTCATTTTCTTCTTGCGTCTCTCTCTTTCTGTTTCATTTAAATGGGACTCAGTGCAACTAAAATTCAGGGCTATTATTAAAATTTCCAGGGAGCTGGCTGAAACATGACTATCCAATGAAAATGCCATTAACAGACATTTACACATGAACCCTGCATATGCATGCTTGAAAAGAAGAACATGCAAATAATAAATAAGACTTTATGACCAACACCCTCCGAACCCCAACTCATTAACCCCTCCACCCAAATCCACCTGCCTCCTCCCCTCCTTATTCGTTATATATTGCTTTGGATTTCTGTAAGTCTAATCATTTTCCTCTGATGATGACTCCTGATAGAAGCTGTAAGCTTAGAAATAAAAAACAATTAGATACATAATTAATTTTTGTGGATTTCCATCTACAAATACTATATATATATTGTTGGAGAATTAGTGACGTTGGAAAGTTCAATATGGCGGCTGACAGTGGCTTCATACCACCGAAATAAGTACATATATTGGTTTCGGTTAGCGCAGGGAGCCGCCTACCAAATTTCGTGAAGATGGGGCCATAAATAAGAAAGTTCAACATGGCGGACGTTGTCGACCGTTATGACCGTTAAGCGTGGAATTTCGAAATGAAACCTACTTAACTTTTGTAAGTAAGCTGTAGGGAATGAGCCTGCCAACTTTCAGCCTTCTACCTATACGGGAAGCTGGAGAATTAGTGATGAGTGAGTGAGTGAGTGAGTGAGTGAGTCAGTCAGTCAGTCAGTCAGTCAGTCAGTCAGTCAGTCAGGGCTTTACCTTTTATTAGTATAGACTAACAAAATACCCGCGATTCGCAGCGGAGAAGTAATGTGTTAAAGAAGTAATGAAAAAGAAAAGGAAACATTTTAAAAATAACGTAACATGATTGTCAATGTAATTGTTTTGTCACTGTTATGAGTGTTGCTGTCACATATATATATATAGCAAAATACCCGCGCTTCGCAAAATCAACTGGAATGTTCAAATAAATTATAGAAAAAATCCCAATCTAAATCTGTTAATTTGTTCTGTCGTGAAAAGTGGACAGACATACAGACAGACAGACTGGAATAGGATTTTATATACGTATATATGAAAATTCAGGATTCTTTATTTGCTTTTGGTACAAATACACATAGGATATCTTACTCGATTTGTCCATTCAGATTCATGAAACACATTACAGGTCTTCAACATACAATACACAACAAAAACAAGTACAAAATAATGCAATTACAACCCAGAATATTTACATGACTATGAAGTATGTTGATGGATGTTTAATGTATTTTTAATTTACAGTTTACTCAATCTGTGGCACATATTACTGAGAAGGTGGATCGCTGCTTTGTGTGCCCAACATCCTGGGTTTGAATGCTATATCAGCATCCTCTCTGTATGAAGTATGCTTGCTCTCCCCATGTTCTGCCCATGTTGCTTGGGTTCTCCATTTTATATCCAACATCCACCAGGCGTGCAGGTCTTATTAATTGGCACAAATTATGTGATGTAATGATCTGCCAAGGGCAGGCTCTGGTACCTTAAATTGGATTAAGTGGCATATAGATGTTATGTTAACACTTAATGTATTGACCAGAGATACATTCTATTATTCAGTCATTTATACAGAATACTTTTATCTATGGATTTTCTTGGCAGTTTGCATTGACAGTAAGGACAGCCTGCCCCACTAGTGGAGTATACCACCGGTGACCATGTTATATGTCAGTTCCTTTTTCTGTTCCCTTGAAAGTGACTACTAGAAAAACACATGAATTAAAGTTCATTATCAACAAATTAGAACTTTTGACATTCCATTTAAAAATTAAACACTCTAGTTACAAACTGAAAAAAATAAAACAGTTAAAACACCGTAAATCTAAAAAAATTCCTTTCACTTAAGCAGAGTGAAATCAAAACTTGAGGACAAAAATTCTTGGGCAAGAAGTCAAGAGAAAATAATAATTGGATAGTATGACATTTCTTGCACAAAGCTTGATAAGGCAATTAGTTAGATAAGAAAGAAATATTTTTTTAAATACATAAGATATACTGTTATTGTATGTATACTAGGGTGAACTGTTTTAATCAAACTTTAATGTCCATGTACTAGAAGCTCATGAATACAGTCTAACAATGCTTTAGTATACTGCAGAACTGAAAGACACTTTTAGGCCTCCTATTTCATTGTCTCAGATTTTGACCAACACCTCTTTGTCTGTCTACTCTGTCCTAGATGTATTAAAATGATTTGTAATAACATACTATCATTACGCCTGGTTAAGACCTATTCCAATTACTATCTGCACAATCCCAGACATAGGGACAGTTCACTGCAGGGACAGTTAACATAACTTGCTCATCTTTGGCATGTGGGAGGAAAGCTAAAGTAGCCAAAGACAATTCCAGACGAGAATGTGCAGAGTCCACACAGGCTGTGCTTCAAACCCAGGACCCTACAACTGTTAAACTGAATTGCTAACCACTACATTACTATGTAGTATAAACGCCTCAATACTCTTAATGGAGGATGAAGTCTGGAGAGTATTATAGATTGGGAGGCACTCTGTCTGAAAAAGAGTGGTTTATCGATTACTACATTTACTACTACTGGAATTGTTCTGTTCTGTATATTGTATTGTATTGACCCCCTTCTTTTGACACCCACTGCACGCCCAACCTACCCGGAAAGGGGTCTCTCTTTGAACTGCCTTTCCCGAGGTTTCTTCCATTTTCCTACAAGGTTTTATTGGGAGTTTTTCCTTGTCTTCTCAGAGAGTCAAGGCTGGGGGGCTGTCAAAAGGCAGGGCCTGTTAAAGCCCATTGTGGCACTTCCTGTGTGATTTTGGGCTATACAAAAATAAACTGTATTGTATTGTATTGTACATTTTGCTTGAATTCAAAGGCACTATAGCCAGTCATGGTAAAGTGACAGATAGTCATGAAGCAGCCTACATGAAATATAGCTGGCATATTTCATAAATGGATGGATGGGTGGAAGGGACAGTAACACACTTTATGGCAAAGTTAGCAAAATTCTTCTTGCTTGACAATAATTAAGCCTTTCAAAGTCCTGAACCCACTATGTATTGTGCACATCCCTGATCACCCACCTACCTTAGAGGTTCCAATTTAACAGACTCCTGTAACTTTGTCATCTATCTCCCAGTTCTCTAACCCATTCAGTCTAGTCCTGGACTAGCAGAACTATAAGCAGAATGCTGTGTCATTTACGTAATGCAGGAACATAAACTGAGGCTAGGGATCTGCACTGGCAATCGGAAGGTTGCCAGTTCAAATGCCATAAATGCCAAAAGGGACTCTGCTCTGTTGGGCCCTTGAGCAAGACCCTTAACCTGCAATTGCTGAGCGCTTTGAGTAGGGAGAAAAGTGCATTATAAATGCAAAGAATTCTTATTTATTATTATTAAACACTGCACTAAAATAACATTCTGAAAGTTTCTATTATATACTAGAAAAATCACTTATTTTATTTTATTGAGCTCATGCCTTCTAATTATTTTGGGTCAATGGCATTCATACATATTGACTTGCAAAAGTATGTCTTCCACAAGCGTAACTTCAAGGCAACAAAGGATAACTACTACATGTGGATCTGTCGAGCGACACGCCTGTTAAGCACATTTGAAGAAGATTGTGACAGGTGTGAGTGGTGCAAATGTCCACTCTTAAAAGATATACCCATCTGTGTTTTGAGCCTGCCTAATCCAATTCATGGTCACACAGTCAGGAACCAACCCAGGACAGGGCACTACGCACTTCTGAAAGGTGACTACTTTATTCTAGTTGTGTTTCATCAATTAATTTATTAATTTGCAAAGCCACTTAATCTAGTTAGCCTCCCGTGTAAGGCAGGAATTAATTGTGGATGGGACACCACTCACTTGTGAAAGACAAATATTATGTCTTATTTATTAATCCTTTTTCAAATCCACTTAATCTGGGAAGCACTGGGCACAGGGCAGAAATCATCCAAATGACTTACTTTTGAAAGATGACTATTTTTTTTTTATTACATAAAAAATGCAACATTCTCAGACCTGATTAATCCAGTTCAAGGTTGTGGCCTGTCCTGGCAGCATTGGGTGCAAGACAGTAACCAGCCTTGGGTAGAATGCCAGACCACTGCATGATCCACTCATACACACACCCATCCGTTCCTACTCATATGGGACAATTTAAAGTCATATCTTATATTTCAGCTAAGAAGAGCTCTGGTATGTTCTGTTAGACAAAAAAGAAAAGCACAGCATATTTTAAAAGAAATAGAAAAATATCTTTTAACTGGTAGACATTAAACTGCAAAGTATCAAAATGTTTCAAAACCAGGGTCACTGTCTTTTGACAACACTCAGACCCTTATCACTGGGCATCTCGCCATCAGTGCCTATGACTACTATTAATCCAGTTCGGGGTTTTCTAGCCCTATGTTCTCATTTATTATTGTCAGATATTTCCTTTTCCCGTCTTCTCCCATGGTTTGTGTACTGCCCCCAATTTGCTGTAACTGCTATGACAGGCAGGCTAAGGCATGGGATGTTAAACTGGTTCCAGCTTTTGCTTTTGACATGCCGTATAATCACTTAATGTAATAATTACATAAATAAACTAATGAATAATTGTAATGAGTATTGGCCTTGTAAGTTGGCTTTGTTATATGTGTAATCTATCTATCTATCTATCTATCTATCTATCTATCTATCTATCTATCTATCTATCTATCTATCTATCTATCTATCTATCTATCTATCTATCTACATCTTTATTTTCCAGGAAACTCATCATAACACCCACACCTTTCCCAAGGATGGTATCTTTGAGAGCTCCATATAAGTGGAAATGTAAGGGAGTAAGACCTGTAGGGTGGATAGGGAAAAACAGTCCATCCAAATTTTGTGATGGCTTCCTATGTTTTTTACGTACAAAATGAAATTTTGAGAGCCAGCTGTGTATGTGTTACTAATTGGATTGTTTTGTAGTTCTGCAAGAGAGGCACAGTAGCACAGCGGTAGTGCCGCTACCTTGCAGTAAGGAGACTAGTGTTTTCCCTGAATGGAGTCTTCATGTTCTCCTAGTGTCTGCATGGGTTTTTCCTCCGGGAGCTCTGGTTTCCACCCACAGTTCAAAGACATGCTGGCTAGACTGATACTAAATTGGCCCTGGTGGGTGAGTTTGTGTTTGCCATATGATGGACTTGTGCGCTGTCTGAGGTTTGTTTCTGCCTTGTGTCCTGTGCTAACTGGGGTAGTCTCTAATACCCCCTACGACCCTGGTCTGGATTAAGAGGCTTAGAAAAGGACTGACTGTAGCTCTGCAGCTGCAAGAAGGACTTTTTATATTAACCACAGAATTAGTTGAAGGCATTTGAAGGCATTTCCTTTTCCTTTTTATTAAAGTATAGAAAATGCTGCGTATTATTTTTTTGGAAAACGTGTACAATTTTTTTCAGTGCTCATTTATCGATATCGTAATTAATTTACACATCTAAGAATATTGCTTTTTATTTGAATGATGACAGAAAACAGAAACAAATACAAGGCTGGGTTCATCCTATTTTCATGCAACAAAGTCATATATTTGGCCTCAAATCAAGAGATTCTATAAGTAAACAGATTCTTGACTCTTGTGACATTTCCTCAGGGAAGATACTGTTTGTATGTAATTATCCCATTCTGGAATGTGGCTCATCCTTTTAATTCTTTTAAATATACAACAAAACGCACTAGTGAAAAAGAAAAGAGAGAGCGAGACAGAGATGAGGGAACATAATTCTTTCTTTATATGATTAGACACAGTTTAAAGCTGATAAACCTTTCTTAAACTCTTACATCACTATAATTAGGTTAATTGTATACTTTTATATTAAATAAGAACATTGCAACTTGTTATAATCTGACCCAAGACCTGATTTATTGCCGTTTCACATGAGTAAAACACACCAGGTCTTTTCAGTCAGGGAACACATGACAATATTCTTTAGGAATGAAAAACATAATGATAAATTAATACGCTTTAAAAATACAACAATCAAACAATTTTGCTTTGTTTCTTTTTCATTTTCAAGTTAAATTAATGACAAAGCAGTAGTTTTAGGGAAATAATAGTGGCAATCAGCCATTTTGGTTCTGTGTATTTTTATGTAGAGTTTTGGAAGGCCACAATGCAAGAGCAAATCTTGGATGGCGTGTGCAGGGGAATATGATTTTTTTAAAGTGTAGTAGATATTTCTTGTTAAAGTTTTAAGGAGAATTATAGGCAATAATGATATGATGTACAGTATGTTAAAATTGTAAGTGCACTTTTTCTTTACTTGAACTTCTTACAGCCACAGAAAGAGGTAGTGTTAGTACAGACAGATGGCCGTTTTACAGAGACTGGATTTGTCTGCGGTCAGAAAAGCAGACAGATACCTTAAATAGTAAAATTATATTTTAAGAAAGGTTAAGATTTAATGGTCTTTTTCTGATTTTTTCACATACGTAAAAGCAACAACCTTGAACCATTGGTTATATTTCTGCAGGCATACCTTGTGAACCTGTACTGATACGGCCTGTCAAAATGATGTTAATCAAAGAGGGTCTAGGGATGTCCACCTTGGTCCTGAAAGCTTTTAAAAGTCAAAAGGTAAAGTGTAAATGGGAGAGAGAGAATAGCCAGGAAGAAGGAGAAGAAAGGAGAGCTAAGAAGACCATGTCAAGAGATCAGCAAAGTAACCTTAAGAGACTCAAAACCTCACACATTAAGTGTGTGGACCAGCATGATCTATGATAGCTCCTGAAATATTCCAGGTTGTATTAACTGATTGCTTGCTCCTCTTGCTCGCCTTGCCATTTGGAGTATAAAGAAAAAAAGAGATGTCCTCTACTGGGAGAAGTGAAGCGCTGTAGCAGTCAGACGATCCATAGTCCCAGTAGCAAGTATATTGCGTTTGAGGGCTGTTTCTCTTTCCAGACCAGAGGCCTCATGTATAAACCGTGCGTACGCACAGAAATGTTGCGTAAGAACATTTCCACGTTCAAATCGTGATGTATAAAACCTCAAGTCTTAAAGCCATGCACATTTCCACGGTACCTCATACCCTGTTGTACGCAAGTTCTCCGCTCAGTTTTGCAGACTGGCGGCACCCAGCGTCAAAGCAGTGGTGCTGTTCCTGTGTGGTTATCCTTTCTTTTCCTGACATGGCTTTATAAATACACTGAAATTAACCACATATTGTTTATTAATTTAATGCATCTGATTGTAATTAACCAGTAACAATATAATGGTCCATGGAATGGTCAAACTTTTCCAAATACCATAGCTGCTTTAGCGTTATTACTCTCACTGAAACTTATTTTATTTCTTTCAGCTGTTCACGTTAGGGTTTGCCTAACGTTGCAGTGCACCATCAGAAAGAGAATCATCGGTATACAGCATCAAGCACACACTGCCTCAGCCATGCTTCCTATTTGAACTGTTTCTCACATGGCAAACGCTGCAAACCTTTCCTGTACGGACTGTGCGGTTCAGAAAGAGTTTCATCCCAAGAGCTCTAAACACACTCAATCAAGTGCTCCTTGTCGAACTATCTGTACTTATAAGTAGAATTAACTCACTGTAAACTTGCACTACAGTTATAATATTGCACAACCTGAGCCACTTTATAAAGCACGTATTTACATATGATGACGATATCATTTTAAGATGAAATGCAGCAAAATATGTTTATTATATTATACAGATAAAACTTTAACTTCATTTAAATAATCTATATTGTTAATAATTAAAGGTTGTTCCTGCCTCACATTGTATGCTTCACTGGGACTGGCGTGAAGGATAGAATAATTAAACATGTACTACGAAGATATTTCAATGTTCCTTAAAAGTTTTGAAGAATCGGCGCTCTCAGCTTACAGATGGCTTAACGTCTATTACAGAGCTGATTGTGTGGTGATCGGTTACACTGAGAAAGAAAATAAAGGACAGGGATTGGAGGTTAGTACGTTTGAAAGAGACAGTACTGCAGGGCCACCAAATCCCAGGGGCCGCCATGGCAATATATATTGAATATAAAACAGAAAGAGAAAATAACGACACAGCTAAAAATGCAGCGGCAAATTTCGACAAAAGTTAAACGCTTGTGTCATGAACATTGAGGCGGCTATGCAGTGTCGGACGTGGCCATCCAACATGCATAAGATACCATATTGACATTGGCGGGCAAAGGGGCCACTGATTCTTTCTCTGCCCAGGGTCGCCACGAGCCTAGAGCCGCCCCTGAGTACTGCTGCAATAAATTATTTCATCGAAGGTCACGCACAATCACTGCGCCACCGAGTTTCCATGTTTAATAACATACTTTAACTCCTATCATCATGAAAATGATATCACGTATACATCTCAGTATTATAGTTATTCAGAGAGCTGTAATATCACGAATGTAATGGATTCTGTGTCCTGTTGGAGGAAGACAAATCCAGTTTAAGAAGCACGTAGTGATTCACACACATAGAGCACATAGAAGAACACATACAAAACAAAGCATTTAACGTGCTACTTTACTTACAATGTGATTGAGAAACTAGTTAATTAAACGATTTTAAGATGAAGTTTATGATGTTCCACTTTAATGACAAAATAAACTACGTGTTTAAAGTGGAAATTTCAAGATTGAAGTTGACATTTCGTGCTTTTTTCCTACTGTGTGCCTTTTTTTTTCTCTGTAACCTAATAAGCTTTCATATGACACTCAGACGGTGGGCTGCGACTTGACTTTTCACAGCAACTTTGATATATGACAACTTCTTTTTCATTTCGGACACTGTGTGACTTTGTGAACTTGAGTTTCTCCGACACGCTATGTCACTTGATCAGCTTCCTATTGTTGTTTATACCACTGTTTAAACCAACAAATAGTATGGTTTTCCTTCCCTCCACTTAGTATTTGCTGAAATTCTTCCATTTTCCCTCTTGCTTTTCCCATTGTCTTTTCACAGAATGCTGAGCTTAAGGGCTATTTAGATTGATTTGCATATTCAAAGAGGCATAATTCAGGGAGGAGTTGAGGCGGGACAGCAGGCGTGTGCACTAGTGTTACTTTTCACACTGACCGGGATTTATGTAGTGGAAGAACATGGAAGTTGGAGAACGCACAGATACCTGCATCTGGATTTTTCTGTGCGTAAGCACAGTTCGGCTTTTGTTATAGTGCGAATTCTACGCAAGGCATTATACATGAGGCCCCAGGTAGATGAAAGAGTAAGAGAACTACAGCAGAGGTGGTAGACATATGTGTGAGTCTACATAACAAAAAATGTGAGAGTAGGAATAAAAGAAGCTATGTTTTAGGATAGGGTCACTGTAGAACCCTTCAAAGATAAATCAGTGTTCCAGTCATTCACTGCATCTATCTGATTTATACCACACTTACTCCAATTTGCACAAGGCAAGGACCACCCCTAGATAGGCACCAATGTTTTTCAAGAAACACCCTTGGAAACATCCATACTTGACCAATTTACATGGCGAAAGTGTGAAATGATGACTGGGTTTGAAAGTCTGCTGGAACTTTGATGTGCCAGCAGTAACCTCTGCACCATCATGACACTGTATGGCCTAAATATTACACATACTAGTGTGGAAAATTCAGAAAGCCAACTGTTATTAAGACAATGTACAGCTGCAATTGCAAGTAAGTTTAACATTGAGCCGTGTTGTTTAACATAACAGAATTTTAAAAATACAGCTGTCACACATGCACATCTGTGGATCACTCTGGGTTGAGAGGGGGTGCTCATGCTGTCCTTCCAGGACCTCTTACATGCAACATGGGCCCCTGGGCAAAATAGTGTGCTGGGGCCCCTGTTTTGACAGCAAAACAGAAATATATGTAGGCATTAGAAACATCCTAGGTTCTGAGCTCCCGGCCCTCCATCCAGTGCCCATATGTTAAGACGGCCCTGTAACATTCTCTTCTTTTGATCTTAATGAGGTCAGTGGGCTCCGCCCCTTCTAGTCCTCTGCCTACAAAGCCCCCAGTTGCTGGAAGGAGGCGTTTAGTTTGGAACAGACTGCACTGCAGGATGGCGCTCCTTACACCCTGACCAGAACACAACAAATTACTTAGCCTGACAGCTTTCTTGTTTCAATACTTTTTGATCATTGTACTGGCGTGCATAGTGGTCCTTCAGGTTATTTTCTGGACTGATTTAAAAGGGGACAACCTGGTTGGCACCCCAACAGTTATCTGTGGTACTTGCAGTACTTCACTCAACCACATAACACATATAAAATAGTAAAATAAGCTATATGAAATAAAGCCATTCTTTTTATTTCATATACAAAGTATAGGGAAAGTATTGGAATCGTCCAAAAATTCGATTTCGAGATTTTCATGAATCTCAACATTTTAGACCTCCCTGAGTCCAAAAATACCATTTTTTTGGAATTTTGCCTGTATGTATGTTTGTGTGTGTAAACACGATGACTTGAGTACACTTTCACTTAGATCAACCAAATTTTGCATACAAGTATTAGGCACAAAACATAGATTTCTATCAACTTTTAGGCTATTTCCGCTAAACAGAAGTGTTACTTTACCTGAAAAGTTTCTACAAAAATATTAAAACTCTGAAAATTTCACATCATATTATGGTAAAGCACCAGATTCTAAACACTTTTTGTCTCTTTGCATTTTTTCGAAAAACAGTTTTCGAGATAATCACAATTTTATGTTTGACATTCAAATGGTAATACATGCATATCTGAGAACGTTAATGCTTTACATAAATGAAATTTTGTGTACAACTATTACATTACACACATTACTAAAGTCTCTTGCAACTTTTGATCCACTTCTGCTTGCTGAAAGGTGTAATTTACCTGAATTGTTTGCTAAAATAAAATTATCATGGCAATTTTTTAAAAAATGTATAAGCTATATGAAGTAAAACAATTTTTTTTGTTTTAATTGATCAACATTTTATAAACAGGATGGATGTGTTTTGCCTCCCAATGTTCTTGATGCAGTTTGTAATCTGTTAAGCACTTGTCTGCCCTTTACCTTCACAATGCTATTGTTAATTTAACCACTTGCAGAATTTGGAATAGGCCATCACATAGTGCTAAATAACAATATTTATTCTTAAGGAATCAAACCTAAATAAAAGCACAACCACAATATGCTGTCAGGTACTGCTGACATGCAAGCAGGAATTTCAACATAATATGTACACATCACAATAAATTTGAACTTGAAATTGACTTTAAAATTTTTACTTTTAATAGCAGATCCAATTATGAAGAGCTATATCTGCTCTTTGCTAAGACGTTTATTTTAATGGTTGCGAGTTCACTTTATGAAAACAAAAAAAGAGAAGGGAGTGATACACTATCAAAATGTATTTATTTCCTATACACAAACAAATCAATACACACACAGAACGGCAAATGTTCTACACTGACAGCATTACAGTAATGATACATGGACATTTTGGCCCCTAGAATTTACATTAAATAAATGGTCACTCTGATAGACAAAATGAATTAGACTGTTATCATTTGCTTAATTTTTATAAGCCTTATTCAGAGGGATGTTTCATAAAACACTTTGTGAAATTGCTTTAGTGGTGTACTTTACATCATTAACATTTCTACTTAAATAAACATTTCTTTCAATTCTTGTGCTAACATGACTGCCTTGTCATTTTTAATTATCTTTACACTCCACACAGAAGCTAATTATTTTAGTTTTTATCAACATCATTTGATTGCTAATGACAAGGGTGCCACAGCTCCATATTTTTGTCAGGGCTTTCATTACCAAAGTGGCCTTTTTCAGAAAATCCTCATAATTAAGCATTCTCCCCTTTAGTGTACCTAATCTGCATACAAAAAATCACCAAGTGTGCTTCAGTAAAGAAATTATCCCACAAAAGCCAAATGAGTGCTTCAAGCTTTTTCTGGGAAGGGAAATTCCGTGCTCAGTCCAGTGTGAATGGGTTAAGTCGCAGCGGGAATAATGACATCAGGAAAGTAAATGCACACCATGATGTCATGTCCGGGTACATGGTGAACAGCAGTAATGCATGCCAAAGGATTAATAATATACAGATAATGAAGAAAGAATACTTCTTTTAGCAACTTAGACAAATGTGAGATGTAATGGACTACACAGTGCTTTTCCTCAGTTTCCTAACAGGAGAATGTCAAGTTTATAAATGGTTCTCCCTGACCATGGCATGACATGCACTGTGCTCCTGCATGCAAACCTGAAATTCAAAGAAGATCATTTTGACATGCTGGTGATAAATCTCTGCATATGTGGTGACAGTGAAAAGAAAATATGAAAGTGTGCTGTTTGGCATTTAGAAAGTTAAAGCAGTTATTACAGCTCTAATGAGAGCCAGGCAGAGTACACTCTAAAGCTATTGCACTCTTGCACAAAAAGAATTATTTCCCAGGGGAATTAGCACCCCACACTCCCATAATTATTACTGAATTATAAATTAATAATTTATAAACACACAATTTTGTCCATCCCATATCTTAGAGGTGACTATGAGGGCGATAAATATGAAATTAATTGTAGTTGCCCCTTCATAGGAAAGAAACAATCAGGTAGATCTACAGGAGCAGATCAAGAGTAATCGCTCCCCTGTCATGATGGACAAATTATTTAGAAATTTGTGAGGGTGCACATCAGGCAACTTTAAAAGGAAATTTTCACCAGTTCTAAAAATATTTAAATAATAGTTGTTTCTCTTTAAAACCAGAACACTTTTTGTGTTGATTTCTAACTTTAGTCGAACAAAAAGAAATACTTTAAATGTAATAAAACTTTTTCATATATTTTTAAAAAATGTACTATATTTCATTTTTAGTGGCCGTGACTGTTAGCTGTTTAAAGTTCATAAGGATGGGTATCATTAGGATGTAAAGTATAGAGTTCAGTATTTGCATCCATCCATCCATCCATCTTTAAACTCACTTTAAACTAAATATAAGCTTGTAAAGAACCTGAGTTAATTCTGTTAGCAGTGCATGTAAGTAGAAATGAATTCCTGAGTAGTGTGCCACGTAAATATATGTGGCTACTGCGCTCCTGCCTTAACTAAGTAAACTGTTATTTCAATGTTTTGATGTCAAACTGGCTTTGCTCAAGTTTAATTGTAATGTCGCAAGCATTTATATACAATATGTTACATGGGAATATTATAATGTTTTCTATGCTGATTTTTAAGATTGTCAACATCATCATCATCATCATCATTTTCTTTCTGCTTTTCCAGGTGTTCCAGCTATTTAAGGCATCATTTACTAATGAGCACACTAGTAGGTCCGACACAGGAGTCTTTCTGCAGCTTTTTAGCAGACAGTGTCGTTTGCCCTGATGTCGACTCTGTTTGTTGTTAATTGAACTTATTAAGATCAAATTAAGAAAGAAAACTCCACAGGAAAAAGAAAGATGACAACAGAGACTTAAACGTTTAAAGTTATAGTACAAATATAAATGTCTAAATTTTGTATAATTGTAAGTCTCACACTGCTATGCTTTTATGAAAACAGAATAAGAAAAAAAGACAATGAATTTAAACAATGAGGTTTATCAAAGGTGAAATGACTCAATGATTGTAAAACTGGTTGGAACAAAAATTTCCAGTCATTCCGAGACCTCAGACCCGAACTTGCTGTACATACTGTATACTGTATGTTATATAATGTTATATATCATTATATTTGTCAACACAATCCACCCATATGCATTTATTCATATTCATAAGTGTGCTCCTGTCCTGGCATCGTTTTACATGCTCTTTATGCAAAATGTTCAATCCAAGCCATAGTCATATGACCATATTCTTCTTTATCTCAGTAAATCCTTAAATTTTTAATTCTGCTTTAGGGATAAATTCGGTATTTTCAAGTCAAAGCTATTTCTTCAGAATCAGGGTATATAGTAATTAGCTATATTTTGGTACCCATTAGCTTCATTAGAAAATGCAAAAGCATGCTAATAATTTTTTTAAATGTATAAAATATGCTTCACTTTAGAATACATTTTAACGTGGTAAATTAATGTATACTATGATTATGATGTAACATTTTCGACTTGAAAAATACCAAACATATCCTTTAATACATGGCAAGAACCAGCCTTGAATAAGGTATCATCACCGGGAATGCACTGAGCTGTGAACAAACAAGAAGATATTTAGAAGAAGGGTTTGGGGTTTCCACATGTAGTATCTAGTTTAAAGAAAGTGCATTTCTAAATAAATAAATACATGTAGAAAAGGGCTGTCGTCACCAATCTTGTTAACTCTTAGCCTGTTGCTACTTTTTACAGGTGTGACTTCCTTGAAAGCTGGTTCATCTATGAATGCCGTCTTTCAGTGCTTCGTTACTTTATAAATGGTTGGTGCTGAAAGGGGTGGGACTTGTGGAAGAGAGGAGGAAGTGATGTCAGTTGTCTTTTGGTGACTTTTCTTCCATTTTAAGGGGGGAAATGGAGACATAGTTTTTTACGGTGCACTCCCCTATAGTTTACCCCTTTATGTTTACCTTCACCATAATATATGAGACACTCCCAATGCTCATGTGTTTGACACAGTTAATGCAAACTGTAGCTCTTAAGGATTTGAGAGAATAACCAGAACAGCCCATGGGGAAGAAAAAAAAAAAAGAAAGAAATGGAAAGAACTGCTGACAGTCCAGGCTGGCATTTGAATTGAGTCGACTGAAGACACAAAGCAGCAGCTCTCATCACTGTGCCTCCTGATATTTCATGTACAGCATCTTCTATTAATAGTGCTAATGTGCAGAACCATGCAAATCATTTAACAATAATAGAGAATCAGGAAAATCGTAAAAAAAAGAAAAAAAAAAGTTTGTTCTATTCTGACAATTATAATTCACAATACAGAAAATCCCTGGGGTATTTTATAGCTGCTTTGACCTAAACACACTGCTCAGGTTAAAAAAGGCAAGTTACAACACAGGCAGGAGTGTTAAATTTAAAGGTGCTCCAGATGCTGTTAATCTCACTTGGTTAGTTAATACTACCAGTCGCAGTCAGCTGGGGTTTTCAGTCCAACAGAAGTATCATTCAACAGAAGATGGCTAGCAGAGAAAACCTCCAAAACTCACAGAGGATTTTAATTGAAAAATGATTTCCATTTCAGTCTGCAATTGCTCCATCCTGGGTATGACGTTAACCCGCATCCAGTCCTGCATGTAGGCCCGCCAATCTGCAGAGAAAAAAACTGGGGATTGGTGACAGAATTGGCACTCCACCTACCATAAAATCCTCACATTGGTTCTATTCCATCTAAACTAGTGTGGTGCTGAGGTGTCACCCGTTGTATGGCTGCACTTGGGTCCTAGTCTGGGATCTGAGTTGGTTTGTCATGTGGTGGGTCTGACAATGCGCTGTATCAGCGCGTGCCCCTAACCTCCTCCTCTACTATTGACTTCTCTTTTCCAATGATGCTTGGTCAAAAATCAGGTCTAAATCCCACCGGGAGCTAAAGATGTATCCATCCATCCATCCATGTTCAATGAATGATTTAATCATTTTTGGTATTACAGATTATAATATAGAAATATGAAGGGGCCTGTATGTTATGTTCATCATTTTGCAACACAGCTTCATGTCAAAATGTTACATTTGTTCTTTCTTTGCGTTGAAAAACAAACTTCTTAAAAATTCTATCCATATATGCAGTATTTCTGCCTGCTTATGTAATTCAGAATCATAGGGAATCCATAAAGGAATTCTCTAAAATTTGTCTTGTGTTATACCAGCTTAAATTTAATGTGCTTTAGACTTTGATTTACTATTTGATCAGTTACTACTGACGGGCTGAAATGTGCAGCAGCTGTATGTAGGGAGCATGTGTTGATATTTTTCATTTTGCATTGAGCTGTTTTGTGTAGTATTTTGTAAAGTATCATAAATTGTTTTCAATATAAATGGCATTATACACAATAAAAGGAGAATTAAGTGATTCACTTATACCATCCATTTATACCATTTAATATTTTAATAATGAATTCTTAAATATCTCCATTCCAATAAAAGTGTGATTTGGTTAAACAATTTCACATATTTACTATAAAACATAACAGGTCAGGCTGCTGTAGTTATGGACATCTGAGAAACAAACACACACACACACACTCACACACACACACACACATACATACATACATACAAATAGGCAATTACTTAATTTACAATTCATGATCCCTTCACTTGTGCCAGCACAGGAAGAACGTACTGCGTATGTCAACTGTTACAAACTGTACTTTGGAGAATCAGAATGATGCTTAGTGGATCGTTTTTGTAGAACACCTACAAAGCATCAAAATTAACACTTTGACATCTTCTGCTGCCAGACATTTCAACACTAATGATCACACAACAGAAGGCATCATAATTTTGGGAAAAAAGTACTGCTATCAGAGAAATGTGACACCAAAGGAAAAAAGTATATGTGCGATTTCAATCTGTGCACCTTGAAACTTGTTGCAATAAACTATTCATTTAAAATTATTCAAGATATACTTCTTCAGGGTTTTTGTTTCTTAACAATATCTATTTTTTTCTTTTTAAAGTTCTGCCATTAGCCAAAGGAATGGTTACATACAATTTTATCTATCTATCTATCTATCTATCTATCTATCTATCTATCTATCTATCTATCTATCTATCTATCTATCTATCTATCTATCTATCTATCTATCTAGTCCTTTTGTGTCACTGCTCTTCTAATATTTATTACATTTGTTCATAATAGATTTGAATATTTTCAAGAATGTTTTTTCCAAAATGCATTTCTTTATAGCTACTTTATACCAAAACCATATAAAACACTTGTGTGACCTCATCTGGAATATTGTGCTTATTATTTTGTCTAATATTAGGAAAACAACATAGGTGCATTATAGAAAATTCAGAGAAGAACGACTAGGTTTATCCCAGCTATGAGTAAAGACTGAAGGAGGAGGTGAACATTTTCAGTTAAGACAATAAAGGATTTAGCAGTGATATGATTCATGCATTTAAAACTACAAAAGGAATTAGTCAGGTTGATTCCAGTAGTTACTTTAAAATACATTCTTCAGGATAAACACAAGGAAACAGGTGCAAACATGTTAAAGATACATTTTGCACAACAGGTACAAAGTCTACAATATATAGAGTTGTGGTCTCACAAGGTATAATAATTGATGCCAAAAAATGTTGGGGTGCCAGCCAGGTCACCCCATTTAATTAATGTGTGTCACACACGTGCAATTGGGAGACAGCTGAATGGCCTAAATGATAGTAATTCCATGTCAGACCAGGGAGCGGTGGGGTGCGCTGACTGTCTCTCTCAATCTCTTGCAGACCATTCATGGGAAAAGGGTTCCGGCACCACTGATGATGTCACTTCCGGTCCCAGCGCCAATGATGATGACACTTCTGGTCTCGATGTCATCACCTCTGGTTCCGGTGCCAATGATGATGTCACTTCCGCCGCCAACATCACTTCCAGTTCCAGCCCCGATGATGCATTTCCTTTACTGGCCTTTAAACCCACCATCATACATCCATACTATCAGTGCTATTTTGGACTCAAACCTGTGAACATCTCTGTTCAATTTTGACAATTATCAACTGCACGCCACACATTACATCAGTTGCTGGGGACACTCTGCTGATTGCCCACTGTTGTGACAGAAAATTAAAGTCATAGGCCTATTACGGACATCAAAGCCAGTATTACTGTCAGAGAAAATGACAGGCATTTTATGGAAATACAAACCAGTATTACTGTGAGAGAAATTTAAAGGCACACAATACACTGACGCATATTACAGCCACATACAAGCCAGTATTACTGTAAGAGAGAATATTACGGACATATCTACTAACAACATGCCACCCAAAATAAAAAAGCACACGTCAAGTAGGACAAAAGACACAGACAATCAAATCCTATATAAGCAACATCTCCTGGAAGAACGGTCAGCTCAACAAGTAAACATCAACAAAAGAAAGGCTGAAAGACAAAGAAAAATACGAGCAAATAGATCGATTGAAGAAAAAGAAAATGAGCGTCAGAAAAACGCTAAAAGAGAGAGACTCAGAAGAGCAAACCTTACAAAAAGTTGGGCATTTACTTGCCAGAACCAGTATTCCGCCACGGTCAGTTATATGTTGCATTATCAAGAGTTAGAAGTTTTCCAGATGTTGTTGTCAAGGTTGTAGATGGTCCTGAACAAGGCAAACTCTTGCCAAACCCAGAAAGAATATTTACAAGAAATGTTGTCTGTAATGAAATTGTACAGAAAAATTTCATGAGGTAAAAAAATAGAAAATTTTTCCTAAATATCTTCTTCAGATATTGTGTCTTACAGATTATTACAAAGTTTTACAATAAGGCAATATTAATTATACTTACTGTATTGTCATATACGTTTCTACTTTATTTTTATTATTATTTTACTTTAGGCTTCTTGCAAAAATATTTTTGACAACAAACAGAATGAGGTAAGGTCCCTTGCCATTTAACATAGACTGGTCCTACTAATGTTTATGCACTACTGTTCTAGCGCCCGTTATTGTAACGGGCTTAATGTCTAGTACCTAATACTTTTCATTCTGAAATTAACAAAATCGATGGATGCACAACCAGAGTCTATTGCCTCGTCAACATTTCCCCAACCCCCAGCAAATCTCTGATAAAAATCCTTTTCAATTGCTGTAGTCACAAACCCTGGTAAGTTGTTAGATCAGACAAGGTACCAAAGCATGGCAGTACATTTCTAATTAACTCATTAAATATTCATTATATTACACAAGGAGCTGTGGGAGGGAGGTTTTGCTGTGGAAAGTAGAAAATATATTATTTCTTTCATGTTGTTTATCTGTTTGGTTTTCAAATGAATCTGAGTACAAACAACATTTTTTTTAAATCTTAAATGTAAATATTATTCATAACTTGCATATTTTGCAGTTGTCATAATGATAATAGCAATATGGGTTATGGTGTTTTGGAACATGGTTTATTTCTCTGGGCTAGCAGAGCTCAGTGCCATAAATACAGAAGGAGCATAAAGATTCACTCACTTGACATTTGCTTTGTATTCCTTTTCATTTGATTCTTCATGTGCAACATTCTTAACCATAGCAGAAACATGAGAGTTACCTGAAATGAAAGCTCTGAACTGGCCTGATTGTGCTTTGTGATGGACTGATGCTCCGTCCAGGTTTGCTTTGTGCTTTTGCCTGGTGCTGCCAAGGATAGATGCCAGCTTCTTACAACTGTCAATTGAATAAGCAATTGAAAAAAATGGATGGATGGACCCGACTTTGGTTTTATATATTACATATTGTGTATTGGTGCTTGTTGGCAATGTATCATTTATTATTACTGTTAATCACCTTACTAAGGTTTTTATTACCACTTCATCACTCATTTATAATAAACACATTCTGCTTTAGTAATGACACTGAAAAAACTTCAGCCTCTACAAAGAAAACGAAACAAACAGATATATTGTACATCTGCACAGACAATAGACAATATCCTTTTTCTTTCCTACTCTGTCAATTTTAGTGATGTAACATTGACCACTTCTGTTTGTTCTCAATTGTTGTATTCAGTAGGCGATGTTTCTACGCTTTCTTCTGTGTTTTCAGCATTGTGCACATCATGATAACAATCACGCCATCAACATAACGTAATATTCTCAAATCCACTTAATGCAATTCAGTTCTGCACAGGGCGGCAACCCATAGTGGCTGCACTTGGCACAAGACAGAAATCAGCCCTATGCTGGGCTCTTGTCCATTAAAGGAACTATTGATGTGCACACCCACACTCACACTCACACTCAAGCAGGGGCCAATTTAGAGTCATCAAATGACCTTACCAGTACGTCTTTGAGGATGTGGGATTAAAACCCACATCAACTGTTCTTATATTTTAAGGAGTCTCATGGACTGCTTCAGTTCAATTCATTTGGTATAGTGCTTTCCACTGAGTGTAGTCTCAGAGTGAAGTAACAAATTTACAGATAAAATGCAGTACAAAATGCATACACATAAAGATGCAAATTTGTTTAAACACACAGGAAGACAGTGCAGTTTGACACTGATCTACATAAGTGGAGCCTAACAATATCTGTCCATCAACATTATCTTTGAACCATTGCCAGTTAACAATGGAGCAGAGGAAAACAAAAACTCCAGTCAGCAGAATCCCTAGAGACAATAAACCTCTGGTGGGAGCCTGGGGGGTCCATAGTCAATTATAACAGACAAGTCAAGGACAGAGTCAAACACAAGTCACTATCCTGGAGGCATAGATCAACTTGTAGCCCATCGCTAATGGTCATGTCAACACAAAATGTGACAAAGGTGTTTTGAGGTCTACCTTGTAGCGGTGCTACTGAAGAATGAAACTCCCAGCAGTCTCTGCAGTGGCTCTGATTGCTCGGCTGCTGAGCGTGCAGGAGCTGCTGGGGACAAGAAGGCCAGCGCGATATTTAAAGGGGGCCAGTTATACAGAGAAATGGAGGAGTATTTTGTGTTTCGTGTCTGGAGTTGCCTATCTGTTTGCCTTCCCGTTTTCAAACTTGTGGATTCTTGTTTTGTCCTGAATTGTCTCCTGTTTTGGGTGTATGGACTGTCTGGTGTCTTCCTGCTGTATGAGGACTGTCTGAGGATTTGCTGTCGTCCTGAGAAGAAAGGAGTGGTCCTGATCCCATTCACACGTCATCATCTCATCAGGAAATACTGGTAGGACTATCTTTATGTTGATATACAGGGTGCTGATCGCTGGACTATCTCACTCCATCATTTCATTTCATCATTTGCCGTTTTCATCTACTTCATCGTGTGTGTTTTTTGTTAGTAATTTGTGGTTGCTTAATTTGTGTTTATTGTATAATCACCGTAAAGGGAACTGGGGTGGGATTGTTGTAGTTTGTGTAGTTATAATTTGTTATTTATTGATTAATACATTCTGCCATTTCTGTTTTCTACTGTTTGCTTTTTGTCTCTGTGAAGGAGTGTGTATGAGTTGGGCCAAGGCTGGGATCCCCACTTAAAAAATAAATAAATCACCATCTTTTCGATGTGAATCTTAGCTTAACCTCACAATTAGAACATTTAGTAAGTCTTTTTAATAATTGTGGTAATCATTGCTGCCAGAACTTTGACCCCCTCTCTGCATCTCTCTCATTCCACAATGTCCTGTGGTGGCCCTTGGCAGCATGTTGCATTGGGATGAAAAATTTAAAGTGGTTGTATCACCACCAGTGACAGATGCAGATGCTGGAACATCATCAGACTTATCAGCATTTGCCTACAACATGGTGCATTGGTTGAGGGTCCCATGAGGGAGTGATTAACCATTTGACTAAGCTGAAATTGAATCTAATTAATTAAAAAGACTATAGAAATGTTTATACTGTATGTCCAAATTCCTATTTCTTTGTGTTCAACCTTAAATAATATTAATAAAGATAATAATTCTTTACTTTTGAATATCACTTCTCTGACTCTTCAGAGCATTTGCATAGTGAATGGGGGGGTCACTTAAACAACTAGTAACAGCATCAGGCTCAAGACAGGAGCCAGCCCTAGATGAGATGCCAGTCAGAATATGTTGTCATCCCAGAACAATCAGGAAATGCTTCACGAGCTTGACACAGTCTAACATGTTTAATATAAGCTAAGTATAAAATGACTACCTGGGTCGTGATTGTTTTGTTGTTGTTGTTGTGCCAGCGTTCTGGCATTGTAAGCACGTCTACAATTTTACAGTTCACATCCTAAAAATGTGTCCCTGCAGGACACAAGCATGAAAATGTCCTGTTATTACATAATGTTGGTGCTGTTGTTATCATGAGGACCACCATAAAAATGGGCTCTCTACCACCAATAGTAATACGATACAAAGCACATTCAGCACAAAAACAGATGTGTGTCTTTGCACATGTACGAACTTCTCAATGAATTTTATTTTTGAAAAATTTACTGCATTTATTGCAAACGAAAAGCACCATATCAGGTAATGATGTAAAACAACATATTTTGGAGGAAGACCTTCATAGTGTAAATAAACACTTTGCCCAATTCAATGTAAAATTAAAAATATGCTTTGAAATCAAAAGTACTATACTTGCAATATAACTATTTTTTTTATTAGATTTAATGTAATTTCCATCCATCCATTTTCTAACCCGCTGAATCCGAATACAGGGTCACGGGGGTCTGCTGGAGCCAATCCCAGCCAACACAGGGCACAAGGCAGGAACCAATCCTGGGCAGGGTGCCAACCCTCCGCAGATTTAATGTAATTTTCATTTCTTAATCCAGTTCAGACTGGCCAGGGCTCATCCAGACAGCCTGAAGGACAAGGCTGCGAGCAATACTGGAAGGCGTACTAGTCCATTACAGGGCTCATGTTTAAGTAAAAGTTCATTTATTACTCTGCCATATGTACATAAGGTTAAGAAATGCCATTTTTGCTGTACCTGTTGTATATTTCACTAAGTACATTACCTATCAAAAAAAGTAACAAAAATAAAATGTAAAATATTTTATATTTGATATTTATCGCCTCATATGTATCCTCACTGTTCATCCTATGCCTTTCCTCTGAGTCCTTCTGAGTCTTAATCTGTCTTGTCCGGTGCTTCCCGTCTTGATTGCTTTTCCATAAATGACGTCTGTCATTTTGTGGTATCTTGCTTGCCTCCTGTTTATTTATTGACTACCATCAGTGGTAGATGGATACCCAAACATCATTTGTGAACTTTCCCTTGACTCCCAGCATACTTCTTATGGATTTCCCCACTATCCTTGCGTGACTTAACCTGTCTTGCCCAGCATGTCCTCTCTCAATCACTAAAGCAAAAGTAATCAATCAGACCAAAACCAAAATGACCAATCAGATTGCTCACAGGAACCAGACACGCACACGCATATACACACACACAAAAGTTAGCATTTCATTAGAAAGTAGATTAAACGTGTCTTCATTTGTTTAATGAAAGTTATTCAGTTGTATAGTATAGGATATCAAAATAATTATTTTTGTATTTGTACAATTATGTGTATGTGATATTACAGTGGCTGGCACTGTTATCCTAAAATTCCAAGCGCCTGGGTCCATAACCTGCCCCATTCACTGTGTAGGTACAGTTTGTATGTTCTTTTGATGTTCAAGTGGATTTGTATAACTCTATTAACTGAGTACAGCTTTGATGTATATGAATACAACCATATACATGAACAAAACCAAACACATTGAAAAACAACTTTAAGCCCATTATAAATGGGATAGAGACAGTTGGCAATGGAGGTGAGGAAAGCAAAAACTTCAGGAACATTCATGGACAATACAAACCTCAGGGGGCTCTACCGTCAGAACAGGCAAAGCCCCATTTATGTTCACACTACTATGTTTTCATTTTTTTTAAAAAAAGGTCCCTATTCATACTAATGTTTTCAGATCTTCCATGAAAGTATCTCTGTCCACAATAACACAACCGAAAATGTACATGATGTAGCATTTCACCTACATTGGGCATGGGCGCATCTGCCGAAAAATCCTTGTAAGGATGGTAATGCCTCAGGATTTATTGTAAAACTGTACAGACCAGTAAATAATTTGCCTTTTACAAATATATGCAGCATTCAAGCCATAAAAAAATGTGATTTAGATGTTTTCATGTAAACAACACAAAAAGCCACATGAAAAGAAACCTTCTGTGCCTTCTATGCTAAAATAAGGTTTTATTCTGTGAAAGGTGACCAATCAAGGAACGAGACATTATAACGAGTAGGATCCAATCAGGGAATTACAACATAATAAGCACAAACCAATCAGAGTACAATTAGAGTCTACATCTTCAGAAATCTTCATTTTCACCCATTTACATTACAAATCTTAGGCTGCATAGAGTATATGGCTGTGGAGAGGGTTTTCAAATGTTTATGGCTGAAAAGATCAGGGTAGTGTGGAAGAAATGCGAAAACTGAGACGAATATCTATGTTTTTAAACAACAACATGGTAGTGTGGGCAGAGACTTAGAGTCGGTCAAAATGACAGTTCACCTCCTGGACATTCTACAACACAAAGGCATACAGATTAAATTGGCCGGTGACTCCAAACTGACCTTTTATAAGTATGTGCATCCTGTAAAGGACTAACATGCCTAACCTTGTTGCCAAGAAAAGCTCCAGCTCCCTATTGCCACCCTCTGCAAAAATAAGCAGGTTTGGAAAAATGAATGAATTTAAAGGCATGGAGTAATAAACATTTTCACTGATGCTTTTGCTTTGCTTGTATTAATACAGTTATCTCCTTATGACAGTAGAAAAGCCCTCAGAAAACAAGTTTTAATAAATTCCTAATAAGAGCAAAAAAGTAAAGCAACAAGCTGCGTGCACGATAATAAAGTAGTCTCTCTAATTACATTTTTCTGATAATGCAGTAGGATGGCAGTGTGAGAGTTTACGTTAAAGGATGCAGAGGCTTTACAGAATAATAAAATCTGGCTCTCCAATTTCCTTTCAAGAACTGAGCACAAACAGGTCATTATTTCCTGTAATCTACAGACTTCAAAATGAAGGTCCCAGCCCAAAGCTAAGGAACCACTGAAATTGAACCACAGATCACGTAGAGGTTAGCAAGTCTGGAAATTTGTTTAATAAATGGAAATGATTAGCCTATTAAGAATATTTTGGGAAAGAAAAAACATGCAAGACACGGGATTTATTTGACTACTTATTGTAGCAATGTTTGAGAGAGACCTGCACCATAGACCTCATAGAGTCTTCACTACAATAAAGCACAGCAACATTTAAAAAACTGGCCAGCACTTCTATACGATGGTATTTTAAATAATGTTTTTGATGTATAGATATTGAATTATCTAAATTCAAATGTTAAATAAATGGTACCATCTTGTTATAATAAATAATACCTCTTTGAAGGATTTTTGCATTTTTACACAAATTCAAACATAATGGGGAATTTTAAAAAGTACAAGAAAAAAATGTCTGCCCCAAAAAGTGCTACTTAGTTGCATTATCTGCCTGGCAGACAAAAAATGCCGCTAGAATTACCTGGAATCTTGTTCAGTCAAAAGCTTAGGGAAATCAAAGATAATTGAGATCTAATTTGCCCTGGGTATAGGAAAATGAAATATAGTCTGGGATCTAATTTGCTGTTGGGCACATCCTCTGCCAACTAATGTACACTGATATGTTTCCTTATGAGTTTCAGGGGTACAAAGAGATTCAAGACAACTCTGACTGCTGGAGGGTTTGGAAGACTAAAATGTTTCAGGTTAAAGAAGAATATTTAAGGCATGATTTCATATTTTATTTTCATTTTGAATTCATTTCATGAGTTAATTACAGGGACATAACAGAGATTTTGAAAGTCAAATTTAAAGTGGCATTAAATAAAACATCTAGGGACATCTAAGGTGACGTGTTGTGTAAGCAGCTTCAGATTCATCCTTCCATGTGCATGAAATATGCAGTTTTTATACTGAAAGAAGGGCTTACATTTTCTCAAGGAAGAAGATTACACATATAACATGACGCATCATTCAATTCAAGGGGTCTATCCTAGCAGTATAGGATGATGGGCAATAGTCAAAGCTGGACAAGAAACAAGTCCATCTGAGGGCCCACTCTTGTACACCTACACAAGCCCAATGTAGAATGGTCAGTTAACTAAACATACATGTGTCTGTGATGTGAGAGGAAAACTGGAGAACACAGAAAGAGGACATAGGACAACATGCAGACTCCTCACAAGCAATAATTAGGCACACGATTTAAACTCTGGATGCTTACACTGGATATGAAAAAAATGCATAAACTTATTTTATGAGTCTGCTTATTACTGTACATACAGTACAGATTCAGAAAGTTCAGTCAGGTCCATAAGTATTTGGACAGCGATTTTCATCGTTTTGGCTCTGTACACCACCACAATGGATTTGAATCAAAGCAATAAAGATGTGATTGAAGTGTAGACTTTCAGCTTTAATTTTAGCAAAAATATAATATGAACTGTTTTGGAATGACAGACATTTGTAGATATGGTGTCCCTATTATCAGGGGCTCAAAAGTATTTGGAGAAGTAACTGCAAAGCTGTTCCATAGCCAGGTATGAGCAGAGTCCCTTATTATTTCATTAACAACAGCAGGTAAAAGGTCTGCAATTGATTCCAAGTATCCCTGTAAACTCTCAATATGAGGTCCAAAGAGATGTCCATGCAAGTGAAAACAGTCCATCATTAGGCTGAGAAAACAAAACAAGCCCTTTAGTGAGACAGCAGAAACACAAGGAGAGGTCAAATCAACCATTTGGAATCTTCATAAAAAGAAGGAATGCACTGTTGAGATCAGCAACTCCTGAAGGCTTGGACAATCTTGAAAGGCAAATGTGCTGGATGATGACAGAATACTTTCCTTGGTGAAGAAAAATCCCTTCACAACATGTAGCCAAACCAAGAACACTCGCCGTGAGGCAGACTTATCATTGCCAAAGTCAACAATCAAGACAAACCTTTGTTGAAGTACATATAAGGAGTTTACAACAAAGTGCAAACCCATGGTAAACCTCAAGCATAAGGGCTCATTTATACTTCACGCTCAGAACGCGTACGCGTCCGCATCATGGCTGCAACGCGTTCCCAGCGTTCATTTCACGCATCCTCTGAGCAGGTCCTCAGAAATTAACGCGACGCGTGCGCGAGTTGCAGTACCAGCAAAAAGTCGGGGGGCACAGTGTGCTAAAAGTCGGAACGTGACGTCAGAGTCTCTGTTTACTATCTACATGTGACAGCAAGCCTCTATGGAGATCCTTCGGGGATCGATGTGCGCGCTTTGCTGTTTGATGAATGGTTCAAAGTGTTGAAGCAAAATGCCGACATACAGATGCATTCGTGGTGCTTTTATATTCAAGCGTCGCATATTCCCGATCGTAATGACACGATACATTTTAAAAGTCTCACATACCATCTTTTGTGTCGTCTTTTTTAATTTTTTTATTTTTGCAACTTAACAACAGCAACATAATGTATAGCATTATATTTGAACCACTGAGAAAAAAATAAAGGACATGGTGAAAACGTGTATTTTGTGATTAAAGTGGAAATTTTGGCTTTAATCTCGAATTGTCCACTTTAACCTCGTAGTTTACTTTATCATTAAAGCAGACTGTCGTAAACGTCATCCCAGTTTTTAATCGCTACGAGCTTCTTGGACCTGACAGCTGTGGCAAGCAGCAATAGATCGCCACACAGAACAAATTAAATATATGATATTCCAACTCTCTGCACATTTAGAATCTTTAGATACATACTTGATATCACTTTCATGATGAAATGCATTAAAGTGTGTATGTTACATTTTACATATAATTTCATTTAAATAATGAATACTGTTAATAATTACACACATGGGGGAGACACGGTGGCGGAGCAATAGCACTGCTGTCTCGCAGGGAGTTACGTTGCTGGTATTTCCTGCTTGTATTCCACACTGTGCTCCGGTTTCCTTCCAAAGATAAGCAGATTTGGGGATTTGGTGCCGCTAAAATGACGCTAGTGTATGTGAGTGCTTGTATTCACCTTGCGATGAGCGGAGACCTCGTCCAGGGATTGTTTCTCAGTCGTGCCCGATGCTTGTTGGAATGGACACATCCCTGGATTGATGGATTTAATCAATAAACATCCTTTTCACAGATATTGCGGTAAGGTGTTATCGGAATTTAATAGGTGTTTTAGGCAATTCACAACACAGAGAAGCCAAACATGTTCTCACCGTGATAATATCTCACACTGCCACCTGGTGGACTCCTCCAGATTTACGTAAAGTACGCGTGCAAGTATAAACACTTCAACGCTTGCGTAGCAGGAGCGTCCGCTGCAGCATGCGTCGCGTCGTGTGAAGTATAAATGAGCCCTTAGAAGGACAGATTAGACATCCAGTTCTGGAACAATTTTCTTTGGACAAAGGAAACTAAGATCAATATGTACCAGAATGATAGAAAGAGATGAGTATGGAGGAGAAAAGGATTGGCTCATGATCTGATACATACCACATCATCTGTGAAACATGGTGGAGGCAGTGTTATGGCATAGGTGTGTCTGACTGCCAATGGAAGTAGGGCACTGTTTATTGAAGATGTGACTGCTGGCAGAAATATCAGAATTAATTCTGAAGTGTATAGGGCTTACACTATCTGCTCAGATTCAGGCAAATATTGCAAACCTCATAGGAGGATGCTTCATAGAACGGTAGATGATGAGGCAAAACATACTGCGAAAGCAAACCAACTGCTTTTTAACGAAAGTAGTGGAAGAGACTTCAAAGGCCAAGTTAGTCAACTGACCTCAACACAACTGGACATGCATTTCACTTGCTGAAGACAAAACTGATGAAAGAAAGTCCAACGAACAAGCAGTAACTAAAGGCAGCTGAAGTAAAGGGTGGAAACCCAGCACTTGGAGATGGCCATGGGTTCCAGACTTCAGGTGGTCATTAACTATATAGGATTTTCAACTAAATATTGAAAATGATTGTTGTATTTATCATTGTTAGCTTGTCCAAATACTATTGAGCCCCTGAAAATAGGGAGGCCATGTGTAAAATGTCTGTCTTAAATAGCTTATACAATATTTTTGTTAAACCCCTTGAATTAAAGCTGAAAGTCTATACTTCAATCACATCTTGATTGCTTCATTTCACATCCATTGTGGTGGTGTACAGAACCAAAATTATGAAAACTGTGTCACTGTCCAAATACTTATGGACCTAACTTTAGCAGATATCCTGGCAACATGCCACTGCTGTGCTCGCTGGCACTGAGGGGAAATGGCTTCTCAATCTTTTTATTACCCTTTTAGGTAGCTCACTGCTCTTAAAAGGTTCACTGTTCACAGTTGGAAATCATATGCGACTTTGACAGGCTCTCCGTTTCTACAGGCTCCCCTTCAGCCTGTATGGCCAAAGTATGGTCCAATGACCAGAGAGGACAGAAAATACAAAAAAAAAGAGAAAAAAAGAGAGAAAAAAAAAAAACAAAATCTGCAGGGGTTCCAGGCCACAAGACCACCCAGCCCCCTCTAGGCATTCATAAAGACACATTAGCTTGGCTCTTGAGCGCTCCATTGTCAGTTGGCTCAGCAGGAATGTCACATACTGAACTGGCACGTGATGTAGCATTGGTGTTTAATGCAGCAGTTCTCTGCGGTGATGTTTCCATCTTAAGTGGTCAGGTGAACCTCTTTGTGTGGAGCTGTAAATGTACTGGTCTTGTGGTTTCTTCCTTTCTGTACTGATGCTGCATGTGAGCAGCTGCACGCAAGCCAAGCCTAGCATCACAATAAATAATGCCAAGCATCATCTAGAGTGGTATATAACACACCACCATTGGAGTCTGGAGCAGTGAAAATGTGTTCGCAGGAGTGTTGAATCACGCTTCACTTTCTGGCGGACTGACGGATGAATCTATGTTTGGTGGATTCCAGGAGAACACTATGTTCTTGACTGTATAGCGCCTACTACAAAGATTGCTAGAGAAGTGGTGATGGCAGGGTTTGGGCTAGGCTTCTTAATTCCAGGGAAAGGTACTGTTAAATGATACAACATTCAAAGACAGCTTACATAATTATGCTCTGTAAACTTTACGGCATCAGATTGTGGAAGTTCCTTTTATATTTCAGCGAGACTGTACCCCTGGGTACAAAGCCAAGTCCATAATTAATCTACTGCCTCCACAAGGTCGTGAACATAACTCTGTTGAATCTTTGGGATGAATTGGAACACCAATTGTGAGTAAGGTTTTCTCATCCAACATCAGTGCTCTTTTGGCTAAATGGGCCAAATTCCCACAGACACATTCCAAAATGTCAAGGAACACCTTTCCAGAAGAGTAGCTGTAAAAGTGGTGGTAGGGCACTTCATTTTAATCAATATCATGGTTTTGTGTATATTTTAGTAATTGAATATCTGCCCACAATAAACAGTTCTACATGAAAAATGAATGGGCGGTGGGCATTTCTGGAAACACTTCCTGCTTACACCATTCACCAGGAAATATCGATTTACGTGAGTAAGTCGTCATTCGTGATAGTTACAGAAATGTATGTTCATATATAAATACAACAATGCATTATTAAATTTAACACTATAGAATACTAAAAAAGAAAAAGTAATGAATGAAGTGACTATGTAGTGAAATACAATGACAAGGAATCTGCAGTGTGATAATTGATAAGATAACCTGCTAGGGTATAAGGATTACAGGAAGCCCTCTGTAGTTAGTTTTGAATTATCAATCAATATTCTTAAATAATGAAATGACTACTTACAATGTGATTTTTTTTAAAAGGAAACTGAAGAACAAAATTAGTATAGGGTGATAGAGTCAGTCTTGCTTAACATAATTTGATAATTAGTCAGAGTGCCGCACACTGCATTTCCCTGCCATATAAAAAAACATGGCTCTAGGGGACAGGCTAATGAAAGAGTGTGGACAGGAGAGATCTTTATTCCAAAAGTCCACCCCCGCATAGGTCACTTGGAATTCATTTGTCTACATCCTGGACTGCACGTAGGGGAAAAAACATAAATGCCTGGGATCTGAGGAAAGAATGCACTAGGGCATGGGAATCATACTGTCACGGTAGTCATCAGAGCATTATCTTGGCTCTGCTTAAAACAAGAGAGCACCGTTGGACCCCTAAAACACCAGCAAATTGCTGCAGCTATCAGAGTACCTATCAGAGCTCTAATTCCTGAGAAAAAGTGTGTGGGATTTTTTTTTTTTTTTGTTCTTCACTAATGCAATCTCAGTCATTGAAAGGAGCTTGTGAGCTGCTGCAATCTCTTAACTTGTGCTGCTCTTATGTGACCTCAGACAACAATCATGTACTGTTACAATTTATTTTAATTGTAAAATAGTTTTAAGTCTCTTTGTAAGTAAGGCTTTAGGGAAAAAGACACATTCTCAGGGTGAGAGTCAGCCTGAAAGATGTAAAATATTTTAAAGAAAACACTGCTGACAAATGGCGTGTGAACTCCTGCCACTTCAAAATAAAACACTTTGGCAAATCTGAAAAAAAAGATTGACAAAGAATTGAATAGTTTGACATCGGCTTTTTGTTGGTGTGGTGGCCCCAGGTAGGCTGTCCACTGCAGAGACAGCTGGCTTTGGATTCCATCTGTTCTTCTTACTGTTTAAAATTAGGACCGTTTAGTGGAGTGCAGTGTCATTATGAGTCTGCACTGCCCGGGGATGATGGGGACCTCAGCTCTTACTGTAAAGCTCACTGAGCTTTGTCTCAACCAGAATGCAAAACTTTTAGAAGTGAATGTCATCTCACTGGAGCTACCTTCATTTTCTGATTTGTTTCTTCAGGGATTGCATTAGTGTCACTGTGCTTAAACTAGCCAGAGAGAAAAAAAGGAAAATGCATTGCAGCAGGATGTTGACATATACTTTAAATTTAACATGGCATGACATTCTCACAGCTTCTTAATGCAGTTCTGGATCGTTTTATTTGCTGATCTTACTTAACATATCAATAACTGCAGTTATAAAACATTACTTCTGAGCTTGCATGAAAAAGTATGATTAATGAATTAGATTAGAATTTTCATAGACTAGTATTTTTGGAATTATATTTTACAAGGACATTAAGGCAAGGAATTGTTTTAAATTAGAGATGGAGATTAAACATGTGATGGTTTTTATGATTTCTTTTAAGTACTGCCTATCACTATAAAAGCAAATTTAAATTAGTTTAAGAACAAAATAATAAAAGAAAAATAAGAAATTATGAATAATTTATTTCCCTTTTCTTATATCCAACCAATACTGAGATGTGGAAGAGTAGGTAATAAAGAATGATAGAAAAATGACATCTGATGAATGAATTATAACTGAAGATCTGCCAAAATGTACATGAACCAAAAGAGGTGTTACAAAGATATGTAAAAAAGTGAGGCTGTGCATTTTTAGTAGATAAAAGCGAACATACTGGTAAACTGTTGCCCTATTTAGACATCCCAGTGGGGATCCTCAATTGGGGGAAAAAAAAAAACTTGATAGCTTTGCCAAGAAAGTCTGTAGAGAATTTAGAACTACTCACAAATCTCGATAAACACTTTTATACATGTATGTATGTATAATTAGGTGTTCTGTGGTAGACTGTTTGATATAATAATTGGATAATTGGGTAAAGAGGTATGGAAGTGGAAGTGTATGTAACAGCAAAAAACAACACGTGTATAGCCAAACAGAAAGGAAGGTTAGGCCATGTCTTCATCGTCTGAAATATATTTATTTTTCAGGTTCAAAGCGAGCAGGGAGTAACCCCCTAGTATATATATAAAAGGCAGTACATAACAGATAGATAGATAGATAGATAGATAGATAGATAGATAGATAGATAGATAGATAGATAGATAGATAGATAGATAGATAGATAGATAGATAAAAGGTTCAGCATAATATGGATAGAGAAAGGGCACTAAATAATACATCTACTATAGATATATAAAATCCTAAGCCTAAAAGTGCGATGATTTTATGTGACTTTTTATTTAACGTTTTTTGTCCTGCTTTAAATTGAGCTTATTTTAAAACCCACATATATATTTTTGGTATCATTCTTTTCAGAATTTATCAAACTTTAATGTGATATTGCTAGATTTTCAGATTCGTATTCCGTTTTTAAATTATAAACTAATAAATATGAAGAACTCATGTCCCACAAGGCGAGACTTTGTGCCAAGACATTTAACCACGCCCGGGCCTGGAAATAAAAGAAAAAGAGTAGGTGACAAAGACAGCTGCTGTACAGGCTTTTAAATGTTCGAAGCGCCACGCGAGATGCTGATCACCCGGCACAGCAGCAAGCCAGCAGCTGATCGAGCAAAGAGGAGGTAAAAAAAAACCTATATTTGTTTCCCATTTTATCACCGTTTAAGAAAACTGTGTCTCCTTGGGGTGTGTTCAGCCTCCCCTCTTCACAATGCAATTGTCAAAGATACGAAGTGGCTGGTACATAGCGCAGAAAAGGGGGGTTGGCGAGCAAAGTGAGCAGGGAGTAATCTCCTAGCATATATATAAAAGGCAGTACATACCAGATAGATCGATAGATAGATAGATAGATAGATAGATAGATAGATAGATAGATAGATAGATAGATAGATAGATAGATAGATAAGAAAGGCACTGTATTAGATAGATAGATAGATAGATAGATAGATAGATAGATAGATAGATAGATAGATAGATAGATAGATAGATAGATAGATAGATAGATAGATAGATAAAAGGTTCAGCATAATATGGATAGAGAAAGGGCACTAAATAATACATCTACTATAGATATATAAAATCCTAAGCCTAAAAGTGCGATGATTTTATGTGACTTTTTATGTAACATTTTTTGTCCTGCTTTAAATTGAGCTTATTTTAAAACCCACATATATATTTTTGGTATCATTCTTTTCAGAATTTATCAAACTTTAATGTGATATTGCTAGATTTTCAGATTCGTATTCCGTTTTTAAATTATAAACTAATAAATATGAAGAACTCATGTCCCACAAGGCGAGACTTTGTGCCAAGACATTTAACCACGCCCGGGCCTGGAAATAAAAGAAAAAGAGTAGGTGACAAAGACAGCTGCTGTACAGGCTTTTAAATGTTCGAAGCGCCACGCGAGATGCTGATCACCCGGCACAGCAGCAAGCCAGCAGCTGATCGAGCAAAGAGGAGGTAAAAAAAAACCTATATTTGTTTCCCATTTTATCACCGTTTAAGAAAACTGTGTCTCCTTGGGGTGTGTTCAGCCTCCCCTCTTAACAATGCAATTGTCAGAGATACGAAGTGGCTGGTACATAGCGCAGAAAAGGGGGGTTGGCGAGCAAAGTGAGCAGGGAGTAATCTCCTAGCATATATATAAAAGGCAGTACATACCAGATAGATAGATAGATAGATAGATAGATAGATAGATAGATAGATAGATAGATAGATAGATAGATAGATAGATAGATAGATAGATAGATAAGAAAGGCACTGTATTAGATAGATAGATAGATAGATAGATAGATAGATAGATAGATAGATAGATAGATAGATCTATTTCATTTCAGGCTGAAATATATTTTGTAAAAATTAGAAACAGCATTTTTATATATTAAAAGAATACAATTAGCTTCACTATTATTTTTAAATATACTTTTGTATATTTTTATGTTATTTAATATCCTAAATGTGTTCAGATATAAGGTGTAATACAAATGTAAAAGAGTATTAAGCTAAAACACTCACTTAATAATGTTCAGAGCATGTTCTCAGTTTGCAAAAGAAATTATGTTTTTCTATTCCATTTACTGCACATATGAGATGGTATAAAAATAACTGAACATTGCATGAGATATGAAGATTTAGTGAAATGCTTATTGCAGTTCAGAGACTTTGTTCGCAGCATTTGGTGGGTTCAGAAAACAAGCTGCTTAAAATCATTGGCTTCATTCTTGATATTTTCTGAACACCTTCAAGTTCAGCCAAGCCCCAAGCTATGCAAAAACCATTAAAAAAATACAAAAAAAAATGCAGTCATGAAAATTATATTCCTCTTTTAAAGGCAAAATAAAAAACAGTGTAATAAGACAGTTAACCGCATAAACATTTTCCAAGGCATGGCTTTTATGGTATTCCGGTCAGTCATTTTGATCATGACATGATCCAAAAGAAACCAACTTGAAATGACTAATGTTTACATACCAAAATGGCATTAAGTAATAGTTATACTGTAACATATTTTCACATGTTTTGAATATTATTTAATTTGAGTATTGAACAGAAGTGCCATTTAAGGACAAGTACACATGAACAGATAATTAACATAGAAGTAAGGATGAGTTTAGGATTCTTTTGTTATCTTAAAATAAATATCTGTTCATCCATTCAGTGAATTTCTTTTATCTAGCAGGGAGCAGAAGCCTATTCTGTCCGCACTGGGCTCAAAGCAGGACTCAGCTTCCGGACTGGTTGTTTGTCCATCCCATTGCCACCAGATGAAAGTAAACTATAAACCCAACCTGGTGTGGAAGGTAACTGGAATACCCAGAGCAGCCTGAAGTGAACACAGCGGGGCTGGGGTTTGAACCCAATCTCTTAAATCATTGAGACAGTAGTAAAACCATGCTGCACATTTCAAAAAATAAATATTTTAATTATAAATGGTCAAAATTAACCGTAATTTGAAAAGTCTGCCTGAAAGGAAAACGTTTTCTTAAAAATAGTATATATTTATGCATATATAAATGACTAATTTTTTCCTTTTTTACATACTGTATGCTATCATTATTCTATTAAACACAACTTTAGTTCATACATCCCTTAAAGTTAAAAAAAAATATTAAGGCCTGCATTTGACTTCATTATTCTAGCCTGATTTAGAGAATATAATGATAAGTTAAGAAGCTGTTTTTGATGTAAAATAGTAATGAAATAAATAAACGGCTGCTTTCTATGTCTTCTGTACAAACTAAAAGTTAATTAACAAACTGTTAATTGAATACAAGGTCTATAATTGTTGTATTACTAGCATAAACATCATATTCCTCAAATATTATTAATGCGTTTTTTGTTGCACCTATTAGAGATTCTTGTCTCTAAGTTAATTTCATTATGCTAATAAGCTCTCATCCTTACAGAACCTACGCTTTGATCCATGTTAATTGTCGTGATCTTCAAAGACAAAGTCGCCACTTACTTTAAATGAATTTTACATTTTTTTTTAAAGAATCATATGGAAATGAGGGGGAAGTAATTAAATTTTTATGATGTGCCTCTGTATTTTTAAAGTAAGAAGTCAACGGCACTGGCTGAGTTTCGTTTTAACATTTAACTTGGGAAAACAGTGAGAGGCGAAGAAAAAAAAATGTTCAGATGCAAAAGATTAAAGAAAATGTGAATCCAAGACTTAATTTGTACTGATAAACTTTAGTGTTTAATATGCTCTTTTGTGTTCTCAGCATGAAATTGCCGGATTTTTGGGTGGGGAGGAATGGAGGGGGGGGGCTGTGGAGTGGGGGGGCATTGAGACTGGTAAAACTTTTCTTTCTAAGCTTTTGACTTTTCTCTTGTTTTTGTTCTCATGTCATTTCCTGAAAAGTAAGATGAAATGGTGATAACTACACTGGCAAAAGGAATACTGAGTCCTGAATAGAAGCCGGAGGTGAAGAGGTCTTTGCAAAGGAAGAAACCGCCCACACTTTAATATTCATTATTGAAACAGCGAACTGAATGGGAGCTTGCATTAAAACATTCACCAGACAGTGTAATATCAGTAAGAGGGGATAACATGCCAACCAGTTTCTTTCTTATATTTACCAGATGAAATGTATTTTGTGCAATGAGCATCAAAGACTCTTAAGTTACATGATAGTCTCTGTCAGATATAACACTCCTCTGCTTATCTTTTATCTCCACCGACCATCAACTCAGCTTTTTTGTAAATCAAGTCTGCAAAGTGTAAGTGTGACTAAGAAGAACATCCATCCATCCATTATCCAACCCACTATATCCTAACTACAGGGTCACGGGAGTCTGCTGGAGCCAATCCCAGCCAACATGCAAGGCAAGGAAACAAACCCTGGGCAAGGCGCCAGCCCACCACAGGACACACACACACACACACCAAGCACACACTAGGGACAATTTAGAATCGCCAATCCACCTAACCTGCATGTCTTTGAACTGTGGGTGGAAACCGGAGTACCCAGAGGAAACCCACGCAGACATGGGGAGAACAGCAAACTCCACACAGGGAGAACCCAGGAAGCGAACGCGGATCTCCTAACTGTGAGGCAGCAGCGCTACCCACTGCGTCACCGTGCCACCCTGACTAACAAGTACACCTAAAGTCAAACTAGAAAATTAATGTGTATATTTAATAACTTGTTTTTTTTTTTTAATAAACCAAAGAAATTGTAAAGCCAGTAATGCAAATAGAACTATTACAAACATGGAGTATTGAAATAATGTTGTAAATATTCTGGCAGTCTTACGTATTTCCATACCTAGAAGCGGAGACATCGTGATTATTAGAACAAACAGGCAGTTTTATAACATCATATTATAGAACCCAAAAAAGCACATTTCTGTTTTTAGAATATATCACCTCTTAGTTTTTGAATCCGTAACTACCGCATCCCCGATGTCCTCGAGTTTAACAAATCACTAAAATTTTTACAAAAGGCAGTTACATCACACTTTGCGATCTAAACTAATTTCTAATGCTCGGTCAGCACATTTATCAGAGATGTCATAGAAGAATCTGACTGCTGAAGAGAATGCGGTTGCTGGACCTTGAAGGTGTCACTCTCTAGGCCACTTTGACTTCTTTTTAGAGGTGTCCGTCGTTGACTGATGACGCTGTGCCCAGCAGTATATACTGTTTGCATCTATCAATCCATTTATTTTTTTATTACACCAGACCAGACGAAAGATTTAACACTTTTAAATACTACCTTGGAGTGACAGGTGTGAATGTATTAGGTGGAAGATAGAATTCATTGAAAAAGAGTAAAAAAATTACATGAGAGTTTGTATTTCTGTGTTGTATCACAACATTTCTGAAACTAAAATTACTTCTGGATGTACAGTTACAAATACAATCATTTTTTCCTATTTACTAAAGTGAATATCAAATAGCAGTAATGCTTTCTGGAGGTATGGGAAATATATGAGAAACAGAGTTTAAATATATGTTTTGGTGACACAGAAAGTGAATTCATTAATTCTTTCATTTTGTAAACCTACTTATTCCAATATAAGGTAGTAGAAGATGTATCGTGTGCCAGCCCACTTCAGGGCCCACTCCCACTACCTTGTACAAAGTCAATTTAGAGTTGAAAACATTTGCATACAATAACAGAATATACCTGCATATTTTATTGAATGATGTTGGTGTTACAATATACTGTTCTATATGGTGCATTTCAATGGTACAGATGAGTGAGTACAGAAAGTGAGTTGTCACTTGTGGGCAATAAAAATCAAAGACTCTTTATGAGGAACATCCAGTCAACTAACAGGTAGTTCCACTCTACCCCTCTTTTAATTGCAGACTAGCCTGTCTTCCCTGGGACTCAACAAGATAGATAGATAGATAGATAGATAGATAGATAGATAGATAGATAGATAGATAGATAGATAGATAGATAGATAGATAGATAGATAGATAGATAGATAGATAGATAGATAGATAGATAGATACTTTGCTGGAAACATTCACATTGACAGTGTGTCTTCATCACATCTGCATGATCTACATATTGAGTCGCAGCCACATAATTGGCTGCTTACAGGATCAGGCTCTCTAAATTAAAAAACGGATAAGTCTCATAACGTGGCCTCAGACTGTATTTTATATGTAACACTTCATATGACTTTATGGCTGAGAGCGCTGAGTAGACCACTAGGCACATCATTATCACTCAAGGTAGACATTCAAACACAAATGGAATCACAGTTACAAAGATGTGCAGAAAGGTTTGTACTGCTTATAATATAATAAATAATAATAATAATAATAATCTGTGGTGGGCTGGCGTCCTGCCCAGGGTTTGTTTCCAGCCTTGCGCCCTGTGTTGGCTGGGATTGTCTCCAGTAGACCCCCGTGACCCTGTAGTTAGGATATAGCGGGTTGGATAATGGACGGATGATAATAATAATAATAATTCTTTAACATTTATATAGCTCTTTTCTCCCTACTCAAAGTGCTCTCCATGCAGGGAGGACCCGGGAAACGAACCCACAACCTCCTTACTGCAAAACAGCAGTGCTGCCATTGATATGTGTGGACCTAAAAATTATTGAAATTGCAACAAAGCCAGTTGTGTTGACAGAAATACAGGAGACTTATTTTTAATAGCGTCAGTAGATACAAATAACATAGAGAAAAAAAAAATGAAACTGCAGGTAAGGCCAATGTAATATCCAAAGAAAGTTAGACAGTTAAGCTCCATCAGAAAGTAAAGATACAAAATTACTTTCACTAGAGACATCCAAAATAATCCTAAACTTCACAATGTGAAATAAGCGTCTCTCAGGTCATTTTTTCAAAGTAATTTCTTCTGGTGCTAAGAAAAAGTGGCAACTAAACCAATTATAGTAAAAATATGTGGCCCTTGCTTGGTCTCCAAAATATCTTTTCTTTTGTATGTGAATATTCATGATATCTATTTTCAAACATGATTATTGAGTCAGGATCATGGAGAGTAGGTGTGATCTGGAAGCCAATCCCAAACAATGAACCAGTCCTTAACAGGACACACACATACACCCACACCTACCAATTTATGGATGCTCTACACAGACCCCACATAGATATGGCAAAAATTGTGCCAACTCCCAGGAATCTGGAGCAGTGAGGTAACCACACTAACCCTCTATCTAGTGTTTCACCCTGCCTCCCATATGTACATACTGTATACTAGATAGTGGTGTATATACTATATATGTGGGCAGACACGAGTGCTTTGGGGACCTCTACAAGGCTACGAAAATGGAAATACCACCACCAAACAAGAGGGGGCACTGTCGGTAACAATCTCTTCTTTTGTGCCTCTTGAACCAACCTCTCTGACGTCTCTTTCTCCCCAGGCAAACCCAGAAGTTCCACCTTTTCCTCCCAGGACAATATGTAAAGACCTTTATTACCAGAAGTTGCCATTTAGTATTGGAACCCGTATCAGTGTGCCACCTCTAACATCAAGTGCAGCCTCTTTTTGAATGATGACCTGTATGTATTGCCTGCTAAATGTTTATTTTGAGTCCATTATATCGGGCATAACTTTGGGTACCACAACCATTTTTCTAGGGTTTTTATAAACACACACATACAGAGATGCACACATCCATACATACACACTCCTATACATACAATGCCAGTGTTCTAATCTAATAATGATATACCTATAATGATATGTTCATCACCTTAGGGCTGTAAGAAAAATTTGCTGCTTTACTTATCAACGATTGCGGGTGACTAGAATGGCCAGCAGGCAGCAGCTGCAATATTGGCACTCCTACATGAAATTAAGTAAAACTCTATGTAACAAATAATTATGATAAAAAAACATCACTAAGCTATTTTTCTGCTTGTTAATTGCACATAGAGTTTAAACGGTATGGTTATTTATAGGCAGCAATCTAAAATATCTTGAAGGTTTCTCAGCTATCCATTTCTAGATGTGGTTTGCACCACTGATCTACTTCCACAATTCATTTCTTTACTAGCTGTGCCTAAAATAGATACTGATGAATTAATCTCCCCCACAACCTAAATGAAAATATGATACCTTCTCACACTGGGGTCCATGACATGTACACTCTATCCTTGATCCCAAATGTCTCATTATTATTGATTTTCACGTGAAACACTCTGATTTTCTATCCATTCATATTTTGGTGTGCATTATTCTTTCAAAGTTGCATAAAGCATTTAAAAAGGAAATAAAGAACTTTTTTTTCAAAGCAAAAACTGTCATCTACACGCTTTTTGATTTAATTACATTTTTTTCACAGGTAATGTGCATAATATTAATGTTTTTAATTTTTTTTTGTTGTTGTTGGTGCTCCCTAATTTATATTTACTAGCATTGTGATTTTGGGATGCTGCTCAACAGAAGACTCAAGTATATGAAACTTAAATTAAAAGCATAGGGCTCATATAAACACATTTTGATAACATTAAAACATTTTAAATAAAAGTAAAAAATATTTTATTTGTCTGCAAATCAAAATGTGACTGAACCCCTATCCATCCATATTTTAAAATCACTTTCTTCATTGTAGGGTTTCTGATATTTGAGTCTATTCTAAGTGATTTAGATGTCAGGCAGACTCAGATTCTACATCGGACATCAGTTCATCACTGGACACACTCAAGCACAGAGCTGCACCCATACCTGCACTATTTACAGTCACAGATTAAAAAGAGAAAATCCACACAAACATGGGGTGAATGTGCAAATAGTACACACCTGGGAACTGAACTCAAATGCAATAAGATGTAGGGCTGCATCTCTAACTACTGTGCTCCTGTTTTGTTAATACCATCTCATATAATGCAGGGTGGCCCACGAAAAAGTGGCCTGCCTCCACCGAGACGACTACATGATGTGGTGAAGAGAAAAATGATCAAATCTGGTACTCACTTTTACAGAAGATGACTCTTTGAGACTCTTTACAGAATTTGACTCTTTGCAACGTCATGGGAACGATTGGAAGAAGGCCTCTTTTTCGTGGGCCACGTGTACATTACTATACATGAAACAATGAATTTTATTTATTTATTTACTTATTACATTTAAAGCTTTCCCATCATTCTAACATACACACCTACATGTACCACCCACACCCTCACTACAATCCTGGAAAAAGACCCCCTAGGCCCTAATGTTAAACCAAAACCCTAAGCCCCAACTTAAAAATTCTACTTCCCCTGCTAACTTCAACATTTCTAGCCAACTCCACCACCCAAAGCCTAATGTTAAAAAATTCTTATCACTGGATTCATTTAACATACTTAACATAACTCTCATTCGTTTAATTGGGAACAAATTAGCAGAATGAATTTGGCTTTCAAATAGGAAAAAATAACTAGGTCTGTAAACAGGTTAAAATGTGAGGGGGGTATTTGGTACAAACAGAGCCCTAAAAAACTTCTGGTGATGGGCAACACGTTTCTGGGCACCCATGGGACTAGAAACAATTATCTTGAATTTTAGTGATATGGATGGAGCCCAGGGGACCCTGTTTTTTTCCCCTAATCTAACTTATAAAATCAGTGATTCTAAAGGGTTATGGGAGTTTAGAGTCTATGGCAGCAGTTTCGAGCCCTGGACAAAGAGATCTTCCATTACATGGCAACCATATCCACAACAACCACTCAATTTGGAATCATTAAGGTGACTAATTGTAAGACTCTTGGGGGAAAAAATCAAAGGATTTATAAAAACACACCACTGCAACACAAGGGGAGCATACTACCTCCATATCAGAAGTGGTTGAAGTCATGACTCTGTAGCCAAACACTGTGCCACCTTGCCAAACATTGTAAACTCAGCAGTCCTTTATTCTTCATTGTTTAGAACACAAATTTACACAAGCTTACATACCACATGTAATGCACTGCTGATCATTAATGTTTGTCCATTTTGCTTAACCGTGTATGTCAATATAATTTTGTCTGTCTTGCCAATCACTTCTTTATGCCTTGCGTAAAACTGACACTTGAGTGTTTTTACTTTCTTTATTTCTCAAAAGAAATACTCAAACAGCTTTAATTTATGGCCAGAAATCTGCAACTTGCCAGGAAAATATCAGCAATGTACAAGATCAATTATACTTTGCTCTACTGCTGACTTCCTACTTCAGATCTGCTGTAATGTAATTGCAGTGCCGATGAATGTTTCCATGTTAGAGGTTAACTGCACCAAAGTTATTAACCCTTATTAGGAACACAACTGTTTGACTCATTTCCTTATCTACCTAATTTTACCATTTGTCCAATTATTCATCATTGCAATTTTTCACTATCTGATAGCAAGTCCTGGTAAACAAGTCTGGTAACTCTTATCAGGTATTTGAAGTATGTGAAAGTGCGCCTAACAGCTTTTGTACCTAAAGGAAACTTGGAACAGGTTTTACAAGTCTGCACCAAGACTACTAGATCAGCAGTGTAAATATAATTCACAGTCTAAAAAAAGAGGGAAAAAAGGCCAAAGAAGAGATTAGAGATGCAAAAATGTAATATCTGCTAAAACGACCTGCTAGGTCTGATGCATATTTATTATTGTATTTAATAGTATTTTCAAATGTTAATTATTCTGAGAATTTGAAAATGTAGGACACAGCAAAAAATAAACTGTCTGTCAAAGTTCCTGAAAGGCAAAAAAAAAGTGCTGAATATAGCCTTTACAGTACAAATAATCAAGCTATAAAATGGATACTCATCTGAGAACAATCTTTTATATTTTAGCAAAACGCCAATGAGTAGCTGAAAGCATGTAATTTTTTAACCACAATTCAAAAATACAGACAAGTAAGGTCTTCAAATGAAAAGAAGGGTAGCACTTCCCTGTTAGCATTTCAAATATAAAAACACTGTGGTACTTATTATGTCATACGATGCCACCACACACCATCGTGGACATTTGCCTGCGCCCTCATGCATTGCAGGCTGCCCAGAGACGCGCTGAGCATCCAGATGGTCTGAGTCCACCAGACTCCAACATTTCCCATGGCCCCTAGAGGTTTATTTTCTCTAAGCTGCGTATGAACTAGATATTTTATTTTCCTTTCCTCTGTTGCCAAGTACCTATGGAGCCTTAAATGCATATATTATGTATCCATGTATACAGAAAATGACAAATATAGTACTGTGTTTTTTCCGCGTTGACACGCAGAGGTAAAATGGCATCCGAGGAAGCTGACTGGATTAGACCACTAGACAAAAAAAAGAGAAGGATCACTGCCATCGTGTATTGGTGCCTTTTTATAAAAAGATTTCACTACAGACCTGTTATGTACTACCTTTTATATGTGTATTTATTAGTTAGTGTCTTTTCCACATCCATATTATGCTGAACCTATCTATCTATCTATCTATCTATCTATCTATCTATCTATCTATCTATCTATCTATCTATCTATCTATCTATCTATCTATCTATCTATCTATCTATCTATCTGTTATGTACTGCCTTTTATACTGGGGGTTCACCCCCTGCTCGCTTTGCTCATCAACCCCCCCGGCCTGCGCTACATGCTAGCCACTTCGCGTCTGTGCCGCTCATGTTGTGAAGGGGGGATGCTGAACGCACCCCAAGGAGACGCGGTCGCTCCTTCGAAACCCCCTCTTAAACGGTGATTAAAAGGGAAACAAATAGTTTTTTTTTAACCTTCTCTTTGCTCAATCAGCTGCTGGCTTGCTGCTATTGCTGCTGTTGTGCTGTGTGATCTGCATCTTGCACGGCGCTTTGAACATTTAAAAGCCTGTACAGCAGCTGTTTTTGTCACCTACTCTTTGTCTTTTATTTCTGGCCCCAGGCCTGGTTAAATGTCTTGGCACAAAGTCTCGTCTTACGGGATGGGAGTTCTTGATATTTTTTAGTTTATAATTTATAAATGGAATAAGAATCTAAAAATCTAACAACATCACATTAAAGTTCGATAAATTCTGAAAAGAATGATATCAAACATATATATGTGGGTTTTAAAATAAGCCTGATTTAAAGCAGGACAAAAAAGTCACATAAAATCATTGCACTTTTAGGCTTAGGATTTTATATATAGAGAGTAGATTTATTATTTAGTGCCCTTTCTCCAGGGTGGTGCAGTGGTAGCGCTGCTGCCTCGCAGTAAGGAGACCTGGGTTCGCTTCCTGGGTCCTCCATGTGTGGAGTTTGCATGTTCTCCCCATGTCTGCATGGGTTTCCTCCCACAGTCCAAAGGCATGCAGGTTAGGTACATTGGCGATCCTAAATTGTGCTTGGTGTGTGTGCCCTTTGGTGGGCTGGTGCCCTGACTGGGATTTATTCCTGCCCTGGGATTGGCTCCAGCAGACATCCGTGACCCTGTGTTAGGATATAGCGGGATGGATGCCCTTCCTCCATCCATATTATTCTGAACCATCTACCTATCTATCTATCAAGATAATGTATGTTCCAAGAAATAACTTTGTTCATTTCAACTTCATTTTCAGAGGTAAAATTAAAATGGACAGAATAGGGATATGTTCTTACATTCTTAACATAATACAATGAACAAAAATGCAAAACATTACATATAATACACATATACAATGGACAATAACTACAATTTGTTCTAAATGAAGCAAACATTATTTTTTGAAAAATGCATCTAGTGTCAATTGTTTTCTTTCATTTAATAACTGCATACATGGTTTGTAGGAAATTCTATTGCTGCTTGGACATTTGCGGCTTCATCCATTAATTTAACACTATGAATTCCAGCACTTTTTAAAACCTTTCAAACCAAGCACCAGATGCCACAAAGTTTTCTGTAATTTCTTCAGTTTCATGTGCTTTCAAATGATTAAGGAAACTTAATGTTTTATGTTGAATTATACTCAAAAGAGAGGCAGGCAACATAGAGGCATATGTCATTGCAACAAATCATCAATCCAAAGACTTCGCATTTTCTCCATTTTTTTTTCTGTTATGGGGCTAACCTAAGACACATGCCTTAGTGATGTGTGAGGAGTACCTGCAGACAAGCCATTTCATTCAGACAGGGGAATAATGAACAAGATGAACCAATATTTGAACTTGGGAGCTGTCAAGCAAAAGGGATAAATACTGTGCTGCCATGACACCCATAGTAAAGTTGTTAATGTCTATTATTTTACAGCACAGGCAGGTAAAGTAGAATGAAAACTACAAGCCTTGCGGCTTGCAGTTTAAATGTCTTAACCCTCTAGTGTACTCTGTGTGTGTGAATGAGCTGAAATGGCTCCTCTAAATTCACTCTCTGTCTTGCACTTACTGCCTCTGCTGAAAAGCACTTACAATTGTTGACAAAAATGTAACCAATTTGGATTAAAACGTCTTCGGACAAAGGAGAAATTGATCTGAGCAACACTTCCATGCATGTTGAATATCACCAACGTCAAGGGCAAAAACACCAAGAAGATGCTTAAAAACTTGTGTGGGACATGACTCACTTCAGAAACAGTGAACTAATCAACTTTTTCTACTGTTCTCTCTAGGAGTCTCTCCAAATACATTGGGTGGTAATCATTTCAAGATAGCAAGTACAGAAGTGTTCTAATTCTCTCTTTCTTCTATTCTTTGTCGCTGCTCATGAAGCTTTTAGTTCCTACTTTTGGACAGAAGTAAGCTCGTTCAGATTCTTTTGCTCATTAGAGCTTTTCTCTTTCTTTTTTGCCCTCATTCACTCGGGAACTTTCAACATTTAAATGCAGGCTAGGCATTAAACAGTTTACCGTCATAAAGGATTATTGGAAAATGGCTGCGGCTTTCAACACTGAATGGTTTTTCATGGAAATGGACTAAAACAATATATTAAGAATAATGAGTGACAATTTAGAGTCTTTATCGAGTGTGTAAGTATAAATTTATTGGTGCTTAAAACCTATACTAAGCACTAAATGCACACATTAAGAAAACCATAACACCATACTTTGGACGAGAAAATAGGCTTTTAACAAATGCATGCAAATGTTTAGCCTTATTTCTCTTATATGAATAAAATAAATATATTTTACATTGATTCTTTGCAGTTTCCCATCCCTTTGCCGCAGTGTTACATTCAAAGTAATTTGATCTGTGTTGCAAAGGGAATTTACATTTGGATCTCAGAGTACCCAATTATTTATTAAAAAATCCAGTGCTTATAAATATTTAACACTGAGTATTAAAGCAAATATAATCACTGATGTATATGTTGTCTGCATTTGCAGGTTCTGATGTTTTGGAATGTAAAATAACAGGAAGGGCTTGATACATTTTTACTGCTTTTTGCAGAAGCCAATGGAATTGCACAACAGTTTTATTGTCCTCCTGTTCTACAAACATTTGTTTCTCCCATCATCTCGTATATTGGGCACTCATGATTTGTATGATGTTAATATAAATGAATCTCCCATTACCAGACAACATTCAGCCTATACGCAGCATCATTATCTTTCCTAGCATTTTGCATTAAATATTAAGCTTATTTTGCTTTATGTTTGTCCAAACATCACTAATTAACAGATATAACAGTCAGCATGAGGATAAAAGAAAGTCTGTTTTTCTTTTTTTTCTTTTAAGAGTAAGCGGACTTAGTTTACAACTGTGTTTATGATATGAATGATGTTAGCCACGCAAGAGGTTAGAATATGCGACATGGTCAGACATCATCCTGGATGCAACGGTGGGAACCAGGATCACATGATGAAAGTACAGCTGGAACAGATGGGGGGGGGCTTGGGGGATAACAGCGAAATAAGGAAATGCCACAAGTGACCTTGAGGCAGGGTGGAATGTAAATTTAAACCAAGCAGTCACACAATGAACCAGTGAGAAGGCGCCGGTTTTTTGTTGTGCTAGGATGGGCCTCGTAATGAGACAGGGTGCTGAGGTTGCTCATCCTTTGTCAACTTATTGTGGTGTAGCTTTTCATGCTATACTTTCTTACATGATTTCAAAACTAGGAATTTTGTCCCTCTGTTTTTGTGAGGTTTTCACCTGGTTAACTGATGACTTTTTAATGTGTAAGGCAATGAAGTGTGAGTGAATGTTTGTGATGTGTCTTCCCTGCTATGGACTCCACCTCACCATCCAGGGTGGTTCCTGCTTTGTGCTGAGTGTTGCTAGAATAGACCCCAGCTCTCACAGACATAAAAATGGATTGAGTAGGCTAAATAAGTGGGTGGATGAATGGATGGATGGATGATTACACTTTATTCACTTTAATTTTCATTACATGCTGCACTTTCATTGAAGGAGTTCGTGAAAGACTACATAAGTGTGCCTCTGCAAATGCAATAAATTTGGAAAAGACTATAAGAGATGTGCCTCTTTTGGCTGTATAGCTTTTATCGTGTATCAGTGTTAGTGATGAGCGAACCCCACATAATTCATTTATCTCAAGGTTTGCATAATTGCAGAAATGTTTGGAAACTTCATTGAACTCAGTGAAATGCATTGAAGTCAATGGGGAAGGAGAAGCTGAACTAATTTTGAGCGGATTATAATGGTGCAATGGTCTTTTAAGTGTCACTGATGGCTAGGGAGATGTTTACCAACTATGGTGGACTGAATAGTAAGGCCAAAAACGTGCCCTGAGTTGTGAAGTAGTAGTGCTAATCTCTGTGCCTCCCTGGGATAAAATGAACAGAATGCAGAAGAGCAGAACTTCTTGCAGACACTGGCAGACAGGAAGCAGGATTTCACCAAGGATTGCCTCCTTCAGATTCAATAGCAGGTACTCACCTGCACATAGAACAGTTTGTTTCTTTTCTCCTGACGCTTTTTGTTCTAAAGCATGCAAATAGTACACAGCACTATTATATTACTCATAGGTCACTTACAAGTCCATGTAAAAGCTAATTATCTTAAGACGTGAATATGCTGACACATCTCCAGTTTCCTGCATGTGTGTTTTGTGCTAAAACGTATTTCCATGTTTTCCACAAATATTTAGCCCACTACTAGTATTAGCATTACCTGTATATACTCAGGGGGCAGTCCTATCTAACATTGCCAGCTATAGGTCTATAATGTCACACGTTCCTTGCAAAGCATCATGGGGCATTGGGGAAAAAAGCTTGTCTAAACCAACTGCACGGCAAATTTCCAGGAATATATTCAGAGACAAAAACAGCATATGTGCTTGTAAAAATGCATTGGTTGTTTTGCCAATCAACACTAATCAGTGCATATTTTTTATTAGGTATGAAGGCAATACAGTTCAATTGTGCTGTCTAACCATTTTTCTGTTTTTTTCAGTGTGGAAATAACTAAATAATGTATTGATATAGACAAATTTAAATGATTTTATTAACACTCTGAAACCCTCTCTTCACAAAATTGGGTAACAAGGCTGGATGGGTTTCCCACTCCATCTCACAGAGTGCAAATTTAGAGTTGCCAATTAATTTAACACGCTTGGGTTTGGGATATGAGCAGAAAACTTTATTACCCAGAGAAAAAACCCACACAGAAATGGAGAGAATCTGCAAACTCCAGAAAAAACAGTGACTAGTTTTAAAACCAGTGCTCTTCCAGTTTCACCAAAGAGTACCGGCACTATTTTTTAGTAGCAGTCACTTTTTTTCATCCCATCTCCTCTCCCATTTGATTGACTGTCAGCGTATGACAACGATTGAAGTTTCACCATACTAGCACCTTTTCATAGAGTACCGGTGAGTACCTGCTCCTCTTGTCAAACCCTGCATCAGTCGAGTGTTAATGCACCCCAGACCACTCTTTGATTGAATGTGACCCTCTTAACATAAAAAAGAGCACTGCTAGTAATTTGGTTCCACTTCAAGCTCTGGCATCAAAGCTAACCACAGTGGCGTTATTATAGTTCATAATTATCATTTTATATTTGGAATACAAATTTATCAAAGATGACTTACTTAATGTGAATGTGATTGTTTAAACATATTTTTTTTATAAAAAAAATAGTTCAGCATCAAATAATAAGTTAGTGTAATAAGTTGTAACTGCAGTACTGTACTACTATCTTCTTATATAATACACTATTGTGGCTGTCCAGGATTTTAAATCACCTGTAGCTCCCAAACCGTTTGACTAAATGACCTGAAATTTGATACACATATACTACATGACGTCTACTGTCTGCTTTCGGAGTTATGATTGACTTCCAAGGTTATCCATCCATCCATTTTCCAACCCACTGAATCCAAACACAGGGTCACGGGGGTCTGCTGGAGCCAATCCCAGCCAACGCAGGGCACAAGGCAGGAACCAATCCTGGGCAGGGTGCCAACCCACCATAGGACACACACAAACACACCCACACACCAAGCACACACTAGGGTCAATTTAGAATCGCCAATCCACCTAACCTGCATGTCTTTGGATTGTGGGAGGAAACCCACGCAGACACGGGGAGAACATGCAAACTCCACGCAGGGAGGACCCAGGAGGCGAACCCAGGTCTCCTAACTGCGAGGCAGCAGCACTACCACTGCGCCACCGTGCCGCCCACCTCCAAGGTTATTTCTCTTTTTATTTTTATTTTATTGTAGAAGCAACTCTCTGCAGTGGCCATCAGGTCGGCCGTGCAGTGCATGTGTACGGGCGCCATTTTCATTCCCTACCACCTTCGCCGTCACTTCCCCTACTTCTTCATATCTTAAGTCATTCTTGAGGCAGATTGGAGACTTAAGTGCCAGCTTAAGTGAAAAATTAAAGAAAACGTACTAAGTAATTGAAAAACAAACAATGACTTAATCACTTTTAATGTAAAAAGATGCCGGCGAAAGAAGAGAAGAAGCGGGCTGCTAGGGTGGAGAAAAGAAGAAAGCAGCAAGCGCATCAACCTCTGAGAAAACGAATGACAAATGTACAGAGAAAGAGTATGACTACTATGAATGCTCAAGTCAAGTGTATTCACTGCATATTGTGCAGTGCGTTGTTACTGGTACAATATTTAGTGATAATGTTCCTTAGAAAATTTTCAAAATAAAATAAAGATTACCTGAGAGCCTTGTGCTGCTGGGATTGCCTTCAGTTTCTGGTAGCCCTACAATCAGGTTTAGTCGGCTCAGTAAATCGATACATTGACAGTTTGATGCATTGGATCTCCACTCCAAGAACCTTCCCCACAGCACTCACAATAAAATAGTAAGCAGTGCTTATAAAGACTTCATTCTATTATTTGGTGTAAATATTAATGAATTCTATAAATTATCATAAACCTTTGCAAACTGAGGATGAAATTTATCACTAAAGCTAAACCTTCATACTGCATGAGAGACATTCAAAAAATTTCTGCACTTTTATCTTTTCGTTGGAAATGGTGAAGGCGAGAGGAGTAGTAATTGGGCATTAAAACGTTGGTATGACTCAGGGAAAATTGAATCACAAATGTAGGTGACCATGTAGAAAAATGAAGAAATTTGTTTTTGAAATTCTTAATAAATAGAGTTAAAAAAAGTGCGGAAACTTTTTGAACGTCCCTCGTAGTTTCACTTTTATGATTTTCAAAATGGGAACAAAAAAGATGTATATTGTTTTTCATTCCTTAGAACTGCATTATCACTATCTTTACAGTTTTAGTTGAAAAATATATTTGCAATAAGAAAGCCAAGGTAATGATATACAATAAGTGTGGTTGACTATTAATAGATATTACTGTAATAAATAAATTAACTTTAATCACTACATCAATTTATTGGGCATAGGCTGTTTTGCAAATGCTTTTAGAACGAGGTTTCCTGGCTCATACTACATAGTTAGACACATTTCTGCTAACATTGGTTAGAAGATTAGCAAATCAGATTCTTTCCAAAGCATAAATTTGTACGGAAAGAGATGGATTAGACAAGAAGTTCATTTAAAGGCACAGCCTGGCCACTGATTGGCCATAATGTAGTCCTGCTGAAGCAGCAACCCTCTGGGAAACTGCTTGGCCACCTCCGCAGTAAAGTGTTTTATTAGGACAGCACCGTTTTGCGAATGACTTACAGTCATTTGTGTTGAAGCGCTTGTCACATACATCTACTACCTATTTCATATTCAGATACTGCATGCCATAAAATGAGCTAACACAAACCAGTCCAGTGATACAGAAAGTTCCTGACAGAACGTCGTCTTAGACTATGTCACTGCACCACTCAGAACTGACATCTACAAGACAAGACACTGTCAACCCAGGTGGTAATCAGAGTATCTCAGATGAGCACTGTCCTCCAGGCCATTGTCGGAATATCTGCTACCCATCTTTAATGCTGACAGCAGTCGGCCAGGTAGCCATTACTACATAAAGACATGACCCTTATAGGAGGTGGGGAAGATGTTCACACTTGATAGTTCTGACATGTGAAGAAAGCCTCAGATACACTTGAGTGTAGCAAGTAGAGAAAGATGTCAGTATTGCATATTAACCTGCACACAGCAAATGTATTCATTTCATTTCTTTCCTATTTAAAATGTGTGTGCCCCAAAAATAAAGTCAAATACTTGTGCTGTAAAAAGCATTAAAAATGACAATTACCCTTTTAAATTTAAAAAAAAGGTTGTATAAATCCTCATTTATTTAAATGTAAAATGCATGTGCTGTTAATTAGTTAGAGCTTTAAACATTAATGCCAATTATTTTGAAATAATGAAATTGGCTCATGTGTATTGTATGTGTTGAAGTGCTCCGTCTGCATGTAGTTAAAAGTTATGCACTTTTGTCTTTTTTATGTCAAGCTAATTTATGTTTCAGGGTTTTGATATCAAAATTTCTGTGCTTCCAGCGAGTAAAGAAAAGGTTGAGCTTTAAAGTCGGCCAGATTAATTATTCAAAATTAGAAAAGGATACTGATCTAAACACCGTAAACTGATTGGATTTCAAAGAACTTGGCAAAAGACTTTTCTGTGGCTCCCAGCCAAGCAAGGTTTGCCTACCTTGCGGTTTTGTTAGAAATAGCATACAGGATGTACCATTATAACATAAAAATACAATCCAGATAAACTCTTAACATTTACAAGATTTTGTGTTTGAAGATTCCACGTGTTCACTACTATTTATAAGATTTTTTTTTTTAAAAAAAGAGTTTAACTCTTTCCTGGATAAGACGTATATTTGGTTTAAATTTCATATTGACTCCACCCTGTTGTTCACTCTAGGCCCCAATGCAGCAATTTACTAGAAAATTTCTAAGATTCGATATGTTTATGAAAGGGACTGATATATTCTCTGATCCTAAAAAGGTGTTCCTACATGCTTCCTGATTTGAATAAAAATATTGCATTGATACTGTAAATGAAACATTGTAATGCCAAAGAAACGATGACAATTTGTATTAGTTAATTTTCTAAGATAACATTCAAGCGTTACTCTTTGGAATGATAAGTATCATTGAAACCACTAAAATAAAAATAAATTTGTGAATCAGCAAGAGTATTGTCTTCAGTAATAGGATTCTTTTATTTTAAATGTACAATTCAAATTAAACAGTACAATGAACCAGGGCCCTCATACATATGGGCACAATGGGCACTAGCCAGAGGGCCCAAGGAGCATAGGGGCCACAGTGTTTCTGATGCCTTTGTATATTTGTGTTTTGCTATCAACACGGGGACCACAGCACACTATTTTGTCCGGGGGTCCTTGATGTTGTTAAGACAGTCCCGGATGAAACTCATACCTTCATGTCCCACTATAGACAAGTCATTGCAATAGAATACCAAAAAAAGACAAAGAATATAACTCAGCAATCCAGTAAGTTTTTTGTTATGATTTAGATGTAAATACATTTTTCCTGCTTTGTATAAATTTTGTCTCAAGTACATACAATGTTTTGGAAGGGTTTGGACAACAGGGAATTCCTCTGTATGGTTACGTTTATAAGTTATTAGTCATCTTCCGTGGCTCTGCCCGCATAGTAGTGAAACAGAACAGTGAGGTGGGCTTCTGTCTCAGTTTCTGTCTCTAAATTATTAGAATATATCACTCATGCAAGCAAACTATGATTCTTAGAGTGATGAAAGAAGTTGCAAAATCAGCCAGAATGTTCAAGCAAATTTTAGAAAAAACACGATTTAAATCTGTTAATTAGTTCTCTTGTTTGCTAGCTAAGCGGAGGTAAAGAATGCCCCAAGGTTGGCGTGTGAGTGAAGAGGGCCCCGCCCCCTCTCCCCGGCCCTCCACGTCTCTCTCGGATTTGTGCAAATAAATCGGTGCCGCAAGCGAATTATGATACTTAGCGCGATGAGAGAAGTCACAAAATCAACCGGAATATTCAAGCAAATTATACAAAAAATCAACAATCTAAATCCGTTAAATAGTTCTCTCGCGAAAAGCAGACAGACATACAGACAGACAGACATTGGATTTTATATAGAGAGAAATTGTCTCTAGGTATATGGGGGTTATTGTTATCATTATGTATTTGTTTTACTGCCTCTTCATTTTGTTACATGGGCACCGTCACTTTGAGTAGCTGTTGCTATGATGTAGGTTCCGGTTGCTTGGCCACACCCAATGTGATATCATCGGCGTGACACTTTAAAAACTGGCACCACATGCTCATTGACATCTACAAATGGTATTGGATAATTCACAGTGTTTGACTCTTCTTGGTGTATTCCAGTTTAAGAAATTTAGCAAGTATTCTAACTATGAGTTTGCCTCGGTGCCTGATGTTTGTAATGTTTAATGCTTCTGTTCATCTGAAGATCCCTTTTTTAGAACTTATTTTTGTAGCAGGGCAGTTAGAGTTAAAAAAAAGCAGGTGGGCTTTGTCTATGCTGTGACCAGACTGTTAATCAGTAAGACTACATTGAAGTGTTGGAGGCATTGTCATAAAAAAAAGAAAATGTTCCGAACACTGTCACATGCAAAACTGCAGTGCCAGTGCACCTACATACACCATGTTATCAATCGAAGAATTTCTGATCCAAAACAATGCGAGTGTTGCTTCTCACCAAAACCCCGTATTTGGAAAATTTCTATCCCTGTGACTTCTTTTGACTCCCAAAAATTAATTTGAGACTGAAAGGGAAGAATATTTTATTCCATTGAAGAAAAAAAAAAATAGGAGGATCTAGACATGGTAACAAAAGTTGAATGCAGGAAAAGTTTCCAGGAATGGCAGAAGCACTGATACAAGTTTATTGCCTCTAAAAGACAGTGTTGTGAAGGTGACTAAAAGGCAATGGCTTTTATATATATATTTTATTTTTTTTTTAACAATTCTTGGAATTTTTGTCCTAAACACCACCCCCACATCATATTGTTCTGAACAGAAGAAAGTCCTTTGCCAGCAACTTCTAAGCCATCTTCAACAACTTCTGTAATACTTTGTGGTCCTGAGGTGAGCAGGCCCCCTAGCAGGGTGTCATGCAGCCAGTGACTGTGGACTCCTCTGTTCAGCTATAGAAAATGGTGAGCATAGAGGGAAACATCCTGATTTTGGAGGTAATAAAGGCATTAACTGATTCCTTTATCCAATGCAATTTATGCAACCAGGACACAGTGCAATTGTTTGCATGCATTGTTCATAACGGAGGTATGTAAAGTTTACTTGCTCAGTGTCACACAGCGAAGTGCACCACCTTAGCCAGTACTCTGTGGTGTCAGCCTGCTGTAGCATTTGAACTTTGTGAAAGCTAGGAATGTTTTGAAGGAGAAATTTCCACATAAACTTTATTCTGAAGGTCACACTTTCCAGACTGGATTTGATAACAGGCAATGTGCGTAAGAGCTGTCAGAAAGTTGTAAAAATCCAGAGAGACAATAGTCTGTCAAATCAGTTCTATGCAACGAATGGCCACACTCATTTTAGGAAAATATTACAATGCAGCATATTAAAATCACAAAACAGATAATTGTTTAGAAGTATATGTAATAGTTAAATGTGCAGATTTAAAATAAAGCAAAGATCCCGGATTACGAGAGAAGCAACCAATGCTCAAGAGTGTTGAAAGAAAATACATCATTAACTTGGAATGTGTTTACAACTACAACGTAGATTTTCATTCCAACAGCATATAAAGAAATTAATCTTGCCAACCAACATTTTAATAAACAATTTTCAGAATACGTATGGTAAAAAAAAAAAAAAAGCTTTCAAATAACAGGAGTTTCCTCCCACCTCACATAAACGCAGGCAGCCGTGCGCCAGCCAGAATTGGGTCATCCCCATTTTTATCTGGATTTCTTCCATTACTACCTTCTAAGAGATATTCACGCTCCTCAAATAATTTACTCTTTTATGTTTTACTGTGTCTTTTAAAGCTTTTGAAGAATCCCCCAAAATATAATGTGTTTCAAATGTACAGAGGGCCTTCACTTCCTGCCCTCTTAATGTTATAAACCTTCATTATTTTCAACCACATAAATGCTTGGGTTATTTTTAAACTACTGGATGCCTTCCAACCTGCCTCTCTTTATCTCACACTGGATTAATTATGTAAAGAATACCGGATTGTACATCATTGGGGTTACAACCTTAAAAAAAAAAGAAAGAAGAAAAAGAAACAACATGCTGTTTAAATTCACGTTTGGCAATTGTTGCTCAAATTCCCACAGATTTATGTCACCACACCCACGATGTAATAAAAATCTTTACTGGTCCCTAGACTGCCTTATTCACTTCTTCAAATCTTTTGTTTCCTCTAGAGAAATTGTTATATGGAAGATGGATACAAAAAGTGTCCAGATGTCATCACTATCAGATCAGGTTGCTTTTATTCAGCTATTGAGAGCAAAATACGCTTACACCTAAGATCTAGCCAGACTGAGTGAATTCTGAACTAAATGAATTGAGAAATTGCTACAGAGTTTACATCACTCAATAAAGATTTATCCTGCCTGCATCTAGGATTCATCAGCGTTGCCTCTGACCTCTTTACTCACAGATGTGGAAGTCCACTATGAGATGACTCTCAGATTACACTTCCATTTACGTTAGGCTCACTCAATTTAATTTAAGTCACCACTGATAGGTGGTGGCCCTCAGTGTCCCTAGGAAGTCAATACACTGTGAGATTTCGAAAATGGCATTTTTGTGTCCCTGCCAGTGTCCCTCATGTAAACTCTCTATCCATTTCTCAGGAATGTTCAATTACACTCCTTGACAAGGAACTGATGATTCTTGCTGATGTTCATCATCCAAAGTCTGCTCCTCGCTCACATCAAACATTGCACTATACCTAAACCATAACAGGTAACAAACGGGTTCCAAAGCATAAAGCCTTCCTTGTAATGAGAGTACAATGATTTTCCTCTCTGCTCTATCCCAGCTTGCAATTACCCTCAAAGAATGAATGAATGGATGACTAAAATAAGAGAATTTGGAAATTGATGGATGGGTTTCATTTTCCATATATTGCAGGGTCCCACTTTAAAATATTTGTGTGTTAGGATAATTAGTGATTCTAAATAGACATCTTATGGATGTACATTTGAATTGACCCTCCAATGTACTGTCAACTGCACTGAAATGCCAACTGCAGCCATCAATTAGTTGCATCAGACAGAGCTTAGCCACCCATAGTATGAACTGGCAATTCCATCAGCGGCAAGGGCACCTGTATAAATGGCAAGCCTGCAATGTCACAAACAGTATGCAGTCTAGTGCGGTAAGGCTAGGCAGTCCTTTTACGTATAGCGAGACACCTAAATGAGCCGTATAAAGAGCAGAGGATCTTTATCGACAATTGGTGCTGGTGCTACATTGGTGGCAGAAGTGGGACAAAAAGAAGTCTTACCTTCTGATTTAGAACGGAGAGTCTTGACACTGAGATCTTAGACCTGTAAGTACCATTTGCAGTATTAGTACAGGATGTAAACAGCTGAGAGACTGCTACCTCTGCAGCTCCACCAGCTCTTCTCCATCTGCAAAAGTCGATTGGCCTGAATGTGTGGACACCGGCAGAGCTTCCAGCTCATGGAGCCGGTAATAAGTGCTGCAGACTGAGTTGCCACTGACTCCATCTGAGCTGTGTGAAGCACGGCTGGTTGTAAAACTGCACAGACAAAGGATGAGACAGGTTGCAGGGGCATTACAGAGTAGCAGTGGCGGGAGAGCGATAAAGCAGAGATCAAGACCAGGAACAAGGTATGCAGTGCTAGTTCAGTGAGGGGAAACAGTCAAGAGACTGGTACAACTGCAGATGCAAACAAGGAGGTTTGCCTGCTCACTTGTAATCAACAGATGTGGGACAGTGGTGCTTAACACCTCTGCTGCACCACATTACAGCACGACATTTAACAAATTTGCATTACCAACCATACAGTGAAGCACTCAACACCTCTGCTGATATATCACCAGCTGTATGACCACAGAAGAAATGATAACCACCCGGCCACTTTGAAGAGTTGTGCTCCGTTTCAAGAAGTTAGAAGGGGTCACTGGGGACAGCAACTCTAAAGGTTACATCAGCCATGTATTAGTCACCTATAGCATGAGCTGGAATTCCATTAACCAGTGACAGGGGAGCCTTGTAAACAGCGGGACTGCAATGTTGTAAACAGTATTCCATCTAGCAAACAGTCATTTTAAGGATAGCAAGACACCTAAAAGAGCCATGTAAAGAGCAAAATAATCCATTCTTGCAATTAGTGCCTCAATAACAATAACATAATCCAATTCAGAGTTAGGTGGATTTTGAGGGAATTCTAATAGCACTAGGCAGACTTGGGTAAGGTGTCAGTCCTTCAAAGTGCCCACCAATATGCATACACACACACACACAGAGTCACACAGAAATCAGTTTGAAATCTTCAGTTAAGGCACACAGTTTTAATTTTGCAAGCAGAACATAAAAAATCCACATGGACAATGACTAGGTGCAGAATTCAAACCTAGCACCATACAGGCAGCTGCATTACCCACTGTGCCACCGTGCCCCCCCATGTTCTGTTATTCTGTTGAATATTAAAGGTATCAAATAATATACGATTCACATATATCTTTACAGAGTAATGAAAAAAGTAGACACAGAAATATAGTTCATCTACAGCTATTTTTGATCGGTATGCAAATTTAACCTGTCTATTCCCAGAAAACAAAAGGCTGGATCAGTTCAATTAACATTGCAGCTTAACTCCATTTACAAATGCCAATCTCTTCTCTCCTCTTTCTCTCATTGCACAAGTTCTGGTTGAGTGGGATTCCCAAGTGACTGCTATAGTTTATATATCAATATATAAAGAGCTTGGTTAAAATGTATGCTGTTGAAAAATCACATTAATTTCTAGTCTCGACTGGTGAATTATCTGGAGAATCCATTCTTATTTTTATTTTTTTGTGCATTGGATTCAACTGTAAATATGATTACATCATTTTCCTTGTAGTGTTTGAGATCAAAATTAATAAGCATTGCATGCAAGATTCACCTGACTGAACCTACTCTCACAGCTGCTGTATAATGCATTTCCACCCAATGATCCTGTTAACCTAACCCTCAATTTGCTGGGATTTGAACTCTGAATTACAGCTTACTAACGGAGTTTAACAGCTGGTACAAGGGTTTCTCCTGAATTTTTAATCACATGAATTAAAGATGGCTAGAGATGCTTTTCAGGCCTCCTGAAGCACTGATACAATGTACAGAAAGTCAAGTATAGGTGGTCTTGTGGGGATTAGAGACACAATGTAGCTTTTAAAGATGTAGGGATCCTTAGATAAGATGGATAGAGCCTTAAGGTCTTTTTGCACTAAATATAAGCTTAATGCAAACAAACAGGAGAGTGCATTGCTCTCCCTTGAAAACAAAGCAAACAATGTTCTCACAGAACTTGAGAAGTTAAGACTGGATGATTTGGAGCACTGTATAGAAGAATTCTATCTTGGAAAAAAAACAAATTACTTTTTAGCCAACCTTCTGTGGCATGACAATTAAAGCTTTGCTAATTCTAGCACAATACTACCTTAGATCAGATGAGGTTTGTTTCTCTCTAATTAAGAAATGTATGAAGAAATGAGGCAGAATATTTTATTTGTGTGTATACAGTTGATAGAATGCATTATAAAAAACAAGATTTTGAAAGACCAAGGAAAATGGCAGGGGAACGAGCTGAAAGCATGTTTATTGTTTAGTTATTTGGCAAAGCAAAAAAGACAAACACGAGTCAGCAATGAGGTTCCTCGTAATGCTGTGAGCTCTTTTTCTTTAAAGGTTCCCCATGGGTGCATTAGATTCCCATTATCAGTTACTTTAAGGTAGCAAGTAGGACTCTGAGGATACCAAGAGGTGGAATTTACAGAGGCAGTCTCTTTAAGATGTGGCTTTGCCTTTGCTGAGGAGGCAACAAAAGTTTAGTCTTACGGCTCCTTTTCTTGTATTGCTCTGCCAGATCTCTCTGTGGGATGATGTCTATGGGGCCACCATGTGATATTGTCAGGTGTAATCACCTAAAATATAGGTTTTAAGGCTCCATATACAGCCTACAAACTAAATCAACCCTGGCCCCAAACTAAATAAACAGGCCTCTATAGGATGAAATGGACCAGAAAATCACATAAGGGAAGAAAGGAATTATAAAATCCCTGGATCAAAATGACAAAGATAGTTCTTTTATATTTCCAAGATTTATTTACAAATATTCAAAAAAGAAGAAAGAACAGACTAAAAAAGGATAAAAAAGGTCTAACCTTAAACTGGCAAAGCCAGTCCAAAATCCAAAAAATGCAATATCATTAAAAAAGCAAAAAATAAGCAACAAGCTTCAATCAGAATGGCAGAGAAGTACATAAGAGTTATACAGGATATGTACGAGGGAAGTGTGACAGTGGTGAGGTCTGCGGTAGGAGTGGCGGATGCATTCAAGGTAGAGGTGGGATTAAATCAGGGATCGGCTCTGAGCCCTTTCTTATTTGCAATGGTGATGGACAGGTTGATTAGACTAGGAGTCCCCATGGACTATGATGTTTGCTGATGACATTGTGATCTGTAGCGAGAGTAGGGAGCAGGTTGAGGAGACTCTGGAGAGGTGGAGATATTCTCTAGAGAGGAGAGGAATGACGTTCAGTAGGAACAAGATAGAATACATGTTTGTAAATGAGATGGAGGTCAGTGGAATGATGAGGATGTAGGGAGTAGAGTTGGTGAAGGTGGATGAGTTTAAATATTTGAGATCAACAGTACAGAGTAATGGGGATTGTGTAAGAGAGGTGAAAAAAAGAGTGCAGGCAGGGTGGAATGGGCGGAGAAGAGTGTCAAGAGTGACATGTGAGAGACGGGTATCAGCAAGAGTGAAAGGGAAGGTCTACAGGATGGTAGTAAGACCAGCGATGTTATATGGGTTGGAGACGGTGGCACTGACCAGAAAGCAGGAGACAGAGCTGGAGGTAGCAGAGTTAAAGATGCTAAGATTTGCACTGGCGGTGATGAGGATGGATAGGATTAAAAATGAGTATGTTAGAGAGTCAGCTCAAGCTGGACGGTTGGGAGACAAAGTCAGAGAGGTGAGATTGCGTAGGTTTGGACATGTGCAGAGGAGAGATGCTGAGTATATTGGGAGAAGGATGCTAAGGATAGAGCTGCCAGGGAAGAGTAAAAGAGGAAGGCCTAAGAGGAGGTTTATGGATGTGGTGAGAGAAGACATGCAGGTGATAAGTGTAACAGAGCAAGAGGCATAGGAAAGAAAGATATGGAAGAAGATGATCTGCTGTGGCAACCCCTAATGGGAGCAGCCAAAAGAAGAAGATTATAAGTCAGAATAAAAAAGAAAATTAATTAAGATTTAGTTCCAAATTCAAGAAAAACCCATGTAACATTGAGAACTGTCAATGCCTGTTGCTGTTAAGATTCCTGCCACAATGAAACACAAAAAGGGGAGCAGAAAACCACACAAAAAGCCAGAATTGCCCTGTTTACAGGTCAGGACCTACTGAGCAGCTCTAAACCCCTAACACATAGTGTCACCCCAGGTCCAAAAATGGGGCTTAGATTTTTAAAAGAGCAAAATCTTAATAATGTCATGAAAGGTGGAAAGCGAAACCATAACCCTTTGGTCAAAAAAAAACAAACAAAAACTAATTTTTCTTTATATATAAAGATTTATTCACAAAGTTAAAAAAGAGCACAAGAAGGCAAAGAAGAACAAAAGTAACAAATAAATAATAGGTTTTCCCTGAAAGGCAAATAAATCCAAGGAAACAACAATACTGTAATGAAAGAAGGGGTAAAAGCGCACACATAAAACTAGAATCATAAATTACGAATCTGAAATCACAATCCAGAAAGCTGAAGCTACAGTGACAAACACCAATCCTCTAGCTGAATTCTTAGGTGCAGCAATATACTGTACCTAGTTCAAGGAGCAGAGCTCAGAGAAGAAATATGAACTGAACAGAAAAACCCTTTAAATACATAAATAGAAATACTCTAAGTACTTATCAATGAATAATCAACTGCAAAAAGAAGAAATGCAAAAACATTTTTAACATAATTTACAAAAAAGCACAAAAACAACAATCAATATCAAGACATATAAAAGATGTAACCCTGGCTGTAGCAGCTGTTAAGTAAGGCAGGATCAAGCACGGGTCAAACGCATGCCGAAAGAAATCTCTCAGTCCAAAAATGTGTTTTAAAAGATTTAGTGAAAATTCAAAGCAAAAAATCTACACAAGAATAGAGATGAGTTGTTACACACGTAGAATAAAAGGCAAAAAAAAGCAAAAATGTTTCTTCTTGTTAAGCTTCAATTGTTTCTATACTTTTAAAGATGCTTTAATTCGCCTTCAGTACGCTCTAAACGTACAGCACTGCATTTTCAATAGAGAATGTTGCGTTACATTCTATTGGGCATGCTAAGGCTCGGTTTAAAACCGTGTGCCCTCCTTGCTTTACTTATAGCAAGGCAGGTCACTTACTGAGGCTAATCGGTAGCTAGATGGACCATAAATAGTTAGAATATGCCAATTCAGTTCAGCTTATGGGGGTTATAAGAACCTCCCACGAACATTTAATACAACTTAAATAATTAGCAAATGGCTCTTACACTGGCTACACCACAACTTTGGGTTTACTTTGCTCCATCACAGTCATTCAGATTCTTACAAACACCTTAAACTCAGCCTCTGACATCATAAACAAGGAAGTGCATGAAAAATATAACACTCCTGTTTAATTAAAAAAGACCATTCTTTTCTCATTCTCAAAGTCATAAGAAGTTACACATAAATATCAGTTTCTAAGATAAGAAGGCTTTTTCTCCAGTATTAGACCACATGCAGTCTCTCCTTTATGATATCATAATTAGAGTTTAAATCTGATTGGTTGAATGTTAATGAGTGTTCTGGAACAACTACTCTGATGGCTAAACTGGGATGTGCCAGTACCTGCACTGAAGAATAATTCAGGTGTTGCTGATCCTAAAGCTTGTGGACCAGTAGGGAATGTTCTTCTTTTATGCTGATAAATTCATCAATAACGTTTCAGAGTAACAAACAGTGAGACTTTGCTGATTGAGGTGCCATCTTTCTATTAACAAATTAAATTGAGCAGTTTTGTGGCATGATAGTCACTGTGGCTCCTCTTCTCCCTTATTTTCTGTGGACTGAATATCTTGTAGTAACTGCCCTTTTGCTCTGGCAGTAATGGATACAGATAAAATATTTTGATGTGGAATGGGGTGGATTGAGTTGGTTTACCTTTATTGTTATGTTTCACTTGTCACACACATGCGCATGGGAGGCAGCTAAAGGGCTTGAGTGAAGGCAGTTCTGAGACATGCCGGGAGGTGGCAGAGTGCACTGACTCTTTTTCTCACTTCCCTATAGACCATTCCTGGGAGACTCCACCTGGCTCTCTTGACATCACTTCCGGGACCGAACCAATGGAAACAGACCATACCAGCTCTGGCCCCCCTGATGTCACGTTCGGGTCTGATTCAATGAGCGATAAACACGTGCCCTATCCTTATGACCTAACTTCCTGTCTTCCCCTTTAAAAGCCTGCCCTTTTAACCTTTTTCCTCAGTCTTGTCTTGGACTCGTTGTATGCACCTCAGTGGTGTATCTCTTTGAAAAGAACGACTTTGCAGCCAGGTTTTGAGATTATACGGGTGGCTGCCCCAAACCTTTCTTTGAGTATGTCTCAACTTTGTGACACACTGTATATGTCATCTTCTAAAGATGAAATAAAAAGGTTGATACTTGGTATTCTTTATAGATTCTATTGATCTTTTAATAAACATGTTGTAATATTTTCCATTATTTTTTTGCTGATTGTTTGAATTGTTTTGGTTAAAAACAGTTTTGAAAAGAACATTCAGCCTAAAACAGCTTATCCATTCAAGCAGACTACACATATCTATGACTCCCTATGTGAAGATCAACTTTTTAACATCTGTCCTAAAATTACATTTAACCATTTTCCATGCATGTTCCTAAGTTCTCGTTAAAAGACTTGTTTTAGAGTAACAGCTGGCGTCTACTTTATTACTTTCTTTTATGTTATATTACCTCCTAGCCCCATTTATTGCAGCGTGTTGTATAGTTTAAGAATAACCTCCATTGACTTGTATTCAATGCAGCAGTCTATAAGACTTTTTAATTGCTTCTATACACTGTCTGCATGAGAACTATGACATACCCACTGCAACTCTAAAGTTCTTCTCCTAAGGTATAATCTCAAGTTTCCTGGTTATTGTCTGTGTTTCAACCTGTGTCCCTGTGAGTCTTCCTCCTTGTTCTTTGTTTTTATTTCCATATCCCCAAAAACTTGCAAGTTAGGGTGATCAACTTTTCCAAATTGGCCTGATATTCTGTTTAGAGATGTGCTCTGCTTTGTGACCATTGTTGTTGGGATAGGCTATGGCCTCTTGTGACCCTGGACTGAATTAAGTGGGATTGAGAATGTTATGTTATGTTACGTTACGTTATGCCGATTGCCATAAGGATACCTGGTAGGGGAGGCTTAGGCCAAGAATTTAATGTGGTAAGGCTTCACAGTTTCTTATTACAGGGTACTTTCACAGTAGCTACTCCTTAATTACCACTCTAACTATGAAGTAATTAGATATTACTGCCATAAATGTACCATATAAGTGAAGTGCTGGTGTAGTTAAGCTTATAATAAAATATGACAGAGTTATGAGAAAGGAGTAGTTACCTATGCAGTTATTTGACTTACACAATAAATACGCTATAATAATGTGTCATTGTACGGTTAATCTGCATCCATCCCTGCATGTAGGCCCTCCAACCTGCAGGGAAAAAACTTGGGGGTTGGATTGCAGAATTGGCACTCCAGCCACTATAAAAAACCTCACACTCCACTCCACTGAACTAGTGTGGTGCTAAGGTGTCACCCGTTGCATGGCTGCACTCGGATCCTAAATTGGATCCTGAGTTAGTTTGTCATGTGGTGGGTGTGGCAATGCCTTCACTCTCTAATGACTAACCTCTCTAATGTACAGTACTTAGGTTTATCAAAGTTAACTTAAAGTATTTAAATGTACTGTAACTCAGGGACAGATAAATGCAAGGAATAAAAAAAACACTAGATAAACAGAAAAGTAACCTAAAAGCCTTGCATTGTCCTCTGGCAGAAGGAATGGCATCTCCACTTTCACATCTTTGCCAACCAACCAACCACTTGTAAAACGTTCTCTTTCTACCCACATTTCCACTCTCAGACTCAATCTTTAACTTGTCTTCTACTTTGGCACTGGGTCTCTGCCCCAGCTTAAGACATAACTCCAGACTCAATGTCATTTTGAAAGAGATTGACTGTTAAAGCCTTAATGAATCATTCTCAGAATTACAGAGTGAGTGACCAGCATTAGGCCTGTCTCTAAAACACCGTGGGTCCCTCCAGGGATTTGAGATTGGAGATGCATTCCCATAATGACACTCACAATGAGACAAGTTCCTGAGGAAACAACTGTCTAGTCTACCCTGCATATGGTGACCTTCTGACATGAAAGACTTGAGAAGTTTTAGTGGCTTCCTCTCAGTCCTAGAGTCTTGATTTTCATGTGGGTGCCCTGTGGGAATCTGCTTGAGGGACAGGCTTTGCATGCTTAGGACATAGTGCCCCTGGCATAGTGCCCATGTAGAAATATACAATATATTCCAGTTGTGACTATGGGTGTTCTTCTCTATGTCTATATCCCATTAGGCCTGTCACCTCTCCGCTAAACTTTTCATTTTAGTGTTCTTTGCAAGCCTTTGCCAGCCAGGCAATGAATTATAGTATTTTCTACTCTGTCTGGAAAATACAGGCAGAATCATGTGAAATAAAATAATGACAATTATTTAGTCCAATGCATGGTAGTGAAATGCTAATCTATTATGAGATTTGCTTCTCTAAATAGACTCACAAATTATGACTAAGATACACCGTTTGCAGCGGTGAGTATCATCCAGCATAAAAAGTCAACAGTTACGACTTCTGGATGGTGGGTTGTATTTTGAGGTCATTGATGTCTTGATTGACTCTTCCTTTTGTTTTGGATTATTAGGTGTCCTACTGGTGGGAGCATACCAGGAGGCAGTAATCAGCTGCGACCTTCTTCCCATGAACCTTGCCCCCCTTTCCTCAGCCCCTTAGGCTGTGAAAAGACCCTTTAAAGAAGGGCAACAGCTGAGCCAGATGTGCAGGTGGATGTAAACTGTGGGAAAAGTGGAAATTGTCCTCTGTTGAAGTTAGTTTGTCTACTGGGACCTACTGCATTTAAATGTATCTTCCATTTTTGTAGTCTGCTTACATTAACAATTGTGATTTTTTTTGTGTCATGTAGATGGGAGTCGTATTACTGGTAAGCAGCTTAGCCAGCCCTGTCGCAGGTGTGGATCTCAGCAGTGGAACTCTGATAGCTACATGTTGTTTGACATGTTAATCTAATTTTCAGTTCTGACTCTTCTTCGAGAGCTAAGCCTATCCCAACAAAAACAGACAGGAATCTGAGCAGGGGGCTAGTGGGTTGCAGAATGCATAATTATTTGATCATTTTGAATTAAATGTTTACCCTGTTTCTTTTTTGAACTTCTCCTCCAATACAATCTCACATGTGAAGCAGTGATGCCTTGCTTTGCATTGTTTCTAATTAATACAAAGGTCTTTTCTTTTTCATAACAGACAACTGGTGCCATTGATATCCCCACAAAGCTCATCTTACTGATGTAATCTCATAATCATTGCATAGGGCTGATAAACACAGAAAGCATAAAGTGTATGCAGTGTATATGCAAGATGTATAATACCAAGGTCAACAGTAAATAAAAACAAAAGCATATGTCCAGATGTAAGGGTAAACAGGAGAGCACTGTAAGCATTCTGTTTGTTGCCTAAAATCAGTTTTATCACAGCCATCTGGTTCTGATTTAGGCTTAGTTTGAATCTTTACATCAACTTTATGTTTTACTATTAATCAGATTTGGTCAAAGTATTTGCCTTAATTTTAGAAGTAACTAAATAAGCTAAAATCAAACTAAGTTTACTCAACAAAAACAGCACTTTGTTTTAGGCACATTTAATTCCTGACCTTAATTACTTTTGTTTATGATTTAATTTGCAATCATTCTGCTAGTTTAGGGACCACAGTCCAAGAATATGATGTTACATTGATTGATGATTGCTGGCCAGGCATGAGAAAGTGTGCTGATATACCCTGAGATGGACTGGTCATTGTTGTTGGCCTTGAGTTCCTATAACTCTAAAATCTAGAAAATGGTTAGATGCATAATAGATGTCTTTGGGTGTCAGCAGTGCAGTGTTTGAGGATCAGAAACTCCACAGTCATTGGTTTGCTTGTTAGTTAATAGCACTGTCAAAGTGGTCTTTACAAGATTCTTGTGTCTGATGCTCCTCAGATGGCCTCCAGCTTCCATGAACCAGAATTAGATTATAAAAGTTCAATAATGGATGGATTGATGGAATATGCTCTGCGACTTGCAGAGCAATTCGGTAAATTAAAAAATATATTGCCTAACTTTAGATAAAATTAATTAAACCACATTGTCTTCAATTATTTGAACAAGTTGCCCTGCAATGGACTAGTTCCTCATTCAGGACTGTTCCCTGCCTTGTTTTCAATAGTACCAAGATGGTCTTCAGCCCCCTCTTACTGAAAATTGGATTAAGTATATCTGAGAATTTTACATTATGTTATTTAACTTTTCCATTTCTTTTTTATTGTCCTCTCCATGCAGCCTGGTTAGCAGGATTTCTGGACAAATAAATAAATAAGACTAGTAATATTTTTTAAGTTTACATGTGTGAAAAAGTCATTAATTTCCCAAAAATAACAGGAACTACTAAGGAGGTCTTAATGATTTGAATATTGTATAGAGAGAGAAGTGCTGTCCGGACTAAATAGGCTGAAATCTACCAAATCCTTTATTTAAGAGATCTTAAGAAGCTTAATGAGTACAGTACACATGGAAGCGAAGCGTAGCGGACCAGTCATCAAGAAAGCTTCATTCAAAGCAAAACATTGATACACAGGCCAAATTTCAAAAAATGTAGCCAGTTGTGCAGGTTGACCTCACGTTCCACATCAATACAAGAGAAGGAGGCGCATGCCCTATGCATGCATAAAAATTAGCCATGTGGTGCAGCAAAACTGAAAACAAACCTGACGCCCGATAACACAGGAAACTCTATGAAATAATAGTAATAACGAAAAGTTTATTACTATTTACAAGACGTTTCAATCATGACTTAGAATTTTCTGCATTTTTTTCTGACTTTTGAATACGATTTCGAAATTTCTGCTTTGTTTTGATGAAATATATGATTGTGCGTCTCTGACTGCATTCTATCTTCTTTGATCTCATGGAGAAACGATGGTGCAGGGGTTGCCACTGCTGCCGCACAACTCTGGTCACCTTTTTGGCCACACTAAACAAACAAATACAGCATAAATAACAAGTTGTCCCTGCTTGTGAAGTTGTAAAGTATTCTAATAAACAGTTATGATTTTAAAATGTTAATTGTGTCAATTGCAAGTATCCAAAGTGCTTGGCTAGAGCGCTGCATAGAGTAGATCCACATACTTTTTTAGTTGCAGCTGATATCTTTGAATTGCCAGCCGTCAACAAGGTTTGTAAGCAACTATGAAGATGGTTTTAAAAAGGCCAGACATTATCAAATAATAGACAGCTAACCATTTGACTGAGAAATGTTAAAAGCCATTAAGCAAATACAAGTTAATACCATTCGCTTCCCGGGTCCTCCCTGCATGGAGTTCTCCCTGTGTCTACGTGGGTTTCCTCTGGGTGCTCCGGTTTCCTCCCACAGTCCAAAAACATGCAGGTTAGGTGCATTGCCGATTCTAAATTGTCCCTAGTGTGTGCTTGGTGTGTGTGTGTGCCCAGGGTTTGTTTCCTGCCTTGCGCCATTTGTTGGCTGGGACTGGCTCCAGCAAACCCCCATGACCCTGTAGTTAGGATATAGCAGGTTGGATAATGGATGGATGGATGAAGTTGTTACCAGAGCCAAAATGCTAAAACCATAACTCAAGTTGATAAATGCAATGCTATGAGTCATTAAACAGAAAGTTTGCTCAAGGTTTTTTGATCTGTGAGTGTCATGTCAGTATAAGAGAAGGAGGTTTAGTGCCATATACATGCGTAATTAGCCACGTGCAGATAAAAAATAAACCTTAAAGGAGTCTGATACACATCTCCCCACCCCAAACACAGGAGACTCTATGAAATAATAATAATAAGGAAAGGTTCATTATTACTTACAAGGCATTTCTATTTTTTTGATCAGACAGTTTGGAGAGCCTTCAATGTGACTTCAAAAAAATACAACGAGCCAACGGTTTCAATCATGACACGCCACTTTAAATTTTCTAACTTTAAAAGACCTATGTATTTTTTCTAACTTTTGAGTACGGCATTGCCACTTTGTTTTGACGAAATCTGATTGCACATCTCTGACTACGTTCTTTCTTCTTTCATCTCAGGGTGGCAGGGTGCTGCAGTGGTAGGCACTGCTGTCACACAGCTCAGATCACCTTTTTGGTCACAAAAAGTATAGTTGGCAGACATTTCCCTAGGCCTCAGGGACACTTTAAGATGACTGCACCATTATAATCCAGTCAAATCTACTTCAATTAGTCCTTCCCCATTGACTTCAATGCAGTTTGAACATTTCTGTGATTTTGGGTAAACTCAAGGCAACAACAACAACAACCTTTATTTCTATATCACATTTTCATACAAATAATGTAAGCTCAAAGTGCTTTACATGATGAAGAAAGAGAAAAAAGACAAAGTAAAAATTAAAATAAGAGAACACTAATTAACATACAGGGTGCACACAAAGTCTATACCTCTATCTTTAGGAGCAATTACAGGAATAACCATGACAATATGGTTCCTGTGGACATCAGCCCAAGTCTTCCCGGTATTTCGAGGTGTGTTTCCGACATCCTGTCTGGTGCTGCCACCTGCTGCTGTTTAAGAAATCGCAACAACATGGCGGTCGTGGAAAGAAGAAATTGAGCATAACCCACCACACGTGATGAGCTGAATCATGCAGTTTGCGCAGCATTCCAGAAAGTCACCCCGCAAATGTTGCAGAACATGAGCAGGAGAACCTGGCGGCGCATTCGGCTATGCAGAGATCATGGAGGGACCCATACTGATGTTTTGGATTCCTAAGAGGTAACCTTTAGCTTTCAAAATCCTCCAAAAGAGGGGTATACGGACTTTGTGCGCACCCTGTAGAATAAAAGTAAGGTCCGATGGCCAGGGAGGACAAAAAAAAAAAAAAAAACTCCAGACGGCTGGAGAAAAGATAAAATCTGCAGGGGTTCCAGGCCTTGAGACCGCCACCACAGAAAACCGGAAAAAGAACAGAAGAGAGAGTAGGGGTTACCATGAATAGTAATGATAATTAATTGAATATACAGAGCATCAGGATTAACCTAAAATGAAGTTATTAGAAAGCCATGTTAAAGTAATGTGTTTTTAGCAGTTTTTTAAAGTGCTCCACTGTAATAGCCTGGCAAATTCCTATTGGCAGTCTATTCCAGATTTTTGGTACATAACAGCAGAAGGCTGCCTTACCACTTCTTTTAAGTTTCGCTCTTGGAATTCTAAGCAGACACTCAATTTGAAGATCTAAGGTTACGATTTGGAGTGTAAGGTGTCAGACATACCGACATATAAGATGAAGCGAAATTATTTTAGGCTTTGTAAACATTAAGCGGTATTTTAAAGTCAATTCTTAATGACAACCAGTAACCAGTGTAGTGATATCAAAACTGGAGAAATGTGCTTAGATTTTCTTTTCCTAGTTAGGATTCTAGCAGCTGCTAATTGCAATCGATTGATATCTTTTTTGGGTAGTCCTGAGAGGAGTGCGTTACAGTAATCTAGTCGACTGAAAACAAAACCGTGAACTAATTTCTCAGCATCTTTCAATGTTGTAAGAGGTCTAACTTTTTCTATATTTCTTAAGTGAAAAAATGCTGTCCTAGTGATCTGATTAATATACGATTTAAAATTCAGGTCAGAGTCAATTGTTACCCCTAAATTCTTTAGGTGAAGGCGAAGCAAACTCTGCAATATTTGCTTATTACTATTACTGATGACTCTTGAATAATTAAAAATAATTAAAAATGTTACTTGGAGATAATGTTTATTAAGAGTTTTACAAATTCCCTCTATCTAGAGATTGCTCAACTTAGATAGATAGATAGATAGATAGATAGATAGATAGATAGATAGATAGATAGATAGATAGATAGATAGATAGATAGATAGATAGATAGATACTTTAATTAGTCATAATGTCTCACTTATATCAGCAGAAATCACACTATGGTTATTATAGTGGAAAGTATGTTAAAAATAGCTCTATTTTATTCTCAAACAAATGATTTAAAATACAGACTACATACTTTTACTTGTTGGTATGAACAACCTACATTTCATAAAATATGTAACATTCTCAAATCTGCTTAATTTAATTCAGGATCATGAAGGGTCAAAGCCGGTCCTGAAATCATCAAGCTCCAATGGATGGGTAATCAGTCCAGGTGTAGAATTCACTCATTCATGGTCCTATTCGATGTGGTGCTAATTTAGAATCACAGATAAAGATAGAACATAAATATCTGATATATGGAAAGGGAGAGAGTGTACCTAAGGAAAAATCCATGTTGAGAAAAGGAGAACATGCAAACTGCACACATACAATACAGCACTAAGGCACAGAATATGAAGCTAAGTCACTGGATGAATGGGCTACTGTGCATCACCCTGTTATCGGCTACTTTTTTTTTATTTTATTAATGTAGTGAGAAGTCAAGCAAAATGACACCTTTTATTGGCTAACTAGAAAGATTACAATATGCAAGCTTTTGAGGCAACTCAGACCCCTTCTTCAGGCAACATTTTCTTAATTAATCTTTACAGTGTGTTTTAGTGGCTTAGGCATTGGCTTTTTGATCCCAGGGTTGTCAGCTGAACTTTCCATTCTGACCCAAGCTCCTGAAAGTCGAGATATACAGCAAATCATATATACTATAGATCTGTACTTGTAAGTGCCTAGGATTTTGTTCACTATAAACAAGTAGCAAGTAAAATAAAAGTTGTATGTTTGTATCTACAAGATGTAAACTGTCAAAATATGGATATGAAGTTTGTCTGTAAAACCTATGGCATCTAGAACCTACTAAAACTTACCACATTTATTGATCTTTCAATTTTAATTTACATTCCATGGTATGTTTTTACTTGTGTGAATGTGAATCCTAGAGATCCACCCGTAGGGCAAAATTTTCAAACACTTATTTAAATTACAAATATGCAGTGACATGCATTAAATTAGATATGATATGGCTTTACGATGAAGTGCTAATTGATTTTTGTTTGTGATTACCTTTTTGTTGAGTTTTTCAAATCCTGAAAGCAAAATCAAATAACATAATTTGAGTATATTTTCTAAGCTGTTAGAATGTCTATAAACATGTGAGTAAATTCCCATGCCAGCAGTTTCCTTCAGAAAAAATACAAAATCCTTCTGTTTTTTTTTTATTTTTATAAGATCCAAAGATAAGATGGTTCTTTCGCTCTTATTTTGGGTACATTTCTTTAAGGATGGTGTTTCAAAACTGTCCATTTATGTGAAATATGTATTACACCCAGGAAACAGCAGGCCTAAAGCAGGGATACCAAACAACGGGAGGACTATCTGAAGCATATCAATCCAAACACTGACCTTGGGAGAATTTATAGGTTTATAGAGTCATTATTGAAATCTCTACAGAGTACAGTTCAGTTCTTACTTACATATGCTAATCACCATACAACATGTCGCCACACTCTGGTGCCACCTTTAGTGAGTGTAACAACTTTATCCTTCAATGTTCCATCTCCCTGTCCTGAAAAATCTCAGAACATATTTATTATTAACAGACAAATAAAGTATAATATCATTCCATCTTGAGTTTAACAAGATACACTATAACTTTGAATGAATTCTTCCTTCTAAGGCAGATTTACTATATACTGTATATACTCGCATATAAGTCGGGTCTTGAAACCCGAAAAATCAATCATAAAATCAGACCTCGACTTATACGCCTGTTCAAAAATGCGACACTTAAGTTTTTTTTTTTTTTTACATCTTGCTTCCTCCAGTCTCACATCAGTTTCTCAGACACATTGAATTTTGTTGCTGCAGTGCAGTTACCAATTTCTTTCGCCACTTCAATGACTTTTAATTTAAAACCAGCTTCATATTTTCTTCTGATCGAACACTCCATCGTAAATAAGAGATGCTCTTATGATAAAGGTGTATGAGGGTGTGAGATACAAAAAACACAAAACAGTGCAAACCTCACTTCGGAATAGTTCAGGTATTAACATGTGGTCACGTAGGCACAATACATAGAAGAAAAAGGCAGTGTGTTCCGTGGTCACTCTCTCAGGTTGGCGTCAGCATATCATCATCTCTTGGACCAATAGCATGAGTTTTCCACGTGAGTTTATTACTTATACGACTGAATTACTTATACCAGAAATTATATGGTAAAATCAAGCCCCGACTTATCCGCAGGAGAACTTACATGTGAGTATAAATGGTATCTGACTTTTTTGGAATACAGTGTGATAGTAATATGTAGTTTTTTGTTTAGAAATAAAATGACATTTGACATGGGCAGGATATCAAGACACAGCTAGGAAAAGGATTGTGTGCAGATTGGTGGTCTTAGAATAGTGTCACTGCTTTTTGCAGATGACTTGGTCCTGTTGGCTTCATCAGGCTATGAACTCCAGCACGCATTGTGATAGTTTTCAACGGAGTGTGAAGTGGCATGGATGTGGATCCACATCTCCAAATCTGAGGCATTTGGTCTTCAAAAGGAAAAAGGTGGACTGTCTTCCTCAAGTGGGAGGTGAGTTACTGCCTCAAGATTAGGAATATAAGTTCATGAGTGAGGGAAAAAGGGATGATGAGATCGACAGGGGTGATGAGCGCAGTTATGTGGTTGCAATATCAACCAATAGAGGTGAAAAAGGAGCTCAGCCAGAAGGCAAAGCTCTCAAATTACTGATCGATTTACATTCCTTCCCTCATCTATGGCCATGAGCCTTGGGTAATGACTGAAAGGACAAGATTGTGGGGACAAGTGGCCAAAATGTGCCTTCTCTGCAAGAGGTCTGGACTCTACCTTAGAGACAGAGTGAGAAGCACAGACAGCTGAGAGACAGTCAGAATATACCCAGTGACTCTCCACATTGAGAGGAGCCAATTGAGGTAGTTTGGGCATCTGATGTGGATGCCTCCTGGAAAATTAACTGATGAATGACAATTGACCAGACAGCATGTCTTTGGGATGTGAGAGTAAAACTTTCAGACATGGGGAAAACAGCACAACAATTCTAATAGAAGATAAAAAATGAATGAAAATCACATTAAAATATTTTTAAAAGGTAATTCAAATTTGAAACAGGTTTCCTTCAAAGGCTTTAAAAAAGGAAACCCCTTTAAATATTTATTTTCCAAGATATTATTGCTTGATACAGTACACTTTTACCAGGTTCAGCAGGTAAAACAGACTGAAGACCAGAATCATGTCAGTTAATTCTTTAAAATGGTAATTACTGTATTTCATTTAATGAGTAAATATAAGGGTCATGTACTTGAATGATGGGCTCATTTTAGCTCTTTGGTTGGAAGAGTTCGTATAAAATAGTTAATAACTCATTTTTATTATTACATCTATGCAGTATAATAACAGAGAGGTGTAAGTTAGAATAAAGTTTGATTAATTTAATTTATTAATTTGTTAATTTATGGAAAAAGCTACAGTATGACTCATATACAACCATTTATTATCTTTTTAATCCAGTTAAGGGTATTGGATCTCTCTGAAGCTTGTTTTGAACAGAAGGTAGAATGAACTTCAGACAGGGTTCAGCTTCAAGCTTTAGTGTAACATGTACACAATACAATGAAATTATTAGTTGCAAGTCTCCCACAGTACACTGCCAACAAAGGCAAATATATTGTTGTATATATACTGTCATACATGCATGAGTATGGGGCATCTTCAGGGCTATTATATGGCTTGTAGTTCCAGCATAATAGCTCTGTCATTTATACCTTTCAATCTTTTGCCATCAGATCTGAAGATAGGATGTATGAGGAACTGGAGCTGGAAGACCAGCTGAAACCATTCTTCATTTTCTTTGCTTTTTGTGGTGTTTTCAGCCTTCTACATAACAGGGTTACTAAATGGTGTCTCAACTTTTTATGTTGGTATTGTTCTCTTATTACTATACATATAAGGGTAAGGGTACATTTCACACAAACGTTAGGTAGTTTTCTTTACACAATGAACCATACATGCTTGGAAAAAGTGACCAAGTAGTGTGGTAGACAGTAGGACTTTCATAACTCGACTTGATGTTATTTAGAAGAATTATGTGAATAGGACCAGCAAGCTTTGTTGAACTAAATGGCCTGTTCTTGTCTAGATTGTTCTAATGTTCTAATATCTTATATAAAAATGTTTACGCGTAAAAGTGTGTGGAGTCGGGTTAAGGGCTCCACCTCCATGGATACACAAGCGAGGCCAGTACATCGGCGAAACGAAAACTCAGAAGAAAGAGTCACTGACTTAGCGGGTAATGCAGAAGCGAGACTAGAACATCTGCAAAACAAAATCTTAGAAGAAAGACAGTCGCTTAGCTGCTAATGCACAAACGATGTGACCATGTCAACAAAACGAAACCTCCTAGGAGAGAGAGAGATGCCCAGAGTAGTTCCATTCAATTACCTAACATCTCTACATTTCAGTTTTTTTCTGACAATTTCAATAGTATCTAGGGCCTTGTGTTTTTTACAGCACGGGCTTACACAGCAAGTATACATATATATATATATATATATATATATATATATATATATATATATATATATATATATATATATATACATACAGTATATATATATATCTATACTAATAAAAGGCAAAGCCCTCACTCACTCACTCACTCACTCACTCACTCACTCATCACTAATTCTCCAACTTCCCGTGTGGGTGGAAGGCTGAAATTTGGCAGGTTCATTCCTTACAGCTTCCTTACAAAAGTTGGGCAGGTTTTATATCGAAATTCTACGCGTAATGGTCATAACTGGAAGCTGTTTTCTCCATTTACTGTAATGGAGATGAGCTTCAACGCCGTGGGGCGGAGTTTCGTGTGACATCATCACGCCTCCCACGTAATCACGCAGTACATAGAAAACCAGGAAGACCTCAAAAGCGCTGAAGAAAACATGCATTATATAATTGAGAAGGCAGCGAAACAATAAGAAGCGGCGAGTGACATATACAACCATATTGATGAGTTCTGCTACTGAAACAAAGCACGATGTAAACCTACACTTTAAATTAAGTTCATAGACAGGCTGCGCTGGCGTTTGTAATTTAGTGCCTGCCCATATAAGGCCGTCCGTCAGCGGCAATCCAATAGCAAACTGCCACGGGTAAATATTCACGGGTGAAGGACTGTGATTATGGAGAGGAAGATGAGATGGTCAGGGTGGTGTTTGACACAAACTCAGCGAAACTGCGAGAGAAAGTTTTAAGTGCCAGGACTAAGGTAACATTAAATACAGCCATGGACATAGCACGAGATGGCACCAGCACAGCTGGGAACCTTCGATGCATGTACACCGAGCGGCTCACGTGAACTGACGAGTGCACAGATAAAAGGCAACAGTTCCAAAAGCGCTGAACAAAACCGAATTACACAATTGAAAAGGCAGCAAAAATATGAAGCGCCTGATAAGCATATTCATAAATGCAGCTACTGTGGAAACAAAGCACACGGTGGAAAAAGTCAATGTCCCGCTAAAGGAAGACAGTGTAAAAAAAACCCGTGCATGCAGTGTGTCAGGTCTCAGATAAAGAAGAAGATGAGCTGTTTATTGATGCAGTAAGAAACGAATCGATGAATGAAACCTGTCATCTTTACAACGATTGACAAACACGGAATGTAACTTGAACACAACACATCCTACAAATACGAACCTGATTGAAAGAAATAATGATAATCAAATCCTTGATGACAGCAACACTCAGTAACACTCACAAAACAAATACTGTATATTGACAGTCATGTTATGTTATTTTTAAAATGTTCCCTTTTCTTTTCTAGCTTTTTTAACACACTACTTCTCCGCTGCGATACGCGGGTATATATATATATATATGTATATATATATATATATGCCGATCTACATACTCGAATAATGGATACTTTATTCACCATCAATGATTGTTTTGGTAAAGCCATACTCAGTGTATTCATTAGATGAACGGTAAAAAAGTAACAGCGAGGGGAGGATGCAGGCTGTAGTGCGTCAACTCTATTTGAATTGCGCGATCACATTTGAAAAATATATCTTTTCAAGTTCTATTTAGTCCATATGTGTCAAACTCAAAGGGCGGGCCACATCCGCCCGGCGTAATTATATCCGCCCGAGATCATTTTATATACTGTATTATTGTTATTAAAGCCCGGTATATGAAGCGCTGGTAACACAATAAACTACAGATCCCATAATGCAGCGCTTCAGCCGCCTTGCCGAACAAGTTATTGTGAAGCTAGCTCACACGATGCTGAAGAGAAAAGTTGATTCTGAAAATAGAGCCTTTAAAAACCGATGGGAGGCTGAGTATATGTTTACTGAACCCGTGTGTCTCATTTGTGGAGCTGATGTGGCTGTAATTACAGAATTTAATCTAAGACGGCACTATGAGACAAAACATCAGGGTAACCTGAATGCAATGCAGAAGATACAGAAAGCAGCATAATTAAATAAGAATCTGACACTTCAGCGGACGTTTTAACCCGTGCACAATCACAAAGTGATTTCAAGTGAAGCTGCTTTTATGGGAGACACAAATGCACCAGTTCACCTTGCCCCACTTTCCCTGTTGCCAAGTAATGTTAAACCAAGTCGTCACTACGGTGTTCCCAAATACGCACTTTGCTGATAAACTGAGCGCACTGAGTTTGCACGGCGCTTTGGTGACTTTGAAGAACAAAAAGTCCGTCTACATGCGGCTCGAACCTTGTGCATGTTTGGTAGCACATATCTGTGTGAGAAGCTCTTCTCAGTGATAAAGACTAACAAAACAGCACACAGGAGTCGCCTCACTGATGAGCACCTGCAATCCATCCTGAGAATCTCCACAACAGAGAACCTCACAGCAAACAGAAACGAACTTGTTGCCAAAAAAAGATGCTAGGCGTCCAGCTCTAAAATGACATCTGAGCAAAGACAACTGAATGATTTGATTTGTTATTGCTGAAAGGAACACATTTTATTTATATTTCCAGGTTTTGTTATGCAGCATGTTCATATTTGAATTTGTATAATTTTGACAGGATATATTTTTATGGAGAGCAAAATCTTTTGGGATATTTAAAATCTAAGTTTATTTTTATATAAAATTACATAAGAGTAAAGAAATTTGAATGTTTGTTCTTTTAACGTTTACTTTATTTCTAACTTGTATAATTTAGACAGGATATATTTTTATGGAGAGCAAAATATTATAAGTTGTTTAAGGTTTGAGTTGATTTATTCACGAATAATATTCCTGTCTGTTTTTACCATTCCTACCAAAGATATTTCTGTCGACTAAATAAAAATTCCTTCTATTTAAAATTTAAATAGAACTTGAACAAATACGATAGTTCATAATATCCACGCAGACTTGCACGTAAGAGCGGGAGTCATCCGTTTTAACAAATGCAGCGTATTGCACTGATACGAAATAGCTGTGTGTGTATATATGTAGATATGTATGTATATGTATATATATGTTTATATATGTGTGTGTGTATGTATGTATATATGTATAGATATGTACTGTATATATATATGCTTGTGTGTGTGTATATGTATATGTATATATGTAGATATATATGTATGTATATATGTGTATATGTATAGATATGTATATATATATATGTTTATGTGTGTGTGTGTAAATATATATATATATATATATATGACAACAACACTCATCACTCACAAAAGTGACAAAACAATTACATTGACAATCATGTTACGTTATTTTCAAAATGTTTCCTTTTCTTTTCATTGCTTCTTTAACACACTACTTCTCCGCTGCGAAGCGCGGGTATTTTACTAGTATATATATATATAGTAACAAAGGCGCTATATAGGCGCCTGACCCGACACAGAAAGACACGGAGGCACGTATAAAAAGTACAAATACTTTTATTTTTCTTCAGCTGTGGGACACGTCTTCCCCGTGCCACACAGTACAAACACAGTCCAAAAGCACCAACACTAAATCACAACACACTCTTCTTCCTCTACCACCACTCCTCCACAAGCGTAGTCCTCCTCCTCCCGACTCTGGCTCCTCGAGTGGTGGTGGCTGGCCCTTTTTATAACCCACCTGGAAGTGTTCCAGGTGCTTGACCACCTGGTCCTAATTGCACCTCCGGGTGGGGCTGAAGATTCGTCTAGCCAGGCTGCTGAGTCCATGCAGCTCCCCCTAGCGGCCATCCGAGTCTCCAACCAGGCTATGTAGGACTCCATCTCCCATGGAGCCTTGCTGGTGGTTGGGGAATCACCGTCAGCCATGGAGGTTGCCACCAAGCGTCCCGGAGGAGGTACTGGAGTGCCCATGGTGGCTCCCCCGAAACATAAGCAGCAGGGGCGTCCCTGCCGGGCATGAGACCCGGCTGTCCTTCACAATATATAAAACTTTTGTTTTGTCTTGTTTGTCACTTTATTTTTGTTATTTTGCCATTAAAGGGGTTGTGGCTGGTTTGGCACCCCGACATTTCATCATGTCAGATAAATTACTTGACTACTGTATTTATTCGTGTACCATGCGCACATTTTTTACCAAAAATTAGCATTAGAAAATCAGGTGTGCGTCATACATGAGGAAATGTAATTCTGTAATGTTTACTTCTTCTGCTTGGACTCGCTCACTCGCTCTCTCTCTCTCTCGCTTGCTCACGCACTCGCGCTCTCTCTCTCGCTTGCTCACGCACTCACACTCACTCGCTCATGCTCCCTCTCTCACGCACTCACTCTCTCTCTCTCTCACTTGCTCGCTCACGACAGTGCTCTCTCTCTCGGGGCAAAACTTTTTTTGCGATTTCTTTGTAAAAATTAGGGTGCGCGTCTTACACGAGGACGCGTGGTACACGAGTAAATACGGTATATACTGCATATACTGAATATACACAACAAGCATTAATGCAGTTCTCAGGCTGAATGACTAGGAATAGCCTTATGTTCTATGGATACACAATATCTTAAGTCTACTAATGTAAGTGCTATTTGTCCTGTACTGTTTTCCACAATTGAGGAGGCAGAGAATATTCTGTTCACTCAATCACATTCACTAATATGAGGACAATCTGAAGTTCCCAATGGACCCGGCATGACTTTAGGAAGTGAAAGGAAAACAAAGTAACGCAAATAAGCCTGCAAAGTCAAGGCAGAATGTGCAGATGCCACAGATACTGTTCCATAAGCTGGGATTCAAACCTAAGGTTCTGAAGTTGTGAGACAGCATAGCTAACCACTATGCCAAAAGGTCATGATATTATATTTACACACTCGACTTGATGTTTTCTTGGAAGAAATAGGTGGATGGGACTGGTGAGCTTTGTTGGGCTGAATGGCCTGTTCTTGTCTAGAGTGTTCTAATGTTCATATACATTATTAAACTTCTGCCTCACCTATAATAAAGCATGACAGTGGCATTGAGTTGTTTTTCTAAAATAGTTAGATCTTCAGACACTGCATTGTAGATTCCTAAAATCCAGTGGAATTCAACAGGACCTGAAATAAAACATTACTTGGGCCTCTTGAACAAATCATGAAACAAGCAACTGTTATTAACATTGCACCAGAGAATAAGCTACAGGAATATTGCAATAATGAAAATAATACAGTACACATACCCATTAATTAATGGTTTAAAATTGTTATTCTTGTAATACATGTGAATTAGCTTCACACACAGGAACCAACCAGAACCTCAAACACCAACTGTATGTAAATCACATAGCAGTCCACCCTGTAAACTGGGTTTGGTGCAGAAATCCTTTCCTGTTCTTCTTGCATGAATGGTGTGAATTTCTCTATCTAAGTTTATTTCTCAATGTGTTCCTGTCCCTCTAGCTTTATGCACTTAGATTTCTACTGGATGCAAAATGCAATTCATTTCATGACTTTTTATTTGTGAATTCAAGTTTGCGTGAATCTTTTTGCTCATCACTACTCAATCCAATCAAGGACCTGTGTGATAGAATGGAATGAACAATTCAGATCTAAGATCTGCAATACCACTAGGAAATTTCCAAAAGCAATTATTGAATGAACGTGGGTTAACTTCTTAATAAAGAAAACAACAAACAAACAAAATCTAATGTGGTATTTGGGCTTAAGTAAACAGTGTTCTCCATGTCTGCTGGGTATCATTGCTTACCTACCTGTGACCACCTTGCTACTTATTCCCCAATGGCTTACTCCTATGTCTCCTGTCTTTAACCAGGCCTATCTTTCTCTAACCATTTGCTCATTTCCCAAACCCTTGCTTGCTGCAAATATGACCACAATAACCTTTTCTTTTCCTTTTCATGGACACTTCTGGTATAACTTTTTTCATGTTCAGGGCTTATTGTCTGAAGTTTCTGGTGCCATGTTGCTAGAACTCCCTTTGTTGGCCCCATTCCAGCACCCAGTTGCCTGTCCATCGAGATTAACATGAATGCATATATTAACGATTAGTTGTAAAACTTTGAAAATTAGATACATTTAAACTTGAGTGGCAAAAGATTTTATTTTTCATTTTTTATATTCTGCATATATGAATTAATGACACAAAAATAAAAGAAAGACTCTTCTTGAATGCTTTAAGTAAACATTTCGATATTTTATGAAAAATATATACATTTTTACTGAGAAAATATACAAAACATGCACACTGATGATTAAATAATCCCCTACTAATGAAGCATCGGGTCAGTGATCTAGGCTGGTCTAATATTACCTCAGAACATAATTATGTGATATGTCATGCAAAAAGAAAAATTAGTCACCATTTCACATGGAAATTTCCTCAAACCAACAGAGAATTAAGATCATCAAGGAACAATACAGAAAAATAGACAGACCCTAAATTTTGGCACTTGTTTGCCTGTCTCGATGTGGTCCTCTGCCTCGGCCTCACCTGCCTCCCCACCTTTTCCCAACCCACCAATTTATTTTCAAATTGGTGCTTATTTTCTTATCGGTCTACTTAGAACAGTCAAAAGGTGAAATGCTGAAGCATTAAGCTGTAATCTGTCATGGTGTATACTTTAATTGCTTCTCATTCTCCCCCTTCTAAGTCATCGGAATCAAAAGAAAAGCAAGGTTTTTTTTTTTTTTGGTTTGTTTTTTTTTCTAGGCTGAGTTACATTCATCTGAGTTGTTAGTTGCTACGGTCCACTGAATCCTTGTTGGATCCGCCTGGTCTCACTCCCCCCTGGAGAAAATTTGTGCATGCATACTGTACATGAACTTTAGATAAATAAATAAACACAAGAAAGAGCTTCTAGATAATTGAAAGCAAGCGAGGGAGGAAGCAGCAAAAAAAAAAAAAAAAACAATTTCTCAAGGGAGTGAGCCAGCAGAGGTGGCAGGTATGATTAAAATGGGAATGATTTATGGTAAGGTACTTTACAAACATGACAGTTGGCACTTTGAGTATTTGTTTGTTTTCTGCTTGGTGCACAACATATTTTTGCTTTTTTTCTTATCTTTTTTTTTTTTGCTCTAGGTTTAACACGGAACTTTTCACCCTTATGATTGCCTCACCAAACAGTAATTTTATGATCTCTATCTCTGTCGTTGCTCTCCCCCATCAGCACTAACATGTCAATTCACTTAAAATGTCTGGGCATGCTCAGTGGGCATTCATTTGCTCACAGGGTCTCCCCTGGGTCTCCGGTTGTTAGGAAAAATGTGTTTCAGCTTGTTGCGGGATATATACAGTTTTAGCAGGTTTACTTGTATTATGGTCAAATGCCCTCTGATTATGCCCCTTGTGAGGTATTGGGGATTAGAGGAAGCCTTTCTATGCTATTAATTAACATCAGAAAGAAGGCAATCATTACAGCAGGATGAGAACATAACATAATAAGTTCATTCTTCTGGAATGGTATGTGCAGTATTAGTTTACATTGTTGCTCATTTGAAATTTGGGGTTGTTGGCAGTAGCAGAGATAGATAGATAGATAGATAGATAGATAGATAGATAGATAGATAGATAGATAGATAGATAGATAGATAGGTGGTTATACCACACCTGGAGGTGCTCCAGGTGCTCCTTGATCAAGTTCCAGCAGTACTTCCAAGTGTAGCGGAAGTGCTGCAAGGGAATCCGGTTCCTCTTCTGGTAGCACTACCAGGTGTGGTGGAAGTGCTGTAGACCATGGCTCCAAAACAGTCCAGGCGCCCACTGGTGGTGGCCATGGGCCCACGCAGGGTTGCGCTTCTAAGTCCCGTGGCCCCGATGTAAACCAGGGGGGCTGCCCTCTCTTGTCCCAGGAGAGGTACTGCTGGTGATATGTCCTCTTCTCTGGTCTTCTCCTCAAAAGGGCTTCCTGGCCGGGCAAAGTCCCCGACCATCTGTCATAATACACATACACTTCGGTCTGAACACATACCAAAATAAAAAGAAAGAAAACTCCTGCTTATGCAGACATATTGCAGTTTGTATTAAGTAACCACAGTAGTATTTCTTGACACAACTCTGCTGAATAATTTGTTGGCTGACAGTCCTCAGTGTCAGTGTATCAGAGAGAGGATGTGCAGCAATGTTCATAATGATACTCAGTTTTGCTTTAATTCCCTCCTCTGTATCCAACAACTGAGCCTGCCCTTTTAATTAGCTTTTTGATTCGGTCGACCTCTCTTGAAGTGAAGTGATGTGGGATAAAACTAAAGCTATCACTTTGATAGTGTCAAAGAGGGCTACACTTTTCATTGGTAAATCTTTCACAAACAATTTCAAATTGAGTTTAAACTGAATACAAAATATTTTTTGTGGTTTGTTAGTTGAAAAAAAAGGCTAATGTGATCTGGGGGTTAATTGAAATGAGCACAACTTCATTAGATGACGAAGGTGGCGCAGTCTGCCATGGTGCATGTGTGAAGTTTGTATCCAGTGTTGTATATTTCCTGTTGTTCATTTTGAATTTCCTTGGAATACTTTGAACATGGGAAACACACAATATAAATAAAATGTATTATTAATATTATTATTAAATGGACCAATGAGGACATGAGCAAGCACTGTGATGGATGTACTTCACATGTAGCACTGAATGCTTTGAGTTTTCTGTAACACTGCACAGACAAAGAGACCAGGCCTGGATGGTTGGCTATAAATAGGGTGCCACAAGATAGATTTAATTTTTTAAATAATTCTAATCTTTAAATCTATGTGAATATGTGTGAGCATCTTTATGGTTCAAGTATAAATTTAAGTTCTGCCACCATTCGTACACGTTATAAATTTTATCAAATAATGCATTGTATATAATTTAAACTGGGCTGAAAAATTCCATGCTTTACTGCAATTTGAAGGAGCTTACAGGCAGCCAGAGCGAGCATGTACTGAAAGACATGGATCTTCATTCCGGATGTCATGATCCTCTTCACAGGAGGCGTGAAAGACAACTGGTGTGATCCACCAACCAAATGACACCTTCTTGAGACAGTAGCCCTTTGTTTGGCAGAACATGCCTAATTATCATGCTCAGCAAACACAGACTAAATCACTGTCCAATCACTTCAGTGAATTAATGTGCCCAATGGTGAGGTGCATTTGTTCATATTTAAGGCGCTTCTTAAGTGGCTGACTTTACACACTTTCACCTGAAAACTTTAATTTTCTCCACATCTTTGTATGGAGTTTGAGCTTTAAGATACAATTATAAAGGGATGACAATAGAATTAAATAATGGCTATAAATAATAATTGCAACTTAATATGAAAGAATGTTATTGCAACTTATTGGTTAGCCCTAGGGCCTCAACCTGCTTAACAGGCCGGAATTCAGATCGTGCCCTGGGTGCAGACTGTGTGCAGTTTGCAATCTGTGTTTTTCCTTTCTGATACCAAAGACGTGTGTGATATTAACTGTAAAATGGCCTCATATTAATGAGTATGGCCATGTGCATGAGTGTGTGTCCTCTGAGTGACTAATATTGCATGCAGAGTTGATTCATTCCATGCCACCAAGGGATAAGGTTTGATCTTTTTAACTATATTGATAATGGATGGGTAATTTTGCATTATTAGGAATTATACATAATGAGTATATGTTTCCATAGAGTCGCTTCATTGAGAAAGCTTTTACAAGTATCACAGTGTGCAGTGTGCCACATGACTTTATGGAGTGCCTACAGCATTGGCCACAAATGAACAGAAAGATCATGATAAATGTACAGAAGGACAAAGAGATCCTCCTTAGGTGAAAGTATGATACTCTCATGCCAAGAATATGATATTCTCACTCCGAGAACGGGCTTCCCTTTGATAGTACAGCTGGTAGATATGAGAAAAACGGAGGTGTTCCTACCTAGCTTTAGGTTGCTGATTCAACCTGGATTGAAATAGGTTAGAAAACTTTGTAAGAATCTGTTGTGACTACATCACTGGACTTAGGACAAGGTTACCAGTTCAATTCCCACCTTTGCTTAGTTTCAGTGCATCCTGAATATGTACATCATCTTACTTAACAGTATCAGCCAGATATACTGTGCAGTTGGCTTCCGGGATGCAGAGATACTTATAGTGGAAGCTCTGAGGAAGCATGGATTTTCTTTGATGAAGTTCTGGGAGCCTTTGCTAAAGTCACTGCAGGGTGACTTTAAAGGCCTTTAACCACCATTGGCCCATTGAGGTGAGGCTGACAGGTAAGATGAGGCTTCACTGGCAGGAAGGTAATGCAGATGTTGAAGAAACGAATGTAGGACTCTTATGACAAGGCCAAGATCAGGTCAAATAATTTCATAACATTATATATATATATATATATATATATATATATATATATATATATATATATATATATATATATATATATATATATATATATATATATATATATATATATATATATATTATAACAAGTCAGAAAATGTATGCATGTTCACTAGGTTGTCTCTAGAACTTTCTCAATACATTTCAAGATTAGGAGGGTCAGGGGCTATTCCACTGGAACTGGGCATAAGGCTAAAAGCACACCACAGTTTTTTTTTTTGTTTTTTCTGTCCACCCTGGCCATCGGACCTTACTCTTATTCTATGTTAATTAATGTTGACTTATGTTTATCTTTTATTGTGTCTTCTATTTCTCTATTCATTTTGTAAAGCACTTTGAGCTACATTTTTTTGTATGAATATGTGCTATATAAATAAATGTTGATTGATTGATTGATTGACCTGGACAGGGACAACTCTAATTCTATCACACACACCCACATCATAGTCACACACATTGACAATTTTCAAGTGCCAGTTAACATAACCTAAATAAATATTTAAAACCCTTTTGTAATTCCTTCTGTAGTAATTTTCATGAAATGGGAGTTGCAAAGCTTTCCCTGCCAGTGCTTTGACCACATTATTATTCATTTGTTACACGTGGTTATGGGATTTTAAGCCCCTTGGAGTTGTGTAAATACATTGTAAATATATTGTCAGCACAGCAATGTTTTATTAAATGGATGTCCTGTTAAAACTGGGACATTTTGATATCCTTCAGTCATTTATTAGGATGTCTTTGTCTTAGGGACTGTCTTTGTCACCAGGATGTCTGGGCAAATTTCTAAATTATAGTGACAGATGAACAGACAGACAGACAGAGATGGACTATTGCAATAGGTGCTACACACATTATATGCAAAGACCCTAACAATATGCAATGTTAAACATATAAAAGAATGAACAAAAGGACTATATTAAACACACCTGTTTTGACAAAAAAAAAAGAAAAAATGCAGAGGTATACAAAAACGCAGGGTATACACTAAAAATAATGAGCCAAAAAAATAAAACTAAATCCAAACTCACATGCATTAACTGCCCTAGGAATTCATCTTTCTACATGTTATTATGTGTATGTCTTTGATTTTCCTGGATCTTTTAAAGAAATTGGACCCACCTTCCCTTTTATTGGCACAGTTATCTACAGAATGTTTGATTTAATTCTGGATTATTTACTTGAATCTTTTATCACACTCTATCTGTACTTATATTAGAGTAATTCTATTAGACAACAATATTTGAAATGGCTAAATCATTGCCTACTCATTTAAATATGTTGGCTCTTTAAAACTTTTATATAATCTATGCCACTAGAAATATTGTGCATTCTGTTAAAATCAGGTTATTATTTCTCTGTTTTAAATGCAAACAACTTTAGTTGTTTTGATTAGTTTTTTTAGGGTTTAGTCTACATGTCAGCAAGCCTTTTATTTGTTTATTTATGACATGTTGTGCATTCTTAATTTTTCTTTCCTCCATCTTCTGCTATTTTTTGTATGGAAAGTGCTCATTTGCAGTAAATGGAAACTGAGGTGAGATAGGTAAGGTAGTCACAGCAGTGATCAAATAAGAGAGTTGGGAGATGTGTTGGAATAGTAGGCTAGTCACCCCGTTGTTTGGACAGGGGATCAAAAACTTAATGATAAACATAAATGTTCTCGGTCACGTTAGTAATGCAGGTGTAATGGACAAATTAATTACTGAAAAAAAAAAGAAGATTCACTCATTTTTAACACATTTTCATCTTAAATATTTAGAAGAACTCTCAGTTCCTCTTGTAACTAACAATGTTACAAATGTCACATGTTAAGTTGGAATAAAAAACATAAGGAGAAACCTTCCGGTCACACTTCCTCTAAGTATATTGTGTTTCACCCAAAGTGATGCTTCCCTTTTCTTGGTACATACTAATTTAATCTGGGAAATCCAGGTCAGCATTCAGGAATTTTAAAACAAAAGTACAGAAATTGGGAAATAAGAGCAATCACTTACAGTTCCCATTCACCTGAAGTGCGTATACTCATTTCCGACCTTTTACGGCATGTCAATGCTTGCTTCATTTCCAGCTGACTTTCTGCTATTAGATTCTGATCACTGTCACCTCCTTTATAATTATACACTCACTTCTCCCAATGATTGGGTACTTCATTGCTTTTCTTATCTCCTTTAGTTCCTGCAGTTTTTCTTTATTGGTAACATCTTTGTTGTCTCAGTTACATTTCTTTCTCTTGTCTGAGAAATCACCTGGATATCATTTGCTAATATATCAAATTCAGCCTTCACCCAGCCATGAGGTGAACATTTTTGTTCAAATTAATGACTGCCCAGATTTTTTGCTCTCTTTACTTTTAATCATACACACACACAGAGACACACACACACAAATATATATATATATATATAAAGTAGGGCCCCGGCCAGGATGCCTCCACGCTAGGAGGACCGGGGGAGCAAGCATGGCCAGAGCATTAGCTCCCCCAGGATGCTAGATGGTAACCCCCCTGGGTTGCAGCGGTGCCTCGGAGTCCCACAGGGCTTCATGGGAGTTGGAGTTTGGTGCAGCCCTGTTGGGATCTGCAGGCGCCGCCAGGGTGTGCTGCAGCAGGAGCTGCTGAGCCCTTAAGTGCTGCCGGAAATGTGTCATCAAGCTTCCGGGTGCCTTATAAAAGGAGTCAGCAGCCACTACTCAGGGAGCCAGAGTTGGGAGGAGGAAGACTAAGCTTAACCCGAGGAGTGGAGGAGAAGGAAAAAGAAAGAGAAGGCTATTGTGTTTGTGCTGTTCTTGTGCTGGGACTGTGTTGTAAGCATGGGAAACGGAGGAAGGGGTTTCCCACGAGGTAAAAAGAAAATAAAAACCAACGTTTGTGCCTTGAACTTGTGTTCCACGCTTGTCTTTGTCGGGTTCAGCTGGTGGTGCCAGGCTGGGTGGTCCAAAATATATATATTTATAGTAGATAAGTAAAGTATTCATACCTTAATTGCCATTTAAGGTATTCTGATGAACAATATTTAAGTGAATAAACAAAAGGATAGTATTGGGAAAAGTACATTTTTAGGAATATAATTTATATATAGAATGGCATAGTGGTACATTTCAGTGAGTAGTTTGCACCGTATCCCTTCTTGGATTTTTTACCAACATTTTTACCAATTTTAAGGACTTTCTTCCAGTTCTCAGTTTTAAATTGACAGCATGTTTGCATTACCATGACCTTGAATGGAATTGATATGGTGTGAGCAAGTTATGTTATGTTATGTTTCGTTTCGTTGCATTATTGTGATTGCTATAAGGATTCCTAGTAGGGGAGGCTTAGGCCAACAATTACATGAGGTAAAACTTCACATTTGTCCTTATTACAGGGTACCTTCACAGTAGCTACTCCTTAATTACGACTCTAACTACAAAGTATTTAGATATTACTGTCATACATTTACTGAATAAGTGCTGGTATAGTTAAGCTTACAATAAGATATGACAGAGTTATGAGAAAGGAGTAGTTACCCATGCAGTTATGTGACCTACACAATAAATACACTATAATAAAGTCTTGTTGTATGGTAATTAGGTGTAAGGTCTTTCTTCCAGTTCACAGTTTTAAGTTAACAGCATGTTTGCATTACCATGACCTTCAATTGAATTGAGCTGTTGTGAGCAAGGTATGTTACGTTATGTTATGTTATGTTATGTTATGTTATGTTATGTTATGTTATGTTATGTTATGTTATGTTATGTTATGTTATGCTATGTACTGGGACTGCAGACTACACAGAGCAATTCAAGACAGAGACTGACCAGGTGAAGCTGGCTGGAATGACTCATGGCATCATGCCAATAGTAAAACTGTGCTAAGAAACAGTGGAGAATATTCAGAAAAAAAAGTACAGTGGAACCTCGGTTCACAAACGTCTCAGTACACGTACAAATCGGTTTACGACCAAAAAGTTTGCCAAACTTTTGCCTCGGTTCACGACCACACACTTGGTATGCGAACAAGCCAGTTTCCCTTTCGGTTTGTACATGTTCAGTCTCTCCCTGTGCATTTCCTGTGCAGCGAGCAAGAGAAAGAGAGCGTGACACACACACACACAGGAGCACGAGAGACACACACACACACACAGGCCCAAGAGAGAGAGAGACACACACACACAGGCGCATGAGATAGAGGCACACACACAGGTGCGCGAGAGAGAGGCACACACATAGGAGTGCGCTAGAGAGAGACACACACAGGCGCTCCAGGCTCGCGAAAGAGAGACACACGCACACAAGAAAGAGAGAGCGAGCGAGAGAAGGAGGGCTGGACGCATAAGGTAGAAAAGGCTTGTTTTTGTTTTCAGTTCTGTTTACAACGATCGGTTCATAGCGTGCATTGTGGCAATGTTACCTTTCTTGGTGGTTTATTAAATTACAGATTTTTCAAATGTTCATATTTTTTCCCTGTGCTTAAAACTCATTAAAAAAAGTGTTTTTAGCAAGCGGTTCCAAGCGCCATAGCGCGAACTATTGCAGTGTTAGTTTTCTCTGTTGTTCAAGGTTTTCTCAGTGTTATTCAATGTTTTTACATTTAGTTTGCTATTATGCTGTGCATTCTATGGTATAATTAACTATATTTGTGCTTAAAAACTGAAAAAATTATATATTTACATACAGTTCGTATGGTCTGGAACGGATTAATTGTATTTATATACAATACTATGGTGGAAATTGCTTCGGTTCACGAACAAATCGGTTTACGACCGAGGTTCCACTGTATCTTTATGGGCTCCAGAATTAGAGGAAGGACAGCTGAGAATAAGAAGTAAAATTATTACAAGTCCACCAGCTGGACAAGTAGCAGCAAGAAAGTCTGGTCCATTAGGCATGGCTCTTTGCTACATGTTATGATGGACAGGCTATCTGTAGGTTGCTTGCCTCTTTAATTGTGAGCTGGGCCTCTGGATTGCAGGAATACCTGGGATTTGTAAGGAGAGGTCCTAGGAATTAAAGAAAATACAGTGATCCCTCGCTATATCGTGCTTTGACTTTCACGGCTTCACTCCATTTCGGATTTTAAATGTAAGCATATCTAAATATACATCACAGATTTTTCGCCGGTTTGTGGATTTCTGTGGACAATGGGTCTTTTAATTTATGGTACATGCTTCCTCAGTTTGTTTGTCCAGTTGATTTCATACAAGGGACGCTATTGGCGGATGGCTGAGAAGCTACCCAATCAGAGAACATATTACGTATTAAATAAAACTCCTCAATGATATACGATATGCTTCCCGTGCGGTGCTTCACACACTTAAAAGCTCTAACAGCACGTATTGATTTTTGATTGTTTGCTTTTCTCTGCCTCTCTCACTCTCTGTGACATTCTCTGATCCTGATGGAGGGGGTGTGAGCAGAGGGGCTGTTTGCACAGTGGCTGTTTGCTTAGAAGATACGGATGCCCCTCTAAAAAATGCTGAAAGACTACCTTCACATTGATCCCTTTATTGCGGCCGCTTCATCGCGGTGCTTTGTATACTTAAAAGCCCAACAGCCCTATTGATTTTTGATTGTTTACTTTACTCTCTTTCTCTGACATTCTCCGCTCCTGACGTGCACCTTTGAAGAGGAAGATATGTTTGCATTCTTTTAATTGTGAGAAAGAACTGTCATCTCTGTCTTGTCATGGAGCACAGTTTAAACTTTTGACTAAAGGGTGTTATTTCATGTCTAGAGGGCTCTAATAATGTTAAAAAATGCATTTAGAAGGTCGCAAACAGGTTTTCTATGCTCTGTGAAAATATTAGATTTATAAATAAAGAATCCTACTTCGTGGAAATTAATTTTTCTGTCTGGAGCAGATTAAAAACAATAAACAAGGGTTTACTGTATAACTGTGCGGAGAATATTTATAAACAGTGTGGGAGAGTTTCTAAAAGCTTAAAATATATAAAAATAACCATACAAACATATGGTTTCTACTTCGCGGATTTTTACCTATCGCAGGGGGTTCTGAAACGCAACCCCCGTGACTGAGGATGGATTACTCTATTCTGTAATCTGGATAATCAAATTCATGGTCCTATCTCATCCTATTCATATGCACACCAATACCCAGAAAGAGGTTAAATTGGAGATGCTTAATCTTCTCATCATTGATGATGTGGAAGAACAACCAAATTAACAGAACACTGGAAAAAATATGGAAAATGCACAATGGCAAAGAATCCAATAGAAACATGTGAAACCTGCTGGCTCCTCTGCCATTACTCCCAATGACTGATATGTGCTGCATGTTAGTATAAGATCCTGGTACATTGGAGAACCAGCTCACTTTTTGAAAGGACTAAATACAACTCTATTTTAACTGATTCATGTAAACAAAACTGGATTATTCAGATATGTTTTTGAACAAATTTAAAATATTAGTAAAATAATTTTAAACAATACACATATCATAATTTAGCACACCACTTAGAGGTGTTGCATACTGTATATTAAGTGCTCCATCCAAAAGTCCTGTATGTATTTCCCTTTGCCATCTAAATGAGGAGAAACAGAGTGGAAGAAAGTATAGTTTAAGGTAGTATATGAAAAGGTAAAGCTGTTAACGGATTTTAATGTCTTTAATAAAGAATTTCTGTATGTTCAAAAATGTAATTATTCCTTATAATATAAATGAAGTGTTCTTAATTTTTAAGCAACAGGATATCATTTTGCCATTTTACTGTACTAGACAGATTAAGATTATGCCAGGTGAGTAAGATATTACATCAAAAGTGAAAAGTCTTATTCATTATAACATTAGGGTAATCTTCAAGCTTTCCTGTTCCATCAAATGTAACCCATTAAATGGTGTAGATTTATGATAATCCTGAGGCTGTTTAATAGATATGGGAAAATTGAGTTATAGCAGGGTTTCACAGCACAAATGGTTCAAACATATAGCAAAGGGAAGCAGGTGATTGAAAGCATCTATGACAAGTAGAATTTGGTCCAGGATGTATTTTTAAAAGTCTGTTTGAGAAAAAGATATTTGTAATGAACAATTTTAAACTGAATTAGACCACATCAAATACAAATTGAGGATGAATGTGCTCTGTCATTGTCTGAGAATGTAATTGAAAGGTCTTGTTCCCAGCCCTGTTTCAGATTATCTAGAGATGTATTATTATGGACACACTAGTATTGTCTGGAGATACTTCCTTTCTCAGTGTTAGTGCTACTAACACAATGGGTAAAAGTGAGAGATTAGGACATTAAGCAAAACTGCAAAGTTGCTCAAATTATGCAAATCATGTGCTATCGTGTGTTTAAAGGTTTCAATGATGTGCATTTTACATAAATTAAAAACTGTGTATTTTTATTGTGGGGCTGTGATTAGGTTGTATAGATTGTGACCGGAACGGGGTGCCACTAAGTCCCCAAGCCCAAAACACACCAGCATTAACGCGTCCCAGTTTCAAATAAAGATTTTATGATTCATAAATACCTCTTTAGGCTTCTCTTAAAGGTGGCACCAGCACAACTACAAACATTATTCTTCCCTCTCTCTGTCTTTCCACTCCTTCCAGTCCTACAGGTAAGTTTTCTCCTCCACCTCCTGACTCTGATATCCAGAGGTGAAGCGTCAAAGCCCTTTTGTACCAGATACAAAATTACTTCCAATTCTTACTGCATTAAACGTTGGAAGCATTTCTGGGTCAGGTGGAAGTTCCTTATTAAAGTAGGGACGTTCTGTACCTGCAGCTTTGCCTGGAAGTACCAGTGGTACCCAACAGAGCTGTCTAATGGCACTGCAATTCCTAGCCTTCTCCTGCGGGTATCCATGCAAGCACTGTAGTCCAGGGAAGCTACAACCTGTTCTATTGTGGGACCAAATTGTCCATATACTGTAAGTGGCCTCCCCCTGTCTTTCTACTAAGCTGGCCAAAGCTAGACATGCAGGTTTGAATTCACCTTCACCCCAGCTCCCTCCAAAGCTTCAAAATGTGGTCATTCACTCCCAATTAAACTGAAAGGAAGGTAGAGCCATGAGTCTCTCTCTCCTTTTTGACTCTTAACATTTTTTTAACCTGGTATATTTTTCTATTTCATATATACAAACTTATACATACATACATATTTTGTAAATAAAACTTGTTTATATTAATTGAATATACTGAAAATTTACAGTAAAGGTATGATGTTCAATTTAATGTTCAATCTCCCAGCTGATGATAAATTAAGATGAGATCAGCTAGTAAGGTCTTGCTTAACAAACTACAGAAGATTATTAAAACATGAGTTTTATATAGACCTTTAAGCAAATATGTAATTGTAACTCTAAATCTGTGAAATGATGCAAGACAGTTACAGGGAGACCCATTTTTTCAGCCTGTTGTGATGCATTTATGTGGCATTTGAACTGAACAAATTGCTTCTTTCGATTATTAACAAATCATCAGTGAACAGAGCCAGGTTTTGAAATGCATGATTTATCAACATCTAAAGTAAGGTATGGTCGAACTTTGGCACAGTGGTTAATACTGCTTACTTAGAAGCTTCAAAATCTGGTATTTGATTATTAGCTTAACTATAATATATGGAATGCACACGTTCTCTGCAGGGTTTTATTTTATCTTAAAAAAAGGCATGTCAGGTTAATGGGCATCTCCTAATTGGCCCAGAATAACAGAATCTTGGTGCATGGTTGGCATGTGCTGTGATGATCTTACCTCCTTTATAGTTTAGGCCTATAGCTTGTACAGTACCTGATTGCTTTGATGTGACTATTTAATGACAAGAAACAAGGTCACAAAATGTGTGACGCTGGATAACAGTTTTTAAATAAAACTCCATCTTTGACTCACTGTTAGGTACTAACTCTACTATTACGCAATATTTGTTAAACATACACAATTTATTATTGTAGGATATACACTAAAAATATGACTAAAAGACAAATGACTGCCACTCAGATTTATATTGCTGATTAAAATAATAAACTCACTTTGGGATAGAAAGAGCTATATTATGCTTTTCATATATTACTTTTGATTTCAGCCATCATCTTGCAAAAAATGTATCCAAACAGTAAGCCAAATAAATTATGTTGGGAAATGAAAATTATAAGAAAAAAAAACCTGATTATTTTATTATTGTTATTACTATTGTTTAACATTCTTGATGTCAGGGTGGGCTCAGGTGGCTAATGGCAACCTGAAAAATAGCAACTGCATATTCTCCTCTAAAATTGCAGACTATATTGAAGTAATTGAATTCTAAGCCATCATACCTACCTCAGCCATAGCTTTATGGAGATTAATTACTACTAAGACCTGACTCAAGTGATTGTGAAACAAAAGCCATTTACTCTTGGCTGCCATACGACCACAAAACATGCAATAAATAAATAAATAAATAAAATATATAAATAAATATCTATAGGCTTGAGCAAATTGAAATGAATTTAATTTAACTGTTTGACACATAATATAGGAAGGTTACCTGGAATATTAGCGCATACTTTTAATGATTACATTGACTTCCATTTACTTGAATTTATAATTGAGTTTTAAAAAATGTTTACTGCATATGCAGATAACAAGACAAAACTCCAAGGAATCTAAAATAGAATATAAACCAGTAACTTCAAAATTCCTTTTTAAGCATTCATTTTGAGTAGAATTAACAACTCTATAAATTGTCCCTGCATAAGTGAATTTGAGTATGCCCAAGAAGGGCACCTCATGCATGGCAGGACCCATCTTGCATCCAGTGCTACAATAGGCACCAGCCTCCACAACTGTGAATTGGATAAAGGTTAAAAAAAATGTATGCGTGAATTTTGTGCGTGTATTAGGTTTATGTTGTTTACAGTGTTTATATCTCATTACATAACTCTCTTTATAATGAACTTGGTTTTTATAATGGAATAATCTATGCTGCGTGTCAACATGTGGCAGTTTTATACTATAATATTTTTTGATTGTCTGAGTTGTACTATGATATGTGCTATTTTAAAGAGTACAACTGGTTTTATCTATAGTATACAAGTTGGATTATTAAGATTTATTCTATTGGGATCATATCCACACCTCCCAGAGTTTCAGGTAAATAATCATAGCCATCCATTTTCCCATTTACAGTATTCATGTTCTCCTAGTAATTGTTGTGCAGATACCCACACATGCATAGGTCATCAGTTTTTAAAATGTGGATGATCCAGGAGAGCATCACCAGCTGAAGCTTTTGTTCTTTTTTTGTCAACTAGAAATATTGTTAAATAAATACATTTCTTTATTTTTATCTCTGGAAAAGTTTATACCAAGTTAAGATGTAAATGTTTATATGAATATATATTTAAATGTCTTTTTATTTACGTTTATCATAATAGTATCCGGGGCGGCATGGTGGCGCGGTGGGTAGCGCTGCTGCCTCGCAGTTAGGAGACCCGGGTTTGCTTCCTGGGTCCTCCCTGCATGGAGTTTGCATGTTCTGCATGGGTTTCCAACCACAGTCCAAAGACATGCAGGTTAAGTGCATTGGCAATTCTAATTTGTGCTTGTTATGTGTGTGTGCCCTGTGGTGGGCTTGCGCCCTGTGTTGGCTGGGATTGGCTCCAGCAGACCCGTGACCCTGTAGTTAGGATATAGCGAGTTAGATAATGGATGGATGGATAATAGTATCCATTAAAGGCAATTTAACATCCAATTGTTCTTATATATTGGTGTACAAATTAATGAAAATGCCTAAATAATTTTCTGTGCTTATTAACCTTTTACATGTACACCAAACAATACTTAGCTGTGGATGCCATGAAGAGGGCAGGCTGCACGCTGCTGAGGCCAGTCTTGTTCACAGCTCTCCACCGCAGCAGGGCCTGAACCTGAATACCTTAACAATGACTGAGACCAGTTTTGGTCAGTTTCCCCAATTGCAATGGCTGAACCATACCTGCTGGAGACTGTTAGGGTATCCTTCCAAGGTAGCCAAAGGTCCGGAGCTTGCTCTTGGTGGGATCGCAGACCACTATCTACTCCCAGTACACTACCTCTGAAAGGATTTCAACTGAGCCTTTTAACACTAATGACTTGGGTTAGGCTTCTACAGATTTTGGATAAGTATTTCAATTCTTCATCTGACAGAACCTCCAACCCTCTGATGATTGCTAGTGTTAGTAAATAAGAAGGTAGTTTCAGTAAGATAACAACACACTTCACATCAATCTGAACCTATGCTTATTTGTAGAGAAACAATGCATATCAAACACTGCAAGTTAAAACGTATGTTCTGAATTAATCAAATCAAAGTCTCCATAGCAAGCTCTGTGTCAGAGAGTTCATTCGGCTTTTTGGCTGTTTCAGACCTTATCTTCGTAATCCAGATGAGGTGTTCTTTTAAAGTACAACACATTGCTCCATCCTTTTCCTCTTTTAAATCCTTTCCTTTATATAGAGTCAAGGTTACTGATAATGCAATGTTTAGCGATAGCTGCATCATCTGAAATCAGATCTAGTCACTGATCTAGTTACTTGGCAGTAAAGCTACTTTTAGCTAAATACAATAACATGTTGACTACAAGGTCTGACGCACCTATTTCATATCTTCTTATAAGCATGTATACACTGGTTAGTTTATCTGAGCTTAAATCTTATACAATATACTAATTATTACATTATTATAGTATTTGCTTCTCCGCTAATAATCTTCAGTTTATTTGCATGCATCGTAATATACTCTCTCTCTTGAAAAACACATGTGCATTCTATGGGTCATTGTCACATGCTTGTGTCACCAAATCTTCTGTCCCACAAGACACATGCCTGTTAAACTTCTGTTTAAATAAACAGAACCAAAAATAATGCTAGCTATCCATTATGTGCTTTATAATACATCTTTGTTTACATTGCTTTATCCTCTTAAAATCTAAAACTTACCTAAATAAGCATATAGCAGTCCTAACAGTCATGCACATTAAATATTATGAATTTTACTTAACAAATGGCAAAAAGCATTTCTTCATCATATACACCCTCATACACACACAGACATACAGTATAAATATATTTATATAGTGGTTGAACAGTTGTTAAACCCCAGTGCAAGATAAAATGAAATGTTGGGACACCAACCCTGCATGATGGCACTACAAAACTGAAAATACAGGCAGTAGTCTTCTCTCTTTAAAAGGGACTGCTCGATTGAGTAGGTCTTGGCTTCTTGTGGAGCTCCATCCTCTGGTTTGGCTCAACTCAGAATGAGCCACCTCTTTCCAGAGAGGCTTAGCTTTATAGGACCAGGCCCAGAAAGGACACAGCTAGTTGCCCTCATTTGATGTTTTCTCTGAACTGTGGGAGCAGAAACAGTTGACAAAGATAGCAACAGTGCCCCGTCTCACTTCAGGGTGGTATTATATACATCATTTGAGCCTGGAAGGCACAGTATGTGAATGTTGCATACAACTGAATTGAATTTAGCTGAACACATATTGTAAAAGAGTGGCATAGTTGTTACCACTACAGCCTCACAGCTCCAAGAGATTGGGTTTGAGTCCCAGCTCCATATGTGGAGTTTATATGTTTTCCCTCTGTTTGTGTTTCTACACAAGGTACTCCAGTTCCCCTCATGTATTTCACGGGCATGTTAGTTTTACTGGGAACGTTAAACGGGCCTGGAATGAATGAGAGGTGTTCCCTGCTATGAACTGGCACCCCATCCAGCATTAGCTCATGGCTTTCCCCAATCCTGCTGGAATAGACTGTGGATCCCCTAACCAACTAAAACTGTATAAAGCAGGTTCAGTAAATGGATGGTTTGATGTATTTAATAGCTGTGAAGGACTGGCACCCAGTCTATGGTTTATTCCCTGGGCCATTGATGTAATATTAGACTTGCTTATTAAAATAATAACTCTACCAAATATATATTTGCTCTCTAAAAAGACTGCTATGAGCTAATGTAGAAAATATTTTCTTTTTACTACAGTAGCACAATGACTATTTATATATTTCTTCTATAATAAAAAATCAGAGGTAAATTCAGCCAAAAACACAAAAAAAATAACATCAATCAGGCAAGTCAGGGAAAAGAAGGTTCTAAATTATAAGAAAATGCCATAATAGTTTATTGTTATTGTTGCAATAAGCCAATCTAAATGCATCATCCAATTCATGGCAGAGGAGGCCGGAGCCTCTTTCAGTAATATTTGGTTAAAGGCAGGAGCCAGCCCTCCTCATACTTACTCATGGCAAATTCGGCAAAGCCAATTAACTCAACTCAACCCTGTTTTGATGGACTTGCGTTTGACCCAGAAGTGCTTCCATGGGGCAATCGCCCTGGCACCAGAAGTACTCCCAGGTCTGTAATTAAAGGGACCACACTCCCTTTTTCCAGGCGAGTCAAATTTGGGAGGTAGAGAGGCAACACTTGACTGGAGGAGGGCATTGCTGTGGTGAGATAAATTAGAGTAAGTTATAAAGGATTGTGGTGTAATAAACCAACGTTTACTTGAACCCGGGTCTGTGCTTGTGTGTGTTGTGGGTTTTAGGCTTGCTGAAGCCCCGGTATCATTCACAATATATATATATCCATTATAAAAAAAAATCTTGGGAGGGAGACTAGGGAGACAAGACGTGATCTTCTCGGAAGACAATTTGACGTCCAACAAGAGACACCTTAATGTCACGCAAGACAAGACAGTGAGACAACATTTAAAACAATGGAATGCTTTTGGCAGACACACTTCATGTGCTCCCAGCTCTTAAAACAACAAGCGACAAGCAAAACACGTAGCTCGCCAACAGATGATCCGACCGCTTCTCCTTAGTGTGCCTTCAGCCAAAAATCACAACACGAGCAGCAGAGACACAAAGTGGCAAAAGGACAGCTGCTTTACAGGCTTTTAAATGATCGATGCATCTCCTTAGCGTTTGTTCAGCTGCCCTCCTCCTCACAACGCAAGCAGCATTATACGCCCTGCAAGAAAGAAATTTAAACATGCCCGGAGCTGGAAATAAAGGACAAGTATTGTTTTTACAAAAGTTTTAAAGTAAAAGTGAAAAGAATGCATATGTAACAATTCCCATGAAAATAACAATCTCTTTAAATTGTATATGTGGTAAACCAAACCCGGGGGTGGGTGAGTAAAGCAAGCAGGGGGCGGAGCCCCCTAGTATATATACATCCATCCATCACCCAACCCGCTATATCCTAACTACAGGGCAGTAGTATTTTAGGCAGGGTGTTTCTGTCAAAATCTCAATCAAAAATGATTGATGACTTGATGGCCTTGCCCCTTTCCTCTGAGTGGTGGATTTAAATTATGCGCCCGCCCCCTGTCCATTGATTGGTGAATTACAACCTGTTGTGACGATGTGGGTTCTGGCTCCACGCTCCCATGGCTGTTTGGGAACCCTTGAACCCAACACCGTCGATAATGAAACCGAGTGAGCCAGTCAATGGAGGCAAATTGAGCATCTGAGCAAGGGGATGGTTGAAAGTACAAAAGTGCTTTTATTAAAACAGTCAACAAAAAAACAGTGTTCCATAAATAGTGCAGTTTCAAATTCATTAAATAAATAATCCATAAAAAGAACGTGGAGTAAAACCAATAAATAGAAAAAACACATCCTTAAAAATCGGAGGTTAAAATCTTCTCTTGGAAGCAGTTTTAAAACCAACAACAAACAAATCCGGTGTTCTTTTTGTTAGCGTCTCACCTGCTTATCCCGTATGGGCCAAGCAGCAGGCAAGACGCTCTCTACAGCTGCCCTCCTCAAACACACGCAAGACTGGAGACCTCCCGATCCCTGGCTTCGGTTTGGCTCTCATCCCAGCCTCGAGACTTGGACTCCTTGGTCTCCAGGACGCTCACACAAGGCTGCCACTCCAAGCCTCCCGACTTCCGCTGCCTTTCTGCGGCCTTCTGCGGCTCGTCGCTTTCACCTTGGTCACTCCCGTTACCTGCTCGCTCAGCGGGAGCGACATCTACACAAACACGTGGGTGTCGGCCTAACACCCAGCTTCCATGCAGCTGTCCACGAGAGCTCATTCGCTCGCACATCCGCCGCTCTTCGGCTCTCTCCCTCTCACCGACCTGCTTCCTCTCCTGCTCCCGGTAACCTCCGTCCTCTCCTTTCCTTTCTCTCTCCGATCGTTTCTTTCTCTCTGAACGTTTCTTTTCTCTTCCCGAACGTTTCTTTCTTCCCGATCGTTTCTTACCCTCTAATCGATTCTCTCTCTTCTCCTAAAACCGACTCGCGCTTCTTTTTAAAATGACGAGGGCCACAGCAGCTGCAGCATTAGCCGCGGGACAATCATGAATGTGGGCAGTTCCTCACCTGTGCACTAGGTGAGAAACGCCCACACCCACGGATCGTCCCACGCCCACCATGGCCCAACGTCCCTCACTAAGCCGCGAGCACATTGATTATTTATTTAAAATCAATGGCCTTTTCTCCACGAGCTGTGGACCCATAACACCACACCTGTCCCCTCCCTAACCCTACCTTAATCCCACCCCCTCCACCTGATTGGTCAGGGTTTTTGTCAAGAGCAGTTTGATGGATGTTGATCCCACCTTAATCCCACCCCACCCACCTGATTGGTCAGGGTTTGTGTCAAGAGCATTTTGTTGGGTGTTGATCCCACCTTAACTCACCCCCACCCACCTGATTGGTTCAGGTTGTGTGTCAAGAGCAGTTTGATGGATGCTGCCTCTGCATTGCCCCGGTCTGTCAACACCTGTTTGTTGGCTGGCACTCCCCTCCCTGCCCCTTCTCCTGAGGCCCTTTATATCAAAAGAATGACCTTGCCATGAACCCAAGGCCTGATCGACATGTCCAGACATGAATTGCCTGCCTCTGACAGGTGAAAAGAACAAATTCAAATAAGCCACTCCCTTCTGAAAGTTGGGTATAAAAAGCAGTTCATCTTCTTCTTCTCTAAAGACTCTGTGAAGAAATGGAATTACGAATGCCCCAGTGAAGCATCGGATCCGCAGGGTCTATTTGAATGAATGTGTTAAAAGACATTTGTTGCCAGAGTTTCTTCAAGCTGAAGCGGCAGACAAGGACCGGACTAAGTCATCCAAAACATGGGCAGAATTAGGCGATGACGAAAAGGAAAACTGCCCGCCACCTTTAGTATTCAATGCAGGAATTTCCGAAAGCTGAAGCAGCGGACGAGTACTGGACTAAGTTGTCTGAAACATCAACAGAATTGAGTGATGACGAAATGCAAACCCCGCCTTTATTCTAAGCCACGCACCTCCCATTTACAATAAATACTCAGCCTGTTATCAACCGGTGCCAGATCGAAGACCCTGCAATTTCAGAACTCGTTGAAGCTTTTAAAGATCTCCGCATATCGGCTTCTACAGACTCTGAAATGACTGCTGTCGGTGTAACAATCACAGGAGTCCCGCCTGAGGCTCCAAAGCCTGAATCTTACTAACTCTACAACCAAGAATCTGACCTGTTGTTTTTAAGTTTATGGCCTGATTACAGTCTCTGTTCGAATGACTTTGAGGCAGACAGTTTATTCCAGTCTCCAGGACCAGTGATGCCTACCACCGACTCTGCTAATTGTGCTCAGACAGATACCTCTTACAGCCGTGGGTGAACAGACAAGTTTCACAGGAGCCAATGTCGATCGAACTTTCTGAGACAAATACGGATTGTCCTGATGGTGTGCTTCCTGAAACCTGGAAAAAGGCCCTGAAGCTTGTTAAAGGGCTGTTGATGGCTCTGCTGGACATTATTGTCTACTGCTACCAGAAAAAAGATTGTCAAGGTTATGAGATAGACCATCCCAGCCAGACAAGACATTCCTGCCTGGCCAATCAGTTGGAGGGGGTGGGATTAAAGGGTCTGTGCAGGGTTAGGGAGGGTTCAGGTTGTAATTCACCAATCAACGGACATGGGGTGGTGCACATCATTTTAATTCACCATTCATTTAGAGGAAGGGGATAGGATCATCAAGTCATCAATCATTTTTGATTGACATTTTGACAGAAACACCTTGCCTATATACTACTCAGGGTCACGAGGGTCTGCTGAAGCCAATCCCAGCCAACACAGGGCGCATGGCAGGAAACAAACCCCGGGCAGGACACCAGCCCACCGCAGGGCGCATACACACACACACACACACCCAGCACACACTAGGGAAAATTTAGAATTGCCAATGCACCTAACCTGCATGTTTTTGGATTGTGGGAGATAACTGGAGCACCCAGAGGAAACCCACGCAGACACGAGGAGAACCTGCAAACTAGACACAGTGAACCCGGATCTCCTAACTGCATGGCAGCAGCATTACCACTGAGCCACCGTGAGGGAATAATTCAAATAACTAATAGCACAATTAGATTCTTTGGGTAAAAAACAAGAGAGTTTCTATTTTTACCTATAACTAAAAAATAAAAAAGAGTGCAAATTATACAGTAACTCTGTGTGTGTCTATGTATCTATGTGTTCATCTGATATGTTATTTGGTATGACATTAATAAAAGCTGTTCTAATATTTGAGATGCACTATCTGTTGGAATAAAGAATGCAATGTATTTTATTACTGCAATGCAATTACAAAATACATTCCAATAGATGGTGCACTACAAATGTTAACTCTGAATATGTTCAACAGAGAGTAACTGCTGGATGGAAGAAAATCAATGTATCCACCTTAAAAATAGGACAAGTGTCTATGCATGTGAGTCATATCGGTGTGTCTGTTCAGTTTATAGGATTAGAAAGAAGAATTAAAAATGAATACACAAAACATGCAAAACTGATTAAATGATAAAAATCAAAAATGATGATTAACACTAGAATTACCAGAGCCTACGAAAAAACTCGTAATTCCATCCCACCTTAAACTGCTTCTTAAATCCCTTCACACCTCTCCGCCAGCGTCCTTTGTCTTCTAAATGTGCTGATAAAGAGAAGCTCGGAGCAGCCGGCTATTCCATCCCCCCACCAATTTAGAACGTGCACGAACTTCTCTCAGCTCATGCCTTGATTGAGTATCTGGGAGTGAAGTGGAGTTTTAGAGTGGAAATAATAGATCGTTGTTTGGAACACACGCATTTCATGTCTGTTCCGTTTCTACAGTAATCTGTGTCAACACATTGTTAAAACAGAAACGTTTTTTTATATTCTAGTAGTAGATGACAAAATGTAGGCATAAACTATATAATGTATGAAGCCTGAAGTCCAAATAGCAAAGAAACATTTTCACAAGAATAACACAATTGCGCGTTTATTCAAAAATATAACTGCAGAAACAAAAAGCCGCCTAAACATGTGACATTGACACCACTTTATTGTAACTGCCTCCGTGGCTCAATAGACTCAGCCTCCGCTTGCGAATCCAAAGGTCACGAGTTCGATCCCGCGCCCCTCCGTTTTGAGAAGTAAACTGCTCTTAGTCTTACTGTTTTAAAATAAAAGCATACATTTGATTTCAGTATGTAACAGCCGGTGCAATTTATCCATCCATCCATCCATTCTCTTCCGCTTATCCGAGGTCGGGCGGGGCAGCAACAAGCAGAGGCCCAGACTTCCCTCTCCCGCCACTTCTTCCAGCTCTTCGGGAGAATCCCAAAGGCGTTCCCAGGCCAGCCGGAGATATAGTCCCTCCAGCGTGTCCTGGGTCTTCCCCGGGGCCTCCTCCCAGTTGGACGTGCCCGGAACACCTCACCAGGGAGGCGTCCAGGAGGCATCCTGATCAGATGCCGAGCCACCTCATCTGACTCCTCTCAATGCGGAGGAGCAGCGGCTCTACTCTGAGCCCCTCCCGGATGACTGAGCTTCTCACCCTATCTTTAAGGGAAAGCCCAGACACCCTGCGGAGGAAACTCATTTCAGCGCTTGTATTACGTGATCTCGTTCTTTCGGTCACTACCCATAGCTCATGACCATAGGTGAGGGTAGGAAGGTAGATCGACTGGTAAATTGAGAGCTTTGCCTTACGGCTCAGCTCCTTTTCACCACGACAGACCGATGCAGAGCCCGCATCACTGCGGATGCCGCACCGATCCGCCTGTCGATCTCACGCTCCATTCTTCCCTCACTCGTGAACAAGCACCCGAGATACTTGAACTCCTCCACTTGGGGCAGGATCTCTCCCCAACCCTGAGAGGGCACTCCACCCTTTTCGGCTGAGGACCATGCTCGGATTTGGAGGTGCTGATTCTCATCCCAGCCGCTTCACACTCAGCTGCGAACCGATCAGAGAGCTGAAGATCACGGCCTGATGAAGCAAACAGGACAACATCATCTGCAAAAGCAGTGACCCAATCCTGAGTCCACCAAACCGGACCCCTTCAACACCCTGGCTGCGCCTAGAAATTCTGTCCATAAAAGTTATGAACAGAATCGGTGACAAAGGGCAGCCCTGGCGAGTCCAACTCTCACTGGAAGCGGGCTCGACTTACTGCGGCAATGCGGACCAAGCTCTGACACGGTTGTACAGAGACCGAACAGCTCTTATCAAGGGGTCCGGTACCCCATACTCCCGGAGCACCCCCCACAGGATTCCCGAGGGACACGGTCGAATGCCTTTTCCAAGTCCACAAAACACATGTAGACCGGTCGGGCAAACTCCCATGCACCCTCCAGAACTCTGCTAAGGGTGAAGAGCTGGTCCACTGTTCGCGACCAAGGCCGAAAACCACACTGTTCCTCCTGAATCCGAGGTTCGACTATCGGACGGACCCTCCTCTCCAGAACCCCCGAATAGACTTTTCCAGGGAGGCTGAGGAGTGTGATCCCTCTATAGTTGGAACACACCCTCCGGTCCCCCTTTTTAAAGAGGGGGACCACCACCCCGGTCTGCCAATCCAGAGGCACTGTCCCCGATGTCCATGCGATGTTGCAGAGGCGTGTCAACCAAGACAGTCCTACAACATCCAGAGCCTTAACGAACCCGGAGTTCCTTATCTCATCCACCCCCGGGGCCCTGCCACCAAGGAGTTTTTGACCACCTCGGTGACTTCAGTCCCAGAGATGGGAGAGCCCACCTCAGAGTCCCCAGGCTCTGCTTCCTCGTGGAAGGCATGTTAGTGGGATTGAGGAGGTCTTCGAAGTACTCCTCCCACCGACCCACACCGTCCCGAGACGAGGTCAGCGGTAACAGCCTCCTTGAACCGTCACCTTATCGTGGTGGAGGGTTTGCGTGTCCCAATGATCCTAGGAGCTATGTTGTCCGGGGCTTTATGCCTGGTAGAGCCACCAAGGCAAACTGGTCCTGGGTGAGGGATGAGACAAAGAGCGGTTCAATAAACCTCAATGAAAAATAAAACTGCGGACAACGTTTTCCCTTGCCGGACGCTGGTCACGGGCCCCCTCTGGAGCCAGGCCTGGAGGTGGGGCTCGATGGCGGCGCCTGGTGGCGGGCCTGCACCCATGGGGCTCGGCCGGGCACAGCCCGAAGAGGTAACGTGGGTCCTCCTCCCCATGGGCTCACCACCTATGGGAGGGGCCAAGGAGGTTGGGTGCAATGTGAGTTGGGTGAGTCGGTGCAATTTATGATCCTTGTAAAGGCTAGCTTTTTTTTTTTTAATTCACTTTTCATTCTCTCAGTCGCGTTCAGAATCAATCCATACAACCCCATCTGACACGGCTGTTTTCACTAAAGACGCGCTATAGCTCTGCAGTGTACCACGATGCATACTAACGCCAAACACCCTCAACCTAAAGTCCCCGGGTTCTGACACACAAACGCTGGCGAAGCTGCTTTCTTCCTATCTCACCGTCACTTGCTTTTCTTTTTATTCAGTTTTATTGAGTGTTCCTGCTAGTCCCCGCATGTTGCTGTATGCTGGATATGTTCATATGTATTGTCTCTTTCTTTCAGGTGTGTAATAGAAACCACAGCATAGAGAGAAGTGTGTACATTGCTTCTTACAGGAAAAGGCGATGGAAAAAGTGCACTTTTGTTATACTTTTACACCAATATATGTTCCTGTGTTTGAACGACACGGGCAGATGGGGAGTGTCTGATGATTGCATATAGCGCCGAAGTTACTGGTCTTTACCATTCTTTCCTCTGCATGTCCTGTAGTACAAAGAAAAAGCATACAGCAACATGCGGGGACTGGCAGGAACACTCAATAAAACTGAATAAAAAGAAAATCAAGTGACGGTGAGATAAGAAGAAGAAGGCAGCTTCGCCAGCATCTGTGTGTCAGAACCGGTTGGGGTGGGGGGGCGAAATGAAGTGTCTGCGTGCACTTTTCGTGGCATTACACGTGTATTTTTTGAGCATGCCCGTTTGAGCAGTATAAAAAGTATTGAAAAGTATAACAAAACAACGGGCAGATGGGGAGTGTCTGATGATTGCATATAGCGCCGAACTTACTGCTCTTTACTATTCTCTCCTCTGCGTGCCCTGGAGTACAAAAGAAACAGAATACAGACGCGCTATAGCTCTGCGTTGTACCACGATGCATACTAACGCCCCCCCCCACCCGGTTCTGACACACAGATGCTGGCGAAGCTGCCTTCTTCTTCTTATCTCACCGTCACTTGATTTTCTTTTTATTCAGTTTTATTGAGTGTTCCTGCCAGTCCCCGCATGTTGCTGTATGCTGTTCTTTTGTACTACAGGACATGCAGAGGAAAGAATGGTAAAGACCAGTAACTTCGGCGCTATATGCAATCATCAGACACTCCCCATCTGCCCGTGTCGTTCAAACACAGGAACATATATTGGTGTAAAAGTATAACAAAAGTGCACTTTTTCCATCGCCTTTTCCTGTAAGAAGCAATGTACACACTTCTCTCTATGCTGTGGTTTCTATTACACACCTGAAAGAAAGAGACAATACATATGAACATATCCAGCATACAGCAACATGCGGGGACTAGCAGGAACACTCAATAAAACTGAATAAAAAGAAAAGCAAGTGACGGTGAGATAGGAAGAAAGCAGCTTCGCCAGCGTTTGTGTGTCAGAACCCGAGGACTTTAGGTTGAGGGTGTTTGGCGTTAGTATGCATCGTGGTACACTGCAGAGCTATAGCGCGTCTTTAGTGAAAACAGCCGTGTCAGATGGGGTTGTATGGATTGATTCTGAACGCGACTGAGAGAATGAAAAGTGAATTAAAAAAAAAGCTAGCCTTTACAAGGATCATAAATTGCACCGACTCACCCAACTCACATTGCACCCAACCTCCTTGGCCCCTCCCATAGGTGGTGAGCCCATGGGGAGGAGGACCCACGTTACCTCTTCGGGCTGTGCCCGGCCGAGCCCCATGGGTGCAGGCCCGGCCACCAGCGCTCGCCATCGAGCCCCACCTCCAGGCCTGGCTCCAGAGGGGGGCCCCGGTGACCCGCGTCCGGGCAAGGGAAAACGTTGTCCGCAGTTTTTATTTTTCATTGGAGGTTTATTGAACCGCTCTTTGTCTCATCCCTCACCCAGGACCAGTTTGCCTTGGGTGGCTCTACCAGGGGCATAAAGCCCGGACAACATAGCTCCTAGGATCATTGGGACACGCAAACCCCTCCACCACGATAAGGTGACGGTTCAAGGAGGCTGTTACCGGCTGACCTCGACTCGGGACGTTGTGGGTCGGTGGGAGGAGTACTTCGAAGACCTCCTCAATCCCACTAACATGCCTTCCAATGAGGAAGCAGAGCCTGGGGACTCTGAGGTGGGCTCTCCCATCTCTGGGACTGAAGTCACCGAGGTGGTCAAAAAACTCCTTGGTGGCAGGGCCCCGGGGTGGATGAGATACCCCCGAGTTCCTTAAGGCTCTGGATGTTGTAGGACTGTCTTGGTTGACACGCCTCTGCAACATCGCATGGACATCGGGACAGTGCCTCTGGATTGGCAGACCGGGGTGGTGGTCCCCTCTTTAAAAGGGGACGGAGGGTGTGTTCCAACTATAGAGGGATCACACTCCTCAGCCTCCCTGGAAAAGTCTATTCGGGGGTTCTGGAGAGGAGGGTCCGTCCGATAGTCGAACCTCGGATTCAGGAGGAACAGTGTGGTTTTCGTCCTGGTCGCGGAACAGTGGACCAGCTCTTCACCCTTAGCAGAGTTCTGGAGGGTGCATGGGAGTTTGCCCGACCGGTCTACATGTGTTTTGTGGACTTGGAAAAGGCATTCGACCGTGTCCCTCGGGAATCCTGTGGGGGGTGCTCCGGGAGTATGGGGTACCGGACCCCTGATAAGAGCTGTTCGGTCTCTGTACAACCGTGTCAGAGCTTGGTCCGCATTGCCGCAGTAAGTCGAGCCCGCTTCCAGTGAGAGTTGGACTCCGCCAGGGCTGCCCTTTGTCACCGATTCTGTTCATAACTTTATGGACAGAATTTCTAGGCGCAGCCAGGGTGTTGAAGGGGTCCGGTTTGGTGGACTCAGGATTGGGTCACTGCTTTTTGCAGATGATGTTGTCCTGTTTGCTTCATCAGGCCGTGATCTTCAGCTCTCTCTGGATCGGTTCGCAGCTGAGTGTGAAGCGGCTGGGATGAGAATCAGCACCTCCAAACCCGAGCATGGTCCTCAGCCGGAAAAGGGTGGAGTGCCCTCTCAGGGTTGGGGAGAGATCCTGCCCCAAGTGGAGGAGTTCAAGTATCTCGGGGTCTTGTTCACGAGTGAGGGAAGAATGGAGCGTGAGATCGACAGGCGGATCGGTGCGGCATCCGCAGTGATGCGGGCTCTGCATCGGTCTGTCGTGGTGAAAAAGGAGCTGAGCCGTAAGGCAAAGCTCTCAATTTACCAGTCGATCTACCTTCCTACCCTCACCTATGGTCATGAGCTATGGGTAGTGACCGAAAGAACGAGATCGAATACAAGCGGCTGAAATGAGTTTCCTCCGCAGGGTGTCTGGGCTTTCCCTTAAAGATAGGGTGAGAAGCTCAGTCATCCGGGAGGGGCTCAGAGTAGAGCCGCTGCTCCTCCGCATTGAGAGGAGTCAGATGAGGTGGCTCGGCATCTGATCAGGATGCCTCCTGGACGCCTCCCTGGTGAGGTGTTCCGGGCACGTCCAACCGGGAGGAGGCCCCGGGGAAGACCCAGGACACGCTGGAGGGACTATATCTCCCGGCTGGCCTGGGAACGCCTTGGGATTCTCCCGGAAGAGCTGGAAGAAGTGGCCGGGAGAGGGAAGTCTGGGCCTCTGCTTAAGCTGCTGCCCCCGCGACCCGACCTCGGATAAGCGGAAGAGAATGGATGGATGGATGGATAAATTGCACCGGCTGTTACATACTGAAATCAAATGTATGCTTTTATTTTAAAACAGTAAGACTAAGAGCAGTTTACTTCTCAAAACGGAGGGGCGCGGGATCGAACTCGTGACCTTTGGATTCGCAAGCGGAGGCTGAGTCTATTGAGCCACGGAGGCAGTTACAATAAAGTGGTGTCAATGTCACATGTTTAGGCGGCTTTTTGTTTCTGCAGTTATATTTTTGAATAAAAGCGCAATTGTGTTATTCTTGTGAAAATGTTTCTTTGCTATTTGGACTTCAGGCTTCATACATTATATAGTTTATGCCTACATTTTGTCATCTACTACTAGAATATAAAAAAACGTTTCTGTTTTAACAATGTGTTGACACAGATTACTGTAGAAACGGAACAGACATGAAATGCGTGTGTTCCAAACAACGATCTATTATTTCCACTCTAAAACTCCACTTCACTCCCAGATACTCAATCAAGGCATGAGCTGAGAGAAGTTCGTGCACGTTCTAAATTGGTGGGGGGATGGAATAGCCGGCTGCTCCGAGCTTCTCTTTATCAGCACATTTAGAAGACAAAGGACGCTGGCGGAGAGGTGTGAAGGGATTTAAGAAGCAGTTTAAGGTGGGACGGAATTACGAGTTTTTTCGTAGGCTCTGGTAATTCTAGTGTTAAAATATCAAATAAGGGTCTAAAAATAAGACAATTGGTTCTAATTAGCCTATTCTGTTGTCCGATGTTAAGTGCCAGCAACAGCAATATGATAGTGACTTTCTTACAACCACTTGGGCCACATGAACAAGGTTTATAGATGTAATCCTAATGACTGAAGACTTTGATTGGTGGGCAATGGGTGAATGAAAATAATGATAGATTGACATGCATGTCAGAAAACCAAAGCCCCAACACATCTAAGCTAGAGTCCCTAAACCAGACCAATGCAGTAACAACCACCGCCGCATTTCCCAGTAAATCACTTCAACAATAAGAGTGGAAAGGGGAAACAACGGAAATGGGTGGCTCTATCTGAAGAAGAAAAGGCTGCTGCAGGGGTATTATTATAACAGACGAAATGAACAACCCATGGATCAGATACAAAACATGAGGTCTGTGATGATTACTTACATTTCAACCCGACTTATACGGGTAGCACATGTAGTATGAATTTAAATGATTGACCTTATACATTAGGAATGATAATAACACCAGAATGAATTAAGTGAAACATATAGTTGATGATTCCTTCTCTTGTGCATACATTTAACAGATTTAGTCAACTTAATGTGTCTGTAATGTGAATGAGTGGTGTGGGATATGGTCCGGACACAGACAAGCGGACAGCGATGGTTCACCCAACACGTTTAATATACATAATATTTACAAATAAGTGCAACACAACCCCAAAACTCCCCCAAAAGTCCAGGCTTCACAATGCCTTTTGTCTTTCTCTTCAGGCCGCCTCCTTTCCTGTCCTCCTTGTTTCGTCCTCCCGACTCCAGCCATTAAATGGAGAGGGGCGGCACCTTTTATCCCCACCCGGATGTGCTCCAGGTGCCTCCCGATTAGCTTCTGTCGGCACTCCCCAGTGTGGTGGAAGTAATGGCTGTGCACTCGGGAGCACTCCGGGTTTTCCTGGTCTTCTTCCCCCCAGCAATTCCGGGTGTGGCAGAAATGCTTAAGGCCAGGGCCCTAAAGGCATTGGGGCACCCCCTGGCAGTGACCACTGGCCCCTATAGGGTTGAGCTTCCAAGCTCAGTTCCCGTGGTCCATAAAGCTACCAGGGCGGTCGCCCCCACGTGGTCTGGGGGAGGCATAAGCCCTCCTCCGGTCCTCCGGGGACACCCTGGCTGGGTACCTCCCCAAGCCACCTGTGACAGTGGATAACTGGATGAGAATGTCCAAAAGTGATTGTAGGAGTAGATGTGTTAAGTTGTGTGAAATGTGTGGTGTGGAAAGTCTTTGTTAATGATGGGGTCTTGCCCAAGAAGGATTTACTTTATAAATACTCTCTGATGAACCCTGTTATAAGAGTTTATAAGGTCTTATTATGTACTGTGTTTTTTTCACTCACTTAGTCTATGGGCTATGGAGTCAACCATCCATCCTTGGTAGGTCTAGCATTGCCATCATTTGGTACAATTTCAAATACTACCTAGAAGCAATCAAATATGACATCAGGCTTAATGGCAACTTGTGCAAGCTGGCCTATCTGGTTTGCTATTCTACAAATAGAAAAGATATGACCTTGATAATGAGGTGAATAGACTAAGCCATCCAAGAGTTGTTTTGAGCAAGATTCTCCAGTCTGCTTTTACAAGGAGTCAAAGTCTAACTCTGAAGCAGTGAGATCTTGGCAGGAATTAATGCTTTCCGTTAATTGTAGAATAGATTTATTCAGAGCAAGGCAGTTCAGAAAGTTCCAATCCACCCAACGACATGACTTGGGACTAAGAGAGAAAAGTGGAATCTTCAGGGGAAGCCCACTAGAACACACAGGAAATGCAAATAACACACAGAAGGTACCACAGCTGAGAATCATAATGGAGTCCAAGGTGGCACTGTTACAATAAATTCCACGTAGATTAGAATTCTCCATTTATTATTTATGTATATATATTTTCAGCTAAGAGGCAAATTTGATGAAAAAACTGAAGAAGCTCATAATATGTCAGTTTGCTGTAAGAGGAGCTGAGAGGGCAGGGTTCAGCCCAAATTTCAATGCTGAGTTCTGCTCCTTTCATCTATGCTGGTGCTTCTAGTGGGGGAGAACGGATGATGAGTGACTGCAAGTACAAAAACAATCTTGAATCAGTTGTTGACTGCCAAAGAGGACAGTATTTTGAATAAACCAGAGAAGCTTTTTACAAAGAGATTGAAAGACAGCATAAGTAAATGCCTGCTCTATGAGAGAAATAGAAAATAAGACATGACATATGTGATGGGTGGTGCAGATGATGCAGCAAAGCAACTTTACATGTTCATCACTAAAGATTGTCAAGAGTATGTAAGTAAAGATATATGCTAAGGGACACAAAGTGACAGCAATACAATGTTGCTTGGCAGCACTAGACAAGTTAAGCCAATCGACTTTGTGCAAAAAAACATGTAGAAAGTGCTAGAAATGCGAGAGAAAGTAAGTGGAGAAAGAAATAGCTTGGAGAGTGATTTACAGAAGGTGAGACCAAACAATGGAATTTATTAAAAAAATGAAATTGTTTTACCTGTTTCATACAGCTCTGTGATGGCATAGAGTGCACATCAGAGTTTTATATATAAATTAACAGAAATAGAAGTGAAATATTCATTTAATGCTTAAATCAAGAAATGTGAAAAGAAGGCAGAAATAGTCTAGGCCAGGGACATAACTGCATTCAAGTTAGGGTCGAGTATCTTTGCACATATGGGAAAAAACTCCTGTAAAACATGAGAAAAGGATGTCTCTGGTAAGAAGCAGAAAGACTCCTGGGTACAATAGCACCACTGTAACCAAGGACATAGAATCCATTACAGAAATGGTCTCAGAGATAGGGGAATGACAATGCAAATTATCTATTTATTATATAAAAAAATTCTGGGTTGAGACGTGATTATCTCGAGAGACACTTTGAAGTCCCAGCGAGACTACTTGCACGCGCCTTACTTACAAACAATTTCGGAGATGCTTTAACGTCGTGCAAGACAAGGAAGTGGCACAAGCAGCAGCTGGCTTAAAGGACAGCCGCTGTACAAACTTTTAAATGATCAATGCACAGTGCGACATGCAGATCACGCAGCTCGGTAGCAGCAGCAAGCCAGCAGCTGATCCGTCCGCATCTCCTTAGCGTACGTTCAGCCCACCCATTCACAACGCAAGTGACAGAGACGCGAAGTGGGTAGCGTGAAGCGCGCCCCTGGGGGTTTGGGGGGTGGGTGAGGAAAGCAAACAGGCGACTTTACCCCCTAGTTATTTATTATTATTAGGCTTCCATAATTAGAGTCTGGATTTAGGCTATTTGGTGCATGGTCTTTGCACTTGTCTCAGTACAATCCATGGTCTTTCTTCTTCAGACCAGCAGAATGCCTACAAGAGGTCTGTTAATTTATTAAAAGGGTGAGTATCTCATTCAAGGTTCTCAAAGGAATACTCCACCCAAAAATAATAGTTTTTTATATGTTACTTATCTTATGTAGTTTGTAGAGGTGGCTGAGAAATAATTTTAATCATAAGTTTTCTTGGAGAAAGTACATAACAAAGATTCAAACTGAATGAGACCCAACAGTGACCAACTCTGGACAGCAGCAATGGATGTGAAAAACATTCATGGAAAAAGGAAAAAATCACACATCACTCACGCACAATCCACATGTTCATCATCCATTCATATTCTCAGAACGTCGTTTTCTGCTTAAATACTATTAAAACTGACTTCCATAAAACTCAAAGATAAATAGGAAAGACACATTTCCACAGCACTGAGAATTTGAATTGAAGGCAGGATTCTTGATCAACGACCAATGAATAAGAGGGAGAGGTGCATCTTTAATTCAAAAGCATGGATGTTTTCACGTTGTTTACTGTTGTCCAGAGTTGGTCACTGCTGGGTCCCATTCATTTTGAATCTTTGTTATGTACTTTCTCCAAAAAACCTGAGATTATTTTTTTTTTGGCCACCATTACAACTACATGGAGTAAGTAACATACATAAGAGTAATCCTTTAAAAGAGGGAAACATAATATATGACAACTCCAGGCCAATTAAAATAATGTCATATACATTTTAGTCTTTGCACAAAGGTAGTAGAAAGGTTAAATGAGCCAGAGTGAGGTGGACATACTTTTGGGCAAAGACAAGAACAGTAGTCTGACAAAGCTCAGGTTAGAACATTTGAGAAAAACATAATTAATCAAATCAAAAGAACATTTGAACAGTACAACAATTTAGAAGTTTAACAGGCCATTCAGCCCAACAAAGCTCACCAGTCCTATCCACTTAATTGTTCCAAAATAACATCTTGTTTTGAAAGTTCCTAAAGTCCTGCTATCTACCACACTACTTACTAGCTTATTCCATATGCCTATGATATTCTGTGTAAAGAAAACGCCCTAATGTTTGGCTGAAATTTACCCCTAACAAGTTTCCAATTGTGTCCACGTGTTCTTGATGAACTCATTTTAAAATACAAGTCTCGATCCACTGTACTAATTTCCTTCATAATTTTAAACACTTCAATCATGTCACCCCTTAATCTTCTTTTGCTTAAACTGTATAGGCTCACCTCTTTTAATCTTTCCTCATAATTCATCCCCTGTAGTCCAGGATTGAGCCTAGTTGCTCTTCTCTGGACCTGTACTAGCGCTAAATTGTCCTTTTTGTAGCCTGGAGACCAAAACTGCACACAGTACTCCAGATGAGGCCTCACCAGTGCATTATAAAGGTTGAGCATAACCTCCGTGGACTTGTACTCCACATATTGTGCTATATAACCTAACATTCTGTTAACCTTCTCAATGGCTTTTGAATACTGTCTGATAGTGGATAGTGTCGAGTCCACTTTGACTCCTAAATCCCTCTCATAAGGTGTAAAAGGTTCAAATCAAGGTGGTCTAAAACTGCATCTTTGTTTTGGTAACCATTATCCAATCATCTATTAGAGTGATGAAGCAGGTAAAGGAAAGATAAAAAGACAGACAAATTGAATAATATCCATGGTTATTTTCCCGTGTCTTTAGTCAATGACCTGATATTAAGGATTTGCTGTGTAGACTTTGTTAACAGTGTCTGTAAATTATATTGAAAGTTAACAAACAGTATACTGTTTTCAAAGGTACACCAATTCAGAGATCTTCCACCTGAATAACAAGAGAATTTTGCCAGAAATGTCATGCATAAAGAGAAGGACAAACAAACTGTAATTGCCTTTACTTCACTATTAGCAAGTAGACTTATCTTACTCAACTGGAAGAATCCTAACCCGCCTCTGTTAAATCAGAGAGTAACTGATGTTATATACTATTTGAAACTGGAAAAAATCAAATTTGCACTTAGAGGATCTGTACAAAACATTTTCAAAACCTGTCAGGATCTGATAAATAACATTTTAGAATAAACATTTAAATTAAGGAAGGGGAATTCTCTTCCCTCTTTTTTATTCTATTTATTTTTATTAATGTATTAATTTATCTATTTACTTATTTTTACTACTTTAAAGTTTTACTTTGAAGGCCTAGCTGTCTTTCACATGCGTAGCGTTTGATTTGTTTCGAACCTAGTTTTGTTAAACTTGACTTGCTTGTATGGAATGATATTTGATTTTAATAAAATCAATAAAATGCTTAATAATATTAAAAGAATAAACTGTTTTTCAAAAAGTACTGTATAATGTGAACATTAAATATAAGAGGAAATGTAAAATATGAAAAAAAAAAAAAGTTAAATCTGTTAATTAAATACAAATAATGAACAGTTAACCAGAAAGTATGAGTTAGGGTCTTAATGCTTGTAGATATTAATAATTAAGAAAGTGCATCCAACCATCCACTTGTTCCTCCATCCATTCCCTTTTTGGATCTGCTTTTTCCCTTTGAAGGGCCACAGTAAGCCACAGTGTATCTCAGCAGTGTCAGGCAAAATGCAAGAGTCACCTCTGGATTGGACAGCACTCACTCACACTCGCTCGTACTGGGTCAATTTACAAGTCAGTACAAAGGTGTAACTGTACCTGCAAGACCCTTTAATATGACATTGCCACTTCTGCAATCACATGTTTCTGTTGAGGTGCTATGTCTTATTTCTCTCTGTGAGTGTTTCCTGATATAGAGATCATCAACAGCTATAATGCCACCTTCCAAAATTTCCTCGGCTCATCTGTTTGAAAATAAGCTTAAAATAAATACACAGAACTTAGAAACAAGAAAGTAGAAAAAATATATTTAAATGAAAATCTACTTTCTGAGATGCAAAAAATAAACAAAAAACAAAAAGGCATACTTAAGAATATAATATGTGCAATATAGGTGTATAGGGTCATTATTGCTGGATGTAAGAGTCAAATCTTTTTAAGTTAATGTTAATGGTGAATTTTCCTTAGTCTGCTTAACTTGAACTTTAATACAATATAGCTTAACACAGATAATGGAAGATTCAGTTTAACCCTGTATACGTTTTAGAAAATATAATGCTCATAATATTAACTCTGTGTGACAACAGAAGAGCCCTTTGATTAAAGTTAGTCAGATATATATTAAGGGCATACAGTATAGTTTTTTGCCCATCCATTGCATAGAACAATACCTAGAAACTTTAAGGAATGTAACCTAGATATTTAAGCAGAAGATCATACGTTTACCCTTATCCCTTACTTTTTTATGTGTACTATCAACTTTTTCCTCTATTTTTTGTGTGAACAGTTTGCTTTGAATTTCACTAAAATCTTTAAAGACACTTGGACTCTGGAGTATTTTTTGCACAGTGACTCATATTAGTGCTGGAATGTCTATCTGGTAGCTGCATTTGAACTATTTTGAACCATTTGGAAACCTTTGTCAAACGCAGCTACACCAGGAATAGAGTACGGTATATCTTTTTGGATGAATGAAACTACATTTAATATGCTGTCTCTGTGTCACAATTCCCAGAGAAACACCGGAATATTTAAACTCCACACAGAAGGTGCAGTTGAACCTGAGGCCAAAATGCTGTGAGCTGCCAATGACGTCCTCAATGTCACAGGACCACCCAATAGCAATATAAGTAAGACAGGTTTGCATGCTTCCTGTAAAGTTCTCCATAACTCAGACTGTTTGCTTGCTAACAGAATGATGTGCCAAAAGTGCAACATTTCATGTTTCAGATAAATACATCTAAAATGATGGCTTTATACTTTATTATTCCTTTTTTGTTTGTCAGTAAGTGCTCCACCATGAATACAGTATAAGCTTTTTCCCATCATGACTCCCACATCCACAGTGCTCAGCTCTCAAATATTAGTGCCTTTTAAGAAAAGGGACAGCACCACATTAATTGAAGAAGCTTTTAACAAGACGATTACTCCAGAGATAACAGTTCTATATATACTTTACTGATTTTAGCACCATTTTTTTTTCTTAACATGATGGCTTGCAAGTGCCAAAACAACACACCTTTGGGTTTATTACTTTTTCAATAGAATAAGTCTATTTTTCAATATGTTAGTGCTAAGAGAGGGGTCAAGAAAGAGGTTAAATCTGTTAATCAGGTCTGTAGGAGTGAAATAACATACACTATGGCATCAAGAAGCAGAGCAAATAAAACATATGCAGTTCTATGGAAATACTACTTTGTTGTGAAATAATTAGTAAATCATGAAGAGCAATATTGGCGAGACAGAAAGCTGATAAAAGCTCTGTATTACTTAATGTCTGAGCCTCGTTACTGGCTGACAGTACAGCGCAAGTAGTGGACTGTTGTTCTTCTAAATGTCTTGGCAGGAAAAATAACCATTGGTGGTGACACAGAGGCACTGCTGCCTGGCAGGTTCAGCGTACTGGAAACCAGCACCCAACTGCTATCAGTGTGGCGCTTGTATGCTTTCCTTGTGTGTGAGTTTTCTACGAGTACAGTGATCCCTCCTCGATCAAGGGGGTTGCGTTCCAGAACTCCCCACGAAAGGTGAAAATCCACAAAGTAAAAACCATACGTTTATATTGTTATTTTTATATTGTCGCTTGAGTCACAGATTTGCACAGAAACACAGGAGGTTGTAAATACAGGGATGTTAAAACACTGCAAACAAACATTTGTCTCTTTTTCAAAAGTTTAAACTGTGCTCCATGACAATACAGAGATGACAGTTCCATCTTAAAATTAAAAGAATGCAAACATATCTTCCTCTTCAAAGGAGTGCATGTCAGGAGCAGAGAATGTCAGAGAGAGAGAGGGAGACAGAGAGAGAAAAGCAAACAATCAAGAATCAATAGGTGCTGTTCGGGCTTTTAAGTATGGGAAGCACTGTGCGACAAAGCAGCCGCATGAAAGGGAGCAGTGTGAAGGTAGTCTTTTAGCATTTTTTAGAGGAGCGTCCGTATCCTCTAGGCCAGTGTGTGAACATCCCCTCTGCTCACACCCCCTCCGTCAGGAGCAGAGAATGTCAGAGAGAGAGAAAAGCAAACAATCAAAAATCAATTCGGGCTTTTAAGTATGCGAAGCATATTGTATATCATTGAGGAGTTTTATTTAATATGTAATATGTGCTCTGATTGGGTAGCTTCTCAGCCATCCGCCAATAGTGTCCCTTGTATGAAATCAACTGGGCAAACCAACTGAGAAAGCATGTACTTTAAATTAAAAGACCCATTGTCCGTAGAAATCCGTGAACCACTGAAAAATCCGTGATATATATTTAGATATGCTTACATATAAAATCCGCGTTGGAGTGAAGCCGTGAAAGTCGAAGAGCGATATAGCGAGGGATCACTGTATTCTTATTCTCCACACACATCTTACTTTTAATTGGTGATACTCCATGTAGGTAAGTGAGTAAGTGGGCCATATGTTAAACTGGGACTACAGTACGTCCAGTGTTAGTTCTTGCTTTATGACTAATGATGTCAGGGTAAGCTTAATTGAATCTGAATTGGATTAAATACAGTTACAAATATTAGGTTAATAATTCTGACTTACCTCTTTGTTATTTTTAAGTAATTTGTCCTACAAAACTGTTGAAAGGTGTTTTTCTCTCTGTTTTGCAAAAGAATATAGTAGGAAGAGAAGAATAACAATGTCACAGTTGGGCGAGTGAGTGAAGTTGTATGCCTCAAGGTTGCAACTGAAATCTGAGCATGAAAAACCTTTATAAACATGCTATAAAACCAAAAACTACGGGCCCAATGGAACAAAGTGATGCAATTTAAGGTAAATTTTTTTGTGTGACCAAAATCTCTTATGACAATTCTATTAACATGCAGATGATGAGATCATGTGACATTTACCTTCTATTAATAATAATAGTAGTTTAATAAGTTCATATTTAATGATAAGATATTTTTATCTATCTAGATATTTTGGTACCTTCCTGTCTTTACAAAACATAAGGTGTTTGTTGGGCTATACTATCTTCTTTGTGTTGATTGGTGCATACTTTACTGCTACAAATTTTCAGAGTCTTCGTAAAATCAAGCAATTGTATGTTCCTTCATTCTTGTCATAGTCAACTGAGGTATTCGTATGCAGGCTCCTTCAGATCTGTTGTATTCTGTGAGTAAGGATATCTATGGAGCCTTTGCAATTATTATCTCAGTGATTATTTAAATGAGAATTCCCCAATTCCAATAGAAATTGTCAGAGGAAACCACCATTCTGTTTCATGCCTTTACTTATCATCAACTTTCCACACCCCACATTTGACTTTACATGGTGTAAGAAGAGGAGACCAGAGACGTAGAAAGGTTTGGGGCAGCCACCCGTTTAATTCGGTTTCCCGGCTGCAAAAGTCTTTGAGGCATATTTAAACAGTTGTTACACAACAGAGTCCAAAACAGAACTGCCTGCCTAAGCAAAGGCAGTGAGCTTTATAGCTCAGAGGGCGGAAATGATGTCGCCCTCTGGGCCGGAACTGGAAGTGACATCACCCTTGGGGCCGGAACCGAAGTGACCTCATTCTTGGGGCCGGAACCGAGGTGGTGTGTCCTTCCTGGAAATGGCGGCTCCTGGTGGGATTTCCGGTAAGACCTGCAGAGAACTCAGAAAGAGCGCCAGCGCACCCGCCCTGGGCAGATGTATAAACAGTATTGTCTAAGCCCTTCAGCTGCTTCCCATGCACACGCAGGTGACAAGACTCCCCTCAGCCCAGACCCGGGTCGGGCGAAAATGATGTTTTTAAAAGGACTCCCCTTCAAACAAAATTTTTGGGGGCCCTTTTTCCCTTTTAAAAGGGCATTTTTTTTGGGAAGCCAAAATCAGAAGGCTAACCCCCCAAGAAAAAAGTTTTGGGGCCCCTTCACTGTTATCCCGGGTGGGAACCCCCCCTCAAACCCTTTTTTGGGGGACCCCCGGGGGGGGGCCAAGGGCCCCCTTTAAACCCCCCCTTTTGAGGGGGTTAGACCGAGGCAAAAAAGGGGACCCGCATTGCCCCCCGGGGGGGACCCTTTAAACAGTGTAAAAAGAGTAAGGCCCCGGTAACCCCGTGGCCCCATTTGTGAAAAAGCCTTTCTCACCCCCCCGGCCCCGGTCCCATTTGGGGTTTTTGGGGTGCCCCGGGGGGTTTTAAACCCCCCAACCGGAAGCGCCCGCTAGGAAAAAGGGGGAAAATTTGGGGGAAAAATTTAAAGCAACCCTTTAAGTCCGAAAAGGGGCTTTTAAAAACCCCCCAACCCCCTTTTTTGCAAAGGGCAAAGGCGCTTTTTGGGTTTGGGGAAAAACCGGGGCCCCGGAAACCAAAAGGGGTTACTTTTTGGTTTTGCAGGGGGGCGCCAAAGGGAAACGCAATTTGGCCTTGGCCCCCCCCCTCGGGCCCTTTTGGTTTCCTTTAACAGTCTTTCTTTTTAGGGGCCCCCCCAATGCCAAACGTTTACCTTTTTTGGCTCCTTCGGGGGAAAAAAAGATAGATGGGCCCAAAACTTTGGGGGGCCGACACGTACCGGGCCTAAAAATTTGGCCCCTTCGGGGAAACGTTTGCCTTGGGGATTTAAAGGGGGTTTTTCCGTCCCCGGGGGGGCCCTCCCAGTTTTTCTGGGGCAAAATTTTGGGTGGCCCATCTCCGGGGGGGTGCCCAAATTTTTAAAAAAAAATTTTGACCGGGGAATTTTCAAAACCCCCAATCTCAGGTTTAAATAAGGCAGGGGGCGGGACCGGGAAAAAACCCGTCACCGGGCCCAAAATTTTTTTCCGTTCCCCCTTTTTTTTTTTCCCCCGGATCTGAGGTCTCCGGGGGCCCCCCCGGGCTCAAAAAGGGGCCCCCGGGTCATGGTTGTTCCCCACCCCCCTTTGGAAAGGGGGGATACTCACCCCTTTTTGTTGGGAGAAGAAAGGGGGTTGGGGGAATTTTTCCGGAAAACCTGTCGGGGGGGGGATCCCCCCTTTCCCCCTTTACTTTTTCCCGGGTTTTCGCTCCGGGTCCCCGTTGGGCTTTTCTGAAATGGGCCAACCTTTCCCCTTTTAAAAGGGAGGGCTGCCAATGTGGGGGTTTTTAGGTGGAAGTGGCCCAATCCTCCCCCCCCGGGGCCCCCGGAGGTGACCCCCCCCGGGTTTGGGGGGGCCCATTTCCTCCTGAATGCTTTTGAAGGTCAAAAATTCTTTTGGGGGGAAAATTTTGGGGTTTGGGGGGGTGTGTTCCCCAAACCCTTTTTATTAAAAAGGGGGTTTTCATAATAACAAGGGGGAAACCCTAAATTTTAGGGGACCAGAAAAAACAGGGGGGGGTTGGTAACCCCCTTTTGCTAAATTTAAGCAGGGGAAATTTTGTTAATTTCCTCCACCCTTTTGGGGGGGAATCCCGGGTTTTAAATCTTTATTTTCGAGAATTCCCTTTTTAGCTTTCGGGTGGGGTTCCGGGGAAAGGCTTTTGGAAAAAAACCGCGTGAAAAACTCCCACTAGTTCCTCTATTTTTTTGGGGGTGCGGGCCCCAAAGGAGCGGCTTATCGTTCAAATCCGAGGGCGGGATATATTTATATCCCCGGGGGGGGGGGCTCCAGGGTCCTTTAAAACCACCCCAATCCTGTCAAAGGGGGGTCAAAGGGAAGGGAATCAGAGAACGGGCCTTCCTGGAATTTCGCAGTTGACCTCGGGGGAAATGGGCGAACCCCCTCTAATCCCCGGGCCCAAAAAACGGGAATGGCCGGTTTTTGGGGGTGGGCCCCCAAAAAGGTGAGTGGGCCTTTGAAACCTCGCGGAGGTCAGCGGACTAAAAAACCCGGGCCTTCCCCTCATTTCCAAAAACCCCATACAATAAATTTATTATCCATGACAAAATGAGGTCCCCGGCAGGGGTCGCGTTGGCCCTTGAGAACCACTGCATTCTTTATGTCTTCAGAGTGCGTCATTCCCCGTTCTCTCTTGAAAGAAGCGGGTGTCTAAACTGAAATGCAACTCAGAGGCGGGTCGGTCTGTGGGGGTCCTCCCCGCTGCGGGAGTGGATGGCGTGGGAGCCCCGGGGGGTCCGGGTATCTTGGGCACTCTCTTGGCCTCGCCCCCCCTTCGGCTGATTACGGTGTGGGGAAACAGCGAGATATTTTTTCATCTTCGAGGAAAAGCAGGGGGAAACTTTCTAAACTACCTTTTTATTCAGACCAGTGCCGGGATTCGGGAAACAGGGTCGGGGGGGACATCGGTAAGGGCCCCAAGGGTTCCTCGGACATCGTAACCGGGGTTTATGCGGCGAATATCTCCGTGTATACATTTGACTGGTCTTCTTTTTAATCCCTTTGCGGTAGAATAAAGGGGGACAACGACAACCGTTACTGCGGTCGCGCTTTATTTTATGACCATTAAAAAAAAGCTCCCCGGGATGTCTATCCCCCAAAGTTTCTAAGGGCCCAAAAACCCCCCATTGTCCCCTAGGTCCGCCCTTTTTGGATGCCAACCAAAACCCCCCCGACTTGGGAAAGGGTCTGGTTGGTGGAAGGGGCTGCTTTAGTGGTTTTGCTCGGGTAGTCCCCAGGCGGCTGTTCTGCCTTCCCCGGTCACGGGCTTCTGGGTTTAAGGTTTCCTCGTCCATAAAGGAATTGGCCCCCCCGGGGGTGGGCAAAAACCTTGGGTAGCTTTTAGCAGCAAAAACAGGCCACTTCTGCACTATCTTGGGGGGCAACTCGAATGGCGTAGCCACTCCCCCCTTTTTCCGAACCATAGCCTGCTGACAGCCCGGGGGTTTAAAATCCCAGTTTTTATTTTTTTCCCCCTGGGGGCAACCCGCCCTTGGGACCTTGGTCCCCATGGGCCCCCTTTCCCGCCAAGGGAACTACTAACTAGTGTGTTAAAGCCAGGGCCGGGGGCCCCCCTACCCTCCCGAGATGGGGGGTCAACCCGGGGTTTTGCTTGGGCAGAGCCTGCACCGCGTTTCCCCGCCCCCCGGCCCCCGCCCCCCGGGCCCCCAAACCCGGTTCCATGGGATTCCCTTTCCCGGGGGCACCATCCCCGACCCCCACTGTAAAAGGGGGAAACCCGAGGCTAGAAAGGTTTGGGGGGCCACCCTTTATGGTTTCCGGCTAAAGTCTTTTAGGCATATTTAAACAGTTTTACCAACAGAGTCCAAAACAAACTGGCAAACGGAGTGACTTTTTTTCGGGGGGGTGTTGTCCTTGGGGGAACGATGACTCACCCCGGGCGCGGGTACCCATTTTTTGGGGGAAACGGGTGGGTTTCCCTTCCTAAAAAAGCCTGGTGGGCCCGGAAACCTGGAGAAATCAAAGAATCATACCCCCAACAAAGAAAACGTTTGTTAACCCCTTCAGCTGCTTCCCATGCACACGTGTGTGACAATGGACAACCTTTATTTGTATGTTGAGCCCCTGCTCAATAGATTTTCTGTAATGATTGTTGCTTTGTAATAGCAATCCAAATAGAATACCTGTGTTGACTAATAAACTTAAGTGGGCTAATTGACCTTTTCTTCCCAAGATCTTTTCTTGTGTTGTCATCAAGTAAATTATATTGTATCAGTATTTAATGGGCAAACCTGTTTTGGTGCAGGTGCTTCAGTAGATAACAGCAATGCTAACAGAGACAAAAGATTTTATTTAGTTCATGTGGTTATTATAAAGGAAGAGCATAGGGATCTGTGAAGGAGGAGGTATTATGAACTAAAGTTGAATCCAATCTTAGCTACAATAGTGTCAAGATGCACAATCACCAGGGAGAAATTAACACTTGAAAGTGTCCATATAGTAATAATGGTCGCAAATAAACAATTCAGTACTGTCGATATGCTGTGTGGAAGTGAAGAAGTCCTTTGTCACTGATGATGAATTTATGTTGAATAAATGTTGTCCCAGCCAGAATTACACCATGGAATTACCTTACAAGCCAAGGAGACAGCAATGATTGCAAATGTCTGGGCTCCTAAATACAGTATCTTCATTAGCCTGGAAGGTTAGGTCATGTGAGACTCAGAGGGCAAAGATGGAGTTTCTATTACATGTGAATAAAAGCCCAAAGTAATGTCAAAAATGTGATTGCTCTTTGTCAAAGATATGTGGAAGAGTGTAAAACAATATTTGATATGCAAGTCAGTTACAGTGTGGACCCTGAACCAACCACATTGATAATAGGAGGCTAACTGATAGAATTTCAGAAGATCTTCTGTAGTGGTGCCAATAAGATCTCCAGATTATTAATTAAGCAGAGGAGGCTAAGTGACCCTCAGAAGGGTTCATGCACATAAGGAACAGACACCACAAACACTTAAGACAAAACAGTCTTGGTTGCAGTAGTTCTGGAAAAGAGGATAGCCATTTATGAGAATGGAAAATTTATGTTAAAGGTTTATTACCAGCTTGAGGGTAAGGAAATACCCAATTATGCTTGTAAAATGGGTGGTCCTGTCTATGGTTGGTTCCTACATTGCAACTGATGCTATTAGTGTTGTTGCTGGCTCCCTGGCCATGTAATAAGATTAAGTGGGATTGAAAACCAGGGTGTTTGGAATACAAGTCTGTCCTTCAACAAACTAAAATTTACCAATAAGTAATTTTATGAAAGTATCACTTTATATTTAAATAGTGCATGTGATTATTAATGTTTTACTTGTTGCAGGATGTGTTTATATTCAATTTTTTTTCTCATTTGATCAAGGTGACTATGATATTGAAACCTGAAATTGCAGAACTGTGATTGGATTTAGTTCATCGTTATATAGACTCATTATTATCATGTGTACGAGTACACTAAAATTTGTATCGCATATGCTAATCAATAGACAACATAGCACTAACCTCCTGCTTAGTATCCCTTTTGTAGTTGGCAATGGTTCAAGTACTGAGTATAACACATAACAGAAGAAATTCCACTTTCTTTTGTAACTGTTAGTAAAATTCAAAATAAAAAAACAGTTCACACAAAATACAAAGAAAATTTAACAGCTGTCCCTTCCCCACGAAAAGATCACCTCTATGACTGAACAGCTTTAGGCTGCCAAATTTATGTTACATTTCATTTAAGCTTATTTCCTTGTGGTAGAATTACATTTACCTTACTTCACTTCTTACAGCAAGATATTAGCTAGAATGTTCCATTTACGTGTTTGATGTCAATTATAATGGTTTGTACAGACCTACAGTATTTAACTAATTGTTTTCCCTTAATATGTGTATGCAGTATCTGATTGTAATAATTTTATTTCTATTCAGTGGACAAAAAGGCACCCAATCTTCAAGGGCCTTTATTTGTTCCCCAAATTTTGCTACCATCTTCTAGAGTTTTAAGAGAGCTACTTAACAGCTACTATCTACTTAAAAGCCATTTTACAAAACTCTGTTTTTATCAAGGAACACAATCACACTAAAACTGATTCCTCATGTCTTCTTATTGTTTGAATGCAGGCTGTGCGGCCTGCAATTTCCAGCAATATGCACTGTTGAACAGTCAGACTTCAGGGTTCAGTGTTCATTGCTCATCTGGGTCTAATGTCGTAACAGAATCATTACAATAATACACTGATCATGCAGCCATCGATGCATATTTTATAGAAGCCAGCATCATTCCTAGTTTCCAACATGATTAGGACCTGAAATTGTGAATCAAAAGCAGCCACACTCAGAAAATCAACAAAAGCCGTGACCACCTCTTACTTCTAAAAAGTATTTCCTTGTCCTCCACTTGCTTACTGCAAAATAATAGTTCTTGGGTTCATCAAATCGAGTAATTTTACTTCTTATACATTTTTGGAAGTAAAGTTACATTTTCAAAAGTTTGGACTCATCAGATTAAAAAACAGAGATAAGCCATGTTACCTACTGGTAAAGTACTTGACAAATTGAGTTTTGGACTGATCACATTGAACAACATTTATTTGTATAGCAGATTTTCATACAAATGATGTATCTCAAAGTGCTTTACAAGATGTCAAAGAAATAGGTACAAGTAAAGAAAAACACGTAAAAAATAATGAACAAATGGAAAAAATAAATAGCAGAAAGGTTAGGGTTAGGTTCTTTCATATGTGGTATTGTTTTATTTCAATAAAGATTAGTTTGATGATAGGGTCAGATGGCTGGGAAGACAAAAAAAACTCCAGAGACCGAAAAGATGGAGGAAAAAAACAAGATCTGCAGGGTGCCAATGTCAAAGGCTACCACAGTCCCAACTGGCATTACCTAACATAAGTGTACTTAAGTAGCTCCTTATTGATTTTTAGGCTTTGTACTAGAGGATTGAATGCAGTGGGTCTTGTGGAGAGTTGGTAATAGCCTTTACTCATTTATACAAATCAAAATGAGTTTTGTTGTTCTTAGGTGTGAGCAGCAGGCAAAGAAGGTGTGCAACATACATAGGTTTCAATCACATGATCATGATTTTACTTATTCTAAAATATCAACAGCTGATAAACTCTGAAGACCAAGTAAGAAAATTAGAGTTCTTCCACATCAATCAGTAATATAAGACATTGTTTGCAGATTTCAGCCACCTTTGCTTTCTAAAGAATATCTGATCAGAGAAACTCAAAAATATCATATGACACAGAGAAAGAACTGAAATCACTTGGTATCTGGCATTCTTAAAACTACACTGAAGTTGTTGATCAGTGAAAGTCATTAAGTTTTACTAAATCAGCTTTGATGTTTCTTCCAACATCATAAGCAGAAGCCACGATAACAAGCAAAAAAAATTCACTATCATAATAAAAAATATTTTTGTAGGTGTTGTTTATATGCAAAATCCTGCAAATTTTAGGAAAATACAAATCAGTCATCATTTAAATTAGGAAAGTAAACAGGATAATTAAAGATGGGACATGGCATGCTGTCAGCATACAGTTTTATAATGTCAGAGGCTAACTTCAATGCCTTTTAGTTGAAGTTGATGCCTGCCATTGAATGACAACTTTGATGTTGACTCAGGAACCAAAGACACCTGACAATCAGTCAGTCCGATCAAGGTGGTTGAATGTTAAAATGTTTTATTACGGTAGATATACTGCTCCTTTAAAAGGCATTCATTTCCTAAAAATGAATAATGGAATTAATATTCATAATAAAAAATGGAATTTTCTTGTGCCTCAAATTTCATTATCATGTAGCTTTTTTGACATGATACTGTGGCTTTGTTAAAGAAAGATGACACTATCCAAGTATCTTTTTAAGGACCAATAAACACGGAGGAAATCCAGTCAATTTTGTATAAATCAATGAGGATGTCTCAGATACTGAGAAGCCATATGGACAGAAACTGAGCCTCTCAGGTTGTCTCCACTGTGACTCCATATGCATGATGACCAGGTGCTAATCAGTGCCTTCCCTCTTCCCCTTAAACACCTTCAATCTAATCCACAGTTTCAGTCTCAAATGTCAGACCACCTGGGATATACAGCTGTCAGTGTGTAATAAGAGATGCAGAGAACTAGGCCTCCAGCATGCACTTCAGGCATACACTGTCATCAATGGCCAAGCAAAGAAGGTGCAAGGGCGTCTGGGTGTGTGTGTGTGTGTGTGTTGTCAGATTGGGGGTGGTATCAAAAAACATATGAATCAATATAACAGTCAGGAAGAAAGGACAGATTCACTGCTTGGGATTTGTAACATAGTTGAAACCAAATAATTAGGGAACTCTCATTTTGTGTATGTTGGTGTATAGGTTAATACTTACTGGAATTATTAAAGATACCCTCCTATATGTAAGTAAAATATAAACAGGCAGCCTGGTGAACTTTAAAATAAGCACCTATGAATGAGATATGGAATATTTATATACAAAAGAATCAAAATGATATTATAATTTTTTCCATTTAATAATTATAAACAATAAATATACACCTGAAAAAAAGTTATTCTTACTTCATACAGTTCTTCTTGCAAAATCTGTTTGTTTTGGTTTTTTCTTTGGATGGCTCAGCAATAAACAGAATACATGTTATGAGCACAAAAAACAGAACCTTGATTAAAGATAAAAACTCTAGGGAAGCTCTTTTATTATGCAACCAATGTGCTGACCATTAGCATATCCTCAGAACACATTTCCATTTTAAAGCAAACTTGCATTAACCAATGTTTCATTTCCTAAATTTAAAAGCAAATATTTCAGACTTCAGACAAGGTCTCGCAGGTTGCAGAAATTCACCTCAGAATGGGAGAAAAAAACAGTTTTCAGAACTGGACCCATTTTCCCCGGATACAAGCTTTTACCAACGCTAAGCTCGTGTTGACAGAAAATATCTCCACGGCATGACCTAAGTGGCAGCAAAATGCAACTAGAAGGTAGCAATCAATATTGAAACACCAAAATTAAACACTTAAAACAGTAATTACAGATCAGAAATTTCCTCACACCTGTACTCTGGAATGCTTGCCAGCTCTTCACATCTGCCTGGATCCACCTGCCAGCACCTGTTATCATTTCAATGTAGCCTGATTGCATTGGATGGTGAGGACTCTTTTGAGGTTCTAAGTGATTTTTGTATTTCTGCATGATTGAAAGCAGGTGCTTACAATAATAGTTCAGAGAGTAATACATGAGCAACTCTTTATGTGTTGGTTCCTGATTCAGTATTTCATTGGAAGCCAGATTTTTTCTTTTTCCTCTGTATTTATTTCCCTTATATATATATATATATATATATATATATATATATATATATATATATATATATATATATATATATATGCGATGTGTTTGTGTGTACCTACATATTGTATATACTGTATGTATGAATGTATATGTACTGTATGTGCATTTTGCACTTATACAGTGCTGTTTATACATCTATGCCACATCAATACAGATGTTATAATGGTTTTGTTCCAAGACGTGAGGCTGGGAAGCCTTTTCTGTTGTACTTGCATGCTCATCCTTTATTCATGGGTAAAGTCAGTCCTATGACCAAACTTCAGTCTAGATGTGAACATTCACTGTCTGAAGACAAATATTAGGTCAATTAGTGTCTTGAATTTGCCCAGTGTGTGCATATAAAAAAACTTCTCCCTCAGGCTAATGTAGTTAAGAATCTGCCATGGTGTTCTTGACCAAAGTTACCTCTAGGGTTGTAAGGACAACGGGGGCCACATGGTAAAGTTGTAACTTTGAGTCTCTTGTTCAAATTAATATCTTTCTCAGAAAAACAACTGGAACATCAATGTGGTCTCACGAATGATAGAAAACTGAATCTGTGTCAACATGATGTTGTCAGGTTCCCACACAATCAGATATTTTTCAGTCAATAAATGAGACGGAAAAGCCTACAGCCAGTACATACTGGACTGTAAAGACCACTTCTGACTAAAAGAGCTTGGGGTTGTGAGAAGCTAGAACTCAACAGGAGGAGGAAGAGAGGAATGTAAGCAAACTGTTTGATATAGATATTCTGCTGTGTTAGTTGATTTAGGATTAGGTAAAGCTAAAATAAAATCTGACTGAACATAAAAAGCAATTACAAATTATATATTACCAAACTTTATTATCCTTAATGTTGTTCCGTTTAATGCATAAATGTTGGAGACATAACAAATATACTGAAAAAGATAGAGGGTTAAAGAAAAGGTTAAATGTAATTTTGAATTCAGTGTAATCCACAATCTTGGACAACTAGGAAATGTATGGCTTGACCTTTATACTGTGGCAATGGCATCACAAATCACACACTTCACTGTCACATGGTAGCAACCACAGGTGCAATGACAAACAAATGGGCTACAAAATGGTGGTGTCCATACGATACAAAATGAAATCACAAAACAATTCTATTAACATGCAGATGATGAGATCATGTGACATTTACCTTCTATTAATAATAATAGTAGTTTAATAAGTTCATATTTAATGATAAGATATTTTTATCTATCTAGATATTTTGGTACCTTCCTGTCTTTACAAAACATAAGGTGTTTGTTGGGCTATACTATCTTCTTTGTGTTGATTGGTGCATACTTTACTGCTACAAATTTTCAGAGTCTTCGTAAAATCAAGCAATTGTATGTTCCTTCATTCTTGTCATAGTCAACTGAGGTATTCGTATGCAGGCTCCTTCAGATCTGTTGTATTCTGTGAGTAAGGATATCTATGGAGCCTTTGCAATTATTATCTCAGTGATTATTTAAATGAGAATTCCCCAATTCCAATAGAAATTGTCAGAGGAAACCACCATTCTGTTTCATGCCTTTACTTATCATCAACTTTCCACACCCCACATTTGACTTTACATGGTGTAAGAAGAGGAGACCAGAGACGAGAAAGGTTTGGGGCAGCCACCCGCTTAATTCGGTTTCCGCTGCAAAAGTCTTTGAGGCATATTTAAACAGTTGTTACACAACAGAGTCCAAAACAGAACTGCCTGTCTAAGCAAAGGCAGTGAGCTTTATAGCTCAGAGGGCGGAAATGATGTCGTCCTCTGGGCCGGAACTGGAAGTGACATCACCCTTGGGGCCGGAACCGAAGTGACCTCATTCTTGGGGCCGGAACCGAGGTGGTGTGTCCTTCCTGGAAATGGCGGCTCCTGGTGGGATTTCCGGTAAGACCTGCAGAGAACTCAGAAAGAGCGTCAGCGCACCCGCCCCTGGGCAGATGTATAAACAGTATTGTCTAAGCCCTTCAGCTGCTTCCCATGCACACGCAGGTGACAAGACTCCCCTCAGCCCAGACCCCGGGTCGGGCGACCTGCACCGAGAGGTCGTGGGCCCGGGAGAGGGCATCGGCGTTGGCATGAAGGGACCCCTGTCGATGAACGAGCGTATATTTGTACTGCTGCAGGTCAAGAAACCACCTCGTGACCCGGATTCACTCCCTGTGAAGGCCCATCCACTTTAAAGGCGCATGATCCGTCACCAGAGTGAACACGCGACCCAAGAGGTAGTACCGCAGCTGCGTCACCGCCCATTTGATCGCCAGAGCCTCCTTCTCCACCGCCGCACCTGGTCTCCCGTCCAACAGTTTCCGGCTCAGGTACATAACGGGTGTTCAACACCGCCGACGCTTTGGCTCAACACGGCTCCCAAGCCTGTGTCCAAGCGTCCGCCTGGAGGACAAAAGGGAGAGAGAAGTTAGGGGAGATTAAGATAGGTGCTGAAGTCAGAGCCCTTTTAAGTCACTGAATGCAGCCCCGCTTTATCAGACCATACCACCGTATTAGGAGCTCTTTTCTTTGTCAAGTCGGTCAAGGGCGCCGCTCTCGGAGAACGAGGCACAAACCGGCGGTAGTACCCGCCAAACCGAGAAAGGATTGGACTTGCCGCTTGGTTTTTGGACGGGCCAGGCCATTATGGCTTGCAACTTGGAACACTGTGGCCTCACAGTACCCCGCCCACTAGGTAGCCCAAATATTTGGCTTCTCTCAACCCAAGTAACATTTCTTGGGGTTGATGCGAGCCCGCCTCTCCCAATGTCCGTAATACTGCTGTGACCTGCTGTATGTGCTCCTTCCAGGTGCTGGAATAGATGACAACGCCATCCAGATAGGCAGCACAGAACGAAGTTATGGGGCCGGAGCACTTTGTCCACCAGACGCTGAAAAGTCGCAGGCCGTGTAACCCAATGGAAGGACACGATACTGCCAGTGTCCGCTAGGAGTGCTAAACGCGTTTTTCCTTCGCGGACTCGTTAAAGGAACCTGCCAGTACCCCTTTGTCATGTCAAGTGTAGTCAAGAATTTGGCTGGTCCCAGTCTCGAGGAGGTCGCCCACGCGAGGCATGGGATAAGCATCAAATCGGAAACTTGGTTGAGCCGACGGAAGTCATTGCAAAACCTCCAACTGCCGCCAGGCTTAGCAATCAAGACGATGGGGCTGGACCAGGGACTACTACTTTCCTCGATCACTCCTAGTGCCAGCATTCGCTTGATTTCCAGTTCCACTTCTACTTTCTTTGCCTCCGGAGTCTGTAGGGTCGCCACGGACGATCACCCCGGTCAGTCACTATGTGTGCGCAATCAGAGAGGTCCGACCTGGTTGTTCACTTACCACCTCTGGGACCGAGCGGATAGCTGCTTCGAGCTCCTGTCTCTGTCTGGGAGATAGCTGTTCGAAATTAAGGGCACTTACTTCGAAGAGAGCAGGGCTGTCCGGAGGAGGGATCGATCCCTCTCCTTCCACGGTTTCAGCAGGTTTACATGATATATTCGCCAGCTGGTCGGCGATTGGGCTGTTTCACCAAATAGTCACCAATCCCTTCCTCTCCTTAATTTCAGAGGGGCCTAGCCAATGTGCGAGCAGTTTAGAGTGTGAAGTAGGAACCAATACCATGACGATCCCCCGTTGGAACTCCCGAGAGTCGTACACGGTCATACAGGCGGCCTGTGCTGATTGTGCCTCCTCGATATGACTTTTAGTATAGGTCTTATTACATCAAATCTATCGCGAACTGGGCGATATACTCCAAAATGTTAGTGGAGGGCTGTGCCTCCCCTTCCCAGCCCTCTTTTAAAATATCTAATAAGCCCCGGGCTGTCTTCCCGATAGTAATTCAAAGGGAGAGAACCCCGTAGAGGCTTGAGGACTTCCCGTAGGCAAAGAGGACAAGGGGAGGAGTTGGTCCCAATTCCTCCCATCCTTGCTGACTACCTTACGTAGCATTTGCTTGAGAGTTTGATTGAATCTCTCCACTAGCCCATCGGTTTGAGGATGATACACCGAGGTTTTAAATGCTTTATTTTCAGTAACTTGGCAGTCTCCTTGAACGCTTCCGAGGTGAAAGGCGTTCCTTGGTCCGTCAGGACTTCTAGGAATGCCCACGCTGAAAAGACTCCTACTAGTTCCCCGTGCAATATTTTTAGTGGTAGCCGAGCAATGGAACGGCTTCAGGGAATCGGGTTGCATAATCCACGAGGACGAGTATATATTTATATCCTCGGCTGAGGGCTCCAGGGTCCTACTATATCCACCCCAATCCTGTCAAAGGAACGCCAATAAGGGGAAGGGGAATCAGAGGAGCACGGTCCTTCCTAGGAATTTGCCGCAGTTGACACTCCGGCAGGAAATGCAAAAGCGCTAACCTCCTCATTAATCCCCGCCAAAAACGGAGCTTAATGCGCTCTAATGTTTTATCGGAGCCGAGATGGCCTCCAAGAAGGTGAGAGGGCTAACTCGCAAACCTGCCGCCGTAGGTCCGCTGGACTAGCAACAACTTCGGACCTTCCCTCATGTTCAGCAACCCGATACAATAATTCATTATCCATGACAAAGTGAGGTCCCTGTGGCATGGGCAAATGCGCGTTGGCGCTAACGAGAACCACTGCATTCTTTATGTGCTTCAGAGAGTCGCCATTCCACTGTTCTCTTGAAAGAAGCCGGAGTCGCTCTAAACTGAAAGTGCAACTCAGAGAGCGGGTCGGTCTGACCTCAAGGGGCGGAGAATCCTCCTCGCTGCCGGGCGCTTAGTGGATGACGTAGTAGCCCGCGACGGTCCGGGAGTATCTTCGTCACTCTCTTGGCCTACCGCCCCACTCCCTGTCGGCTGATTACACGGTGTGGAAGCAGCTTGAGATGAGTCTTTATCATCTATAACGAGGCCAAAAGCTTTTCGGGGAATGCTTTCTAAACTACCGCGGTTACTGTCAGACCAGTCCGCCCGAGGATTACGGAAACGGAGGATCCGGTGTACCGCACGTAAGCCGCCGAAGGGTTCCTCCGAGACATACGTAAATCGGGCGGTATTGTACGCGATATCTCCGTGTATACATTTTAGACTGGTCTTCTTTTTAATCCACTGTTGCGGTAGAATAAAACGGCGAGCAACGACAGACACGCTACTGCCGGAATCAAACAGCGCTGTTATTTTATGTCCATTAATAAGAAGCTCCCCCGTATGTTTATCCGCCAGGGGATTGCTAAGGGCACACAAACAACCCCGCCATTGTCCCCTACGGTCCGCCTTGTTCCTCGACAGGTCGCAAGCCAGACGGCCCGCGACTTCGAACAGGCTCTGGATTGCGTGGAAGGGACTGCTTTAGTAGGACATAGCTCCCGGTAGTCCACAGCGGCTGTTCTGCCTTCCCAGGTTTCACAGCCGGCCTCTGGGTTTGCAAGGTTTGAAGCAGCTCGTCCATAGAATGGAATTAAGCCCCAGGCCGGCTGGGCAAAATCCTGGGTAGCTTTTAGCAGCAAAAAACAGGCCACTTGCTGCACTATCTGTAGGGGGGTCAACTCGAATGGCCGTAGCCACTCACCCACCTTTTGCCAGAGAGCCATAGCCTGCTCTGACAGCCCTTTGTTTGGGTTAAACTCCCAGTTTATTATTTCTTTCACCTGCCAGCCTGGGGACAACCCATCGCTAACAGGGACCTTGGTCCCGATGGGCAGCTCGGCTTTCCTGCCAAGGAGAGCATACTGAGCCACTCGGTGTGTTCCCCAGAAGCCAGCCCACGCCTGTGGGTCCCTCTACCTTCTCCACGAGATGGGTGGTCAACCCCGGGTTATGCTCATGGAGCAGAGCCTGCACCGCGTCCTTCCTGACCCTCCGGCGCACTCCCTGCCCTGAAACTCGCCCCGTACTCACCCACCTGGTTCCATGAAGTTCGTGTCCCGGTTCATCGGGACACCATCCTGCCGACACGCCACTGTAAGAAGAGGAGACCAGAGGCGTGAAAGGTTTGGGGCAGCCACCCGTTTAATTCGGTTTCCCGGCTGCAAAAGTCTTTGAGGCATATTTAAACAGTTGTTACACAACAGAGTCCAAAACAGAACTGCCTGCCTAAGCAAAGGCAGTGAGCTTTATAGCTCAGAGGGCGGAAATGATGTCGTCCTCTGGGCCGGAACTGGAAGTGACATCACCCTTGGGGCCGGAACCGGAAGTGACCTCATTCTTGGGGCCGGAACCGGAGGTGGTGTGTCCTTCCTGGAAATGGCGGCTCCTGGTGGGATTTCCCGGGGAAGACCTGCAGAGAACTCAGAAAGAGCGTCAGCGTACCCCGCCCACCCCGGGCAGATGTATAAACAGTATTGTCTAAGCCCTTCAGCTGCTTCCCATGCACACGTGTGTGACAATGGACAACCTTTATTTGTATGTTGAGCCCCTGCTCAATAGATTTTCTGTAATGATTGTTGCTTTGTAATAGCAATCCAAATAGAATGCTGTCGTGTTGACTAATAAACTTAAGTGGGCTAATTGACCTTTTCTTCCCAAGATCTTTTCTTGTGTTGTCATCAAGTAAATTATATTGTATCAGTATTTAATGGGCAAACCTGTTTTGGTGCAGGTGCTTCAGTAGATAACAGCAATGCTAACAGAGTACAAAAGATTTTATTTAGTTCATGTGGTTATTATAAAGGAAGAGCATAGGGATCTGTGAAGGAGGAGAGGTATTATGAACTAAAGTTGAATCCAATCTTAGCTACAATAGTGTCAAGATGCACAATCACCAGGGAGAAATTAACACTTGAAAGTGTCCATATAGTAATAATGGTCGCAAATAAACAATTCAGTACTGTCGATATGCTGTGTGGAAGTGAAGAAGTCCTTTGTCACTGATGATGAATTTATGTTGAATAAATGTTGTCCCAGCCAGAATTACACCATGGAATTACCTTACAAGCCAAGGAGACAGCAATGATTGCAAATGTCTGGGCTCCTAAATACAGTATCTTCATTAGCCTGGAAGGTTAGGTCATGTGAGACTCAGAGGGCAAAGATGGAGTTTCTATTACATGTGAATAAAAGCCCAAAGTAATGTCAAAAATGTGATTGCTCTTTGTCAAGATATGTGGAAGAGTGTAAAACAATATTTGATATGCAAGTCAGTTACAGTGTGGACCCTGAACCAACCACATTGATAATAGGAGGCTAACTGATAGAATTTCAGAAGATCTTCTGTAGTGGTGCCAATAAGATCTCCAGATTATTAATTAAGCAGAGGAGGCTAAGTGACCCTCAGAAGTGTTCATGCACATAAGGAACAGACACCACAAACACTTAAGACAAAACAGTCTTGGTTGCAGTAGTTCTGGAAAAGAGGATAGCCATTTATGAGAATGGAAAATTTATGTTAAAGGTTTATTACCAGCTTGAGGGTAAGGAAATACCCAATTATGCTTGTAAAATGGGTGGTCCTGTCTATGGTTGGTTCCTACATTGCAACTGATGCTATTAGTGTTGTTGCTGGCTCCCTGGCCATGTAATAAGATTAAGTGGGATTGAAAACCAGGGTGTTTGGAATACAAGTCTGTCCTTCAACAAACTAAAATTTACCAATAAGTAATTTTATGAAAGTATCACTTTATATTTAAATAGTGCATGTGATTATTAATGTTTTTACTTGTTGCAGGATGTGTTTATATTCAATTTTTTTTTTCTCATTTGATCAAGGTGACTATGATATTGAAACCTGAAATTGCAGAACTGTGATTGGATTTAGTTCATCGTTATATAGACTCATTATTATCATGTGTACCGAGTACACTAAAATTTGTATGCGCATGTGCTAATCAATAGACAACATAGCACTAACCTCCTGCTTAGTATCCCTTTTGTAGTTGGCAATGGTTCAAGTACTGAGTATAACACATAACAGAAGAAATTCCACTTTCTTTTGTAACTGTTAGTAAAATTCAAAATAAAAACAGTTCACACAAAATACAAAGAAAATTTAACAGCTGTCCTTCCCCACCGAAAAGATCACCTCTATGACTGAACAGCTTTAGGCTGCCAAATTTATGTTACATTTCATTTAAGCTTATTTCCTTGTGGTAGAATTACATTTACACTTACTTCACTTCTTACAGCAAGATATTAGCTAGAATGTTCCATTTACGTGTTTGATGTCAATTATAATGGTTTGTACAGACCTACAGTATTTAACTAATTGTTTTTCCCTTAATATGTGTATGCAGTATCTGATTGTAATAATTTTTATTTCTATTCAGTGGACAAAAAGGCACCCAATCTTCAAGGGCCTTTATTTGTTCCCAAATTTTGCTACCATCTTCTAGAGTTTTAAGAGAGCTACTTAACAGCTACTATCTACTTAAAAGCCATTTTACAAAACTCTGTTTTTATCAAGGAACACAATCACACTAAAACTGATTCCTCATGTCTTCTTATTGTTTGAATGCAGGCTGTGCGGCCTGCAATTTCCAGCAATATGCACTGTTGAACAGTCAGACTTCAGGGTTCAGTGTTCATTGCTCATCTGGGTCTAATGTCGTAACAGAATCATTACAATAATACACTGATCATGCAGCCATCGATGCATATTTTATAGAAGCCAGCATCATTCCTAGTTTCCAACATGATTAGGACCTGAAATTGTGAATCAAAAGCAGCCACACTCAGAAAATCAACAAAAGCCGTGACCACCTCTTACTTCTAAAAGTATTTCCTTGTCCTCCACTTGCTTACTGCAAAATAATAGTTCTTGGGTTCATCAAATCGAGTAATTTTACTTCTTATACATTTTTGGAAGTAAAGTTACATTTTCAAAAGTTTGGACTCATCAGATTAAAAAACAGAGATAAGAAGCCATGTTACCTACTGGTAAAGTACTTGACAAATTGAGTTTTGGACTGATCACATTGAACAACATTTATTTGTATAGCAGATTTTCATACAAATGATGTATCTCAAAGTGCTTTACAAGATGTCAAAGAAATAGGTACAAGTAAAGAAAAACACGTAAAAAATAATGAACAAATGGAAAAAATAAATAGCAGAAAGGTTAGGGTTAGGTTCTTTCATATGTGGTATTGTTTTTATTTCAATAAAGATTAGTTTGATGATAGGGTCAGATGGCTGGGAAGACAAAAAAAAAAAACTCCAGAGACGAAAAGATGGAGGAAAAAAAACAAGATCTGCAGGGGTGCCAATGTCAAAGGCTACCACAGTCCCAACTGGGCATTACCTAACATAAGTGTACTTAAGTAGCTCCTTATTGATTTTTAGGCTTTGTACTAGAGGATTGAATGCAGTGGGTCTTGTGGAGAGTTGGTAATAGCCTTTACTCATTTATACAAATCAAAATGAGTTTTGTTGTTCTTAGGTGTGAGCAGCAGGCAAAGAAGGTGTGCAACATACATAGGTTTCAATCACATGATCATGATTTTTACTTATTCTAAAATATCAACAGCTGATAAACTCTGAAGACCAAGTAAGAAAATTAGGAGTTCTTCCACATCAATCAGTAATATAAGACATTGTTTGCAGATTTCAGCCACCTTTGCTTTCTAAAGAATATCTGATCAGAGAAACTCAAAAATATCATATCGACACAGATGAAAGAACTGAAATCACTTGGTATCTGGCATTCTTAAAACTACACTGAAGTTGTTGATCAGTGAAAGTCATTAAGTTTTACTAAATCAGCTTTGATGTTTTCTTCCAACATCATAAAGCAGAAGCCACGCATAACAAGCAAGAAAAATTCACTATCATAATAAAAAATATTTTTGTAGGTGTTGTTTACATATGCAAAATCCTGCAAATTTTTAGGAAAATACAAATCAGTCATCATTTAAATTAGGAAAGTAAACAGGATAATTAAAGATGGGACATGGCATGCTGTCAGGCATACAGTTTTATAATGTCAGAGGCTAACTTCAATGCCTTTTAGTTGAAGTTGATGCCTGCCATTGAATGACAACTTTGATGTTGACTCAGGAACCAAAGACACCTGACAATCAGTCAGTCCGATCAAGGTGGTTGAATGTTAAAATGTTTTATTACGGTAGATATACTGCTCCTTTAAAAGGCATTCATTTCCTAAAAATGAATAATGGAATTAATATTCATAATAAACAAAATGGAATTTTCTTGTGCCTCAAATTTCATTATCATGTAGCTTTTAGACATGATACTGTGGCTTTGTTAAAGAAAGATGACACTATCCAAGTATCTTTTTTTAAGGACCAATAAACACAGGGAGGAAATCCAGTCAATTGTGTATAAATCAATGAGGATGTCTCAGATACTGAGAAGCCATATGGACAGAAACTGAGCCTCTCAGGTTGTCTCCACTGTGACTCCATATGCATGATGACCAGGTGCTAATCAGTGCCTTCTCCTCTTCCCCTTAAACACCTTCAATCTAATCCACAGTTTCAGTCTCAAATGTCAGACCACCTGGGATATACAGCTGTCAGTGTGTAATAAGAGATGCAGAGAACAGGCCCCAGCATGCACTTCAGGCATACACTGTCATCAATGGCCAAGCAAGAGAAGGTGCAAGGGCGTCTGGGTGTGTGTGTGTGTGTGTGTGTGCAGATTGGGGGGGGTGGTATCAAAAAACATATGAATCAATATAACAGTCAGGAAGAAAGGGAGCAGATTCACTGCTTGGGATTTGTAACATTAGTTGAAACCAAATAATTAGGGAACTCTCATTTTGTGTATGTTGGTGTATAGGTTAATACTTACTGGAATTATTAAAGATACCCCTCCTATATGTAAGTAAAATATAAACAGGCAGCCTGGTGAACTTTTAAAAATAAGCACCTATGAATGAGATATGGAATATTTTATATACAAAAAGAATCAAAATGATATTATAATTTTTTCCATTTAATAATTATAAACAATAAATATACACCTGAAAAAAAGTTATTCTTACTTCATACAGTTCTTCTTGCAAAATCTGTTTGTTTTGGTTTTTTCTTTGGATGGCTCAGCAATAAACAGAATACATGTTATGAGCACAAAAAACAGAACCTTGATTAAAGATAAAAACTCTAGGGAAGCTCTTTTTATTATGCAACCAATGTGCTGACCATTAGCATATCCTCAGAACACATTTCCATTTTTAAAGCAAACTTGCATTAACCAATGTTTCATTTCCTAAATTTAAAAGCAAATATTTCAGACTTCAGACAAGGTCTCGGCAGGTTGCAGAAATTCACCTCAGAATGGGAGAAAAAAAAAAACAGTTTTCAGAACTGTGACCCATTTTTCCCCGGATACAAGCTTTTACCAACGCAAGCTCGTGTTGACAGAAAATATCTCCACGGCATGACCTAAGTGGCAGCAAAATGCAACTAGAAAGGTAGCAATCAATATTGAAACACCAAAATTAAACACTTAAAACAGTAATTACAGATCAGAAATTTCCTCACACCTGTACTCTGGAATGCTTGCCAGCTCTTCACATCTGCCTGGATCCACCTGCCAAGCACCTGTTATCATTTCAATGTAGCCTGATTGCATTGGATGGTGAGGACTCTTTTGAGGTTCTAAGTGATTTTTGTATTTCTGCATGATTGAAAGCAGGTGCTTACCAATAATAGTTCAGAGAGTAATACATGAGCAACTCTTTATGTGTTGGTTCCTGCATTGCGTATTTCATTGGAAGCCAGATTTTTTCTTTTGCCTCTGTATTTATTTCCTTTTATATATATATATATATATATATATATATATATATATATATATATATATATATATATATATATATATATGCGTGTGTTTGTGTGTACCTACATATTGTATATACTGTATGTATGAATGTATATGTACTGTATGTGCATTTTGCACTTATACAGTGCGTGTTTATACATCTATGCCACATCAATACAGATGTTATAATGGTTTTGTTCCAAGACGTGAGGCTGGGAAGCCTTTTCTGTTGTACTTGCATGCTCATCCTTTATTCATGGGTAAAGTCAGTCCTATGACCAAACTTCAGTCTAGATGTGAACATTCACTGTCTGAAGACAAATATTAGGTCAATTAGTGTCTTGAATTTGCCCAGTGTGTGCATATAAAAAAACTTCTCCCTCAGGCTAATGTAGTTAAGAATCTGCCATGGTGTTCTTGACCAAAGTTACCTCTAGGGTTGTAAGGACAACGGGGGCCACATGGTAAAGTTGTAACTTTGAGTCTCTTGTTCAAATTAATATCTTTCTCAGAAAAACAACTGGAACATCAATGTGGTCTCACGAATGATAGAAAACTGAATCTGTGTCAACATGATGTTGTCAGGTTCCCACAATCAGATATTTTTTCGTCAATAAATGAGACGGAAAGCTACAGCCAGTACATACTGGACTGTAAAAGACCCTTCTGACTAAAGAGCTTGGGGGTTGTGAAAGCTAGAACTCAACAGGAGGGAGGAAGAGAGGAATGTAAGCAAACTGTTTGATATAGATATTCTGCTGTGTTAGTTGATTTAGGATTAGGGTAAAGCTAAAATAAAATCTGACTGGGAAACATAAAAAGCAATTACAAATTATATATTACCAAACTTTATTATCCTTAATGTTGTTCCGTTTAATGCATAAATGTTGGAGACATAACAAATATACTGAAAAAGATAGAGGGTTAAAGAAAAGGTTAAATGTAATTTTGAATTCAGGTGTATCCACAATCTTGGACAACTAGGAAATGTATGACGCTGACCTTTATACTGTGGCAATGGCATCACAAATCACACACTTCCTACTGTCACATGGTAGCAACCACAGTGGCAATGACAAACAAATGGGCTACAAAATGGTGGTGTCCATACGATACAAAAATGAAATCATAAAAAGAGGCAAAAAACTTGAATATATTCAAAATAAACACTCACATGAAATCAAATTGTGGAAACAATTAATACATCCTTAAACGCTCTAAATAAATTGCAAAAAACATAAAAAAAAATCCCAATAAACTTTAGGAATTCAAACTGTAGTATTTTTTTTCTTTGCCCCCAAACCACACCTGATTCATGTCTGTTGGTCAAAAAACAAAACCGTACATAAACTAACAAACAGAGATTGTGATTTATACATCCAGAGGTTGTGATAAGTCAGCTAGGCAGCACTGATTGAAAGTTAGAGATGAAACCTGTACTTGTAAGTCCGTGAGGCTCTCAGCTTTGTGTTGCCTTTTTGTTTCTTAGTTCCTTATTAACATTTTTCATAATGAAACCTCCTTTCTTTTACTTACAAGCTCATCTCCTACAGGCCCCTGCAGTCACTGTATACATACATTTGCCCAGTGTTAGTATACAGTAAGTGAAGCCATCTTTAGGTGCCCCCCTGTAATCATCTTTACCTAATTCAACACTGATTATTTCTTTGTGCTTGCTGATGGAAACATGGATTGCAAAGATGGGCACATCAAAGGTTTACACATGAACTGCCAAGCAGACATTCTATGACTGGTTGATATTTTCATGTACAGTATGAATGCATGGTAGCATAGTGCTGTTGTCTCAAAGATTCAATTTAGGGTTTAAATTCTGACCCTGGTGACTATCTATATGGATTTTGCATGTTCTGCTAGTGTTTTTCAGGTACATGTCTGTTTTTTTTTTCCTCCATACTAGAATGTACACCTTAGGTTGATTAGCCATTCACTGTGTACTTGCAACCATACTGTATATGTGCTAGATTGAACTACTGACCCTTCTAGAGTTAATTCCTGCCTTGCTCAATTCCTTCACAATAAGCTTGAGCTCCATATGACCCTGTAATGGACTAACAACCACTGACACCAAGGCCACAGATAAGTTCTGGATTTGTCCTCCATCTCCACAAAGAAGCACTGTATACAATGACCAATATTACCAATGCCATGATGTCTCACAAACCACAAATTAACTACAAACATTTATGTGCATGGTTGTATTACACTCATCTGTCCATACATTGTCCTACTGGTTTTAAAATGGTTCCTAAAAAATGGTTTTACTGAAATACTGTGCAGTGTTTTTTGTTTGTTCTAAAGAAAATAACCCATTATAATGCTATAATTTAAATTAATGTTTATTGTTTTATGTACAGAGTAAAGTGACCACTCTCTGGGGTTATAATCAAATATTTCGTGTCAAATGAGGACTTTACCTTGAAAGCTAACCTGAAAAACCAGCATAAAGTATTACATGCATCAATGAAACAATAGAACGAGAAAAATCATAAAATGGTAGACACTCTGCTAAAATGCTGAAAAATGAATTGTTTGTACATATGTCACGAGAAATAAAATATAATTGTTCAATGTATTCTGCATTGATTTTTCAAAATGCTATATGAAACTAGGTTTTGCTGCACACAATGAAATAGGAAATTTGAAGATTGTATTATAAATTGTGTTCTTTTTTAAAATATTAGACATATATAAAGGAAAGACCTCTGTGTGTGTGTGTATGTATGAAACAGTCCGCTCTGCTCACGCTCAACCACAGCCACTAGGTGGTACATGCTGGTGCATTTACATTATTTTTGGCACTTGCATGCACCTCAGTTCTCACTATAAAAGACGTCAGTGTGTGTGTGTGTGTGTGTGTGTGTGTGTGTGGATCAGTCCGCTCTGCTCACGCTCAACCACAGGCATGGGAGTTGGTGTGAATTCTACAGAAGATGTATTAGGTTATACAAGTGTGACTTGCACTTGCTGAGATGACGCATGCATGCACTTTTACATTATTTTGGCACTTGCATGCCCCTCAATTCTCATTCAGCTGAAGCACACAAACTCAACTTTGTGGTACATGAACATTGTACATTCACACAGAAATCTACCAAACGTTTGCCTGAGACAGCCTGTCCCGCTCAATTTGTGCCACAGCTGCACTCAACTACATGTCCGTCTTGGACAAAATTCGAACTGTCGCGGCCCACTTAGCAATGCCTCTGCAAATTCAGCAATTATTTTTTGTCCTGAATTTTTGTAACTTATAAAGTGTACTTTAATCTTTATGCTAGATGTTTTTTATTTGATTCTTAAGCACTCTTCACTGAATACCTGAATTTTCATTTGTTTGGTGCCGTCGAGCGCACATTTTGTTTGATCATTTGTTTCAATTAAATAGGAACAACCAGGTTGGCAGCACAGCATTTCGCCTTGTGGACCTGCAGTTCCTTACAGTAATCACAATAGATAATAAAATTCATATACAGTAATCCCTCCTCGATTGTGGGGGTTGCATTCCAGAAGATAGATAGATAGATGAAAATCTGCGAAGTAGAAACCATATGTTTGTATGGTTATTTTTATATATTTTAAGCCCTTAGAAACTCTCCCACACTGTTAACATAATTAGAGCCCTCTAGACATGAAATAACACCCTTTAGTCAAAAATTTAAACTGTGCTCCATGACAAGACAGAGATGACAGTTCTTTCTCACAATTAAAAGAATGCAAATATATCTTCTCTTCAAAGGAGTGCGCGCATCAGGAGCAGAGAATTTCAGAGAGAGAGAGAGAGCGCTCGCTAAGAAAAGCAAACAATCAAAAAATCAATACGTGCTTTTGTGCTTTTAAGTATGCTGAAGCACCGCAATAAAGCGGCATTTTTTAGAGGAGCGTCCGTATCTTCTAGGGAAACAGCCTCTGTGCAAACAGCCCCTCTGCTCACACCCCCTCCGTCAGATGCAGAGAACGTCAGAGAGAGAGAGAGAGCGAGATTAAAGCAAACAATCAAAAAATCAATACGTGCTTTTGGGTTTTTAAGTATGCCGAAGCACCGCGATAAAGCGGCATTTTATAGAGGAGTGTCCGTATCCTCTAGGCAAACAGCATCTGTGCAAACAGCCCCTCTGCTCACACCCCCTCCATCAGGCAGAGAGAGTGAGAGAGACAGAGAAAAGCAAACAATCAAGCACCGCGCGGGAAGCATATCTTATATCATTGAGGAGTTTTAGTTAATATGTAATACATGCTCTGATTGGGTAGCTTCTAAGCAATCCGCCAATAGCGTCCCTTGTATGAAATCAACTGGGCAAACAAACTGAGGAAGCATGTACCATAGATTAAAAGACCCATTGTCCACAGAAATCCGTGAACCAGCGAAAAATCCGTGATATATACTTAGATATGCTTACATTTAAAATCCGCGAAAGTCGAAGCGCGATATAGCGAGGGATTACTGTAACAATTTTCTAACTAACTCCAAGCACTTTATACACATAGTGGGGACCCATATCCAGTGGTTGATGTGACGATAGCAATTCTCATGCTGGTTTGCTCACAACGCGTTAGCTACTGAGTGGTGAAGAGATGCATTTTTTGCTGTCAATTACCATTTTTCTGTCCCTTCTTATTCCTTCAAAATAGTCCGGATATTTACGTGGATTATAAAGATGCCTTTTCATTGTCCAGAAGAGAGAAAGTTGTTGTTTAAAATGTTTACACAGAAATATGCAAGCTTGGGTTGATTCATCCGTTGTCTTCACCAGGTAATAGGTATTAATTAATATTTAATTAATTTATCATTAACTCTTTTAGGGAAAGAGTCAACTTAGATTGACAAATAGCGCTGAAGGTACATGTCTACTAACATCAACATCCAGGGGTATAGGGTATTATCAGCTGTAAACGTCAAAAAAAACTTGCTGTTACATTATAGGTAGACTATCTTTGCTAGAAGAAAGGTTAGCTTCATTGACTTGATCTTGAATACCTGCGCATACGTGAGCAGAGAAGAGTAAATGATGTCTGAAATAGCAATAACTTCTGGCGAAAGAGTGAAATGAATGCGCAAAACAAAATACTTTTTACATATTATTACTGAATTGAACTTTGACTTATCGGACTGCAATTTTGATGCAAGTGATCTGGAGATTGAAAATGAAAGTCGGGTACCTGCATCAGCTGATCAGTCCCCAGCTGAACACGCTTGTGTAGCTGACGTGCCTACATCAGCATTCTTCTGGGAGGACTACATAGACATATTGTAGATCCGTGGGAGGCAAGCTGGCTTCCAGACTTCATGTGCTAGTGGACACGACGGATTACCAGCCACTTATTCCAGTAAGTGCCTTTCAGTTTATGAGTGATGACACAAACAGGTATATAATTAGTATATGAATTCAAAGAGTTAATGAATAAATTATTCATGTATGTTGCACTTTTCTAACATTCTTAAATAATTTTACACAGACAGTGGGGAACCACCTCAGCCACCACCAATGTGTAGCATCCACCTGGATGATGTAAAGGCAGTCATTTTTGTGCCAGTACAATCACCACACATTCACTATTAGGTGGTGAAGGGGTGAGAGAGATAATTAGCCAATAAGAGACATGGGATAATTAGGAAGCCAGAACGCCATAGTGGGCAATTTAGGTTGGACTTTGGAAAACACCCTACTCATTTGAAAGATGCCCAGATACCTTTCAATGTCTTTTTTAGTCAGGATTTCAGTTTTATGTCTCATTCAAAGGACAACACCAGTTTTTACACCACAGTGTCCCCATTACTACACTGGGGAATTGGGATCAACACACAGACCACGTACCCCCTGATTGCCTCACTAACACCTCTGCTAGCAGCAACCCAAGCTTTTCCTATGGTTTCCAATTCAAAAACTTTTCGGGTCCAGACATGCTTAGCTTCAGGTGGATTACCTGTTCTAAACTGCAGGAGGTATGGCCGCTGAATGGATGGATAGATAGATTGATGTGAAAGACATTATATGAAGCAACATAAAACAAAAACAGAAATAGAGCCAAGTATAACAAATATGCAAGACTTAGAACTATACACAAAATAAAATAATATTAAAATTAATGATATAGTAAATAAACTCTGTGTTTTCTGAGGCTGCACAAAGTTATTGATTGCTGTACTCCTTTATTTAGTCATATTGCATTTATAAATGTAGCACAATTCTATAGTGAACTTTAACACTTTTTAATTGGGGTAGCATTGTGTAAATGCTATTTTTTAATTATAATATTGATTTGCATTTGAAATGGCCAACTTACAGGATCCTGTCACATTACTGTGCTTCTATTCAAGACTACATTACCTAGAAGCTGCAGCAGAATCAATTGAACCACTTGCGATTATAAAATTACTTATAGAATACGGTAATTGAAGCAGCTCGTCTCATTAGCATGCTAAATAGTGGTAATTATGCCTAGTTAATTAGTAGTTGGTACTAACTTTTATAGGTCACAACTTACTTAAAGAAGTAATGTTCACAACCTTTTAATGTGTTCACAATACTTTACACTTTCTTTCAACCAGGTGCAGGTGTAAATGTGTGTCACAGTTAGGTTTGCGTCTACCTTGTTTCCTCCATTGCAGTGTAAAGTGTTTTACCTATAAATGTTAACAACTGAAAGAAAAAAAAAACAGGTGTTTTAATTTGCTTTGATACTTTTATTATTTTTTTGCTGTATAACCAATTGCTTGTTCATTTATAGAATTTTTAGCTTAGGGGGTATAAAATATGTGGTTACCTATAAATGTAAGCAAGTCAATGAGGATAAAAAAACAATATTGTTTACTGTTTATGTGCTGTAAAACTTATTACTTGTTGATTTATGACATTTACACCAGGGGAAATTTTAAATATGTGATATTTAATATAGACAGTATAAAAATATAACATATTAAATTATTGTAGGCATTATGCACTAAGAAGATGGATTATTTTTGTATTAAGAGTTTTAAATTTCCCATTTGTGATGAAGCTGCCTTACTGATGTTTTTTTTTTTCAGTTATCCACATTTTTTTCCTCCTGTTCACTTCTGTAAAGTAAATATTCGCTAATATAGTTTGCTTAATTTCTTTAGCCTCCTTTGACTAAAAGACTGCTTTCTGACATCTAGAACATTAGAAGATGGTTACCAAAGGTAAACCAAGAATTAAAATGAACAAAAGAAATATTGGATAGAGGTTTTTTAGGGGGTAGGGCGTTTATACATGCAGGATGTATAATGCTGAGGTTGCACCCCTTAACTTGTGCTAAAAGGTTAAATTTCACATATGCGGTGCTGATGCTGAGTTAATTAGCAGTCCCACTTTTGCTGAAAAATCATCAAGATGGAACTGCTCCTAACCCCAGCAACTTGAACATGTTTTTTTGTGGAGAAAAGTGACACACCCCCACCTGCAACTGCAAATTGGAAATGGGGAGAATAAAAAAGAGAGTGATTGAGTCTAATGTCAGTTTTGCAAATCTAAAGTGACAGAGTTGAAAATGTCTTATTTCTTACAGAAGATACTGCATATTACACCTTTCTAACATGCTGTATTCGGTAATTACTAGTGCTGATATAAAGGTCATTTGATCCAGTAAAGTAAGAAGTACAGTAAGAAATGACTTGAATTAAAAGATGGATGGTATAAAGGCATGTTGTATTTGACAAATTCAAAAATATACTAAGCACAGTTTAAGCTTCATACAGAGAACAACTAATATTTTCAAAATGTTGCTGATTAAGTGATGGATGTCACACTAAATAAAAGATAAGTCTCTGCACAGTCACAGTTGAAGTATATGTAGCGAGCAGGACATTTCCTCTGATATTAGGTGGGGTACATATTAGGATATGCATAATTGGCAAATGCTCTGTGATAGTTTGCTTGATCTTGGGCTTTATATTTGCAGGTTATTTATAAAGGTCATATGTTCAATATTGTTAAATTGCAATACAAGCATAGGCTTTGCTGTGTGGCTATCATTTATTCATCTGCCTCATTATTTTAACAGGCAGCTATTTTTGCTGCCTCTTGTATTTAATGTCCTGCATTCACCTCTTACACATGGATGTTCTCTGTGTGACATTTGCATGTTCTCCTTGTGGCTAAATGTGTTTTTTCGTCCAAGTACCCCTGCTTTTCCTCCCATATCCTACTCAGTAGCTCTAAGCTAGGCTCATTGTGCATGTGTGTACCTTACAATCAACTGGCTCCCTGTCCTATTATTTTTCAGAATCCATCCATGTGCAATCCCCCTGAATTAGATTAAGCAGGTTTGAGAATATTAGTATTAATGTGTAAACCAGATAGAGAAATAGGTCAGTGTATGCTTGACGATGACATACTTTTGTAAAATATCTTATACGTCAACTTTACATAGATCTTTTAAAAAAGTTAATGCATATTACATAAAAAAATAAAATACAGCATTTAAAGTATGGTCTCAAAGTAATTGTGATGCCTGCCAGCATGAATGCCTAAAAGAATAAATAGATGGATGAAGATTAATTGCTAATACATTCCATAAAAAGCCTGATTATTTACTTCAAATGTCTCGTATAAGTTAGGTTCATTTTGCTCTCTTTAAATAAATAAATAATATCCAAGTTAATTCCATGTATGCTTACAGAGATGGTGCTTCTAGGGTCAGTTTAAATGGAAGCTTTAGTCAAACCATAAGGTATAGGTAGTGTGTTCTTGTTCCACAAAATTAATGGCTACACCACCACTTAAGTGTCACTCTAATCAAGTTACTTAGCTTGCTCATGCTGTACTAGTAGATGTTCTTGTAACCCATAAATTATTTTTGAAACATTATTAATATATCCTAACTTATGATTTTAACTTGTGCACACAATACTGGAACTGCCATACAAATCTACTATATACTAAAAACACCAAGATCTGTGTGGCCAGTTTGTGATTGGTCGGTTTGGCTTTGGTGCCAAGATGAAACTGGATGTACGAGTGTAATATGCATAGGGAGTAAAGGCGTATCAGGAATGTGGACAGAGTCGCCTTCAAAGGCAGCAAGTATAACACGGGACAGGAGGTGAGAAAGTCGCCTCGAAAATAATGGCAGTCTGATTAGCAGGCTTAACGGGAAATCACTTGAGAGAAGGATTGCCAGTTAAGAGATGTTCACACATGGAAAAACAGAGCAAAGGCGCTGAAGTTACACAGGACAGGAGACAGCAAATATTTTTAATGATTCTATTACTTGTCTTAGACAGGTACTGTGGCTATTAATAAAAAATGAAAGCACAATCCTGATGTGTAACAATCAATTAACGTTTTCTTTAAGCTCATTCAAAATGTCATGGAACTGTTCCTCAATCCATGAACAAAACGAAGCCCTGTCATAGCAGCTCAAAACCAAGTAGGATGGCATGGAGGCCACAGTACCAACAAATAAAGATTTACTATTTACGAGAATGATTATAAGAGAGGGATACACAAAAAGAAATATAAACTTTAAAACATAAAATAAACTTAAATAAAGCAAATAGGACCCAGCTTCTCTTGTTCTTCCTATAATGTGCTCTATGTTCTCTCAGCCAGTGAAGGTGGCTTTCACATTTGCCACCTCAGAGGACCATTTACATTGCAAGCCACTTCTTACCTGACTTGGCCCCTCTTTGCTGGTGGTTTAGTGCTGTGCTTGTACAATTGATTTTTTTTTTTTTGTATAACACATTTAAATCACAAACAAACACTTGATAAATACATTCATTTAAAGATTGGCAACTGATGGCAATGCCAATACCAAACAATATTCTGAAACATTTACTGCTGCTTTTCCTCCATTCCAAAAGCTGAATGAGGCTTATCGTAGGTTCAAGGAGCCATTACTTTCACCCCTTGCGTTACTAATGACAGTGTACACAACCTCCTTTGCTGTTGAAAAAAGTGATTATTAAGCAGACATTGCACAACTGTGTACAGTAGTAACCAGGGTCAAAAATGGCCTCTGTGGGTTAGATACATAAGAAATCTGACAAATGAGAGTGTGCCATCATTTATATTTGGGGAGGTAAGGTCTCAGCTGTCCAAAACGTTCATCCAAATACTTTTTTAAAGTTGTCACCCACTTGGCTACTACAGGTTCTCACAAGACAGCAGACTCTTTTAAAAGACCTGACCTTATCCAAAGTATTCAGCTAGACATGGACTTTCATACCTCACCGGCCAAGTCTCAAGATGGTCCACTTGCATTAACATCAGCATATCTAATAAATGGGTTGACCTCCCCAGGGAATATTGACTCAGCTTTATAACACATGTCCTCAATCCAGGAAGTTGCGTGATCACTCTGTATGTGTGAAAGGGCTACAGTGAGAAAGCCAGCAACACATTAAAAACTTGAACAGAGGATGTCAAGTGTCTAACAGGTCATGGGCACCAGATAGACAGAATTGTTGGACTTTACATTTTGAATGAAACAGAAATAACTCTCACAAGCAACCAATAAGACACTAGTGTATAGTATACAGGTGATGGGTGAAGGTTTTGTTTCATTTGGCTAGGCCTTAAGCAGCATTTTAAACTTGTTTTCAGTTAGTTTATACAGTACCTGGGAAATCATAAGAAAGGAAGTTGCAGATATGAGTGATAATGATGTCAAATTCGATTCTTTATATTAAAACAAGACAGTCATACTGTACATGTGGGCAAAAGTAACCTCAATAATAAATAAAAAATGGGAAAAACGTTCCTAAAAGAAGCAACCTCTGAAAAGGACTATATTGAAACAACATCATCATTGTCTAAGTAATGAACAGAATCTATTAAAAGGCAAATTAAATTTTAGGTTATTTCATAAAACCTGTGGAAATGTAAATCAAATGACACTATGCTCAGAATATACTGTATACTGCACCAGTGAGACTGCATTCTGGAGTATTGTGTGCAGTTCTGGCCACTACAGTACAAGAAAGATAAAGGAGCAGCTGAAGCTTTGCAGAAGAGGGGAGTCAAGTGCATCCCAGGATTTAAGGACCCTTAAGTCCATGTTGTACTGTGACAGACATAGAGAATCAAACCTGTTTAGTCTCGAACAGGGGAGACTGCGTGATGACCTAATCAAGGTATTTAAAGTCCTGTAAGGCATTAATAAAGTAGATCCAGCAAAATTATTTCAACTTAACAATTAATTACATGCTCGAGGACATCAGGTGAAATTAAGGGGAAGTGCAGTTAGGACTGAAGCCATGAAGCACTTCTTTACTCTATGAGTTTTGGGAAACTGGAATAAACTACCAGGACATGTAGGTGAAGAAGAAACCTTGACAACCTTTAAGACATTTCTGGATGAGATATTGGAAAAACGTTGCTATTAGCTAAACAATCGAGTCTGATGGACTGAATGGTCTTCTCTTGTTTGTCAAATTTCTTATGTTCTAAATGCTTGGTCACTTAAATGACTGTAATCTTAACACATTATTTAAAGCCCAGAGTATATACTGTATAAGCATGAAATCAAAGATGGTGATGACTGATAATGGAAAAAGTTGTCAAAATCTGAGATTTCCTTTGAAATTATTAAAATTTTGGGGCTGGGTAGGTGATGCCTGAAAAAGCAGTTGCTTGTTGTGGCCTTCTGTTTTGATTATCAGCAGAAAGCCTAGCACTGATGTGACTGAGAGAGAATCGAGCTTGTCTGTTGTATTTGTAATATTCATACACGAAAAAAATGTATTTAGAACTATAATGTGAATTCAGTTAGCTAATGCAAGTATCAGAATCATGACATGTACAATTTAAACTGCCCAGTGGACCAGTCACTGAAGAACACCATTGTAAAAAAATATACCGAGCAACAGGTTTGCCACCAATGACAACTGACTGCATGTGGCTGGATAGGTACAATAGAAAGTCATCCAGGAGCAGTATGGTGCCTGTCAGGGCAGCATTGTGTACAAGGCCAGTCATCAAAGATTAAATCTATGATAGTTCTTCAAATTCCTTTATTAACTATTCAATTAGTTAATTAGAGTTTCATGAAACAAAATATTATAGTATATATAAATTTATTTGTTTTTGGCTTTGTTTTTTTTTTTTTTGGAATGTTACATTATAGTGATGTCATCAATGCATCTTTTGGACTTAGGCCACTGTGATACCATATGTCAGGAGTTGCTGTTTGGGTGCTTGGGCAACCAATGACTTGTCAGTGTATTGAGAACAGAACCAGAGGCAGAAATAGATTATGTCAAATAGTGTACGAGGGGGAGTCAAGCTAAAGTTAGAAAACGGGATTTATTATAAAATGGAACAAATCTTAACAAAACTGATAATGTCATTTCTCAATGTAGTCTCCACCCTTCTCAATGCACTTGTGCCACCTTCCTGGAAGAGCCTGGATTCTAGCAGAATAAAAGGTTTTGCCTTGTCCTCGCAACCACTCGTGCACCCAAGTTATTGTTGAACACCACGTGCCTTGGGGTACTACAGTCACTAGTGCAAGCTACTGTGACTTGCTGGAGACCAATGTGAAGCCTGCTATTCGATCCAAGCGGCAGCGTCTGCTGTCTCAAAGAGTGCTTTTGCTGCAAGACAATGACACACTGCTAACACCAGGGCTTGTCTGGAGAAACTGAAGTTTGAGGTATTGCCACATCCTCCATATTTGCCAAATTTGGCACATTGAGATTTCCACCTTTTTGGACTGCTAAAAAAAACATCTGCGTGGTCATCTATTCAAGACAGATGATGACATAAAGAAAGCAGTGCAAGAGTGGTTGAGAGGCCAAGACAAAACAAAACAGGTTTCGCAAGTGCATTGAGAAGGGTGGAGACTACATTGAGAAATGAAGATTCGTTCCATTTTTTAAAAAATCCCATTTTCTAACTTTAGCCTGACTCCCTCTCGTATATTTCATTTTATGTTATTTTTATTTGGAATGCATTTTATGGAATGCATTTTATGTAATGCCACACATGTGTGTCAGAGGGTCACCATCCAAGTTCTTCCCAGGTATGTGATAGCACCCTGCGTCAAAAGGGGGTGCCCAGTGAGGGTAACTGACTGCACCTCTTCCAGTCCCTGGGCTACTCCTCCTCCTCCAACCTACACGACTACTCCTCAACCTTTAGACGGCAGACGAAACAGCCTTAATTATACCCGCCATGTTATTCTGGTGGCCACAGTTTTTGTTTCCTTTTGCAACAACAGAGTGTTTTTTTTGTTCAGACTGTTAAGTAAACAGGGATAGCTGGGTTGGACTCCCAAAATGTACTGTTGTTTGAGCTTGTCATTCCCTTGGACATCCATAGTAGATATTGTTTATCAGCTGCTGTGAAATTGCAATTTTGCCTTTTAATCAATGTATGTATTGTATATCTGTATGTACAGATTTATTTCTATCTATTTACTGGCCTTCATATCTATTTATTTACATGCATGTCTATTTATGTATAACTTGTGGCTTGGCGTACTACAATTTTCAAGGAGGTTCTGCAGAATATTTTTGGGTAAAAGGAACAAGGAAAAGCACTTAGGGATAAAGAAGGAATGAATTCAGTTTCGTAGTCTTTTCTGTTGTTACTTGAATACATTTTTCACCGCTTAGACTGAAACATTCAGTATTGGTAGTAGCAGTTAAAGCTTCAGATTTGAAGATATGCTACTGAGACATATCTTTAAAGAAATTTTTGTTACTTCTTATTAGCAAACGTTTGAAATCTTTTTGAGCTTCCCATCCTGTTCATTATTGTGATTTGTGTTCAAGTTTATTTTTCCTCTTTTGCAGAATGGCCAACTGTAATTGGAGTATAATTAATACCCTATATTAATTTTATATTTGTTATAACTTAACATTGAACATGACCCCCTCTCTCTTTCCTTTTGGTGGAGCCAGCCTGAGCAAACCTAATGAATGGTGATCTGGCAAGGCCTCATTGCACTTCTCCATGTTACAGCATACTAATTTTTTTAAAATTCCCTTACTTTTTTAGAAAACTAATAGGATCATTCTCATTCTGTTACAGTGATTCAACAGTTACCAAATCACCATCTGTGTTTTTGTTAACCTGAGTCAGATGTGAGTTCTGTTATTGCAAGGTAGAGCAGCTTGTTTAATGATTCTTAATCTTTTCTTTAATTAAATCGTGCAGCCAACCTGAAAAATCTATCTTAATGCAAATGAGGAGCTCCTTTTTTGGCATTTGCGTACCGTAATGCACTAATAAGGTTAATTTAATAAGAATCTGTTCCAGTTTGTACAGATGATTGCATCTTTTTCAGCATTTTATACTGGAGTATTTCTTGTTGACAAAGGATGAGGTAGGTAAGCTCACCTTGATTTCAGGCAGAGATCCAATAAACCGCTGTCTAAATTGAAATTGCTATATTACCAACATAAAGGAAAATTGTTACTATTTATTAATGTTTTGATCACATTCCATATACTGTATGTTTTAGGGTATATATTTTCCAGTTATTCTTTCTGCATTCTTTTCAATTTTTGGTTAATCAATCATTCATTATTGTGCCTACCAACTTTCAAAATGAGAAAAACCAAAACTCCCGGGCAAAAGACTAAGGCACACTATTACACACAGAAAGGCATAAAACAACTGGTGTTGACTATAAAGCTTTCCTTAACTAACAGAACATATCAAATAAAAATAAGGCAAATTCCTGTGTAAAAGTACATATTTAATACATTGTTATTAATAAGAAAACTGACATTTTCAGAAAAGGTTTCCTCTCAATTTATAAACTTCAATTTATTTTCACTCTAAGGTTTAGAAAATGAAAAAAACACATTTTTCCTACTAACATATGCAGAATTTATAAGAATATTAAGTTCTGCCGCAACATAATAAATAATGGATTTTTAAAATTGACTTTAGTCTTTTTGAACATTAACAAATGGTACAACTATTTGTGGGGAATGTAAAACAAAGGCTCGGATTGTTTGCTTCTGTTTTGTTCTTTCACTAATTCACCTACAATAATGTCTTTTATTTGATTTTTCTTCCCTAAACATTAGAGCTGGAAGTAAAATGGATTTTAAATTGCCTTTTCCGTTAGTAACTGCCACCTCACTCCCTTTCATTAGTACATTTGAAAAAGCACAGTTCTTATTTTGCTTTGTAAGTAGAATACAGCATTGTTAAGATCCTGTAATTTTATAAAGAATATTTTTAAACCTAGAACAAATATGATAAATACACTGCAGTGTTTATTTTATATTATTTGGATAAATTATTCATTTTTATCATAGCCAAGGTGACAACTAATGCAAAAACATTAAATTATTAATTTTCACAAGCCTCTAGAATGGCACTGTAAAGCCATTAAAAACCCAGGACATTAGTTTCATTGACTTGTATGCTTATATTTAAATAAAAGAAACGGTGAGAGCAGATATGAGCTTTCAGAAATGTAACAGATACAGCAACAAACTTGCGTGGCTGCTAAGACATCCTTGGAAAGGCCAGCTTCCCTTAATGAATCATGGTCATATTTTAAAAGTATGAAAGCTCACAAAGCTTACTTAATTTGGATGGAATAATTAATTCTTACCATAATACATACACACATCATGCATCTCAACATGTTTAGATCTTTTTTTTTTTTGTGGTTTGGATTCTGTTTTAATACCATTGTCTCACAAATCTAGCTCCCTGGGTTTGAATCCTGAACCGGTTACTGTGTGGACTTTGTGCATTCTTTCCATATCTGTGTGGGTTTTCCTTCGGCTACTTCAATTATCTTCCCACATGCCAAAGACATTCTGTTTTAGGTCAGCTGTATTCTGAAAATATTTATTCCAAAGGCAAATGATGTCAATTCCTTTGGACAGAAGGCATTTGAAAATGGGACCATGATATGTCAATATGCATGTACTCCAGACCAGGCCAAGTGCCACCACAGACACCGAGAAGTCTATGATATGACAAAACAAAATCAAGCAGTTGAAGTAATTTAAAAAAAGTAATGAAAGAGAGTAATATGAAGCAGCATGGGCAGCAGGAGTATACTTTCCTAAACTGATAAGTCTTCAGTCTTCATTTAAGATACATGTTTTAAACTTGCTTTATAGGAGCGTGTGTGGACCCTGCGATTGATGTCCAGGCTTGGTTCTTTCCTTGTTTTCAATGCTGATCTCTCATGACCCTGATCTGAACCGAGTTTAAGAGTACAGGGTGAGTCAAAATTATATTAACATTTGAATGGCAGAAACAATTTATTCACAACACATACTTCATATGTGCAAGATGATTTATAGGAATGTCCCAACCTGTTCGCCATCATGTGCAACACATGTACCATATGTGGCATATAAATTGTTCACAAAAATGGTATATAAGTATATACATAGCAGTACCTTTAGTGTTAATATAATTTTGAGTCACCCTGTATTATGATATGGCATTTTCTGTTTGCTAGAATGCTTAGAGACAAATTTAATTTTGGTCTTTCTTATAAGTACTTTAGGTGCCACAGGCGTATATCACAGTTAAAGAGGTCAGGTTCAAATCCCAGCTTTTTCACTGTTTGAGTTAGAACATTCTGTTTGTATCAATGTGTTTTCTACCTGTACTCCAGGTGTCTTCCACATCCCAAAGACATGCAAGTAAAGTTCATTAAAGAGCCTAAACTGTCCTTGTCTGGATGAGTGCCAGTGTGCTGTCTTGGTTAGGATTCTGGGCTTATCTGTGATTCTACCAGAACAGACTCTGGCACCATGTGACTTCATAAATAATTTAAGAGGGGTTAAGAAAACTGAGCGAATAATTGAAAAAATATGTCATGTATAAATGAATTAAAGTAGTAAGAAGTGAACAGAAATCAGTTCACTAAATTAAAAATAAAGCCGAAGTGCTGTGAAGCCCAGGGTACGTTCAGCCGCCCAATCCCCAAAATAGACAGGCAGGACACAGGTTAAGCACACAACACCTGGTTTATTTATTCAAACAACAACAACAACATTTATTTATATAGCACATTTGCATACAAATAATGTAGCTCAAAGTGCTTTACATGATGAAGAAAGAGAAAAAAGACAAAGTAAGAATTAAAATAAGAGAACACTAATTAACATAGAGAAAAGGTAAGGTCCGATGGCGAGGGAGGACAGAAAAAACAAACAAAAAAAACTGCAGACAGCTGGAGAAAAAATAAAATCTGCAGGGGTTCCAGGCCACGAGACAGCCCAGCCCTCTCTAGGCATTTTACCTAACATAAATGGTCAGTCCTCATTATATTCAGGGTTCTCATGGAAGGACTTGATGATGACAGTCATGTGGACTTCTGGCCTTTAATCCATCAATGTAGGGACATCACAGTGCTTTGATTAGGTGGAGGTGGCGCAGGAAAAAGAACAGAAGAGAGAGTAGGGTTTAGTGCGGATTTTGGAGCCACCATGAATAGCAATGATAATTAATTGAATATACAGAGCATCAGGATTAAACTAAAATGAAGTTATGAGAAAACCATGTTAAAGTAATGTGTTTTCAGCAGTTTTTTAAAGTGCTCCACTGTATTAGCCTGGCGAATTCCTATTGGCAGGCTATTCCAGATTTTAGGTGCATAAAAGTAGAAGGTCGCCTCACCACTTCTTTTAAGTTTCGCTCTTGGAATTCTAAGCAGACACTCATTTGAAGATCTAAGGTTACTATTTGGAATGTAAGGTGTCAAACATTATGAAATATAAGATGGAGTGAGATTATTTAAGGCTTTGTAAACCATAAGCAGTATTTTAAAGTCAGTTCTAAATGACACAGGTTACCAATGGGGTGATGTGCTCAGATTTTATTTTCCTAGTTGGGATTCTAGCAGCTGCATTCTGCACTAGTTGCAGTTGATTTATGTCTTTTTTGGATAGTCCTGAGAGGAGTGTGTTACAGTAATCTAGTCGACTGAAAACAAAAGCGTGAACTAATTTCTCAGCATCTTTCAATGCTATGAGAGGTCTAACTTTTGCTATATTTCTTAAGTAAAAAAATGCTCTCCTAGTGATCTGATTAATATGTGATTTAAAATTCAGGTCACAGTCAACTGTTATCCCTAAATTATTTACCTCCGTCTTGATTTTTAATCCTAATTAAGTTTATTTCTAATAAACTCATTTTATCCAATATTTGCCAATCACTAAAATTTCAGTTTTTTCTTTATTTAGTTTGAAAAAATTACTACTCATCCATTCAGAAACACAAGTAAGACATTGTGTCAGTGAAACAACACAGTCGGGGTCATCAGGTGCTATTGATAAATACAGCTACGTGTCATCAGCATAGCTGTGGTAGCTCACGTTATGCTCCAGGATAATCTGACCTAAAGGAAGCATGTAAATCAAAAAGAGCAGTGGACCCAGAATAGAGCCTTGTGGAACACCATATAAAATATCATGTGACTTTGAAGTATAATCACCGCAACTTAAAAAGAATTTTCTACCTGCCAGGTAGGATTCAAACCAATTTAAAACCCTGCCAGAGAGGCTCACCCACTGGCTAAGGCGATTTGTAAGAATATTGTGATCAATAGTATCAAATGCGGCACTCAGATCTAAGGAGATGAAAACAGATAAACGGCCTCTGTCTGCATTTACCCGCAAGTCATTTACTACTTTAACGAGAGCAGTTTCTGTGCTGTAATTTCTTCTGGAACCCGACTGAAACTTATCAAGAATAGCAGGTTTATTGAGGTGATCATTGAGCTGCATAATGACGGCCTTCTCTTGAATTTTACTTAAAGGCAAGTTAGAAACAGGTCTAAAATTTTCAAAAGCAGAGGAGTCAAGATTATTTTTCTTGAGTAGGAGTTTAACTACAGCAGTCTTAAGACAGTCTGGGAAGACCCCCGTATCTAATGACGAGTTTACTATGTCAAGAATACTATCAATTAAAACACAGTCCAGTTCATAGGGCAATTCACAACACAGTCCCTTTGTCACCAGTCCTTCTGCCTCCACTCCTCCTCAGGCTTTGTCCTTATCCTCCCAACTCTGGCCATTAAGTGGTGGCAACTGGCTTATTTTGCAGGGCACCCAGAAGGAGTCCAGGTGCCCAACAAGCTTCTTCTGGCAGTACTTCTGGGTGTGAGTGCTGCCTGTAAAAGTCCTGCAAGCCAAGGAGGCTTGCAAATACTCTCTCCCCAGGTCCTTCCATTCTCAGGGCGTCCCGGCAAAGTAAGGGTTCCGAACGTCCACCACAGTGTGTCTTACCCATCTGCAAGCTGGAGTTCAGTAGCCTTTAAAAGTTGGAGTAAGCTTTGGTTGGACAGCATTTTGCAATGAGGTAAAATATGTGATAAAATATTCCAAGAAAGAAAATTGTTATATAACAAAGGTCTGAATTTGCATAAGCCATCCTATTTTGTGGTGTCCATAAGAAATGTAATGATTTATTTCATGAGATAGAAGTACATAATAAACAAGAATAGTTGCATCAGATATTTGAAATATTAAAATGTGTGCTGCAGTTTAAATGTTTAAAGTCTAAGATTCTCGATTGTAATAGAAATTTGTCATTTTTCACTCTCTAACAGATGCCCATAGAGGGTTAGAGCCCTAGTAAAGGAGCAAAACTCATAAATAACACCTGTCAAAAGAACGACAACAAGTCGTCAAAAGTGACATCATCAGAGGCACCAGAACCCTGTGGGATTTCCCGAAAATGGTCTGTAAGGGATCGAGAGAGACAGTTAGTGCACTCCGACGCCTCCTGGTCGGACGTGGAATTTTCATTATTCAAGCCCTTTGGTTGACTCCTACTCGCATGTGTGTGACACACCATATTCATTATCACTGACCTTAAAGTAATCTAAAATGATACCCCCCACATAATCATGTTTGAAATGTGTTATTTGTTACCTTCTGGGTGTGGCCTTTAGAGGGCTAGGACCACCGGTAAACAATCAGACAGATAAATATCAAACATATCATATTTACGATCAGCAACCCTTGAAATAGCATTAAATGACACTCCACATGCCTGTATTACCAATCCCCATTTTTTCTAAGTGTTGTGAAAAAGTGTAACTTTGACCTCTTGTATCCTGTTAGGATACCCATGGGGTCAGCTGATGAGGCATGCACAACTCCAAGTCATTCTGGTCATTTTTATTGAAGACGCCTTTTTGTTTACTTTTTATCAAAAGGGTGTAATTTCCTGCACAACATATGGTCCAAAAATGACCTAAAAATTAGGATATTCAGGTCCAGAGGGACAACAATAGGGGTAACCCCAAATGACATTTGCATAAACTAAATATCAAGACGAGTCAAATGGTATACCACATGTGGTGGGTTTCTCATACTGGCAAGTTCAAACAAAAAGAAAAACAAACCTGAAGTGATTTCAAAGCATTCAGAAGTAATTCTTATGAGCACAATTTTGCTTATTGACTCATATTATTTATTTATATTTTTGTCTTTATTTATTGCTGCCAGTGGTTCTAGCCAGAGTTGGTTCCTTCCCTAATAATCAATGTAGCAGGGACAGCTTGGTTTATTTACTAGGGTTTGAATTATAATGACTGGACTATATCTACCACGTGAGTTACTTTTTCATGCAGTGGTCACCTTACAAAAACTCAAACTCTGTGAAAGTTCAACAGTGTGGTCCTGCATTACATAATGATCTGTAGTGTGCTGTTTGGGACCTCCATAGAGCTGTTTTGTCTGTGAATTATGCCACTTATAACTTGCTGTTTCAGCATTTAGACTTCATGTCAGCATGTAGGTGTTTTGTTGCTACCCCCACTTAAATAGTTCTCCTACGGTGTCACCCGTTTGTCTGTGGCAGGACAGTGTCTGGGCTTCAGCTCGCCTGTGGCTGTGAGTACAGAAATAAGTTGTTCTGAGATTTAGTAGCAAGTTAAAAAGTCATTCCTAGATTACAGGCTTCTTTTTGGCTCAGCTAGTTATGTTTTCTGATAATTTATCAAAAAAAAAAAAAGAAATTGTGATTAGATGTGGCCAGCACATTCAGGCAAAGTGATTTCTATTCATATGCAAGTAAGTGATAAAAGAGTACTGAAAGGGCAATAGGGCAATGGATGCTATACAAAAAATAGACAATCCAGTCGCCTTTTCTGATACCGTAGAGCACAAGTGTTCCTTCCAGATGGCTAGTCTTTTACGTCATTCAATCAGTCATTCATCAATTATCATGCCTGTCTTTTTTCTGTTCTGTAGCCAGATTAATCCTTATAGCAGCAGGTGCAAGGCAGGTTCAAGCCTCAATAGAAGGCCAATCAAACACACATTAGTCAGTTCTTGTTTTTGGATTATGGTGGAAATCCAAGCACCAGTACAAAGTTTATAAAAACATGGGCGGAACGTGTCAACTGCAAAGTGAAGGTGTTTCACTTCCAAACATTAACTAGATTTTTGATGTGAAATACCATACTGTACAGTATAGGGGTCCAGATCTAATTTTGCAATTTTCATTACGCTATAACTTAAGTTTATTACATAGAGAATTCACAAAAAATTATTTTTGTTGCCGATAGATGGCAGCACCTGCCCTGCATTCCAAAATGGCGGGGAGACGGTTGTCAGTCTAACAGCGGGTGCGATGTGTTCGCCTTTTCATAATTGCATAATTAGATCTGGACCACCCTGTACATTACACCATGCATACCCGAGTCAAAAACAACTCTACTGTACAAGGTGATTTTTTATTGTTCTTATTGTGTAAACTTTAAAGCTGTGTGAAGAGTAATTTGCTATATGGAAGTAAGACAAGTAAAACAGGAAAGAACAGAGGTAAAAATGATCAGATGGATGGGCAGAGTGTCACAAAGTGAGAAAAGATGAATGCTGGGTTAAGAGAAGCAATAAACATTGTGCTGAGGAGAAGCAGACTAAGGTGGTTTGGGTCTGTAAGGCGAAAGACAGAGGATGATTTGGATGGAGAAGTGCACCAAGATAGAGGCAGGCAGGATGAGGCCAAGAGGAAGTCTGTAGAAGATGTGGTTGGAGGTGGTGTCATAAAATATGAAACAAAAGGACTCACTGCAATGATCAGGCCCATAAAGATTGGAGGAAAAAGATTTGGGGGTAGCTGACTAACTAAGTTAGAAAACAACCATTAAATTGGTAAGGATGTTCCTGGGATTACTTGTACAACATCAAGGTACCATCGCTAAACTGTGATCTACACACACGGTCAACACAAAGACAAACCAATGGTTTGACTTAATATGTGAAGAATAATCTCTACTATTCCTGGAACCATGCCAAGGTGGTTCCATGAAAGTCCCTCACTTTCAGCCAGCCAGCTTTAAAACCGACCACTGACTTCATATAGCAGGAAGGTCAATGAATTGGGTTATACTTTAATTTTTTACATCAAAGGTGTATTTCTGGGTTGGGTTTTTCTAGTTCAAGGAATTCAGTGATGAGATCTACTTTTCTCTGGCACCTGTTTGTATCCCCTCGGTTCTGTTGTCTCACGACTTTATTATTAGGACATGACTGCAGCTTTGAAAGTTATGCAGGTGATGTCACCAGTGTGACACCTTCAAAGTTAACACGTCAGATCCATCTTTACTCGAGATTGCGGATAACAATAAAAGAATGATGACGTAATTTCATTTGGCTCTCAAAAAGCCTCTGATACCATCACACCCCAAAAATTCATTATGAAACTAGAAGCTGTTGGTATCAGCAGTAACCCCCAAAACTGGATCTCAAGTTCGTTACCTAACAATAGATAAAGAAAACAGATGTGAGGAGAAATGGCCACATGGAGTGAGGCCTTCAGTGGACTCCCTCGGATAAATGTCCTTGGACTTTTCTTAATTTATATTAATGACAGGTTCTGGTGGTGGACAGTCATTGATTTTTTTAACTTATGTTAATTACTTTTTACTTTGTTTTTGAAATATTTGAACTCACCTTTATCCTGTATTTAGTAAATGGTGTAATTTATTCTTGCATTTTGCCATGACAGTTGTTGCGGTTGCCCTACGCCTGTACTTGGTGAGGTGTGCTGTGTAAGAACAAAGAATTTTGAACTACTGAATTGTATTTCTGAGGTGGCAATGATAGATTGTCCCTCTAGCTTACTTGTGTTCTGTTTTGTGTATTGTATTTACCCCATATTTTTGACTTCCATTGCATGCCCAATCTACCAGAAAGAGGGTCTCTCATTGAATTGCCTTTCCCAGGATTTTTTCCTTTTTTCTCTCTACAAGCATTTTTTTGGGAGTTTTTCTTGTCTTCTCAGGGAGTCAAGGATGGAAGTCTGTCAAAAAACAGAGTCCATTTAAGTCCATTGAGACATTACTTGTGTGATTTTTTGGCTATACAAGAAATACATTGTTGTTGTTGTGAAGTTAGAATTGTTGTGAAATTCACAAATACTAAAATCTGAAGGAAAGCAGATACTGAAGAAGCAGCAAAAATAATTTAAAAATATTTGGAAGCTCTTCAGAACTGGACAAACACTTGGAAAAAGGAAGTTTAACATATGAAAGTGCAAAGTGCTATATGCAGGTAAAAGGAAGATCAATAATAGACACTGCCTGAAAGGGAACAACTTCTGAAATGATGGTTAAAAGGTAATCATGACATATTATTTTAGCATTATAGAAATTAATAACCACTTGCTTTGGATTTGCTGCTGTGTTAGGTTGTTTTCTTTATGGGCACCACCATCATGACCACTCTGTGATTAGGGATGTATTTGTGGGTTTCCCAGAAGGCAGGCTGAGTTACATCATCAACAAGACAACTTAAAATCCAGCAACATGGAGCTTTTGCCGTTCAAATTTCTGTATATGATCTACTGCCTAATGTATTCATTGTTAAAAGATTTAAGGCAAACAACTTTCCAATCTTCCTTCTGACTTTGATGTTGGTTCACGTTTTGGTTTTAGCAATAGACAGCCTTGATTTATTGGTTTTGACTAAGCATGTCAATGGTTTTCATTTTATTTAAAGGGAGACAGAAATTAGACAGGATGATGACAGCTGTGTGTACCAAAGTGAAAGGCAGAAATGTAAAAATAATTGTGAGCTGCGCCCACATACAGTAGCTTGCAGAAAAGTAGCAAAACTGACCATTGGGAAAACGTGAAACGTATAGAAAAAAATCATTCTTGAAGCAAAATCGAAGACTTAAGTACCAGCTTAAGTGAAAAAATTAAAGAAAACGTACTAAGTAATTGCAACACAAACACTGACTTAATCAGTTTTAATGTGAAAAGATGCCAACGAAAGAAGAGAAGAAGCTCAAGTGAAGTGTATGCGCTGCACGACAACGTGAAGTGAATACACTTGACTTGAGTAGTCATAGTTTTCATACGCTTTCTCTGTACGTTTAGCATTCATTTGCTCAGAGGTTGATGCACTTGCTGCTTCCTGAGCAGCTCTTCTTTTCTCCACCCTAGCGGCCCTGCTTCAAGAATGATTTAAGATATGAAGAGGTAGGGAAAGTGACGGAGAAGGTGGTAGGGAATGAGAACGGAGCTCGTACGCATGTGCTGCACGGCTGCCCTGGTGGCCGCTGCCAAGAGTTGATTCTACAATAAAATAAAATAGAAATAAAAAGAGCAATAACCTTGGAGGTCAATCATCACCCCGAAAGTGGATAGTAGATGTCACGTACTATATCTGTACCAAATGTCAGGTCAATAGGTCAAATTGCAAATTTGCAAGCTACAGGTGATTTAACATCCTGGACAGACAAAGAAACAGCCACGGTAGTGTATTATATATAAAGAATGTTAAAGTATGTGGTTTTACATTTATGATTCTTGTATTATAGTATTTAGTCATCCAGTGAAATTTTCTTGTTTCATTCACCATATTTACTCAAATCAGCTTCCTTTCCCTGCAATCACTTCAAGCGGTTTACATCTGTTAATAAGGGAATCACATTTTCTTGCTAATGTATTTGTGACTCAGGTCTACTGGGTAGAGAGACTTAAAGTTGTGTAACAGCCACAACTGGAGTGTGAGCATCATTATTCTAATAAGACCAGATTCAGGAGTCTTTTACCAGGTTACAAATTGCCAGTCTTATCTCTTGATTCATCTTCTCACCATTTTGTTGTAATTTTATTCTTGTGTTAGTTTAGAAAGTAATGTCAGTGATATACCAGAAAGTATAAATACATTACTTATAGTACATTACATCTTGCCTGAAGAAGGGGCCTGAGTTGCCTATTGTAATTTTTTTAGTTGACCAATAAAAGGTGTCAGTTTGCTTGGGATTTCTCTACGTTCATGATGGCTAACACAGTACAACACCCTAGTATTATAGTATACCTGAAAGTCTAAGTACTACCCAAGTGATTTTTGTCTCCTTTCGGTCTTTCTAATAAAGCCTGTGATTTGACCTGATTTTCTTGCTTTTTCAGGTTTTTATCAGACTAAGATCAATTTGAGAGGCATTAAAGCTGCCATCTGCCCCTAAATAAGATCACCGGTTTTCCAGCTCTTTGCCATTTGCTAAAAATGTGATTTTGTGATAATATATCCACATACAACTCACTGGTAAAATACCACATCATGTGAAGTATGAAACTTGTATATTTGATAAATAAGAAGCTTGTGCTATTTTAAAGCATGGGGGAGGTGAATTTATAAGCCATTGTGACATGGCTTGTTTAGAAACATCAAAGTATGATTTATTTGCTCAAAACTTGAACAGTTTAAGGACTGTCAAAATCAGTTAAAAAGATGTCCTTTGATGTCTTTTTTAAGCACACTATTACCAACAAATCAGTCAAATGAAACAAAACCACAGTTCAGGTTTTCATTTAGTTGACTCTTAAGGGGTGAGAACAGTTTAAAAAAAGATTATTTTCTTCAGAAACTGAACAGGTAAGCAAGACATTTTTTGATAATGAAAATAAAATGAAATCTAGTGTAGTGATTTGTTCCATGAATTTCTAAGGGATTGTAAACATATTGTTTATTCTTAAACAGTACATGGTTTTAGGGTCGGGCAACCAGATTTTGATATTTGTTTTTTGATAAGAAATTGTTTTCAAATGGTTAGTTATTTATTACATCTTTCACCAGCACCAGTTTGGTTTTCACAAGTGCCATCATTTTGTGAATCCAATTGCCAAGACATGGCTCCCGATTGCTGAGGTTGTAGTCGTGGAGTTTGCAATGTTTGATGTCATTAATAACACGTTTAAAGGTCAGCACTAGCGACCATGTTTCATCTGAGTTTGTGGATAGCTCAAAGAAATTGTTATTGCTAGTGTTCTTTTTATTTTGGTGCTTTTAACTCTTTTGCTGTCTTCAACTTTGATTTCTGGTTTAGCAATTTGGATTAAAGAAAGATAAGACTGTCTGTGCCAGCGTGGGATCTTCTTCGGGTACTCCAGTTTTAAAACTACTTCTCTAAAATATGCGTGTTAGATACTAATGCGAGTTTGTGCTTAAGTGGGCCCTGCAATGGACTGGTGAAGTATATAGGGCTGGTTTTTGTCCTGCCCAGTACTGCCTCCTGTGATCCTAAATTAGATTAAGGAGGTTTGTTATAATATAATATAATCTCTTATATATATTTCTTTTCTGGTTTGTCCTGCTTCCACCTCAAAACCGGTCCCGCCCACATGCAGCCGACACGGCATTTCTCGATTCCTATTCGTCCTCTTCCAAACCCTTCCCCATGCTGGCAGTGGCTTCTCTTCAAAACCAGTCCCGCCCACACGCTGCTGACACGGCATTTCTCGCCAAGCTTCTTAAATACGATAAAATAAAGCAAACTCTGTATGCAGCGAAAATTTACTCCTCCAGCTAGATTCCATGCTCAGAACCATTAAACCCTTTGCTAAATCATACAAACACATGCATGAAATCGCTCAGTCCAATCCAACAGCATCTGTACGAATGCTTTTCGAGGAAAACCCTAGGCAGGACTTACGACAATACAATGCCCCATGTCACACCAATGTTGCAGCGATTTTCGAAAAGATGGCGAACCGCCTGCCGAAAGGGACATTTGCATCTGTCCCATAGGCAACTCCTGTTAACAGATTTCCACGCTCAATATGTATTGTGATCCTATGGTTTACCCATTTTTATTACCTTACGGAGACATTGGCTGGCACAAAGATTTACAACATGTTCCCGATAAAAGAACTGCCAAGAGAATAAGGCTTACTCAATGCCAATTTTACACATACAGATTAGCAATGAGGAATACATTTAGTATTTTGCACTCCATCGGTGAACTATTCCAACAGTACTTTGTAGATGCATATGTTAAAACAGAGGGCGCACGTCTCAACTATCTCAGATTAGATCAACAAGATTTGTGCATGGAACAATACAAAGGACTGTCAGACGCACTGCAAACAAACGCTGAAAATAACAACGTACATGTAGGTAAAATGATGATATAACTGTCCACATTTCCAGGAAATCCAAGATACATGCAACAAAACTAGCAGGGTGCCATGGCCATAGTATGTAAATTCGGACAGCCTCATTTATTTATCACTTTGACATGTAATCCTGCTTGGCCGGAAATTCTACATGCACTGTCGGATACCCAAAGACCGGAGCACAGACCTGATATTGTAGTACGAGTCTTTTGGATTAAGCTGCAGGAATTACTTAGAGACATTCTACAACAACATCTTTTTGAGGTTGTTATTGATTATATTTATGTAATCGAATTTCAGAAGCGCGGCCTTCCTCATATCCACATGCTGTTGACTCTTCACAATAATTCTAACAACCAGTCTTCAGCCACGGTCAGTTGTACGTGGCTTTTTCTAGGGTTAGATCTTTTGACTCATTATTTGGCGTCACCACCAAAACACCTATTCACAACTGCGCCTTTCAAGAAGTATTTATTTCTTCTTGATTGCTGAATTCCTTTCTTACCATTTTCCGTTCCTATTCTTACACCGTCATATGCTACGGCGGGCTTCGGCTAATATAATATAATATAATATAATATAATATAATATAATATAATATAATATAATATAATATAATATAATATAATATAATATAATATAATATAATGCAGATGATGTGTTTTGCACATGTCATAAGGATCCATGGAGATGTTCTCACTAGAGCTCTTACCAACTATGGAAAAACTAAGTATGTCACATCTTTCAAGTTTTCCGCAATTGGGAAAATGATGTTGCCCTTACAATTAACAATAGATTTTATTTTTTCTGAGCTTCACATACACAATATTTTTTTCACAAATCAATAACACTTGCCATTTAAATCATGTGATCGTAATCCAACATTTTCATTGGTAGGTGGTCTTTCCTCATTGGCCAGTGGAGTTGCTATGGTTTTGTCTTGCAGCATGTAAAATACTATGTACATACTACCTTCTTCCATCATGCTATGACCAGAATGAAGACATATTTGGCCATCACCTCTATCTTATAACATAAGAAAAGGCCTAATAACTCCAAAAACTGAAAAAAGTCAATTTTGAAAAAAATGGTAGTGACCAAGTTTTTCCCTTGAACGTGAGAGCTGCTCCAGGCACGTCCCACTGAGCAAGACCGTTTGGCATACCCAGGACACACTGGAGGAATTACATTCCTCAGATACTTTGGGAATGCTTGGGAATTCCCCAGGAAGAGCAAAAATCTGTGGGTGGGGACAGGAAAGTGTGGTCTGTCCAACTTGGCCTGCTAATGCCCTCACCAGTCCCTCACCAGTAAAAGTTGTCTGAGATTATGATATGATATGATCTACTATATAATAAAACATTAAGGTCTCTGTATCCAGTCCATCTAAGAAATCTGATTGGTCAGTTTGGCTTTTGTGTTATTGGTCATTTTGGCTTTGGTGACTTGACAAAAGAGGAAAGGCAATAATAAGACACACAAGTAGAAACAGCATGGAAGGCCTGTGGAGAGTCACCTTCAAAGATGGCAAGTTTAAAAATGAAAATAATGAAAGATTCTGAAAAGCAGGCTATACATAAATGCACTTGAGAGAGGGAATGCCAGTGAGGAAATGTTCACATAAACTCGAATACCAAGTGAAATAGCTGAACGTGCACCAGAGATAGCAAATATTTTTTAATTATTCTATTACCTGTCTTCAACAAGTACCATGGCTAATATAATATAATATAATATAATATAATATAATATAATATAATATAATATAATATAATATAATATTTTGGAAAACTAGGGCGGTGCCTGTATAGGTGTCTTTAGATGCAACATTCAGACTAGCCCTGGAAAGGACAACAGTCCAATGTAGGATAAACTATCACACATACATCTACACTCCCTCATGTGGGGGTATATAATACATTATAATGTTATATAATAGAATAGAATAGAGGGTGGCATGGTGGTGCAGTGTTCATGGAGTCCAAATCTTAATCTTGAATCCAGTATCCAGTCATTGCCTATATGGAGTCTGCACATTCTACTTACTGTATGTCTGCATAGGCTTTTCGGCAGGTAATCCAATTTTTCAACCACACCCTATGTTTTAGATTAATTGCCAGGTCCAAATTTACCTGTATGTGGTGTGTGTGTGTCTAGGTGGACTCTGTAATGAATGAACCGTTGCCCTGTCCAAGGTTGGTTACTGGCTTGCACTCAGAGCTTCCAGGATAGGCCCTGACCCTGAATAAGAGTAATTAGGTCTGAGACTGCTTTGTTATAAAATAGCATTTAAACCTCATGTTTCATATTGGCAAATGAATAGCCACACAGCAAATTACATTAGAAATTCTTACATGTAACTTTAAAGAAATTATTAACGATGCCTGCACAAACCTTATGTTACCTTTTCAAAGCTATGCTGGGTTTTTTGTTACTTAACAGCATGTAGAAATAGAAATAATAATTTGTAATGCATGTTTTTTTGATAACACCAATATTTTAATGGACAAAAGTGCCATCTTTGGAAAGGAGAGAGAGGGAGAATGATAGCTATTTGTTTTCTTCCTCATATGACTGAAAATGAAAAAAGCCCCACTAAGTACTTGCCACATACTGTGAACTGCATTCATGAGGGAGTGTGATGTATTCATCCTTACAGATTAGTTCCTAATATAATATATCATGCAACGCCTGGCTGGGAGGACACCACCTAAATTTTACACAAAGACAAGGAACTGAATATTTGAAGAAAAAAAAATCACAGTGTTTCTGCTTCCCTGTTTCAAACTGAAATGTTTATGGATGTTGGTATCTGTCAAGCCTTACTGGAATTTCAAATTTCTTTCCTGAGGATGACACTTTTTTATGCATATGCAGTTTTATAATGTGTAGTGGTGTTCTCCACATAAGCAGTCTTGAAAACCCTTGCTGAACTCTTAGTCTCTTCAGTATTAAAAACTCGCTTGCTTACCCAAAAAGAAAGCATTTCCATAATAATGAAAAGAATTATTACTTGAATAAAAACTATGGTACGAAATCAAAATATGTATGTTCTTTTGCTAATTATAAATATACATATATATATATTATAATATTATATTGCCTTTGATTCTTGTATGTCTAAGAACTATCCTCTGATTAAGACTCCTGGTAGGGACTGAAAGCTCAGGAATAAAAACTACTTTATGATACGTGATTAATTTTTTCTCCCTTTGTGGATCTCCAGCTGCTAATATGCAAACCGTATCACAGACCTTTACTTCCATATATACTGTATATATATGCTGTATATTATGTAATTGAATTGAGTTACTATATTATGTCATGTTATATTAGGTACGTAGTTGCCCAGTTAGCAATCCCTAAATGACACATAGGAAAGAATGGACTTCCCAAGAGCAATAGAATGACATGGTGAAGGTAAAACACTGTTAAGTCACCTTTTTGGCACCATCCTTTCAAACCTTAAAATTATTTCTGGAACTAACGGCATCTCTTACTTGGGTTTAGGGGCAACAGAATATAGCTCTCTCTAATGTCCCCCAGGGTCCCTACATACATTTGTAACAGCATGACTGCCCATTCTCTTAAAGGAGCAACATGGTTTCACTAATCGAGAGGTCGGAGATCATGTGCCACCCCGTAGTGGTTGTGTTGATGCACGTTATGGGCCAGTGGAGGTGCGTGAGTTTTTAAATATTGAAATATTGAACAGCAGCGTGACTTGGACTCTGTGGGTGTGGGTGAGTGCAGTAGTGCAGCCAGATAGTGCTTAATGGGGATATTGGCTGATTGTGTATTCTTGTGCCTTCAGCATTCAGTTCAGCTGGTTTCCTCATTGACGCTTTATTGTTCATAAATAAGGCACTTGCCCCCCTGAGAGTATAAAAGGACAGATTGAAGAGAAAGTACAAACAATGAGAAAGATTGAAAAGAAAGGAGTAACATCAAGAAAGAGCTTGTGTGAAAAAAGAAGAGAGAAATGCGAGGCACACTGGTTTGATGGCTGAGATTTTTGGCATTCAGGAGTTGGCCCTGCATCAAACAAGAAGAATAGTGCTCTTGGGTAGGGTTGCTTCTGTTTAGCATTCTGGGTGACCGGCTGAGGTGGCTGAAGCATAAGCCGGTATTATAGGGCTGACCGTGTTTGGCAGTGTCTTGGGTCCCACTGAGTATACCGGAGAAGTGGAAGAAAGGCTCTGAGGCGTAGACTGAATTGAAAGAAACATACAATTTTAATCGTCTGATTTTATCCCTGTTCTTATATTGCTGCTGATTATTTATTTAATATTTATTGACAGATTTTACGGCCACTATGCGCTCCCAATTTTTTACAGATTATTTATTGACTTATTTATCTACCAAGAAGAAGCTGTACTGCACTTTATTTATTTATTTCTAAATATGCACAAAGCACCATGACACACTGATCTTGTTTTGTGTCCTCATTGCACTAATTCATCCTCGGTTCCATGACTATCAATGACACGGGTTCAAGAAGATGCCAGGCTATTGGCAGCCCGAACATCTTAGTGATTGACAGTAGATGTCGCCCTCCATGTCCTCCGCTACTGTGCCTCTAAAATTTCCTCTTTTTTGTTAGCATGGATAGCAATTTTCATTTGCCTCACAACAGCTTGTGTTTCTCCAAATTGGCATGAGGAGGTGCTTTCTTACTCAATCACTTGTGGAAGTTTATTGTAAGACTCCCTTTCTGTAACCAATAAGAATTTCTTCTTTAAAAAGAGTGTATTACTCTTCATTTTATTATTTAGTAGGATGTCACATGTTGAACCCCAAAACAGAAATGTACAGGGTGTGACGGACAGCCGGGTCCCATGCCCGGCAGGGACGCCCATGCTGCTTCTGTTCCGGGGGAGTCGCCATGGGCAGTCCAATACCTCCCCCGGGACGCTTGGTGGCAGCTTCCCTGGCCGACGGTGATTCCCCAACCGCCCGCAGGGCTCCATGGGAGATGGAGTCCTCCACAGCTTGGTTGGGGCCCGGCATGGCCGCTAGGGGGAGCTGCCTGCTTCCCACAGCCCGGCTGGACGAGCTTTCAGCCCCACCCGGAAGTTCAATTAGGACCAGGTGGTTAATCGCCTGGAATGCTTCTGGGTGGGCTATAAAAGGCCCCAGCCACCACCACTCGGAGAGCCAGGGTTGGGAGGAGGAGGACTAAGCTTGCGGAGGAGTGGTGGAAGAGAAGGTGGAGAAGTGAGTTTTGTGGCTTTGTGCTTTTGGGACTGTGTTTGGGCTGTGTGGCACGGGGAAGACGTGTCACACAGCTGAAGAAAAATAATAAAGCCTGAGTGTTTTGTACACGTTGCCCCTGCGTGGTCTGTGCCGGGTCGGGCACTATATAGCGCCTTTTACAGGGGTGATTGGTTAAACAAACAGAAATCATAGGGGAGATGGATTGTGAATTGTAAATTCTTATACAAAACTTTACTTAATTGTTACTTTTTACAAAGAGACTTTACCTTTATATTCCTAAATATGTTTTATTTGCTCCAGTCCTAATTAGTCTAAACAAACCGTGAAATTAAATAACTAACACCAAAAAATGTTTTCTTATTAAGAAACTTGTTAAAATAAAATTAGTTGGATTTTGAGGCCCCAAATTAGCTGGTCATCTGTTGGCTCACTTTACATCTAATTTCTGTTATGGTGCCATTTAAGGACAAACAAGAAGCAATTCAGAGGACTGAATCTAAAAAAAAAATTAAAATGAAGTGTAAAAAGTTAATCAGCAACAAAAACTGGTTGCTAATTAAGGAAAGGGTTAGAATGAAAACCTGAAGCCACAATTGTGCAGCAAGACAGGATTTGGAGACCCCTGGTCTACATGTATCTCCTGTCAACGTACATGCATGCAGAACCAAGACTTTTAAACACACTTTTGTACATTTTGTGAAAAAACAAAAACACATCACACAAGAAAGCTATAGTTTAATTTAATTTCACAATGACAAAAGATGGACAAGTAAACTGCACACTCGTACAGTAGCAATGAATCTCTTGATTCGGCCACACGTGTGCCATTTTCAGTTGTTAGTTCTAATTGACATTTGGCAGATGCGTCTTCAGAATTATGAGTCCTGGTAAGTGGAAAGAGTTGCTGAAGAAGAGCCAGGGGTCTTGTCTTCATGACTGCAAGAGAAAATGAAAAAACCTGTAAGTGTTGATACAATTTCTATGGTGTTACCTTTACATCAGGCTAATGATATTAAATTGCCCATGATAATACTGTATGATGTGATCCCTATTAATCTGTCTATATTTAAAATCCGGGCGGCACGGTGGCGCAGTGGTAGCGCTGCTGCCTCGCAGTTAGGAGACCTGTGTTCGCTTACCGGGTCCTCCCTGCATGGAGTTTGCATGTTCTCCCCGTGTCTGCGTGGGTTTTCTCCGGGCACTCCGGTTTCCTCCCACAATCCAAAGACATGCAGGTTAGGTGGATTGGCGATTCTAAATTGGCCCTAGTGTGTTCTTGGTGTGTGGGTGTATTTGTGTGTGTCCTGTGGTGGGTTGGCACCCTGCCCGGGTTTGGTTCCTGCCTTGTGCCCTGTGTTGGCTGGGATTGGCTCCAGCAGACCCCTGTGTTCAGATTCAGCGGGTTAGAAAATGGATGGATGGATGGATATTTAAAATCCAATGTCTGTATGTCTATTCACAAGAGAACTACTTAATGGATTTATAGTCATATGAAAAAGTTTGGGAACCCCTCTCAACCTGCACAATAATTTACTCTACTTTCAACAAAAAAGGTAACAGCAAGATGTTTTTCATTTCCTAGGAACATCTGAGTACTGGGATGTTTTCCGAACAAAGATTTTTAGTGAAGCAGTGTTTAGTTGTATGAAATTATATCAAATGTGAAAAACTGGCTGTGCAAAAATTTGGGTACCCTTGTTATTTTGCTGATTTGAATGCATGTAACTGCTCAGTACTGATTACTTGAAACACCAAATTGGTTGGATTAGCTCATTAAGCTTTGAACTTCATAGACAGGTGTGTCCAATCATGAAAAAAGGTATTTAAGGTGGTCAATTGCAAGTTGTGCTTCCCTTTGACTGTCCTCTGAAGAGTGACAGCGTGGAACCTCAAAGCAACTCTCAAAAGATCTGAAAACAAAGATTGTTCAGTATCCTGGTTTAGGGGAAGGCTAAAAAAAGCTATCTCAGAGGTTTAAACTGTCAGTGGAATCAGGAAATGGAAGGCCACAGGCACAGTTACTGTTAATCCTAGGTCTGGCAGGCCAAGAAAAATACAGGAGCAGCATATGCGCAGGATTGTGAGAATGATTACAGACAACCCACAGATCACCTTGAAAGACCTGCAAGAACATCTTGCTGCAGTTGGTGTATCTGTACATCATTCTACAAATCAGCGCAATTTGCACAAAGAGCATCTGTATGGCAGGGTGATGAGAAAGAAGCCCTTTCTGCACTCACACCACAAACAGAGACACTTTTTGTATGTAAATGCTTATTTAGACAAGCCAGATTAATTTTGGAACAAAGTGCTTTGGACTGATGAGACAAAAATTGAGTTATTTGGTCATAACAAAAAGCGTTTTACATGAAGGAAGAAGAACATCGCATTCCAAGAAAAACACCTGCTACCTACTGTCAAATTTGGTGGAGGTTCCATTATGTCGTGGGGCTGTGTGGCTAGTTCAGGGACTGGGGCCCTTGTTAAAGTCGAGGGTTGGATGAATGCAACTCAGTATCAACAGATTTTTCAGGATAATGTTCAAGCATTAGTCACAAAGTTGAAGTTACACAGGGGTTGGATATTCCAACAAGACAATGACCCAAAACACAGTTCAAAATCTACAAAGGCATTCATGCAGAGGGAGAAGTACAATGTTCTGGAATGGCTGTCACAAACCCCTGATTTGAATATCATCGAAAATCTATGGGATGATTTGAAGCAGATTGTCCATGCTCGGCAGCCATCAAATTTAACTGAACTGGAGAGATTTTGTATGGAAGAATGGTCAAAAATACCTCCATTCAAGAATCCAGACACTCATCAAGGCTATAGGAGGCATCTAGAGGCTGTTATATTTGCAAAAGGAGGCTCAACTAAGCATTGATGTAATATCTCTGCTGGGGTGCCCAAATGTGTGCACCTGTCTAATTTTGTAATGATGCATATTGCATATTTTCTGTTAACCCAATAAACTTAATGTCACTGCTGAAATACTACTGTTTCCATAAGGAAGTTGCTACTTTGAAAGCTCAGCCAATGATAAACAAAAATCCAAAGAATTAAGAGGGGTTCCCAAACTTTTTCATATGATTGTAGATCGGGTTTTTTTCTATAATTTGCTTGAAAATTGAGGTTGATTTTGAGACTTCTCTCATCTGGAATCATACTCCTCTCCGAGGAGTGATACATTTGCACTAATCCGAGACAGAGGCTGGGGGCTGAGGATAGGGGGAAGCTTGAAGTCAGGTGTGAAGAGCCAGACAGGGCCCTCCTCACTGTCCTGTTTCACTACTACGCCGGTGGAGCCGCACTGCATGGCTAGTGTGTAATATTTATTGTATATATATTGTAAGGAAGAGATCTGGGAGAACATTATGGTGAAGGGAAAAATAGTTGAACCAAGTTTTGTTTTGTCTGTAAATTGAGTGGTTTGTTCTCTGTGGTATCAAGGTCCAGAGTAAACCCTGCCTTCTGGTTGCTTCATGGATTATGTAGGGAATGGAGGGAAATGACAGGACTTCATTCCACAGGGCAGAAATGGCATCATTGTTTGCAAAGCCTTCCACAAGTGAAGGGGAAACAACACAAAGGCAGTTGGTAATTATGTTGCACCATCAACCTTCCCCATCTTCATTTTTGCGATTAATGTGGCCTGTTTAACACATTAAAAAATATCCCAGGCTGGCAACAAAGCAAGTGCCTCAGGTAGAGCCTTGGTTAGGGCGGCATTTTTGTGTAATGTTAGGGTAAAGTTAGGGTAAAGTTGCAAAGGTAAAAATTCCGTTCTCTGTTATTTTTTTCATTTCATAGGTCTATCTATAAGAAGATTGAATCAATCTATCTATAAGAAGATTGAATCAATGCCATCTTACATAAGTGCTAAATAAGTTAGCTTTAAGTGACACTAAAACCAAACTAAGTCTCTAGTTCACCGGTCTGCCAGGTAGCTTACAGTGCTGACTGTCCTAATACTGTATAATGACAAAATTCTATGGAAAATAAGTGTAATGATTATCCCTACCCATTGTTCCAGTTTGCTGTATCTTTGCTAATTTATGCAAAGAATGCATCATAACCACCCAAGTAATGCATGGCGTCAGTTTTTAAGCAAGATAGCTGCTACAGAGAACATTTTTAGCATGCCAAGGAGCAAAGGTGTAAGTAGAGCAGTGTTTTTTGCATACTTTTTTCTGTGGTGCCACACTTTTTTAAACCCAAAACATCCCAAGGCACACCACGATTCTACCAAACACAAAAGCATTAAATCCATACACATGCTAAACTGTTGGGAGGGGTGGGACAAGGGGCAGCAAAAAAGCAGCTTGGAGATTAACATTCACAGACACCGCACTTAGTGAGCACTTTGGACACATTTCCAGGCTGATTCGTACCTTTGCCACTCATACATTCTCTCTGCCTTACTCCACTGACCCATCGTCAGAGGCAACTCATAGGCCCACAGGCCCTTGGCTCTGTGAGAGTTGCTGGCGAACACACACCAAGGCAGATGAATCCCTGACATGTCTTCTGGCTGCTAAAGTGCTCTCTAAGTGCAAAACGGAGATCATAGACCTGCTTTAATGTCGGCTTCTCCAGGTTGTTACGTCCTCCTCTGACAAGTGTCCACTGCCTGAGCAGTGTGTCTCTCTCAGGTCTGGACCCGGGGGCACAACACTTATTTCCACAGCATACCACTTGAAAAACACTTGTGCACAGTATAATTATCAAGTCATTGATGGTGATGAAGATTTGAGGATTGTAAAGGGTGGCCCACAAAAAAGCGGCCTGCCTCCACCAAGACGACTGCGCTACGTGGTGAAGAGAAAAATGATGACATTTGGTACTCACATTTACAGAAGATGCTGAAAGTGATATCTCCTTGTGCATCAATACATCTCTGTGCCCAATTCAGCATGTTCATGAACACTCTTTGCAACGTCTTGGGACCGATTGGAGGCGGGCGACATTTTCGTGGGCCACTCTGTACTTACAGAGTTTTAACACAAGTTTTAATATATGCTCATTTAAGAGATTTGTATTCTTTCAATTAAATCAGTCTTTAGCTGTGCATTTAAAGTCAACAGTCATTTTGGTCCTTTTTGACTTTGACATGTCTGTGTGTCATATGCTATGCCAATGTGAGAATTAATACATTGGCCTCGTTTTCTCATTGTCTTCCTTTCATCTCGCCTTTTAGGAAGCAAATTCAGGTTGTACTTGCTGCTCAAGTAGTATTTTATTAAAAGTTCAGGTTTAAGATTAAACTATGCCTTTAATTTTTTTTAATTCCTTTGTGTTGATTCCAAATTAATTTCCAAATTAATTTTGTGATTGAGTATTTACTTCATGATTTATGCATTAATTTATAATTATATGTTTTAATGTTAGATGTAATTAATCGTGATTGATTACATACATTTATAAGATTAAGTAGTTATTTTTTTTAATTGTTTCCCAGCCCTAATATATAGCAAGTATTAAAGTTTTTGCAGATGCCAATGAAGTTGTGATTGCTCTAAGATGGCAGATCTTCCGATCTTTGGGGAAGGGGTTCGTCCAAGCAAAAGGATACCAGAAGTGACATCAGTGGTGGTAAAACCATCAATCTTCTAGTCTGCCGTGATGGGAAAAGAAGAGACATTAGTGCACAGCACCAACTCCTGGATCAGTGGACTATTACCATCACTAGAGCCCTTAAGTAGCCCCCTCTGCCCTTACATGAACACTTAGGGAACACATTCAGGGCTCTAATAAGATAAGCAGCACCACTCCATGCCATGTGGTGGCGCAGTTGTTAATGTGTTCTTTCCATTCCTCTGCAGTTATGAAGAATAACCAGAAGCTGACTGAGGTCACGTCCTTCGGTTTTCCTGGAAATTTTACCCCTTCCAGAACCTAGTATACATACCCATCAACCACTGGAAGAAGTTGCTCATTGATGGACCAGACAGGATAAGAAATAAAGTTCCTACTTTTTGCTTTTCACAAGCCTGATACCTTAAATAAACTGGCTGAGGCCTTTCTACCTTAGAACCATTATTTCTTTTTCCTTTTCCCATAATGAAATGAAGTTTCACTGCAGAGGTTCCCTAATTTCTTTCATTTATCTTGTTATGTAGTTTTACAATATTAATATAAATAAATGCATATCTAGCTATTCATTCAGCAATTATTAAATTTACTTAATCAATTTAAAACTGGTTCCTGTTCCTTTGCCTCTGGATTTAAGGCAGGAACCAATCATGGGGAAGAAACACTTAGCCACCATTGCCCATTGCACAATTTAGAGTCATCACTTAACCTGACATACAAGTCTTTGAGAACGAATGAGTTGCTTGTGGAATTCAAACCCAGGCCTCTGAAGCTGTGAAGCAGCAGTGCTATATATTGTTGACATCATACAGATATTTATTACAGTTTTATACATACACAGACATATTGCACAGTGTCTGTATATTTCAGACAATGCATTCCTAGAAATTCCACATCTACCTCTCATTATGTATGCTTTACTGAGTCTGTTTCCCAGATCAGGGTTAAAGAAGTATTCAGTGTGGGTGCTGCAATATTACTTTATGCATTGCACACATGAGATTAACATTCTTTTAGATGCTTAACTTTTCTCTTGAGATCACATAGCATAAAAGTTAAGGTTACTTAGAAAAAACAACACCATATTTTCCTGTCAACCTTCGCCACTGGGAATTTCAGACGTCTTTACATTTTTCCCCCTCTGATTCTTTATTGGCCCAAGGGATACATGTTTACGACATGATTTACTTTCTGTGTGTCTCTGTAAATTATTGTAATACTTGCTGTAGCTGCTAAGAAAACTCTCCCATTTGGAAACTGTGTCCCACTTTCCCAAAGCTGAAGGAATATTTTAAACAAAGAAACTTTATCTGAAAATTAAATTATCTGTACATCACAACGAACAATAGCTGTATTTTCATAAATGACCGAAAGGAAATATTATTGTGTTTATTAACAAAGTACATATATATCTTAAATCCTTATAAAATCTCAACAATTTAAAATCATTAAAAAGTAATTACTATGCCATTAAAAATAAAATATATTCAAAATTCTATGTCTAAGCTTATTTTTGTCTTTTGGATCACTTAAAGATTTTACAACTTTTTCAAATGAAGCAATGATAACCTTCAATTATTCTTTTATTGCTTCACAAATCTAGATCTGGCTTTGTATCCTGTGCCAGTGTCCATCTCTGTGGCATTTTCCTCCTAAATGCAAAAAGATGTGATTGTTAGGTGAATTCCTTTGAAAATGGCAGTCTTTTCCAGGTTAGTTTCTGCCTTATGTCTGATATTTCTGAAATGAGTCCTAACAGCACAGGACGTGAATTGTTTTATGTGTGTTTGAGAATGTTATCTTATGTCATGTTAATGAGAACAATTAATTTATCTCTTTTTCTTTCTTTTCTTCTTTCTTTCTTTGCCTCTGCTTAGCAGTTTCCTCAGGGTGATGTCCCCTCTCGGCTGCTTGTCTTCTCTGAGAAAGCAGCAAAAAGGGTCTCAAACTTGGAGCCATTAGGATACAGAACATCCTTCTTTGGCACTGTGACAAAGGCGGTTCCATTTCACTCCATTAGTTAAAAGGATTGTTCTGCAATCCAAAGCCCCAAAATTCAGTCAGGTGTGGACCACCAGGGGGCATACCAGCCACCCTACCTGACACAGACAGACGTGAGACACAACTTCTGTCCAGCACACATGCTTTAATTTCTTTTCCGTGTGGGCAATGCTTTCCCACATTCCCCATGCTCACAGCACAGTCATTACAAAGCAAAAAAGCAAACGGAGACCTTTCTTCCTTCTCTGCCACCTCCACTCCTCTCCCAGCAAGCTTCATTTACCTCCTCCCGACTTTGGCTCCTCGAATACAGTGAGGCGGGCCCTTTTATAGGGCACTAAGAAGTGCTCCCAGATCTTCTTCCAGCAACACTTCTGGGTGTGGTGGAAGTGCTGCAACCCAGGGCTCAGAAACTGTCCAGGCGCCCCTTGGCTGTGCCCTCTCATGTTCCATGGGGAGGTATTGCCCTGAATATACCCTTTCCCCCACTCCTTCAATTACATAGGTGTCACGGCAGGGCAAGGGCCACGGCCATCTGCCACACAGGGAACGAATGAGTATAGTAGCCAGAGCTAGGTTAAGAGAGACAGAGAATGAGAGGGAGAGTCTGATGTTGTGTAAGAGGTGCTCTTCGATTCAGAACCCCATTGTGCCAAAAGAGGTCTGCTTTAGTACATCAAGCCAAGATGGGTGGTCTGTAGTCCAATGCAAGTTTAAGACCTGTTCCTGTCATCTCAGGGAGAACAAGCAGCTAAAAGTGAGGTGTCACCCTGAGCAAATTCCTCAGTGGAGGCACTACTGTAGTATGGTTCTTGCCCAACAAAATATACAGTATATTGAGTCTGCCCAAATTTAAACAATGAGAAATGTGAAATATGAGAAGAATAAAGATTTGTTAAGCATAAGTCAAGACACCTAAACTAAAGCTGATATACAGAACCATTTCAGTAAGTGCAGGACTGTTAACCTTGTACAAACTGTTTGTATTATCTATAGATACAGTGGTGTACAAAGTTATTGTGTTTAGTTAGACAGATGATCAAAATAGTTGAAGCAGTTAGGGATCATTTTGCAAGCAATAATATGGAGGAACAAAAGAGCAGAAAGGCAATTCTAAGTTTAAAGCAGTCATCCTACTTAAAATTCATTTAATTTAGTTAAAGCAATCCTGGACGTGCTACCAATCCATTGCAGTGCACTATCATGATCACATTCACTCAGATGGGGCCAGTTTAGAGTTATTAATTGACATAACATGTACATCTGTGTATGGAAAACTAGATTATATCCCAGATAGACACAGGGAGAATGTGCACATGAGTAAAAGTGCCAGTGTGAATGCAGTCAATTGTAGCTGGGAAAAGTGATATAAAAACGCCTCACATTGAATGCACCAACTGAACATTGTTGTAAATCGGGCTGCTGTTATATGTATTTTGTGTTTTACTGTTGGTTCGTTAATTTTCAATGATTCATTTTATCATCTTTATGGTATTTCTGTTGGTTTTATATGTGATGTTATACTTCTGTTTTGCCACTCTAAATGTACTGATGTTTCATGATCTTTGTGAGTGAAGCCCCAAGAGGTGGGACCACCCTGACATCACCACTCCTGGGCACTCCAAAAAGCTATTTAAACTAAGTGAAAAGGCCTGGGAGTGGGAACCATTGCCTTTTGTTGATATTGTTGAAAGTTTTTTGTTATTCTGTCTTGAATTTTAAGGTTATTGTCGATCTCTGACTTTGGTTTTTAAGGATTCTGATTCTGCACTTTATGGGACTTTGTTTGCGTTAGGACTATCTGTTAGGCAACTCCTTTGTGCCTATAGAATTTGTTTTTTCGTATATTTAGTTAATGAATCTGATTTTTGTAAAGATTTATTTCTTGCATTTTTTATACAAGCTGAAGGTTGCTGATTATTCTTCTGATTTTATGATCGATTTTTTGGGCTTCAAAACCCAACTTATATGTGAGTATATATGGTACATGCATAGATACAATATGGTATGAACACACCTGAAAGTCTTAAAAAGAAGAAAGTTTAAAAAGAGAAAACTTCTGATTTGGTGTTCACAGTCTCAATGAGGCATTATACAGGCATATTGCTATTTGTATAAAGCGGCCTCAAAAGCTTTTCCTGACACACTTCTGCTGAATAATTTGTTGTCTGAAAGTACTCAATGTTAGTGAGTCAGAGAATGTGCAACCTTGTTCATAATGGCTTTCAGTTTTGTTTTCTTTCTCTCTTCCTCTAATACCTCTAGTGGTGGAGAGTGTGCCCCATAACTGATCCTAGCCCTTAATTTAGGTTGTTTGTTTGGTGGGTCTCTTTTGATGATAACCTGTCCAAAATACCACAGCATATAAAATCACACTGGCCATCCCATAGTTGTAGAAGATGTGAAGGATTTCACTACCCACATTAAAGGAACACAGTCGCCTTAAGAAAAAAGAGCCTGCTCATCCCCTTTCTTGCATAATTCCTCTGTGTTATGAGACCAGTCCAACCTGTCATTGATGTGGACCTACAAGTACTTGTAGGAGTGTCACCACCTCTACATCCACTATTTGAATAGTGACTGGACATTGGAGCTGTTTGGTGTGGCAAAACTCAGTAGCCCTTTGTCTTTGCTGATGTTAAGTTGGCGACAATTCTCCCTGCACCAAGAAATAAAGTTCTCCACCTGACTCCAAATACTCTGTCTCACCCCCCTTTTTAATACAACCTATAAGTGCAGAATTTCTATAAATGAGATGACCTGGTGTTATATTTATAGTCTGAGGTGCACAAATTGAAGAAAAATGGAGGCAGGACTGTTCCTTGTTGTGCCCCAATGTTGCTCACATCCATATCAGAAACACAGTTCTTGAGTCTCACAAAGTTCGACATACCCAACAGATAGTCCATTATCCATGACATCACAGGGTCATCAACCTGCATATCTCTGAATTTACTCCTTAACAAAGATAGGTGAGTGGAGAAATCAAAATAACGTAATCCTCACAATGCTGCCAGATTTGGCCAGGTGAGTATAAGCCTTGTGGAGCAGATAGGTAATTGCATCCTCCAATAGGCAAACTGCAGTGGATCCAGGTACCGCAAAAGGACTCATTTTGTCAAGGGCCAGCCTCACAAAGGTCTTAATGATGTGAGGTGTAAGTGTCACTGGTCTATAGTCATTGGGTGAAGAGGCACCTGCCTCCTTTGGAGCAGGAACAATGCAGGATGTTTTCCACATCAGTTACACTTCCCTTAGGGACAGACTGAACAGGCGTCAGGGGGTACTATAAAGTTGGTCAACACAGGCCTTAAGAAAAGAGGCCTGATTCCATCTGATCCTGTAGCTTTTTCTGTGTGTAGCACCCTCAGTTGTCTCCTTACTTGGTCTTCAGTAATAGACAGACCATACTGATGGTCAGCGGTGGACTCATCACTTTCCATTTCAGTTCATGTGGCAGGAACTGTTGATGTAGTGGGGATGTTAAGGGAAAATTTGTTTTTTGGAAAAAGGTGACAATGGGAGAGAAAATATATTAAAAAAAACAGTTCATGATGGTAGCTTTTTCCACATTCCCTTGTAGCACATGAGCCTTGAAATGTTTGAGTCCAGTAATTGTGCCCAGTCCTTTCCAGACATTTTTATTTTATTCTGAGTGAGTTTGCTTTCTGTTTCAGCTTTGTAAGCTTTGGTACCTTCACTTTGCCTTTTCTTAAAAAAGCTTTTGTTAATGCTCGTCAAAGCAGGTGCTATACTGGCAAAAAATAGCCACAAGGACAAAATAGGATGAAAAAGATTTATCTAAAGACACAAACCGCAACAAACTAGTTCAAATCCTCAATCTAATACTCAGAAATCAAAATCAATAACAAAATTCAGAAAAACAGAATATCAAATGAAGGGCAAATATTTATTAACTCCAAACAGCACTCAATAACAAGCTGAGGGAAACCATCTCCAACAACAATAATAAGATTTATTTGTATAGCACATTTTGAAACAAATGATGTAACTCAAAGTGCTTTACAAAGAAAGAGAAAAAAGACAAAATATAAAAAATAAAATTAACATAGAATAAAAGTAAGGTCTGATGGCCAGACAGGATAGAAAAAAAAAATTTCAGACAGCTGGAGAAAAAAACAAAATCTGCAGGGGTTCTGAGGCCACGAGACCTCCCAGCCCTCTCTAGGCATTCTACCTAACATAAATTACTTATATAAATTAATCAATCAGTCCTCACGGTTTTCAGGCTTCACGTGGAAGAACTTGATGATGATGGTCATGTGGACCTCTGGCCTTCAATCCTTCAATGTAGGGACTGCACGGTGCTTTGATTGGGTGGTGGTGGCACCAATCACCAAAAAAAATGGAAAAAGAACAGCAGAGAAAGTAGGAGTTAGTACGGATTTTGGAGCCACCAAGAATGATAATGATAATTAAATGCATATATAGAATATCAGAATTAAACTAAAATGAAGCTATGAGAAAGCCATGTTAAAGTAATGTGTTTTCAGCTGTTTTTTAACACTAGAATTACCAGAGCCTATGAAAAAAACTCGCAAATCCGTCCCACCTTAAATCCATCCATCCATCCATTTTCTAACCCGCTGAATCCGAATACAGGGTCACGGGGGTCTGCTGGAGCCAATCCCAGCCAACACAGGGCACAAGGCAGGAACCAATCCAGGGCAGGGTGCCAACCCCACCTTAAATCGCTTCTTAAAATCATTCACAGCTCTCCACCAGCGTCTTTTGTCATCTAAATGTGCTGATAAAAATCAGGCTGCAAGCAGCCGGCTATTCCATCCCCCCACTGACTTAGAGCGTGCACAAACTTCTCCCAGCCTTGATTGATTTTCTGGGAGTGAAGTGGAGTTTTAGAGTGGAAATAATAGATTGTTGCTTGGAACTCACGCATTTCATGTCTGTTCCGTTTCTAGAGGAATCTGTGTAAACACATTGTTAAAACAGAAACGTTTTTTTATATTCTACTAGTAGATGACAAAATGTAGGCATAAACTATATAATGTATGAAGCCTGAAGTATCACAGAAATACTTTCACAAAAGGTAAAAATCTAACACAATTGCGCTTTTATTGAAAAATATAACTGCAGAAACAAAAAGCCGCCTTAACATGTGACATTGACACCTGTTGATTATCACTTTTTTTTTTAGTCAGTTTTATTATCTCAGCCGCGTTCACGAGCACAAACACACCCCATCCCCGCGTCTGACACTGCTGTTTTCACATAGACGCACTGTAAGAGAGGTAAACTCAGCTCCCTTCTACATCGGAGCAAGAATGCACATTACCTTTATTTATTTACTTACTTCCTAAAGCCTAAAGTCACAAGTAGTGTGCAGAGGGCATGCTCAAAAATGTGTGTAATGCCACGAAAAGTGCCTGCTGACACTTTAGTAAGCAAGCAATGGTATGTGCATTCTTGCTCCGATGTAGAAGGGAGCCGAGTTTACCTCTGTTATAGCACGTCTATGTGAAAACAGCAGTATTAGATGTGGTGGTAGGGTGTGTTTGGGCTCGTGAACGCGGCTGAGATAATAAAACTGACTAAAAAAAAAACCAAAGCTAACCTTTACAAGCATCATAAATTATACCGGCTGTTACAGAGTGAAATCAAATTATGTTTTTATTCTAAAATAGTAAGACTAAGAGCAGTTTACTTCTCAAAATGGAGTGGTGCAGGATCGAACTCATGACCATTTAATTTCCAGTCGGCAGCTGATTCTATTGCACCACAGAGGCAGTGATAATAAATGGGTGTCAATGTCGCATGCTAAGGCGGCTTTTTGTTTCTGCAGTTATATTTTTGAATAAAAGCGCAATTGTTGTGTTAGATTTGTACCTTTTGTGAAAGTATTTCTTTAATACTTCAGGCTTCATACATTATATAGTTTATGCCTACATTTTGTCATCTACTAATAGAATATAAAAAACGTTTCTGTTTTAACAATGTATTTACACAGATTACTGTACTGTAGAAATGGAACAGACATGAAATGCGTGTGTTCCAAACAACGATCTATTATTTCCACTCTAAAACTCCACTTCACTCCCAGAAAATCAATCAAGGCATGAGCTGGGAGAAGTTTGTGCACGTTCTAAGTCGGTGGGGGATGGAATAGCCGGCTGCGTGCAGCCTGATTTTTATCAGCACATTTAGATGACAAAAGACGCTGGTGGAGTGCTGTGAACGATTTTAAGAAACGATTTAAGGTGGGACGGATTTACAAGTTTTTTCGTAGGCTCTGGTAATTCTAGTATTAAAGTGCTCCACTGTATTAGCCTGGCAAATTCCTATCAGTAAGCTATTCCAGACTTTAGGTGCATAACAGCAGAAGGCCGCCTCACTACTTTTTTTAAGTTTAACTCTTGAAATTATAAGCAGACACTCATTTGAAGATCTAAGGTTATGATTTGGAGTGTAAGGAGAAAGGCATTCTGAAATATAGAATGGAGCAAGATTATTTAAGGCTCTGTAAAACATAAGCAGTATCTTAAAGTCAATTCTAAATGACACAGGTAACCAGTGTAGTGACATCAAAACTGGAGAGATGTGTTCGGATTTTCCTTTCCTAGTTAAGACTCTAGCAGTTGCATTCTGCATTCGTTACAATAAATTAACGTCTTATTTGGGTAGTCCTGAGAGGAGTTTGTTACCGTAATCTAGCTGACTGAGCATCTAGCACCTCCAGTAGAATATTAAGTTGGAGGGTAGTCCCCAAAGTATGATGTCATGGTGGCCCTAGCTCTTCGGGCTCCAAACACATAACCTGTGGCAGGCAGGCAAGCAGTGTGGTGTAGTGGTGAAGGCTTTGGACTTTAAATGCCGAGTTTGTGTGTTCAGATCCTGCTACTGACACTGTGTCACCCTGAGCAAGTCACTTGACCTGCCTGTGCTCTAATGAGAAAACCAAAAGAAATGTAACCACTGTATCATAAATGTTGTAAGTCGGCTTAGAAAAAATAGTCAGCCAAATAAGTAAATGTAAACATAAAATAAGGAGCATATATAAACTTAAAGACACATAAATACTAAATAATAACAAATCAGAGCAGAAATTACACAGAAACGATAATAAAGAAATTATTTATAATATAATAATATTTTTTATTATAATAAAAAAAAATCAAAAATAACAATTCTAAAAAACAAAAACAGCAGTAAAACAGAAAATGCATATAAGGCAGGTGATAAACCGTGACTGAATTTACCAGGAGTTAATTTACACCAGGTTCTCTGCAGTCATAAGTCGTCAGCCAAAGTTGCTACCAACTTCACTAAAACTAAAACCATTACATTTTTTACTTAGTGAGCTGCTGAACTGGTCAAATATGATAAAAAAAAAATCATTTTGTACCTGTAATTTGCACCACCAGTTTTAGAGTTTGCACTCCAATCCAAAATCAGTTGAATATTAGTAACACAAATGGCTTCCTATGGCCAACCTAGTTCAACAAAGGGCATCTGCATGTGAAAGCACGATTCAATGAATATCAGGTTCACCAGACCTTCAACAAGTTGGAGGAAAATTGCACAATATGTTGCTCTGATGCACACTGCTCAGCTAAATAAAAGTACAGATCAGATCAAGCCATTGATTAAGCAGGTATGTTGAATAAGTTAATATGTTTTATTTAAAGGATGCCATAATTCATCAGACAAATGGTCATAGACAGCATAGAAAACAACACAGAGTTCTAGAAAAAGACATGCTCAAAAACAGGAAATTAAAACAGGTACCAAATTTGAAAAGTAATATATAAAACATTAAACAAGAGGAGTTCAAATTAACATATTGAAAAGTTTTGAAATATAATGCTCAAGCAAAGACAATCTGTGCTCCCCTTTGTCTAGTGATTGCTGGGCAAAAGCACTGCATAGTAAAAAAACATTGAGGAGCTTCAGAGGACAAATGATATACAGATTGGGGGGGCTAAGGGCAAAACCCTGACAAATCTTGGAAATAAAGGAGGGACGAGGGTGGGGCACCAGCCTGATCATCACGGCCAAGCTGCACTTGTCTCTATGTGAGTGTTAAAGCAGGGCCTCTGCTGTCCAGCTATTACAAGGTACAAGCCCTCCATTACCTTACCTAAATGTGTAAGTGACAAAGTCACAATGGACTTTCTCTCATGCATAATTTTCTATTACATTAAACTATACGTGGCATATTATTTCTTCTAGAAACAAGATCAAAGCAGATGTGCAAAAAAGATCAGATTATCAAGCATGTCTAATTCCACGACTGGAAACAATAAGGCATTTTTTGGCTAAAAATACTTTATTATTTGATTCATTGTATTAATCTACAGTATGTGGAATTACATTAAAGATTTTGTAGAAATATTAAAAAAAAAACATCTTAAATAATGCCTCACATAATCAGCATTTATCATGCCTATTACATGAACTGGGTCATAACATGATTATTTTTTTAATCCCTTTTTATTAACATGTATGGTTTTTCACAGCCAGGAAAACCTTTCACACAATTGGAAATGATATAATAGAGCGGATTATTTATATTCATTCACTTAACCTTTTTTTTTTTTATTTTCACAGGATTTACTTGGCAGCAGAAAACTCATTATTTGTTTGCATCTAAATTCACTTGCTGTGGTTGAAAAAGAAAGAAAATATATAAAAAAAAAAAAAAAGTAAACCTCATCTCAAAATGTGCAATTGTGAAGATTTTGTCACAGTTTGTATTCATAAAGTTAATGTTTAGGTTATATGCAGGATATTTTGGTTTGGAAAGCATTATGTGGAGTGTAACAAGTATAGCGAAACAAAGTTATTCTTTTTTTTATGCACAACGCCTATAAAAAGTACTCAACCCCTTGGACGTTTTCACATTTTGTTATCATACAGCACTGAATGAGAGTAATTTACTACTTAATTACATTTAAATAGCGCTTTTCTAACCCACTCAAAGCACTTTACATAGATAGTGAGGAACCACTTCAAACCACAAATGTGCAGCAGCCACCGGGAAGATGCGACAGCAGCCATGACAGTCTTGAGTCTGTGCACAGGTCTCTCTGACTCTATTAGCTTTGCACATGGGGACACTGCAATTTTTTCCCCATTCTTCTTTGCAATCTCTGTCAGGCTGCTTGGGGATCATGAGTGAATGGCCTTTTTCAACACCAGCCAGAAATTTCACTGACTCGGCTACTCCATAACACTAACACTGTTGTGTAGCCATTTGTGTGTAACTTTGGGTTAATGATTGGAGTTGTAATCTTGCTTGAAAACATGGTGTTAAGTCTGATGGCCAAATCATCAGACCATTGAACCTTCTTTTAGCTGACATTAGAGCCTCCAATGTGCCTTCTGGTAAATTCTAGCCAAGATGTAACGCATTTTCTTTAATCTTTGTTCCATTCCCATTAAGAATCCACTGGTGGAGCTTTTGGCCAACAGTTGTTGTTTGCACAGACTTCAATCTCAATCACTGTAGCTTGTACCTTCTTCTGTGCTATCAGAGGTCCATTGTTGGCCTCCCTTATTAGTCATCTTGCCCAAACACTCAGTTTCTGTGGACAGCCTGCTGTAGGCAGATTAACTTCTAATGAATTTAAGGGGAATAAAATGAATGACTAAGCTTGGTCCATGAAGTACTGCAGTACAGCATTTCATCCTAAGCAAAAACCTGTTTTAACTGGACCCGTGCTGGGTATTGTTTTAACAGCTTTTGGTTAAATCAACCCCAATAGGGTTTATTCAGTTTTCACAGGGATTTTTTATACAATAATGAATAAAGTTATTTTGCTGATTTGGTTACCTCTGCTATCTTACTTCTGTTAACATGCCTTCCATATATTAAACCCTTATGAAATAAGGGTTTTGTGGCATTGTTGCACCTAAATTACCTACCCGAAAATAAACCACTATTTCTCTGCTTATTTAATAAAAGAGCTGCACATCGCTGAAAAATAGTGAGTACAACACTCCGAACTTTTAAAGGAAAGTTTTTATATGATTTAAAATCTTTGTTTACACCAATAATAACTACTTAAAACTCAAAACAAATTGGTGCTTTAGGGGTTTCCTTTCAGTACATAACCAGGGCATTGTATCATACACAGCCCTGGAATGAAGTTTCTTTGCTGTCCCAGTCGGTCATTTATCATTGTGCAAAGTTTAGATGTCAAATCCCATAGCATTACAAAGTTATACTGTTTGGCACAAGATGTCCCTTTGTTTGGAAACATAGTGATCCTTTTTTGGAAATATTTAGTCTCATGCAACTAAACAATTTCTCAAAAGAAGTAATGCAGTAGTAGTTATATTTTTTTATTTTTTACAAAAATGTATATGATCACACACCCTATACTTTATATCACTCTGAAGCAACAAGTAAACAATTTACAACTATATACATGGACTTATGTAATCATCCAAACCTTAACTTTCAAAATTATTTTTCATGCCAGTCCTTGAAACAATTTCTATTAATGACTGGATATACAGATAAAGCTTACATTTTGTACCCTAGATTGTTGTTTTTGTACTTCTCTTGCGGTTGCCCCACAGAAGTTCAATGCATTTTTATTTATTTATCTTTCTTGTTGCCATTTGCTTTTTTCTTGCATTTCACAGAAGTACATACAGTATATTTTCATACCAGTGCTGAGTTATGGGAGTGGGGACGATACTTTTGCTGGCAGCCCTGTGCACAGGGCAGGAAACAGACACACTCACATAAACCAGTGTTCCTCAGCCACTTTTGAGTCAGAGGTGGCAGTCACGGGGTGACAAGCGCATGAGACTTGTTCACAGTATAATCTGCCCCACGCCCTGCCACTGCCAACATCAACATCAACGAAGGGATCAACAGATCTGTGTGATCTTTTTAAATCTGTTTCTAATCACAACAACAACATTTATTTCTATAGCACATTTTCATACAAACAATGTAGCTCAAAGTGCTTCACATGATGAAGAAAGAGAAAAAAGACAAAATAAATAATTAAAATTAGGCAACACTAATTAACATAGTATAAAAGTAAGGTCCGATGGCCAGAGAGGACAGAAAAAAAAAACTCCAGACGGCTGGAGGAAAAAAAAAAAATCTGCAGGGGTTTTCCAGGCCACGAGACCACCCAGCCCCCTCTAGGCATTCTACCTAACATAAATGACCTCAATCAATCCTCATTGTATTCAGGGTTCACATGGAAGAATTTGATGATGATGGTCATGTGGACCACTGGCCTTTAATCCATCAATGTAGGGACATCACGGTGCTTTGATTAGGTGGTGGTGACGCAGATCACCACCACAAAAAACAGAAAAAGAACAGAAGAGAAAGTAGGGGTTAGTACGGAGTTTGGAGCCACCATGAATAATAATGATAATTAATTGAATATAGAGAGCATCAGGATTTAACCAAGATGAAGCTATGAGAAAGCCACATAAAAGTAATGTGTTTTCAGCAGGTTTTTAAAGTGCTCCACTGTATTAGCCTGGTGAATTCCTATTGGCAGGCTATTCCAGATTTTAGGTGCATAACAGCAGAAGGCCGCCTCACCACTTCTTTTAAGTTTAGCTTTTGGAATTCTAAGTAGACACTCATTTGAAGATCTATGGTTACGATTTGGAGTGTTAAGGTGTAAGACATTCAGAAATATAAGATGGAGCTCACTTTACTAAGTGCTTGCTTCATAATCCAACCTGAGCACTAAAGCTGCACTTTGGTTTTATTACCTGTTTGTAATTGTTTCTGACTTCCTTTTTAGGGGCAAGCACAGTTACAATTGGGATAAAAAATATCTAACTGAAAACTGAAAGAGCATGACTTAATAAATTAACATAGGGAGAACATGCAGCAGAGAGCTTGCATCTGGGTATGGCAATTAAACAAATCATGTGTAGCATCGTGGCCTTCATCAAATGTTTTGTTTTGTAAAGAGTCAAAACTGTGATCAGAATCTGACTTAAGCGTAGTCTTTGGCTGGTCAATAATGTAAGTATATAGACATTTCTGTCTAATAGAGTACATGAAAGTAACACAATAAATGCTCTGTTTTAGTTGTGTAAAAATTAGGGAAGCACTAGTTACACATGATTAGATAATATACTGGTTTAACAACTGTTTTTTTAATATGGAAATAAATTGTACTGATTAAAAGCTAGATATGCATGCAAACTTGTGTGGTATTAACATAAAGCCTTACTTTAAAGGCACCACATATGACAAGTATACTCCCTTAGGTGACCCTAGCCAGCATGAATAATTCACCGCAAAAGGTGGATAAAGGGCAAAAAAGCAAAACAAAAAAGCACTTTCACTGTGTGAGTTTGAAAGTTCAAGAGGAGGACAACACACAATCAATTAAGTTCAGCCATTTAAACCTGGTCAAACACTCCCACACGCTTGCATTTCAAGCAATCCATCCTCTGCAGCAACACTGTATAGAAAGACCTCTGATCAGATTAGACAAAAATGATACATGATTGTAAAATCCTGGCTTACTGAGTTGGGATGCTATATCTATAGGAGGTGCAGCTACTCTGCTTTTTCATTCATTCGACACCTTTTCTTGTCCCCCTCTCTCTCTTTCTCATCCTGCACTTTTGGCTTCATTATTTGGCAACACATCTTCCCTGCCAGAAAACAATCATCCTTTTCTTTCGGAATCACATTCAGTAGCAACCGACACCTCGTTGTGTCAACAGCAGCTCAAAATGGTGGTGCCCTCAAGCACAAACCCAAAAAAATGTAACGGGAAACATCCATTAAGAAAGCTAAAAGAAGTGCTCAGTGAATTTTAAAATATACAGAATAATAGCAAGCACGACCAATCTTTATCTCATCTAATGGGTATATCCCTTTATTTGTCCAAAAAAATGTTAGTATTTTAGCCCTGCCATATCCCTGTCTTTAAAAATGTATGAAGCAGCTAACACTTACATTAACACTTTTGCCATGGAGAAAGAGTTTATGGAAAAAATAAAAGATAAATGTACAGTATATGTTATTAAAGTGAATTTTGACTTTTAAAGTATTTTGTAATCCTTTTTGAGTTTGACTAGTGTTTAGGATTTGGCAACAGATATTTTGTCCATTTGGTTTTCAATTTATATTTGGCTTTAGACTTAACACTTAACATCTCCTCGTCCATTTCTGAACATTCCTCTGCTTAGTTTTGCTGAACACTCCATTTTTGTTTTGCTCTCCCTTGCTTTCTTGTTGACTTTTTTTTTTTTTTTTTTGTATTTTTAACTTTGCCTTTATCTATTAAATTTAATTTATAGATTCCTTAATGAGTGATTACTGACAGGTGCTTAATTAAGAGCAGTCACCTGAATGGAGTATTTAAACCCACCTCATCCAGCCTAAATGAGCTGCGCTTTGCTTGAGTTCCTGCTCCACTGCCCCCTCTTTTGACAAAAAAGTTTTACAATTTAGAATTTTTGGAGTTTTTTTTTTATTCTTCTTAACCTTTTTGGGAAATTTATTTTTGTGATTAGGATTCTTTTGTAGGCCTGTGTAGTAGGTTTTGATTTAGAATTTTCCTTAGATCTTTTTGTTTAGCTGTCTCTCTTGATAAAATTAAGGCTCCACTATTTTTCTTTGAATCAGTAAATAATGTTGCTATAGTTTTTGTTGTTCACTTTGTTTTACTTTTTTGTGAATTTTGCATTGCTTTTGGAGGTGCATTTTTATTTCTTGATTATTAAAACCTTATTTTTTTAATATGTGTATTATAAATTTCTGATTTTGACGATTTTGCGCTTTGCCATTGGGGCCAATCAAACACGGGCAAATTTGGAGTGTAGTCTATGGTGGCTCAACTCAGTTCTCTGGCCTGACAGCTGTTATATACTAACCAGTAACGCAGCACTGCACAATAATGTGCAGTGAATACACTTGACTTGGGCATTTGTTTGCTCAGAGGTTGATGCCCTTGCTATTTCCGGGTCAGCTCTTCTTTTCTCCACCCTTCTCTTCTTTCGTCGGCATCTTTTCGCATTAAAAGTGATTAAGTCAGTGGTTGTGTTGCAGTTACTTAGTATGTTTTCTTTAATTTTTCACTTAAGCTGGCACTTAAGTCTTCAATCTTCCTCAAGAATGATTTAAGATATGAAGAGGCAAAGGAAGTGACAGCGAAGGTGGTAGGGATGAGAACGGCGCCCGGACGCATGCGCCACACGCCACGTAGATTGGAACACCAGGCTCCAAAGTTAAAAAGAAAAGCAAGAAGTCATAAATTTAAAACTAGCAAAATGGCTCTGTGACAAAACAAAACAGCAATTTTGTATAGAGATTATCCAGGAGATTGGATGCTTTGAATACTATAACACCATCTAAAATGCTCAGTAGATATTGATATCATGCTGCATGGCCTCTGAAGCTATGCTCCTAAAGATAGTTGGTCGTTTCTTGATTGTTCTGTGAAGTAGATGGAATGGTATAGGGACCAAAGGAAGAAATATGTGTGTCAAATAACAAACCAAGCTCTTAACCAAAACAAAAAAAAAATAATTCTAAATCATAGTCAAAACTCAGTTCAGAAAAGTCTTGATACTAGAAAACTTAAAACAAACCACTCTTGCTAATTCACCATCGTTATCCAATCTTAAATACCCCTTACGCTGACTTTTTACAGTGATGTCACACACTGCACATTACTACACCAAGTTCTTTAGTGGCCTACACTTACATGTACTGTAACAATAACCCATCTGCCATTGTCTCTCTGCATTCCAGCTGTCCTTTCACTCCACTCTTGGGGAACATATTTTCTTCCCTTTTTTTATAAAAAGACAGGTTATTTCTATCTGAACTTCAGAAAAATTTCCAAAGGTACTTTAGAAGCTGACCTCTTTGGAAAATGTATCTTTCCTGTCTTCTCTGATTAAACCAATAACTGTGTTTACAATGCCCTTATCATTACCATTATCCATTTATTCATCAAATTCCTGAACCAATTACAGAGCCTTATGAAGTCACAGACTATACTAGCACACAAGGAAGAAGCCAACCTTGGATACAATGGAACTGCACTAGAGGATTTTGCACATAACTTAAATAGTAGGTTATTTTTTTACTCGTTATTTCCTTTAAAAAAAATATATTGAACATTCAGAGAACACCTTTGCTTAACTCAGTTTTGCACCTTGTCATCTTCCATTACTGACAACTATTTCTCTGGAATTCAAATTCTACATGGACGTATTCACAAAAAACTTTGTTTGAGAATGACCTGCTATGCTAGAATGAACATTTTCACATAGCTACAAACAGATTTTACACCTGCTGATGACTGTTAGTAGTATGTGTCTAAATTACAAATGCAGATACATTTTCGTTATACTGAGTAATTCATGAACATGCTGGTCATTTGCAATTGATTAGGATTCATCAGTCTAACCAGGCAGTTACAATCAAATCTGGGTTCAACAAGACAATCGTAAATCCAGTATGAGGACTTAGATAGATAGATAGATAGATAGATAGATAGATAGATAGATAGATAGATAGATAGATAGATAGATAGATAGATAGATAGATAGATGCAAATACCCTAAAGAACAAACAATTCATGGATGAGACCTGTTGCATGGTGAAGTTGCTTATTTTCTGGGCTGAAATAAAAAGGTAAGTCCAACTTAAAATGTTAATGTATAAGATTGATTCAAATGGTATAATGTATAATCTTTCCTTAATCCCATTTAGTGTATGCATTGTTCCATACTCCATGCTATCTAGATACTGTAAGTCCATTAAAAATGGCTGAGAAATATGATGTTTGTGATGGTTGCTTTTGAATTAAAATTATTCCAGATGGTTGAAATGACAAACTTGGTGCAGCAAATCTCAAAATCATAAAATTAAAATATCTTTGGAGTATCTATTAAAGAGCAAAACATGCCACCTGCTGTTAAAAACTAAGGTTTAATTATCAAAGTTAATGCCAGAGTACAATCCATTAATTTACAAGTGGATTCAGGACTATGAATGAAACAAAATCTATAAGAATTAACTACTACATTGAAAACTGGATTCAATTAAACTACAGATCTCTAAATATAACTCAAGATAAAAGGATGAGAAACTCGACAATTTATAGAAAAGTCACATATCTTCACAGTTTGAGCAGCTAAGGCTTTGTAAGACAGTGACAATAGCAGGAGACTTATGGCTATCGTTGAACACCAAAAACCATCACAGTTAAACATTACATTAACTGACACTAAAGATATGAAATTTCACAATCAACCCTGATTTAACAATGTAGTCGTTTGACAGCCCTAGTAGAGCATGTGCACATATAATCGGAATATTCTTAATAATAATAAGACAACTTTAGTTACACCTACTTAAGCTAAATATATTGATTTTGATTGCAAGATTATGGTTTCTTCAGAAAACGTAAAAAAAACCTGGCAGTTTAAAAGATATAGACCCTCCAAAGGGATCATTGAAACTTCAGAAATGTGACAAACAGAAGGATGACTGGAGTCCCAAAGAAAAGTTGTAATGAAATTGTCCAGAACACAGAACAGAAACAAGCGTTTAGTGGTGCAACAGAAAACAGGCTTCTAATATGGCGTCTTAGCCAACTAGGCTAAGGGACACGCATGAGCTGGTCAGTCAGTTCAGTTGCCCCAATGAGGCGGTTACTTGGAGCTGCAGAAACAAAAAGAAACTGCATGATTAGCCACTGTGACCTGCTCTCATCCAAGGGTGGTATTACACATCTAGAGTCTAGAAGGTGATCTTCAGAGGCCCATTTATGATATCATATAAGAACATAAAAGATAACAGATTAGCACATCACAATTCCATTTGTACATTTATTTATTTTAAACTTTTTTATGTTACATTTTGTGCATTAAGTAAATCATCATGCAGGTTAGTGAAAATGGTCTCACAAAGTTCTTTCAGTAAAAAACTAAATTTGGTTTGGTAATAGAAGGTTGATGTGCTAGTAATTAGAGAGTATCTCATTAATTTGTGAAGGCACTGCACTACAGTGACTATTAAAAGTATTCACTCCTTGAAAGGTTTCAAATTTTAGTGTTATACAACATTGGATCTAATTTGTCTTTTTTTATACTGACCAACAGAAAACTATTTTCTAAACGTCAAAGTAAAAGCAGATATGAGCAAAATGGTCCAAGTTAATTAAAAATAGAAAACACAAAACAATTGATTGTGTGAGTATTTACATCAGTAATTAGGAGATGCACCTTTGGCAGCCATTACAGCCTTGAGTCTGTGTGCACTGGTCTCTTTATCTCTCACTCTCTATCTTCTTTGCACATCCTGACAATGCAGTTTTTACTCCATTCTTCTTTGCAAAACTGCAGAAGCTCTGACAGTTGCATGGAGATTGTAGGGGAACAGCCTTTTGAGGAAGTCTGACCGAAATTGTGGCTTCAGTGTTTCCCTTACCGATTATTTCTCTCCGTGAATCTTCTTTGCTTTATATATATGTATATTTTTAAGAATGTGGAGATTGAAATAATATCTAAATGAAGAACTGTAAATATCAGTCTTCTTTTCCAATACATATGGTGGTGGCAGTAACAAATACCAGAAATGGTAGACTATCCACAACCAAAACAGGAATTGAAATCTAATTTGGTGAACCATGCCCATAACTGATAGAAAAATAAAAATGTCTAAAGTGTTATAAATATATTCAAATGTCTTGATAGATCAAGCCAGCATGTATATATATATGTCGTTAGATGGAGGTTTATTATAAATCAGTTTTGAATAGCTTTTAATTTTTTGCAGAATCATTTCAAACAGTAGCATGTTGTAGTCTGGCTTGTTAGCTTTGGCTTTAAATTGATTGAGGGACTTGCTTGGGCATCACTAGCAGTACATTAGGTATGCGACAGCTGCTCTTCATGCTCCCCAACTACTCCCCCAGCACATTTTGAAATAACCATACAGGAGGTGTAATAGGTGAGTCACCACAGCGAATCACAGCAACCTCCCAAGTGACACAGTGCAATGCCGGCAGACTGCTCATGTCAGCGCTGTAGCACCACCACAGCATGTCAGATTCGTACACAGGCAGCTCTCTCGCGGAAAGAAAAGAGACATTCGTCAATGTCTCATTGCCATCTGATTCTTGCCCTGGGAATTTGTGCTGCAAAGATTGTATCCAAAAGTCTAATAAAAAAAAATCTAAGGTGGGGAAAATCAAAGAAAAAGACGAGCCGTGATTTTTCTTTTCCTTTATTAGGCAGAGGAAAGGGTGATGTAAAATTATAAAACACACTCTGAAGTTAACTGTTAGTGTGATGACCTACGAGTCACAAGAAAATCTTAACAAGGTTGACAATTGAGATTGAATGTTAGTCTACAGGGAGAAGGTAGCGGAGTGGAGCGTGATGGAATCAGACTGTATTAAATCTCTTTTTTTTAACAGCGAATAAAATTTACCCTGCGTGGCAGTCAAGGTGCGGAAGCCCACAGCATCACCTAAAAAACGCTCCAATCACACCTTAACTTAATGAGCTCCTAAGAAGTTTGAAGATAGCAGTCACTCCCCAAGGGATATCAGGTAGAGTTTCAGTCATTCACAGCTGGGGCTGTCAGAATGGGGGGAGGGCAAGAAAGTAAAGAGTGGCATGGCAAATTTTTTGATTAAAAGAAAAAAGTAATTATGCATAGATAACTCAAACTAAAACTCAGTGATGCTTCAGTATCAAGACATGGCAAGACGTGGCCTTATCTTAAATGTGCATAGGCAATACCATGCAAAATGGTCATGGAAAATTAATTTTTAATGTGTTCAATTTATATGAGAAATTTTCTGCAAGTGTGTGATTTTTTTTTTCTCCTTGACTGAAATGCTACTTTAATATCAAAGATCCCCTAAAGGATTCTTTTTTTGTTTGTTTTAAAAAAAATGAAACTCGCATGTATTTTTAAAATCATATGTGGGGGTTGCAGCGTATAACTATTAAAATACACCTGATATTAAAGTGTGTAAAGTATGCTTATAATAATTATGCAAGACAGTTAGCCTATGGTGATAGGTTATGCTATTTTAATGTGTGCAGTTGGTCACAATTATATATGAGTGTTTCCCTATAAGCCACTAATTGTTAAATGATAAAATTATTATACTTTAAAAATATGAAAAAAATAGCAAATTGTGCATTCAGTTATTTCCATTTTATGTAGGATAACCTATTCTGTTAGGAACGTAGGAGCTTACATATTTTAACAACATAAAACATTTAGGTGCATTTGAGGGCTGTGCAGGCACTGTAGCCCTCAATGGACTGAGTTCAGTAGGTAGGGTGACGGGGACCAAAAGACTATCCCACCAGGATTGGGCAGAGGCTGAAAACAGGCCTGGACAGGCCACACACACACACCCATCTTCATATACAGTGACAATGTGCAACAGCCAATTAATAAAACTTAAATAATAATAAAAAAAATACTTTTCCTTCTATGCTTGAGCACTTTTGATTGTAGTAATTTTCATGAAATGGGACTTGCAAAAATTTTCAAAAGTTATGGCAAATGTTAGGAAATAACAAAATTGAAAAGCAAACTTTTATTACACTCAGATTGTAAATTATAGTGTCAGTGAAATATTGAATCATGATAATCTGCACATAATGGTGCTGTGAGGTTAGTTTGGTGTAATGTTAATACTAAGTAAATGTTAATTTACCTGTTGTGCCTAAAAGATTACATACAACTTCATTCATATCTAGATAACCTTTTGTTTTCCTTGCTTTCATTTTATACTTTTATGGTTAGGAAGATCATTTAATTTACCTATTATGACTGAAAGCTTCTAAGCGTAAAGAAAGCATAGGGGGGTGTGAGATGATATGCACTGGTTCTGTTCTAGTTATGCTCCAGCAGCTGGAAAGAGTTTATAAAGCGGAAACAATTTGCTGATGCAGAGGTTTCCACATGAGCCTAGTTGGACTTGCAGATGCAGAATTGCCTGTGCACGAGTAAACAGAAATTACCTGCTCATAGATGCAATCTGCTAGTGTTTCATTAACTTGTACTGGGGATCAGTTTGCCATCAGTAGCAGCTATCGGACGTGAAAAAGAAGAAAATATATAAACTAATGTAACCACTGTCAAAGTAAAATTAGATAGATAGATAGATACTTTATTAATCCCAAGGGGAAATTCACATACTCCAGCAGCAGCATGCTGATAAAAAACAATATTAAATTAAAGAGTGATAAAAATGCAGGTATAACAGACACTAACTTTGTATAATGTTAATGTTTACCCCCTCCCCGGGTGGAACTAGAGAGTGGCTTAGTGTGGGGGAGGAACAATCTCCTCAGTCTGTTAGTGGAGCAGGACAATGACAGCAGTCTGTTGCTGAAGCTGCTCCTCTGTCTGGAGATGACACTGTTTAGTGGATGCGGTGGATTCTCAATGATTGACAGGAGCCTGCTCAGTACCCATCGCTCTGCCACGGATGTCAAACTGTCCAGCTCTGTGCCTACAACAGAGCCTGCCTTCTTCACCAGTTTGTCCAGGCGTGAAGCATCCCTCTTCTTTATGCTGCCTCCCCAGCACACCACCGCATAGAAGAGGGTGCTCACCAAAACTGTCTGATAGAACATCAGCAGCATCTTATTGTTGATGTTGAAAAACGCCAGCCTTCTAAGTTGAAAGAGGAAACTAGTTTGTAGTTGAAGTTGGATAAAATGTTTCACTGTTTTAAGATTGATGAGTTTGCAGATTCACCAGTGGTGTTCAATGCAGGGACGTCTTAACAGGATCTTAGGCCCCTGGGCAAAGCCATGCACTGAGGCTCCTACTTACACAACCACTCAGCAAGTCACAACATACATAGATTAGCATGGGGCCCCTATGCACATGGGGCTCCCGGGCAACTGCCCAGCATGCCTATGCGTTAAGATGGCCCTGGTTCAATGGGAGATTTTGAAATTTTAAAACTTTGCAGGGCATGATGTGTTCGAGATATCTCAAATTGAACCGTTTCAACAAATGTAATTGAAGAATAAGTGTTCCATATTTCTAGAAAATCAGTCCGCGGGGCCTGAGCTGTTTCATGTGGACAGACAAACAGACATGGCTATCACAAGTATTTCATACATTATATGCGAACACACCTAAAAAGAATAAGGTAAACAAAAAAATTAGTGAGAGAGGGAGAGAGGAAACCTAATCCTGAAAATTTGGACGTTGAAATGAACAGGATACCACCTAGGTGTGAATGACAAGCTAGAAGCAGTTTATTAAAACAACAGAGCAAAATCCACTGCATTAGATTAACATTTAGTTCATATACTGTATTTTGTGAACAGGGGGGCTAAATGCAAGCCCTAGAAGACATGAACACTCCTCCAAAACCCCCTCTTTTAAATGCTGATATAATGGGAATAAATACAGTCTACCTCCTCTTTTCTCCCTTACTTGCTGGACTGGTGCTGCTGCTCTGCTCGCGTGGTGCTTCACATGCTTAAAAGCCAGAACAACACCTGTCCTTTTTGGCTGATTGCTTTGTCTCTCTCTCCTCCTCCAGACATCCACTGTTCCTGTTGCGGGTCCCACTCCTGACGTGCACCCCTATGAATAGGAAGATGTTTTTGCATTCTTTTAATTGAGGGACAGAACTGTCATCTCTGACTTAACACGTTTAAACTTTTGAAAGAGACATATGTTCGTTTGAAGTGTTTGAATAAAGTTCCTGTCTCTACAATCACCTGTGTTTCTGTGCAAATATGTGACCCCACCGTGACAATTTATGGAAAATCTAAAGGTTATTTTAACACTATAAAAGTACATTCAACACTGGTGATTTTGCAATGGCAGTGTTCCAGGGCTTGAGGAAGAATGATATGTAACTGTATTTTGTGGAGCAGGAAACCATTAGCCTTAACATCTGCACAGGGAAGGGGATAGCACCCCGACCCTCAACATGTCACCAGGATTTGGAAGTTCTTAATTCACATTTCATTACATAGACTTGGTTGTTTGTTGGTTAAACCTCACATTGTGTTGTGAATAAAAACCTCCAGTTTATTGAGGGTGTTATTGTACAATTTGTTCTGAGTTTATGCTAGTCCTAAAAGCTGTATTTTATAACTACAATTTTAAAAATATGATTTTATATGTGTTCCCTTATATAACACAATATACTGTATATTCTAACATAATTTGAATAAGCAGTATTTTTGTCTGTTTCATACATATTGTAGTAATAAAAATAACACTGCTTTATTTTCTGCTTAGCCTTTCTTATCAAGGAGGACTCTGTAGAGTATCCTCTAAGAACATATTGTATTTTCCATAAATAGTTTGCTTAAGCAAGGCAAAGAACAGGAAATCATGGCTATCCCAGTGACAGGCACAAAAGCATATTCTAAATTATAAAAAAATAGACTTCTTTGACAGGAAAAAGCCATTAAAGACTATTTACTCTGGTTGACAGTTGGGCATAATACTGAGAATAAATGTTCTTCCTTCTTTTCTAAAGCAGTTTTTACTTAGCCAAAAAAATTACTGATAATAGGCCCCACAAAACTGGCTTTAGAAGAGCTAATGCCATGCTTACTTTATATATACACAGTGGCCAAAAGCTTGTAGACACCGGACCATCTCAGCTTATTAACTAATAAGACTGGAAAAACTGGTTAGGCACCATCAGACCTTTCCTGAGAGTTCTCTTAGATTTTTAGATCTTGCTCTGATGTCTTCTTCTTGCTATTAGAGACAGTTTCTGTCCCCTCCTGGGTCATTGAAGTTATGTAGGAATTCCTGGGTATTTTTAAGGAATAAGAAGAAGCAGAAAAATACTAGCTGAGAGCAAAAAACGTGTAGCAAATATTTGATTTTGGATTGTTTCTACCTCAGCTAACTTTAAAAATAAGGAAGGCTGCCATTTTTCATCTTAAAATATACTTCAAATAATATTCTGACTGTGAAAAATACTTATGCCATTAACAAAGTACCTTATTTTTATTATTGGGTCTTCTTTCTGCCTTGAAACCTGTATTGCTAGGATAGGCTCTGGCCCCCAGCAACCCTTGAATTAAGTGGATATGTGAACTTTATGTTATGTTTCCATCATTATTCACATTACAGATGAGCAAAACTCACATACAGTTTTGTGAAATTTCCCCCAAAAATTCACTTTGCATGTGATTTTGCAATTGTGAAACACAAAACCGTAACAAATAGTACCATAGGTAACACCATCTAGTCAGTTTCCCCAATCCATTAGCCGATCACCGATGACCACATAGCCGGACCAATGGATTCTAGCAGGGACCAAGTGCTTACAGGTTTTTCCTTACCAACCATGCAACCCCTGTTAGCAATATTCATCTTCCATAGCTTGGCTGCTGAAGACCTCCATGTTGATCAGTGCAAAACATTGGTCATTGTACCTCATTTGGGATGTAAATGGGACCATGCTATCAGGCATGACCATCAAGTATCATTATAATGGCCCTCTGCTGGCAATTGGTTTTGAAGATGATGAGTGTCACAAGATGTCAGAGCCAACCCTACAGATAAAATGAACTAAATCTGGATGGAATGGCAGTTCAACTTATTTTAATTTTGTTTGACTGGTTGGTACTGCAGTGGGCTGGTGCCCTGCCCAGGGTTTGTTTCCTGCCTTGCGCCCTGTGTTGGCTGGGATTGGCTGCAGCAGACCACCGTGACCCTGTAGTTAGGATATGGCAGGTTGGATAATGGATGGATGGATGGAATTTATTTTTGCTAATTGCTTCCACAGACGGCCATGTTGCCACACATTATAGTCCTCAGACAATTAATCACTATCAATATAGTTCATTGCCTGCTGCCTGGCTGCAGAAGACTTCCACGTCTTGGGTGTAGCATATTGGCAATGGCCACTAAGGTGGTATTTTGGCCTTAGAACCTCTGGAGTTTTATTTTCTTGAGCATCCCATCAGCTGTAGTTTTTGTTTAATATCCTCCCTGGCCATTTGATTATACAGTATATTTTATGAAATTGTTAAGCACTTTGAGTTACACATTCCTTATGTGTTATATATTACTATTTTTTATTGTTGTGTGTTATATAAATACATTTTGATATAATTAGATACCAAAGTAACTGTGTTGATAGCCATACAGTATATATTAGATATCATTCTAGTTTATTTTAGCAATTCAAGAGAGGGTGGGGAGCATGCACCGGTATGGCACGTAACCACACCCACCACACGAGGAAACAGCTCAGGATCTTGGTTGGCAACCCCTCCAGGCAAACATGCATCCAGTCCCACCCTCCTGAAATGACCCTCTACCTACTGCAGCCAGTTGTTAAGTGGATGTCCCCTTGGCCTGGTCTGGCCACTCAGGTTCTCAGCATGAGGATCCTCCGAGCTGGGTCACCATCGGGGAATCATGCCACGTGGCCGTAGTGCCATAACTGACGCTCCCTCACAATGCAAGTAATGTGTCTCATTCAGAATTCAGTGAGCATCCAATCATTCAACACAAAGTCAAACCAGCAGTACCCAAGGATTCTCTGGAGAGACACAATTACAAAGTAGTCCAGTCTTTGTCTCAGGTCACTGAATAGCGTCAAAGTCTTGCAACAAAAAAACAAAACAGGAAGCACCAGGACTCTAAAGACTTGGACCCTTGTCCTTTCGCATAGATATCGGGAGCACCATGCCCCTTTCCAGCGACCTCATGCTCTCCCAATCCGTCTATTGATTTCATAGGAAGAGTCACTAGAGACATGAATGTCACTGTCAAGGTAAGTAAACCTCTAGACAAAGGTCGACACTCTCCCTGCAGACAGACACACTGCTGATTGATGTGCCTAAGAAGTCATTAAAGGCCTGGATCTTGGTTTTTATCCAGGACACTTGCAAGCCCAGAAACTCAGACTCCTCGCTCAGTCTCTCAAGAGCCCCAATCACAGCCTCCAATGACTCCACGAAGATCACTGCATCGTCGGTAAAGTCAAGATCAGTGAATCTTTCTTCACCAACAGATGCCTCACAGCCACTGGACCCCCAAAACCTTGCCCAACGCCCAGTCAATGCAAGCATTGAACAAATTAGGAGCAACAACAATCCTCTGACGAACCCCAGAATCAACTGGGAAAAACACTGAGGGTTACCTTAGCTACATTCAAAATGTGATCTATGACGTCTCTGAACCTGCTATGAGGAGACTGAAACAATCTCAGCAGCATTACACAGACAACAGAAGCCAACCTTGGGGGAGCTGCCATGCTATCACATGTCATCCAGTCATAGAAGCCAATATTAAGTCATCAAGCAACCTAACATTTATATTTTTGGTTCCCACATAGGAAGAATATGAAGATGCTACAAGATGGTTCAAATCAAGTACCAATCATAATTGGTATCATTATTTTCTGACCTTATGAAACAGGATGGGTTAGTTTCAGAGTGATCTGTAAAGTTCAGCACCTTTTCATATTGCACTGCTTCAGAAAGAAAAAGAGAAAACAGTAATACTTTCCAAATAGGGCAAAAAGTACATTAGCCAAGTTTACGGGAAAATGCTGACAGTTCTTTTAAATGAAAACAAACAAAGTGTATCTCTTGGCCTCTGAGCTGGCAGAATGTCCTGACTCAAGAAGTTTTCTGTTTTCTTTTTATAAACAAAAGGGAACTGCCACCCACACTGTAGTTTGTACCTAAGTGATCCCCCCATGGCTGATTGCTTGAAATATTTTTAATTTACCTGTCTGGCGGGAGTCAACTGATTGCTAATTTTTCACCAATCATGGCGTCAGTCTGAGCTGCACTCTTGAGGCTTTAAATGGCATGCTGGGATAGAATATTAACCCTTTTGTGGCTGAACTCAAAACGAGTAGACTCTCCTTCAGGTTTCTAAGCCTGCTTGACACTGAAATTGTTCTTATTTTTGAATGTGGTATATGATCAGAGCTTGTAAAGTCTTATAAACAGGATGCAGCTGTATGATATGTGGCATAATTTTTAAATTAAGTTAAACCATGTAAATATGTTAAAACATGGATATGTTTAAAGCATCAGCTATTCAAGTACATTTTGCAATTTTATTATCTGCTAAATAAGCTTTTTATCTTAACATACAAACTGAAGAAAATTAATTACCTTGATACCAAGGCATGACAACCACCTACCACTGGCATGTAAATGTAGTCAGCTGCCTCGGGATTTCCTTTGCTGTGTGCACAGTGCTAGGTGTTCATCAAATAAATATGAAAATAACACCAAACTCAAAATGCCACCTGATGCTATTGCCCTCGACCCACCCACTCAAAATAAGAAATCTGTGTCTTGAAGTAAACAGAAGTTTCTGTCAATATCTTTGTTATACAATTCTGTGCCCCATAATGACCTGATCCATCAGAATCTCCTCCAGCCACATACGACTGTGAATTTGACAAAGAAGGTACAAACAATGGATGGTTAGAGCAAGACTCAATGGACTTTCCCCTAACAGAAGTTACACATAATAAGCTTTATCTCTCATAGCCATATTACCCATCAGTGTTCTTGGTGAATTCACTTTAGGCAACTTAAACCAGTGAGTATATTTACATGCATTTTAATAACCCAGTTGTTCACAAAAACATTGTTTAAAAAGTTCTATGTACCCTTATTCCAATTAGAAAAATTGGAGTATTGGTCTCTGAGTAACCCAGTTATGTGGATATGTAAAGCTATAACTGGGCTGAAGTTAAGGATCTCACATTTTGTGCATGTCTATTATATTCTGTTAACCTACGCATGTGCCCCTTCAGTCTCAGCTTTTAAATCCTAAGCTGAAGACTCACTACTTTAATTCAGCATATCCTGACTAGAGCTGCTGATTAATTGTACAGACTGCATCTCTGTTGTTAGTCATTAGTATTAAAACATAAGTAACATGATAATTATAATTTGTTACTAACCCTCACCTATTCTGTTTCTCTTCTCGGTACTCAAGTGTGGCACTTGGTGCCACGGCCCAATGGCCAAGTTGTTTTGTCTGCCCAAGGTAAAGTCATCCCTGATGGAGGATCGCAGGAATCGTGGGGTAGAGGGGTCCTTTCATCGGATTGGCTGGCCCAATGCTGTTTCAGCTGTGGAATGGCCAAATAGGGGAGGCAGCTTGATGGATGAGGTCTCCAGGACTCTAAACAAATCCAAATCCTATTATGTGATATCTGTTAAATTCTGCTCCGTAGTTGTAAAATTTTTATTTTTATAATGTGTTGAGGATTTGTTCTGTTTTGTATATTGTATTGTATTGTATTGACCCCCTTCTTTTTGACACCCACTGCATGCCCAACCTACCTGGAAAGGGGTCTCTCTTCGAACTGCCTTTCCCTACAAAGGTTTTATTTGGGAGTTTTTCCTTGTCTTCTTAGAGAGTCAAGGCTGGGGGGGTGTCACAAAATTCACACAGAGTCATAGAAAGGTTTGGGGCAGCCAAATGCAGCGCCTGTCTTCTCAGTCCATACCACAATGTTCGGGGCTCTCTTCTTTGTCAAATCAGTCAAGGGCGCTGCTCTCTCTGGGAACCGGGGCACATACCGGCGGTAGTACCCCGCTAACCCGAGAAAGACTTGGACCTGCCGCTTGGTTCGTGGACGGGGCCATTTCAAAATGGCATCTACTTTGGAGCACTGTGGCCTCACGGTACCCTGACCCACCAGGTAGCCTAAATATCTGGCTTCGCTCAATCCAAAGAAGCATTTCTTGTGATTAATCTGGAGCCTGGCCTCCCCAGTGTCCGCAATACCGCTTGGACCTGCTGTAGGTGTTCCCTCCATGTGCTGGAATAGATGACCATGGCATCCAGGTAGGCAGCACTGTATGAGTTATGAGGCCGAAGCACTTTGTCCACCAGATGCTGGATGGTTGCTGGAGCCTCATGTAACCCAAATGGAAGGACATGATACTGCCAGTGTCCGCTAGGGGTGCTAAACGTGGTTTTAGCCTTCGTAGAGTCCACTAAAGAAACCTGCCACTACCCCTTTGTCATGTCCAGTGTGGTCAAATATTGAGTCTGCCCAAGCCTCTCGAGGAGGTCGTCCACTCGTGGCATTGGGTAGGCATCGAATTGGGAGACTTGATTAAGCCGACAGAAGTCATTGCAAAACCTCCAACTCCCGTCAGGATTAGTGACCAACACAATGGGGCTGGACCAGGGACTATGACTTTCTTTGATCACACCTAGTTCCAGCATGTGTTTGATCTCAAGCTCCACTTCAGCCCTTTTTGCCTCGGGAAGACGATACGGGCATTCTCGGACAATAACCCCGGGCTCTGTCACAATGTTGTGCTCAGCCAGAGAGGTCCTTTCACTCACTACCTCCCGGACAGACCGGATAGCTATTTCCAGCTCCCACCATTGTCTGGGACTTAAATCCACACCGAAGTTAAGGCTACTATCCGTGTGAGCAAAGAGTGAGCAGGCCTGGCCGGAGGAGGGATCGGGATCCCTGTCCTTCCATGGTTTCAGCAGGGTCACATGATAAACCCGCTCCCTTGGCCGACGATTTGGTTGACTCACCAAATAGTCAACGAGTCCTTTCCTCTCCTTAACTTCATAGGGGCCTTGCCAATGGGCAAGCAACTTAGAGTGGGACGTAGACACTAGGACCATGACACAATCTTCCGGGTGGAACTCCTGGAGAGACGTGCCGCGATCGTAATATCGGGCCTGTGCTGCTTGGGCCACTTCCATGTGACTTTTAAGGAGGGGCCGAATTTTTCCAAATCTATCGCGTAATTGCGCGATATATTCCAGTATGTTTGTAGAGGGAAGGGCCTCTTCTTCCCATCCTTCTTTTAGGATATCTAATATGCCCCGGGGCTGTCACCCATACAGTAATTCAAAAGGGGAGAACCCCATGGAGGCTTGTGGGACTTCCTGATAGGCAAAAAGGACAAGGGGGAGGAAATGAGCTCAGTTCCTTCCATCCTCGCTGACCACCTTACGCAGCATTTGTTTGAGAGTTTGATTAAACTAAACTAAATCAAATTAATGTTTGAGGATGATACACTGCGGTTTTTAAATGCTTTATTTTCAGTAACTTGGCAGTCTCCTTGAACGTATCTGAGATGAAAGGTGTCCCCTGGTCCGTCAAGACTTCCTTGGGGATACCAACGCGCGCAAAGACCCCTAGTAATTCCCGTGTGATGGCTTTAGAAGGGGCTGAGCGCAACGGAACAGCTTCGGGGTATTTGGTAGCATAATCCACGAGGACTAAAATGTACTTGTGTCCTCGAGCTGAGGGCTCTAGAGGTCCGACTATATCAACCCCAATTCTGTGGAAGGGAATATCAATTAGGGGTATAGGAACGAGAGGAGCACGGTCCCTTCTAGGAATTTGTCGCAATTGACACTCCGTACAGGATGTGCAAAAGCAACGAACCTCCTCATTGATCCCTGGCCAATCGAAACGGAGCTTGATCCGCTCCAGGGTTTTCTCGGTGCCCAAATGGCCACCTAGGAGGTGGGCTTGTGCTAACTCGCAGACCTGCCACCGGAAGGTCCGCGGAATCAGCAATAGCTGTCTCTACTGCCCATCATGCATTGTCTAACATGCATTGTGCAGGGCCCTGTGGCATCGACTGGTTAGTGCGCTGGCCATTGACAAGGACCACTGCATTTTTAGTAAACTTCAGGGAATCGTCATTCCATCAATTCCACAAATCGGCGGGCAACCATGGAAATCGAATAAAGCAGAAGTTTTATATCCGTTTGCGATCACCAGGCCTGTGTGTGGGACTGCCAACGGGGTAGTCAGATCACACCAACCCCTCCTCCCCCTCCACCTTCATCCCTCCTCATTCCTGAGCGGTTTGTAAGTCTGCAGCATCGGGGACGTCGGCACAAGCTCTTCTAGGTTTTGGGACATTCAACCAAGGGACAGTTCAGCTCCCCCAGATTGTGAGGCCGTCCTTTGTGTTTCTACGAGCTCTTTGAGCTCTGCCATATTTTGAAACTGTTTACACCAGACCGGCTGGGTGAAGCTACGGGGTAGTGTTGTCAGGAACAGGTAGCAGGCCACCTGGTCTATTACTTGGGAGGGCTTGTTTTTCTGTGGCCGTAGCCACTGCCCTACCTTTGCCCATAAGCACCATGCTTGTTGAGCCGCTCTGGGTCGAACCTCCAGGTTTTCAGCCTATTCACCTGCCAGTCTGGGGCACCCCTAGGTGGAAATTGGGGCTCTGGCTTCACAGGGAGGTGGGCACTGTCCTCCGAGAGAGAATAAACAGCCATCTTCGCCTCCCCCCTCTGGAGCAGCCCAACTCTGTGAGCCCCCCTCACAAACTTCCTGGCCTGCCTAGGTTGCCTAGTGAAGCATGCTGGGCTCAGAGCTCGCACCGGATCACTCCGAAACATGGGACACCCTACCCGCCCGAACCGCCCCTTCTCTTCTGGGACTTCTCCATCCTGCCGACTACGCCACTGTCACAAAACTCACACAGAGTCATAGAAAGGTTTGGGGCAGCCACCCATATAATTTGGTTTCCTGGCTGCAAAAGCCATTTTTAAATGAATACTGCACTGATGTGCACACAACCGAGTCCAAGACAGAACTGAGGGACTAAGGAAAAGGTGTAGATTTTTAAAGGGGAAGACAGGAAGTGAGATCAATGGGATCGGGCTCATGGTCTTCAGCCATTGAATTGAGTCCGGATATGACATCACAGGGGCCGGGGCCAACAAGGTCTTGTTCCATTGGCTCGGTCCCAGAAGTGACGTCAAGGGTGGGATCTCCCATGAATGGTCTACAGGAAAGGGAAAAAAAGAGTCAGTGGACTCTGCCACATCCCCGCATGGTTTGGAACCACCTTTACTCAAGCCCTTTAGCTGCCTCCCATTCGCACGTGTTTGACAGGGGTTGTCAAGAGGCAGGGCCTGTTAAAGCCCATTGCAGCACTACTTGTGTGATTTTGGGCTATACAAAAACAAATTGTATTGCATTGTTAGCTTCGCACACACATCCAGCAGCCATGTGTAGAAAACAGTGGAGGCGTCCATAAAGAAAAATTTTCTGAGGTTTGAATAATCTGTGTAAATATTTTAGAAATTGTCAAATTTATGTTGATGAACTGAACATACAGTGCTAAGCTCAGCAGCACAATCTTTGAAGACACATATCTTACACCCTTTTTATGACATTGGAGCATTTTACTAAAATAGAACTCCATAAGTGGACTTGTTGATATACCTTACCCTGGTTACTCATCTTATCCTAGTTTTGTGTGTTTGCAAACATACTTATTGTGGGATCTTGATGAACAGTAAGTCTCATACAATTTTTTTAGATTAAAGTTAGGACATGGACTGGACCACACAATGAAATGTACTTTCTTCTCAAGAAATTCAGTTCAGCTTAGTTTTAATCTTGATCTCTGGGAGACTGTCTCTATGGGAAGATGAATAGTTATTTGACTTCTAGCTGTTTAATTGAAGAAAGCACGTCCTCCCATAACATTTGATATTAATTTTCTCCAGCTGTTTTGTTCTCCATGTCTTGCTGATAAGATGTGGACCCATATCATAAGCTGACACCATCACTATGCTTAAAATTACTGTACAAATACTGCCTGCATGATGAAGTATGATGCAATTGAAAAATGTAGTATTTATACCAGAATATTCTTGCTTTGATTAATTTCAGGAAAACACATTTTAGGTTCAAGCGTATTGTCAACACACAACATTCAACACACTAACACATTTCAGGGCCACGATCAACAAGTATTCCTCCTTTGTTTTAAAGATACTAATTAAAGAAACATCCTTAAACGTATGGCTTCTTAGTTTTTTCTTTCATTTAAAAATCCTTCTCCATTTATTAAACAAGGGGGAATTCCTGAAAATGTTAAAAATAACCTTAAGTATAAAATAGCGATTCCCTTTTAGTTACCTTTAAATACATTTGTATAAAGCAATACACTTGTCCCAGCTCTTCTTTCGATCCTGGAAGCATTTCCTGCACTTATCATTTGCTACCATGTCTAGAGTTTCCTCCATTTTTTTGCTGCATTTCTTTCATGGTAGCAAAACTTCTCTTCAATTTAAATTTTAATTTTGGAAACAAAAAGAAGTCACAGAGAGCGAGAGCTGGTGAATACAGGAGTGTGAAGCAACAGCCTTTCGACTGACAATGTATCATCTGCAGGTGTGGTACAAAATGTAGTGTTGGTAACGCCTCTTCTCCAGATAATTTTTTCCTGATACTTTTCCGTAGACATCTTAGCAGTTCAATGTAATGTCACTGATTAACAGTTTTGTCCAAGGGAAACAAACTCTTAATTGAACAAGTCCATCAGTGTCAAAAATAACATTTTCTCTTGAAAATCCCAAGTCATCTGCATGATTGTAGAATAAATGGAAGAAATATGCACTCGATCAAGTCAACAAAAAGCCATGTGGCACACTGATTAACTCGACTGTAGGTTTACGATACCTAGCAACATGTTCAATGACTACATCCTACTCCTGTGCTTTTGACTGATTCTGGGAAATTTTGAGTCCCACCTCACATAAATTGACTGTGAATATCAATGTATAAGTCTAAAAGTTTGAACTCATCCCAACTAGGACATGACTTTGAGCACTACATGTAAAAAAAAAAGAAAAAATATGTAGTCAGTTTTACCACATATTAAGTACTTGCTGAACTGGGAACACAGAGGCTAGATGCTAAATCTAGCTCACATGAGAACCTTTGACAAGTGGCACTCATTCTTATACTTAGTGTCAAGATTCTTTTGAAACTGCCTGATTTTCTTCTTCTGTAGTAAAGGACAGGTTGGTAAATTGATATGGTTCATCACTGACAATGAACTATGGAATGCCTAACAATTGCATCGCTATAATTTCATGCAGCTCCTAACTCATGTCATAGGGGCGATACACCCTAAATTTCCTGGAGACAATCTTGCGAGTGCCTAAAAGAATGCACCATTTATCCTTTCCTATATTCATTGTTCAAACCTACTATTGCAATTTTATGGTCACTGGGAGCAAGAGACTATCCCACCAAAATCAAGCATGAATCAATTCAGCATCAGTATAGCAAGTTGTGCAACACAATAGCTTCTTTGAACTTCTCATAGCTGTGTAACTCTGGGGATACACTGAGAGGTGCAATGTGGCCTATCATCCAGTCATTAGACACTGGACACCCCACACCTTTCTGTATTCAGCATAGGTGAGGATGAGGCTCATGTGTACAGTTATCCTCTTTTGGATGAAGACTTAGGGGTGTTCCTTGAACATTTTGAAAGAAACAATAAGCAGTGATCAAGAATACAATAAAGGGGTCTCCATTCAACAGTTTTCATGAATTTCTTACAGCTGTGAAACTCTGGGGATACACTGAGTGGCACAATGTGTCCTACTTCTTATCTAGTCAGGAGATGCTGGACACCCCACAGCTTTCTTGATGTAGGGTAGATGAGGCTCATGAATACAGCTATCCTCTTTTGGATGGAGACTTAGGGGTGTTCCTTGAACATTTTGAAAGAAACAATAAGCAGTGATCAAATATACAATTTGGGGGGAGTCTCCATTCAAAGATTTCTAATCCATATGGTTGGAAATTTGTGCAGTGGGGCAGGCATTACCTTGGAGATCTTAATGCTGGATTGAACTTGTTTGCATTCCAAACATTCAAAGTCTACTGTAACCATGAACTGAGCTTTTCTATAGCTTAATCTTTGTTTTGTGCAGATAGCTCCATGGGCATTCAAGCTAAACATTTATTTGAAATTCACAACTGGAATGAAAGACTTCACAGATATAGATGAATGTATTCTGATAGTATTTGACCTTAATTATTACACATTGTCAAAAATACTATCAACTAAGTGTGTGACTTGTTAAGTGACTTCTTTGCACTACACATAACTAAGGTGAGAAAGAGAGAAAGAGGGGTGTGTACTTATGACATTTAAATATTTTAATTAAAAGGAATGGAGCATTTTTTTTTTCAATTATTTACATATAGTGCTGTTTACTTTGCCTACTATCCTTCTTACTTTCACAAGACACATATCCAGTTGACTGGTATGCACTTCCTGAGCTTTCTGCATTAAGCCGAATCATGAACCTCTTTAAAATCATATCAAGGCTGAAGACAAACCTTTTCTCCATGGAATTCTAAAAATGTTTTTCCAGATCCCATCTGTGTTAGATAGTTTTCATCTAATTTGCATGTTACAAATTAAAGACAATTCATTGTCAGTTGGTATTATCAGTTCTGTAAAAATGGACCAGAAGAAACCTCTTCAGTTTGTTGACCAGTTTCAGAGGGTTATTATCAGTCGTTTAAGGGGTGATAACGTTGCTCATGCTCATTAACAGCACGACCCCAGAGTGTCCAGATGCCACATGCTCTTGTGCTATTTTTTCCACAATGTGAGTAAGAATGAATAGTGATGAGCACATAACATCTTTTAAGGTTTTGTTTCTAACAGCATATCATGCCCATACTTACCTTTCCGCAGTTATTTAAGAATAACCAAAGTCAAAGGAATGGGTTCTCTGTATTCTGTTACTCTTAATCAGTAGTAAAACTGATTATTCTTAACTTAATGACTATAACATTGATGGGAAGATAGATAGATAGATAGATAGATAGATAGATAGATAGATAGATAGATAGATAGATAGATAGATAGATAGATAGATAGATAGATAGATAGATAGCATTCTTTACATTATGTCATCTTCAGAGGCAGACAGATTTTCTCAAAAATAATCATGGCAATAGAACAAAAGGGATAATTATTACCAATCTCTATACTGCATTATAAAAGACAGATTGTTCATTTTTATAATTTTTCACACCCTAGTAAATGACTCAGTAAGTATCTACAATGTTCTGATACATTGAGTGGTTACATAGGTTTATCATTAGGTCAATGTTCAGATTAATATCAATACTTTCATTGAATTTCCATTTATTTGATTTATTCGATGGTTCTGTCATTTTTATTATAGCTGTGAAACTAAGAATAATCAGTTTTATTAGTGACTAGAAATAAAGTAAATAATATAGAGTACTAATTAACCACAAGCAGAAAAAGTAGGAGAGAATACTTATACTCTATCTATCTATCTATCTATCTATCTATCTATCTATCTATCTATCTATCTATCTATCTATCTATCTATCTATCTGTCCATGCATTTATTTTTATTAAAAAATTGCATTCTTTTATGTGGATTAAGGATTTCCAAATCTCCAGTAAAAGTTAAAGGCACTTTGATTCAACTTTAAAAGAAAAAGTAATTTGTGAATTTCCTGCATTGTTTTAAAAATATAACAAGAAATCAAATATGGAATAATTTTCTCATGTGAGAGATAAACAATTTTATAAACCCATAGTCAGTACAGATTTAGGCTTTTTTTTTAAGTATAAATGGAAAGGAAGGTTACCATTGCTGTCATGTTGGTATTCATTTACATACTGTATATATTCAGTGTTACAATGAAAAGGAGTTAAACAAATGGGGTGTTTAAAAGGAATTACAGAAAAAAACATACATCCATTGTTGATTAAAGCAGCATTTATACATAGTTACATTAAGTTGTCATGTTCTTCAGTGAAAGATGTTATATAAGCAGAATTATACCTCTGATACCACTAAAAATAATGTTTATGTATACTCCTGCTCCATATGACAATTAAAATGAAAATGACTACACTAATAAGGATATCCTTAGTAGCCCAAACCATTTATTTTATGCTTTTATCTTGTCCTAATGGTAACATTTTAAATATTGCTCACACTACCCACTCAAGGTATATTAAAGAAACATTACAATTCTTCACAATTATGTCTCTGCTTATAGCACTATTCACAGGATAATTCTGCCACTCTCTAAGTGTGGGACTGGCTCTTCACATATGTTAAAATGTTTTTGTAACTGTTTTAGTGGAGACATTTCCAAAGATATGTTTTAGCTGGAGATGGAATGGAAATCTTCTTGGCAATAGAAAAACATATAGTAGAGATGTTCAAATAAGCACAGGATGAAAAAGCAAAGTGCAGAACTGGCCATCATAACATTGGCTACAGTTAATAGGCACTAAATATGCATTGCCCTTGCACGTTCCCATTACAGCAACATGCTAAAAGACCTGTTAGAAGACTTACTTGATGTTCACACTGGGTTTTCCTGCAATGGAGACAAAAGGTAGTTATTTGAAGTAAGAGATTTTTTTTTTCCAGTCTAAGAAGTTTCATGTCAAGAGGAGACCACTAAATGCATCAAGCTCATTTGTTTAGCTAATAGTCACATTGTTTCAGTGTTTCACCCAGATATTTTTTTAAAAGTCGTCAGGATTTCTACTTTTATTGTATAAATCAGTAGTGTGTTCCAGGGTGCACGATTATTTGCATAGAGAAGTACTTCCTGGCTTAATTGCACTTCCTATTAATTACCACCCTTGTCTTCAAGTATCTACTTCACTATTCTGATGTACCAACTTTACTGAAGCCATTAAGAATTGTGAAATCCTGTAGCATTCTCTGCTAAAGACTAAAGAGCTTTAATTTCCTTAGCCTGTCAGAGCAGGACATGCCTTGTAGTCCCAGAATGCACTTGGTTGTTCTACTCTCTTCATAGCTATTAGAGGGCCTCTCTTTTTGTAATCTGTTTACTGGAGCTTTCCTCAGTACATCAAGCTGCAGTCTCACTTGGGCATTCTAACATCTCAGTAAAATATCCTATCATTTATATTCAGCGGTTTTTACAGTACAACCTGACATTTTATTTCCTTTTTTTAACTTGATTCTGCAGTCCGTTTCTTAACCTTTTCCCATGCAAGTGTTTTCTTGACTCGGTAATCAAGTGCAAGCATCAGAGCTGACCCACCATGACCCACTTTGCGACCCACTACCATTAAAAATAATAGCAACTTGCGACCACCAGTGGTTGAGAGACACTGATCTAGATGATGAGAATGTTGTGACAACGTAAACCCTTGAATTCTTTCAGAGGCTGCTTCTCATCCTGTTTCAAAATTGGTATTCCTTTAAGCTGTGAGTAGCTCTTTTAACTTTTATAACTGTTTTTTTTTTTACTAAAACTTTTGTCGTATTATTAGCGTAAAATGTGTCATCCTTATTATCTTAAATGTGATATACTGAAAAAGACTTGAAGGCATCTGCTCAGAGTTCATGGAAGTTAACATTTGTTAAATTCAGACATCTTGATATCATGAAAGTTCAGGTTGGCTGTACCAAAGATGAAGTAGCAGTAAGTAAAGAGACAGTGGTGATGGACTTAGCTATCCAGTCGTCAGACGATGAAGAATGTAAGCAAGGAGCAATTCACCAATTTACCTTAAAATGAGGGACGTTTGATTTCTTTTTTTTTTATTCATTTTATTGTAATCATTCCATACAAATCAATCAATTTTTACAAAAAGTAGGATTGAGAACTAGTCGACCCCCCACAACTGAGAGAGAGAGCATGGCCAATGGGGTAAAACTTAAGGCTTGTAAAAATACCTAAATTGATGAGTTTGAAAAGCCAATAGAGATGAATGGAGAAGAAAAAAAATGCCGAAATAATTGCTTCCTCGGTGCTTTAAGAGCTTACTCTAAAATATTACTGATTAGATCCTGCCATGTTTTGAAAAAAATCTCTACAGATCCTCTGAGTATTTGATTTTTTCCAAATTCAGATAATAAATGTGCAAAGTAAACAGCACTATATGTAAATAATTGAAAAAAAAAAATGCTCCATTCCTTTTAATTAAAATATTTAAATGCCATAAGTACACACCCCTCTTTCTCTCTTTCTCACCTTAATTATGTGTAGTGCAAATAAAACATTGGTTTTCCACTGACTTAAAAGAGGAGAGTTAGGATTCTTGCAGTTTAGCAAGATATGTCTGCGTGCCAAAAGTGTAGTGAATGCAAGCACAGTTTGTTTGTCCTTCTCCACTTTAAACCCATCTGGAAGAACCACAAGCACAGCTGTTAATGGGTTAGGAGGGATTGTGACACCAAGGCTGTCTGAAAGGTAATTAAAAATTCTGGTCCAAAATAATGTTAATTTGGTGCAGGCCCAAAACATGTGACCCAGTGGGGCTGGGACTTGATTGCAGCGTTCGCAGTTTGGATCTTGACCTGGAAATATTTTAGGCGAGACAGATGTGCTCGATATATAATTTTGAGTTGTATAATTGTATGCTTTGTGCATATGGAGCTCAAGTGAATTCTCTGCATTGCTACCTTCCACTCTTTTTCTGATATATTGATTGAGATCTTTTTCCCATTGTCCTCTTGGATCTTTGAAAGGGAGGGACTGTAAAATAATTTTATATATTGCCGAGATGGTGTCTAAGTCGTTGAAATTGAGCAGTATTTTTTCCAGCATAGATGAGGGTACAAGATGAGGAAAATCGGGCAGGTTCTGTTTAACAAAGTCCCTAATTTGAAGATAGTGAAAGAAATGTGTAGATGGAATGTTAAATTTGGAATGTAATTGTTCATAGAATGCAAAGATGTTGTCTATATAAAGATCTCTAAGCAAGTTAATCCCAATTTTTTTCCAGATATCAAAAACTGCATATGTTTGCGAAGGTTGAAAGAGTGGTTCTCTTGCAGAGGTGCCACAGATAAAAGCTTCTCCATCTTAAAATGCTTTCACCAATTTACCTTGAACTGAGGGAAGTTTGATTTCTATAATCCAAGTTTTCTGTGGATCTGAGAAGTATTGCAATAGAAAGTTGCAAAAAAATAATACAGAGCTAACATAATGAAGAGAAGATGAGAAGCTCCCTCCATGTTAATGCGTTACTTCCCAAACCTCCCAAAGAGGTATAATGAATGCCTTCCAGAATTTAGCAATTAATGAACGTTTCAGGGTTTGCAAGCTCAACTTGAATTATGCTCTAATGAAAGCCACAGTAGGGTCCTGTTTTGACTTCCTAAAGGAATGAAAGCAGCAGTGTACCTCCTGTTTATGCACCTTATTCAAACAGCCTTTCACAAAGACACACTAGTGAGAAAAAGAAAACTGTTTTATTTTGGTTCCCTTCCTGGATCCCATTTAGCAAGAATACAACGCTGTGTACCTTAAAGGAGACGATAAATATATGTGTGCTTAAATGCACACAGGGTGTATTTTTTTTTTTTTAATTTAAATGGATGATAATACCATAGCATTGCAATGTAGTATGAGAAGTTGTGTTAATAATTAAAGTGCATTTAAAGAAGCGATAGTAATAATTTATTTCTTTACTTAAAAAAAAAAGCCATTTACACCTTATAATTGGCTGCATTGTGCAGCTGAAAACAGATAATGGTAAAGAAAGGAGCTGAAAGAGTGTCAGCACAGAAAGAAAAAAAAGGGCTTCCTGGAGGTATATTTACTTGTTAAACTCAAAATAAACCTGACAGGTTGTTGGCATAACAGCAGTGAACGGATCACTCTTCTTTTCAAAATGTTTCTTCCGTTAAGCCCCTTCACCTCTTCCTGAGCGAATTGAACTACGTCTGTTTCTTTTTGGCACAGCTGGCATGACAGCCATATGTGTGGAGATGACTCTGGTTCACTGGGATTAGCAGTCCCTGTTTTTTCTTTTTGTTGTTGTTTGCTTGGTCGTTTTACAAGGAGGTACGTATGTTTGTACATGCATCTGCCATTTATGCTGTTTTCTTTCGGAAGAGTGTGCTACTTCTAGGGGACCAGGGCACAAATCAGGATGCCTACCAGCATTTTTATGTGACTTCCAACAAGATGGATAAAGACATTTTAAAGATGTGTCTATTCTAGAATACTCACAGACAAACTTTAATCATATTGTAAGGTCTCTTAATATCATTCAAAACACAAGTAATTAACTTGAAATATCTAAATAAATAAAAGTCCATTAAAAGGAAGAGTGTGTTAAAACAATATAATAATTTCTTTATATGATATATAAGGCTGCATACAGGCACTGCTGCAAAATCCTATGTTTAAATGCCAGCTTGATCACTTTGTTTATTTGCCATTTTCTCTCTTTGCTTGTTTGGGTTTTTTTTCAAGGAGATCAGGATTCCTCCTCCATGCAGGTTAGGCATTAGTAGAGTTTGAGGGGGCAAGGAGAGACACTGCCCTCATAAGCTTAAGTAGAAATTACTTTATCAGTAATAATGTAAATAGAATAAAAAGTGTAATGTTTCATTTTTGTTTAATGTTAGTGATTAGAATGGTGTGATTACAGAAAACCTAATATCCATTAATTTTCATCAAAAACTGGCTGCTTGAGTTACATTACAACATAATAAATTTGAGAAATGACAGTAGACCATTCAGTCCATCAAGTCTGTTTGTTTAGCTGAAACCTAACATGTCCCAATATCTCATCAAGACACTTTTTTAAGGTTACTGCTTCAACTACATTTCTCAGTAGTTTAGTATGGATTTTCATGACTTTTTGCTTAAAGACATCAGTCTTAAATGCACTTCCTCATAATTTCCACTATTTTCCTTCAGTATGTAATTCATCCTTAAGCTGAAAGAATTCTGCTGGAGAATTGTAATGACCCAGTGGGGATGAAACACTGAGGACTAGAACTAGCACTCGAAAATGTTGGTTATGGTGGTGCATAAAAGTCCACAAAGTACTGTTCTGGCCCCATTCCTGTTCCAATTATACACTGCAGACTTTAAGTATAAGTCAGACTTTTGCCACATTCAGAAGTACTCTGATGATACAGCTATTGTGGCATGTATCAGGAGTGGGCAGGAAAGGGAATATAGGGATCTGATTGGAGCTTTCAATGACAGGAGCAAGAATAACTGCCTGATTATAAGCACAATGAAGACCAAGGAGATGATTGTGGATTTCCTCAGGTCTAAGCTCCCCTTTCAGCCTTTTAACATCTAAGGGGAGGACATTGAGGTGGTGCAGTCTCATAAATATCTCAGTGTTCACCTTGATGACAGACTGGACTGGTCTGAGAACACAGATGTCCTCTACAGGAATGAGCAGAGCATCTTCTCTCATTGGGCTATAGAACAGAACACTTTACAAGATTATTTGTTTTTAATGTTGTCAATCTAAGTGTACTGGTCACCACTCTACCTTCCAACACTGTAACAATTGACCCCATTTGTATTTTTTACCATTTATTTATCTATTTATTTATTTATTTTTGTTCTCTTTATTTTTGCAATAATTTTTAACACTTTTTACTAATGTGTTTGAGCACTTGGACACCCAAATTACACTGAAGGGACAAATAAAGTATCTATCTATCTATCTATCTATCTATCTATCTATCTATCTATCTATCTATCTATCTATCTATCTATCTATCATAAAAAATCATTTGCTATACTATTATATTGTACTAGCCAACCCGCGGCGTACCATACGCCGCATAATCAGGCCAGTTTTTTAATGATTTTTAAACACAGGGAGAAAATTAACATTTGAAAAATCGGTAATGTAATAAATCAGCAAGAAAAGCAACATTATACCAATGCACGGAATGAACCAACACAGTAAAACAGTTTGCCATGGTGCACGTGGTCGTGCGTCGTAACCGAAAACTCGGTTTTAAAGACTGCTTACTTCATGGTGTTTTAACCTTGTAAAGGATTGGATCCCATGGGATACCCCTCGCAAACCGTTTAACACGCTGCATATGGCGATTCACCTCGGCGAGAAACATGCCTCTATGAACAGTCAACATGGCTCGGAGGTGCCAGGAATTGGTGGGCATGGCTCCTTCTGCGTGCGCCATAGGTGTCTTACTTGTCGGCGGCTCAGTGAATCCACGTCCCTTCCGGCGTGCTTTCCATGGTTGTCTTGCCTTAGTGAATTATACAGTATATATAGATTGAGGATTACTTGTGTTATGTTCTGTGTATTGTATTGTATTGTATTGTATTGACCCCCTTCTTTTTGACACCCACTGCACAATCAACCTACCTGGAAAGGGGTCTCTCCTTGAATTGCCTTTTCTTCCATTTTTTTTCCCTACTAGGGTTTTTTTGGGAGTTTTTCCTTATCTTCTTAGAGAGTCAAGGCTGGGGGGCTGTCAAAAGGCAGGGCCTGTTAAAGCCCATTCAGGCACCGCTTGTGTGATTTTGGGTTATACAAAAATAAATTGTATTGTATTGTATTGTATTGTATTGTATTGTATACCGTGGCCAAAACTGCCGTATTTTTCCACGGCCTCCCTATAACACACCTCCAGTCTTCCATGGCTTCTTTCATGTTGATTCAACCTTCTCTCTTAACTTTTTCTACGTTTCATTTGCTGTGCCCACTACCTGTACATTCATGCTGCCAGTTCTGTCTCACGCTGCTTACCAGAGGCAACACCATTCGTATTCAATTCCCCATCTCCATGAGCCAATCCAAACCAATGTCTCTTCTGAGATTCATGGGTGGCCACATAACTAGGTCAATGTATTGAAGTAGAGAACAGGGCCACATACAGTTTAAGTACTTGGCACACAACTCATACCAGGCTTATAGTCAGCTGCTTCACATGGAAATGCCCTGTCTAGCAGCTCATAAATTTTATCTGTGTGGCCTTCATTTAGGCCTGGCATTAACACTATTTTACTTTTTGCATGGGTACCTCTTCTTTCTACATGGTCACTCCACCGAGTATATCTATAGTCTATAGGCAATATTAATACCGTCATCCATGTAAATATATTCCTACATTTTCATTCTCATGTCTGTGCTCCATAATTGTGTGTGTATATGCATTATTAACGTGAATCATTTGTTACACTCTCAGTACAAAAGTGAAACTCTGCCTATAAGGTTAAGTTGATTAGCATCTCCAAACTGGCTCAGTGTGGATGTGTGTGTACATCCTGTGTTGACTTTTATCTGTGACCTAAACACCATAAATAGCTGTTTATATTGCACTCTTTTGGATGGGCCTTCATGGACGTGAGGTCATTTGGAACAGAAATGGCAATCTGGTCTTCCAAAAATAAAGATGGTGGAGGAAACAGAACCAACTGTAGAAAGATCCTCATCAGATATAGTAGCAGATCTGAACTGTAATGTATGTTGTTCCCTTGTTACTCTTTTAGTTTTGTCTAACCCATATAGGTAATGAACTGATAAGCTTGCCAGGATACCATGGGCCCCAGGGGGAGTTATGGGAGGTGGACTCCAGGAGTTTCACATCACCTGATATAGCCCTAAAGTGTTTGAAAGGGGATAAGATGTAACCCCTGAAGTACTTCCAGGACAAAAGAGATCACTTGCCATAAAGTCCCAGACCATGGAGTTGGAAAAGTGCTAATCACCTGGCAGAGAGTAAAATGGGCAGAGTTGTTGAGGAATAATAAAAGGGAATTTGGTAGGAGGTATGTGAGTGTTATATTAGAGAACAAGTGGAACAGCATCCCCACAAAGAGGGCATACTTCGTGTAGGTAGTCCCAGAGAGGGTCTAGTACTTTATTATTTTCTTCATTATTTTACATTTATCTTCTTTTATTTATGCTTGTTTTTGATAAAAAAGGCATAGTGGAGTATTGTTGTAAAATTCATAGGTGGAGGGAAATTGAAATAAGAGGTGGAGACAGATCAACATGTCTGCATGAAAAAGTAAAAGACAATATAGAGCAGAAATTCCTGTGATGTGAATATGAGCATTCCGATGCTCCATTCTTATGATTTTACAGCTATTCATTACTTATGTCTTCTTTTTGCTCATCATCAGTCTTTTTAAATGAGTATGATACTATTCAAGTTAATTTGCCTTAAATTAAGGTGGCAGAGATTTGCAAAAGATCATTCAGGTAAGATGGTTACTTTTGAAAATGGCAATGTTCACAAGGTACACAACAGCCTATGATGCTCAGGAGCACAAAAATGACCACTTCACTTTCAATCCACCTTTTTTTGGTAATGGAAACAGTGACAGATCACATATCCCTCATCACCCTTGTCACCTGAGCGATATAATCTCTGGGGACTACCCTGGGACTTATCCAAGTGTTCAATGACTGGTACATTCCCTGTAAGAGGATTTTTATGAACATCCTAGCTACAGTTCCAAAGCACTACTGCTTAAAGGAAGTTATTCCAACCATGATGATGATGAAGTGGAATCTAATTCCTTGGATAAGGCTTTTGGTTTACATGTTAGTCTATATCTCAATTTTCACCTATGGTCCCAAAGTCTGGAGGGTGACAAAAGAGAATGAAACTTAAGTACAACTGGGTAGCTGGGCTCACTCTACATGATATGGTAAGGGACATGGCAATCTGGAAAAAATGGGGGGTACAACAAAATGACTCCATTGGTAAAACTCTTTATCTGGATGGATGGATAAATTCTGGAAACATCTTCCAGGAAATGTGAAAGATGTTTCTTTTGTTTTAGCTATTAATCTACCTGAAGACTCATAATATTTCTTTAATTAACCATATGCCAGAACATCTTGCGTGAGCCATCAAGATAGATTCTTGTCATTTCAACTTTAGCACTGATCTATCACTGGTCATTGACCACTATAAACCTATTAGCATTTAATTCTGTTTTCTATCCCACTGTCACTCCTAGCATTGACTGGAGATGTTTGAAAACCATGGGACACAACTTCAAAAAGATCAGTGAATCTGACTCACCTCAAATTGTCAGCAGAGTTGGAACCCTATACCTGATGCCTCCTTAGTCCAGGAAGTTCTTTACAGTGTTGTGTTACCAAGCTCTGTTTTGGGAAAGGCAGCAGAGCTGAGCTCCCAGTTTTGATTCATCCAGCTATTTTTGAACAGATATTTAAATCAAGTCACTTTATTTTTTTTTCCAGCAGGTTAGATAAGAGTGGGCACAGTGGTGGCTCTGAGACTAGGGGTCTGCACTAGTAATCGGAAGGTTGCCAGTTCAAATCCTGTAAACGCCAAAAGTGACTCTACTTCATTAGGCCCTTGAAGAAGACCCTTAACCTGCAATTGCTCCATTCTTGGTATGACATTTATCTCCATCCAGCCCTGCAAGTAGGCCCTCCAAACTGCATGGAAAACCTGGGGATTTGTGGAATTGGCACTCCAGCCACCATTGGTTCCATTCCATCTGAACTAGTGGGGTGCTGAGGTGTCACCCATTACATGGCTGTATTGAGGTCCTAATCTGGGATCCTGAATGGGTTTGTCACGTGGTGGGTGCGGCAATGCGTATACCAGCGCATGGTCCTAACCTTAGATTAAAGTGATAATCAAAATATTTCATTTTGCAATAACCAAACACTGGAATAAAATAATACAAATACCAGCAAATTACTTATATTTGTCAGAATTCTGATTCACTGTTAATTACACATAAATCCATGCATATGTGTGTTTGCAGTTTCCTCTGCTTTTACATATCTAACGTATTTTGACTTTGCAGACCCAACTTGGACTAAGCTAGATTTGGGGTGCAGGAACATATGTACATATTTAGGTTTTAGATGTGAAAGACCATGTCTCACATTAAAGGATTAGGTTTTATATTAGAAAGATTGTACATGTTTAAAGTTATTGGTGTACTAAGAATTCCATTAAGCAGACTTGTGTGACAGATAGAAGATATGGAAACAAATACATTTGAAAAACGTTTATGAGGCTGAACTTTTTCATGGACAAATTAATATATTTCTGCATGGCAGCAGTAAGAGGCCTTTATTCGGCATTTAAGTTCAAGTGTCTTCATGATTATTTAGAGCGTATATTTTTATCAAGAACTGTTGCCTTCTTCCTAGACTCTACACCTTTCCCTCGAGTGAACAGAGTCACATCTGTCTGTTTGTTCTTTTTTTTCACAGAGACACCTCCATCTGTGCGGGGAAAGCTCCATTTCCTCCACTAACAAACCTGCTTCTGATTGCTAATAAAGCGCTACTTCCTCAGTTCAAAACACGACTCAGGCAGACCAATTACAACAAATGACTGAGTAGGATGAGCCCACTATAGCTGTGCTTTCAGGGACCCTTTGAATTGCCAACAGGTCAATGGTGCACCAAAAAAATGACTGCATAATAATGATGTAAAAGAAAAAAAAATACACAAGATTTAGAATGCTTTATTGTTACTGCTAAAAAGAAAAAATGAGAAAAGAAAAGAGTAAATGAAGAGTGCTTAGATGATTACAGAGTGCAGGAAGCAGATTTAAGAAATTAAGCCAAACTTTCGTGAAAAAAAGAAAATCACCTTCAGTAGCTATTTACACTATTAATTTGAAATATCACTAAAAACCCATCAAAAAAGACACATCTACTTTTGACTTTATTCTACACATACATTTAACAATTTTTTTTATCATTTTACCCAATATATCACAGTTTACAGGAGCCTAGCCTGAAAGTAACAAATTGAAAAAACAAAAGCTATGGTGCACTGGACTTGAGTCTATCACAGTGCAAACTGCACCAGTCCACTGACCATTGGAGGACACAAGAAAGTCCATCTTCACTTTACATTAATGAATTTCAGGTCTGCATTAATATATATTATATACTAGATACTGCATATCTTGCCTTATGTGTAACCTTAGCCTTTCTTTGATATTCTTGTGTGTCTCAACCTCCATTGCCCGGTGCTTCTTTTCTCATTTTCATTATCGTAAAGCCTGCTTCTCAGACTCTGTCATTTTGAGATGCCTTGCTCATTTCCTGTCTGCCTTTCAGCTACTACCAATGGTAGATGGTCCCCTGTGAAAATACCATTCATATTCTTGCGAATTCTTCCTGTTTTTGAGGGCAGTCTAAATGTTCCACCTACATCTTCCCTCTGTGTCCTTGTGTCTTCCTGTCTTGATTGCGTTTGACTGGTCAGTTTCTCTTTGGTTGGTCAATCAGAGCAAACCCAAACTGACCAGACTGCTCAAAGGGACCAGACTCACATGCAAACATACACACACACTATAGTGTTTTATTATATAGTACTGTGTTTCTTAAAATTTTTGGGATGGCGGAGTTCTACACAAAAAAAAAATTTGATCCACAAAATCTTGTGAAAATTACAAAAAAGGAAATTACAAATCAATATGTTATGAGTAAAAAATGTAAATAAAAGATGTTTATTATATATATTGTCAGAGGTGGCGACCTGGCTGGGACGCCCAGGAGTGCTAGGGGGAAGAGGAGCAGGGACACCCGGAGTGCTTCTGGGGATACAGCCGGCACTTCCGCCACACAGGGGTGTGTCGGTGGGAGAGTGCCGGGAAGCACCTGGAGGGTGTGGATAAAAGGGGCCGTCTCCCTTCATTCCACAATGGCATCCCAGATGGGACTTCTCACCTGTTCCAAGACGGGGAGCCCTGTCACAAAATAATTTTGTGGACGGCCCGGCGCAGCAGCTGCGCCCACACACGTGCCGCAGGTGCGGCATGCCCACAACCCCGAGACAAGGAGTCGCCCAGCAGACCGCTGCCGGACTGTGGAGGACTGGTGCTTATCTGGTGCGGGGGAGACAACAGCCAGAGCAAGAGAGCAGCGGGCTCTGACGAGTGTGCCAGTGCTGGAGGCGCCCGCAACGGTGTATCACCCAGTGAAGCCGTGCCAGGGATGTTTCCTCGTGCAGACAGCATTCGGGAGGTAAATTCCCTGCTTGTTGGCAACCGACCCTGCGGGGCCGAGTGTGTTTTTTGTTTACAGAGCAGGGGCTGCCCAGATCCGTGTCAGTGGCGGGGGCATGTCGGTTTGCGGGGCTCCAGTGGCGCGGCAGAAGCTATGAGAGCTACAGAGAGGGAGCCGCTGTCGCTCGTGAAAGCCCAATAAGACTTTGGCCGGTGTGTCTTGTTTACACGCCAATGACTGTATAGAGGCAGGACCAAGGAATGTCCGTCTCGTGCCCGGGAGAGACCCGATTGGGCCAGAGGAAGAGGCCCACAGGAAGTCGCCGGCGTGTGTTGCTGACAGACAGGTGAGCTCACCGTCTTTGCTGGCTGCTCTGCGTGAGCTGGAGGCCTGCCTTCAGCCTGCCGAGCAGCGGTTGTCACAGGTGCTGCGTGCCCACGGGCAGAGTTGCTAGTACTGGAGAGGAAGGCGGTCACATTGATGGAAGTGCTACAAATGGCGACGAGACGGTGCAACATTGGATTCTTCAGCCGGAAAGGTACGGCAGGGACGGTGAGTACAGCATAAAGGAGAGTCCGCCGAAATTGGCCGTGATGTTAATGACCGGCATCGAGTACGCAGTTCTCCGACAACGGACGTGGCACGGAGTGCTGTGCGTGAGGTGAGGAGGGAAAGATCGCAGGGGCTGGCAGTACGAGGGCTGATGATTGCGCTGGGTCCTAGCGCCCTACGCTCCAAGCCAGCAACAGTCTCCCGTCGCTCTGTAGTGACGCAGACGGGATTGGATCTGAGCGTTTGCCATGCTCAGACCCAGACCATCACAGCGTCCCAGAGGAAAAGGAGTAATCGAGGGAAGAATGCTGGTTCCTCCGATATGGGAGGACATAAGGCAAGCGGCTCACGTATGGTTGCTGGCCGCCCTCTGCAGGGGCAAAAGGAACCCTTTAGGTCAGCGGAGAGGAAAGGACTGCAGGCGGTCCCTTCTGTTCCATCGACAGGAGGGACACGGAACCCGCGGAGGGGGTGCTGAACAGGCAAGTGCCGGGGTGCCAGTCGGAGGGGGGAGCGCTGCCAGTGCGTGGCACAGAGGGAAGCCAGGGAAGGGTGTCCAGGCAGCGGCTCTGCCCCCTTGTTTCTGTTTGTTACAGGACCGGACCCTGGACAAGCAATAGGACCCACTTCGTTGGGAACCTGCATTCATGAAACGGGCCGTCTGACGGAAGGACTCTCCGCTGGTGAGGGGGTGCCGCCACGGCTGGCAGATACTACGAAGGTGCGAGTGGCTCCAACCAAAGGGGCACGAAAACCTCGGAGGGGGTTCCGAAGGAGTGGGCCCTGGGGTGCCGGTAGGAGGGGGGATTGCGACCTGTGCGTGGCACAGGAGGACGCCAGGTAGTGGCGTCCAGGTGGCATCTCCAGTGCTTCTGGGGATACAGCCGGGGATACACCCCTTTGTGGCGGTGGGAGAGTGCCGGGAAGCACCTGCAGCACATCCGGGTGTGGATAAAAAGGGCCAACTCCCTTCATTCGAGGCGAGAGTCAGGAGCGGAGTGGACTGAGCTGGAAGTAAGGAGGCAAGGAGGCGACCTGAAGAAAGTAAGGCATTGTGTGGCCGGGACTTTGCGGGTTTGTGGTGCATTTGTGACTTGTATATAGTGTAAAATAAATGTATTTGTGGGTGACATGATCGTGTCTGCCTGTCTGTGTCTGGGCCAGCTTCCACAATATATATATACATATATATATATATATATATATATATATATATATATATATATATATATATATTTTCACACACGTGCGAATAGGAGGCAGCTAAAGGGCTTGAGTAATTCTAATACTACACCAGACCAGAGGGCGACAGGGTGTACTAACTGTCTTTCTCAATTCCTTGCATGTGGATCCCAGGAAATCCCACCAGCTTCCAGCACCATGGATGACATCACTTCCAGTTCCAGGACCAGAGATGACATCACTTCCAGTTCTGGCCCTGATGGCGTCACTTCCTCTGTGGGCCTTTAAAGCTGCCGGCTTACTGATTTGGACTCGATCTTGTGAACATCTTTGTTCAAATACTTAAAGTTCTGCAGCCGGGTTGTAATATATAATGATGTCTGGAGTGGGCGACTTATCGCTATATATATATATATATGACGTTGAAATGGTGACCCGGAGGTGATAAGATGGGATAAAGGTGGAAGTGAGGTCATCTCATCTGGAGTGAGCCGGAAGTGAATTCATCTAATGGAGTCGTATCCAGCACCTGGAAGAGGACTGTTTCTTGAATGGATTTTGAATGGAGTTTTGGAAGGTAAGTCTTCTAATCTTCTGTTTTCCTGAAGGGTAAGAGAGAGAGGCATTAGCGCTATATGTCAGATCCCCCTGGTTGTTGTATTCACGCTATGTAGGGCCTGTTGGCTACCTCCTATTTGCACGTGTGTGACAATATATATATTTATGAAAAAAAAACGTACTATTTAAAACATTTATGTTTCAGGCTTGAAATGTAAATGTAAATGAAATTGGTGTTCTGGCATTGTGTGACACAAATCAAGGCACGGCATAAAGTTTGTTAAAGATGGCCTTAATGTAGGTGTCATACAGTATTTAGCCTGTTTTGATATTTTGGTTTAATTGCAGGTACTGTCGTAAATGTCCTTTCATATAAGCTACATTCACTAAGATTTGTTTACCTATCAAGAAGCAAATTAGTCTTCAAATATTTTAAAATACCGTCTGAAGAAAAGAACAACCAACATAAATTCTTCATTTGTAGAAAGGTCATTCTTCACTTGCTCATTGAGATTAAGCGGATCCTGAACACACACACATACATGCACACAAAAATTTCTCTGAAGTCACAACTTTCAGAAAAGTAGCACATTTAACTAATGACATTTACAAATGATTGATCACAATATGTTTTTTATCCAACGTGTAATTACATTTTTTGGGCTTCTGTTTTATTATGATTGTCAAATATTATTTTATGTGCGTCCTGAAGTAAAAAGGTAAACTTTTTCAAAAGCTGAGTAGATATGTCTGGAAAGTAACATACTTGTTCCAATCTTTATCTTCGAAGCACTGCACAAAATCACAGTTTTTGTTTGATATGAATATAATTAGTTCTGTTCTCAGGTCATCATTACAAACTCTGGTAAAAGCCAATGAACATGTATTAACAGAAAAAAAGAAATCTATCTCGAGTTGTATTGACATATTGGTAAACCCTAATAATATTAATACATTCGGTTTCGTTAATGTACACGTCTAGATGCACAGTGACATGGCATGCATCTAATAAGATGAGATGTTTCTTAACTATCATGACAGACAGAAAAACTGTTTCCAGATTTGGTTTTGCTCAGATCAGTACAGCAAGAAAGGCAATCACAGTTGTGTCCTTTTCAGCCAATTCTTTGATCACCTCTTTTTTTTTTCCAGCAGCTACAGCTGATATAAGGCTTTATGGCTCACGGAACTAATGTAAGGCTTCATTTAAGAATCACAGAAACAGTAAAGAATATTTATTTAATAGAGGTGCAGTAACACATGGTGACACTTTCGTTTAGGTACTGCAAAAATGCATCTACTACTTATTTACTCTTATGTAACAAGACCTTAAGAAAGGCTACTTTTGGTCTTCATCACACTTATAAAACATCAGTGACTAGGCTATTCATCTCTCTGTAGTGTGACGTATTGAAATGCTGGTAAAACTACTTGTTAATATGAAGCATTGACAGGTCTTATACTAAATATGTAATATCAAGATAAATGTGTCCCAAGGTACCTCAGGCCACTCCAAAGCGAAGTTTTGTTAGAAGGTCACACTGCAGCTTTGATGCTTTGTAAGCGTTAAGAAGACACAAAGAGATGTTTGTTAAGGTCTTGTTACGTGATAGTTAATAAGACACAGATGCTTTTTTGAACTATCTAAACTAAAGACTTACCTAATACTCTACAGTTTCAAATTTTAAAAATAACTGGAACATATGTATCTGCTTCAAGTTTTTATAACATCCATCCATTATCCAACCCACTATATCTTAACTACAGGGTCACGGGGGTCTGCTTTAGCCAATCCCAGCCAACACAGGACGCAAGGCAGGAAACAAACCCCGGGCAGGGCGCCAGCCCACCTCAGATAAGAAAGTATAAAAATCAATTTGACAACAACCAAAAATTAAAAATAACCTAAGTAGCTTGTGATCCAAAAAATACACTACTGACAAAACGAAAACTTTAAATGGTGTCTTTAATTTATCTATTTGTATTTACTTTAATTAACCGTGGGACTATAATGTAAACTGTATTGGACACTAAATATTTACTGAAATGGAAAAAGCAAGTTTGAAAAACGAGCAAATTTTGCATATGCACTCAATGCATGCTTATATTACATATACTCTATACAAATATTCCCTAACCATTAGATTACTGTGCCATGTGGCAGCCATTTGTTTCACTAGGTACGTTATTATTTTAGTAAATTGTCGTGTTGGGGAGCTACGATGGCAATTATGATGACAATTAACACTTATTAGGCTCAGGTGTGTGCCTTTTTCCTACTTAGCAACACCTGGCAGAGTAAGGAATGAGATTAACTGAGAGAAGGATCCATAGATAGACATTTAGATAGATAGAGAAATATATTTTAAACATACCTTTATTTAAAAAAAAATTATAACACTGTGATATTATCAGGCACCAGTTTATAACATATATAAAACATTTACAGCTTTCAGGCTTTTCTACTCACATTTTACCAATAGGTATTCATTTTCTGCAGAACATAAAAAATCATTTATACCTCACATTTATTCAAGTATGTCTATGTGATTCATTAGTTTATAATATGCAAATTCAAATTCAATCTGAGATAGATAGATAGATAGATAGATAGATAGATAGATAGATAGATAGATAGATAGATAGATAGATAGATAGATAGATAGATAGATAGATAGATAGATAGATAGATAGATAGATAGAAAAAGAGGTAGTGGAGTTATGGTCAAAGCAGATGGGATCTCCATTACCATGAAAGGCAGATGTTGCTAAGCTACAATGGAATACAAGTTAACTTTGGGGACTAAACAGAGCGTCACAGTAAATTGCTAAGAGGCACTGGAGGAGTTTGTCTGCTTTTACAGAATTTGTATATTTTACCTGCTGGTGAATCTGGGGTTGGCTCCATATATATTCTTGCCCAGGTGGTTTTGGTAATCTTCCTGGACTGCCGCTCATGTAAATAAGACAGGAGGCGGCTGCAGAGTGTGGGGCCAAACTGCAGCTCACCGGCAGCTGTGCACATCAGGTCCACCTCAGAACAAAGCTGCCGGCAGGCATTAGCAGACGTAGTAATTGCAGAGGCCCCTGTACAGCTCTTGGGTGGCCAGATTGCTTTTATTTTCGGTAAGTTCCTACCTCATAGCACCACTTCCTGCTTGCAGCTTTTGATTTTTTTTTTGATTTTTTTTTTGCTGCAAAGGCAGATAGTTAAAACTGACATTGACTGCAACACACTTGTTACTCATATTTTAATACAATCTATCCATATAACCATTTCTAAACATGGTATTCTAGAATATGAGGAAAAATCTGCTGAAAGCTTGATCAAATATGGGAAAACAGAAAACTCATTGGAATAGAAGAATATACTGTAGGTAATCATGCTAAAAAATGAAATGCCTTTCCTAGTATGAAATAGCGCAAGACCGATTGGTAAAGGAGTGTTTTATAATGTATGTGTGACAAAGGTGGAATAGTGGAAGGTTTGTAATTTGGTGTGAAAACATTAATAGATGCAATGTCCATAACTAATCATAATCATAACTGGAGTCTATCACAGAGGTAATAGTTGTAAAACAGGATACACCTCTAAAAGGAAAACAGTTCTCTAGAAAATATTTCCTATATGGAATAACACTCCTCTCATAATTAAAGACAGAGTTGTGGAAGGGTTGGTGCTGCTGATAGAATTAGAATGATGGCCTGGTCACCATCTTATCCAAAAGGTGTAGCTGTTAACTACATTTCTGGCTTTAAATTAGCCCAGTGCATACTGTAAAATACTCAAGAACCAGTGGGGTTACTATCCTCTGAATGAGGCATGTGCTACCCTGAAACGTCATTTGAAAAAGTTTGAGGTGACCTCTATTACATTTTAAATGTTCAGCTTTCAGTAGTTTTCTTTAAAGATTTTCAAGTGAAATGCCTCCAAGAATGCTTCCCATCACTTTCAGTTTTGTGGTTTTTCTTTTTGTTTTTTAAACAATGACAATAACTCAAGCACCAAGCACAGCTTAGTGTTTTATGTAAACAGAAAATAAGAGCTACCATGATCAAAGTATTTAAAATTATCAGAGGAATTAATACAGTGAATAACAGCTGTTACTTTAAAATAAATTCTGCAACAAGAACATGGGGACAGAGGAGAAACTTGTAAGGGCAAATTTTGTGCAAATGCAAAAAGGTTTTACTTGTAAGAAGTAAAAAGGTTAGATATGAATACACAATGGGAGGTCTGAAACTTGAAAGCACCCATTATAAAAAGGATTTAGGAGTCATAATGCACTCAATATCAACATCCAGACAGTGTTCAGAAGACATTAAGAAGGCTCACAGAATGTTAGTTTATATAGCACAATGTGTCAAAGAAAATGAAGCTTAAGCTTTGTAACACACTAGTGAGTCCTCACCTGTGCAGTTTTGGTCTCTCCGCTACCTAAAAAGATGTAGCAGTGTGGGGAAAAAAATCCAGAGAAGAGCGACCAGGCTGATTCTAGGACTGCATCAAATTAGTTAGTAGGAAAGATTAAAGGAGTTAATCCTTTTCAGTTTAAGCAAACAGTGATTAAAAGGTGAAATGATTGAAGTCTTTAAAATTAAGAGAGGAATAAGTACAGTGGATCAAAGGCGGTAACTTTACAATGAGTTCATCAAGAACACATGGAAACTTGCTATGGGTAAATTCCACATAAACATTAAAAAGTTTTTCTTCACAGAGAGAACCATAGATAAATGGAATAAATTATCATGTAGTGTGGGAGACAGTAGGGCTTTAGGGAATTTCAAACCTCGACTTGATGCTGTTATGTAAAAATTTGGAGAATCGAATTGACGAGCTTTGTTGGGCTTAATGGCCTGTTCTCGTTAAAATTTTTCAAATGCTCCAAAGCTCTAAAGAAATAAGCTCCTGATACCAGTTGGGTGGCTGCTCACTTAACAAATTCAGTACCACTTCAAACAATTCAGATGTCCTGTCTGTATCATAATTCCACTTGGTTTTATCTTTGGCTGAAATGTGTTTTCTTTTTGTTTAGTCTTTATTTATTATTATTTTATATTTTGTGTTACTGATTAAGATTTTGTCACCCCGCTTTCTGCTTTTTGATTTAATCTTTTTTTTTCAGTTTTGTATAATGTTTGTTTTCTGCCCTATCCCCTTTATATGAAACCTAAGGGGGCAGAGCCACCTAATGATGTAGCTGTATATATGTTACAGGTAAAACCTGAAAAGTGGAAAAACCTAGCATCACCCAGTTAAAACTTACATTATCCAAAAGACCTGGGCACAAATGGAATAAAATCGGACTTTCTAGCTTTACCTGGTTAATCTTAGGTTTACCTTTTGGATAATGCGAGCTTAAACCAGGTAATACTAGATTTGTCCAATTTCTGACTTTACCTGTAACATATATAAGATGTTGCGGTTGGCTGGCACCTTGCCTGGGGTTTGTTTCCTGCCTTGTGCCCTGTGTTGGCTAGGATTGGCTCCAGCAGTACCCCGTGACCCTGTAGTTAGGATCTAGCCGGTTGGATAATGGATGAATGGATGGATATATAAGAGGTGACGTGATCAAAGTTGAAGCTTCTGACTTTAAGCAAATGAAAACTAAGAAGGGGCATGATTGACGTGTCTAATATTATGAAATGAATTAGTACAGTGGAGCCAGGTTGTAACTTTAAAATGAACTCAACAAGAACACAGGGACACAACTGAAAAGTTTTAAAGGTAAATTTTTCATAAACAATAGAAAGTTTTTCTTCACACAGAATACTAAAGACATATGGAATAACTGACCAGTCTTGACTTGATGTTATTGTGGACAGTCTAGATGTTGGGAAGAATGGCCTGTTATCATCAAATATCTTCTGATATTCTCTTTTTGACACTCTGTCTGGTGATATTTGTTATCGACCAGTGAATGTTGCTAGCTCAAGCTTTCCAGGCTGTTTCAGAAGCTGATGACCTGCCAGCTGAACCTGCTCAGTAAAATATGCCTACTGATCATATTGGCTCTGCAGATCCAGCACAAAAACTATGCTTTCTTCCAGCTTTTCTGCATTACTATACTTTTTACAATCCCACCCCAGCACTGCGCTGCCCTTCCATGCTCTGCTCCACCACCCCACATCTCCTAGATGACCTGAGGTAAATTCTCTTAAATGCCAAGGCATGATTCACACAATAGACTCATTTGAATTAGCGTATTTGTGCAAAAGTAAAAAACTGGCTCGCTATCCTGGGTTAGATCCTGCTTTGTGTCCGATGTTCCTGGGATAGGCTCTAACTTGTGTCTTTCCATCTATATATCTACTGAATTGATTCAAGTATGTTTGCAAAAGTATGAATACATTAAAAATAAAACAGTGGAAAAAAAAACATCTTTCATGTTTTCAAATAAATGAAATGTATTCTTATATGGAGCTCTTTATGAAGGCAAACCTGGAGCACTAATACAGGTTTAATAATTTAGTCTGCCACACTGGCAAGGAGTTGCCAAGGATAAAACTAGAGAGCAAATTCAATACAACACACAAATGTATATATTTAAATAGACTAATATAAATGTAATATCGCAGGGTGATTCCTATTGGCAGTGCCTTTTGTGTGGAGTTAACATGTTCTGGGTCTTTTTGCATTGGTTTCCTTCAGGGGATTCTGCTTTTCTTCCACATTTCAGGTCAATTAGTGTTTTCTTCCTGTCAGGTCAATTAATGTTTTTAAAATGCCCAGGTGCAAGGAAATTTATGCGTGAATGCATCTTGTAATGGCCTGGCCTAGTTTTGTGAGAATAGAGTTCTGCACCCACGACGACGCTTTAAAAATAAATTATTGCCATTTACATCATTACGGAACATTAAATAGGTGCTGAAGAGTGTCCCCATCATGCTGTCTTTGCTGCACTATTACAGTTATGCTAAGTTTCAGTAAAACTTTAACATTCTATAAATAAATTACTTCAAAACAATCCTGGAACATTGTTAGATTCACTTGCATTTTTCATTGATGAAAACAGTAAAGCCTGCAACAACACAAGAGAACTGCAAGTCACATTTGAAGAAAGCCATTTAAGCCAACTGACTCCCCAAGAATGTAACCCGGGCTCTTTAAGCTCAGTAGCTGTATTTTTTTTAACTTTAGTTTATTTGCTGACAAATCAATTACAGCTTTTCAGACATCTTAGTTTCCAAAGGTTACATTCTCCTGACATGTATCCCAATGTAAAAACATGCAAGATGAAACGCAAATTGTCTTCCGCGGGGGGAGATGTTGGCAGGTTCACTTTGCGACTTTGCCTACCCCTTTGTGCTTTTATTGTTGTTTAAAATATAACTCTGTCAGGCTTGAACTTCTGCCCTCAATAAGGAGTACCTTTAACTGACTGCTAGGGAGCTGAATGCTACATACTTTCATTTCATCAGTTTACCAAAATGTTTTTCTTAGCATGTAAGTCCTTGGTTGCGCATTCTGATAAAAAGACTAGGGAAATTTTGACATATAGGCAGTTAGATGTTTAGTTGTCTGCCTGTAGTTAGCACCCTGGGACGTGTTTGCATTGATGTTTTGAAACAAACTTGTCTGTTTAAAAGACCTAAAATGCATATCACTATTAACAAATATTGTGAAACATAGAGGTGCTCCTGAAGCATCTCAGAATCCAAAATAATACAAGGAGACCAAATTGCTGAAAACGAAAGGTTAATTAGAAATGCACTAGGAGGGAGAGATAAACAAACAGCAAAGCAAACAGTAGCAATAAAACACCAATCCCTCTCCAGACCTAGCTATCCAGGTGGAATGACAAATAAAGTAGAATCTGCTGAATCATTACAGAAGATCCTGGGTAGAAGATTTGTGGCAATTGATGAAATGTAAGTAAATACAGTGGCGTAACTAGGGGTGGGAGGATGGAGTGGTCCGCCCCAGACGGCACATTTTTGGGGGCAGTATTATTGGCCAAAAGGCTCAGTTCAATTTGTGTGTAAGCAGCAGGGTTCGGAAAAATATCACTCATGAATGAAAAGTTAAATCCTCTGACTTTTATCCGCAAATGCTTCAAAAATAATTTTCAGACTGTCCTTCTGTGACGGCATCAGGCACAGCAGTTGAAATTTTTGAGGCAATAACAAAAACAAACATAAACATTACACCGATAATAATTTCTAGGAAGATAACTAATTTACAATTCATAATTTTGTTTCGTTATCAATCCAAATGCGTTCTTGCTCTGCGCAGAAAACATCCCAACCTATCACTTGTACACTACACTGGTTCTAATTTTTAGCAGGGTAATTATATGAAACTAATAATTAGAACATGGCTTATCAGTGCGACTATACTTTATTCTTGTCTAGTTGATGCTTATAAATAGTTATATGTGAAAAATTATTGCTGTTTCTCTATATATGAATAAATCTATGCAAAATTTGTCTTATTTTTTTCTATATGTCATTTTAATTTTCTGTTTAAATAGGTTAACGTATTTACATATGTTGGAGGGCGACAAATTGAAGCACTGTCCCGAGAGGCACAAACTCGAGCTACGCCACTGAGTAAATATAAAGAATTACATGTAGGAAAGAGAAATATTACATCTGAATATACCATGGGAGGTCTGAATGTTGAAAGTGTCCCTTATGTGAAGGACCTGGGAGTCATAGTGGACTTGTCAGTATCAATATACAGAGAATGTATGGAAGCTAGTAAGAAGACTAATAGAATGTTACATTATGTAGCACAAATTGTCAAAGGATCTTATATTTAGGTTAAATATCACACTAGTGAGCCCTAACCTGGATAACTGCATACAGTGTCCATATTACAATAACACAGAGCAGCGCTAGAAAAAGTCCAGAGAAAAGTGACTAGGCTGATTCCAGGAGTGCAGGGTATGAGTAAGGAAAAAAGATAAAAGGAATTGATCCTTTTCAGTTTAAATAAATGGAGATTAAGAAGTGTTATGACTGAGGTTTTTGAAAGTATGCAAGGAATTAGTATAGTGGGTCTATGCTGTTAGTTTAAAATTACTTCAGTAAAAACATGGGAACTTTCGCAGAACCATTAAAATTTTTCTTCACACACAAACATATAGAATACATTACCAATTAATCTGGTAGAGAGCAGAACTTTAGGGAACTTCAAAACTCAACTCAATGTGATTTTGGAGAAATTAGAAGGTTAGGGTAAGCGAACTTTGCTGGACTGAAGGACCGTTTCTTTCAAAATTTTTCAAATTCTCTAATGTTCTAAAGGAGTGTTTTTTAACTATTTTTTGTTTGTGGTCCAGTTTTGCCTTTTTTGTGTCTTCACGGCTCACAATTGCTGTGGAGTGTCATCCATGGAATCCATTGCTAGAGAATCGCTGCTGATTATTGTCCTGGAGGTAGGTCCTCATCCTCATCCTCTCAGTGACCCATCGCAAGGGATTCTTCAAACCGCTCAGGACCCTTTCTCCTTCAGTATTAAGTTCAGACTTCCCACGCCTCAAAATGGATCACAACCCATAGTTTAAGAAATACTGTTCTAAAGTGATAAGCTCTTATATACCAGTTGGGATGGCTGCTCGCTTACCTAACGCAGTACCATATCAAATAAGCTTTTTTGTCACTCTTTCTGTGTTTTGATTTTATTCTATGCTATGTAGTAATTAATTTACAATTTTGTATTATTTTAATATTGTATGTATTAGTAGTTTTATTTTCTGCCTTTGTATGGATCCTATTGGAACAGGGTCACGTACTGACCCAGCTGGGAGACAGCCGTAAGCAGCATATACTGTATATAGGAGAAGCTGTACTTACACAACAGTCATGGCATTGCAGTTGTTCTTGATGCTTGGTATGGGCTTCTTCTGCATTTGGATTTCTCTTCTTTGACCCTCCTACTCTAAAATGCTGTCATTGTTTCTGTCTTTAGGTGTGTTTGCTTCAGGCTTTGCAATTTTTTTTTGCTTCTTTCTTTTACTGTCTCTGAAATCCCTTTGAATCCTTTCAAATCCATTGTATTTTTTAAGAAAAAAAAGCTAATAATTTCCTGCAAAGTGATTTGGAAATTAAACGCCATGGTCAAATGATGTGAATAGCCAATACAAAGTAACTTGGACTTATAGTGTTCTGAATTGGTGCAACTATACTGTTCCTGTCCTAACCATTCTGGTTGTTAAAACAAGCGTGAAACTATATGCCAAGGGTACTTGACTCTGGTCCTGGAGGAGAGCAGTGGCTGCAGGTTTTCATTTCAACCAGGTTCATAATTAGAAGACAGGCTTAACAGATAAAGAAACTTGGTATTTAGTTGTAAGGCTTGTTAGTGCTTGCATTCTTACAAGACAAATCTTTATCATATTGTATTTTCTTTTAACATTATAATTTTTGAGGTCCAGAACAAATTTGTATTATATCTCTTGCTCCTTTTCTTCTTTCTCATTTATTTCAAAACATTGTATTAACACAAACAATATACAAGGAGTAACTGGATTTTTAGTGTAATGACAGTAATTTGTATTAACTGGGGCACAGAGTAGGAAATATAAAGAAGTACTGCAAGATTTTATTTCTATCACAGACCAACATGTGTTGATGTCCAGGTCTTTCCAGCTTGCATATTTGCCACCCAGTAATAAAACTGAAAGTTAGGTAGTGCCATGCCACCTTCAACTTTTGGTCTTTGTAGAGTCATCCATTGGATGCATGGATATTTCAAAATCCAAATAAATTAAGTTATGATTGAGTTTAATTTCAATAGTAGTTCGTCTTTTCTTAAAGACACATTTTATACACTTTTCTGTAAAAGTTACTTGAAGAATAATTGCACAAAAAAAGGAATTAATGAAATCGGTTAATGGCTAGCTAACTTGTTTCATGCAGACAGACAGGCGAAGACAAAAACAGAAAGAAACAATGCCTGTGGTGGCATTTTAAGCACTTAAAATGTTTTCTTTCGAACCATGGAACCAACTGTATAACCTATATATTTTTAAAAATATAACACAAAAAAACAGAAGTAAATTTGTGGAGTGGTTCATTTTTGGACATTACCCTAGAAATAATATGTGCACTGCATTCAGATACAAAATATCAAACTCAGTACTGAATTATTAGCAAGCATTTCATCTGATGTACTTGTCTAGGGGCATTTTAGTGGAAACACAGCTACCAGATGATTGCTTGCCCTGAGCTAAGCCAGTTCCTTCTTACGGTGATGACATTGAACTAGAAAAATAATCTAATTGGATCAGAATTACAAAATATGAAGTGATCATCATTCTACCCATCGTGAATCGAGATCGGCCTTAGGTATCAGCATGAAATAACGTGCCGTCCCTGTTATGAATGATGAACACAGCTGAATCCAGAATTATGAAAGACGAATGGAATTAAAGGCTGAAAAAAGGAGTCATGCCAGCCCTAGATGCACCAGAATAAAAAGGTGTAGGGAATTTCAAATTGCCACAAGCTGAGAAGAAGCTGGTAAGAGAGACAGTAAATGCAATAGGAATGAAAAGAAAGCACAGGCTTTAGGCTGAAAGTCTGATAGGAAGGCAAGAAGAGGTTTCAAGGAGATACAAGTGATGTGATACAGAGAGAAATTTAGCAGCTGTAATAGAAGTTTTGCAGAGACAGTAGGTATATGAAGAGGCAAACTCAATATTTGGAGAGGCACAGAGAAACAGTCCCAGAGTTCTGAGTTCAAACATCTACCTCGGTGATGCCCATGCACATTCTCTCCTCGACTGCACAGATTTATCTCCTGTATAATATGCACATTAGATGAAAATTTCATGACGTTAGAGATATGGCCAGCACCTAAGGCACAGCAAAATATTTGAAGCAGAATGGTGACACAATAGTTAGTGCTGTTACCTCACATCACTAAAATCATATATTCAAACACCCATCCAGACATAACCTGTTCTTCTTGTCATTTTTTGGATTTTTGTCAAACTAATTGCATTTCTAAAATGACCCACTGTGTGCAGTACGAAGGAAACTGCAAGCTGACAAGGGTAAGCTCTTAACTTGTACCTAAGAATGTCCTGAGACTGGATAAATATGTTGGAAAATAAGTAAACAAATGTGATCTAATAATACGATAATAGTTAAGTGTTTTTTTATTTTACACAGACAGGTCCACAAATAATTTGTAAAAATGACTCTATTTTGATAATATTTGAAGGAAAAACCACACCTTGAACTTGTCTAAAAAAGAGCACAGACATTGCCCTGTGTAATGTATTTTGAATTAATAGGTTGCTATCCGGGCGGCATGGTAGCGCAGTGGTGGCGCTGCTGCCTTGCAGTTAGGAGACCCGGATTCGCTTCCCGGGTCCTCCCTGCGTGGAGTTTGCATGTTCTCCCCGTGTCTGCCTGGGTTTTCTCCGAGCGCTCCGGTTTCCTCCCACAGTCCAAAGACATGCAGGTTAGGTGGATTGGCGATTCTAAATTGGCCCTAGTGTGTGCTTGGTGTGTGGGTGTGTTTGTGTGTGTCCTGTGGTGGGTTGGCACCCTGCCCAGGATTGGTTCCTGCCCTGTGTTGGCTGAGATTGGCTCCAGCAGACCCCCGTGACCCTGTGTTCGGATTCAGTGGGTTGGAAAATGGATGGATGGATAGGTTGCTATCCTTACACAAGTACACAGCTTAAATGAATACACCGCCTTTGAAAATTAAGATTTATATTTATTCCTCAGTGAACACTAGTACAATTAGTAGCATTTTGATGAAACAGAGTTTTATTAAAGATGTTGTTTTATTAACAACATGAAAGCTTGGTCACCAACATCATTATGATAACAAAATAACACATTTTATTCAAATGAGGTGCTGCAAAAATGAATACACCCTGCAACATATTCCACCAAATCTAAAATTTCGTATGGCCTCCATGATTTTTTTGGAAGAGTACCAACTCTATTAGACATGGAATAAACAAGTCAGTGACATACTGCCACATCTACCTTTCCCCATTCTTGGAGAATGAGCTCTTTCAGATGCTGGATGCTGAGTGGAGAATGGTGTTCAACTTGTCTTTACAGAACTCCCCACAAGTGTTCTGTTGGGCTGAAGTTGGGTGACATGCTTGGCACTGAATCAGTTTCACTCTGTTCTTCTCGATAATGCAGCCGTAGACTTGGATATATGTTTTGGGTCATTATCATGTTGAAAGAGTGAGAGATGACTGAGGGCACAGGGAGTTGGTAGCATCTTCTCCTTGAGCATTTCACAGTACATCTGTGAATTAATGATACCGTCAATAAAGTACAATTCCCCGGCACCTGCAGCACTCATACAATCCCACAGAAGAGCACTACCACCACTATGCTTTACTATGGGTACCATGTATTTTTCATTGTGATCGGTACTAAGAGTTTGACTTCGGTATCAATACCAGCTCTCAGACTTCAGCACTGGTATCATAATGTTTCTGAAGCATATAATGGAAACCTTTGAAACCCTCTGTCTTTCTGCCAGTTCCCTGGTGCACCACAATACGCCCTGCAACCCTCATGAAGCTGTGAGGTCTCAATTGCATCGAAGCAATGGGGGGTTCCTGTGAATCATGGCAGAGAGGAGGGTGTCACATGAAGCCTTGTTCACATCAAAGCCGTGTAGGGTAGAGGGTTGTCTCCCATTAGGTTCCACTCGCATTGAAGTGTGCACATTCATTATGTGAAGTTTAAGAAACAGACATTTTCCCTCAACTGCAAAAAAGCTAGCATTTACTTCTGGTAATGAAATTCCTGAAACGCTGGTACAGTTCTACTCTAAATTTTAGGTTTTTTGTACTTTTGTAGTACTGGTATAATGCACAACCCTATTGGCAGCTCTTGAGAAGGTTCCAGTCCATTTCAGTGCCCAAACATACACCCCCTCTGGAGAAAGTTTGGAATACACAATCAACCTAACTTGCACATCTTTGGAAATATGAGAGGAAAATCTACACTGACTATGTTCAGGAATAGAATTTGAACCCAGGATGCTGCATCTGTAAGGCAGCAGTTCTAACCACTATGCTACCATGACATGTCTTGAATCATTAGGAAAAAACTTTTGATTAGTAAATAACACAGTGCCTTGAACAAATACTGCATTTGTCCTCTTGGACGTTTTCACATTTTATTATAAAACATTGAATCCCATTGGATTTCATCTTGGATTTTTTTTACATTGGTAACAGAAAAATAAAAAAATATATATCTGTGCAATGTTGTCTAAATTAGTTAGAAATCTAAAACACAAAATAATTGATCAAATTAAACATTCACTCCCTTCAAGTTAGTATTTAGTAGATTCACCTCTGGCCCCCATGACAGCTTTGAGTCTGTGTGCATAGGTCTGTCTCTATCAGCTTTGCACATCTGGACACTGCCATGTTTCCCCATTCTTCTTTGCAAAACTGCTCAAGTTCTGTCAGGTTGCATGGGGAATGGGAGTGAATAGCCCTGTTCAAGCACATCCACGGATTTTCAGTTAAATTGAGATCTAGACTCTGACTTGGCCATTCCAGGACATTAACTTTGTTGCTTTTAAGCCATTCTTGTGCAATTTCGGCTTTATGCTTGGGGCCACTGTCTTGCTGGAAAACAAATCTTCTCCTGAGGCGCAGGTTTCTTGTTTAGCTGAATCAGGTTTTCCTCAGGCTGTCCAAAGCCCACTTCAGAGAAGCATCCCCACAATTTGATACTGCCACCTCCGTGGCACCGTGGGGATAATGTGTTTTTGTATAGTTTGATGGACAAAAAGCTTAATGTTGGTCTCATTTGGCCATAGGCTTTCTTCCAACTGACTTCACAGTCTCCAATCTCCACTTTTTTAACAGTGGCTTTTTCTTTGCCCCTCTTCCATAAACCTATGGCTAGTGAAGCACCTGGGCGATTGACGTTGTCTGTACAGTCACTTCCATTTCATTCACTGTGGCTTGTAACTCCTTTAGAGTTCTCACAGGACTCTTGGTGGCACTCTCTCCCTTGTTTTCTTCCTGCACAATCACTCAGTTATTGTGGTAGATTTCTAGCTGTGCCATACTGTTTCCATTTCTTTATGATTGATTTAACTGGAGACCAAGGGATATTCAATGACTTGGATATTTCCTCATCTCTATTATTATAATGTCCTTTTCAATCACCTTTTTACATAGTTGCCTGAAGTGTTCTTTTGTCTTCAGTGAGTGGTTTTAACCATGATCCCGACTCACCACATATTGGACCATCCAAATAAGGTACAATCAATTGAAGCCCCTTTAAAACAGACAGGTGTTCTCCATTGAACTAATTCTGTGACTTCTAAAATCAGTTGGCAGCCCCAGTGATGATTTAGGTGTGTCATACTAAAGGAGATCTTTTTGTGATATTTTTTTTCTGTTTATGTTTGTAATTAATTTAGATCACTTTGCAGAGTGTGGAAATTCAGCCCCTGATGTCCAAAAATCACAAACGTTTAATAACCTTTTCTTCTTTACATCACCACACAATGCATAAAACAGCTACAATACTCAGTCCCTTCTTTCTCTTCTCTTTCTGCTGCCCTCACTCCTCCACATGCAAGCTCCGTCCTCTTCCACCCAACTCCGGCTCCCCGAATGGAGTGAGGCGGCCCTTTTTATGATGCACCTGGGTGTGCTCCATGATGACCTTCTTGCAGCACTTCCTGGTGTGGCGGAAGTGCTGCATGGACACCTGAAAACACCCTGGGTGTACCTGCTTCCTGTTCCGGCACCACCTCCTGTTGTGGCGGAAGTGCTCCAGTCCATGTTTCTGGAACTATCCATGGTGCCCCCTGGTGGTGGCCATGGGCTCCAACAGGGTTGAGCTTCTAAGCTCCTATGGCCCTCATGCATACCATACCAGGACGGCTGTCCTCTTGTGTTCCAGGGGAGTTTTTGTTCCTCTCCCGGTCCTTCCAGGATTCCCCAGCCGTCCGCCACAAGAAATTTGTTTTCACTTTTTCTGTTGATCAGTGTCAAAGAACTGAAGTTAAATACTCTGTGATTCAATGTTGCATAACAATAAATAAAACTTCCATAGAAACTGAACATACTTAAACATTCTGTGTAATCCTGCATACAGTTACTGAACACTAAGAGATTCTACAGCTGACTAACTGAACGTTTAGATCATCAATGTTTCATTTTATTACATTTTGAATTTTTTTTTTTTTAGTCTATTTATGTGTTCTCAGAAAATGAGCCTAACAGCAACTTATATCCAAATGATTATTGCAGCAAGGAGGTGAAAATAAGCTGTCACAAGGAAATGTGAGGTTGCTGCTCTTCTTAGATCATGACAGGGGGTTTCATGTGTTTCTCTTTGGAGCAGAAGCCTCAGCTCTGTAAGGCATCTTCAGCTATTCTCAACTGTTCCCACAACTCCATTTTTCATCCGTCAGGGCCTAACTGCGTATTTCAAAAAGATAACATGGATTTCACTCAACAGTTTGGGTTTTGCAACGGTGGCTCCTGTCATTTTGAATGTGATGTCTTTATTTTTTTGATACATATGATAAAATATTTCTAAGAAGTGTGCCTCCTTTCTATAATTTATATTTAATTGCCATTTTAGAGCAATAGTTCTGAGAAATTCATTATTTCAATAGCATTGCAAAATCAATGTTTTGTAGCTATGTTGATATTTCCCTTGATAAAACTTTCCAGAATGCCATAGATAAAATGGATAAACAAGAGAAGTTGCATGCTATGCTTCATTTTCTTTGAAAAATCAATGAAAAAGCCTAGTGAAAAATCTTTTACATCTTTAAGTTGATTATTGAGGTTAAACATACAAAGAGACTTTGAATGTGTCACTTTGTATTAAATGCACCTAATTTTCCCTAAGTTGTAGCAGTGGTTAGTGTTGTCTCCTGTAATGGATTCATGGGCATGCGATTGGGTTTCAAGGGGCCTTGGAAACGAGTTCAAGATAAGTAATAACAAAAGGAGTAGGCACATTCTTAAAAATAAAGGTGCCAGAATGGTTCTTCAGAGGTATACCATAGGGGAAACATTTGTGGTTCCCAAAAGAATCATCCACAGGACGGTTCCTTAAAGAACCTTTTTGTTTATTTAGATCTGCAACAGTCTCCATACAGCAAAAAACAATAAATAGATAGTAACTGATTTGTGAAATATCAATGGGTCATGATTTTTAAAACACTCTTACTGCTTGCAATAACACAGGCTAAAGTCAAATTTTCTTAATCTGTTATTGGCCTGCTAAGCAGCCTAACATACATTAAAGATTTCAGGTTTTTTTTTTTTTTTTCATTTTAGGAATTGTTTCGAAGCACTAACAACTAACTTTGTATGTAGGGATCCCTTCCCAGAATGAAATGGTGCTTTGTCAAGAAATAGCTATATATGAAACCACACAACCCAGTAAAGAACCATAAAGGACCATTAAACAACCATTATTTTTAAGAGTACAGTTATGTGGTCATACTGAGAGTAAAATCAACTAAACTCAGATGTGATACAAGAGAACAGGTAGCATGAGAGGCTAGTCAGAAACCAACCAATGAAAGTGATGGCAATCCATTATACACAAAACCAATCTAGAATTACTAGTACTGATAAACAAAATGATTCACAGTGAATCTCAAAAGTTTTACTTCAGAAAACAAAAAAATCACAAAATAAATTGTGCTTCCACTCCAGCAAAATTCTTGTCATTTGTACATTAAGAAAGGTGTTTAGTTTCTCTCTGGAAGCATTTTTATTTATTCTTTTCCCATGTAGCTGCCTGTCATTTATTATTTAAATAAACATCACCAATTAAAATAAAAATCACCAGAAGTGTGGGTGTCCTCAACATGATAAGGTGGTTGACAGATAACGATTTTCCATCAAATGCTCAAAGTAATTTTTTTTTAACATAATCATTGGTTTTGTAGTAAATTACATTTTCCTTCTGCCAGGTACTGCAAGATTGTTTCCAACTGAAGAGTCTAGATCTATTGGCCCTGCAGTGTTCTTGGTCTACCTCTTTCTTACTGCAAAAACATTGTTTTCATCAAGCATTGAGTTACTGTACTATGCAAGCCCTCGGTCACTCCCACCGCACAACAGTAACTGTAACCTTTATGCAATATATGTGACATTCAAAGAAGAGTAATGCAGTGCAAAGTGAGGCATGTACGGGAGTTTACAGGAGACCACTGCACCTTATTGCTTCAAACCATTTGCAACTTCATAGAGGAGTTTACTGCTTCGATGCAGTGAATGATGTGGCCCAACATGGAGGTGACTATGAAGAATGATGATTCTTCAAAGTCCAAAATGACTAACAATGCCAATGCATGTGGTTAATCAACCAGCACAATTCATTGTCCAAGACCTACTCACAACAGTTCTTATTTGATAAAAAAGTGCATACCCTGGTGTAGGAACTAAAAAATGTAACAGAAATCACATACCAGGAACTACAAATGGCCCAGGTTTCTGTGATGGGAATGCTACAAAAATTTCTGAGTCTTCAAAAAGTTCCTGTGGTGGGAAAGCATGTGATGTCTGCACACATATGCAACCTGAACGTCCTAATTTAGTATTGTGGCTTAAATGCAATAATTCTTTATTCAAAAATGGGCAGTCTTTTCTTTATTTTAATCATGTGTTTGTGCTTGAACTTTGAGTTTTTCAAAGGCAAGGTAATGCAGCACAAGCCAGAGAGGAACATTTTGTTCCTCTAAAGGTAGCTACAATAATGTAAAAAAAAAGAAAGCAGATCAATATCAAGAGACAGAATGTTGATCAGAATGGGACTGAGAAGGACTATCTAAAGGCACTAGATTTGAAAATGCCACCAATGAAATCTTTTGTGTTCTCTTTATACTTCATGTGATATAAACCAGCAGTATGATGCCCCATGTTACAAAATAGTGCACTGTCCTGGTAAGTCACACCTACCCACACCTTCCCCTTCCTTTGTTTTACTCCACGAGCCTATTCAGGGCAGGTGTGAAGTGACCTGGAGGATAAATTTGTGGTCTTTAACAACATTTCTCAGACTGAAGAAGCTGCTTGGATGAGCAGTGAAACATATCTACCTAACAAGAACGAAGTCCAGTTGCCATGACTCAACTACCAGGTATGTAAGAAATTAGTTTTTCAATTGTTTGCCTACCTCTCCTGGTCCAGCAAAATCCCAGCTGCACAGTACTTAGCCCTGCTACCATACAGCCCCAGGGTTCAAAGTGGTCAATGTGTGTAGTCTCCGTATTATATATCCGGCGCCGCCGTGAATGGCAGCCATTCCAGCAGCTCTGTTTATGACTTAATCTTTTTACCTTTTTTTCACTATTTTTCTCTATTTCACTGATCACTTCTACCACTTTTTATGTGGAATCGCTCCCTGGACACTTTTTACTACTTTTACTACTTAACGTGGATTTTTACACGCTGAGACTCGCCTATTCAAGTAGTCAACTTCAAGCACTGAGAAGAAATGCCCATACCGGTGTGGTTCCCTATTTACCTGACGAGGTAAGAAGACGATATCGGATAAGATAAGATAAGATAAAAGCCAAGCGGCTTGTCAGAAAGTGGCGCTATAAACCTTCGGTGCCTTCTGTGATCCTGGGAAATGTGAACTCACTACCAAATAAGATCGACAAACTGGCTGTGCTGGTGAAAAATGTCAGAACCTACAGAGAATGCGGCTTGCTGTGTTTTAGTGAAACATGGCTAACAACTACCATCCCAGATGCTAACGTGGAGCTACCCGGATTTAGCACAGTTTGAGTGGACAGAGATGCAAATACCTGCAGTAAGAAGAAAGGAGGGGGTGTCGCTCTCTATGTCAATACAAAGTGGTGCAACTCAGGACATGTAAACGTTAAAATCTCCACTTGCTGCAGGGACATTGAACTGTTGGCCGTAAGTTTGCGTCCCTATTACTTGCCCAGAGAGTTTGGACATGTCATTGTTGTTATTGTTTACATCCTTCCTTGGACGAACACGGAGATAGTGGGTGATGTCATCCATTCCGCAGTTGCTAAGTTACAAACACAGCACCCCGAGGTGCTTGTGCTGGAGACTTTAACGATGTGACGCTGGACAAAACATTACCTGCCTTCTCCCAGTATGTGGATTGTAATACCTGGGGAAATAGGACTATCAACCTACTGTATGCAAACGTTAAAGACGCAAACAGCGCCACCCAGCTGCCTTCACTTGGGAAAGCAAATCATAACCTGGTTCTGCTTCAGCCTCACTACAAACCAAGAGTGAAGGCGCTGCTTACAACCACACAATCATTCAGGAAGTGGTCCCCTGAGGCAGAGCAGGCTCTGAAAGACTGCTTGGGAACTACAGACTGGGATATACTGCAGGGGTCACATAGTGAGAACATTGAAGAGGCTGTTGACTGCACAACTGATTACATCAACTTCTGTATGGACATTGTAGTTCCAGTAAGAACAGTACGCTGCTATGCTAACAACAAGCCATGAATTACAAGTGACATCAAGGGCCTTTTGAACCAGAAGAAAAAGGCTTTCAAAGGCGGTGATCAGCATGAGCTGAAGTGCATGCAGAAGGAACTCCGAGTACAGCTCAGGGCAGCGAAGGAGCAGTACAGGAGAAAGCTGGAGCAGAAGTTGCAGAATAACAGCATGAAGGAAATGTGGGATGGGATGAAGATCATCACTGACTGCAGCTCAAAGCGGGGTGCCACCATCGAGAGAGACGTGGAGAGAGCAAACCAAATGAACAACTTCTTTAACAGGTTTGACCACCATAACCCACTCTCACCTCAGAGTACTGCATCCTCCAACCATCCTTCTGCTGATGCCAGGAAAGACATACCCACCCAAAATTACAGCAGCGCAGGTGAGCAGTGAGTTGAGGAGACTTCGTGCCAGCAAAGCAGCGGGTCCAGATTGAGTATCGCCAAGACTGCTGAAGGCCTGTGCGCAGGAACTGGGGAGTCCTCTACAGCGCATCTTCAACCTGAGCCTGGAACAAGGGAGAGTCCAGAGGCTTTGGAAAACATCTTGTATCACCCCAGTCCCAAAGGTATCACGTCCTAGTGAGCTGAATGACTTCCGGCCTGTTGCTCTGACGTAACATGTGATGAAGACCATGGAGCGGCTGCTGCTTCACCACCTGAGGCCACAGGTCCGCCACGCCCTCGACCCTCTGCAGTTCGCATACCAGGAGAAGGTGGGAGCGGAGGATGCCATCATCTATAGGCTACACCGATCCCTCCCCCACTTGGACAGAGGCAGTGGTGCTGTAAGAATTATGTTTTTGGACTTCTCTAGTGCCTTCAACACCATCCAACCTCTGCTCCTTAGGAATAAGCTGACAGAGATGGGAGTAGATTCACACCTGGTGGCATGGATCGTGGACTATCTTACAGACAGACCTCAGTATGTGCGTCTCGGGAACTGCAGGTCTGACATTGTGGTCAACAACACAGGAGCACCGCAGGGGACCGTACTTTCTCCGGAACCTGTTCAGCCTATATACATCAGACTTCCAATACAACTCAGAGTCCTGCCACGTGCAAAAGTTCGCTGACGACACTGCTATTGTGGGCTGCATCAGGAGTGGGCAGGAGGAGGAGTATAGGAAGCTAATCAAGGACTTTGTTAAATGGTGCGACTCAAACCACCCACAACTGAACACCAGCAAGACCAAGGAACTGGTGGTGGATTTTAGGAGGCCCAGGCCCCTCATGGACCCAATGATCATCAGAGGAGACTGTGTGCAGAGCGTACAGACCTATAAATACCTGGGAGTGTAGCTGGATGACAAATTGGTCTGGACTGCCAATACTGATGCTCTGTGTAAGAAAGGTCAGAGCCGACTATATTTCCTTACAAAGTTGGCATCTTTCAACATCTGCAATAAGATACTGCAGATGTTCTACCAGATGGTTGTGGCGAGTGCCCTCTCCTACGCGGTGGTGTGCTGGGGAGGCAGCATAAAGAAGAAGGATGTCTCACACCTGGACAAACTTGTTAGGAAGGCAGGCTCTATTGTAGGAATGAAGCTGGACAGTTCAACATCTGTAGCAGAGCGACAGGTGCTAAGCATACTCCTTTCAATCATGGAGAATTCACTGAATCCACTGAACAGTGTCATCCAGGCAGAGGAGTAGCTTCAGTGACAGACTGCTGTCACTGTCCTGCTACACTGACAGACTGAGGAGATCGTTCCTCCCTCACACTATGCGACTCTTCATTTCCACCCGGGGGAGTAAATGCTAACATTACTCAAAGTTATTGTCTGCTTTTACATGCATTTTTATTACTCTTTAATTTAGTATTGTTTTTTTGTATCAGTATACTGCTGCTGGATTATGTGAATTTCCCCTTGGGATTAATAAAGTATCTATCTATCTATCTATCTATCTATCTATCTATCTATCTATCTATCTATCTATCTATCTGTCTATCTATTTATTTCTTCCATGTTATCATGGCTGGTCCTTTTTTTACCTCAAAGCCATTCAATTCTAAACTTGAGATGTTCATGTTTCAGTTTATGTATGGCCAAATATTATCTCTCCACGTTCCGAACCTCTGACTTTACTTAAGATGTAAATCCATATTGTTGTATTATGTCAAAAGACCCTCTTAAAAATAATGGTTCTTTAATGGGTTGTGTGTTCTATTGAGGGTACTGTCGGGCAAGTCTGCTGTTGAATAAAACGCAATAGACTTAGAATGGGGAGTTCCTATTGGGCACATCTGTCTTGTTTAAAATTGTCCAAAATGTTTCCAGGGTAAGATCCACACTGCAATCAAACTCCAGCTTCAATAGGCCAAATGTTTTGGGTTTGTAACATCATCCTGGACCAAAATTTTTAATTACCTATCAGACAGCCTTGGTGTCGCGATCACTCCAAACCCATTAACAGCTGTTTTTGGTGGGCTCCCAAATGGGCTTAAAGTGGAGAAGGACAAACAAACTGTAATTACCTTTACTACACTATTAGCACGTAGACTTACTGTATCTTGCTCAGCTAGAAGAATGCTAAATCACCGCTTTTAAGTCAGTGGGTAACTGATGTTATGTACTATTTGAAACTGGGAAAAGTCAAATGTTCACTTAGAGGATCTGTTTAAAACTTATTTTAAAACCTGGCAGGATCTAATCAATAACATCTTGGAATAAGCATTTATATTGGGGAAAAGGATTCTTTCCCTTTTTTCTACTCTTAAAGTTTTACTCTGGTTGTTGACCTTCCTCTCTTTCTCATGGGTGGGGGTTGAACTGAATTTAGTTTGGTCAAATGTGACATGCTGGTATGGAATGTTGCTTGCTTTTAATAAATTCAATATAATAGAAAAAAAAAGAAGTGTGATCTCCATTTATCCATCTATCCATTTTCTGTCCTGTTCAAGGGTCACAAGGGGCCAGTGTCTACCTTAGACGCACAGGGCAAAAGAAGGGAGCTGGTATATCCCAAAGCATTCTCACACACACACACAAACACATTACAATACAGTTTACAGTTTATTTTTGTATAGCCCAAAATCACACAGGAAGTGCCGCAATGGGCTTTAACAGGCCCTGCCTTTGACAGCCCCCAGCCTTGACTCTCTGAGAAGACAAGGAAAAACTCCCAATAAAAACCTTGTAGGGAAAAATGGAAGAAACCTCGGGAAAGGCAGTTCAAAGAGAGACCCCTTTCCAGGTAGTTTGGGCGTGCAGTGGGTGTCAAAAGTAGCGGGTCAATACAATACAATACACAGAACAGAACAATTCCTTAAGACAGCATAATAATAAAAATTTTAGAAGTACAGTTTAACAGTAGACGATATGACATAATTAGGTTTGGATATTTTTAGAGTCCTGGAGACCTCATCCATCTAGCTGCATCTCCATTTGGCCATGCCACGGCTGAAACATTGCTCCGATGAAAGGACCCTCTTTCCCATGATTCCTGTGATCCTCCATCAGGGATGACTTTACCATAGGCAGGCAAACAACTTGGCAGGTGGGCCGTGGCACCAATGGCCACATTTGGGTACCGAGAAAAGAAACAGAATAGGTGAGGGTTAGTATTCAAATATAATTATCATGTTACTTATGTTATAGTGCTAATGACTAACAACAGAGATGCAGTATGTACAGTTAATCAGCAGCTCTAGTCAGGATATGCTAAACTGAAGTAGTGAGTCTTCAGCCGGGATTTAAAGGCTGAGACCGAGGGGCATCTCTTATGGAAGCAGGAAGACCATTCCACAGTTTAGGGGCCCTGTAACTAAAAGCTCGACCTCCCACTGTTATTTTATTAATCCTTGGAATCCTAAGCAGACCGGCATCTATGAGATCTTAATGCGCTCAGGTTTGTAAGTCATGATAAGTTAAGACAAGTAAGCGGACCTTGGCCATTTAATGCTTTATATGTTAAAAGGAGGATTTTGAAATCTGCCCTAAACTTAACTGGGAGCCAGTGTAAAGATTTAAGAACTGGGGTTATGTGTTCATATTTTCTTGTTCTTGTAATAATTCTTGCAGCGCATTTTGGATTAACTGGAGGCTGTATAGAGAACAGTTTGAACAGCCAGTGAACACCGCATTGCAGTAGTCAATCCTACTAGAGATAAATGCATGAATTAATTTCTCACAATCCTGTTTATTTAGAAAGCCTTAATTTCCTAATATTTTTAAGATGGAAAAACATGTTTTGGACGACTTTGTAATATGCTTTAAATGACATGCTAGAGTCAAAGATAACTCCTAGATTGCGGGCTGATTCAGTAAAATTAATTGGGATTCCAACTGAGTTAAATGACGACAAAATATTGCTGTGATCAGCGTCATTCCCTCCAACAATTAACATCTCTGTTTTATCTGTATTTAAAGACAAGTAGTTCTCATTCATCCATTCCTTTAATTCACTAACACAACTAATTAAAGACAACATCGGAGAAACTTCATTTGATTTAAATGAAAGGTATAACTGGGTGTCATCTGCATACGAGTGAAAATTAACATTATGTTTCCTAATGAGAGATCCCAGTGGAAGCATGTAAAGTGAAAACAGTAAAGGTCCCAGTACTGAGCCCTGCGGACACCATATTGAACTTCTGTGTATAATGATGGAGTACTGTCAGCACATTTCTGTACATACTGGAATCGATTTGATAAATAAGAACTGAACCAAGCGAGCACGGGCCTGTAAGCCCAACATCGTTTTCTAGCCTGTGAAGTAAAATAGAATGGTCAATGGTGTCAAATGCTGCACTTAAGTCCAACAACATAATTACAGTGGAATTTCCTTCATCAGAGGATATCAGAATGTCATTTACAACCCGTGTTAGTGCCGTTTCTGTACTATGACCAGTCGAAAGCCAGACTGGAATTTCTCAAATAAATTGTAATGCGTAAGGTGTGACTGAAGCTGACTGGCGACTACTTTCTCTAGTATTTTAGAGAGAAATGGTAAATTTGAAATAGGCCTATAGTTATTTAGTATGTGTGGGTCTAGGTCTGACTTTTTAAGTAAAGGTTTAATGACTGACACTTTTAGTGCATCAGGTACTGTGCCATGCAATAATGAACTATTGATAATGTTTAGAATGGTGCTGCAAGAACATCCATTGCACTTTTACTAGTTTTGTTGGCACTGGATCTAGGGAACAAGTAGTGGGCTTCATTTTAAATTAAAGTTAAGACTTCCTGCTCAGTTACAGGATTAAAATTATTAAAGTGCTGAATGCAATGTGACAGGGTCTGCTAAGCTAGTATTTGGTTTGTACTGTGATGCTGAGATCTGGGATCTTATATTTTTAATTTTCTCATTGAAGAAGTTCATAAAGTCTGTACTGCTAATATCTGTTGGTATTTTGCACTGTTGATCTGAATTCCCATTTGTTAATTTAGCCACTGCTCTAAAAAGTACCCTAGGATTTTTATTATTGCTATCTATTAATGTAGAATAGTATTCTGAGCGAGCTTTAAAGAGGGCCTTTTATATTTATTAACACTCTCTGTCCATGCAATTTGAAAGACATGTAGCTTTGTTGTTCTCCATCTGCGCTCCAGTTTTCGACACTCTAATTTAAGAGCTCGAGTGTTTTCATTAAACCAGGGAGAGTTTCTATGTGCTTTGATCACTTTTGTTTTAGGGAGCCACTGTGTCCAGAGCATCTCTCAAGGTCACATTATAATGTGATATTAGCTGATCTAAATTGTTTTCCACGTTTACATTTGATGTTAACTGATCTAAATGGTTTTCCACAATTACACTCGACTTACTCAAGGTATCTATAAATTTTGAAGCAGAATTACAATCTAGATGTCGCACTGTCTTTGTTTTAATCTGCGAGTGCTGGCATGGGCAGAACTAAATCAAACGTAATTAAGAAGTGATCGGAAATAACTACATTTAATGGAGTAATATTTAAATTTTGAATTTCAACTTTGTAAGTTATAATTAAATCTAATGTATGGTTATGATTATGAGTTGGACCTTTGACAATCTGACAAAATCCTACTGAATTTAACAAATAAGTAAAACATTTGCTAAAAGTGTCAGTTTCCACATCAATGTGTACATTAAAATCCCCATCAGAACTACATGATCATAATTTATAGCCAAATCAGACAGAAGGTTGCTAAATTCAGTCATGAACAATGAATATGGCCCTGGTGGTCTGTAGACTAGCACTATAATTGTGTTGGAATCTGTTTTAATATTTAAAATGAATGCCTCAAAGGATGTAAAGTTGCCTAAATTTTTAGGAGTGATTTGCATTTTGTTACAATGAATTATTCCAAGGCCTCCTCCTCGACCAGAATCTCTAGACTTATGAAGGAACGAGTATCCATCTGGTGACGCCTCAGCTAGGGAACAGTGTCACATTTACTAAGCCAGGTTTCAGTAAGAAGACACAGATCAGATTTTGTACTTAATATTATATCATTTACCAAAACAGCTTTAGTGCCAAGAGAGCGAATGTTCAATAAACAGCATTTAAAACTGCATGGTTCTTTCTGAACTGCTGATATATTTTTGTTTTAATTTGAATTAAATTTCTATTACAGATGCCCCTGGTGGAGTGTCTGGTTTTATCCCTTGGTCTAATTATACACCTTATTTTTGGTTATCAATTAATTTATGGTTTGTTTCAAGACTAAATTTACTGGATGCCCCACAACAGGGATTATGGGTAACAGCTTCAGGAAAATAACAGGTGGGATAAACAACAGCCTGTGATTTAAGATCACATGACTGCGGCCTGGATGGTGCTCTAATCAGTCAACCAGGCAGTTTTGCTGCCATATTTTGGGATAATACATAAGATCCCTCCAGTTAGGATGAAGACCATCTCTTCTGAAAAATCCAGGCCTTTCCCAAAAATCATCCCAATTGTTCACAAATGCTATGCTTTTATTTGCACACCAGGTTTCTAGCCAGCAGTGAAAGGAATGCAATCTGCTATAAATCACATCCCTCTATACAATCTTGGTAAGGGACCAGATACAATTAAATTCCGACATTTTGTTTTAGCTTTGGTGCATAGAGAGATGAAGTTCGCTTTAATACCTCAGATTGCTGTAAATAAATATCATTAGTGCCGACATGCAGCAATAAGGTAGATACTTCATCGTCGGCAACACGGTCCAATGCGGCCTTTATGCCAGAAATCTTGGCCCCTGCAAGGCACTTAACATTAACTGCTGGTTTAACATAGTTTGGAATTCTAACATTCCGCACTATGGAATCGCCAATTATGAGCACTTTATTATTCTCAGTTTCCACAGGCGCGCTGCGGAGAGCTGAGAACCTGTTCTGGGTCCGAATTGGTGACCTGGGTGCTGGGGGACTAAATTTTGGATTCTTAGACCCCCGTCTTACTGTTACCCACTCGCCCTGTGGCTGAATTGGTGCTGCTGATTTCGGCCTCGCACTGACTACAGTGGGACCTGGAGAGACTGAAGCGAATCAGATGTAGCCGAATTGTCTAAACAAACCGAGTCGATCCAATTTTCGGTTTGCCTAATCGCTATCAGATTCCTAACGCGGTCCTCCAATTCGCGTATTTTCCCGACCAACTCTAAATTAACTAAACATTTTTGGCAGGTGAAGCTATCTGCACTGTCGGCCGGAAAACCTGAGCTGTACATACTGCAGGACACACAACATATAAACGTGCCCTCGATGGGCAGAGAGCAGATAGAACTTACATTAAATGTTGAAGTCATCTTTGCCGTTTTTATAGGTGCTTCTGCGCTTTCCGTGTTGAGCTGAATCACCGTCGCTTTTAAGTTTCCACCACCCGCTAAGCGATCGACTTTAATTTCTCACTGCCGGTTATTTCTACTGGTCAGCTGCCGGCTTTATCTCAGGTGAACTTGCTCGTGTGCTTTCAAAGGGCTACGTGCCTGTGGGAGACGCCGCCGCTCTCTGACAATAATTTGTGGAGATGTCTTTCCAGATGAGGGGTCAGAACAGAACTGAGAAACATTAGCACCCATATCGCAACATTTTAACATACCCAAATTATCTTAATATGCATGTGCTTTATATATGGGAAGTAGACATGGAGTACCTTAAGAAAAGCCCAGGAAGATACAAGGCACATATGTGCAGACATCGTCTAGACTGGGGTTCAAACCCCAGACTCTGAAGCAGTGAGGTTACAAGGCTAATCAAAGTGCAACATGTTCTTTTTTAATGACATGCTGCATGTGCGTCTGCTAATCTGATTCCTGTTTATGTTATCTTGATTTCATTGTTAGATTTATTTCAAGAAACAGTTTGGTATGTGGTAAAATATTCATGAAGTAAGGAATATATAAGGAAAGAAAAGATACTGAAATGATTCAGAATTTATATTTTATTGAACAGCTTCTCACCAGCCTTTCACATATCCCAAATCAATAAAAATAAATAAAACATCAACATATTATTGTAAAGGTATAGTAGTATGAATACAATTTGAGTTCTTATTGCCGGATGACAGTCTAGCATGTTTTTGCCAATATGCAATGATATGAACACTGCAAGAAATCCAACTAGTAAAACTATCTTTCCTAACAAAAAAAAGATTAAAATGATTTTGCTTCAAAAAGTCTTCTACACTTGATAATTAAGCCAAATGTGATGAGTTGTTCCCATTTTAGAATATAATAAAGTAAGTATAGGAAAGGAGCACTCATAAGAAGGCAAATATTTTTACCAATGCAGATATAAACTAAAACAACTACAATGTATGAAGATTAGCAAGACCAGATGCTTCTCATAATAACAGCAATCAAACAAGTAATTGCTTAGTACTTAGCGGTAATTTCTTTAACTAGAAAACTCAAGTCTTTGAAAACAATTCATTGTTCTTTTGTATGTACTGCATTTTTTTCTTTAAATTTCAATGTCTGTGTTAGCTTAATTGGCGACTTTAAATTGGTGTCTTATGAATAAGTGTGGGTGTGTAAATGAATGTGTCCTGCAGTGGATAGGCGCCTGTCCGGGGTGACCCTGTAATGTCCCAGAGTGTGTGTGGGTGTGTGAGTGAACCTGTCTTGCATTGGATAGGCACCCAGAAAGTGCCCCAGTGTGGATGTGTAGGTGAAAACACCCTAAAGTGGACTTGTGACATGGCCAGAGTGACACCATATTGGGCCAGTGTGGATGTGTATATGAAAACGCCCTGCAGTGGGTTGGCACCCCATTCAGGGTGACTCTATAATGTCCTAGTGTGGGTGTGCATATGAATATGCGTTAAGTGGTCTGGTCGTGGGTGATTTTATAATGTGCCAGTGGGAATGTGCATGTCGGTGTACCCTGCAGTGGATTGGTGCTCCATCCTGGGTGACATTATATTGAAGCAGTGCAGATGTGTATCTGAAAATGCCCATTAATGGATTTGTGTCACATCTAGGGAAACTCTGTAATGTTCCAGTGTGACTGTGCACGTGAATGTGCCCTGCAGTGGACTGGTGTCCCGTCCAGGGTGACTCTATAATACCCCAGTATGGGTGTGCATATCAATTTGCCCTGCAGCAGATTGGTTCTTCATCCAGGGTGACTTTATAGTATCCCATTGTTAATGTGCATGTGAATGTACCCTGCAGTGGATTGTTGCTCCAACCTGGGTGACACTATATTGAAGGTCTGAAAATACCCTGTAGTGGACTTGTGCCCTATCCAGGGTAACTTTATGATGTTCCAGTGTGAGTGAGCCCATAAATGTGCCCTGCAGTGGACTGGTGCCCCATCCAGTGTGACTCTATAATGTCCCAGAATGGTGTGTATCAGAATATGCCCTGCAGAGGACTGGTATCCCATCTGGTGTGACACTGTAATAGTCCAGTGTGGGGGTGTGCATGAGTTTGCCCTGCAGTGGGTTGGTGCTCCATCCATGTCTACACTGGCCGAGTTTATGTGCATGTGTGTGTGTGAGTGTGTGTTGTGTGAATGTGTCCTGCAGCAGACTAGTGTCCTATCCAAGGTTGGCACTTGTCGTACACCTTCTAGGCTTTGGCTATCATGACTCTGAGATGGATTAAACAATAATAAATGAATGGATGCATAATATTAAAAAATGACAAGAACTATTCTAAAATTAAACTGTGCAGAGCAGTGTAGAAAAAAAAAATAACTAAAGCTACATAATTTACAACATTTGTAAGCATAGAATAGCGAACTTTGTGATTTGGAATGGCCAATGATCATGTTGTTAACAAAATTGCGTTCCTTAAATGCAGGGCACACTAAAACAGTCAGCCAGCCTTGAATTAATTGATTTCAACCTGTGTTTTATATTTGTCAATAAATCAGCATTCTAAAACCCCAAACAGTTGTTTCTAACATAAGAAATCAATATGTCCTGGAGCTTAGAAAGTACAAGTCCAAGAAGAGTCAGAAAATGATGGGCATGATGTTAAAATTGATTCAAAATTTTACAGGAAGGATTTTAGAAGCTTTAAATACAAAAGTAACCTGATGCAATCAAGTAGTCAGGCATTTTGGCAGCAACAGCAGGAAAAAAATTCTGAAATGCTAAGTCAAAGTGTCTTGCAATGATAGAAGAAAAACACAAAATGTTTAAAATTACTTCTTTTTTGCTCAGCAGAAGAGAATAAAAAAGAAATAAATCTTGCCTCTCCAGCCTATGTGAAATGTAATAGAGTTAAGAAGTGAACCTGTAGCACAGAGAGGGGCCATCATGCCTTCCCTCCCTATTGAAGGAGACTGATCAGAGCTTCTTGGGATATTCCTTTAGCTTTAAAAACTAGGCTTCTTGTTTTTTACTGTTTTCATTTTATTTTTATAGAGTGCCTTTCTATGATGAACACCACTTTAAAGTGCTATAAAATAGCTATCTGCATATATTTTTGCAGTTGGTGCACAGGCAGGTCAATTCATTTGCTCAGGGTCACAAAATGAGTAAACGGTGAAAGATAAAATGGTTATTTGCAGATCACTACCCTGGCACAAGGTCATGATGATGATTCTAAGAGTTTATTGTCAAATGCACAGTAAACATTCAGTCACACAGTACATGAAAATCTTAACATCCAGTATAGACAACTAGACAAGACAATTGGATTAACATGCTAACTGTCGATAGAAAATAGCTCAGGAAAAAATATCCACAAGAAATACAGCAGTATACTATAATATAAGCCTATACTGTATAGTGCAAATACTATGAATATTATGTAAACATATAAATCAGATAGTGAGATTGAAACATATATTAATATAACTATCATAATTGTTAAGATGAATACAGCAGGTACATTACTAGCTGGACTTAAATGCCAACAAAGTCAGATTTTGTAATGGATGGGAATCATTCAGAAGTCTAATTGCCATCAGATAAAAACTGTTGCATAGTCTTGTAGTCCTTTATTTATAGCATCTGCCTGATGTTGGGAGTGTGCATAGACTCCGATGAGGATGGGTGCTGAGAGCCCTCCTGATAACTGTCATCCAGAGCTGTTCTTGAAATAGTTCAGGTAGTCCTGACCAGATTTGCAGGGTTTTGCAGTCCTGCACAGAGCAGTTACCAAACCAGACTGTGATGATATCAGTAAGAATGCTCTCAATAATATGTCTATAGTACTAGGGTGTTGTACCATGTTAGCCATTATGAATGTAGTGAGAAATCAAGCAAACTGACACCTTTTATTGACTAACTAAAAAAATTACAATATGCAAGCTTTCGAGGCAACTCATGCCCCTTCTTCAGGTAAGATGTAATAGTATGTCTTCAAAATTCTGAAGGATTCTGACTGTCATGCCACATTTCTTTACCCTTCTCAGGAAGCACACATGCTATGAATTGTTTACCAATTGAGTATTGTTCTGGGACCAGGTAAGAACCTCACTAACAGAAACACAGATGAATTTAAAGGTTTTCACTCTCTCTGCCTCACTGACATACAGTGGTGTGTGCTGCTCGCACCATTCTTTTTGGTCAACAATCATCTCCTTTGTTTTAATTACATTTATGGAGAGATTGTTGTCCAGGCACCACGTTATCCGATTTACCACATCCCTCCTGTGGGCTCTTTCATCTCTCTTGATAATCAGTGACTGTGGTATCATCAGCAAAATTGATGATACTGGTGTTATTCTGGGAGGCAACACAGTCAGTCATGAAAAGGGTATACTGTAAAGCAGAGGGCTTAGCACACAGCCCTGAGGGGTCCCTGTATTTTAAGTTCATATATTGGAAATGCACAAGTGTTATGATTTTAGTGTTCTGGAACTTGCGTAATACAATTTTGATTATATTATGTACTTTCAATTTCATTTTGATAATGTGATTATCTTTTACTGTTTTTTATATTAAGATTCGTATTCACCCATTTTGTTTTTTATTTTTTACAGGCACTCTCATGTGTTTTTGAATGGCTGCTGACATGTTGTTGGTTAGAAGCTGCAATATGTGATTTCACAAATTCAGACTACATTTTTAAGGCCTGTATGCAGCATCTTGTGGTCAAGACTATGGATAAAAATAAAAACAAACAACAGCTTGTGTAAATAAAGATTTTGATTAGGTAATCTTACTTTAGTTTTGGCTAGGAAACCTATACTCTCGCTTTCAATGTTTCAGCCTTGTTTTTGCACGTTTGGTACTTTCACTGGGTAATTCTGATTTGTGATCAGGGCCAGCTCTAGCATTTTTGCTATCCCAGGTGAAGTTATAAATGGTACCCCACCACTCCCTTAGCTTTGAATGGAATCAATATGTACATAGAATCCTGGTGACACAAGACAGGAGTTAGGACTGGTAAGAGCAAAATTTGGAAGGTTTGAATACAAAACATTGAATTAACTAATTGAGAATGTTGATGGGACTGTATGATCACTTAGGGCAACGTCTGTTTCAGAGAAGTGCACTCTTCAGGGGTGACATTTCTGAAAATATGTAGAAATTGAGTTGTATTAGTAGGCCTTGTTTAATTTGTTTACATTTAACATTTCTCTTAAGAAAAAAAAGACACATTTGTTTCATATAATCAAATTACCCCTAAAATACTGCTGGCCTGTAGGTCTCTATTTAAACTGTCAGCAAAACAAGTACCTTACAATGATGGTGACAGTCTAGTTATATTCTTACAAAGTCAACTTTATAAATATATACATTTCATGTAGTTTAATAGAATAAACTGACCAACTTAATATAATCACAAAATTCAATAAAATTGAAGTATAATGATTATTATTATTTACCATGTTCCTATTTATAGTATCCTTGTGTATGCAAATATTGGAATATAAATGTTCAATCAATGCACAGGTTCAGAGTTTTTCGAGTAACAGATGGAAGAGAAGGACTATGGAAATTTTTTTTAGCATGCCAAGAGCAAATCTCATAGATGGTAGCTATTAACAGAGAATGATATTAGTTTTAATACAAGTTTTAATGTAAGCCCATTTAGGAGATGATTATAATTTGAATTCTATCAGCTTTCAGCAATGCGTTTAAGAGCTGTAGTCCTGTTGCTGTTTTGATTGTTTAATTTTATTATGCCTTGTTTGTGTTTTCTTTGCTATGCCAGTTTGAGGATTATTATGTTTATTGTTGTGGTTCATGTTTTTGTTGGATTATTATCTACGTTTTAGCCTCCTGAAACCTAGAATTGAAGAAAATAAACATATAGAAGTGGAGTATGGAGCATCCTGGAATTTGGAAGACCACATATAGATGTTTTTAGATGTCAAAACCAGGTATCGCTAGTGAGTATAATGTAAAACAAATATAATCAGAGAGCTGCACTGAGTCAGAGTGTTTATAAGGTACTGTTTAAAACAATATGGCCTCAAGATTTTGTCATCCTAGTTTATTTATATGGTAAAGCTGGCCCTGCTTGAGATAATGACATTAGCATGTCTCCTGAAAATTTTTTGGTTAACCCATGAAGATTTACCTTTTTTCTCCTCCCTGTCTGTTCCTTTTTTTAAATAAGAAGTCATTCTGGATTTGTCTGTGTTTCTTCTTGGAAGAATGATAGGCAGAATTTGGCACAGCATTTTTTCCAAACTTAAGACTAGATGCCCTTAGTTTTGTGCATGAGGAGCTAATGTAAACTGATGAGTATAACAACTTCTGTACAAGACATCAGTTTGTGGAGCTGAAGGGATAATTATGGAGCAAACTAAGCACTACTGAGACCAAAGTAAGATTTATTGTTATATTCTTATATTCTTTGGAAAAGTAAAAGAAATCTTACAAAAAGCATTTGATTGCTCACCAGCTATGGCAAGTGTCCACTTGGATGTGTGCATGAATGTGCCCTGTGGTAGACTGGTACCCCATCCACTGCTGGTTTGCATGTAATGCTGTTTGGGAAGTCTTTTGAACACCTAAAACTGGATAAAGCAGATTTAGAAAATGAATGGATGGACTAAATGATAGTCTAATATTTCACATAAGGAAATAATAAAAAATAAAAACTATGATTAAAATATTTATTCTGAACTATGTATTTATTGATCAAATATATTCAATAGTAACATTCTGAGCAAGATGTTCAGAAGTTAGTAAAATGTTCACTCCTGAGTAAGATCAATAAATGTATTTGAATAAGACAAGGGTAAACGCTGGAAATCAATTAATAACTTCAATAAAAACTAAAATAGCTCATAAACCTGAGTATATGCCAAATACTGAATTGAGATTTTATAGGACATTATGAAATACACAAAGAGAAGGCTATTAATGAAGAAACATAGATATTAAAACCTCAATAAATAACAGTATTTGCAAATGTTGCAAATAGTTGCTTATATTTAAGTTATGATCCTATTATATGGCCTTTAACCTGTATAACATTACTATAAATTAGTTTTTTTTTTGTTGTTGTTGTTGTACCTTGCTGTCTCATAGCTTGATTTCTATCCCCAGCAAATCAACATCTGTAAGGACTCTCCGTATCTGAATATAACCTCAAATTCTCTGGTACACAAGACAGGTTAACTGGTAACTCTAATGTGTCAGCACAGGTCAGTGAGCTCTGTCATACACAAATTATCATGCCCAGAGATGATTTACTGCTGTGATGTGCAGTGTCTCCCTACTAACCTCTACTTATGATATTTCTAGATTATCTAAGATTTACTTTTTCTAAGAAATTACGATTGGGTTTTAGTATTCAGGATACTAGAATGAATATAAATGTTTATACATATTAGGTAAAATGACCTGACTCCTATGTTATTCTATGTTATTTTGTTATGTTTATTTATTCTTTAATAATAATGTAGTGCATTTTTACAATATGCTGCTCTTTTCTGTATTTTATGGGTCGAGGCAGGGCCACCCTGACATCACTGCTGCCGGGTCCTCCTTCTGACTTTATAAGTCAGATAAAAAAAGAAACCCTGAAGTGAAGCCCTGAGTTTGTTTTCCAAGTTTGTTTTCTTTTGAAGTTTTCTGTTTGTGTGTTGTTGAGGTTTTCTGTATTTGTGGATTATTACTTGTGTTCTTGGATTGTGGGTTGAGACCTGTTCAGTCTGTATTACCTTTAAGGTAAATCCTTTTTACCTATTTTTTTCCCTTTTATTTTTTTAAATAAATCCTGCTTTTATAAAGATTCCCTGTTTTGGATTGTCCCTGCAAGCCAGGGTTTTATGTTTTTCTCTCCCTTGTAAGATACTTTGGTATATTTTGGGGCTTTGAATGCATTTTTTACATTTTCAGACCAGTTCTTCATTTGGGCCTCTGTAGGTTGAAGTCTGTATGTGGCAGTTGGAGGGCTAGCTCCAAATTAGGTTAAGCCTCTTCTGGGCAGACCAGTTTGGGTCCTGGTCTGCTTTTGGGGTTTACTTTGGAGGTCTGGAGCTCCTACTCATAACATTAACATTCTTAAGCCTGCCTCAGCAGTACTTGGCTTAAGACAATAAAAAGGTCACCAGTCCATTGCAAAGCACACTGTCAGACACAAGCCTACTCTCACAGGGAGGATCGACAATACTCCAGAACAGACACCAAAGCTAATGTCACCATTAGCTCTAGTGCTCTAAAACTCTTGAAAGATTTATGGACTTAGCATTTACATGAGTGCTAAAGACTCATTGTTTTAGCATAGTATAATTCTAATTGAGCGTCGTATAATGCTGCCCATATTTTTGATTGCTTGTAGTTGTGTGTTTTTCATTCTGTTTCAGTCCTCTGTGTGCTTACTTGGTGTCACTGTCATATTCATTTTACTATCCTTCTTCCTATTTGTAAGAAGACATTAATTAGGATGTGCCATCACCAACGAAATGTTCAATCTTGAAACATCAGTCATTGCCTATGCCATGGTGAACTGTTGGAGTGTCCAGGCTGAGGTATGGATGACCAGTTGGCCATCGGCAAATATATCAGTTTACAGAAGGAATTTGCATTTCTCTTCTCCATTGCTAACAGCACTTGGCTTAATATAATACTATTTCTATTAATTATGAATATTTATTTTTTTTTCTGAATACATTTATTCAAGGGCACTTACATTTATTCTAATAACTTTTTTGTTATATTAGACACACAGGCAGATTTAGCAACTGTCTCAAGCCCACAAAGTAAGTCAGAGGCGTAGGATGGACTGATAACCTTGTAATTAATAGGCCAGTTCACTGGCTACTAGTCCATCCTGCCTGTCTGTATGTTGGCACATTAAGAATTTCATCATTTAACAAAATAAATCTAGAGTGCATTTTCTTCTCTCTGTGTTTAAGACAGGTTTCTTTCATGAAAACATTTGATTTAGACAGAAGTCTCAATACTATGTCTATTCTTGCCCCGGTAAAGTATGCCCTTGAGCGACTAGATAGAGCACACTTGTGTCAAACAAAAGGGTATATGAACTTTCTTGTGGTGGTTCAAATGACCCAAGAAGTTTACAAGAGAGCTAACAAATATTAAAGTGACAGAAATGCAAACAAAAGACATACCAAATAAGAGGAAATCTTGAATAATCCATTTTTTTCTGGATCTGTGTGATCTTTAAAGAAATTACCTGCAAATGTAGTAATAATAATAATAATGATAATTCTTTACTGTATATATAGTGCTTTTCTCAAAGCACTTCATTTAGTGAGGAGCCACTTCAACCACCATTGATGAGTAGCATCCAAGTGGATGATGTGACAGCAGCCATTTTTGTGCCAGTAAACTAACCACATAACACACATTAGCTGCTAGGTGGTGAAGTGGTGAGAGAAAGAGACAATTAGAGAGAGGGGATGATTAGGAGGCCAGAATGACTAGGATCTGGTGGGCATTTTAGTCTGGGCATTGCAATACAGTAGACCCCCGCGAAGTCACGGTTCAGGGTTCGCGGACTCAGTCGTTTGCGGATTTTTCATTAGAACCTAACTAATAATTGTTAGCAGAAAGTGCAGCAAATGTCCTCCTCAACTTTTTCTGGCTTTCTTCGTGGCAATACTGTGCTGTACGGAGAACCGCGGCTCGGGATGGCAAAAGTAGCCAATAGAATTTGAAACTGCAACTCCCAGCAGTCCCTGCAGTGGATCTGATTGGTCTTCTGCTGAGAACAGGAAGCAACCGCTGATGGAAACGCGGTTTGGGATGGCGAAAGTAGCCAATCCTAGAGCATTATTCATTTCTCCTTGCTGCTGATTGATTGCTGACCTGTGACGTGACTACAGCTGAATGTCCTAATATTTTTCATTTTGTTATTGTATTCATTTTGTTATTCTTAAATGCACAAGATGTCGCCAAATCGCCCTGCAACTTCTAAGGCTTCTGGCAGTTTAAAACACTCCAGGAGAAGGTTGAACTTGGATTTGCTCCGGGAACTAAAAAGTTATGCTGCAGTAGCGTGCCACTATGGCATTAATGAAAGCACCACACGCTACATAAAGAAGAACGAAGTAGCGATCTGGAGTACAGTATCTGTAAGTTTCTGTGATAGTACCAAAAAGGTGATGACCGTAAGGAATAAAAATATCGTCAGGATGGAATCTGCCTTGGCATTGTGGATCACCGACTGCAGGAAGAAGAACATCTCTTTGGATGGTACCATGAGAAAGCACGGAAATTATACCAGCAGTTCACTACAGGAGACAATGTAGCAACTTCCCATCACAATGTTCCTGAAACCTATAAAGAAAAGCCAACATGAAACCCCACCAGAAGAAGACCCATCCAAAGATACAACTCCTCCTGAAGCGCCTGAAGAAGGGGCGCCACCTGAGGAGTTTTAAATCCTCTGCATCGTACTGCACAGCTACTTCATCATCATCATCAATATCATTCATCATTGGTGAGTACCCGTACATTTTACTGCATTTTAATTAAATGAAATTATTATGTATTTACTCTACTTATAACAAAGAAAACGATAGCATGAATTACAGTATGTATAGTGGTAACATCAGTATTTTACGTTCTAGCACCGCGGGAGACATAGCAGTACAGTACTGTACAGTAGACGGGTTTACCTTTACATTCTGTTTTTAGGTAATGTATTAAGGTAATTTTTTATGTAATGTATTCATGTATTAAGCTGAGTTTGCAACGAAATTAAAGTGCTTTGGCGGCATACTGTATTTAGGGTTTAAACTATAAAAATAGGCATTTAAAAGGCATTTTTTAACCACATCCAAAAGTTGCGGTTTTTCACAATTTGTAGGGTGCTCTAGGAATGTAACCCCAGCGAATTCTGATGGTGTACAGTACATCCTAGACTTTACAAAGGATGCCCAGGGATCTTTTATGATCACAGAGTGTCAGGATCTTGGTTTTACATCTCATCCGAAGGATGGCACCATTTTTACTACACAATGTCCACATTACTCCACTGGGGCATTGGGATCCACATTCAGACCACAGAGAAAGCACGCCCTGCTAGCCTCACCAACACCTCTTCCAGCAGCAACCTAAACCTTTCCTAGATGGTCTCCCATTCAAGTACTGGCCAGGCCTAAACGAGCTTAGCTTCAGGTGAATGGCCTCTTCTGAAGTGCATAGTAAAGCACCTAGAAAAAAATACTAGTCGTCATTCCAGCTGCTTCGCAACAAATGGTGAGGCCAATGCTTATAACCAGTAAATATTTGGTAGCTTGCGTTTTCTCATGAAAATATATATTTTTACACTTTTATTTTTATATAGTATAATGTCATTTTGTTTAACTCAGCCACAAGGGATGTTCAAACCAGTGTGTTTCTTTGTGCCGGTCCCAAGCCCTGATAAATGTGGAGGGTTATGTCAGGAAGGGCCTCCGGTGTAAAATTTTGCCAAATCAATTGCGGACAACAATTTTGGATGATCCACTGTGGCAACCACTAACAGGAGTAGCCAACAAAAGAAGAAGATACTTTTTTTTTTAACATTGATTTTGTAAGTTTTGTGGCATTTTTTTTTTGTAATTTTACTATGCTATATACAAAAGTGTGCATTATAACTGAAAGTGTGCCATTTAACACATAAATTGAGAGGAACTGAATGTGGGTCTTTATGATGTTAGAATGCTAAAAATAGGTGATGACACTGATTAATAAATTTGTATTACCACATGATGAGCCACAGGCAGAGTCATTCATTCAGTCTTTGTCTGCATCTCATTTAGGATCAGGACAACAGTCCATTGAAGAGCGCAGCAAGTAAAGTAAATATTAAAGAAACAGTCTAGAATTGTGACATTTGTCAGTTTCCTTAAGGTTTTTCTGTTTTTAATGCCAAATCAGGTAAAGAATTATTAAGCACAATATTCTTAATGGAAAAAGCTACACATTTCTAGGTATGTGAAACAAAGTCACACCCAGCTAGTCTCACTGATTTAGATTGGATGGAATTAAGTGGAAATAAGACTTTATGATATTGATTTTATTAAAACAACTGGATGAAAGAACTAGACAACCCAAATAAGTGTCTGGAGAATATGTTATAACGGTATATTCTATATTTTATATATGTTAGTGTGCAAAATAAATAAAATGGTTGTATACTGTAAAACAGACAGACAATTAACACTTTACAAAAAAATATAGTTTTTTCTTAGTTGTATATTAGTTATTTACTTGTGATATTTTATCAGAAACACATACAATATCTAATATTTAAAATAAAATGGAAAATCATCATATGTAGTATATTATTCAAACAAAATATATGAAGAATTGTGAGGAACAAGTAAAAAAAAATTGACTAATCTAAAAACACAACATATATATATTATGAACATTTTTATATCACACACTGTTATCGTGGATAGCATTGCAGCATCATGGCCTGCAATGTTCAGTTGTTATTTTGTGGAGCTTGCACCCTCTCATTGTGTGTACATGGATTTTTCTTTTGCTACTTTGGTTTCCCTCTCACATCCTTTAAAGACAAGCTGGTTAGGTGGACTGCTGATTCCAAATTGACCCCATGTGAGTGGGAATATAGCTATGTGATTGGGCCCTGAGATGAACTGGTTCCCTTTCCAGAGCCGTTTCTATGCCTTGTGTCAGATGCTGCTAGGACAGCCCCCAACTCACCATAATGATGAATTATAGTAATTAGGCTTTGGAATATTCTTCTATGTTATGCTGTGTATGTAATAATATAATTTCCTTCACAATCGTTTTAGAATTATTAAAGGAAGCAACTTAATTGCCTTCTTAAAAGTCATTGTGTATCTACACATTATTGTCTCTTTAGAACGTTTGTGAATACTGGTACTCTGTGTCTTTACCATTCAGCTCATTCAGCTTAGAGATACCATGGATAATAAAAGTTAAGAAAATATACTGATCCAAAATATTTAAGAGGGAACAAAATCCTTATATGACAAGTGGAGAACTTTCCCAAATAGCACTGGGACCCTCATGTTTTGTGGCATGCATTTAGTTGTATTTTTGTGGCAAGTGAATGTACCTCCTTTTGTGTGTAAACATGATAAATATGTAAGAAACATTTTAGACTTTTAATTATTTTTGTGACATTATTTTTGAAGATAAGATAGATAAATAGATAGATAGATAGACTGAGAGTGACAGTAAAGTATGCTGGGGCACCAGGCAGGTTACTCCATTTAATAAGTTTATAGACTGAAAACAAAGTAGTGCTCATAGCACCAAATGAAGTAAACTAAATCTCTGTAGTAAATTCCACAGGAGCTCTGTCCTCGATGTTGTTAGGTCCATAAATGACCCCATGATTGAGGAATCACCCCCTTCTGTTCTGGGAGCAGAAGAGGCGTGGTCAACTCTGGGCAATGTAGGCGGAGATAGGAGTTCTCAATGTTCTTGACTGGACTGAAGCAGAAATAAATAGGTTTATGGTAAATAGGTTAGAGGCAGTGCTGCCCTCCAGCACATACATGACAATGGTTAGATAGATAGATAGATAGATAGATAGATAGATAGATAGATAGATAGATAGATAGATAGATAGATAGATAGATAGATAGATAGATAGATAGATAGAGCCCCATCTTTATACTACATTGAATCTTAATGAATATTTATGTCAACACAATTCCTATGAAAGACTAATGAATTATATAATGATTTTCTTCAAACACTTTTTGCATAACCCATTTTGTCTCCCAGCATGTCCTACCTATGACCTGCTGCTGGTGAACATGGCTGTAGTCTTGCTGTAACTTATATTTATCAGTTATTTTGCTTTCATGGATCTGAGAGTTAAAAGAGAAATTGGTTTTCAATGGGCCCATTATCATACTGTCCTGGTAGTGATCTTGTTTTGGCAATAAATGTTTTTTGAGACTAACCCAATAAAATACTGTCCTTTTATATGCCATTACATTCACAATAAATGGAACATTAACTTTTATACATCCTATTGCTCATAAAATGATGCTTTTTACGTGTATTAAAATTATGAATCAGAGACAAGTTGCATTTGCTTTGATTAAAATGCTGCTTTCTCAAATGCAAATGCACAGTTCGGTTGTTGCAATTCTTTAAAATGAAGTATCTGAATAAATGGCATTTTTTATACTTACGATAACATACTTAGTTTTCCAAATCATTCATTTTGAAATACCTAATAGGAAAATTCTTATTGGAGTACTATTCACTATGTCTCCTAAATGACTGCATCAATAAAGAATTCAATAAAACACGGGGAAGACATGCAAAGTATTAAAGCTGCTAAAGCTATGCTTGCTTTTCTGGTACACTTCATAATTTCACTTAACCCTGGATTTATCACTATAGAATTAATTATAAAGAAAACTAAAATCTTAGGTAGACTAAGGAGCCTATCTATTCCTCCATATATTAAAATTATTTTTATTTCATTACAGGCATTTGGGGAGGTGGCTACTATCCTTGGAATATTCATCATAGGGCACACTTTCACACATGTCCACATCAGACCAATGTTAAATTCACCAAATAATTCAACTTATATGTCTTTGGGATGAAGGAGGAATACAAAAACACTCATGTAGACAGAGGGAGAAAGTGCAAACTTCACGCAGACAGTGAAACCTACTCCCATGAAGACGAAATTGGTTAGTTAATAGTCTTCACATAAAAGACACTTATGCATATTATCATTTCACATTTGACCAAAGGTGACTCTTAAGAATTTATTATATGTCAATGGCTTATATAGATTTTTTATAATTGGAGCAAGTTAAATGTTTTGCTTAGCAAGTTAAAGACTGAACAGGCAGCCATGAGTTTTAAAATTCAGCATGTTCTAGACACTACCAGCCTATGCCTGGCTGACTAGTCCATAACTTTCAGAAGGCTGTCCTTTCTGCAAAGCAAGCACAGATTCAAATGCTTTTGCATGTGCCACAAATAGCATGTCAATGATTTTTATATTGTATTGATTTATGTTGTGTCATGCACCACCTTTCTGGCTGTGATGAGGTAAGTAATGCCATTGAGGGAGATGAGGGAATTGGTGCTAATGGTAAGTTCTCTTTCCACCACACTTCTAAGAAGATGCTGAAGGAGGATGCCTAGCTCCGCCCACAGTAGCTACAGCTGGCACCACCCCTTCTGCCTTGGACACCATTAAAGCAGGCAGCCCTAAAAAGATGGTTTCCATTTGGACCCCAGTCCTCAATGTGGGCAGCGCTTCCACTGTTGGAACTGTGGTAAAAGGGGGGGTCCATGGTGATACATGTTTTTAAATACATAAAAAAAAGGTTCACTCAGGTGGAAGGGCATAGGCAAAAGTGGTAGCATGGCGGAACAGCTTGTCAGAATATACTTTTATCGCAACAGGGTCTGGGGCAGTTAAATTAAAAATGATCATTAGGCTTAATACAGGATCCACCCTTTGGCTTGGATGTCAGTCATTCACAGGGCCCACTCACCCATACTTACCAAAGCCAGGCTTAGGCAGACTTGCCAGTTACCTTAATGGTAAATCAATGGAGTATGGAAATAAGCCTGTTAGAATACAGCAATAACATGAAAACTCCACATTGACAGTGACAGACTAAAGAAATGAAACCGAATCTAAGTGCTAAGAAGAACAAAGAGCTATGTATTTGCCAAAGTATAACTATGGAAAGCAGTTAAACATTTCTAAAATAAAATGCAACTTTGTCAGGTTTTTATACGTATTTGATCTACACATTTTAGTTATCCTTGTGCTGATAATATATGTATATCCCCTTTACTTTATGCATGTATTTTTTAAAAATGTTAAAATTTTGCTGTAGCTTTCCTAAGATTTAATTAACATTAAGCCATACCAGCATAAATGCTCAATCGCAGACAGTACATAATTTGAGCAAAAAATCATAAAAAAGGCATGTAAGCAAGCAAACATGAAGCACAGCCAGTCAATAGCACTGCTGCATGGTAATCGATTGCCATTTGTAACAGTGGGACTAGCAGAGGGGGCCGATCAGTGCAAATTATTGTCACTGTGTGTTGTCTTGCTGTGCAGTCAGGCAGCCAGCATAGCAGCACAAGATAAATGACAGAGTGTTCACAAGAACAAGATAGCAGTTAGTCATACCTGGGACTACAGAAGCCCAGCAGGAGCTTCCATCAATATTGCTGCAGAAAATTCTATGTAGATACAAGAATTAAGAGCAGAATCAGGGCCAAATTAGTCAGCTGACAAGCTTTATTGTTGCCACAATACGTGGGGCGCTGGCCTGAATACATTGAATGTGAGCACCAAAAGAAGAATCTTTAAGGGCACACTTGAAGTGGACAAATCTCTGGTCATCTTTTAAAAACTGAACATGTGTATCCCGTATTCAGTTTGTGTAACACTTTGTGTTATACAGCAGACTGACTGGTAATACTTTAACTTACTAGCAGCACATGTATATTTGTAAACAGTAAATTCCCAGAAGGTGTTAATAGGTTTTTAAGAGAGCATTAATAAGCTGTTAGTAACTGACCACAGCACTGGGCTTACAAAAGGCTTCATTAAGTTAATGGTTTGCTTCTTCCACAATTATAATGCGCCATAAAGAGCCACTAAATTAGCAAACTTACTGACTTTCTAAGGAGCTTAATGAACTGAAAGTGTTCAGTCAGTCAGTTTTCATTTTATATAGTTCCTCCAAATTGGCTCTGCATGAATGACTGTCAGTGTCCTCAAATGGACCGACACAACATGCAGGGTTGGTTCCTGCCTTGCGCTTTGTGCTACCAAGATAGGCTTTAGCTTTCCACAGCCCTGAATTAGTTTAAGTGCTTTTTGCAATGAATGGATGGGAATTTGCCTCTGCGTGGATCATACTTCACATAATGACCCATAGACATGTGGAATAAGTTAACAAGTGGTGTGATACCTTGTGGTGCCCTGTGCAATAGCACTACTGCATAGTTTTAGACTCTGGGTTCGTGGAGCTGTAACTGAACTTCCAGGGGATGGAAGAATTGAGATATAGACAAGGATGAATGCTCTAAAACACAAAAAAAACAGAATTCTGGTTTATTTCAGATCTGCCAATATTGATGTGCTGTGTAAGAAAGGACAGAGCCGACTATACTTCCTTAGATGGCTGGCATCTTTCAACATCTGCAATAAGATGCTGCAGATGTTCTATCAGGCGGTTGTGGCGAGCGCCCTCTTCTATGTGGTGGTGTGCTGGGGAGGCAGCATAAAGAAGAAGGATGCCTCATGCTTGGACAAACTGGTGAGGAAGGCAGGCTCTATTGTAGGTACAGAGCTGGACAGTTTGACATCTGTGGCAGAGTGACGGGCGCTGAGCAGGCTCCTGTTAATAATGGAAAATCCACTGCATCCACTGAACAATATCATCTCCAGACAGAGGAGCAGCTTCAGCGACAGACTGCTGTCACTGTCCTTCTCCACTGACAGACTGAGGAGATCATTCCTCCCCCACACTATGCGACTCTTCAATTCCACCCGTTGGTGTAAACGTTAATATTATACAAAATTACTTTCATTGTTATCAATCTTTAATATTGTTTTTATCAGTATGCTGCTGCTGGAGTATGTAAATTTCCCCTCAGGATTCAAGTATCAATCTATCTGCAGCAGCTTCCATGACTCTAATTTGGATAAATTCATATTAAAAATGAATCAATGGATGGATAGATGCTTTGAAGTGATATTTATTTGTGCAATTGATCCTACAGCTCGGGGTTCTGGAAAGTTCAAGGTGGAAGAGGACATTTGAATTTCAAAAGATATCAATGTTTTATTGGTTCACCGACAAAAACGTGAAAGACATATGAACGCCGACAAAACCGCGACGGACAAATGAGCGCCGACAAACCCGTTAACTGGTTTTTGACAAATGCGCGCCGACAAAATCGCCACGACAATATCGCGAGAGAGGCCAAGAGAGTACACAACAACTGTAATAATAACTGTTATAACTGGTGATGGCATGCCGCGAACAAATAACTCAGTCGAGGGTTGGCATAACGTGTCGTACACAAAGCGGAATTACCAGCAGTCAGGCAGCCAGCAAGTCTAAATACGCTCAACTATCAAGACGTCGGACGTGATCTTAAGGACTATCTGTGGGCCGTGCTGATGGCATGCCGTGTCTCATAATATTGACTTCTAAAATAAACATTATTATATATGCTTTAAACTAGTAATTCATATTTAATGAAACTTTCGCAATTTTGTCGGCGCGATTTTGTCTGCACAATTTTGTTGGCGCAATTTTGACGCCGCGTTTTAATCGGCGCTACTTTGTTGGCACACATATGTCTATCGCGCAAATGTCGGGTCACAGTTTTATCACACCAATGTTTATTCAGGTGGTTTTTTAATTTTTTTTTTTGCATAATATTGCAAGATTCACAATATTAAAATGGTACCAATAAATATTAAAGTATTATGTTAAAAAATATTGTGAAAACCAGGGGCACTCCAGCCGGCCCAACCCCAACACAGACAGGCAGAGCCACAAGTACAACAACACAAGTTTATTTCCAAGTGGGGAAGTGCTTTTGCCTAACTCCTCACAGCAGCACAGTGCAATAGAGCACCAAATACACAATCCCTACTGTCTTCTTTTCCTCTCCTTTCTTCCACCACTCCTCCACTGGCAAGCTTCGTCCCTCTTGCTCCCGACTCTGGCTCCTTGAATGGCTCCTTTTATGTTACACCTGGGAGTGCTCCAGTTTGCTCATCAGGATTAACTGGAGATACTCCCAGGTGTGAGGGAAATCCAAAGTAGGCTTCTACACAGCCGCGCTGGAGGGCTGCCCTCTAGTGTCCAGGGGAAGGTAGTGCCTTATGGATGCTCTCTCCCCCCGGTCCTTCCATCCAGCTGGCATCCGGGCCAAGTAATGGCCGTAGCCGCCCATCACAATACTGTATATAAAAGTGAGCCTTTTAAAAACAAAGCATGGGCAGCAGGAAATCATCCATCCATTTTGACATTTTATTTTCTTTCAGATTACACTGCATTGTGTTCAAGACAGAAATTAACACCAGGTGGAATGCTGACCCATTACAAGAAACCAGGTTCATCCTCCTGAAGTCATTTCACAGTCCATGATCAACCTGTCTACCAGACCTCTGGGCAGTGAAAGGAATCCAGCACACCTGGTAAAACTCATGCAGCCAAAGCAATCTGGAAATGGAATCTAAGTCCATGCAGGTAAGAGGCAGGCTTGTTAAGAACTCCACCATCATACTTTCAGCAGGACACGTACAACCATACTATTTAGTCATTTTAAAATTCAATCACAGGGAGCCAGGAGCCTTTTCCTGGTAAAGCAAGACCCATTCCTGGGTAGGACACACATCTGTCTCCCAACACACTTGCAGTCAGACCTGCACTCACTCTAACAGGGCTGATTTGGTGTAAGTCTTAACTTCCCAGAGAAACCTGACCATGGACATCTGGAGAAAACCAACATAAATGCTGTCCATAGAGACAACGATCCAAAGTAAAGGAAAAATGCTAAAACACCTAAGGTCCAGCTTGTCAGCTTATACTCCACAGGTATTTATTCACGTATTCAAACAAATGTATATTTTAAAGCATTAGAAGATTAGAAGCATGTCTTTGAGTGTCCCAGGCACACAAAAATAATATTTAATACTTTCCTTTGTTAAAAAATGGTTTTAAATTTCTAAAAGAAAAAAGTGACTAAAAAACTTCTCAGATCTGAAGGCTGCGCCTTTTTTTTCTTTTTTTGTCTGTGAACATTCTCTGCGATGGGCTGTTGTCCCTCCCGGGTTCTAACACTTCACAGCCATATGATGGGGAAAGCGGGCAGATATTCATCATAATGTTAATTCTTCACATTAAATTTCCTACAATAAATAAAATTTGAACAACTTTCATTGAATATTTACAATATTTTAAAATAGCTGGAGCTATTTACCATTTGCTTGTTTATAGAAGTCGAAAATGTCATCAGATGCCTGTTTTGCTGAGAAATTGCTACAGCAGGCATGAAGAAAATGGAGCCAGGAAGCAAAGGTCTTAAAGTTCGAGGCTTTGCCTAATAGAATGCAAAGACGAGGCTTTGTTGTGTGTTTGAAATCCCAAAGCACAACTTTAGTTTTAGGGAAAGGTGCTTTCCTTGCATCATTTCTGCTGGCTAACAGAGTTCACATTAGTCGTTGCATATTTATTATTACTAGAAAAGATGTTGCCCACTGGTGTAATAAAAACCCTATAACAAATCTCCATAGTACATGTGTAATTTATCATTTAATTTAATATAAATTGTTAGCTTTAAGGTGACTTTTTCATTTAATGGGGCATGCTCACATAATTTATTAATTTGACCTGCAAAAATGTTTGCCTAAGGTGTTAACAACATGTAGCTACAGTTTCCATAGAAACACAAGATTGCAATCCATAGTTTACATATAATTATTTATTGAAAATCATGTAATCATGGCCTAATAATATTATACTGGGAATTATCTGAATGATCTCCAACTTGCAGGATGAAAAAAGAAAAAGACAGATTTTCCCAAGCCAGTTCAAGGGATAACAACTTCACTAACAGCTCACTTGACTGCGTATTGATTTCTTTTATGTTGCTTTTACAAGCTTGGGTAATGTTCACTTAAAAAAAAAAAAATGCTTCAAATATACCAAAAAAATGAAAAATGGCTGAAATTGGGGGTTATGTGCCTGTCAGGAACAAAGTTGGCTAAATTAAAGTTACCATAGGGAGGAACATTGACATTCTGTTGGTGATTATACAGATGCCTCACTTGTCATATTATTCCAGATTATGCCAACTAAAATGGTTTCTGATAGCCAGAACATTCATTTCAACTAAGAAGATGCTCTGTTTTTAAGTCAGATTATGTTGGCACATCACAAAGACACAATGACCCATTTGGACACTGCAGGCCATTAAAACAGCACCCTTGTTTTGCATTGACCCATTTAATAAAATGCATGCAAACAAAACCCGTGCATTTCAAAGTCTGATGGGTTATTTTTAGCAAATCATAGTTGACAACAAATAGAAAAGATGCACATTGGCATTGTAAAATGAATGAGTTTAAATGTGTTTTACAATATTTAATGTTACACAACGTGTGTGTTATGTATGTGCTTGCTTTAGTTCAAGACAGTTATATCATTATATTTATCAGTCCTTTCACATCTATCTATCTATCTATCTATCTATCTATCTATCTATCTATCTATCTATCTATCTATCTATCTATCTATCCATTTCACATGACTGCACATACTAAATAACCAATTCACACACCTACAGACAGGAGTCTTGTTTTTCAACCATCCTTTTTCCTCATCTGGTAGACTCAACTGGGGACGGAGCTGGTAACGCCAGTACGGTAATGTTAAATGAAGGAAATCTGATTTGCTTTTGGATAAAGGAGCAGATTCTAGCCAAAGGCCAGGGAAGCACTGGAGAGTGAAATAACTGTTTGAATCCATTCCACTTGTTCTACTGATTCCATCCTTTCCATTTAAGTCAAATCAAACAGGGCCAGTGTAGTATGGAATATAAAATCATCTCACATGGTTTGCACTGTGTTTATGACATAATATTTTCTAGGCAGAAGAAACAAGAGTATAAGGTCGGGTAATCAGATAGCGATTGATATCTAGTGTACTAAGCTGCTATGTCCAGATGCAAACTTTAATAAAAGAGACACTATAAGCATAGATGGAATTCTTCGTACTGTGCTAGTTTTTGTTTCTATCTTTATAATGCCATTATTTGCTCCCACTTATTTAATTATCATGTATCAAAAAAGTTTGGATTTATTCAGAAATATATATTTTTTATGGAACTTCATCCTTCCAGATACTGAATATACACAGATTGATGTGACTGTCATTGGATTAGTTGGTGAACATGTCTTGTTAATGATCTTCACAAATGTCACTCTTCTTAATTTACTTGAAGTTTTTGTTGCATTATCTAGTGTCTCCTACCCAAAATATTATTCTAAGGGCCCTGATTGTTTCCAGTAGTAGTCTTCGAACTTCACGTTAATTTTTCATTACAATATGGGAGTGGTGCAGTCACCATTCTCAATGCCAATCTTCACTGTAGACTTTACCTTTTCTTCTATATAGCTTACAGTACTTTATGTTTTTACTGATGAGCTTTAATTTGATTGGGTATTTTTCAGCTTTCATTCCATGCTATCAAATTTGATCACATCTATGGACTGGTTTGTTTATTTCATATGCTTTTCCACACTACTGGTCTTTGAAATCCTAATACGAGGGGAAGTCAAGCCAAAGTTAGAAAATGGGATTCATCAGAAAACTGAACAAACAAAACTGATAATGTCATTTCTCAATGTAGTCTCCACCCTTCTCAATGCACTTGCGTCAACTGCCTGGAAATGCCTGGATTCCACCAGAATAAAAGGTTTTGTGTTGTCCTCGCAACCACCTGTGCACCTCTTTCATCATCTGTCTTGAATCAACGACCACCCAAGTGTTTTTTAGTCTGTCCAGAAAGGTGAGAATCACACGGTGCCAAATCTGTAAATAAGGAGGATGTGGCAATACCTCAAACTTCAATTTCTCCAGACAAGCCTTGGTGTTCTTAGTAGTGTGTGAGCGAGGATTGTCTTACAGCAAAAGAACTTCTTGAGACAGCAGTCCCCATCACTTGGATCGAATAGCAGGCTTCACATTGGTCTCCAGCAAGTCACAGTAACTTGAACTAGTGAGTGTAGTACCCCACAGCATATACTGTTCGAAAATAACTTGGGTGCACGAGTGGTTGTGAGGACAAGGAAAAACCTTTTATTCTGCTGGAATCCATGCACTTCCAGGCAGGTAGCACAAGTGCATTGAGAAGTGTGGAGACTACATTGAAAAATGTGACATTATCAGTTTTGTTAAGGTTCATTCCATTTTCTAACTTTAGCTTGACTCCCCCTTGTACATTACTATGATTGGCCTAAATTGGACTTAAATCCACAAGGCTGCTGACTTAATCCTACTCTCTTTTTCAAAGAATGACTGTAATGAACTTGAACTGTCTGTGCACCAGCTGTAAAACCTTGATTGTCATTGGCATGACAATGGCACAGGCTTTCACACGAAATGAATTTAGTATAATGCAAGGGAAGATTTAGGGAGGGCCCAGTATCATGCTCTTCTTCGTTACCCAGAAAGATGATGACCCTACCTTGTAAACGCGCTGCCCTTTCTGGCTTAGATCCACCATCAAGGCGTCAGTTACTGTGTGACCATCGTTGAAGACTGGTGGAGACAACACCGGTGTTATTGGAAGCTTTCTTAAACTTTAACACATTGACCTATGTCATGAAATGGAGTTTGCCCTCCTGGAACCCAAATCTTTCTAAGTTGTTGTGTCTCTTCTTTTTTTACAAGTTGTTAGCACTGCTGCCTCATGGACCAAATCACTTGTGTGCTCATTGTCTATGTGGAATTTGCTTGGTGGCCCATGTCTATGTTGTTTTTTCCACACATTCCAGAGGCGTATCAGTTAGGTTGATCAGTAACTCCAGATTTGCCCAGTAGGAGTATGACTGAGGGTGTGCGCATAGTGGTCCCTGTAATGGACTGATACCACATCCAGGCTTGGTTTCTGCCTTGCATCTGCTTCTGCCAGTACAGACTCCAGTCATCCACAAGAGTCAGTTGGATTAAGTGATATTTCGTATACTGAACATACAAATAGGTGGCAAAAGATACAAAAGTATGACACCTTCATAAACAAGGCAAACACAGGATACACAAAATGTGAGTCAACCAAAGTACCAATAAACAAAGGGAAAACAAAAACCCTGTTGTTCCTTAGGGCCTGACTGAACAGAATTTGAACTTGTGTGTATCTAGTAGGGGAGCACAGTGCCAAGGACTATTGTGCACAACAAAACAACCAGGAGATAATTGAGAAACAAGACATTATGGCCAAACAAGAAGTGAGAGTCCCAGAAATGCAAAAGGAGGAATAAGTAACCAGATTCAAAGGACAAGGCAAAAATTGAAAATTAGATTCACAAGAGGTAGTAACCAGAACTCAAAATCCTAACACTGGGACCTACTTGTAAATAAAGATAGTGTTATGAAGATCTAAATGTTTCTAACATCCACCAAGGGATAATGCATAGTGTGTTCACCACCATACTTACATTTTAACTTCCATTACGTCATCAGCACAACAATCAAGGCCTCGCAACTTTAAAATGGCATTGCAGAACTTAAAAAAAAACTAAGAAGTTACTGTTAAGTTACAAAATTTTTTTTAATTAAAAATACCTATTAAAATACCCAAAATAGTCAAAAATGTATGTATAAACAAAATGTTAATACTACACTAACCCACTAGTACCATTACTAAAGGCTCCACTTTTCATCCTCCATCTCAGTCTTTCTTTCTATCAAACTGTGGTGTGTCTTTAAGTTTCTCATAACTCCTGTCAGTAGAGGGTTTGCTCATGCTCCTCTCGACCCATCATAAGATGGCCTCTGGCATGGACACAGCATTAAAACCCACCCTGGGGTCACTTCTGGGCCACTACCAAAAAGAAAACACAGCCCAATATGTTCTTTTTTGAAATTGTGTGCCCTCTAGAGCCAAAGGGCGTTGTCCCCTTATCAGACCTAGTCTGTTCATATGGAGAGTAAGATCTCCCTGTCAATACAGGGGTCACCTGACCCTGGGGAGAACTACATGCCTTCAATCAGGTGATCTCTTTCTCATACTTGATGGGGCAGCTGCCCTGTGCTAACATTTACACATATATGTTAAAAGTTGTTTTCGTCGAGTACTTGCAGCAAGATGAAGACACTCTACCACTAAAATGCACTATTATGTAGTTAAAACCAGACACTACAAACTGGTGACTGACCTCCAGGCTTGCTCCTCATGCTGCATTTACAGCCAGTCCAATATGTGTTTAGCTGCTGCACACAATTTTTCTGTTCAGCTACTGAGCATTTTATAAACAGATTTTGACATGAATCTTCTACTGGGATGAGCCAGGTTGTCCAGCCCTTCTTCCTGCTTTCTTTCTGAAGCTTTAAATACATTACTTGGACCTTTTCTTGTCATAAGCTTCTTTGCATCTAGTCTCTCACGGCATTTTCATCTTGATCACTACTATTTTCTTCCTTTAGAAAGACCATGATAATATTTTAGGTATGAGGATTGTTTCAACCATTTCTGGAAGTTCAAGCATTCTGTCCAGTTTGGTTGATAATCTCCTTTCCTTGGCATGCTGTAATAAGGATGGGGTAACGTCAAACCTACTTTTTTCATCATTGATCCCTCTTTAACAAATCCTATCAGCACTATTGTACTTTTCTTGTTTCTGCTCACGATAACCTATTATGTTCCTTCTTTTATTTTGTAACGTATCTTTTATGTTGTATGCTTGTCCATCTGTCTGTTCTGTAATTCAAAGATTTAGTCCAAAGTCATGGGGTGCCTGTGCCTATCTCAGCAACATTAGAACTAACCCTGGACAGAGCACTGCTCCCATCTTTTATGACTGCCGATCACAGCTCCTTTTCAGGATAAATGTGACATAAGACATGTAAATCTGAACCCAAAACTGAAACTGAAATGATGTGCTTGTTATAAGTTCACCAGATCAAAGCAGGTTCAAGCAGAGGGATTCATTTTCTTTCATTTAGTGTATGCTGCAGTTAAAATACTCAGTATCCTAGACCTTTTTAATTCTTCTTTTTGAAGGGCTATTCTACTTAGAATTGTGCCACAGTAAGAAAGAAATGATATGTAGATTTTGCAACTTCTGACAAATGCATTGTTTGTAAAGATAATTAACAATATTAATCAATCTTGCCGCCATCATTTTGTTGGCATTTACAAACTTTCTGTCAACACATCCAATGATAAATTTTCAGTTAAACACCACAGGAACTCCAGCCTTAGGCTTTTCAAGTAAGCTCTGTGGATGGATAATTTCAAATGCCCCCACATCTGTTTTAAGATGGATTGTTTAATCACATTATCATTTTTGAACACCATGTAAATTGTTTGATTTAAGTACAGAAATATTGCTTCTGAATGAATGCTGCCATTAATTTGACATTTTCACCCCTCTTGTACCATCACATAATAATTTGTTGAGACATTTCCTCTTGGTGCAGTTTGTTTGTTGACCTCAGTGATGCCATGCAAGTCTTCTTCACTCTTTTTGGTTCTGTTTGTGATGATTAGTCCTGGGTGTTTAACATTTCTCATTGTTGTCTGCATGTTTTGCCTATGTACAGTACATACATGGCATGTAAGTCTTGCAGGATTTCTCTGTGTTTTTTATTTTCTGGTCTACCCCACTGTTGTATATTGCCCTTCATGTAAATCTTCATCATACTGCTGTGTCTGGAGGTTCAATGATATGTGTGGTGTTTCTCGTCCAGTAACATGAAGATAAGTGGACAATGTGGAGCCAACACCGCCATAGTGTCACTGCTAAAAGCACACAAAAAGCACTGAGGGCTAGAGGTTAAGACATTTGACTGTAAACCAAACTTACATTTTAAATTCACCACCCTGGCCTCACTTACTTTGTAAGTACAAATTTGTGTCCCCAAGTGTTAAAAACAAATACAAGAAAACATGCTATAGAATTTGAAATAGTGTTCAAAATATAAAGGTCATTCATTCACTAACTTTCAAGCCAGGTTACTCAAACGCTGGCTTGAAAGAAAAGAACAAATACACAACTAAAACACAAAACATCAGAGTTAAATCACTAAAAGAACAAAACAAAATAACAAAACAAAATATTCTCAAACCTACTTAATCAAATTCAGGGCCATGGGAGACTGGAGTTGGAAGCACCTGCTGCTATCTATCTACATAAGTAAAAATAGAATAAAATAGCTGGAAAAACAGTTGTGTTTCCACCAGGTAAAACCACATTTAATAATGAAGATATTAGCTGGGGCGTGTAAATCCACTTTGTTGCTGAAACTCTCTATGTGATTAGAAACATTAGCATCCTTATTTGAGATATGATACAAAGACTCCATTCTGTTCTTTTGGCATCCTTTTAAATGATAATTGAAAAGGAAGAGATGAATTGGTGGACAAAGCTAACCAGGGGTCAGGATTCTTCCTCTGTTTCAGCGGCATCAGAGCTGAGGAAGAACCAGAGAGCTACATGAGTTCCCAGGTCATCTTCATAACCTTTCTAGGAACAAAACAAAATACCCACTTAATCACATTTCAGAGTCATGGGGCACTGGAGCTGGAAGCATTTGCTGCTATCTATCTACGTAAGTAAAATTACAATAAAATAAAATAATAAATATATATACTGTATATAGCCGGAAAAAGAGTTGTGGTTCCACCTGGTAAAACCACATTTAATAATGAAGATGTTAGCTGAGACATGTAAATCCACTTCATTCTTGAAACTCTCTATGTGATTAGAAACATTAGCATCCTTATTTGAGATATGATACAGAGACTCCATTCTGTTCTTTTGGCATTGTTATAGTGTGAAATTTTGCATATAAGTTGATAAATATTTTGTATGTCTTTATTTGTGTGGTGAAGTACCGCCACCCCCTTTTAGGACTGAGACTCTTTGTAATTTTACAATAGGGTTGGGGCAAGTGCCTCAAACCAGTTTGGCAAGTGATTCTCTGCGGGGAAAGCCAGACTACCTAGCTGTCAAACGTCAGCTCAACTAATGGTTTTGGGGGCAGGTGTGAGTTATTGTGTACCCCATTGATCTGAAGTTGCCTGAAGCCATTAAGTACCATGACGCCCTATTGGCTGTAGGGTTTGGACAGAGAATCTATAAATTTGCTTGCTTTAACCAACTCTCTCTCTCTTACCAACTGATGAAGGAACATCTCACACACCATAAACTGAAAAATACAACACAATAAATGGCACAGCTCAGCACCCATAGTGAGACACGCATGCGGTCTGTTCTGAAGAAAGCTGACCAAATATGAGGACTTAACTAGAGACATTTTAAGTAACGAGCAAGTCTGTGTGCCACCTGAAACTACACATCAGCATTTTTCAGGTTGTATAGTTGCCAGTATTCATGTGTACTTTGCATATTGTTATTATTTATGTATTTTATAAATAATATATTATTTAAATTGTAACTTAACTCCTGCTTGTCCTTTACTACACCTAATTGTCTGAGATTATAAATGTAGAAGGGAAGGTGGGGAGAAGTTATATGGTTCAATACCTTATAAACAGTGGTAAGTCTGAGAGATTTGAGGAATTCTGACAAAGACTAACATAATAATACAAAAGGGAAATGTAGAGTAATATATTATTCTAGCAAGACAAAACAGGCATCCTTTTAAATGATAGTTGAAAAGAGAGAGTTGAATTGGTGGAGAGAGTTAACCAGGGGTCAGGATTCTTTCTCTGGATTGGCGGCATCAGAGCGGAGAAAGAACTAGAGTGCTACATGAGCTCCTAGGTCATCTTCTTAGCCATTCTAAGTTTTAGTCTAAATATAACAAATAAATAAATAAACATAACAGCACTGTAGAAAGTCCAGAGGAGACTGAGTAGATTGATTCCAAGGCTAATGTGGGGCATACATGGTGCGATTTTTTTAAATCATGGGCACACGCCTACTCACACTGCACAATAGAATGAATAGTCTTATTTGTGCTCAAACTGTAAGAACACATTTGGTCCAATTGACAATTTTTTTGATTGATCTATATCATAGATTGTTCTCCCCGTGTCTGCGTGGGTTTCCTCCGGGCGCTCCGGTTTCCTCCCACAGTCCAAAGACATGCAGGTTAGGTGGATTGGCGATTCTAAATTGGCCCTAGTGTGTGCTTGGTGTGTGGGTGTGTTTGTGTGTGTCCTGCGATGGGTTGGCACCCTGCCCGGGATTGGTTTCTGCCTTGTACCCTGTGTTGGCTGGGATTGGCTCCAGCAGACCCCAGTGACCCTGTGTTCGGATTCAGCGGGTTGGAAAATGGACGGATGGATATATCATAGATACATTGTGACAGGTGTCGCCGCAGGTTAGTTGCCCATAATAGTGGCAATTGTCGCTCATGTGCAGTTCAGTAGCTCCCCTGATCTGTTTTTCCTCCTGCATAGCGCTGCCAGCTGCATGCTCTTAACTGCTAGCTGTCTGTCTGTTAAACAGTAAACCTATGGCAAAGAAACACAGCTGCCATTCAGAAACTCCCTCTTAAACAGTATTTCAATGAGAAACAAACACACTCTTACCCATCCCCTTTGTGGGATCAGCTGCAGGCTTGTAGGCTTACCACATAACAGGATTAGAACATTTAGAAGATCGAGCCACGGCCAACCTAACCATTCACTCTCCTGTCCTCTCTCCCTCAGACTGCCTCTGCTCCAGTTGCTGGTTCCGAGCCATTGAACCTGCTTGATGGGGAGAACTTTGTGTTCTTTTGACCTGGAAAGGGGAGCTGGACCGACATGTTTGACAGCTGCAACCTGTGTGCTTTTCTGCTGTTGACAAACCCTTTCAGGATAAAATCTTGTGTTTGTACCTTTTAGTTCAGCAATAAAGATTTTGTACCTTGGAAACCCGTTACCTTTTCTGGTCTCCTGTGCAACTTTGTGACCCAAACTTGACAACATATCAAAAACAGTAGAGCCCAGAGGACTGATTGATTTCTGGGTACACAAACCTTAAAATATGTATACCACAAGGAAGAACGCCGTCCATAATCTGTAAATTTCTGAAACCTGCTCACTCCAGTTCAGAATTACAGAGATTTGAAGCCTACCATGGTGCCATTGTACACAGAGCAGGAACTAGCACTAGACAGGGTGCCAATCTGTCTTATGGCACAATAACAAATAAACATTCTCACCCATACCAGCATTTTGGAGCAATAATAACATTCAGAAATAACCAAACTCATTATCCATTGCCTTGCGCACTTAAGGACACAGGCGCTGGAGCCTTTTTAATTATGACCTTGCTGTTGTTGGACTAATCCAGGTTTGCATCTGAAGTAGCCTTTAATTTCCAACAACTTCACCACAAAGAGATGTGTTTCTGTCAGTAGCTCTGTTTTCCCTTTTTAGTTAATCATAACTTCATGTTCTGATTGCCTTCTTTTGACTCCGTTCACATCCAGATTGCTTTTTTGTGTTGTCTGTGTATTTTTAAAAACCTGATAGTTTCACAGTGTGTGATCTTGTAGTTGAAAGTGAAAAATAAAGTCAATTATCATTAATAGTCACACAGGTTATGTATTTCAGATCTCATCTTACCTGCCTATAACACAGAATTGAATTTTTCAAAGAAAAAACATTCAGGGGCTCTTATACCTTCAGAAAGGTTTGTATCTCCATATTCTTCAAAAAATAAGTTCAAAACCCAGAAAAACTGACAATTTTCAAACCATTTAAACCCATGTATGTAAAGTGTTCTTATTTAGTTTGTGTGGAACAAATCAAAATAAAGCACATTAGTGATGCTCTGGTGTGATATGACCATTAGAATATGCATTCTGTACATCTGTCCAGTTTTAACACCTGTTTGGATTGACCAAAAAACATCAGGATGGAATTGCATTGCCAATTAGTACATGAAAATTCATCATGCCCCGCTGCTGGTCTGCTGTTAAGAGATCATTTGCAAATGCTCTTGAATGTTTAGTGACCAGAAAATGTACAAATGCTGCCACTGAAATAATTCCTGTAAAGTGCACAGGCAGATTGAGGCAGAGGCTGTGGGCAAAACATGCAAAGTCTGAGCCATGATGGCCTCATAATGCAGCTGAGGTACAGAAAATCCTGGCGAAGATTTTACAGATATAAAAAAATAAATAAAAATGTTTATCTTAGCAAGCTACAGGACATGAAAAATTTTCAGCAGTAGTAAAATAAAGACTTTTTACAATTATTTATTCTCAAAGATGGCTGCTGTTAGTAAAACAGATCATCATGAAGCAAAGCTCTGGAATGCTGCACTACAAAATAAAATGTTTAGATAACCACATCATCAGCCGGCCATTTTTATTCATCAGGTTGATATTAAAGGGATTTAAACTAAATCTTATAACAAAAATAGTTTCATTCAGTTTATTAATTATTTTATCTATTCCTTAACCCTGAACTAGATAACCGGGTTCAGAATGCAAGGTTATAGGGGGATGAAATCTATTCCAGTGTCATCAAGCACAAGGCAGGAACCAACTTTGAATGGAACACACATTCACTCATAAAGCAAAAAATGTAATGGGGCTTATAACCACAAATGAAAATTGATAAGGAGTACAGCAGGTAAGCTGCTTTATGTCTTGTATATTGTATGCTTTAGTATTATCATGGCACTGGAAAGTGGAAATGAGTTGCATGTTGGTTAAGATTTTTACTGTACTCCGTACATGTGACAATACTACTACCACTACTACCACTAAAGCATCAGTTTTCAATCTTAATCACCCCAAACAGTACATTTTTAGGGTGAATATAAATCAGAACAAATATTTAAAATACAAAAGAACATGTGAAGAACCTGCAAACATTACAGAGACTGTGCCCATCCTGGAATTTAAACCCAGGACTCCAGAGATAACTAATACACCATCATGCTGCTCTGATGTTAAAGATTCTTTCGGTCTTTCAGCTTATCCAGTTAAGGATCATGGAGAGACAGAGCTTAGTAACAAACACAAGGCAGGAACCAAACCTGTTTGAGGGGGCATCCCTGACATGTTCATACCCTCACCCACTCATACTGTGCCACTTTAAAGTTGTCAATTGACCTAACATCTCACATTTTTGGGATGTGGAAGGAAACAAGTATATCCAGAGTAACCTTTAACAGAATTCTAGTTCAGCACACATTCACTGCCAATCCCTTTGACCAGTTTAGGCATCCCAATGTGAGTGCATGTTTTAGGATTGTGGGGGAAGAGTGGGGTCAAATACAGTGAAATAACAGCATAATTTCTGTTTAGTAAATTATGAATGCTTATTTTATACAGAACCTTTACATAGTAGACTCCAATTTACAAGTACATGGTTATAACATGATTTGTTAACACTGAAGCACAACCAGATAAGATGATTTATTTCAAAGTCCCATTCTAAAAATGTAAAATGTTTGCCAAATAAGAGGACAACATTCAGTCCATCAACCTGGTTTGCTTAGCTAATAGCTGAGCTGTCTCGATATCTCATCCAGATACCTATTAAAGGTTGCCAAGGTTTCTGCTTCAACTACCTGTCTCTGTAATTTGTTCCAGATTCTCACAATTCTTCATGTAAACAACAGTTTCCAGGCTCCAGTTTTAAATATACTTTCACTTCATTTCCACTGGTGTCCTTGAGTCAGTTAGCAGCAGAAACTGAAGCAATAACTTGAGTCATCTTGCCTATAGAACTGATGAACTACACAAACACAGGTCACTAAATGGAAACTGAATCAAGAACAATAAGTTGACCACGTTGGCCAGTGCCCCATCACACACTTATTTTTGGATAAAGTGTCAGTCAAGCCCAAATTGACACTTCAGCTCAGTGTCTATGAATGATAGGATGAATAAAACAGGCAGATGGGCATATTCTGGGATGTCCGGAACACTGCAGGAGGAGAGATAACAATAGGAGAAGAAAGGAGAGTGGAAAGACCTGTGTTACCAAGACAAAGCAATGTGGCGAAGAGAACCGAGAGAGACAGCAGTAGGAGAGCACATGGACAACCATTGAGGAGAACACCAAAGGAGGTTTGTTTTTTTGGTGATTTGTTGTGACCCTGACAGAAGGGAAAACACAAGGGGCTGCATGAGATGAAAATAAAACGCTTCCACAGCTTTACCTGCAAAAATCCAGTGTGTCCAGTAATTCCTTTGGCTTTTTAGAAACAATATGTATAAATATAATATTGTTATGTATTAATTTGTTTTATTGCTATTTTGGTAATTCTGAATTATCATGTTTTGCATGTATTTTCATTTTGTTATTTTTGTAATTGTATACTGTCCTTTTAATGCCTCCATTCCATGTGTTTTTCTGTGTGGAGCCCCAGGAGGTGAGGCCACCCTGACGTCAATTCTGCTGGGTGCTCCTTCTTGCCTTTTCTTTTTTGAATTTGCTTTTGGGATTTATGGATTGGAACTTGGTTGCTTTGGCTTGTGTTTTAGGCTAATTCATGTTTGTTATTTTGAACATTTTGCTCTGTTTTTTCTATTTTTTGTGATGAAATTGTAATTGATGTAAGTGATTTTTGGGCTATTTAATGAAAAGAAAAAGCAGCCCCCCACCTGTGCCAACTTACCCCACTTGAAACAGCTAACTAAACAAAAACACAATTAAAAAATTGTGTTCTTTACCTACTACAGAGTTAAAGAAAGCAGGCTGATACCCTAAAAGCAAGGGAGTTATATTCCTTTATAAATATTTTTGCTTTCTGTTTACATGCCAGGGGTTTGTAGTTATCTCCTCCCTTTAGGGCATTTTGATATATGTTGGGACATTTCTCTGTATTTTAAATTGTTAAGCCAGTTTTTACCACTTAGAGTCTAGCTGGGCCGAAGCCAGCAGGTAATTGTCTGGGGCAAGCTGGACTAGGTGTGCCTCAATTGGACTGGCTTGTAAAGGTACTGAATTACCTTTATGGTCTTTTAGAGGGCCTGACACCATTTTTGTCATGTTAGTGTCACCTTCACACAATAAACATAAAATTTGTCAGTCTGCTTAATCCAATTCCTGGTTGAGGGGATTGGCCACCATCATGGCAATTTTAGGAATAATGTAGGTACTATGACTGGGCATGCACCGACATTCACAGATGTCCCATTTAGAATCTGCAATTTACTTAAAATGCACCTCTTTGAGATGAAATCAGAATAAGAGGCAATATGCTGTATATCAGATACAAACTAGGAGCGCGACTGGAGCCCAAGTATTGTAGGCTGATATATTTAAAGACCACTCTGGATTGCCTAAGACTTTACTCTACCAATAAATCTCTTCAAGCATGTTATGTAAAACAAAAAGAGTATTAACAAGCTGAGCAATAATGCTAATACTTTACATTTTTGTCTCTGATTTTCTGTTCCCCAATGTCTTATTTAACTCCTGTTTGGTTCTCTTGTGTTTTGACATAATCTAATTTGCAGCTTTAAAGTGTTAAAAGCAATTAAATAGTGTGTCTGATTTTTAACTATTTGATATCTGTCACTGCTAGTTATCTGGCAGCCTCACATTCATAATCAGAAGGAGCTGTGATATGGACTGTAGTCTTCCAGACAATTATCAAACAGAAAAGTTGACACCTTTAATGAAAAGAGGGACAGGGTGAAATGGTGGCTAAGTGCTAGAGATGTTGTGTCACACAGCTTTAGGCACCAGGGTTCAACTCCTGTGCTGGCATCTGCATGGTTAGAGTTACAGTGTGCCCTCTGGCATCATGTGTTAGAGGATATTCCTGAGCCTTATGGAGAGCGATTTAAAGCTAACACTAGGAAAGACGGAAGAGTTAAACCAACACTTAGCAGTTCATCTGCTTTTCTTGCAGTCATTAAAGCAGCAACTTGTTAGAGCTCCTCTAACTCCTCTCCATCTAGGCCCAACAAGGACTTACCTTGTAGATTGTCGGTTTGGACCAGCAACTGAAGATGGATCACTGTTGTAATCAAATCAGGAGGTTCAATAGCAGCACCAGTGAACTTTCACCTTATCTTTCACCTTTCAACAATCTGCAATTAAATAGGTTACTTTGGAAACAACAACCCTTTTCAAGATTAGTACCTCTTTAGGATCCTGGTTTAGATGTAGAGGTGTACATCATGTAGAAGATTCATAATAGTGGCTTCCTGCCTTCCACTCCTAGGTATTAGTCTGGTCTTAAGTCTCTGGTGAGGCAAACAAGCCTGGCTGCCTTTCAATTGTGAGGCTTTAATCATTTGTGCTATCACAACACAAATTATCATGTATGTACCTTATGTCTAATTTATAAATTGAATATGTTTAAACTGCAAACATGGCTTAGAGACACATGGCTGTTTAAGTGATTTTCATTCTCTAGTGGTTTGTACAGCTTTGCATTGTGACTTTGTCTTGCCTCCACAATTTCTGCCCCAAAATATGTTAGTATTTTCTAACTTCAAAACTTTAAAGTGGTGGCTTGTGCTAAGAAACCATGCAATCAGCAATATCTGGAAGATCTCAAAAACATAAAATAAAAATACAAATGGATAAAAAAAATATAAAATAATTTGTTTTTAGGTACTGTTTTGATTTTTTTGTGTTATATATCTGAAATTACCTGAACTATCCATCAGTCCACTTTATTAATGTATTTAAACCATTGCAGGCTTGTGAAAAACTCTATTCCAGGAACAAATGGCAGGCAGGTATCAACTGTGGACTTGGTGTGCACCTCAAGGTACACTTAAGCACACATTAATTTACTCACAAATGGACAATTTAAAGTCACCAGTTCACCTAATGCATTTGTCTTCAGGATGTGGCTGGAAATGGAAGTAGCTGCAGAAAACCCACAAATACACAAGAAGATCTAAATACAAACAATTATAGTAGCTGGGAATCAAACCTGAATCACTCAAGCTATGAGAATGTAGTGCCAGCAATTCTGTAATGCATGAATTATATGGGAAACAAACATGGTAAATTATAAATAAACCCCAAATATGCAAGCTCTCCATTTATTATTTTACCTACTGCCTAGATAGAGTAGTATTAGACATGTTTAAGTGTTTTAGGGTTTTGACACATGAGGATTTTATTTCAGATGTGTGTCTCAAGTTTGGACTTGTAAGTTCATTTTGGGTTCCATCATGGAGCTGCAATTGCCAAATGTGATGATGTCATAGGATGTGATGGTATAAATGTGGTGGCAATCACTCACAGAATCATCCCTAAGAGAAAACAAAAACCTCTTCAGATCTCTTATTGATAGTTAGCTTTTTTTTTCTTCTTCCAAGTATGCCCCAGTAGAAGGATTATGTGTTTTGATTACAATTTTCTTCTTGTCTTTGACTTTCTAGTATGTTGTCTTCTTTTGTTTTGTGGTTGCATGGTTTTGATTAATCTCATGGTTTTAGCCCTTTACCTTTATTTATAACCTTCTGATATTTTTGGTTTTCACAATTATCCTTTAAGACATGTCCTTAACAGATAGATAGATGTAATTAAATAGAGCTTTCTTCTGGTTTCTATTTATATTCTTTCTCAAGTCAACATACACAATGCACTGAATGATGTGCACAATATTATTACAGAATATGAGCATTTCCATCCTGAGGGTTTATTTATTGTTGTCGGGGACATCATAAAAAGCAAATTTAAGGGATGTCTGCCCTAAATATCATCAACATGTCCCATGCCCCACAAGAGGTGCCAATACTCTAGATCAGTGCTATGCTTCAATAACTGCCCACTACTGCATTCCCACCTTAGACATTCCGATCACCGCTCAGTGCTTCAACTGCCAGCTTCCTAGCAGAAACTAAAAGGTGAGGAGCCGGCAAGAAAAGTAGTACAGTACTAGATTAACAGTATTCAGGAAAAAAAAAATTGAACACTGTGTCTGCCCGTGAAGCTGTGCATCGCTGGTGACATAAGGAATTTACTGAAGACATACAGCAATGAATTTAAAAATAGCAATATGCAAACACACAAGACATGCAGATACAAGCTCAGGAAATCATTCAAAGTGGCTAAACATCAGTATGGGAGTAAACTAGGGATGGGATTTAACAACTGTAATAATTCATGCATACTTTGGCAAGATCTAGAGATGCTCCCAGACTACAAAGTAACTAAATCCAATCTCATTTGCATTTTATCCAACTTAAACTCAATGCCTTTTACACCTGCTTTCATTCCAATCACAAGATGCATTTGGTTGCCTGGAGTACCAGATGATTCACCCTCCTTTGTTTCTGTACATGACGTAAGGAGGACTCTTAAACAAACAAATAATGTAAAGAAAAGACCTTTGGGTTAGATGGAGTTTTAGGGTGTATTTAAAATTTCTGCAGAAACCAATTAAGTGATGTCTTCAGTGACATCTTTAATATTTTGGTGAGAGAATCTGCAGTTCCTGCATACTTCACAAAGACAACCATGGAGTATGTGGTCTTTGTACAATGTATGCTATTGTCTATGTACACATTACAATAAGCTCAAAATGTTAACTTTAGATAGATAGATACAGTAGGTAGATCACTACATAAGCATAATGCTCACTTAATTTCTTCCTGGAGCAAGTGAGTATTACAAATTTAATATGACTTTAGATTTTTTTTTAATTTTTGTATTTAATTATTGTTTGTGAAATGCTTTTTAGTTCTGTGTATTTACCTATATTATTTAGACTGAAAATGTCTCTGAAGAGCAAAAATTAAATCATTGATGTTTTAATTGGTTTTAAGAGGAAGGCTGCAAATACCTGAGGAAAAAGGTCAGTCAAAATGAAAAAAGAACTACCCCAGCCAATCATCTCAGAAATCCTAAGCTCCTGTGAGATGTGGCCGGCTTGTCATCCCGGCCAATACACCCAGGCCGCCAGATGGAGCCCTCCCTGCAGTATGGAGGTGCCCCGAAGACCAGCAGGGAGTAATGGGACATGTAGTTTTTATACAAGACCCTGCTGGATACCACAGGGGCCGCAAGAGGGAGCTGCAGGGAGGACCGAAGACTTCTTTGTGCCCTTTAACCCGGAAGTTCGTCAAAGGAAGAGCGACGGGCTTCCGGGGTGAAAAGAAAGGACTTGTAAATGACCTGGAAGGGATTGAGAGTCACATGGACTGGGGATTGGAACACTTCCAGGTCAGGGAATATAAAAGGACTATGGGAGCTCCGAGACGGCGAGCTGAGCTGGGTGAAAGGGTGGCAACGCGTCTGGGAGTCTGGAGGATTGTTTATTGTAGTATTTGTGATTCATTTATGAGAATAGTGGAGGAGAGGTTGCTTTGTGCACTGTGGAGATTTAATAAAGTCAAGTGTTGGACTTTTACCTGGTGTCTGGAGTTGTGGACAGGGGTTCAAGGGAGAGAAAGCGCCCCCTATCTGTCACACTCCCTTAATAACGTTAAGGTGGCTCTCAAGAAAGGCAGAACAATCTTTTATTGCATTTTGTTTTGGTCCTTTATGTCTTGACGGGTATATTATAAGATACCATTCATATACTGTGGACAGGGCTCTCAATCAAGCATCTCCAAGCGGAAACTCCGTAATGAAACTCACATCCATAATGGTCTTCCCTTTCCAAAATAACATTGTATCTCTCCCACAGGTCATCAAACAAAGAGGAGAGCCACATTCCTCACCAGACATTTTGAGTTGTAACATGCGGTGTCACTTGTAAATATGTCACAAACAATACCTTTATATCAGGTCCCTCTGGTAAACTCAATATTAAACAATAGACCTCTTGCTAATCTGAAAGTCTTACTAATGGCATTTCTTGTAGGAAGTGTCCAGCCATCTACATTTTTGAAATGGAGACATCTAGTTGACTGGTTCAAGGAGCACATTCGTGCTGTTAAAATCAACAACCTTACAAAGCCTATTGTAAAACACCTCACATTCCTTGATCATAGAAACACTGATCTCTTTATTTGTGTTCTTTCACAGGACTTCAAAGACACTTTTTAAAGAAAACCAAAAGTCAATGTCATTGTCTGACTGGAATTTACTCTGTCCATAAACAAACATTTTAATCGTTCCCTTCATCTTCTCTATTTTCAGTTTATTTCTCACCTGCTCTCACCTTTTCTCCTTTTACCAGCCCTGGCTTTGTTCCCCCTCCTATATATGTTACCTGCTTGTTTCTTTTCCAGCTCATGAAAACTGTACAGCCGAAATGTTGTGTCTTTACCCTTTTTTTTTCCTTTTTAGCGTGGAAATAACCTTAACCTGTTTTTCATTTCACAAGTATTGTAATTTATGGAGAATTGTTTATTTTATTTAATTTATATTTTTCAAAGTTTACTTCTCCCTTTTAAAATTTTATACACCAATAAAAAGGTGTCCTGAATTAAACATTGGCTGTAGTTATGCATCCATAGAAAAGACTTTAAGTACTCATACTGAATGCTTACAACTCTGACAGAGAAAAAATTGAAATTTTAAAACAATTAAATTATTGTTATTTTAGATGCAAACTGTAACCTAAAGATAACAAAGTTAAAAGGAGAAAAGAATTTTGCAGGTTCCTATCCCATTCTGTCTGATCATGAAAAAAGTTCTTAAACCTTTTCCACTTCTATCCCATATTAAGTATTTTTGAAATGCATTCAAAGTTCTATAAAATGGCTCTAATTATAAAAATGGTAACATCTATCTGTCTGTCTATCTATCTATGCACTGTTATGCTAAATTAGGTGAGACCATGTCCTGAATATGTTATCTCAATGCGTTATCGGTTCAACTTAGTGATACATTCCTCTGAACTGTTTTACTGTACCACCTCACCTCATTACATGTGTACTCTAAGGTACCTGAGATAGTGTCTCCAAGTTTCTTGAAGCAGATGACACCATATTGGATGAATGTGCTTCACTTAATTCCATATGACGTGAAAAAGTAATATGGGCTAAACAGATAACTGTGCAAACTCATCTTCACTGGAGCGACTGGTGAAAGACAACTGGGCAGTGTGGGAGATGAAAGAGAAACAATGTGACATTTAATGAAAAGGAAAAAAATAACTTTGTTGTTTTTCTAATAAATGAAAGTCAAAACATCTTTTGTGGTCTATAAAACCCAACATGTACCAAAAGTGTCTGTGTGATCGATGATCTTAAATAACTGAACGAATCCTCATTTCTCAATTTGATGTACTATTCATATTTTAATGGCAGTTGAACAGTTAAAATACAGAGAATGTAGAAATGTAATATATACAGGACAATGTCTTAAATATTCTGAATGCTTTCAGTGGTAGTTATTGCTATCTGAATCATTTGATTTACTATTTGAATGAGGGAATTTTTAGGTTAATTAGAAGTTTTTTTGTATGTTGCACTTCATTCACTTTCAATGTTATTGCAATTTGTTATGATATGGTGATACTTTGTCAGGTCTGTAAAACATTGGACAGCAAATGGTACCAGGAAGTCCAATAAAAAAAAACTTTAATGAAAAAGACAGAACTACATTGGCAAAGGGAGATGGCCTCTGTATGTCAGTCTACGATGGCACAAGCCAAAAATGGTCAAGTTCTTCTCATGGCACAGAATAAAAACCTAAGGGGGCAGCAGAGCAAGAAAATGGTAGCCTTCAAATAAATGCAAAGATAGTGATGGTGATGCAGAAAATATTAGGACATGCAGGTTACGAGATGTTATGAGATGTCACAAAACTTTCATGCCATTGGAAGGTATGCATCTGTAAGTGGGAAATAGAAAGAATTATGCTCTGCCTTTAACAAATTGGACAGATTAGATACTGCCTTGGAGACATGGATCTTTAACAGATATTAAGGATTAAAGGATGAAGTGTTCATAGGGGGAACCATGATCTAATATTCTCTTAGCCATAGAATAGTCTTAGAGATGATATATGGGCTTGTATAAGAGTGAACCTCAAAGGGCACAAAGCCAGAGAGGTAACTAAATCTAAAGTAATTTGGAGAAATGGGGTCAAGACTCACTGGCAATAGGAAGAGAGGCCAGGATCTTGAGAGAGAAATAGGAGATTAGCAGAGATTGTGTAGTGAGGCACTTGAGAGATGGTCAGATAGAAATGTACCTCAGTAGTTTATGTGTTAATGCAAGAAAAGCTAGCACAATAACTGATGGCAACCAGTAAAAAAGGCATAGTTGAAAAGTCAAACAAAAGTTTTGTAAGCGAGATCAAGTCAACTTGCACCAAAACAAATCAAGAGGCAAAAAAATCAAATTCAAAAATCTTAGATAAAAGTCAGTTCGAAAGAAGATTAAAGATAATATTTAAGTTTTAGAAAAGTATACAGGGCATAAAAAAAACTTCTATACATCTATAGCAACACAGGGTACAACCCTAATGACAGAGAGACAAAATGGCAGTGGCAAATATGATGGTTGAAAAGTACAAATATAATACGAATCAAAACTAAGGTCAGAATCAAACAGTTAATAACAGAATTGAATTCTAGAGTTAAGACCCTAAAAAAAGTGGTAAATCAGTACATTGATAAAGAAGAACACAACAAAGCACACAAGCAATCAAAGCTATTCCTAATATAATATAGACTATATATATAAATTTTGGGGCAGTGTAGGTCAGTGTGTGCGTGTGGGTGGAGGTATGGGGGGGTAATGAGGTGAGGTTGGGAGGAATATTGGTTGTAAAGTTTTATTTATTATGAACATGTTCTTCTTAAGCTTGCATATGCTGGGTTTGTGTCCAAATGTCTGTTAATGGCATTTTCGTTTGATAGCCAAGATTCAAAAAGAATTGCAACACGTATACAAGAACATCGCAATGCCGTCAGAAGGAAGGACTCACAAATACTGATCTATACGCATACAAAATCAACCGGACATACATTCAACTGGGAGAATGTACAAGTAAAATTTAAGGCCAGTACTAAAAGTGCCAGAGAGCTGGCATAAACCACCACACGCACATACTGACCTACAACCCACCACTTAATTTTGCTATATATTGCCTTTGATTCTTGTATGTCTAAGCATTATCCTCTGATGATGGCTCCTGGCAGGGGCTGAAAGCTCAATAATAAAAACTACTTTATAATACATGATTCATCTTCTCCCTTTGTGGATCTCCAGCTGCAAATATGCAAACCGTATCACATATATATATATATATATATTGTAATAAAGAAGCACAAACAAGTATAAAGGTTTGGGGTTTTTGGCCCCATATACTTTAAAGCAATTCAAATAATTCGTCAGTGTTTTCTACTGAAGTACAACAGACATAGAACATAAGCAGGTCGGACAATTTATAGCGGTGCAACAGTAAGTGATGAAAATGATGGGAAAGTCGTGATGGTTGATGGGAGAGTGATGTCATCTTTGGGAGGTTAGAAAGGACCCTGGAAGTGAGTGGTCGCAGAAGACTTCCGGGTTTGTTTTTGGCAGCTGCATTTCAGTCTGTCTGAAGGAACAAGAAAAGAGAAAAGAGAGGTTAGTACCCCGCCACTGTCCCCCAGCACGGCTTGTTGCGGCGCCCGTTGATCCTTAAGCCGCTCCCCATGTGCTCATGCATGACATGACCTCCCCCCCACCAGCCCATACCCACTAGGTCGGGTGGCCCGAACCAAGAGGTCATGAACCCAGGAGAGAGCATCAGCATTGGCCTGAAGGTTACCTCGTAATAAGTGACGGTGAACTTGTAGGGCTGCAAGTCCAAAAAACCACCTGGTGACCAGAGTATTCGAATCCCTGTGGAGAGCCATCCACTGGAGGGCGGCATGGTCCGTCATCAGGGTGAATTCACGGCCCAACAGGTAGTACTGCAGGTATGTTACCACCCACTTGATGGCAAAGGCTTCCCATTCCACTGCTGCATTCCTGGTATTCCCGGTCCAACAGTACAGGCTTAGGTAAATCACGGGGTGTTCGACACTGTTGATGCTTTGGCTCAGCACAGCACTTTGACCTGTGTCCAAGGCATCGGTCTGGAGGAGAAAGGGAAGGGAGAAATCAGGAGTTCTCAACACAGGTGCTGTTGTCAGGGTCATCTTTAAGTCACTGAATGCCTGTTCTGTAACATCATTCCACACCACATATAAAGGGGCCCTTTTCTTTGTCAGTTCCGTCAAAGGCGCTGCTCTCTCGGAAAAATGAGGTACAAACCGGCAGTAGTAGCTCGCTACTCCCTAAAAGGCTTGCATCTGTCTTTTGACTATCGAACAGGGCCATTCCATGATGTCTTTGATTTTAGACTTCTGTGGTTTCACCAGCCCTCCTCCCATCAGGTAGCCTAAATACTTAGCTTCGTTCAGCCCAAAATAACATTTCCGCGGGTTGCTCAGAAGCCTGGCTTTTGCTAGCGTCAGGAGGACCGCGTAAACCTGCAAGACATGTTCCTCCCAGGTGCCGGAATAAATGATCACGTCATCCAGGTAGGCAGCACAATAGGACTGGTGGGGGCAAAGCACTCAATCTACCAGACGCTAAAAGGTCGCCAGTGCCCCATGCAGTCCAAATGGGAGGACCTTGTATTGCCAGTGTTCACTAGGGCTGCTAAATGCCGTTTTTTCTCTTGCAGATGCTGTTAAGGGAATCTGCCAGTATCCCTTTGTCATGTCAAGAGTAGTCATATAACGGGCCGACCCCAGCCATTCGAGGAGCTCATCCACGCGGGGCATGGGGTATGCATCAAAATTGGAGACCCGTCTGGTTTAGATACGAGGACGATGGGACTGGACCAGGGAACTGTGGCTTTCCTCTATGATGTCCATATCCAGCATGCGCTGGACCTCCAGTTCTACCTCTGCCCGTTTCGCCTCTGTGACTATGTCGAGCTGAATCAGCGAGGTGCGGCCTGGTGCTTCGCTGATCACTTCCGTAATAGACAGGATTGCTCGTTCAAGCTCCCATCATTGGTGGGGTGTCAAATTGTGACCGAGGTTAAGGTCAGCTGTTTTTGAGAAAAGGAAGAGGGTGTGGCCGGCAAGAGGAGGGTCTTCCCTGTCCTTCCACGGCTTTAGGAGGTTGACATGATACACCGCTTCACTCAGTCGACGATTTGGTTGGCTTACGGGCCAAGCCAATGGGCCAGGAGTTTGGAGTGGGAAGTGGGCACAAGCACCATTACTCGGTCCCCTGGTTGAAACTCTCGTAAGAAAGGGTTTCTATTATAAAACCGTGCCTGCGCTGCTTGAGCTTTCGACATGTGGTCTTTTAATAAAGGCCTGATCTTTCCCAATCTATTGCATAACTGCGTGATATATTCTAATATATTGGTAGAGGGAAGGGCCTCACCCTCCCATCCCTCTTTTAGGACATCCAAAATTCCTCGGGGCTGGCGTCCATACAGTAACTCAAAAGGGAAAAACCCCGTAGAGGTTTGGGGCACCTCCCAATAGGTGAAAAGCACCAGGGGTAACAGCTGGTTCATTTCCTGCCGTCCGTGCTGACTACCTTGTGGAGCATCTGTTTAAGGGTCTGGTTAAATCTTTCCACAAACCCGTCTGTTTGAGGATGATAAACGGATGTCTTAAGATGCTGTATATGGAGTAACTTGGCAACCTCCCTGAATGTATCAGAAGTGAAGGGCGTACCTTGGTCCGTCAGGACTTCTTTAGGTATGCCCACTCGGGAGAAGAGCCCTACTAATTCCCTCCCGCCGGTAGGTTCATGGCACTAGCAGCAGTTTCCACCTCTCACCTTCGTGTTCTGCCACCGGGTACAGCAGATCATTGTCTAATACAAAGTAGGGCACTGGTGGTATGGAATCCACAGATGGTAGGTCGTCTACGGAAACAATAGCATTCCTGGTGAACTTCAGGGAATCATTGTTCCACTGTTCTCTTTTAAACGCTGCTGGTGTAAAGCAAAACTGATGCTTCACCCCGGCGAGTGGGTCCAGCAGGCAGTCCGCGGAAACTCCTGTCCGACTTGGAGCCTCACCCAGTAGCAGTTCTGGGTTAGGGTCCGTCGTTGAAGAGGTGTCCGTGCGGCTGACCACATCATCAACAGTCACCGAAGTGCACGGCGTGGGAGCGGCCGGGAGAGCCCCTTGACCCTCCATAATCAGACCCAGGCTAGATGTGGGATTGGTCTTTGTTCTACCGCTGTTACTCTCTGATCAGTCTTGTCCGAGTGTAAGCTGAAAGGGGGGCATGGATTGTGGACATTTCGCGGACCGATATGATCTGGTCTCCCTGTGCACACACGTCACATTCATTCTCTGAGCCGCCCATTGTCGCGGTAGAACATAATGGGGGGCAACAATGGAAATGTTACCCCCAGAGTCAAACAGTGCCACTACCGAGTGTCCATTTACTAACACCACTCCCTGTATTAGGAACCGCCAGGGGATGGGACAGAACACAATACCTCTCTCCTTTGGCCCAGTTGCAGTCCATCGGATCTGCAGCATTGAGAGGACAGTTGGGAAGCAGGTGTCCCACCTCACCTCACTTGTAACAGTGCAGTGTAGAGACCCCTCTCTCTCTCTGTCTCGGTGGAGGCTCCACTGCTTGACGGGCGGGCTCCGGGGTGGCAACGCGTCCCTGTCAGGTCCCACAAGCAGGCTTCTCCGACCCCCCGAGTGGGAGAACCACCAGTTGGTGCTCCAGGACCTCCAAAAGACTGTTCTTGTCTTTGTATGAGTGCCTTCGGACCTGCTGGGCGAGATCATCCAGGATGGTATTTATCAACCCCTCACAGGCCATCTGCTCCATTTCCTGGCGGGCCTGGTTCACGTCTGGCCTTAGCCAGCGCCCGAGCTTGCCCCAGAACTTGAACACCTGGGGTCTCGTTGGGTTGTGGGGATCGAATTTCCACAGCCACCATTCCCTCGCCTGCTGGCCCAAAGTTACCCCATAGCGCTTCAATATTTCGGTCTTAAGGAGGTCGTATTGGGGTTTGTCCACAGTCTGAGTCTCTCTTTTTGTTAAAGAGAGACTCTTTCCTTTTTATACTCCTTTCGATTTGTGATTGACCAGCGGCAGCGTCTTCAGAACCGCATCGCTCCGGGAGACAGCACTGTTCAGCTGCTCCAACTCGATCTGTTCTTCCTCCGCCCACTCGCTCAAGGTTTCCGACTCCCTTGTAGGGCTCACAACTACTTGGCACCTACTATAGATTAACCGCGGGCCCGTGTCACTGTGCATTCCTCTATTATATACGGTACGGGTCTTGCTTACCTGTACCAGCGAATTAATTAATACAGGTGGTTCCTGAGAAAATTGCCAGAGGTACTCATCAAGCCTCTTAATAGGCGCTTCAGCCGCTGCTTACAAGTTCACAACGATCCTCTGGATTGTTTGCACCACCTGTAAAAAACTACTCACGGGCTGGATTAATTTCTCCAGCTTGCACACATCTATTTTGTTTAATTCAGCCGGAGGCAGGCTCAAGCCATCATTCATCTTACCTTCCGGCCAGGAGCCAATGAGCACGCCCGCTTCAGGCACATGCTCGGTTGGGTTACGCGAAGGCTTCTGGGAACTGGAGTTTTCTTTTGTTGAGGACCGGGTCGCCGTCTTTGGTGGACTGCGATCTGCCTTTATTAATTTGTCGGCAGACTGACCAGCCATTTCCCGGCCCTCCTTACCGTTTTGTGGGTTGAGCGGAGCTTCACTCGTCTTCCCTTTCCCGTTCGGAAAGTCCAAGTCCATTGATTCTTGGGCGAAGCCTTAAGGAGCAGGACGCGGACCTTCTCCTTCCCACAATCTGTCAGGGTAGGTCATTTGTCCCTTGCCGGTACCCGACATGCAGAAGTCCTTTGTTTTTCTCGTCTGACTGAACAAGAGCGCACCACTGTCTTCGGGATTTCTTCCTGCTTCCCGCAGAGCCTCCGGATGATGTTCTATGAGGTACGTGCAAGGTACAAAATGAGTTATATTATCCATGATTTCCCCGACACATACCTCGTTTTAATCTTCCTTCTCCGGAGGCTTCTCCCAACCCTTGTAGCCACTCTGAACCTCATCCCGAGCGTTGGCCATGACGAGCGCGGAACTTTCGCTAGCGCTGTCGCTCTACCTTGCCTTCTGTTTCCCCATCACGGACTTGGTGAACGTGGGTTCTGGTGATTTATTCTGCGTGTCCTGACGCTGTCTTCTTGGGGTTCTCTGTCCACAGAATTTTTTTGTTTAGGTCCTCTGCCAAACCGACGGCCAGAGAATCCTGCCAGCTACGCCACTGTGACAGAGAGGGGGTGCTGTCCTCCCCTTGAACCCTCAAGATCAGACGACAGACACCAGATAAAAGTGCAATAATTTGATTTTAATATTTTTAAATGTGCACAAAGCACCCTCCACTCCACAATAATCATAAACAATAATCCAATACTCAATAAACATTAATTCTCCACACCTCCCAGCAGCTCGGTCACCCTTCCTCCCAACTCGGCTTGTCCGTCTGGGATTTCCCAGAGTCCTTTATAGTCCATGACCTGGAAGTGCTTCTGCTCCCTCAGGGCATGTGATTACTCAGCACTTCCAGGTCAGGTGAAAACTCCTTTTCTTTGTCAGCCTGGAAGCACTTTATTTATGTTCTCATGACATGGAAGTACTTCCGGGCTATATGGAAAATAAACATCTCTGTGCCTCCCTGCAGCGTCCCCTGGTGGCCTCGACGTTATCCAGCAGGGCTGTGCATTAAAACTCCATAGTTTATGATGCCCTGCTGGAATTCGGGGCATCTCCACGTCGCAGGGAGGGCTCCCTCTGGTGGTTTGGGGGTATTGGCCGGGATAAGCTGCCGGCCATAGTCCACTATATATATATATATATATATATATATATATATATATATACTGTATATATATATATACATGTGCAACATCTGCAACTTATTGTGTGTTTTCATTATTTTCCGCTTTCAATTATACAGGGTCACCAGGGTGTGCCCCAACACTATAATATTTCTTTTTTCTCCTCTTTAGCGGAGGATGCCATCATCTATATGCTACACTGATCCCTCTCCCACTTGGACAGAGGCATTGGTGCTGTAAGAATTATGTTTCTGGACTTCTCTAGCGCCTTCAACACCATCCAACCTCTGCTCCTTAGGGACAAGCTGACAGAGATGAGAGTAGATTCATACCTGGTGGCATAGATCGTGGACTATCTTACAGACAGACCTCAGTATGTGCGTCTTCGGAACTGCAGGTCTGACATTGTGGTCAGCAACACAGGAGAGCCGCAAGGAATTGTACTTTCTCCGGTCCTGTTCAGCCTATATACATCGGACTTCCAATACAACTCAGGGTCCTGCCACGTGCAAATGTTCGCTGACTACACTGCTATCGTGGGCTACATCAGGAGTGGGCAGGAGGAGGAGTATAGGAAGCTAATCAAGGACTTTGTTAAATGGTGCGACTCAAACCACTTACACCTGAACACCAGCTAAACCAAAGAGCTGGAGGTGGATTTTAGGAGACCCAGGCCCCTCCTGGACCCCGTGATTATCAAAGGCGACTGTGTGCAAAGGGTACAGACCTATAAATACCTGGGAGTGCAGCTAGATGATAAATTGGACTGGACTGCCAATACTGATGCTTTGTGCAAGAGAAGACAGAGCCGACTATACTTCCTTAGAGGACTGGTGTCCTTCTACATCTGCAATAAGATGCTGCAGATGTTCTATCAGACGGTTGTGGCGAGTGCCCTCTTCTACGAGGTGGTGTGTTGGGGAGGCAGAATCAAGAAGAAGGATGCCTCACACCTTGACAAACTGGTGAGAAAGGCAAGCTGTATTGCAGGCATGGAGCTGGACAGTTTGACATCTGTGGCAGAACGACAGGCACTGAACAATCTTCTGTCAATCATGGAAAATCCACTGCATCCACTGAACAGTATCATCTCCTGACAGAGGAGCAGCTTCAGTGACAGACTGCTGTCACTGTCCTGCTCCACTGACAAACTGAGGAGATCGTTCCTCCCCCACACTATGCGACTCTTCAATTCCACCCAAGGAGGTAAACGTTAACATTATACAAAGTTATTGTCTGTTTTACTTGTATTGTTATCACTCTTTAATTTAATATTGTTTTTTATCAGTATGCTGCTGCTGGAGTACAGTATGTGAATTTTCCCTTGGGATTAATAAAGTATCTATCTATCTATCTATCTATCTATCTATCTATCTATCTATCTATCTATCTATCTATCTATCTATCTGCGTGTTCATGTATACAGAAAAAATGAAAAAGATAAAGTTCTAACATGTTTTCTCAGCAATACCCAGATATATTCTACTTTCTTTTTCTCTATGGAAATTAAAAATGTAATGGTCCTTCCACAGACACACACTGGTAAGCACATATTCTTGGTCGCCATATTTTTTCTGTTTTTGCCTCCCTGGATTTGCCACATACAAGTTGTATCCCAGACTGGCCTAAACACTCTGACACGAGTAGTTTTATTCCAAAGCTTGTACATACACAGCAGAGATGCCTGATGCCTGCAGACTAAAACCTTGCTCTACTAAAGCCTAGCATGCCTCACACTAATCATAAGAATGCTCTACAGTAAGTTTGCCCTGAAGCTAAGGTAAGAGGAAGATTAGGATTTTGATACAGTACAGGGCATCATAAATCAAGTGTGCGTGTAGAATTTTTTTTTTCACCTATTGCTCCATCTTACAGCTCTGACAAGCTGTAATTACACATCACTGGGCATTGTGAAGCAGAGGAATGAGCTACAACATAATGCACAATAAACCCTGTCATATAAACGCAAACTGTATAAAATAACAGGATCAACACTCCATTTTACAGTGCCACAGTAAAATTACAGAAAAAAATCTCTGCTCTTACATTCTGATAAATCAAGTGAAAATCCTGCAGTGACAGGTACAAAAGAAAGCTTTTGTGCTATGCTGTTTAAAATATAATATTTTTGGGTAACACTTAGGAGTAAGGGATTTAGGGGATGCCTATAGCGACTCTGTTAGTAACTTGCCCTTACATAACACAAACAAAGCCTCTGTTAAGGTCAGGTTGCATAGCTGTTAGTAAGTAGATGATTGATAGATGTATTATGAACAGTCCCTGTTCTAAACTGTTATCAGTGTTTCATTTCCAAATCTAGTTCATTACGATGTGCTAATAAGTGATGACTGTTCAGTGTTCCTGAAAATGCTATTTACATTACATTAATTAATTGTTTGCTATATACATAAAGCATATACATTTACATATGCATATTACTCCAGCATAGTATTTATGAGGCAGCATGGTAGTGTAGTGGGAGTGCTACTGCCTCACAACTAGGACACCAGCATTCAAGCCCAGTCTTCCACCTGCGTAGACACTGCATGCTGTCCTCCAGTCCAAAGACATGCAGGTTAAGTGGATTGGTGATGGCCCTAGTGTGTGTTCACTCAGTGATGGCTGGTACCCTGTTCAGGGATTGATCCTGCCTTGCACCTGATGCTTGCAGGGACACTGCACTGGATAACAGGTAGTGAAAATGGTTGTTTGGATATCTCTCTATATAAAATCCAACGTCTGTCTGTCTGCAAGTCTGTTTGCTTTTCATGAGAGAGCTACTTAACGGATTCTGATTGGGGTTTTTTTTCTATAATTTGCTTGAACATTCCGGCTGATTTTTCAGCTTCACTCATAGCGCTATGTATCATAGTTCGCTTGTGGTACCGATTTATTTGCACGAATCTAAGAGAGACGCAGTGGACTGAGGGGAGGGGGGCAGGACCCTCCTCACTCACACATCAGCCTCAGGGCGTTCCTTACCTCCACTTAGCAAATGAACAATAAAACTACTTAATTGATTTAGATTGGGGTTTTCTCTGTAATTTGCTTAAACATTCCGAATGATTTTGCCACTTCTCTCACTGCACTAAGAATCATATTTTGCTTGCAGGAGCGATATAATCTGAGACAGAGGCTGAAGGCTGAGGGGATGGAGAAACGTGAAGTCAGGAGTAGGGAGCTGGGCAGTGCCCTCCTCACTGTCCTGTTTCACTACTACGCAGGTGCAGCCATGAGGGAATGGCTAGTTATAAATAAAAGAAAGTTCTACTTAGATAGTGTAAAAAGATGAAACAAATCAAAAAGGTTTGGGGCAAGACCAAAACTCCATATTTTATAAATGCAAGTTATTTAGGCTTTTCAGCAAAAATGAATGCCCCCTCAGGACACAAGTCTAAGACGAGACTTTACAAAATGGTGATGCTTTCGTTCCAGGGGACAAATAACAGAAGTGACATCATCAGTGGTCAGTCAGTCTGTCAACTACCCTGTCTATACACTAAAAGGAGGAAGAGAAGAGGCATTACGATACAACGCTACCATGTGAATCAGCATTGAATTATTACCACCAGAGCCTTTAAGCTGTCCCCAAGGTACACATGTGTGACAACAGAAATAAAAGTAAAAGAAGGGTTAAATGACAAAGTTGATCATTTTTAATAAAACTGTCTGTTAAACAAGTAAATGTAATGTAAATGTAAAATAAAGGCAAAAATAACAGACCTGTTGCTTTCTGGGCCTATTTACATAGGACAGCCTTCTTCTGTCTAATGATAGTAGCTGATCCACCTCCAACCACAGTTCTACACAGGCACATGTCTCTTACCTCATTGTGGTGAGTCGTGCTATGACTTTGCTTTTATTTTATGTGAGGACAATTATTTAAAAACTATTTATTTTGTTCAAATAGTTACAAATGTGGCTACCTTGGTGGTGCCAATGAGAGCTGAAAGAAATAGCAGGGCAGCTGTGTAGGTGCTCACATCTGAGGCAGTGCAAGGGGGGATCGTGGACTGCTACTTGAGTCATCCGAGCCTGAACAGGAGGAGGTATACTGGTGTGAAGTACTGAGCTATGATAAACAGAATAAAAGTCAGCAAAGCCATTTCCACTGTTAGTTAAAGGATCAAGAAGAGAGAGAAGTGATTTCTTACCAAGGAGTAGTTGAACTTATAGTGACACAGATTTCACGGGTTCCTTCCAGATTATGGTGCGTAGAACAAACTGCATAAAGGCACGCTAGGCGATTGGAAGTGGCTGGGTGACGTGTCTGATGGGATTGGAGGATGGGATCCTATGGACGAATAAGATGAGAAGGTAGATTTTTGAGTTAATTTTCGTAGGTTGGCACAAGTCTGTCGTTAGTGTAGTGTGTACCGCTGTACTCCTGAGCTGCATGAATAAGGACAAGAAGAGGTGCATGTTACTCTTGTTTATCATGTATAGTATAGAGAAGTGGGGATAATGTGGTGAGCATGCTCTTTAGATTAGTTGTTATTTTTCTTTTAAAAGCTCCTTTGTTTCCTTAAAGAGCCTGGAACAGGGAGATGGGATAAAGACTGGGATTACTGTTGTGATTTCCTTTTTTTCCCATTTTAGAAAGTTCTTGTTTCTATTCGAGTAGCCTGAAGAAGGGACACGAATTGGATCAATGTGTTTTTGTCAGTTTTTCAATTTTTTTTTCTTTCATCATTTTAACTCATATACTCAAGAACTGAATTGACTTACTAATAAAATTTTCTTACTGAACTTCGACTTTTGACACTTTTAATATATTTAATTTTTATATAACCTGTTTTTAATAAAGGACAGTTTATTTTTTCACCATCATGTCTGTGTCTCCCTCATTCTCCTTGGTTTATTCTTGGTATGACTATTGGATGGCCCATTGTTAGACCACTGTGTGGTATGTGGTGGATACAGAACTTCACCCGCATCTCTTGACTCTTGCCTAGGTTCTCTTATTAACACCTGCATAGCATCAGCTCTAAACTCCCTGAATCATAAGCCTGAGATAACTTTACTTTAGTTTCTGGGGTCATTTCTGCTCCTGCCTAGAATTATATTTCTACCATTTGACCACATATACCAGCAGCCATACCACCTATTCTTCAGAACAGGTAATGCACCTGAAGCTAAGAATGTTTAGGCCCAGCCAGGACTTGGATGGCAGACCATCTAGGAAAAGCTGGGTTGCTGCTGAGAGAAATGTTGTTGAGGCCAGCAGGGGGTGCTTACCCTGTGGTCTTTGTGTAGATCCCAATGCTCCAGTGCAGTAATGTGACAACTGTACTAAAAAATGGTTCCATCCCTTGGATGAAACAGAAAACTGAGATCCTAATTCTGTATGTTTATAAAAGATCTTTTGAAATGAATAGGGTAATTCCCAAAGTCCTGGTTTAATTGTCCACCATACCTTTGTCCATTTTGGCCTCTATCTTATCACTTATTGGCTAATTATCTCTCTCACCCCTACACCATCTAATAGGTAACGTGTGTTGAGTGAACTGGAACAAGAATGGCTGCAGTCGCATCATCCAGGTAGAAGCTACATAGTGGTGGTGTTTGAAGTGGTTCCTCAATATCTATTTTAAGCTCTTTGAGCATGTTAGAAAAGCACTATAATAATATAATTAATTATTTATTATTAAATACCAGTAACGGCACACTGTATGATAACGTGAAGTGAATACATTTGACCTGAGCATTCATAGTTTTCATACTTTTTCTCTGTACATTTAGCATTCATTTGCTCAAAGGTTGATGTGCTTGCTGCTTCCTGAGAAGATCTTTTCTCCACCCTAGCGGCCCGCTTCTTTTCTTCCTTCGTCGGCATATTTTCTACAGGACCAGTCCCGGAGCTGTGGGAGGTGATTTATCGCTGGCTAAGGAACTGAACCACTACTTTGCCCGGTTTGAAGTGGATGCACCAGAGACAGCCAGACCCCATCCAGATACCAACAACAGCACCATCTTCACAGTGGGGGAGCATGAGGTGAGACGCACGTTGTGAGCTGTCAACCCGCGGAAGGCAGCTGGACCTGATGGCATCTCAGAATGCATGCTGAAAGACTGTGCAGACCAACTGACTGGGGTCTTCACCAGGATATTCAGCCAGTCTCTGCCTCAGCCCACTGTGCCATCCTGCCTGAAATCCTCTGTCATAGTGCCTGTGGCCAAGAAACAGACCATCACCAGTCTTAATGACTACAGGCCCCTGCAATGACCCCTGTGGTTATGAAGTGTTTCGAGAAGCTCATCAGGAACCACATCATGTCATTCATTCCTCCCATGCTTGATCCACACCAGTTTGCGTACAGAGCAAACAGGTCTACGGAGGATGCTGTGGCCACTGTTCTCCATGCTGTTCTGTCCCATCTGGAGCAGCAGGGGAGCTACACACAGCTGCTCTTCATAGACTTCAGCTCTGCCTTTAATACCATCTTACTCCACAAACTGGTGACCAAACTGTCAGACATAGGACTTCCACACTCCATCTGCCTTTGGATCAAGGACTTCCTGAGTGATCGCACTCAGAGGGTTAGAGTGGGCCCCTACTTCTCCACACCCATCAGCCATCAGCACTGGCTCCCCACAGGGCTGTGTGCTGAGCCCCCTGCTCTATACCCTCTACACCCATGATTGAATTCCTGCCCACCACAGTAACACCATTGTTAAGTTCACTGACGATACCACAGTAGTAGGGCTCATCTCTGGGGGGATGAGTCCGCCTACAGGGATGAAGTGGAGAGGCTGACGACATGGTGTAGGAATAACAACTTGCTCCTAAATATAGCCAAAACCAAGGAGCTCATCGTGGACTTCAGGAAGAAGGCAGACAACATCCAGCCACTCATCATCAATGGGGACTGTGCGGAGAGGGTCTCAGACTTCCACTTCTTTGGAGTCACCATTAGGGAGGACTTGACCTGGGGAACACACACTGCTGAGGTAGTGAAGAAGGCCCAAAAGAGACTCTACTTCCTGAGGGTGCTTAGGAAGAACAATATCCCTGAGAAACTGCTGGTGCACAGTAGAGAACATCCTGGCCTACTGTCTCTGTGCATGGTTCTCCAGCTGCACAATAGCACAGAGGAAAGAGCTCCAGAGGATCATTAAGGTCGCCCAGCAGATAGTTGGCTGTCCTCTCCCCTCACTAGCAGAACTACATAGTTCCTGTTGTCTCAGAAACGTCAAGAAAATTCTTCAGGACCCATCACACCCAAGACATGCATTGTTTGAACGCCTGCCTTCAGGCAGATCTTTCAGATCCATAAAGACTAAGACAAATAAACTGAGAAACAGTTTCTATCCTTCAGCCATCACCATTCTGAATGCTACTAAGTGGTCAATCTGACCGAGTGCACCTTCATGTTTACAATATAATACACTCTCATGTTTACAATACAACTCTAAGTTAACATTGGCTAAGGGACAAGTGCAGTATGTCATATGTATCAATGGAAAACATTGTCTGGCTGTTATGGACTATTTTGGTACTTATTTTATTCCCTTTTTATTTTAGTTTTAACTTGAGTAATTGTGTTTTGTTTTGTTTTTATTTTATTTTTTACACTGGAAAATTGCACCTAAAAATTCCGTTGTACAATGTCTCATTGCTACAATGACAATAAAGATGTTGATTTTGATTTTTGATTTTTTTTAACTTTTCGCATTAAAACTGATTAAATCAGTGTTTTTGTTGCAATTACTTAGTATGTTTTCTTTAATTTTTCACTTAAGCTGGCACTTAAGTCTTCAATCTGCCTCATGAATGATTTAAGATATGAAGAGGTATGGGAAGCGACGGCGAAGGTGGTCCTACAGGCCACTGCCGGGAGTTGATACTACAATAAAATAAAAATAAAAAGAGGAATAACCTTGGAGGTCAATCATCACCCTGAAATCGGATAGTAGACGTCACGTAGTATATGTGTACCAAATTTCAGGTCAATCGGCAAAATGGTTTGCGAGCTACAGGTGATTTCAAATCCTGGACAGACAAATGAACAGCCACGGTAGCGTATTATATATAAAGATCATTAAAATAATAAGCTAGAGCTTGTTAGTGGCTCCTGGTGTACCTGCAGAACTTCACATTCCATCAGCCTTAAAGGGCCAAGACTTTATACAGCTAGTTAACTTCTAATATTTCAGGGACTAAACAGGTCTTTATGAATATTTTTGTGACTGGGCATTTACTACTGTCCATGGGGAATATTTCCACTTATTTATCATGGGTCACTATCTAATAGATGTCCAGGACATTCTGTGAGCACACAGGTTTAATATCTCCTGCCAGGCAGGTGTTACACTGGTAAAGCAGCTTATACAGTATAGCCCTTGCCAGTACATATCTCCTTTGTCTCAACACCGTCTTCGATGATTCTGTATTTGCTTTGCAGTTTTCCCTGTTGCCAGTAGCTAAACAGAAGTTAGTACAGCAGAGTCTTGTTATTTTCCCAACATGAATGTTTCATGTTGGTGAATGTTTTTTAATTGCTTATTTTTTACTTTCCCGTATACAAAGTATAGGAAAAGTATTGTAATCATCCAAAAATTCAATGTCGAGATTTTGATGAATCTCAATGTTTTAGACCTCCCTGAGTACGAAAATACCATTTTTGGAATTATTTCTGTGTGTATGTCTGTGTGCATGTGTGTGTTTGTGTATTTGTATGTGAACACAATAACTTGAGTACTTTTTCACTTAGGTCAACAAATTTTGCATAAAAGTATTAGTTGCAAAACATCGGTTTCTACCAACTTTTGGGCATTTTCTGTTAACCAGAAGTGGTACTTTAGCTTTTATTCATGCAGCTGCAGAGTCTGATTTATTCAACTTTATTTTTATAATAATTGTTCGATATATTATTAATTTGATTTGATTTGTTGTCAATGGTTCTTTAATGTACATAATATAAAAATATAATCATTGTCTTGCAGTTTACTCCTCAAATATCCATCCCCTGAGTATACGAGAAAGTCTAGGGGAGACCTCTCCCGATTTTTTCTTTTGTATGAATTAATAAAGTCAGTCAGTCAGTCAGTCAGTCATTTTCCAACCCGCTATATCTTAACACAGGGTCACAGGGGTCTGCTGGAGCCAATCCCAGCCACCACAGGCAGGAACAAATTCCGTGCAGGGTGCCAGCCCACCGCAGGACACACACACACACACACCAAGCACACACTAGGAAAAATTTAGGATTGCCAATGCACCTATCACTTAATAAAGCATATGAAAATTTACACACACTGAATATGGATGTCAAATATAAGACCACAAGTCTGTAGTCTGTCTGTAACACGCTTGATTCACACTCTCACAATTCAGACAGCGTTAGGAATTTTCCCTGCTCTGAATGATTTTTGTTGTAAAATGATTATTTATTTTTAAATGTTTCAAGCCTGAAGGATTCCCTGTGTATGATTATTATTGTTAATTTTTTTTGGAAGGATATACAGTAGGTATTGTTATTATGTTTTCTTTTCGTTTTCATCAGAGGTCACATCATGTTATGTAACTGATGCAATGGTTTATCAAATGATGCTGCACGTTTTTGGATTAAAGATAACTAAGAAAAAAGCATATTATTGGTAATAGTTTAAAGGTTATAAATTTGGCTTGAATTTTTACTAAAGGTTTACTTTAGTAAAAATCATGATATGGTTTTGGTATTGGTTTTTGATTTATATTCTGAGCCAGTGTGATCCTTACTGACTACATATACATCTATCATCAGGCTTGTTTAACTTTCTTTCTGATTTCCCTAATATGGACTCTCAAAACGTCTTTGGGTTTTGATCCATCTACCGATGACTTACATAAAATAAATCTGCTTCATTCTTCTACTGGCAGAGCACTCAATACTTTGACAAGTGTAAACGAGATGCACAAAGGCTTCACAAGTGCAACAGTTACAACACTTTGCAATGTACATTGCCATTGGTGGTTGTGGAATTACCAGTCATGCCACTGGGGACTATATTTTGATGCCATGCATCAGCAGTGAAAGCTGACGATGCCAGTCATAACATGGCAGTGGTAACACGATGGTTTGCAAATGTAATGTATGTTTCGCAGCAAGTCACTTGTGGTATACTGCTCAATGATATGATGTTCAACTGCCAGCCCTATGACATCTGGATAGGTAAATAGGCCCTTCCCCTGTACCCCCCAACTCCTGCAATTTTTCATTCTCTAACGACAAGTGGTGGAGAGATAGTATCACTTTGCTTAAGTTGCAAGTTTTCATTCCTGACACCTTGTGTCTGCAGCTCATATTAAGATCAGTTAGAATGGCCTCCACCACCCACACCAAACCCTGCAGCAAGACAGCAGGAGAAACAGAAAGGTGAGTGCATTGCTTCAGCTTTGTGACACCCACACTTTGCATTTCCTTTTCTTCTGCCTTTTCCTTCCATTTCCTCAATCAGTTTCAGGCCATACACATATTGCATCTTCATGCTTCATTTTAAGAGAAAATACATAAGCTTACTTTCTCCATATCTAAGGCTCATAACCTTATTTTATTGCCACCCTGGATTCCTATTCTTTCTGTATTTATTACTTTCTTTATATTAAATAAGATTTAATTGCTTTGAACTGGGAAAATGCTCTGCTACTGATGTTTTTCTGTCTGGGGATGCCGAGCACTACAAAAAGTGGTTATTGCTTTGTAACACTGTAATGCATATAAAAGTGCATCTCTATATACTGTATATAAAAATCCATCGTCTGTCGGTCTGTCTGTATGTCTGTTCGCTTTTCACAAGAGAACTACATAATGGATTTAGATTGGGGTTTTTTCTCTAATTTGCTTGAACATTCCGGTTGATTTTGCAACTTCTCTCATCTCACTATTACTTGCAGAAGTGATTTATTTGCACTAATCCGAGACATGGGCTGTGAGTCAAGGGGAGAGGGAAGTGTGACGTCAAGAGTGGGGAGCCAGGCAGGGCCATCCTCACTCACTTGCCAGCTTCCATTTGAGTCGGTCTACCTCTGGCCATGTTTTGGAGTGTATCTTGCCTCCGCTTAGATAGCAATACCTGTTTGTTTATTGATTTTTAAAGTTTGTCTTGTTTCACTACTACGCGGGTGGAGCCACAGGGGATAGCTAGTATATGAACCTATGCTACTATGTAGAAGTCCACCATATTCATGGACAGTGACTTCGTACTTCATAACACTTTCAGATGGTCACTCACGTCAATTTTTGCCTGGGATGAGGAACTGCAAAGCAATAATTTTCTAATTTGCCTACCACTTCATTTCCATTGAGTTGTACTGACTGCATTAGGAACGTAGCATTAACAATGGAAACTGGAATCAGAAATTAATAGTTATTAAAATGCCAATCCACAAGTCATAATGTGAAAGTCAATCAAGGCTCAATATTTGTAATAATAATTATAGTCTAGAACCAGGGAATTAACATGTAACCAGAGCCAAAGTGTTACTTTTTTCAAATGTAGTCAAAAACACAGCTGTAGTTTGTAAATAAGATTTTCAAAAACAATGAAGACAAAAACAACCAATATTTGTAATAAGCCCACAGTCTTGGAAGAATTGTCTCAGCCAGAGCTGGCTTTAATATGGTCTCATTGATAACTGCATACAGCATGATTACTGGGACAATCTACTGTCACATCATGGCAACTGAACCAGAAAATGATGCCACCTATAAGAAAGAGAAAATAGTGTCATGGGAGAACACGAGTCATATTTATAAGAATGAAAAATAAATGTAAAAAATGTATTTCCATGGTTTTAAAATCTTAGATTACATGTAGAGTTTCTGTTGTGTAAATTCCATGAAACAGCCAGAAAAAAATGAACAAGTCATCAGATCATAAAACTAGTAATTGGTACATACCATGGTTTTTATTAGGCACTTGCTTCCAACCTTTCTTTTGTTGCATGATGGCATGATTGTACCAAAACTCAGTGTGAAAAAAGTGTCCAGTAAATTTCATTTTATAAGTATTCTGAAGCCTTCTGCAGCTGGTAAGGCAACATCCATGCCAGGTCTCAATTTGGGGAAGTGTCTTACTCTCTTGCCAAATACCCTGGTGTTCTGCTATCCCCCAGGGTTCGTTTTCTATTTACTAGACAGTAAGGCACATTTAACATATGCAGGAAGTCCAGCCCTCTGGCATCAATAGGAAATTGTAATGTGCCCTGGAGGAATTAGCGGCCTTCCTCCATGAGTGCCATATTGCTTTTTCCTCTGGGGCACTATTCATAGTGAAAGGACATTCTAACGCCTAGCTATTCCTGTCTGTCAAGACTAATTTAATCTTTCTATAAAAGTGGACCAAAAAGGTCAGTATATGTACTAGAATGAGGCAAAGAACTTTAATGGGCAAAATAGGAAGATAAGCCTGCACAAAACATGGGTCAATTCAGGTAAGTTTAAGAAATCAGTTAAAAAAAAACCAAATGTACCAGGCAGGCTCAAAGCAGAAAGCAAAACAAAAGGCCTCAAAAAGTAATTACTCATCTTAAGACAAACAGAAGGCTTCCCTTTGAAACAAAGTTCAGACATGAGCATGACACTTAATCTTAAATAAGATGGACACCATGACATCACATGCATACTCATGGAAGCAGAACATGCCCTGAGCAATATCTGGCGCCACTGAAGCCAAAATCCAAAGTGGAGAAGTGATGATGAAATCAAAATATAGAATAATAAATAGAAAAAAAAGTTAGTTTTTTTCTAAATGGTTGCCCTGTCTTACCATGTTAACATTGTCAATGCAGAATGTACTTCTATATTGTAAGAAATGTTATCCTTATATATACTCAAGAAACTGTATATGTCAAATAAACTAATATATACAGTACAATTTAGAAGCAAATAAACCAATTGTTAAATAATAGAGGAACAAATACATTAAACATATATAAATGAAAGACCTGTGTGTGTGTCTGTAAGTTTGTATGGTACCTTCCGCTCTGCTTATGCTCAACCACAGCCACTAGATGGCGCATGCATGCAGGCGCTTTTACATTTGCTCCGTGCTCACATGCACCACACTTCTCACTACGGAAGACCTGTATGCAGCAAACGCTGCAACAACGCCGTTGTGCTGATGACACAGATGAAGAGACACAACATCAAAATGAACTCAACAACATGCAATTGAAACACCTCAGCAATGAAGGGCAAGGCTTGAAGTTTTTATTACAACATTGTCTATCTGGAGGCATAAGAGACAAAGATTAGTAGGACTCATATGCCAGAGATACAGCTAAGATATGGCATCGCCAGTGCCTTCTTACAAAAGCCAGTGTTGCAGGTGTGTCCATGTCCTCTGTACCATGTAATTCTTAAGAGTTAGCTGATGCCTCTCTGAGTTCAAGAATATAGTAAAAGTGCTAGGGTGTCTTCAGATTGTTTTTTGTCCCGAAGACCACACACAGCTAGTTTACTGTATATATATAATATACTGTATAGTATACTGTATACATATTTTATTTATATATATACATACAGTATATCCATTTACCCCTCTATTATTTTACTGTTGGTTTAATTGGTTAACAGATATTTTCAGATAAGAAAACATTCAGAAGAATAACTAATAATGTTGTAGGGCCTTCTAATCTGAACTGAAAGAATAAGTTTGAATAATGAGTGGGTAGATAAATAAAGCTGGTGGTGATCTTATAATGACCGCAACCCAATCCACCCTACAGACGATACCGTGCTGGCCAAAAGTTATTAAAATAGAACTTGTATGAAAACAAAATAATGCAGGGTAGGGATGGAATAGGGGAAAACCATAAAGTAACTGTTGTGTGATCCGATATGTGAACTCTGTCTCTACTGAAACATATATAAAATTTAAAGGAATAAAACAGGCATTTTGGACAGACTACAATAGTGAGGGCCTTTGTGCAGTAAGGCTGATTGCAAAGATTTACGGGGGTTGTTATGGTGATAGACCTATCATTAAATGAGGAGTGCAAAAAAGGAAAGAGTGAAGGAGAAAAACAAAACACTAAACTTTAAGGTGGATGTAACAGGCATGGCCTTCTAAGACTAGAAAGAAGATATTCCTACCTGGATACTGAATCACTTTTCATTTTGTAGGTGGACACCTTGAAGAATTTCCCAGCACAGCTACAGTATTCGTGGGCTGAGGATTTTACATCAAGGAATAAACAAAACAATGTGGTGAATCAAATGATTTTATGAGCTGTATGAAATCTTTCTTACTCAGGGATAGTGTGTCTAGAGACTAAAAACAATGACCACTCCACGTACAAATTAGCAAACTTTGCAGACATTGAGTGGGATTTTTCTGTATGTCTAATGCTAATACTGTAAGTGTGTTGGGGAAGTTGAGGCTATGTAATCAATTGCTGCCACTTATTTCTGCTAACGTCTATATAGTTTTTTATTACACTTTACTCTATGCTCTGCCTTTTTACTGGGTCATTTTTTTATGTTATTTTATCCATCTTATTTAATCTGTCAACACCACAGGAAGGGGTCCAAAGACAGTTTAAGGTTATGTTGGTGGTGTGGTGGCTCTGAGGCTAGGGATCTGCACTGGCAATCGGAAGGTTGCCGGTTCGAATTCTGTAAATGCCAAAAGGGACTCTGATCTGTTGGGCCCTTGAGCAAGGCCCTTAACCTGCATTCTTTGAGTAGTGAGAAAAGTGCTATATAAATGCCAAGAATTATTAAGGTTGACTTGCGATCCAAAATAGAATACATCACCTAAAGGGTGGTGAATAGTAGCAGTTTCGTCCAGAATAGGCAAGAGTATAAATATATATATATTAATATAATTTAGGTCTAGAAACTCAAAAAGACTTGAAGCTTAATAACTCCAAAACGCCAAAGGCTTAATAAAATCAATAAAAGAGAAAAAGATAGGAAGCATAAAAGCCTAATCTGAAAATTAAACAACATCTTGAAAAAGAGTTTAATTAAATTAATAAAAAAATAAAGTTCAAAATGAATTCAAAAGTCTTATATCATCTCATTTTCTGAAACCACTTCCTGGTGAAGGGAACTGTGGCAGTAGGCCACGAAGTTAGCCCAGACTTCTCTGTTACCGCCTACATATTCCAAAAAAAGCCAGTCTTCAAAGCCAACATCTAGTTCACCTAGGTCTTTCCTGTCTATGCCAGTATTAACCTGGCATTGCACCTGTCCCTTGCTCTTTGTCAGATGGTGGGCCCACAAGACAAGTTATGTGAGTTGGCAAACCATCAGACCCTCACCAGTGAACACCAGCCCCAGACCTGGCATCAAGAGTGGGTCTTGTAGGCCTATCCCAGGCAAAGAACACCTTCTTCTAATTTGTGCCATCATGAAGGATGATATAAACCGTTCTTTGTCTGACCTTTCAGCCCAAACCTGTTCACCAAGTAAGACCCTACCAAAAGCACAAAGCTCTAGACCACCTAGATTTGAGCATAGTTAATGTGCACAAGCTCCAACACCACATCAAGGTGACAGTCCAGGATGAAGATTCTAAGAGTCATTAATTAAAAAACAAGAAAGGAATACCAAAAACAGAATTAGAAAAAAAACTATTATACTAAATGTTCAAGAAAATTAAGACCATAATCCTTAACACATAATCCTAGAACTCAAAGCAAAGGGGTAACCATTAACAAATTCAAAACAATACATAAACCTGAACAGCAGGGTGCACAAAGGTAATAACACAACAAAATTTAGAACACTAATGCTTTGGCAATTTGCTGAGGCATGCTGGTCCCTTAAATAGGTCTCAGGCAATGCCATGTCAGGATGCCTAACTTTTTCAGTCAGTAGACAAATAAACACAGAATATAAGCAGATATGACAATCACAAATTCAATTAAAAACAATGATAAAGACAAAACAAGATATCAAGTAAAATAACTTAAGAAAAATTTAATATTCAAACATATTAGAAAGTAATCAACAAAACAACAACATAAACCATCTAAAACAAATAGCAAACTAAGACCAGGTATGGAGCCCCTGTGAGCCACTTGAATCCTAGTCTGTGTGGTGGCATGCATTATCCATTTGAATAGTTTCTTTCTCTCTCTGACATACTCTGTTTCAACTTCAGTGGATCTTCTTCCTGCCATTCTACTCTAACTCACTTTCTAATTCAATATGACTTTGCTTGTGAGGTGACTTTAAACGCCTTCTTGGGATCACCCACCACTACCACCCTGTAGAAACATTTCTGGGGTTGAGGTGGCATTACTTTGGTTCCATTCTAGAATATCTACAAATGTACCTTGGTGTCCCTGAGCTCTCCATTTCCATCAATCCTAAGCTGCTTGCTCTGTTACATTCCACACAGTAGCAGCCAAGAGGTTTGTAACTTTTTCCCTTTCCTCCCTGGCCTGACGTTCTCTCTATATGTCTCACTGGGCTTTGATCTGCCTATGCCATCCTGGTAGTGCCCTTTTCACCTGGCAACCTCTAGTAATTTACCTGGTTTTTGACGTAATTGTATTCTACTTTTAAATTTATTTTCCCTGTGTATGATATTGTGCTTCATATTCAGTAATATTCATTGCTAATCTTGTGCTGAATGATCTCATTTAAATTATTACAATTTTACAGCCATGTATGTGACAAAAGAAAAAAGACATTTTAAACATGAAATAATTCTTTTCAAAAATATAAGAGAAACACTATAAAATTTCACATACAAGTCCTGCATGCCTCAATGCCCCATTTATTGAATTGACTACATAGAAATGTATTATACAGTGATAAATTAAATAAAGAATGTAAAATGCTGAGATAACATGAAACGTCCTCTCAGAGTTCAGGTTATTGTCAATGGTTAGATAGATCCTCTTTATGCTGCCTCCCCAGCTCACCACCGCGTTGAAGAGGGCACTCGCCACAACTGTCTGATAGAACATCTGCAGCATCTTATTGCAGATGTTGAAGGATGCCAGCCTTCTAAGGAAGTATAGTCAGCTCTGTCCTTTCTTACACAGAGCATCAGTATTGGCAGTCCAGTCCAATTTATCATTCAGCTGCACTCCCAGGTATTTATAGGTCTGCACCCTCTGCACACAGTCACCTCTGATGATCACGGGGTCCATGAGGGGTCTGGGCCTCCTAAAATCCACCACCAGCTCCTTGGTTTTGCTGGTGTTCAGTTGTAGGTGGTTTGAGTCGCACCATTTAACAAAGTCCTTGATTAGCTTCCTATACTCCTCCTCCTGCCCACTCCTGATGCAGCCCACGATAGCAGTGTCGTCAGCCAACTTTTGCACGTGGCAGGACTCCGAGTTGTATCGGAAGTCCGATGTATATAGGCTGAACAGGACCGGAGAAAGTACAGTCCCCTGCGGTGCTCCTGTGTTGCTGACCACAATGTCAGACCTGCAGTTCCCGAGACGCACATACTGAGGTCTATCTGTAAGATAGTCCACGATCCATGCTACCAGGTATGAATCTACTCCCTTCTCTGTTAGTTTGTGCATAAGGAGCAGAGGTTGGATGGTGTTGAAGTCACTAGAGAAGTCCAAAAACATAATTCTTACTGCACCACTGCCTCTGTCCAAGTGGGAGAAGGATCGGTGTAGCATATCGATGATGGCATCCTCTGCTCCCACCTTCTCCTGGTATGCTAACTGCAGAGGGTCGAGGATGTGGCGGACCTGTGGTCTCAGGTGGTGAAGCAGCAGCCGCTCCATGGTCTTCATCACATGTGACATCAGAACGACAGGCCAGAAGTCGTTCAGCTCACTAGGACGTGATACCTTTGAGACTGGGGTGATGCAAGATGTTTTCCAAAGCCTCGGGACTCTCCCCTGTTCCAGGCTCAGGTTGAAGATGCGCTGTAGAAGACTCCCCAGCTCCAACGCACAGGCCTTCAGCAGTTGTAGCAATACTCCATCTGGACTCACTGCTATGCTGGCACAAAGTCTCCTCAGCTCTCTGCTTACCTGTGTTGCTGTAATTGAGGGTTGCGGGAAACACTCTCCTATGATGGTATCAGCAGAAGGATGGATGGAGGGTGAAGTACTCCGAGGTGAGAGTGGGTTAGGGTGGTCAAACCTGTTGAAGAAGTTGTTCATCTGGTTTGCTCTCTCCATGTCTCTCTCAATGGTGGCACCCCGCTTCGAGCTGTAGCCAATGATGATCTTCATCCCATCCCACACTTCCTTCATTTGAAGGTTTGAAGGTGCTTGCCATGACCTTACTCGTGATGTTAACTTTCAAACCCCTGTGACCTTAAAATTGAACAAAGAATATTCAGGACTGTGGTTGACTGGCATTCCATCCATGCTTTCCTACTGTGTTGTGTCCATTGTGTCAACTCATAATGTTCTCCTTACTCAAACATATGCTGAGAAGGTCCTATACTCCACAAACCGTGTAAACGTGGCCCTTTCCCATTGAGTACAATTTTGAATCATGACTCTGAATGAGTCTGATAAAGACATGATACCCCCCATGATTTAGGAATCTATAGTCTAGTATTATGTTATGTGACTATGCAGTTTCTCCAGTTTCTTACTTCTCTTCTTCACTGGTGATTCTATTGCCTTTCAGGGGCTTTCAGTACACAAACAGGGTATACTGCTCCCTGGCATTGTCCACCTTCCCACACTTGCATAGTGACATCCACCACCACTGTCAGTACCTTGGTGGGCCTTTTATGCTATGACACCTCCTTCTTCGTGCCAATCTCTTGCCTGCAAAGCCAGCCAGTGTAATAGAATAAGATGCTTCTCGCACCCTTGTACCCTCGGACTATATGTCAGACACCAGGTAAAATCCAATGATGATATTTATTATAATAATAAAGTGCACAAAGCACGCTCCTCTCCACAATTCACAATAACAATAACAATAAACCAATCCTCCACTCCCAGACGCTTAGCCACCCTGCCTCCCAACTCAGCTCCTCATCTGGGAGCTCCCACAGTCCTTTTATATTCCCTGACCCGGAGGTGTTCCTTCCCAACAGTCCACAAGTCCTTATTCCTTCCGGGTCAGGGTAAATAATGTTTTTCTCACCCCGGAAGCCCGTCGCTCTTCCTATGACGAACTTCCGGGTCATAGGGCATGAAGAACTCTTCGGTCCTCCCTGCAGCTCCCTCTCGTGGCCCCATGGCATCCAGCAGGGCGGTGCATAAAAACTACATGGTCCATAATGCCCTGCTGGTCTTCTGGGGCCTCCATGCTGCAAGGAGGGCTCCACCTGGCGGCTTGGGGGTATTGGCCGGGGTACATGGCCGGCCATATCTTACACCAGCTTAAACAAAAACAATAATTATTAGAACTAAACTGACACTACATTAATGTTCTCAATGTTGAGAATCTGAAAAGCTGTATTTTTTGTTCGAAATCTTACCGGAGAAACGCATAAATGCAATAAGCCTACCTGGAGCTCCCATGGTTAGTGCTTCTTATTGCGGTGTACAATCTGCCATTTGTCAAACAGATAGACTGCCTGCATTTAGCAGTCTATGTACTGTATATAGTAATGTCCTTAGTGTGAAATTCATTAAATATAACCTAGACTATTTTAATTTTACAGCTCTTCAAGTTTACAAATAATTTTTGTTGGAGGAAATCACTGGGCTGAGGAAATTAGGTGTCATCAATTCTGCTATGAATAATTGTATGCTATGTCAAAAGAATTTAAATCTTGAATCCCTACAGTATATTCATGGTTTTTTCATGTCTCTCATATCTTTTTCACTGTTGTCATCCCAGACCTTTAACTTTCAGACAAACTCAACTGCTTTCACTTTGGTAATTTGTCTGAGTCCTATTGGGCTGTGTTTGTAAAGGACAGGGTCACTTCTGAGAGTTGCTGTTATTTTGTCTATTTATTGTGTAGCTTGTGTGGCACCAACAGGGGGTGTACCAGCCACCGTACCCAACACAGATAGGCACAGGAGGCACAAATAACAGCACACAGGACTTTATTGTTCTTTTTCGTCGTGGGAAACGCCTTCCCCGTTTCCCATAAGTATAAAACAGTCCCACCAGCATGATATAGCACAACGCACAATTCTTCTCCTTCTTCTCTCTTTCTTTCTCTCTCGCACTCTATCTCTTTTCTCTCCTCTAGTCCTCCTGATCAAGTTTCGTCTTCCTCCTCCCAACTCTGGCTCACAGAGTAGTGTCTGCTGGCCCCTTATATAAGGCACCCGGAAGTGCTCCATGTGTTTGATGATCTACTTCTGGCAGCACTTTCAGGTGTGGTGGAAGAACTGTCCATGAGTGCTTAGCAGTTGCTGCAGCACCCCCTGTCAGTGCCCATGGACCCAAACAGAGCTGTATCAAATTCCAAACTCCTATGGAGCCCTGTGAAAGTCCTAGGCAACGCTGCAACCCATCTAGCACTCCAGTGGAGGTAACGCTCTAGCCATGCTTGCTTCCCCAGTCCTCCCAGCGTGTTAAATTTGGGATGCAAGAGAAACAAGGTCAAAAGAAACTGATATTTTTATCTATTCATCCATTGCCTTGACAGTTTAGTCTATTATTTTGTTAAATTATATGTAGAAAATTTGTTTCTAGGATTTGGCTGCCGTTAAATGTGCACTTCACAAAGTGTAATCGGCTATGATGTGAACACAGGTATATTATTTACTAATAGCCTTGGGGCACTGGTGAGCTACCATGCATTACAGCAGATCATTTTGAAATTGTTTATCACTATGATTTACTGTACAGCAGGCACAGGTGTCAGCTCAACTTTACTCATAAAGCCAGACTCACACTTGCGGTGTATGTCTGGCATGCACCTGATGGCGTGCTGCTCAGAATGTTGCCATCTGTTATTTGTTCTTCTGATATCTGCCAATGTTATACATTATAATAATACTAATTCAGTCTGTCATGCTCTTTTTTGAAATATATTCAGACATATTTATCTCAATTTTCTAACAGTATGCGTTAGTTTTAAGATGATCCACCCTTGAGCGAGCACTAGGTATTAAAAAAATGTTTTACGTTTCAAAATGGAAATCGGTGAGATGACATAGCTGTCACCATGACCCACAAAGAGTGACCCAGTGGTGTATTGATTAGCACTTCTGCCACAGAGTCCGCTCACGCATTTACTCCATATCTCTGTGGGATTTCTTCCTACATTATGAAGATAAGTAGTCTTAATCATAGTTACTTTCTTTCTGTGTGATAACTTTATCAAGACAGTAGGACCTATTGGTTTTAAATTAAAGGCAGAGGAGTACTATTAAACAATACAACATAATGGTGAATGGAATGATGGCACATTGGTTACAGCCCAGGATTCAAATTTCAGCCCAGTGGAGTGAATAAATATTTGCGCTATCCTTGTACTGATCTAGAAGTTCTGGTTTCTTCCTGTAACTAAAAAATGCATGTGGCACTTTTCTACCCTACTCAAAGCAATTTCCACAGACGGTGGGGAACCACTTCACTTATCACCAATACATAGTATCTACCTGGATGAAATAATGGCAGGTATTATTGCATTAGGATGTTCACCACACATTAGGTCGCCAGAATGATTAGGCCATGAAGGGCAATTTAGCCAGGACATTGCAACACACCGTACTCTTTTTAAAAAATGACCTGGAACAGAGACACGGAATATCAGTTTTACATCTCATCCAAAGACCACTCATTCAGCTTCAATTGAAAAAAATGACTGCCATGAGGCTATAATTTACCGTATAAGATATATGTGATGTTGTGATGCACCATGTCTATCAAATCACGGAGCCACTTTGAGTCCTAGGCATCTTGTAGTTCATGAACCAGAACCAATGGTGGAATAGAACGAGACACAGACACAGAAAGACAAAAGTGGAAAAGCAGTGATTGTCTATTTATGTAGTAAATGCATGCTGTATATATAGCTTTTGTGTCTTTCTCAGTTTTCTGTCAGATGAAATTAAATTTTGGAGGCTTCTAACCATTTTTATTTGTTTTCATAAAGTTTTATTTTGGTTCTTTCATGACAGTTGGCAAGTCATGTGACCACTGTTAGTGCAGTTGTGACGTGGCTGGTAGTTACTCTATAAATATGGTGGTGGTTCCCTCTGTTGGATAATCTTTAGCATTAGTTAGTTTGCTGTTGAAGTGGCCCAGGTCCTAGACTTCCTTTCAGTTTTCGATCTCCTTACTAAATTTGACTTTGCCCCTTTTTTGTGCTCACTCGTGTTTCATTTTTATCTTCCAATTTTGACCTGGCCTGGCTGTAACTACTATTTTCATCTCAAGTAATTATCTTTTGCTTCTTTTCTGGTCTCCCACAATAATTTTTAGAGATGCTGTTTCGTAACATACCGAGAGGATCCTGAATGACCCCGAGATACTAATCTTTATGAAAACAAACAAAAATGATTTGTGTATTCTACAAATAACTGTTTAACCATATTGCAGTAAAAAAGCATGCGTTGGGAGCTATGAGTGAATAAGTGACACGAGGATTATGTGACAAGAATTTATTTTTTTTTTCCCATGAACATTTTTTCACATTGTTTGCTGTTGTAAACCATTAGTCACTGTTGGCTTCTATTATGTTATAAACTTTTTTCTCTCCTTTCTGCATTAAACATGAGATTAAAAATTTACAGTACATGGGGTAAGTCACATACAAAAACATTTATAATTTTTGTGTGGTATATTCCTTTAACAGTCAGAATAATCTGGTATAGCGACTGAGTACTTTCAGCTGTTTAAAATTCAGTTCCTTATCTGTCTTTAACAGTGATGATGGTGGCATGGTGACGCAGTGATTCTGCTACTTTCTCTTAGCTCTGGATTCTTGGATTTGAATTCAGAGTCCTGGTGACTGCCTGTGTGGTGTTCTGCCTGGAGTGCACTAGTTTTCTCCAAGTACACATCCCAAGAACATGCATGTTAATTTAAAGTAAATGAACAAATCTAAATTAGCCTAGTGTGAGTGAGTGTAGGTGTGTATCTGAGCATACCCTGAAGGGTTGTACAAAAATGAAAAGCCTTTGCTGGAAAACATCTTGTATGTGGATTAAGTGTATCGACTCATGCATGCCTAGTAAGAATATACTGTATGGCCAGGGAGGTAGGGGTGTGTGACAAGAATGTGGAATGCCTCAGGCGGCATTATTTAACACACTGCCCAATGTATACATACACAGCAGAAAAACTCCCAGCATCACTGTCAGCTTCTAGTCCAGACATTTTCAACTCCCACTTTCTGCTATGTCGATACAGCTATCCAGTTAGTCTCTCTAACAGGTCTGTAGAATTGTGTAAATGCAATTGACAGAAAATGCTGGAATCCGAAGCCTGCTGTTAGCACATAGACCAACTGCATCCCGAACAATATAAGGGCATCCCCTAGTACTTCACACACAATAGGAGATGGGCTCTCCACTGGGCTTAGGCACTAAGTTAGTAATTACAGTATTTACCATCTTTTAAAGCAATGCCTGCAGTGAATCAATTCCCTTTTCAAGTGTGGTTTAGGTACAAGTGACTGGATCTCCAGAATTGCCTTCTTTATAAAATATAAGGTAAGCTTTCTTGAGTGTAATTAACTTTTTGTTTCACAATAAAATGAACAGTAGAATCAGGTACAAGGCAGGAAGCAAACCATTTTCAGGCTAACTCACTCACACACTCACAGCTCAGTCAATTTGGAATCACCAATCAACCTGACATACACATGTTTAGGAACGCTGGTGGAAAAAGACAAAGCACCAAAAGTAAAACCCAAGCAGATAGAGGGAGAACATGCAAGCTCCATAATGACATTGACAAGCATGAAATTCAAGCCCAGAATCCATGAGGCTAGTTATTGCACTCCCATGACTCCCTACCAGAAATTAGATTTTTGGAATAAAATCAATTGTATAAAAATTCAGATGTGAGCGTCAGTAGGCATTGCACCCTAGGAACCAAGTTACCCAAACTATTCTATAACATTTCAGTAATTATTTATCACTCTGCTGATCACAAAATAGGTCATTACAATAGCAATTGATGAGAGTTCATAACTAATTGCGGAATTGCAGTATTTGAGTGTCCCTCTTGTGTGCCTTTTTCTCTTGCATGATTTTGCTCAAAAACTACTCAGCACATCGTCATCTCATACCAGGCTTAAGTTTCAAGTTTGGTATTTTTCTGTCCAGCCGTTTTAGCCCTAGACCACCCTCAAGAAACTGTGGCACACGGACATACACACACCCATCATTGAAATATCAATGTTTTGGTATCGGGGACTCTAAAATGTTGAGATCCACTGAAAACTGTCGATCAAATTTTGACGAATCTAAAGTTGTTGCTCCTCCCCCATAGAAAATAAGTTATTGCAAAAATAAGAAGTAATGAAAATGGTCCTACTGCAAGTTTTAAAAGCAATGTTGGATAAGGCCTAATATTTATTCCGGTTTAATTAAACTATTGGGTTCAGGGAAGTGTGGAGACCAAGGGCTATCGGAGTGAGCACTGTAAGTCAGACCACAAGACTATCGAGGGTAAATCTGACCTGTAAAACACTTCCAGAGATTGCACCAAAGAGGAATTTAAAGATGGCCCCCGGTTCGAGTGCCTTTGAGCTAAGAGCAAGGAAGAGAGTTGGGTTAGGACTCATTCAGAAAGAGAATAGAGTGGCCTGAGCATAGCAAAGAAAAAGTGACAAAGAAGAAACAGAAGAAGGCGACACTGGTGAGTTGTCGGTGCTTTCACACAGTTCTGGGATGGTGGGCTAGCAGATGGACCATTCTACCTAGAAGACATGATCCAAAGCCCTATAACTGTTTTTCTGGAAATTCCTGGATAGATTCATACAATTTATGCATTGATCTAGGCATTTTAGAACTCAAAGATCCTAGTTTTCTCATTATTTTTTGTTTCTAATTTGAACTGAGATAGTTCAAGATTTTGCCCTTTATGCCACAATGCCAACTTATTTTGGGGAGTTTGGCATTACTGAGCAACGATAGAAAGGTTGCCCCAAACATCTCCAAAGTGTTGTGTTACGAATATAAATTACGCTCAAATCTTTCAAAACCTTTTGTTCCTTTTGATTACCCATTTTTTGATCTCTTGTTCTCATTTCTGACTACTGATTATGTTTCCAGATTATTTGAAAAGAAGGATTGTCTTTCAGTCCCAATCTTAATTTCCCATTTGACTGCACTTATCTTCTGATTCTATAAATTAAAGCTTGACTGTCTCACCCTGAGTCAGTATAATAGCAAGCTTAATTTGACAGCCAGGGTTTTCTTTCTTCTTATTTGTTTTGAAACTTTGTATTCTACCACAATTTTCTCTTATATTTTTGGCATAACAAACTTGTAATTTTTGATAAATATCTTGTTTTTCACCTTTGTTTTATGTATAGGATGTGATTAAATCACCAGGGCACTGAATCACCCACCATGGCACAGGCACTTCTGCCAGCCTCAGTACAGAATAGCTAATGCTAAGCAGTCTGAGGTATTCAATATTCGATAACAAGGTCATTCTCTCTATGCAATCCTAACAAATGAGAAGTCATGGAAAAGAAAGGCTGCGGTGTCAACTCAATGAATGAATAAGGAGAGGGGAATATGGTTTCCAGTGCCCTCTTCTAGGTCATTCCACTGTAAATACAGTCAGTGTCAGCCAAATACATGCTTTTGCTAAATTCATAAAGCCAGGAATGTTAGGATTTGAGTCCTCTCCTTTCCATAACATTACTGGTAGGATTGCCCACTTCAAATGAAGAAAATCCAGATTAGACCAGGATATAAAACCTGCCTAATCAGATTAATTTAGATTTTGCTTTTAAATACATTCAGACCTATATAGAAGCACCTGGTTACAAAAAGCAAGCTTAATATGAAAGCAAGTGTACAATAATAAACAGCACAAAGCAATAATTACAAATAAAAGAGGTTGTTTGCTCATCAGATTCAATGAAAGGACTAGATGTTACAATCCCTGCTATTTGCATCGCTTCAAATGGGGGGAAATCTTGAGGGATGGCTGCTATGAGGGATGGCAGCCAGGAGGCTTTACCAGCAGGACACATTGTCAGTTGTGTGCCTCAACTTCACAGGGTGTTTCGGCCATTTATCACAAGACACCCTCTGCTGAGGCAGGCCCACCACAGGTTGATCAAGCCTGGGCATGTGTCTAGCGGTTAGCTGATTGCCTTACCTGCCCAAGTGATATCATCCCTCTTCAGCCATAGCCAGTGACTGGTCCTCTCAGCAGTGTCAGCCAATTCACTGATAGCCTGTCGATGGGCCTGTCCCCTGACTCCAACCCCTCTAAGGAGCTTTGCTGTTGTACTGGCAATAAAGCCCCTACACCCCACCTCCACCAGGCGCACCTTGATCTTCCAGCCTCTGTCCTCCGCTTCAGCTGCTAAGTTGGCATACTGCAGCTTCTTACGTTCAAAGGATTCCTCCTACCACGGTACCATCAGCTCGATGACGTAAGCAAGTTTTCGGGAGTTAGACCAAAGGACGAGGTCTGGTCGCAGAGTAGTTGTTACAATCTCTGTGGGGAAGATGAGTCTCTGATCCAAGTCAGCTTGCATCTGCCAATCCCTGGCTACCTTCAGCGGTCCCAGATTCGGGAATGAAGGGATAGTCCACTGCTTGTCCCCCTCCCGGACAAATGCTGGTGGGCTCATGCACCTACTGGTTGGTGAAAGTTTGGGCATTGATGGCTTCCCTCTTGTACTCAACATTCTCAGCCAAACACCTGAGGACCTTCTTGTGTCTCCATGTGTAACTGCCTTGAGTGAGGCTAGTCCTACAACCAACCAGGATGTGCTTGAGTGTTGCTGGGACTGTACACTGGGGCAAGATGGGTTCTTTCCAAACCACAGCTGCAGATTTATGGAGGAAGGCAGCACATCATATGTATCTCAGATGATGATGCTCAGCCTGTTGGACTCCATTCCCCAGAGTTCACTCCATGTGAGTTTCCTCTTTTCAACACTCTCCCACTTCATCCAGCGGCCCTGCTTGGCCTGCACTACAGCTCTGGCACATCTGGCTGGTTCCTCCTGTCGACGCACTTCCTCCACCACCATGTTTCGACGTTCGGTTGCAAATGCCTGCTGCCAGAAAGGTGTTACCGCTCCAAGACCAAAGCCTTCTCTGCCCTGTTGGACGTGGCCCACCACGTCACGATGGAGAAGAGCAGATTTGGCCTGTAGTACAGCTGTGGCTGGGGTCCATTTCCTCCCTGTTGCTAGAGTAGGAGCAGCGCCTCTCACTATGGGATCCCGGGAGTCCGTGAGTGACATGTCCAGCCTCACCTCTGTGCATTTGAACTCCTCGACCAGGCTAGGAATGGGCAGTGACAGTATTCCATCGTTGTAGAGTCCAACACTGCTGAGGCATTTTGGAAGTCCAAGCCACTTCCTCACGTAAGAACTCACTAGCCTCTCCAATCGATTGGCATGAGTGAGCGAGTCCTCATACATGGTCAATGGCCACAACTGTCTGGGTAATAACTCAAACTGGAGGCATCAGAGCTTCAATTTCCCTGGGAGTATGGTGTTGTTAATCTGCCTAAAGCCATTAACCATGGCATGCCGTAGTTGTTCAAGCTGCTGGGTGTCATTGAGGTCTGCATTATACCACCGCCCGAGGCTCTTGATGGGCTTCTCTAAGACTGTTGGAATTGGTTCTCCACTAATATAGAACCGCTCAGCTGTCAGTTTTCCTTTTATGATGGAGATGCTGCGAGAATTGCTTGGCTTGAACTCCATTCTTGCCCACTGGGTGTTTTCCTGGAGCTTCTGTAGCAATCGCCTAGTACATGGCTTTGTTGTTGTAATAATGGTCATGTCGTCCATGTAGGCTATAATGGAAGGAAGAACATAGTTGCAGTTTTTAAATTTTGAATGGGTTGCAGTAGTGTGGAGTGGGGGGTATCATGAACAATCAAGGTACTCTACTAACTCAATTTAAAAAAAATAACCTTTTGAATACTCACAACAGCATGTGAGCACACTTTAAATATTTCCCCTGCTTGTATGTATTGTCTGAGTCTTTTAACCTGAAGAAATCGCTGTGGATGGCTCAAAATCAGAGGTTTCTCATAACAATGCACAGGTATGGGAGCATTTGTAAGGTGGAGAATGTGCGTAGATATTTTTTTGTAAATAACCAATATGCATAAATGACATGTATTGCAGCTTATCTGCATTTTTCAGTGAGGAAATGTGTGCCCCTATACTGACAGCTTTGACTTCCAGTTACAAAGATGGCTCCTAATTTACTGTAAGTTGTGCTTTGAAAAGCTCTAGGGCTGGATTTAAAATATCTGATCAACTCCCATCATTTTGATAAATCACTGAAAAGCTTAAAAATACCAGCACCCTAACACCCTATATCAAAAACACGTAATTTTACTTGAACGCAAAAGCTTAATCACATCCTTCTTTGTTCAATAAAAATCCAATATAAATTCCACATCCATTTCCAGCCAAGAGTTAAGGCTATGTCACATTAGATGACTTTTCCAGTGATTTTGAGTTTTAACCTTCATGTAGAAAATCTCAACAAGTCGGAGGCAGTAGGCAGTGTGCTCTCCTGAAGCCAATCCCCTCATGTGACATTCCCAGCAAATCACTCCAGCTAGTCCATGACTCTTTTCAATTAAACCAAATAGGTTTCATTTTGTCTTTAGTCATAAGGGTGGGAACACAGGTGTTTTGAACCTTGCAAACAGAAGAGAAGCTCATCTTCCTAATGTCTCATGTTTTATATGCTAAAATAGAATGTGTAAAGGAAACAAATGGCTGTGAATGCATCTGAACTCACTGATAAGGTAGACATGAGCAGCAATGTTTTTGTTTAAACTGACAAGGTCCAGTGACCTACCCCATGACTGCAAGTGGCGTAATGTGACAACAGCTTTATCTGTAGCTGAACAAACAAACAAAAGGCAGCAATAGAAAATTGTAGAATATGGTTTTTAACCAGAAAATCTTGGACATCAAGTATAATAGTTAGTTGCATTGACTTTTTAGGTATCATTTTTAAAATAGATTTTGTAATTAATTATATGAGCAGTTCAAACATTACTTAATTACCAATTCTGTCAATAATGATAGTTTGGAGTATGAGGTGCTCTTAACATTACTAAATCAAAGCAAATGGTGACTTGAAAAGATCAGAACTGTATGAATTTACTAGAAGAGGTTTACGTCATTGCTACACACACATAGATATCCCATAGATATTCAAATATTCCAGGAATGGAACTGATTACCACCATCTATCTCTTATACCTCTGGCATCCCTGTAGTTAGGTCAGAGGGCCAGCAGCTCCATGCTGAGAGAGATCATGTTCCAGCAGATCTAATAGAAAAAATACTTGTAGCTGCTGCTTCTAGTAATGGCTTCACATCAGGCAAATAAGAAGACGTAACAGAAGAGAAACAGAACAAAGCAAAAGAAGATGTTAAAGAGCACCCTGGGTGTCTAGTGTGACATTTGAGCTAAGACTATTGGTAACAAGACATGTTAGATCTCATCAAGAGTGGATTTTAATTTGATTTGGTTATTTTTGACTGGAAATATGATGGAAGTACAGGGTTTGTAGGGGAAGGCTTGAGCAGCATTTTGCAACAACATGCAATGTAAACAGAGATGCACAATAATGGTTTCATAAGGTGGAGCCTGTAAAAGATGTAGGGATTTGTTTAAGTGTAAAGTGTGACCTACCTTCTGGTGTTATTGGCACCTTGCTTGTGTAACTAATCTTTGTACTGTGTGAAAAAATAAGCACACAGAAACTCAGGTTACGGGGTGGGGAATCTTCCCCATATACTGGGTGTAGTGTCCAGTACAAAACTCAGGTCAAAATTAAAACGAAACATTTGACAACATAAAGTTCTTTCTTGACTCTTTTATATGGAACAAAAAGGAAGTGCAATTAATGGGGAGGAAATAGTAGATAGTGGAGCTGACGTCAGGAGTGGAGTTGAGGAACTGAAGTCCTGAAGTGTGGTGACTCCACGGAGCCAGCCAAGGAGTCTTTTGTATGAAAGGGATGTGATGACCAGTAGGATTGTTTTATTCTGTTATTATTCTGCGGAATAAAGGAAAGAAAAGCATTAGAGTCTCGTTTCAGCCCACTGTCCTTTGTTCTTTCACGCGTGATCGAGCCTTTTGACCATCCCCTAAGTGCACGTGTGTGACAACTGCTACTAGTTTGATCTCTACTTTCAGGCATCAAGAGAGCCAATTTTAGTTTCTGTGCCCCCTCCTTCCATGTTATATATTTGATGCATGCCTCCTTTCTGCTGTCTTTCTTTTGTCCTACTGGAAGCTCATTGTCTCCACAACATATTTTTTTCTTGGGGCTCTTCTACTTCTTGCCACTTCCCAATCATCATCTCCATAGCATTCTGTGATAATATGCTGATATTGCAGATATATATATATATATATATATATATATATATATATATATATATATATATATATATATATATATATATATATATATATATATTACATTCAATTAACTGCAAAGGACTGTAGGTTTTTCTTCAGTGTTTATAGGGCTGACAGCAGACTCATTAGGATGATAAGCTGGTTGCCCCAAATCTTCGGGAACCACTCTCAAAGAACACGGAACATAACAGAATAAGCACAGACAGAGCAGAATTAAATAATGCACAAAACTAATAAAAAACATAAAATAATGCAACTAATTAACCCCAATAACACCATTACCATAAAAGAAACAAACATGGAAAAAAAGGAATTTGACCATCAGCCAGAAAGGAGGAATCTTGGCTGAAATATAACAGTCAGTCACCTAGTGACTTAAGTTTAGTGTTGGGGACAATATTCTAATTCTTCATTAGAAGACCACAACTTGACATGGCATGGAGTGTAATAATGTAACATGTTAAAAAAATAGATATGGGAACACTCACATGCAGAACTTTAAATATAAGAAGAAGATGCTTTCCTATATAAGATATGAAATATGTTAACAGGTAACCCGTGCAAGGACAAGAGTGAAGGAGTTATATATTCCCAAGATTTTATGTGAGTTCAAATTCTGTAATCTGTTTAGTACTAGGCTAAGTGTTTCAGTATCAAAATTGGCAAGAGAAGAGTCTAAATGCTCCGCAAAATCACACAAGATGCCACCATTAATATCAATGCTAAAGATGATGAGAGATTTAAGCAGAGTCATATAATCTATGATTAATCTATGAGTAATAAAATTCTGTCTTACCCTATTAAGTTTTAAATAGTTGTGTCACAAACAGTAATCAATGAATCAAGAGGAAAGTCTCGGGGTATGCTTGATGTGACCATAAATTTGAGTGTCTTCAACATAAAAATAAAATTTCAATCTGTTCTGACAATGTCATCAAATAGAAGAAGTTAAACAATAAATAAGTGTGGACCATTGGCTGGACCCTGTGAATTATCGTTGATAACAGGGATAGTGAATGTTTGTGGCTGCCATTTGACTCTAATTGCTGTCCACCAGATTGATAAGACTAAAATCATGAAACTGTACTTTGCTAAGGCCCAAATAAAACTCAAGTCATTGAATGACCACAATTTGAAACACTGTTTTAAGAGTTGATGAAAGACTGAGAAATATAAAAACACTACAATTGCAATTATCAGCTACTATGAGAAGATCTTTGGACAATCTTTAGTACTAGGCCTAGGCCTAAAACCATACAAATAAGGCTGTAAAACACTGGTGATTTTTCCATTTAGGAAAATATATGTTAAGCAACAGTATACTCCTGCACCTTAACTGAAAAACAAAAGGTGGGAAACCCATTTGTAATTAGCAAAACTGTTCTGATCAGTATTCCTCCTTTATTCTGCTTCTCTTCTTGGCATCCTGCTGTGCTGCTTGGTGCTGCTGTTCTTCTTCCAAGCTGTTTTGAAGACTGGCATAACAGCAGCCACTGTACAGTCTGTTGGTATAATACCAGACTTCAGAGACATATGAAAAATATCTGCTATATGCATATTGACCAAGGCATTGGGTCTAGTTTGTAGGTTGTAATTTTAGATTTATGCATAAGCACATAGATGAAAAACATGTCAAATGTGGATTTTGGTGTTAACATGCTTCCTCCCACAATTCAAAAGCAAACTAACAGACTAATTGCTGGTCATACTAAGAGTGTGTGAATATCCCATAATGCTTTGAATACCATTTAGAATGAATCTGTTTGCTGATAGGATAGACACCAGCTTGTACTATATAAGCCAGTACTAGTGCTGGGACCTCATTTATTAAACTTTGTATGATTTCAAGCGAGACAATACATGTATACAAAAAAAAAAATAGGAAAATGTGTGTATCAAAAAAAAAACCAACCCTACATACAAACAATTTACCCTTTATTAATCAAATTTAATTTGTAAAATGCATTTGTGAAGGTGCCTGAAACCCCGTATTCAGGTCTACCCTGAAACAACCATCAATGAATCAAACCATGCTAATCAGTCAGTCAGTCAGTCAGTCATTTTTCAACCCGCTATATCCTAACACAGGGTCACGGGGGTCTGCTGGAGCCAATCCCAGCCAGCACAGGGTGCAAGGCAGGAATAAATCCTGGGAAGGGTGCCAGCCCACTGCAGGAAACACACACACCCACACACTAAGCACACACTAGGGACAATTTAGAATTGCCAATGCACCTAACCTGCATGTCTTTGGACTGTGGAAGGAAACCAGAGCATCCAGAGGAAACCCACGCAGACACACACAGGAAGGAAGCAAACCCAGGTCTCCTTACTGTGAGGCAGCAACGCTACCACTGTGCCACCATGCTGCCTACCATGCTAATCAACCTCATACATATACAGACATGATGTTGCAGAACTTCACTGGCTGGTAGTGCAGCCACATTACGCATCCAGTAGCATAAGATGGATAGAAGTTCTGGTCTCAAAATTACAGGCACACAAAGAACTTTAATTTGGTGGCTTAAGCACATGTGTCAACAAGAGCAAAAATGTTGAATGGCAACATTTTACTGCTGCTGTAAATGCCATGAGCTCCAGGCAGACCATGCCTAAAATAAAAAATAAAAAATCTGATCTCTGGCGACAAAGCGGATTGCTAGTCACTGGCAGAGTATACCTGTACCTGTAACAGGGGGTGGGAAAAAACACATCTACACTCTCTGATGCCATCTATAATTGGAGAAGACATTTTATGCAACATTATGCCAGAGCAGTCTAGACAATTGTCAGTTTTATCTTGGCTTCACAGATTACTTGTCATGTTAACAGAATGTAATTGCTTATGGTTAAAAAAAGCAGCTTCATTCTCGCTAGGTGCCCCTATTGCAGTATGAGTCTATCAAAGTGCTGTGGTTATGTTAGGAAAATGGACACTGGTGCAAATGACCTTTTCTTAGAATGATAGAACTTTGATTGTCTCCAGTGGCTTTTTACTGAAGCATTTACATAAATACATAAATAAATAAAATATATATATATATATATATATATATATATATATATATATATATATATATATATATATATATATATATTATACAGGCAGATAAATAAATATACACACACAATTGTCTGAAAACACACCAGAATGACTAAAAAGTAAGAAAATTATAAAGAAAACAAAGTTATGACTTAGCTGTCACAATCACAGTGATGCATTATGCGTATGTATTATTGTTGGTATAAGAGAGCCCCAGTAGCGTTTCTTGACACACTTCTGCTGAGTAATTTATTTGAAAGTCCTCAGTGTTACTGTGTCACAGAGATGATGTGCAGCATTGTTTATAATGACACTCTGTTTTGTTTTAATTCTCCCCTTTGCTACTATTTCCAGGGGGTCTACAGTGTGTCCTAAAACTGACCCTGCCCTTTTAGTTAGCTTAGTGAGCCTCTCTGGAAGTCATTTTACCAGCAAAGCACACCACAGTGTAAAAAACTGCACTGGCCATCGTAGAGTTGTAGGAGAGGTAGAAGATGTCACTTTCCACATTAAAGGAACATTTTATACTAGTAACATGTTAAGTTATATGTATATGCACCTTCATCACAAAGAAATTAGATGTAGCACTTTTTTGCTCACTTTAAGGCTTCCATCACAGATGGCATGATGAAGTGAGGCTTGGCTAAGACCTGTCGACCAGGTCCCTGGAAGGTGACAACAGGTAGTCTAAACTGGTGAAAAAAACACAACAAAAGTTGCACAATGCAAATACGCAGCACTGGTCCTCTTAAAAGGGAACTAAAGTATAGTCTATGCATCATATTCATCACATTTGAGCTTTAATATGTTTGTCGCATTATAGTAACAGCTTGGTGATATTAATCATTATGCATGCGAGTCATTATTTACCTAATTTGGCTGCATTTCCCTACTTGATGAAGGGTATCATCATTCCCTAGTTTCTCATAAATGCTGTGTATGCATGGGTAAGAGTTGCCGTAAATATATACACACTCCCCCGTAAAGTTTTCTTTTATAAATGTCGTTTGCATGGGAAGTTGCGTACACACATATAAAGTCTCTTTTTGTGCATACGCAAGCTTTATAAATGAGGCCCCTGGTCAAGATTTGGTTTGTTAGCCAGTAAGCCTCATTGTCTGCTTGAAACTCCTCGATTATATTCATCCATCTATTTATTTACAAATGTTCTGGGTGGGGTGCCAACCCAAGTGCAGGACACTCCCACCTATCTAATAAAAAGAGGCAAAAGTGTATTGAAAAAATGATTTTGAGTGGTCATTAGAGGTGGACCAGATGGGCAAATGGTTGCTGGCCCAGAATTAATTGGCCCATGGTGAACATAGTGTTCCTTTCCCATTTCCTCTCCTCTCATGGAGCAGATGTCTGCATTTTCCCTACAACTCTCATATCTTCTAGTTTTACAGGGTGGGTGAAGATAACAGGGATATCAATTCTTCTGCGTTTCATGATATGCTTCTAATAAATATCTAATTAACTTACAATTTTACAGTTTTCATGTCTCCAGCCCTCTTAAATTTTCCAATAAAAATTTGTTCACAAAAAAAGGAGAAGCCTCTTGGTAAGCAATTCACTTGGTTATTGCATCATCAAATAAATGTCAAACAAATAAAAATAATGAGTCTCTTATTTTCAAAGGACAACTAAATGCAACTAAAATAGAAACCAGCTTTATAAATATTAATACAGTCTATTGTTTAATTTCCTTAATCTGCTTTCCAAGCCCATTTATTCCAAACTAGCAGAAGTACTTGGTGTTGCCCAGGTATATTTGTACAGTATAAAAGATTAATGTAAAAAGGTAAATAATTATGTATTTTTCAGATGTTGACTGTTTTATCATTACTGGATGAAATACTGTTCATCATCCACTCTACCTCTTTGATAAATATCAATGTGTTTGATCTCAAAAGTAAAGGCTTTCCACTTTTGTATATAATTTATTTACATAATCGTTGTAACTCCTTGTTGGGTCAAACACTTTTTTCCATGCTTAGTGTTTAATCCTGCATTCATAAACTGAAAGGCTTGTTGAATAACTGAACAAATGGATCACCAAAAACTTCTACAGAAGGTGGCTGGAGACAATTGGGGTTCACAGGTATTGTTGCAGGTCTCAAGAGGTAGCACCAGTAGTGGTATTCAAAAATATTATAAAGATGATTCAAAGTCAGTTCATTCAATGTTAACTTAAAATTACTAGAAATCACAATGTATTGTTATCAAAGGCCTTAAATTATAACTGCCTCATCATAAAATGGACTTGAATGATTGTCAACCATCAAGAAGCAGTAAAAGTTTTCTAACACCATCCTTGGTTCTTCTCTTTCTACCATATTTTAAACTGTGACATAGCATACACTAAAGAGTCATGTTTCCTTCTGTTTCATTGCGACTTTTCTCTATCGCACTTAGTATCAATATTGATGTTGTCACACATGTGTGCTTAGGAGGAAGCTAAATGGACCTAATGAAGTTAATTCCTTGCCAGGCCAGGGGGTGGTGGCATGCAGTAAACCTTCCTCTGTTATTTCTGCAGACCAAATATGGGAAATTCTGCCTGATCCAGCCTTGATGGCATCACTTCCGGTTCCGGCCCCACGAAAGACGTCACTTCCTGTTCCGGCACCAAGAAACACATCACTTCCATTTCCAACCTCAAGAAAGATGTCACTTCCGGTTCTGACCCAAATGACATCACTTCTTGCACAGACCTTTAAAGCCGCCATCTTTGGCTTACCTAGGTCAGTTCAGTTTCGGACTACAACCAATGCATATCAGTGCTGTTTTTCAAGCCCTTTTGCAGCCAGGTAAATTATATAGGTGGCTGCCCCAAACCTTTTTAAGTGTGGTGAGTTTGTTAATTTCACAAGGTGAATACTAGCACTGGCCTTTTAAAAAACGAAAGGTTTTGTTTTGATCAAAATGTAGTGTCTGCAGTTCATTACAGAGTTATTGTCACATGTACACAGCACAATACAATTCTTATCTGCATGCTTGACCAAAACATTCTACTGTTGGTTATGTACAATAAAACATTATTAAATAATATATTGTAATCAGTGAAACAGATTAACTTTCTTTCTCATGCATTTTGATGAAATTGACACTAAAATTAATTTCACATGCAATTTTGCAAACTGTGAAAAGTCACTAAAAATTGTGTTTTGGAGTTTAAAAAGTTTTTAAGTAGGTAGCAAGAAATGAACATTGATCCTTAAGGGAATAGAAAATTCATACCCCTCTTTTTGATTCGTATATTATTCAGAAAGGGTCTAGATGAAAGTAAAAAGAGAAAAACAGTCATTTGGAAATTCAATACTGCTAAACATAACCCATGATGACACAAAATGATGACTCTTAGAGCTGTAATCCAGTTAGACAATGAAATTGTTATACAAATTAGTTAAAAAGAAAAATGCACTACCTGCAGTCTTAGATGAGATTCCACTTTGGCCTGTTCAAAACTTTGCATGTTCTGATAAAGGTGATGTCCCATCAGCCCCAGCACACTTCTGCTACCTGATGGGAACTGTAGTTCCCACATCAGCTATTCTTTACATTGCTACCCTCATTACAATCCCCCTTCTTAGAACACTATATAGCCTATATTTTAAATTGGACCAATAGTAACGTACATGCAAAATTTTGTGAATTTTCCAAGATTGGCAAACAAACAAACAAATTATGACTTTCCTTACATCTTTGGCTTAGGATGTCATTTTACATATCACAACTTTGAATCTTGTATTTATGTTCCCAAGCAGCATATACCCTAAAGCTATGCAAGATCTGGAAATGAATGCAATGTGTAACATGCGGAAATGAACGCAGTGAATATGTACACTCTTAAAAATAATGGTTCTTTAATGGCACTTTATGTTTTTTGCCAGGTTGTGAGGTTCCTTGTTGAACCTTTGCTTGACAAAGTGCCATTTCATTTTGGGAATGGTTCTTTGTACATGACGTTGGTTCTTAGTACTTTGAATAAACATCCTAGTATGTAGAAAGAAAAAAAAATGTAATGTATGGTGTGCTACCAAGCAGGACACTAACAAATTAAGAAAACCTGGGTTTAGCCCAAGTTGTTGCTGACAGCAAGAGTCCTTTTAAAATCAGGAATCCATTGATATTTCACAAATCTGTTACCAGCTAGTTATGATTATTTACAGTAATGCAGGCTCTTAGAGATCTAAATACTGTAAATAAGGTTTGTTTTTTTTCTAGAACCTTCATGTGAATGGGTCTTTTGTGAAACAAAAATGGTTCCCCTATGGCATCGCTCTGATGAAACACTCTGGCACCTTTATTTTTAAGTGTGTGGATATTAATAGAAACCCTGGTTTGGGAAACATGCATACAGAACACAGATTTTATAACTGATGCAGATTTTTGTGGTTATAACCATGATACTGCATTCATTTTTGTAATACATTTTGGTGAGGGCCACTTCCTCAATCCCCAATGCTCAGCAACTTGGATATTTTTTATATTTGGTATCACCAGTCTTTACACATGGCCAAGTATATGTTACTTTGTCTACAGAGACTTTATGAGCAAAAGTTGAACTCCTTGATACAGAAAAGCAAGGAAAAGTAATTCCCAATGAAGGTAGAGAGTTTATGGGAAATATTGTACACGGGAAGTGCTTAAACCTAAATATTTTATTTAGTTCAATAAGAGATTATGTCAGAATACAAGTACATCTACAACAACTATTTAAGCAGATTAGTTTAATACTGTATATACATAGAAACATGTATGAATACAACTTATCTATACATTTTATCATCCTTCTTTTCCATTTACAAGTGTACCCATCCTACAATACAGTATTCTTTCTACAAACAACAAGACATGCAATTTAGCTGGTATTTATATAGACAAGGTTTGAGGTGTGTCAGTAGCTATTTCAACAATGTAGAATAAACCCTTGATTTCATGCCACTCCATTGTAGAGAAATACTCCAGCTCTGAAATAACCTGAAATACTCAAAGAGTGTCAGGATATTAAGAGAAAAACCATAGAGCTGATCGCATATTTGAGAAAAACTGAACTAAACATAAACTATGAAATATTAAAAGCACATATAGAGAAGAACAACAAAGTAGTCCATCTTCAGAGGCAGTTAATTATTCTAAAATTATTAATGATCATGCAGGAAACCCAATAGTTTTATTTTAAACTATTGATCATCTTCTGAATCCAGTTCAGCCAATAAAATACCTCCTGAATACGTTGTCACAAACATGCACATAGAGAACAGTTTAAGGGCTCTGATGACGGTAATTCTCTGCCACTCCAGGAGCTGTCACTCTACAATAACATTCTCTTTCTCTCCCTCTGCAGACCAGAAGATTGACAGCTTTTCCACTGGTGGCTGTCCATGTGGACCTGCCTCTACCGGCCAGAAATAATCTTAACTGGAAGAACCTGCACCTTTGCTAGTCGTATCCAGTCCCCAATCTGAAAAGACGCAATATAATGCTTTATCCACATTGTATTTCTCATCAGTTATACAGGATTTGCCTATGGGTGCCCCTAAACTCCTCATTCTGTTTGATTTGTTATTACAATGTCTAGTGATACTTACGAGGCATTTGCCACATTTTTGAACACAAAATGAAGGTCATTAGAAGTAATATAATACATCATTCCAAAATGAATACTTTTAAACCCCAGCATGCTCCTTTTAGAGAATTAAATTAATTTTCTGAAATAGGTTTACCTGAACTCAGAAGAGTAATTCCTCAACTTAAGCCTTCCATTTGTGTTCTTGACCTAGCCACAAGAGGATTTTTAAAGAAGTTTCAGACAGGCTCATCGAAAGTGTATTTGACATTGTTAACTTGTCATTACATACTGAATTCTTCCCAGATTGTCAAAAGTCTTAAGTAGTTAAACCCCTGCCTTTTTTGAGTAAAATTCTAGGATAAGCTGTTTTCTGCTGTTAAATGACTATTTAACACTAGAATTCCTGAAGCCTATGAAAAAAGGGGCTGATGGGACAGCAGGCTTCTTGTTGCCTGTGCTGATCCACACATTTATAAAACAAAAGACGCCGATAGAGAGGTGCGAAGGAATTTAAGGTGGGCCGGGATTATGAGTTTTTTCGCAGGCTTCAGGGATTCTAGTGTTAAACAAACATTCTATTCTTGATATGTTTCAGTCAGGTTTTAGGACAAATCATAGTACAGAAACTGCATTTGTAAATGACTTGTGGGTTAATGCTATCAGAGAACACATATCTTTTCTTGTTCTATTTGACACAAATGCAGAATTTGACACCATAGACCACAGTATTCTTAAAAAATCATCTTAGCCAATGGGTAGACCTCTTTGGCACTGTCTTAAATTAGTTTCAGTCTTATTTAACAGGTAGAAAATTCCTTGTTAGTTGTGGTGGTTATAGTTCAGGCATCCATGATATTGTATACTGCATACCACTAGGATCTATTTTGGGCCTTCTGTTATGTTCAGTCTACATGTACCATTAGGCCAAATAGTTTCAAACACAATTTGAACAAACACAGCTATGCAGATGACACACAGCTTTATTTATCTATAGCACCAGATGACCCTGATGCTCCGGGCTCTCTGATCCAGTGTCTGCCTTGTATTTCAGAATGGATGAGTAGTAATTTCCTCAAGCTAAATAAGGATAAAATGAAAGTCTTAGTCATTAGCAAAAATGGAAATAGTGAGTGTGTTAGAAATAAACCTCACCTCTAAACATTAAAAATAAATGAAGAATTTAGGTATAATCTTGGACTATGACCTAAACTTTAAGTTGAATATTAACCAAATGCATTTTTCCATTTAAGGAATATTGAAAATGTTTAACCACTTTAAATAATACAAGATGCTGAGGAATTCATGCATGCTTTTGTTTTTAGTTGACTAGATTACTGTAGTGCACTCCTCCTAAGAAAGACATCACTCAGTTGGAGTTAGTCCAAAATGCAGCAGCAATTTAACCAGAAAAAGAAAATCTGAGCACATCTCACCAGTTTTATCATTGTTACATTGGTTACCCATGTCCTTTAGAAATGACTTTAAAATGCTACTAATGGTGTATAAATCCTTAAATAATCTTGCTCCTATGCTCCCCTACATTCCAAGTCATAACCTCAGATCTTCAAATGGTGGTTTGTTTATTTCATTCCAAGAGCTGAGCTTCAAAGAAATGGTGAGGCTGCCATCATGCATCAAAAATATGGACTATGTTACCTACAACAGGCTAATACTGTGGATTTTAAGTAACTCCTAAATTCTGCCTTTTTTCATTTTTCTTTTTTGTAAGTCCAGTTTAGCTCTACTCTCAATAACCTAGAAATGCATAGAATTATCATTCTCTTTAGTGAATCTGCAATCCTTTTTAATCTTTACTTTTGTCTGGGTGTTCTGTGCTTTGCCTCCCTTGCCTAATCAATGTCGTGTTCAGCCACTCGTGAATTCTGAATGAAAGTGGATATCCCAACTTGTCACAAGACTCAAAGCCTTAAAATAAATAAATAAATAAATAAATAACAATTTAAGAACAATTATGATAGGCAAAATGCCCAGTGGGGACTGAATAGTCATTTGGCCTGGACCCCTGCAGATTTTGTTTTTCTCTCCAGTTTAAATGGAGTTTTGATTTTATTTTTATGTCCACCCTGGCCATTTGACCTTATCTTTGGAGTGTCATTTGGAAATTTAGAAAAATATATATATTGAAAGGCAGTTCTTATTTAAATATCTGTGTTATGTAAGTGTGCATTATTTATTTGCCCTTTGTATACAATTTATTCATTACTATCTTATCTGAATTTAATTGTTTTTTCTATGCTACTTCTTTAACATGTTGTAAAGCACTTTCCTTTGTATGAAAATGTGCTATAGAAATAAATGTTTTTGCTGTTGTAGAGCACCCTTAATGCTCATCAAGCCAGCTGAAAGCTACTAAACAACCCAACCTGTATGCCTTTAGAATAAGAGTAAAACTTGACTATGTGGGAAAAAACATTTAGGCAAGGTACAAACCTGATGTTGAAAACGACCAAGCTCTGAGGAAAAATGGTAACAACTGTGCCATGCACTTTATTATTAAGTTTCATTTTTATTTTTGGCACTGCGGTTTGCACTTCTCCTGCACAGCTCATGGATGAGTACATATGAATCCCACAGATCAATCCACGTCTGAGACATCATTGTGTCTACATAAACTTTCTCCAGGTTGGTGTGTTAAGCAAACTGGGTTTTCTAAATCATTATGCTTTGATCGTGCCCGGTCTAAAGTACGAGTGCGCGCCCAGGGTCTTTTGCATGTAATGTTGTCAGAATAGACACACGTTACGGTAGGTCATAAGGATGGACAGATTATTTATGATTTTTTGTGAGAGGCAGAACTGCTAGAAAAAAAGACTGAAAAGGTTAGTAAAGACGTGCAAACTAAAACTTTTCATGGCGAGCGCTAAAACGTGTCATATGAGTGGATGTGCAGCATTTAGCATACACTGTAAGCGAGCATATCAATCAGTGAAGGGATAAAAGCTAAATCGTGTTCCACCGTCCTCACATGTCACTTTCTTCTACTGATTTCATCTTTCAGCTGAAAAACAACACTCACATTCATGGCACTACAAGACACCCTTCTCTTTATTTATTTACATTTGCAGCCCCGTGCTCGACTTAGCAGGCTGTCTTTCATTTTTCTTTCTTTCTTTCTTTTTTTCTCTTCCCTTCACACAGCTGTAAACAGCCATCAAAGAAAAGACACAGTGCATCTTTTCTTGAAGTGACAAAGCGCCGCTTGTACAGTACATCCCCCTTTGGTTCGTTCTCGTACGCTGGCTTATTATGCCGCCGTTCTTGGATGCGTTTCCCTGAACGAGGCAGGGGTAAATGAAGATATTTGTTTCCACTCAGGTAGCGCTGGCGCGCTCTTCACTGTCTGTGCTCGGAGACAATTAGCCGACACCTGCTAGCAGCAGATTGCTCTGACAGATTTCTACGGCTCACTCTGACTCGCTCCTCGCCATCTGTCCAGATAAAGGTGTTGCACAGGTCACCATGTGCTGGTGAGCTTAGGAGGAACTTCAGAGGATGAAGGATTTGTCTGCCTGCCTGCCTTTCCAAAAAATGAGAGAGAGAGAGAGAGAAAGGGAGCGCTTACAATCCACATAAAAGAGACGTATGTCAACACGAGGCCACTTACGTGCCAGCGTGAGCTCATTACACCCTCGCTCACCTTTATTTCTGGTGGGATGCTGATCCGCAATCACTATATACTGCACCTTGACGAATGCGCTTTACTATGATCGTGTTATGTACTCCTGCAAATAAAAAAAAAAAAACAGTTTTGATCATTCTTTTTAATTCCATCCAAAAGTCCGCTGTTTCCAGTTGACTGCCTTGATTATCTCATTGTATACACTCCAGTTATCTTTAAAGTGACCCAGGTTGCACGGATAGACTCGGATGGAATCGCTCCAGGCCCAAACATCTTCTCCCCCAAACACACACACACACAGGCGCACTCCCTCCCATAATCTCTGCTAGTGCCTCCTGATGCCTGCTTGTCTCATCAGCTGCAACCCACAGCTGCTCACCTTAGCGTTCGGAAGACTCGTTGCTTCCCCCAGCACTGCCTGCGAGGTAAACTTAGGAAGGCCAAAACTGCTCATCCAAAGTGCGCTAAAAGAAAAGCAGGCGCTTGAATTTGTTTTCTAAAACGATCCCTTTTAGCTGTCATCCTAAGGCTGAATTACCCATCACAACACGCTTCACTTTGCAGCCCCGGTGTTTGCTACCTTGATGCATAAAAAAAGAATACAAAAATATGAAGGAAGACTAGTGGAAGGCAAGTCAATAGTTGATTTAAAATAAAGGGTATTGTACGGCATTGATTTAATGATTCCTGAAAGGTGTTGCCGTCGTGTCATTGTATTTTTAGTATTGGCTGAAAAATAAGCCAATTACACCGGAGTTATGGATTCTGCGCTACTTCTTTATAATGAGAGTTTACAAGACAGAGACAAATGCTTGTAGATTCACTTTAGTAGTAAAATATCCCATCCTCTCCTCCCAGCCGTGCGCTAAGTGTGAAATTGTTGCATGCACGCTTTTATTTAATGGATTTGTTTTATTGCAAAGATGAGCGCCGTTAAGAGCAGTAAAAGAAAACCGGGTGTCAAGAAAGGTTGAGCCGCACTCTCGGATGTGCCGTTCAGCCAGCTTGGAAAAAGCACCGAGCTTTTTCTTTCCTTCTGTTTATTATTGCCTGAAAGATTCCAAATAATTTAGCTACAGTATGCTGTGTGTACTGTATTTGATCTAATTAAAAACGCTTCGTTATCTAAGTGTGTGTAACTTGAGACGCCGATTCCATTGTGCTACCACCCACAGGCTGCATGATAATGGCCAATTAGAAAATCATTTCCTGAAATACTTAAAATCATTTGCAGTAATATATTGCAAGACATTACCAAAAAAAAAAAATGCTGAACGGAGTAGCAGCACCGTTCTGTGTACATCCACCTCGTCTTTCAGCCTGAATTTTGGCTCATTTCACTGGCTCATCGCCTCAGCCTCTGGCCGTCCTAACCTTGAACCTGCCGATGGGCTGGGTTTGAAACAGAGTTTCATTTCCATTCTCCGTGCTTGACTTTTATTTATTTATTTATTTATTTATTTATTGCCAGGCAAAAAAGGCAATATGAGGTGTGAAGAAGAGGAAGCAGCCGCCAACAGGAACAGACCTGCATAATGGAGCCCTGTGCCTCTGAATGCTGTGCTTCTTCTTAACACCTTTGAGTATACAGGGAAGGCAGACAAGATGTTATAATTGAACTGGGAAAGGTACGCACTGCTAAATATAAAGTTAACTTAGAAGGAAGGGAGGGAAATCATCTAATATAGTGAATGATGAAACCTAGGGGCAAGGCAAGGTAGTGTCAGAATATTTTGTTGCTCACCATCATAGCGAGCTGTTATGATTAGAGATGTCATTTGTTCTTTGCCATCTGTGAAGGGTTATTTCCTGCATTGCACCCAATGTTCTGGGAAAGGCTCAGTTTCCCCTCAGCCCTGGGCGGGATTATGTCAGTGGGAATGTTATGGTTTGCTCAAGAAGGAATTTACTGTTTTTTTTTTTAGTGTTAGCATTGTGGATTTAAATAGTTATATTCTGTTATAAATGTCCAAATTATTCATTGTAATATTTTGTTTTCTCAAAAATTTACTTTAAGTAAAGAAATGTAAAGTAATGTGGTGGCTCACTGGTTACCACTTTTGTCTCATTGTTCTAGAATTTTGGGTTTATGTTTATCTGACATTCACTAACTGTGTGCAGATGACATGTTCTGCTAGTATATACAGTGGTGTGAAAAACTATTTGCCCCCTTCCTGATTTCTTATTCTTTTGCATGTTTGTCACACAAAATGTTTCTGATCATCAAACACATTTAGCCATTAGTCAAATATAACACAAGTAAACACAAAATGAAGTTTTTAAATGATGGTTTTTATTATTTAGAGAGAAAAAAAATCCAAACCTACATGGCCCTGTGTGAAAAAGTAATTGCCCCTTGTTAAAAAATAACCTAACTGTGGTGTATCACACCTGAGTTCAATTTCCGTAGCCACCCCCAGGCCTGATTACTGCCACACCTGTTTCAATCAAGAAATCACTGCCTGACACAGAGAAGTAGACCAAAAGCACCTCAAAAGCTAGACATCATGCCAAGATCCAAAGAAATTCAGGAACAAATGAGAACAGAAGTAATTAAGATCTATCAGTCTGGTAAAGGTTGTAAAGCCATTTCTAAAGCTTTGGGACTCCAGCGAACTACAGTGAGAGCCATTATCCACAAATGGCAAAAACATGGAACAGTGGTGAACCTTCCCAGGAGTGGCCGGCCGACCAAAATTACCCCAAGAGCGCAGAGACGACTCATCCGAGAGGTCACAAAGACCCCAGGACAACGTCTAAAGAACTGTAGGCCTCACTTGCCTCAATTAAGGTCAGTGTTCACGACTCCACCATAAGAAAGAGACTGGGCAAAAACGGCCTGCATGGCAGATTTCCAAGACGCAAACCACAGTTAAGCAAAAGACCATTAGGGCTCGTCTCAATTTTGCTAAGAAACATCTCAATGATTGCCAAGACTTTTGGGAAAATACCTTGTGGACCGATGAGACAAAAGTTGAACTTTTTGGAAGGCAAATGTCCTGTTACATCTGGTGTAAAAGGAACACAGCATTTCAGAAAAAGAACATCATACCAACAGTAAAATATGGTGGTGGTAGTGTGATGGTCTGGGGTTGTTTTGCTGCTTCAGGACCTGGAAGGCTTGCTGTGATAGATGGAACCATGAATTCTACTGTCTATCAAAAAATCCTGAAGGAGAATGTCCGGCCATCTGTTTGTCAACTCAAGCTGAAGCGATCTTGGGTGCTGCAACAGGACAATGACCCAAAACACACCAGCAAATCCACCTCTGAATGGCTGAAGAAAAACAAAATGAAGACTTTGGAGTGGCCTAGTCAAAGTCCTGACTTGAATCCAATTGAGATGCTATGGCATGACCTTAAAAAGGCGGTTCATGCTAGAAAACCCTCAAATAAAGCTGAATTACAACAATTCTGCAAAGATGAGTGGGCCAAAATTCCTCCAGCGCGCTGTAAAAGACTCACTGCAAGTTATCACAAACGCTTGATTGCAGTTATTGCTGCTAAGGGTGGCCCAACCAGTTATTAGGTTCAGGGGGCAATTACTTTTCACACAGGGCCATGTAGGTTTGGATTTTTTTTTCTCCCTAAATAATAAAAACCATCATTTAAAAACTGCATTTTGTGTTTACTTGTGTTATATTTGACTAATGGTTAAATGTGTTTGATAATCAGAAACATTTTGTGTGACAAACATGCAAAAGAATAAGAAATCAGGAAGGGGGCAAATAGTTTTTCACACCACTGTATGTATGTATTCTTAATGTCATTAATTCACTTTAGTCCCAAATTTCCAAATTTCATAATAGTACTACTTATTCCATGAGAAGTAGGAGCCTAACCATATTGACCCCTAAGAGCAGTGGCATAGCTAGGGGCAAGCGGAGGGGTCGGTGCGCCCCGGGAAGCAAATTTTTGGGGGCGGCACTATTGCCCAAAAGGCTCAGTACAATTCGTGTGTAAGCAGCAGGGTTTGGAAAAATATCACTCATGAATGAAAAAAATTAAATTCTCTGATTTTTATCCACAAATGATTCAAAAATAATTTTCAGACTGTCAATAACAAAAATAAACATAAACATTACAGCAATAATAATTTCTAGGAAAATAAACAACTAGTTTACAATTTATAATTTCATTTTGTTATCAATCCAAATGCATTCTTGCTCTGCGCAGAAAACTTCCACACCTATCACTTGTACACTACACTGGTTCTGGTTTTCGCAGTGTAATTATATTAAACTAATAATTACAACACAGATTATCAGTGCGTCTATACTTTATTCTTGTCTAGTTGATGCTTATAAATAATTATTTGCGAAAAATGATTGCTGTTTCTCTATATATGAATAAATCTATGCAAAATTTATCTTAAGTTTTCTTTGTACATCATTCTAATTTTCTGTTTAAATATGTTAACATATTCAGATATGTTGGAAGGTGGCAAATTGAAGCACTGGTCTGCCCCGATTGGCATGAACTCTAGCTATCTATATACTGTAACTATAATCATAATCAGCTTATTTGTCTCTTTGTTTGTCTGTCTCTTCGTTCACCGATATGCAAGTGAAAAACTTTGCATATGGATTGCAATGGTGCAATTTAAAAATATAGGCTGACATATCAGTTATAAGGGTTATAATGGAGAAGGAGCAATCCAAAAACTAGTGTTGATGGTGTGACTATAACTCCCTTCAAACAGCAGGAGAGGGTTGAGGCTGATGGGAGGACACATTTACCAGTGCACACAAAAATTTAAAAGCAGGATTTCATCTTAGACCACAGGTACAGTGTTTTCTTCTAATTTTATTCTAATAACAATTTCATTGCTTCACTAGATTACAGGAGATCCAGGCCTTTAATGACACTGCCATCAGCAGTGTGTCTGTCTAAGGAGAGTGTTAAACTTGTCGAGAGGCTTGCTTACCTCAGCAATGACATTCATGTCTCTGGTGGCAGTTCCTATGAAGTCAATAGACAGAATGGGAGAGCACTGGCGGTCATGAGGTCATTGGAAAGGGGTGTGTGGCACTCCCAGTATCTACACAAAAGGATGAAGGTCCAAGTTTTTAGAGTCCTGATACTTCCTGTCTTGCTATATGGTTGTGAGACATGGACACTATGCAGTGACCTGAGATGAAGACTGGACTCCTTTAGTTCTGTGTCTATTTGGAGAACCCTTGAATGCCTACAGGTTTGACTTTGTGTCAAATGAGTGTTTGTTCATGGAGTCCCGAATAAAGCATATTACCTGCATTGTGAGGGAGCATCAGATACTGTACTGTGGCCATATGGCGCGATTCCCCAAAGGATCATCATTGTTGAGGACCTGAGTGGCTTGACTAGGCCAAGGGGTCACCCACTTAACTCTTGGCTGTGGCAGATAGAGGGTCATTTCTGGAGAATGGGACTGGACCACGTGTCTGCATTGGGGGTTGCCAACCAGGCTTCCAAGCTGTTTTGTCGTGTGGTATCAGTACATGCTCCCCAACCTGACTTGACCTGACTCGATTACAGCTTTTGTCAATGAGTATTTGCTGTTATTTCATCTTGGGTTACATTTAGCCATGTTGAAGTTTCCCTGTTTACTTTCATCTAGTTCCTTTTCTGAGAAATACTCAGATCCAAAAGAGGTGTGCATTGTTGCAATTCTTCAACCAACACAAAAACCTTTAAAATTCCAAAACACCATTTTTCGTGAGTTTTATGTTTGTGAAATCACATGTGAAATAAGGTTTTGTGAAAATGTATGTGAAAGGAAACTTGGCTGTTTTGATCACAACCACCTATTATTTTGTGATGTTAAATTATACCTAACTTATGAAAAGTGATTTGAACTGCCAGACAAAGACAGTGGCAGCCTGCACCATATGTGAAAATGTGCATATTATTACTAAGTGTGATATAGTTAAGTCATAATGATACATGATTTTTTAACGCATTTGTTGAGGCGCAGTTCCAACTTTAATTAATAATTTATGTTACCATGGTCAACTTTCCTTGGCTTGATCATGGTCTAAGCGTAGAATTCATATTCTCTCCTTGTTGAGGGCTTGCTAGGTACTCCTAATTGTCTCAGTGTGTAAAAATACATGTGTGTGTGTAAATGTACCCTGTAAAATAGTGGCTCCCCATCTCTGACTGGTTCTTATCTTACAGTGGATGCTACAGGAATTTGATCTCCCCTACTGTGACCTTGCATTGGAATAAGTGTACTCTGAAAACGAAGAATGAACAGACGAATACTGTACCATAAAATGATCCCAGTGATTTTACAAAATGATGTATTGCAGCTTGTAGAGATGCATGGAAAGTAGCTGAAAAAGGAAAAGCCATACTCAGTTGTGGCCGGAGATGGGTATCCAACCAGGATTCCAACAAGCTAAGGATAAATAGGCACATGTTTTAATGCATTAATAATAAAGTACAAAAGACATGAAACAAGATAAAAAAAGACACAAAGGAGGCTGAATTTATGAGTGACAGTGACATCTACAGATGAGTGAGGGTTTACATCACTGTTGTAGGTAACAATAAAAGACCACAGGGCAGACAGGACAAAGTGGGAACAGATTAATTTCAGAACTGCGGTCTCAAGAGCTCAAGAACATCTGTTCATTCATATTCCATGTTTATTTTACAAAATAACCTATTTACCAAATGCATTATAGCTCCTTAACTCTGATTGCTTCTAGTGTTGTATTTTTTTTAGCCACCCATAATAGTGATCATTCCACCCACAGGAGTAAAAGAGTGCATTGTCTGTCTGGGTTGGACTGATAAGATGGCAGTTGTCATCATTTGCAGCAGAATGCCTGCCCCCTGCTTCATTTTGCTTCATAATCCTTCTAACTGTAGTGAATATCTCAAACTAAAAGAACCTAAAGCAATACACTGTTACAAAAGACTAAAAATGACTATAGGAAAAATGACAATGGATCAATGCTACAGTAACAAAGATTTTGTTTCAGGGTATCTACAGTGTTTTTTGGTTGTTGTTCAGTTATCTTCTTTCATTCATTAGTTAATTTTTCCTTACACTACATATGATCAAGAATCTAATTTATTATGAAATTCCAATAGAGGATTGCAAGTTTTAGCGGTACTGACTGTAAGACAGGAGACGATTCTGAATGAAGTGACACCTTTAAGTGATATCTTTGTGTTAGGAAAGTTGTGTGCAGGACCGTCAGATTTTTTCTAAAGCAGCCTAATTATAATAAGGTGCAAACAGCCAAGGTAAGCTGGTACTGTTTTCACTTGCATAAATGTGTGTGTATTAATCATTAAATGTTACATTTATTTATTTAAAATATTTGTATAAAAATAAAATAAAAGAAAGAAAAATTGTAAAGGCCTCTTTAAAAACAAAAAACTCTGCTAATTTTCTATGAAAAATAAATATATTGCAATAGAAATTTCTGCCACAGCGGAATAATTATAGAAGTAAGGGGCTGAACATGTAATTAAATGTTTCTATCAAATAACTGCAAAAGTTAGTTTCTAATAGAAAAGCAGTTAGGAGCAAAAGTTCACAGCCAGTATGAATCTTCAAGACCAGAGATGGCCAACCTTGAGGTGTTATATTGGGCATTCTTAATATTAAATATTGCATATTATATTTTCTTCTGGTGTTATCACATACAAGGCCATGATAATACTATACAGATTATTTTACCACTATATATATATATATAGTATATATATATATATATATAAAATCCGACGTCTGTCTGTCCGCTTTTCACGAGAGAACTACTTAATGGATTTAGAATGTTTGTTTTTTCTATAATTTGCTTGAACATTGTGCTGTAACAAAATTCACTTGTGGTACTAATTTATTTGTGTGAATCCTAGAGAGCCGCAGTGGGCCAAGATGGGACAGGGCCCTCCTCACTCACACTCCAGCCTTGGGGAGTATCTTACATCTGCATAGCTAGCGAATGAGAGAACTACTTAACAGTTTTAGAGTGGGTTTTTTTTCTGTAATTTGCTTGAACATTATGGTTGATTTTGCAACTTTTCTCATCACGTTAAAAATCATAGTTCGCTTGCAGGAGCGATATAGTCCTGCTAATCTGAGACAGAGGCTGCGGGCCGAGAGGAGGGGAAAGTGTGAAGTCAGGAGTAGGGAACCGGGCAGGGCCCACCTCACTGTCCTGTTTCACTTCTATGTGGTCAAAACCGCTGGGGATGGCTAGTACTGTACTAAAATGTAGTTATTGTATTATGAGTATAACACCAAAACAAATTTGTGGCAAGTGTTTGCAAAAACTTAACATAACAGTCTTACCCCCTACTTAATCCAATCTAGGATCAATAAACTGTTTAGTTCAAATGGAGGGCAGTGCAGTTTAGTTTAGGTAGACTATGCAACACAAGTTTGGCACAATGTATCACACAATGATTGGCTATGTACAAATTAGTGTACCCTGTGATAGGACCCAGGTCCCAGCAACAGGCGTCTGTTTTGTAATGAGTGGAATCACAAGATAAATCAAGTAAGTGCTGAGAGGTCTTCATCTAGGATGCCTGCTCTTGAGCTCCTGATGTTTTTCCACTTGCAGGCAGGTGTCTATGGGCCCTTCTGTCAATATCTAGAGACATTACATGCCCAGCAAGAAAGATGTCATCTATGTTGCCTTTTTTGATTTCTGTGAAGGCTTCATACTCTTATTTGATATGTTATTTTTCTAGCATTATTCTTCTTTTGCAGCAGAAAATTGCTTGTGTACTTCAACTAACATAACCAAGTCTTACTAGCGTGCATATTTGCATTTATTTATTTTTTAAGTAATTAATTTGTTTATTTGTTCTTCAAATGCAGTGGAAGAAGATATGTGTGCCACTGTATAGCATCCAAAGACCACTAAGTTTTCATCAAGGTATCAGCAAGAGAAGAGCCAAATCTCTTCTGGATTTTGATCTGGCCAGTTCCAAATCTTATAAACGCTCAAAGAGCAAAAGTGAGACCAGCACTGCTATACTGGTGTGGAGAAAAAGAGCAAGGCTCAGCCTGTTAGGGAGCTTAACCCCAAACATTACCTACTAAAAGTGGGGCAAAATCTTTAAAATCAAAAAGATTCACAATAAACGAGACAAAGAAAAACTATAAAACCTCAGACTTACTAAATATAGCAGAGTCCTTTTAAAATATAAAAATTTATTGAAGTTTCAAAAAATAGGTCAAAGAAAGCAAGGGCAGTACCAGCCAAAATGAGAAACAAAAAATGAACAAAACCAATTAAAAAGCCAAATATAGTACCATTTAAGAAAAAAAAAAACACACAAAATCCAAACAGTAATGTTTAAAATTGAAAACCAAATCATAGAAGGATCACACAATGCTGAAGATGCCATTTTAATGGCCACTTCATCTTAAATAGTCCAGTTTCTGTGCTGGCCCCACTCATCTAGGCTCAGTTTGTAGCACAGGGCACAACATGCAGAAGAAATGATATTAACATAATATTATACTAAACAACATACACATTATGAAAAACAGAACTGTTAATATTTACAGAATAGTATTTAAAACAAACAAAAAAAATAGCGCAAACATGAAATAAAAAGAAGTTATACACTGAGCCAGAGTTATGACCCCAGCTAAAACACAACATCCGGAGGCATTAATGCAGTCATTAAGTTGTAAAGTACTTCATGGGTCTCAAATAATGAATCTGTTTTTTGAATGTACATGTTGTTGTACATGGCAGTGGGGAGTAAAACCATCAAGCAAGTCATTCATTAGTATAATGATGTACCCAAAATCAACTATACAGGAGAACTATAGGCCGGTATGATGGAGCAGTGTGTGGCCTCACTGGATGCACAATGTCAGATGAAAGCTTCAGTGTGAAGTTTGTATCCTCTTTTTAGGGGTGCCCTGAGAGGCACTACCCTATCTTCCAGGTCTGGCTTCATGCTGGGGTGGGTTCCAGCCATGACCCTGTACTGAAAAAAAAAAAATTCAGAAAACTACAATTTGCCAAAAAGGTATATGCAATGTGAATTTCAATTGGCAGTTTTGTATACTTCGAAATGGAAGTGTAAATGTATCATTGGTTGTACAATATTATAACTGACTAGTGAATAGATATAGCCTTCATGTCATCCAATGTACAGTAGCTGTTGCTGATTTCAGATTTGTTTTTCCTTATTTTATTTTTTTTTTAAAAGGTGAGCAAATATCCTTAGATCTGAGCTTTGTCTTTTCCTTACCCTAAGAGAAAGTAAAGCCATAGCTACAGAGGTAGTTGGCAACTTTGAAATTCAAGAGTAGCAGAATTGCTTGGGGCAAGTGTAGACTTTAAAGAATGTATTTATCCATAGAAAAATCGATGATGATGGATACTGTGTAAGGCAACAACAGGCTTAGCCTTTATATCCAAAAGCCCATTTACCATCATGAAAATCCAGGGAGAATCATCTTCTCTTTACTTGTAGCTTGGAAGAATTCTTATTGCACATATACTGCATATGTACAAGATAAGAGCATATTCCCTTCTGAGTGCGACTGCAGGAATGCATATTTCTAAGTGCAACAAGCCTGTATTATAGTTTTCATTTAAGATACAAGGGTTTCAATGTCTTCATATACACCAGACAAATCGGCCTTGCAAAGGGAAAGAGTAAAGCAGGGGTTGTGAAATAACTTTATTGCTTAAATCCAGTTGTTTCAGATTGAAATATACTAAATACAAAAAGCACAATGACTCATGGATATTTCCAACATGGCATACTGTACAAGTGTTCGGACTCTACTTCTTCTTCTTTTATCTGCTCACATCACTATACAGTTCTTCTGTATTAATATTGGTTTCTTCTCCCAGTCATACAAAATTCTGACAGACTAACAGTCCCAATTATATCATGTGTATGTCAGCAGTTGGTAATAGAGAAATGTTTCTTCTTGTACCTGTTGTTCTCTGAATCAATCCTATATTCTGTAACACAATAACTAAATGTGCTTCTTCAAAAGGAGACATGTAGTACATACTGAGATCTGAGATGTGAATTTGTATTTAAAATTCTATTGGTATAGGAAAGGGGTCCTCAATCCCAGTCCCGGAGAGCCGCAGTGGCTGCAGGTTTTTGTTCTGACCTGGTTGCTTAATTAGAAAGCAATTCTTGCCAATAAAGCACTAACAAGCTATGAAATTAAATTAACTCTGCTATGTCAGGTCATTCTCATATCCTAGATTTTCTTTCCCTTTCTATCATGCAAATGATTTGAAGGCTAAAATGGACGAGTAATTCTCAGTCCTTCACTTTTTTCTCTTCATTTTTCTTCCAAGTATTTAATTAAACCCAATAGTGCAGATAAATACACACAGGTGTAAATGTAAATAAGCTAAATGGAGAAATGCTTCTCTCTCTTGTCATTTGCATGTTATTGATAATAAGGAGCAATTAAAATAGCTGTTTAAGACAAAATTAAGCAATAAGGGCTCAAAATCACTAAAGTGAAGCAGAAGTGTTACTTTAGCAATAAGTGCTTTTATTAAGCAACTGGGTTGGAGCAAAAACCTGCAGCCACTGCGGCTCTCCAGGACCGTGATTGTTTCAGAATAGTCAGTTACGGTGCAAATCAGTACTTTTCCCATTTTAATGGCGTGTAAATTTAATGGTGGTCTGGTAGAAGAGAGGGAGACCAACATTAATCTGTCCTGGTAAGGATGCCTAAAGGAAGAGAAAGTGAAAAAAAAATACCTTGTATCAAAGACAAAATAAGAATACACTAGATGGACGGTGGGAAATGCAGGATAAGAGGTCATATATTATCTGTCTGTATAACTGAGGCTGCAGGATATGGCTGTCTGTGTTTAAGACTCTTGAAGGGTTACATGGGCTGCCATGTGACTGGCAGCGATACCCGAGTTCACCAAGTGGAGCTTTGGGCAGACAACCTGAGGAGTTTTATAGGGCTAGATCTGGCACTTCGGAGACCTCAGATGAGAATGTAACTGACCACATGTGACTCCTTAACTGGACTTAAAAGAACCACAGGCTTGTAATTGGGTGCAGAGTAGAGGCAAGGTACTCAAGATACTCACCTGACTTCAGCCAGACTCCTAAGGCTACCTGCTGGCTTCAGATGGAGCATGCCCAAAAATGAGGCAAAATAACTATATGCTCAACAGAGCAAAATGAAGCAAAAAAAGAAGTTATCGAAAAAGGCAATCCACAGCACACACAGTTGAAATAACATTCCAATAATCAGAATTCTTAATAATTAGTAAAAATAAATAAATAAATTGGACATTAAATACAGTACTTAACAGAAACTCCTTAAATGAATGATTCCCACTCCTGAGCTTTGTCAGCCAGTCTAAATAGCCGGAGGGAGGGCTTAGAAGTGGTGACATCAGGGTGGTCTTGTGTATTCCTCAAAGAGCAAGGAAAATAACTACATTTAAGGAGACAGTACACCATCAAACAGTACATATAAAACCAACAGAAATAACATAAAAGCATGATAAATAAGAATTAAAAATTTACAAAAACAACAATAAAACTATGCCTTTTTACATAATTAATTTGGAAGCGTGATTCATCACTGTCTGCTCCATTTGATTGGGACCTGATTTTTAAGAACATCTATTTTGCATCTAGAAATCTCAGTGATCAACACACACACAATTCAAACTAGCATCGCCTTTATATCATTCCCCTAAATAGTTTGCTATCGACCTCTCTAATGTTCCCCTTTGTTCTCTTTGCTCTTCTAAACCCCAAGGTACATTTTCAGACATGTACTGGGAATGTCCTAAGGTTATGGCCTTTTGGTAAAATGTGTTGCAGTTTCTTTCTTCTTTCTTCTCCTGTAATATCTTGTTTACTCCTCAGGTTTTTCATCTTGTGGATCTTTCTGCTCTGTCTCTTTCCTCTTTTTAGTGTAGATTGTTCTTTTAAGGAACAGTCGCTGCAGAATTAGCTCTAGCTTTAAGTTGGAAATCTCCTGACTCTTTCTCCTATAAGTTCTGAATATCCTCTTTCTATAACTTTATGCCTCAAGCTATCTGCTGCTAGAATTGATGCTGCTACCGGCTCAGATATTTTTAAAAGGAAATCAGATGAGATAGGTGTTTTATTTTGTTTGATTTACTGTAACTTATCTACTTAATAAAATTTGATAACAAAAAAACAACAATAAAACATAAAATACACTTGGTTTGAACAAATATATAACAGCATGCTTATTGTTAAACAACAATAAAAGTTCTCTTTAAATACCACTATAAGGTCAAATGTGCTACTTCTTCACATGCTCATATTTTATATAGGATTTTATAATATAACTTATAGTGCAACTGGTATCACTCTTTTTTGGATTATTGACCCTAGAACAGGAATTTTGAAAGATTTTTGGCAAATCATTAGTTAATCATTGGGGTAAATTCTGATCTAAATAAGTTTCTTCCAGTCTTAAAAAAGCTGGTGCTTACTGACTGTCAGACAGTTAACTAAGAATAAATATGTCCCTGTAGTCTTCTTTTGGGTAGCATATTTCTGAATCCTCCTTCTAATGCTTTGTACCTTCTACAGTGTGAAAAGGCGCTATACAGGCGCCCGACACAGACTGGATATGGAGGCACACTTAAAATAAATAAACTGTTTATTTTTCTTCTCCTGTGGGTGCACATCTTCCCCGTGTCCCACAGGCAGTACACAGTCCCAAGCACAAACACACAAAGTAAAACACACTCTTCTTCCCGCAGCACTCCTTCCAGGCAACCTTGTCCTCCTTTTCCCAATTCTGGCCCCTGAATGGTGGTCGCTGACTCCTTTTATCAGGCACCCGGAAGTGCTCCAAGTGTTTGATTGGCGACAACGGCTGCACTTCCGGGTGTGGCGAAATAACTGCCCAGAAGGGCCCAGCAGCTTCCGCTGCAGCATCCCCTGGCAGCGCCTGCAGAACCCAACAGGGCTGCACCAAACTCCAACCCCATGAAGCTCTGCGGGAGTCCGAGGCACCATTGCAACACAGGAAGGCTGCCATCTAGTGTCCGGGTGAGGTATTGGGTCACCCATCCCTGCTCCCCTGGAACATATGCTTGACCATGGGCATGGGCCCTGGCCACCTGCCACAACAGGTTCTGAAATATCTCCTTCAGTCATCATCCACACTGCAGTATAAAATGTTGCCAAGAAACATCAAATCCAGAAGCCAGTGTGAGGTTCAGTACAAAGTGTTAAACAAGAAAAACTTCTATCAAAAAAAGAAAGTAAGGAAATAACTATAATAACACATAACTCTTCATTAAAGAATTTTACTATACAATATATTGACATGTTACAGGTACTTGTTGCTTCCAAAAATAGACATGGTGTTGAATGAAATCTAAGGTGTTTAACTTTTATATTGAAATATTGTGGTCATTGTCTGGACAATATGCAAAAGCAGTTAGAAATACTAATGGAAGATTTAAAAAGTGAAGCCTAATAATCTAAGCAGATTTTTCACAAACTCAGATACAAACTATAATAACGGCAATGAGAGACAGAAGAAGACATTGGTGCCCAAAAAGAAAATAAGGCTTATACGAGAAGTTTGGTATTTTTGAAGTTGATGTCAAAGTTATTTTTTTTTTTACAGTGGCAAAAATTATTTTTCTTGGAAACCATTCATCCTTACAACTTCATAACTCACTTTTACAGGGCAGGGTCATGGGACAGATAGAGATTATCCCAGCAATCACTGGACACAAGACAACAACAACATTTATTTATATAGCACATTTTCACAAAGAGGATGTAACTAATTGTGCTGTACAAGATGATAAAAAATTAAAAGAAAATAAAAACAAATTAGAAATGGATAAAAATAGGAATGGTTAAATGGCATGCCAAAAAACAATAGATAAGAATAAATCAATAAACTATTACATAACATAGATATACAGTGTCACACACATGCGATTAGGAGGCAGCTAAAGGGCTCAAGTAATTGTAATACCACATCAGACCGGGCGGTGGGATGCACTAACCGTCTTTCTCAGTTCCTTGCCACGAAATCCTACAGAGTTTCAATGCCTTCGACAGACGTCACTTACGGTTCCGGTAACTTTGATGACAACACTTCCGGTTCTGGGCCCTATGACGATGTCACTTCCCGTTATGGCCCCCAGGATGATGTCACTTCCTATACAGGCCTTTAAAGCTGCCATCTTGCCTATGTTTAATCAGTTCTGTTTTGGACTCGTTCTTGTAAACATTTCTGTTTGAGAATTCAGTCTTTTAGCAGCCTGGACATATTATACAGGTGGCTGCCCCTAACCCTTATTATGTCTGGTGTCTTATTGTGTCACAACAGGTAATAGAAACAGTGGAGTCCTTAAATGTTGTATACTTTTTAAGTCCAATGGTATGGTCAGATGGCTAGGGAGGACAGAAAATAAAGCCTCTGGGGAAAGTTGCCAGAGAAAATACAAAAATCCTGCAGGGGTTCCATGGCCAAAAGACCACCTAGACCTCATTGGGCATTCTACCAAGCATACATATAATTAATCAACTCCATATTGTTTTTAAAGTGTTCTCTTTGATTTAATGCAGTGGGTCACATCAACTTTCATTCCAAAATAATAGGTGGCTGCATGGTATTTTGATCAGGTGGTAGTGGCACAAAACAACACTGCAGACAAACTGCAAAAGAAAGCAGAGAAAAGAAGAGGATCCATGGAGAATATGATAATTCTGTGCATGCATAACCTAGAGGTAGAATTAACACACAGCTATGAAAAAGCCAAATTAAGAAGGCGATTTTTAGAAATAAAATATTTCACAGTGTTAGACTGGCATATCTGTATCAGTGAAGTATTCCATAGGAAGCAACACCTGCACAAGGTGCCAGCCACTTGCATGGTGAAGAAACACAATAGAGTCAGTTTAACATCATCAGTTCACCAAACCTGCATGTCTCTGGACTGTGGGGTAAAACTAGAGTACCTGGCAGAAACCCACACAGACATGGGGAGAACAGGACATGAACCCCAGTTACTTTTCTGCCATACAGCAAGGCCACCATTACACCAGTCTGCCACCCTGAACTGAAAACATGTATTATTAATTGGAGCATTATTATGATAGTAGTATTGATGTAAGTCTTCAGGCATGACCTGCTGAAACCTAAAAGAATGGAATGTCTTTACATGTAAAGCCATCAAACTCAATGATCATAGACTTATGTTCACATCATTTGTGAGGGCGTACTAGCGGAGACTGAAGATTTTATCAACCTAGCACAAGCAAGGGACTCCCATATGCAAAACAGAAATATAGACACTTTTTTGAATCCAAAAAGAAGGGTGAACACTTAGCCAACAAAGCATTGTATGGTACACTAACAAGTCAGTTAATATATGTTGATATTAAAGAGTAAACTGAAAGGTACACGGTTTGCCCCCAATAAAGCAATGGCAAAAAAAAAAATGGAAATACTTCAACAAGTTGATGAACATACACCTCTAACATCCCATCATCAACAAACAGCTGGATGTAGCCTAGTGGCTAAACAAGATAGACTGTTAGCTACACGGCTTTATGCTTGATCTTCATCAATGGCTCAATGAGTGACCCTGAACAAGTCACTTAGTATGCAGTTCATTCCTTTAGAGGAATAAGAAAATTACTGTAACAATGAAAGCATTTGCTCACATTAAATGACATAGTAAAAGGAATGTGAATGTAGACAAATTAGCCAAACTAACAAGTGCAACGAACTGACCAGACTCCTTTTATAGCACAAAGCTAATAATATTAAAGTTTTAAGATACACAGCAATGCATGAATAGAAAGAAAAGAGTAATTACAGAGTTTACCGGGCAGCCAAAAAGTACATTGTGTCAGCTATAAGTGATAAACCTTCTGTAAAACTGACTTCATTTGGATATTACCTTGAAATCTTAAACCTGTAATAATTCGATCCAAGATCAAATTAAAAATACTATATGTGTCCTTTTAATGTTCAAGGTGGTTGCAAAAATATTTTAAGATGTATGTATTACCTGGCTTTGTACAATGTTCAGATATTGGAATTGCATCAAAGTCCTTTCATTTCAAGGTGTTAAATGCATAGAGTATGTGCATTATATTCTACACTGTTCTAAAAGCAACAAATCCATTTAGATAACTTTTTTTTTTTCATTTCAGATGTCTAACTATTGAGAGAAAAGAAAACCCCGGGAGAGATTTGATGTGCTCAGTGCAGCTTAGTGCTGAAATAAACTGATTTCTAAGAATCTCCTGTCTTAATAAAAACAAACATCTCAACACACTGGCACGTGTTGGATGTTACTACAATATTCTTCTCTCAGCTTATTGTATGGCATTCTTAGATCTATGCCAGTTATGCATACATTAAAGTCAAGTTGCACAGATTTGATTGAAGTCTTTCTTTTTCTTTTCCAGTACTGCCATGACCTTACTCCATCTTTGGCCACTTCGTTTCCATGACATTCTCTTTTTTATGTATCGGAATTGTCCATGCTTTTTCTTTTTCGGCTGGCTGTCTTTAGAGTTCTCTGTTCCCTTCTGAACAATGTACTTCCACTTATTTCCCTAATGGTTTCCTGTTCTTTATTTACTCTAAGATGAATTTATTTCTGTGGCACAAACACTGCCAGCCTGTAGGTTGGAATTCATAACATACATTATATCTCATTTCAGGTGTATTTGGTTTAATCTGACCATCTAAAAATATTAACTACTGTTGTTCGGTGCTTGAGGCATGGTTCAGTCCAGACATCAGCCTGAAGCTTTTTATCTCTTCTCAGTAAAGTATTCCTGTAAAAAAAACTGCAACTCTTTAGCATATTATTTTTTTTTATAACATTTTAATTTTATAAAGTATTCTTTAATTGCATTTTTTATATTTTTAAATATTATATATATTTTTATATCTGTTGTTACTAAATAAACTAGCTTTGTTTTGCTTAAAGGTCACTCATAGATGATATCTCCACCCTTTCCGAATTGTTCCAGATACCTACCTGCCTCAACGTGTGCTGGCATGGCAGATATCTACTGTATATACTCAATGATAAGTTCTCCCGTGGATAAGCTGGGACTTGATTTTACCGTATTAATTTCTGGTACTTTATAATGTCGGTTGTAAAAGTCGAATGCGGAAAACTCACACTATTGGTCCAAGAGATTATGATATGCTAACGCCCACCTGAGAGAGTAACCACGGAGCACACTGCCTTTTTTTTCTACAGTGGTGTGAAAAACTATTTGCCCCCTTCCTGATTTCTTATTCTTTTGCATGTTTGTCACACAAAATGTTTCTGATCATCAAACACATTTAAACATTAGTCAAATACAACAGAAGTAAACACAAAATGCAGTTTTTAAATGATGGTTTTTATTATTTAGGGAGAAAAAAAATCCAAACCTACATGGCCCTGTGTGAAAAAGTAATTGCCCCCTTGTTAAAAAATAACCTAACTGTGGTGTATCACACCTGAGTTCAATTTCCGTAGCCACCTCCAGGCCTGATTACTGCCACACCTGTTTCAATCAAGAAATCACTTAAATAGGAGCTGCCTGACACAGAGAAGTAGACCAAAAGCACCTCAAAAGCTAGACATCATGTCAAGATCCAAAGAAATTCAGGAACAAATGAGAACAGAAGTAATTGAGATCTATCAGTCTGGTAAAGGTTATAAAGCCATTTTTAAAGCTTTGGGACTCCAGCGAACCACAGTGAGAGCCATTATCCACAAATGGCAAAAACATGGAACAGTGGTGAACCTTCCCAGGAGTGGCCGGCCGAACAAAATTACCCCAAGAGCGCAGAGACGACTCATCCGAGAGGTCACAAAAGACCCCAGGACAACGTCTAAAGAACTGCAGGCCTCACTTGCCTCAATTAAGGTCAGTGTTCACGACTCCACCATAAGAAAGAGACTGGGCAAAAACGGCCTGCATGGCAGATTTCCAAGACGCAAACCACTTTTAAGCAAAAAGAACATTTGGGCTCGTCTTAATTTTGCTAAGAAACATCTCAATGATTGCCAAGACTTTTGGGAAAATACCTTGTGGACTGATGAGACAAAAGTTGAACTTTTGGAAGGCAAATGTCCCGTTACATCTGGCGTAAAAGGAACACAGCATTTCAGAAAAAGAACATCATACCAACAGTAAAATATGGTGGTGGTAGTGTGATGGTCTGGGGCTGTTTTGCTGCTTCAGGACCTGGTAGGCTTGCTGTGATAGATGGAACCATGAATTCTACTGTCTACCAAAAAATCCTGAAGGAGAATGTCCGGCCATCTGTTCGTCAACTCAAGCTGAAGCGATCTTGGGTGCTGCAACAGGACAATGACCCAAAACACACCAGCAAATCCACCTCTTAATGGCTGAAGAAAAAATAAAAATGAAGACTTTGGAGTGGCCGAATCAAAGTCCTGACCTGAATCCAATTGAGATGCTATGGCATGACCTTAAAAAGGTGGTTCATGCTAGAAAACCTTCAAATAAAGCTGAATTACAACAATTCTGCAAAGATGAGTGGGCCAAAATTCCTCCAGAGTGCTGTAAAAGACTCATTGCAAGTTATTGCAAACGCTTGATTGCAGTTATTGCTGCTAAGGTTGGCCCAACCAGTTATTAGGTTCAGGGGGCAATTACTTTTTCACACAGGGCCATGTAGGTTTGGATTTTTTTTTCTCCCTAAATAATAAAAACCATCATTTAAAAACTGCATTTTGTGTTTAATTGTGTTATATTTGACTAATGGTTAAATGTGTTTGATGATCAGAAACATTTTGTGTGACAAACATGCAAAAGAATAAGAAATCAGGAAGGGGGCAAATAGTTTTTCACACCACTGTATGTGGGTGCAGCAATGCACTGTTATCAGGGTGTGCTCCTAACCTCTCTCTCTCTCTATTGTGCCTACGTGACTACACGGCAATACCCAAACTATTCCAAAGCAACGTTTGCACTGATTTGTGTTTTTTGTATCTCATATCTTCAAACACCTTTATCATAAGAGCATCCCTTATCTATGATGGAGCGCTCGATCAGAAGAAAATATGAAGCTGGTTTTAAATTAAATGTAGTTGAAGTAGTGAAAGAAATTGGTAACTGCGCTGCTGTAACAAAATTTGATGAATCTGAGAAACTGGTGAGAGATCAAAGGAGGCAAGAAGATGTAAAAAAAATGTAAGTGTCACATTTTTGAACAGGCGTATAAGTTGGGGTCTGATTTCATGATAGACTTTTCAGGTTTCAAGACCCAATTTATACATCTCACTGCATCATTGAAATAGTTCAGCCTTCTGTTATTTTTACCATGAACTCGGTTCACACCAATTCACCAATGCTAATGACAGCACAACTTGGCTGACAGAAATTAATTTCTTAAATAATTCTCTCAGGTAACTGCGGCTGTAGTAACAGCAGCACCTAAAAGTTGTAATTGCAAACAAGGCCCAATGCCTGCAGTCACAGAACGTAATTGAGGGCAATGGGCTCAGAGGACATGAAAAAAGCTAAAAATAAGTGTTTATTGGAAAGTAAAAAAGTTAACTAAGTAATGTAAAACAGTGCAAGGCAATGAAATAATTTCAATAGTCTTTTGGGGGTTTCATACTGTAGATTAGACATAAAGGCAGAGAACAGTCTCCAAAAGTGACTCCTTCATTTTCTGTACTGTATAATATATCCATCCATCCATTTTCTAACCCGCTGAATCCGAATACAGGGTCACGGGGGTCTGCTGGAGCCAATCCCAGCCAACACAGGGCACAAGGCAGGAACCAATCCTGGGCAGGGTGCCAACCCACCGCAGACTGTATAATATATTTAAAGTATAATGCCTATAAACTTTCTCCTTTGTACCTTCCGGCTCCTAAACACCAATTACATCATTTGCCTAAAGGTACCTTATTCTTTTAAAATAAAAAAAGAAATGATTGGTACCATTTGAGATCACATTGATTGCCTCACAATCATCCCAGCCTGGTTTTACTCAATTGTTTTTAGTTATACTTGTTTATTTTAATTCACTAATGACCATGCAGGAAGGTGAATGCAGACACTCTTCTTTATTAGCTATTAACAAGAAGCTCCATTAGCAGTGAAAGCTGGCTACTGTATATTTCTGCCAAATTACAATCTAAAGAAATGCTACATAATGCATAAAATAATAGAATCAGGAAAATAAACCTGAAAACAAAAAAACTTTTATACATTTAATTAAAAACATATCAGTGATGCTGGAGTGTGGTGACCAGGCTCTCCGTTCAGTTGTCATACAGCCCATTATATCTTGTGGTGTTTGTTGTCATAGTCTTTTAAGTCAGCTTAGCGAGCCAGAAACTACGGTGAGTCTATTCTTCAACCAGCAGTGGTGGGTGGCTTTTGTTCTATTCAAAGGGGAGTAAAATAAATACAAAGAAGATAAGCATGATGACTTGGGAGAGCCAGCTCTGGTGGTGAAAGGCTCAAAGTGTGAATTAACTTCAGAGAATCGGGGTGTCCTTTTAGTCACTGCAAATTAACTAACAGGTGGTAGCTAGGAGGCTTGGATGTAAGGATCTAAGAGAGGGTGGCCAAGAGGTAATGCCTGGACTCCAGCATCTTCTGCAGTCTGTGATCTGCCTCCAATCTGGCAAACGTACTATCAACAACGGAGACTGCAGATGTTGCTAGTTCTTTTCTCCAATATGGCCCTTAGCTTTCCCTGTTTCAGTGTATGTGTGCAGATCACGATCAAGGGTTTGTGCTGACTGCGATGAACAATGTCAAAGCTCACTTCCTAAATAGCACGCCTTTGTCAGCACACTGTGAGCAGCACAGGTGGCCTGCTATTTATCATTTTGTAATGTTTTTTTGTAAGGCGAACTTGTGAGACTGTTGCAGTGGGCTCAAATGGCTTTTATATTTTTATACACACAGAATAAAAACAACCTTGCAGTGGCAATTAATTATGTCCTTTTCTTTTGCCATTTTTCTTCTTTTTTGTTAGCAGCATGTAAAAGAGGTAAAAGGAATTTAATGCTCACAGCTTAAGGGTATTGAAAGTTACTGTGAAAGGTTTTATTAAATTTCACTCTACCATGTCCTGACTGCACAAACCAATTGTGAGTATCGAGTATAGCCTTCAAGCTCACAAAAAAGCTGCACATGTTTCTTTTATACAGAAATACATTGGCACAGGACACAAGATGACATTTACTGCACAGCATATCATATATGCATGTTTTTATTTGTTATGTTATATATATAAACAATAGCTATATAAGGTTAAGGGTTAGATAAAGCAAACCCTTAAGTGGTGAGCTTTGGTAAGTACCTTAGACAATTTGTTTCATTTCCTGTTATCAGTGATGAGTTGAAGCTGACTGTCATACTTAATATGGTGACACTACAAGCCCTTTGAATACTTCTAATACTATTAACTTCTAGTCATGTGAAGCTAATGCAGGTAGTAACCGTATTATTTGCAAAGGGTGATGCAACTAGATGGACTAGAGGCTTTATAAAGCCCTAAAATAAATATTGCAGTGTGAAGCTCCAATTAATATCTTAGGAGTGACCCCCTCGTGTTGTTAACCCCATCATAGTATGCATGGGCTACCCCAGGACAGCTTGCCTGAGGCCCACCATGGTTTATCCATGGTATCCCTAACATGGAAGTGTACAAACACCGGAGGATTGTAAGTTTACCTCCTTTTCCAAGGTCCCACGGCTTTTATACCCTTAAAAGTAACAGCTCTTTAATGAAACTTTAAGGTTCTTTACTGAGTTGTGTGGTTCTTCGTAGTACCATTGCTTGACCAAATACCATTTCATCCTTGATAGGGTTCTTTGCATACGAAGTGGTTCTTTCTACTTTGAAAAAGTTTCTAATATGCAGAAAGAGCTGAAATATTTAAAGTATGGTAGGCTAACTAGCAGGACACTAAGAGAAAACCCGGACTTATTATTTGCAGCGAGAGTCCTTTTAAAATCATGACCCATTGGCATTTATTCATGGCTATTTACTTTATGGAGCCTGTTGTGGATCTAAGTAAATTGAGGTTCTTTTTTAGAACCTTCATGTGAATGGGTCTTTTGGGAACCAAAAACAGTTCACCTATGGAATCGCTCTGAAAAAACTGTCTGGCACCTTTATTTTTAAGTGTGCATGTGATCCAGATGTAGTTGTAACGTATGGTTTAAATGCCCCTTCTGGTCAACAGTCTAGTGAGTTTGGATCTGGTAAGGATGGACAAGGACCACATTTGTACTTTGGACCTTAACCCAAAGCATAGGTAAGGGGAGTTATTTTATTGTCAAGGGAACATGGAGAGTAAGTACATTTAGTACTGGGTGTAGCTGGTCCGGCTACCTCATGTGTGTTGTGAAGATTGCTTCTTGAACAGGTAGGTACAGAGTCTTTATTAGTAATCCCTTCTCTGTTCTTCTGCATTAGTCCCTGATTATGATTATTCTTTCCCAATTTAACCCTTTTTATTACTTCTTTGGCTTCATGGAACGTCCTTTGGGTCTGAGGCACACATCTATTGAGTTTACAATCCATATCAGGATTATCTTGAAGAGCCCACTAGATACCAATAAAGCTTCATAATACAATTAAATAAAGTATATTTCCAGGTGAATGATTTCACATATCTGGTAAGTATCATCACAGCCAATGGTGGGACAGATGAGGATGTGAATTGGCCAAGCAGCTAGCATATTCCAATGTCTGCACAGAATCTGGTCGACTAAAGTATATCCATCAACTGTGGAAATCCTGCATTATAATAGCATTGTGGTACAAAGAGCTATGTATGCTAGCAAAGCATGGAGGGTAACAGGGAACATTGCCCAGCTAAACAATGTGTTCTACCAAAGGTGTCTCTGCTACATACTCGTTATCTTGTATCATGGCTACACTGCCAATGAGAAAGTGCTACAGAGGACTAGTTTTACGGAAGCTGACAGACATCATTACTACTTGTCGAATGCGCCTCAGGCTGCCAGTACACCACATCCTCAAGACAGCAATCAATTAGACACCTAGAAATGTCAAAAGGAGGTGAGAGCACCCTTTCAAGACCTGGTAAATGACCTGCCAAAAAGATCTCAAAGCCATTGACAATGAGTGGGAAGAAGCTCCAACCATTGCACCCAATAGAATTTGTTGGCAATAGCTCATTACCCAATGCGCCAAACAGTGTGTATGGAACTATATAAGGTCTAAGGCCAGGTCCCTTAGTTATACTCGAAAGCTTTGTTGTCATCTTCTCTGCTAATATTATTTCAACTTTGCAGCATTTACTCTGAACGAAGAACCTGTGCTGATGAGTTTCCATGAACTGTTTAGTCCATTCCTCCAACCATCCACCTATTTCTTCAATCTGTCTTTTCATTATAGGGTACCAAGCAGACCAAAACCTACCCTACCAACATAAGGTTCAAAGCTGGCATTAACCTTGAAATGAGGGCCCGTGAATCAGGCGATCCATTTCTATCAGCTGCTTTATTACCAATCCATGACCAGATCCATCTCAAAGCACAAGCACACATGTCAGATCAGTTTGGAATGACCCAGGAGTAACATTTGTGATGGCTAGTGTTGTTGTTTTCAGATTCCTGAGCGCAGATTTCAGCTCAGCCACAGATTGTTTGGAGTGTCTGCATGGGTGTGTGTTACTCCCTGCTGATGTATTAGCAGTGTAGCTTGTGGTTCAATGCCTCCAGCTCAGGCTCCATCCAAACAATTTTTCTTTCTGATAAAATTCCTTATCCAGGGTTATATCATTTCCTTGCTTTTGGGATAGGGGCAGACTCTCATTCTCCCTAAGTTTATTAAGTGAAAAACAAATGGATAGATCCAATTAACCCGACATGTGATGAAACGGGAGTACCTGTGGAGACCCCATATGGGCAGTGATGGCAGGCTTTGACTGGGTTTCTAACCCATGTCAAAGAAGTAACTGTGCCACAGTGCCATTCTTTAACCCTTTACTTCAGATCCATTTAAAGTATAAAGCTCTTGGTCCTTTTCTTTCAAATAACCTTCTTCTTATTGTTTGTTTAATACTATTACACTTTTAAAGATGTTGCTTTAATTATGCCATACTAGTTACTACAGTAGTTATATAAAAACATACTAATGTAGAAAGACAAGCAAAAAGAAAAATAATGTTTAAGTTTAAAAACAGATAAAAACAACATTAAACCTTAGTGTTAAGTGATGAGACTATTTTCAATTGAAAACTAACAAAAATTTAAGCCATTCAGACTTAACAATTCTAAATGATATCAGTTCAATGATAGATTCCTTGAAAAGTGTAGAAAAAGCTTTGTAATGGCCTTCACGACAGAACTCACTTTGAAGTGTTCTGTATAAAATTACTAGATCACACTGTGTGACCCCTACAGTACTGGACATAAGACAGAATATTAATGTTGTCATTTAGTAACTTAAGGTAGCGCCTGTGCCTAACTCTTTCTATTATGAGGGTATTGCCAGGGTAGTTGCCTCATAATGAAGATGACCTTGATTGGCCTAATTGTAAAATATGGGCAGCATGAGAAGTTAATTAAGGGCACATGCAGGCTCAGGTGAGGGAGTGAGTGAGTCCGCTGTCTTCATAAGAATGGCATGTCTAAGGAAGAACAAAGAAGGACAGACAGATAAATACAAAAACAGTATACAGTATACTGTTTCAATGCATGAAACAGCAATAATTGCCACTACAATTAAAAATATACTGCATTATGTATATATTACATATTGCAGAGGCTAATCATTTATGTTTAGTATAGGTACCTAATTAGTGAAGGTGAGAATGCTGCAAAAATTATTTAGCCATATTTAAGTTTTCAATTATTTTGTCTTTGTACTAACACTAGAACTGTAACCAAATTTTTGTATGTTACAATCAAAAATGATAAAGGCAGAGTTAACAAAATATTAGGGCAAGCAATGTATAGTTATATATTTAGACATCTAAAAAAAATCTTACAATATATTCTAGTATAAGTGGAACCGTTTAGAACCATTATCTATCTATCTATCTACTTTTAAATGATTACTGGAACCACAAATGAAACTTTGCTTTTCACTTGGTTTCTGTTACAGAACCCACGTCAACCTTGAAGCCTTTTCAACAAGACTACAGTGAAGTTATGGTCAATAATATCAACCTTTATTGTTACCCAGTCAGCAAAACTGTAGTGAAAGCATTGTGTCTCTCTGTGTCTGGTACACTGCAGCAGTTGATCAAAAACTGGCAGATTTGAGTTTAACAAGGTTGTTAATTACTTGGCTAACAAGTAATTGCTTTAAGTTTATTCCATTATAAGCAAGAACAATAAAGAAGTAGCTAAAATATTGATACATGTGACAAATAGCCATGTTAGTGCTATCTCAAGGAAGCCGGATCAAAAAATAGCGACCAAAAGATAGATGTAGTCAAATGCCAGGCCAAATATCATAACCAAAAATCCATCTTATCTTTCATCACTATTCAAAATGCTAACAAAAAATCTAAATTGAAACATCCAAAAAAAAAAAAGAACACCATACCAGTATACAAACCATTGAAGAAAATGGTTTTGTTTTTATCCGTAATCTTACGTAACATTCCATGCTCTTTTGAATATACAAACTTAGCAATGCTGTGCCAATGCCAACAAAATGAGTGTCCCCACAATATAAACAATATGGTGTTCTGAAAAACCATAAAAATTATTATTAACCTACTGTATAAGACTCAAAACAAATGTTCCAAAACCCCTAAGGGAACATCAGGAATTGAAATAGGAAGACGACCATAAAATTAATAAAATACCACAGCTTCATTTACTTAATAAAACTTAAGCTTGCATAATTTTACCTCTAGTGAAACGGAAGGTCAAACTTGACAATTGCAGTTGCTAATCTTGTTGCCTGAGGATGTCAGATTACACAATAAGAAATCAGAGGATAAATTAGATGACTTTGTGATGACATTTCAGCACAGTTTCACATTTCCAAAATATCACAAGCTTGCTCCTTTTTCTGTCAGTCAATTGCGTGCTACCTGGCAAAACCAGGTTTGGTGAGTTCATATGCATTCTCGGCCCTTTTTTTTCTATTCTGTCTCAGTACTTAAAACACGAGACATCAGACAGACGAGCCTTTATTCTGTTTGGGTTCTTTATTCCTCGTGGCTACATCAAATACATTGAACTTCCAGGTAAGTACTCAATAGTTGTCAGCCCTTGCATACATAGTCCCTACGACTATTTGATTTTGTCAGGGCGAGTCACAGACTGATTCGACTGAGTCACCTGGGGTGAGTAAAGTGACGTGACAGGGCCTTTAGATGAACCACCATTTGTATCTGCACCTATCTCATTAATACTGGAACAGTTGATCAAAAAGGAGGGACGTATACTGATGCTTTTAAGCTCTTAACAATTTTCAACTTTTATTCTCCCCTTCATAAGTAAATATCTGGTCCTTCCATTTGATACTGGCAATATGGAAGACATATTTATTTTGCCATTCTTCCTTAAATGTAAAAAAAACTCATGAAATATTGATCTGTAGTAAGAAATGTTGTTAATAAATAAGGAACATTGGATGGGTGCTGAGATCAATAAAGCATGATAACAGCTAATATTAAAGGTTCTGTCTAAAATAAAATGGTTTGACACTCAATGCCCTGCACAAGGTAATGATCTCAGTCATCATGAGGAACACATAATTAAAATTCTATCTGAGAAACAAATATCCAAGACAGTTAATCAAATAGCATGCCTTGGACAGGTGGAAGTAAAGTAAGATAGCTGACTCCAGAGGTCTCAAATGACATTAGTATCTGGATTATTCTGTAGTGCCACTCAGTTTTGTGGTGAACGAAAACCAAGTATCTCATCCAAAAGAGCTACTTATATAAACATAAGCTCAAGAAAAAAATGCATAGTTCACATTACAGCACCCAAGAGCAGCAGACGTGATGTTATATTCTACATGATGGTGTGAAGCTCCAATTAATATCTTAGGAGTGATATGGTGATGTTAGTCTGTCTTAGACATTTTATTGAAATGCAACCAGTGCCAGCTCTGGATAAACAGGCCCTCAGTGGAGCCTTCTTCTTGGGCCCCCGACACCCTCCTCTCTGCATCCACTACATTAGTATTTCATATCACAGCTTTAATTTGAATAATCCATACATATGAAAAATAATAAATAAAATAAAGCAACACACATCACAAATGTCACTATAAATTTTTTGATGTGTTTCCTTTATAAATGAAGGCCTAATCAGTAATAGAAAAAAAATTATAATAATAATAGTCCAGGCAATCAATGTGTTGTTACTTGATGCAGCTAACCGTATAACTTGTGATACAACAACAACAAAAACAATTTTACTGGTACTACTATTACTAGTACTACTACTACTAATAATAAAATAAATAAATTAGAACTGCTACCACTACCACCACTACTACTAGTAATGATAATAATAAACACTACTACTACCAATAATAATAATAAAATAAAAATTACTAAGACTACTAATGTGTTTAATAAACATATTTAATGCAGTAAATACAGGGCCAAAATTAAACTAGAGTATTTAGATATTTAAAAAATGAGCATGTCAATATATTACCTACATACTGCATATGATTTGATTTAACCTTAATTTTGTCCCTTAAATAACAGCAGATAGCAATAAGACTATTAACTAAATCAGTAAATTCGCTGCCAATAAAATGAACAAACAACTGGAGTTAATCTGAGATAATTGCTCTTTTTATATGTCAAAGTTGCTTACATGGTGCTTTTCGACGATTCAGTCTGTAGTAAGCAAGAGAGCCGGTGTGTTGGTGAAACTTACAAACGCATCAACACTCAGAGCACTTAATATGTTAACTAATGCCAGCATCCTTTAACAACATGTATAGGTCTAGAGGTCACATATGGCAGTAGTAAATTATCCTCAGCCATGTGTCAGCTAGGTATTGTAACATCAGGTAGCATCTGTTAAACACTTGACATCAACACTGTTACACATAATGCTATTGTTACTCCATTGTTACTTCAGTAAACTGCTAGTTTTAGTGTAATGAGTCTGATGTGATGTTAGCTATCTTCCTGGAAGTTGGACAAATGTAAATTGCTAAACACACCTGCAAGTCCAGCATGAGCTGTTTCTTCATGCCTTTGTTTTTTTCTTTATTGTGCTCCTGACTGGTGTTGATTTGAAGCCATCACTCTGCTCGTTGATGGAAAATGATCACAGCAGGTGATTGTCAATTATGTGATTTTGATAATACATGAAACAGCATTAATACCTTCCATCATAGGCCCTACAAGCAGCACATGATATGCGTATAGGAAGGGGCAGCTCTGACTGCAACCTCCATCAAAAAGCATCTAATATCCATCAGTTCTTCCATTTTTCAAAGCCAGCTAATCCAGGGTCATAGGGAGAAAGAATGTATTCCAGCAGCATTACAGATGAGGCAGGAACTTCTTCTAGATGGGATGCCTGTCAAGGACAGAGCACTTTCCTCCTCACTCACACACACTTGATCGCGTTGGAGCAGCCAAATCACCTTTAATCCTGTATTTCTTTAGGATGTGGCATACAAATTAAAGTCCATAGATAATATGTTAATTCTCAACAGACTCAGAGCCTAAGCCAAAGTTCAAACCAAGTGTCCTGCAGCTAACAGAAAGATGGGCCTACCACTATGTCTCCCTAAGTACCTTATGAAATCATTAAAACGTTTATTAGATAAATGTGGCAGAAATAAATCAACATTTATTAAAATAATACACAATAATACAAAAGCTGCCATTTTCCTGAACTTTAGTCCTGCCTAGGCCCTGCTGTGTAGTTTTCATTTATTTTCAATAAATGTTTCTATCATTATACTATATAAAATATATTTTTCCAGCTGCACGCTATAGAAAAGGAAACAGCCATATTGAGTGCTACTCCATCCAAAATGTGCTATCAGTTCAATAATAACTCCCAAGTGGAGCTTTTTATAGGAGTGCTTTCAGTCAAAGGTATGAGGTAGATCCTTTGCAAAGACTTTCACTTTGAGCAAAATCATTCTTGGCAGTCTTCAGAGGATTTTCCTGTTATGTGCTATTTTCAAGTATTATGAAACCTGCCATCTTGACTGTGAACTCACAACTGCAGAAAAGTATTGTGTACCACATGTTACTCACATTTGGAAGCTTTTAATATGCACACCTAACGACACCTACCCACTCATCTTTTGTTAGACAGACTGTAATTTAACGGAACCAGAATTAGCAATTCATAGCATTTTCAAAATAATGAGTTCAGTTCACGGCTGGTGTCAGTGGATCTTTGCACTTGTACTGCATATTCAGGAAATGCCGGCTGACAAAAGAGAGCTTTGACAACCTGGGACCTGAGACTGAATTAGCAGTGACATGTGGGTTTATGTGTTTTCTGGGTGCCATTTGAATGATTGCTCCCTCCATGCCTTACAGTAAAGTGAGGTCACACACAAGCTTCATATTTTCTTCAAGTGTCTGTGCTGGACACAGAAAAGCATTTCAACCTATTAGCCAAAATCCTTTAGCCCACCAAACCTGCTGGGTTAGGTACTAGTAGTAGTAGTACTTGGAAGAAGGAGTATAGTCAAGTGTACAGCAATAATTCTTACTTGCATGTCCAACCAACATGTTACATGTCACTACACTCCAGTGCCCACAGAGACATGAATGTATTAAATTTCATAACTTCATTTGAACAGATATGTAACAGATTTTAAAAACAGGGCGTTGTAGTTTAATAAATGTGGTATGTGGTGCATTTCCTTAGTCAATAAGCACTAAAATTCAAACTAAACTGAGCAGCTTGGACTTTTGCTTACTGATTGTGAATCAGTCCTGCCACATTGTGGTACCCATTAGGACAAATGTAATCTATGAGCCCCGAAGAAGTAACATTCTCATTCTGGGACATTTTATTAGTGCTATAATAAAATCATTGAGTTTAGTTTTTTTAGCCCACCTACCACAAAGAGCTTATTGAAAGGCAAAGTGCATCTGTCAGTGGATTTCACAATATGTTGTTCTCCTAAATTGCAATGTACAGAAACTAAAGCTTGTATCAAGCAAGTTGACATTAATGTAATAGCTTAGCTGTCCCACTTTCACATGAAATCATCACTATGTTCAAAATTCAACTTTATGCCTTCATTATTTGTTTCAGAATCCCACAACCTATCTGTAGGAATAACTACCTTCAAGTTTAACCTTTTAAAGTACTTTCTTTATTTTTCAAGTATGAGGGTACATCCTGCTGATAATTCCATATATTTCCTTTTCTCTTTAGTTAGTGTTGATCATGCTGAAGAACTGATTGATGGGTATTTCAAAAAAGGAGAAGAAATGGCACGGTATAATGAAAATTTTACCCACTAAGCAAAATTGGATTTAGTTGCCATAAACAATGAGAGTAAATTGTAAAAAAGAGGACACGGAAATGAAAAAATAAGCAATTGAAACCACATTAATGCCTGAACATTGGTTCTGGATTGTTATCTGATGAATGTGCCTTTTACATCTGAATCATTTCTGTAGGGTTATAGCTTTACAGGATTATCATTGTCATGTGTGCAGAGAACAGTGAACTTCTAGAAGGTGCTAATCAATGTGAAACACGTTGCTGCTTTGCGACCTCATGATTAGTGAGAATATCAGTGGTACTGGTGTAAGCAACAATGTATGGGACGAACACCTAATGTAATGTAATATCTACATTTATATGGCCTTCATTTACTTTGTTTTTAGATGGTGCCTCTGGACAAGCGCCAATGAGTGAGTGCTACAATCACAAACTCACAAAACATTTGGAAACTATGACACTTATACTGTGAGATCAGTTATTTTTAATGTAGAATGATCCCAATAGCATATCTTGTCCACCTTGGAACAATGTTAAGGAACAAGTGAGATACAACCTTGCAGAAGCATTATTGTCTATTGGAGAGTAACTGTACAGGCTACAGCAATTTTTCTTTAGTCCTAAAGGCTAATTTGCCTTTTTTTTATATACACTGTCTCAATCAAGAATTGAATATAATGACACTTGGCCTGTTAGAACTCATATTAGTAGATCCAGCTATCCATCAGTAGTTCTTTCCTCACCTATCAGTCACACATCCAACGTCATACTGATGCAACTCTCTTACACGTCTAATTTATAAAAGACTTTACCTTGGGCCTTGTTATAGAGTGTTATTCTGAAAATGCTAAGATGTACCCCTCATTTCTCAACATATACAACTGCATCATTAGCCCTACAGTATGTGTCCTCCCAGTCTTAACCACTTTGTCAATATGTGAGAGTCTGGGGTCACAACTGTCCCAATAAATTAATGACTCTAAAGTATGATAAGGCCTGAACGCCTCATTCGGAATGCTATTTGAACATCTCTGTGTGTTGCTTATGCCATTTAATCTTTGTGGAAGTCTCAGCCCCCTGTGAAAGTAACGAGTAATTTCATTAAAGAAATCAAAACAGGAGCAGCATTTCTACAGTAGGTGAGGGCAGATAAAAAGGTAAGCAGTCATTCTGAGATTTTAGAGATCATGTAAGTCTTTTTAAAGCAGGTAATAACTGAATGTGAAAACTAAAGGTACTGCGTTTTGGTCATGCTTTATGAGCATCTAAAAATCTATTTTAATTTTTTATTTACTTTTACATTATGGTACTTGTAAAGAAAAGTAGGGTTGTTGTGTTTAGAGTCTGACTGGAAATGAAAGTAGCAGTAACTTAACAATCTGTGAATGTTTTTTTACAGCAAACTACTTCATGTAAAAGTCTGTCAGGTAAATGAATGTAATAAAATGTTGTTTTAAGATGTTAAAATACTGCATACCCATCATCCTTCAGCCTACAGAATTGCATCAGCAGCCCTATACATTCTTCCATACTTGGCCACTATGTCAAACAGTATTTTATTTACTATCCAGTTTTTTGTTTTTTTTTGTAAAAAATAATGGGTTATAATGCTTAAAGTCAACTTGGAAATGTTAGCATGCGCTACCATTTAAACTTGTTAAAGTGCTACCATGCTGTAAAATTTAAGTGGAAGGGTGATAGCCATCTTAAATGACACCACAGTATGAAGAGGAGTATGTCATGTGCTCCACGAAAGCATTTCAAGAGGTTGTCTCAAAAAGGATCATCGGTTATGCACTCCTTTACATGGAATCTTTCATTTTATGTTTATTTCAATCATCTCTACCTCATTCAAGGAACACAAATTATGTACTACCACAGCAGCTCACCTCTGCTTCAGCTTGTTATCGAATCAGAGGCTAAACGCTCGGTCAGTGAGCAAGATTGTTACTACTTTCATTCTGGTGTCTCAGTAGGGTGTAGTGTGTTATGAAATTATGGATCCTAGTGTTAAGTGATGATGAAAACATACTTTAAGGAAGTACTTAAACCTGCTTTAAGGAGCTACTGCCATCGAACTATCCACAAACACAGTGAATATCAAGACAGTACAGTTGGGTACAACAACAAAAAAAGATGGAAATATCAGAAGGCATACGTTTTTGCTTCCACTCATCTCAAAGTAAAACAAGACATTGTTGCAGCAGACTATGGAAGACAAACACCAAGACACTGTAGGATTAGTAACATATTACTTGCTTTGATGAATCTTTGTTTATATTTATTTGTGGTGATGGGATGGTCTAGATAAATCCCTTGAGTCCAAGAATTCATCCTCATAGATGTCAGGCTTATGGTGCTGGTGGGATGATGGTGTGCAGCGTGTATTTGTACCAAAAACTGGGTTCCCTTATACTTGAATGATACAGGATACTGAAATATTATTTTTGTTAGCTGCATCTCTTTATGGCAGCAGCTTACCTAACTGCAAATGTTCTTAATATAACTTTCTTTCACCAATTTAAATTTCAAAGTCAAAAAATGTTTGTGGGTGGTATAATGGTGCAGTGATTAATCCTGTGATGGCAGTGCTGAGGCTCAGATCCCGGCCTGTTAATTCTGTTTGTGAAATTTGCATGTTCTTTCTCTTTCCACACAGACTTTCTGTGGGTATTGCATGCACGGCAGGTGTCTTCTTTAATCTGACCCAGTAGCAGTGAATGTGGGGGTGTGATTGACTGTGATTGTGTTTTAGTAGAGTGGCGTCATGCTGCAAAGAGAGGCTCCAGCTGCCCAAGATTCTGCAATGGAAAAGGTTAGTACAGAAAATGAATGTATGGGTGGCGCCCAAATTTGATTACCCAGGGTATTAAAGACCCCCACCACTCCACCATAATGCAGCCCCTATATCCAAATAGCAGATAATGTATATAAATCAAATTTACATAGAAATGAAAGGGAATGAACTTTTCATACCAGCATGACAGTGGAATCAAATCACAATGTTATATATTAAAAAATGCGGATTCGTAGTTCATATTTTTATTCTTGATACATATATGGAAGCTGAAAATATAATATTAACATTTGTTTGACACATATCTTAAAGTAAAATGAAAATATGAAATTATTATAATAAGAAAATAACAATACACACAAAAATGATTCAGTTAGTATTAACTGTCATTGCTGAGACACATCTAAATAGCCTCTGGTGTAACCAATTGCCCTCGGCCATCATATACAGTAATTGCAATTTGCAGTTAAATTGATTCTGATGTGTTCAAGATAAATACACCTCTTTCTGGGAAGCCCCACACTTGACTATTACAGCTTTAATGAAAAACTATATTTTAAAGGAAAAGATATATATTCAGAATAAATCTGATATAAAGCTAATGAAAAGCACCTGTTTGGAGATGAGAATAGGAAAATGTCCAGGGGTCTGGAAATCCACCAAAGTACTGTAAAGTGTAATATTGAAAATGGTGAAGAAATGTTGTAACTGTCAATTGGTGAAGAGTAGGTTGTCCTCAGAATCTGAACATCTGCCAAGAAAGGGACAATAAAGGTGGGAGGGCCAACCAAGCCTTCCTTTGCAAGCATAAAGCCTTACTTTCTTCCTTAGCTTAACGGCAGAAATTGGGCATATAATAAAAATCATCCAGGTGCTTGAACACGTTTTTGCTTTATGGGAGGGCAGGAAACAGAAACCTGCTGTTGAAAAAGACACTTTTCTTAACTGCTATTTGGCACAAAGTATATACTGTAGGTAGATATAAACCAAATGGAAGAAATCTTATGGCCTGGTGGGACCAAAATTTACAGTTCTGACCTTCACATTAAGAACTTTGCTTGGCATAAATGTAATACCATACATCATCCAAAGAACACCTTTTTTTAACAAAACACATGGTTCTCTGCTCAAGGGCCTAGATGATTTGTGAAGATGCAAGGGAAAGTACTTAGAAATCCTTGAGGAAAACCAGCTGCTCTCTGCAAAAAAAAACCCAAGCCTTTCGAGGGGCTTTTTAAACGTAATGTAGTTGTTGTAAATTATCTGGTAGTGGATCTCTACTCTAAATAGCTTGTTCTATCTCATCCACCAGATGGTCAATTGGATTGAGATCTGGTGACTGTGGAGGCCTCTGAACTAAGATGAATTTACTGTCATGTTCCTGGAATCATTCCAGGATTTTCCTAACCTTGTGCCATCATGCATTATCCTATTGAAAAAAAAAACAAACTTATTCACAGATGGGCACACTGCTGCCATAAAAGGATTTAGCATACTGGCAACAACGTTCAGATTTCCAGTGGCATTCAAACATTGTTGTACTCTTACCAAAAAATCTAATGAGTGATTCTCCAGACCATGATATTTTCAAAATCTGCCAATGTCCGTGTTCTCTTGTTTTTTAATGACAAGGGTAAAATATAAGATGTGCCTACAATTGCCATACTCTGTCCAAGGTAATGTATGATGATGAGCTGTGTATTCTGAAATGCCTCTTTCTGCACCACTGTAGTGCTTGGCTAAATGACTATGGCCTGCCTGTTGGTTATTCCGCACTAGCCAGGCCTACTTTCTTTGGCTAATTCAGGTGACAGCCATAATATCACTGACAGTGTTGTGTTTGTTATACACTCAAGCTGACATGTCTACCGCCCACTGCTGTGCTCTGTTAAATGTCCCTTTAATGTATAGTCGTGCCCATTCTCCCTTTGAATGGAACATATACAACGTGTCTACCTGCATTAAATAGCATTGTCTACTTATAAGATTATGTTGCCAGTTGTCAGTTATGCAAGAAGAACCAGATGAACCTAATAAAAGTGACAAATCCCTATGCTGTTTAACTTCTCATGAATGGCAAAATTGACACCAGATTTTGAGGGCACTAACATTAATTTGACCAAATATCGATGCTGCTGCACATAAGCAACAAAAATAATCACAACTCAACATTCCAGAACAGCTTTTACTCATGACAAGCTTATTGTTGCTTCCTTTGTATAGTTTTTAAAGAATATACTAGCAGAAATCACATAAATGCTAGAAAGTTTAGACACGTGGAATTAATTACCAACTAGTGTGGTATCTTGACTTATGATATTTTGGCCAACCTGGGTGTATAGAACGGCAAATGAAATGGAAATCCCTGCAGTACTCAAATGAGGTCAGCGTCGCAAAAGACAAAGACGTCTTATTGAGTTCAATGGATCTGACGCAGAAGCAGATGATCAAGAATCCCCAGATCCAGTAAAAGTAAAATTCAGAAGAGGCACGTTTCACGTTATGTTGGATTCCTTAATTTCAGAACTGTCCGGGCATTTTGCATGCCTAAACAACATATGTTGCCTTTTTCGTCACATTTTAAACTTTAGGAGCATGAGCTCGGTGGAGAGCTCAGCCTCTTGTGTAAATTTAGATGCAAAATATTCAAAGGATCTGTCACATCATTTGAAAGATGAGGTGATTCATGTCAAGAACGTGTATGACGCAAATGTTAAAGTCCGGAGGTGGGCACTGTGATTGTTGATATCATATCATGAGATACACATACAGAAATAAAAACGTTGCAAAAAGATACGTCGACTCTGCTAGTAATTTTAATTCAGAGCTACCAGACCTTCCACACATCATGAGACACAGTATGCAATACAATATTATATAAATTTAATTACGGTTGTGCAAAGTTTTAATGTGATTGACATTAAGCTTGAGTGTAGCATAGGTACATCACTCGATCAGCTAGGGGAGGCACAATTTCTGTAGTATGGAGCCAGGAGGTCCAGTTGCTCACTTTTTGGCCTGTTCTCGCCTGTTTGTTCTAATGTGCCTACATAATATTTTGTACATGAAGTAACAAAGGAATAATTTCCAAAATGTATTTTAAAAAATAAACCTCTGAGGAAAGAATGCTTAATGCATGAGTGCATGCTTCACCCACTATATAAAGATATACTTTCACATTCATAACTCTATCCTGGTCAAACCAATTCAGATTTATGGGAAGTCAGACCTTACTCTGGCAGCACCAAAGCAGGAATCAGTCTATAGTACTTGTAACTACAGACTCTAAAGAGGTGCAGTATGAAGTCATCAGTCAAAGTAACTCCAATGTCTTCTTGTTGTGTATAAAAAAATAAGATTATAAGGAGAAACACTTGGGGAGAATGTGTAAACTCAGGGATCGCAAAACAGCAATGCTAACCACTGGACGACCAAGGATAAGTACTACAAGCTAATGCATCACATTCTGAAGTGCATAATGATATAGGGAGTATCTTACCCAATGTTAATATTCTCTTGCATTTTTTATTAAAAGAAACCACCTTCTGTATGCAAGTGTAGTTATTTGTTGTTTTGTACTACCCAATAAAATCATTCTGAGGTCAAGCTTGTTAGGATGAAAGGCACTGCAGGTGACCCACAAAATCTCTTCAGCTGTGCGTACTGGTTGCCTCTGATTTACTGACTGCCTAAGACAGGTGCAATATGTGCAAATATGTGCAAATGCAAATCAGCTTCCACTGGCTGGCAATTAACCCATAAATACAAACCTGGAACAGGACCAAATCAGGAATTACAGTATATTCCATCTGACAGTGCTTCTAACCTATTCGTCCTCATCCTGTGTTATAATCCCCAGACACTGGTTTTATAATTTTCTCAGCTTTTTAAAATATATTTTATTTCATGTCTCAATTTGAAATAATGTGTGCACAGCATTAAGGAATATTTAAACATATCTGGTTTGCATTCTGAGTGTTTTGCTATAAATAAGTTAAAGGAAGAAAAAAATCAGTAGACCACAATATTGGATTTCCTATTTGAAGAATTATCTTTATTTTAAAATGCTAAAAAATCAAGTACTGATGCAAATAAAAACCTATAGGATCCAACTGTTGCCAAGAAAAAAATACATTATAGCACCTTGTAACAATGATGGCTGCAAAGCCATCCATGGCATCCATATTTTTTGATAGGCTTTTAGAATGACATAATGGTTAGTACTATTGCCTCCTATCTTGACATTTCTTTGTTCAAACCTCAGCTTGGTCACTGTATATCCTTCCCAAGGTAATCCTTTCCTACCAAATGTTATGCTGGTTAGTTTGACTGACAACCCAGATTCTCCTGGTGTGAGTATATGCAAAAATCTAATCTATGATAGAATGGCAACCCATCCAAGATTGATTTATGAGTTGTACCCTTAGCTGTGAAATACATCCATCCATCCATCCATTATCCATCCATCCATCCATTAGCCATCCCGCTATATCCTTACTACAGGGTCACGGGGGTCTGCTGAAGCCAATCCCAGCCAACACAGGGCACAAGGCAGGAAACAAACTCCAGGCAGGGCGCCAGCCCACTGCAGGGCACTCACACCAAGCACACACTAGGGACAATTTAGACTCGCCAATGCACCTAACCTGCATGTCTTTGGACTATGGGAGGAAACCGGAGTACCCAGAGGAAACATGAAATACATGAACAGAAGAAATAGATGAATTATTATATTTGAATATATTGTGCATTAGATGGGGACTGGTACTCCATTCAGAGTTGGTTTCTGAATTGTACCCAATGCTGCTCCCACTGCAACACTGGATTGGATTAAGCAGGTTTGAGGGTGCTACAGTATATTCTGTTACATGTGAGTGTATTCAAGTTATTAACTTAACAAAATGTTCCTCAGTTCAGTTCTGGTTACTTATTTGAGAAAATATCATTTACTACCATGTTCATCTCACATAGTCTTGTACCTTTTGTACATGCATACAAACACAAACAGATGATAGAAAGTGTGAGAATCCATGTCTCTTGAGGTCATTAAATAACAGACACACATTCCAGTCCATCCTATCAGGGTTGGCTGACCCACATTCTGTCTGCTGAATGATCTCCTCTTTGTCTCATGACATACCTCATCTTCTTTCTCCATCACTGTTCCAACACCAGACTATTGAGTCATTATCTATTGTCCTTGTCTATTTTCTCCTCTCAAGACTATTTTTGAAGGGTAGTGTTCAGTTTTTATTACATTATACCTTTGGAATAGGTAACTATACTACTATTATTGAGTAAAGCTTACTCCAGATAAGGAGACCCCCCTCTATGCCATTCACTTCATTACTTAGCAGTTGCAGGCTTCAAACATTTACACACCAAAAAGATATACAGCTCAGAGGCTTCATTGGTCCTTCATCTCTAACTGTTGCTATGCCATCATCACAGCCTACTGGTCTTTTTATAGACACCCCTTTATATGAAAGCTTGTCCGCCTGAACATGCAGTGACTTAAAAAAGTCCTAGTTTCCCACCTGCATTTGTGCCATGGAAATATTGATAATTAAGGTCACATTTTACCTTAATATGGCAAGCTGTGCATTGACACCCTACCAACACAAAACAGCAAATTAATAATTCTTTGCATTTATATAGCGCTTTTCTCACTACTCAAATCGCTCAGCAATTGCAGGTTAAGAGCCTTGCTCAATGGCCCAAGAGAGCAGAGTCCCTGTTGGCATTTATGGGATTCGATCTGGCAACCTTCCGATTGCCAATGCAGATCCCTAGCCTCACTCATTAAAAAGGTAAGGATGACCCTCGTCTTCATTTTATACCACAAAAAGATGAAGTCCAGACTACTGCAACCATCATTTCACCTGACTGATGGCATCCATTTAGCCTGGCTTTCTTTGGAGTAGATTGATTCCTAGAGTTCCCATTAATATATTCCTTAAAGGTATCTCAGTTGGCTGAACTACACTCATCCATTCCTCCACCACTTCTACACTCAGTGTCTAGAAAACTAATCTCTGGTCTTAGTTGCAATTTTATAACATTAAACATTAGCAGATACCAATCAAAAATAATAGGCCAAAATCAAATCAATAATACGTTCTTCTTTGCTGGGACATTGTTCTTCTTATCTGAGCATTAGACTTCTGACGTGATGGACTGTGACCCTATACTCAGTTTATTCCATGTCTTATCAGGATGGCAATGCATAGATAATTAGGAAGCCACCATCTGCTGGGTACTGTTCTTTGGAACCTTTGTTAACCTTCATCTATCCTGTAATGTTAAACTCTTTGAACCACCATGCCAATCCTTAGTTCCCATTAAACACAGTTATCATTATGAAAAAAAACAAGAAAATAATTTTTGTATTTTCTTTTTTTTGCATTCAATAATCTTCACATACAATAAGGGATTAATTTGACGTCAGTGTTACTGCTTTGAAGCTTTAACACTCCTGTTACACACTTTATGAAAACCATTAAAATTTTGCCCTTCAACATCACCATATGAAATATTTAAATGTTATGGTTTGATATTAATTTCCATTTTTTATTTATTGTTAGTGTTGTATCACTATTACTAAAATATGGGAATCATATAAGTGAGAATTTAACTGTACTGCTGTATGTGCACATGACAATAAACCTGAACTTGAACTTGAATTTGAACTTAATCCAAATTAGTATTTAGGATGAACAAAGGCAGCTCTGTGTGTTGGGACTCACCGAAATTGGGTGGTAATTTCTATTGTTTTGCGATTCAAATTTTAATCTTGAATCCACAGACTGAGTGTGGAATTAGGGAAACTAGAAAAACTGTTACTATATGCAAAGAATTGCCAGAAAGAGCTTTTAAATAGAAGCATTTTTGGAATAAAATCCATCAGCCACTGTGGATCTCTAGGTATTGACTTAATTCATTCATCTATCGATTTTCTGAAAACACCTTTTTTACCTGCAGGGTCAAAAAAAACAGAATATTTTGGCAGCATGTTGGGATGCCAAACCAGACCATCAAAGGATAATTCTAACACACACGCACATATATATATATATATATATATATATATATATATATATATATATATATATATATATATATATATATATATATATATATATATATATATATTTATTTATTTATATTTATATATATATATATATATATATACCTATGAATTCCCAGAATCTCCTTTTTCAAAATTTCTGTTGTGGAGCTTATCTTAACAGCTTTGGGCAGAAGGAAGGAACCTGCCCTGGATATGAAACCTGTACTCAGAAGGACACTTTCCTTGATACACCCATTCTTGCTTATATGGGGCCATTTTATAACTGCCTTTCTTTTGCACAGTATTCTCAAACATATTGGGCCAATTCAGTGACAACAATTAGCCTATCATAGGCTTTGATATTAGCCTATTTACTTTAGTGAGAGATGAAATCAGAGGACTGGGATAAAAACCAGAGGAAAGACAGAGGGAGAATGTACATATTCCAAAAAGTCCACAGCCTCTGTCTCAGATAAGCAGGAATATATCACTCTTGCAAGCGAACTATGATTCTTAGCGCAATGAGAGAAGTCACAAAATCAACCAGAATGTTCAAGCAAATTATAGAAAAAAACCCTATCTAGCTCCGTTAAGTAGTTCTCTCATGAAAGCGGACAGACATTGAGACAGACATATAGACAGACATTGGATTTTATATAGATAAAGATAAGTCATGAGGATGTGACGCTCCATACACCGGCACCTCTGCACATGCTACAACTCTGGGCATCTGTACCATACCCGAAAGGACCATGGTGAAAAGTGTGCAGTGATAACAATACACAAAGCATTTTGGTGGCAGCGTTGGGATACAAGCTGAATTATTGATTTTTGATTACATCTATTGGCAGCGTCTTCTTTTGCTGCAAGGCCCTTTTAAGGGATAAGCTGTGGAGATGTTGTTTTACAGTGATGTACTGGGGCTCAGGGTATAATAAGAAGACCTGCCTGGATTTTAACCTTGTTTTTATGGACATTATTTATTTATTTATTTATGGAAGAGTACTGCACTATTTGACACCTTGTTGTTTTTAATAAAAGTGCTTAATCACCTTAATTACACCTACCTCTTGCTGACTGTGTGTGTCCTTATTTGCCCGGTTCATCCTCAGACATGTTATTGATGGTTCTGGGTTCAACCTGCCAGGGACTGTGGAGCCAACTAGAACTATTACAGAGGATATAAATGCTACAAAGATAACAACTCTGAGTATTAGTACCAGGGTGTCAGGAACTATGACTTAATAACTTAATTCAAATTATATATACAAGCTGAAAATGTGTAAAGATCACTAATAAAATCCACACTGTTGGTGAACAATGGAAAAAAGAGACTAGTAAAGAAGTCTACTAGTATCACAGTAGTGGAAGATTTCGGTGCCAGAAAAGTGCAAGAGAATTCATGTTGTATTTATAAAACATTGTTTTCTTACATTTATTGCAAAAATGATTTAACTCCTTTACGCTTAAGCTGATCTTTTGCAAAGTGTATTGGCAAGTAAAATGGTATACGTATGGGTTCAAGGCCTCTTAGTGTCAGAATATCCTTTAATCATCACAATCACTGCCTTAGACAAGTTTTATACCATTAAATTTATTTTGTTTATTTCTATGTAAAACATCAGTCTAGCTTAAAGGAATGAACAGCATAGAATCTGCTTTGCTGAGCTGAACTGGAATCTAGCTGGTCATACATGGGGACCTTCCCTAGCTGGGGTGCCATTCCACCAGAGAGCAAAACATGCACCAACGCTCACTCATGTAGGACCAATAAAGAATTGCTAATTAGCCTACACTTTGAATTATGAGAGGGAAAACTGCACCGACATGAGAACAGGTACACTTCAGTGAGTTACATGGCAAATGTGCTAGCCACCACACCAATGGGCCACCCAAAAGCACAAATTCTCATCTATAAGATAAGAAAACATGCAAACACGTGACAAACTCAAAACATATCAAAGGCTTCCAAGGTAAAATAGTGATGCTTTTTAGCTTATGCATAGACTATAAGCCTGCATGACTTTTTCCTGAGGCATCAACACACCACTTATAAAAGGAAGAGAGCAAAATAATAAAGCAATGAAATATCAAAACGCTTTGTTTAAGTGGTACTGTATGTGCCTGCAGAATACTGATCGCCCCGACTGTTTATCAAGATATGGCAACAGAACTGAATTAAGCTGCACTCGACCTAATAAATCTTCACCTGAGAACCGAACACCTAATAAATCTTCACCTGTGAACTTCTTTTAAACATAAAGCAAGTGAAACTTATTGTTTTCCAACTGGGATTTACCCTCCTGTCCATTTTATGACTTCTATTTTTCCTAATTAAAAGGGTTGTAAACAGCTGGTGGTAGCATTCCTTCAAAGGAAAAGCCTTTATATGACAAAGTATGGAAACACAAGACTTTCAAGCAGAGAGTCAGTAGAACGAACATAACACAAGCACCCCACAAGATGATGGGCTGAGCTCCCTTCTCTATTCCTTGCTCACTTTTGTCCATGTTACCAGACATACAGTAGCTTCAACTCTATAATTAAATTAATTTTACTGATGACACCACTGTTCTTGGCCTGATCACCAATAGTGATGACATAACTTACAGAGAAAAGGTCAACCTTCTAACTCAGTGGTGCCAGGATAACAATCTTACCTTTAATGCCAGCAAAACCAAGCCATTGACTAAGAAAGCAGAAGGCAGACCACACTGATATCTAAATTGGATGGAATGCTGTTGAAAACATAAGAAGCTTTTAATTTCTTGGAGCGTTTATCATTGATGACATGGGTACAACACATTTCATCTCTTGTCAAGACAGCTCACCAGTGCCTTCTACTTTCTTAGACATCTGAGGGCATCAGACATTTGCTCATCTGTTCTCACAAACTTCTACAGGTATGCAGTGGAGGCCATCCTGACTGGCTGCATCACTTCCTACAGAGCACCTGCTTGACACAATATCATAAAGCACTGCAGAAGTTGATGAAGGTGGCACAAACTATTACCAGCACCCAGCTGTCTTATATTCAGGGAATACATAACACTCACTGCATTAAATGTCAAACAGCATTACAATGACATTAACCATCCTACACAGTCACCTTTTGCACTACTATTGACAAAAAGTACAGGGGCCACTGTCACTTACAACAGCAGATTTTGGGACAGTTTCCCTAGTTTTAAGGCTGCTGAATTGTCTCTCTATTATATAAAAAAATCTTGGGATGACATTTTTTTCCAGCGACTAGACATGATCTTTTGAAGAGAGACAGAGAGACACTTTTGAAGAGAGACAGAGAGACACTTTCACATCCCGTGAGACAGGCATATCACATCATGCTGACAACCTTTGTAAGCAAGTCCCATGATACACATGAAGGGCAGGTTAGAGTTAATGGAAGTAGGAACATTCGAAAGTCTCAAAAAAATGAGTGAAAAGATCAGATTAGCATAAACAAATGGAAAATATTACTCTGTGAAATCAAAGAAAGAGCGTATAGTGTTTGAGAACAAAAGGACAGGTACTGTACAGGCTTTTAAACGTTTGAAGTGCCACCCAAAATACCAATCAAGCGGAATGAAAGCAGCAGCAAGCCAGCAGCTGATTGAGCAAAGAGGAGTTAAAAAATGTATTTGTTTCTCATTGTATCACTGTTTAATAGGGGTTTCGGTGGAGCGGCCGCATCTCCTTGGATTGTGTTCAGCCCCCCTCTTCACAATGGTGCGTAACGTTGGTGGGGGGGAGGGAAGGGGCAGGCGAGTGAAGTGTAGATCATGCGGCAAAGCAGCAGCAGTAGGGCAATAGCTGATCGAGCAGAGAGGAGTTAAAAAAAAATTATTTGTATCCCATTGTATCACTGTTTAAGCATGGTTTCGGAGTAGTGGACACGTCTCCTTGGGATGCGTTCAGCCCCCCTCTTCACAATGGTGCAAAGTGCAGGCGGGGGGGTGGAGGGTTTGATGAGCGAAGCCCCATAGTAAATCACCAAAAATAAAAAATTGTAACATAAGGAAAAGTGTCTATAAATGTATAATACTTGCATAAACACACTGCATATGATTGTATATAATTATATTGCAGTAGCCAGCATATCACCCTAAAGAGAGGCAGGGCTGGAGGAGTGATTGACAGCAAAGTGTTCACTATCAATGAATACTGGCAAATGTTCAAATGGTGTGCTGAGTTCTGCATGTTAGGAGTTCCTGGAACTTTCTCTTTGCACCTTACAGATCCAGGAAGTCCTGAGAAGGCGGGTGGAGACTCCCTGAACATTATAAATACAGCCTTGCTGACAGTAACAAAGGAGGATGGAGAAGAGCACGGCACGCAATGCTAGATGATGATTGGGGGCAATAAAGAAGTGGAATACCCTGTCTAGTTTAAGTGACTGTCACTTTTATGGGACCTTTCCCATGGCTTTAACAGTGGAATTTGATTCTGCTAGAAACTTGACTGTGAATCATTTGTTCTTAAAATAAATATCCCCATTATCGGGCTTAACTCTCAGTTGGTATGTGCCTCTGTCTTTCCATCTCGGTGCTTATTACAGTACATATTAATGTTCCATGGTAATTATACATTTCATTTATTTATTTTTGGAGTCGCTGGAGGGGGTGCTAGAGAGCATACCTTCTGGGGACTCCCTCTTTCTTTTGGGAGACTTCATTGCTCACATGGGCAATGACAGTGATACCTGGAAGGGCGTGATTGGGAGGAATGGCCCCCCCCGATCTGAACCCAAGTTGTGTTTTGTTATTGGACTTCTGTGCTCGTCATGGGGCGGAGCTGTCAACTGATCACCACCTGGTGTTTGAGTCGGCTTTGATGGTGGGGGAGGATGCTGGTCAGGCCTGGTAGGCCCAAACGTGTTGTGATGGTCTGCTGGGAACCTCTGGCAGTCCCCTGTCAGAAGTAGCTTCAACTCCCACCTCTGGCAGAACTTCAACCACGTTCTGAGGCAGGTGGGGGACATTGAGTCCGAATGGGCCATGTTCAGTGCCTCTATTGTTGAGGCAGCTGTCCGGAGCTGCGGCCGTAAGGTGGTCGGTGCCTGTTGTGGCGGCAATCCCCAAACCCGTTGGTGGACACCGGCAGTGAGGGATACCGTCAAGCTGAAGAAGGAGTCCTACAGGACCCTTTTGTCCTGTGGGACTCTGGAGGCAGCTGATAGGTAACGGCAGGCCAAGCAAAATGCGGCTTCGGTGGTTGCTGAGGCAAAAACTCGGGCGTGGGAGGAGTTTGGGGAGGCCATGGAGAATGACTTTCGGATGGCTTCGAGGAGATTCTGGTCCACCATCCGGTGTCTCAGGAGGGGGAAGCAGTGCAGTGTTAACACTGTATATGGTGGTGATGGTGCGCTGCTGACCTCGACTTGTGACGTTGTGGGTCTGTGGGGGGAGTACTTCAAAGACCTCCTCAATCCCATTAGCATGCCTTCCAATGAGGAAGCAGAGCCTGGGGACTCGGAGGTGAGCTCCCCCATCTCTGGGACTGAGGTCACCAAGGTGGTCAAAGAACTCCTTGGTGGCAGGGCCCCGGGGGTGGATGAGATAGGCCCGGAGTTTCTCAAGGCTCTGGATGTTGTTGGACTGTCTTGGTTGACACCCCTCTGCAACATCGTATGGATATCAGGGACAGTGCCTCTGGATTGGCAGACTGGGGTGGTGGTTCCCCTCTTTAGGAAGGGGGACCAGAGGGTGTGTTCCAACTACAGAGGGATCACACTCCTCAGCTTCCCTGGAAAAGTCTATTTGGGGGTTCTGGAGAGGAGGGTCCATCAGATAGTCGGACCTCGGATTCAGGAGGAACAGTCCTGGTCGCGGAACAGTGGACTAGCTCTACACCCTTAGCAGGGCTCTGGAGGGTGCATGGAAGTTTGCCCAACCAGTCTACATGTGTTTTGTGGACTCAGAAAAGGCATTCGACCGTGTCCCTTGGCGAATCTCGTGGAGGGTACCCCAAGTGTATGGGGTACCGGACCCCCTGATAAGAGCTGTTCAGTCCCTGTACGATCGGTGTCAGAGCTTGGTCCACATTGCCGGCAGTAAGTCGAACCCATTTCAAGTTTACGAACAGAATTTCTAGGTGTAGCCAGGGCGTTGAGGGCGTCTGGTTTGGTGGGCTTAGGATTGGGTCACTGCTTTTTGCAGATGATGTTGTCCTGTTTCCTTCATCAGGCTGTGATCTTCAGCACTCTCTGGATCGGTTTGTAGCTGAGTGTGAAGCGGCTGGGATGGGAATCAGCACCTCCAAATCCGAGACCATGGTCGTCAGCTGGAAAAGGATGGAGTGCACTCTCAGGGTTAGGAGCAAGCGAGTTCAAGTATCCCGGGGTCTTGTTCATGAGTGAGGGAAGAATGGAGAATGAGATTGACAGGCGGATCGGTGCAGTGTCCACAGTGATGCGGCCTCTGCATCGGTCTGTCGTGGTGGAAAAGGAGCTGAGCCGTAAAGCAAAGCTCTCAAATTACCATTTGATCTATGTTCCTACCCTCACCTATGGTCATGAGCTGTGGGTAGTGACCAAAAGAACAAAATCGCAAATACAAGCGGCTGAAATGAGTTTCCTCCGCAGGGTGTCTGGGCTTTCCCTTAAAGATAGGGTGCAAAGTTCAGTCATCAGGGAGAGGCTCAGAGTATAGCCGCTGCTCCTCCGCATTAAGAGGAGTCAGGTGAGGTGGCTCGAGCATCTGATCAGGATGCATCCTGGACGCCTCCCTAGTGAGGTGTTCCGGGCACGTCTAACCAGGAGGAGGCCCCGGGGAAGACCCAGGACACGCTGGAGGGACTATGTCTCTCGGCTGGCCTTAAAACACCTCAGGATTCCCCCAGAACAGCTAGAAGAAGAGGCCGAGGACAGGGAAGTCTGGGTATTTCTGCTCAAGCTGCTGCGGTCGTGACCCGATCTCAGATAAGCAGAAGAGGATGGATGGATGGATGGATGGATGGATGGATATTGTATTTTTGACAACAATTCATGCAACTATGTGCACAACAATAAATCTGACTTGGCTTCATAACATTGTCAAAAATACTAAATCAAATATGATGCCAGTGCGGTGGGTGGGTGTAGACTTACAAATACATATTTTCCACAAAGCATGAACGCGTGGCATGGCCAGACAATTGTATGGCCCACTCTTGTACACAGCCACACCATCCAAATTTAAAATTGCCAATCAACCTGGCTTATCCATCATTTTTTATGAGTGTTAGAGAAAGTAGAGAACCTAGAGAACAACATACCTAAGCACGGTGAGAACATGTAATATCTACTCAGACAACTAGGCACACCACTCAAATCTAGAAAACTAGAATTATGAAGCAGCATCACTTACTTGTAAGAACTGTTTTCATTCAACATTGCTCCTAATGATAAGCAATGGAACTGCAAACAGCCTTCCTGAGATCTTATACAACTTCCTGGTTAAAATAATTAGGTGAAGGATGATAGATGTGAAAAATTGCAAATATGAACAGGATAAAAAATGTGCAGCTTATGTTTTAACAGAGTTATGATGTAAAGAGGGTTACATTAAAGAAAAATTGAAAATAAATACCGCAAAACAAATGTAACCAGCAGCTTTGGTGTGCCATCCCTAATGAACATGATACATATTAAGTATTACATACCAAATGACTGGACAAACACAGTATGATAATCTGTATATTGTATGTGTATGTTACTTTATGTGCTGTGACACTGATATTATTCACAGATATACAACATTTAATATGCACTAGATGATATTTTGCATGCAATGTACTGTATATAGTGTGTAGTTACTTGACAAAATACAAGCACTTTATCTAGAAGTTACTTTGATTTATCAGAATCAACATAAAGAAACTCTAATTTATGAGCATGTTCATTAACTCGTTGATTTTTATTTCACTTCTTTACTTTCAATTTTATTTTTGATTAGCTTCAAAGATCTGCAAAATGGGCTTCTTCAGCTGTTTAGCTATTCCTGCTTTAAAGTGTAATTTCTGCATTGTGGTTTTATTTGCTTGCTATTAGCATATTTAAAGGCCTTATACCCAAGAATTGAGTTCAGAAAGCAAAACTAATAGGCATTCATTTTATGTACATTTACCTATTACAGATTTCTGTTGTCTTGAATACAGTATGTTAGATATTGTTGTTATTTGAAACATTTAAGCATGAAATCAAAATGCTCAGCACTGCAAAGGTGCTGTCTTGTATGTCGAGAAACAGTTACAAGGACCATTCTCCATTGTGTTTTTATGTTTGCCTTGCACTGTTTTCAATAAGGACACTTCAATCAGCCCTAAGGGTGCATCCTACCATTGTGAAAGGTATTAATCCCCAAGGGTAACGAAAGCCGGCACTTTGTGGTGGTGGAATAATGTTGCAGAGGCATTAAGAATTGATGTTAAAGCACTGTATGTTATACACATTTTCGATTGCCCTTAGGGCACTTGAAGCAAGTACCTCTACTGTACCAGTTCTATAGGACTTTGACTTGGTAGGGGGAAATGAATGAGAAACTATATATTTAGGCTATTCTTTTGTATGGACCACTTTAGTTACTGGCAGACATGATATTGGAAGGGTAGTGGAGTGGCTTGAGCTGATGCTTTACTGATCCAGGAATATGGAGTTTGCATTTTCTTACTGTGTCTGGTTAGGTTAATTGTTGACTGTAAACTGGTGACACATACTGTATGTAAATGCAGGTTTGAGCATTAATGTGCTTTCGATGAACTGGTGGTCCATCTAGGGCTGCACCTGGTGCTTCCTGTGATTCCACACTGAATAAGTGGGTCACCAAATGAAACAGTGCTTTAGTGAAGAATAACAATATAGTGGGACAGATTGCTCCATGCAGTTCCACTGCTTTCTTATAGAATTCATCCTTGCTAATTTGGTGTACTGTAACACTTCTAGATAGGTGAAGAACAGCTTTTTTTTTTTGAACCCTCACTGTGTCTATTTGTATCACCTGCTGGGTTCCAGATTTGTGATTTGCATGTTGCTTTGTGCAGAAACATTATGTACAATATAATCTTATAACCTGAATGTATAGCGGCCGAGTTTCAGCAAAAGCAGGTGATGGTTCTACACTTTGGATGATAGAATGGTGAAGCTGCACCAGTGGTCTTTTTCCTGATTTAATGGCCATTCTTGTTAGCTTTACATTAAAAATAAATCCACTTTTGATTTAGAGGCTCAGGCAAAAATAAAAATTGAGGCCATGCAAAAAAATGAACATACATATTATTGACTATATAAAAATGGCCAAGACAAAAAATAAGAATAGCTTGTTTGTCCTGCATTTACTTCAAGTAAGCCAACTTTTCACATTAGAAGGTCACGGCAGGATGGACCTGGTCTTAGTAGCATTAGGCCCAGTGTAGGCAGCAAATCCAAATGATAAGAAAAAGTCACACACATACACCTTAAAGCTTAAAATATAATTTAGAGTCACCAGTTCACCTATCTATATGAAAGAAACCAGTGATGAGTGAAATAGGCAAATTTCAGTTCTTACATACTTTCATGAAACTGACACAAAAACTCATTTTGCAGACAATTTCAACATTGTGAAATGAAAAGTTCACTAAAAAGATTTTTCTGGGCATTTTAATGTTTTTTTAGAGTTGAAAACAAAGAATACTGCCCCCTAAAACCTCATTCACACTTCAGGATTTGTCACTGTTCTTTTCTGTAGATGTATGATGCAAGTAATTCCTTGCACACCAGTAAAAGCATTTCTATGTATACCTCTTATTTTCGTCACTGAAACGTGTAGTTTTTAAAAGTGTGACATATTGTATTTTTTCACACAAAGAAACATGAAATGGCGCCATTGTGAACATTACCGTGTTTTCTTCAAAGTAAGGTCACACCACTCAGGAAGTTGCTTGCCACGCCATTACCTAGTGGCCTCCGTTTCCTCTTTCTTGATTCCTGTAGATTGAGGTTGAGGTTGTAAATATACACTCTTGCTATGGAGTCTCAAGTTTCTTTTCTGTCTCTGATGCATCTTTAGGATGGCAATTTCCAAGATTGTCATCATAATTGGCAAAGTGGGGATTGTACTACCAGAACACATCTGGCAGCAAAACAAAACATCTACACAAAACAGCAAATGTTTCTTTTGCTAGAGATCTTCATTTAAATACTAAATCACAGGCAGGTACATGCAAAATGAATGCATGTAAGCACTTCTAGAAGGGTACTAAATGGCTTTCTTCTTGTGTCATCGACATGATTTTGCTGCAAGCGTAGTGCAGTTTGTTTCTCAAGTTTTTCTTCAGACCTAAACATAGCATTTCACTGTGAAATTAACTTTGATTACTAGTTAAAGAAAACCCATGTGGACACAGGTAGATATCCACAAATCGACCAGAACAGAACCATAGGTCACTGGACATGATTGGGAGCTTCATTATGTATTGTGCCACCATAAGATAAGTTGTTCCTGCTAGGTACCTTCCTTGTTCATGGCCAATTCTTGCTGAAATTTAAGTAGGCTTTCATTTTGGCATTTTTGCTACACTGCTATGTTCTACATTTTATCCATCCATTTTATAATTTTGCCTGTCCAGTGCAGGTTCACGAAGAAGGTGGAGTCTTTCCAGGCAAGCAACAGGCACAACGCAGAATCAAACTCTGGACAAGGTGCCAGCTCATCGCAGGGTGATCACAGACATATACACTACATACTGGGTTCAATTTAGCATTGCTAATCCACCTAACCTGCATGTCTTTGGACCGTAGGAACCTCAGGAAACCCACAAGGATACAGGAAGAACATACCAATTCCAGGCAGGTGGCACCTGGGACTAGGAACCAGGTCTCCTTGTTGCAAGGCAGCAGTGCTACTATTACTCCACTGTGCCAACCTTCTGCATTTCATCTGCAGCCTTCATCAGCCTTTACTTCATTTTAGCAATCACTGTGTATGTCAAACAATAGTATTGCATATTTCAGTTTTGTTATCTATTTATATAACAAAAGAGAAAACTGAACTGATCTTGCCATATTGCTTTCACTAACACCAAAGGTGAACAATAAACCGTGCTTTTTAGAGTAAATAACTTAACTTCCTATTATAACGACTTAACAGACAGCATACTGTGTAATAGCCTAAAAGAGTGAAAACAGACCTGTATGAAAGTAACTCACTGGTTTATTTTTAAGTGGTGTAAATATTCCAAGAATCAGTATGGTGCCTTATTAAGTTTATACCTCAGGTCTTGAGTCTTTACTGGGTAAAGAGAGCAAATGGTAAATTAATGAGAAAATAACTTGGCTTTGTGATTTCCCACCTCAAGCTAAAGCAGAGATATTTTTGTCAGCTGTTAATTACTGTCATATGGCTGTGGCACCTTTTTTTCAAATGACAGAAACTGAAAAGGTTTCAAGTCTACTCTCAAAGTGCTATGTTGTAACACCTGATTGTAAAAGAAAGAAAAAAGCAGTTTCATTTAAAAAGCAGAAAATAAAAACAAAAAGAAAAAAAATACAATGGTATAATGGTGTGATTGTAATGAGGCACAATACATGTTCTGGTATTCTAAAGATTTCTTTTTTTTTTCAGTATCAAACAATACACTGACAAATGGTGCATATAGTCATACTGCTGAAAGAATAGACATAAAATTCTCTTTTCACACATGTCAGCTAGGAAGCATTAACCCATAAATTGTGGGTCAAGGATTGGTGTGAATAAAATATCCCAAGAAATGTGATTTGGCAATTTTCCAGGTCAATACCCTTTATAATTCCAGAGAATTTACCTGGTTAGGTTACATGGAAGAATATGGAAACTGCAGAGTCAGGCACACAAAACATCATGGCAGCCACACGTAAGGCTGATATTGATGCTAATAAACCAATCATAAAAGAGTTTGGCGATGGCGTCTTAAAGTCAACACTAGATCAATCTTTCAGTTGAAGTAGGTTCATGAGGTTAACTGTTTGAAAAATAATAAGACAGATTCTGAAACTGTCCATCACCCAAGCTAAGGAGAAAACTGTTATAACTGGGTTCTGCAAGATGTGTGCCTCATAAACTCTGGGAGGAGAACAAAGAACTCCAGTGAGGAGAATGGTGTGTACAGCTGGAAGTGTAGCATTGTTCATCCAGTTGAAAGTGAGCTTTGAAAAGTAAGAATGCAATAGAGTATGTCTTCAGATCTTTGATACCTTGTATTTAGCTCTGCTTGTCATTTTACTCATAACAAATTATCAAGAAAAAATCTCAATCCCCAGTTCCACTTCAGCACTTATACATAAAAGTTTCTTTACGCACCAGTATTACATAAGCATAAAATTTTTATTTAACAAAGATGCCTATGGAGCACATAATACAAGCAGGTTACTCCAGCATTATAATCTCAATGGTAGTGTATGAATCTACAATAATATATTTAGCATTGGGCTGAAAATATGTTAATGTAACATAAATAGGTCCATATACATGATATTAGATCATCCTGTCTTATCTTACACAGAGGATAAATGATACTTTCTAGTTAAGGTCAGTGGCTAGTTTAAGAGTCTGCATACTAGAATGATTACATCCTACTTACAGCAATTAGACAAAAGGCAAGATAAGAGCTGAAAAGCTTCTTCTTCTTCTTTCGGCTACTCCCATTAGGGGGTGCCACAGTGGATCATCTTCTTCCGTATCTTCTTGTCCTCTGTATCTTGTTCTGTTACACCCATCACCTGCATGTCCTCTCTCACCACATCCATAAACCTTCTCTTAGGCCTTCTTCTTTTCCTCTTGCCTGGCAGCTCTATACTTAGCATTCTTCTTCCAATATACTCAACATCTCTCCTCAGTACATGTCCAAACCAAAGCAATTTCACCTCTCTGATTTTGTCTCCCAAACGTCCAACCTGAGCTGACCCTCTTATGTACTCATTTCTAATCTTGTCCATCCTTGTCACACCCAAGGTACATCTTAGCATCTTTAACTCTGCCACCTCCAGCTCTGTCTCCAGCCCATATAACTGGTCTCACTACCATCTTTTAGACCTTCCCTTTCACTCTTGCTGATACCCATCTTTCACAAATCACTCCTGACACTCTTCACACACTCCACTCTGCCTGCACTCACTTTTTCACCTCTCTTCCGCAATCCCTGTTATTCTGTATTGTTGATCGCAAGTATTTAAACTCATCCACCTTCGCCAACTCTGAAAAGCTTAATAGATTAAAAATGTTACTTAAAATTTTTCCACTTCTATTACAAATGCAACTGTTTGACTGTGGTCACCACTTAATATTTTGCAGGCTAGTATTCTGGGCCATTAATAATGGTCATATCATGAAACAATCCTGTATCAAAGGCTATGAAAAAGGTGTGGAGACCCCACTGGATATATTTCAAGAAGCATGGAATGTGGATCATAAACTATATCTGAAAAACAATGGTAGCAGAGCACACCATTTGAAGATTTTTTTTGAAAACATGGGATGGCCAGATTAAGTGTGATCCTATCTTAGGGAAGCTGAAGAGAGCTCCACAATTTTAATGTGTTTGAAGATGTGAGGTGAAAAACTGCTAGGAAAAACCATGCAGACATGGGAATAACATACAAACCCCACACAGACATGAACTGGGAAATAGATTGTGAGTCCTGGATGGTGGAGCTGTGATGTTGCAGCAGTTGCCATTGCATTACCAGTCCACACATAATTATTGACATCTTCATGTACAGTAAATCTTTAAGCCAGGTTATCTCTCCCCCATCTCTTAGCTTTCACTATATCATATGTGTGTGTGAAAATCTGGTGTGCATGTCTGAAAATTCACAATTGTTTGAATGATTCAGCTGTTTCATTCAGTTTTTCCTTCACCAAAGGCAGCTCTAGCAATTTTAAGTACTTGCCTCCTGGTTCCGGTATATGAAGGAGGAAAATCAGTGGGTAGAAATGCTTCTTTACACTGCTGAAAAATTATACTTTTTCCAGCTAATAATGAAGAAGAACTAATACTAGCAGCAGCAGTAGTACTAGTAGTTGTATCATAACATTCACTAAAATTTGCACTTGCATGCCTGACCATGTAAGATATCCCCACTCTGCCGTGCCATGATAAACAATTATATATTGTTGAAACAACATGCAAACTATTTTCTAAGTAATACAACTCAACATCAGCAAAACCAAGGAACTAGTTATTGGTTTTTGGTTCACCTCCACAACTGGTCAGTTTTCATTGACTGGATGTAGAGGTGGTGCACTGCTACAAGGTTTTGGGGGTTCACATCATTGACAAGATGGACTTGCTGAACAAAACAAAGGAATTACAAGAAAGGACATAAGTGTTTATAAATTGAGTTGTATATATTTTGTGACTTTTAGGGGGTCTTAGGTCCCTAAACCCCATATACAGCTTTGCCACAACAGTACGATAGTCCTAGGTTCAAAAAAACTATTTTAATTAAACAAAAATAACATTTTATTGACTTTCTCCCAAAACTTCCACAATAACTGAGCTCCCTTCATCTGCCTTTACTCCAGGTGAATGCTGCCCTTCTCCACTCCCAACTCTGACTTGCCTTGGTGCGGTGGAGGCTCACTTTCAAGTCAGATGTGGGAGCTCAATACATTAGCACCATAGCCAGGAAGCACTTCCATGCCAGGTGTAATCTTTAGCTGACAGGTAAGCCTCCCCCCAAGCAGTTACCCTTAGTGGCACATGAGGGCCCTAACAGGGCTGGTCTCCAGAACTACAACTCCCATGCAGCCTTGTAGTTGTCCATATGAGAGCTATGCCAAAGGGATTCCGCTATCAAGTGTACTGAGGAAGCCCATGGCCATAGTAGGCAGTCTCTCATTGTCCATGCATTGCCTTGGACTCACAACCAAATAAGGGAACACTGATCTTTTTATCTAGAATGCCCATTCAAACAGGCTGATGACCCAATATTGATGGCCACCCAACCAGGAAAAAAACAATATCACATACCTTCCATTACAATACATACTCATATAAATAAGTGGTGATCATAAAGTTTTGTGTTATTTTAACTGTCTGTCTCTCATTATTACATTCCACCCAAAATAACTATATGCAGTGCATAGTATGTCTTGTAGTTACCAGCTCACCTCATTATAATGAACCTGATGTTTCCCACTGCACTCCTTCTTGCGTACCTACTTTTGACATCTTATTGACAGGTCAGAATTAAGTGGACATGAAGGTCTTTTGGTGAACCTAAGGAAACAAGGATGGTTTCATTTTTGCAGTTTAAAAAGCTAGGGACCCAGAACTGTCGAGAGTATTTTACAGCAATGGGAACAGGCGTGGATTTAGATACAAAAGGTAAATATCATTTATCAGACCATATAACCTTAAACAAACGAGCAAGAAAGACAAACTAGAGCTGACAGTTTATTAAACTAATGCCGCAACCATTAGAAGAGAAAATGCTGAGAATAAAGGAGGGTGAGAGAGACAGACACACAGAGAATTGAACTGAATCAGTACGTGGAGTCTACATAAAGAAATACTGTAAGAAGGAACCATGATTAATTGCCATTTACAGACCAGAGAAACACAATGGTATGGCAACAAACATGGACAAGCAGGCATGATATAAAATACTAGAACACTATGGTGCATATTCATTTGAAAATTAGATGTTCGTTATGTGGAATGGCATAGCAGCATAGGGGTTAGTGTTGCAGTTTTAGAGTCTTCTTTCTTCTCCTTCTTTCGGCTGCTCCCGTTAGGGGTCACCACAGCGGATCATCTTCTTCCATATCTTTCTGTCCTCTGCATCTTGTTCTGTAATACCCATCACCTGGATGTCCTCTCTCACCAGATCCATAAACCTTTGCTTAGGCCTTCCTCTTTTCCTCTTCCCTGGCAGCTCTATCCTTAGCATCTTTCTCCCAATATACAGAGCATCTCTTCTCTGCACATGTCCAAACCAATGGAATTTTGCCTCTCTGACTTTGTCTCCCAACCGTCCAACTTGAGCAGACCCTCTAATGTACTCATTTCTAATCCTGTTCATCCTCGTCACGCCCAATGCAAATCTTATCGTCTTTAACTCTGCCACCTGCAGCTCTGTCTCCTGCTTTCTGGTCAGTGCCACTGTCTCCAACCCATATAACATAGCTGGTCTCACTACCGTCCTGTAGACCTTCCCTTTCACTCTTGTTGATACCCGTCTGTCACAAATTACTCCTGACACTCTTCTCCATCCATTCTACCCTGCCTGCACTCTCTTTTTCACCTTTCTTCCACAATCCCCATTACTCTGAACTGTATCCAAAGTATTTAAACTCATCCACCTTCGCCCAACTCTACTCCCTGCATCCTCACCATTCCACTGACCTTCCTCTCATTTACACACATGTATTCTGTCTTGTTCCTACTTACCTTCATTCCCCTCCTCTCTAGAGCATATCTCTACAGATCACAATGTCATCAGCAAACATCATAGTCCACGGGGACTCCTGTCTAATCTCGTCTGTCAACCTGTCCATCACCATTGCAAATAAGAAACCTCACTTCTTAACCTAGCTTCCACTACTCTTTCCCATAACTTCATGCTGTGGCTCATTAATTTTATTCCCCTGTAGTTACTGCCGTCCTGCACATCCCCCTTATTCTTAAATATCGGCACCAGTATGCTTCTTCTCCACTCCTCAGGCATCCTCTCACTTTCCAAGATTCCATTAAACAATCTGGTTAAAAACGCCACTGCATCTCTCCTAAACACCTAAATGCTTCCATAGGTATGTCATCTGGACCAATGGCCTTTCCATTTTTCATCCTCTTCATAGCTGTCCTTACTATCTCCTTGCTAATCCGTTGCACTTCCTAATTCACTATCTCCACATCATCCAACCTCTACTCTCACTCATTCTCCTCATTCATCAACCTCTCAAAGTACTCTTTCCATCTGCTCAACACACTCTCCTCACTTGTTAGTACGTTTCCATCTTTATCCTTTATCAGCCTAACATGCTGCACATCTTTTCCAGCTCAGTCCCTCTGTCTAGCCAATTGGTACAGGTCCATTTCTCCCTCCTTAGTGTCCAACCTGTCATACAACTCATTATACGCCTTTTCTTTAGCCTTCGCCACCTCTCTCTTCACCTTGAGCCTTATCTCCTTGTACTCTTATCATGCCAAACACCCACCTGCTGTAGTTTCAGAGCTGTCTGGTAACTCTTCACTGCCACCCAGTGCCTGTCTCACCTCCTCCCTAAACTCAACCTTGCATTCTTATTTTTCAACTTCCACCATTTGATCCTTGGCTCTGCCCTCACTCTCTTCCTCTTCTTGATCTCCAACGTCATCCTACAGACCACTATCCTATGCTGCTTGACTACACTTTCCCTTAGCACCACTTTGCAGTCTTCAATCTCCTTCAGATCAACTCTTCTGCATAGGATGTAATCTACCTCTGTGCATCTCCCTCCACTCTTGTACGTAACCCTATGTTCCTCCCTCTTCTTAAAATACATATTCACCACAGCCATGTCCATCCTTTTGGCAAAATCCACTATCCTCTGACCTTCTTCATTCCTCTCCTGGACACCATACCTACCCATCACCTCCTCATCTCCACTGTTTCCTTCACCAACATGCCTTTGAAATCCGCTCCAATCACTACTTCTGTCCCTTGCACACTGTTCATCACTTTATCCAACTCACTCCAAAAATCTTCTTTCTCACCCATTGCACACCCAACTTGTGGTGCATATGCACTAACAACATTCATTATTACACCTCCAATTTCCAGCTTCATAATCATTACTCTGTCTGACACTCTTTTCACCTCCAAAACAATCTTGACATACTGTTCCTTCAGAATAACCCCCACTCCATTTCTCCTCCCATCCACTCCGTGATAGAACAATTTGAATCCACCTCTGATCCACCTGGCCTTACTCCCCTTCCATTTAGTCTCTTGCACGCACACTATATCAACCTTCCTTCTCTATATCATATCTGCTAACTCTCTCCCCTTACCAGTCATACTGCTAAAATTCAAAGTTCCTACTCTCAGTTCCACTCTCTTTCCTCCTCTACTCCTGTCTCCAGACATGTCTTCCCCTCTTCTTCTCATTCTTCTTCTTCGGCCAACAGTAGCCCAATTTCCAAAATTTTTATTGTTGTCCGCATATTGATTTGGCAAAATTTTACTCCGGATGCCCTTCCCTACGTAACCCTCCCCTTTAATCCGGGCTTGGGACCGGCACAAAGAAACACACTGGTTTGTGCATTCCATGCATTGGAATTTCATCTTGGACAGAATTTGTGTGGATTATACATTGTGGTAAATAATAAGCCTTGACACACAAAGAGGTTTGGGGCAGCCTCCTGTATACTTGAAAATTGGCTGCAAAATGCGAAAAAAAGGTTAAAAGTCAGGTCAGTAAACATATATATAGATATATAGTTTGACCGCAGGAAGAGGAGAGATCTTGGGATCGAAACCAGAAATAATGTCATTGGGCTGCAACTTCTTAGGTTGTGGAACTGGAAATGATGTCTTCTGGGGCGGAAATGGAGGTGACGTCTTCTGGGGTGGAACCGGAAGTGATGTTTTCTGGGCCAGAACCAGAAGTGACATCTTCTGGGGTGGAACTGGAAGTGATATCTTCATGGGAGCCAGGTGGAATTTCCCACATTTGGTCTGCGGGGAGCAAGAGAAAGGATTACTGCACTCTGCCACCCCCTGGTCTGACTGAGAATTACCTACATTTGAGCCCTTTAGCTGCCTCCCATAAACACATGTGTGACAACATGTTCTCTTCATATATGTGGGTTTCTTTCAGGTGCTGAGTCCACAAGACATAAGGTGACCAAATATCCAATCAAAGTTACAAATCTGCATGTGATCTTGTAGATGTGCTGTATGTTGCATTCTGTGTATGTTGTTGCATTTGTGTGTGTGTCTTTGTTTAGTATTGTATTACTGTCACAATTCTGAGGAGACATACAAGTAAGAATTTTACTGTACTGCTGAGCTTGAGCGTTAAGTTAGTTGGCCATTCTAAATTTCCCTGCTGCTTAAACAGGCTGCAATGACCCTCTATTGCAGTGAGTTTGTAAAACAAAATTGTTCATGTATAGTGAGTGCATGCAATATTGTTAGCATTTATGAATTTTCTTTGTGCATTTGGGCATCCCACCCATGTTCAAATCTCAGATTTCAGGAAACATGCTGTGACCACAAACTGAAAAATTAACACTGTTTGCCAAAAAAAGCTAATGGTGTGAAATGTAACATACTTTATTCCATAACACAGATGTTATCTGATTTCTCAAATAATTTGTACATGTTAATTTCATATTTTGGGTAACATAGCATGTAGCAGTGCTGCCTGACAGCACCTTTTAGTTCCCCATTGCCTCCGGCATAGAGTCATATTTTGCTTCTCTTTTGCAGGGGCCTTCTCTGCTGACATGCACTTTAAGTGGATTAATAAATCTAAAACTGGCCCAGTATACCTGCGTGTACTTTGGGATGTACAGGTTACCTTTCTAAAGCTGGATCATGTGTTGAATCCCAGCCCTTGGTAGCCTTCATGGTAAACATAGGTTCAGGAAATGAGTAGATATTTTCAAACTTTCCATATGTTGCAGAGAACTTGATGATTTGTAATGAAGATTAAGGACTGCAATATAGCAGGGCTTATGTATGTGTTATATCTCCTACTGCATACTGTCAAGTGAAACGCAGGCATACTAGTCAACGATTCAAATTTTAATCAGGAAGCAAACATTTATGTCCTATTTAAAGAAAAAAAATGTTGGTGCATTGTAAGTTTGGGAAACGAATAAAAAATAACAGCATACTTGCTTCTTTGTATTATTTATAGGAACAGATACACCCAACAAAAAAGACGCCTAATGCCCCTTTCTGATCAATTTAATATTCAATGACCACAAGCTAGATACAGGCAACGCACTGCATTAATGATTCAAGAAGCCCTCATTATTTAAAGTGCTCCTGCCTAGTATCTCCTCGTCCACATGATGGCCCTTTTTCTGGTTTAGATTTCAGATTTTTCACACCCCCACCCCTTGTGTGTTTCATACATGCACATTTTTCAAGTAGCTTATTTTTTTCTGACTTCAAAGAAAAACGGAGCTCTCCATCTAAGTTTCTTTTTGCATTCTGTCCAAGTAAAGTCCGTCACATGAATTAGCCAGCTGTGGCAGTTTGAATTTAAAATCTTCTAGAATGGTCCTGTGCAGCTGTATACTGGTGAAGGATGCATGTCGAGATTTAATTATGGGGATGTAACACGAGAGCTTTCCGTTATACTGTATTTTGGGTCCAGCCTCCTTTATTTTACTGGCAATTATCAGCAGAAAGAGAGACCAAGGTTTTTGGGTTTTTTTTTTTTTGCTTTTGTACCATATAGTGCCTTTCATGTGTCTGGTGAGTTGAGCTTTAAAAGGGAGATGTGCTTTATTTGAATAACTTGAACTGAATGTTTTAAAAATGGGATCGCAGCACCTACTGCTGTCTTGACTTGACTTGAATTCAGCAACAGATGTTTTCCCTTTTTCTAACCTTTGTGTTCAGGTTTCTGTTAACCCGCCATGATTACTTTTTTTTTATTTTTTGACTTTCCTGTACATGCATTCAAGTGTCTTGACAAAGCACTGTGCAACAGAGGAACAGGATTGAGCTTTGTTAAGCCAAAGGCTTATCGCCATGCTCACATTTTTAGTCCCACTTGTTCTTTGGCAGCTGGCATCATATGATGGAGTCCTGAGTGGCAGAACACACTGCAATATGTCATTTTTGATTGTCGGTACAAGTAAGCTTACACCGGCATTAACCCTATGGCAGTCTATAAGATCAGCTCACTTTAATTTGTTTTTCTTGCAGGCGTTAATACAGCACAGCTTCATTTCCTTCTAAAATGAGACATATACAGCAGAACAGATAGTTGTTTCTTTCACTTTCCAGCAAAATTATAAATGTACGGCTTTTGAAAATAAGCTCATTATAAATGAATTTCCAGCCAGTTTTACAAAGAAGGAAAAGCCTACACAGTACTGTTGAATTGAGTACCTGTAAATCTCTCTACACTTTCTAAATGGTAATAATGAAAATAATTGGGGCAGTTCTTTTATTATTGCCTTTTCTTCCAAGATTGCCTTATCCTATCTTTAGAGACTTGTATTTATAATGTGGCATCTTGGAATGCTGCCCAGAACTGAACAGAACAGTTAAGTCCTATTAGGTACCTAATGCTCCTCTTCAACTTTATAAATGATTTGGAGTATTCTAAAGTAACTTAAGCATTTTCAGGTGTTCATTTATTAAGGCTTGGCAATATGTTACCCCAGGAAGCAGGTGTTGTACTATTCACTAAACAATAATAGCAGGGGAGAGGAAGGTGTAGGCTGTCTATGATGGTCGACCATTGTATAGTCGTTCAACATAATAACCAATCAACGCTATGGTCATTTTTATATTTAAACGGGACAGAGCAGGTGTCAGTGTTTATAAAATGAATATTCATAAAGACTCACTTTTTTTAAGCAGTATGCATGGTAATGGGGGGAAATTCTGCCACCTGGATGATTTCAAGCTATGCAATTTAAAAAACATTTGCTGCCTTGTTTATGGCTGTAATGCAGGAAAAGGGCAGCACACTCAATATACAGTCTAACATTTTGCGAAAAACTCCTCACACGGGTGCAACACCGACTAACGAAGCATCTACCATTTCAAAACACAGATGCATTGATTACTTAGTAATTGCATGATACTTGTGCCGTAATTAAACTGTATGCACTGTGCACATTATACTTAATTACTATTAAATCAGATGCCCGGAAAGAGTAACAAAATCATGTAATTGCAGCTTTTTCAATTTGCTTCCATGGAAGGGTACATAACGGTACTGTGGATCCATGTTTTGAACAAACCGTGGGAAAGTGTAACACCTGAAGGTGACCATTGATCCTTTGGTTTGTTATCCTGCTTTTATTATGTTGGTGCACAAACAACACCCTGGGCTCTACTTCACCATAATAGCAAATACCTTTATTCTAGGCTACCCCTACCTTTGATGCTTCTTGTTTTCCACTTTTTGTATAACCTTTTTGCTGAGGATTTTATTCACAGAATAATAATAATAATAATAATAATAATAATAATAATAATAATAATAATAATTGTTGCAGGCTGTACAACACTTGCATACAATACAGAGGAAACACAGAGACATAATAAAGTAGCCAGTTACGTACACTGGATTATGTGCAAGACTCTAGGGGTACAAGTGCCAGACAAGTATTACAAACACCAGCCAGAAAAAGTTGTGAACATCAACGATATCACCATCATGTGGTGGCAATACCAACAGATAGAACAATCCTAGCGAATCGTCCTGATATTGTGCTGCATAATAAAAAATAGAGAACCTGCCTGTTCATCGATATAGCCGTCCCAGATGACTTGAACATCATGTTAAAAGAAACTGAGAAGATCAGTAAACACAAGGAAATCGAGATTAGCAGGATGTGGAACTGTAAAACCAGAACTTTGTCAGTTATAGTTGGAGCATTAGGTGCATTAAAGAAAGATCATGATGAAAACTTGAAGATGCTCCCAGGCCATCCATCAGCAAAAGATCACACTTATGGGCATTGCACACATCCTTAGAAGGGTGTTAGGGTAAATCACTTTGGCTTCTTGTTGGAGCTTGGATTTAACAGCTAAAACTGCAAAGATATCATGTGAGAGGAAACAAACACTGAATAATAATAATAATAATAATAATAATAATGCATATTATACCGCCGTGACCCTGTGTTTGGATATTGCGGGATGGAAAATGACTGACTGACTGATGACTGACATATTATTTTATACTTATGTAACACTCCCATACCTGCTTAATCAAATTCAGTATTACGGGTGGCCAAAGACCATCCCAACAACACTGGGCATAAGGCACTCTTGACTGGGACATTGGCCACTTTGAAATTTCCAATAAACATAACATGCATTTCTTTGGGATGTTGGAGGAAGACTGGAATACCCAGATGAACAAGGGGATAATGACCAGTTTCCACACAAACACCTAGGGGTATTACTAAAGCTCAACATAGTGGATCTGTGAGGCAATAAGCTCACCACTGAGCCAGTGTGCTGCTTATATGACATATTGTATACAATAATCCTACATTATTTTTCTCCCTTTTCATATTCCCACTCATTTTCCTCCACTAGATCTTAAAATACAAATTACAAAGCAAACAGAAGAAGAAGAAGGTCTAACCATCCATCAACCATCTAGGAGCAAAATGGGTTGTTGCTGGTAGAAGTGTTGGTGAGGCCAGCAAGGGGCTGCTCACTCTGTTGTCTCTATGTGGATAGCAATGCCCCAGTGCAGTGATGGGGTCACTGTGCTGTAAAAACTGACATGGTCCTTCAATTGAGAGGTAAAACTGTCATATTCACTCTCTGTGGCCATAGAAGCTCTCTGGTTATTATTCAAAAAGAATAAGGTGTTTCCTGATGTTCTGGCTAAACCACCAACCACAGACTGGTTATTTTGCCCAACACACACACCAATGTCCCCTGTCTCTAATTGGCTAAATGTCTCTCTCACCACTTCACCACCTAATTGCTAGTGTATTGTGAGTGTACTGGCAAAAGGATGCCTGCCATCACATCATCCAAGCGGATGTTACACCTCGGTTGTGATTGAAGTGGATCCACACTGTCTATATAAAGAGCTTTGAGTAGGTTATAAAATCACTATCCATTCATTCATTATCCAACCCGCTACATCCCAACCACAGGGTCAAGGGGGGTCTGCCGGAGCCAATCCCAGCCAACACAGGGTGCAAGGCAGGAAACAAACCCCGGGCAGGGCGCCACTATATAAATGTTGCTATTATTTATTTATATCCACTTACTTCCTTTCTATAATATCTTTATTGAGGTTTTGAATTGAATAACAATACAATGCCTCACTTACCTATATACAAAATATACTGTTATTTTCTACGTTTTGTTATTTCAATGCATTGCACCCTAATTAGATAAATTAGGATGCAAAGAGTAGAAAAGAAAGGTTTAAGAATCAATTTATTTTGTAAACAAATGTATCCATCTGTTAATCCATTTGTAGGGTCATGGGGCATAATGTTTACTATGTCATTATCAGAAGCAACATGGAAACCATCCTAGGATGAAGCAGTGGTACTTATTCATGCAAATACCCCCTCTCTCACTCATTCACTTACTCCTAACTCACTCACTCACTCACTCATAAAGACGTGTGACCACTAGGGTCATTGCCGCACCTCTGACATAACGACCACAACACAAGTCCCAGTATAATGAATGGTTTATTTACACCAAATACCTCACAAATGCTTTGCAAATAACCACAATAATAAGACTTCTTCCTCTTCCATCCAAATGTAACTCACCTGGCTGAGACTGAGGAATTTTTTTTTTTATGACCCGGGAGTACTTTTGGTGTTATTGCATAGACCTTTGGAAGAACTTCTGGGTCAAATGGAAGTCCCTGAAAGTAGGGATTATGAATCCCGGCAGCTTCTTCTGGTGGCCTCACCGATATGCAACAGGCCTGCTCCATGGGAATACAGATCCCAGCATGCCCTGCGGGTGTCCATGTGGGAATCCTTACCCAGGGATGCTGACATTTAGCCATCTGTACAGAAGTGCTCATTTCTCCCGGCCCTTCCATTGCACTGGCCTCCCGGCTGGGTAAACATTCTTGTTCAATCCTGGCCGGGGTGTCAGTCCATGTGCGCCGTCTTTTACAGCTGTTACCAGTTAGCTTAACCTGCTCATAACTAGAATGTAGGAGAGAACTGGTGAACCTAAAATACAATCCACAAAGGTAGTGTACAACTCAAGTCCTGACCCTAGGTTATCACATCCAGAAAGAATCGCAAGTTATTTAAAAACAATCCTATCTAAAGTCCACAACTACTATAACATAAAATGTTTAAGTGACAAAGGCAATGTCATCATTACACCTATGCCTGTCTTCACAAAGTTATAGATTTTGCTTAACATTAATACAGATAATCTATTTCTGCAATGTAATGTACAAAAGAATGTAAATTTTCTCCCAGTTATAACTTTACACTATCTTCTTACCCATAACTCTTTGCTCCCGCCTCCTGTCTCACTCTATATACATAGAAATGACAAGGTGTAGCTCCATGGGAAGGTCATGTGTCTGGAGTCAAAGGTTATAACTAAGCCTGAAGTCACAATAGAATGCTGTGAGCTTAGACGGCCAGGAGTAACTTACCCAAAAAGCAATCTAATGGTGCAGATTCGCATCCTAGAATATTGCCTCTCAAGAGTCCTAACCCTGTCAAAACATTTTTAGACTGTTATGTTATGTTTGTATACTGTGGGTGTGTGTGTGTGAGAGAGAGAGGGAGAAAGAGAGAGAGAGATGGGATTTACCTTCCAGGAAAACTTCCTTTTGCATGGTATGCAAAGCATTATATTTTACTCCATTGTTTCTGAATTGTTCAGTGCATCATGGACTTGAACAACTTGGTGTGTAGACCAGTGGTTCTCAAACTGTGGGGCAGGTCCCCCTAAGGGGGCACAAAGTAACAAAAAGGGGGCGCGAAGATGTGAAAAAAAGAAAACAAGAATCAAAAATATGAAAAATACATCTGTTGAAACCAAAACAAATTAACTTAAACTACATTCTGATACTAGAATAATAACTATAGAGTTAAGATAAATGACGATAAAAGTTATGTAGGTATAATAAAATATGCATGTATGATATATCATTAATTAAAAAAGAACAAATTGGTATTAGTGGGCTCCTTTCAAAAACACGTTAGGGGGCGCAATTAAAACTGTTATGAAAACACAAAAGTGTTCAGCACAAAAGTGGTATGCTTTGGTAGTTTACAGCCATTTCAATCACATGTTTTTTGTCCACATTCCAAACCTTTAAAGAAAAACTCACATTCAGAAGTTTTCTTGGTTCCAATATCATTTACACCAGTGCTTCAGGCACTTTCTTTGAGTGGACAGCTTCTGCTATTCAGTGGGTATTTAAACTCACATTTCCAATACTGCAGCAGAACTGAACCCACAAGAAAACAGACCTAATTACATGGCCTAGCAGAGTACATTGTGCTTCAGTTTGCTTGAGAAGGATAGAAAAACAGAAGGGACGACTGATTACGGACTTCAGTACCGAATGTTCTGAGTAAGCAGCTTAGCCATCCCAGCTATAGTCGGTGTGTTTAGCTAGTCAGGACCCAGGGGTGATGATGGGGTGGGTGTGCTCAAGAATTTTTTTACACACTTTATACACATTTATCTGATGATTATCTTCTTTAATGACTTTGCATTTCTCACTATAAACCCCACAAAGGCAACAGAGGATTTCAAGATGAATAATTGTCATGGCTAACAGGGTTGTCTATTGTGTATTTTAAGAAGTAAACTGTCTACCAAAATTCATGCAATTTCTAGTTGACCTCGCTAGATGTTTAGGAGAGATAACAGTGGAGTTTTTAATCAGATTGTTTAACGGAATTTAAGGAAGTGAGAGGATGCCTGAGGAATGGAGAAGAAGTGTACTGGTGCCGATATCTAAGAATAAGGGGGATGTGCGGAGCTGTAGTAACTACAAGAGGATAAAATTGATGAGCCACAGCATGAAGTTGTGGGAAAGAGTATTGGAAGCTAAATTAAGAAAGGAGGTGATGATTAGTGAGCAGCAGTATGGTTTCATGTCAAGAAAGAGCACCACAGATTAAATGTTTGCTCTGAGGATGTTGATGGAGAAGTATAGAGAAGGCCAGGAATTGCATTGTGCCTTTGTGGACCTGGAGAAACCATATGACAGGGTGCCCAGAGAGAGAGTGGTAGTATTGTATGAGGAAGTTGGGAGTGGCAGAGAAGTACATAAGAGTTGTACAGGATATGTACGAGGGAAGTGTGACAGTGGTGAGGACTGCGGTAGGAGTGACTGATGCATTCAAGGTGGAGGTAGGATTACATTAGGGATCAGCTCTGAGTCCTTTCTTATTTGCAATGGTGATGGACAGGTTGACAGATGAGATTAGACAAGAGTCCCATTGGATTATGATGTTTGCTGATGACATTGTTATCTGTATCGAGAGTAGGAATCAGGTTGAGAAGACCCTGGATAGGTGGAGGTATGCTCTACAGAGGAGAGGAATGAAAGTCAGTAGGAACAAGGCAGAATACATGTGTGTAAATGAGAGGGAGGTCAGTGGAATGGTGAGGATGCAAAGAGTAGAGTTGGCGAAGGTGGATGAAATTAAATACTTGGCATCAACAGTACTGAGTAGAGCATTGCCCACTGCTTCCCAACTCTGACTCAATTAAATTGAGGCAGCAGGCTTTCTTTTCAACTAGACTTGGGAACTGCTTCTGGTCTCCTGTCCAGGTCGCCCGGAGCATTTCAAGATCATTCAGAAACCAGGGTAGTCCTCACCCAGCAGCGCCCTCTGGCAGTTTTCAAAGATCCCAACAGGGCTGTATTTCAGGACTCCAACTCCCATGACATCCTGCAGGTGTCTTGATCGGGTTTAGCCCTTAGGAACACTAATAATAAACTGCTCTCGATAATCCTGTTCGCCCAGTCCATCCATTATGAACTCCTGGTTGGGTATGAATCTTTCCTTTATCCCAGCCAGGATGTTTGTCCTATCTCTATGGCACCTACACTGTTCAACATTCATTGACAAACCAGTATGGATTTTAAGGATTGTATATTTACAGCACATTTATAAAAGCAACTCCTACTGTATCCAGGGGACAGAGGTCATCTTTTAAAGTGGGTGTTTATAATAAATCATTAACAAATATGAACTTATTTAATGTTTTTTGAGATTGTTACATTTTGGAGAGAAGGTGCATCTTTAATATAAACTATTTAAAAATGTTAATTATATTTTAAAAGTTCAAGGACAAATTAGTCAATGCCAAAAACTCAAAGGACATAACATAATTCAAGGTTAGAAGTACTTAAGTACAAGTCAAAGGAACTCAAAATATTTTCTGAAGAGCTTTTTCTTATGCATTCAGCAAATTTTAATACACTTTCTTTTGGAACAGTGTATAGCTACAATTCCAAAACTTGCCTTTTCCCCCATATAATCATTTTACTTCCTAGTTAAGCACATACACATTCCTGTTTTCCTACCCTGACAGATACACATGGGATGGCATAATAAAGAGATAAGAAACAAAAAGGAAAATGAAAAAAATGAAATTAATTACAATGATAAAATGCCTTTTTTTTCCCTGAGCACTTTTTTCTGCAATATTCCCAAATACATATTATGATAGGTTAATTGTGATTGTTAGTGCCAGTGTAGGCATTTGTGTGAGTGTGTCCTGAGATGGACTGGCACCTTGTCCACAGCTGATTTCTGTCTTGTGCCCAATATTTCTGGGAGAAGACCTATCTTTCTGTGATTCTGAACTGAAATAAACACGTTTGAGAATAAAATAGTATATTTAAACTGATTAATTTAATGCATAGTCGGAGGAGAGCATGCAGCACTGGGAAGGTGATGAACCCAGGAAAGAAAACCAGTCCATTGCTGTAAAAATTCAGACAATGTACAGCCTCTAGTCAAGCTAACGCATTCTTTTAGTGAGGTAAGAGGAAATCAGAGTACTCAATAAAAATTCACAAAATAGCATGGAAACTCCATATAGATGCCTGTCTAAAAATAGAACCTTGGTCATAACCATTATACTGCTCAGTAGGTCATATACCAGTAGTATAACAAATTGCCAATCAAAGATGTGACGCATATTACTTGTAAAAGTACTAGATTCTTACATCTTGTTTAGGTTCTAGTAATATCATTTTCAACCCATATCATTTCTCTTGTAATAATCACTTCTAACACTTAGGGCCAGTTTATACTTATACTATCATGGCTGCCACATGTTCCCAGTGTTGATTTGACGCATCCTCTGAACACGTCTTCAGAAATGAACACGACGTGTGCGCGAGTTGCAGTACCAACAAAAAGTCAGGGGGCGCAGTGTAATAAAGTTGTAATGTGACGTCAGAGTCTCACTGTACTATTTACATGTGACAGCAAGCGACTTTGTGGATCGTACAGGATCAATGTGCTTGCTTCAATGTTTAATGAATGGTTCGATGTGGTGAAGCAAAATGCCAACAGATACATTTGTGGTGCTTTTATATTCAAGCGTCGCATATTCCCCATCGTAACGACAAGATACATTTTACAAGTCTCACATACCATTTTCTCTGTGTTTTTTTTTTTTTGCTTGCACCCTTCACAACAGCGTCAGAATGTATGGTGGCGTATTTGAGGCACATAGAAAAAAAATTAGGCACACAGTGAAAAGGTGCATTTTGTGATTAAAGTGGAAATTTCGGCTTAAATCTCCAAATATCCACTTTAATCTCATCATTTATTTTATCATTGAAGTAGACCTTTGTAAAATCTTAAAACTGACCCAGTTATTAATCGTTACATGCTTCTGGGGCTTCCTCCTGCATTGACAGCAGTGGCAAGCAGCAATCGCCACACAGAACACATTAAATGTATGATATTCCAGCTCTCTGCACATTTAGAATCCTTAGATTTATACTTGATATCACTTTCATGATGAAATTCATTAAAGTATGTATATTACATTTTATAGATAAGTCGTTAACTGCATTTAAATAATGAAGACTGTTAATAATTACACATGTGGGGGCAACCGCCGTGGAGGAAGTCACATCCCCGGTGTTTCCTATTTGCAGTTTGCATGTTTTCCTCTTGGATTTCTACAGTGTGCTCCAGTTTCCTTCCAAAGATATGCAGGTTTGGGGATTTGGTGATGCTAAAATGACGCTAGTGTGTGTGTGTGCTTGTTTCTCCTTGCAATGAACTGATGTCGCGTCCATGGATTGTTTCTGTCTCGTGCCTGATGCATACTGGAATGGGCACATCCCTGGATTGATGGATTTAATCATTAAACATCCATCCTATTCAGATATATTGCGGCAAGGTATCCTCAGAATTTAATGGGTATTTCAGGCAATTCACAACCCTGCAAAGCCGAACCTGTTCTCACCGTGATGATATCTCGCACTGCCACCTGATGGAATCTTCCAGATTTATGTAAAGTATGTACGCAAGTATAAATATTACAACACTTGCGTAGCAGTAGCGTCCACAGGCACACGCATCGCGTCACTTTAAGTATAAACCCTGCCTTAGAGGAAACATGATTCCTTACCTGTGTTCCATGCTAATCTAACTTGTTCTTTATGTGAAGAAAGCACACTACAAATGCTAATGAAAATGCTTAAGTAAATTTGGCTCATAAAAACAGCGAAGAAACAGATACATGAAGTAAATCCACACCTGACAAGTAAGACCTGAAACAAAATGCATAAAAATAGGACATTGACATCCAGTAGTTAGCACAAAACAAATGTAGCTAAGGCAGTATACGGTCCCCAGTAGGATTTATCTTCTAAATTGTGAAATACAACTTGAACCTTAATACACTCTGTTTCTTCGTCTCTTTATTTACACTACATCTTTGAAGAACAAAAGAGTGGTTTGAGTTGGGATTCACCCCAAAACTACTAGTGCCCTTGTCCTTCCAGAACAAAGTTCCTTCTTAAAGAGACAAATTGGCCTCATACTATTGACATTGGGATTTTGCCCTTTGGCAACCCTCAGACCCTGATGCCAGGTGTACGGGGATTCAAACCCTTTTTTACCGGCCTATGGCCAACACACATATGGCCTAGCATCTGCTCCAGTCCTGGAAAAACCTCACAGGGTCTTCTTTGGCCCTTGGGAACCCTGAGGGCTTCCCTGCCACCCCGTGACATCTGTTTGATTCTGTGATAATTCAGTCAGTGATTTTTTTTTTCTCTCCTAAAACATAATGTATTTCATTGATCCTTCCTATCAAGGAGACTGCATTTACTCCAAAACACTGCTCTTTATTTTCTAATTTCGTAAGACTATAAAATCATTTTCAGACTCAGAGATTATATTGTTACATTATAAAAACGTTCCTTATTTTATTATTGGTGGTGCAATATTTGTAACTTTATGGACAACATAACCACAACCTTAAAAAGTTCCTGATAATTTATTACTTTTCAGTTTGTATATTTTCAGAATGTGGAACACACTCCAGATCAAAAATTAGGATCTCCCAGACATAACATGGTTGTACAGTGGCACAGCAGTTAGTGTTTCTTCCAGCTTTCAGGATTCATGTCCTACACCCAATCACTGTTTGTATGTTTATTCTGTGTCTGAATGGGTTTTCCTTTAGATTCTCTGAGATCCTAAAGACATGTGTGTTGGTTTAGTATGCCCATCAAAACTGTCCCTCTGTTTGGCCCAGCAATGAACCGGAACCCCTTTCATGTCAGGTTCCTGTCTTGCACCAAGTTTTGCTGGAATGGACTCTGGCCACCCATAATAGTGAATTGGATTAAGCAGATTTGAGAAAATCATGTGCTATGCTATGTTAATCAACAATTTGCTAATGTATCTTTCCCATAATCCATCACTTTGGATAAGCAGGATCAGAAATGAATCTGCTGTATAACAAAGCACTGATGTATGTGTGTGTGTGTGTGTGTGTGTGTGTGTGTGTGTGTGAGTATGTATGTATTGTGAACGCTGGCCCCAGCACAGACAGACAGACGACATATTTTGCCCAACACACTGTTTATTTACAATTATTATTATGTACAAAAGTCACGTGCACTCACACAACCCCAGTGCTGCTGGCACTGAATCCCCCAAAAGTCCAGGGCCCAGAGTCACTGTGCCTTTCCTCTGGCCGCCTCCTGTCCTCTCTCCAGCTCCGTCTGCTTCCTCCCGACTTCCACCAAATGACTGGAGGGAGGCGGCCCCTTAAATAATGCCCCGGATGAGCCCCAGGTGTTTCCGGCCTCTTCTCTTAGCGCCCCAGCGTGGCGGAAGTGTCGGCTGCTTTCCTGGCGGCTCTCCGGCGCCACCCAAAGTCTTCCCCCCGGCACTTCCTGGTGTGGCGGAAGTGCCGGGCTCCCGGGATAATTAGGCACCGGGGCGCCGCCTGGCGGTGGCCACGGGTCCCTACAGGGCTGGGCTTCCAAGCCCTGTACCCGAGGCCCCCTGCCTAACCAGGACGGACGCCCCCACTCAGTCTGGAGGAGGCACACGCCCTCCTCCGGTCTTCAAGCGTCCCGGCGGACTCCATCCCCGGCCAAAGACCACACAGGGTAAACCGGCATCGGGGCGCCGCCCGGCGGTGTCCACGGGTCCCTACAGGGCTGGGCTTCCAAGCCCTGTACCCGTGGTCCCCTACACAACCAAGACGGACGCCCCCTCGCGGTCTGGAGGAGGCACAAGCCCTCCTCTCCTCCTCCTGGGCGTCCCGGCCAGGCTCCAGCCCCGGCCGGGGACCACAGTATCTATAATCTGTTTGGTCAGTTTGGCTTTGGTCTGATTAGTCAGTTTGGCTTTGGTCTGATTGGTCAGTGGTGGGAATGATGACACAATACTTTAGAGTTGCTAAGTTCAATTCTTGATTGTGACAATTGTTTTATATTTACAAAAAAGGAGTTAAAGTGGAGCATTACAATGACAACAAATGAGTAACTAAACGAGCAACATTCACTTTGTAAATACAGTACTAATAAGGTGCAATCTGAGTTGCCCTTAAAGACCAGAGGTATTTTTCAAAATATGTATGTGGTGAGGCAGGACATGCAGGTGATGTGTGTAACAGAACATAATGCAGAGGACAGAAAGATATGGAAGAAGATGATCTGCTGTGGCAACCCCTAAAGGGAGCAGCCAAAAGAAGAATTAGGAATGATGCTTTCACAGAGGTTAATGGGATCTCATCTACTATTAGTGGTAGTCAAAAAGCGGACAGAAGGCACTTCAAAATGACAGAACCTGAGAAGCGTGTGGTATAGTGGGTCCACGGCTTCAAAAAGAAAAAAAAACATCAAGTTTGAAATCAAAGACAAAGGAAATCAAAGATGGAGAATTATCAAAGATGGGAGAAATAAAATTTCGAGAGGAAAAAAAGATGGGAGAAATCAAAGATGGAGGGAGGTCTCAAAGAAAAGATCGAAACGGAAAGATGTTAAAAGACGTGAAAGGTCGGCTTGGGAATGACGATCTAGCCACCTGGAAGGAGGAGACAGCACGAGCTGGAGTCCCGTGAAGGAGCATTAGCTGTGGCACTGTAGGGGCTAGTTCGCCCCACTGAACATTCGGGTGGAGTGTGGCGAGTAAGGCAGGTGCCCTCCCTAGGCTTTCGAGGTGCAACCACGTGAGCGAAAAAGGAAGAAAGGAGGAGAGCCGACCTCAGATGGTCTGACCGTGATGCCTGGAGGCAGCCAAGATGGAGGTCGACTGAAAAGAGCTTGTGTCTGCCAAGTCTCCGCCGGCTACTGGAACAATGGGTGAGCCGGGGAGCATGAGAAGAAGGTGGACAGAGATCGGAACAAGTTAGACTGCATTGTAACCTTGAATTTTAATGGATTTATTTATTTATTTTTTATTCCCACTTTCACTGGATTTTATGAATTTATATATACATGTAGGGCAGCAGAGCTGGATATTGGCTGGGATACTGAGAAGAGGTGTAGGAGGAATGTTGTGGGTACACTTATGGCAAGAGATGAAGAAGTACGCAAAGAAACCAAAGGGAGGTGCAGGAGGAATGCCGTTTTTAAACGTATTCTGTTACATAGAATAGCTAGTAAATTAACAAACTGCTTTAAAAATACATTTTTATGTATTCAGTATACCTTTGCATTTTCAAAAGCAGCAAAACAGAAAATACCATTATTACAGACATGTCAAGTCTCCCAAGAACACAACAGAATTCAAAGTTTCCTCCCTGATTCCTCAAAATCACATCCTGATAGGCTGTATTCCCAGTCTGAAAAATCAGCATCAAAACATTTAATTATGTAGTCTTGATTTTCCTTTTATGGAGTGTGGTGGTTAGTTTAACCCAAGTCCACAAGGAACCAACTCTCTCCTCAGTGAAATCAATATAGTGAAGTCCATCCTGAGACCCTTAAATTAATTTTCCAAAGCTGAGATGTCTGCTCACAGGTGAACAAACTTGACAAAAACCCTGTAAATGCAGCGTAACCATATATACATATTGTAATAGAAATAGAAACAGGCTCACACACATACTCTGCACGTGAACAAATATAAAATGAGAATAAAATGCCTTTTGGTCTTTTTGTGGCTCATTTTCAGCCTGTTTTTTCGATCATACAACGTACAGGTAAAAATTCCAGCATGTCTCAGGTCTGCCGCCCTGAGTCAGCAAGGTGTACAGCTTCAGGCACGCACCGCAGCTCTCTCCTCTCCATTCCTCTCCTCTCCTTTGTACCTAGGGTAAAGGTACCTGCCCACCTCTAGCATTTGTGGGAGGAAGAGATGTTAAGTGACAACTTGTTTATTTTTCCTTTAAACCCTTAATCTCATAATTAAAGCTTCAAATTATGTCATATTAGAAAATAAAGGGAGTGAAGTGCTCGAACTAGTAACACTGTCCTCGGCAATTATCTTATCAAGCTTCCTTGGCAGATAAACCCAGAGGTGTGTTTGCTAGGCTATCAGTTTACCCCGGTGGAGTGTGCCACTTCAATCGACTCATTGAATAGGGAAGGTAACCTGGTTGTTGTGAAAACATTATGGTCTACAAATGGCAGGTAATAGACCAGACATAATTAGCTCTAAGTACCTGTAATCCTAGGAGATCTCACTTGAGATAAAGGGCTGAAAAAAAAATTCCCTCAGGTATGTGTAATTGGTCCCAAGCCAGGTTGAATGTGTATCAGGTGTAGGGTGTCAGCTGTGTTGAGTGCGGCCTATTGATCCATAGCAGTGTGCATTTCCTGACCTAAATTGAATTTAAGAGGCAGACATCTGGCTTGTTTAGGTTTTTACCTGCTTCACATTTCAAAATAATATTTCATAAGCAGGTGTAATTAAATAGAGAAATGGTTGCTTGTAGGCTTTAGATGTCTTTAGAGCAAAACAAACAGGGTTATATAATAATGGTGGGAAGCATAATCCTGTGCACATCTTTTTTTTTTTATTGCAGGCTTGCCATAGAGAATGCAAGCATTTCTTTTAGCATTATATTTACAACATTTATAAAAATTGAAAAATAATATAAGATTTATAAATGGCTAGTTAAAATGTGTGGCATAATAAGCCAACAATATTAAGAGTTTATTTATTTTAATGCCCTCCCCTGCCCACCAAATAAACAGAACATCTCTTTTTCAGATGCCCATAATTAAAAAAATATCCTGGCAGAGTGTACCTGTGGTTAGGGTCATCAATTTACTGTCCTAGATTCATATTTTATGTATGGTCACTATCAGTGTCCAGTTTACATGTTCTCCCCATTTTCTCTAAGTTGGACCATTGTGTGTATGAGTGGGCCCTGCAATCCATGGTCTTCCTGATGCTGCTGGGATAGGCTCTGCTCCCACTATTCTTAATTAGATTAAGCAGTTTTGACTAAAACGCTTATAATCAAAAAGATATTAATAGTTAACTTGTTTATTTTCACACTCCAGAGCTCTTCAAATAATATTTGTAGTGAATATTATGGTAGTACACTGGTCACCTCACAGCTCCAAAGGCCCTAGTTCAAATGCTCTCCCTTCATCTTGAGTGCTCATGACAGAAAAAAATAATTGGCAAATCTAAGTGGGCTCCCCGGTGGTGGAAAGTAGATGCAGACAGACCCTCTGTCTGCTGATATTGTATTCTGATAGGCACCATCTCCCTGTGACGCCACACTACATAAACTAGTTAAGGCTATATCACATTATGTGACTTTCCCAGTGATTTTCAGTTCAGCCTCATTTACATAATCATTTACATAAGCATGCTCCCATGAAGCAGGTCATTTAGTGTGACACAATCCAACTAGTCTGCAACTCACTCCAATAAAGTCAAACAGGTTTGATTTTGTCTTTATTCATAGGGGTGGGCGCCATGTGTGAGAGCTGACAACCAATGAATGCTTATTTAGAAGAATAATGAAGCGATGAAGAATAAGGAACTCAGGGTTTTTGGTCCTCACAAACTGAAGAGAAACTCGTCTGTCTAATGTCTTATGTTTTATGTACCATGACAAAATGGGAAAAAAGAAAAAAGAGGGCCTGATACTGCGGATGAACTCACTTTACCTGTTAACCTGTTGTTCGGTGTCAGCTTTGATAGGCAGCACACTATTGGCTTCCTGGAAAAGGGGCAAGCACTCAACTGGTAAATGTGGTTTGCCCTGTGATTTCAGTACTTTAAACTGACATGGTGTGGCATCAAGATCAGCATCTGCAGTCAGCAACTCTGACAATCCCGATGACTAGAAGTCATGCAATAAAAATGAAAATTAATGGGCTAAACTCTGGAGCACTGGGTAGCACTAAGTTCAGATACCAGGCCTGGTCATTGTCTGTGTGAAGTTTGCACATGCTCTCCGTGCCTGTACAGGTTTTCTTTCCATGTCCTTCAAAGTTTCATACTGGCCCTTAATGGGTGAAGGCTTGTGTGGGTGAGCAGGCCATGTATTATTGACTAGCATGCTGCCCAGGGCTTGTTCCCATTCAGTGCTTCTATGATAGACTATGATCCACTGCTACCCTAATAGATTTGAAAATATTATTTTAATTAATATTAACATTGTAACAAAGATCAGTTTCATCCATTGTGTTTTGTTTCTATAACCAATGATAAAATTCTAGCGTTTGTACTCCCCAGCCTGACATGATGCAGCCACAAAAGTGAAATGATTAATTTTATTATTCTGCTCAATCCAATAATAATAATAATAATAATAATAATAATTCATTGTATTTATATAGCAACACAATGTTAGAGATGTTGGAGCCCATGCAAGTAACACCAGGCACAAAGTAGGAAACAAACCCTGAATAAAATATCAGTCCGTTATATACACACTTTTCTGCTCCAATCTAGAGTCACCAGTTATCTTAAGGTCTGCTTTTTATGATGTGTGAAGATTTTGGGTCACACAACGAAATTCCATATGAAGATATAGACATTGTACAAACTCCACAGATACAGTGGCCTTCAAATATTGTTTGCTAAAGTAGGTGGACTGAAGTTCAAACCACTGCACCACCAACAGAGTGCAGAGCCACACCAGCTCTGCTAAACAAATCAGCACATCTAAATAAGCATAAACAGCTGAAATTTGTGCCCCTAGCTTTCTTTTTAATTTTTCACAGTGGAAATAACGCATAATCTTTATATTTATTTCTACAGTATAAAAATCCCATTCTCAAATTCACTGTCTTCAGAAAGCTTCAGCCCTCACTTCTGACACCACTGTAGCTGAGACTGGGCTCGCCCTTTGTACCCGCTATGACTCACCCCCACCAGAATCAGACATCATACAGTGGGTTCTCAGTCCTGCCAGATACCGGATATGTGACTGTGCGTCAAAGAAGAACTTCATCCACAGGCACTCTTCTCTGATGGGGCGGTGGCAGTGAATGTCAAAAGCTGCTGCCATATGTTACTAGCATAGTGTCATAAAGAAAATTATACATGTTACAGTGTTTATTTTTTAAACCACCCAGACCAACAGGGACTTTGTAATTGTAGGTTTTTGACTTTTATTGTAGCAGAATGCATTTTTATCTCTTTCTTATGATTCAGAAGGGCAGTACAAGGTGTTATAATTCATTACAGATTAACCAGTTGAGCATAGTTTTCTATCTGCTTTAAATACATCTGGTCAAAAAAGTCAGGAGGGAAGAAGGAAATGAAAAAAATGGAAAAAAGTAGGCAGTCAATGATAATGTGGATAGAAAGTGTACAGTACATCATTTCAGTGAGATCATTTGTTAATTTAAGGGATTCTGATGTAACAAGATGAAGTTCATACAACCAGTGCCTTTCCGGTAATCCAGATTTATAACAATGTAACACTTGGTATGAATGATTCAGTTCTCTTTTGGGAGCATTTCATATGGCCAGTTTTCTTCTACTTCCTATAATCTGATTTTTGTTGCTCCATTATCTACCACAGGTGGAGTGTTGGCTCTGAGGGTAGGGATTTGCACTGGCAATCGGAAGGGTGCTGGCTCAAATCCCATAAACACCAAAAGTGACTCTGCTTTGTTGGGCCCTTGAGCAAGGCCCTTAACCGACAATTGCTCTTTCCTGGGTATGATGTTAATCTACATCTAGCCCTGCATATAGGCCCTCAAAACTGTAGGGAAAAACCTGGGGGTTAGTGGCAGAATTGGTACTCCAGCCACCATAAAATATTTCACACTGTCCTATTTCATCTGAACTAGTGTGGTGCTGAGGTGTCACCATTGCATGGCTGCACTCAGGTCATAATCTGGGATCATGAGTTAGTTTGTCATGTGGTGTGTGCGGCAATGTGCTCTATCAGCACGTGCTCCTAACCTCCTCCTATTCATAGTCATCATAGGTTTTTGCACCTTACTTTTTTTTGTGATTATTAAAATATTCTTCAGTGACTACATTGCATTTTTTATTTAGGTGTGGACACCACTATCTCAAGTCAATTCTTGCTTAGCTATAGCCATATTGTGTACTGTTGCTACAGTATACCTGTTGCTGTATGTGATGGCAGTACACATACCTAGGCATCCTAGCTTTGGATCTCATTCCTAAAAAATAATACTTTTTTTTAATGCTAGTTAGGCATAACTAATCCAAAATAACGATAGGAGTTTTTGGTTTTGATTCTTTCTGGTGGACTTCAACCACATTTTTATCTGTTTATCTGATGCTTACCTGTTATCTGACTTAGATTTTGCCTGCTCCCATGTTCCCCATTTCATTGCATGGTCTTAATACTCTTATTGTCCTTGCTCATTTATCTCTCCCTGCGCATAACACTAGCTAGTCACACCATTTTGCTATGCGACTATCCTGCCTTCTTATCAGCCCTCTTAGCTAGTCAAGTTAAAGCAGATCTCTTCATTCAAATGAGTGTTTGGTTGTTGGAAATTGATTGGCCATTTTGCAACAGGTTAATTAACCTCAAGTCCTTCAATCTCATCTTTTAAATCCAGAATGAAAACTAACTACTTCAGTTTAGCATTCCATGAGTAGAGCTGCTGATTAGCTGTGTGTACTACATCCCTGTTGTTAGTAATTAGTAATAAAATAGAAGTAAGACAATATTTATAAACTGTTACGAACTCTCACCTATTCTGTTTCTATTCTCCGTATCCTCATGTAGCACTTGGTGCCACTGCTCTACTGCTAAGTTATTTGCCTGACTATGGAAAAGTCATCTCAGATAAAGGAGAACTGGAATCATCGCGTAGAAGGTCCTGTCAGATTGGATGGCCTAGCACTGATCCAGCTCTACAATGGCCAGTAGTGGGGAGGCAGCTTGTGGGCCGAGGTTTTCACAATTGGTTCTACAATTAACTGATGGACAGATATTGTTGTTAATTAGTTTTGTTATTTAGTTTCAAATTTGTTTTTGATGTATTTGAGCAAATTTGTACCCTTGTGTGTGATACTCTAGTTCTATATTTAGTGAGTGATATAATCCTTCATTTTGCCTTGAGAGTTATTGCAGTCACTCTGTGCCTGCATTTCATGAGTGCTGTGCAAGAATAAAGCAGTTAGTACTATTGTATTTTTAAGGAGGCAAAGACAGATTGACCATCAAGCTCTGTGAAGAGGATTACTTGTGTTCTGTTTTGTGTATTGAGTTACCTCATTTTTTGACAACCATTTCAGCCCACCCAACCTACCTGAAAGGGGGAAAGTTGGGACTTTTTTCTTGTCTTCTTAGGCAGTCAAGTCCTGGGGGCTATCAAAAAACAGGGCCTGTTAAAGCTCATTGAGGCATTCCTTAATTAATTTAATTTAATTAAAGATGGTGTTGATAAAGGGTTGCCATACACTAAAGAAATGTTGAATTGTATTCCCTATTTTTTCTAGATCTGGATTGAGCAATTAAACATAAGAGCAAAAAAAATGTAACAAATGAGAGGCGATCATTCAGTCCATAAACCTTGTTTGTCTCGATAGTTTCTTCCAGATTCTAACAACTCTCTGAGTAAAGAAGTGCTTCCTGGCTTCAGTCTTAAAAGCAATTCCCTTTAATTTCCAAGGAGCAAGACTGCAGTTTTAAGAAGAGTAGATTTTCTCACGATTTTCTTCCACAAGGTTTTAGGTAAATAAGGCAAAGAAACAGGGTTAAGGTATAGATCAGAGGAGCTGATTTATGGTTTTAATTAAAATTAACCTGGCATTTTGATCTTTTCTTGTTTATGACTGTGCTGGAGAGTGGGGATGTGTTACAAGCTCTTGGGATGTTAAAGTAAGAATTTTATCGTACCCTGTACACATGACAATACTAATACTACTGCTACTACTATTATTTCATAAATGCAAAGTCCAGTGAAACATAAGCATAGTCATTGAAAGAACGTGTAGCCAAGGGAGAACGGCATTGACATGCAGTATTTGTCACATGTTGGTTCTATTTTCCTATATCTGAATAACATTGCCATCATTTGTCTATGATATCCCTTTCAAAATGCACACGACCAAGCACAGTTAGAGTTTGGACATATAGAATGTGTAAAAAGTATCTATAGTTCTCTATATATTTCTTGTTTCTGTGTATGATGAAATATTGTTTTGTTTTTATTTCATTTATTTATATTAGATTTGTAATTATCATATTAGTGAAGATTAACTGGATTGGAAAATTTGAAAGTGTTATAAAAAATAAAATGTTACTAATATGCTCTTTAGTTTGGGGCATTTGCTGCGAGATGTCCATTTTTACATGTCAGTTCAGTGTCAAAACAAACAACCCTTTTATTGTCATTTTAATGAGTTACTTTGCTTTTTAATTCCTTGGTGATGTCCAGGGGGTTATGGGGGCTTCATTAGTACCCTACAGCAAAAAGTTAATGGTATCAGGTCAGTTTAAATAGCCATGGACCTCTGCTTGATTTTTTAAGCCCATGATGTACAATGGCACACACCGTACATTCTATTTCCATATCATTAAAAGTTTATCATTAAGCAAAGCACTTTGTCAACAAAATCATACAATTTATAACCTCTCCTTCAGTGAGTTGTGAACCATTCTCACCTTTGCTTGGGATAGGATCAGAGGTGTGAGAATGCAAAAGGAAATAACTGACAAACAACCTCTCATTCTGCTTCATAGGTTAGCTATTTTTAAATGAGCCATGCTCATTTTCATATAACTGTAACATAACATGGCATAAGAATCTCAAACCTGCTTAACCTAATATGTGATCATGGTGGGCCACCCCTAGAGCCTATCCTGGGAGTACTGAGCAAAAGGCAGGAATAAACCCCAGAAAGCATCAATTTAGAGTTCCTAATGAACCTAACTTGAACATCTTTTGGGGGTACAGGGGGAAAGCCTGAGTACCTAAAAGGAAAATGACACAGATATTAGAGAAATTGCAGACTCCACACTGACAGCTACCAAATCCTGGATCTGTAAAGCAGCAGTGCTAGCCACTGTACTAACATACCATTTTCCCAGAAATGTATTGTAAGCAAATAAATAAAAATTATTTTTTTTCATAAGTAATCATATTCTTTTTTTTTAATTCAGTAGTATTTTCATTTATCACGCATTTTGATTTTGTATAAATATCTGGAAGAGTCACATAACCTCGCTGCTAAGCTTAGATACCATTTCCTTTTAAAAAATCACCAAGACAGCTGCTTTTTTCCTTTTCATTTCATCCAGTTGTTGGTTAACTTAGTGGAAAAAGTAAAATTTCAAGGGATTTTAGGTTAGAGATATCTCCGCCAAGGTAGATGTGTGCTTGACTTGAGGTCTAATTTAACTCTTGTGTAGTATTGATCGCTTCGACCCACAGGGGACTCTTAGAGTCTTCTTTTGCCAAAGGTAGACAACGGTATGAAAGCAATGTGTTATAAATGCCCCTGTCCACTCCCTTGTTAATATCAAGCTAGTTTTCCTAGCCATTTTTGAGTGCATCAGTTTTTCACATTTACTGTAGTGTGATGAAACACCTTTCAAAATGGCCAGAGGGACCCCCGGCAGTCAGTGGTTAGGCAGTACAAATTGGAAAGAACAGGAGGACAGTTAGTGCGTGGGGGAAAAGCTCTAAGGTCATCGCAGCCAGGCTAAAAGCTGATTCAGCTTTAAAAAGGAATAGGAGAATGTAGTACCTGCAATGAGGAAAATATGGATTCCTGTCTTCAAGACAAATTGATCTCTCAAGTGTAGGAGGATAAGTCTCCAAAGAAAACCTATTTCAAAACACTGAAAAAATAAGCTTCTGTTTATGATAGACGCTAAAAAGTCTAAAATGTATTAGATACATTCCTGATAGAAGCATGTCTGTAAATTCATATCTCCGATCACCATGTATACTTCTATAATGTTCTATTTTTCATTGTTAATTTCAGTTATTTTCAAGATAAGATAGAATAAAAATGTTTCATGATTATTTATATGGATATTAAGAAACACTTTGTTTTAAATATGTGGTAGAGTTAATAGCTCTTCTGGCCTTAAACTCCAGGAGACTGTCTTAAAATCTCAGCCAGGTCACTGCCTGTGTGGGATATATGGGTTCTTTCGTGTCCATAAAGGTTCTCCTTCTGGAATTCTCCTGTATCTCTAAAACATGGACATCAGGTAGACTGGTGACTTTGAAATGGTATGATGTGTCTCTGCAAATGAATGAACTCTGAAAAAGACCACACCATTCATGGTTGGTTTCTTCCTTATGCCCAATACTACCATAACAGACTACAGACCTCCAAAAGTGAGTTACAGTATATTATGTATATTCAATTTTGTAAACACATTCATAGATTTCTTTCTTACTGCGTGGACCAAAACAGATTCAAAGTGGAAAATGGTTAAAAAAAACCTTCATCAATAAGAATGAATACAGCTGGATATAGAGTAGCTGGAGGATCACATGTTACCATTAGTTTCACTAATTAACATGTACTTATATAATTATTGTTCTTTAATTACTGCACTCCTATAGTGCCGTTATGCATTGTTACAGAAAGCTTGCTGTGTAGGCAGTAGTATTTCTGTAGTTTCATACCTGATTGCCTACTTATTTTATATGGTAAACCCTGCTGAAGGTAAGTGTACTGACTGTCTATGACAGCAGCAGTTAATTTTAACATTGGAATCAGGAGACAGGGCAAAGTCAAGGAATGAAGTTGTAAGCAGGTCAGCAATCATTTAATAAACTAAGCCCAAAAGACAAAAATTGCAGTGAGAGACAAGAGCAAGAATATCAAAAAACAGAATAATGCACATGACTGGGCGAAAATGAGAGACATAAATTGTAAAAAAAAAGGTTTCAAAACCAAAGACCTTTCAAATGAACAAAGAAGTAGAATGCTATAAGTCTTTTAAGTGAATCCAAATTTTGACAATCAGGAAGTCCATAGGGATGACCTTTATACCCCTTGCACTATGATGTCACATCATTCATGATCTCTGATGTCACCCCTAACAACCGTGTTGCAACTGTCAACACTACGGTCCCAAAATGGTGGTGTCCACAAAAGAAACAAAATGGAATAATTAAAAAAGTACGCAAAAAATAACTAAAAAACGAAAATATTCTTTGAAACAAAAACTAATTATGAATGTTGGATTTCTGGGACCTGTACATCTCTAAAATGATATGTAACATATATTTACACAAGTGCCAGTGCTAGGTTTTTTTGCGCCTTAGGCCAAACTTATTTGTGCACAAATCGACTGTTCAGTAGCTAACCCCTTATGATCTGTGCTCTAGGTCAATGCCTAATTTTCCTTAATGGTGACCTTCACAGCCCCATGAACTGTTAAGAGAAATTAAAAATGAGAGTCAAATTATGACATAAAGTCGATTTAAGGCTACACCATAGTTTCAGAGAGATTACACAAGAAGGAGTTTGAGCAAATAGTAAGAAGGAACAAAGCACCAACCAGCCATGTGTTATGACTTGCAGGTGTCTAAGGTTTATTGTGAGGAAAAATCTAACCAGGAGATGGTTACACAAAGCAAAATAACAAAGTCAGATCGGAAATTGGGTTATTACCAGAAAAAGACGAATTAGAAGCCGACCACAACATGAGAGAAAAGTGATATTCAGAAGTCGAAGTCTAAAAAGAGATGAAAAACCAAGAAACATAACCTGACGGTACATTTACCTGAATGGTAGAATTCAATTTTAAAGATTCTCATCCACTGAGGGATAATCTGTAATGTGATCGCAACCATAACGCTTCACATAAACAATGAGAGGAAATCGAAATATAGTGAAACATTTTCATATTTCTCTGAAATAATCAAATATCCTCAAAAACAGATTCTACGTAGGAGAAAACTACAGAATAACCCAAAACACATGTATATAACATATTAATTGTATCAGTTGCCATTCTATCTTGGACATTCTAGGAGATCTAAGGGCACCCCCTATTGGCCACAATGTTTATATACTTTTTCAACACCAACTTGAGATTTTCTTAATAAAATCCAATATTGAATTTCTTAATTTACACCAGAAACTATCACTGCAGTACAAGGCATATTCCGGTATTTCACTTATTTTTCTAAAGGTGCAATGCCAGAAAGGTAAACTAATATTAAACACCAGAGTTCCTTAATAGTGCCCATTTGAAATGTCTTCTGTTTTGCATTCATTTTAAAGAAAATGTGTGATCAAGATGAACAATGTAATAATCGTGTAAATATCACTTGATTTGTGATCTAATAAAAGCAAAAAATCTTCCTTCCCATCTGAAATCATCTAATTGTCAGCTAAGACAAGGGGTTAATTGTATTTGTTTAGAAGAGATGACTTCTACAGCACATTCAAAATACACAAGATAAGATTCTAACACATTTTATGAAATGTAGCAAATCACCTAAAATATTGTATTTTTATTACTGAAGTTTCCTACATTTACACAGTTTTACATGTAAAGTAATTTATGCCTTTTTTCAAAGATAGGAAAGGAGACACCTTTCCCAATAGCAATGAGAACACGGCAGGAATTCTCCCTGGATTTAAAGGCAGTACAAATTTTGAATAAAACAAAATAAAATAAAAAAAAATATTAAACATTCTGCATGTCTGTTTTAGATCATCCTTCTTTAGCTTCCACATTATTGGCAGGCATTCAAGCACCAGCAGTGTGTATCTATATATCACACTGAGGGACAGGCTGAAGTTTTAAAGTCAGATATATTCACTGCTCTCCAAGAGCAATAGAATTTTATATTGTCTTTTTTAAAATAGTCATCTAAAAATGATATACTATTACTGTCTATTTGTAACAGGTTGCTCTGTGTGATGACTACTCTATTCACTTTAACAAATCACTTTAGTTTAATAAGGCTGATGTGGAGCCTAAATTGAGAAGCAGCAAGTCCTCAGAGTTGTCGAGTATGTGTGGAATGTTATGGCTGAGGGAGGAAAGTTGGGAATGAACAGATTCTTAGGAAATTTTAGATGAATTGTGCAAGAAACTGCATACTCTAATTTATTACTGTTTAGAAGGCCTACATGTTTGAATTTCTTTTTGCTTGCTTGCTATTGTATGCTTTGGTTTCTGAGCAAGCTCAAGATTGTCCACGGGTGTGTACTTAAATTAAAAAAAATAAAAAGTATTGATAAGAAAAGACCATACAGCCCATAGATAAACACCTTTTCTGATTTAACCAAGGGGCTTAAAATAAAGTTGCTATTTACAGCTTTTAGCTGTAATTTCAATTTACTTGTGCCAGTAGTTCCCTGTTTGTGAAGAAATAAATGCTTTATAATAAAAGGTGTCTGGGTGAGTGAGTGCATGCACTGAATCATAAAATGGGATAAGCAGGCTAGAAAATGAACAGAAAGGAGCATGGGTAGTTTTTAAAAACAATGGCAAAACGAGCCATCCTGCATCCGCTGCCCACACCTTCTTGCTGAAGAACTTACTATAAATTAACAATTGTTATTATTTTTTATCTTATTCCCAGATTTGAAATACTTTTATCTTTTATTTTTTTTGCCATTGTCTGCCTAAACTGGAAGGGTTCTATTTTTGAGTCTTTTCTTCTGTCTCACACCCTGCATTCCTAATAGTGCAAACTGGAGACTCTGGAGAAGACCCAAACAAACAAGGGAAGAACATCCAAAGCTGCTGCCATCAATGGCTGGGCAGAAACTTAGGCAACAACACCATGACGGTTTGACCATGCCATCCCAAAATTTCCTTTATTTTCATAAAAAAAATTTCTATTCCATAATAAAATTAATGAGGTATTGTGACAATATTTTAAATTATAAAACAGAATAGTTGGAATCTCATGTTATAAATGTTTCAGTGGTCCAAGATTGCAGGAGGTTTTGAAATACTATGTTTGTTTACGACAAATATGTTTCAGGAGATGGAGACAGAAATTTTGAGGTAAGTTTGTTGTACTCAAAATTCATGGCACCAAATGGTGCAGGTTGATAAGCACATACAAAAAGTATTTAACTGTACTCTGTACATGTGACAGCAATGACTATTTAAACTGAATTCAATTTATTTTTGAATTGTGCCCTTCTCTAAGTAACAAGTTCATAGGCAAATATAATTACAAACTTTACTAATTACTAATTACATAATGCAAACACATAAAGATACAAATTTCCTAAACCTATGGAAAGACAAAGTAGTTAGAAATTGATTAACTTAAATGGAACCCAACACTATCTGTCCATTACCATAATTGTTGAACTACAGTATGGCCAACTGACAACAGAGGAGAGGAGAGACAAAGTCAAGGATAGAGTTAGACACAATCCTGGAGACCTCAGTCAATCTTCCATCCCCTCCCAAGCATTCTACAAAACATTGTGTAAAGGCCAGACAGAATCTTTCCATCAATAGATTTTAATGCTTCCAGGATCTCAAATGTCTTTCCACTGATGGGAAAACAGCTTGGAAGTACAGCAGTGGCACCAAATGCCACAGCAGGATGCCAAGAACAGAAACAGAATACAGGAGGGTTAGTAATGGTTCATAATTATTGTATTGTTTATATTTTTGTACAAATGACTAACAAACAGAGATGCAATAAGCACAGCCAATCAGCAGCTCGAACTGCGGTATGCTAGTCTAAAGTTCAGAGTCTTCACCCTGGATCTAAAAGCTCAGACTAAAGGGACATCACTTATATAACCCAACATATCACTGATTAGCTCGGGGCCCTGTAGATAATAGCCCAGCCTCCTACTTTTATTTTGTAAATCATTAGAGCCTTTAATATGCCAACAACTTGAGCTCTTACTGTGCTCTCTGGTTTTTAAATACTGAAAGGTTCAGACAATTATGCAGGGTTTTGTCCATTTAAGGCTTTATATGTAAGAAGGAAGATTCTGAAATCAGCTCTAAGAAAAAAAACGGTTTTGTTAGAGAGTCTGAAACTGCTCATACTTAGATAGTCTCCAAGGAAGATCCTCCCCATGAATCCAAACATCCAATATTCCTGAAATGTCCCTGCTCAGGAACTTGGTCATGGCAGCCTCTCAACTTGAAGGTGGGGCCTAAGGATTATAAGGCCACTGTTGTTTAATGGAGCTGTATGGGGTCCATTTTAAGACATCTTCCTCCCTCCCTCTGATAAAACTCCATTCTTCCTCCTCCAAAACTTCATCTCACTCCTACATTGGGAAAATCGATGTTCTCTGACGAAAACATCCCTCCCTTTCCCACTTCCAATTAAACTCCATCTACTCCATTTTGCCATTCTCCGTCCCGCCCCCAACCTACTCTATATTTTTTCTTCTCCCTCCTACCTCAAACACAAAATGAGAAGATCACAAGCTGAAGGCTTTGGAATGGAGAGAGGCAGTGATATTTTTATAAGGAAAATGAGAACTAGAACTAAAAATATTGTTTTTTGTTTTACAAGCACGAGAACTGAAATTGAGGCAAATAGGGAAACTAAAACTAAATAAAAATAAAAATTAGTAATATGTGAGCGAACTAAAACGAGAATGAAAACTAAGTAAAAATGAAAAAAACAGCAATAGCATTTTTGTTCAATCTGGTTTAGTCGTGCAGAGGGATTGTTTGTAGGTAGCCCTGAGCATTCAGTTACGTTGTGCTGTTAACTATGCAGTGATGTTGTATCTTGGGCTTACTATAGTCATGAGGTTCAACTTCCGTAAAGGACTGTTGTTTGTTTGTTAAGCACATTTGGTTCGTCAGGTTGAAGCAGTAAGCACGTGTGGTTGGCGATGGCGAGTTTTGCAGAGATGTTTGTGGGTAGAAAGAGAGAAAGTAACATGTGGAAATACTTTAATTACAGGGCAGATGATAATAAAAGCAAATGTAATGTGCAAGCAGAAGAAAAAGAGTATCAGAGTTTCAGTGCAGGACCACCTGGATCAGTACTTAGTGGGAGTCCAGCACTCCTCTGGCACCAGGACTGCACTTCAGTACTGACAGCAGAAATCGTCAACATACAGTCTGGTGGCGCCAGTGGCTGAGGACCTTGTCCATGCACCTGCATCATAGGCGTTCGTCGAGAGAATATTTTCACTGTGTGGCTATCTGTGCAACAGACGTCATTGCAACATGAACAAATCTCTCGAAATGCGTGCTTGTTTAAACTCTTCGAGGGCTGAATATTTTTTCCAAAAAACACTTTCTGAAAAGCAATGGTTTCACACAGAAATCACGTCTGTTGCTGCATGCTGTGGCAGCTGGTTTGACAAGAATGTGCGGTAGGCTTGCTGTCAAGCTGTCTTCATGTAGCTGAGGCACTGCAATCTAGTTTCTACCTCTTATCATTGTTAAGTGGCACTTCTCCTTGGTGAACATTGCTATAGGTGTATCAGCTACATGAACCAGTTCAGAGCCATGATTAGCTGAGGACCAGTCAACTGAAGCTGGAACCTCACATTCGTTTTCAATCACTTGTAGCAAAATCAGAGTCCGACAAGTCATAGTCCAGTTCAGAGATAATAGGCAAAATGTTGTCAATGCATTAGTTTGATTTATGCATTCACTTTCTCTCTAGATGTCAGTGCCATTTTTGCTGTTGTTTGTGCTTTGCTACTCACAGGAGCACAGGAAATCTTGGTCAAACCAATGAAGTTAACTTTCCTTCTAGCTACGAGAGTCCAGCTAAAACATAACAGTTGGTTTTGTCACAGTTTACAGTCGATTACCATCGTCAACTCCTCCTTTTGACAAAAGTTGATATCAGCCCTGAAAGAGTTAAAGCTTAACAACAACGTGCTTGCAAGACTGGTTTCTTGGGTTGAAACATTTGATCTTGCTGACTATACTCATTAGGCCACTTAACCTGTTTGATCATTGATAGTCAAGCTGTGTTTAACAGCATTATGAACTGTGAGTGTATTTTGCTGACTGAAACACAACTTGCATTGAAATATGTGTAGGCTGGCGTTTGTGGTCTTGCAACAGAAAAAAAAAAAACTAAAATTGTGCTAATATTATGTAAAAAGGCCAGAACTAAACAAAATAAAAACTAAAGTTTTAAACACAGAACAAAATAATATTAAAAATGGTCGACTCCACTGAAAACTAGAACGAAATAAAAATAACAATTAATTTTATAAAATAAAATAAAAACTAAAACTACAATTAATATCAGAATTGAAATATTACTAGTTGGAGGCAGGAAGAAAAATGGCGTTCCGTCTGATGACATAATGTAAATGGTGTTTTGTCTGAGAACAGATGCAATTTCAGTCAAGGTAGTAGGAAGGATGGAGCTTAACCAGATGAAGGATGTTCTAAAGTGGACACTTCACAACTGGGAAAGTGGCTTCTTACTGACTTCTCAGCCAGCCTCTCCAACTGAGAATATGAAAGTGAAAGGGGTATGACCTTAGACAAATAAAAATGGGAAAAGTGCAATTTAAAAAAAAATCTTTAAATGTCCTTTAATGAAATAATAAATGGCTTTAAGCTTCTAGTTTTATCCAAGCAGCGAATCTTTAAAAAGCAGCCATAATTTCTAAAGCCTGTAATTCTTTGATGTCACCTAATTGTGACTCTTTGTCTGCGTCTCGCACCTCACTTGAAACAAGAATGACAACTGTGAAGGTTACTTATGTGACTTTATATGTCTGGGGAGTCCAGCCGAGTCACAGTCCATGGGACAGTAGGGGAAGGATGTTCTATTTTCTCTATACTTAGTCTCTTAGTCTCTTTAAACTTTAAACATCTTTTGTGCACCTCATCAGTGATATTAGGTAGGTCTTCAAATGAAATGTCACTAGAAAAATCAATCATGTGTCCTCATGTACACTTATGTACCTACTACACGTTAAAATGCTGCATCTAAACTGGTGGGTTCCCTGGAGTGGCATTTATGTTCAACATTTTCAGGTTTCTAGCTCTTTTTTCTGCTGATTACTTCTCTCTGTTTCTCAGGATTGCAGGTTTGTCTACACGCTTGCATTTCCTGCAACCAAAATTTCACATTTACCTACATCTTGTTATTTCTCCTTCTATCTTTCTACCAATAATGAATGCATAAAAACGGTAATTATCTCACAAACCTGCTTTGGTGTGGCAAAACCAACACAAAAGACAATGGCAAGTGCAACAATGACAAGAATCTCAGCATATCCCTTCAGTAGAGACCACAATGAAGTAATAGTAACACGTGGTTTAAAACAAGCAAAACCTTTACAGAAACACCAACACAATGTAGAGCCACACTGATTCTGGACACAGTCCATAATCTGTATGTCAGTCATTCAAAAAAAAAAAAGAAAAGTCCAGGAACCAATATCTACTCTTGGCAGGCCAGTTAATAAATGTGATTGAGTAGAACTAAGAAGTTGTTATAAGCTCATAACTCATCCTGCAGTCTAACATAGTTGACTACATGAAAGAGAAATGAAAAGATCCTATCTGCAGATGACTGGACTTTCAAAGAATAAAGATGGAGTTTATTACTATTTTTTTATAATGCTTTCAAAACATTAACTTAGGTATATATAAGTAAATGAAAGTGCTTTTGAAAAAAGTTTGTATTTCAAATCTTCATGTCATATATCACAAATTGTATTACTTCGTAAAAAACAATGGCATTTCTTGTAAACGAGGGCTTCAGATAAAACTAAGTTGATATCATATTATTGGTGCTTTACCTTTGTGAGTTGACCTATAGACACACACTTCTCTGGGCTGTGAAATTGTTTTTAAATTGAAGATAAGTTTTAGATTTACCAAATTTCAAGACCATTTTGGAGAGCTCCACTGTGCAGTTTGTTAGAGTTAAACATTTGATGAGGTCTCCTGTTAATGTAGTTTGTTATTCTTTTCTACAATTATTTTATTAACTGTTTTTGTTATCCTTTATACAGTGTCCTTGGCTTATTAAAAGTAAGTCATAAATACATTTTTTACTGTTATTATTATTATTATTAAAGATGGTCTTTACACTTATCTGACAGAAAATCTTGTAGCTTTATTTTTTTTTGAAAAACTACAGTTAAACTTTTAATGTTCATTTTCGTACAATGTTTGTAATTTCCCTTGAAACTGTAAAAAAGGAACATATGTAATGCATCAGTGTACAATGTCAGACAGAAGTCTAGGTAATAACTTTACGGAACCTTGTCTGGCTGTTTCTTTTCCTTCAATTGCTTAGTATTATGTCAGCCATCGATCTACAGTATATGGAGACAACTCATTTCATTTCTTTGACACACAATGATGGACCTGTGTTGCAGCCCTGACTTATTTGAGACCTTCAATTTCTCAGGCTGAAAGCTAGAATGTCCCATGCTTGGAAGGGCTATTGATCTGTCGTAGATGGACAACTCAAGAGGAACTGACACATTCCTCACAGCTCTTTCGTTTCATTTGTGCAAAGGCTTTGCTGCTTTCCTTTCCATTTTATTATCGTGCACTGTGGAAAGGCAGGCGAGTTAGATTACCTTGTTAATATTGACTAGACTATAAAAATGATAATCCAAGAATTTTAGTGTTGGGCTGAAGATTTTAACATGTAAAAAAATTAAATAAAATTGAGCATGCTGAGAAATAAAAAGAAATTAAAATTATACTATACCGGTTTGATTGAATGTTTGTAACCTAATGGGTTTAAATCACATTGAAATGCAAACAGCTTAGTAACTCTCAACTTTCCAATCAAATGAAAACACTAATATTTTTAAATGATGACTACAATATTTTAACCATGGTAAGAAAAAAAAAGGCATTTCCAGAATGTTGGAACTCTCATGTCCTGATGCTAGAGGGGCACAGGGGAGCAAAACTTTTAAGGCATTAAAAATTAACAACAGAAGATGACCTTTGGCCCAATCAGGAGTACTTTCTGCAGTAGTTCAATTTTTTAACATTGGCTTTATAACTCAGATGTCAGTTCCTGCCTCAGATTAATGTAATTATTGCTGTCAGGAAGTAAAGCAAAAATTAGCCTCAGTGTGAGTAACATCTTTTAAGACACCTATCCATCCATCCATTTTCTAACCCGCTGAATCCGAATACAGGGTCACGGGGGTCTGCTGGAGCCAATCCCAGCCAACACAGGGCACAAGGCAGGGACCAATCCTGGGCAGGGTGCCAACCTACCGCAGGACACACACAAACACACCCACACACCAAGCACACACTAGGGCCAATTTAGAATTGCCAATCCACCTAATCTGCATGTCCTCGAATATATAAATATATATTTATCATCTCACCTCCTAAGCCTGTAAAAAGCAGATATAGAAATAACTGATTCTTCATTTTAATATATAACAATTCTATTATTTCTTTTTTTGTTTTCATTTCAAGGATTGGCTTTTTTGTTCAAAGTCTTCTCTCTCAATTGCAGGCAATGGTGCTGATATACTCTCATGTATACTCACGTCACGTTTACTTCGGTAGGTTTAAAATGAATTTCCTTAGAACTGTTCCTGTTGAATGATCTTGTATATCTTGTTACCTTGAGATGTACTCTAGCTTAACTTCGTAAAAGCACTTCCTGATACTGTGGTATGTGCAGTAAAGATCGGTGGTTACTGATGACAATATCTACTAAACTGAGCCTGTGTGCAGAAGGTACGGACCTATAATACCTGGGAGTGCAGCTGGATGATAAATTGGACTGGACTGCCAATACTGATGGTTCTATGCAAGAAAGGACAGAGCCAACAATACTTCCTTAGAAAACTGGCGTCCTTCAACATCTGCAATAAGATGCTGCAGATGTTCTACCAGACGGTTGTAGCGAGCACCCTCTTCTACGCGGTAGTGTGCTGGGGAGGCAGCATAAAGAAGAAAGACGCCTCACGCCTGGACAAACCGGTGAGGAAGACAGGCTCTATTGTAGCCATGGCGCTGGACAGTTTGACATCCGTGGCGGGCGCTGAGCAGGCTTCAGTCAATCATGTCAATCCACTGCATCCACTGAACAGGATCATCTCCAGACAGAGGAGCAGCTTCCAGGGCAGACTTTTGTCATTGTCCTGCTCCACTGACAGACTGAGGAGATCGTTCCTCCCCCACGCTATGCGACTCTTCAGTTCCACCCTAGTGGGTAAATGTTAACATTATAAAAAGTTATTGTCTGTTTTACCTGCATTTTTATCATCTATCTATCTATCTGATTTGTTTTTTCATGTTGCCTGCATGTTAAACATCAAATGGCACCTTTAATATTATTTTGAAAGAAAGAAGACAACAAATATTTTTACAAAAAAAACCCGCCCTTATGAGTATAGTGGGGCTCAGAAAAAGTTCTCCATCAGAAGCCTAATTACTCTTTTGCACCAGTGGAGTTCTCCTTTGCCTTAACTGACTAAAATGGTTGTTTCCCGCACTCCATGTGGAGTATAGACCAGAAATCACATAATGAGAACCTTGATAAGTATACCTCAACAAAGGAATCATTTTTACCTGAATATAATATGATAATTTTTGCTAAATTCATTGGACAAAACATTAGAAATGTATGTTTAAATAAGAAAAATATGCCCTAATTTATGATAGAAGTTCAATCATATCCTAACTGTTTTACCCCAGCCCTAACCCTTTTGCTTTCTGTTCTAGTAAATTGATGGCTACAACACGCCACAGCCATAGTGATGGTGTACTTCAGGGTTGATCGGGAACTCCTAGTAATGTACAAAGTAATGGCAATTCTGCCTTAGGAAAATAAGGGAAAGCTTCCCATTAAATGTTCATGGACACTGCGGGTTTACAAGTCTGGGGCACTTGTTTCAGACAAATGTAATTGCTGTGTTGTTACAGTGTGACTAAAACATGATGCCATTGTTCATACCTTTAGATTTTCTGAAGCTTGCTGAATGTGTAATTAGATGCTTTTTTAAAGGAAAAATGTACCCTTCCTAACAGAAGGTTTAGAATCGCAAAATTGTTCCCGTCTATGATTATTTACTAAATACTTTGCATTTCTATTAAAAGAGAGTACTTGCTTTTATTAAATTGTTTTCTGTTTGCTGTCTCATGCAAATCCCAAATGCTACCACCTCTGATTTCTTTAACTTAAAAAAGAAAACAATTACCTCTTGCAGTGTACACTGAGCTTTGGTTAAACATCATTATGGATTACGGGTTTAATACATTTCAGTTTCTGCATTTTCACACTGCATAACTAAGGTTCACTTAATTCTCTTTACTCAAATACACTCTCCTTACTTTCTAACCTATTTATAATATTATAAAAGCAGCTATAAGGTTATTATTTTCTTCTACTTTATTCTTTTTAATGAGGCAATCACTACATTTAGCCTGCAGTGTAACTGGCGCTTTATAAAGCTCAAAAGGAATAAAAGGAAATTACCATTTGATAGCTATCCTGCAACTGCGCTTTTGGTTCTTAAGCCTGCATGGTCCTGTAGTCTTTCACTTGATACAGTATCTTTAAAATACAGAAGAGATGGGATTGAATTTTTTATTTTCCAAGAATATGTGAGTAGTGGGATTAAAATACATAAGGGATTAGTTAAATGCTGAAATGCCCCAGCCCTGATAGCTGGCATCTGTGAGTGAAAAAGTTAAACCTTCACACCTGGTGCTTGCTCACTGACAAGCCTAACATCTGAACAGCCATGCTGTTAAAACCCACTCTTGCCTGGAATTCAAAGACCCTTCACCTGACTGTAATGAAATCAGCCAATTTAGCTGAAACATAAGTTCAGCTTGTAGATAGCAGTGAGGCATTTATTTAAAGTGGAGTTGTACTTCAAAGGGTCTAAAGAGCACCACCGAAGCAGAGCAGAATTAAGGGGGGTTGGGGGACATTCTGTCAGAGCTTAAAGTAACCAATTCTTTTCATTGATTCATCAGGAACAGATCTCAATTTCTTTATTCTCTAATATGAATATAATAATTTGGTTTTAATTAAGCCAGAAATCCAATTTTAGAAATTCATTGATGTTTTCAAATATTTTTTCAATTTAAAAAAAAATCTATGGACCAACAAAGAAAATAATAAAGTGCCTTAAGCAGAACCAAAAATACAAAACTGCCTGCCATTGTTTTGTTGTGTTGTGATAGGCACAATAAGATTGACCTGTGTTTTAGTGCGTTACTTGAAATTTTGAAGTTTCTGAAAGTAATCAGTAGCTAACCAATCTTTTGCGCGGGCCATACAATCATTCAGCATATTTCTTTATTACAGTTTCATTTTCTTTTCTTTCTTTTAATCAAACACAATCTAGTAAATAAAGATTAGGTCCATAAACCCCAAGGCTGCTTGTTCAGTTCCTGCTTCAAACTCACGGTGACACGATTAAGTCAGAAACCATAGAACTTTGCTCTATTTGAATTATTTTTCATGCTTCTTGTTAGTTTTATGACTGGTTTTGTGTTTCTTATTTTAGATGTCATTAACTGTTCAAGTTTAGAGCAGTGATGCTGTGACAGTTTGTCTTCCTAAGGACATGTGATACTATGGCAGCCATTTCATTTAAGAGTGACCCACATAATCTTAATTAATACTTTGTTGTTTAACAACAACCACAACAACAAAATGGCAAGAAACATTTTTCAAGCAATTTATTTTTGAAGATGTTAACTTATCATCTCAGTTTTCCTCTGTTCTTTTCTACAAGCTTATCTTTAACTTTTGAAGTGGTAGATAACCTTTGTCTTTTTGGTGAACAATTCCTGATCTTACCTAAGTACCCTCTCCCTCTCTTTGCCTATTCAAATAAACTTCTAATTGACTCAATTAAAATAAATACCCTTTCAGATCCTTCCTTTAATAGACAGTTTGAAATTCATCCATCATCCAACTATATCCTAACACAGGGTCACCAGGGTCTGCTGGAGCCAATCCCAGCCAACACAGGGCACAAGGCAGGAACAAATCCTGGGCAGGGCGCCAGCCCACTGCAGGGCACACACACACCAAGCACACACTAGGGACACTTAGGATCACCAACGCACCTAACCTGCATGTCTTTGGACTGTGGGAGGAAACCAGAGTACCCTGAGGAAACCCATGCAGGCACAGGGAGAACATGCAAACTCCATGCAGGGAGGACCCGGGAAGCAAACCCAGGTCTCCCTACTGCGAGGCAGCAGTGCTATCACTGTGCCACCGTGCCGTCCCAGTTTGAAATGTTTATGACTATTATGGTTAGTATTTTGTTTAATTTTTTCCTTTGTTATTGGTAAGGGCTATACCTATATAAAAGTTACACCATTTCTACGGCTTTGATCCCCTAGGAATTGAAGACCAACATTTGTTTTTTGTTTGAAATTATTTTTAAGGTGGTTTGTTATTTTTCCATCGTTGTTTATGTCTAGTTCATTTTGTGGCCATGATCTGTTGTTTGGGGGTGTGGTCTCAGTGGTCGTGATATTTGATATGTGACTCACTTAATGCAGCAGTATAAGGGCTTGTTTATACTTCACGCTCAGAGTGCATACGCACATGCATCATGGCTGCCACGTGTTCCCAGCGTTCATTTAACGTGTCCTCTGAGCAGGTCCTCAGAAATGAGCACAATGCGTGCGCAAGTTGCAGTACCAGCAAAAAGTCAGGGGGATCGCCGTGTAATTAAAGTTGGATTGTGATGTCAGAGTCTCTGTTTACTATTGACACGTGACAGAAAGCTGCTTTAGGATCCTACGGGATTGATGTGCGTGCTTCGGTGTTTGATGAATGGTTCGATGTGGTGAAACAAAATGCAGACACACAGATGCATTCGTGGTGCTTTTATATTCAAGCGTTGCATATTCCCAATCGTAATGACACGATAGATGATAAAAGTCTCACATACCATCTTTTGTGCCGTCTTTTTTTTTTCTGTGGCTTCCTCCTGACCTGACAGCAGCGGAAAACAGCAATAGATCACCACACAGAACACATTAAATATATGATAGTCCAACTCTCTGCACATTTAGAATCCTTAGATTTATACTTTATATCACTTTCATGATGAAATGTATTAAAGTATGTGTGTTACCTTTTACAGATAAATCATTAATTTCATTTAAATAATGAATACTGTTAATAATTACATACATGGGGGTGACACAGTGGCGGAGCTGTAGCGCTGCTGTCTCTCAGGGAGTCACGTCGCTGGTATTCCCTGCCTGGAGTTTCCACGGTGTCCTCTGGTTTCCTTCCAAAGATATGCAGATTTGGTGACACTAAAATGACGCTAGTGTATATGAGTGCTTGTATTTACCTTGCAATGAGCTGATGTCCTGTCTAGGGATTCTTTTTGCCTTGTGCCGAATGCTTGCTGAAATGGGTCATCCCTGGATTGATGGATTTAAGCATTAAACATCCTTTTCAGAGATATTGTGGTATGGTGTCATTGGAATTTAATGGGTGTTCCAGGCAATTCACAACACAGCAAAGTCGAACCTGTTCTCACCGTGATAATATCTCGCACTTGCACCTGGTGGATTCTTCCAGATTTACATAAAGTATGCGCACAAGTATAAACAGTAAAACACTTGCGTAGCAAGTCTGCTGGAGCATGCGTTGCGTCACGTGAAGTATAAACCTGGCCTTAAGATCACCACAATGCACTTTCTGGCCATCTGAGATTACAGTACAGTGATCCCTCGCTAAAACGCACTTCGACTTTAGCGGCTTCACTCCATCTCGGATTTTAAATGTAAGCTTATCTAAATATATATCACGGATTTTTCGCTGGTTCGCAGGTTTCTGCAGACAATGGGTCTTTTAATTTATGGTACATGCTTCCTCAGTTGGTTTGCCCAGTTGATTTCATACAAGGGTTGCTTTTGGCAAATGGATGAGAAGCTACTCAATCAGAGAATTATTACGTATTAAATAAAACTCCTCAATGATATACGATATGCTTCCTGTGCAGTGCTTCGCATACTTGAAAGCCCGAACAGCACGTATTAAGTTTTGATTGTTTACTTTTCTCTGTCTCTCTCACTCTCTCTGACATTCTCTGTTCATGATGGAGGGGATGTGAGCAGAGGGGCTGTTCGCACACTGACCTAGAGGATACGGATGCTCCTCTAAAAAATGCTGAAAGACTACCTTCACATTGCTCCCTTCCTTGCAGCTGCTTTTTCCAGCGGTGCTTCGCATACTTAAAAGCCCGAACAGCTCTATTGATTTTTGATTGTTTGCTTTTCTCTCTCTCTCTCTCTCTCTCTGACATTCTCTGCTCCTGACGTGCACTTCTTTGAAGAGGAAGATATATTTGCATTCTTTTAATTGTGAGACGGAACTGTCATCTCTGTCTTGTCACGGAGCACAGTTTAAACTTTTGATTAAAGGGTGTCATTTTTTGTTTTTTGTTCATGTTTAGAGGGATCTAATAATGTTAAAAAATGCATTTAGAAGGTTGTAAACAGGTTTTCTATGCTCTAACTGCGAAAATATTCGATTTATAAATAAAGAATCCTAATTTGCGGAAATGCATTTATCGTGGTAGGGTCTGGAACGGATTAACCATGATAAACGAGGGTTTACTGTAATCGAGTATGTTACTTTGTTTCACTTTTAGTTGGGCTTCAACAAACTTTGGTTCCTGTCTGGGCTTAGATTAAAGATAAGACAGATCTCTCGCTTAGAATTTCGGGTTTATTTTTTGCTTACTTTTCATCTTTCGGTCCCTTACATTCCTACCTACCACTTGGCACTGTTTGGGATAATGGGGTTTTAAAGTAACTTGCATTATGCACTCAGATTACATTTTAAAGTAATGAGTAACCTAATACAGTACTTCTTTTTTGTTAAAGGAAAAATACCTGCATTACTTTAAAAAACATATGCTTTACTATGTTATTACAAAAGCTTAATCCTGTCACTCCAAAAAAAAAAAAATTACTGCATTATTTCACAAAAGAATTGCTTTTTTAACAAAGACACTGCAAATAATATCATGCATGTGTGTACTGTGGCTATCTGGTGTCAGATGAGAAAGAAGGTTAAGCACATGCATAGCGTGAAATCAGATGAATGAAGTTCTAAGTATACATTTAATTGTGCATGTGCTAAGGGGTAAATTTAATCCAACCATTTTAGGGTAGCAAGGAGCCAATGATCATTGCAACAGCATTGAGCGTATGGTAATAAACACACGTGATGAAAGGGTACATCAGTTCTTTGTAGAATTTACTGTAGTCACATAGTCAAGCATAAAATGTTGTGCCACGTGCAATCTAGTAACAGAAATCTAATAATAAAGTGTCAGTGTAGTTTTAATCAGGGTTTTTTGCTACAGATATTTTTAAACAGTGTAGTTGGATGACCCAATGGGGCCATTGTTCATACTGAGAATCTTCAGGAGCTTGTGTTGGCGATGTAAAAAGAAGATGGATTATTATTTACTTCACAGCACATTAAGAACAAACATATTTGTAAAAAACTATGAAATCAGGCTGTATTCTGGTCATTTTCATGAACGTTCATATATGGGCTTAGAATTAAATAACAAATGCTAGCCAATGAAATATGCAAATATTCAATCAAAATAAGTGCAAAATTAACACACTGTTTTAATGCATTACATTTTCATAATATGCAACTATTGTTACTTTTTTTGTAAGTAATAAGTAATGCAACTAAATTATTTTTAAAAGCAACATTCCTTAACACTTACACTTTGATTTTCATTGGCAGGACAATGACAACCTGTGTGTTCTGCCAAAATGGAATTTGGCAGGAAAAATTAAAATAAAAGATTGGGGAAGGGCGTAAAGTCACAATTAAAAACCTTGCAGAGGTGTGAGCCAAAACAATCAAAGGAACTAAAATGCCAAAACAGAACATTAACTAAAACACAAAAAGAAAACAAAAAAATAAAACACATGCAACAGACTAAATTGATTTTATTGTTAGCTAATGTCATGAAAGAAGTTTTTAAGTGAATCCAAAATCTTGGATGTCTGGACTCGTGCGCTACTTTCTAAAATACTGTACTTTCTGTTGTCATATAGAAGCAACAGAGCATCAGTACCAACAACAAGCCACTACCATACAAATACTCAAAAAGGTGTCACCCTCAGAAAGAAAATTTAATAAAAATGATACAAATTAGTTACATGTGTGAAATAGGCAAATAATTACAAAACAAATAAAAAAAATTAGATCTACCACATTGAAAACACCTGAATTGACACAACACTGTGGGTCTGTTAGTTGTCAACATGTGCCCTAATGGTGTATCTGCAAAGCTGCAAAGCAGTTTCGGACAGTATCCTCTGTAAAGAAAAGCTGTATAAAATAATTGTGTTTAAGAAATGCAAAGCAGCATCTTTACTGAACTTTTTAAAGTGCATAGTGAAGAACAAAGAAAGCATTAATGGGTCAGACTGCCTAAGTAAGAAGTCAAGTTGACTAATTTTCCTCAAAAGGCGGTGAACGCCATTATCTTCACCTTTAGTGTATTTCACTTACACTGGTGTATGTTCATTTGTTGTTTCCATTACTGGAAGTTGGAGTTTATCCATGCAGAATGATACCTAAAGTAGAAGACAACTTTGATTTGATGTTGGTTCATCAAGGGACGCACACATATACCCAAAGCCGAACTTAAGCCAGGCCAACTGGAGTTTCTGCTGCTCATTTGGAATGGTAGGGGGAAACTGTAGCACCTAAACAAAACCTATGTGCATATGTCATGACTGTCATATTTCAGTCAGGGCCCCTCCTTTGACTGGAATTCAGCTGTTTTACGCCCTTTTTTGTTCATTTTTCAGGGATTTATTTATGTTAAAGTTACATTTAATTATTTGCTTTATTTCCTATGTCTGTGATACATTCCTTGTGTTTTGTGACTGATTTCCCAAGTGGAGCCACGTTCCCATCACTGCAAGGGAATACCCTCAGCTGTATAAAGGTGGGAACAACCCAGAGTCCCTTGCGGCTCTTTCAGAGGTGTTTGGGAATTAACATTACTTGAAATGTTTTTTCTGTGCTTTGGTCATTTATTGAATGTATATCTCTTGCTCTGTTTTTGACTTGTTTTGGACTTTGGATTGGTTTGGATTGCCCTTTATTACAGCCAATTAATTTGCCTTTTGTGCACCATGTAGCTTGTTTTGCTCAAGAGCATTTTTGTGTTAATAAAGCTTTTAATTTTTAAAGATTCTATCTACATGGACAATTTTTAACAGTGGTCTCCCATGCTTATGGCCATTTTAAGTCATTCTTTTGGGATTTGTGTGCTTTGGGACTCTCTGGGTTAAAACAAAGACAATGTGTAAACTCATCATAGAAGCTGTCTGACGCAGGAACTCAACTCAAATCTTTGCAAATTTGAGGTAATTCACCAACTTACTCAATACAATTGGAGGTTGAAGAAGTCTAGTGCCTATATCACACCTAGTCCACTGCAGAGAATACTTACACATACACCTAAACTTAGACATGGCTAATTTACAATCTCTAATCAACCTAACATGTATGACTTTGAGATGTGCAAGGAAACCAAAGTGCCCAGAGAAAAATCTGACGCAGAGTTGGGATTCAAACCAGGAATGCTGGATCCACAAGACTGTAGCTCTGAATGCAATGCATTGTAAAGGCTTGCAGAAGAAAACCTTAAATTAGAAAGTTGTTTTAATTAATAGATTGTTAAGTATACAATAACAAATCAGTTAATCTAAAGAGGTATGACCAGCAATTCTAGAGACCATTTTTCAAAGAAGTATTTTCCTCAAAATCTCCCTTGTGGACTTTTACCCTCATCAAGCTAATTAAACTATTAGCAGAAAAGCTCACAGTGGATAAAGTTCTGTCTTGAGATTTTGAAGGTCTCAGAATTCATTATACATGTAAAATAAAAACAAATATTTACAATTAATAAAATCATACACCATCAGGCTTCTCATACTGGCAATGACCTGACAATTTTAATCCAAATAATGAGACTAACTTTATTGATTTACCTTACACATGTATGGATTTGTTAACAAAACAAAGTAAATAAACTAAATTTTCCTAAACCAAAATAGATAAAGAGACATTGGGGAAAGCTTATAATGAAAAATACAAAATGAAAGCTATTCATTCTAAAACAGAAAATGTATTTTTATCTAAGAAAATGGCCAAATTTCATATAATACAATTTCTTCAAATTCCAAAGAGTATTTAGTTACAGTATTTATTATTGTTATGGTTAATCTAAAATTAATATAAGCCCTGAAAATGTAACATTACTCCACCTTGGCTGTAGAGGTGTGTGATTTGCTCTACAAGGTCTAATTTCTGAAGACCTCCCTACTCTGCACTGTGATCTGGAGAACCTTTGAGTCAGTCATAAGCCCGAATAAGTTAGACAGTAGACAGTAGGGCATTAGTGACCTTTAAAACTACACTTGATGACATTTTGGAAGATTTCAGTGGTTAGGACTAGCAAGCTTTGTTGGGCTGAATGGCCAGTTCTCATCTAAATTGTACTCATGTTCTAAAGTGTTGGTTCATGAAGGTTCATAATTCATTGCTTTACTTTCCATACAGAATCTGAGTTGACAATTGTTTAGATTTTTAAAACTGGGGCATTTTAAGTGAATATGCCCTGTGATGGACTTGCATCCTGAACAAGGTTTGTACTTGTCAAGGTAGACTATTTCTCTGTGATTCTGTACTAGAATGCAAGAGTTTCCAAAATGAATCAACAGAGGATTGTACACACTGTGCTATTCTCTAACTACAAAGTAAATAAAAACAGAACCATAAAATCTAGTAATGGGAATGTCAATGTTGTTGTTGTTCTAAATTACTTACGGTTCCGGAGCTGTCGAAGGGTTTAAGTCAGTTGACGATGTTAGTCCTGGAAAGAACGCCCCACTAAACCAACATTCCAAAAACCAACCGAACTTACTGTTATCTGCTCGAACCAACACCGACTTACTATACTCGGCTGTCCAGCGGCGTCACTGAAGCATTCGAACATTCTTAGCCAATCATGCACTACTGCATTTGCGTTTGCCACATTATATTCTAACTACAGAGGCAGAGTCTCATTGCATGGTTCTAACTTGTATTGAGTTGAGGTATTGACGCGAACACCATACATACGGATAGTATCAAATTATATTTAAGGATATATATATATATATATTTATATATATATATATATATATATTGTGGAGCTGACTCGGACACAGACAGGCGGACATGTTGTTTTCAAACCACCACACGTTTTATTTACAATTACAGTGGAACCTCGGTTTACGAGTAACTTGGTTTACAAGTGTTTTGCAAGACGAGCAAAAATTTTTAATAAATTTTGACTTGATAAACGAGCGATGTCTTGCAATACGAGTAGTATGGATACACTTTGTCTGCTGAGCGTTATGTGATCACAACTGAGCTGATGGTTCTTCTCTCTCTCTCTCCTTATCTCGCTTGCTCGCCCAGCGCATCTCTCTCTCTCTCTCTCATCTCACTCCCCCTGCACATCTCTCTCTCTCTCTTTCTCTCTCATCTCGCTCGCCCAGTGTGTCTCGTCTCTCTCTCTCTCTCATCTCGCTCGCCCAGTGCATCTCTGTCTCTCTCTCCTTATCTCGCTCGCCCAGCGCGTCTCTCTCTCTCTCCTTATCTATCTTGCTCGTCCGCCCAGTGCGTCTCTCTCTCTCTCTGGCAATCGTCTCCTATTCTCCGTGTGAGTCTGTGTGCCTCACTCATATAGTCACATCTGTTTACTACAGCATTGTGACTGTGTGTGTGTGCGAGTCCCCGTCTTGCTCCCCAAAACACGAAGCTGAGTCTCAGTACTTTAACACCAGCTTTATTCAGCTTGAAACAGCAACAGCGCTGTTATTTATTGTACCGGGATCTTTATAATGTTCCTTGTATGACCCAGGTGCTTATAGCATGTCTGTGATCTTTTTGGATGCGCTTATACGCCAAACTGCTACAGCGCTGGGAGACTGCGATTGCTTTGGGACGCTCTTCCGCGTGTTGTCCCGTTGGGTGGAATCCCACATGAGTTTAGAAACTCACACCAGCCATGATTCTTTATAAAGGTAAAGTGCAGGTTAATTTGTATTATGTATTTTACTTTATATTTTGTATTAATCATTTTTATATGAATAGTTTTGGGTTGTGGAACGAATCATCTGAGTTTTCATTGTTTCTTATGGGGAAATTCGCTTTGATATACGAGTGCTTTGGATTGCGAGCACGTTTCCAGAACGAATTATGCTCGCAAACCGAGGTTCCACTGTATTTACAATAATGTGTCACTCAGTCCCTAAATAAAGTCAGTGCACAAACCCCAACACAGTCCTGGCCACTCAAATGCCTTTCTTCGGGCCGCCTCCACTCTCCTCTCTTGCCTCGTCCTCTTCCACCCGACTCTAGCCTCGAATGAAGGGAGACGGCCCCTTTTATACACTCCCCGGATGAGCTCCAGGTGCTTCCGACACACCCCCGTTGGCCACGCCTACGTGTGGCGGAAGTGTCGGCTGCTCTCCCGGCAGCTCCCCGGGTGTCCTCTTAATTCTTCCCCCCAGCACTTCCTGGTGTGGCGGAAGTGCTGAGGTAACAGGTCCCCAAGGCATTGGGGCGCCTCCTGGCGGTGACCACGGGCCCCTACAGGGTGGGGCTTCCATGCCCTCAACCCGTGGCCCCCAAAGCAACCAGGAAGGCGGCGCCCACGTGATCCAGGGTGGGCGCAGACCCACATCCAGTCCCTCATGGCGTCCCGGCCGGGTCGTGGCCCCTGGCATCCCTGACAATATATATATATTTATTATGAAGAAACTATAATCCTGTTTCAGTTTTGATTCCCGCACGATTGTATGGGAATTGTAATTAGAATGTGGAGCCCGGTCAGGGACCGTTGGGGTCACTTGAGGAATCTCTGTCTCAATCAGAATTGCTTCCAAGGTATACTGGTGGTGTATAGGAAATATGCTGGCTCCCACTTTAAAAGACACTTCCTCAGCCAGCAAAGTCAGAGTTAGGATCAGAGTGAGAAAACGCTCACCTGGAATGGAGACAAAAGGAGTTGTCAAAAATAGGCAATCCTGAAACAAACAATGTCCAAAATCACATATTGTAGGATTGGTAAAATGAACAGAGTAGGTTGAAATCCAAACAATTTGCAAAAAGCACAGAATATTTGCAAAAAAGACACCCACCAAGATCCAGTGTATTCAAAGAAATGTGGTATCTTAATGGTGATGGCTAACTGGCCCCGCCTCCTGGGGGACCATCCACATAGGACATGACAAAAAAAAAAAAACATATCGACATATAGAAACTAAATAGTCAACAATTTTAGCTTAAAAATTAATGAAACAGACATAAATTAGAAATTTGAACCCTAGGCAGGTGGGGAATCCTGGCTGAAACACGATAATAAACAGAACAGGCTTGTTTAATGACTTGGTTTACAAAGTGGATTGTCTAATAATATCATCCAAAGTGTGGGCATTCTGGGACATAGTTTCCTTTGCTGAAATTTGCAGGGATGCATAAGTATTGGAATGCATTTTCCATCTACTGCCTCTATTTGCCTAACCTAAACTTTGAAAAGGGTTTCCTGGCGGCCCAGGCTCCAATTTTACTTTATTTAAACTATAATTCAATTTTGTGATACAGGATTGGTAATGGCATGTTGTTATATCAGGGCCCCATCCTTCAGAATTTAAAGTTTTCTAAAGCACCACACATTACTTTAAAAAAGAGTTTTGTGTTAGCTAAATTATGGTTCAAAGTGTGACTTTTCAGAAGGGAAAAAAGAAAGCTCTTTCAAAAAAAGCCATTCTCCCCCTTCCTTCGTTTTACCACTCTGTTTCACAATCTCTTGAGACAAGCCTTTACGCATAAGTTTTTGCTAGTAAGTTGACGGCTCCTTCAAAATATATTCTGATACTTCTAGTGAGGAAAAAGAGAGAGAGAGAGAAGAAAAAATCCTCAACCAGCAGAATGGACTGAAAAAATTCAAGCATGACTAAAAAGTACATTCACCGCTAGTCAGTGAATTTTGCTCCCTATTTGTCACTGCCACCTTGGAGAGCGGTGAGCATTAATAATGCATAGGCACTAGGAATGTATTAGCGACTACCCTAGCGAGGAGAAGTCAGCCGGGACCATGGAAGAGCTGTTAAAAAAAAAGGAAAAAAAATGCTTGGTGCTTTAGAGTTCTCCTCTTATTTATTGAAGAGATTTTGGGAGATGTGTCAGGTGCGGTGGGCATGATGCATCATCCTAAAGAGAGGCTGAAAGTCCCCAGGATGGGGCAGTAATTGAGTTCATTGATCAAATTCATGGAGATGTGGGCCCCCCTCCTGCGTTCTGCTATCTCATCTGCTACCTTTGTCTAACATAAAAAGGAAATAGCTTTGGGGTTAGATATTCTCCCAGCAGCTAGGTAAATAAGGCATTGCAGGAATAAATAGAAGCATCGTTCAATTTGCATAAAACATGTGTTTTGCAATTTACTCGTTGCTTTTTTTTTCCAGAAAACATTCAGGTTTGGGTAACATGAGTGGCAGTGGAATATAATTCATTTATAATTCAAAACGTTAATGTTTACAAAGCAAAATGAAAGCTGGCTCTCATTAACAGGTTGGCTAAATGAAAGTGGTTAATAACACGCTAAGCTCAAAAAGGATGACTGTCGTTTCTTCCAGAGGACTGTAGCACTTCTACTTCTACCTAGGCTATCTTCAGGAATGGTCCAGAATAATTTTCATAGAATCTGAAAATTATATGTTGCTTCTGAAAATGGTTTATTATCATAGATTCCTATTGATCCATAATAGAAGAGCCTTACATTTCCATTTAAGTTGATTCAGACACATCCAATCACAGCCACATTGAGCAGATTGTCGTAACCAATCATGGAGGGAAAAATTAGAGTTCCCAAACAAATACTCATAAGTACGAGGGAAAAATGTGCCGATCTCATATATACATCAGCCAGGCATTGTGTTCAAAAACAGGGTGATGTATCATTGAGACAGCAGCACTAACCACTGTACTACTATGCTTCTTGTTACTAACACAAGGGGGTACCCAAAAATTACCAGAATCTCTACCTGGCGTGCAATCTAGACTTAGTTGCAAATACTTACAGTATTCTGTGTCAGTCTGCCAAGTGGCATTGCACTGTATTATTCGTATGCCATTCCGTGTCAGTTTTTCTTGGTGCTTATTAAACGTGTTCTGTGATTTTTGTGATGGGTGATCATAAAGAACAGTGAGTCTGTGTTAAATTTTGTTTCCTCTTAGGGAAAACAGTTGCTGAAACTGCAGTGATGCTTGAAACTGCTTTTAAAGAGGATGTTTTAAGTAATACACAGGTTACGAGTAGTTTTCGCATTTCAAACGAGGGGAAATGTCACTTCAAGACCAACCAAGATCTGGCCGACCTTCCATAATGATGAAAATCTTGAAAAAGCTTGCAATGCAGTTTACGAAGATTGTTGTTGGACTTTTGAAGAGATTTCTGAATTGACTTGTGTGTCTTGGAATTCTTGCCACCTTCCCTACTCGCCTGATCTTGCATATGAAAAAAGAACTCAAAGGAAAGTGTTTTTTGTACCGTGGAGGAAGTCAAAGAAAAATCGCTGAAGGCCTCGGACAATGTTCCTCTTCAGCAATTCCAAAAATTTTTCCACCAGTGGAAAATTGTTGGAACAAGTGCATTCATTCACATGGAGAGTACTTTGAAGGAGATTAAACTTTCAGTAAGTACAAATTATTAAAACATTTTTTTTCAATTTCTGGTTATTTTTGGGTACCCCCTCGTACAGTATCAATTGCCAGTGTTCTAGTTATGCTACATCATATGTCATTTTCACACCTTATCTTGCCAGTTGAGTGAAATAGTTGCATGATGCGTAGCACTGAATTCTCACCACTCCTCGAACCTGGGGTTAGATCCTGGGCTGGTTGCTGTCTTTGTGGAGTTTGCACATTTGTTTCCTCCCAGGTCTGAAAGGCATGTAAGGCAATTTGTATGTCTAAATTTACCAACTATGAATGAGTGTTGAATGAAATCAACTGATGTTCTTTCTAGGAAGTGTGCGAAGTGCTGCATGATAAGCAGGGGGGTCCAATTAGTGCTCCAGTCTTTGCTGAGCAGTGTAATCTTACTCTGGTTATGGGGTTTACAACACGTTACTTCGTATATGCATAAGTTAAGTAGGCAAGTCGCATAATAAAAGGATCCATACTCTGTGAACCCAAAGCCATGCCACCTTGTATTTCTGACCAGCATCACATGGAGCACCTACTTTTTGTGACGCATGCATTTTTGGGTGATGTGTGTAAAAGTCTGCTGTAGTTCCACTCTGACCCTGTCCTTCACAATGCTAACTTCATTTTAGTTGGAACCTGTGCACTCCTGTTGACCGCTTTGGAATTGATGTTCTCTTAGTAGCACTACTGTGGTTGATCGTAATAATGGGCTTGTTTCTTGAGCAAGAATAACTAGCAATTTAATAACTCTAGGAGCTTAACAAGACCAATGGCTTGACTTTCCAGTTTTTATGGGCCACAATAAATTTCTCCAAAACAAGAAATACAAAGTGGGAATAAGAAACAGGCTAGACTGAAGTGACTCAAATCTGATTTTTTTGCCTTAATGTGGCACAAATGTCATCTTTTCAAATCAGATTTGAGTCACTTTCATATGTAGTCCTAGATCATATTCAGATCAGAATTCATATGTGTTTTTGCCTAAATGCACGAGCTGTCATCATCATCCATCACTGGCAACATGGCAAAACAACAATGGAGGAGAGCAACAGCTGTGACAACAGTCACAGTCCCACCATCGATGGCTTCTTTCTCACACCCACACATCTCTTGGTGTAGCAGTGCCAGCAATAGCTGCAAAAGCAGTCAAAGCTAACCACCTCCTTTTTCTCACCTTCGCGACCTAATCATGTATAGTCCTACAGAGCAAAATCTGATGCATACACTTGCCTACTAGTGTGTCCATTTTGTCGGTTTTAATACCATGAGTTGTCTCACAAATACATTTTTTATTGATGGTGACTCAGATGATTTGTGCACAAATGTATCAATGTGCGCATACGTGCCATTTTGGAGTACAGATGTGTTCACATTACAGTTAGATACAGGCCACTTGTACTTGGAATGTAAACCGTAAAGACAGGTAATTCCGATCTGAGCAAAAAATGTGAATTGAGCAGCGAGGCTTGTATTGTGAATGTAGTTTTAGTGTTCTCAATCTTAATAATGTCAGTATCATGCTATCAGCAGTTACCATCACACTCTTCATAATCAATAAGTGGATGCACTGGTGTCTGCATGGGCTTCCAGTTTATACATTTTCTATTGAAGTCTACATTTCAGGAATTATTTTGATTTAAAGGATGCACTTCTTTCCTTACCTGTTGGCTGCTGTCACTCAAGAATCTGGTCCCTTCCACCAGCTGCTATAATATTTTCACATAAACTCAGTAATAGACACTGAATGATTTATAACACCATAAAATGTTTTTATTATTCATTTCATATTTGAAATTTTTTAATGTTTTAATTAAACATATGATTCAAATATTGCTTATAATTTACATTTTCAGCATTTCAGGGGGTTAATTAAGGGGTCCTAGATCCCCTGGTATCCCCCCAAATTTCGCACACTTTTTTTAGGGTGGACTACTGCTTTATTTATCATAAAACTGGCTCTATGCAACCCAGTAGTATATAACATTCTGAAAATGACTGGATTCGATCATCTTGTCGGTTATATAGTAAGTAATTTTAGCAAATAATCTTTCGATAGCAATAAGAGGCTCGATGAACGAGAGAAATCATTCAATCTATCAAGCTAAGCTTATTTGGTTAGCTAATAGCAAAGCTGTTCCAATATCTTTGTAGCCTCAGGTATCCATGTCTTTATTTCAAGATCACCAATTTTCATTACACATTGCTTATCTACTACAAAATGCATAAAAATTCTACTAACTTCAGACTAGGTAGAGAGGCCTCATTCATAAATATATTCTAAAATGGTCTCCAGTGAGTATTTTTTGCTGGATTCATTTTGTGTTTTTTTTCTGTCAGCCTGCAATTTCTATCATGGTTATAAGTTGTAATGACAATTTTGTATGAATGTATTTTGCTGTAAGCAATGCATCCATTGATTGTCTAAACCCAATTATTGTACTTCAGGATGTTTTATGTTCATTTTTTGAAGGTTTTTGACTGTTTTAAACAGATTTATCATTCTGAGAGTGATGTTGTCTCAGCACTATTTTGGGCATGGTTGGTTTTGACAGGCACCACCAATTGGTGGAGTTTTTGAAGGCTGTCACCATCTTGTTTATTGTTGCTGTGCCTGTTAAGTGACATGGAGATCACATGACTTGTCAACAAGCTCCGCCTACATAAAGTGGTAACACAGAGAAACTTGTTATTCTAGTATCAGGGTGGCACTCCACTCAGTGCACTTCTCCTCTCATCTGGAGGTACTGGCCACAGGCTGCTGGATTCAAAGTGTAGAGTTACAGCTGTATTAGCCAGTTATGCTAAGGAAGGCTTACCCAAACCAAGCAAATGTCTGAATGCAAGAGTGTTTTCTTTTCACAGCAGTGGCCTCCAATACAGGTTCTTGATTCTCACCATTTCTCCCCTGAGAAAATCCAAAGTGAGCCACTAAATGTGCAAGCGAAAAATATTCTTCGGCAGTGTCTCTCTTAGTCACCAGACTGCTAGATTTAGACTGCAGAATACATCCATCTTAGCCACTTAAACCAAATGATAGTTGCTTTTCTCCTCATATTGGCCAATTAGGCTCCTCAATGCAAAGGTGTCTTCTTTTCATAACTCTTTCCATTTCATCTACAACTACACAATGATTGTCTTCTGCTTCATGTCTAATGCTGCTGGCAGATTTTGCAGCTCTCCCGTGGTTTAGACTATTCCAACATACATATTGTAATGTCCTTGCTAGAGAACCTAAGAGAGACATTTTGGGTGCATATAGAGCACTCAAGAGAAACCCTAAGATCATATTTCAAATGTTAACATCCATTGTCCTTCATACATTTCTGCAGCCAAGCCTAAGCATCCTGGCTTTCAATCAGACTGAGGTAAAGTGTGTTCAGATGGTGTTGCCTCTGACCCCAGGTGACTAGTATTAGGCAGAGCTGGTGGTGTGTTTGCAGACTTAGGGTGAGGCAGCTTAGAGAGTATAAAACGTCAGAACTTCAGAGTAACGTGGCAGAGCACCCAAAGAATAAGACAGCTGGTATAGCAGCCAATGTTGTTAAGGGGCAACTACGACTAACATTGTTCAAAGGGCTAAAAACAGGCCTTGACAGCACTCCAGTCCATCACAGGAATCACTCTCATTTGCACACACACAAATGCACGCAAACGCACACATACACACACACACACGTGTGCACGCCATATTGACACACAATGACAGCAATTTCCAGTTAACACAACAATTAACTCCTTCTTTGACTGAGTATGTCAGGCGACTAAGGTAGTAATTTTCATGAAATTAAATTGTTCAGTTATGACAAATGTTAGGGAATAAGTGAAAGGCAAACTTTATTACAGCGACTTTATGGATACCAGGTTAATGTGGCAAATTATAGTGTCAGTGGAACAGTGAATCATTATAATCAGCAGATAATGCAGCTGTGAGACTGGTTTAGTGTAATGTTGATTTACTGTGAGCATAGCAGCTTACACACCACAGGGTACTTCATTCATATGTTTATCTTCTATCGGCTGCTCCCATTAGGGGTTGCCAAAGCTGATCATCTTGTTCCATCTCTTCCTGCCCTCTACATCTTGCTCTGTCATGCCCAGCACCTGCATGTCCACTCTCACCACATCCATATACCTCCTCTTAGGCCTTCCTCTTTTCCAACCTCAGCTGACTCTCTAATGTACTAATTTCTAATCCTGTCCATCCTCATCACACCCAATGCAAATTTTAATTTCTTTAACTCTGCCATTTCCAGCTGTTTCTCCTGTCTTTTTATCAGTGAAACAGTCTCCAACCCATATAACAAAGATGGTCTCACTACCGTCTTGTAGGCCTTTACTTTTACTTTTGCTGGTACCCGTCTGTCACAAATCACTCCTGACACTCTTCTCCACCCACTCCACCCTGCCTACACTCTCTTTTTCACCTCTCTTCGACACTTCCTGTACTGTTGATCCCAAGTATTTAAACTCATCCATTTTTGCCAACTCTACTCCCTGCATCCTCACCATTCCACTGACCTCCCTCTCATTTACACACATGTATTCTGTCTTGTTCCTACTGACCTTCATTCCTTTCCTCTGCAGAGAATATCTCCACCTCTCCAGGGTCTCCTCATCCTGCTCCCTCATCATATGCCTTTTCTGTAGCCTTCAACGCCTCTCTGTTCACCTTACACTTAATCTCCTTGTATTCTTGTCTGCTTTCTGCATCTCTCTGACTGTCCCACTTCTTCTTCACCAACCTCTTTCTCTGTATACACCCTTGTACTTCCCCATTCCACCCCTAGGTTTCTTTGTCCTCCTGTCCAGATGTCACACCAAGCACTCTGGTGGCTGTGTCCCTTACCACTTCTGCTGTAGTTGCCCATCTATCTTGTAACTCTTCACTGCCAGCCATTGCCTGTCTTACCTTCTCTCTAAACTCCACCTTACAGTCTTCCTTTTTCAACTTCCACCATTTGATTCTCGGCTCTGCCCACACTCTCCTCCTCTTCTTGATCTCCAACGTCATCTGACAGAACACCATCCTATGCTGCCAAACAACGTTTTTTCCCTGACACCAGTTTGCAGTCTCCTATCTCAGACTGACCCCCCGGAATAGGATATAATTTAACCCATCACCTCCTAATCCCCTCTGTTCCCTTCACCAACATGTCCACTGAAATCTGCTCCAATCACCACTCCCCCTCCCTACACTTCATCCAACTCACTCCAGAAATCTTCTTTCTCATCTATCACACACCCATTTTGCACTAGCAGCATTGATCATCACAGTTTCAGTATCCAGCTTCATAATCTGTCCGACACTCTATTGACCTCCAAAACACTCTTGATATACTGTTCCTTCAGAATAACCCCTACTCCATTTCTCCACCCATCCACAACATGGTAGAACAATTTGTACTCACTTCCGATACACCTGGCCTTACTCCCCTTCCATTTAGTCTCTTGCATGCAAAATATATCAACCTTCCTTCTCTTCATCATATCAGCTAACTCTTTCCCTTTACCAGTCATAACGTCAACATTCAAAGTTCCTACCCTCACTTCCACTTTCCTAAACTTCCTCCTGCCTCCAGACATAAATTCCCCTTCTTCTCCTTTGGCCTACATTAGTCCAATTTGCCCCAGAACACTGTTGGCTAACAGTACTGGTGGCAGCCATTGTTAACCTGGGCCTCAACAGATCTGGTATGTAAATCTGTATTGTTGACTGCATATTGATCTGGCAAAATTTTACACCAGGTGCCCTTCCTGATTTAACCCTCCCCATTTATCCAGGCTTGGGACCGGCACGGATAAACACACTGGTTTGTGCATCCACCATGGATGGGTTACTTCATTCATATGTTGATAACCTTTTGTTTTCCTTGCTCACATTTTATAGTTTTACAGTCAGGAAGATCATTTAATTTACCTGTTACAACTTAAAGCATTAGGAGGAGTATGATGATGATGCACTGGGTCTCTTCCATTTGCACTCAAGCAGCTGGGTAAACACCATCCATCTTACATCATATACAGTTTGCTGGTTTTCGTACTTGCCCTGCTGGACTTGCCATTAGAGGATTGCCTGCCTCTGTATAGGTGTGAAAATACCTCATGACAGTGAGTTCCTACCCGCGCTAGCAGCCTGCTGGGGTTTCGTTAACTTGTGTTGGGGATCTGTTTGTCATCAGTAGCTATCGGAGGTGAAAAAGTGGAAAACATACTTAATATAAAAATTGGTGTAAATGCTGTCAAGGTAAAACCAAAACACTAAGCTAATTTGTAGTTGAAAATGCACAAAATGTCTGCTGTAAGACAAGTTCTCAGAATAACCAAAGCTTCTCGATAAAAGATTTTGAAATTTCAAAACTTTGTACAGCACTACGTGTTGAGATAGCTGTACAAAAGAAAAAACAAAAACAGCCTCAACAAACTTTCTTAAAGAATAAGTGTGCCAAGGTGTTGACTTGTTTCTTGCAGACAGATAGTCAGATAAGGCTATCGCTGTAGATGCTTTTTGCATTATATGTGAACACATCTAAAAATGAAGCTCAGGTTAGCAAGGGGCAGTTTTGTGGATTCTATTCTAGAAATTTCTTATGATCACAAAATAATAAATCAATGTATAAGATTTTATAATTACTTTTTAATTTATAATTACTTAATAATAAATAATTTGTCATACAAAGGTAAACCTGACTAGTTCTACCAGATACCATTTTGTGTTTAAACATGTCTGCCCATCTACTCCATTCAATAATTTAGTTATTGATGCCATTGTAAACATCATTCTATACCCATAATTGTTTCCTGCATGTGAGGCTGATGTGAACAGCAGCTATGTTCCTACTGAAACAGGGCAGACAATGTGGCCTAGTGATGGTAAACCACAGGGTTTATTGATGCCAAAATACTAGTAAGAAAGTGAAACCTTTCAAACAAAAGAAAGATTTGGAAGAGGGACATGGGTTAATTATTTAACTTGTTTTTCCCTTCCTAAAACTGAACAAACCCTTTTTATTGGTTTAAGACACAACCTGCCATCTGTTGGTTTGTCCTCCACATTTTAGTGATTCTTTATTACACACCTTTTGCAGGTGGATGATGGGAATGTAATGTAAAAAAGTAATATTTTATTTGAGTTAAATGAACAGTTTTATTAAAATATAGTTATATATTTAGTTCATGCAAACTTAAAAGACTGTATATTTCATTTATTCAAATTAAAAAAAGAAATTATTGCAAAAAAATCTTCACATGAAAAGTTAAATCGAAGTGTAATTCAGTTGTATGTGATATACTGTACCACTAGGCTACACATATGATTGCTGATTTAACTAAGCTTCTACATTGCTTTATCTTCATTTTTTGCACTTGAGAAAACATTGTTCACTTATCTAATCTAGTGCCAAATGCATATAATTTTTACTTTGTCATTTAATATCATTTAAGGCTTCCTTCTGTTGCCTTCAACTAAAAGAATCCTTAATAGCAGGCCAAGTACTTGCAGATTTCACAACAAAAAAATAAATAAAAAATAAAGGTATAACAGTTGTGCCTTCAGATGGGTGTCTAATCCTTTGATCACATCACTTAGCTTTGTAACACTGCAATTGGGCCAAGTCACTAATTAAATTCTGAGGCCTGTAGATAGGCCTCAAGCCTGATTGTGACACAGTCCATCTGTTGTTAAAAGCAACTCTCCAGCAACAACATGTGCACAGCAAAACATTAACCTTTATGAAGGCATTTTCACCCTTTAAAAATGTTATAAGAGTGTAAATAAAAAAGAGAAAAGAAAAGTTGCTTTAAAAAATGAAGAAATTGTACATTAGCATTGACAAATAAAAGAATGAAAAGGAAATATCATAGAAATGTAAGGAAGATTATCAACGTTATATAAAAATGTGAAAGAATGGCGATAAAGAAACCAATTTAATACTATGTATGTTAATTATTTAACTTTGTTTAAAAAGGGAAAGATTGTGTGCAATATGTTTATAAAATGAACTAAGTGAAAGGCTGTGTTAATGACTGTGTATCTGCAAAGGAAGAAAAAGGTAAAAGTTAGCTAGAAATGTTTAACACTCCAGTGCATAACTAAAACGGATGGAGGTAACCTTTACCTTTTTTCCTTGTATAGCATTGTCTGTTTTGCATGTCATCTCTGGAAGAATTATTTCAAATTGAGTCTTGTTTACCAACATACACCTGGAAGTACTTTCATGTGTTACATATTTTGCCTATTCACAGCTGTCAAATTATATCACATCTGCAACAGCTGCTCCAGGCAGAATGAGATTGAGATGCAAAATGGCTCGAGCTGAAATCAGGAGGAAAAAGAAGCTAGGTTCTAGGGGCAGATCACCTGTCTACATTTATGCTGTAGTATGTTTCAAAATAATTTAAAGCTGCTTTAGCCACAGATATATATTGTAGCTAGATAGATATGCAAATATTCTAACCATTGACAATCTTTTATTCACTGCAACATCTTTGAGTAGTTACTGCATATTAAGTCCTTCCAAATTTTAATCTCTCTTGGTAGGTAAGGGCAGGAATAGCTGAATGTAGTTTGCAAAATCAAGCAATTAAAATGAGTTACAGTTTTTTTTTACTGATTCATGATCGTGTTGTGTTTAATTACAGGGTACCATTGAATATCCAAGAGCATCTAGGACAAGCCAGCAACAATTTCTAGACAGGCTTCCAGTTCATCAAATTAGAACAATTTAAAGTTGTTGGCCATTGTAGCATACATGCCTCCAATTCAACTGTAGGAAGTACAAACAGAATATCCACTTGGCACAACAGGACAACATTCAAACTTTTTCACAGACAGAGACATTGAGAACCGAACCAAGCTCCTTGCCGCTATCACTATTAGTAGCAGCACTAAGCAGAATAATAAAGACCGTGTCCCATTAGATAACTTTTTCAGGTGATTTTCAGTCATTGCCTTCATTTATATAATCTTAGCCGGTTAGAGACAGTCAGTGGCACACTCCAGTGAAGTGGTCTTATAAAATGACATTCCAGGTGACTCAATTCACCTAGTCTGTGGCTGTCAGAGGTGGAATGGCTGTCAGTCTTCCTTTCTGCAGTGGGAGGCAGAGAGAAGGCATTAACAAGCAGCGCTAACCCCTGGTTCGGCAGGTTACTACCATTCATAGAGCCCTTAAGCTGTTTCCCAGGCACATGTGTATGACAATCTATATACTACATCCATATATATATATACATACGTACATATACACACATACACACACACACCAGCCACTTTATTAGGTACAGGTTGGGCCCATGTTTGCCTTCAGAACTGCCGTAATTCTTCGTGGCATAGATTCAGCAAGCTGCTGGAAACATTCCTCAAGGAATGACGCTCAGTTGGTACTAAGGGGCCCAAAGTGTGGCAAGAAAATATCCCCCACACCATTACACCACCACCACCACCAGCCTGAACTGTTGATACAAGGCAGAATTTGTTGACACCAAATTCTGAACCTACCAACTGAATGTCACAGCAGAAACTGAGACTCATCAGACCAGGCAACGTTTTTCCAATTTTCTGTTGCCAAGTTTTGGTGAGACTGGGTTAATTGTACTCTAAGTTGCCTGTTCTTAGCTTAACAGGAATGGCACACAGTGTGGTCTCCTGCTGCTGAAGCCCATTTACTTCAAGGTTTGACTTGTTGTTGTGCATTCTGAGATGTCATTCTTCTCAGTTGTAATGACCGATTTTTTGAGTTTGAGTTGCCTTTCTTTCAACTGGAACCAGTCTAGTCATTCTTCTTTGACCTCTGGCATCAGCAAGGTACATTTGCTCAGACAACTGTCGTTCATTAGATATTTTCCCTTTTTTGAACCCTTTTCTGTGAACCCTAGAGATGGTTATGAATGAAAATCCCAGTAGATCAGCAGTTTCTGAAATACTCAGACAAGCCTGTCTGCCACCAACAACCACGCCACATTCAAAGTCACTTAAATCACCTTTCTTCCCCATAGTGATGCTCAGTTTGAACTTCTGCAGGGCATCTTGACAATGTCTACATGCCTAAATGCATTGAGTTAATGCCATGCGATTGGCTGATAAGATGTTTTCGTTAAAATAATGTTCCTGTATAAAGCTGAATTTCCCCCTGGGGACAAATAAACATTCTAACTACAGAATACAGTGAAATTCTGGCTTACATGGCTCACCAATATGCAACATGTTGCCACTCTCTGACAAGGTCTTGTCTCTTTCTTGTCAAGCACATACTAACTAAAAGAAAGCTTCATTTATATATTTACTTTTGGAATGAAATTAATTATTGCACAGCATAAAATTCATTTACATGTTCAAATCAACTAAGATTTCTATTTTCAGGCACTAATTATCAAGAGGGAAAATTGCAACTTGAACCAAACTGTTATGGGACTGAGGAAAGAAAATGAGTGCAGTACCTTCAACCAAAATCCTCTTCCCACATGTCCAGCTGTATTGTGAACATTTATCTAAAATATTCAGTCTCAGAGAAGATTGTCAGAATGGACATTCTATGGTATTCTTTGTTGTGGGGTTCAAAAAATTAACTTCTTATTAGGGCCTTGCAGCATTATATTTTCAACCAAGACAGTTTAGACATTATGTTACCCACCCTTCTTACTGTTAGTGATTACCGTTCAAAGATCTTATGTCTTTTGTAAGTGAACATTATACAAATAGTGGAAAATACTAGCAAATCACTACTTTTTGTTACTTTGCCAACACAATTACTAAGAGGCATAAAGGAGCACCTTGGCTTAGGATCATCCATTTTCAAACGTTCCCATACAGTTTGCAGGCATGAGCAGCAAATGCACCGGGTAGAAACCAGTCTTGGATGGGGTGCCAGTCCAGTGTAGGATACATGCATGTGTACACTCTGTGAAAAGAACAGCCTCGACAAACACAAAAAGGTTTGGGGCAGCCACCTGTATATTGTCCCTGGCAGAAAATGGGTTTGGATAAGGCACTCATGTGTATCGTTTCGATTCCTGAGTCAAACTGACTTTATTGGAAAAGATGGCAGCTTTATAAGCCGAAAGATGGAAGTGATGTCATCAAGAGTCAGAACCGGGAGTGATTTTAGTCTGGGTGCCAAAACTGGAAGTGATGTCAGTCTGGGCATCAGAGCCGGAAGTGACATCATTGGTTGGGTGTCTGGTAGGTTTTCCTGTATCTGGCCTACAGAGATAACAGAAGTGGGATTAGTGCATCCTGCCACCCCCTGACCTGGCAGGTAAATTACCTTGACTTGGTCCACTCAGCTTCCTCCTATTCGCACATGTGCGACAACTCCTATTATTTCACACCAAGCTAATTTAGACTTATTGGTCAAACCAACTTGCATGTCTCTGGGAGAAAACACAATACAAACATGGGATGAATGTGCAACCTCTAAGCAGGTACTCAAATGCATGATTGTGGAGCTGTAAGGCTGTGGTGTTAATCACTAAGACACCATGCTGCCTCACTTAAGGACTATTAAATTTGAAAACGCATAACACTGTCTTTGCAACTCTGTAACATGCCAGGTCTACACAAATTCCAGAAAGCATACACTGGGAAAAGGCCCTTAATATTCATCCATAAGAAAGAAAGGAGAAAAGCACACAAATTCTATCATCTGCTTAGAAATTAACAACACTCAAAGATCAACACTGATTTTATTTCAAGGTATGATTAGATATGCTGACAAGCTATATTAATCAATGAATGAAGCAGATTAGAGATCTCTTTATAAAGCGTTATGGCGTTTTATTTATGTAATAGGGTTTGATGCGATTGCCTTGCTTTCGAAAGACTAATTTGATTAAGCTTTTGTTATGTTACATAATTTTTGAGTAACAGGTAATTTGCAAGCCTTTCTTTATCAGCTCCAAATCATCATTTTATAAGTGCCTTTCCCAATGGGTGCATAAAGAACTTGCCAATCTGCTCAAAAGAATGAGAAAATTGTTAATGCATTAACCCACTTAAGAGAAGCAAGACATATGGATGTCTGGGTGTTTTCTTCTTTCTCTTTGTAAGTTTGTCTGAACTTGAGATTGGTGCCTTTAAAAATGGTTGCTTTAATGAATGAATTGGAACCTGAATTACACCTGAAATGTAATTAGAAAGCAGTGTGTGCATTAATAATAAGAGCCAAGTCCAGAGTTCTCTTCTGCCAATGTTACCCTAAATCATGAAGTGCTACCAAGGAGCCCTCCAGTATGGTGTGTTTAAGGATGTTTAATGTTAGACATCATAATTGGTGATGCTCAGAATTTTATGCAACACGAGGATATGAACGTTAAGCCAGTATAACAGCAGCATCTTATATGTACAGATGGTATAACAGGAAATTTCTTACTTGTGGTGTCTTTCTACACTTGCAGTAATTCTGAGTGAGCCACAAATGATGCAGTTATTTATCTAAACAAGTAGGCAAAGACTCACCGGGCCTTCCTTCTGTGGCATTTCCCAATCTGAGTGGCCTACCTACTTCATGTGCACCACTAAAGCGCCCCCTTATCATCTCATATTCTTTCATGACCTTGACTTCTTCCTCATGCTAGTCAGCGTTCTCCCAACTCTATAACAATTTGCACTTTGATACAATTCAGATCATGGTGGAGTGGTGGATCTGAGGCTAAAGATCTGTGCTGGAAGGTACCTGAAAGGCTGCCGGTTCAAGTTCTGTTAACACCAGAAGGTATTCTACTTTGTTGGGCACTTGAGCAAGGCCCTTAACCTTAAAATTGTCCCAGCAGGGCTGGCATTTATATGGCTGCAGAAATATTCTCAAGCACCTCCTGGTGTTCCTAAGTCCTTTGTGTTGTGGTTCTAAGGTTTTTCACTCCGGCAGAACTTATTTTTGTGGGAATTTTGCATTTATATTTTAGTTTTACCTTCTTTATAAAGTTTTACAGTCATCTTGTTGATTGTTTCCAGTGATTGTCACTTTTTTTGTTTTGCATCATTTTGGCAATATTGCTCTTGATGGCACCCTGTTCCTACCAGGTAGCAGCCAGAAGTATACCATGTGATATTGTGTGGTCTTACGGTTGTGGCCCATTACCAGCGTATATGAAGGTAGTGTTGTCAGTGTATACTTAGTGCTTAATTTGTGAACACGGTGAACGCAGCCCCAAGGGGACGAGGTTGCTCCTCTGAAACAGTGATAAAATGGGAAATAAACACAGCTTTTTATCTCCTCTTTGCAGGATCAACTGCTAGCCTGCTGCTTGCTGCCATGCCGCGTGATCTGCATCTCGCACGGGGCTTCAAACATTTAAAAGACCGAACCGCGGCTGTCCTAGTGTCTCACTGCCTTGTCTCTCTTCCTCCAGACGTCCTCTGCTCCGGTTGGTGCTCCCGAGCTGCCGCGCTCCTTTGAGGAGGAAGATTTTGTGTTCTGTTGATTGAGAGGCAGAGATGTGGCGACCGGTTTGACCCTGATCACTCCTGAAAGAGACTTGTGTTTGTTCCGCCTGTATTTGAATAAAGTTTCTGTCTCTTGAAAACCCTGAGTGAATCTGTGCAAGTTTGTGAACCAAGTGTGACAAGTTGTTTGGTTGATTAAAAATTTCTCATAGGTTTTTGATTTTTAGTATTCCTTTTAGTAAATCATTTTATTTTTCTCTCCCATTATTCAGACTTCTTGTTTTTGACCATAGTTTTCTCCGTCATCTCCCAGTCCTGTTATATTTTGACTATTATTGCCCTGCCTAGGCAAAAGCCTACAGTATGAAGTTTTGTTCTAAGACAGGAAAATTATTATACTCATTTATGTTACACTTAATTATGTCCTGTGATTACAAAACCTTTCATGTGATTTTCAATTGCAGACTTCATTTACATAATCCTAGTAAGTCGGAGGCAGTCGCAGCACTCTGCCATGACTTCCGGTTGTGTAGTCTGACATACTCGGTCGAACTAGTCTGTGACTCCTCTTGAGAAAATCCAACAGGTTTGATTTCGTCTTATGTCATAGGGAAGGGCTTGTGTGTGTGAGAAAGCTGACAACCAATGAGAATTAAATAAGGAACACGTGTGTTTTGGACCTAACAAACAGCAGAAAGATTTGTCTGTATGATGTTGTGTGTTTTACATAATACAGCAAAATGGAAAAACAGAAAAGGTTAAACTCACCATACCTCTGTGCCTTTGCATGGGCGCCAGTAGCACGTTATAATATAGTTTACAGAGGTCAGTAGTTCCAGGTACAAGGCAGAAATCAGTTCTGGATAGGGTGCCAGTTAATAAAGGTTCAGTCACATCAGCACCTTCATTCACTTGTATGGAGCCAAATTAAAGTCATCAATTAACCCACCATAGTATGTGAGAGGAAAAGTGGAGTAGCTAGTAGGACACCAAGAATGACACAGTTGCAAATGTACAAATTTTGCAAAGACAGTGACAAGTCAAGTCAAACTGAGGAGCATGCACTGGTACAGTGCGTTGCTGCACCCACTACATGACGAAACAACTCAGGATCCCGGTTGGCAACCCCCCAGGCAGACACGCGGTCCAGTCCCACCCTACACGCGGTCCAGTCCCACCTTGCCATGTGGGCCACCTCAAATTGGGACTTAAGTGCTGCCGTGCAACGGGCGATGCCTCAGCACCACACCAGTTCCAATCCCCAACAAATCTGACCCCATTGGCTCTCCAACGGTTTCGACTCTTCCGGGGATGGGGCTCCTGAGGGCTTTCCCCCATCCCCTTCATGATGCGAGCAGCCTTCCTATGGGCAGCTGCAGAGCTGTGTGAGGTTTTTTTTAAGGTGGCTGGAGTGCCAATCATGTCACCAACCCCCATGATTTTCCGGCAAGTAGGAGGACCACAGAGGCCGAGATTCAAACCTGGAACTCTGGAGCTATGAGACAACAGTGCTAATCGTAAACTATCCTAAAGCACTAATGAGCAGGAAAAACTTTCAAGATCACACTTCAAAACTGTCTCTAAACTGACATGCAGTGCTTCTACAGCTGTAGAAAAGACAAATATACAGTATATTTGGAATGTAAAGTAAGACAGTGCAACATCTGAATGCAGTACAGCATCTACAGAAGCTGCAGTTTCAAGATGAAAAACAGATTACCTAAAAATCCCTCCCAGCTAACAGGTTTGACAGAATTTTCTCAGGTTTGTACAAGTGCGAACAGAAAGCAGACATAGTCAAGAAAAACCTCCCGTATCAAGTTCTCTAATTGAAGAACACATTATTTCATACCTTTTCATTTGTTATACTTGTGGATTTTAATGATGAAATGGCAACTTTCACACTTCAAACAGGTTAATTAATCACATCGTAATGGATATAGGTGCTACCTGAGTGTCATGTTTCTGAAAAGTCATTTCTTCCAGTAATGTGTCTACCTTCCACAAGTAAGGGAAAGCATCAGACAAGTATGTGCTTAGGTGGGAAAAAAGGATTAACTAGAATTTTTTTTTTCAGGGTATATGAATTACATTATTTGCATTTCTCAAGTTATCTCTGATTAAACGGAATAAAGATGGCTCTGGTTGATGCAGTAATTAGAGGTGCCACCTCACAGACCCACTGTGCCTTGTCTCTGTCTGTGTGGAATTAGTGTGTTCTCCTCGAGTCTACATGCCATTTTAGTTTTCCTGCCACATTACAAAGACATAACTGTTAGGTTAGTGGAGATAGACAGGTTCCTATAGGTTCCACAGAATACCCAGAAGGACGAGTGGATAGCTGGAAGGCATGGTCCATCCAACATCAGTTATACTGTCCTTCTCCCTGACCATGTTAATAGCTATGTTATTTTCTAGGTTTGCTTTCTGTTCTTTGCAGCCGCTGCTCCACGGCTCTGGAATGGCCTGCCAGAGAGCCTAAGAACACAGAAGACCGTGGGCTGTTTTAAAAAAACAGGCTTCGAGTTTTTCTATTTAGGAAAGCATATTAACAAAAATGCTAAAAGTATTGTTGTTTTATCTCTGTTTTTATCTTGCTTTGCCTTTGTTTAAACTTTTTATGTAGCACTTTGAGTTTTACTGCTAATGTAAAGTGCCCAATAAATAAAATTAATTATTATTATTATTTTTAACATTGGCCTATCCTCTTTCTGTTCATTATATAGTGAAGGGGTGGAGCTTCTGGGGGCTTACTTAAAATGATGTCACAGTTCAGTGGCATTTTGATCTCTATTCTAATGAGGAAACAGGGAAAGGCAGTTATTGACTGTGTCGACAGACCAATAGAGATAGTGATATGAAGATGGGTGATAATGGACTGTGAATAATTATGTACTATGTGTCTCCTATATTTTATATATGTTTTGATTAGATACTATCACACACGTGCTAATAGGAGTAAGTTTACAGGCCCAAATATGTGTGATTATCTGTTGGACTAGGGGTTGGCATTGTTAGATTACAGTTTCTCTCTTTCCTTCTCTGCAGACCATCAAAAGGAAGTCCCACCTGATGCCCCTGACCTCACTTCTAGTTCCAGCACTCCTGCCTTCACTTCCTGCCAAAAACATATGTAAACACCATTTTGTTAAACTTGCTTCAGTTGTGCTTTAAGTTCGGCCTGAAAAGACATATTTGCATTCATCTTTATAATTAATTTCCAAGTATATACGGGGTGACTACCCCAAACTTTTTTTTGTGGACATTGTGATTTCTTCACAATACATAATACAAAAGTGTTAAAAGCATGCACTAGAGGAAAGGTTACGGTTAGTTGTACTTTTTCTAGCAATTATTGTATTATAAGACTTGCAGAGCTGCTTAGCTTACCACATGACCAGCTAGAACTGTTAAAAAGGGGGGTTTGAGGTCAGCATGGGCCAAAGGTGTAAAAATCACAAGGTACAACCTGTGAGGCTGTTGTCAAGGGTAAAAAACAACTAATGACAGAATTGAGAAGAAAGGTAGGGCAGAATTGGTCAAGGGGTCAGATGGTGCATCGCAAACATTAGCACTGCTCCTACAAATCCCATGTCAAATGATATACAACAGGGATATAGCGCTAGATGGACACACAGCTATATAGACTGTGACCACCAGGGGGGTGCCAGAGAGCCCCAACCCACAGACCCAGCAATACACCACACATGAAAAGAATAAAATAAAGGATATTAATTCCAAAACTGTACCTTTACAGACCTCTTTTCTGCAATGTGCCACAATTATCTGATTAATCAGTACAATAAACTGAGAAATCTTCCCCCTTCCATCCTTCAGCTCAGTGTCGTCCGCTGCCTTCCTGACTCATCCATGTGTGGCAGTGTGCTTCCTTTTATGCCGAACCCGGGAATGCTTCAGATGTCATGTCACGTTTTCCAGGAAGCACTTCCAGGCCAAAATGAGGGGAGCACTCTCTACTGGAACGTAGGAACCTTTACCAGGCTAAATTTCTGGACTCCATATCCCAAGCACCCCTGTGAGTGTCCCCATATGAGGACCACTGCCACCTTGCATATAAGGGGATAAAACCTCTCCTGAATCTCAGCTTCCACTGGCCCATCCATTATCTCCTGCCAGCTGGATACAAAGTTATTCCTCAGTTCCACTGGCCAATCCGCCATTTCTCTGGAATCCTTTTCGGGAAGTATATTTTTCCCCTACTCATCCGGGATGCCCATTCTACTCCTACAAAACACACCCCGAAACTTGTCCTTTTATTAAGATGGATTGTGGACCCCACATTTGCAGAGTTTTAATATTCTGTTTTAGACTCCACATTTATAGTTTTTTTTGCATGCTAGGATAACTGGTGGTTCTAACTGGATGGAATAGTATCCAGTCCAGGATTGGCCCCTGTTTTAAACCCACTGCTGATTTGCCAGGTTCTGGGTCCTTGTATTATCCTGGATTGGATTAAGCTGGTCTGAAATGTTATATTATGTTATGCTCTCGTTGCATCTCTGGAGAAAAAATAAAAATGCTACTTTACTGCACTTCAAAGTTGGTGGATTAATTCCAAAGCACGGTTATGACAAGTCTCAAAAAGCAGAAGTTCACAGGAACATGATTGCGACATTTAGGAAACACATTTGCTGCAATGTTTATTGAAAAAAGAAAAGGATAATGTTAACTTCAGAGTGGGTACATTTTTATTTAGTTGAAATTCACTTAGTTTATTAAAATATGGGCAGGTGGAAGTAGACTCCAGTTTGACAATCACTTATATATTTTCCACATAACTTTTCTGGTTGCTGTTTTAGTCCACAGTGGTTTCAGAATGGATTATGTAACAGGATGTGGCACCCTCATGGTATATAGAGTAAACAACAGGGAGGGATAGAGATATTAAAAAATGGTGTGTTTACTGAAATGAAAGGAGGGAAAAAAAGGGAGAACACAAAGTACAAAGTAAAACTGAGCAGAAACAGACCCTCCTGCCACCAAATATTTCCATAGATGTCTTAAATAATTCTCTACAGTGTGACTCACTTATCCACCTTAAAAGTATCATCATGCACACTTTGTTTCTCTTTTACCATCTCTCCCTAATAGTAGAGTTTTCTAAAAATAGGTAAATATAAGAACACTGTCATGGGACGGTGAAATTCAGTTGATTCAGTGGTCACCATGCAACAGGTAGAAACAATTCTTGGCTTAAGAACTCTTTAAGATATTTGTTTAGAGGAAGGACATTGGACTTTGGAATCTTTGTTAGGCATCCCCCAGTCTGATAGATTGCATACTGTAGGTTGTTGATATCCATTGTATTTCTTAAGATTGACAGCCCCTAGCTAACCTTTATGTGTGGGCCATTGTGATTAACAAAGAACTTGAATAGCAAGAAGATAGTCCAGAGAATGGACAAATTAAGACAGATACAACTGAGGAGGACAGCACTGCTGCCTCACAGTTAGGAGACCTGGGTTCACTTCCCAGGTCCCTCCTGCACGGAGTTTGCATGTTGTCCCCGTGTCTGTGTGGGTTTTCTCCAGATACTCCAGTTTCCTCCCACAGTCTAAAGACATGCAGGTTAGGTGCATTAGCGATCCTAAATTGTCCCTAGAGTGTGCTTGGTGTGTGGGTGTGTGTGTGCCCTGCGGTGGGCTGGCACCCTGCCCAGGATTTGCTCCTGCTTTGCGTCCTGCGTTGGCTGGGATTGGCTTCAGCAGACCCCTGTGACTCTGTGTTAGGATATAGCGGGTTGGAAAATGACTGACTGACTAACTGACAACTGAGCAGGAAAGTGAACCACCTACCATATCCCATAGATAGGGTACAGAACGAGTATAAAAGTAGACCCAGACTGGCTTTAGGGTTTTGCCTGTTCTGATTATTATGTACTCTGGATCTTAAATCAATCTGCTACCATTTGTTCATTATTATTTTTATAAAATTAACCTTTTGTTTTAGCATACTTTAACATCCTTGGTGAAATTTGGCTCTGAAAAACACCCCCATACCCATTCATATTCATTTCTTTTGGTTATGCTGCAGAACCAATTATATTTACTATGTGATACAAACTGAAAATAAGAATACTCTCCCCAGTTTGCAGGCAGAAACTAGCATAACAATCAATAAGTACATTTTTTCTTATTTGTACTTTTTTGGCTTCACATCATATAAAAAAAACGGGAAGATTTTTAAACAAACAATTATTTTAGTGTAAGATTTGTGAATCACAGAGTTTAACTTCGCAGTGGTCAGTGCTGTGAAGCGTATGTTGTCAGAGGTTGCTCAGTCTTTGATTCCTTCTCTACAATGTCAGCCACGGTTCACATCTTGCACACTCAACTCATTTATCTTGTGACAGTGTGTGATTCTCCTGTTTCTATCTCCATCAATCATTTTCAATCACATTCAGCACACTGGCAGAAATATATATAGAGCAACGAGTAAGGTGAGCTCAAGTCATCTTTACAATGTGCATTGACGCCGAAATCAGTGTAGCGTCTATTGTTACAATCAAGATGCTCTTCTGAAAAGAGACAAACACGAGAAAACCTCAGTAAAGGTCCTTCTGTCACCTGTTAGACTATAATAAATTCTTTTTACCAGTAAATATATTATGTGACTGTGTGTGTGTGTGTGCAGGCACAGGTTTCACTATGAATGTACAGACAAGTTATGAGGAAAATGTCAACACCTAAAAAGAAATTCTGGGAATTCATTATATGGTGCCATCATAATTCATTTTCTTTTTAATTAAGAAAATGAAAGGGACATCATTTGTTTCTTTGTTATCCAAAACCTGATTTTGCACAGTTTGGGATCCTTAACAAAATCAAGTATCTATCTATCTATATATCTATCTATAAATAAAGAAATGAAAATAAATAGATATATTAGATAATGTAATAAGAAATATGGTCGTCAAAGAGGTGGGGTGCCAAAATTGTACCCTGTATAATGGAAGCTATTTCTTCCAAGTTATCAATCAAATATAATCACAAAAATGGAAGGACTGTTCATCTTGTTCTTCTTCTTGTGAGGTAATGGACTATGAATAATTATGTACTGTGTCTCCTGTATTTTATGTATGTATATTATATAGGATTAACTTCCGGCGCCGCATCCGAGTGGCAGCCTTTCCAGCAGCTCCGTATATGACTTTATCTTTTTACCTTTTAATCTCTATTTCACTATTTCACTGATCACTTCTACCACTTTCTTTTATGTGGAATTGCTCCCTGGACACTTTTACTATTTTACTGTTTGACATGGATTTTTACACTCCGAGAATCGCCTATTCAAGTAGTCAGCTTAAAGCACTGAGAAGAGATGCTTATGCCGGTGTGGTTCCTTATTTACCTGACGAGGTAAAAAGATGATATCGGGGCAGCCGAGCTGGTGCAAAGATAAAAGATAAGATTAAATCGAGACAACTTGAGAGAAAATGGCGTTATAAACCGTCGGTACCTTCTGTGATCCTGGGAAATGTAAACTCACTACCAAATAAGATCGACGAACTGATTGTGCTGGTGAAAAATGTCAGAACCTACAGAGAATGCAGCTTGCTGTGTTTTAGTGAAACGTGGCTAACGTCTCCCATCCCAGATGCTAACGTGGAGCTACCCGGGCTTAGCACAGTTAGAGCAGACAGAGACGCAAGTACCTGCGGAAAGAAGAAAGGAGGAGGACTCGCTCTCTATGTCAATACAAAGTGGTGCAACTCAGGACATGTAAACGTTAAAATCTCCACTTGCAGCAGGGACATCGAACTGTTGGCCGTAAGTCTGCGCCCCTATTACTTGCCCAGAGAGTTTGGACACGTGATTGCTGTTATTGTTTACATCCCCCCTCAAGCGAATGCGGAGATGGCGAGTGACATCATCCATTCCGCAGTTGCTAAGTTACAAACGCAGCACCCTGAGGCACTTGTGCTAAGAGACTTTAACCATGTAACGCTGGACAAAACATTACCTGCCTTCTCCCAGTATGTGGATTGTAACACTCGGGGAAACAGGACTATTGACCTACTGTATGCAAACTTTAAAGACACATACAGCGCCACCCTGCTGCCTGCGCTTGGGAAAGCAGATCATAACCTGGTTCTGCTTCAGCCTCAATACAAACCAAGAGTGAGGGCTACCTACAACTACACGCTCATTCAGGAAGTGGTCCCTAAGGCAGAGCAGGCTCTGAGAGACTGCTTTGGAACTACAGACTGGGATATATTGCTTGGGTCACATAGTGAGAACATTGAAGAGGCTGTTGAATGCACAACTGATTACATCAACTTCTGTATGGACATTGTAGTTCCAGTAAGAACAGTATGCTGCTATGCTAACAACAAGCCATGGATTACAAGTGACATCAAGGGCCTTTTGAACCAGAAGAAAAGGGCTTTTAAAGGTGGTGATCAGCATGAGCTCAAGCGTGCAGAAGGAACTCGAGTCCAGCTCAGGGGAAAGAGCAGTACAGGAGAAAGCTGGAGCAGAAGTTGCAGAACAACAGCATGAAGGAAGTGTGGGATGGGATGAAGATTATCACTGGCTGCAGCTCGAGCGGGTGCCGCCATCGAGACAGGCGTGGAGAGAGCAAACCAAATGAACAACTTCTTTAATAGGTTTGATCACAGTAACCCACTCTCACCTTGGAGTACTGCATCCTCCAACCATCCTTCTGCTGATACCAGCATAGGTGAGACATCCCCACCCACAATTACAGCAGCCCATGTGAGCAGAGAGCTGAAAAGACTTTGTGCCAGCAAAGCAGCGGGTCCAGATGGTGTATCGCCACGACTGCTGAAGGCCTGTGCGTTGGAACTGGGGAGTCCTCTACAGCGCATCTTCAACCTGAGCCTGGAACAGGGGAGAGTCCCAAGGCTTTGGAAAACATCTTGTATCACCCTTGTCCCAAAGGTATCACGTCCTAGTGAGCTGAATGACTTCCGGCCTGTTGCTCTGACGTCACATCTGATGAAGACCATGGAGCGGCTGCTGCTTCACCACCTGAGGCCACAGGTCCGCACGCCCTCGACCCTCTGCAGTTCGCATACCAGGAGAAGGTGGGAGCGGAGGATGCCATCATCTATATGCTACACGATCCCTCTCCCACCTGGACAGAGGCAGTGGTGCTGTAAGAATTATGTTTTGGACTTCTCTAGCGCCTTCAACACCATCCAACCTCTGCTCCTTAGAGACAAGCTGACTGAGATGGGAGTAGACTCACACCTGGTGGCATGGATTGTGGACTATCTTACAGACAGACCTCAATATGTGCGTCTTGGGAACTGCAGGTCTGACATTGTGTTCAGCAATACAGGGGCGCCGCAGGGGACTGTACTTTCTCGGTCCTGTTCAATCTATATACATCAGACTTCCAATATGACTCGGAGTCCTGCCACGTGCAAAAGTTAAGCTGATGACACTGCTATTGTGGGCTGCATCAGGTGTGGGCAGGAGGAGGAGTACAGAAAGTTAATCAAAGACTTTGTTAAATGGTGCGACTCAAACCACTTACACCTTAACACCAGCAAGACCAAGGAGCTGGTGGTGGATTTTAGGAGGCCCAGGCCCCTCATGGACCCTGTGATCATCAGAGGTGACTGTGTGCAGAGGGTGCAGACCTATAAATATCTGGGAGTGCAGCTGGATGACAAATTGGACTGGACTGCCAATACTGATGCTCTATGTAAGAAAGGTCAGAGCAGACTATACTTTCTGAGAAGGTTGGCATCCTTCAACATCTGCAGTAAGATGCTGCAGATGTTCTACCAGACGGTTGTGGCGAGTGCCCTCTTCTACGCGGTGGTGTGCTGGGGTGGCAGCATAAAGATGAAAGGCGCCTCACGCCTGGACAAACTTGTTAAGAAGGCAGGCTCTATTGTAGGATTAAAGTTGGACAGTTTAACATCTGTGGCAGAGCGACGGGCACTAAGCAAACTCCTGTCAATCATGAAGAATCCACTGCATCCACTTAACAGTGTCATCTCCAGACAGAGGAGTAGCTTCAGTGACAGACTTTTGTCACTGTCCTGCTCCACTGACAGACTGAGGAGATCGTTCCTCCCCACACTATGCGACTCTTCAATTCCACCCGGGGGAGTAAATGCTAACATTAATTTTATTTTAATTTTTTTCATTTTTTTTTCATTTTTATTACTATTAAATTTAATATTGTTTCTTTGTATCAGTATACTGCTGCTGGATTATGTGAATTTCCCCTTGGGATTAATAAAGTATCTATCTATCTATCTATCTATCTATCTATCTATTGATTAAATACTGTCGCAGATGGCTGGGGGGGGTGACCCGGCCGGGACACCCAGGAGGACTGGTGGAGGGCTCACGCCTCCCCCAGACCATGTGGGGGGAACTGCCGAGAATGTTGTTATGGGTAAAAAACATTGACTAATGGCAGAATTGAGAAGAAACGTAGGAGCTTAATGGGACTGGTCAAGGAGTCAAGGCCACCATATGCCCTAGTCTTCAATGCCCCATTGGCCCAAAGATGTCTCAAGGAAGTGTAAAAAACATAAATATCAGGGCAAATTCGTAGTCGGGGGTCCACCCCATCCATTGCAACTGCAGGCAAGGTCAGAAAAACTGACAAACTCACTTTTTAAAGCAAGAAGTCTTTCTACATTAGCACTAGATGTATTGGGTGCCTAAACTTTAATGAGAAGCACTGCTATCCATCCAGGTTGCATTTGGGATGTGGCCACAACCATATGTAATGGCTCGCTTTACATTTTACGAATTAAGGACATTTGTGCGTAAAACTTACAATAAGCAAATAAAACATTGTACCTGCTATCTTGTTTATTTTCTGTGTTTACTGTCTCTGAGTAAGTTAATGGTAAATGACATATGTAGTCAATCCTGTCTGTCTGTCTGTGTTCAGTGTCAGCAATACATATAGAATTCTGACAAATCTGATTAGGTAAATGTGTAGAAGTTAAATTGGGGATACTATAGGTAAGACACGGTCTAAACAGAATAACGCAGGCTTGCCACCTCACATACAGCCATGAGAGGTGGGGTCAGGATCTTCAGTACACCAATAATAGCAGTAGTGTACCTAAACACAATCCAAAGCACATAATACCCTGGGAGTTGAGCTAGAAGAAATTAGACTTCTTAACTCTGGAGATATGAACTTCTGTTAGATCTCTGAAGCGACCGTGTAACGTTTTGAGGTAGAACTGAGTAAAAATGGCCAAAGTATAATAAAGTTGTATAAATATGGATCTATCTGTTTAAGTTTTATTTGCCATTTTAAGTATCTTTCAACCTATAAAACAACCTTGCTTTACAAACAGCTGTAATATGCCATACTGCCTTTGAATAATGAACTCCATCCCAAGACTCTTTTTGGGTAAAGTATGGGATAATTATTTACACAGCTATTGTTGTGATCAGGTGTCCCAAGATGGCACTGGGCGGGAATGAATCCCACAGGAAGCATCAGGGCCATCTTAACAGCATTATAGACTCCCGGGCAAAGCAGTGCACTGGGGTCCGTACCTACAAAACCACTCAGCAAATCACAACCTACATAGATTAGCATGGGGCCCCTATGCTGATGGGGCCGCAACTGCTCAGCGTTAAGACGGCCTTGGTAAGCATTCAGAGATAAGAGGAACACACTGACATGAGGGCCAGTTGTGCATATGTCAGAGAGGAAGTGTAGGAGCCGCCAGGGGGTTGTATGCCAAATTGGTATATGTGTTCTCCAGTCTCCAGAAGGGCAAAAGGCAAGAGCACCAGCATAAGGAAAATACCAGGTTCTGTTTCAGGGAGATCTACTTGGTAGATGGAAAGAGAATTTCACATATTTATGTATAGAAGGAAAGAAAAATTAATATAGCAAATAATTTACTTCCATATTAATATATGTCACTAAGAGAAAAAGTGGAAAACCTGCTCAAATCTTTTTCAGGAATGTATTGGAGGAGGGACAGACATTATGACATGAAGCGACATAGGGTAAGAAGATGGTGCAAATATACACAATACTGTTTCATAGCTCTGAGGAACTGAGTTCAGCTCTCAGACTGGATTTCCATTATTTGACAAAAAAAGACTTAATGACAGAATAATTTGTGAACTATAATTGGCATGGTATGGGTGTGTGTGTGTGTGTGCGTGTGTGTGATGAAAAGACTTGTCTTTCAGGCCTAGTACCCACCTTGCAAATGGTGCTGTGGAAAATTTCTTCAACTTCCAATTAACCTTGTGCTAGAGAAACTGGGTTCAGAAAATGGATGAATGATATTGTATGATCTCCTTTCCAAGCGGTTTATAATAATTATGAATGGCTCTTGGATTTCAAAGTGCATGCACAGAACAGTAAAAAACATAAAATAAAACTTACTTTTCCATATTCTTTTGAGAATACTTTTTGAATAAAATGTGACATTTACTAGGTCTTCAGCTGTTATATTTCATGAAAATATGAGAACTTTGTGGCTTTACTACTTATTTATTCACCCATTTTTCCAAACAATTTAATTTTATATGTGGTTAGACTAACAATCATGGTGACTAGGGGACAGGAGAAAGTCTGTTTAGAAAATATTTGTCTCTGCTTATCAACATAAAGTAAAGAGGTAGCTGAGCTCATTACATACAGTACAATAATCAAGAACTTTTCATAATTAGAAATGTTTGGCATTTTTTCTCCAGGTACAATTAGGTTTAGATGTTTAATCATTTTATTTACAGATTAACAGAAACAGTCACTCATGCTGAGAACTGCAGATTGCTTCTTTTATACTGTGAATATTGCATAGATACACTCACCAGCCACTTTATTAGGTACACTTGTTCAACTGCTTGGTAATGCAAATATCTAATAAGGCAATCATAAGATAGCAACTCAATGCATTTAGGCATGTAAACAACCTGCAGAAGTTCAAGCTGAGCATCAGAATGGGGAAGAAAGGAGATTTAAGTGACTGTGGCGTGATTGTTGGTTCAAGACAGGCTGGTCGGAGTATTTTGGAAACTGCTGATCTACTGGGATTTTATCTCATAGCCTTCTCTAGGGTTTACAGAGTATGGTCTGAAGAAGGGAAAACACCCAGTGAGCGGCAGTTCTTGGTCCGAAAATTCCTTGTTGATGCCAAAGATCAGAGGAAAATGGACAGACCTATTCCAGCTGGTAGAAAGGCAACAGTAACTCAGTTAACCTCTCATTACCACCAAGATATAACGAAAAGCATCTTTGAAGGCACAACATGTCGAACCTTGAAGTAAATGGGCTACAGCAGCAGGAGATCACACTGTGTGCCACTCCTGTCAGCTAAGAACAGGCAACTGAGGCTACAATTCACATGAGCTCACCAAAATCGGACAAAAGAAGATTGGAAAAGCATTACCTGGTCTGATAAGTCTTGATTTCTGCTGCAACATTCGGATGGTAAGGTCAGAATTTGGCGTCAACAATGTGAAAGCATGGATCTATCCTGCCTTGTATCAACGATTCAGGCTGGTGGTGGTGGTGTAATGGTGTGGAGGATATTTTCTTGGTACACTTTGGGCCCCTTAGTACCAACTGAGCATCGTTTAAATGCCACAAACTACCTGAGTATTGTTACTGACCATGTCTATCCCTTTATGACCGCAGTATACCCAAACCCAGATGGCTACTTCCAGCGGGATTATGTGCCGTGTCACAAAGCTCAAATCATTTGAAATTGGTTTCTTGAACATGACAATGAGTTCACTGTACTCTACAGTCACCAAATCTCAATCCGACAGAGCACCTTTGGGATGTGGTGGAACAGGAGACTTGCATCATGGATGTGCAGCCGACAAATCTGCAGCAACTGCATGATGTTATCATGTCAATATGGAACAAAATCCCCGAGGGATGATTCTAGCACCTTGTTGAATTACGGCAGTTCTGAAGGCAAAAGGGGGTCCAACCAAGTACTAGCAGGGTGTACCTAATAAAGTGGCCCATGAGTGTATGTTACATGAACTGCTTCACTATCAATGTCCACAAACTGGTATTGATGATTCATTATTACATTTCAACCAATTAATTGTTTTTTTGTCCATGGTCTTTAAAAGTTAACAATATAGTTGGAGACTACGTGGTGACTGTTTGCCTGCTACTTCCAGCTAATGTTGTATTTCTGATGGGAAGTTAATTCAACAGAATTTTTAAGAAGTAATAGTAGTATTATCATCTGTATGGTGCACAGTGAAGTTCTTACTTCTGTGTGTGACCAACACTTCACATGTTTCCACTCTCATGTATTGTGATAAACAACAATGTTGTAACATCATTTATTAAACAGAAAACACAAATCAATCTACCTAATGTATTCCTTACACATATTTATTTACTCCCGTTTCCCAAAACATTCTCTAAAAAACTCTGAGAAAAACTCTAATACGGTTAGCATGTCTTACGCTTGCTCCAGTTATCCCATTTATTGAAATCCTGCATTCATAATATATTGAAAATTAACATATTGAAATGGTAAAAAAAAACACTGTCTGGCCAGAGGAAATGCTGCAAAGTGCCAGGCTCACAAAAGAGATGCCAAGATGGATGAGTCATGTGGAGAAGGCAAGACACAATCCCAGACAGAAAAAGAGCCCACACCAGGGCATTAACAGCTGCGATTTAAGTTTTGTCTCAGAAACCTTGGTAAATATAAAGTGGGTCATGTTTTATAAGATCTGAAGTAATCAGCACTACTACCCTACAGACCCAGTGTCCTATACCTGGGCACTGCCTGTATGGAGTTTGTACATTCTCCCTTGTCTGCATGAGTTTTCCTGCAAGAATTGTGCCTTTACTTCCAAAAGGGAAGAATATTAAGTAAATTGGAGACTTCCAAATCGGCTCAGGATTAATGGGTGCTCCCTGTGGGTTCTGACAAGGATTAATGGTAGGATAAGGTAAATGTTTTTACTAAAGTATCAGGAAGAAAACAACCAAAATTGTACTCAAATCAAGCAGGAATCAATACTGAAAGTCACTATTTGCCTAATAACCAAATCCAGTCTATAATCCTAAATTGCAGTCAGATAAAAAAATTGAATTCTTTGCCCTGAAATACTAAACAACTCAAGGATACTGCCAAAAGGTTTTTTAAAAAGACCTGACAATCTTGGATGACTTGAATTCACACTGTTGAATTATAAACTGTTCCACCACTGACATCTTCAGAGGCGACTTACGGCTCATTGCATGATAGGAACGCTACCACAAAACGGTGACGTCCAAAGAAAACAAAAGGATGTTGCAACAAGTCATGAAATAATCAAGCCGATAAAAAAATTAAATTCAACAAGTTTTAAGAAACCAAAAAGAAGAAAAAAGTAAGTCAACACAAAGAAATTTTGAAAGAGAGTTCAAATCTTAACACTGTAATGGTCTGGCATCTCCTTTTAGGGCTTGTTCTTGCACCCCATGCAGCCAGGATGGGCTCACTTGGAATAGAAAGGTTTGAGAATACGATACGATCAGAACATATACAGGAACAAATATTGAAAAACAAATATATTGGTTGATTATTTCAACATGATGAACACAGGTATATGGGTAAAATCTACAGTATGTACTCTTATAGTTTATTAAAGCACGACAGGTATGGCTCTATTCTGACAAGGCATATTGTGGTGCTAAGCTCCTTTTGAATATCTTTACTTTGGTTGTGTTTACCTTTTGCACACCAATAATTTTTGTGATCATCTCTCTCATGATAATCCTGCCTGACACAGTGTGACATCCCATAAAATTATTAATAAAACCATCAACATGATAGTACTTTATCATACAAATCTCAAATTCAAGCTAATAGCATTCACTAGTTTTTAACTGGTAATCAGTAACTGCTAGATAAGACACAAAAATATGACACATTCATTTGCCACTGCTCTTGTGGAGTGAATGGAGTGAACTTTAACATTCAAATTTGTTGGAAATTGCCAGTTGCCTAGTGAAGAAAGTTAATTTGTACACTTAACCACAAAGAATGTGTACAGATTAAAATGTATTTATCCATCAGTTATCAAACTCAATCTACTTTAGGCAGCATCGAGTCAAAGATGAAAAACAACAATGGATAGGAGCTGGTGTGTCACATGGAACATTCATACACACACATTGACATTCACTAATACCTTACCAACTTGGACTCACCAGTTTAGAACATATAGTTCTTTCAAAACCCAGAAAAATGCCATGTGGCTAACTCTACATTCACGGTTACTGTGTGCAGAATTCATAATCTGCCTCCTGAAACCTATAACAACAACATCTATTTATATAGCACATTTTCATACAAAAAATGTTGCTCAAAGTGCTTTACATAATGAAAAATAGAAAAATAAAAGACACAGTAAGAAAATAAAATAAGTCAACATTAATTAACATAGGATAAAAGTGAGGTCCGATGGCCAGGGAGGACAGAGAAAACAAAAAAAAAACTCCAGACAGCTGGAGAAAAAAATAAAATCTACAAGGATTCCAGGACATTAGACCACCCAGTCCCTTCTGAGCATTCTACCTCAAATAAATTAAACAGTCCTCTTTGTATTTAGGGTTCTCATGGAAGGACTTGATGATGATGGTCATGTAGACTTCTGGCTTTTAGTCCATCAATGTTGGAGCATCGTGATGCTTTGATTAGGTGGTGGTGGCACAGGCCGCCTCCACAAAGAAACCGAAAAAAGAAACAGAAGAGAGAGTTGGGGTTAGTACGGAATTTAGAGCCACCATGAATAGTTATTATAATGAATTGAACATACAGAGTATCAGGATTAAATTAAAGTGAGGTTATGAGAAGGCCATGTTAAAGTAATGTGTTTTCAGCAGTTCTTTAAAGTGCTCTACTGTATTAGCCTGGCGAATTCCTATTGGCAGGCTTTTCCAGATTTTAGGTGCATAACAGCAGAAGGCCGCCTCACTACTTCTTTTAAGTTTAGCTTTTGGAATTCTAAGGAGACACTCATTTGAGGATCTAAGGTTACGATTTAGAATATAGGATATCAGACATTCCGATATATAAGATGGAGCAAAATTATTTAAGGCTTTATAAACCATAAGCATGATTTTAAAGTCAATTCTGAATGACACAGGTAACCAGTGTAGTGACATCAAAACTGGAGAAATGTGTTCGCATTTCCTTTCCTAGTTGGGATTCTAGCAGCTGCATTCTGAACTCGTTGCAAACGATTTATGTCTTTTTTGGGTAGTCCTGAGAGGAGTGCGTTACAGTAATCTAGTCGACTGAAAACAAAAGCGTGAATTAATTTCTCAGCATCTTTCAATGATATAAGAGGTCTAACTTTTGTTATGTTTCTTAAGTGAATGAATATGCGATTTAAAATTCAGGTTACAGTCAACAGTTACCCCTAAGTTTTTTACTTCCGTCTTGACTTTTAATCCTAATGCATCAAGTTTATTTCTGATAACCTTATTGAATCCATTATTGCCAATCACTAAAATTTCAGTTTTCTCTTTATTTAGCTTGAGAAAATTACTATTCATCCTTCAGAAATACAAGTAAGACATTGAGTTAGTGAATCGAGAGAGTCGGAGTCATCAGGTGCTATTGATAAGTACAGCTGTGTGTCATCAGCAGAGCTGTGGTAACTCACGTTGTAACCTGAGATAATCTGACCTAACGGAAGCATATAGATTGAGACCCAGGACCCAGGATAAAGCCTTTTGGAACACCGTATAGAATATCATGCGTCTTTGAGTTATAATTACCACAACTAACAAAGAATTTTCTACCTGCCACGTAGGATTCAAACCAATTTAAGACACTGCCAGAGAGGCTCACCCTTTGACTAAGGCGATTTCTAAGAATATTGTTATCAATGGTGTCAAATGTAGCACTCAGATCTAGGAGGATGAGAACAGATAAATGGCCTCTGTCTGCATTTACCCACAAGTCATTTACTACTTTAACAAGTGCAGTTATAAGGCAGATAGATAGATAGATAGATAGATAGATAGATAGATAGATAGATAGATAGATAGATAGATAGATAGATAGATAGATAGATAGATAGATAGATAGATAGATACTTTATTAATCCCAAGGGGAAATTCACATAATCCAGCAGCAGTATACTGATACAAAGAAACAATATTAAATTAAATAGTAATAAAAATGAAAAAATTAAAAAAAAGACAATAACTTTGAGTAATGTTAGCATTTACTCCCCCGGGTGGAATTGAAGAGTCGCATAGTGTGGGGGAGGAACGATCTTCTCAGTCTGTCAGTGGAGCAGGACAGTGACAAAAGTCTGTCACTGAAGCTACTCCTCTGCCTGGAGATAACACTGTTAAGTGGATGCAGTGGATTATTCATGATTGACAGGAGTTTGCTTAGTGCCCGTCACTCTGCCACAGATGTTAAACTGTCCAACTTTACTCCTACAATAGAGCCTGCCTTCTTAACAAGTTTGTCCAGGCGTGAGGCGTCTTTCATCTTTATGCTGCCACCCCAGCACACCACCGCTTAGAAGAGGGCACTCGCCACAACCGTCTGGTAGAACATCTGCAGCATCTTACTGCAGATGTTGAAGGATGCCAACCTTCTCAGAAAGTATAGTCTGCTCTGACCTTTCTTACATAGAGCATCAGTATTGGCAGTCCAGTCCAATTTGTCATCCAGCTGCACTCCCAGATATTTATAGGTCTGCACCCTCTGCACACAGTCACCTCTGATGATCACAGGGTCCATGAGGGGCCTGGGCCTCCTAAAATCCACCACCAGCTCCTTGGTTTTGCTGGTGTTAAGATGTAAGTGGTTTGAGTCGCACCATTTAACAAAGTCTTTGATTAGCTTTCTGTACTCCTCCTCCTGTCCACACCTGATGCAGCCCACAATAGCAGTGTCATCAGCGAACTTTTGCACGTGGCAGGACACCGAGTCATATTGGAAGTCTGATGTATATAGATTGAACAGGACCGGAGAAAGTACAGTCCCCTGAGGCGCCCCTGTATTGCTGAACACAATGTCAGATCTGCAGTTCCCAAGATGCACATATTGAGGTCTGTCCACAATAGTCCACAATCCATGCCACCAGGTGTGAGTCTGCTGGTGAAGCAGCAGCCGCTCCATGGTCTTCATCAGATGTGACGTCAGAGCAAAAGGCCGGAAGTCATTCAGCTCACTAGGACGTGATACCTTTGGGACAGGGGGGATACAAGATGTCTTCCAAAGCCTTGGGACTCTCCCCTGTTCCAGGCTCAGGTTGAAGATGCGCTGTAGAGGACTCCCCAGTTCCAACGCACAGGCCTTCAGCAGTCGTGGCGATACACCATCTGGACCCGCTGCTTTGCTGGCATGAAGTCTTTTCAGCTCTCTGCTCACATGGGCTGCTGTAATTGTGGGTGGGGATGTCTCACCTATGCTGGTATCAGCAGAAGGATGGTTGGAGGGTGCAGTACTCCAAGGTGAGAGTGGGTTAGGGTGATCAAACCTATTAAAGAAGTTGTTCATTTGGTTTGCTCTCTCCACGTCTGTCTCGATGGCGGCACCCCGCTTCAAGCTGCAGCCAGTGATAATCTTTATCCCATCCCACACTTCCTTCATGCTGTTGTTCTGCAACTTCTGCTCCAGCTTTCTCCTGTACTGCTCTTTCGCCGCCCTGAGCTGGACTCGGAGTTCCTTCTGCACGTGCTTGAGCTCATGCTGATCACCACCTTTAACAGTCCTTTTCTTCTGGTTCAAAAGGCCCTTGATTTCACTTGTAATTCATGGCTTGTTGTTAGCATAGCAGTGTACTGTTCTTACTGGAACTACAATGTCCATACAGAAGTTGATGTAATCAGTTGTGCAGTCAACAGCCTCTTCAATGTTCTCACTATGTGACCCAAGCAATATATCCCAGTCTGTAGTTCCAAAGCAGTCTCTCAGAGCCTGCTCTGCCTCAGGGGACCACTTTCTGAATGAGCGTGTAGTTGTAGGTAGCGCCCTCACTCTTGGTTTGTATTGAGGCTGAAGCAGAACCAGGTTATGATCTGCTTTCCCAAGCGCAGGCAGCGGGGTGGCGCTGTATGCGTCTTTAGCGTTTGCATACAGTAGGTCGATAGTCCTGTTTCCCCGAGTGTTACAATCCACATACTGGGAGAAGGCAGGTAATGTTTCGTCCAGCGTTACATGGTTAAAGTCTCCAGCGATTAGCACAAGTGCCTCAGGGTGCTAGTACCAAAACTAGTAAGGATAAGGTTAATTTCATTTATAGTATTTCCCTCAATCATTTCTTAATTTTTGTGCCATTAAAATATTACTAAAAGCCAATAGCATTTTTTTAGGTGAATGAAGCTGTGTGTGAGGGTAAAGCCTTAAATTAAGCTTTATTTCAGTATTTCAGTATGTAAAGCCATTTTAATTTTTGTGAAAATAAAATTAACAGTTTAATTAGTGCGGATGAGAATACAAAAGACAGGCTTATTAAAATGCAAGGGGGGAGACAAAAAAATTCCCAGAATTCCTCATTTTTCAGCAATTCCCTTTCTGTCACCTTCAAAATACTCTCCTTTAGAAGCAATTTAGAAGCAAGAATTGTCCCAGTGCTTTTCCTATTCGTAAAAATCTTTCTTGTCCTCATCTTTTGTTACCATGTCTCCTGCCTCCTATGGTTTTTCCTGGATTTTTTACACAGGAGCAAATCTTCTTTTCTTCAGTTTCAATTTTTGTTTGCAAATAAAATGAAGTCATAGGGAGTGTTATCTGGTGAATATGGGGTTACAAAGCAATAGCCACATTGATTTTGGTCAAAAACTCTTTCATTGCTAATGCAATGTGTACAGGTCTATTTTCATTGTACAGAGTCTTGTTTTCTATACGCCACTTTGTGGTGTTTTTTCCTGATGTTTTTCCCATAGATGCCTCAACAGTTCAATGTAATGCCTATCATTAAGTCTGCCCACAGGGAACAGACTCCTTATGAACAGGTCCGTCAAAGTTGAAAAATGTGATCACTATTATCTCTTGGGTAACTGCCATGGTGGCTTCAGGAAAACAAATTGTCAAAATCACCTGTATGTAGAATAAATGCCAGAAATATGCAATAGATCAGCTTGGCGTGATGTTTCCTGGCCTCGGTATAATTAGACTGTAGGCATACAAACCTAGTGGCAAATTCGATACCAAGACCCAACTTCTGTGCTATTGACTGAGTCTCAGAATTTAGGTGCCCTCCCTTCCTCTTCATCTTTTCCCAAAATAATGTTGCTTACTGCAAGTAGGTATTTAGTACAAACTGAATATTTCTGAAAATGCATAAGTAAAGTGTTGCTGTGTGAAATTTTGTACATAAGCTGATAAATATTTTGTATGTCTTTATTTGTAAATTAGACAAAGCAATGTAATATTAGTGTTATATCACTGACAAGTACAGCAATGGTTTGATATGCATGAACTCTCCCCCCACCCCAAGTCTTTAGGACTGAGTGAGAAATGTTATGACAGGATCTGGGGAAGTGCCTAAAGCCAGTTTGGCAAGTGATTCCCTGCACGACTCTCTCAATCAACCCCCACAAGAAAGCCAAATTACCTTGGCAAACATCAGGTGAACAAATGGTTTTGGGGACAGTTGTAAAATGTATTGTGTGCCCTCATTGGTCAAGTATCGCTGTTTAGGATTGGTTTGAATCCAATTCTAAGCCAATTCTAAGGATTTGGACAAAAAATGTATAAATTTGGTTGCTTTACCCCTTTCTCTCTCTCTCACCATCATGATGAAGCAGCATCTCACGCACCATTAACTGAAAAAAGACCACACTGAGAAGCACAACTCAGCAGCCATATTGAGACAGGTATGCGGCCTGTCCTGAAGAAAGGCATAAAATGATGACTTAACTAGAAACAATTAAAGTAACTACATGTCTGTGTGCCGCCTGAAGCTACACGTCACCATTTATCAGGTTGTATGGTTGTCAATATTCAAATGTACTTTGCTTATTGTTATTATTTTATGAATATTATCAATAATACATTATTTAGGTTGTAACTTTACTCCTGCTTGTCCTTTTACTCTATGTAATTACCTGAGATTATAGATGTAGAAGGGAAGGTGGGGAGAAGTTATAAAGTACAATACCTTATAAATAGTGGTAAGTCTAAGGGATTTGAGGCAATCTGACAAAGGCTGCACATTAAAAATACAAAATAGGAAAGCAGAGTAATATAGAACTCTACCAAGACAAAACATAATGAGTATTGTTTAACCTAATATTATTAATGAATTTTAATTTATATAGGTAAACATTCCTGTTTATCCAGAAGCTCAAAACTACTAGTAATTCTTAATGCTTTCATTGTATCATCTCTCACTTTATATGTGGGATACCCATCATTGACACTATTCTAAGACTCAACCGGGATGATCACCACACCAATTCTAGCACACAGAACTGAAGTCATGATCCTTCAGAACCACCTCTGCTGAAGGCGGTGACCGCAATAAAATCCACAACATTGGTGACTCTAGGTAAGCCCTCCACCCTCATCTAAGAAGAGATAGCTAAAGGAAGTTGTTAAAAGATACCTTCAAAGACTGTCTTATAAAAGGCCAAATCAGCAACACTGGCTGACAGACCCCAGCCACAGAAAGCCCCCTGTAGCTCTGCTTGATTAAGTAATTGGCAGTTCATTTTGAGACTAGCTATCCCCTCAAATGAGGCTGATTAATCACAGATGCACAAGGAGAGTGAGCAGAACCCAGATTTCCAGAGACCACTCCAAAATGGAACCTCCTGCCCTCATTTAAGATTATAAATATAATGTTGATGGGCACCATTCACATTTTGAGTGACTGTTGAAAGAGAAATATTTGATTTTTAGCTAGGTTTTGGTTAAAATGAAAAGAAACAAAATGTTTTCTAATCTGATTTTACCTATGGTCAACATTCCACATGTGATGAAATCGTTACAATTCAGTGTAAAACCCACTATCACTTCGGAGTACTGCATCCTCCAACCATCCTTCTGCTGATACCAGCATAGGTGAGATATCCCCACCCACAATTACAGCAGCCCATGTGAGCAGAGAGCTGAAAAGACTTTGTGCCAGCAAAGCAGCGGGTCCAGATGGTGTATCATCACGACTGCTGAAGGCCTGTGCGTTGGAACTGGGGAGTCCTCTACAGCGCATCTTCAAGCTGAGCCTGGAACAGGGGAGAGTCCCAAGGCTTTGGAAAACATCTTGTATCACCCCTGTCCCAAAGGTATCACGTCCTAGTGAGCTGAATGACTTCCGGCCTGTTGCTCTGACGTCACATCTGATGAAGACCATGGAGCGGCTGCTGCTTCACCACCTGAGGCCACAGGTCCGTCACGCCCTCGACCCTCTGCAGTTTGCATACCAGGAGAAGGTGGGAGCGGAGGATGTCATCATCTATATGCTACACCGATCCCTCTCCCACCTGGACAGAGGCAGTGGTGCTGTAAGAATTATGTTTTTGGACTTCTCTAGCGCCTTCAACACCATCCAACCTCTGCTCCTTAGAGACAAGCTGACTGAGATGGGAGTAGACTCACACCTGGTGGCATGGATTGTGGACTATTGTGGACAGACCTCAATATGTGCGTCTTGGGAACTGCAGGTCTGACATTGTGTTCAGCAATACAGGGGCGCCGCAGGGGACTGTACTTTCTCCGGTCCTGTTCAGTCTATATACATCAGACTTCCAATATGACTCGGAGTCCTGCCACGTGCAAAAGTTCGCTGATGACACTGCTATTGTGGGCTGCATCAGGTGTGGGCATGAGGAGGAGTACAGGAAGCTAATCAAAGATTTTGTTAAATGGTGCGACTCAAACCACTTACACCTTAACACCAGCAAGACCAAGGAGCTGGTGGTGGATTTTAGGAGGCCCAGGCCCCTCATGGACCCTGTGATCATCAGAGGTGACTGTGTGCAGAGGGTGCAGACCTTTAAATATCTGGGAGTGCAGCTGGATGACAAATTGGACTGGACTGCCAATATTGATGCTCTATGTAAGAAAGGTCAGAGCCGACTATACTTTCTGAGAAGGTTGGCATCCTTCAACATCTGCAGTAAGATGCTGCAGATGTTCTACCAGACGGTTGTGGCGAGTGCCCTCTTCTACGCTGTGGTGTGCTTGGGTGGCAGCATAAAGATGAAAGACGCCTCACGCCTGGACAAACTTGTTAAGAAGGCAGGCTCTATTGTAGGATTAAAGTTGGACAGTTTAACATCTGTGGCAGAGCAACGGGCACTAAGCAGACTCCTGTCAATCATGAATAATCCACTGCATCCACTTAACAGTGTCATCTCCAGACAGAGGAGTAGCTTCAGTGACAGACTTTTGTCACTGTCCTGCTCCACTGACAGACTGAGGAGATCGTTCCTCCCCCACACTATGCGACTCTTCAATTCCACCCGGGGGAGTAAATGCTAACATTAATTTTATTTAAATTTTTTTCATTTTTATTACTATTTAATTTAATATTGTTTCTTTGTATCAGTATACTGCTGCTGGATTATGTGAATTTCCCCTTGGGATTAATAAAGTATCTATCTATCTATCTATCTATCTATCTATCTATCTATCAAAATCATTTGATAGTGATGATCATTTTGAGTTATGCTGCCATCCGTTTTCTGATATCATTCTTTCCACAACAGGATTACAGATAGTCAGAACGTATTTCTTCTGCTGCAGATCCAAGACTTGGATGGAACACACTCACGAGCACACCTACACTCACTCATATCAGGCCAAATGACCAAATAGAAAATTCTAAGTATCCTCCATAAGGAGAAAGGTGGGGCCAGGAATTAAATCCTGAATCTTTAATCTTTGTAGCAGTTGCACTATAAGCAGCACCACCCTGCTACTGATGAGGATGACAATGATTAGCTGTAGATGGTTTTGAATGCTATCCTGGAGCCCATCTGTTCATTCATTGGAGAGCAGGCAGGAACACAACATAGATAAAGTACTAGTTCATTTCAACTATAAAATCTTGTATATAAGACAAAGGCAAAGGCAAAATTTTTGTAGTGCGGCACTATATAATGTTTAAAAAGTTGATTCCAAATTGTACACGAGATGTCATAAATGGCAGAGCAAACAAATCTGTAAATCATCTTCCTCCCTGACGTTTAATGAGAACTGCTGTCGATTTTCTATAAAGTTACACTCAATTCTATCTAGGCTGATGTGCCATCATTTGGCAACAAAAGGCTTCCTGCGAACTGTCAAACATAGAAGTGTGACAGGGACAGGTTAAATTATTGTAAGAACAAAGTAAATGTCACATTTATATAATAACTGGCTTGAACTATATTTAAAAACTGAAAAGAATTTGTCTTATTGTGAGCAACATGCTTTGCCAAATTGTTTGTTAGCACTGGCAGAACGTTTTAACACTCTTGTTTAAGTTGACACACAAAGGCAAAAAATCATAAAAGATTCTGTGCTCCGCGTGACGTGCCTTAACAGTACGCCTCAAAAATATTAATGTAATGAGCATTCCCTGCTGTTTACTAAAACTGTGTTTTCTTGGAAGACATAGATGTACTAATAAGAGGAGAAAGAAAGGACAGAAATAAAATCTAGACAGACTTCAACCTCATTGATCTGATGGCTGCATCAGAGGTGCCCAGCAACATTTCAAATTAGGTTTCATGTTGTGTGTTTCATAGTAACTTATACAAAATATCCGACTTGTCATTATTTGTGGGAAACCAAAGAAATGAGGTATTCAGAGTATAGTCCAAAGGAAATTAGAGTGATGAATAATGAAATTGCCAATGTCAAGAAACCTCAGGCAGTTAATCCGGGTTAAATCTGAAGGGCAAATCAGGGTAGATTTTCGAAAAATTGGCCACAGAAAGAGAATTTCTCATGTGAATCTATTCACTATAAGACGCTTTCTCGTTTACTGTCTTGCCTGTCTTCTTTCTCTCTCCTTTGAGCATAGTCAAAGCTACATAATTAAAAGTGAAACAGAAGCTCAATGTCCATGTTTTTTTTGTTTGTTTGATGCAGAGTGTTCCCTTTTTTTGCACAAAAAGACATGGCTTGACCCTGTTTATTTTGATTGCATGTAAAAGTACATAGAAAGGACATAAAACAACTTTCTTTGGTCTTTTGGTATCTCTGCAGCTAAAGAGACTCCGCAATACTTGAATGCCTTTCTTCTTAACAACGCGTAGTTAAGCCATGTGTGTTTTTGCTATTAAAGCACCATTTCAGAAGGAACACTTCAGATTTTAGTCTTGCTGCACATGTAAAAAGAAGCTGCGTGATGATCTATTTCTATTCCTCATTGCTCAGATCACGGATGAAGGCTGAATAGCAAAAAATGTACAAGATAAGCTTGGTGTAGCATTACAGTGAAAACACGGTTCGCAGGGGAAGGTAACATTAAATGAGTTTATAAATTAGATACAGGTTTGAGATAAAGTGGAGGGACATAATCACAACTAATTATCCGTTATTATTACAGATGTAGATAATACAATTAAATGTGTGGGAGACTGCCTCAGGCTCCTTGTAGATGTGTGTACTATTTTACAGTCGAGGTTTTTATTTCTTTTTTTTGTACATCCTGGATATAGGCTTAGCCAGTAAATGAGAGTCTTTGATAATAATGTAAAACCTGGCTCTTTTGGAAAAGCTTAGATGATGGTATAGATTATTTATCTACTTTGTTTATCTGATTTACTAGCCAGGGGTAGAAAGAAAAATAAAAGTTGATTGGGTTGAAAAGACACAAATAGGATTAAAGAGTCAGAAAAAAGCAAGTGCCAGGAGCATGATGGAATGAACTTATTCAGAAGTTAAGGGTGTGCTAATTCTGGAAATTCTGCGAGTTGTTTAGTAATATTGTATTTCAAAATGAGTGTATGTGTATCTTAAGCATGTAGTGGCTTGAAATACACAGCTAGATGCAACCAATTAAGTACAAAAAATAGATGTTGAATGCAAAGAAATAAATGAAAACCCTCTTGCCCACCTACACCTCTGTACAAATACTTGACTAGACTTTATTTTCTAAGCATCACAAATTCCAATTTCCAGTTCTTGTCACTTTTCCTTCCTCTAGCCTGTGCTCGATTGCTTCAGGTGCCTTTACATGTCACGCCTTCAGTAGCATGTACCTCCTTTTGACAAGCAGCATCACCCTTTCCAAAAAGCCTTACGTTGACTTCTCTTCTAGGAAGTCAGATTGTTTAAAATAGAGGTTTTATCGCATGCATAAGCAGGATATCTCACAATGAACCGGTCTCTGATCCAAGTCTGGTTGTCACTTCACACCTCATGCTACCTAAATGCACTCAGACTTTCTAGAATTTGTACTGATTTTTGATTTAAGTCATCTGTTATCACCATGCTTTTTCAGGAGGTTCCCACAAGCTCTAATCTTTATTCTTTATATCATTAATAGCTGGGGTACCTGTTGCCTCTGGGATAGATGAAGTGCAGGTGCGGTCACTAAATGAATTCCCCAGGGGTAAACATTTTGGCTGCAAACCAAAACTTCACTGACTAATTTTAACCGCAGGAATACCTGTGCCAAGTATTAAAAATTCCTTCTATGTTCTCCAAAGAAACATTTCAGAACAAAATATAGCCTATGGCTTTCTCACAAACAAATGAGAAATATATGCAAAGTTTGGCAGAGGCAGGTTCAACAATGTGAAAACGCACACTGGACAAACACACAAACGCATATTCAGCAAGATATATTAAGATGGCATGGCAACGTAGTCTCCTTTTTCTGATTGCTCATGTCAACTTCACCAATTATATGTACTTAGTCATGGTGGTTACAAAGATATTGGTCTTCAAGAAACTTACTTATTTTATTTTGTTCTTTTTCTTTTCCTTTGTTTTGTGTTGCCCACATTTTAATAAACCACCTTGATTTCTTTTTTCCCTTCAAAGGCTTCTGTCTCTGAATCCAAAAAATAAAGTTTAGAGAATTTCTTCATTTGTATTTTGCATTTACGTTTTTTTTCTAAAGCACAGTGGCCTATAATCCTGTATTAAAAGCAATAAAACTGGATTAGAAAGATGGATGGATGAGTGAAAAAGTTTAAATTTGAATTCTCTATTAAATGCTCCAGTTTGCTTTATTTCCATTACACAGTTTGTAGCCAGTGACTGTACACTTTCATGCATTTAAAAGTGCTCTGTGAGTGAGGAGGATTGTCTAATTTTAATTACATCCTGGACTCTGTTGCTCTTGCATTGTAACTAGTGTTTCTGTGTAAGGGAATGCATTGCACATCAAATTAGGATCATTAAAGAAAAGTACTTTTAAATATACTGTATTTCCTCTTCTTTAAGTGTTAGGACCATATAAGTGTTTTGCTTTTTAACTTAATTCTAGAGAAAATAATTTGTTTATGATGTATGGTATTACTGGAAAAATTGATGCTATTTAGAACTTTTTAAGTGTTTTTTTTTTTGCATTATTTTGTTTTCACCATAATCTTTCCTATAAAAATTACCACACAGAGCACAAAAAAAATCTCAGTTACTTTATTCTTGAGAACTGCTACTGAAATTTAAATAAGTAACAATGGCATGTCATTGATTAAACAAAGAATTTTGTTAAATGCTTTATGGAAGTGCAACGAAGCAGACACAGAACAAACAAGAATCTAATGAAAATAACTTTTTTACATTTATGTTCCACATCAAATCAATATTAACAACCAGTTCCAACAATGTTTGATTCGTTCTTAATATTTTTTAATTGTATTTTTTGAACCAGTTTTCATAAATATAATTATCACATTTTATATAGTTAAAATAAGAGAATAAACAATGGGAAATGTTGAAAATAGAATTTTTTCATCAGTCTACTCACGTTTAATATATATTAGGTGTGCCATTGTAGAGTCTCGGTGGAGACATAGACACTGATCGGAGAGATCTGATCTGCCCTTTACTTTGGATCATTTTAGTATGATGACTGGGTGCTTAAATAATTGTTTCTCTATAAGGACAGCATTTCATACACTTTCTTCCAATGCAAATTTCTCTTTCTCTTTGAGAGTGACTATGATTAAATATACAGTATATATATATATATACACACACACAGTGTACAGTGCATCCGGAAAGTATTCACAGCACATCACTTTTTCCACATTTTGTTATGTTACAGCCTTATTCCAAAATTGATTAAATTCATTTTTTTCCTCAGAATTCTACAAACAACACACCATAAAGACAATGTGAAAAAAGTTTCCTTGAGGTTTTTGCAAATTTATTAAAAATAAAAAAATTGAGAAAGCACATGTACATTAATATTCACAGCCTTTGCCATGAAGCTCAAAATTGAGCTCAGGTGCATCCTGTTTCCTCTGATCATCCTTGAGATGTTTCTGCAGCTTAATTGGAGTCCACCTGTGGTAAATTCAGTTGATTGGACATGATTTGGAAAGGCACACACCTGTCTATATAAGGTCCCACAGTTGACATTTCATGTCAGAGCACAAACCAAGCATGCAGTCAAAGGAATTGTTTGTAGACCTCCGAGACAGGATTGTCTCGACGCACAAATCTGGGGAAGGTTACAGAAAAATTTCTGCTGCTTTGAAGGTCCCAATGAGCACAGTGGCCTCCATCATCCGTAAGTGGAAGAAGTTCGAAACCACCAGGACTCTTCCTAGAGGTGGCCAACCATCTAAACTGAGAAATCGGGGGAGAAGGACCTTACATCAGGGAGGTGACCAAGAACCCGATGGTCACTCTGTCAGAGCTCCAGAGGTACTCTGTGGAGAGAGGAGAACCTTCCAGAAGGACAACCATCTCTGCAGCAATCCACCAATCAGGCCTGTATGGTAGAGTGGCCAGACGGAAGCCACTCCTTAGTAAGAGGCACATGGCAGCCCGCCTGGAGTTTGCCAAAAGGCACCTGAAGGACTCTCAGACCATGAGAAACAAGATTGAACTCTTTGGTGTGAATGCCAGGCGTCATGTTTGGAGGAAACCAGGCACTGCTCATCACCAGGCCAATACCATCCCTACAGTGGAGCATGGTGGTAGCAGCATCATGCTGAGGGGATGTTTTTCAGCGGCAGGAACTTGGAGACTAGTCAGGATAAAGGGAAAGATGACTGCAGCAATGTACAGAGACATCCTGGATGAGAACCTGCTCCAAAGCGCTCTTGACCTCAGACTGGGGCGACGATTCATCTTTCAGCAGGACAACGACCCTAAGCACACAGCCAAGATATCAAAGGAGTGGCTTCAGGACAACTCTGTGAATGTCCTTGAGTGGCCCAGCCAGAGCCCAGACTTGAATCCGATTGAACATCTCTGGAGAGATCTTACAATGGCTGTGCACCGATGCTTCCCATCCAACCTGATGGAGCTTAAGAGGTGCTGCAAAGAGGAATGGGCGAAACTGGCGAAGGATAGGTGTGCCAAGCTTGCGGCATCGTATTCAAAAAGACTTGAGGCTGTAATTGTTGCCAAAGGTGCATCGACAAAGTATTGAGCAAAGGTTTTTTTTTTATTTTTAATAAATTTGCAAAAACCTCAAGTAAACCTTTTTCACGTTGCCATTATGGGGTGTTGTGTGTAGAATTCTGAGGAAAAAAATTAATTTAATCCATTTTGGAATAAGGCTGTAACATAAAATATGGAAAAAGTGATGCACCTTAAATACTTTCCAGATGCACTGTGTATAATATATATATATATATGTGTATATTTATGTGTATATATAAATATATATTGTGGGAAAGTAATCTTACACAAGACAAAAATAAGTGTTGGGGAATTGTCCCAATATAATGTCCGGCGAGCTTCAGAAAAAATGCGGTAGCAAATCGTGATCAAAACCATAACCGCTGATGATACATGACAGTTGATGGTGAGTATTTATTGAAAATGGCGACTGGAGGGAAGTACTGATGGAAATGACGATATGACCGTGCGACTGGAAGTGATGTCATCATGGCCACCAGAAGTGCCATCACCAGAAGTGATTTGGGCAGAAGTGACGTCATCTGATAGGGCCGGAAGTTATTACATCACGTAGCTCCCGGAAGTGACATCGTCCTTGGGAGTCAGAATTGATGAAACGGAAGAGGATCTACTTTGGGATTCCAGGACTGTCAGTGAGTGAGTTTGTTTATTGTATTTCTTCATTAATTCTGGTAAAAAAAAGGAGAGAGGTGTTAATACCCGATACTGCCCCTTTGTTTTGTGATCTTTCACAATATATACTGTATATATAGTACATATATATTTATTTATTTGCATACTGCATATATACTAATAACAAAAATATAGTAATCACAGGGTTGGTTGTGCCAATGTGTTACCCTGTTTAATGAGAAGATATTTATAATAAAAAAAAACACAGAATAGAAGGATTATTGGTTGTATTGCAGAAAACAAGTCTTTTTAGGTTTTCCTTAGAACAGTCCTACTTTTAATGAGGCTTAGTCAAAAATAAACACTGATGTTGGGTCATTGTGCTTTTTAAATAATGAAGGGACTAGAAGGGGTGATACTTCTAGCGGCGCAGCAGACATGATGTTAGGGTTCAATGGGGTGCTTACTTCACCATTCTAAAGGAAACAGGAAAAAGAAGTTACTGGTTGTGCTATGCATTTATGTGTTTGTCATTCCTAGTTATTGTTACCTTATCAAAGGTAGTGAAGTGCTCCCTTAGTTTGCACCTGTGACAGTATACTGTTTGTATATGTACATGTATCAATATCTGTATAGTATATATAGTGTATATGTACTGTAATGGTCATATCATATGTAGATTATAAATCCCCACTAAAACTGACAGCAACCCACTTAACACAAATCACTATGTTTAATTAGTTTTAATTAGCTATCAGTATAACAGACAGAAAGGCAAAAAGATTTTTTGTATACTGTAAAATCAATATGACAGTAGTCTGTCAGTTTTTAACCCACTATATCCTAACACAGGGTCACGGGGGTCTGCTGGAACCAATCCCAGCCAACACAGGGCGCAAGGCAGGACCAAATCCTTGGCAGGGTGCCAGCCCACCACAGGGAACACACACACACACACCAGGGACAGTTTAGGATCGCCAATGCACCTAACCTGCATGTCTTTGGACTGTGGGAGGAAACCCACGCAGACACAGGGAGAACATGCAAACTCCACGCAGGGAGGTCCCGGGAAGCAAACCCTGGTCATTTTACTGCGAGGCTGCAGTGCTACCACTGTGCCACCATGCTGATATGACAGTAAAGAGGTCAGAAATACTTCAGTAGACATGACATGTCCACATATGCCTATACACACAAAGTAGGTGGTTGACCGTTCACACCAAAATGTTTGGCACACAGTTTACATATAGATGTTTATGGTGTTGTTAGTTTGTATATGTCATTTACAACACGCATTACCTCTGGACCATTTGAAGGTGTTTTGACAGCTCTGTAAATAGTTAAGTCATCCATATTTGCCTTTAGGTTATGTAACTGCGCCTACACACACAAAACTGGATCCATATACTGTACAGGGGTGGACAAAAGTAGGTCTACAGTTGTGAGTATGCAAAACACAGAGTTTATTCTTGTATTATTACTTATTTATTAATTATTGTATTATTTGTTTTCTTATTTGTCTTCTTCTTCTTATTATTAAAGTGTGCTTGAGTATAGCAACCATAACCTGGATGTCTTTATCCACATGAACAACTGTAAACCTACTTTTGCCCACCACTTTATACTGAAAGAATGTATCGGTTACAGTGATGTTTGATTAGCACTATCTGATGTGTTCCTTTTCTGTTTGTTACACTTTTCTGTGTTTAATTTGTTCGTTTGTTATGAGCAGGTATTATTGATAGCTATTTATATTTTTTCAAATACAAATTACCTTTATGAGATAATAATATAAATAATATACTGTAAATTAGTACTCAATATAAAGATCTATATTCACCAATTACCTGCTTTTTTCACTGACATTTTCAATGCTTTACTGTGCAAATTCTATGGTCTTCATTTTCTTCAAAATGACAGCAATTATCCCTGGGCCAAAGGAAATAAAAGTAGACTGTCTCAGTAACTACAGACCAGTGAGATTGACTTCCATGTTGAGGAAATGCCTGATACTGGGGCACATTATATGGAATATTCCAGATAAAATGCAGTATTTTCATCTTGCACATTTGCCACAACTAGGCCATAGGTGATACTACTGTATATATTTCTCAGGACACCTGGGTAATAAAAAGTACTATATAAGGTGGAGCAGTTGCTCTGTGGCTAAGGATCTACACTGGTACCTGGAAGGTTGCCAGTTCAAATCCCATTACTGCCAGACGGGATCCTTCTCTGTTGGGCCCTTAATCAAAGTCTACAATAGCTGACCCTGCACTCTGATCCCGAAAGGCCATGTGAAAAGATAATTTCCCCTCATTGATTAATAAAATATATCCAAAAAATAAAAATCAGACCATTGGTTAAACAACTTCAGCACTTAACACTGGTGTGCTATCAATGGTCATCACCAAGCTCCTAGACTGGAAAATGAGTGTTATATTGAGCAACTGGATTCCAAATTTACTAAATGGCAGACTCCATCATGAGTAAATGTGCAACATCACTTCCTTCATGCTGACCCTCAACCCAGACACCCCATAGGGTAAGGTGCTGTGCCCCCTGCTGTACATCTTGTTCATTTATGACTATGTAGTTAGGAACAGCTCCAAACTAAATCATTAATTTTGATGATGGCACCACTAGTAGTCCTAGAACAACAAATCTCCTTTTTGACATCGGCAAAACCAAGTAGCCAGTCAATGACTTCAGGAAGCAGGAGACAGACTACTACAGGTTCTGCATTGGCTGGGGTCCTATAGAAAGTGCCAGCAGCTTTAAATTTCTTGGGTTTACCATTTCTATTGCCAAGGGGTTTCACTCTATGGTCATCCACTTCTACTGGTGCACGGTGAAAGTTGCCCTCATTTGCTGCATTATAATCTTGTATTGTGCCTGCCCAGCTTTGGACCAAAAAGCACTATAAGAGAGTGGTGAAGTCAGCATATAGCATATGGAAATAAGTTCAGTCCATTCAGTTCAAAACATGTATAAAACATGCAGCCTTAAAAGAGCTAACAGTATTTTTATCAAAGACCCGAGCCTTTAACCTTTCGGGAAAATGGTTCAGGACCATTAATACTCATACTGGTAGATTCAGGGATAGTTTTAATCCACAAGTCATAAAGCTACTCAACAGTTTCTCATATTGACACCAGCTTTGTGTATGTAATTTCTGATGAATTCACCATTTTTGTTGTATTCCTTGTCTGTTGTTGATATTGTACTACTGTCACTAATCTGTACAAATAAGTATTTCATTGTACTGTAGACGCATGGCAATAAAATTGAACTTGAATGTACCTCAAAGATCGAGAGGCATAGGTTCAGGTTCAAGGCCTGCCAATATCAGCAGGACTATGAAGATTTTTTCCCTAAGTATTCTGGTTCCTTTCCACATTAAAAAGGCATGCATGTCTGGCTAATTAGTGTTTCTAAATCAAGTATGTTAGTGGGCCCTGCAACATTTGTGTGCCTAATACAGATAATTTAGGCTCCTACTGTTCATGGCCCTATAATAGAAACACAGTTCCTCAAACAGCAGAAAAAAATACTAAATCTTAGGTTTCATTGTCTAACTTTGGCACCACCCCACAGCCTCATTAAGTAAGGTGAAAAGTCCTCAACACCCATTTCCAGGGATGTGCCGACATAGCCCAGCAGGAGCAGTACCATACTGATTAAATAGTGGAATTGGAGCTGTTATGAATTGATAACTTTCAATCTCACACCTTTTTTTCTGATGCACTAAAATATTCAATTACTGTAGGTCTTTCAAATATAGGAAATTAGAAATGTGCTTTGGGACCTGCTAGTTCACAAAATCATTCAAGGCCTTGTGATTAGTTTTCTTCCTCTAATGTGCCCATAGAGAAACAGTGGCATATTCTTGACCACACTGTTGCCCACCATGTCACGCACACAAAATTTGTAACTCCGAGGGCTGGACTGTGTAGAATAGGTGAGGATCAGTATGTATATCTATGTAAATGGGAGATAGAAAGCTGCTTACTAAACATGCTCTGTTCAAAATGAGCTTGGCACGAGATATCGTACCAACAGAGAAAAATAATCCATTCTGCATTTTCTTTAGTTGTAGTTACTGTTTCATTAACGTTTAACATCGAGAAGGAGCCTATGAATGGGTGCAGTTTATTGTTACTTGGTAGGCTATAAGATCTTTGTACAATACAAATGATTAAATGTCAAGAAATTCATTACAAATTTCCTTTTTATCTTACTCCCTAACCAATATAATTCCTAGCAATTTGTCATCCTAATGTTTTTTTTTTTTGTAAAAACAGCAAATGGACATCTCTTCCAACAAAAGCTACATTGCTAGCATTTGGTAGATTTGTAACTTCTTGCCTCCCTGGAGCTAGACGGTGGTTGCTGGTGACCATGTGGCTACTTTTCATACCTTAAAGCTCGACTCCCGTCCATTGTGATTTTAAAAGACGTTGAGAAAAACGACTTCTTGTCTTCTCTGGAAAAAAAAAATATGTTTAGCACTTCCAGCAAGAATGTGACCAGGAATGTTGGCAAAAGTTGTGGCATGGCATTGAAGGTCTACTGGGTGATAACAGAGATGCCACTATTTAGGTAAATTTTGTATGAAGGATCCAAAATATGGAAAGAGAAAAAAATATTCTCTTTAGAGCACAGGCAGTTGGTAGACGGGAATCAAAGAATCAGACAGAGTGTGTTTTACAAATCATGAACACCGATTTAGAATTTTTTATTTATATACAATGCACTTGAACATGGACATCAGACCAGTTATTATATCTTTAAAGAAATGTGCTAAGAATTCACAGATAAAAGCATTAAATAATTGCAGAGGGCCCTACGGTCAGAAGATGATTTCCTCCATCTCCTTCTGCTCTCCATAGCGTGTCCAATAGAAGGCATATTTTAAAGCATTGATGGTTTAAAATACACTTCAGGCAGCATGCCGGCATTCCCACCTTTTAGTGCTCAGGAATTTGCAGTGCCTTCTTGGGGGAATTAACATTTCTCCCAGGAATTCCAGGTTTTTCCTCACTTTCTAAAGACTGTTGGTTACCCACTGTTAACCTGCCCAGTTATTTGGCTTTGTCTGAGTTCCGGCTTCTCACAATCTTACACAGAAAGAAGTCATAATGAACATGGATTGATGAAACAATGTTCCTAAGTGTGTACAGTTACATTGGCTCCAGGCTGATTTTTGCCTTATGCTCTTTAGTGCACAGAAATTATAGCTGCTTATTTTCATATTTTCATCATGTAAAGCACTTTGAGCTACATTATTTGTATGAAAATGTGCTATATAAATAAATGTTGTTGTTATGTTCCTAAATAAGAAAATGATATGGAAAGGACAATTCATTTTACTTTCATTTATATTATTCACCTCAAAACTGGTTCTCAGCATCATTCAGACACTCGAGAAGAAAACCATACGTCTATAAATAGCACATAGACTGATTTAAATTTAGAGGAAATTAATGGGTACCTAAGACCAAAGGGAAAATAATCATAAGGTGAATATATTCATCCTTTCATTTTCTAACCTGCCCATGTAGTTCAAGGTCACCAAGATCCAGATATTTTCAGAGTTGGAGGTGGTGGTGGATTCTATGGCCAAATATTTCTTTTGCACCCTTATTACAATAGACAACAGTAAAATTGATAAAATGATATAAAATAATTTTAATGCAAGCTCGGATGATCCATAAAGGCCTGCAGCAACCTATATATGCTCAGTCCAGTGACGTCACTTCTGCAGCACTTCTCTGGGGATTCTGGTGAATGCCCTCATCAAAACTTATTGGTCTAAAATGGCACTGTTCGTAACTAAACAAAAATTGCACCACAGGTAGCGGGAACGTTCGATCAACAAACAATTTTACAAAACTGATAGCAAAATGTGTTTTGAAGGTCAGTCAGTCAGTCATTCTCCAACCCGCTATATCCTAACACAGGGTCACGAGGGTCTGCTGGAGCCAATCCCTGCCAGCACTGGGCGCAAGGCAGGAACAAACCCCAGGCAGGGTGCCAGCCCACCCACCACAGGGCACACATACACACACCAAGCACACGCTAGGGACAATTTAGGAACGCCAATGCACCTAACCTGCATGTCTTTGGACTGTGGGAGGAAACCGGAGCACCAGAAAGAAACCCACTCAGGCACGGGTAGAACATGCAAACTCCACACTGGGAGGACCCGGGAAGCAAATCCAGGTTTCCTGTGAGGCAGCAGCACTACCATTACGCCACCATGCAATTGTGAAACAAGGAACATACTAAATTGTTCTTTTAAGATTTTAAAGTTTTTTTTTTTTTAATGTGGAAAATAAGCAATCCTAAAGCCTTGTTCAAACTCCTGTGCTTACCTGTGTTCTTTTTTTGCAGCTGAATAACACAAGTAATACATACCACTCTGGTCAAATCCATTCTATTTATGCCTCGTATTTACATCACTGCATAGGAGTGCAAAAATGTTTTTAAAATGTGACATGTTGCATGTTTTCCACATGAAGACACACCAAACACACTAGCATGCACTTTTACTGTGCTTTCCCCAGAGCAAAATATGATTATATGGAATGCTACCACTGCAAAACTCCAACCAACCCAGTGTTACCTAGCAACCACTTTATCCTAAGATGTACAATTCCGGTGATTTTCTTTTTTTCCTGAATGATAGACAGACCCAAGCAGAATTATTACACCAAAAGGCTTCCCACAAGGAGCTATGCCTTTCTTCCTATTGTGAATGGCATGAATTTTGCTAGAAGAAGAACACAGTTCATTCCGTGAATTAGTTTTGCAAAACAAATTTCACAGCAAATTAAATGAGGTACAAATTTTTTGTTCATTTTTTTCAACTTTCTCAGACTGTCTTGTAAAGAAAAATAAACGTTGATTTAATAATTCTTGGGTATCAAACCCCCTAAATAAACATACAGTTTATTTAAAACTATTAAAGTAAACCCTCAAACAAATGATCAGAAATGCTGATCATAACAAGTTTGGGGAATGGTTTCTAGTTATGTTAGGACCCCCTAATCCTGTTATTACTCAACATCATCTTCTGGGCTTTGTTTCTGCTTGTTGATTGTGGTTTTGACCTTGGCACTGATTTATCGTCTATTCATTTGGTTTACTCCTAAAATCAATTTCCTCCTCCTGATCAATTTGATTCTATTGTCTAGTGTCATGGCCACTATCCACCTTGGCCAGAATACAATGAGTTTACTGCATTTTGTTTTTATTTTATTTTAAGTCTCCAATATCAATAAATGTGTTACATAGTCAAGGAATGCAAATGAAAGTCAGACACTGTATATAAAAATGAATTCAGTACAATTAAATTTGACAGACTGGTGAAGGGATGAGCAGATAGATGCTGGAGTTGTACAAATTTTAAAGGGCACTGGGTGGTGTAACTGGACTTAAACAACAGGATTTGATTGACTTTTATTTTGACAAAGTTATCGGGTATTTTAATTTGTTCCCATTATTACAGGTGCACGTTTTGCCAGGAAAAGGAAAGGAAAATGGCAACTTATTAGAGTTAACAAACAAGCACCTCGCTGAAAAGTGAACAAGATATTGATTTCTGTGTGTTAAATGTAAAAATGAACATTATAAAGCTTTATATTAAGTTATTTACATGCTTCGTATTTGCATGTTCACGTTGATGTTTATAGCGTTATGTTTTGTTGTGTAAACGACTGCTATATGTTTAAATGTAAACCACCTGCTATATATTTACAAGCTTTTTATTTTGTAATTTTCATTTATAGCTCTTACGGTTCGATTATCAAAAAATGTCATGGAAATGATAATAAACATTCCTTAACCATCAGTCAGAGAGTTGACCATCGATGACTCACTACACAAATGTTTTTTCCTTACACATTTAAAATGGAAAATGAAACAATTGACAGAAAGCCCTGATTAAGACAGTCATACGCTCCTGGGGGGTCTTAGCTCCTTAACAAAGAGATGGTCTTACTTTTAATAATGCAGTGCAGTATTTCCCACTCTTGTGTTGGGCTTGCAGCGACTCGATCTTTTCATCAAGTGGAGGGAGTCCCCCATGGTTACTTCGGGCACATACAGTAGATTTGATTGTCTCATTGAGCATTTAGTGCTGTGTACCCAGAATGCCCTGCTGTTAGATCTGCCTTGATTGACAGATTTCTAGCACATTATGTTTTTTTGCTTTAATCATACCAGTAGCATAATACTGTTAGCCCTGATAATGTCTAATATGTAATGAGCCATCAAATGTCCATATATCTATTTTCAATAATACTTAAGAGTCCAGACGCCTGTTGGCACAGCCTTTTCCAGCAACTTTGGGTTAAATGCTGGGATTGGTCCTGGTCAAAGTGTTAGTCTATCAGAAGTCAAATTCATATAAACCGAGAAAATTTTAAGTCACCTTCTAACTCTATAAGTTAAGTCTTTGGGAGGTGAGAGGAAAAGGTGGAGTTCCCAGAAAACATTAAAATAGATATGGGAAGAAGAAGCATACACCACACACAGTGAATATAACAGGATTTGAACTCTGAGCTATCAGCACCAAACAGTGAGCCACCACATTCTCCAAAATCAAAAGCAATAAGCATAGCTATATTTTCTATACTACTCATCATCAATAATGTTATAGTTTTGTTACTAAAAGCCAGACTGCCTGCCAATTTAGAGGCCAAGAAATTCCAGAATGAAAAAGAGAGGGAGGCAGCACTGCTGTGCATTGCAAGTGACTGGAAGGTGCCCATTTGCTTCTCACATAATCACAATAAAACCACATTAAGTGTTCCTCACATATTAATCTAATTCACAGTGAGCTGGATGTTTTGTGAATTTAACTTGAGACTTATATTTAGGGTGTCCCTAGTGACATCATGTCAGCACATTATGTTTTTTCAGCTGTGAGTTGATGTTAAAAGTAGCGAGAAAGAAAAATGTAAATATACCACAAATAAAAGCACGGCTAATAGCAGAGAATAAAAGCATGATTTGTGTGGAAACAATTTCTATTGTACCGAGGTGACATCTCTAATCAAAATTCCAGTTTATTCCACTAGAAAATATTAATAAAGTTTGCATGGCTGTGGATGGTCATGTAGGAGGCCAACTGATTTAAAGTGATCAGCAGTTACTTCAAATAGTTAAGGTGTTTCATTTATTTTCATGTACATTCTCCTTTTTAACTTTTATTGCTCTGGTTAGTTATAGGGCTGCCACAGTGCTAAACACTGCTGCCTCTCGACTCCACAGAAATGAGTTTGAATTGATGTGGTAGCTGTATGGACTCTGCATGTCCTCACTGCATCTGTTTGGGGGTTTTCTGGGCACTCACGTCTCCTCACATATCCTGAAGATGTCCTGGTTCAGTTGAGTGATGAGTCTATACTGAAATGGTATGAAAAAATGTAAAAATGGATATATGCTTGTGAATGAGCCCTGTCCTGGACTGGCACTTTGTCTTGATCCCAATGATCACTTTATAAATGAATGAATGATGAGTTGGAGATCTGATATGCATGTATGAGCCTCTTTGCTCTGTAAACTACATTTTGATGATGCTCGCTGTTAACCTGTTAATGGTGCAATATAAAATAAAGATTGATTGATTGTTTAATTGATTTAAAAAGATGAAACACTGCCCATTAATTCTACTCATTAGAAACTAAAATTAAAATAAAGAAAAGCATATTAACAGAGTAAAAGAGCTTGGTAAAACTATAAACACAAAATATACCGTATATACTCGCATATAAGTCAGGTCTTGAAACCTAAATAATCGATCTTAAAATCAGAACCCGTCTTATACACCCGTTCAAAAATTCGACACTTACATTTTATTTTTTACATCTTTTTGCCAGTTCAGTTTCTCATACGCATTGAATTTTGTTGCAGCAGCGTAGTTACCATTTTCTTTCGCCACTTCAACGACTTTTAATTTAAAACAAGCTTCATATTTTCTTCTGATCGAACATCATAGATAAGGGATGCTCTTACGATAAAGGTGTATGAGGGTGTGAGATACAAAAAACACAAATCAGTGTAAACGTTGCTTCGGAATAGTTTAGGTATTAGGCCTACTGTGTGGTCATGTAGGCAAAATCCATAGCAAAAAAGGCAGTATGCTCCGTGGTTACTCTCTCATCTTTTGGATCAATAGCGTGAGTTTTCCGCATTCGACTTATACGACCGACATTATAAAATACCAGAAATTATACAGTAAAATCAAGCCCCAACTTATCCGCGGGACAACTTATCCACAAGTATATACGGTAATGAAAGTAAAAAAGAAAAGGCAGTAAGCAAAATTACAAAAATTTGGGGAAAAAAGAGGTGAGATATTCTAACTCATTCTGTACAATATGGCAATCTAAATGGAGGACATAGAATAGAAGAGTGACATAGAGGTCAGACCATGCATAGAGACAAGTAAAAAAGGCTCATCCTGAAGGCTTACATGGAGCTATGTGAGCACATACCTGATAATCTGCCACTTTTTCAGAGGGAGAGAGAATGAATATATGAGAGTGGTTCTGAGTTTCTGATGTATATGGCCGTTTCTGTCTATCTGGCCATTTGCTGAATCTCAGGATTTAGGCTGTGACTACTAGCAAGCAGCAATCTGAGAACCCACTAAGACTATCAAAACTTTGAATATTCAACTATGGAATTTCACTTAACCATTCATAGGTGTCGTTAAAGCTCTCCATTGCCAGTCATGGATATCGTTCAGATGGAAAATGATTCTATATATTTGGACTTTAACAGTCTACTAATTATACATCTATTTTACGTAAGTTCATATTGATTGATTCTTTTGTTATTTATTAATTATTATTCTTTCCTACTTTTAATTTGTTTTTTTTTTCTCATTTGTAAAGCACTTTCAGCTACAATTTGTGTATAAAAATGTGCAACATAAATATATGTAGTTATTCATTTATCTGTATTTATATACGATGTAAGTGTTGGACTGGATGGACTGGCATACCACCAGGGGTTGGGAATAAATTCCTACCTACCTGGGAGACCATAATGGATGGAATACAGGAATGGATGTGCAATGGGTGGTCTTTGGTTTTTATTCAGGTTGGAATGATTAAGTAATTGATGAACAATTTGTCTCCCAGCATGCCAATTCTCCCCAGTTTGGGCACCCACAGGGTTGCCTGGGAATTGTGGTGTGGAAGGGTGACCCTGTTGTCTTGTTGTTGTCTGCCCAGAGGGGACTGGGCAGTCTAATGGTCTGGAATCCCTACAGATTTTATTTTTTTCTCCAGCCATCTGGAGTTTTTTTTTTGTTTTTCTGTCCTCCCAGGCCATTGGACCTTACTCTTATTCTATGTTAATTAATGTTGACTTAATTTATTTTCTTACTGTGTCTTTTATTTTTCTGTTCTTCATTATGTAAAGCACTTTGAGCTACTTTTTGTATGAAAATGTGCTATATAAATAAATGTTGTTGTTGTTGGGGTTCTTGGGTGCCACAGATGGGCACTGTGAAGAAAAGGACCCCCCTATCGGAAATACACCCATCAGGCAATGCTGAGGCACCAGAAGCACTCCAGGTTCCAAGATAAAAGAGAGCCATCTCACTGCATCACAGAGTCAAAGTTGGGAAGAAAGTGGCCAACACTCACAGAGGAGACATAAAGTGAGGCAGAGGTACTTAATTGGTTATTTGTATGGTTCTGAACTGATCTGATACCATTAAATGACATTTTATTTATCTTGAAATCATGTGGGACTGAGTTGTGTGTGGTATTTGGGATATGGAGCGCACCCTAGTGGTCACAACACATATATATATATTTATAAACTGTAAAACTGCATCTATATTTATGTTTATTAAATTATACAATATATCTATCATGTATATGCATTTCTTTATGTGTCTGGCTCTTGTCACACATGAGAACCTGGTGAATGTTTGGCAGTGTCTGCTATGAAGGCACTGGCGAGAAAGAAGGAGAATGGCTCATAAGTCCTTAACAGTCAGTCATTTTCTAACCCGCTTAGTTCTGAACAGGGTCACAGGGGAGCCGGAGCCTATCCCAGCTAGCATACGGCACATGGCAGGAACAAACTCTGGACAGGGCTCCAGTCCAACACAGGGTGAACACACACAGACACACACACACAAATCACACACTAGGGTCAGCTTTCTCATTTCCTTCTTAGAGAGTGCAAGAATACAGTGGTCGACACTCAATAATGTTATTATATCCATCTGATTGCAAGGCCCACCTCTTCCTGCCTATTGGAATAAACAAATAATGTGGTTCATTATTTTTTCGTTAATTGTCTTTTTGGAGGACTATTTACAAAGAGGAGCATTTCCTTTTAAAGAACTGCTGCAAGGGAAAGACAATTTTCCTTACACTCTGCCTTTAACATTTAAATAGATCTCTAGTTCTGTGCAGCAACACTCGGATGTGTTGTTAATCAGTTGTCAGTCACCAGATGAACATATCAATTTTTTCATCTATATCTGTGCCTCCATATCAATACCTCTATTTACACATCTCTGCCTCTTTATCTCAGCCTCTATAAGTACATCTCTACAGTTCTGTATCTCTACGTCTGTCTCTATATCTATATCTACAGTAGCTGTATATTTATATCTTTATCTCTGTGTTTACGTCTTTCTCTCTCTATATATATATGTATATATATTGATTTACAATAGATTCAGAAAGTGGTCAGACTCCCTCCACTTTCAGCACAATTTATTTTGTTGCAGATTTAATTTTAAAAGGATACATTTGCCATTTTGACCATCACTCTATGCTCAATAACTCATAATGAGTGAAAGCGTGTTTTCAGAAAGGTTTGCAATTTATTCAAAAACACCCATAAATCTCTAATTCCTATGAGTATTTAGACCCATGGCTGTGGCACTCCAAATTGTGGTCAGGTGCCTCCTATTTGCTTTAATTATGTTTGAGATGTAGTCCACCTGTGGCAAATTGAATTGATTGGACATCATTTATATAAGTATGTAAGGTCCCACAATTCACACTGAATGTCGGGACAAAAAACAAGCCATTAAGTCTGAGGAAGTCTTTGTTGATGACCACCAGCCCCTCAACACCCTCCAACCCCATCCCTCCACCCCTTCACCCACCCCAATCCAGCCCACCCCATACCCAATAAAAATTATGGTGAAGCATAGATCATGACAAAACTAAAAAAAATGTTATGCTAGCCCTAACACTAAAGCTCTGACTGTTGAATAAATTAAACATTTATTTGTTTAAAATTAAATCTACAGCACAATAAACTGCAAAAAATAAAGGGGTCTAAATATTTTGTGAATCCACTGTATATCTGTATTTTAATGGATAATAGCAAAGTGTCTGACAGGCTTAATTCCTCAACCCTGCAAATGGAATAACTGTGTTCAAATAAGAGATGAATGTATAGGTAGTTTTTTTTGTGTGCTTTTCACATAAATGTACTGGCATGATGGAATAAATAACATATTCATTTTTTTAAGTGAAAGTATATACAACATTATAATTACTATCATTTTCAAGAGTGACACTACATAAAAAAATTGAAGGAAATCGCAGCCTGGTCTTTTTAAATTGCAACTTTGATGTCAGAAATGAACAAGCATACACAATCTTATGATATGTGGGCTTAATAATAAAATTCACATGGCCGTCTGAAACAGTTATCAAAATAAACAAATGCTAAGATCAGAAAGCCAGGATTGACTTTGACCTAGTTTGGATGAAGTGACCCTTCCTCGCAGAGTCAGTTCGGTTCTCACAGTCGTTGTTTTCCGTATCTTTCTTCCTCCCAGTTAATTCTCAGCAAGTCTGGCCTGTCAGCCAGAGTAAACAGCATTTGATGAATGAGACTCAAGGTGTTCAGTCACCTGAAGCAGCTGTTTGAAGTAAGTCTCTCCACAGCCAGAGGCCTGTGTTTTCACAGCTGTGGGAAACCTTCAAAAGCCTTTTTTTCCCCCTTTTTTTCTCTCTTCTACCCTTGGCCTGCCTTACTGCTGCCGCTTCAAACCCTCAACACGAAATCTGCACAATTTCAAAAGAACAGAAAGAAACTGGAGACACTAATTTGGAAAGTTTAGTGCCAAGAATGGTCTTAAACAAATATATATGGTGCGCATTTGAAAGTTTTTCACCTAGGTGGGCTGTTGATCTGTCCGTTACTTCTTTTTATGGGTTGCTTTTAGAATGAAGCAAAGTCATCTTGCTAGGCCACAGTTTTCTCACATGCGTGCCTTAACAGATTCTCCTTTTTTGAGGCTCATTCCCATCTTACCTGGTGAATGCCCAGAATTTTAGAGGATCTTTGCTTAAGGCAAGATTTAGAGATACGACTTTTGAATTTAACAAATGTCAGCTATTTTGTGGTAATACGTGGGACAGAAAAAAAAGAAAACTTAATTCTTTTTAACTAAAGTTCTGATGTCCCATCCAGGTATGGTTCCTGCTTTGTGTCTAGTGTTGCTTGGATGGGCAACAGCACCCCGTGCCTTTTACTTGGGCAAACAGGTTAGAAAATGAATGAAGATATCATTGGGCGGCACACTGGTCTAATGTTGAAGATGCATCACCTGACACAATTTTAAATATTATAGACATTATTTAAATAGATTTAGAGTGGGTTCTAAAAAGCAGATAGAGGGATTAAAAAATGAATTCTATAAAATATTCTGCTCTATGACCTATAATATGATGATTCTAATTTATCAAGTAACCTATCCATGCTCTGAATCCACTTCAGACAGCCAGACTTTAGCCCGCCGTATTGGGAGCAAGCTAATAATCAGCCCTGGGCAGCCCATCATTGTAAAGTTCACTCTTACACTCTCACTTACTCAACCTCATTCTGCAAATATCTGGGATATCAGTGGACTTCAAATGGAATAACAAAAGTAGGCAGAACATGCAAACTTCACACAGGCACTGACCGACCTGGAACTCAAGTCTCTGAGGCTGTTCTGGCTGTAATAAGCTATCCATCACTTTTTTCACTGTATGAATTCAGCTATTCCACTATATGGTCATAATGTGTCTGTCAGCTGCAAGGCTGGACTCAATGTCAGACCACTGTAGGATGTAATTGTTCAGGCACCTATATTCACTCATACTGTACAAGGTCAGTATAAAGGTCTCAGTTAATCACCTATCCTGCCTGTCGTTAGTGTGTGGTAAGATATCGGGGTACATGGAGGATACTAGGAGAACACTTGGACTTCAGACAGTGGCTGAGCTAAAACTTGATCCACAGTCACAAAATCTGTGAATTAGTGGCACTTATAACTGAGCAAGTATTAGATAGATAGATAGATAGATAGATAGATAGATAGATAGATAGATAGATAGATAGATAGATATTTTATTAATCCCAAGAGGAAATTCACAAATTAATAAACCTTTCATACATTCTCCTGTTTTCTAAACTTGTTTATTCCATTATAAGGTTACTGGGTTCTTGAGGCTTATTCAACTGCATTGTGTATAAGCCATGAAGCTATGATACACTCATATTGAGCTGATTTAAAGTTACCAGTTAACATAACACATTCCTGTGTGGTTAAGAGAAAAACTGGAAGACAGCCCATAAAGACCCAAGGAGAACACACAAACTCTACACAGACAGTGGCCAGCCAGAATAAGGAATCTCGGTCATGTTTTCTGTGAGGAATCAGTGCTAACCGCTGTACCATTCCTAATAAATGTATTGGTTTTTTTACATCTTTTTAATATGAATTATTACATGAAGCAACACTTTGTATGTCATTGGAAACCACATCATGCCACCCTCAACTAGCCTTACAGCAGCACCGGTGAACAGCTGGAGCCAATACCCAAGCTTACACCACCAGCAATATGGTATATATACATATATATACATATATATACATACACATCCTTACTCTGATACACCAACACTGAGTACTTTTAGCCAAGGAATCATTCAGTGGAAGTGTGTGAATAAATGCTAGTGGGCCTCCACTATAGTGACAGCAATAAGTCTGCATAATGCCTTACTTAACTGGAACTGCCAAGTCAGAAGTTTTGTTTCTTTTTAAATTTTCTTCCTTTTTAATCATTTATGATGCGTATTCAGACTATAGTGTGTGTGTACTTTGACCACATAGGGGAATCCCAGAGCCCCAAACACCACACACAACTCTACCAAATACAGATTCAGGTTCAAATAAATGATATTTATTTAACAATAGTACCTTAACAGATGGACAATGGCCAAATAACACAAGCACGGTTCTACAAGTTCCTCTAATTAAACTCTTCCACGTGCGCTTTATCGCCTGCCTCCTGATTAGAACTCCCCTAAGTGAGGTGAGATGACTCCTTTTATATTCAACCCGGGTGCTGCTACTGATGTCACGACATTGCATGGTGGAAGTAAGTCTGGGTCGTGCTTAAGCTCTCCAAAGTAGGAAGTCCTTCTCCTGGAAGCATCCTCTGGTTATACCCAGACACCCTGGCAGAGTTGCCCTTCTTAAATACAGGTCCCATGGAACAGTATAAGAGCCCAAAATGGCCTCCATACTAGAGTAGCACTGCCACCTTTTGCTCTGGAGAATAAACTGTCCTTGATAAACAGTATCTCCATGTCCACCTAATATATGATCGCCTCAACTGGGATAGGAACTGAGAGCCATCCCTGCTGGGTAGCACCTCTACTTATGTAGTCCATTCATTGTGGTCTCCTAGTCAGGCATCACATTCTATTCCAGTCGGATTGCCAATCCATCCAATTCAAGTATTTACATTATATACAAGGCAGAGTTAATCTGCTGAGTTAGGAGGTTGTGGCAATACCTCAAACTTCAGTTTCTCCAGATAAGCCTTGTTGTTCTTAGCAGTGTGTGGATGGGCATTGTCTTGCAGTAAAAGGTCCACCACTTGGATCGATTAGCAGGCTTCACATGATCTCCAGCAAGTCACAGTAACTTGCACTCGTGAGTGTAGTGCCACTCGGCATGTAGTGTTTGACAATAACTCGGGTGCACGAGTGGTGGTGAGGACAAGACAGAACCTTTATTCTGCTAGAATCCAGGCTCAATTGAGAAATGATATTATCAGTTTTGTTAAGGTTCGTTCCATTTTCTAATAAATCCAATTTTCTAATTTTAGCTTGACACCCCCTTGTATATTTATTTATTAATCTATTTAGTATGCTCATGTAAAAAACAGAATTCTATCTATCTATCTATACAGGCACCTATATATAAAATATTCAGACCCCTTTAAATTTTCCACATTTTTCAATTTTTAAGTCTTGTGCTAAAATCATTTCAGGTAACTTTTTACCGTATCAAGCAATGCTCAATACCCCAGACTGACAAAGCAAAAGCCTCCGCAGGCCTGTCTGTATGCCAATGTCTTGTTGTGCAGCCCTGCTGACACTCTAGAGGATGCATCACCTCATGCACTGAAGTTCAAAGAAAAAAGTAAGCACCATCTTTCTTTTCTTTTCTTTCTCATAACCCCTTATAAGTACTTTCTGAGTTATTTTCCTGACTAGGCATATTATCACATGAGCACAGTTTCATATACCATTCGCAGTGGATGGATCAACCCAACCTTGTATATTTCTGTAAAAACATATTTAAACAAAAACTCCCTCTTTTAAACCATCTTTTTTAAAACCCTGGCTATTTTAAATGAAGAGAGAAAAATACTGATTGAGAGTAAAAAATGTGTAGCAGATACTTTGGGCTGTCTCCAGTTCAACTAACATTAAGAACAAGGAAGACTGCCATTTCTCAACTCAAAATATACTTCAAATCATATTCAAAGTATGAAAAATACTTATGCCACAGAACAAACTTAAAAGGTAGATTCGGTACACTTAAATCTATAAAGTACACCACTTTTGTTTTGTGCAGGCAGATTTTGGTGCAGACCAGTGTAATTAGTAATTTATAACATTTATAAATGCATTTTACCTGAGAATTTGTCACAGTGCTCTGTGTCTGCACACAATGAAGAGTCCTATACAAAAATCAGATAAATTGAGTTGAAACGAATATTCAGTACAAATTATTATGTGCCTAACGATTTCTACAATTACACATCAATAAGGATCCAACATAATGAAAGAGCTCAGTTTATGATCTTTCGCACGTGTCATTGTTTTTACTGGACACACATTTAATGATAAAGACACAATCTGAAGACTACTTTCTACTTTTTTTTTGCAGTGTCTATTTGTTCTCATTTATATCCACATCTTCTAGTCCTAGACAGGTAACAGACACAGGAAAACTGTTCTCTTTAAAAGCTGTCGTCTTCCAAGCACAGATTGCTTTTTAAAAAAGTTCTCCATTTAGAAGATTCCTTACATGCCTTGCTTCACTTTCATCATGTTGGAAACCCACAACATACCATCTATTTAAAGCAAGGTCTTCTCCCCTATGATTGATGTTACATATAACAATTACCAGCGCCAGGGCAGGGGATAATATTTTACAGATGTTGCTAAATTACAGGTTGAATGGAAAAATGAGTTTTCTTCCGGCCACCCACAACTGTTCATCTGCAATAGGTGTACACCACATCCTGCTCTGTAGGTGCACAGAATCACTGCAGCCAAAAACGTCCAGATGAAAAGATTCTGCCTGGTGATTTTAAAGGAAGACTGAGAGATACATTCAGGTGCTCCAGGGTCTGTGAGGTTTAGGCTGTCTGGATCTGAAAAGAAACGTTCCATACTCTCATTATTTCTAATGGCCACACAGAACACAAAATCTAAATTCTTAAGTTTTAGTACCAAAGAATTTGTAATTTAAAGTAATACCTCATTTAATCTTATGTTGATTAAATTACATATTGTTCGTCCATTCCCAAAATTTGCAGTTCCCGTCCTCACATGGAGACGGTCTAAGCCTATCTAGGGAGCATTAAGACAAGACAGGAGCTGCACCTCGAAAAAAATGACTGCGACCAACCTCTGGTGTTGTGAGGCTGAGGCTCTGAACACTCCCTGAGTGTGGAAATAATAACATAACCTAACATTCTCAAATTCACTTTAGCAATTTCAGGCTAACAGGAGCAGCATCGGGTACAAGGTAGGAACCAACCCTTGGTATACCCACGTTCACCCATGGCCAAAATTAGAGTTAAGCTGATAGGCACCTCTTTAAGGATGTGGAAGAAAAATCTCATACATACACAGAGAGGATGTGCAGACTCCATGAAGACAATGGCTGGGTGTGTGTTTGAACCCCAGATGCTGGATCTGTGACGCGGTCACTATATAATCAGAATATCTTTATTGTCATTGCAACAAATACAATGAAATTAGCTGCAGTCCCTGTGGTGTCAAAATATAAATAAATATAATTACAAAAGGATAAGAAGAAATAAGGTAGAACACAAACATTCAACCTTAATTGCACATGAAAACACTAATGCACAAGATGTCGTCTATTGCACTGCTGCATTGGAGGTGATTAGGTGACATTCAGTGCCCTAATAGCAACAGGGTAGAAACTGTTATTGTCTTTGTTTTGATGCTCCTGTATCTTTTGCCGGATGGCAACAGTTGGAACATATCATGAGCAGGATGTGAGGAGTCTTTCAAGATGTTTTCCGCTTTCCTGAGGCAGCAAGAGCTGTGCAGTTCATCCAGAGAGGATAAAGAATAGTCGATGTTCTGCTGTGCAGTCTTTACAATCCGCTGAAGTGTTTTCCTCTGCGCTGTTGTGCAGCTGGAAAACCACAAGCAGAGGCAGTGGCACAGGATACTCTCAACAGAGCAGCGATAGAAGGACACCAGCAGTTTTTGGGGGATGTTATTTTTCCTGAGGACTCTCAGGAAATAAAGTCTCTGCTGAGCCTTCTTCGTGAGCTCAGCTGTTTTCACACCCCAGGACAGGTTTTCCATGTTGTGGACTCCCAGGAAGCGGAAGTCTGACACCCTCTCCACACAACCACTGTACCACATTTTGGAATAATACAGTAAAGCAGACTGGCAGTTAAGCTGCATTGCTGGATTCTCTACATGGAGCATGAATCAATCATAGAGAGAGGATAATGGGAGAACACGCAAACTCTACATTGACAGTGGCTACTGTATAACCCAATTTTAAAATGTCTTTTATTTATGTCCCGCATTGAAAAACAAAAATAGAAGACTAATAAATTGAAAAAATATACATACTGTTTTGGTGAAAAGCAATCCTAGATGGGACACTGTTGGGCACTCTCAACCACGCACCCATACATCCTTATATAAATGAATCTAACATGCACCTCTTGGGGATTAGGGAGAAATTGGGGTACCCCAAGAAAATGGGAGAATGTGCAAACCCCACATAGATAGAGATCTTGAACCTACTGGACCTGTGACACAGCAGCACAAACTACTATCATGTCACTGCTCTAATTGTGCATCAGCCAGTCTTTATTTTGTAGTGATGGTTTCCTTTGCATTTTGGTTAAGCATTACTGTATAAATCAAGAGTGTAGTAGCTGATCGTTTATGCAGTATGGCCAAGTGGTTTACGGAGCTAGCCTGGAAACCTTCAAATTGCTGGCTTAAATCTCACCATCCAGACAGGCATTTAGCCTATCCATGCTCAGATCATCCAAATATTTAATTAGAGGCAAGATGGTGGTTAGTACTGCTGTCTTACAGCTTCATCATCCTGGGTTCAAATGACGGCAGCTCTTGCACATCAAAAAAAGTTTCCTTGCAAATCAAAAAGATGTCTGTGCTTTTTTGCCACTTTTCGTTATTGGGTTGACATCCTGTGCTGGGTTGGTGTCTTCCTTCCACTACAAGTTGCCAGGAAGAGCTCAGGCCCCTGTGCCTGTGAATTGGACACTACTGAAAGTTACAATTAATGAGGGGTGTAGTTTAACATTTTTAATGTTTTAAATTGAGTGGTATCAAATAAATATTTATTTCTATTTGTTATTGTTTTTTTTTTGTGTTAAGGAAAATATAAGGAGACAAATAAAATAACAAAAATGAGAATTGTCTATTTAAAATAAAGCACATAAAGACAGGAATTTGTAAAGAGAATACAAAGTAAGAAGGGAAATAATGAACAAACTTAACCCTGCTGTTCCTGTGGCTATTCTTACCAGTGGGAAGATTTATAAGACTTGTGTATTCACAAAACGAGCCCTGATATGAGCACACACAACTTTAGATGCAAAAGTTGGGCTTTATAAAATAAAACATAACAAAAGAACTTGCATATGTTTACAAAAACACTGACTCATCTATACAAAATTTATCACAGAAACTGGGAAATGACGACACCCTTGATGAAGACGGGATGACAAGCTACGTGTATAATAATTCATATCGATGAAAGTCAACTTTTGGCAACATGGTTCTACTTGATGAGTACTGAACGTTATGATAATGATTGTTAAAACAGTTCAACATCTGATGATAGTATACATGATACAAGTGGACACATCATACGATTGAATTCATCTAATTTGATATATTTAAAGATGTTTTTTAGTTTCCCACTAGGGGGGCCAAACCCCAGTTGCAGCCAGAATATTAGTAAAATCTGTAAATGTACAAAAGAAAAATTATTACTCATTGGAGTCAAAATCATGAAATTCTATAAATCTGTAAAAGAAAAATGAATTATTTATAACAGAGTAAAAATCATGAAATGAGAATAAAATATTTACTCTCTTACCGACTGGAGTATTCCCGTTAAACTGAGGTCCACTATGCTCAATGAGTATTTATAAGATACTAAATATACAATCCATTTGTTTTAACTGATACTCTGATAGATAAAAAAAAACTTTTTGAAAAAATTACTCATTTAAATAAAAGGAAAAATCACATGAAAACCTAAAGGGTCATACAATGGGTCATCGTGACTCGACCTTCAGCTAACTAAATCATCTAAATACAATTATTAGTGTTATGAATAGATAACTATTTTTTTTTAAATAGTTTGTTCCTGTGAATGAAAGTTTACTCGATCAAAAATAAAAACCACGACGTTCTTGATATTAAAAACCACAACTTTATTCATATTTTACCTTATAATTTAAAAATGGAATAAGAATCTGAAAATCTAACATCATATTAAAGTTTGATAAATTCTGAAAAGAATGGTACCAAACACATATATGTAGGTTTTAAAATAAGCCCAATTTAAAGCGTGACAAACAACATGAATAAAAACGTCATATAAAGTTGTTGCACTTTTAGGCTTAGGATTTTTATTTTATATATATATATATATATATATATATATAAAAAAGAGTAGATATGATCTATCCAGTAAGTATTTAATTTACCCTTCACATCCACTCATCCTTTTAATGAACCAATTTGAACCAAATTAGTGTCACAGGGTCTCCAATTCTTTTTCACCAGCATTGGGAAGAAGTTAGTGATTTCAGACATGACACCTGAGACGCAATTGCCCCAACAAAACATGTTTTTGGGATTTAAACACAAAGAAAAGGAAAACCCACACAGAAATGGAGAGAATGACCAGACTGCATGAACAGAGTGACCAGGATGGGATTTGAAGCCAGAAACACTATTACAACATCATACTACCCATTTTACTCCATTATCTGTATTCATTTGTGATAGACGGGTGTAAATAAGAGTGAAAGGGAAGGTCTACTGTGTGGTAGTGAGACCAGCTATGTTAAATGGGTTGGAGATGGTGGGACTGAAGACAAGACAGGAGACAGAGCTGGAGGTGGCAGAGTTAAAGATGCTAAGATTTGCATTGGGTGTGACGAGAATGGATAGAATTAGAAATGAGTACATTAGAAGGTCAGCTTAAGTTGGACGGTTTGGAGACAAAATCAGAGAGGTGAGATTGCCCTGGTTTGGACATGTTTGGGCATATTGGGAAAATGATGTTAAAGAAAGAGCTGCCAGGAAAGAGGAAGATTTCGGATTTGTGGTGAGAGAAGACATGCAGGTGATGGGTGTAACAGAACAAGATGTAGAGGACAGGAAGATATGGAAGAAGATGATCCGCTGTAGCAACCCCTTATGGGAGCAGCCGAAAGAAGGAGAAGATCTGTATTTATTATTGTTGTACTATAAAAAAAATACAATTAATATAATTATTTTATACTTTATTTGCAACCCTTGATTTCAATTAAATTGTATTTTAATCATTTAAAAAAGAAGCATTTTGAGATTGATTGCTAATTTGCAACTGGTATAAAAACAAAACTGCCTGTAAAAACAAAATCTTGCCACACACACAATATTCCTGCATTCAAAGGGACCTCCCTTAAAATCTCACATTTTTTATATTTATGATTCCAAACTCCATCCAAACAAAACTCCACAACAGATGTAAGTTGGCAGCAAACAAAATATTTCGCAGTTTAAGTTTTTTTTTCATTTTTAAGGGAGAGTTGGCTGTTTAAAACACTTTTCATCAAGTCTACATAATAATATATATATTTTTCCACAGACTGCCAGAATATTAGCGAGGACATTTCTTTTCAGTTCCATTATACTGAAAATTGGTGGACTGCAATAGCAGACCATTAATTACAACAAGATCCAGCAATACAAAATTTAAAAAATGCTTGTGTGCCCTTGTTGGCCATCTGCTCTATCAGATGAGGTACTTATTCTTTTAACTCACCATATTTGGCCAAGTGTCTGCTTTTATTTCTTGACAGACAGTTTTTTTCCTACTTGCTCCATGATGAGCAGAGGGGGTCAGTCAAGATAGATCACTAGGTTTCCACCTTACACAGCAAGCATGACAGTGTAACAATAACTAACTTACAGTGTTAAAAGTGTTTTTTATATTTATACTCTGTGTTAATTTAATGCTAGAAATTCTGGTGTGTACCTTGCAATACAGAGCGTCAATGTGATAATGGCACATAGTCAACTTTTAAAAATTCAGATCTCACACTTGCATTACATAAACTAAAATACATGGACTAAGTACTTGAAATAAAATGTTAAACCTCCTTAATTTAAACTAGCAACTGTATATTCCTTAGTGTTGAATTAGTTTTTTTATTTCCGGCGCCGCATCCGAGTGGCAGCCTTTCCAGCAGCTCCGTATATGACTTTATCTTTTTACCTTTTTATCTCTATTTTTCTCTATTTCACTGATCACTTCTACCACTTTCTTTTATGTGGAATTGCTCCCTGGATACTTTTACACATTTTTACTATTTTACTATTTGACATGGATTGTTACACTCCGAGAATCGCCTATTCAAGTAGTCAGCTTAAAGCACTGAAAAGAAATGTTTATGCCGGTGTGGTTCCTTATTTACCTGACGAGGTAAGAAGACGATATCGGGGCAGCCGAGCCGGCGCAAAGATAAAAAATAAGATTAAATTGAGACAACTTGAGAGAAAATGGCGTTATAAACCGTCGGTGCCTTCTGGGATCCTGGGAAATGTAAACTCACTACCAAATAAGATCGACGAACTGGCTGTGCTGGTGAAAAATGTCAGAACCTACAGAGAATGCAGCTTGCTGTGTTTTAGTGAAACGTGGCTAACGTCTATCATCCCAGATGCTAACGTGGAGCTACCCGGGTTTAGCACAGTTAGAGCGGACAGAGACGCAAGTACCTGTGGAAAGAAGAAAGGAGGAGGACTCGCTCTCTATGTCAATACAAAGTGGTGCAACTCAGGACATGTAAACGTTAAAATCTCCACTTGCTGCAGGGACATCGAACTGTTGGCCGTAAGTCTGCGCCCCTATTACTTGCCCAGAGAGTTTGGACACGTGATTGCTGTTATTGTTTACATCCCCTCAAGCGAACGCGGAGATGGCGAGTGACATCATCCATTCCGCAGTTGCTAAGTTACAAACGCAGCACCCTGAGGCACTTGTGCTAATCGCTGGAGACTTTAACCATGTAACGCTGGACGAAACATTACCAGCCTTCTCCCAGTATGTGGACTGTAACACTCGGGGAAACAGGACTATTGACCTACTATATGCAAACGTTAAAGACGCATACAGCGCCACCCCACTGCCTGCGCTTGGGAAAGCAGATCATAACCTGGTTCTGCTTCAGCCTCAATACAAACCAAGAGTGACGGCGCTACCTACAACCACACGCTCATTCAGGAAGTGGTCCCCTGAGGCAGAGCAGGCTCTGAGAGACTGCTTTGGAACTACAGACTGGGATATATTGCTGAGATCACATAGTGAGAACATTGAAGAGGCTGTTGAATGCACAACTGATTACATCAACTTCTGTATGGACATTGTAGTTCCAGTAAGAACAGTATGCTGCTATGCTAACAACAAGCCATGGATTACAAGTGACATCAAGGGCCTTTTGAACCAGAAGAAAAGGGCTTTTAAAGGTGGTGATAAGCATGAGCTGAAGTGCGTGCAGAAGGAACTCCGAGTCCAGCTCAGGGCGAAAGAGCAGTACAGGAGAAAGCTGGAGCAGAAGTTGCAGAACAACAGTATGAAGGAAGTATGGGATGGGATGAAGATTATCACTGTGCAGCCTGTGCATTGGAACTGGGGAGTCCTCTACAGCGCATCTTCAACCTGAGCCTGGAACAGGGGAGAGTCCCGAGGCTTTGGAAAACATCTTGTATCACTCCTGTCCCAAAGGTATCACGTCCTAGTGAGCTGAATGACTTCCGGCCTGTTGCTCTGACGTCACATCTGATGAAGACCATGGAGCGGCTGCTGCTTCACCACCTGAGGCCACAGGTCCGTCACGCCCTTGACCCTCTGCAGTTCGCATACCAGGAGAAGGTGGGAGCGGAGGATGCCATCATCTATATGCTTCATCGATCCCTCTCCCACCTGGACAGAGGCAGTGGTGCTGTAAGAATTATGTTTTTGGACTTCTCTAGCGCCTTCAACACCATCCAACCTCTGCTCCTTAGAGACAAGCTGACTGAGATGGGAGTAGATTCAAACCTTGTGGCATGGATTGTGGACTATCTTACAGACAGACCTCAATATGTGCGTCTTGGGAACTGCAGGTCTGACATTGTGTGCAGCAATACAGGGGCACCGCAGGGGACTGTACTTTCTCCGGTCCTGTTCAATATATATACATCAGACTTCCAATATGACTCGGAGTCCTGCCACGTGCAAAAGTTCACTGATGACACTGCTATTGTGGGCTGCATCAGGAGTGGGCAGGAGGAGGAGTATAGGAAACTAATCAAGGACTTTGTTAAATGGTGCGACTCAAACCACTTACACCTTAACACCAGCAAGACCAAGGAGCTGGTGGTGGATTTTAGGAGGCCCAGGCCCCTCATGGACCCTGTGATCATCAGAGGTGACTGTGTGCAGAGGGTGCAGACCTTTAAATATCTGGGAGTGCAGCTGGATGACAAATTGGACTGGACTGCCAATACTGATGCTCTATGTAAGAAAGCTCAAAGCAGACTTTACTTTCTGAGAAGGTTGGCATCCTTCAACATCTGCAGTAAGATGCTGCAGATGTTCTACCAGACGGTTGTGGCGAGTGCCCTCTTCTACGCGGTGGTGTGCTGGGGTGGCAGCATAAAGATGAAAGACGCCTCACGCCTGGACAAACTTGTTAAGAAGGCAGGCTCTATTGTAGGAGTAAAGTTGGACAGTTTAACATCTGTGGCAGAGTGACGGGCACTAAGCAAACTCCTGTCAATCATGAAGAATCCACTGCATCCACTTAACAGGATCATCTCCAGGCAGAGGAGTAGCTTCAGTGACAGACTTTTGTCACTGTCCTGTTCCACTGACAGACTGAGGAGATCGTTCCTCCCCCACACTATGCGACTCTTCAATTCCACCCGGGGGAGTAAATGCGAACATTAATTTTATTTTAATTCTTTTAATTTTTATTACTATTTAATTTAATATTGTTTCTTTGTATCAGTATACTGCTGCTGGATTATGTGAATTTCCCCTTGGGATTAATAAAGTATCTATCTATCTATTCAATGCAAGTATCAGCCATTAATTACACACATAACACAAACGCAAAGGTCAGTTTTAGCCATTCACCCATCTATTGTTAAAAGCAGTCACTTTTCAGCTGTATAGGGGCTTGAGCCTTTTGACCATGGGCGAAGTTTCACATTTAGGGATTGGGGAGGCTGGATTGGCAGGATGGTAGTGCTTAAGCAACAAGGAGCATGGACAAGCTGGGGGACTGCATTGTAACGGAGGTTCACCTGGCTAAACTCCTGGCAGGCTGACATCCATTGAGTCCGTTTTCTGGTTCAAGCTGTATATGACATCTTAGTAAGTCAAGCTAACCTTTGTGTCGGGGAGGGGCACTTGTTAGCACTAGGAGAAGGTCCTAGGAACACCTTCTGGGCAGTTGTCCAACCAATAGCGGTAGAGACTTCTAAAGATAGTTGCAGATCTTGTTGCCACAGACATCAATTGTAGTAAACACTGCAATCTTGCAAGGAACATTATTTATTGAGGCCAGCAAAAAGACACCCTCAAAGTGTAGTAAAAGAACAGTCCTCCCAAACATAGCTTCTGACTGCAACTGTGTCTACTTGGGCAAGCAGTTGAAGTTCCCCAAAATATCACAATTACAATACTCTATATATATATATATATATATATATATATATATATATATATATATATATATATATATATATTGTAACAGATAGCCCGGCCACAGACAGACACAACACCAATGTCCAAAACACACAGATTTATTTAAAGAACTATTTACAGTTGGTTCCACCCACTCACACACTGCTCCTCAGTCTTTTTCTCTCTTCGGCCACCTCCACTCCTCTCTCGCAAGCTCTGTCTTCCTCCTCCCAACTCCACAAAGGGAGTGAGGTTGCCCCTTTCATCACGACCCGGATGTGCTCCAGGTGCTCGGTGATGGTCTTCCGGCAGCACTTCCGCCACACGCCCTTGCTCCCGGAGGTACTCCGGGCGTACACAGTTCCTAGAGCGGCAGCACTTCCTGGTGTGGTGGAAGAGCTGTCCTCCAGGGCTCAGGAACCACCCAGGCAGCTCCTTGGTTGGGCCACAGACCCCCACAGAGTTGAGCTTCCCAGCTCCGTATCTGTGGCCCTTGATGAAAATCAGGGGGGCTGCCCTCTTGCATCCAGGGAAGATATTGCCCCTCTCCCGGTCCTTCCCTGCTCCAGGTGTCCTGGTAGGGCAAGGTCCCTGGTTGTTTGTCATAATATATACACTATCCTTGTAATAATATATAATAACCTTTAACAGTTTAACTAAAAATTTCATACCTGCATCCCACATCCCCTATTATCAGACAGCATTTCGTGTTTTGCCTTTTCACACACTACACACTCAAAAACTATTTCAATTAAATCTACAACTTAAGCGCATGTCCTTTATTCTTGTCTGCTCAGTTGCTTAGTTCTTTCTACACCTTTCCATTTTGCCCTTTTTTGTTCTAACGTCTCATGTTTTACTTTGATTATATTTAGCCTCTATTGTGGCAGCACTTGCCTGATGTGGACTAAGTCTAGTCTCTTGTTGCTCGGCTTCACAAAACACCACAAGCTGCTATTGTTGGCTTTCTACTTTAAGACCAATCCTTCATGCTGTGCCAATAGCCAACCAACCTGACAGGCTGACTCGAGTTGAATAAAATAACAAAAATTCAAAGAGAGTTGAGAAATGCTCCACATTCTCACATGAATCAGAATGCTTTTAATAGAAGGAAAATTATTTTTTTGAGGCACATATTGACACAGAAGAGATGGAGAGACTGGAATAAATTTAGACTGCAATTTTAATATAACAAGTTTTTTGATGAACCTTAAAATGTGAGGTGCCAAAAAATTAAACAGGACTGTCGGGATGTCAGTGTGCCCTTTTTCTGAGGTATTCTTATGGTTATTCTGTAGACTCTTATAAATACTTCATTACCGTATTTTCAATTGTTGTACTTTTTAAAATGAATTATGGTATGTGTTTAAGTTTTTTTTTTCTTCAATCTCTATTCACTCATCTAATTTTTCAGAGACCACCAGTGGGAGTAAAAACTACCAGAGCTATCTGCCTGCACTTTAGGATATCAGAAGATGGGGTTCAGGGTCACCTTTAAATGGCTGAGGGTGCTGCATGTCTCATTCTACACTTGCTAGTTTATATTAGGGAAGTTTAACACATGAATTCAAATTTTTAGTCCATGTATTTCAGTTAATGTAATGCAGATGTGTGATCTCTAATCCACTTAAAGGAGCACATCTTATAGGTTTATAAGGTCACTTACCTGTGCTCTTCATCTAAGGGCCTAATGTAAGTAATCAACATAAACCTCATATTTTTTATTTGATCTATGGGTTTTCCATTTGGTCTGGTATAATAATACATACCTGATACCTTTCCCTCACGTTGGCCTATTACATTTTGGATAAATCCGATCGTTTTTGCTGATTTCTCTCAGTGTCACTCATAAATCTGACCACTCTTTCATTCAAAGTGTCTTTGGCCTGGTTTAGTGACTTTAATCTAGTCGCATCTAGGCTTTGGTTTCCCAATATGAGCACTGATTTATCGTATTTTTCACTCATCCATTGTCCACCATGCAAAGTTATTAATCATTAGCTTTACAGCTATAAAGCTCTTTCATGTGGCACGAGCTGGGGTAACAAAGTTGCTCGCACATTGCTGCTGCTGATGTATAATTTCAGCTAACAGTAAAGGCCTATAAAATGAGATTTCTTACTTTTAGACTACTATTTGACATTTTTAATCATTTTTGATTTTTTTTGCCTATTTTTACATTTTTCTCACAGGCACACTTGTTTTTTTTTATTAAAATAGAATACTGCCACATGGCCAGAGCATAGTAAAATTGTAACTTGTATGCGCTAATCAACATGCAACATGTCACCAACTCTTTGGCTGCAATGATTAGTAAGTATAACAACCTTACCTCAAAAATTCTGTTTCTCTTACCTGAAAAATGTTAGAACATATTTATCATTAACAGAGCGTAGGAGGATTTCTAAACCTCCTACACTCTTGAACCTCTCAAGTATTTTTTAATAAGAGAGTCTGTTATTTCAAATGAAGGATGCTATCATTCCATTCTGAGTTTTACAAAAGGATTTTAAATTGTCTCTAAATTTTATAAGGCTAATGTCTGTTATGCTCTTGATGCTCAAAGCACAGGTTTAGCCTCCTTATGCCTAAATTCAGGTTTAGAAGATTGAAAATGAAAAAAAATTAATGTTCATATAACCCAAAACTGTATTAGAAATACTGAATACATGTTTTTTGGTTAGGGTCACAGACAGACAGAAGTTATTTTTTTCATCTCAACGCAAAGAATATGAACCTGACACCAACTTAATCATATTTGTATCAAGCCCTCCATGCTGTCCATAAATACTTTGGCTAAGACATTAATTTGTTGGGTACATAAAGCACCTGCCTGTTTTTTTTTTTTCAATTTTTCTCACAAAATTAAAAGCACCTCTCCTACTCCGAGAGCAGCATTCTCACAGGCACACAGTTAAATGAAAAGCATGGTAGATTTTCAATTTTAAAAGAACTTCGGGTCAACATCAATTATGCAAAGTTGTCAAACTTAAGTAAAAGTGAACAAAAATGCAACATTAAAGCATAAATGAAAAATAACATCTTAAAAATTTTATTACACAGCTCTTTTGAATTTCATAGATGAAACTGCATAGTCTTCTTTTAGTCCCGGATTTAGCAGCAAATGAATAGAATAAAGAACTTGCCTCTCTAAAGACAAGATAAACTCAGATTTGTGTGTTCTCACACTAGCATAAAAGATCTAAAATTCTTCCTCATTAAAACAATAAATATCTTAGCTTCACCTCTGCATTAATTTGACTTCAGTAATCTTGCTAGTATGAAAGCCAAATCAGCCATTAATGAAATATTCCTTTTTTTGGATAAAAAATGACACCAGTTCAAAATGCTGAGTGCATGTATCAAGCTCTCTGAACATGAAATGAAATACATTTTGTCTGAGTAAGTTAGGCTTAAACATTGTGTCGCAACTGGAGCTTGCAAGTTAGTTGAAGCTGTGCCACACTAAGGTGAAATGAACTCATGTCTATGCTGGCACCAAAAAGTGGATAAGATGCCAGTCGATTGAAGAGAAAACTCGTGCACACACCCATTCTCAGTTACACATTGACAATTCTCCACTCCAGTTAAGTAAAAGAAATGCTCCACCAAAAAATGTCATTTTTTTATATTTTATGTACCTCATGAAATTTATAGTGATTTATAGTAACCCTATATAATTTATATAAAAAAAATTAATCTCATGTTTTAAACAAAGATAAAAAAATTTCTAAAATAATGCATAGGGTCTATGGTGATTGAACAATAGCAAACAATATCAAAAGTCAATGCAATAAAAAGAAAATCACCTTACTCCGTTGCATAATCCACATGTCAAGTTGACAAATCAAATTCTCGCAAGCATATGTATTTTTACTGAAATACTGTTAAATAAACCACCTGTGGAAAATGCTGTCAAGAATGAAAATGGAGCACACTCAGACATAAATGAGCATTTGAATTGCCGACTCCGTTTGTCCCATTGTACTGATTATGCTGGCCAACCCAGAGGAAGTTCACCCAGTCCATCTTACACAAAACTATGACCAGTAGACTTCAGCCTAGAATGCCAAAACACAGGGGAACAGCAAAAATAATACAAAATTCCCAGAAATATAGCAAAAAGCCTCGCAAGAGGGAGGATGACCATAAACCCCCAACTTGTACACAAAATGGTAAATAAAGAACCTTTATGAATTAGGACTTACTAACAAACAATAATGAAAAATATAAAGAAATACTCAAAGAAAATAGTCAAAAAGGAGTTGCCTAAAAGGCAAATCTAAAGTAAACAAGTTCCAAACCACAATCCAGAAAACAGATTCCTTAAGGTGGAGTAAGAAAATAAGCAGAAGTAGAAAAATCGAAAGAGAAAGGGCAAAATTTACAAAGCTTCCAACAAATGCAGTGATTTCCTGTTCTGTTCTGTATCTTTGCCAGATAGTGGGCTCAGAAGGAGTGACAAGTCAGTCAACGTACAAAAGACAAGGAATGAAAGTGCAACTAAAGGGACAATGCAGAATTATGAGCATAACAGAAAATACAAACCAACTCTATTTAGAGAACATAATGAAGAAAACGTGGAAAACAAAGTAAAACAAAATCTGGAACCTTCTGAGAAAACTGACAAGAAAGCGAGGGAAATGTACAAGCTCCATACCGATAGGGCTGGGAACAAAACCATGATTGTAGAAGTGTGAGACAGTAGAACTACACAGCTGCCACTATGATACTTCCACACATTGTGGTATGCATTTCTACATAAATCTGCTAACAAAGATTATCATTGCTGTCCGTTCATCTATAATATCTGACTGTTTGTTAAGTGGTGTTTAGTTGAATTGAATTAAAATGGTGTCTCAATGAAGTGGAATTCACTTGAAAAGATGACCAATGCGTATCCACTTCCCACTACTGAGCTAATTAACAAACAATTCAAGAAGGTTCATAAATATAAAAACAAACTTTTTTCCATATTAACAATAAAATGAAAAGTTACAGTATTCTCCTATAATTATTTTTATGTTGAGGTGGCAATGGAATTGTGACTTTGCCTAATGGTTCAATTTATTTTAAGATTAAGTCCCACTATATTCCGATGGCCACCACTTTCAATAGAGCCTACTTAGTCCTATAATGCATTTGAATATTTCTGTCTCACATCATGTCCTGCCAACTTGTGCATAGCAGAGCTATCATTCCTCCCCCGTGCCACCCCCACATGTGTAATTTTTAACAGTATTAATTATTTAAATGAAGTTAACAATTTATCTGTAAAATGTAACATACATGCTTTAACACATTTCGTTATGAAAGTAACATCAAGTATAAATCAAAGGATTCTAAATGTAAAGAGAACTGGAACATCATAAAGTTAATGTGTTCTTTGCGGCAATCATTGCCTGCCATTGCTGTCAGTGCAGGAGGAAGCCCTAGAAGCATGTAGCGATTAAAAAGTGGGTCGGTTTTTAAGATGATGTTCACAATGTTGTACTTTAATGACTAAATAAACTAGATTAAAGTATAAATTTCCACTTCAATCACGAAATAGACTTTTTTTATCTCACTATGTTCCTATTTTTTTCCACTGTGGCTCAAATATGCTTCTGTACATTCCGATTCTGTTGTGAAGATGCCAAAAAAAAAAAAGACGGCACAGAAGACAGTATGTGAGGCCTTTAAAATGTATTGCATCATTATGATGGGGAACATACAACACTAGTATTGCCTATGTGAGAAATAGAAAACCACCGTGAACACATTTGTCAACATTTAAGTTTGATGATTTGCTTCACCACATCGAACCTTTCATTAAACTTCAAAGCATGCAAATTGATCCTGCAGGATCTTAAAAGCGTGTGTCAAAAGCTGGTAACACTGGGAAAGCATGGCAGCCATGATGTATGCTCGTACGTGTTCTGAGTGTGAAGTATAAACAGGACCTTACACTCTCTCTCTCGAAAGTGGAGTCTGTTCCAACTACCCACCTGGCCATCAAATTGCCATATGCTAAACCTTTTTTTGTATATAAATCTACTATTAGGCAGAGTCAGGCATGTTGCTGCATCTTCCAGGTCAGTAAAATCATTACTATGGAGAAAGAAGACACACATTAGTGGCCTATGGAGTGATTACAGCTCATTGTGTGCGACCCTCTTTCCACTTCCCTTAAAGGAAATACTTTGCTCACATTCCTCACATTATATATGGACAAGGCAGAAAATGTATGCATGGTTTAACATTCAGTTAAATTTAGGGACTTATCAACTGTTTTGTATGTCGAGTTGGACTTCAATGAATTTGTGCTACATGACAAAAGGGTGTGAGGACTCCAAAAAAAGCCACAAGCCAGGCCGACAAGTCCCTCGATTGGTACCTGCAAGCTGCAAACTAGACAGTCTGTTTGCTTTTGTTCATTATATGACAGATATCTCAAAATGCCTAACAAAGGAGAGAAGCCATTAAAACTATTTGCTTGTAAATGACAGGGCAAGGATAAATCTTTATGAACTAAGAGTTTTTTTAAAACAATTAGCAAAAGGAACTACAAAATAGAAAAACATGGACAAAAAGGATTTGCCTAAAAGACAATAGAAAGCAAACAAGTCCCAAAAGACAACACAGAGGTAGAATTCCAAGATAGAAGCAATATACTGTACATGCAATAAACCAGAAAATCCAAATGGAAAATCAATACTCACAGAAAACTCTAATCCTAACTCAATGGCCCACTGCTGGGTTTCTCTTTCTGAGCAACTTTTAAAGCCAGAAGAGGAACTCAGGAACAGTGACAACAGAGTGGCCCCGCCTCCTGGGGCTACAGCAGATTTTAAAAAACAGAATGCAAATAATAACTTAATACATTAAACTGAAATAGAACACAAGCAAGAAAAATAATGATTCAAAATTAAACAATTAAAGTGAAAATAAATACAAGCAAGATAAAAAAAACCTGGTTGTAACATAGCATTTTGAGAGTTGAGTTTTTAAACTTTTTCTTTTTTTTTATTTATTAAAGACAGATATACTACATTTTTGTTTATTAAATATTCTGAAAGACTGTATAGTATTCAAAAATAACAGTGATTCTTCTTCTTGTATTGGCTGCTCCCGTTAGGAGTTGCCACAGCGGATCACCTTCTTCCATATCTTCAAAAATAACAGTGATAACATAATATAATTAAACATATTAGTTAAGTACAAAAATATATATATTTATAATAGCATTCTACAATATGTAGTTAAACTTTAACTTAAATAGGCTTGTGGTAACTGAATCACATTTCATTTACACCCGATTCAAACTCAAGTGATGTGGAAATTGCATTGATGAATGTTCTTCTGTTTGATGTTGGTTTAGAGTCTATGGCTAATCATAATTCATATTTCATAATATATATTTCTACTTTTTGGAATTTGCTATTGGCAAATGTGCATACACATATAAAAAAGAAAATATAAATATTGGAATAACCACACTTATAGTAAATTTCAAAGTATATGTTAATTAGTAACTGAGGTCACAAAGGTTGTATTTCTTTCTAAAGATGGACGATTTAAAAAAATTTGCCTTTTTCGAATGTGTTTCAAAAATGTGTACAGCACAAGGCTTTTGAGATACTTATCTCAATGAAGATTTCATTTTTTTTTTTTTGATAAATGTTCTTATTGAATAAATATGCCAAAATTCTTAATGGGAGCGAGAAGTTACATAAAGACAGACATGATGCTGACAACAGTTGCTTCTGCAAGTAAACCGCAAGACAATGATTATATTTTTATATTGTGTACATTAAAGAATCATCAACAAAAATCAAATAAATCAAACTAATAATATATTGAGCAATTTTTATAAAAGTAAAGCTGAGTAAAATTTGTAAAAAAAATGGTATTTTCTAACTATCATGCACAGCATTACTTCCAGCTGTAGGGAAAATTAATTTATAATAAAGCTATGTGTCTCAGTCCAGAAATCCACTCTGTGGTGTCACAGTTGGATACTGCTTGCCAGTAACAAACTTGGGACCTTTAGATTACAAAGATGAGATCTAATATGATTCCCTTCACAAATCATCCAATGTGATGTGAGGCCTTCAAAAACAACTAAGTAAACAGGCCTGAATCCCTCTAGGCCGCCTAATGGAGTGGCACCAAAAGACAGCCTAGCTTCCACTAGAGGAGTTGGCTTTGGCCTACACCTGGCCAAAATGTGCGTCAAAACAAAATTTTTAAATAATATACTATGAAATGCCACATAAAACATTCAAAGTGCCCCACAAGGAAGATGATCACTTTTAATACCTGGCGGGAACGAGGCAAGGCAACAAATAAACTTTATAAAAGAAGAATTTATTGGAGAATTATGAAAAATACAACAAAATAGTTCACAAGACCATGAAAGATATGGAAATAATGATCCTTTCCTAACAGGAAATCGAAAGCAAATGAGTCCCAATGTGACATGTACAAGAAAATCCAAATAACATAAGCAAAAAAAAAGGTCAAGACTCTGACCAAAATCAAAGAAAATACAATACTCAGATATCCCACCAAAATTTACCAAAGTGCCTCCAAAATTTATTCTCCTGGGGCCTCATGTATAACGCCATGCATAGAATTCACACTAAAACATTGCATACAGACAAAAGTGGAAATGTGTGTACGCACAAAAAAATCCAGATGCATAAATCTGTGCGTATGCCAACTTCCATGTTCTTCGCTCCTGCTGTCCCGCCCCGTCTAGTCCCAGAATTATGCCTCTTTGAATATGCAAATCAATATAAATAGCCCTTACGTTCAGCGTTCTGTGACAAGACAATGGCAAAAGCACTGGAGAAAATAGAAGAATTTCAGTGACTACCAAGTGGAGTCAAGGAAAAACTTACTATTTTTTGGCTTAAACAGTGATATAAACAAAAAACGGAAGTTGATTGAGTAATATAGAGTGTCGGAGAATCTCGAAAGTTCAAGTTCACAAAGTCGCACTGTGCCCGAAATAAAAAAGAAGTTTTTAGATATCAAAGTCACTGTGAAAAGGCGAGTCGTGGCCCACCAATTGAGTGTCATATGGAAGCTTATTAGGGTAAAGAGAAAAGAAAAAAAAAAAAAATAGAGACACAGTCGGAAAAAAAGCTCGAAATGTCAATTTTAATCTCAAAATTTCCATTTTAATTCATGTAGTTTATTTTGTCATTAAAGTAGAACATCATAAACTTCATCTTAAAATCATTTAATTTACTAGTTTCTCAAATACCATCGTAACTAAAGTACCACATGTAATGCTTTGCATTGTATGTGTTCTTCTATGTACTGTATGTGTGTGAATCACTATGTGCTTTTTAAATGGGCTTTCTCTTCCTCTGACAGGACACAGAATCCATTACATTCGTGATATTACAGCTCTCTGAATAATTTAAATACTGAGATGAATACTTCATATCATTTTCATGATGATAAGAATTAAATCATGTTATTAAACATGGGAACACAATGGCACAGTGATAGTGACGAACTGGTGCCCTGTCCAGAGATTGTTCCTGCCTCCCGCAAGATGCTTGCTGCGCCGTGCATGACCTTCGATGAAATAATTTATTGGCGCAGTACTGTCTCTCTCAAACGTACTAACCCTCAATTCCTGTCCTACCTTTTCTTTCTCCAAGTACCCAATTGCCACACAATCAGCTCTGTAATAGATGTCAAACCATCTGTAAGCTTAGAACGCTGATACTTCAAAACTTTTAAGGAACATTGAAATATCTTTGTAGTACATATTTAATTAGTTATCTATCTATTTATTCAGTGTCAGCCAGCCCTAACAAGCATACAGCGCGAGGCAGGAACAATCCCTGAACAGGGCGCCAGCTCATCGCTACCACTGTCCACCGTGTCTTCACATATTAAATTATTAACAATATAGATTATTTAAACGATGTTAAAATTTTATCTGTATAATGGAATAAACATTTTGCTGCATTTTATATTAATTATATTGTCATCATATGTAAATACGCGACTTATAAAGTGGCTCAGGATGTGCAATACAGTAATCCCTCCTCGATCGCGGGGGTTGCGTTCCAGACCCCCCCGCAATAGGTGAAAATCCGCAAAGTAGAAACCATATGTTTGTATGGTTATTTTTATATATTTTAAGCCCTTATAAACTCTCCCACACTGTTTATAAATACTCCCTGCACAGTTATACAGCATAAACCCTTTGTATTCTCTTAGATATTAGGTAAGATTCATTGAAATTCTGTATGTAAACACACTGTTTATATACAGTAAAACCTAAATATTATTTTAAACATATCGAGTGTCTCCGATATCACATATGTTACAGCCATTACAATAGACAGGCCACCAGCAATAAATACGTACAATGCAAGAAAAATTGTATACAGTAAATATATGTACAGTGACACTAAATGTACGTACATGAACTAAGTACTGTAAGTAGAAAATTAATTATAGTTACTCACCAACAATGACACGACTTGTCTAATAACGATGAGTTTAGTTTTACTGCACAACAAAGGAGAGCGTTACAGCTCTTCTAAAGGAGCCTCTTCAGGCAACTGTATATCACCGGCGTTGTTCTTCTTCTGGCAGACTTCAATCCAAATCCCTAAAGCAGATTCCATCCAGACTACTGCCTTATTACATCCACTTACAACTCATTTTCCACCCTGGTTAAAATGACACTGCGGCCGTAGATCTTATATTCCTTTCCTACTTTTTAAATAAAAAGAATCATAGCCTTATTGAAGCAGTAGCAGGAGCAGATCGTTTTGAAGGCATAATGAAGGGCTTGACTATGCACAAAGATAAACACAAAAGAGCATAAAAGTTAACTCTTTACACAGAGAAACACGTGGATGCTGAATGAGCGAGACGAGACTTCCTGTTTAACATCGCATTCAGCACACAGGAACTTAACTGCGTGCTCTGATTGGTTAGCTTCTCAGCCATCCGCCAATAGCGTCCCTTGTATGAAATCAACTGGGCAAACCAACTGAGGAAGCATGTACAGGAAGTAAAAAGACCCATTGTCCGCAGAACCCGCGAAATATCTGAGTTATATATTTAGTTATGCTTACATATAAAATCCACGATAGAGTGAAGCCACGAAAGTCAAAGCGTGATATAGCGAGGGATTACTGTATTAAAAATGTATGGCAAGTTTACAGCGAGGCAATTGTACTTATTGGTACAAACAGTTCTACAAGGAGCACATAATGGACTGATTAAGCGTTTATAGTTCTTGGGATGAACCGCGATTTCCTTACAGGAAAGGCTCTGAAACATTTGCCGTATGGGAGCAGTTCAATAGACAGTGCGCACGGCCGAGGCAGTGTGTGCTTGATGCTGTGGACTATTATATTGTTACAGGGTAATTACAATCAGATGCCTTAAACAAATAAAGAATATGTGGTTAATTTCAGTCTATTTGATAAAGCCGTATCAGGGATGTGGATATAAAAAAGAAAGGGAAACCACACTGGAACAAAAGCACTGCTTTGATGCTGGGTGCCGCCAGTTTGCAAAACCAAGCGGAGAACTTGCGTACACCAAGAATTTAGCTTCCGTGAAAATGTGCGTGACTTTACGCCAAGTTTAGTTTTTATACATTGTGATGCGTACGCACCGTTTATACGTGAGGTCCCTGGACTTCATAGGTCTAGGGGTGATCCCTTAACGATGATGTATTGGTGGCCCTGCCCCTTGGGGATTCGCCCAGAAAATATGAGGAACATAAGAGAACCTCCAAACACACATATGTACTACCTAATAATGAAGTACAATAAAATTGACTGGTAATGCATAATTAGACAAATAATACAAGAACAGAACAATATTATAGAAATAATGGAAAACAGTAAACAATAATGAATGGTTAACAAAGAAGACAAAAAGAAGCAATTGAAACATAATCCAGGCGAGGAACCCTGGCTTGATCATTACATTGTCCCATCTTTGTGGGCAATAAAGGTGGGGCAACTTCTAAGCTACAACAGCATGCTTTAGTTTGTGTAATGTCATGGTGGCTCTTGTCTACCCCTATATAGCATCTGTACTGTTTCACTGTGTGTGTCTGTCATTAGAGAATATGTGGGTTTGCATACATGAAGCATTTCTTTTCTATAAAGCAATGTTAACATGCGTAGTGGTTAATAGTGTAAGGTCATTGCCTGGTTTAACTTAAGCTTTATTGTACAGATATTTTTGAAAAGCTGTATTTCCTAGCTTGATGAGAGGAAAAACAATAAAAAGGAAGTAAATCTTTGATCAGAATGCAATGCATGTCAGAAAATCGATTAACAGTATGAACTCATAGCTTTAAAGGTGAAGAAAGGAGCTATCCAAGGTGCCCAATTTGCTCAAGCAGCTAAAGAAACACCTTAAGAATGTTTCTACCAGTCTGTGGAATGTGTACTGATGAGCATACTGTATATACTCATTTTACTTAATCTGTTTTAGCTTCTTAACTTAAAGATTATAGAAGGAAAACTAAAAAAAGGAAGGGAGTAGAGCAAGAAAATCAAAACAGCATGAGGTAATGTTACTCTTTAAAATAAGACCATAACTACTCATTGGTAAAAAAGAAATAATTGCAGAGGTATCAGACAATGTGTTGCAATCTTAGGTTGAATGTTCCAAGAGTTTCAAAACTGAACTGTTTTGTTTAATTTGGTTATAAGTCACCTAAAGTGTTCCCGTTTCCAAAAGGCGATGTCTCACATCAGCAGATTTAGATGTCTAATGGCCAGCACACAGCTGCCAGAAGTGGCTTTTCCAGGTAACCTTAAATGGAAATTGAAGAAGCCAAGTGTTTTGCAACACTTATTTTCTGCAAGCACTAGTTATCATAAATTCCCCTTTGATACATTTTTATCTAAACTAAAAAAGGGAAGAGGTGAAGTAAGTATATTTAGAATTCATATTGCCATTCTAAAATGCAATGGGTAGCAAAAATGAAAAAGTACAATGCACAATTTGTTCCTCTAGAAAACTGCAAGCGATTGCACAAGCTCTGAAGAAGGTGTATAAAACAGAAGACGCTCAATCAGGACTCTTAGAACAAGTTTTTGTTCCTTTTTCTCTATTTTGACTTGTTTAGTTTTGTTTTGTGTTTGCCAACAAAAGACACTGAAAATAAGGCAGTGGCAACAGAAGGCAAATTTCATGACAAGATTTTTTGTGAAAAAAGTGTTTGTTTTTGTTTTATTTTTTTCTTCAATACAGTGCTGCTTACTAACAATGGCACATCTTCCCGAAATCAGTCCATAGTGGTTCAGATCTGTACCAGTGGTCAACTTTATGATGATCTACTAATGTACACACATTATAGAGGGAACAATTGGCACATGAAGAAAAAGATTTAAAAACTCTTATGGTGTATTTGATCAATGCCCTTATCAAAATTTAGGAAATGTTACAAATTGGTTTGAAAGCTTAAGCACACACTGGTTAAGTGGTCACATACATTGTGAAGCCAAACCAGGCTCTGCTCCTGTAACTGTGTGGCTTAACGTCCATTGCTTTAGCCCGTACAGCATGGATCCCTTAGCTTTGGAATAGTGCTCGCATTACTAGATTCCTCAAAGAATTTCATAGATCATAAACATCTTAGCACTACAACTAACAGTTGGCATAATGGCAGAGTAGTAAGTTCTGCTGCTCCACAGTGCCAGAGGCCTGACTTCAGATAATCATTTTACACATTCTTAATGTGTCTAGGTGGGGATTTCTTTGGGTGCTTTAATTTTCTCCTCACACATCAAAGTCATGTTTATCTTGCAAATTGGAAGATCAAAACTGGTCTTGCATGAATGTATACTAATGTGTGCCCTGTGATGGCAGCACTCAAAGACACCAACTGGGTTGTACTTCTGGACTCCAACTCCCATGCCACCCTGCGGATATCTAAACTAGGTTCAGCCTAGAGCAACAATACCACCTGCTGCGTGGGGGGCTGAACTGCTCCAGGTACTTACTTACTCCTAGTCCATCCATCTCATACTTCACTTCCTAAATATAAGGTGTTCTGGCCAGGTCATTAGCCTCTTCCTCTGTCTCATTTGCTCTTGTGATTCTCTTTCACTCAGTCTCAGCTTGTCAAGCAGTTCTCTTTCTCTCTGCATCAGTCTGTCGTAAATGCTGAGTGCGCTCTTCATAGTTTTCATACTGTTTCTCTGTACATTTTGCATTGCTGCTTCCTGAACAGTTCTTTGTTTCTTCACCCTAGCGGCCCACTTCTTCTTTGCTTTCATTAGCATCTTTTTGCATTAAAACTGATTTTCAGTTTTGTGTTACAATTACTTAGTACGTTTTCCTTAATTTTTGACTTAAGCTGGCACTTAGTCTTCAGTCTGCCTCAAGAATGATTTAAGATATGAAAAGGTAGAGGAAGTAACGGTGAAGTTGGCTGGGATGAGAACAGCACCTGTATGTATGCGCAGCACGGCCGACCTGCTGCCCCCAGCCGAGAGTTGATTTTACAATAATGTAAAATATAAATAAATATGGGCGGCACGGTGGCGCAGTGGTAGCGCCGCTGCCTCGCAGTTAGGAGACCCGGGTTCGCTTCCCGGGTCCTCCCTGCGTGGAGTTTGCATGTTCTCCCCGTGTCTGCGTGGGTTTCCTCCCACAATCCAAAGACATGCAGGTTAGGTGGATTGGCGATTCTAAATTGGCCCTAGTGTGTGCTTGGTGTGTGGGTGTGTTTGTGTGTGTCCTGCGGTGGGTTGGCACCCTGCCCAGGATTGGTTCCTGCCTTGTGCCCTGTGTTGGCTGGGATTGGCTCCAGCAGACCCCCGTGACCCTATTCGGATTCAGCGGGTTAGAAAATGGATGGATGGATGGATAAATAAATATTAATAATTCCAAAACTCTTCTTTTTTAATGTAAAGCTGTAGTGCAGAGTTTCAGTGTAGTATATGTGTACCAAATTTCAGGCTACAGGTTATTTGATTTTTGACCTTAACCTTCCTGGGTTGACCTCTGACCTTGGAGGTCACACATCACCCTGAAAGCAGATAGTAGACGTCACATAGTATATGTAAACCAAATTTCAGATAGGTCAAGCGGTTTGTGAGCTACAGGTGATTTAAAATCCTGGACAGACAAACGGACAGTCACAGTAGCGTATTATATACGACTTTTGTCCAAAGTATTCCTCCATACAAATGAAATTATAAGGATGCAACTCAGTTTACTTCTATATTTCAGCTATCTTCCTTCTTGAACATGACAGCTTATTGTCTTTGATTTCAACAATGAAAAAATAAATTACCTGAAAAAAATACTATGTTTAGTGTGTGAGATTATGTTTCAGTTGACTTTCCACACAGTATTATGTAAGTCCACTACAATTCACAGTTATAGAGAAGTGAATACCTTTAAATTATTTCTAATTCCTATTTATTTCTGAAATGTTGTTGAAGTTAACTTTATAGTTTTTATTTTTTATTCTAAAATTAGTGGGGGCAGTACAGTGGCTCTGTGGTTATACTTATGGTCTCCCATATCCAATGTCCTGGATTTGAATCTTGGCCTACCTACTGTTTCTGCTGAGCCTCTCCATTCCCTCCATGCCTGTGTGGGTTTTTCTCCAGGTACTCTGATTCCCCTCCACATCCCAAACACATTTGTATCAACTGATGATTCTAAATTGGCCCATGTGGGTATGTGTGTGAAAGGCCTCTATATTGGACTGGAGTCCCCGTGGTGGCTTGGAAGTAGGGTAGGATCCTACATCCTTATAACCTGAACTTGCATTAAACAGGTTTGGAAGGACTGTAAAAAAAAGTTAAAAGTTCGAGCAAACGTGATGTATGGACACCTTAAACTCATAAGCAAGCACAGGCACCACCATATCAGAAAGACACAAATGCAAGCCCAAGTACATTACCTACACTTCCTGTAGGACACATACAGTATATGCTTTCTAACTCTACTGCACTGCTTCTAAGCACTACCTGAAGTCACAGCATGTAAAGCCCCTTATTAGAGTTCATTGTTGTGACTAGTCTAGATTTGGAATATCATTGTAAATTATATCACTATGCAAAATGATCAATTTTTGTTGGTATCCTTGAAAAGAAGTCCAAATTGCAAAATTCACACTTGGAATATTGAAAATTGTTTCTGAATATCCTCACAGAGTCCCATTCACTTTCTCGTTTTACTGGGCACCTGGGATTCCAAAATGGGATAGCAGAAAGCAACCATCTTAGCCAGTTGAATCAATGGAGACCTCTGCCAGCCTCTGAGGGTGTCATTTCTCCCAAACAGGCTCATTCCAAGATTTAAGATTCTTTATTTGTCACACACATGGCTATACAAGTACCACATGTAGTGAAATGAGCCCTGATTTGGCCACTTCAGTGTACTGAGATGACCGAGAGCCCTCCTGTTCTACCTCAGCTCTGTTCAGATAAAATAAGACTACACAAAAAAAAAACAGCAGAACTTTCTATACGTCTGTCAAATCCAACTGGAAATGTCTGCAACATATTCAGTGGCTACTTTAAAATATCCAGTTTGCTACTGCAGTGCTGCTGAACAATTTGTTTCCCGGTGTATGCACAGCAGGCCCTCAGAATTGAATTGTATGGAGAGTACAATTACAATGGGCTGTTATTAAACTTTTTGTTGCAGAAAAGGAGTCAATAGAGATGGTTAAAATATATACTTAGACCTCTTTGGTGCCCCTCAAACATGCAGTCCATGAGAATGTTTTGGAAGTGATGGTGAGGTTAGTGAAGAACTGGCTGCAAGTGCATGATTCAATCTCATATAAGAAGGGGTAAGACACGGATGTTTCCTACTAACTCTAACCTACTGAAGTTGAGGCACAATAAAAAGAAAAAGAACAGGGCAGTAAGTATATTGAAGCATCACCTACAGTGTAGGAGTAGATTTTTGTAATGAATACTATCATTAAAAGAAACTGCATAGCAAAACTACATTTTCACAAAGTTTTCTGTTCTTCCATTTAACCATTCGTTTTGAGGATATGATTGTAAAAATTCAGCAAAATCTAATACATCTTGTAAGATGTAAATTTAGATAGAATGTGTCTCCATGTGAGGATGAACATGCTTTGTAATGAACTAGCATGTCAAATAGAGATTTTATCCTGCTTTGTGCAAGATGATGCCAGCATCTGCCAGTGCAAGTGCAATTGAACGTGTGTTCACAAAATACATGCGGTGTCACACACATGTGATTGGGAGGCAGCTAAAGGGCCCGAATAATAGTAGTACCACGCCAGACCAAGGGGTGGCGAGCTAAGCTGACTTTCTCCCTCAATCCTCTGCGGACCATCCATGGGAAATCCTGCTAGGTTGATTGATAACATCACTTCCGGTATTGGCGGCATTGATGACATCTCTTCCAGAACCGCCACTATTGATGATGTAACTTCTGGTCCTGAAGACTTCACTTCCAGTCCCCAATAACATCACTTCCGGCCCCAGTACTGAAGACATCACTTCCTGTCCCAGCCTTTAAAGCTGCCATATTCTCAAACTCAAATCAGTTCTGTTTTGGACTCAAACCTGTAAAGAACTCAAACAAGATTACCCATTTGCAGAAAGAGCATAATACACTGGTGGCTGCCCCAAACCTTTGTTGATGTCTTGTGATTGTTTTTGTGACAGTGGTTACACAAATTCAGTCCTGAAACTTGATTTCCAGATGCCATTTGTAGATCACTGCTGGCTGTCCAGACTATAAAAAAAGAGAATGGTGGCAAAATTGGATGCCATTATGAAAAATCCCCTCCATGAGGCTTGCTCTTGTAGCACTTTTAGCCACAGGATCATTCCACCACGGTATGCTAAGAAGTGCTTCTGGGAATCTTTTCTACATGCTGCTATCAGGCAGTTCTTATTGATGTCCCAAACTAAATGTGATACTCTTTAAGTTCATTTGCAAATTTATAATTTATTTATTTTTTTAATCATTGTATTATTTGTTCTGTGAGTCTGTCTCTTTACTTTTTATGTTTCTGCTTCTGTATGCATCTAATTTTCTTTTTAGGATTGATAAAGTTTCATCTAATCTAATAATTAAAGCCTTCCTTATTGTTTGCCTTTGTAGAAATAAACAGTTAATAATTTAAAAAATCTTACCTATAGTTTTGCCATTAGGACAGTATTTTCTCATAAAGTAGCAGTTTGTTTTATTATTCATTTCATCAAATCAGGGCTGTAAGGTTTTATTTATTAAGGTGAAGCTGGAATTCCTGGCTTGTTTTCTCCATGAAGCATCATAGCCAGACCGTTTTTAAAGATCTGAGGTATATTAAATGTGACTGGAATAATTAAAGTAAGCATACATGCCTTTAGGGGTGTTTGCATTTTCACAAAGAATAAAAATATTGCCATCCTAATTGAAATGGCTTACGCTAACACCCTTATCTGAAGAGCCTCAAATGCTGCAAGTGACCAAATTCTCACAATACCTCACCTGCATTCTTAGAATCTCTGCAAATCTATTGATAGCTCTCTTTCATAGCTAAGTTTTTTCACATTAAGTAGATGAAACAGAGCTCCACACAGCTGTTACACAATGCCATTCAAGTTTTTGCACAGGCTACCATTTAACTATTTTAGTTCAACAGAAGCTACTCTAAATGAAACTGTTAAACTTGCTGACCCAAATGAATTGTTTATTAGTGATGCATAACCGAGGCTGCTTTATTAAAAATAAAAGTCAAATAGCGCAAAAGCAGCAGATTTAAGTTCATTTAGGCCTCTAAAAGGTAATTTCCCTATTCCTGATGAAAAACGGAAGAACACTAGGTAATGGTTTAATTTGTCATCAGGAATAATTATAGCTTGGCCAGGGGCTACCTCTCTGCTAGTTTAAACAAGAAACATTTAGCTAGTATTTATCTTTGTTAATTGTCCTGAATAATCAACAAATACTTAATTGTTTGTAGAAAACACTTCAAGAAATACATTTACTCTGACCTTTTTTCCTGGCATGAGCAATGTAATTTACTTTCTAGATGGTATAACCTTTGTTTTATCACTTCACTTTTTTTAACTTGCTATAGGCTTGCAACAAATATCTATTTCTGTAGTATGTAAATTGTGGCACCAGACAATAAATGTTTTTAAAAGCCATCTAAACCTGCCTTAATTTAATGGAACTTAAAGGAAATATGTAAATATATGTACATCCAGTACATATAGAAAAATAGATACTGTCGTCGACTGAGGGTCCAAAAATGAAATATTGGTGCACCAACTGGGTCACCCTTTTTAATATATAGTTTCTTCATAATAAACAAGCGCAACAAGGTACAAGAAAGCAAAGAGCAGCAAAGCAAAACAAATTCGGGGTGGTTTAATGCACTCGCGAGCAGTCAGGATTTGGGCGCAATGCCAGGAGCATCTCGGTTTTTATAGAGGAGGATCCAGAAGGGGTGTTGTCAGTTTCTATCCATGGGCGGTTTCTTGCGGCTGTGGGAGAACAAGGAAATTATATCATCAGCCCCCTTGTGTACCAACGTGTTATTGCTTTCCCCAGATGAGCTCGGAAGGTGAATCTCAAACACTCATGTATGGCAATATATATAAAGTAAGTCCCATACATAGGAACGAGTTTCATTCCAAGAGCGCGTTCACAAGTCCACTTTGTTCATAAGTCCAGCAAAGTTAGCCTAGGCACCACAAGAACAGAATGCAACCCGCAACCCTATAGAAAACATGTGTATGTGTACAGCTATTTGTACATAAGAAAATGCTTTTAAAAGTTTTTATTGGTATCTGTTACAGATTTATTGTGTATTTTAACAATATACAACAGAAAGTAAATTTCCCTTGTTTTCCGTCAGATGATATTGCTGTTCACGCTACCTAAACTCCTACTGATAATATATTTGTACTGTACAGTGCACAAGAAAGTGCTTTTCTAAAAGCTTATATTTGTATTTGTTACACATTTCTAGTGCAATTTAACAACAAAAAACTGAGTTATTTTTATTCCCATTGTTTTTCATCAATTGATCTCAGTACAGTAGACTCACCTACCGCTAGGAAATGAGCCTACATGATTGTCTTCCAATCCACTTTTGGCCACCAAACACAAAGTGAGCAATCAGATGGCATCATTACTTGACACCTACTGCCCATCACAAAAAAAGTGCTTATGGCACTAACTTCACTTTGAGTGTATTAAAATAAAAGCCCTCGGTACTCCTAATGGAATGCTTATACAGTATCTGAAGATCATATATTAGGGTCAATTAGGATGACGAGAACAAGCTGTCACGAGATTCACCCTAAAGTCCCTATTCTGCTTGCACTCCACCACACTACTTGGTTTGTAGGTTGTAGGTTTGTAGGTTTTGTATGTTGAGTAAATGTGGTTCTCTTAGTAAAGAAGAACTTACCCTTAATAAGTTTCCAGCTGTGTGTTCTTGTTGAACACACTTAATTCCGGACATCTTGAGCTCAATGCAAGCAGAGATACAGCCAAAAGTAGAATCAGTTGTAGAGTATGCATGCAGAAGACAGAATGTAAACAATAACAGCGTGGGTTTAGCGCACCGCCTACCACCACGTGTGCAAGCAAACTGATGCACTGCCGTGAAATTTGAAGCTACGCTACAAGTTTAAATTTTTCACTTGGAGTTCATCAGGTGTATGTTGGCGCTGACATCAGAGGTTTGACCCCCACAAGGGGAAAGCAAAGGTACTGTCACAAACGTGCGCATGGGAGGCAGCTAGAAGGGCCAAAAGAAGGTAATTCCATACCAAGCCATGGGGTGTCAGGGTGCAGTAAACCTTCCTCTTTTATCTCTGCAGACCAGACACGGGAAATTCTGCCTGACTCCTACGATGTCACTTCTGGTTCCGAACCCAAGGATGTCACTTCTGGTTCCGGCCTCAATTATGTCACTTCTGGCGAACCGCCTTAAGAGCAAGACGATCTCCACTTTGTATTCAGTTCAGTTTTGGATTCAATTCTGTACTCATCTGTGCAACCTATTCTGCCTTTTGCAGCCAATATTCAAGTATACAGGTGGCTGCCCCAAGCCTTTTTTCATGTGTCAAGGCTATTTATTTTTACAGTATATACAACTGATGAGACCCAATTAGGGCAAAACATTTGTCAAGTACTTTTTGTAGTACTTGACAGGAACTCTAAAACATGCCTACGATCTATTTCTCGCATGGTGGGTGTTTGCCGTCTGGCTGACTAACCACAGGCGAACCAGCCTCTGAGGAGCAGCCTTGAACAGGCGCTGATGTTCAAGGTTCAATCCCAGCAACAGGAAGCAAAGCTGCATACACCTGACGAGCTCCAATTAGGGCAAAATATGTGTTGTGAGCTCTCTCTGTATTATTTGACAGGTACTCTATAACATGTATATATACTGTAAATAGTGGACAACAGGGGGCACTCCAGCTCCCCTAATACTACCAGGCTCAGACATAGGTTTATAAGCCAAAGAGTCTTTTATTGTGGGAAACTCTTCCCTAAGCATTTCCCACCACAGCCACACGTACAAATATGCTCAAGCATAATCCATCACATCTTTTCTTCCTTCAAAGCATTGTCCACCTTCATCCTGATTGTGGTTCTTGGAATGAAGGCAGCTGCTTCTTTTATGCTGCACCTAGGAGTACTTCTGGTGGCCCATTAGTGCGGTTCTTAAGCACTTCTGGGTGAGGCAGAAGCCCAATAAAGTTGGGTAATCATCAATCCCTGCAGCTCCCCCTGGCAGCACCCAGGGAACCCAACAGGGCTGTGCCGAGCTCCAACTCCTATGAAGTCCTTTGGGAGTCCATGGTGCTGCCTCAACTGAGGGGGGCTGCCATCTAGCATTCCAAGGGAGATAATGCCATGTGTATACAGAAAGCAAATTCAGATCAGGTGGAACCTCCATATAATAAGTAAGGCTCCCTGCAGGAAAACCCAAGCCCCTCAACAGCTATTCATGTTGGAACTACAACTTCCATGCAGACCAGCAGGTGATCAAATGAAAGCTACACTAGAATACCTGGGAATTACATGTGCCACTTCCACTGCCCATCCATAATATTAGCCAGGTATGTAAACACCTTCCATTACATATTGGATGCCATCATATCCATGGTCCATGCCCTGCTGTAAAATACGCATACATACACATTTTTACTGTAAATATGTATATTGTGTATAATATATATGTACATACTGTGGAAGATCAGCCTCAACACAGACAGACACAGGACATACAGAAGTCCAAAAGCACACGTTTATTTTCTTTTTACAGTCCTTTGCACAACACAACCCACCAGCACTATTGCTCACGGTCCTTTTCTTTTCTCTCACTCATCTCTCTTTCTTGTTGCCTTCACTCCTCTCCCTTAAGCTCTGTCCTCTGCCTCCCGACTCCGGCTCTTCGGATGGAGTGAGGCGGCCCCTTTTATGTTCCACCCGGATGTGCTCCAGGTGCACCCTGACAATTTTCCTGCAGCACTTCCTGATGTGGCGGAAGTGCTGCAAGGGCACCCAGAAGCACTCCAGGTGTGCCCAGATTCTCTTCCAGTTGCACTTCCTGGTGTGGCAGAAGTGCTGCAGTCCATGGCTCCTGGAACCGTCCAGGTGCCCCCTGGCACGGTCACCGGCCTCCACAAAGTTAAGCTTCCCAGCTCCAAGCCTGTGACCCTGATGTAATAAATGGGGACTGCCCTCTTGCTTCCTGGGGAGATATTACCTCTCTCCCAGTCATTCCATTCTCCAGGTATTCTAGCCGGGCAAGGGTCCCAGTCGTCCCTCACAATACATAACATTTCATTCTTAAACCCACCTAATCAAGGCTGTGTGTGGAGAACAGGAATCTGTCCCAGCAGCACTGGCCAAAATACAGAAAATAGCACTGTACGGGGCAACAAGTTATGGTAGGGCCAAACTATTTACACACTCACACTTACACTCATTACAGTTAACCAGACCGGCAATCCTTTGGGAATATGGGAAGAAAACTGATGTACTCTTATTAAAGCATATGCAGTAACTGAAAGATGTTCATATTTCACATGGATAATACCCAGATATGGATTTTGAACACAAGATGCTGAATCTGTGGGATGGCAATAGTACTACCCACTGTGATGCAGATGGTTGGCTTGTGGTTCTAGTGTAAAGATGTTGGGCATGTTTTCCAGGCAGAGGTCTGGCATCATTTTCACATCTAGTCCAAATGTTACTTCTCTTTCATCCTGTGGCATATATAAGCATCAATGAACCCAGAAGTCATTGTTCATTGAGGAACCAGCAGCTGGTCTGGTGACATTGTTCCTGTAGGAGAGGCTTTGAGAGATCAACTGGATGATTGATTAACTGTGTTCCTTAACTTTGTTTTCCCTTTAACATCCAATAGGCTTGCCTATTAAACAGGGTTTTACAAGAGTGGCACTCTAAACTTTCAAAGTGTATCTGATTCTTAATGTATAATATATACAGTATCTACAGTGAGCACATTATTATGTGTCATGTATCTTGCATCAGGTAGAATACCTGTGCATCTACTTCAAGAGAGGCCCATCAAATCAAAAAGCTGATTAAGAAGGCAGGTTCGATTTTGGACATATCCTCTAACTGCAGGATTATAAACAATGTATTTCTGACACACTAACATTGATGTCTTTTAGCCAAAGAATTATTCAGCAGAATTGTGTCAAATAATTCTATTGGGATTCCTTCATATGTATGGCAATACACCTTTATAATACTTCAGTTTGACTGTGACAGCTATTTATAGCTTAAGCCAAGTCATAGGTTTTCTTTCTTTTCAGAAATTCTGGTGACTTTTTGAGGGGATTGCTGTAGATATTTTTAAATTTAATTTGTTTATTCAGATTCAGTAAAAAAATCTGTAAAAAGCTAAATTCTCCCCTAGGCTCTAAACAACCTGTTTCATGTAACTACTAAGGTGGTCCGTTAGATCAAGGTTTTGGAATAGAGGAAACACTGCTACGAATGTGGAACCACTATTGAGATGCTGTCTGCATTGTGACATGGCTCATTATCCCGCTAAATGTATCACTAGCAAGAGGGTAGACTCTGACCATAAACAGATGCAAATAGTCAACAACAATGCAGAGGTATGCTGCAGCATTCAGATGGTTTCCAGTTGGCATTCAAACCCTAAGGAGTACCAAGAAAACCTCATCTTCACAGTAGAACTTGAGACTTTTCGACTACTGTTAAGCTGTGCTTGAAGCTGCTTTTCAAGGTGCTGTGCTGTGAGGCTCATACCAAACAAGTTAGTGACACTCAAAAACTTGTCTTCTGAATGGGTTGTGACTTTGGTCTACCAAATCTCCTCTTATCAGAGTTTCTTTCAGTTTCCAATTGCCAATTGGAATGATCCAATTTCCTCCTCTGGAAGGAAAAAAATGTAATCTATTTTAGGTCATTCCTTGCATTTCAACTGATTACATCTGAAGAAAAACTGAAAAAAATGAGGTGTTCTAAAAATATTGACTGGTAGTATTTATCTGTATATATAATATATATAGTAATAAAGAGACAAAAGGAGATAATAAACAAATTTTTGAGCCACCCTAAAGGCTAACCCCGCATATTCAAATAAACACAAGGTATAGTGTGTTGAAAAAAGAAAAGAAACATTGTCTCCAAGATAGACTGATTAAGATGGTGTTGCTTCTGGTGATAAAGGTTCTTGGCAGGAAGAGGTGGGTCCAGATGTACGGAAATCAGAAATGATGTCAGAGGTGTTATGGTTGTCAATCTTCTGGGGCCTCATGTATAAACGGTGCGTACGCACAGAAATGTTGCGTAAGAACTTTTCCACGTTCAAATCACGATGTATAAAACCTACACTTGGCGTAAAGCCACGCACTTTTCCAAGGTACCTCATACCTTGTTGTACGCAAGTTCTCCGCTCGGTTTTGCAGACTGGCGGCACCCAGCGTCAAAGCAATGCTACTGTTCCTGTGTGGTTACACCTTATTTTCCTGACACTGAAACTAACCACATATTGTTTATTAGTGTAATGCATCTGATTGTAATTAACTTGTAACAATATAATGGTCCAGGGAATAGCCATAGTTTTCCAAATACCATAACTGCTTTAGCGTTGTTACTCTCACTGCACCTTCTTCTTCTTCTTCTTCTTTCAGCTACTCCCATTAAGGGTTGCCGCAGCAGAACATCTTTTTCCATATTACTCTCACTGCACCACTCAGAGTATTTATATCACTGTATCTGACTGTGAATCACAGCAGCAGCTGATCAGAAAGAGAATTATTGGTATACAGTTTCAAGCACACGCTGTATCAGGCATGGCAAAACATTTCAAAGCCTTTCCTGTACGGACCTCGTGGTTCAGAAACATTTTCATCCCAATAACTTTAAATGCACTCAATCAGTTGCTCTTTATAGAACTGTTTGTACTTATAAGTACAATCACCCCACTGTAAACTTGCACTACAGTTATAATATTGCACAATCTGAGCCACTTTATAAAGCGCGTATTTACATATGATGACGGTATCATTTTTAAGATGAAATGTAGCAAAATATGTTGATTATATTATACAGATAAAACTTTAACTTCATTTAAATAATCTGTATTCTTCACTGGGACTGACGAAGGATAGAATAATTAAACATGTACTACGAAGATATTTCAATGTTCCTTAAACGTTTTGAAGAATCAGCGCTCTAAGCTTACAGATGGCTTAACGTCTGTTACAGAGCTGATTGTGTGGCGATCGGTTACTTGGAGAAAGAAAAGCAAGGACTGCAGGGGCGGTTTCGCCAATATATATTGAATATAAAACAGAAAGAGAAAATAACAACACAGCTAAAAACGCAGCAACAAATTTCGGCAAAAGTTAAATGCTTGTGTCATGAGCACGAGGTGGGTATGCAGTGTCCGCAATGGACGTGGCCATCCGCCGTGCATAACATACCATATTGACATTGGCGGGAGAAGGAGCCACCGATTCGTCCTCTGCCCAGGGCCACCACAAGCCTAGAGCTGCCCCTGAGTACTGCTGCAATAAATAATTTCATCGAAGGTCGCACACAATCACTGCGCCGTGAAACCCATTTTTAATAATGGGCTTTAACTCCTATCATCATGAAAATGATATCACGTATATATCTCAGTATTTTAGTTATTCAGAGAGCTGTAATATCACGAATGTAATGGATTCTGTGTCTAGTCGGAGGAAGAGAGCTAGTTTAAGAAGCACATAGTGATTCACACACATAGAGCACATAGAAGATCACATACAAAACAAAGCATTTAACGTGCTACTTTAATTACGATGTGATTTGAGAAACCGGTTAATTAAACAATTTTAAGATGATGTTTATGATGTTCTACTTTAATGACAAAATAAACCACATGATTAAAGTGGAAATTTCGAGATTGAAGTTGACGTTTCGTGCTTTTTCCTCACTGTGTGCCTTTTTTTCTCTGTACCCTAATAATTTCATATGACACTCGGGATAGTGGGCTACAACTCGCCTTTTCACGGCGACTTTGATATGTGACTTCTTTTTTATTTCCGGCATTGTGCGACTTGGTGAACGTGAGCTTTCAAGTTTCTCCAACACGCTATGTCACTTAATCAACTTCCTTTTGTTGATTATACCACGGTTTAATTAAACAAATATTATGTTTTTCCTTTGCCTCCACTTGGTATTCACTGAAATCCTTATATTTTCTCCCGTGCTTTGTCTTTTCACAGAAGGCTGAGCTTAAGGGCGATTTATATTGATTTGTATATTCAAAGAGGCGTAATTCTGGGAGTAGTTGGGGCGTTACATAAATTGCGTGCACAAGCGTTACTTTTCACGCTAACTGGGATTTATGTAGCGGAAGAACGTGGAAGTTGGAGTATGTACAGATTACTGTATCTGGATTTTTCTGTGCGTAAGCACATTTCGGCTTTTGTGCTTACGCCATGTTATAGTGCGAATTCTACGCAAGACGTTATACATGAGGCCCCAGGTGTGCAGCGAGAGGAAGAGAGAAGACATTAGTCGACATCGCCCTCTGGTTTTCTGGGGGAAGATTACAATTATTGTATACATGCACACACACCCACACACACATATTTATATATATACAGTATATATATATACTGTACATGAATGAATATATATATTTGCATACCCAGATATCTCACACAGACATGTAATCGAAAAATAATAATACATAACACATAGCCTATCAAGAAAATCTCAAAGTCAGTTTTCCCAAATATCACTAAAACACCCTTAAACACCTATATAACCCTATCTTTTCCATGATAACAGTTCCTTTATCAATTACCTAATTAAGAAAGTGTTAATGAGGTGACCAATAGAATTGTTTCTGCATATTAGCCTATGTTTGCGATACAAGATTGAATATGGAGATTCACCACTTTAGGTTCAGAAGGAAGATTCGCCTCCTTTGCTGACTAGCACAATGAACTCATCTCACAGCAAAATTTTGTTATGAAATTTATAATGCAAATATTTTCCAAAATGTAGGTACTAAATTTGTGGTATAAAAACCAACTGCTGATATAACACAAAGTTATAAACATTGAGGGGTTATTTATTTATATATATATATATACTCTCTCTCTCTCTCTCTCTCTCTCTCTCTCTATATATATATATATATATATATATATATACAGTATACACACACACATACATATAGAGCTTATTCTATTTTTTATTATATATATATACATATATATTAAAGCTTAAAACCTTTTCTCACACAGTCACACAATTGCTGATTCTGTTTTGTTAGTGTAAGTAAGATTATTTAACATGTTCTGTTATGAACTGTAACTGTCATATGCGTGTGCATTGTTTCCTTAAATCCAGACTATTTTAAGTACAATCGAGACCTTGTTTCATCTCACATTTAATTTTTAAATGAGTGTATTGTTTTTGAATAGTCATTATATTTTATATCAGTATACTGTCTCTAATTCACTATGACCTTCCACAAGATTTAATCACATTAAATGAGTATGTAATGAAAACCCTCTGCTTTGAGAGAAGACATGACCTAAAAACTCTACCATCTATTTTCAAAATATATTATTAGTTTGATTTTTGTAAATCATTGCAGGTGTCAGATGGAAAAAGGAATGCAGTCACTTTGGAAAAGCAGCCACAAATGTCTGGCAGAGAGTCAAGTGAATGTACAATAAGTGCAAATGCCATCAAATGGCTTGTCGAGCAAATCATAAGCATTTCTCTTGAGTTATATACTATACATTATATGTCCTTACTTTAAACGTTACATTTACTGAGACTGAAGCATCCAGAAGCGCGCCCCTGAAAAAATTTTCATATACACCATAAAGTTATTATCTGATACCAAAGGTTTAATAATGTTAAAATAAATCCTCATTGCATATTTCTATATTTTCCAATAACAGCGTAAGTAAAATATATTTTTGGCAATAAAGAAGGTATGCTTTTGCATGTAGATACTATCAATTATTTTAAGAAGACTAAGAAATAACCTCCACTATTTTTTTAATTAAATGTATATATTTTTCTCATTCTAATTTCACAATTTCTCTAAAGGCTTAAGTTTTACATAGTTCACTTTAGTCTTGTAGTTGAAGATATGAATGTTAAGCTGTTTGGCAAAGCTAAATTGCTTCTGCTAGAGGAAGCGTGTTTTTTAATGTTCTTGTGTCCTGTGTCAAGGACACTGGAGCTGTGCAACAGCAGTGCTAACCATTGTGCCACCATGCCATCCATCTGCAGATAATGGACAATATAATCTACCTAATTGCTTTCCAAACCCATAAAATCCTGGGTGTCTGTATAAATAAGTTATACACTCGTCAAAGGAAGAGATTGCATGAAAATTCAGCTTAGAATTTTCTTCACCAAACTAGTCGTGTAATGAAATTGCCATACAAATAGCGTTCCCAACTGGTTCTTTAAGCCTTTTGTTGGATTTGGCATTGTTAAATTGCCTCAGTGACCTTTCCTGGGCACCTTTCAGTCAAGGTGTTTTACGCTCATTGCAGTCAGTAAAAGCTTCCACTCCCCACTTTCTGAAGGGGTCAGAGGTTAGTCAGGAAAATGGGTGCAGTGTCCGTGCGTTAATCAATGAAAATTATCATCTACCATTTGTGAGTGTACAACCCATGACATTCAGTGATTCTGTTTGTGGTGGCGATGTGACTCTGTGCCTGTATCAACTCAAGTGTGTAAAACCTGTCCATGATTATTGTCTATGGTTGTTATGTGCTATGTACATTTACAAGCATCTAATCTAATCTAACGTAAATGTAGCCCTAAATCTTCTGTTTTAAACTATTTTGCCATGAAGTTTTATCTCCAATGCAATTAGAAATTAAATTTGATTCATTAATACATATTTTGTAATTAGTTTTAATTTATGTATGTTCTTTGTTATGTCGATGAATACCTCGCTTGATCCATAACATCTACTTTGGATGTTTTCTATCGTGAATCAAATTTTAATACTGTTCTGTAACACTGTTTTCTTTTTAATTCACTGAAACATTAGTGCTTTAGTCTAACTGTAAAAGTGTCCGAAGCATGATTTTTTGTTTTGTGAAACTGAACAAACAACATTTTATTTATTTGCTTATTTATTTTTGTGATGACACCATCTTCAAAGATTTACTATAAAAATTATTAATTGCCCATAGATGGCCACATTTCCCACTTAGATAGATAGACAGATAGAACTTTTCCATCTATCAATCTATGTGCACAGATGAAATATTCTCTATCATCAAACCCTCTCTGATACCCCCCGGTTATGAAAAAAGTGTAAGAATTGTAGGATTGATGGCAAATGAATTGTATGAGTGAATGTAGTGGATTTTAGCTTCATTTACACACTCATTTTTGCTGTTATACTATTGAATATTTATTATTTTGCTGAGTTATACTATTGAACATTTACTAAAACATTCTTGGCCAACAGTAATCTAGTTGCATCTAAACCCCTTCTTCAGACTTGCACTGTTTGCATAATGCCATGGCATTCTGACATTACAAATCAAAAATTGCCAGCATTGTCCCAGTCAATTAGGAAAAATAAGTTATTCAACAATTCCAACCAATATATACCTAGCATGACTGCATCAGGGCACATCTTTCCATAGTGTGGTTGATTCCAGTTTCTTCAAACCACTGTTTAATAGAAACCTTTTATACCCTGTGCCACAGCAGACTCTCATTGGTGATATCAAATTTGTAGCCAGTGGCAGTGGGGTTATGAACACATCCACTTATAAATAATCCTTTTTGAATGCTGAAGTACACCGTCCATCTCCACACCCCTGCATTGTACATCTTGGGACTCTTCTAAATACAAGCTGTATGGCAAGACTTTTCATTGAGCATGGTGCTTTAATATGTTTGATTGCATTTTCAGTTCACAAGAATGTTGGAAATAAACTTTTAGCTGTATAATAAAATACCTACTACATCGTTCCTGCTGCAGTATCTCCTTTATCATTTACAGTTATTTATAGTATAGTCATTACTTGATATTAACTCCTAAGATTACATACAGTATTTATTTTCTTTACTGCCACATAAGGGATAATAAGAGTAGCAATAGCAGAATCAGGATTTTTTGTTTTTAATTTTCTACATTTCTGAATGTCACTTTACTGTTGTTGCCGACTCTGGCACAGGACAGAACAAAAGAAATGTCCACAGTCAAAGTGACAAATATATTTGGTTGATTGGATTACTATATGATGTAGTCCTGTGTCAGAAATGTTAATAGGAATACCTGTGTGGTTTTAATTTGCTCAGTTCATGGAGGGTTACACATAGGTGAAGGTTCTTATTGCAGAAAATATTATTGCCACTGTGATAATAATGCAACACAGACATCATAAAGAGTTGGGGCAGCCACCCGTATATTGTTTTTCCCGGCTGTTTTTTAATCATGATGTACATAGAACAGAGTCCACAACAGAACTGATTACAGTAGACAAACAAGGAGTCTTTTAAGGTCCATAGAGGAAGTGACATCATCAAAAGGGCCGGAACCAGAAGTGATGTCATCAAGACCAGAAGTGACATCAGCACAGGGGGCAGTGCTGGAAGTGACATCATCAAAGGAGCCGGCTCCGGAAGTGATGTCTTTTGCGGTGCCGGAACCTTGCAGGATTTCCTGGGAAAGATCTGTAGGGAACTGAGAAAGACAGTCAGCGCACTCCGCCACCCCCTGGTCGGGTGTTTTATTATCATTATTCAGACCTTTTAGCTGCCTCCTACTCGCATGTGTGTGACATCAAATTCACATGCTTTTGCACACACAGTACATATGAGTTTCTGAACTGAAAATTCTACAAGAACACCCTACGACTCAGAACTACAATTCAGAAATTCATGTAAAATATTTCGCAAAAAACAGCTACACAAATTATCTGAGTTTTTGACATAATGCTGATCTTTCACCTTAGTCAATTATATAAAAAACTAGGGGGCTCTGCCCCCAGCTCACTTTGCTCACCCATCCCCGAGTTTGGTTAACCGGATAAACAATTTAAAGAAATTGTTATTTTCATGGGAATTGTTACATATATATTATTTTCACTTTTACTTTAAAACTTTAGTTAAAACAATATTTAGAATTAACTTTACTTCAAGATCTCATTGAGTTTTGATTCTGTGTTAGGATTTACATTGTGACAACGCAACGTATAACTGCATGTGAGTGAATATCGTTTCTTTCTCTCTAATAAATAAACTGACTTTTTCGAATGTTTGTCCCTGTGATTTATTAATTGTCATAGCAAAAGCTATTCTCATGGTAAACTATAAATGTTTTAATACAAATGGCATATCAAGATCTCCATTTGTGTCTAATGTTATTCACGGGATATGTACTTTCTTGTTGTCTGTTAAAATTTTACATGTTAGAATTGTTCGACCAATTTTTAATACAACTAATTAAACTAATTTAATTGTTCAATTGCATAGTCCATCACTCTTACATAAATTACCCAATAACATTACGATACATCTTTCTTTTAAACTAATTTGGCCAGTGGAAGACCGGACAGTTTTAATGCTTGTAGATATTCTATGGGATATTGTAATTTTTTTTTTTTAATTTTGGGATATTGTAAATTGATGTTTTCATCTCCCGCACAATCACCACCAACTGCTTTAGCATAGTCTATTGATATGCATATAATCAATTTGTCGTGTAACCGATTGACAATTTTCACGTTAATTCATTTGACATCATTGTTTCTCGCTGCCATATTTAGATGAATGGGTAATTCTAAACTGGATCTTCGTAAGTGTGTGTGTGTGTGTTCATAAGTAAGCCCTTTATTGGATTGGTGTCTGTCCAGGTTAAGTGCCGGAATGCACCTGATGACCGTGGTCTTGTTTGAAAATAGTTGTAAGTATGGCGTGCCTTGAATCTCATGGTAAAAGTGTCCGTCTCGCAGATCTTCCTCCCAAAACATCTCTTCAAAAAGTCACATCTCATCCCAAGATTTTTTTATTATAATAGAGAGATATAATTTAGTCAGTCAGAAATGCCATTTGTATGGTTAAATTGCATTTTGTGCAAAGTAATACATATTTAATATTTTAATATGTATACTTTGGTCTTTATTTCAACTGAAAAAAATGCAGTTTATCTTTAATTTTCAGACCAAGTAACAAATCAACAACAACCTCACTTTTCTCTGAATCGTCTGACCAGAAGCTCCGGTGAACCCACTAATGTTACAACTTGGAGCTACTAAAAGTCAGATAGCATGTGAACACAACATCTTAATCAAGGGCTCATTTTGGTATCTTATTGAATACATTTATTAATGTGAAGTCTTGCTATCTAGGCTGACTACAGACTGGAGATTCTGAATGTGCTCCCAGTCTGAGTTTGCTTTCATTTGCAACATTTAGTTCATTGAGTTTATTGTGAGCAGTTCTCTTCACAGACCTATTTGATGTCCTGTTCTGCACTCTGTCCGCATGGCTTTAAAACTGAGCATTTCAGATTTAATCAACAAACATGGTGGCATACAGTGAGCCGCATATTCAGTTTCTGTCATAACTCAGCCTATTCAATATAATATGCCTACAGTTTAATAATTGTACTAAATATTAATCAGTATGGTAGAATAATTGCACCCACGTGGAACAAATATTATTACAACATTAACACGCAGCTGTGACATCTTTAATAACTCAAGCTAATTATAAAATCATCAAGAACACAAATATGAAAACAAAATGTACTGATGAATATCAATGGAGTCAAACTACAAGAAAGACACATATTACATTTCAAACCTGCAGCCTTCTCTAGGATACCTGCAATAGTATGATTAGGACTGGGCTTAGACTCCGCCACTAGTTTTTTTTACCTACAGTCCTCCCCTGGCCCTTCTCCTCTCTATCTGTCATCTAGCAATGTTAATCAAATTGAAATAATATGGTTGGAAATAAAAAAAGTACTTGATTGAACTTCTTGGCTCCATAATTGCACTACTGGTCAGTGTCCTGTACACCATACAGAGTTTACGGTTTTCTTACTACAGTGGTTGACACCACAACACATGCTACATTTTTGATGCAGCCCCAGCTTTCACGCAACAAAATAAATACTGGACAAAATCAACACTAAAAATACAAATACAAACATTATTATGACATTGCCAAATGTATTATTGAATACAAAGATAATTAGGAATATTTTCACTTGTATAAGCTATTTTGTAAAAATACAGTTTTCAAACCAGGTATATGCTGGATATTTTAAACTTTTCAGCTGATGGATGTGAGGTGATAGGCCTTAATCTACATTTGGTCAAGCTGCAGTAGCACAGCATATTCTAGGAAAACTGGAAGGCAAAGTAGGATTCAGAGACCTTTGCATGATTAGACTGTGCAGCTTTTGTTTCCTATGGAAAAATTACCTTAAGCTGATGATAATGACTCTGCAACATTTTTTATACATACTTTGAAAGTGTTTTTCCAATGTAGGCTACAGTAGTTCACTGAGGATCACATTACAACTGAGAGCAACAGTGGTGCTGAAAGATATCCAGTATCATCATACTGTGCATTGGATAAGGAATGACTGCTGATAATCTAACACACACCACACACACACATAAGAAAAAAGGATAGTTGCAGTTAGATAACAAATGCAATCACTGCAGGACTGGAATTGCATACTAAGGAGTGAAAAGAATATTTTGAAAATCTTGTGAGTTCATGCACCCATTCTGATGGATATTAGTAATACAGGTTACAGATATAAGAACATATGACATTTCTAAAACAAGAGGAAGCTTTTCAATTCATGAAGCTCCTTTATCTAGCTAACATCTAAGCTATTTTAATATCTCATCTACATTAGCTGTAAATCTTCTGTGTCTAGTCCACGATTAGATAGTTTGTTCTACAATCCTATCTACCTGTGAGTGAAGAAGGCCTTCTTGGATTTCATCTTGAATGCCCCGGCCCATATTTCCAGCTGTAAGGATGTGATTTGTTATTTAACCGAAAAAACTTTTGTGGATCCATGATTCCTGGATTAGGTCCATGTGTATCCTTCACTGTTTAAAACCAATATCTGTCAGAGTAAGACATGCCATTTAGCCATGGGATGCAGTTGTTTGCTCTTGTTCAGAGTTCAGGTAGGACTGTTATTTCTTTTTTTTTGTAGATTGATTAATGTAAGTGCCCTCAGAACTCAGTAGCACATTTTAGTGCATGTGCAGAATATCCCTTGACTTATTCAATGATTTTTATAATGTAACATAACACTTTGTCTTTTTAATTTCTTCTGTACATTATCTAAACAATGTATAAATCCCTAAATCCTTTACAGCGTATTCACTACACAGCAGTGTCATATTTATACTTAATGTGCCTTTTTTCTGACTGTAGCTCTTTTTGTTCTTGTTTATATTAGACGTCAACATCCAAATGTTCACCAAGTTTTGAAGATTGGGCAGGACTTATTGAATTATTATGAACTTACTATTTGCTCTACCTCTAGTTTTGTAAATGTTTACTAACGATGGCAAAATCAGTTTCATTAAAAAAATGTACAAAGAATAACTGTAAGAAATCCTAAATGCTTGTGGACCATTCACTTCTTATCTGTACTTTTTTCTCCAGGATGATTACATGGCTTGAATTTCTGTTTTGTAATTTAAGATAGGCTAAAGTGTCTGTCTTCAGAATTAATCTCTGGTGCATAAATACATCAAAGGATTTTTAAGTGTCTAGATACATTTTATCTAATTTTTTGCTTGTGTCTACTACTCCAGGTGCCTTTTCAAAAAGTCCAAGATTTGTTTGGAAAAATTTTCCCCTCATGAAGCCATGTTGCGCTAAATTATTATATATTATTTTCATACAACTAGTCTTCTAATTTATTTTTGATTACAGTTTTGATTATGACGGACTAAGATACTGGAATCCATATGGGTGTCTGCAAGATGACTTGAAAAGAGCAGTACAGTAATCCCTCCTTGATCACAGGGGTTGCCCCCCGTGATAGGTGAAAATCCTCGAAGTAGAAACCATGTTTGTATGGTTATTTTTATATATTTGAAGCCCTTAAAAACTCTCCCACACTGTTTATAAATATTCCCCACACAGTTATACAGCATAAACCCTTTGTATTCTCTTAGATATTAGGTAAGATTTGTTGAAATTCTGTATGTAAACACACTGTTTATATACAGTAAAACCTAAATATTATTTTAAACATATCGAGTGTCTCCGATATCACATATGTTACAGCCATTACAATAGACAGGCCACCAGCAATAAATACGTACAATGCAAGAAAAATTGTATACAGTAAATGTGTGTACAGTGACACTAAACGTATGTACATGTACTAAGTACTGTAAGTAGAAAATTAATTATGGTTACTCACCAACAATGACACGATGACTTGTCCGATAACGATGAGTTTAGTTTTACTGCACAACAAAGGAGAGCGTTACAGCTCTCCTAAAGGAGCCTCTAAAGGCGACTGTAAAGCACCGCCGTTGTTCTTTTTCCGGCAGTCTTCAATCCAAATCCCTAAAGCAGATTCTATCCAGACTATTGCCTTATTACATCCACTTACAACTTGTTTTGCACCCTGGTTAAAAGGACACTGCGGCCGTAGATCTTATATTCCTTTCCTATTTTTTAAATAAAAAGAATCGTAGCCTCATTGATGTTGTAATGGCGTCCTACAGCGGTGTAGCTTTTCCCTTCCTTCAACATATCCAAAAGTTTTACCTTTTCGGCAATCGTTAACATCTTCCATTGGCACTTGGGTACAGCCCCTGAAGCAGTAGCAGGAGCAGATCTTTGTGGAGCCATAATGAAGGGCTTGACTATGCACAAAGATAAACACAAAAGAGCACAGAAGTTAAGTCTTTACACAGCGAAATACATTGATGCTGAATGAGCGAGACAAGACATCCTGGTTAACGCTACGGAATCGAATTCGGCATTCCGTCTCTGAGCCAGTCAGCACACAGGAACTTAACTGCGTCCTCTGATTGGTTAGCTTCTCAGCCATCCGCCAATAGTGTCCCTTGTATGAAATCAACAGGGCAAACCAACTGAGGAAGCATGTACAGGAAGTAAAAAGACACACTGTCCGCAGAAACCCACGAACCAGCGAAAAATCAGCATTATATATTTAGATATGCATATAAAATCCGCAATAGAGTGAAGCTGCGAAAGTCGAAGCGCTATATAGCGAGGGATTACTGCATACATTTTTGTCTTTAGTTTTCATTTTTGGGACTGACAGCTTCACTGTAAATATTATTTAAATTATTTTTGTAGGGTTTTTTTTGTATATCTGTAAATAAAACCCACTTTTGTTTTGGAAAAATACAACATTTTTGTGTTTCCATGTCTGACTTCTCTCAAGAAGCCCACCATGTAGTCTGACGCCAACCTTGCCACTACACGGGGTGACACAGAGCTCAACAGGAGAATGGACTTTGGATCTGAGAAGGCAGAGAATGTGTCTTATTGCTGAAGATACCCACCTCATGGTTATGAAATTGCAGCATCCCTCTAGCAAAGTCGAGAACTGCTTCTTGAGTGGCTAGGAAGGCCATCCCAAATATACACTACTCCTTAATGGGTTAACGCCGCGGAATCGAATTCGGCATTCCGTCGCTGAGCCAGTCAGCACACAGGAACTTAACTGCGTCCTCTGATTGGTTAGCTTCTCAGCCATCCGCCAATAGTGTCCCTTGTATGAAATCAACAGGGCAAACCAACTGAGGAAGCATGTACAGGAAGTAAAATGACCCATTGTCTGCAGAACCCACGAAGCAGCGAAAAATCTGCGTTATATATTTAGATATGCTTACATATTAAATCCGCGATAGAATGAAGTCGCGAAAGTCGAAGTGTGATATAGCGAAGGATTACTATATTCCATTAACAGCTCATTTTCAATACCATTAGAACAAACTGACATCAACATGTATTAGTATCTTTGAATTCACACTTTTGTTATCTTTTTAAGGCCATACCCTCATCAATTCTGAGGGCAAATGCTCAATTAAATCACTACTAACTAATAATGTGGTCACACAGCAATACTAATAAAAATGCTCTGCTACTGCATAATGAAAACTTTCCCATATAAAACAGCTGCTGTCAGTTCAAGTAATGACATATAATTCTCAGCAATATCTAATAGGACAACACCACATGCAACAAAAAAAACTCACTTGAATGAGGTGCTAGTCCATCCATATAGTGCCAGTTCAGAATCCCCAAATCACCTAACCCACATGTCTTTGGGACAAAATCTGGAGTAAATAGTGATCATACTGTATCCACACAGAAATAAGAATAAATGAAAAACTCAGGAACTCAGGATATTTTGGCCTGTCAGTTAACAGCATCAACCACTGCACCACCCACAGCTCCAAGAATTGTGTACCACAATGAATGTGTGTGGTCATTAATTTAAAATCATTTTTCTTTATCTCAAGATTTTTACTTTTTGGTAAGTTTTAATTATAACATTGTGATGTTCTGATTGTCCACCTTCAGGACATTGCAAGGCTACAAGATAGTGGTGGTGGGTTCCAATAAAAGCTGGAGCTAGAACTCAGTGAAGGGGACCATCTTTAAATAGCGGAGGTCTAGCAAAAGCTTGTTAGGGTTTGAAATGAAGAAAGAAAAAAATGCATGGGAGGGAAAGGCAGCATGGAAGTAGTAAAGCAAGAAACAGGGGGATAAAGATAGACAGTCCAATAGCAGGCAGATTTACCTGCAGATTATTATTCTGGAGGTATTTTCCATGATTTTAGTCCAAAGCACAAAACTTTCTATAAAATAAATGAAATAAATTATAGCATGTAAATTTGGAAGTTGTTCTTCTGTTAATTTGTCACAGTATAGAAACATTTCCCCATTACAGTACAGTATCTCTTGGCAGTTAGATTTAACACTTCCAGCCAGAAGCAACTAGTAATTCAGATCATGCATGTCTTAACTAGAATGCTACAGTATATAATCTTTAAAAATACTTATTAAAATGATAATGCATTGTTTTTGATCATCTGAGGATAGGTTAAAAATGGTGTAAAGGCATTTATCCTTCTTGCATGACAGAGACTGAAATGATGCCAGACATTATTTTGGAAATGTCACGATTATAGGATTATTGAGAGACTGACTGCTTACAGATTTGGGTCCAAACATGTACAATATGGCAACAATAGATCAAATGAAGTCCAAATTCATGAAGGAAAAAAAATGTCAAAATACCAAACGTTTCGGGTCTAATCCTTGAACCCCCATGAGTAGATAATCCACAAACACACAGGCCAGCCTGCTGTGTGTTTATGGATTAACCACCGATGAGTGTTTGTGGATTAACTATTCATTAGGGGTCATGGATTAGACCTGAAATGTTTAGCAGTTGGTCTTTATTTTATCATACAGTATATTTTGTTCCTCATTTTGTTTCACTTTGCAAATTGCACTATTATTTCAGTCACAATGGCTAGCTTGAACGACATCACTCTGTAGTAATGAATCCATCTAATCAAAATGATATATATAGACACAGATGAACCTGGGAACTGACTCCATTTGGTTAAGGTTGCGCAGATGTGAAAGGCAGCAGAGCCTTTTAAGAGTGGCTGCTTGACAGCTCATTCTTACAGATTTCTGTAAACTGTTTTATTGACTTAACCTGTGTTACTTGTGACTCTGGTTCAGGTTGATTCAATTAATTTGTTGCCCAGCTGAGAGGCAACTCTTCTTTGTCTGATCAAGTTCCAATTTAAAGGTCTTGTAGCAATTTCCTGCTTCCTTCTACCACTATCTGTAGTATCACTCCACTGCTAACACTAGAAGAACCTAACTGCATTAGTTAAAAATATACAAAAAGAAAAATGACACTCATTTTTAATTTACTTTATTAAATCATTGTATTACTTTTTTTGGAAGCATTCTGTTTTTAATTGTTATCAACCTGCAGATCCTATTGTTAGGCATCTTTTTTGGTACATAAATGCAATTCGGAAAAAATTTCCATCCCATTATTATAAGCAGGGCTGTTGTACCTTTGATGGCATTTGCTAAACCATTTCACAAAAATGCAAAGGGACATGACTAGTCAGGGTTGAAAGATGTGTTTCCACTCTGCCTAACTTATTCTGCTACATGTAGTATATTTGTGTACGGGAATGGCATTATTTCTACACGGATCTGTGGCACGCATGGCAGTGAGATGTTAATCTGGAAGTAGCAATGCATTAAAAATGCTTCTGCACAGGTCAATATATAACTGTAAGGTAATGAGCTTGGAAGCTTGTCAGACCTCCTTTACCTATGGTATTGTGCGTCTATAAATTATTCTTTGTTTATGCAGTGACAATAAATATAGAACCCTGCATTAACATTTACATTGGAAATTGTCTACTGTCAAAACAGCACCATAATCATACAATCCGCACATTTTCACAAGCATAAAATCATACCATGGCAATTCACTGCATAACTGGCTAGGCGGCAAATATATTTACCATTTCCGTATCTCAAGGAAAAAAAGAGAGACAGAAATTCTGAATATTTCTAATGACATAGTTTCTACTTTCTCTTTTCTTTTTTCACAATAATGCATAAAACCCCAGCATTCACACAGCATTTGGTTAATTTATTCTTTTTAATGCAGGTATTATTAATATTATTATTCTGCTCCTTTCTTTCGCATGGCTTTCTCATTGGCTTTATTTTTCCAAACTAAAATTACTGTGGTGTCACAGATGAGCTGACTCTATTTTCCATTTCTTATAAATAGCCACAAGAAAAGTATTAATTATCCTTGTACAATTTAATGCACCGAGTACTTTAACCTTTCAGGTTTCCGTTAAACGCCAACATAACAAGGCATATCCATGGCAGCAAATGTGATTTATGACAAGAATCTTTAATTTCTGTTTTTAAATAGGTTAGACAGCAATCTGCATACATTTAAATGCACCCACAAACACTTTTTTCCCTTGTCTCGGGGCCCTTGTTTAATATTCAAGGATGATTTTTGTCCACATACATTTTGGTCTGTGTCACCTTAGATTAAATTATTACCGTTTTGCAGCCTTTGCTGAGCAGGCCTGAGGCCCTTATTTACCAGAATCAATGAAACAGTAATGAAAATCCATTTTTCATACTATCAGACCCTGCTGGCTTTTATTTAGTTAGCTGTGTCTAAGCAAGCAATTCATTTTGTGCAAATGCCACCCCAAGAAAAGGAAGCAAGCACTGAAAGAGTTAAGCAGGAATTAAGACCCTGGGAACCCCCAACAGTCAAACTACAGCAACATGAAATTCTTGAAAGGCAACCTGAGCAAAGGTTGATGGCACAGAATGAGAAATGGAACAGTTCTGCTCCAAAAACACAAATCATGTTTATTGAAAATAGCAAGAAAGTATTACCAATAGGTTTAAGTGATATTCTGTATATAAAAATGCATGGCCCTTTGATGGTACAGTTTGTCAGATGTGCCTTCAGACACATACACTAAAAAACCTGTACCACAAACATAACTAATATATATATATATATATATATATATATATATATATATATATATATATAAACTGCTCAAAAAATTAAAGGAACACTTTGAAAACACATCAGATCTCAATGGGAAAAAAATCATGCTGGATATCTCTACTGATATGATACTGGGTAATGTGTTAGGAATGAAAGGATGCCATATCGTTTGATGGAAATGGAACTTGTGAACCTACAGAGGGCTGAATTTAAAGACACCCTGAAAATCAAAGTGAAAAAATGATGCGGCAGGCGAGCCCATTTTGCCGAAATTTCATTGCAGCAACTCAAAACCGTTCTCAGTAGTTTGTATGGCCCCCACATGCTTGTATGCATGCCTGACAACGTCACTTCTAATGAGACGACAGTGTCCTGGGGGATCTCCTCCGAGATATGGACCAGGGCATCACTGAGCTCCTGGACAGTCTGAGGTGCAACCTGGCGGGGTCGACTGGACCAAAAACATAATGTCCCAGTGTCAATTGGATTTAGGTCAGGCGAGCATGGGGGCCAGTCAATGGTATCAATTCCTTCATTCTCCAGGTACTGCCTGCATACTCTCGCCACATGAAGCTGGGCATTGTCATGTACCAGGAGGAACCCAGGACCCACTGCACCAGCATAGGGTCTGACAATGGGTCCCATGATTTCATTCCTATATCTAATGGCAGCCAAAGTGCCATTGTCTAGCCTGTAGAGATCTGTGTCTCCCTCCATGAATATGCTTCCCAAGACCATCACTGACCCACCACAAAACCGGTCATGCTGAACGATGTTACAGGCAGTATAACATTCACCATGGCTTTTCCAGACCCTTTCATGTATGTCACATGTGCTCAGGTTGAACCTGCTTTCATCTGTGAAAAACACAGGGCACCAGTGGTGGACCTGCCAATTCTGATATTCTATGGCAAATGCCAATCAAGCCCCACGGTGACAGACAGTTAGCACAGGGCCCACTAGATGATGTCGGGCCCTCAGGCGACCCTCATGAAGTCTGTTTCTGAATGTTTGGTCAGAGACATTCACACCAGTGGCCTGCTGGAAGTAATTCTGTAGGGCTCTGGCAATGCTCATCTTGTTCCTCCTTGCCCAAAGTAGCAGATACCGGTGCTGCTGATGGATTATGGACCTTCTATAGCTTTGTCCAACTCAACTAGAGTAACTGCCTGTCTCCTGGAATCTCCTCCATGCCCTTAAGATTGTACTGAGCGACACAGCAAACCTTCTGGCAATGGCATGTATTGATGTGCTATCCTGGAGAAGTTGGACTGCCTGTGCAACGTCTGTAGGGTCCAGGTATCTCCTCATGCTACCAGTAGTGACACTGACTGTAGCCATATGCAAAACTAGTGAAAAAACAGTCAGAACAGATGAGGAGGGAAAAATGTCAGTGGCCTCCACCTGTTAAACCATTCCTGTTTTGAGGGTTGTCTCATTGTTGCCCCTCTAGTGCACCTGTTGTTAATTTCATTAACACCACAGCAGCTGAAACTGATTAACAACGCTCTCTGCTACTTAACTGACCAGATCAATAGCCCAGAAGTTTCATTGACTTGATGCTATATTCTAATTAAAAAGTGTTCATTTAATTTTTTTGAGAAGTATATATATATATATATATATATATATATATATATATATATATATATATATATATATATATATATACTTTATTGAGTTGCAGATTTAATTTTTTTTGCTTATTAATCTACTCTCAATATCCCATAATGACAAAGTGAACACATGTTTGGCAGCAATTACAGCTTTGAATCTTCTTGGTAATTCTCTACAAGCATTTCACACCTTGATTTGGGCAATTTATTCCATTCTTCCTGGCAGACCCTCTCAAGTTCCACTAGATTACATCAAAAGTGTCTGAAAACTGCCATCTTCAGGTCTATTCATGCTCTGTGTGGCTTAAGTCTGAGCTTTGGCTGCTTCACTCAAAGAAAGCCACAGACTTGTCTCAAAGCTTGTCTCAAACAGTGTTGTCTAGGCTGTTTGTTTTGGGTCACTATCATACTAAAAGATGAATTGTCACCCCTATCTGAGGGTGCATGCACTCTGGTTCTTCAAGAACCCCTCTGTATTTGGATGCATCCATTATTCCCTCAATTCTGACCAGTCTTCCTGTCCCTGCCACTGAGAAGCACCCCCATCACATGATGTAGTCACCACCATACTTCACTTTAGGAATCATATTAGGTAGGTGATGAGCAGTGTCTGATTCTCACGAGGTATAGTGTATGAAGTTCTGCCCAAATAGGTTAATTTTAGTTTAATCGAACCAGAGAATTTTTTCCACATGACATCAGAGATGTTTAAATTGTCATACAGCTTTTACTCAAGGGTATCTTCTGTCTAGCCATTGTACCATAAATGTCTGTTTGATGGAGTGCCTTTTGAGTTGCTTGCCCTTGTAACAAAGATTTCTGAAACTCTGCTCGAATATCCTTTGGGTTAGTGGTCACCTCCCTGACCAAGGCCTTCTTGCCCAGTTACTCTGTTTGGCTAGAAAGCTAACTCTAGGAAGAGTTCTAGTGGCTCCAAACTTTTTCCATTTTCACAGTCATTGAGTCCACTATGTTCCTGAGAACACTCAAAGCTTTAGAAATGGTTTTATACCCTTGCCCAGATCTATACTTCACAACAATTTGATTGTGGAGGTATACAGAGAGTTCCTTGGACTTCATGGCTCAGTGTTTGTCTTGACATGCAGTGTGAATTGTGGGACCTTATATACATGGGGGTGTGCCTTTCTAAACAATATCCAATCAATTCAGTTTATCACAGATGAAGTCCAATCAAGTTTTAGACACATTTCAAGAATAATTAAAGTAAACGGAATGTTCATGTTCACAGTTTGAAGTGCTACAGCAGAGGGTTAGAATACTTAATTTGAGTTATTGATTTTTAATAAATTTACAAACCTATCTGAAAAAATGATTTTTTGTTTGTGATTATAGGTTATTGAGTATAGATTGATCAGTCAATATGGCAAAGTTATCCATTTAATATTAAATCTACAACACAGTAAAGTGTGCAGAAGGAGTAGGGGTCTGAATACTTTCTAAATCAACATCATATGTATACTCTAAACAGTATATACTGAACAAAAACTTTATTTGGTTTAGGTGACCTGTCTGTGTAGTTTGTCACTGATTGATGACATTAAGTGCACTCAGGTGCTTTCTTAACTTTTTCAAATGCAAGCTCTCCCAAATTTTTGCTTGATACCCCATCACAATAGATCTGTGCATTTCCACATCTATCTAGATTTTGGAGGGGTAGAAGAGGAAAAAATAAGCCTTATATTTACAAAATTTTAATTAAAGATTTTCTACAGTTAGTGATTCACATATGACTGCTGAGCTTTACAGATTTTGTAGATAGATAGATAGATAGATAGATAGATAGATAGATAGATAGATAGATAGATAGATAGATAGACCGACCTTTATTTGTCCCCAAGACGTTACTATATTTGTAAATGTATGTTTTGGAGCTTTTATTTAGTATCAAATTTCTAATTTTCTTTTATCATAGTAATTTTAATGTTAATATTTATTATCTGTAATAATCATTTAGCTACCTCAGCCAACATGTAGTTAACAAGCAGTCTGTGTCTTAGGCTTCTGGCTTGACACACAATGCCTACAACAAGGGTGTGATGAAAAAGAAATATTATCTCATCTGTATTACTTTTTTGCTGTAAAGATGGAAAAAGGACAAGTTTAATTTAATCCAGTTTTTTTTTTTACTGACCATTGGTTCCTACAATTAAATTGGTGTGTGTCCTGCACACGTAATCCATTGTCCACCGGCTGAGTATTTTTAATATGTTTTAACAATAAACTGCACATAAGAAATAAGCATGTCATACTTAGCAGATGCAACATGACTAAAAAGAAAAAATATTTATAGTAAGAAATATAAACAAATATGGTACAAAGATATAAGTAGAACAATATTTAAGCTATGTTTAGCTGTATTTAAATATATACTTATTTTTAACATGAGTATTTAAATTTTTTGGATGATTTGACATCCCTACTGCAGATTTATTGATTCCATATTGAAAGTTAAACTTGAAATTGAATTAAAATAGAACATTATCTTCTAAACAGCCCATAAACTGCATGGTGACATCCAGTTTGGAAAGATGTGGTGTAAGCTTCACTATTTAAAGCAGCAAGGCAGTTATCAACAGGTGATGTCTATGCAATTCAAAGACAGATCAGTCAAGACAAAAGATTCAAGTAGCATTGGATAAGGCAGGTGGTTTTCACTATCAACAGTTTACAAATTTTAGGAAAACTGCGTCACTACTGAGAAAAACCCTCATACATTGATATTACTTTGATCACAAAAGGAATGTCAATGAAGAAGCTGACAGTTCTGATGCGACTTGTTCGCAGTAGCACATTTGCTATAGTCAGTTAGCAAAGAGTACAGTAAAACAGGTGTATCACACCAGCCAATTAGAACATAGAGCCTTGTTGCAGAAGATCTATGATGGCCAATGCTCAAAATAATTTTCAGTACTATCAGAAAAAAAATCAATGACAGTAGGTTAAGGAGCAAAAACATTGGAAGAGTAGAAAAAAAATACTTGGCCCAATGAATCCTGATTCTTGCTGATTCACATTGATGACACGGTCAGGATATAAATCCATCCATCCATCCATCCTCTTCCGCTTATCCGAGGTCGGGTCGCGGGGGTAGCAGCTTAAGCAGAGAGGCCCAGACTTCCCTCTCCCCGGCCTCTTCCGGGAGAATCCTAAGGCGTTCCCAAGGCCAGCCGGGAGACATAGTCTCTCCAGCGTGTCCTGGGTCTTCCCCGGGGCCTCCTCCCGGTTGGACGTGCCCGGAACACCTCACCAGGGAGGCGTCCAGGAGGCATCCTGATCAGATGCCCGAGCCACCTCATCTGACTCCTCTCGATGCGGAGGAGCAGCGGCTCTACTCTGAGCCCCTCCCGGATAACTGAGCTTCTCACCCTATCTTTAAGGGAAAGCCCAGACACCCTGCGGAGTAAACTCATTTCAGCCGCTTGTATTCGCGATCTCGTTCTTTCGGTCACTACCCACAGCTCATGACCATAGGTGAGGGTAGGAGCGTAGATCGACTGGTAAATTGAGAGCTTTGCCTTACGGCTCAGCTCCTTTTTCACCACGACAGACCGATGCAGAGCCCGCATCACTGCGGATGCCGCACCGATCCGCCTGTCGATCTCATGCTCCATTCTTCCCTCACTCGTGAACAAGACCCCGAGATACTTGAACTCCTCCACTTGGGGCAGGATCTCTCCTCCAACCCTGAGAGGGCACTCCACCCTTTTCCGGCTGAGGACCATGCTCTCAGATTTGGAGGTGCTGATTCTCATCCCAGCCGCTTCACACTCAGCTGCAAACCGATCCAGAGAGAGCTGAAGATCACGGCCTGATGAAGCAAACAGGACAACATCATCTGAAAAAGCAGTGACCCAATCCTGAGTCCACCAAACCGGACCCCTTCAACACCCTGGCTGCGCCTAGAAATTCTGTCCATAAAAGTTATGAACAGAATCGGTGACAAAGGGTAGCCCTGGCGGAGTCCAACTCTCACTGGAAACGGGCTCGACTTACTGCCGGCAATGCTGACCAAGCTCTGACACCGGTTGTACAGAGACCGAACAGCTCTTATCAGGGGGTCCGGTACCCCATACTCCCGAGCACCCCACAGGATTCCCCGAGGGACACGGTCGAATGCTTTTTCCAAGTCCACAAAACACATGTAGACTGGTTGGGCAAACTCCCATGCACCCTCCAGGACTCTGCTAAAGGTGAAGAGCTGGTCCACTGTTCCGCGACCAGGACGAAAACCACACTGTTCCTCCTGAATCCGAGGTTCGACTATCCGGATATAAATACAAATTCTATACATGTCATAATATACACACAATTACTAGACCTTATAAGAGGTTACAAGAACTTTGCAATCAATAAACTGTGTTATTTGGCAGCAGCAGTGTACCTGTCACACCTACCTTTTCAAATAAGTGAAATTAGTTTCATTAATAGTAAAAACACACAAAAATATGTATTAGAGCAAATTTTAATTATTATAAAAACAAAAATAAATCACTGCCCCAATTACTATAATAAAAGAACTTCTAGTTCAGTCCATGCCACAGCAGTCAGCACTGCTCAACAAACTATCAACCTGGCCAAAATATTTCCAAATTCTCAGACTCCCATCAGATAAGGAAACATTTAATGGATAGTCAGGCTGTGTTGTGTAACTTGCAAAAACTGTAGGGAAGGTGGATGAAAAAACAAAATGAAAGGAAGAAAAAACTATTATAACTATCATGTGTTTAAAGGTGTATTATAAATGTTTATCATTAAAAATAAAACCACAAAAAAGAGTAATAGTTCTTGATCACAACACTCAATGTGTGAATGTTTTTTTTCAACAGAATACCATTTTATACCACAGGGCTAAGAATGTTCAAAATGGTGTTAGGAGCAGGAGTGTGACTTCAGTTTAACAGAGTTAGCAACCCCTTTTTAATCTGTTTGAAAATCCTTGTGCTCTTCGTCTTCTCCCTCCTCTTCATCCATTTCCACTTCTATGTGAGACTGATGTGCTTGATCAATCTTCTCCATACATCTCTGCCCTGTACCTTCTCCACAGTCAAGTCCTTTTCCTTCAGATCTTCTTTTGCTTTATCCATCCTTTGGCCTCTCTCACTTTCTCTTCACCTGTATGAAAATTCCTATTATTCATTTGTCCATATAGTCATTGTCTCTCCTCAATCACATGTCCATACCACTTCAACCTACTTTTCTGTACTTTCTCTCTCCCAGTTTTGTTGTACCTCAAATTGTTTAATTTCTTATTCTGTCCTTTTTAGTAACTCCACACATCCATTTCAACATTCTGATTTCTGCCACATCTAACTTTATCTTCTGTGCTCCCTTTCCTTCCCAGGTCTCAACTCCAAACATCATTGCTGGTCTAACGACAGTCTTGAAAACCTTACCTTTAACCTTCGCTTTAATTGTTTGATCACACAATATTCAATTGTTCCAACCACGCTACACTCTATGGGGTTGTCTATACATCTAGTTTTCAATCTTGGGCTACCACTAATCCTAGACGTTTAAGTTTATTCATTCTTCTCAGAATCTTTGAGTATCGTTGTGCTCTCATGTAAATATTTGTTCTTTATTGCTTATTAACTTTAAACTTTTAAATAAATCAAATGTAGAAGGGTGACTGGCAAATAAATACGGTAATAATCAACATGCATAATTTCTTCACTGTTAGTTATATGCATTACTTGTACTTCTTATTTCAGATAAAAGGTGAAGCTAAAGGGTTCAAATAAAATGAAAAGATTTTCAACAAAGTAGCAAAGAAGCACAATTGAAACAAAAATGCAATACTTATATCAAAATAATAGCTTATTGTATGTATAGGTTAGTAAAAACAGAAAATGCAAGATTCTTTCTCTCTATTTTTAATAGAGCCAATTTTGTAGACAAAACGGACAATTACATTTTACCTACAGGAATTTTTAAGAGGTCCGTCAGATCAGATTTGCTATCACAGCATGTCACTCAGACACCTGAAGTGGTCACTGAAGCATGGCCATACCTAGACACATCAGTTAGAAAAATAAGAAATTAGTGCTTCATTTTATTTTTGCTTTTTCTCATCATTTATGGTAATTCTCTAGTGTGGTAGGGTGGTTGATTGTGGTCTGTGTAAAGTCTGCATGTGCTCTCAGTTTCTGTATAGGTACCCAGTTTTACTCCCGTATTCCAAAGATCTTTCATATTTTGACAGAATGAGTTGCTGCTTGCACTTTATATTTACCAGATTGCTGAAGTAACTTTTGCAGTTTTCTTTAGAATCAATGAGGCCTATCTATCTATCTATCTATCTATCTATCTATCTATCTATCTATCTATCTATCTATCTATCTATCTATCTATCTATCTATCCATCCATCCATCCATCCATCTGTGGATCCATCTCCTCATCTATCTAGTAACTTAATTTTTGATAGACTAGCAACCTCCCCAGGGCAGGTTGAAGCAGGTCTGGGTGACTACATGGAGTAGACATTTATGTCTTGCCAATATGCAATAATCAGCATTTTTGTGCTTCAAATTAGACACTGGTTGAGGGCAAATGTTTTAGGTGCAGTTAATAAAATAGCCACCAATGCATGTACTGTTCTTGTGAATTACTGTCCCTTATTCTTTTTGTGAGCACCCAAGGCCACATCAGGCAAATTATACATTTTTCCACAAACATCTGAAGCTCACTTTTCTTCCCTCACCCATGTGCATTTTAGGTTATTGGGACTGGCTACTACACTTACCCCACACAATAAACCATTCAAATGATTAGGTGTCTATTCCAGTTCATATGCATGTTGTAATTTGCATTCATCTGTGCTTATCCCACACTGTCACCAAGGGGACCAAATATGTGAAATGCGGAAATTATACCCTTATTGGACCTCGGAAAACACTAAAAAAGGCAACAGGTGTCCACCCTCGAATAGGATTACTCGACATATTAAAAATCAGCCTAGTCTTTTTAGACAGTCACTTAGTAAAATCGTGCTAATGCCTAAATTCATTCCCAGTCCCTCAGAATGCCTGTTGCTTCATTGCTCTCATTTTTAACATTGTTAGCATTTTTAATATCAATAGAAATGATGACTTTTGATGCTGTTAATTATTTGCTGCCATTTGTATAATGAATACTTTCAGATCAGGGAGCATGAACTATTGCTGCTCTTATGAATATTTAATAGAAAGACGGGTTAAACAAAGATTTAAAATGCTCATTTCAGGTAAAGCAAATGATAAAGAAGGAGCAAATAATGCAATCCTCATCAATAGTGTTCATGAAATACATTTATTTACTTTTGGGGTAAAGGATTATTTTTTAATGTTGGCTCTTACGAGAAGTGTTGTAATAGCAATTTTTAAAAAAAATTACTGGTAAATGTTTTCAGTGCTGTGATGTGCACTAATGCACTAAGCAGTAATGGCCTGAACTGTTCAGCATTAGATCTAAACTTCTCTTAGGTCAATATGCCATCTTGCAAATAATGCTGGAACTGGCAGTGGTGAGCATGGTCACAATATAAGTTGTCTGCCATACAAACTTCAGTTTGATTTTATTTTTTTCTCCAGCCTTTGGAGTTTTTTTTTTTCTGTCCACCCTGGCCATCGGACCTTACTCTTATTCTATGTTAATTAATGTTGACTTATGTTTATTTTTTATTGTGTCTTCTATTTTTCTATTCATTTTGTAAAGCACTTTGAGCTACATTTTTTTGTATGAATATGTGCTATATAAATAAATGTTGATTGATTGATTGATTTGTTCTCAACATTTTTTTATTCTCAATATTGACTCATTTGTTATGTTTAAGTTGTGTATTATTATGGTGAATTGTGCATTTCAAATAGCCTCACACTTTATTCTATTTATTGTAGCTCCTTGTTGCAGTTTACTGTTTTGTTCAGACACATTCCAGAAATCAAACTGCTGCTAAGCCAGTAAACATACCTCACTGTCTGTGGATTGTCCATAAAACGCCCTATCCAGCAGTGAAAATATGGCAACAATAACTTCAAACCTTTCATAATTAGAGAGAATCAAAAAAAAGAAGTTGACTCAGCAGTGCTTGAAAATAGAGTTAGATAGTAAACTGATTTTTTTTATATACTTACTGTATATATCCAGTTTCTATGAGTGTTTGCACAAGATTATAAATGTATCCTGCCAATAGAAAGTGCATGGCACACTCACCTACATTAGCTCAGATGTCCATGAGGTTCTCAGATTGGTCAGTGTGTGGTTCCTCCCTAGTTGCAAGCCATCAATGTGTATGTGCAAAACGTAATGATAAAACATCTCTGTTTCTACTGCCAAACATTTCATTGCTCAGAGTTTCTTTGGTGAGGAAAAAAAAAAGAGGGCATAGCAAATTGAATAATGTCCACTACTGAGAGAAAACGAAACATCAAATGTTGCCAGGTTCTCAGTATGTCAGCAACTTTAACACTACAGATCAGATGTGAATTGATTGGCAAATTTCCTGAAAAAATATTAACTTGCATAGCAATTCTAACAACGTCTATAAATGGCTTAATTTTCTTCCATTCATTTTGTTATTAAATCACCACTTTGGTTGCAACCTTCAAGAGCTTCTCTTCCTTTCCTGGAACAGGTGAACCCATCTGTGCAGCTAATTGGTCACCAGGTATCTACTGTCATACCTTCATTGCTTTTGTCGCTAATCTATAGCCCTTGCAGTAAAAAAATCAACATTTTTCACTACTCAAAACTGGACTTTTTTTTTTTTTTTGCTTAGTTGATTTGCCATTTACACCTTTCCGTGCATACAACTTCCCAGTGCATGCAAATACTTGGCATTATTCTGAACCATTACACCTAACATACATGCATCAATATTTTGCAAGCTCACAGAAGAGTGCCACTTACTGATCACAAACAATAATGCAGAGATTGATATGACTACAACCTGAATATTTAATCACAGGCTCTTATGGATCATAAAATACAAGTAAAGAATCATCACTGGATGGAGTGCCAGCTACAGCACTGCACACTCATAAATATTTCCAGCCTGGATCAAGTAAGATTGACAAAACAGCCTAATCTGCAAGTCTTGATGATCTCGAACTAAAACAGAATGCCTGTAAAACTGTACTGAGAAAATGGAATGCTGGGAACTCAACCCTGGCCCCATGTATTGTGAACCTCTACCAAGTAAATATGTATCAACAGAGTGCACGTACATAATCTAGAGCAGTGGTCTCAAACTCCAGTCCTGGAGGGCCGCAGTGGCTGCAGGTTTTCATTCTAACCCTTTTCTTAATTGGTGACCAGTTTTTGCTTACCCTAATTTTGCTGCTAATTAACTCCTTTTCCTTTCATTTTAATGGACTTGCTCTTTAAGATTTGTTCCCCTGAATTTCTTCATCATTCCTCTGAATTTCTTTATTTCTTCCCTTAAATGGCACCCAAACAGAAATAAAATGTAAAGTGAGTCAAATAACAGAAGGCCAACTAAGTCAGGGCCTCAAACCCCAACCAATTTCACTCCAACTGGTTGCTTAATTAGGAACCGACTCTTGTTGTTAATTAAACCCGTTATTTAATTCCATGGCTTGTTGCTGCTCTCGTTATGCACTAGCAGACATTTCTGAAATTGTTGATTTTCTCTTTTCTAAGAAGACTGTTCAAATGTTTTCAGGACCTGAGCAGATTAACATTCCTGAGACCTTCACCTTTTTTATTTTCAGATACTGTCTGATGGACACAGTTTGCTGGTCATGTTTTGGCTCATTTTGTTTCTCATTATTAAACAATTAAGGAGTCTTCTAATTAAGAAAAGAGCTAGAATGAAAACCTTCACCCACTTTGGCCCTTCAGGACTGGAGTTTGAGACCTCTGCTCTAGAGGAAAGCTGTATATGCAACAGACAGTAAAAGGTTTATTTCAGATCTTGTTCCATCAAGGGCTATCGCCTATAGGAGAACACATACAATATTTAATAATGTACAGTGAACTATTAAGGTGGTTTTTCAGGTATAATATTAGTATCAAGGAAAGTGATTTTATAGTTACACATTTGTAGAATTCCCTTTTATTTTAAATATTTCATAGACTAATAAACTAAACTGGCAGCTTTTGAACACTAAGGCGTTTATGTAAGAGTGGCACGCAGCCACCCATGATGTATGTCTTAATATTGTTAGTGGACAACATGTAACAACTTGCTTGTAGCAAAGGAAAAAAAAACTAAAATGGTCTATTTGGGATATTGTGCCATAAAGCTAGGGTTGTAAAGAGACCAGAGAACAGCAGTGTGCTTTATAACTCTGAGTAAATGACCACGTTTTTAACAAGGAGTTGCCAGAAGGATTCTGTGTGATGCCTCCTCAAATTAACATTTCTAGGTGCCCAGTGGCGGCTCACACATCTTCACCTCTCCACTGGTCCTTCTGTTCAGTAAAGAAATATCAGCAGGGGGCACAAGCTGAAACCCCATCAGCTGTGCCCAAGTACTGTAGCTTACTGGAATAGATGCAGATAAGGACATTCAGACACCCAGGAGCAAAACCACAAAGTTAATTTCATTCTTCAGGTGTGCTAGTAAAAGTCAAAATTTACACCTTAATGCTATATACAGTACATTTAACTGTATATTAGGGTTGTAATTCAGTTTAATAATTAGCTGGAGCAAATCCTCTGTTTTCCTGTTAAATTATAGGCACATTCAGTGGCTAGTTCTCATTTTTCTCTACAACCTACTCTCCGTGTGAAACCACCTGCTAAACTGTGACTACTGCTGTCTCTTAATAGAAATAAGTAACACTTTGAATTTAGTTTTGTTAAGTTTTGACTTGATTGTATGGAATGTTATATGTCTTTAATAAATTCAACAAAAGATCAAAAACCAAATAAATAAAATAATTAACACTTCAAGACATCCTTTTAGTGTTCTGGTTTGCCTGCTTTTTGCTAGCCTGGTAAGTTATGACAAGGTAGATATACTCCCTGACAAAGAATGTGGACATGTTGCATGGAGATTTGCATATGTTCCCGGCCTATACCTCAAAACTGAAGTTAGCAAACTGAGCTACCCAACATTGTTCAAGAGGTCACAGTCATGCTTTATCCAAAAGAACTAACGGATTATCATCAGTAAATACTTCAAACTGAGCTCCCCACAAGTAATCCCTAAAGTTCTCAGTCACTGCCCACTTAAGGACTAATAACTTGAATTTTAAGAAACTATAGTCTTGATCATTTCGCTCTGGTGAGTGTTGTCTATGGCTAGTATAGGCAATTACCACCTTTTGCAGCACTTGGATTTGGGACAACACAGCCCCTAATCCATCCAGACTAAAAAACCCAAAACTGGCGCACAGACAAGTTTCTTATACAGAGTCTCAAAGGCCTCCTGGCACTGGGCAGTCCACTGAACAACTGCCGATTTTGCAGTAGCCAACAACAGAGCATTCTGAAAGGTAGATATCTTTGAGAAGGCTCGAATAAACCTTCGATAGTAACCCAAAAAGCCCAAAAGGAGTGCACACTTTAAGGTAGTAGGCATTGCTCAATTCATTACAGCTGTCCATTTTTTAGGTTTAGGGGCCACACCACTCTTACTAACAAGGTGCCCTGAATATTCTACCTCCATCTCTAACAAACAACAAAATTTCTAGGTTGTAATTTAAACTTAAGTTTAGCTAAAGTTCCAAAGACTCTTTCCAAATGTTGCAGATGAGACTCAAAATCTGGAGGAAAAACATTGATGCCATCCAAATAATTCAATAGAATACTATTCACTTGATCCCCCAAATATTGCTATATTTAATCATTAAAACATTGTTGGGGCATTATATAACCCAAAAGACATATGATTAAACCCAAACAAACCCAGGGGGATTAACATCTGCTTTTTCATGATTCTGAGGGTCCACTTCCATTAGCCAATACCCACTAGCTAAATCAAAGGTAAAATACCACTCTGCTTTACTCAGCCCAGTAAAATACACCTCTATATAAGGAGAAGGGTAGGCATCCTGGTCAGCAACAGTTGTCATTTTCAGTAATCCCCTCAAAACATTCCAGGTCCCATCTTTCCTTTTACAAAGACTATTGGAACATCCCAATGGCTACTACATTCATGAATTACATCTTGCTCCTTCATTTTTATGTTTATTATTATTATTTTTATTTTTATTTCATCTTATGTTAGGTAGATTGCCCAGAGGGGACTGGGCGGTCTCTTGGTCTGGAACCCCTACAGATTTTATTTTTTTCTCCAGCCTTTGGAGTTTTTTTGTTTTTCTGTCCACCCTGGCCATCGGACCTTACTCTTATTCTATGTTAATTAATGTTGACTTATGTTTATCTTTTATTGTGTCTTCTATTTTTCTATTCATTTTGTAAAGCACTTTAAGCTACATTTTTTTGTATGAATATGTGCTATATAAATAAATGTTGATTGATTGATTGATTGATTGATTTTATGCAATAAACTGCAAAGCTCTTCATACATTATGGCAGGGACAGGACAAAAACGTTCTTGAATTGGGGGGTTTCAGGGACGGCACTGCCATAAAGATATGATGATAAAATGTACTAGTTCTTCCAAAATCATCTTCGTGAATAGCAAATACATGCATCCATCACTTTAAAATTTTCACCAAGCTGCTGGGCCTATTCATATGTTAATTCTTTGCCCTTATTATCCCATTTTGTGGGGGCCTCTGCATAATCTAAAGTTAACAGGAAGACCACAATCTGCATTTCAACCAGTATCAGACACCAAATCACTGAATCATTTTCAACAACAATATCCCCCGGATCAATCTAAGTTATCCATTACCATTGATCTACCCTGAAGTAGCTTCATTGGGTAATCACAGACAATACCTTTAAGAAAACTGTACATTGACATACCCAGGGCACTGTCCTAGCCACTTTCCAATCCACTTTACCTACCTAAATCGTTGAACAGCACACACTGACCCTACCCCACAAGCTATCACCGGGCCTATATAATCTTTTTCTGGTCAGCAGGAATACTAATATAACTTAACTAATATATACTTAACCAATGTAGCTGCAGCTGCTTGAAAAGGACCCATTCCGCCTGAACGTGCAATCGTTGACAACCTGTGAAAACCCTACCCCAACGGCAGTGGAGTTGTGAATCAGTGTTTTCATTAAACCTGTTGCAATTGCTTACTGTCCCTGTGAATAAACAGCCCTGATCATATTCATCTCCAAAATACCTACTTCATTATTTATGATCCTATCTTCCTCTACACCCTAAAATCCAACACAGCTTTGCCAAAGATTGGGATCTGCATTTCATTCACTGCTTTCAATCATAGCCAGGGAACATCTAATTTATCTCTCACCACGCAAAAAGAAGTCTTGCTAAAAAGTACTTGTGAACCTTTATCTAATAAACAAGGAACTAGAACACCACTCACACATACCTCTACCCTAGGGCATGCTCCTACTAGAACTGGTTTTGACTCCAACCTTGCACCTTGATCTACCCCAATGGCACACCCTACTACTGTAAGGTCGGGCATTTAAAGGTGAATAATCCTGTCTCTGAAAACTGTTTCTTTGAATATGCCCAATGCCTTCACATGCATAAGTTACCCTTGTTCATCCCAATGTAAAGTTTTGGCCCCTCCAAGAATATTTCCCAGCTGAACTTCCCTTTGAATACTTCAGGCTGGCACTTTTCCTCAACTTGACCCCTCTTCTCTTTCCCATATCTCTTCTTGCAAAACCTTTCCCAAAAGTCTAGCCATATCTATATTTGAATAGACAGAACACATTTATGAAGACCCTATCAATTCCTCTCTGAGCTGAAAACACCTGTTGTGCTGATTGTATCCTTGCTCATATTCCAAATTCTTAGCTTCTTGCAGGACCTGCTAAAATTACATCTCTATATTCCAACATACCTGCCATTGCAGTTCTTGCCTTAATCATATTGGTGAAAGGCCTGCCACAAACTTGCATCCACTGCCTGGACTCTATACTCTAATTGCTACTTTGCCAAAGAGTCTCATAGAAGACATAATGCAAAGGTCCCCAAAGCCTTACCACTACTTTACTTACTCTTAATGGACCAAAAGAGTAATTGTGTCAAAACACACTTTAGCCTGATATAACGTTTCCAATACTGTAAATATCTGTTGAATAGAGCCTTTTCCCTTGCTCCTAATACTAAAATGGCTCTCTTTTGTTGTTCTTCTAATACCCATAATAAAAAAAAAAATCCACTTTGTGTTGTTCTGTCATATGTTAGGCCAAAAAAATGTATTAAGCCTTCTCCCATCATTCCTCATCCCTATTAAACTTGGGGATCCACAGAACACCCATATACCATGGTATCATGAATGAGGGAGGTACCAATCTATTCCCCACCACTTGCTTGTCTATTGTGTGTAATCTGGGGATTCTGCTAAACACCAAAAGGATGTAGCAAGAGTAATGTACATATTATCCAGGGTAAATAAGAATAAAACACACACACACAATAATCTCAACTACTCCACACTTCTCAATTTGTTTGGGGCAAGAAGGGAAACACCAACACCTAGTATTCCCCCAGAGGTTAACTATACACAGATTATCACATGAATAGACCAACAAAAATAGAACTTAATGGTTTTAATAATAAAAAATACAATTAAATTCCTTAAGTGACCACCCAGTTATATTATATTATATTATATTATATTATATTATATTATATTATATTATATTATATTATTATAAGTTAAAATATGACAAATTCCCCCCAAAATAAAACCTGAATAACCCACTTCCCCATGACCAAGGTCTTGTAATTTGTCCTTTTATTTTCCTTGTTTTCTTGAGGTTCTGGGAAACACCCAGAATTGGGCACAGTATGTCTCAAACAGAAGTGAAGTCCTTGAGGAATTACTATGGGTTGCTTTTCACTTGGCCTTAAGGTGTCAGACATCTACTGTGGACTCCCTCTCTACAATATTAGAACTTCATCCTCCTCCCATACAGCACAGCCTTGTTTGCTCTTCCAGTGCTGCATATGAATGAAAATTAATGTTATGATTTCTAATGATAGATCCCAGTGGAAGCATGTGAAGTGAAAACAGGAAAGGTCCCAGTGCTGAGCCCTGCGGGGCACCATATTTCACTTCTGGTATAATTCTGGAGTACTGTCAGCACATTTCGGTACATACTGGAATAGATTTGATACATAAGAACTAAACCAGGCAAGGCATTATCTGTAAGACCAATATTATTTTCCAGCCTGTGTAGTAAAATAGAATGGTCACTGGTTTGAAACACTGCACTTAAATCTAACAACATAATTACAGTGGAATTTCCTTCACCAGAATGTCATTTACAACATATGTTAATGCCGCTTCTGTACTATGACTGAGGCAGAAGCCAGACTAGAATTTCTCAAATACGTTGTGATGCATAAGGTGTGACTAAAGCTGGTTGGTGGCTACTTTTTCAAGTATTTTAGAAAGAAAGGGTACATTTGAAATAGGTCTATAATTATTCATTATTAGATCTGGCTTTTTAAGTAATGTCTTGATGAATGACAGCATCACGCACTGTGCCATGCAATAATGAACTATTGATGATGCTAAGAATAGGTGCTGCAAGAACATCCATTGCACTTTTAACTAGTTTTGTTGACACTGGTCTAGGGAACAAGTAGTTAGGTTTCATTTTAGAAATTAAAGAGTTCCTGTTCTGTTACATGGTTAAAATTTCTAAAGTGTTGAGTGCAAGGTGAGACAGGGTTTGCCATGCTAATATGAGGTTTGCACTGTGATGCTGAGATCTGAGAGCTTATATTTTTGATTTTCTCCATAAAGTTCATAAAGTCTGTACTGCTAATGTCAGATGTTATTTTTCTACTGTAGTTCCGAATTCCATTTGGTAAATTAGCCACAGTTATAAACAGTATATGAGGATTATTGTCATTGTTGTATATTATTTTAGAATAGTAGCCTGAGTGAGCTTTAAAGAGAGCTTTTTCATATTACACACGCTTTTTCTCAATGATAGTTTTTTTATTATCTCCTCCTTTTCAATGTCATCTTTTTCGACTTAATTAAAACCTGTTTCACCTGGCTGACAAAGCAACTGCCCTAATTAGGAGAGGGGCTCTTTAAAAAGCTCTTAAGTTACATTGTTACTGGAATATTATCTATGCTGTAACCTCCCCTATTCACCCCAGCTACCAAGGGGTTTATGACAAGTCAACTCCCATGAAAGCTAAACTAAAAATGTGAACATATACCTGAAGAAAATAAACAGATGTACAGAAGGTGAGACTGGTGCATCCTGTTGAATTTGGAAGACCACATGTAGGAAATGAGATGAAGAAAAATTATTAATACAATAAAAAAATAGTCAAAAGTCTAGACAAAAGTCAACCCTGTGAACATTTAAATAGTGCCAGTTTGTTAACAAATGTTCTTATGATTCCAACTAGGCCTTCACTTCATTCTTCATATAAACTTATTGATCGTTCTTGTGTTATTTTTCTTATTTTATTCTTATTTTAATCTCTTAACTACACAAACAGATAATCTGCATTTTTGTTAGACTTTCTAGCTTGCATGGCTACTAATTCAGCCCTTCAAATGCAATAACATATTGCTTCACTACTGAATACGAACCAAGTGAACTGTTTGCAATAAGAAAGAGTAAAAAAGAAAATAACAGTTTCATTTTAAATTATGAAAGGAAAAAGATTAACCTTATCACAAAAATACTGAAATCAGTTTAGGACTGAATTATATAATAAACGGCAGGCAGAGTCACACATTATTATACAGCTAGCCTGTATAATTATTACAGCGGCAAAACAAGAAATCAAATATGTTATACCAATGAAAATAAACAGATGAAATTAAAAGAAAGCTGAATTTTGTCAAGGCCTGAAGATAAAAGAATCAAATAACATGGATTGGGTACACAAAATAGAAAAAAGAAAATAAAACAGACTTTGCATTCTCAAATTGCTGAAAAAAGCAGATACTTTAAATTAGTATGAACATGCTGAATTGTGTTGATTGCATCATTACACAGTTCTGTATTCATCCCACTTTCCTTATTAAATTAATAAATATTAATTTACTAATTTAACAGATACAGCTCAGGTTAATTGGCATTGTTATAGATTGGCATCCTGTCCTGGGCTGTTGTCATTCTTGGGAACACTGCTGCTTGATAGGCTCTTGTTGCACTGGACTGGATTAAGGGGATTAACAGCAACAACAATTTATTTCTTGTATAGCCCAAAATCACACAAGGAGTGCCTTAATGGCCTGTAACAGGCCTTGTTTTTTTCTCGTTGACTACCTAAGAAGAGAAAAAAAAACTCAATTCAGAGAGAGCCCCCTCTTCCAGATAGGTTTGGGCATGCAATGGGTGTCAAAAAATGGGGTAAAAACAATGCACAAAATAGAACACAAGTAGCTAAATGGCCAATCTATCATTGCCACCTCAGAAATACAATACAAAAATACAATCCAGTTTGTTCTGACACAGCACTTCTCACCATGTACAGGTGCAGAGCGCTGTGACAACTCTCCAGTTACAATGCACGAACAGATTATTCCACTCACTAAATGCAGAACTAATACATATAAGGATATAGATTAGTCCAAATATATTAAAAACAAAGTCGAAATTAACATAAATGAAAACCAACAATATCAGAATCATGCCCAGATTGTAGAAAAAGATTCAGACAATCCAGACAAAATCAGATTCCTGGAGTCCTTGGCCATTCTTCAGCTGAGTCAGTGATGGGCTGGCCAGTCTGATGAAAGGACCCTTCTACCCAATGATACCAGTGCTCTTTTACCAGAGATGACTTTTCGTCAGATTTGAGAATTGAAGATTAAGAATGTTATGTTGTATTCTCTAAGTTAGGTTAACTGGTGACTCTTATGTGACCTGGCATGAGTGGGTTTGAGTCTGGTTGGGGGTTTGTTCTACTACTATGGACTGTCCTGCAATCCAATACTTGTTGCTGCCTTCCACCTGTTACTTCCTGGATAGGTTTCGGCTACTCACAACCCTAAACACTTTAAAGTTTGTTTTTTTTATAATGGAGTGAGAGAAGAAGTATCCTGCTACCCCATTTACAAGTATTAATTAAAATTTATTATTTGTTTTTTTTCAGATTGGATTAGTTAGTTGCATGTGGCTGGGCGCACAATTTGTGCACTTTCATAGACAAACTGTCTTCAGGTAAAGTACCTGCTTTATCCCAGTGCAGCTAAGAAATGTTTCAGCTTCCATCATATGAAGTACCTGAATTTGATTAAGTGGATTCAAGAAGTACAGACACTGAGTGGCTGAATGGCCTGGGGCCTCATGTATAAACGGTGCGTACGCACAGAAATGTTGCGTAAGAACTTTTCCATGTTCAAATCCCGATGTATAAAACCTACACTTGGCATAAAGCCACGCACTTTTCCACGGTACCTCATGCCTTGTCGTACGCAAGTTCTCCGCTCGGTTTTGCAGACTGGCGGCACCCAGCGTCAAAGCAATGGTACTGTTCCTGTGTAATTACTCATTATTTTCATGACGCGGCTTTATAAATACACCGAAACTAACCGCATATTGTTTATTATTGTAATGCATCTGATTGTAATTAACTCGTAACAATATAATGGTCCAGGGAACAGCCATAGTATTCCAAATACCATAACTGCTTTAGTGTTGTTAATCTCACTTCTCCTTCTTCTTCTTTTTCTTTCAGCTGATCCCGTTAGGATTGCCACAATGGATCATCTTTTTCCATATTACTCTCACTGCAGCACTCAGAGTATTTATATCACTGTATCTGAGTGTGAATCACAGCAGCAGCTGATCGGAAAGAGAATTATCAGTATACAGCTTTAAGGACGCGCTGTCTCAGCCACAGCAAAACGTTTTAAAGCCTTTCCTGTACAGACCTCGCGGTTCAGAAACAGTTTAATCCCAAGAACTTTAAATGCACTCATTCAAATGCTCCTTGTAGAACTGTTTGTACTTATAAGTACAATCACCCCTTAACTTATACTACAGTTATAATATCTCACAACCTGAGCCACTTTATAAAGCGCGTATTTACATATGATGACGATATCATTTTTAAGGTGAAATGCAGCAAAATATGTTTGTTAAATTATACAGATAAAACTTTAACTTCATTTAAATAATCTATATTCTTCACTGGGAGTGTTGTGAAGGATAGAATAATTAAACATGTACTACGAAGATATTTCAATGTTCCTTAAACGTTTTGAAGAATCGGCGCTAAGCTTACAGATGGCTTAACTTTTATTACAGAGCTGATTGTATGGCGATCGGTTACATGGGGAAAGAAAATCACTGACTGCAGTGACGGCTACGCCAATATATATTGAATATAAAACAGAAAGAGAAAATAACAACGCAGCAAAAAACGCAGCGACAGAAATGCTTGTGTCATGAGCACGAGGCAGCTATGCAGTGTCTGCAGCGGACCTGGCCATCCACCATGCATAAGCCACCGATTATTCCTCTGCCCAGTACCACCACAAACCTAGAGCCGCCCCCCGAGTACTGCTGCAATAAATTATTTCATCGAAGTGAAACACATGTTTAATAACGTGCTTTAACTCATATCATCATGAAAATGATATCACGTATACATCTCAGTATTTTAGTTATTCAGAGAGCTGTAATATCATGAATGTAATGGATTCTGTGTCCAGTTGGAGGAAGAGAGCCGGTTCAAGAAGCAAGTAGTGATTCACACACATAGGCACATAGAAGATCAAATACAAAACAAAGCATTTAACATGCTACTTTAATTACGATGTGATTTGAGAAACTGGTTAATTAAACGATTTTAAGATGAAGTTTATGATGTTCTACTTTAATGACAAAATAAACTACGTGATTAAAGTGGAAATGTCGAGATTGAAGTTGACATTTTGTGCTTTTTCCCCACTGTGTGCCTTTTTTTCTCTGTACCCTAATAAGCTTTCATATGACACTCAGACAGTGGGCTTACAACTCGCCTTTTCACTGCGACTTTGATATGTGACTTGTTTTTTATTTCCGGCACTGTGCGATTTTGTGAACGTGTGCTTTCAAGTTTCTCCAACACGCTATGTCACTCGATCAACTTCCTTTTGTTGACTATACCACGGTTTATTTGAACAAATAGTATGTTTTTCCTTTGCCTCCACTTGGTATTCGCTGAAATTCTTATATTTTCCCCCGTGCTTTTCCCATTGTCTTTTCACAGAAGGCTGAACTTAAGGGCGATTTATGTTGATTTGCATATTCAAAGAGGCGTAATTCTGGGAGGAGTTGGGGCGTTACATAAAGCGCGTGCACGAGCGTTAGTTTTCACGCTGATCGGGATTTATGTAGCGGAAGAACGTGGAAGTTGAAGTACGCACAGATTCCTGCATCTGGATTTTTCTGTGCGTAAGCACATTTCGGCTTTTGTGCTTACGCCATGTTATAGTGCGAGTTCTACGCACGGCGTTATACATGAGGCCCCTGGTCACTATCTATATGGTGTTTTCACATATACAGTACTCCACATCTGTAAACGTTTTTTCCATGTACCCTAGCTTCCTGAATCTTTTAAAGGACCATATATATATTAATTGTTGACTCCAAACTGGGTCCAATTATGATGAGTAAGTGTAGCTATGGGAGTATGTGTGCTCCGTGACAAATTTAAAATATATTAATTTTGTTATGGTTTGACTCTGGCTGCTCAGCACATACAATACAGGTGCACAGGGAGAACTTATGAGGATCTGGATAAAAATTCTGGGTGCCTCAGAGCTGGCTCTGTTTTCTTTCAGGGGAGGACTGGAAATACTGGAAGCACTGGCCAGTAAGGCCTTTAAAGCAAACAGCCAAAAACATTGTTCTGTACGTTCAACTGCCCCAGAGGGGAATAAAAAGGAGAGTGTTCTCTTCAAATTTAAACCCAAGAAATGAAACTCCACCATATTTTATACAGCCATACCAAGAGGGAGGGGGCCCTGACTCCCAGTCCGCAGAACCCAGGGCCAAAGAGCCAAGGTAAAAAGTGACTGGTGTTTTGTGACTATGTATCCTTTTTACTTGAGGCTAAAATTCCTGAGCTAGACTAATTTTTCAGTTTTTATTTTTTTGCTTAATTAATGAATGACTATTTAAAATATTACTGCCAGTCACAATTTGTATGTAAAAAAGTGTCTGCCCTTGTGATTTGTGGGATTACGATTTGCAGATCTGCCCATTTACGGGTTTGTCATCAATAATTAAATGGAAATCATTTTGTGAGTTTTGCAACCTATTGCAAAAAACCTCAGATGAAGCTGTAGCTCAGCTACTCACATGGACTGCAAATCAAAGCAACCCCAAGAATACTGTGTCATTTGGGCAGCTTTGGCGCTTGCCACGAGGGCTGTTGGGTGAAAGCTGATGGTGTTAGGTTTACAAGTGAGCCATAACAAGCCAGCAGGATCACAGTCGGTGGTGTCCTTTTGTTTCAGTGCTTCACTGTACAATTGGATTATAATTACACAGTTTTCTGAGATTTTTGTTCTTGTCCTGTGCCCAGTTGTTCATGTGAATTTGTCTGGGTTGTGAAACATCTAGGTCTTGGTAGTGCTTTCAACTTCTACAAATCTTCATGTACATTGGCATCACGGTGGAACAAAACTTTAAATAATTTTCAGGAGGCTGTTCGCAGGGGATCTCATTTCATAAGTACACCACCTTCACCTGCATCTGTGAAACTGGACTGCGTTGTGAGTGTTTTTTGATTTGTGCTTAGTTTTTGTTGGCTTTATTCTCTTTTATACCTGTAATATTAATCATTTTGTTGTATACTACCATATTAAGATACACATAGATTTATTATAATTTAAATTTTATAAAAAGTTACAGTTCACTAAAGAACTGCTGAACTAGGTAGTCTGCCTTAGGGATGCCATGCATCTTTGTCTCGGCAGTCAGCCTTACACACGTGATTTGTAAATGTTCTATCTCACTTTTTTGCAATCTGTTTAGTGCAATGAACTAAGAATATACAATTAGCATGGGCCAAAACTTAATTTCAGATTTTTGCATCACAAAGGATTACTGTACTGTATGATGGTACAGTATTACATTGGTGCCTCTAAACTCCTGGGTTCAACTTCCATCCTGTTCATTATCTACTGTATGTAACTTCTGGGTTCCTAGGCATCTGTTCTGGGAGAGGTGTCTTCAGATTGGGATTTCTATTAGTGATTTGTCTTCAGGTTTGGTTTTCTATTAGTGATTTGTACTTGTGCTTTGCATATGGTTCTCTGCGCTTAGTTGATTTTACTGCTTATCATTGCGCTTTAAACCTAGTGATCGTCCCGTGTTTCTGTTTGTTTGCCTGCTACTGCATAGTTTTGCACTGTTTCACGAGTGCCATCCCTTGCTTTGTGTTGCCAATTTCTTTGTGACTCCCAGCTAGGCTCACTCTGCTGCTCCCTACTTAAGGAGACTTAAGGCTCTGTTGCGCCTTGTGTGACGCCTTCCTCGTGTGCAGCCCTTCTCACATGCAGACCACGAGTCTACCTGTGAGAGTCTCCCAAGCAAGGAAACGGACATTCCTATTTGACCAAGGTACTATTCTTTTGTTTTCCTGCCAATGTTGTCCTCAAAACATTCCTGTTATTTAAACAAGACATTTCTCTCGCCACTTTAGTAGGAGAGGGAGAAACCCAGACAACCTTCACCCGTTGCGTCAAGTCAGCACTTCAGATGCTCTCTTCTCCTTTGGTTTGTGTTCCCGCCAGTCTGCGGTCAACAAAGCAAACTTTATTCCAGATTTTGCCACCCAAAGGGTCTCTAGGTGGTGGCTCTGTCCGAGACAAGGGTTCAATCAGAAAACACAGTAACACTGACAGCACTTTCCTCTGCTTTCAACTTCTCCCACTCCTACCGCTCCACTTGCAGGGGTGGGGGAACAGCTAGCCTTACATCTAAGAGATGGAAATTCACTCCTCTGGGTAATGTATGCAACTTAACAACTTTTGAATACCATGCTATTACTGTCTCCTTTCCATTTAACATTGTTTATCGCCCACCAGATCTCTCTTGGTGAGCTGGACAGACTGCTGTCTTCCCTCCCAGATGACAGCAGCCCACTTCTAATTCTTGGGGACCTCAGAATCCACCTGGAGAGCACTTCTGCTGCTGACTTTCTCGCTCTACTTTCCTTCTTCAATCTTGCACAGCTCCACACCCCACTGACTCATAAGGCTGGCAATCTGCTTGACCTCATTCTATCACGCAGCTGCACTCCCACAAATGCATCTGTCACTCATCTACACATGTCTGACCAATTTTTATTCAGTTCTCTATGCTGCTTCCCTCTTCTCCTGCCCCTACTGTATCCTTCTCCCGACACCTCCACTCCCTTTCACCCACCCATTTCTCTTCAATAGTCTCCTTTGCTTTCCCTCTTCCTGACCATTTACCCTCGCTGCCGCCCATTATGCCTCCTTCCAAGCATCACCCAACATTCTCCACATTCCCTCTACTTTCTGTTACTGATGTTTCTGACCTCCTCTCCAATCACCTCAGTACCTGTCCACTTGACTCTGTCCCCTCACATCTCCTTCAGGCCATCTCCCCCTCATTTATTCAATACAATTACACGCATTATTAACACCTCACTCAGCTTTAGGCACATTTCCTACCATCTTCAAACATGCCCTGATAACCCCACTCCTTGAAAAAAACAATACTCGATCCATCCCAAGTTAACAATTTCTGGCTTGTCTCTTTTCCTTTCTTTACAAAAAACTTGAACATTCTGTTTCTAACCAGGTATTTTCCTTCTTTGTACAGAATGGATTGCTCAGTACTCAATACCAACCAGTCCAGCTTCAAAAGGAACCACTCAACTAAGACGGCTCTACTAACTGTGGTTGTCCAGCTAAAACTTGCTAGAGCTACTAACATGCAATTGGTCCTGATCCTGCTAGTTTAACCATGACATCCTTCTTACCTCCCTCTCTGACTCTGGCATCACTGGGACCACTCTCAGATGTTATGAGTCCTACATCTCGGGAAGATCCTACAGTGTGTCACGGCAAGCAGAGTTATCAAAGTACATCAGACATGCACAGTTGTACCCCAAGGATTGGTGCTGGGTCCTCTGTTTTTCTCTTTACACCTGGGCTCCATCATCCAATTTCATGATTTGTCTTATCAGTGCTATGCATATGATATATAGCTGTACCTGTCGTTCCCTCTGGAGGACAACATGGTATGAGCTAGAGCCTCTACATGTCTTACTGATATCTCAGCCTGCATGAAGGACCACCATCTACAGCTCCACCAGGCAGTCAGTCTGCTCAACTCCCCATCTCTGTACAGCTCACTGTTGCTAACACCTACCAAGTCAGTATGCAACCTTGGGTGGTGATTGATGAACAGATCGCTTTTTCTGACCACATTTCTACTGTTTCTCATTCATGCAGATTCACGCTATACAACATCCACAAGATCAGACCTTATGTGAGTATGTAGCACAACTTCTAGTCTAGGCTTTGGTTCTGTCGCAATTGGACTACTGCAAATTGCTTTTGGCAGGAGTTCCCACATGTGCTTTTAAGTTGCAGCAGATGGTCCAGAATGCAGTGGCAAGTCTTGTATTTAACCAGCCGAGATGGGCTCATGTCACTCCTCTCCTCAGGTTGCTACATTGGGTCCCTGTAGGAATACACATTAAGTTCAAATCCCAGATTCTTGCCTACAGAATAGTCAATAGGTCAGCACCTGAGTATATGGAGACACTGAGGTGATATAATCCTTCTCATCCTCTCAGGTCTGCCAGTGAACAGCGTCTGCTGATGCCGTCTCTGCGTGGTATGAAGTGTCAGTCCACAGTCTTTTTCTGTGCAGTTCCTAGTTGGTGAATGAGCTATCCACCTCCATCCGAACTGCTGACTCCTACAATCTATTTAAGAATTAATTGAGCACCCATCCGTTCTGTGAATATCTGTCTAGTTGATAGAAGAAAAAGAAATCGCCCTGTGATATTTTATATTGTTGGCTAATTTGTTGTTAGAGAGAGGTTGGGAGCATGCACTGATTAAAGCGCTTTGCCGCACCCACTACATGATGAACCACTCGGATTGAGAGCCAAGTGCAGCCGTGTAACGGGTGACACCTCTGCAACACACTAAAGAGTGTGAGGCTTTTTACAGAAGGTGGAGTGCCAATCCTGCCACCAACCCCCAGGTTTTCCCTGAAAGTTGGAGGACATACTTGCAGGGCTCGATGCAGATTAACATCATACCCAGGATGAAGAAATTGTAGGTTAAGAGTCTTGCTCAAGGGCCCTATGGAGTACAATCACTTCTGCCGTTTTACGGGATTCAAACTGGCAAAATCCCTGTCCTCAGAGTCACCACTCCATTAGACTATGTTTAATTGCTTTATCGAATGTAATCTATGATTGTAAATTTATTAGTTATTATATCTTTTCACTTGTTGCAACCAACATTTGTTACTTGTCCTACTACTCTTGCTGATCAAACAAACCCTGGCATAACGTAACTTGATTATGTTTTACCTCTTTTGTAAGTCATTTTGGATAAAAGCATCTGCCAAGCAAATAAATGTAAACATTGATTTTGAACATTCATATACCAGTGAAGGTTTTTCCCAAGTCAGTCGACTTTCTGCTAGTCTGCTCAAAATGTAGAAGTTGGGTTAAATGCTGCTTCCAAATTGGTCTGGTATGAGTGACTGTATCCTGAATTGGACTGTCATTTTGTGCTTCAAGCTCTTCTATCCCTATTACTAAAATGATTATGAATACGTATTAATCTATTAAAGATATGCAGATTAATTTAAAAGATGACACTAAATTGGCCTTTTATGAGCGACCATATGTGTGAGTGTGCCCGTTCATGGACTGGCACCAGGTTTTGGTACCCCATCCTGAGTTTCGATACCTCCAGGATACGGAAATCTTTACTTATGAGTCGGTGTACAACTAAAGGATACAAAAATTGATATCAACAATGTAAAATGTATCTTTTTGTGTCGGGGTGGCCATCTTGTTTTGCTTTGTGCAATATTTTTCAGTTCTCTGCAATAGTGCTGTAGTACAATAATGAAAGCACTTGTCAAAGCTTGTTGGTATACTGGCAGTGGAATATAATACTGTATACGATTTCCAACTTTCTTACATGTCTTAAAATTCAATCAGTCACTTTATAATGCCTTTCCTGAGGATATTACAGCATATCAAATTACTAAAGCTGTTGGTTTTTTACATACTTATTGGGTTATTACATGCATATTCATACAGTTATTTATACAGATTTTAATGCAAGCAGTATATGTACTTGTATGTTTGCAAATATAAATAGACACCATCCATACTGTACGTAACATTTTTCAATATGATACAAAGCTGCTGACTCGATTTACATATGCTATCAGCAGCGATGGCTTTATAAGCAAGATCTAGGAGTGCGAAGGGGAGGGGGATTGCTGGGACGAAATAAAATTTAATAACTGAATAAAAATGTAAATAAAGATTTGCTTAAAAGGACTTGTCCATGAAATAATTCTCTCTCCACCCCCTTAAGCTAATACTTTGATAGGCTATATCCGGCTAGCCTGATTTGGTGCGTGACCTTTGAAAACGCTCTCCAGCTTGATTAAAGACGTATTAAATTTGTTTAAATAAACCTCGTTGTAATGGCACATCATTTGTAAGAAGCTATTAGGGGGCTGGAAATTGTGGCACTGTATTTGCATGAAAATGTGCCCTGCTCAAATTGAGGATCACTCCTGAATGAGTGGCGACGAGAGGGTGACACTTTCATAATTTTTCCGTGACAAAAAGCCGATGAAACTTTCTGCTAAGCTCTACAAGAGAGGCGGGGAAAATGTCAAATAAAAAAAAGGCTCTCTAGCTTTTCACTACAGAGTCGCACATTCCTCTCATTTCTTTTGCTGCACTCTAAAAAATGTTAGTTGAAAGCAAAATACTGCTTCTTTTTACTTAAATTGTCTTTGATTTGGATACCTTTTCATTGCATGCTGGATAATAAATACTTTTAATAAGGCTCATTCACCCTTCACTTGAATTGCTTTGGATCTCCTCTTCACCAGAGGCTAAATGTGGCATGGATTTCAGTTCTCTAGGGCAATCAGAGCATTTTTGTACTGTAGGTGGGGGCATAAACGTAATGGAAGCAGAAGGCAGGCTTGTACATTTCACCTTTGTAGCTGCTGATCCAGTTATGCCTACAAGTGCAATAAGTTGTAACAAATCACCACATTTAAAATATTGATGTCCATGCTGAAAAAGCCATACACTCCATATTTATTAGTATTCAGCATTCTCAATTCTTATCCCTGCTTTATTTTATTCTGGCTTTGAAGATTATTCATGAGGATTCCACCTTGTATCAAAGCAAATAAAAAAAAATGTTTTGAGCCACTGTGTGGACCATTAAAGACAGCGATACTGTACTTAAAAGGTTCAGTGAGGGAACAAAAGGTTAGCTTACTTAGCTGGAACAATGAAAATCCTGACAGTTATTTTTTTTTAGAAACCAATCCAATGCAACCTTAACAGAGTGATAGGCCATCGGTAAACAAATACATAAAGAGCCTCCTCTACTGAAAAGCTTATTTTTTAAATGGATCAGGTATCTGCTCCTTTATTGTTGTTTTTTTTTTTTTTAATAGGACCTACATCAAGCACTACAGCATGCCTCTGTAGTTGCCAGTAATCTTAAAATGATATAATGCTCTTTTGGGAAATCTTATTGCTCTGATGGCACAAGAGGATGATTCTTGGTGCTCATCATACCAGCCATAATGATTTTCTCTTTTTATAGATCTCTATGAAGTGCTGTGCTGTCTTCGTATGTGAACTAAGAAGAAAACATTTCATTTATCTTATTGTTGAATTCATTCCATGCAGTATTTGATTCACAATGTGGCTGTCTTTCCTTATTTACATTTTTAGAAAAAATCCTTGGCAGGAAGGTGCCATATTATACAGTTTGAAAATGCTACAGGTGATAAAAAAAGAGAAAATGTACAAAACAGAATCCATAGATTTTCAGTATACAGGTAATGAGCTAAAATATTATCAGATTATCACATTATTATACTATTATTACAATTGTATTATTATATAATTTTTTTATACTTTATACTAATTTCAACTAAATATTCACATTAACAGTTTATAGTGGCCTTATTAACTAATAAATTATTGGTTATATTATTACTACCACACTACTACTTTCCTTAACAACAGCATGATTATTTTAATAATACATAGCCAGGCCAGTTCTGATTATGATTATTTGTATTACTAAAAAATAATAATAATGATTCCGGTTTAAGCAACAGTGTCAATACAATCTAGCCTGAGAGATGCGCTGGATCCTCTTCCACTGAACTAAAATCTATATGCAATCAATAAAAGTCTGAACAAAAAGCTATTCATGTACGCAGAGCTCAAGCGTTCATAAAATGACAGCTGCAAAAAAATCCTTAAATTATAATTTGAACTCGGCCTTATACTGCATATCATTTAAATAGAGACATCTGTACCATGGCAGATCGGTAATCCTGTCTATATTTCAGGGTTTTTGGAAATGACGCAAAGAGTTTTCTTGACAGAAATTTAATGAACAATTCTTTTTTGAAGTTTTTTTTTTTTTGTTTAAAATGAATCAAGGGCAGCAATGCACATTAAATACAATCAGGACATATTTTCTTCTTTTTGGAATATACATTTACACCCAAACTTGTTTAAAAAATATAAGGAGAAAAATGTAAAAATATATTTTAGTTTGAATCCATTTGCTGATGTGGAATGTGCTATAGAAAATAAAGATCGGTCACTTGAAGAAAGTGGTAATCTGTTTTAGAATGTGAAGCATTGTTTGAATTTTTATACAACTTTTGCAATGTTTCTGAATGCCATGTGATGCAAAGGACTTTGTGATAAGTACTAAACACGCCATCCATTTCTTTGCTGTTTATTATTACATTACAGGATCACATAATGTTGGCAGCCGGAGGCACAAGCAAGAACAAACCCTGGCCGGGACATCAGCACTAGTAAACATGATAATTAGATACCTACAGTACCTGCCAGGAACAGCCATAACCATGGATCAGAATGTGCTTTGTATTTGCTCGCCAAACAACATCATGGCAGACCTGCTGTTATCTCAAAAAGGAAAGTAGATAAACAGAACAAGAAATATGAAATCTCTTTAGGCAAACCTCTGTTACAACCCAGCATTAATCCCCAAGTTGTGATTTACAGTACTTTAAGGATTATGGCTTTCACTCTACATGTTTAAGTGTGGTAGGAATGGGACGTCAGGAGATTTGAAAACTAGAACACGTTATTTCATATGCTAATGAGGAAAATAAAAGGTGTCTTAATTTTATTCCATCAGCTAAATGAGTGCAATAAAGGTAAAAGTCTGGCAGCCTTGTAAAAGAGCTTAAGGTGTCATAAAATTGGAGGAAGGTGGGGGGTCTATTAAGACATGCAGGTTTCTCATGAATACTTACTCACTAGAAGAGGTTGGCAACTTTTCAAAACCTTTAGTTTATGACAAAAAACAGTCGCAAGTCTCTAAGTGATTCACTGGAAAGTACTTTCTAGCATTTTTCAAATCAGATTTCAGCTGCTTTTCTTCAATTCCAGAAACACTTGAAAGTCAGGCCTGATACTAAATGAAATGTTACACAATAGAAAAAAAAATCTTCAACAGGAATGCTGGATGTGCCAGATGTATTTTTCTTTCTCCATTCTGTATTCACACTGTCAGCCATGTAAGTATGGTGAGTGTCTTGCCGAGGTCGAATTCAAGGCACATTGAAGGAGGGGACAGGAGTCGGTTCAGGTATTAAGCCAGTCTCAAATTCCCTCCACAGACTAGAAGAGAAATCCATGGAAGAAGAGCTCTGATGTTACCTCTTGGGGTAATCACAGGTCCACTCTGTCTGGTCACGACAGCATGTTGGAGGTGGGTGCAAATGCTTAGCATGCCTGAGGGCATCTTGTTAGCTCATGCTAGTTCTTACCTTGCTGTCCTCAACTTAACAATTAAATAGGCTATCCATACTAGAAACTCAACTTTCCTTACATCTTTATTATGTTTATTTCACAGCACACAGTTTTAGTCCTTATGGAGTTGACCCCTGCCTTGTACCCAATGCCGCTGGCAGCTCCCGATACCAAACACAACACAAAACTTGGATTAAACAGGTATGAATGTTTATGGATGGATATTTAACCTTAGTGTGGTGGATGGCCAGGGCTCTTACCTGGCTAGGATGCCTATATAATGGAAGGAGCAGGGGAAAGTGCTACCCTGGAGCACTAGATGGTAGCCCCACTAGGTTGTGGCAGTGCCTCAGACTCCCATGGGGCAACGTGGGATTTAGAGTTCAGCACAGGAATAGCTGAACCCATTAGCACAGCACTTATGTCACACCCTGTAGCCCTGTCGGGAGCAGATTACAGGACACCTGGAGCACTTCCAGGTGCTCTATAAAAGGAGCCGCCTCACTCCTTTCGGGGAGCCAGAGTGGGTAGGAAGAAGACGAAGCTTGCTGGGAGGTGTGGAGGCTGAAGGAGAGACGAGAAGACAGATGACAAAGTTTGAGATTTTGTGCTTTGAACTGTGCTGAGCAGGTGGGAAACAATTTGGGAAGCATTTCCCACAGAAAAATAAAAAAATGTGTGCGCCAAACTTGTTGTCCTGCACCTGTCTATTTCGGGTTTGGGGAGCTGTGTTCCCCTTGCAGCCCACATTAGTTACATCCAGTGATTTCAGGATAGACTCTGAACTCCCTAAAACATTTAACTTGGTTTAATGGATGTGAAAATGGATGAAATTTTACATATTAAAGGATTTAGTGATTTTTGCGCAGGCTCTATCCCCTGAAGCACTACACATGAATTAATGCAGTATATATACATACAGCAAAGTACAAAGGCTCAGCAGTACAGGGAAGAATTAAGGAGATTAAAATTAATTTTCTTTTGCGTCCATCCACCATTAAGACACACCAATTTAAATTTAGCATTGAGGATCTCACAGGCCCTGGCTAAAAAGCTGGACGTAAAGCCAGGGCAACTGCCAATTACAAATCTCCAATCAATCTTACCAGCAGGACTTTAGGAGGGAAACCTGAGCACCCTAAGAAAATTCAGAAGGGAATTAGCAGAATATGTTGACTCTAAGCTGCAACCGTCACATATAAATGACAGCAGAGTAAAATTCAAGATGTGAGTGCCACACAGTAATGATGCAGCAACACAAAATAGCAAAAAGGGATGAGCAGACCTTAAAATAAATGAAAAGCCTGACCATGTTTTCACCTCGTCAAGCCTCAGAAACAGTCCTCATCCCCAGGCAGCTTGACCCAAAAAATTAAAAGGTAGGCTTCAAGGCCAGCACAGGTCCCAAATAGGGCTCATTCTTCAAAGTTGCAAAAATCCAAAGAAGGAAGGGAAAACCCATAGAAAAACCTGGTCAAGCAAAAATAAGCAAAGTTAATTGAATATGTACCAAATTATTAAAGAGAAAGGAAATTGCAAAAGGCAAAACAGAAAAATAGGGCAAAAATAGGTTGCCTTCTGACAAAAAAAAAACAAGAGTTGAAAACAAGAAGCATTACCATAATCAAAGTAGGGGTCTAAATCAGTGAATCCACACAAAATAAGAGTTAGACAAACAAGAAGCCGAAAAACAAAAACAACAATGCCAAAGGTGCAGTAACAACTTCTGCTTATCTACTCTCTATATATAAAATCCTAAGCCTAAAAGTGCAATGATTTTGTGCAACAATTTTATGTGACTTTTTTCTGTCATGTTTTTTGTCACTCTTTAAATCGGGCTTATTTTAAAACCTACGTATATATGTTTGGTATCAATCTCTTCAAAATTTATTGAACTTTAATGTGATGTTAGATTTTCAGATTCTTATTCCATTTTTAAATGATAAACTAAAAAAATATAAAGAACTCACATTCTGCAAGACGAGACTTTGTGCCAAGAGATTTAAACACACTCGGGGCTAGAAATTAAAGACAAAGAGTAGAACACATGCTGTACAGGCTTTAAATGTTTGAAGTGCAGTGCGAGATGCAGATCACGAGGCACAGTCGCAGCAGCAGCAGCAATCCAGCAGCTGATTGAGCAAAGAGGAGGTAAAAAAAAACAAAAAACGGTATACTGTATGTTTCCCATTGTATCACCGTTTAAGAGGGGATTTCGAAGTGCGATCGTCTCTCCTTGGAGTGTTTTCAGCCCCCCTCTTCACAACACAAGCGGCATAGACACAAAGTGGCTGGAGAGTAGCGCAGGCGTGGTGAACGAAGCAACCAGGGGGCGAACCCCCTAGTTCTTTTATGAAGATGGGAGATATCAGTCTCCCAACTGTACCATCAGGTGGCCCCACCCCCCGACACTCAATCAGAAGGGGACAGGGCAGACAAATAACATGAATACATGCAATATATCCTTAATATAATACAAAATTCAAAAATAATTAACATTACCATATTAATAAAAGTCACATTACATAAATATGAAGACAAAACAAAACCAAAAGCAGAATTAATAACATAATATGAAAAATTATATTTAAAAAATAACAAAATGACCAAATATGCAAAAAATAAATTTCAGTCAGGGGAGCAACTTGGATTGTGCCAGAACTCAGTCATCAAATGTGTGTGAAGAGTTAAGGTCCATATGGAAAAGCCTGGACTGTAAATGGTGAAATGCTATTTTACATGGACCCCATTGCTTCTCCTAAATCGGGGGTCTGCAACCCGCGGCTCTTTTTCACCTTTGCTCCGGTAGTGTGTCACGCGGGCCAGAGTCTTTCAGTGGCTGCGGCGCGCTTCTGAAGAATGGGAGGCGCCGCCTTACCTGTCAGGCTGCTCGCCGCGGAGGATGACGTGTGTGCTGCCGCTGGCTGGCAGCCTATCAGAGAGGCCGCCAGACCGGTGCAGGCGTCATCGCGCCGCCAGACTGCCGCTGCGCTGCCGAGCCTGCCATAAAGAGGAGGACCGGGCTGAAGGAAGGCGCGTGATTCGCTCTCAGTAGGTAAGTCACACTTTTTTTCCCTCTTTTCTTTTATCTTAACGCGCACACGTGCCAGTCCCGGGACATAACAGCGTTTTAAAAACGTTACAGTAATGTGTACATGCCCATCTGCCATGCATCTCGACACCCTACCCATCAAATGAAACTTCAAAGTCTCATCTTTCTGATGATATAAACTATTTTGACACACAACAACCACAGCACTGACACTAAAGCCTTTTTTACAGAGAAGTACATACTTTTAAGAGTTGACTGTGCCTACCTTTGAAGACCCCCTGCAAGTCAAACATCAATATTTCCGAGCAGTATTGATCCCATTGTGTCCGTAAGGCTCCAGCGAATATAATCCAGTAAAACGATTTAGGTCCAAAACGCACGATATATTCTCAAAGGGACAAAACTCCAGAAAGCGTTTCATAACTTGAGACCACCTACGTAATTTTTTCACTTATATTGCTCATATTAGACGTAATTTGTTTCTGTCGGCGATAACCATGCTACCGCATGAAACACGGAAGTGTTAGTTTCCGAAAGACACCTAAGTTGGCCAATTACGACGGGTCTGGGGTTGACTGGCACCTCGTATAGCCAACCAGTGTCACAGAAAGCTTTGAGAGTGACGTATAGCTCTGAACTCTGGTAGAATCTACCAGTTTGATTGGACACTGTGACTGACACTCAAAACTTACAGCCAATGAGCTGCCGAGCATTTTGATATGTAACTTGCCATACTAACTTGTAAACAAGTTGCAGAGTTGGTGCGTGGTTGTTTATTGTGATTTCGCTAAGTTTTTTCGCATTTTAAATATGAATAAAAGTAGAAGTTTAAACGTAAATAAACGCTCGATTAAATAATAGATGCATGTACGCGCGTTGCATAATGGTTTTGCGGCTCCAAGTTTTTTTTTCTTTTCGAAAACGGGTCCAAGTGGCTCTTTATGTCTTAAAGGTTGCAGACCCCTGTCCTAAATGATATAACTACCCGATATTTTTGATGTAGGAAAAATTGTTATAGATTTTTTTAAAGTCGATGAAACGTAAAGAATTATAAAAATTCCGATGTAGAAACGTTAAGTACAACATGTTTAAAGTTACTATAACAGAATGTTTTGCTCACTTACCCAGATGTACAGTACCTTTTGGTAAAGGTAAATAAGTATCATTCTCAAATCTGATTAATCCAATTGAAATAAAAGGACTGAGGCTTTGGTGGCAGGATTGGGCACAAGACAGAGACCAGTTCTGGATGAGGTGCCAGTCCAACATAGGGCCTACTCACAAATACACCCACTCTTATGCTCATGTAAGGCTAATTACCCCTACAGGAATGCTTATTGGATAAATAAAAGAAAACAATAGAATGTGCAGCAGTGAACAGGAATTTGAATTCAGTGTTCTCGAACCTCAAAGCCACCATGCTGGCTCTAATCTAATGAAAAATCTTTTCATTTTCTTCAGATGAAACAGTCTAATTATGCATTGAATAGATTTAGTAAAACCTCTGATTCACTAGAGAACAACTGTACTTCAATAAGTTAAAAAAGTTAATCAGTTGTCACATACGTGCGCATGGGAGGCAGCTAAAGGGCTTGAGTAAAGGCAATTCTGAATTAGACCAGGATGTGGCAGAGTGCGCTGACTCTTTTTCTCCCTTTCCTGCAGACCATTCATGGGAGATTCCACCTGGCCCACTTGACGTCACTTCCGGGTCCGAGCCTATGTTAGAAGACCTTGCCGGCTCAGGCCCCTGTGATGTAACGTCCGGGCCACGTCTATGGCTGAAGACCCTTATGAGCCGGACCCCTTTGACTTCACTTTCTGTCTTCCCCTTTAAAAGCCTCCACATTTTCCCAATTCCTTCAATTCTGTTTTGGACTCGGTTTTGTGTACATCAGTGCGGTGTAACATATTTACGACTTTGCAGCCAGGATACCAATTATACGGGTGGCTGCCCCAAACCTTGCTATGGCTCTTTGTGGAGTTTGTGACACAGTGCTTTATGATTTAATGTGTAGATTTAGAAAGGGCCAGTCTCACCCTTGCATTGTGAATCTAGCAGCTGCAAACCGGTTAAGAGTTGGTGGTATTCTCTCTCTTGTTGGATTTACTATAAGTGTGGCAAGTCCAGTAAGAGCAGTGGATGTCCCAGAAGGGAAACTCTAGAGGATCACTTAAAGAGAATAAAGGGTTGCAATGGAGGAACTAGTAAGGCACTAAATCTATTGCCCCAGGTCCCAATCTGTGAGGGACAAACCTGGCCATACTACAATCCATAGTAGAAATCCTGTCTTCATTCATTCCACTTTTTATGGCAGGACAGCCTGGTGTTGTTTTCCATGAAAACAATGTACAAACACACATGAACATAAATTCCAGGACATGTGTACATAAATTCAGCATTCTTCCCCAACCAGGCGGTTCCCTGGCCAAGTTTCCATTTGTACCTGTGTGAGGCATTTTGTAATACCAGCTGCACCGCACTCTAAATCATCTATAGGCCATTGTTTCATTGGAACAGCAGCCATGTAATGTTTCTTGGATTTCATCATTATGGCATCATGCTTCAGCACATTATCACTTAAACTGAATTTAATTGTTATAGCAGAGCAATCCTCTTTAAAAAATAGCTTTCTGAAAGCTGAAATATCCAAAACTGAAGCAAGAAATTTAAGGGAGAGTAGAGAGAGAAGCTACACTATACCTTGGAAATCTCCTTTCTGTTTAATTTAGGAACACATGAACATAAGAAATTTGACAAATAAAAGGAGACCATTCAGTTCATCAAGTCTTTTTGTTTAGCTAATAACTAAGCTGTCCCAATAACAAGGTTGTCAAGGTTTCTGCTTCAACTACATTACTCAGTAGTTTGTTCTAGATTCCCACAACTCTTTGTGTGAGGAATGTCTTCCAGGCCACAGTCCTACAAGCACTTCCCCTTAATTTCCACTGTTTTTCTCAAGTACATGATTCACCATTAACGAAAGAATTCTACTGGATCTACTTTATTAATGTCTTTGAGAATTTTGAAGAGCTGGATTACATCCTTACACAGTCTCCGCTCCTTGAGACTAAGCAGGTTTAATTATCTGAATCTATCACAGTGACCTCATGACTGCTGGAAAAGAGTGTGTGGCACTCCCAATTTCTTTGCAAAAGGATGAAGGTTCACATCTTTAGAGTCCTGGTGCTTCCTGTTTTGCTATATGGAGGCAAGACATGGACGCTATCCATTGACCTGAGTTGAAGACTGGACCCCTTCGGTACTGTGTCTCTTCAGTGACCACTTCGGTACTGTCTCTTCGGTGAATCGTTGGGTACCACTGGTTTGACTTTGTGTCAAATGAGCAGTTGCTAATGGAGTCTCGAATGAGGCACATTACCTTAATTATGAGGGAGCATCAGTTATGGCACTACGCCCATGTGGCGTGTTTTCCTGAGGGTCATCCGACTCGCAAGATCCTCATTGTTGAGGACCCGAGTGGTGGGACCAGGCCAAGGGGATGCCCACATAACACCTGCCTGTGGCTGATATATGGTAATTATTGGAGGGTGGGACTGGACCGCGTGTCTGCCAGGGGATTTACCAACCAGGGTCCCGAACTGTTTCATCGTGTGGTAGGTGCGGCAACCTGACCTGACCTATCAGAGTAGGACATGTCCTTAAGTTCTGAGATGCACTTGGTTGGTCTCCTCTGTGCAGCTACAAATGCTGCTGTTTCTTTCTTGTCGTGCAGTGACCAGAATTGCACATAGTACTCCAGATATGGTCCCACATTATATATCTTGAGCATAAGTCCCTTGATTTGTATTAAACTGTTTTAAAAATGCTACCTAACATTTTATTTACCTTTTTAATACCTTCTGTGAATTTCTTAGATGATGAAAATGGTGTGTACACATAAACCTTTAAATCCTTTTCCGAGATTACAGTACTAGATTCATGCTGCATAGATCCAACTTAGAAAAAACAACACATTTTAGAAAACCCTATAAGTTTCTTCAGTTGAATTATGAGTTCATTGTCTGCGTTAGAATGATTGTTTTGATTCATACATGTACAACTCTTGACTAGATAAATATTGAATTGAATTAGAATTGTGGCTTCCTAGCTGCATCTACAAGTGAGTAGCTACTGTGCATTATGTCCTTAACAAATGGTTCATTTAATCTTAATAAAGCTAACAAGCACCACTGATTTAGAAGAGAGGCAACCTACAGTGCATCTGTTAGTTAGTTACTGCAAGGCAGAAAGACTTCAACAAAGGTTCTGTTTGTGTTAAACAGCAGCAGGAAACTAATACAGTCACTTTATTATTACACATTTGATTCACACCTTTACTAGAGGTGACTTACAAGATCATGAGAAGTACAATTGTTTACCTGCATGTTTCACAACTCGAGCCCAGACAGGTTAAGTGACGTGCTCAGAGTAACACATTAGGCTGCATGTGGGAAAAGAACTGGCAGCCTTGAGCCTTAAAGGTTAATGCCAATGTGACTACACCACACTGATAATATTTTAATCTAGGATATTTTCTAAAACAAACACCTGATAGAGTTCCTGTACATTTTTGCAACCATGAAATACTGCATCTAAGACTGACATGTGGAACTAAATTAAAACACACAAAACAACTGCCTACCTCCGCAACAAAGAGATCTTAAGAGTAACTGACGAAAAACAGCAGAATAACTTGTGGAAGGCACTTTAAATGCAAAATGCATGCAAAACACAAATGGTTTCTTTACTGTCTGCATGTTTCTAATTTATTTATTAAAAAAAAAATCAATAATGTCATAATGAAACAAAGGACCCATTCACTTCAAATAATAGCTGGGCTATATGCCTCTTAAATCATAGACCACAGACAGTTGTTTAGAATCATTGTGTACCGTTACTGAAATGAAATATGAACTAAGCGTTGCTGTTTAGAATAAAGTACTAATTACCACGGCAACAATCAGCTGATTGTAATATGAGATCTGTCAGAGGTATAAAGGTTCTTCAAGTTCAGAAAAAATAAGTGGTCAAATACCTAAGACAACTGCTTTTCACACATCTTGACAAGAATAATACAAATTAGAATGTGCTTTACTGTCATTTGAACTCATTGTACTTGTTTAATCTATATTCATTCTTTCAATTTAAAACACAAAATTAAATTTAACCCTTTGGAAATGTCTGCGGTGGGCTGGCGCCCTGCCTGGGGTTTGTTTCCTGCCTTGCGCCCTGTGTTGGCTGGGATTGGCTCCAGCAGACCCCCGTGACCCTGTAGTTAGGATAGAGTGGGTTGGATAATGGATGGAAATGTATACAGATTTCTCAGGTACAAAAAAACTAACAGTTTAGTTATTACATCTGCTTTTCAAATCACTAAAACATTTTATTTATTTTTGATCAGTTTCCCCTGATCTATACTTTCTAACATACAGTACAATAACAGTTCACATTTGCCTAGAGTGCATGAGAAATAAAAGGCTATCAGATGTAAAAACCAGTAAAAACTTAGTGACCCAGCCTAAACTGTTCAAATGTCTTGATGCAGTTAAAAATACTGACTCAATGCTCTACTTTAGGGGTCTTTTTTGGCATGATGCCCTGGATTGTCAGATTTTTCACCCCAGCCTATTTAATTTTGATTGACCTTCTTCACCCCACAACAGAAGATGGTTTACCTTAGAACCATAAATAAACAGTATCAATCTTCAAAGTATATGGCAGGTAAAATTTGAACGGAAGGATGTGGAAGTGTTTAAAATATGTAGCAGCTGTAAAAAAAGTGTGATACTTGGAAACTTATTTGTGTTTTTGTAAAGTTTGTGATTGATTTCATGGGTTAATAACAAACAAACTACCCCAAATTCAATGGAAAATCCATTAAGTCAACGGTGGGTCAAAGCTGACCCAAAAGCCGTGGTAAGGTAAACATTTTTAAGAAGTTGCCCAATTATGTTTTGTTTAAATTATTTAGTGCTTGATAATTGGGGGAAATGTAGGAAGTCATAAACTTTAATCCTGAACTGATGCTTTTATTTATTTCAAACACAAAACCCGATCAACTGAGAACATCATAGCAGTTAAATGAGTGTTAAGAACATTTGAATGTGTCCGAGGATAATTTGTGGGATAAATTGAGTAAAAAACCGTCTTAAACAGAAACAAAGGACGAAACCAAGAAGACAAAATAAGCAGGCAACCAACATCAAAGGGCCACATAAGGACTCGTCAGGGGTAAAAGAAAGTTGTAACCACAAATGAAATCTCACCACTAGGGGCTACTTGAAAGGCAGCTAACTAACAGTAAAAATCGTGATTTGCATTTTTTATCCACCCAGAGATGAAAAGGAGTGGCTTGCAGCCATATTTATATCTTTATGCCTGATGACATCACAGCCTCGGATGCTCGGAAGATGGTAACGTGCCTAACACATATTACTTACTTGGAACAAAAATGGCTGGAACTGATTCCTGAACATTCAGAACCTTAATTTACAAAAAGAAAAAAAAAAAAAAAAGCTCAAAAATCACAATGTGCTGTCAGTCACACCAACGTTATGGCTTTAGTATTTACACCATAGTGGTAACTTCACATAAATTCACAAACAAGAGGAGGACATTGTGTCCATCAAACCCATTTGTTTAATTAATAGATGATGTGTCCCAATTTGTCAACTTAATTCCTATTTTAAATTGTCAAGGCTTCCAATTTTGAAAAAATTTCTTAGTAGTTTTTTTTTTAGATTTTAAAGATCCAGTGTGAAAAAGTATGTTAAGACTTTCACTTTTTGTTTTGTTTTTTTTGGGTTTTTTTTTTAGTCTTAGACAATACACTTGACGACTGATCAGTTAAAATTTGGTTGTAACAGTTTGTAACTGCTGACTAAATACAGCATTTTTTATCTACTCAATTGCTGACCAGGAGTCAGATTTTTAAAACTATAAAAAATGTGTGTAGGCAAACTTCTGCGCAAAAGTCAGGATTTATAAAAAGAAAGCTTGACGAGAAAACTTGCATAAAGTTAGAATTACAATGAAGCTGAAGTCTGGTATTATTATCAAACGTATGCCCCTCCCACTAACCTTAGATCAACTTTGCAGTTATTTCAGGCACACCTTGCTGCCACCTGGTGGGGGCTGAAAGTTTACGATGTGGCTGGGTGTTTGTTGGCTTGCGGCCTCAGTCTCAATCACTCCTATAGATAAAGCCGCATTCCTGTGCAACAGTTTAGTCAACTTGCCTTGAATTTAAGCACATTTACGTTAGGCAGAATTGCCATTGGGGGCTGGGTGGTCTTTTGGCCTTGGAACCCCTGCAGATTTTTTTTTGTTAACAGACTCATCTTTAGAGACTTACATTATATCGTATATAAGAACGCTACTTTTCTATTAATTAGATATCTGCATTTAATAAGTTTGTATGGATTTGTTTTTATTTTTCTTTGTTACTTATTCATTAATGTTAATACTTTTTTCTAATCTTTTTTGTTTCTTCTTTTCTTGTAACTTTCTCTTTATCATCTTGTAAAGCACTTTGAGCTACACTGTATTGTGTGCTATAGAAATAAAAGTTGTTTTTGCTCACATGTCTTTGAACATTATCTTCTGAATCACAGCTCAACAAAAATATTGTGAAAGCTTGGAAAACCCCAAAAAAAATCAAAAGGCAGTTCCTTTAAAACCATAAGAATTTGAAGTGATAAAGCTCAAGTAAGCTGTTTTATTAAAAAGTAACTGATAAATGGAAAATGTCTCACGAGAGTTTGTTTGATGACTGTTGTTATTAAATGAATTCTGTCAACTTGCATGTTTTTAATGTTATTTGAGTAAAAATAGGTGTAATTTTTGGGGTAGGGAATGCGTTACATTTTTTTCTGTTTAATTTATTGGCAATTATGTGTTCAGATGAACAAAATTCATCTTACGATTGTAATTTTAAGAATGGAAGAACATTTCAGAGTGTCGAAAGTCTGTAAAGTGACTAAGAACTAGTCCTGTGAGTTTTTTTCTTTTTCAGATAAAAGCATAAGAAATTCTGAATTAAGCCATAGCCCTTGTTATAGTTAACTCACATTACTGATTTAGGTTTTTGGTGATCTGGTGCACTGCTTTCTTTACAATAAATACAGTATGTGTTAAAGGCATATTCAGGTTTCAATTATTTGGCTAAATGATGTAGCAGGGCAAATGACAAGGCAGGACAAGTTTCAAATGATTTGGGTGCCAAAAACCCATTTAACTCCAACAAAAATAAAACATTTAAACAAAACATGCACTTGATGGCGCTCTATTATCGGGAAAAATTCCCTGTTACAGTGGTCAATTCAGCAAGACATTCATTCATTCTCTCTCTCTCTCTCTCTCTCTCTCTCTCTCTCTCTCTCTCTCTCTCTCTCGGTCTCTCTGTCTGTCTGTCTGTCTGTCTCTGTCTTTGTCTTACATTGCCAGGTCCAAATGAGACACCACCTTCCAGGAGTGTCTCTCTTTTAATACTGAGCAGACCAGAAGGGGCGGGTCTTCTTTGGCTTTGTTGCTATCAAGGATCAGTTTCTCAAGGTTATTAGGGAAAAAGGAGACCATTAGCAACAGCGTCACCACTGGTCCTATGCCTAAGATGAACACCCAGAAGGTGATCCTCTGGTGCTCACGCGTGACAACGTGTAACTACCAAGACTTTTTGTATAATAGTGCAGACTGGTGTGAATTAAACATTTCAAATCAACAAATAAATTAGAATGTTAAAGCTAAAAAATTATTCAATTTATTTCAAAGTAAGAATGCTTGGAAAGGTACCAAATGTGCTTTTCATTGGCCAGCTGAAATCAACAAGTTGGGGGAGTTATAGAAATATTTTATAGTGTGTGTATACAAAACCCAGTAAACAAAAATTGAACATAAATTATGCAATGAAGTTTCACTAACAATTCTTCAGTTATGGATTAGGAGAAATGCGTAACATTTCTTAGGATTTAAAAAAGTTCACTAAAAAAATAAATTTGTTTTACTGATAAACTTGATTAACACAGAGTTAATCCCCTTTTTGTCTGTCATCTTTTTCAGATGTGCAGACCTATTGATTTTTATTTGTGCATTTCAGAAATCTATTGAGTAAGAAAATTATATTGCATTGCTACATTACACTAAGCGATCATTTAATCATTATGTGACGGGTGAGTTCTCACTACTTTAGCAAAACCAGCTTTATTCAGCTTGAAACAGGAAGAGCACAGTTATTTATTGTAGCGGGATCTACCACTCTCCTATACACAGACAAAGCAAACAGGCAGGGTTGTGGCCAGGTTTGTGGCCTAGTAATACTGTTCCCTGCATTTATAATGTACCTTACATCACCCATCAATAGCAGGCACTTATAGTGCGACTGTGATCGACTTGGATTTGCTTTCACTGCGAGCTGCTACAGCACTGGGAGCCTGTGGTTGACTTGGTAACTGATAGGCTGTCTTTCACAGACGTGGCAATCGCACTTCGGGATGCTCTTCAGCGTGTCGCCCCATTGGTGGGAGTCCTAAAAGAGTTTAGAAACCTTACAATTAGTTAATGGTGCACTTTTCTCAGTGTACAGAGGTGTGATACATTTTACTGTAGGTAACTTAATAATCCTGAGGAGGAAAAGAAAGGTTCCATTGCCTTACTTATTTTTTTATAATTTTTGTCAGTTGCCTATGTGTTCACTTTTTTGGCAAAAGTTTCTTTTTAAGCCTGAAGAAGGTGAATGTATTTAAACAGCAATATGGTAGAAGTTAGAGACGTGCAGCGGAAGTAATTGGAGTTAGGAAACAGAATGCAGTAACTTCAGGAAACCTGATTTAAGACAATTGTTTACCATTAAGAAGACTGGCAACACAGAATTTTTGGACCCATAGCTACTGTATCTCTGTTCAAACACCAAGGTATCATTCCACCATACGTTCCATAACTGACCTCTTCTTCTGCCCATAAGTTGGATTAGCTTTGGGAGTGGTGCTTTCTGAAAGGTAGGAGAGCAATACATTGCTTGAAGGGGAGAGAGACTTGATAGAGAAAGAAAAACAGACCATGAAACTCTGGAAAGTTGGTACAGCTTAGTGTACAGAAGCTTACAGAAGATTGATATATAGTGTTTGCAATCAAGAAAAACAACATGAAACCAGAATATCACTAACTGACAAGGTGAAAGACAGCATCCAAAACAGAAAATAAAACCTAACACTATCATATCCCAGACCACGTGCTTTTGTGAGTGTGAGTGTGTATATGCATGCGAGAAGTTCATTTGCAACTGGCCCAGTTTAACTCATGTTCTGTGACAACATTCGTTCCTGACTCTGAGATCTGCAAGGGTAGATTGCAGCAGTTTAAACCTTGAAATGAATTAAGCAGGTTTGAAAATTTTATGTTAATATTGTCAAATGTGGGTTGCAGAAAGGTCAGAATTGGTGCCTTGTGGCACCACGGGATATAGATTTGTTTCCCTGGTTTGTCAAAAAAAACTGTTTAGCTCTGGTTCCTACCTTGTTCTCAATACTTCTCATACCATTTTTGATTCGATAATATAACCGTGGGTTAACGGATGGATGGATAGAATGGGAAGTCAAAATTAACAAAAGCAGAAGTTCAAACCAACGTGAACCATATGTAAGCTCCTAAAAGCATGAAGCACACTAAACTCAAGGTACTAATGCGACAGCAAATTAAATGAGGTGGACAGCTGTTTAAAGATGCCATGTGACTGAACCCTTGTGTTATGTTGCAAGGCAGTTATACTGCGAAGTGTTGCTAAAATCAGATTAATGTGGTGAGCGTAAACAGACTACATGAAAAATCCACAACATAGCATAAAATACGAAACTAGTAATGACATCTGGGGTTTACTCTCTCTACTCGATTACTTTTTAGATGGCAAAATTGGTTAGTACATACATGAGGAGATGTTTCTGAACAATGGATAAAAGCACCATGAGTTTGTTCTCAAATTAATTTAATTTAGAAGTTTCATTATGAAAGCACATCAACCTAATGCAAAATGAAAAGTCACAATTGCATTTCAGAATTCACAACTAAACAAGTCAAATTATAAAAATATTTCATGGAGGTTATTAAATCCATTCATCCTTTATTCAAACTCATTTATTCTGAGCAGGGTGGCTGGGAGGTTAATAAATCTAATATTTAAATTGGGTCAATCTTAGTGAGATTAGGTGTATCTTTGAGTGGCCTCCATTATATCCAGGTAAGGTTAGGTTTGTAACATTCTCAGTCCTGCGTAATCCAAGCCAATGTCTCGGGCTGGAGCCTGTCCTGGCAGCACTGACCACATGTTGAGAAAGGGCACCAGCCTATAATAGGGCAGACGTTTGAATACATCCAATCTCACAGAGGGCCAGTTTGTAATTTACAAGTAACCTACTACTCACCACTTTGGAGACGTGTGAGGAAATTCTGTGTACCTGGATAAATATAGCAAATACTGAAGTAATGTGCATACTCTTTGAATATAACAACTGGAAATGGAATTCAAACCAATGGTTCTATCTAGAGCGACAGCAGTGCCGACCAGTGCATTACCATGATGAATTTTAAAGTTTTAATGCCTTAGAACATTACAAATATTTTGACGAGATCAAGCCATTGAGTCCAAAAAGGCTAATCTAAGTTCTTGCCATGCCCATAAATTAGCATAAAGGTGTGTCCAAGGATTATTGTCAGAATGTAAAAAGAACTAGGAAATGGTCAGAAAGAGTCAAAGCAAGTAGTCAAAACTGTTAGATCAAAAAATTGACTTGTTACCCAAAAACAAAAGGGTAAGACAAAAGTCAGAAGTCAGGATCAAAAGAAGTTGTTACCAAAGGCAGAAATCGAGCACTCAGGTCTACATGAAACAGAAACTAACAACAGTAAAGGAAAGTCGTTTTCTCTGGTGTATATCCATTAAGTGATAGTACATATATCCGTGACATCATTAGCGTGGCAGCCTTGGCTATGCAACACGTCCAAAAGGTGTCATGTTAATAAGCAAAACCTTATTTTGTCAAATAAAATCAAAATGAAAAATAAACTGCAATAAGTAAATCCTTAACTGAAAAACCTATAAAATACACATAGTAGCTATATGTTAATAGAACATAATTGCATGTACAGTACACAAGTAGGCTCGGTCATCGAGTGGTGCCCTGCCCAAGGACAGTTCCTGCATGGCACCCATTACTGTGGGATTTGGCTTGGTGCACCCCAGCAGCTTTGAACTGGATCAGGCAGGTTTGAAAACTGGTTGAAATTGTCATGTTGGAGGATACTGTATTTTTTTTTTATTATTATGACTACTGGATCACTGAAGTGACTAATTATGTCAAATTTTCAACTGCGATGACTGAATTAGGTTTTAAAACCTGTGACCCTGTAGTTAGGATATAACGGGTTGGATAATGGATGGATGGATGGACACTTAGCTTTATTTATTAAAGGAATATAGTTCATGTTTTTTCTTCACCAGATTATAGATTTTACATCTCCTACTCAATACCAGGTCTAATCCAAGAAAAGCTACTATCATACAGTATAACTTGAAGGGGGTGAACATTTCTCTTTTTTGTGGTGTATATTGCTTTAAATTTCTCCAGTGAACAGGCCATGAAGTTTTTAGACAAATACTGAGAGGCCATATAGAGGCTGAACAGCCTCTTATAGTTTTTGTTTATTGGATAAATGAAAATTATTATATTTGATAAGGTACACTTGATCCTGTTAACATAGCTAGGATGAAATTAGAAACCCAACCTACAGTGCATTTTTATAGAAATCTTTTAGAAGCAGAAACAAGTTAGATATATTCAACTTTAGTTAACATATACTGTACACAAGAAAATATTTTCTCAATAATTTTTCTGTGGTGTGAGTGTGTCAACTTTGTTCCCCATAACTGGGCTGCTGTCTGAAGGTGTACGTCCCTTTACCCTCAGTGTCTCTAGTGTTTTTCCAGTAAGCAGTCAGGTTTGTGGCTGATGACCCATCTGCTGGCGATTGTGAAAGAACATCTGACAAAACATCACCTGATACATTAGTCCTGTGCTCATGTGTCACTTGGTGACTCACTGACATCTCGGCAGAAGGGGAAGTTTATGGAAATCTGCTCTAGGTGTTTCTTTCTTAAGTTTTTTAAAGCTTTCTTTACTTTATACTGAGCTTTTCATTGTGAACTTGACAGGGGGTTTACTTGAATTTTACAACATAGGATGCAAGTTTTTCTCTGTGAAACAGTATGGAGTGATGGTGAAACTGCAGCCTAGGTTGCATGTAAAAGCAGTCCCACCTTGCTTCTATTTTTGAATAGTAACAGTGATGGGTCATTCCTTATTTAAATGTTACATCTCTAGTTATTTATTTTCTGATAATAGTTTAGAACAGCTTTGTGTGTGCCAAATACTGACCACACTTGGTCATTCACATTGGACAAATGTGCCACCTGACATACAACCTTTGAGATGTAGGAAGGAAGCTGCTTTGTGTAAAATAAGAAAAAAACGCAATGGCAAATTTGACACAACTCTGGTGCAATGAGGGAAGATTTTTAACAACTGCCATACTATTCCACACTGCTAAATGTAACATTTTAAAATGCAGAATCCAGCCTTCTGCTGTTTTATATATTATGTCTTCGTTTGGTTTTTGAATATTAACATTTGCTTGGGCAGGAATTAGCCTGCAATTATAGGAAAGCTCTACTAGAAATGGTATTTTCAGATGATCAACATCTGCATTATAGCTATGTAGGCATTCTGTAGATTAAAGACATTAAAATGCTCAATGTACAGCCTGCCCCTCTTTCATATCCCTGCATGAGATTTACATTGGGACTAGTGTAAATAAATGCACCCAGTATACACAGTATGGGGGTAATTTGAGTTTACTTTTGGGGGGAAACTGATCACCCTTATTTTTATGGTTCATGCTCTTAATGCCATAACTGCTTGTATGTTAGCATTATAATCCGGTTTTAGCTACACTTTAGGTGTCAAAACAAACATTTTATCTGTGATTTTTACACATCCCACGTTCCATTTCTGTAGAAACATTTTGCCTGAGAAACTTCAAATCTGTTATCTTCTGTCACAGAATTACATCAAAAAGAAGAGTTATGTAAAACAATAAATGAGAACAAGCCTCTCTGTGTTTCTTGCTAACTCCAAGTTGTAAGGTACTATATTTTAGCTCCACCGCTCAGATTAAGCAGATCTGTCATGAATGCACTCTAACTGTATGCGCTTGTGGTTACTTACATTATTTCAAAGGAGGGATCATGTGTTGTTCGGAGGCCCTTTTATAGCAGATTATTGTTCGTTAAGCTCCAGTGTTTAGCCTGCCACTTGAGTGATCTAGTTTTGCTGAATTTAGCTGAATACAAATAGGTTATTGACTTTACCAGAAGTCTGATGATATAAGTCACTTCACAGGTCATTGACCTTACTGTAATACCACAGCAGCAACATGGGCTATATTGATGTGATAATACAATGTGTGTGCTGTTTTCCAAGGAAGAAGGGAAGGCCTTAAAAATGTTCTGCGGCAATGACATGTTTTGTTAACAACCCAGTGAAGGCAAAAGGGAGCTTGAAAGTGGGCTTGTTTAAGCTTTAGCTTAATCAGTAAGTTCACAGGAAAATGATCAGGGCTCAACAAGAAAAACAATATATTACAAATTTTCTATTTTGATCAGGATTAACTTTCCTGTAACTTTTAAACTTTTTATTTGATGGTGTTAACTTACCCATATCTTTTTTGAAGATGTATGTTTAACATGTCCATTGCTTTAACTCCTTTAAAGTTCCACATTTGCATTTAATTTCTGATCTCCCTATCCAGTTAAGGGTCATTGGGAACTGGTGTGTATCCCAACAGCACTGGCAGCAAAGTGGAAACCAATTCCAGATAAAAATCTCAAACACATATCCACATTCTTCCACATTTGCCCAATTCTGAGTTGCCACATAATTGTACATCTTTGGGAGTTGGGCTAAAAAGCTAGACAGACTTGGGAGGAAATATGGAGACCCCACTCGTGCAGTGCCCAGTACACCTTGAAGGGAGAAGTACTTCTATGGATACACTCTTATATCTTGTGAATGATAGGGGGCGCCCTCGCTCCCTTGAACCCCTGTCCACGACTCCAGACACCAGGTAAAAGTCCTCAAATTGACTTTATTTTCTTGCCACAGTGCACAAAGCACACTCTCCTCCACAATACTCATTAAACTCACAAATACTCAATACTAAACAATCCTCCAGCTCCCAGACGCGTTGCCACCCTTCCACCCAGCTCAGCTCATTGTCTGTGAGTTCCCATAGTCCTTTTATACCTCCTGACCCGGAAGTGTTTCTGCCCAATAGTCCACAAGTCCTTATTCCTTCCAGGTCAGGGTAAATAGTCCTTTTCTTCAACCCGGAAGTCCGTCGCTCTTCCTGTGACGAACCTCCGGATCACAGGGCACGAAGAAGCCCTCGGTCCACCCTGCAGCTCCTTCCTGTGGCCCCCACGGCATCCAGCAGGGCTTTGCATAAAAACTCCAATGTCCATGATGCCCTGCTGGTCTTCTGGGGATCTCCACGCTGCAAGGAGGGCTCCACCTGGCGGCTTGGGGGTATTGGCCGGGATAAATGGCCGGCCATCCTTCACAATCTCCATGCATTATTTGATAATCTAATAGAATTCACGAACATGGGGAGCAAGGACTTATTCTATTATTTATTCTACTTCTTCTATTTTTTGTTTGTTACTTGTTCCATATAGTTTGTAGTGATGGACATATTTTTTTATCTCATGCTTAAATGTAGAATGAAGATAAAAAAAAAAGTTTCTTATAGAATAGAAGTCTATCGTGACCAACATTGGGCAACAGGAAAGAATATCAAAGCATCCATGAAAGAAACAAATCTCACATTACTTGTGTTTTACAGTATAATACTCGTGTCAAGTCATCCAGTTGAATGCTCACAATGTCCCAAAAACATGTATTTTTATAAAAATATTGTTAAAAAAGTAACTAACGGAAAATACTTCCGTGAGCTTAAATGGAATATACCCAATAACAACTTACTGATTGACTAACATTACGTGTCACATGATATCGATAGTGCACTGAGAGACATGTACAGGTATTATTAAAAGTTAAAGAAAAGTCTGTGAAAACACTATCAGGAAAAGAATATACCTGGGACTTGTGCATATCCAAGATACTTCAACAATCAGGAGGTCAATCCAGCAGTGCTGTTTCAAAGCCAGCCACTAAATGATCCCAAAGCTCTCCAGTTGCAGATAAGAATATAAATGTAACGATGGGAGGTAGGTCTACAGATCAAATGCTCAGGCCCATCTGAGCATGTTCTTTTTTATTCATAAGAACGTTTCTAAAAGTGGTTTATGTAACAATAATTTTGTGAAAATACATGTGCCTGGGATGTTGGGAGCAGACGACTGTGTGGCTTCACAAGTGGATCATGTGACACGAGTAACGTAAGCTTTTTCATGGATGTTTTGATACTGCTTGCTGTTGTCAAATGTTAGTCACCATATTCTACCAAAAACTTTATCTCTTCTGCATGAAAACATGAGATTAAATACATTTTCTAAACCATCACTACAAATTACATTCCATCCGTTATCCAACCAGCTATATATCCTACCTACAGGGTCACGGGGGTCTGCTGGAGCCAATCCCAGCCAACACTGGGCGCAAGGCAGGAAACAAACCCCAGGCAGGGCATGTACACACACACACACATGCACAAAGGACAATTTAGAATCGCCTATGGACTGTGGGAGGAAACCCACGCGGACTCGGGGAGAACATGCAAACACCATGCAGGGATGACCCAGGAAGCGAACCCAGGTCTCCTAACTGTGAGGCAGCAGCACTACCCACTGTGCCACTGTGCCACCCTTTGGGGTAAACAATATATGAAAAAACTGTCTTGGTGTGAAGTATTCCTTTAACAGGGGTAAAACAAAATTCTGCATATACACACGCATACTGGGATAATATAGAACCAATCATCAACCAAGCATGCATGTCTTTGGCATAAAGTAAGAAAACCAAACTACCTGGAGAAAAATCAACAGAATCACAGGGAGATTGAATAAATGTCACACAGTGAAGCATCAGCACTAAACAGTTTATTATATAATGTAATCTACTATATTATAAAACACTAAGGTCTACGTGTTCAGTCTAGTTTGCCGTTGGTGTGATTGGTCAGTTTGGCTTTGAAGACGCAACAAAAGAGGAAGTGTGAGACACACAAAGAGGAGTAAAGGAGTATGAGGCATGCTAAGGGAGTTGCCTTCAAAGATAGTAACCATAAAACCGGACAGGAGTTGAGAAATGTGCTTTGAAAGCAATGATAGAGTCTGAGAAGCATTCTTTACAGGAACACGCTCGAGAGAGTGGTTAACAGATGTTCACAAACATGAATACAAAAGGAAAGGCATTAAAGGCACACATAGGGAAAGAGATAGCAAATATTTTTTATTTCTCTATTGCCTGTCTTTGACTGGTACCATGGCTAATATAATATAATATATCTGTAACTGCATGCACTGCATGATAACATGCAGTGAATATACTTGACGTTCTTTCTCTGTACGTTTAGCCTTCATTTGCTCAGAGGTTGATGCGCTTGCTGCTTCCTGAGTAACTCTTCTTTTGTCCACCCTAGCGGCCTGCTTCTTCTCTTCTTTTGTCGTCATCTTTTTGCGTTAAAACTGATTAAGTCAGTGCTTGTGTTGCAATTACTTAGTACGTTTTTCTTAATTTTACACTTAAACTGGCACTCTTCAATCTGCCTCAGGAATGATTTAAGATATGAAGAGGTAGGAGAAGTGACAGCAAAGGTGGTAGGGATGAGAACGGTGCCCATAAGCATGCGCCACATGGCCACCAGAGTTAATTCTGCAATAAAATAACATAAAAATAAAAATAATTCCAAAACTCTTTGCTTTTAATATAAAGCTGCAGTGCAGAGTTTCAACGTAGTATATGTGTACCAAATTTCAGGCTACAGGTTATTTGATTTTTGACCTTGACCTTCCTGGGTTGACCTTTGACCTTGGAGGTCAATCATTACCCTGAAAGCGAATAGTAGAGGTCATGTAGTATATGTGTACCAAATTTCAGGTCAATAGGTCAAACGATTTGCGAACTACAGGTGATTTTAAATCCTGGACAGACAAACGGACAGCCACGGTAGTGTATTACATATAAAGAACTGCTCAATTGCCAGTGTTGGTGGCACAGGAGAGACCTACTGTCTGCTAGGAGTTGGCAGATTTGAAAGAACCTACACTGCTAGTTTGAGAGTGCCTCTGCATACTAATATGAGCAAGTGGAAAACACCAAAGGCCTGTTACTACGGTTGGTGTTCTGGAAGTACATCTTCAGATAGCATCAGAGAGTGTTATACAGGATTCACAGGAGATCAGGATCACTCCTTCAAACTGGCAATTGAAAACAAAAATGTGTATCACGCGGGACAGATGGTTCTCTGCTTTCTATTAGAGGTAGATTGTACTGCTGTATAGAACTGGTTTGTGAAAGGCAGGTTGGATCTCATCTGGAAACATTAGGGTGGCACTCTGACTTGGCATTTGTGAGACTTTGACAGTGTTTCACTGAATATAGAATCAAGTGATAAGCTGGCAGGAAAGAAAGGGACCCAGAATTGTACAAGGGAGACTGGAAATACTTTGAAGACTGTTTTTTTTTGGTACTGCTTTTGGAAAAGCCCGTGGAGTCATTTTTTTTTTTTCTACCCTGAGCCCCTTCTATCATTGTGGTTCCATTGATCGTGTAGCAGGTAAAGAGTACACACAACTTGCAAAACACACAATTATATACTGACTTAACATGCCAATGTTCTTTACAATATGCCAGAAATTAACAAAATGAAGTACTACAAATTGCTTGAAATTGTTTGAAAATCAGCATACATTTAAATCTAAAATATTATCCAGTGTTTTTTTTTTTTTTTTCATTTTATTTTTGTGAGCATAGGAGAGATGATATACAAACCCTGACATAATGGTGAAGCACCTGAGGGAATATGTAATTTTTTTCTATTCTTTATGTCACTGTACATCTTCTTTAAATGTAAATGGAATTATATAGGATTTTTTTTACATTTTGGGTACATTTAAAACATATTCTTTCACAATGCTGGACCCATTTTTAAAATAAGATGTCTTGTGCCATCTTGCACACAGTGTTAATTCTTTTATTTAAAAATACATGTTTTGCAATAGCTCAACTTAAATTGGTGGCATTAACATTAATGCCCCATATAGTGTGTTTAACAAATCATGCCCAAGAGCAAATACTTTTAAAAGGGTTCTTAGTGTTAATGTTTGCATATAGTTTTACTAATTTTCTGGCACTAGTATTCTAGAATATTAATGCAATGTGCATTTTTTGTCAATAAGAACTCTTGGCTCTCAAAATGTAAGAGGCAGCTTTGCTCTTATAAATGGAATGAAGATTTGCCCTTGCAGAAGATGTTTGTATTTTTTAACGTCATTATTTAAACTGCTCGTGTGATTTCTTGTTTTCCTTCCAGATACTTTCACATCATATATATTTCAGATAAAGGCCTCTTCTTAGTTACTTTGGCTCACTTTGTTGCTCTGTATGTTCCAAATGTAAATAATTAGCCAAGTACAGAGAATGCAAAGAGAAATTGCTTAATTAGGCATTACACTAACTGCACGCCTGTATTGTCATCATTTTAAAAATTTTGCTGATGAAAATCATATTTTTTCACAAGAAAAAGGAAAAAAACAGGTTCATCAGCCATGCTTAGCTTTAGTTTATGATAATGAGAAATGGAAGTTAATAGCCTGTCTTCCAAAATAATATATGAGTTTGTGTATATTACTATTCTTGAATCCTTTTTTTTTAATTTACATGCAATATACATTTTAAGAACTAAAGCTATTGGAGTATTCATCGTTTTACTTTAAAATAAAACTCCTAATTGTAAACCTTTCAAATCAATGGTCTTATTTAAAAAAACGTTTTTGTTTTTAGGTTTTCAGATATTATTCCAGAAAAGATAACTAGGCATCCCTGAACAGTATGAATGCATTAGCCTAACAGTTGTCCTACTGTTAACATCACACTGATTGGATCTCTTTTTTTCCAAGCTTGTTTTTCAAGTACTGCACTGTACATGTCTTTCCTATGCAATGTTTCGTTAACAAAACAGCAGCTGACTGGACTGGCTGTTTCCTCATATCTAGTCACAATGTCTCAGATCCTCCCTCGGCTGCAAAACTGATATGAAAACATTGCCGTAATGAAACCAGTGAAGCTCACTATGCCATGGTGGCCTTTTGCCCAGGAACGCTGTTTTGCTGTCATTAAGTTTTAAATGAATATTGTACTATAGGCATCTAACATTTCAGGGATTCTTCTAAATTTTTCTCTTATTTTTATATTATTCCTATTGTGAATTATAATTCTGTTTCTCCTTGTATTGGACTGGCATCATTGTCAGGACTGATTCCTGCTTAAACCTACTGTTGTAGTGGTTGGCTCCATTCCCATTGACTCTGAATTGGAGTTAATGGGTTTGGAAATGTTATGTTGTGTTATTTAATTTATATGTTTATAAATTTGTTGATTACTACATTATTATGGTCTTACCAAATACTTCAGCATCTTCTTCACCTTGAGGAAATGTATCTGTCAAAGGAATGTATTCGTTTATACAATCCATGAATGACAAATTACTTCTCTATATGAAACCTAAAAATTTTAAAAAGACCTTTTATTAATTTTATTGCGTTAGTTAAATATTTGAAAACGTAAATCATCCATCCATATTTCAACTTTGCTATTGTATATTGTCAGTGCCTAGTCCCCAGCAACAAAGAACACAATGTTGGCCAGTCTGTCATGGTATAGACACATTCACAAAAACACTGGAATGTTTAGTGTTACTGATAATTAAAATGTCAGATTGTTTTCAGATTGTCATAAAACTCAAAATTGCATATTAGAGTAATTGCATACTGTAGCTTGTCCCAGTATGAACAGCCAGGCACTATGGTGAAATGGCATCTTGTCTACTTACCTGCTGCCTGCCATACTATGGCATTGGGACAGACTCAAATGTAGCAACGGAATAAGCAGAAAATAAATGAGTGAATCAATAAAATTGCTAATGATGTATCAGAAAGGTGTAAAAAACAACAACGCAACAAGGAAGAAATTAATATCAAAATGTAAACAATATATTACTAAATGATTGAACATTTTCAAAGTAGAGGGTGTGTACTGTACATATTATGTTTATAGTACATGTAAGAAGGTACTAGAAAGTTGACAGACATAAAAGACATATAATAGATAGATAGATAGATAGATAGATAGATAGATAGATAGATAGATAGATAGATAGATAGTGTTATTCTTCAGAAACAGCACAGGATGCACTGCTGTGTTATCCTCGATATTGCTGCTAGTCAAGGGATGAGGACTTCCTGTCATCATCCTTATACACTGTGAGTGGAAAAAAAACACACCAAAATGTTTTTCATCACATCTTCAACAATAGTCGGCTGATTTACTTAATGTTTGATACAAAGTGTATGTAATATGTTTTCCAACAACAGTTGTATTAATTACTCACAAGTTTATACAATGTTCCAAATTTTATCAAAATCGGCCGACTATTGTTGAAGATGTGATGAAAAACAATTTGTTGTGTTTTTTTCCACTCACAGTGTAGATGAAGAATGGAAACTGCTATTGTATATAGTGTAAACTCTTTCCAGCCCCACCTGCTATTCCCAAAAATTGTTCCACACAGATAGATAGATAGATAGATAGATAGATAGATAGATAGATAGATAGATAGATAGATAGATAGATAGATAGATAGATAGATAGATAGATAGATAGATAGATAGATAGATAGTTTATATGTCCCCAAGAGGAAATTAAAACTAGCACCAAATGCATCACCATTCCTATGTTTTGGATTTAGGTTACATTTTTATTTTTTACGAAAAAGAAGGGAAATTCCTTTTATAAACCTATTATTGGTGATAACTAAATATTATTTTAAAAAATCATTTGCTTATTTGATACAGCTGATAGCATATATTAAAAACAGATGATTCTGCATCTTAGAAAAAAAGCACATCCAGCAACTTCTCCTATATATTTCCTTAGTTATTATTGCAGGATTTGCTTAATGCTGTACGGCATATTATCGTTAATGATGATCATTTCATACATGGGTTGTGATCTACTGCTGTAAGGATTAATTGTTAAACAATTTTCACTCTAAATATCAGGGCCTAACTGTACAATAATGAAAGAATAGAATGGAGTTGCCCAAAGCAGATTGAGATCATTCTAAGAAAACTAATAGAGAACTGACAAAGGCAGTTCCATTACAGAAAGCATTTTAATAACATTATACGTCTGATAACAGGCCACTGTACCTAGGCTTTCAGCAGCATTAAATCCTATTAAAACACCTTCATTTTAATATGCATCTTCTTATAGCCACAAGTAAAGTGAAATCCATTAATACATCCCTTCCTGTAACACACAAGAATAGAGACTTTAAAGATTAAGGACTTACTAAATAGTTAAATTAGGGGATTTTTAATTGTATTATCACAGACTTGATTTGTATGTTAAGAGGTTGCAAAGCTTTAACAGTCTTACAGAATGCTAACAATGTAGTGTAGAATAGTCTCAGGCAGCTAGTGTGTCATTAAAGAAAAGATTTTTTTTTCCTTTTTCAGCATCGAAGAATACATTTATTGTACAATGTTGTGGATTTTTTTTTAACGTATATAATTATAAAAAAATAAGATAGCCACAATAAAGCAACTAAATGGTTAAGCTAAATGAATTCCATAAATGTGCAATTTAATACTTTATAATTGCTTAAAATTGGAGCCCACATAATTTATTTTCTTTGGTCGGGTTGTCTTTGCCTCATGCTTGGCTGTGGTCGAGCTCTGACAGAGACACACCTAAAGCTCTTAAGTGTCCCCAGTGGCCCATGTCAGTTGTGCTTAGAGATTGTGGTACTTGGCTGGGGCCCAAGGATTAGGTGTTCCTGAGAAGAAAGTTTTCTTGGCTCTACAAGGCCTGAGAATGTCATGGGAATAGCTTGCGCTTTCTCCACCTCCCTTTTCTCTTTTTTTTTTAGCAGGCCACATATCAACAGGGCATCTAACCACTCAGAGACAAGAGTTACACAGAGGTATACATTAACATAAATAGAACATGCGACCAGAGAGAATGTAGGAGGAGTAGAGGGGAATTGGCGAGTAGAGGTCAGTGAACAATGAGCTCATTGTAAATGAGAGCAGAGAGGAACTGCAGAGGACAGCTCCATCTACAGGCCAGCTTACCATCTGCAAACAATGGGATTTTGCACATTCTGTACTGCTTGCGCAATGTGCTTCCCTGTTTGAGGTATCCAAATGAGCTGATCTGTCTGGTCTGTTGCAACTCAAAAGAGCAGCAGCTCAAAAAAAAACAGCTTTCCCACATTTTAACAGGATGTGTATTAAAGCTGCCTGATTTCTTTTATTTCAGATACGTCATTCTGAACAGCCTCTTTTACTTTCACTGATATTTTATGACCTGAACCTGAATTTGCATGGAATTTTAGTTACTGTGCATTATGTGCTGGTTTTACAGCACTTTAAAAAACCTTACAACAAATTCCTGCTTTCTGCTTCCTTAAAATGAGAAATGCCATCTAAAAGATAATCTATTTTCAATTGAGCCTTTCATTGTGCACACTAGCCCAGGCTCTTTTTCTTTTTTGGAAGGAGGCAGGTTGTCTACAGTTAGCTATGAGGGAATTGCAGAACGTAAGATGTTGAGTTTGTTTGGCTTGTCTGAATAGGCCTAGTTGTCAATACATTATGTCTGGTTATGTTTCAGGCTATATCAGAGGTCTTGATTGAACATCTGCTGCTCCATACGTCGATTTGAAGATGGCAGGAAAGCTTATAACACAGTCAAAAATAGATGTGCATAGTGTCATTCCATTTCTGCATGCAAAGGGCGCAACCCCAACTGAAATTCATTGACATCTGGTAGAAGTGTACGATCCATCAGCCTTGTCACAAAAACAGGTGAGGATTCTGGTGCAATGCAATTAATAAGGGAAGGTCTGACAATAAAGATGAGACATGATATGGACATCTAAGCACTTCCTTTAAAGAATTCAATGTTTTTTATGGACTATAGAATCAGGGCAGACAGATGCTTTATGTTTGCTGAAATTGCAGAGGAGACTGAAATCTGAGTCAGTAGCATGCACAACACCGTCCATTAAAATTTTGCTTACAGGATGGTGTGTGCTTGTTGGTTAGTCAACCAATCAACAACAAATTTGTTGGAAACAACATTTAATGTTTTACAATAATAACAGACAGCACACTGAGTCGTTTGGCAACTGTAAATTGCCATACCACTCACCAGACTTTGCACCAAGTAACTTCAAAGCCGCTGAAGAAGCACTTAGGTATTAAGTCATTTACAACTGATGGTGATGTACAGAACACCATGGCATCCTTGCTGTGGTACCTTTTCACCAATTTTTCTGGGTGGAAATGGATGCATCGATGTCATTTATATAGCAAAAGCCTGAACAAGTTGTAAAAGTAGTAAATGTTAGCATGGAAGCGAGTCCCAGATATGCCTGAATTAGTGTAACAAGAATAACAGCCCTTTTGGGGTTTCCATACAGTGTCCCAGGTCTATCAAAAACAGACCACCACCTGACCAAAGACAGACCTGCACTCAAAAACAAACCAATGATGAAAGAGCCAACAGGGGTTGATCCAACTCTGGCAGTGTAACACAAAGATTACTGTTGGTCAGCAGATGAGGGACGCACAAACAGGCATATCAGAATGTAGAAATTGTTGTGGATGTGATGTGAAAGTTGATAACTCGGATAGATTCAGCACATTTCAGTGAACACAAGAAGTGTGGTGGTTGCAGTAAACATGCTGACCATTGAAAGATTAATAAAATGTCATCTGGTCTGATGAATCTCAGTTCCTGCTAGTTAGAATACAGCAAAGAAACACAAAAGTTCAATAAACCATTCTGTCAGGTAACAAAAGATGGAGCTGCTTTATGGCAGTCCAATAATGTTTAACCTGTTTTTTATGCCATATATAGGGTCCATTTATAAGAGCAGTGAACTTAGCCTCTGATCATGTGCACATCTTCATGGTATTGGTATGCCAGGCAGCAAGGCCTCTTTTTCAGCATAGTACCATTCCATCGAACAATGCTGGGAAAACCCTGGAATGGTTCCTGCAGTAATTTTGAATTTAGTTTCTTACAGCTGTCTAATTAGTCATGATATCTCTACCCAGTCAAGCATCTGTGGAATTCTGCAACTCAAAGAATCTGAAGTGGGTATCTATTTCCACTAGTCTTTCACTGTAGCGACTATCCCAGCAAATCATTTCTTTTGGTGTATTAACTTCTTTACAGAGATCCCAAACAGATTTTTCACTCCATTAACATTCAGAACATGTTGTTTTGGTGAGAAAATGGTATTTGGGAAGGGCTTGTCCCTCATACACCAAAGTAAGTAATCCCTATGATAATACCTGATCCGCAAACTCTCTGATGATTGCTGTCATGTTTTCTCTGGCAAATGACAGTTTGTAAGACAAAGAGACAAGTAACTAAGATATAATTTATTGTTTAATCTCCCATTCTTTGTCATGTCTTAAACTATTTATCTATTCAACAACTGGCTGCATCTGCCGTATCCATGTCAGGGTTGCAAAGTATTGGAGCCTTTCCCAGTGGCATCGTACATGATGTAACATACTACATTTACGTGTAGGTATAATAATCCATTCATGCTTTCTAATAATGTTACTTTATGTTTATAATTACAGGCCTTCTTCTCTTGCTGTTCTCTTATTAGCAGTATACTGTATTTACTCTATGCCATTGATATTCTCTTATTCTCATTCTTGAAGTCTGTTGGCTGATCTTCTGGCAACAAACATTACCCATCTTTATTGATTCATAATATTTCATGTGATCCTCTGTTTCTAATAACAGACATTATCTCTGAAGTATAAGAAGTTCGCCAGGTATCTCTTATTAATCCAAGTATCCTGAGACCTGTCACTCTTTTAGTTTGGTTGCGCTAACTTCCTTTTCTTTATCTTTATCCTCTTTCAAAATGGTATCTGTAAGTGTAGCTTTGTTGGCTAGTTCACATCCACTGTCTTTCTATTGCATCCTGTAGCGGCCATTCTGTTATGTTGTCTGTGCCAGATCCTCTTCCTTTTCCTTTTTAAATGACTCTATTGGAGAATTTCCTTTACTGTTTATCTATTTCATGTACATTATCTTGTACTGTAAAGACAGTTGTTTTGTAAAGAGCTGTGTGATAGCTTTCAAAATGATAGCTGCTATAAAAAACTAACCGATAGGACAGTGACATAATTCCTAGAGGTCATGTAGTGCTGAATATGTGTGGCAAATGTGAACTGGCAGCTAGAGAAAAAGCAGAAAGCAACATCTAAATTGACTCCTGTCTAAGCCAATGGTAAAATAATCCAGTAAATCTAAATGAGAGGCGTGAGAGCTTTGTGCAGCCTTGGGGGTTAGCAGTAGGTATTCTCAAGCTGACATGCGGAACAGTTGACTAAGATGTCCTTTAACATAGTTTCCTGTGCTCTCCTGAAATCTGAAATGTAAGTTTGGAAAAGAAGCAGCTGGACCTGATCATATAAAATGGATCATAATGGTGCAATCTTGATATTAAGGAGCATATGTATAAGGAGAAAAATTAATAGCAATTGACTGAGTAACAATTTCCAACAGACACATCACAATAAATGGGCTAAATGTGGAGCCTTCGTAGAAACTGTAACTAACAAAAGCAATAGAAAGAAAAACAGGGAGAGGTGCCATGAGTCAGCTAATATTAACCATTAGGCATAAAGAAGAGAGAGAGAAAGACAAACTTCATTTTTTGTGGTTTAGTTATGTCAATACAAGGTGAGCACCAGCTTCTTTGTGGACCCATGTTTTTCCATCCATCCATTCATCCTGAGGAAGCTGGAAAGCTGTAGCCTATATCAGCAAGCACTGATATAGGCTACACTGGGCTCTATACAGGAACAACACCTGGACAGGGCACCATTCCATCACAGGGTGAACACACTCACACACAAACACTCCATCTTTATTGAATATGATACACAAAACTATATACAAAAGCAAAATATAAGTATGGTATAACATTCACGCACAACACTTGCTTAGCTAGTTTGTAAGTTAGTGTTTTTAAATTACTTAGTCACTTCATCAAAGAGTGTATCACACTTTTTTATTGCATACAGTATTCTTGCAACAGTCACATTTGAAAATAAAAGCGATAATGGAATGTAATTACATGTACTAATAATGTACATCTTATATATAAATGTCCCTGCGTGGAACAGTGTGTGTCTGTCTGTCCTGCCTGGAAGTGAGAGGTGTAGTCGGGGTAGGGGCTCCACCTCCAAGGAAATAGAAAACTCGCTTAGCTGCTAATAACACAAGCAAGGCCAGGACGTCATCAAAACAAAACCTCAGAAGAAAGACAAAGTCGCTTTGCGGTTAACATCGGCAAAACGGTATCCCTTTTACTTTTTCTCCTGTCATTAATACAGAAACGAGGCGAGCACATCGGCAAAACAAAACCTCAGAAGAAAGACAAAGTCGCTTAGCAGCTAACATTGGCAATACAGTATTATTTTTACTTTTCCACCCAACGTTAATGCACAAGCGATGCGAGCATGTCGGCAAAATGAATCCTCGTAGGAGAGAGATGCCCAGAGTAGTTCTTTTCGGTTACCTGACATCTCTATATTTCAGTTTTTTTTTTCAATAGTTTCTAGGACCCCAGGCTTTTTACAGCATGGGCTTACACAGCTAGTAAAATATATTTTTAAATACCATTTTATATCATGTGGCTAAAATTAAGAACATGTCTTCCTCTAACAGAATTGAATCAGTTTAGTCTCGAGCAGAGGAGACTTCATGGGGATCTAGTTCAGGTCTTCAAAATTTTCAAAGGCATTGAAGAAGTAGATCTAGCAGAATTCTTTCCACTAAAAGGTGAGTCATGTATTTGAGGGCACCCATAGAAGTTAAGGAAAAGGTGCATTTAGGACTGAAGCAAGGAAGTACCTCTTTACGCAAGCAGTCGTGGTAGTCTGGAACAAACTACAGTCATTGCCAAAAGTTTTGAAAATCACACAAATATTAATTTTCACAAAGTTTGCTGCCTCAGTTTTTATGACGGCAATTTGCATATACTCCACAATGTTATGAAGAGTGATCAGATGAACTGCAATGAAATGCAAAGTCCCTCTTTGTCATAAAATGAACTTAATCCCAAAAAACCATGTCCACTGCATTTCAGCCCTGCCACAAAAGGACCTACTGACATCATTTCAGTGATCCTCTTGTTAACACAGGTGAGAGCGTTGAAGAGGACAAGGCTGGAGATCACTCTGTCATGCTGGTTGAGTTAGAATAGAGAAGGTTCTATTGTTGTGAAGAAGGCTTCAGGGTGCCCAAGAAAGTGTCAGGACCATCTCCTAAAATTGATTCAGCTGTGGGATCAGGACACCACTGGTGCCGAGCTTGCTTGGGAAATGCAGCAAGCAGGTGTGAGTGCAGTTGCACTCACAGTGAGGTGAAGGCTTTTGAAAGATGGCCTGGTGTCAAGAAGGGCAGCAAAGAAGCCACTTCTCGCCCAAAAAAGCATCAGGGACAGACTGATATTCTGCAAAAGGTGCAGGGATTGGACTGGGGTAAAGTCATTTTCTCTGATGAATCCCCTTTTAGATTGTTTGGGGCATCTGGAAAAAAGATTGTCTGGTGAAGAAAAGGTGAGTGCTACCATTAGTCCTGTGTCATGCCAACAGTAAAGCATCCTCAGACCATTCATGTTTGGGGTTGCTTCTCAGCAAAGGGATTGGACTCACTCACAATCTTGCCTAAGAACACAGCCAGGAATAAAGAATGGTACCAAAACATCCTCTGAGAGCAACTTCTCTCAACCATCGCAGAACAGTTTGGTGACGAGCGTGATGGTGCACTGTGCCATAAGGCAAAATTGATAACTAAGTGGCTCGGGGAACAAAACATCAAAATTTTGGGTCCATGACCAGAAGTTGACTGACAGCATGCCAGGGTGAATTGCAGAGGTCTTGAAAAAGAATGGCCAACACAGCAAATATTGACTCTTTGCATAAACTTAATGTAATTGTCAATAGAAGCCTTTGAAACTTATGAAATGATTGTAGTTACACTTCAGTATACCATAGAAACAACTGACAAAAAGATCTAAAAACACTGAAGCAGCAAACTTAGTGAAAACCAATACTTGTGTCATTTTCAAAACTTTGGCCACGACTGTATTGTGCCATGTAGTTAAAGAAGAAACCTTAACAACCTTTATTAAGTATCTGGGTGTGGCACTGGGACAGTTGGGCTAAAAGCACAACAAACACGCTTGATAGACTGAAAGCTCTCTTGTCATTTGCCATTTTCTTATGTTCTTTCATTGAAAGCAGATTCCAACTCAAGTGATGAAAAGATTAATGTACTATTGTTAGTTTTTGAAAGGACCATGACTAATTATAGTTCAAAGTACCCAATGGAGATTTAAAATCTTGCTGAAGTCTCAACCTAAAATTGTTGGCTGCATTTGAACATAATAGATATCGGATCGGATTGTGACGCTTTGATGTTAAATTATATTTTCAGAGAGATACTACACCATTGTAATCTTTACACAATTCAGCCATGAGACTGTCTTTAGTGTAACTGAAATACTAAGTACATGTTTAGTCACTGTAGCATAGTGTGTCATTGAGACATCATTCAAACATTTCTACCTAAGTTGCTTTTATTTTTACTTTTCCCTACATGAACATTATGTCACATATCCAATTCAATTTCAAGGAGCAGGAGAAGTGAGTTGCTGTGACTGAGGTTCATGAATGATGCCATGTCAGTGTCAGAGATGACTGTGGGCAGAAGCAGAAGCCAGATGGTTACTACCCCTTCATTCTGAATGGTGATGAATAAATGAAATATATCATGACTGTTGCTTAGACGTAAAGAATATCATTATGAGTGAACTGAATAAATAAATATATACACATCTAATGTTCTTTTTGAATTGTAATACTTTGCCATCCAACCGCCTACATCTGACCCAGCCTCATCCTGAGGTGCACTCGCTTCAGCATACACAACTGCAGGTGTTTTACTGTTTTTCAGTCAGGTCTGGCTGTTTAAAAATAAAAGGAAAAATATACAATATATACAACTTGGTGGGACCACTGTCAAGGTAAAAATGAAATGAAAAATAAATTCATACTTGAAATCGCACAGAATGTTTCTCTGTTTTAAGATAGTCCAGTCTGATGATTCATCACTACTTTTTTCAATGGAGATTTTGAACTTTCAAACGTTTGTACAGTGTGTTCTATTTAGGATATATTGATGAAATTTGAATTATCCGGACAAATTTCCTTAATAATAAATGTCACAAGATTCAGTAAAATTTGTCCACTGGGATGTGCTGTTTTACACAAACAAATAGATGGACAATCACTCAGACAGACAGACAGACAGAATATGCATGGCTATTACAGCTAGGTGCTTTTTGCATAATATGTTAATCCACCTAAAAAGCTTATGGGCCATTTCCGCTCTTCTTGCTATCAGTCACTTGCAATGGTGTTTTTGGCGTGAAAATTATGGTGGAGCCATTTCTGAATTTTCCTGTATTTATGCAGACTTCACTAACATTAACTTTCATTACTAAACATCTTTCCCTGCTTTCCCAATGACTACTTAGATATGCAACTTCACCCACTATTCGCAATACATGAAATTAATTAAATGATGGGATGCTGGTGCCTGGTCTGTCTCAGTTGGCATCATATTGTGTGATACTCTCTGACATCATCATAATCTGACAAAATACAGCCATAAGGATTCAAACATTAAGCAAAGTGAGAACCTCACAACCACCCAGTCCTCAGGAAATTCTACAGGCTATGAACTGCCTACATTGAAACAGCAGAACTTCATCTTTAGATTTGAATGATTTTGAGGTAAAAAAATTACAAGGCACAGTTTGCTGTTCTTAGCACATAAACTACATACACTGCACAAAGTGAATGGAAGCCTCTGGAAGTGATTGGTATTAGCGAAAACCACCATGTGGCTAAATGCTCAATGGACAGTGTGAGGCTTGAATACAATTTCAAAAAATTATTTTGCATATACCAGTTCTTTTTGCTTCAGGACCCAAAACATCTTTGCAAAAGGGTCCTCATACATTTGACCTTTTTACACAAAGTGAAAGAGCACGCATTCTGTAAATCTTTTTTAGTGGCTTTCTTGAATTTACTGCCAAAATGTGGACCTCCACAGTAGTGGGTGAAGGTCAACATGCCACTCAGCCCCTTTTTGATCATCATAATGTCTCAGGCTCAATGCATTCCTGATATTCATCTACTTTTTTTTCACATTGCTGTCGCTACCTTTAACAGAGAAAATGGTAGTGGGCTTCTTGTACATTTTATTAGCTTGTGCTGTATAGAATTGACTGGAAAACCTCCAACCAAAAGTGTGATTTAAAAAAAGAATTAGGTCCTCATTTAAAATCTAGGAATAATGGCTCTAGATTTCAATCCCCATCACTAAATAGGGAGGTTTAGGTTGTACTGTATATGTGCAGACATACCCAAGGGTAAACAGAGAACACTGGAGGAACAATAGTCCTAGCCTGATTACACAGATTACCCTGATTACCCGGCACCACACACATTTACACATACTGTAAAAAGCAATACATATTTTTCTGGATAAAAAATTACATTGAGTGTATGATGAAAAATTTGAAAAAAATGCTTATAATTAGTATAATAATTATTGAATGAGTATATTTTACTTACTTGGCACAACATCTGGTAGGGCTATGGCCCTTAATACAGAAACAGCTCTGGTCATTTGAATATAACAACTCAAGGCTTTCTAAATCTTGTTTCACAATCAAGAAACTACAAATACAAACTGATGGCAATTCACATTCATTAACGTGACAGAATGTATTATGGATTAGGGAATAAAACTCATGTCTTTCAAGAGCACAATCGAATAATCAATCTTTAATTTATATAGCACCTTTCATAAAGCACACCATTATGAAACACTTTATAAAGCAAGCAAGAGTACTATTCAAAGTTATATAACTTAAAATAATCTGCTTATTTTAGTACCCATTTAATCCAGTTTAATGTTTAAGGAACCAGAGTTTATCCAAGCACCATCAGGTGCAAGGCAGAAACCAGCATGGAGTAGAAAACGCACTCTCATACAAGGATGATTTAAACCAGTAAATTGCACATGTTTGGGATGTGAGAAGAAAACAAAGCGCCCATAGAAAAACTTACACTGACAAAGGGAAAGCATGCAGACATCACAGAGAGGGTGACCTAGCAGCGCCAGTCTTCTACAATTTGCAGGAACTACGCCACAATACAAACACGAACTACAAGAATATTGACAGTCTGATGTGATAATCCATAAGAATTGAAGTCAGAGCATGTAGGACAAAGAGTTAATATGCAGTAGATACCAATGTAGCTGATTAAAATACAAAAGGGAATACACAAGTCTTTAAGAGTGATTAAAATTTCACCCTGTTGAAGCTTCACGAATCAGACCTCAGCAGGTAACAGTCACATTTTCACAATCCACTTTTTCTAATATAGAATCAAAAAGAACACAGAGAGCTGACAGATAATGAAGAGTAAGTGTGTATTCACACCAGGTATATTTGTTCTGTGTCATTCTCAAACGGGATTGTCCCCCCTCCCTACTCCCCTGCTGGTCTGCACTAAAACTGTGCTCAACATTCTGGGCCCAGACACACATTCATCATGATCATGCGACTTTGTGTAAAGCCAAAACAAGATCCGAACACAGAATGACAGCATGCATGTCAAAATGATTTTACTTTATTTTGTTGTTGATTTGGAGTCGTGTAGGGCAGAATAACACTCTACCCTCTTACAGATTTATTGACTGTGTAGACAGTGTTATGCTGTTAATCGTGCTGCACGTACGAGAAGATTTTTACGGTGATAAGTGATGTTAAGGGAGGAATTTGCAGCTTTTCTTGCCTACTACAATTCACGTTCATGTGTATGGTGAGAATAAATACCTGTGTTTAACTCAAAAGATATTGAAAGAAATGAGAATTGCACTATCTGACTTGTCGCATCATTAACGTCATGTCTGTTTGCCATGCTTGGCCACATTTAGCGATTACACTTTTCCCGATTTCTATTAAATTGTGATCAGGCCCACCTTCTTCCAAGCGGGCCACGGTACAGTCGTCCTGGCATGGAGCAATCTCATTAGTCAAACAAACTAGACTTTTTGGGATTACATGAAGACAAACGTACTTGGGCATGGAACCAGGGCAGTCTTAATGCATGGGCATGTTGGGCAGTTGCCTGGAGGCCCCATGAGCATAGGGACCCCATGCTAATCTATGTATGTTGTGACTTGCTGATCTTTGCTGTACAGCATGTTTTTTAATGTTTAAACAGTGATTTTGTTAGAAGTACTAATACAATAAATATCTGTTTAATTTTATCAACCATTTACAATTTTATTTTTGAGAGTGGTTGTGTATGTAGGGGCCCCAGTGCTATTAAGACAGCCCTGCACGGAATAAATAGCCAGTGTGAGTACACCCTAAAGTTCCTAGGTAAAGTGATTCTACTCATTGATCATGGCATTATCAGCAATGTGTTGTATATTGAATAGCACATGCAAGTAAGAAGTTCACTGTACTGTGTACCCATGACAATAATGGCCCTGTAAATGTGTACACTCTATAAATAGCTTGGGCTTATTTGGACCGCATTAGGCTGGAAAAAACACTTGCAAACGTCAACAGCCCTGCACAGGACACACAAGTGAACGCATCCACACTTTTATCATGTCAACCTAACCTAACCTAACTTACATGTGATTGTATTGTACTGTCCATAGAAGATCAGAAAAATGCAAGAATAATGCAACAAGATCCGTCGAGCAGAGAGCAAACAACACTGCTCTGCACACAGCCATGTCACGCTCGAAAAAGAAAACACCTCATCCTCTAATTAAAGTAGGGTCAAGGTAATATCAAATTTAATACTTGCTGGTTCTTAACTCCACCAGCTTGTATCAGAGAATAGCTTTTATCAATCTTAGAAGGTTTTGAAACTTACATGCCATGAATAATGTAATAATGCTCATAGCATGCACTACAGAAAAGCTCCAGTTATTTAACCAGATTGTTTAATGGAATCTTGGAAAGTGAGACGATGCCTGAGGAGTGGGGAAGAAGTGTACTAGTGCCTATTTTTAAGAATAAGGAGGATGTGCAGGACTGTAGTAATTACAGGGGGATAGAATTGATGAGCCACAGCATGAAGTTATGGGAAAGAGTAGTGGAAGCTAGGTGAAGAAGTGATTAGTGAGTAGCAGTATGGTTTCATGCCAAGAAAGAGCACTACAGATGTGATGTTTGCTCTGAGGTTGTTGATGGAGAAGTATAGAGAAGGCCAGAAGGAGGACCTATGGTATTGTATGAGGAAGTCGGGAGTGGCAGAGAAGTACGTAAGAATTGTACAGGATATGTACGAGGAAATTGTGACCGTTGTGAGGTCTGCTGTAGGAGTGACAAATGCATTCAAGGTGGAGGTGGGATTATATCAGGGATCGGCTCTGAGCCCTTTCTTATTTGCAATGGTGATGGACAGGTAGACAGACGAGATTAGACAGGAGTCCCCGTGGACTAAGATGTTTGCTGATGACATTGTGATCTGTAGCGAGAGTAGGGAGCAGGCTGAAGAGACCCTGGAGAGGTGGAGATATGCTCTAGAGAGAAGAGGAGTGAAGGCCAGTAGGAACAAAACAGAATATATGTGTGTACATGAGAGGGAGGTCAGTGGAATGGTGAGGATGCAAGGAGTAGAGTTGGCGAAGGTGGATGAGTTTAAATACTAAGGATCAACAGTACAGAGTAATGGGGATTGTGGAAGAGAGGTGAAAAAGAGAGTGCAGGCAGGGTGGAATGGGTGGAGAAGAGTGTCAGGAGTAATCTGTGACAGACAAGTATCAGCAAGAGTGAAAGGGAAGGTCTACAGGAAACAGAGCTGGAGGTAGCAGAGTTAAAGATGCCAAGATTTGCATTGAGTGTGAAAAGGATGGATAGGATTAGAAATGAGTATATTAGAGGGTCAGCTCAAGTTGGACAGTTGGGAGTCAAAGTCAGAGAGGCAAGATTGCGTTGTTTTGGACATGTGCAGAGGAGAGTTGCTGGATATATTGGGAGAAGGATGCTAAGGATAAAGCTGACAGGGTAGATAAAAAGAGGAAGGCCTAAGAGAAGGTTTATGGATGTGGTGAGAGGACATGCAGGTGATCAGTGAAACAGAACAAGATGCAGAGCACAGAATGATATAGAAGAAGATGATCCGTTGTGGTGACCCCTAACGGGAGCAGCTAAAAGATACTCTAAAAAGTTCTAGCTAGAAGGATTGAGAAAGTGCTTCCTTTGGTAATATCATAAAACCAAACCTGATTCATTAAAGGCAGACACTTAGCTTCCAATCTTCAATGCCTGTTTAATGTAATATATTCACCCACAAAGTTTAGCACCCCAGAGATCTTATTACAGTTGGATGCAGAAAAAGCATTTGATATGGTTGAATGGGACTATCTATTCACTACATTGCACAAATTTGGGTTTGGCCCAAACATATGTGCATGGATCAAACTACTGTATACCAGTCCAGTAGCTTTTGTTTTTAGTAACAACACTGTTTCAGACTATTTCAAAATAGACAAGGAGCCATTGGCAGTTCACTTTTGAAATCTGAGATAAAAGGGATTATCAGAGAAAGACTTGAACATATAATATATGCAGATGATATGGCATTATATATGTCAGATCCACAAAATATTGTGCCGGCAGTCCTAACAGCACTAGCAGAATTTCGAAAGATATCTAGACTGAAAAATTTATTTCAATAAAAGTGTGCTCTTTTCAGTGAACTCTCTAGCACACACTATTAGATTGGACACATTCTCTTTTGTCATCACAGATCAGTTTAAATACCTAGTGGTAAACATCACAAGTAAACATAAAGCTATTTTTCAACAAAATTTTGTCGTCTGCATGGAAAAACTTCATCTCTTTTTAGCAAGGAGAATTAACACGGTCAAGATGAATATCCTTCCCAAGCTTCTTTTTCTATTTCAAAGCATCCCCATATACATTAACAAATCATTTATTAAGAAATTAGATTCAATCATAACCTAATTTATTTGGAATTCAAAATATCCACGCCTCCAAAGGGTGACCCTACAAAGACCTAAAGCAGAAGGTGACATGGCACTACCTAACTTTCAATTTTGTTACTGGACGGCAAATATACAAGCTTTAAAAACCTGGACATTGACACAAATAGATGAACACACACAGGCTTGGACCTTTTTATATTTCTTGCTTTGTGCCCCAGTAAAGACAAATTATTGTCAATATACTAACAGACCAACTGTGCTTCATTTACTCAGAATATGGAACCAATGTAGGAATTACTTAAAGATAGAGAACCTTTTATCTATGGAACCTCTGTATGATAAGTACCTTTTTTAACCTCTCAAACTTACACTGTTTTTAATGTTTGGAAAACATACAGGATTAAATCACTTAGAAATTTGTACATAGATCTTTAAATAAGTACATAGATTGTTCAGTCATGAGGACTTAGACAGCATTTCTATAATAAATAAAAACATTTTAAAATACTTTCCCTTCAAAGATCCCAGAGTACAGTGAGAAAAGGATCTCTTATTCAACATTCCGGAAAAGGAGTAGAAGGCAGGCATGCACAGAATTCACTCGAGCTCCATATGTGCAAAGCATTCATTTATAACTTAAAATCTTTTATTGAGCACATCTATCACATTGTCCAAAATGTTTCCTGGGCAAGATCCAACCTGTGAACGTTGCAATTGAGCTCCAGCTTCATTGGGCCATATGTTCTGAATGTGCACCAAATTATCATTCTGGACCAAAATCTTTAAATGCCTATCAGACAGTCTTGGTGTCACAATCACTCCTAATCCATTAATAGCTGTGTCTGGTATACTCCCAGAGGAGCTTAAAGTGGAGAAGGACAAACAAACTGTAATTGCCTTTATTTCACTATTAGCAAATAGACTTATCTTGCTCACTGGAAGAATCCTAACCCACCTCTTTTAAGTCAGTGAGTAACTGATCTTCCTATATAATACGCTACCGTGGCTGTTCGTTTGTCTGTCCAGGATTTTAAATCACCTGTAGCTTGCAAACCTTTTCACCTATTGACTTGAAATTTGGTACACATATATTATGTGATGTTTAGTACCCGCTTTAGGGGTGATGATTTTTATTACTCTTTTCATTTTTTTTTATTTTATTGTAGAATCAACTCTCGGCAGTGCACAGCAGGACGGCCGTGTGGCTCATGTGTATGGGAGCCGTTCTCATTCCCTACCACCTTCACTAATCATTCTTGAAGGAGATTGAAGACTTAAGTTCCAGCTTAAGTGAAAAATTAAAGAAAACGTACTAAGTAATTGCAATACAAAAACTAACTTAATCAGTTTTAACGCAAAAAGATGCAGACGAAAGAAGAGAAGCAGCGGGCCTCTAGGATGGAGAAAAGAAGAGCTGCTCAGGAAGCAAACGAATTCTAAACAGAGACAGAGAAAGAGGATGAAAACTAGTCAAGTTTATTCACTGCACGTTATCGTGTAGTACGCCGTTACTGGTGTTATATACTATTTGATATTGCAAAAAAATCTAATTCTCGCTTAAAGGATCTGTTCAAAACTTTTTAAAACCTGTCAGGATCTAATCAATAACATTTTAGAATAAGCATTGGGGAAAATGATTCTCTTTCTTCTTTTCTACTCTTAAAGATTTACATTGGCTTTTTGTCTTCCTCTCTTTCTCATGGCTGGTGGTTGAATTAAATCAGTCAGTCAGTCATCGTTCAATCTGCTATATCCTAACACAGGGTCACGGGGGTCTGCTGGAGCCAATCCCAGCCAACACAGGGTGCAAGGCAGGAACAAATCCCGGGCAGGGTGCCAGCCCACCGCAGGACACACACTAGGGACAATTTAGGATCGTCAATGCACCTAACCTGCATGTCTTTGGATTGTGGGAGGAAACCCATGCAGGCACGGGGAGAACATGCAAACTCCATGCAGGGAGGACCCGGGAAGCGAATCTGGGTCTCCTAACTGCGAGGCAGCAGCACTACCCACTGCGTCACCGTGACTGAATTAAATTTAGTTTTGTTAAGTTTGACTTGTTTGTATGGATGTTACTTGCTTTTAATAAAAAAACAGAATTCCTTGTCTTTATTTTGTTTAAAAATATCATAGTTTTTGCTCTAAAACAGAAATTTACATTCAGGTGCTGAAGTTATAATTTAAGAGACTGGAGTTGGGAGAATTATTGGACAAAAGTTCAACTGGGAATGTGAAGGAAGGCAGTTGTAGTTGTGGTGAAAAGTGTGGTGTATGGAGGGTGAGTAGGGATGAGGTATTTGTACAGTGGGTTGTAGACCTGCCACTCCAAAGGGTAGTTAGAGCCTGATATTGTCTAGATAGACTTTGTAGTTATGTGTCTTTTTGTTTTACCCTTATGTTTGTATTTTCTTTATCTTTCTTTTTTATTTTTTATCTCTTTCCTAAAGTATTTCTTTCCTTTAAATCACCACCTTCTTTTGTTATTTTGGATTCTTATGTGTTTATTTAGTTTGAGGATCTCCAATAGTCTAAAGACCATGGGATAAAATATTGACCAAGTTCAATAGACATAATGTCAAATTAATATATATAGTTGTGCTCAAAATCATTCAACTTCCATTGCAAATTAGGTTTATTGGCAAAATTTGCAAACTTTCAGCTGTTTGCAATAAACAAAACAAATAATAACAATTTAAGTAGTCCAACACAACTAGTATTGCGATGGGGGTTGAATAATTTTGAGTGCAAGTATAGTATGAGGCAGCTTTTATTTAAAATGTTCTAAACACTAGTACTTCTTTGTATTCCCTGCTATGCGCTCCAATAAACACACGCTATCGGCAATATACAAATAACCCAATTGTGCTCCACTCACTTAGAATCTGGAACCAATGTAGAAAGCATTTTAAGACGGAGAAGCTTCTATCTGTGGCACCTCTGCAAGAGAACCATCTTTTTCAACCTTCACAAACATATGCAGTTTTTAATATCTGGAAAAAATTTGGAATTAACTTGCTTAGAGATCTTTATATAGACAACGTCTTTGCTTCCTATGAACAATTACATTCCAAATTTAACATTCCAGCTACACATTTCTTTCACTATCTTCAAATCAGGAACTTTGTTAAACAGAACCTTCCAGATTTTCCTCATCTTGCACCCTCATCCATGCTGGAAAAAATATTGCTCAATCTCAAGGACTTAGACTCCATCTCTGCAATATATAAAATCCTTTTACAATCCCTCCCTTTCAAAGATCCAAGAGGACACTGGGAAAAAGATCACTCAATTAATATATCAGAAGAGGAGTGGAAAATAGCAATGCAGAGAATTCACTCGAGCTCCATATGCACAAAGCATACAATTATACAACTTAAAATTATTTATCGAGCACATCTGTCTCGACTAAAACTCTCCAAAATGTTTCCAGAACATGATCCAACCTGCGAACGTTGCAAACTAGTTCCAGCCTCACTAGGTCACATGTTCTGGGCCTGCACCAAATTAACATCATTCTGGACACAAATTTTTATTTACCTTTCAGATAGCCTTGGATTCACAATCCCTCCTAACCCATTAACAACTGTGTTTGGGGTTCTTCCAGAGGGTCTTAAGGTGGAGAAAGACAAACTAATTGTGATTGCATTCACTACACTTTTGGCACGCAGACTTATTCTGATAAACTGGAAGAACCCAAACTCTCTTCTTTTAAGTCAGTGGGAAACTGATGTGTTATATTATTTGAAATTGGAAAAAATCAAATACTCAGTTAGAGGATCCGTACAGACGTTTTTCAAAACATGGCAGGATCTAATCAGTAATATTTTAAAATAAGTTCATGAAGCATAGAGAATTTATTAATTTAGGTATGTTTAAAAGCTGTAAAATTTTTATGCCGTTTGGCTTGCTCTCTCTCTCAAGGGTGGGGATCGATCTGTTCTTAACTCTATTTTTCTTTTTGTAAAAACTTGATTGCTTTGTATGGAGTGTAATAAAATTAATAAAAAAAAATAAATAAATAAATAAAATGTTCTAAACACAACCAAAAAGATCATTTCAGCCAAACATCTCATCAGCATCCAACTCTGATAGATCTAATCTCACTCTTATATACAGTGTAAAACTACATTGTAACGCTACAGTAAAGTCTGTGCTCTTTGCATCCTCTTTTTTTAGCTGTCTTGTTTAATATAAACAGGTTTGTAGGGTCATTATTGTCATATGTACGGAGTATAAGTGAAATTGTTATTTTCATGTGCTAATCAACTTGAAACACATCACCACTCACTATAACAGTATTCTCTTTTAGATGCTATAACACAAGACCAAATTAAGGCCAACTGATGCTTTAAGCACAGCCCAACAATAGCTCCTTGGTCCCCTTAGCCCTTCCATTGCTTAACTGACAAGATATTTAAACTAAATAAATACTGAAGATGAAACAAAAGATTACAATTTACCTTTCATATGCAAAGAAATACTAATGAGCCTATCTATTACACAAATTGGGTCTATTATTGAGTCTATTACACAAATCATCTAATAAACTAAATGCTAGCAAGACCCAGCCAGCTGCTTTACACTCCAGGAAAGGATAACTCTTATGCCATGAGACCAAAACAAATGTGCTATCTGTTGACACCTACAAACCAAACATTTAAACTTTAATAACTCACCATGTTAAAGAAATGTTTTTTTTAATAATACAGATTAAAGTCAAACATAGGAGATAAGGATGATTATCAAAAAAGTCGACTAATGTCAAGTGTGACAGTGAAAGAATTAAGGACATGATTGCTAGGGGGAAAAAATTTGGTTTCTCCCTTCCCTTGGTGCCTTAAGCACATGCTTAAACAAAAATGGTTAATCCAGGGCTGCACCCAGGATATAACAGTAACTCTGACATTCTCATCTTCCAAGAGGTGAACTCATGTCCTGCCCCTTTATGGAGTGTAGGCTACCTTTTCAGAGGGCTGAGCAAGAGTAGCACTTTATTTCTTCAACTTCTGTTACTGCTCTCATTTGTAATAGGCTCATACACCACACAGGACTCTAGCTAAATTGCCTCCACCTTGTAAGCAGCCTGGAAGTATGATGCCTCAAATCTGATGAATTAAGTTCATGACACTAGATGTAGTAGGTGAAGCAAAGCTTCAGCAAGGGGATGCAAATCTTCTCTCCAGGCAGAACATTAAAGTTACACCTGTTAGAAAGTTATAGTCCGTCACCAAGTCATGAGCTAGAGACCTGTCGCACCATGCAAATTATAAAACCAGAATCTTTGCAATGTGATCAATGCTAGTTCAAGCAACAACGTGGACATTGTGTTGTTACATTGCCAACATTTTACAACACGATTGTGCACATGAGCCTGTTATACTCCTTGGTGCTCTACTGCCACTAATTTGATGAATCCATCATTGTAACAGGATTAACACACATGATTTTCTAAGCTAGGAGGTGAGAACTCTCGCCTCTGTGCCAACATGCCATCATGTCCATTAGTAACCTATAAATCTGTATTACATGTCTTGAAAAGTAAAATGTAATCCATTGCCGCAGACAGTTTGGCTATTTTGATAAGGAGATGGTCTATGCAGCCAACAGCTTTGCAGTTTCATTGCTCCCAGTAGACTATAAATTGACACTGATGGAGTGACAGATTGCAGAAACAATGCATGTTTAAAGTTCTAACTTTCAATAACGTAATTTTAAATAAAAATGAGTACATATCTGTAAAATTAAAAAATAAGTGAAAGACCAGAATGAGAAAGTAATACAGCCTATAATTCAGTTCAATTCTTTCTCATTTATTTCCTTTCTATATTTTCTTTTACTTCTCCACTTGCAGAATAAAGACTGTGGCTTGGAAGCCAAAACAAGATGTTTAAAATTTTTTTGTCAATAAACAATTAGGGCTCCACAATTTTGCATTACAATTGTATTTGAGTATTATTTTAAGCAGCCATCATAGCGAAAACTGAATTGTTTAAATCTATATATATAAAAGCCAAATACCACTGACTCACTCATTACGAAATCTTCTGAACCATGATGACTTGGGACTTGAAATTTGGAATGTAGGTTACCCTTGGCCCATAGGTGCTCGCTGAGAAATTGTTTTTAAAATTTCATTGTCCAAGCACGAAATTTCTTATAGTTTTTTAGACCCACTTTTCACGAGAGAACTACTTAACGGATTTAGATCGGGTTTTTTCTTATAATTTGCTTCAACATTCTGTTGATTTTCTGACTTTTCTCATTGCGATAAGTATCATAGTTCGCTTGCGGTACCGATTTAGTAGTGCAAATCCAAGAGAGATTAATCGGGCTACAGGGAGGGAGCGCAGGGCCCTCCTCATTCACACGTCTGCCTTGGGGTGTAACCTTAACTCCACTTAGTTAGCGAACGAGAGAACTACTTAACGGATTTAGATCTTTTTTTTTTGTATAATTTATCTGAACATTTTGGTTGATTTTGCAACTTCTCTCATTGTGCTTAGAATCATAGTTCACTTGCAGGAGCAATATATTTGCACTAATCCGAGACAGAGGCTGCAGACCAAGGGGAAGCGAGGAGTGACGTCAGGAGAAGAGAGAGGGGCCGGGCCCTCCTCACTGTCCTATTTCACTAATACGTGGGCAGAGCTGCAGGACGGCTAGTGAGATATAAAAGGAATTGGAATTTGCTTAGGAAAAAGTCAAACAAACACCACCCCTCAGACTAATCTTTTCTGGAAAACTTACTGAGACCCAGTGAGTTGAAGAAGAATTAATAAACATGCCTTGGAGCTTCAGGATCACCTCTAAAAACCCAGAAAGTTGGCAAGTACTGCACAATACAACTACATGGGGTCTGGAGCAACAGAGCAGGTGAGTTTTTACTTCATGATACCATGGTACCACATAAATAAATGACAGGATGACAAGCTACATTTGGAACTTTAGTCTACTTTTTCACGTGGCTGGAGACCTGCTACAGTCTACGGTGATTGTGACAAATGAGCCAAATACAGACTAACTTCTGAAAAAGCTGAACAATAGGGAATAAATGCAGGATAGCCATGAGGTAGGCAGCTCTCTGCATGTCAAGGAGTGGCACCTTCTTGAAGAGGCTGTGAACAACTGAAGTAGAAAAGGGGCTGACTGGTCAAGTGGCTGCTTGAGGAGGCACAACAAAATTTGTCAATATCTTAACAGCAACCAGTCATTGCTATGATACTTTATTTGCTCGGTCCTTGTCTCCAGGCATTGCCAATGCAAAATTTTGCAATAAGTTGAACACGTTTTAAAAAAATGAAACAGCAGATGTTTAGTGATAAAAGTTGTTTAACTCCGAAAGAGCAAATCAGTGATACACAATTTTAATTTATATTTTTTGGTATTTGGCACACTGTATTAAAACCTGAGGGGAAATCGTCTTTTCGCATGACCTTTAGAGGTCATAGCACAGGGTCAGCCATTGTACAGCATTATAGGCTGTCTTTTCACACCAAACGCATTCTTGTAGACAAGGTTATTCTTTTCTATATAACTTTTATTGGAAGAACACTTTTAGGTTTTGATACAAAAGGACTTAAATAAAATTAAAAGTTATAAATCCTCACAGTAAGGAGTTTCTTTGTTATACTCTCTGATCATGGTGCTGAAGAATGGATATGTTGTATGTTGATTAGCACATGTACAGTATTTAGGAATTTCACTTTAGCCCAGGTTAATACTTCACGCGACACGAAGCAGGCCCCACTGGACGCTACTGCTACACAAGCGTTGTGCTGTTTATACTTGCACACATACTTTACATAAATCTGGAAGATTCCACCAGGTGGCAGTGCAAGATATCATCACGGTGAGAATACGTCTGTTTTGTGATTTGCCTGAAACATCCATTACATTCTGAGAACACCTTGCCACAATATCTCTGAAAAGGATTGGATGTTTGATGATTAAATCCATCAATCCATGGATGCATGTATTCCAGCATGCATCGTGCGTGAGGCAAAAACAATCCCTGGATGGGACTTTAGCTTATCGCAAGGTAAATATGACCACTCACATACACTAGCGTCACTTTAGCATCACCAAATCCCCACACCTGCATGTCTTTGGAAGGAAACCACAGCAAAATGTGGAAACCCACCAGAAAAAAACATGCAAAATCCAGGCAGGGAACATCAGGGACATGACTCTCTGCGAGACAGTAGCGTCACCACTATGTCACTGTGTCGCCCCGACGTGTAATTATTAATAGTATTCATTATTTAAATGAAGTTCACAATTTATCTGTAAAATTTAACATATATACTTTTATGCATTTCGTCATGAAAGTGATATCAAGTATAAATCTAAGGATTCTAAACGTGCAGAAAGCTGGAATATCCTACATATAATGTATTCTGTGTGGCGATTGCTGCTTGCCGTTGTTGTCAATGCAGGAGGAAGCCCCAGAAACACGTAGCAATTAACATGTAGGTCGGTTTTAAGATGATGCTTACGACGGTCTACTTCAGTGATAAAATAAACTACGAGAATAAAGTAGACATTTCGAGATTTAAGTTGAAATTTCCACTTTAATCACAAAATACTCTGTGGCTCAAATATGCCTTTCTGTTGCTGTTGTGAAAGTTCAAAAATAAAAGGCAAAGAAAATGGTATGTGGGACCTTATCATGTATGTATCATGTCATTACGATCGGGAATATGCCACGCTTATACATAAAAGCACCACTATTTTCATTTGTATGTCGCCATTTTGCTTTACCAAATCGAACTATTCATCAAACATCGAAACACACACATCGATCCTGTACGATCCACATAGCGGCTTTCTGTCACATGTAGATAGTAAACAGAGACTCTGACATCACATTCCAACTTTATCACACAGCACCCCCTGACTTTTTGCTGGTACTCCAACTTGTGCACATGTTGTGTAAATTTCTGAGGATGTGCTTAACGCATGCGTCAAATGAATGCTGGGAACGCCTGGCAGCCATGATGCAAGTTCAGAGTGTGTAGTATAAACTGGCCCTTACTCTGGAGATGGGACAACCAAGACTAGAGATTTCTAGTGAAAAAAATAACCAGAATTGTGGTTATCTTGAACTACAATAAGAATGTAGCTTGGAAACTGTAGGGGGGAGTGGGGTTTGCCATAGTGATTTTGAAATGAGTTTTCTTGTGGAGGAAACATAGACATGTGCATGAAGGTGCATTTCAGGGTGTCATCTGGTGGAAAATGTGCAGCATATCATATTTTATAAAAACATACTGCGCCCCATTGCAGTGATGTGAGAGAGTCACAGACAGAATTGATGTTATCAGTGTAGTATAGATTACATGCTTTAGGCAGCTGTAGATATGTGCACAGATAAACACAGACATGCGAAGAAGGCTTTATTCCTTGCATTTTTGTATTCCTTGTTTTCCTCCCATAAAAAACCCTTTAAACCCCAAAACCTCTGTAATGAGTTTAACATTTCATAATTTGACAAAACTGGATGTGAATCGCAACTTGCTTGTTTTGCTCATCTGCACCTGCAAACCTGTATTTAGGATTATGGAGATAGAGGGGAGGCATCATACATTTGTTGACAACACTAATATGTTATAACTGACCAACACATACAGTAAGATTTAGATTAAATTTCCTGGCATCTAATTTCTCATTTATACTGTATTTCTTGGTCTTGAATTTTCACCTATGACTTTAGATTTTTATTTTGGTTCTTCTTTTACATTTAGTTTATACAAGTTTACCTGGTTGTCTTGTTTAACTTGATATACACCTCTAATGTAAGATGGGCTTTTGTTCATTATTTAGCCAGTATAAAACATCCAGGGGATAGTTTGATGAAGAGGGCTCCAAATAATGGGAATAACCAATTGTTGATTTATTCCTTATTTCAATAAGGTGTAGATTTATCAGACTGAAGTAGAGTTGAGGCTCTTGGGTTGTGGCTACAGATTAAAGTCTAGTGAAAGAATGGAGCAGCAAGAATGTTGGCATGCAGCTTTTCAAATTTCATAAGATAAATGAAATGAATTTTGAATATACAGCATCATTATCTTGCTAAAAAAGTGCTGGCTCAATCACAGATGATTATCCTAAAGCAGTGTTAGTTTGTACTTGTACTTAAGACAAGGTAGATATTTGTTCCTAATGAGGATATGACTTTTTTATATATATGTTGTTTCTTCTTGCCCTAAGTCATTAGCATCTTCCATATTTCTCACTGGATATTAGAAATGCCCTTCTTTTATCTAGTTGCCACGGCACATACCTCAATTTGTCAACAGAGACCGCAGTACCTATGAGGTCAGTCACATAACAGCCCAACATCTCAAAACGCCCTCAACATCAGTCACAAAAGTCCCTTCACATTACACGATGGTTAAGCTTAGGACCCTAATACACTATGGTTAAAATTAGGGGAGGGTTATCTGACTCAAAGGGCGCTTATTGACAGACATTGTGGGCATTATCTAACCTATGTCATAGGTATTGCAGGCTCCAATTAGTTAAATCTCCAATTTGTGGTTTCAGGGGTATCATCCTAATTAAAGATGAAGGTAGATATTTCCTCTTATTTGAACTTTAAATTATATAAAGGAATGACTCTTTATACCCTAAGTAGAGAATTAAGCTTTTGAATTTCCACTTGGAGATTAAAAGCCCCTTCACACTAGGGGCATTTTTCAGTAGTTTCCCACTTGGGGAGGGGAGGTTACCAGAAAATGAAGCATTATTATTCAAAATATAAAGGCAGAGCAAACAATTTTTCTGTAAAACCTGATAGATAACTTCTCAGATGTGATTTCTTTACTTAGAAAGTGCTGGTAAACTAAGGGAAAAAGGGGTCACAGTAATAATTTCAAATATCTGTTGTCTGGTATATCTCATGTACAAGTAATGCCAGGGCAGTCTTTTCACCTCTGAGGTGTTCCCAGACGTGTCACCTGTAATTTTCTAAAGTTTCATGTTGATAACACAAGGGAATAAATAGTTACAGCATTTAGCAATATGGGTCCCCCCTCCCCTATACAAAACCTCTCCAAACAGGGATCCAGTTTCAGAACAATTTTATTGCACATAAAACAGTGAATCATATAAAAACTCTGAACCCCATTCCCTAATACACTCTTAGACCCAAATTTTCCACTACCCCAGCTGCACATTTACATTAAACTATTTACATTGTTTGCTCCTGCTTCAGTGTATTTTTTCATTATACAAGCTTTTCGCTGTGTCTCATTATGTCTATATGGACATCTGCATATCATAGGAGAGGTCACAGTCGTTGCCACCCAATGATATAAAATCTGTGAGTGTGTGACCTATTGAATTAGAGCTAATGACCTGGAACTGTGAGGTTGTACTTGCCAAAGAGTTCCTCATGACTCCTCTTATTTGTAGAATATCTCATGATTGATGCATCATAATGTGCTTGGACATGTCTTGATCAGAAGAATCTACTGTAAGTACTGGTGTGTCACTTGTAGATAATTGCTGTTGTTTTGTGAAGTAATACGTGAGGTCACATGAAAAATCAGAAGATTTTTCTGGTGTGTCTGGTTTTTGATGAGTTGGTGGGTTGGTTCATCGCATTGGTTGAAATCTATTAGTTAGATTGATGCATAACACTTGGGTATTCCTTATACAGAATAATTATTATGATTTTTTTTTTTTTTTGGCGACAATTTATTTAACACCACACTTACGATTTCATACCAAAATAAAATTCAACTATAAGTATTGGTCCAATTTGATTACTATGAGTGTTAATCGACGCCTGTCGTTTGCAAATGAGGTATTGTATGTGGCGGTATGTGGCATAGTTGACTTGTATGATATGATGAATAATTTTTAAACGATCACTCAGTTTGGCACTGGGCCGCTCAGAATGTAAGAGGGTCTAATAAAGTATGTCTAATCTAATCAAATCCAAATTAAAATGTTTGGTTTCTACTTTGATTGAGTCTAACTTGGAGCTTAGGTTTGCCTTTGTTGACCAAAAAATTCTGTAATTCAACTTACGTGAGGATGTTTTTTCACTAGAGCCTCCTGACTTCTGCCACTCAAATGACTCTGTGTACAAATACTCCTTTTATGAGACAGATATATTCACTTTTTATGTCAGCTCATCGTAGGACCAAAGCTGAAGTGAAAGGTATTAGTAAGAAGAAATGCATGTGTGTTTCTGTTCTTGGAAGATAATGCTTTTTTCAGAAACAACTTCTGAAATGAAAAAACTTCCATCCATTATCCAACCTGCTATATCCTAATTACAGGGTCACGGGGGTCTGCTGGAGCCAATCCCAGCTAACACAGCGCACAAGGCAAGAAACAAACCATGGGCAGGGTGCCAGCCCACCACAGCTTATGGATTTAGATATGACTAATATATATGTAAGAGAAGAGTAGGTTAAAGAAATAATGCATTGAGTTATTTATGTTGTGTTGTTTGTTTTGAAACATCACGTCATAGAAGCTGTTTGTTTACTGAAGCTGGTGCAAGTAAGATGTCCATTAGTTCTGTACCATGAGGCAGTAAGGCAACTAAGCTAAAACTTTCACAAGCTTTAGTTACCTCTGCCCTTTACAAGCCTGGTGCTCCAGCTGGCCCTTATTTGTCTGTCACACCAGCACGCATCATCTTTTCTGCTTCCCAGGCCACCTCTGCACTTCCTTTTTCCTACCCTTAGCTCACCTCCTATCATTCCTTCTCATTAATACATCACCATCCAAAGACTTGTACTGTGGCCTTTGTCCCCACATGAAAGAGTCTAGCATTCTCCTTTCCATACCTACTGGTGGGAGGGCTATGGAGAATGAAAATAACCGAACCAAAGTGAATCAGTTAGAAGTCCTACGTGTGTGTATATTTACAGAAGGGAATGCAGATGGGCTGTGTATTATTTTTTCTGTAAATAACCATCAGCAAGAAGCATTTGGCTTATTAAAAAGCAATTAGTCGATTCAGCAGGACTTGGTATTTGAGTGCCGTTACTGGGAAAGGTGGATCTGACCAGCTGGGAGAATGTGCAGAAGAAAAATAATTTATACAGAGGTTGAATTAATCATGCCTTTACAGTTGAGGTGAATATAGTCCTTGATCCCTAATATATAAAATGTGAGAAATTACATTTCTAATTACAGTATAGGAGGAAATATTCTTGTTTGTAGGCTAATAATACAAATGTGTGGAGTGATCAATAACATCAGAGAAATGTATAGGTTTGTTAGTCTGCCCTAGCAGGGAATGATTCTCTTCTTCTTCTTCTACTTATGTTAGGAGTTGCCACAGTGGGTCATCTGTTTCCATATCTTCCTGTGCTCTACATCTTGCTTTGTTACACCCATCACCTGCATGTCCTCTCTCATCACATCCATAAACCTTCTCTTAGGTCTTCCTCTTTACTTCTTGCCTGGCAGCTCTATCCTTAACATCCTTTTTCCAATATACTCAACATCTCTCCTCTGCACATGTCCAAACCAACGCAATCTCGCCTTTCTGACTTTGTCTCCAAACCGTCCAACATGAGCTGACCCTCTAATGTACTCGTTCCTAATTCTATCCATCCTCGTCACACCCATTACTCTTCCCAAATGTACAATTGGCTTTTGTCTTTTATGATCTACATGTTTTTTCATGTTGACATGGATATTCTTTTATATTTATAAGACATATCAAAAAGTCTGCTGTTTGGAAACTTCTGTCAGAGACCTGTTGGAGGCTAAGTGGAAATCCACAAATTGATGAATGTCACAAGTTAACAAGTTTTGCTGTCCTAATCCATGTAGACATATCCATTGCAGGTATTAACAATCCATCTACAGTAGAAATCTCCAGCCAAAGACAGCTGTGGAATAACAGTCAGGGTCACTCAAAAGCCATGAGCAGAACTTATTTTTATTCCCCTTTATCTTGTCCTTGTTCTATTTGATTACATTTCCTGGTTTCTTACTTATACTTAACATTTGTCTTTAAGGGTAGGATGGCTGTATAAGGGGTCTTGATTATGAATATTATTATTAGTAATAGTAGTAATATTTCCTTCATTAACACCTTCCACAGATTTTTAGAGTCTGCTTGAGAGAAAAAGGTTGTTTAATATTTGACTTTCTTACCTGTATTTACTTAATATTTTGTTAATTTTGAATAAATAAAAATATCCCAAAAATGGCTGCACTCTGTTGGACTTTCCTAACTTCTCTCTCTGTGTAATCTTTTTGGAGTCAGTTATATGAAACGGAGCTGTGTGATACTGATGACCTGCTGAGTAAGGTTTGAATTTGTTTATGAGACTACAGCATTTTGTTTTTTTTATTTATTTGTTTATTGAAAAGGAGTGCCAAATTAGAAATGTTTTCTTGCATGAAAATGAAACGTTAAAATTTTATGGCTCAAGCTGTATCTTCATAGCTGTGTCTGGTCAAGTAAGTACAAAGCATTAGGTTAAGTCTGCACCACTACCTCACTGTGTCAGTTGCTGTTACAATTACAAGACTTTCAAAACAACACTGTATTTATAAATGTTGTTAAAATAATGCTGACTGTGAAAACTTACATTAAAGTAAAATTGGCTCTTATTAACATGGCTAAAATGTGCTTCCCAAAACATTAAAGGATAGGAATTGACAGGATTAGGGGACCTGTAAGGAGTGTAAGAGCATAAAGTACTCTGATTTAGGGAGACCCAAAATGGAAGAACAAACAAAAAACTCATATACAATGACTGGAAAATGAAAAACATCTATGAGAACTTTAGTAGCATGTGTAGGTTTACACTGCATCACAAAAGGAGGCTCAAAGGTCAATAAAATATGGCCATGACAGGCAGTGTAGAAGTAACAGAACTTTGGCTAAAGGCCTAAATAAAAAAAAAATTGTATTTTCCACAGTCAGAAAAGGCATGGATCATCTGATCTTACTATCAGTGCAAGGATTTTGTTTTTGGAAAATGAAATATTAAACACTTCCTCTGCCCCTTGAATATGACTGCTATGAACTACCCAAGGCACAATTTATGTGCCTAGTCAATCCCAGAAGCTAAAGCAATGGAGAATTACGCTCAGGGAAATCTATTGTGTTTACTCCGCTCTCTGGTTTCAGAAGAGGTAGGATATTTCTTGCAATTCTGGCAAGCTTTCATTATTAACTAGGATATGCAAAAGACATACAAACAGTTTTGTATCTGAAAGTGTGACAAGTGGAAAACCATTTCAAATAATGCTCTGTGTGCCATCACAAATACTGCATAATCATGATTTAGCCAATGCAACCATTTTAGTTCAAGCTGTTCCCTACTCCAAGTTTTGAAAATTGCTTGGTATTTCTGTGATGTTTCGAGAAAAAAATATTATTTCAAATGATTAATCTGAAATACCTTTCTCACAGTCACAATGTGCTTACTGAAGAATACATACATACATATAACTGTCTGTAAAACTAGAAAATTGTGAGTTGCATGTCAGTCAGTGGTGTGTCTGGGATATCATTTATCACCTGAGGATTCATTTATTGGTCTGAGTTTATTTGAGCTGGCTAAAAACTGGACCATATCATCATAGATCATCAAAGGTTTGTGGGGTTTGCAAAATAATTACAGTTGACTTACAGTACTGTCTGAAAAACTTCAACACAATAATTACATCCTGAACAAAATATATGAATCAACATATCACTGTCAATCCAAGGGAAATGCCCATTACCTCGTCATTATTCATTACTCCCACATGCAGTGGGGCTTTGAGCGCATGAAAATCAAAAGTGGATTGAAGAAATTGGTCGTAAACACTAAGCATCAACTCTTGTTATTCACATCAGCTCATCAGTACATAAAAATAATTAGAGGTAACTGGTCAGAGCCCCACTTTGCAAGTGTGGGTTTTTCCACTTGTGGCACTCAAAAAATTTGGGAATTTTGGATTAGGGATGCTCAACTTGTTATATATTTTATTCATAAAGCACATTTCCCATCCAAGTGCTTCATATATACATCCTGAGCGAATATATATGTAAATATATATATATATATTGTGTTCCTGTAGAAATCTTGGCCCTACGTTAATGTATCTGTTATAATTGGTTTGGGAGAAGACAGACACGATGAACAGAGACATCATTATACAATCTGATGGCAAATTCTCTGTATTTTGGATTAAATAAAGAATTATTAGAATTAATCTAATTGGTAAGGATTCATGCGTTACTACCTTTAAAAAAAACAGGTAGGAAACAGAACTCTAAGAGGTTACCTGTCCTGTACAGTTGGTTATCTCATACTCATATCTCTCACACTAAATAACAAATTACAGCTGAAACTGCCATGGCTCATTTTCTTCTAGCAGGCATTGTAGATAGATAGATAGATAGATAGATAGATAGATAGATAGATAGATAGATAGATAGATAGATAGATAGATAGATAGATAGATAGATAGATAGTATGAACGCTGGCCCGGACACAGGCAGACGGACAACATAGTTTCACCACACACCCTTTATTATATACAATATTTACAGTTTTCGTGCACTACCAACCCCAGTGCCTCCTGCACCGATCCCCCAGGCCTCACAGTCCTTTTGTCTTTTTCTCCTGGCCGCCTCCAGTCCTCACTCCAGCTCCGTCTTGCTTCCTCCCGACTCTCGCCACGACTGCTGGGAGGCGGCCCCTTTTATGGGAACCCGGATGGGCTCCAGCTGCTTCCCAGCACTCCTCCGCAGACATGCCCTTGTGTGGCGGAAGTGCCGGCTGCGCACCCGGAAGACGTCCAGGTGTCCCCTGTCGTCTTCCCCCCAGCACTTCCTGGTGTGGTGGAAGTGCTGGACTCCAGGGCTGTTCAGGCACCGGGGCGCCGCCTGGCGGTGGCCACGGGCCCCTACAGGGCTGGGCTTCCATGCCCCTTACCCGAGGCCACCAACATAACCAGGGCAGACACCCCCTCGTGGTCTGGTGGAGGTACAGGCCCTCCTCCGGTCCTCCTGGGCGTCCCGGCCGGGCTCCTGCCTCGGCCGGATGTGGCAGATGATGGTCTGGAAGTGGGGCGCTGCCTGGCATTGACCACGGGCCCCTACAGGGCTGGGCTTCCATGCCCTCTACCCGAGGCCACCAGTGTAACCAGGACGAACGCCCCTCGCGGTCTGGAGGAGGTACAAGCCCTCCTCTGGTCCTCCTGGGCATCCCGGCTGGGCTCCTGCACCGGCTGGGTGCCACAATAGATAGATAGATAGATAGATAGATAGATAGATAGATAGATAGATAGATAGATAGATACTTTATTAATCCCAAGGGGAAATTCTCATACTCCAGCAGCAGCATAGTGATAAAAACAATATTACCTTGATTATTCCTTAAAAAGTGGTGACCATTATCTGCATGAATTAAAGCACCTCAGATGATAATGTTTTTATAGGTCTGAAGCCATTATAACACTTGGCATGATAAAAGGCTATGATTCATACATATTTGAAGATTTAAGTAGTGTTTAATTTGCTTTCTACATGAATTTATGTTTTTTTTCCTGATTATTTTGAAAGTTGTGAGGCATCAACATTTAAATACTTTGCATGACATTTTTTAGGATACAAGCAAAATTTTATTTTCGAGAAATTGGATTGTTGCAAACCAGCATTGAAATTGTTGCCCCTGGCACACAAGTTAGACCCCTGGTTATTTCTTCAGAATAAAATAAACCTCTTTCCCTAAATGACAAAAATGTTTCATTTATTGATGCATGTGTTCCCAAAGTGGTAATGTGCATGCAGGTTTTCACCTTGTTGTTTCTTTGAAAAAAATTCTATTTTGAATTAAAACTGGTAAATTTCCTAATACGGAACATCAAATGAACTCATGATAAAACCAACATTGGCTATGCACATTCACTTAAGAAGTCAAGAGATTAAAGAAAAATAATTTCAGACCTTTCAAACAGATATTTAAACTCATTTTATTTTACATTTCACATTTTATTATACAGACACAACAAGAAATATTTCACATTTGGGCAGTGTGTTTTAGGCATTATATTTTCAGACAAGACTTTGTTTACATAGTTAAATTCGTCCTTACCTGAAGTCATTTTTTGAAGGGTTTGCACTTAGGAAATGTTGACATACAACATGTCCTGTGGCAAAAACAGAATGAATGCTGGCCAATGAAAGGTCAATCAGGTTTGCAGCTCCAGGGTAACCAGAAGTTAGAGGTCTGTGTGAATCCATGTTTGCGGTTTGGACTGGAACAGGTCAATGGGTAAAAGGCTATAACCTGCAGGCATACCATAGAAAATCCCAGGTGCTGAAGCTATTAATACCCATCTTGTCAGAGCAGGGAGAACTTTCTACATGTACAGGTCCTGTGTTTCTCGCCCACTCTCTGTCATTTTTATACATTTCTATTTACATAACCAATTCGAGGTTTATTATAAATATTAGAATTTTAGAAGTTACATTTCTTTGCATCCTTGAATTGCATTGAGCAGGTTTAAGAATTGTTATGTTATACACTTTCTTTGACAAGATATTATTTTAGGGTATTTGTATTTATTACTCATTATGTCACTATTAATACTATCTGATCTTTAAGAAATATCAAAGTGATGCAGGTAAATGGTCAATATTAGGTAGTGCAGAATAAATGCAGAAAGTTGATCTTAAATGTCAATAAATAAATCTAGTTAAATAGCCATTGTCTCAGTGTTAGCAATCTCACAAATCCTTGGAGAGGATTCAAGAGTGTGGGTGCCACAAAGCTGAAGGAGCACAAAGCTAGGGATGAACAGCATCAGTTTTTTAAAAAAATAATGAGTACAGTTAGTGAACCCTCTTAATCGGGTCCAGGAGTGCAAAATATTAATGAAAAACAGTTAAAAGGTAAAAGAGAGTATTTAAGCATGTTAAAACTCACACTTTTAGCTATTAAAATTCATCCAAAAGATATTATTGCCAAGCCATGAGCCTAGTTGATGAGGGATGAACTGAACAATATAACAGGTAATATAATGAAGGTGCTTATTAAAAGATGGGGCTGAGTGAGAAAGACAGCTCAGCCGTTGTCACCTGGAAATGCGCAGCTTACAGTGCTTTGAGGTAGTCCCTGCATGCACAAGCTTCTTCTGAGGACCTCTGGTTTGCAGCTGGGCAATAGCAGTTACTACAGTGCAAATATCTGGACTGGGATGGATCATGGTGTGATTCCACAACAAAACACTTGGTGTAGTCTGCAATATTTGCACTGTGGACTGGTAGAGTGGAGTGGCGGAGGTACTCAAAAGTTATGAGCTAAGAGAGAGACAGCTCAGTTGTTGTCACCTGGAAATGCTCAGCTTACAGTGCTTTGAGGCAGCGTAAATACCTGAACTTGGATGGATCGTGGTGTGACTCCACAACAAAACATTTGGTGTATTTGGCAGTATTTACTGCAGACTAGTGGAGTGGAGTGGCAGGGGTACTCGAAATACGGGGGCCGAGTGAAAGAGAGCTTGCAGTGCTTAGTGGAATTCCCTGCATGTAAAAGAAGTTCTATTATCTCATGGCCTTAAAAGGAGCTGCTTCTAAGGACCTTAGTAATCCAGACATCATGGGTTCATGACTATAATTTAATTTTAACACACCCATACCCTCTTTAGCATGGGTGTGCTATCTTTCAATCATGACACTAGCAGTGGTGTTCTGAAGCCTGCTGAGACGAGGGTGGTTGCCCAAGAATGTGTCACGCTGCATGTTGATTCTGCACAGAGCTTACAATTCCATCCAACTAAATTACTGCAAACCATGTCATACCTGCTTTAATTTTATTTTTTCATTTCTTGTGCAATTTTGTGTACTCCTGATAAGTGGCTTTACCACTCATGTACTCCTGTTCAAGATTGTTGGCAGCTATAGTGCATTTTAACAGTATAGGGAAACAAGTACCAACTCTACAATGGGAATCAGTTTAAAATATTTGCTATATTTAAATAGCCCAGGAGGAGAGGTAAGGAACTTAACAATGTAACTTATCCAAATGCTGACCAAGAATATGCAGTATTAACAATCCACAGAACATTAAAGAATACTGTATATTGATCACATCATGCTAGAAGCTTACCACAGGACTACTATAGACAACAGCTCCTCCACACCTCCCCTACATGAGAAACAGATGGTCAGTGCATTTTTTCAAGGCAGAATCGGCCTGTGTAGCCAACTCCATGCATGAACTATGTGATTAGCATGGGGGCCTACGACAGGAGGTAAACCAGCTTTATAATAAGAGACCAGCAGAATATCCATGGCAGCTAAGAAAGGGACTTTACATTACAGTAGACCTCTGAAATCAAATCTTTGATGTCCATTCAAACATTCTAAAATGTAAAAATTATGTGAACCTCCTACCATTTTTAACTAATATTACTATAAAACCATTGTACCAACAGATTTTTCAAAACAGCCAATACAACTGGTGCAAATTTAATCCAGAGCTGTGTTTTTGTGCCTTATGAATACAAGGTTACATTTGAAATATTACACTGGTTTACATTATTATGTAAATGTGTTCCTAATAGTGAAAATATGTACAGAAATAAAAGTGTGGTTATCTTAACAATATACTCTTTAAATACAATCTCTTTAAAAAGGTCAGAGATGAAGACAGCTGTAAAAAGTAATGTAAATATCCCATTCCCTGTTTTTTAGTTGCTGTGCATTTAAGAATAAAGTGTCCATTAATTTAAACTGCTCCAATATTACTGAGAAAAAAAAAGTGCTGGAAAAGCATTGCATTCAATACAAACATAACCTGTGCAAGTGCTGCAAATGTCTACACACAGTAGAACAAAATGACAGGCTAAGTATGTGTACGCCTCTTGATAGCCCACTAGAGATGCCCTTAATACTGCGGGCTGTGACTTACGTCTAGCAGTTCTCTTGTTTTTCCCAGTGCTGTGGAAATGACGGCACCAAGGGACACTTAAATATTCTTAGCCAGGTCAGAACCTGCTAAAAGAAAGTCACTCTTCCCACTTTGTGCAAGAGCTCAGAGGTTCCATTATGAAGATTTTTGATGTCCCAAGTTGACATCAAATTATATCCAAAGCTAGTAGCTTTCATGGGTACTGTTGTTTTAATAACAGCAGACAGTACCAATAAATATTATATATATGCAGTGTTTCAGCACTAATATTTTTTCATCAGATGTCCTTACCCTTTCACTGTCCTTACAAGAGTCAATGTTATTATTACAATAACATAACATATATTATAAATTGTTGATGCTGAAGGGAATGTTTGAGCATAATAATAAGTCCTGACTTATAAAAGGATACTTTCCTTTGTGGAAGAAGATGTGTGCTTTATTTTTGTAGAATTGTATGTCTCAGTTTTATGCTTACTGGGTGAAGTGCTGTACCACAAAAGGCCATCAGAGCTGTAGCAATTCCACATGGCAGGGTTGTGAGCTTCTTGCATCTTATGAAAATCCTAAAAGCATTTGGCCTGTCAGATCAATTAACTTGCCCCTCCAGAAGAGACTTCAAATGCAGGAGGCTGTATCCGTCTTTATAATGAGTAATTGTGTGCTTGATGTGATGAATTAAGTGCTACCAAGTTAACATTAAGCACTAGACAGTGTACAAAGGGTTTAAAGTAGGCACATTCTTGATTTGATTTTTTATTGATATATAGTATAGCATTTATAAATATATAATAATCAGTCCATACATTAATGCACCTGTAGGTCTAGGCATGGGATGCATGGTATACATTTACATTTTTCCATTCATCCCTCCTAATATCCAAACCTTTTCTAACCTGATTTATCAATTTAAAGGTTGTGGGAGCTAGAGCCTATCCCAAAAGCATGTGCCAGACTCATATATCATTCACATTGTACTCCTCAACTTGTAAACTTAGCTCACTAAACCAAAGTAACATTCTACAAGTGTGCATGTAAATCTGATCTAACTGACACTTTAAAATGTCCTGGGACATCATGCATAACGATGTGCTTAGAATTCACACTAAAACATGGCATACGGACAAAGGCAGAAATGTGCTTACGCACAAAAAAATTCAGATGCATAAATCTGTGCGAACACCAAGTTCCACGTTTTTCCGCTACATAAATCATGGACAGCGTGAAAAGTAACGCACATGCATGCGCCTGCTGTCCCGCCCCATCTCCTCCCAGAATTACGCCTCTTTGAATCTGCAAATCAGTATAAATAGCCCTTAAGCTCAGCATTCTGTGAAAAGGCAATGGCAAAAGCACGAGGGGAAATAGAAGAATTTCAGTGAATACCAAGTGGAGGCAAGGAAAAACGTACTATTTGTTGGTTTAAACAGTGGTATAAATAACAAAAGGAAGTTGATCAAGTGACATAGAGTGTCGGAGAAACTCGAAAGCTCAAGTTCACAAAGTTGCACAGTGCCCGAAATAAAAAAGTTGTCAGATATCAAAGTCGCCGTGAAAAGGCGAGTTGTAGCCCACCATCTGAGTGTCATATGAAAACTTATAAGGGTACAGAGAAAAAAAAAATAGGCACACAGTGGGAAAAAAGCACAAAATGTCAACTTTAATGTCTAAATTTCCACTTTAATCACGTAGTTTATTTTGTCATTAAAGTAGAATATCATAAACTTCATCTTAAAATTGTTTAATTTACTAGTTTCTCAAATCCCATCGTAACCAAAGTAGCACGTTAAATGCTTTGTTTTGTATTTGATGTTCTATGTACTCGATGTGTGTGACTCACTATGTGCTTCTTAAACCGGCTTTCTCTTCCTTCGACAGGACACAGAATCCATTAAATTCGTGATATTACAGCTCTCTGAATAATTAAAATACTGAGATGTATACTTGATATCATTTTCACGATGATAGGAGTTAAAGCATGTTATTAAACATGGCAATACAGTGGTGCAGTGATTGTTCATGCCTTAAGCAAGATGCTTGCTGCGCATGCGCGACCTTTGATTAAATAATTTATTGCAGCAGTACCGTCTCTTTCAAACGTACTAACCTCCAATTGCTGTCCTTCCTTTTCTTTCTCCAAGTAACCAATCGCCACACAATCAGCTGTGTAACAGACATTAAGCCATCTGTAAGCTTAGAATGCCGATTCTTTTAAGGAACATTGAAATATCTTCATAGTACATGTTTAATTATTCCATCCATGTATCCTTCTCTTGTAGTGCCAGCCTCAGCAAGAATACAGCGTGAAGCAGGAACAATCCGTGAACGAAGAGCCAGCTCCTCGCTAGCACTGCGGCACTGTGTCCTCACATGTTAAATTATTAACAATTGTCACAGGTGGCTGGGTAGCCGCCTATTTAAGGAGCCGCCGCCCTGCAATCAAGGCCGGAGTCGGGTGAGGAGAAAGACGAGGTCGGTGCAGAGGAGGTGACGTGACGTGACGTGACGTGAGGTGAGGTGAGGTGAGGTGAGGCGAGGCGAGGCGAGGCGAAGCCCAAGTGTGATCTGTGGAAGAAGAGAGTGGCTATTGAGAGGCTGGACTTTGGGAGACTGTGGGGCTTGGTGAAGGTGCACGTAGGACTTTGTAAATAGCAGAACAGTGAATAAACGCGTGGTGATGGCTGAAACGGTGTCTGCCTGTGTGTGTCTGGGCCGCCCTATTTCACAGTGGCGTAGTCAGCAGGATGCTCCACCTTTGTCAAGGTGGGACCTGCATTCATGAAAAAGTCTGTGAAAGGCCCGGCACAACAGGGGAACTCACCCACGTGCCGCAGGGGCGGCGTGCACCCAACCCCGCAGCAACAGAGTGTGTCATGGACTGTTGATGGTCCACTGGTGGACTTTGTGTTTCAGGGGCGGCTCACCGACACGGGGGCCAGGAAGGAGGCTGCCGAGAAGGAGAGGTTGCAGCTGGGGAAGCCAGCAGCAGCGGAGCTGCCCGGAGAGACACTCTCCTGTGAGAGAGGAGAGCGAAATGGCCGACCCGAAGTACTTCCTCGTAACAGGCATGAGATTGGACAGCGTGTCCTGTTCTCTCACCAATGATTGGTCGGAGGCGCGAGCAGGGAATGTCCGTCCCGTGCTCCAAAGAAACCCGAGCGGGCCGCAGGGAAGGGCCCATAGAAAGCAGTCGGTAAGTGGAACTACTCCCAAGGTAAGCCTACCGCCAGCTGCTTCTCTCTCTTTGGCGGCAATTTTGCAGGACTTGCAGGAACAACTGCGCCTTGTGCTGCCGCCGCTGGCCGAGCGATGTGCCCTCCAGGCGGAGACGCTGGAGTCAGGAGGGATGGCAGTGGCATCGGATCAAGAGCCGCAGGCAAGAGAAGATCGGCGCGCTGCAGGAGCTCCTGGACGGAGAGGCACAGCGGGGAAGGTAAGGGAGACCAACCCCGTGAAGCTCCAGACGCCAGCGGTGCTGGGTCTGCCCTCTTACAGTGGGCAGATCCGAACCACAGCGGCATCCCAAAGTAAGCGGAGGAAGCGGCTTGGGGAAGCCAGTTCCTCCGATATGAGAGGACGTGTCGCTGGGTGCGCACGTCCTGCAAAGGGCCGTCCTCTGCGGATGCAGAGGAGAAACCCGCAGCTTGGGAGGTGGAAATGCAGCATGATCCCACTAGTGGTCCTGTGGCAGGGATCGCGGACTGCTCGAGCGGGGGAGCCAAGGGAGGGAACATCGGGGTGCAGATCGAAGAAGAAGAGCCGAGGGGCTGCGTCAGGGCAACGTCCCCGTCGCTTGTTTTTTTGTTCTGTTTGCAGGTTCGGGCCCTAGGCTACAATGGGTCGGCTTGCCGCCGAGGAGTTCTCGTCCTCGCGGAATAGTCCGCTGGTCCCTGGAGGTCTCAGCTAGTGGTAGAGTATTGTCACAGGTGGCTGGGTGCGGTCATCAATCAGCCGCCTATTTAAGGAGCCGCCGCCCTGCAATCAAGGCCGGAGTCGGGTGAGGAGGAAGACGAGGTCGGTGCAGAGGAGGCGAAGAGAGGCCCAAGTGTGATTTGTGGAAGAAGAGAGTGGCTATTGAGAGCCTGGACTTTGGCAGACTGTGGAGCTTGGTGACGATGCACGTAGGACTTTGTAAATAGAGGAACAGTGAATAAATGTGTGGTGATGGCTGAAACAGTGTCCGCCTGTGTGTGTCTGGGCCACCCTATTTCACACAATATAGATTATTTAAATGAAGTTAACGTTTTATCTGTATAATATAATAAACATATTTTGCTGAATTTCATCTTAAAAATGTAAATTAAGGAGAAATGTATGCATTTAAGGCTATGGCAAAGAATATAAATATTTATGAATTTCTTAGAAACATTTGTAAGTTCGATAACAAAGCAGTTACTTCAGGAAGCACTTTGAGTAGTGAGAAAAGTGCTATATAAATGTTAATAATAATAATAATATTATTCCCCAAAGCAGCTATTGTTGCAATGTAAGGGGTGGCCAGGAGGGCCTGGTCCCTCCCAGCGGACACATTCAATTACTGGAATGAGCCACAAATAAATGGTGTTTTTCCTTCAATTTTTTAAGGACGCAGTTAATGTAAAAATCTTAATAGTCAGTGAATTAGACGCACTCTGACACAGTGGCAGCCTCAGAGTAAGGAGTCTGGTGGTCGCACGCAAAGTGCCACCTGCATGGAGTTTGCATGTGGATCCACATGAATTTGCTCTGGTTTCTTTTCATAGTCCAAAGATATGTGGACAAAGTGAATTGGCAATGCTAAATCGTCCCTAAAAGTATGAGTGTGTGTTTGTGTGTTTATCCTGAGATGGGCAGGTGCCCTGTCCAGGATTTCTTCATGCCTGCGCCCATTGCTTGATGTTATAGGATCTAGCTACTCCCTGCCTGGAAAAACAGGTTGCACTAAGCTTATAGACCTATTGTGGCTTGGATCTGTCCAATCATCCTTTTTATATAACAGGATAATATTTGTCATTTTCCAGTCCTTCCTAAAAATATGTTTCAAGGGTTTATATTTGCACTCTCTATGAATATGAAATATGTTGTGAGACATACTTCATATTGTAAATTTATATTATGAACGATTTTGCATATTTGACATGGGATATGAGGTATGCAACAGTACAGATGCGACTCTAAAAAATGCAATTTTTTTAATGATTCATCTCAACAAACTGTCTTATGTCTGGGATTGTCTTTGGATTGCTGGCATCATATGTGGCATGGATTAGGATACCAGATATTGTCTACATAGCGTTTTAATGCCTACAATGTTCACGTTGGCATTATTTCAGTCTGATCCCCATAAAAGGTGAACACTAGCGCTGAAAAGGCAACTTAAGAACATTTTGCTTCCTGAAATATTCATGTGCTCACAGCAATTAATATAGATTACTCTGGATGGACTCACAAGGAAAAATATAATAAGTGTTTAAAATTAGGTCATTTTTCAAATGCTAATTGTTATAAAGGACTAAACATAACAGTTTTAATCTGTTAAACACATACCAGTAAATGAAATGATTTCTTAAACAAGTCTTTACATTTAAATAGGTGTATTTCTTTATTTTTTTAGTAAGATTCTTTCAGGTAATTCAATTAAAACAGATGAATATCTCCTTCACAACCTTAAACTTAAATTGTGTGGGAAGAATCCAGCTTTTATTCCTTCCCTGGGAACAATTCATTCTTTGCTACCTTCTCAGCCAAAAACCAACTGTAACAACAAAAGTTTATAAACAATAAAAAATTCCAGACGCCTGACCTCAGTGATGCAAGGCTACCACTGAGATACAAATATTTACCCTGCGTATCTGGAGCAATGCTCTGTATTCCAGCCATTCTGCGATGCACATACTTGCCTGATTGGGTTATGCTTTCCCAAACGTGGTTTGGCTGGTTAACATGTCCCCGTGGCATCTTAAAAATATTTTGTGTAAATTCAGTGTACCAGCATAATTTTAAAGGTGAGAAAAATACACATATGCATGCCATGTTTTATATACAATAATGATGATCTTTCAAAGTATGAATATATTATTTGCCTTTTTTGCCTGTTATATAAACAGCATAGTAACTGCTGTTTATCACCTAAGAGACAACTGTTGGGAAAGAGCGGGACGCTGCTAATGAAACAAGCCTCCTGTGTGTTGTGCCAGAACTCAGCTGTACTTTGGTATCTCACAGCCTTTTATGTTTGCTTAGATGTCAGCTCTCTCATGACCCCACCACATCACACAGGAAGTTTCCTGAAACAGAATTGCTCTTTCCCTTACTTATGTATGTATGTGCATGTTAGTGGAAATTTAAAAAATAAAATAAGAAATAAAACAAAAAAAATATTCCTAGACCAGTGAGAAAAGGTCATTTATCTTGTTTTGGTGATAAAGGCTTTGCCATTATAATAACAGTATTTATATGCATGCATATTTGTGTGTATTTTTGGATATGTTTCACACTGACCCAATCAAATTCAATACATTCCACTTTAATTCCCTGTGTACCATTAATAGTTGAAATGCTGCCTAATGTTTAGAACCCTGGAGGAAATCCATTAAGTTTAGATTATTGAATTTAAGACATGGTGGGAAACCTGTTTCCAGCCATGTGATGTCGATAACGTCTACAACAGAAATAGACTGTATTGAGTTGGAGTTCAAAATAGTATAACCTGATTTACAGTAGCCATCATGTAAGCATAACAAAGTAAAATGCTCTCATCTTGTAAATTAATATCTGACAGAGTGAAATTCTCTGAATAGAACATGTCTGCAGTACTGTTATGCCAACTGGTAAACTCCGATTCTGTTGCATAAATAAGCAAAGTAGAGGCTAGTGATGATCCAGAAGTTAATAATAATTACATGAGCTGTTTCTATTAATGACAAGTCCAGTTATAATTCAGGAGCTTGTTCAGATTTTTGGTAATATAGACCCTGTGTTTGGATTCAGCGGGTTAGAAAATGGATGGATGGATGGATAAGTCAAAGAGACAAAGAGTCACTGTTGCTTTAGCCGTTTTTTCTGATTCTGTACCTGCTGCTTTTTATGTATGATATAATCTAAATGACTTTATAAAATGTGCTGATTATTTAATATGAAGGCAAATTAGAAAAATCCACCATTTAAATTCTCAATATCCAACTGAAGTTTGTCAAGAGCAGTCGTCTGTTCTCGCAGGGTAGGTGAAGGGCAGCAATGGAGCACCAGTTCATCAAATAGAAATCTGATAAATTTTATAATCTACACACATAGTCTCAAGGTCACTGGGAGTTGGCAAGTATGCACAAAGCAACAAAGCAGGAAGCAACCCTGTATGATGTGCCAGTTCATCATAGTACACATTCCTGCTCCTGATCACACTGGGCCACTTAATCTAACCAGCATGTCATTGGGATGTGGACAGAAAAATGAAGGAAATTCAGTACAGACATCAGGAGTATGTGTAGACTAAGTACCCAGACCAGTGTCCATATTTATCAAGCATCTCAGAGTAGGAAGATGGTCCTAACTGGCTGAAAAATCTGTTTTTGCCATGGTGATAATGGAACTGGTAAGAGAGATAATTTAGGTGTGTCACAACCAACCATTTCGTGAATTTTGCACCAAACATTGAACGCCCCTTACAAAGGGTTAGGTAATACGCAGATTAATACATTTTCTGACCACTATGAGGTAATGTTAAGGCAAGCTGCATTCATGCAAATCACCTTTTTTTACTGGAGTACTGGTTTGACTGATGGCACACACATGGAGGTTATTGCCCCAAGTGTGGATGTGCGCGCAGATGTGAATCACAAGTGATATCACAGTATCGACAAAGTACGGTATATTGTAGTAGCCAGCATATTACTTTTAAGATAGACAGGGCTGGATGGGTGATTGACTGTGAAACATCACACAGGTACACCAAACTGCATTCTGTGAGTCTCTGGAACATTAGTGTTACTCTTTATAAGGCCAGGAAGGCTAAAGAAGGCAGGTGGAGACCCCCTAGGCCATTGGGTGAATAGAGCTTCACAGAAGATAAGTGGGGATCACAGAAATAGGCATGGAATATCATTATTATTATTATTATTATTATTATCTTTGTGGTGAAGCCTTAGAGTTAGCATCAGAAAAGTACATAATGTCATCATGAATCATCAAGTTAGCAGTGCGGGGTGCTGTAAAATCGTGATGGCATTCACTCTCAAACATAAACTCGGAGTAGATGTAGGACACTACATAAATACTGTACATCTCATGACCTACTCCAAAGTAGGGCTAATTCTTATCCTAATAAGACTTTAAGTGTAATTCCTAGGTAAAATTCAGAGACTCTTGATAAATTCAGGCACAGGATTCTAACCCAGTACTTTGAAGCAGTAAGGGAGCAGCATAAGCTGTGGTGCCACCTTAGTTTACTATTCTTATGGGCTTCTTCATTGGGTGGTTAAGGATTTCAAGTAAAAGGGCAAACAAGAACCAGTGAACGTATCTGTGAACGTGTGTTTTTCAAATACAATGCAACCCAGGCACTAACATCAAATCTGACTTTAGCAATGTATGTGCTTATATTTATTAGAGTAAAGCAGTTAATACTGTAACTAGTGTAGACGCATGTGGCTATTGTCTTTTTTCATTCCCAGTCCCATTTGTACTTCACTTGCACTTTTTCTGGAGCTTGAATTAAAGGCATGTCAATTGTGGTCTCTAGTTCACTAACATTAAATGACAACTTGGCAGTTATCCTCTGGGTGGTCTCATTCTGGTTTTTTTGTTCATAAAACTTAAATAAACTCAGTCTCAGAGCGTCAAGAGCATGCACATGTTAACTCCACTTGACTATTAAACAATTATAAGTTTTCTAAATATGCAGTACATTTTTGGATGAAGGAGATGTTGCTTCCTGTACTTGACAAGAAGCAGGCCATCACACAGGTTCCCAAATTTATCTCTTTTGTCATCCATCTTAACTGTTTGTTCCCCGAGACATCTGGAAAGTTACGGACATTTCAGCTAAGAAACATGCCAAAAAACACATTCTGCAGCTGTTATTTGGACAACCGCCACACCTGGATCGTACTTCCCGAATAAAACAGGAACACAAGAATTATTTTTTGACAGAAATCCCCCGCTCTGCTCTCAAAACGTAACTTTGAATGATGTAAATCATCTCATGTCTTGGCGCTTGGCCTGCTTATCCCCCACAGGGTAATATTCTGACCATTCCTCAGGCACACATTTATCTTCTGTTTTATTCTTGTGTGTGTTGCTGCCCTTTTTCCTGCTTCAGTGTATTAGTATAGCAACACAAAATCTGACATTATTTCCAAACTTGTCAGAATTGTATGGTACATGTCAGAATTAAAAATGCTGCTCGTAACAGTAATTTATGGCAAAAGTTTGTTTTCAAAGAAATACCAGATTTTAAAAAATGGGTTGGAGTAAATAAACAAAGTGATTAGCAATTGTATGTTCCAGAAACAGGACAGAAAAAATCCACCCATCCAATACAAGCATACTTTGGAGTCAAAATCAAATACCCAACCTGAACGACATCATAAGGCAGAACTCAGATTTATTGTAAACACACAGCCACACATGGTCTCGACCTATCAATAGCTGACTGAATTATGAATAAGAACACTTTTGGTGTCAAATGTGAGGCTTAGTGACGATTATTGCAAGGCTCTAAATGAAGTAACTCCTCCCCAGAAATAATGCAGAAGAGGGATACAATTTCACATGTGTAATTTTTAAATCCCTATCTGATGGACTGATACAACATATGATGAATGCAAAATGCAAATTAATAGCTTCTTTCCCAAATGCCCAACTCAAGAGTAGCAACATGGGGCTTGGGTGCCACTCTGGTACATACTTTTTTATTCAGTTTCCCTATCCTCTCCCAGAGTCATCAGTTGCTTATAAAAAGTAATTAAATTGAATCCACGTGATGGGAGGAGCAAGGAGAATAAAAGCAAGTGCCAAGCAATAGCATTGAAGGATTTGCCAACTTGAAAGCCTCTATTTCATTTCTCTTAAATTCGTCTGCCATCTTTAGTACTGAACTCTGCCTGTTTTATTCCTTTTTGTTTGAATTCTGGACATTTGTAATGGCCCGGGTTAGTTCCAGCAGCCATTGATAATATAATGGGATAAGTTGTACAATGAGGATACTTAGTCAAGAGTAAGATGTAGTGTGCTATTATACATTTATTCTTAAATAATATCTAGAGTTCCAAACCAAAGTGCAGGGCATATCTTCATAATAAGTTAAATGTATAACTAATTAATAATAAAAACAGTGTCTGCAGTGGAGGTTAAAACTCCAGAAATAAAATCTAAATAGGTTAAAAAGCCAAGGTTAAAATGCAGTCAGGATTTTCTCTTTTATATCCAACACTGAGCTTCTGTGCGTCCATCTAAACCGTGTCTCTGCTGATCACCTACCTAGGTCTGTTCAGCCACCAGAGCTGCCTACCGACAAGTGAAGTCCACCTTCAAACCGGCTTACCTCATTCAGTCACCACTGGGGTGGTTCAAGCCTGAATCATATGTTCGCCATCATCCCTCATTGTCTGTGGGGACCCTGTGAGCCTTGCTCCTGCCTCCGACCACCATCTGTCAGGGTCTGCAGGAGCCCACTCAGGAGCAACCTTACCTCGAGATCACCATTCGCTCACTCTTACCCAACCACTTGCCTCCACACTGTCGCACTCGCTCTGCCTCAATCCTGATTTTTTGTCTTAAGAGACTTAACTTCCATCACTCTTTCTTGGTGCTTCTTCTTTTTCCTTCCATCTCAATCAGGCTCTCCTACTTACATGGGTGGAGTGTCCTAATTACAACCTGCGGAGATTCAATGAGGAAATTGGAACCAGCTACGCCCTCACGTGCAAGCATGCTGAGCCCCAGTCTCCTCATTAAACATTCTGGGTCCACACAAACACGTACACCCACACCCACAGACCTAATGTCACACCATTTCTATTTAAAATCGAACATACCCACTGACCCAAATGCATCTTGTCACAACATTAACAGATACTACTGTATATAATTTTCATCTTGAATGAGTAAAGTGTTTATTCCAAAAGAAGAAAGGAATAACTTAGAGATCAAGAGTGAAGAGTAATGTAGGTGTAAAATTAAGAGACTTGTCAGTGAAAAACATCGTATTTTTAAAAACAAAAATGTTAAGCAAAGTAGAAGACAAAATATCAAAGCCAGAAGGTCAAAACACAAACTTAGTTCCTAAACAAATAAATAACCACAAAGTAAATCATTGTTGCTTTGAAAATACCAGTCTTAGCACTGACAGCTGGGTAAGTGAGTTCTTTTTAGGATAGTGATACAATCAAACAGCCATGAAAAAGAGCTCCAATCCATTTGAGCAACGCAATTGCACCGCACTTTGCTACATTGGTGTCAGGAGTGCGGGATAGTGACTTAAGCTCTGATTCAAGCCCCGCATACAGGCTGTGTGGATCGTGAAGTGCACCATGAGGAGTGCCAGCAGTGGTACTTCCCCTAGGACGAGCTGACTAGTGGATCAGTGAGGCCGCAGTTACATCTGCCCCGCTACAATGGTCAACAGACTTGGGAACCATTATGGTCCCAAGTTCAAATAGCAGCCAGGCATAACGGTTGGTACACCCGTATCACTGCCATATCTCTGGGACTGCTACTTGAGGGGGAAGCTGCAAAACTGCTGCTGAACCTCTTACTGGAGGATTACAACTTGTCCACTCTGGTCACAGTCTTGGAGAGGAGGTACAAACAACACCATTTTCTTGAACAAGCTCAGGCCGCATTATTCAATCATCAAAGAGATCCAAAGAAAAATTGAAATCCTGACCCGTAAGGCTCATGCCAGCTTCCCAGAGGCCCTGCCCAAACCGCTGGCTCTGCAAGCCTTTTTGAAGGTGGTAATGTTGTTAAAGGTTCAGCCACAGCTTTGCTTGGCTGCACCACATAGCATGAAGTGAGCCCTCGCAGAAGTCTAGAGCAAAGACACCCCGTCCAGCTGCTCAGATCATCAGTGGTGCCATTCAAAGTATTCTGGAAACTTCACCTGGGTGACTCCATGAAGGAGGCATTGCTCCACCTATCCATCCCTCAACCAATGGGCATCCACACTATTGGCTTCTAAGATCTATCGTGCAGCCCTCAAGTCCCCTGTCACTTTGGACCCAAAAGCTGTCAGGCTGTGGTATACACTGGAATTACTATTTCCAAAAAAAGAAGATCCTGAAATTCCACCTCGGCCCACTTGAATGCAAACAGATTTTGGTTGGAGTAGTGTATATTTGGGATGGCCTCCCTAGCCACTCAAGAAGCACTTCTCGACTTTGCTAGATGGATGCTGCAATTTCATAACCATGAAGTGGGTATCTTCAGCAATAAGACACATTCTCTGCCTTCTCAGATCCAAAGTCCATTCTCCTGTTGAGCTCTGTGTCACCCCGTGTAGTGGCAAGGTTGGCGTCAGACTACATAGTGGGCTTCTTGAGAGAAGTCAGACATGGAAACACAAAAATGTTGTATTTTTCCAAAACAAAAATGGGTTTTATTTACAGATATACAAAAAAAACCCTACAAAAATAATATAAATAATATTTACAGTGAAGCTGTCAGTCCCAAAAATGAAAACTAAAGACAAAAATGTATGCAGTAATCCCTCGCTATATAGCGCTTCGACTTTTGCGGCTTCACTCTATTGCGGATTTTATATGCATATCTAAATATATAATGCTGATTTTTCGCTGGTTCGTGGGTTTCTGCGGACAGTGTGTCTTTTTACTTCCTGTACATGGTTCCTCAGTTGGTTTGCCCAGTTGATTTCATACAAGGGATGCTATTGGCAGATGGCTGAGAAGCTACCCAATCAGAGCATGGAGTTAAGTTCCTGTGTGATGATTGGCTTAGCGACGAAGCGAATTCGATTCCGCTGTGTTAACCAGGAAGTCTCGTCTCGCTCATTCAGCATCAATATGTTTCGCTGTGTAAAGAGTTAACTTTTGTGCTCTTTTGTGTTTATCTTTGTGCATAGTCAAGCCCTTCGTTATGGCTACAAAATTATCTGCTCCTGCTACTGCTTCAGGGGCCGTGCCCAAGCGCCAATGGAAGATGCTAACAATTGCCAAAAAGGTAAAAGTTTTGGATATGTTGAAGGAAGGGAACAGCTACACCGCTGTAGGACACCATTATGGCATCAATAAGTCCACGATTCTTTTTATTTAAAAGGAGGAAAAGAATATAAGATCTACGGCCGCAATGTCCTTTAACCAGGGCGCAAAACGAGTTGTAAGTGGACGTAATAAAGTGGTAGTCAGGACAGAATCTGCTTTAGGGATTTGGATTGAAGACTGCCAGAAGAAGAACAACAGCGATGCTACACAGTCGCCTGAAGAGGGTCCTTTAGAAGAGCTGTAACAGTCTCCTTTGTTGTGCAGTAAAATTAAACTCATTGTTAACGGACAAGTCATTGTGTCATTGTTGGAGAGTAACCATAATAACTTTTCTACATACAATACTTATTACATGTACATATGTTTAATGTCACTGTACACACATTTTACTGTATACAATTTTTCTTGCATTGTACGTATTTATTGCTGGTTCCCTGTCTGTCTTAATGGCTGTAACATATGTGATATTGGAGACGCTCAATATCTTTAAAATAATATTTAGGTTTTACTGTATATACTGTAAACAGTGTGTTTACATTCTGTACATAATTTCAACGAATTTTACCTAATATCTAAGAAAATACAAAGGGTTTATGCTGTATAACTGTGCGGGAAATGTTTATAAGAGTGTGGGAGAGTTTATAAGGGTCTAAAATATATAAAAATAACCATATGAACATATGGTTTTTACTTTGCGGATTTTCACCTTTCATGGGGGGTTATGGAACGCAACAACCATGATCGAGGAGGGATTACTGTATGCACAAAATTGTATTCTTCCTAAAGAAAGAAAATAAGCAGGAAGAAATACCCACAATGAAAATCAAAAAATCCACAAAAAAAAATTACAAAGAAAAAATCTATCTATACTAATAAAAGGCAAAGCCCTCACTCACTGACTCACTCATCACTAATTCTCCAACTTCCCGTGTAGGTGGCAGGTTCATTCATTACAGCTTACTTATAAAAGTTAGGCAGGTTTCATTTCAAAATTCTACGTGTAATGGTCATAACTGGAACCTATTTTTCTCCATATACTGTAATGGACGTTAGCTCGATGGAGGTGGGGGGCGGAGCTGCGTGTGACATCATCACGCCTCCCACATAATCACGTGAACTGACTGTGACCGCAGTACGTGGAAAAGAAGGAAGAGCTCCCAAAACGCTGAAGAAAAACGCAAAATACTTTATTAAGCCAGATACAAGTTTAATGAGAAGACACAAGGTATAAACGAGACTTTGGATCACTTTGTAATGAAGTTAAAATTGCTGTAGAGAGAAACTTTTAAGTGCCGGGTCTTAGCTAACATTAAATAAAGCCGTGGACATAGCAACATCACACAAGAGAGCAGCTCACGTGAACTGACTGACCGCAGTACGAGTGATCACTTCCATGCATGAAACCTGTTCAAAAAACGTATTACACAATTGACAAGGTGGGAAAAGAATGTGCTCCAAGCTGAGCTCCACAGCTAACGCGGTCTTGCGGAAGCAACTTCGTCACGCTGCCACCAAATACTCACAGAGAAATCCACAAGTTAATACACACGCTGTCTCTAGAGTTTCTCCACACTCAATGTATTCCTCACATCCCTGTTACACCCTCTGATCTCTCATTTCAATTCAGATGCCTCCAATTTCCAGTAAGGCTCTGTTTCACGATGAGAAGTAAGAAGTCTCAGGGACAGACCCAACAAAAAGTTGCCATTGATTTCAGGCAAGATTGCTTTTCTCCTGGACAACTATACGTTGCATTCTCAAGAGTGAGCTCACGCAGCTTCGTCATATTACAACCAGAGTGCTGAACTGATATATAACGTGATATATAAACAGAACTATAATAATCGTAATTAACTAACAATAAAACAGCGGAGAACCCGTGGATTAAATAAAAATGCATCTACCTTGGCAAAGCAAGGAAAGAGGATGGCTTTATATGTCGTTCGTTTATAAAACAGCAGAGAAGTTGTGTAAAGGCTGCTTCACAAAAAGCCAGCAGAGCGCCTTCTATGAGCAGGCAGTCAGCTAAAGAAGGGAATCAATAAATATCTCTAATCGTGATAAACAAACAAAAAATAGCGTACAAGCCACGGATTAAATAAAGGAAATGGGTACCTGAACAGTACAGTAAGTCTCGAATAGCTACACAATAACTATAAGAATCGTAATAAACGAACAATAAAACAGTACAGAACCGAGAAGCAAGGAGAAACGACGGTCTTATATGGCGTTCGTTTATAAAGCAACGGAGAAGCTGTGTGAAGGCAGCTACACAAAAAAACAGAACAGCACCACACTCTGAATGTATTCCTCGCATCACCATTATACCCTCTGATCCACCATTTCAATTCAAATGCCTCAAATTTCCAGTAAGGCTCTGCTTCGCGATGACAATTAATAAGTCTCAGGGACAGACCCTGCAAAAGGTTGCCATTGATTTGAGGCAACATTGCTTTCCTCCTGGACAAAACTATACGTTGCATTCTCAAAAGTAATCTCAGTGCACAGCTTGGTCATATTACAACCGAAGTGCTGAACTGACAACGTGGCATACGTGGGGATTTTGCTATATACAGTATATATATACCTGTATATATGTGGATATGTATATATACTGTATGTATGTATGTATATATGTATATGTATGTATGTTTATATGTGTCTGTGTGTATATATATATATATATATATATATATATATATATATATATATATATATATATTGTCACAAGAACGAGACATGGACAGATAAAGGTTTGGGGCAGCCTCCGTATAATGTGGTATCCTGGCTGCAAAAGTCGTTTTAACAAATAATCAGCACTGAAGTGCATTCAACTGAGTCCAAAACAAGACTGAGGAAACAAAGGAAAAGGGGCAGGTTTTAAAGGGGGAGACAGGAAGTGAGGTCATATGGATGCCTCCGAACTGCCTTCACTCAAGCCCTTTAGCTGCCTCCCATGCGCACGTGTGTGTATATATATATATATATATATATATATATATATATATGACAGCAACACTCATAACAGTGACAAAACAATTACATTGACAATCATGTTACGTTATTTTTAAAATGTTTCCTTTTCTTTTTCATAACTTCTTTAACACACTACTTCTCCACTGCGAAGCGCGGGTATTTTGCTAGTATAAAATAAAAATAAAAAGTGCAACATAAACCCAAAGTTTATATAAATACCTCCACCAAAACAATACTTCAACAAGGAGATATCTACACAAGAAAATACAGTATATACAAGTAAAGCACAAGCCACTGTTTGGTAGACTAAATGAATTTCCCCTACACACCGCTGAGTCTAAAGACAACCCCTTGTGGTAGGAAGTGCCTCTTATCGCCCTCAGCCAATCCTGTGATACACTGCTCCCTTACACCAATCATGACTGACATAGGTGCTTTTGGTACAGGTGCTCCTCTCAATCCGTGCAAGGTATGTATTAAAGAGGGCTAGTGGCCTCACATGCGCAAGAGCGAGTAGGAGCGTGAACTTGAGCGTATCCTGATGTGCTCGATACACTACACTACACTACAAAAGTAAGTTATTTTTTTCTTGGGGATCCCCTTCTCACGCTAAGACATGCACAAACTTAACTAAATGCTTTTTACCTTTTCCTTTGCACAAGGGATGGTGGCTAAAAAGAAATGCTCAGCCCGATGACTGATGATGGGGTACACAAGCATCCTCCAGTAGGCTTGACCTGGAGGCACGCACGACCTGTCATTGGCATCCCACTGCGTGAACCTGCCATCGCCAAAGTAAAAAATGACCACGGCAATGCACCCTGCACTTTAACGACTTAAACAGGTAATTGTTGTAACTTTTATTTTGAGAGAAAATCAACTTTTGTTTAAACGGGTAATGCCTAGGAAGCACATTACCACACACGACGCTCCGCAAAGCAGAAAAGGTCAACCAAATCGTCTGCCGTACCCCAAGCCGGTCCTGTAGCCAGTCAAGAGACAGCTACACTACTGTTTAGTGGATGCTGTCATTGGAATTCAGACTGGATGCATTTGCTTTGGGTTGCTTTTTTAGGCAAACATTTTCTGCCTTATCTTTGCTGCCTTGCCTCTTTGTGATTCCTTTTTGAACATTGCAACATACTATTTGTATGTAAAGAAAAAGTGTGTGCTTTTGTCCTTTACGCCATTAAAAGCCTGAGCTCCATTTTGGGTCTTTGTAGACCGGAAAGCCTGCCATTTGCATTTGAGACTAGGTTGCCTGGGGTGAGGCCTTTTTCTGAGGTCCAGACCTTCCAGAATCCTTTCCTGGGTTTTGTTTATTTTTTGGTCTTACAACCACAAGGAAACAATACAAAATAATACGAAGGGGTGGTAACTATAACTGTAAAGAAGATAAAGATAAAAATTCATAACCTTCAAAACATAAAACCTTAGGCAAATCTCTTAAGGTGTCCCTTGCTGCACTTCTCACCTTGACTCCTGTAGCCTGCCAAGCTTGACAAGGTGTTGCTATATTTTTCTCCCTCACAGTGCAGCTTTTTCACCTGAGCTGCAATGGCTGGAGGGGCATTCTGAGAGGATGGCTACCTGATATCTACTCTAAATTTTTATTCAATAAAACTTCAATGACATTATCATATATGGTTGAAAATTCTGAATGCTTTATCACCATTAGAAAAATAGTGCAGCAAACATGTACATTTGGTTGTATTGTGTTCTTTACTTGTAAGATATCATATACTGTATGTTTATATTTTGAATTGTATCCCTTAATACACATGTAATACAGTACTTGAAATTTTAAATTTCTTTGTGGGCAACATTGCATTTGATAATTTACCTTCAGTAACAGTGAAATGCTATATTGGAAATAAGTTTTGATGGACTAAATGGTCCTTTCTTATTCTCTGACTTTCTCCGTACTCCATTTAAGACGTTCTTTTCCCACATTAAACTGTTTAACCCAAATAGTCCAAGGGTAGTTTCAAACATAGGTGTGACAACATTTTAATTCTAACAGGTGATTTTATAAAGCCTGACAGAAACACAACGCCAGTTTAGCTAGTTGCCTGACAGTGCCCATATAATACCTTAGACTCTAATGGAAAGGAGCACGGCAGACACATGAATGACAAATAAAGTTATAGCACCTGGCTAATGAGCACTCATTATTTCCATACTAATTTAGATCACTAGAAAGCCCTGCAAGAAGAACATGCTGCTTTTTGTCATTCATTTCTCATCTTGGTTTGACAAAACCTTATTATGCATTTATATTTTTCACCCTTTTTTAAATATATTGGGAGGACATATTACGAATAAGAATACTCAGATCAGAATATAAATGAGAAAGCCCAGTGACACAGTGGTTAGGGCTGTTTTCACTCATCTCCAAGGGTATGCGTTAAAATTCTGGTAAAACCAGTGCCTGTATGATGTGACTGCTAGGGACCATTCAAATAAACAAATTATGGGAGGTTTGATTACGTTTTTAATTCTCCATAGTAGGATGTGTTTAATATAAGGAAGTAACAATAGAGTGTGCAAGCTGTGATTTTCTCCTGCTGGCAACATGGTTCCTATTAGTACACAAAATATAACACACTTAATCTCTAAGAAGTCTTTTTCAAAAGCCTTTATTGTGGCCTCTTTTTCTTTGTAGCTCAGGGCAGCATTTTTCTTAGCCTTGACACTTTGGCTGGGTATTGTGGAGTTCCTTCATCTGCAGCTGCTACTAGTGAACCGAATAGGGCACTTTTAGACTGGGCTGGAATTAAGTAAACAGCACTGATTTTTTTTGTTGTGGCTATCAATCGTGAGCTCTTTCCTGTTCTCTCGGAAGCTTCCAGACCTCATGTCAAAAGAGAGAAAAAGAAAGGCATCTAGATCTCCTCATCTTTCCCAGGTTGGTCTTGCTTGCCTTCTAATTTCTTAATGGGTGGTAGAGCAAATGATGACTGTGGAGCTTATATCTTCCCTCCACATCTGTATGGCCTTTCCTTGCACATCCCGAAGATGTTTTTCCTGTTCTGCAGGAAAGATAAAGGCTGGAATTAATTTAGTATGGAACCAGAACATAAGACGTGGACAAGAAAACAGGCAAAGATTCATACCTGGGAAGTCAAACACACAGTCCTAAAGCCAAAAATCAGAAATTTAAATCATAGTCAATATTTAATATGCAAGGATTCATACGATAAGAACACAATCAAAAGTACAATATGACAGTCTTAGTTTACAGTCCATAAACTTAGATGTATTGGAAGAGTTTATTTTGCTTTTTATAGCCATGACCCTGTGGTGTCACAGCAGCTCACTTCAGGGTCATTGACCTAGCACCGCGATATACAAAATAGCAGCACCCATAAAAAACAAAATGGTGTAAAAATTACTTGCAAAAATAATTCAATCAAATTAAATTAATTTAATTTGGAACTGGACATGTTGCAAAATCTAAAATAAACATGAAAAGATTCACCAAGGTATCACCAGCAAGCCAAAAATGAGAGATTTTCAAATCATAACACGTGCTATGTTAATTGAGAACTGATAATGAATAAGTGAGTGTGTATATGTGAATAATACAGATATGTGTGTTATACTGACACACACCAACTCACCATGACCCAGCACTACTGAAGCAGGTTAGAAAACATAAGGATAAGGATTTTAATAGAAATGTTAAGCTTAATACTGCAGATTCCTTTAAAATGTATTTACTAAGCAAACATAATGCACTGTAATCTGTAGAGATTTACTTTTACCATCCGAAGTTATTTATTTCTTATTTCATCTCTATATTGTAAAATAAATCATTAATAAGTCCTAACACACTGAAAATGAATACCATGAAGAGCATTCATTTAAACTTTTGTTGCAGTGTTATACTAGTGGAAGAGGAGTCCCAGATTGAAAACCCAATCAGAAATGCATTATTATGGTACAAACATTGATCTGGTAAAAATCAGTTGGGACATTAAGGATATACTGTATATTTTCAGATACACAGCCCCTGTGTTATGTTTCATTTGACCTACATAACACATTTGTTTGGCCACCAATAAGCCACTTGGAACACATGTCCAGCCAATCAGCAAGGCCGTTTTCATACTGTATGTAACAATCCTAAATTTGCATGGCACCGTGGTTACAGCTGCTGCCTTGTAGCTCCATAGTCCTACAACTGAATTACATCATGAACACTGTCTTTGTGGGCTTTGCACATGCTCCCCTCTCTGTGTGGCTTTTTCTCCAGGTACTGTACGTATCCTCCTGCAACCTAAAAATCTGTATGTTGGATTAAATAGCAACAGTACAATTGAGGCTGGGTGTGCCCTGCAGTGGAGTGAGACTTTCTTCACAGTAGCTTCATATTTTGTATCAGGACAGGCACAGGTTTTTCTTGACCTTGAATTGGATAAAAATGTTAGAAAATGAAAGGATTTTTTATTGATTCTTTTTCCCCAAGTGTAATTAACTTTGTTTTTTCTTATATTGCCATATTTTTACTTTCACAGGAATTCTGTTTCACTCATACTTGACTTTGCGGCCAGCCTCTTCATGTAAGGACACAAAATAGAAATGATGGGGTTGTAAATGATTTCTCACTTGTGATTTTTTGGGGCTCAGGAGCAAGATGCTGTTGTGATTGCCTGGCACTTAATAATATGACAAACCTTGTAGTTGTTAAAGCCATCTTGGTCATTTGCACATGGGGAGTTCCCCTATGGCTCAACTGGGTAAAATGGTGCCTTCTGACTCAAGATCCCTGAGTTTAACCACAAAACAGAGATGGACTGTGCCTTGAGCAATTTATTTGCCAGAGAGAATGGACCAGTATAGTACTGATAATCGTGTATGTTCGTCATTATCATATATACTCACGTATAAGTTGTGTCTTGAAACCCGAAAAATCGATCATAAAATCTGCCACAGACTTATACGCCCGTTCAAAAATGCGACACTTAAAAATGTTTCTTTACATCTTCGTGCTTCCTCCAATCTCGCATCAATTTCTCAGATGCATCAAATTTTATTGCAGCAGCACAGTTACAAATTTCTTTTGCTACTTCAACAACATTTAATTTAAAACCAGCTTCATATTTTCTTTTGGTCGAATGCTCCATCATAGATAAGGGATGCTCTTACGATAAAGGTGTATAAGGGTGTGAGATACAAAAGGCACAAATCAGTACAAACGTTGTTTCAGAATAGTTTGGGTATTACAGTGTGGTCACATAGGCACAATACATAGAAAAAAAAGGCAGTGTGCTCCGTGGTTACTCTCTAAGGTGGGCGTTAGCATATCTTAATCTCTTGGACCAATAGCATGAGTTTTCTGCATTCAACTTATACGACCAACATTATAAAATATCAGAAATTATATGGTAAAATCATGTCCCGACTTATCCATGGGAGAACTTACCTGCGAGTATATATGGTAAAACCCACAAGCCGAATATGGAAGCACCACATTGTCAATGGCTGAGCTAAGAATTAAGCATAGGTCGCTACAGCTAAGCACTCTTACTCCACACCACAGCCACACAAAGTTCATCTATATTTGACACTGTGCCTGGCATGATTTGGGTTAAATAGTTTAAAGAAATGTTTCCACCCAAAAATGATATTTTTTATTTTTAAGTTACTTAATCCATGTAGGTTGTGTGATGGCTGAGAAATATTTTCAATCCCAAGTTTTCATGCAGAACGGAGATAACAATGTCTCTGGTAGAACGGTCTAACACATGCATTTCTTCACTTGTGTCTTGCGGGCCACTCACGAAGCTTATGGCCCGACTCCTATATAGCACGACAGCTCTGAAGATGATGCCTTTAAATTAATTTAACTCCAGTTTGTTTTTTTGCATTTGAAAATCACTAATATTATTTCTACAAACTTAAAAATAAAGTACTATCCTAAGTTTTATTTGTGCAACTTCTGAACCTGATATACAACAAACTGCTGACAGCACCACCTCTTCAGTACTGTGATCGCCAGGATTAACAGCACTAAAGTCACAGAATACACTCTGGAGGGACAACGATCACCTCACAACACAAAATGGTGAAAAAAAATGATGTCAATCGTATTTTCGCTGCAAATTTCTTCTTTGAATATCCTTGAAGAATTATGGAAAACGTTTGAAAACTGGCTGAAAAAATGCCAAGAAAATGCTTGCAAAACTCAATTAAAAGGCTCCAAAAATGCCAAGCAAGTGTAAATGCACCTTAATTTGAGAAATATAACATACTTTATTGTATTAAAAAATGAGATTGAAGATTTGCAGTTTGAGGTGTTTTAGCTAAGAGCCCTGAGCTAGAGGTGTCCAAAAGCCTTGGGCCTTGTCTGATCATTTTCAACATTCTGTATGCACAACAACATAGAACTTGACTCCATTATCTTAAATATAACCTGATTGCAAGGAATAAAAAGCTAATGTAAGTTCTTTACTTAATGGTAGAACTTAAGGGAAAGGTGCAGAAAAAAGTTTATTCCACCATCAGTATATTTTCTGAAGCTGCACTACCATTATTGAGATGCATGCAACCTTAGCCTATTCCAGCTACGCTTGTAAAGAAGAAACCAACCTTGGATGGGACAACATCTCCTCAATGTACCTACTTCCAGAATGCACATCCACACTCACACATACCAAGCCAATTTACTGCTTTCAGTTAACTTAATCTGCGCTACTTTGGGATGTAGAAGAAAAACAAGTTTCTGGTGGAAATCCATAAGTGCATGAGGAGAACATGTAAGCTTCATGGAAATAGAGATCAGACTGTTACAGGTGCCCGGGCAATTGGGCTAAATACTGCACCACCTGAGATTTCATAAAACATACAGGCAATCTGAAGTTTGAATTAGACTGTTTTGTTTCTGTGTACGCATTGTTGCTTCAGATCACATCTTTTTAGCAAGTGTGGTGGAAGGCCAAGACCCTTACCCAGGCGGGATGCCTCAACAATGGAGGGACTCGGGGAGACAGCATTTTCAGAACATTTTCTCCCTCAGACCGATAGGGGGAAGCCCTCTTGGCTTACAGAAGGGCCACAGATTTGTAGAATGGAAGCTCAACCCAGCTTGTGCCCGTTGGCATTGCCAGAGGTTGGTTGGAAATTTACTGGGCCCTGTTTGGAAGTACTTCCGCGACACCAGGAAATGCTGCCAGAAGAAGGTCGTTAGACACCTGGGGCCTCATGTATAAACGGTGCGTACGCACAGAAATGTTGCGTAAGAACTTTTCCACGTTCAAATCGCGATGTATAAAACCTACACTTGGCGTAAAGCCATGCACTTTTCCACGGTACCTCATGCCTTGTCGTAGGCAAGTTCTCCGCTCGGTTTTGCAAACTGGCGGCACCCAGCGTCAAAGCAATGGTACTGTTCTTGTGTGATTACTCATTATTTTCATGACGCGGCTTTATAAATACACAGAAACTAACCGCATATTGTTTATTAGTGTAATGCATCTGATTGTAATTAACTCGTAAAAATATAATGGTCCAGGGAACAGCCATAGTATTTCAAATACCATAACTGCTTTAGCGTTGTAACTCTCACTTCTCCTTCTTCTTCTTCTTCTTCTTTCAGCTCCTCCCGTTAGGAGTTGCCACAGCGGATCATCTTTTTCCTTATTACTCTCACTGCACGACTTGGAGTATTTATATCACTGTATCTGAGTGTGAATCACAGCAGCAGCTGATCGGAAGAAATTATCGGTATACAGCTTTAGGACACGCTGTCTCAGCCACTGCAAAACATTTTAAAGCCTTTCCTGTACAGACCTCGCGGTTCAGAAACAGTTTAATCCCAAGAACTTTAAATGCACTCAATCAATTGCTCCTTGTAGAACGGTTTGTACTTATAAGTACAATCACCCCACTGTAAACTTGCACTACAGTTATAATATCTCACAACCTGGGCCACTTTATAAAGCGCGTATTTACATATGATGCGATATCATTTTAAGGTGAAATGCAGCAAAATATGTTTGTTAAATTATACACATAAAACTTTAACTTCATTTAAATAATCTATATTCTTCACTGGGAGTGTCGTGAAGGATAGAATAATTAAACATGTACTACGAAGATATTTCAATGTTCTTTAAACATTTTGAAGAATCGGGCTAAGCTTACAGATGGCTTAACGTCTATTACAGAGCTGATTGTATGGCGATTGGTTACTTGGGGAAAGAAAAGCAAGGACTCTTGGGGTGGCCACGCCAATATATATTGAATATAAAACAGAAAGAGAAAATAACAACACAGCTAAAAGCATGGCGACAAATTTCGACAAAAATAAATGCTTGTCATGAGCACGAGGCTCATGAAACACATGTTTAATAATGTGCTTTAGCTCCTATCATCATGAAAATGACATCACGTATACATCTCAGTATTTTAGTTATTCAAGAGCTGTAATATCACAAATGTAATGGACTCTGTGTCCAGTTGGAGGAAGAGAGCCAGTTTAAGAAGCAAGTAGTGATTCACACACATAGATCACATACGAGTAGAAGATCAAATACAAAACAAAGCATTTAACGTGCTACTTTAATTACGATGTGATTTGAGAAACTGGTTAATTAAACGATTTTAAGATGAAGTTTATAATGTTCTACTAAATGACAAAATAAACTACGTGATTAAAGTGGAAATGTCGAGATTGAAGTTGACATTTCGTGCTTTTTCCCCACCGTGTGCCTTTTTCTCTGTACCCTAATAAACTTTCATATGACACTCAGACAGTGGGCTTACAACTCTTCTTTTCACGGCAACTTTAATATGTGACTTCTTTTTAATTTCCGGCACTGCGCGATTTTGTGAATGCGAGCTTTCAAGTTTCTCCAACACGCTATGTCACTCGATCAACTTCCTTTTGTTGATTATACCACGGTTTATTTGAACAAATAGTATGTTTTTCCTTTGCCTCCACTTGGTATTCGCTGAAATTCTTATATTTTCCCCGTGCTTTTCCCATTGTCTTTTCACAGAAGTCTGCGCTTAAGGGCGATTTATATTGATTTGCATATTCAAATAGGCGTAATTCTGGGAGGATTTGGGGCATTACAAAATCTTGGCGTGCACGCGTTAGTTTTCACACTGATCGGGATTTATGTAGCGGAAGAGCGTGGAAGTTAGATACGCACAGATTCCTGCATCTGGATTTTTCTGTGCGTAAACACATTTCGGCTTTTGTGCTTACGCCATGTTATAGTGAGAGTTCTACGCACGGCGTTATACATGAGGCCCCAGGAGTCTTTCTGGGTGTCCTATAAAAGAGGACAACCACCGCTATTCAATGGCCAAAATCTTGAGGAAGAAGGACAAAGCCTGTATGGAGGATAAGTGGTGAAAAGACTGTGCTGTATTTGTTGGCTTTATATGTACTGTGCTAAGTATGGAGCATTAGAAAAGCACTTCCCTACGGAGAAATAAAACTTCTGTACGCGCCTGGGGCTTCACACAAGACATTAATGTTAAGCTCCTCAGTTTGTGCTATTTTTGACTCTTTGAATTATTGCTTTTGTCTAGTTTCTGCTTAACTTCTAGTATGGTATTGCAGTAATCTGCCAACCTCTGTGTCAATTATAAAAATTATAGTTGCCCTGTAACAGTAACACAGCCTAAATTTTCTTTGGATTCCTATAGGCATTTTGGGCTAAATGTTATGACAGTAGGTAAATGCGTAGAAATAATAAAGGTAAAATCAATATAAATCAGATTTAATGATTTTCCAACAATAAAAAAAAAAAATTACTTGCCAGGAGTAGTCCACAGAATTGCCTCTCATCATGTCGAGAGTTAAAACTTCATTTCCTGTCACATTTCCGAAATGCATATTTAGGCAGTGCACATCTTAGAAATATTTTCCTGCAAGAGAGTTCCTTGGGATGGTGACATCATTTTCCCGCTGTCTGTGCTCATGACATGCCTTGCATGATTTCCAGTGATGAGTTTGTGAGCCCTTTCTTGTTCACTCAAAGGACTGAATGTGGAAGCACCACAAAGACAATGGCTAAGCTAAGAATTAAAAATAGGTCATTACAGCTAAGCACCCCTACTCCGCAGTGTGGCCACACAAAATCCACCTTTGTTTGACACTGCCCTGGCACGATTTGGATTAAATAGTTTAAAGAAATGTTTCCACCCAAAAACTATGTTTCTTTGTTTTTATGTTACTTAACCCATGTAAGTTTGTATGAGAATATGGTAAACAATGCTGGACAAACAGCAAACAATATAAAAATGCCTATAAAAAAATCTTGCATTGATCATGTCACACAATCCATGTCAAGTCATCCAATTGTCACAATGCCCCAAAAACATGAATTTCTATTTAACTAATGTTAAAAAAGCACTTCCCAGAAAATGCTCTTGTGAGCAAAAATAGAAACACATATTTGAATTGTAGTTACTGTGCACATGGGAGATAGTTTAAGAGCTTGACTAACTGGGTTTCTCCGCTGGACCAGAATTTTGTTCTAAATCTTTCTCCTTTTGTTCCTCTGCAGACCAAGAGAAGACCCCACCTCTTAGAGCCATCACCAGCTTCAGGTCCTATGAACCTGCCTCCTAAGGATGTCACTTCAATTTCCGGGCCCTCTGAACCCACCTATCCCTGTCACCTGGCTATATAATGGCCATGTTTCCATTTTGTACTTCAGGTCAGTTGTGGATTCAGATCTGTAAAGACCTCTTGCATGAATTTCACATATTTAACCAAGTATACAGGGTGGCAACCCCAAACCTTTTTGTTGTGTTTGTGCTTCTGATTTTACTATGGTATTGTAGTTATCCATCAATACAGTATCTGTGTGTGTTATACAAATTATAGTTGCCCGATAAGAGCAATATAGTAGCAAACTTTAAAAAGCATATTTTAACACAGCCCACATTTTCTTTGGATTCCTCTAGGCAATGTGAGCTAAATGTTATGGCAGTGTGTAAATATTTAGAAATAATAAAGGTAAAATCAATATATATCAAATTTCATGATTTTCCAACAATAAAAAAAACTTGAAAGGAGTATTCCACGGAATTGCCTCTCCAGAGTTAAGAGCTAATTTCCTGTGACATTTCTGAAATGCATATTTAGGCGGTGCACATCTTAGCAATATTTTCCTGCAAGAGAGTTCCTTGGGATTGTGACATCATTTTCCCGCTGTCTGTGCTCATGACATGCCTTGTATGATTTCTAGTAATGAGTTCATAAAGAGATTACCTGGCAGCTTTTTGAAGGTACAAAATGGCAGGATCAAAGCAACCAAGGCAGCAAGAATATTACAGATCTCAAGATGAATAATATCAGCTTTAAGTCATATTACAGGTTTGCTTAACAGAGGAGAAAAATGGCAAAAAAAGCCCTCACCATATATTATGTCAAGTAAAAGTGAAAACTAAATCCTGTGTTTGTAAAGATCTTTGTAACTTAAACTATTACAGAATCTTAGAGCTGAGTGATTGATTTGTTTTGACTAAGTTTTCAAAATTTCAGAATGTTACCAATTTGTTTTGTGAAAATTGTCAAATTTAGAAGTTGAATATGTAGTATGTAACTCTAAGAACTCATCAGCAAGGTTACCTGACATTTTCTGATCTTTAAATACTATATATGTTATATACTGTACCTCCCACCACACCCACAATTAAAGGCACTTTGTACTGAATGGTTTTGTAATAAAATGTGTTAAAGCTAATTGTATTTAGGTGTCAGCATCTCTAAGAATCATGATGTTCTTTTACAGTGATTATATGGCAAGTTTATGTATTATTTTAATTCTAACAAAGCTCTGGTTGTTTGTGATTACTGCAGAAGTGATATCCCAATACCCAGTGTATATGCTTTTACAAGAACAACACAAAAACATCATAAAGGTTTGTGGCAGCCACCCGTATAGTGTGCCTTGGCTGCAAAAGTTAATTGAAATAATTGTGAGATGATCACAGGACTGAGTCCAAAACAGAACTAATGATGAGGAGGCAAGTTGGCAGCTTTAAAGGCCAGGGCAGGAAGTGATGTCAGCAGGACCGTCACATCATCAGGACAGGAAGTGCCATCATAAATATGCCCGGGCCCCAGGAAAAGGATGTCATCGGGACCGGAAGTGACATCATTGGAGGCACCAGAACCAGATGCGTTGTCATCGGAGGCGCTGGAACTGGAAGTGACGTCGTCGGAGGCACCGGAACCGTGCAGGATTTCCCAAGAAAGGTCTGCAAGAGATTGAGAAAGACATTTAGTGCACCTCGCTGCCCCCTAGTCTGGCATAGAATTAGTTACTTAGGTTCTTTACATGTCTCCTACTCCAATGTGTGTGACAATGCTAACATACCGGAGTATTTTTCAGGGTTTCCTCTATCTGGTTTCAGGTAATGGGAGCAGAGAAATAGAAGTATGTGATCTATTAAGTAAGCTGCTTTTGTTGTCTACTAATTAAATTGAACTTTAGTACTTTTACACATTTGTGTTAATCATGATGCTAGAGATTTACAGCATATAATTAAGAATTTTATTGTACTCTGCACATATGACAATACTATTACTAATACTAATACTGTCTGGAGTTAGTGTAGAGATGCATCAGTGTGCATCTGCAAAGGATAAAAAAAAATAAAGGTTAGATTTCCAGGCTGAAAAGGAAAGAATATTAAAGATATAATGTTTTAGCTCTATTGCCTTCATTGTGTGTGCAACTAAAAAGGAAAGAGCAGGTAACATATATAGGAGGGAACAAAGCCTGGGCAAATTAAAAAGAGGAAATATGTGATTAGGTGAAAAAATCTGCTATCATTGAAGATCAATGGGGGAATTAAAAAGTAAGACCTGGAAAAATATGTGATTCCCAGGATGAGAATGATCTTAGCTTCTTCAGATTTTCTTTGAAAATTGTCTTTGAAGCCCTGTGAAAGAACACAAAAATAGTGATCAGTGTGACTATGATCAAGGGATGTGAAATGTTCTACAATAGGCTTTGTAAGGTCTTTGATCTTAATAGTATGAATGTGCTCCCTAAAACATTCTGCCTTCCATTTCCCTGTATCACTACATAGATGTTTGGAATCTTCCTGCAAGAAATGCAGTCAATATTATTTTTAGACTGGCAAGAGGCCTGTTGTTTAATATACTGTAGAAATTACCTGGGGGGAAAACTCTGCCAGCTGTCCCTGGTCTTCACTTGAAGATTTGTCTCCCACCTTGCTGGACAACTCCTGTTCAATTTCAAACCCGGTTCCTTGACTGACATTGTTTGTGGCGATCCCCTCTCTATCCACTACAGGGGAAGGCACTCTGCAGGTGGCCAAGACCAGTGGGAAGAGAGAATTCCTGTTTTCCTGTTCGGAGCGGCCAGGGTGAGGTGTCTGATATGGCAGTCCAAACCTTAAAATTCTTTCCTTTAAATTTCAGAGGGAGTAATATAGTCTCGTGTTTTAATGTCCACATGGATACAGTGGATTTTCACTTTTTCTGTGGTCTTATAAAGGGATCTGCTGGAACAAGTCTCACAGACTACACAGAGGTCGCTACCAGAGTCCAACAGTGCAGAGAATTCCTGTCCGGCCAAAGTAATAGAGAACTTAAAATTGTCCTTCTTTAACATCTTGAGGGAAACTCGCATACCTGGGCCAGACAAATGGCCATGGTTTGCGCAGGTATGAGATGGCACTCTTGAACTAGATGTACCGGTTGTTTACAGCGAAAGCAGCTGCGTTCAGTCCACACCATGGTGTTCTCACAATGGCATCTTCTCCCTTTGGCGCTGGTGACCCTGGAGGTCTGTGCTGGCTGGATCAAAATCAGGGTAAAGCCTGGGTAGCCCCGCTGTTTCTAGGTGAGTTGTGCACCCTCTAGTCTGTGGGTCAGATCCAGCAGCAAGTGGACATCGTTCCATAGAATTTCATCACAAAGGCTTTTGTCTATCCCTGACAGGACTACATCAATAGCAAGCATCTACACAATACTCTCAAAAGGGTCTGTGCGGATCCAGTTTTGAATCAAGTCCACTAAGCCCTGGATCTTTCCTCGTATGGAGCATTCTGGATCAATATACCACAGACAAAACTGGTGCCCTTTGACCACTGGGCTGACAGCCGTGTGGAGGAGGATCTGTTGCTTCAAGATGTCATAACCATTGAGTCTTTTGGGAGGGAGGTTTCACACGGCCTGTAGAACCTCCCCAGTTTAAAACGGGGCCACGATAGCCGGCCAGGTTCCCTTGTCCCGATGCATCAATGTTTCCGTGCGCTCAAAGCAAAACAGGAAAGAAACACTCTGGGTCATTCGAGGGAGCCATCTTCACCAGCACATCCCTGGAGAGCACGAAGACAGGTGCGCCTGCAGGAGTCTCATTTTGCACCGCTGGTATCAGGATATCAAATGCCTCTTGGGGTTCCATTGGTGCAAGACCCCACTCCTGGTACCATGTGATGTGTGAGCCACTGTGTTGCACCCCAAAACATGAAGCTTAGTCTCAGTAGTTTAGCAAAACCAGCTTTATTCAACTTGAAACAGGAACAACAGAGTTATTTATTGCAGCATGAGCTACCACTCTCCTATACACAGACACAGCAAACTGATATAATCGGGGCCAGGTCAGTGGCCAAGTTATACTGTTCCCTGCATTTCTAATGTCCCTTTCATCACCCATCGGCCACAGGCACCAGGCCACCTTCATGAAATCTGTTCCTGATTGTTTGGTCAGAGACATTCACACCAGTGGCCTGCTGGAGGTCATTTTGTAGGTCTCTGGCAGTGCTCATCCTGTTCCTTCTTGCCCAAAGGAGAAGTTGCCGGTCCTGCTGATGGGTTAAAGACCTTCTACAGCCCTGTCCAGCTCTCCTAGAGTAACTGCCTGTCTCCTGGAATCTCCTCCATGCCCTTGAGACTGTGCTGGGAGACACAGCAAACCATCTGGTAATGACACATATTGATTTCTTATACTGGAGAAGTTGGACTACCTGTGCAACCTCTGTAGGGTCCAGGTATCGCCTCATAATGCCAGCAGTGACACTGACCGTAGCCAAATGCAGAACTAGTGAAAAAATAGTCAGAAGAGATGAGAGAAAAATGTCAGTGACCTCAACCTGTTAAACTATTCTTGTTTTGGGAGTCATCTCATTGTTGCCCCTCTAGTGTACCTGTTGTTAATTTCATTAACACCAAAGCAGCTGAAACTGATTAACAACTCCCTCTGCTACTTAACTGACCAGATCAATAGCCCAGAAGTTTCATTGACTTGATGCTATACTCTGATTAAAAAGTATTTCTTTAATATTTTTGAGCAGTATATATATTATTTTTATTACTTATTGATTATATTTGGTTCCTAATTTAATTTGCTTTTCTTTTTTCATCTCTTGACATCCTTTAAAGCACATGAGAATAAATAAATGCTGATGTTGTTATTTTTGTTGTTGGGTGAAGTAAAAGAAGAATGCATCATTCTGGAGTAGTTGGAGAAGTCAGAACTGGAAGCCCTTAAGAAAACAGGAGCCTGAACAAGAAATTGGGTGGCGTAAGCAGTGATAAAGGATGGAATCTTAGGTTTCTGAGAAAGACGTAGAGACAGATCTTAATCAATAAATTACTGTTTACAGAAGGAGAGACTGTCATCCAAAGCTGCATCAAGATTCCTGAAGACTGAAATGTTATAAAAATACTTTAAGTACAGGATATAATACAGATAATGTGGTAGGTAATTATTATGTCTATTTTAAAATGTCAGCTTACATCTGAATCACAGAAGAGTTCCAAGTAGGATATGAAAGGACTAGTGAGGTGAATGACCATTTCTTTACTTGATTTCTCATTTTAAATGAGTTCACTTAATTATATTGTTAGATAATGAGCTTTACCGGTAATAAAATACAAATATATTTATAAAATTATAAACTTATTGTAGTAGTAGTGGTGGCGGTGGTGGTAGTGGTAGATGTAATAGTTATTGTCATGTCTACGGAGCACAATGAAATTCTTACTTGCATTTCTGTCCAGCATACAGTCCAACATGTCTCCATTCTACAGTGTGATGTGGCGGCATAGTAGTTCTTGCTATTACTGTACATCAAAGTTCTCAAGACATGGATTCAGTTCCTGATTTGTTCACTGTCTCTGTAGTTGCTGTGTATTTTTTAAAATATAGTGTTGACAAAGAGGTTAGTGTTGCTGCCTCGGAGCTAAAAGGACAGATGTTAACTTCCCATTCTCATAATTACCTGTGTGGAATTTCCCTTCTTACTCGCCCATGACAGGGCTTCAGATGTCTCCAGCAGTACAAGTCTGCTCTCTGTGAGGTCATTCTTCCCTATTCATCTTCACTTCCTCTGCTAAGGGCCATTTCCCTTCTTTTTCTCTTACACATTGTAAAACAGCAAGCTTAGCAGCTCGGTCAACCTGTTCATATGATAATTAGCAGCCACCAGAGGGTTGCAGAAGAATTCAAAGTCTGGCCTCTGGGAGCTGCCTTGTTTATGCAAATAGCTGTCGCTGAATGTAAATAGCTGTTGGAAGATTAGGTTATTGTAACCCCCGTAGTGTGTCCTCTGAATGGAAGCCCCACTTGTGTGTTCCCGTCATCTTGAAACTATAGCACCATTAGGAAAAGAAGCCCTCTGTGTGCCATTAGCCTGATGTTATTGATTGTTTGTTATGTGTAATTAGGTATTTGCAGTGATCTTTTTAAGAGATATTAAAACAGAACAAAAAAAAAATCAACAAAATTCATAAAATGTTAAAAAATACTTGAGAATGTTAAATTGTCTTTTGGTTCAGCTTTTTATACCTTGTCAAATTTATCTGTGTGCTTAGTATGGAGATACGATTCGGTTTTTTGGGGGGAAATCAGAGTAAAAGGAGTAACTTGTATGAGCACCATTCTCATTTTTAGAGACTGCTAATGATAATGACAAAAAGTTCAGGAGCTGTTCGGTGACAGTACACAGGAGCGGCATCACAGAATGACTATATGTGGTAAGGTAGTAGTTAACAGCTTCATTTAAAAAAAAAACAAAATTTGTTTGAAAATGTCTAAACAATATATGTATTGTCAGAATTTGATCTGTCTCCTTGTCATGTTTAGACCAAAGCATGTCGTTGCAAAGATATGCTCACAGAGAGCATTCTGAACCATACATTACGGAGCCTAAAGCTATCAAGAGTTTTATGGAGGGCCACCATTTCTAATAATGCCCAATCCAAGAAGTTTAAAGGGGAAAGAACTTTTACAAAGGTTGTTCAGTTAAGCTACCTTCCTTGAAGAGAAAGGAATGCCAACATATGCCACAAGGAAAAAACATTGCCTTAAGGGACCATGAAGACCTAGGAGTCCTAACCCTAACCCTAACAAGACCTTTCTAAATTAAAATGACATAAGCCTGCCTACTTTGAAATAATTAAGTCTGGTACTCTTATTCTTCAAAGAAATTTTGTTAGGAGAATTGTAATGTAAATGGTTTAGAATTTCAAAATCTCAAATTAAAAATTATTCCAAGTCATTTATCTTAAAAAAGTGAATTTTTCAGTCTAATTTAAATTTAAATTACTGATTAACTTTCAAATTTAAATTAAAAAGAAGTATTTCAATTAGTATGTTTTCTCCTTTAGCCGTTCTTGACAGCAAATAATACTCCCAGTACAGGTTATTAAAACAACAGCAGTGATGAGAATGGCAGGTAAATCACCTGGTTGTACTGTATGTGCGGGTAGATTTTAACCTTGGATTAAACTCTCCTTGGGTTCTTCTTTCGAAAATATATTGTTTAAGAAATAAAAATAAAATTAACAAAAGACTCTACATGAAAAACATCTATTAGCAGAACATCAGTTAATGAAATTTCTTATCACCTAAGTTGGAAAGCTCAACCATCACCAGGCTTGGTTTTTATTTACACGACACTGTATACTGTTATTAAAAGAAATTTATTTTAAGTATTCTAATAATATGTGTAATTAAATTCAATTATCACTGTTGTTTTTTAATATAACACATTTTTACAAACTTATTTATTAAACAGAAATGTGATACCCCCGCTTTTGTTAAAGTAAATAAACGAAATGGAAAAAATGCTCAAACTTTTAAAACAGTCAATGAAGTATACTAATGTACATGATTGTTACACCAAGCATGAATTTTGAAAAGTGTTTATTTCAGCTGCTTTATGGTTTATTATTTCATGATAGGTGAAGATACAAATGCTGCAAGTGATATACTTCTTTTTCAGTAATAATGTACCATCAGTCTAAAACCCTAATTTGCATCTCTGTCCATTTGTACGTGATTCTTTAGCATGCATGCATTGAACATGAGCACGCCACCAAGGTAGAAGATGACACAGACAGATTCTCTGCTATTATCTAGGAGGATTGCCGAACCAAATCTCATCAAGGCAAAGACAACATTAAATGCATGCTGTTGCATAACCAACTACACTAACCTTTCCACTGCTTAAGGATGCCTGACTCCCACCTCCCACAACATGTCCTCTATTACCGGCTAAGCTGAAGTCAGAAAATCTGGAGTGGCCATAGGAAACAATTTAAAGTAAGAGCATTACCTCAGCCTCGTAATGTCCCTAAGGTGTTGCTTGATTCATTAAGTGGTACTGAGATTTAAGATGAACCACGTCCCTAATAATTTAGACAAAAAACTGTGACGGAGAAGAGAACCAGATTTGTGGAACTTACTCCTAAACAGAACATCCACGCCCCACTGTGCTAAGTTCAGTGGCTCACGTTCTGTGGACTCCTCAGCCATCTAAGGATACACAGATCACCTTGACTGGCATTATTTTCTTTTCAAGTGACTGCTTAGAGGTAGATACAGAAGAAGCACAGAGGTAGTGGATACGTTTTACTTTTGGTTTGACTATGGCCAAACGGGAACATTCAAAGATCTAAATACATTCAGTATGTTTGAAGTGAACCACACCCCATAGATTTAAATTGGAAATACTAATATATTGTTAATAATTTTATTAACCTGCAGCTTGCTGAGATTAAACTTGAAAGTTTGAAATCCATAGTTCCAAAATAAGAAAAGCAGATAATAATTAACATGGGTAAGACAAACACACACAAAAACATCTCACTAAAGCAACAATTAATAACAAAAGACTAGCACTAAATTCTCATGTTGCCCGGGTTCTTATTGAACTGTTGTTGGGCTGGAAAAGTAGTTACTGGAAGCACTAATACAAAAATGTGAATGATTACAATGAAATAAATAAAAGTATATTTTAAAAACTGCATTACTAGAGTAAAATCTGACACTGTATAAAACATTACTTAAGAAACCATTGCATACACAAATGTTTGACAGAAGTTTCCTACTGCATCCCCTGAGCCATTGTTACTAATTAGTCACAAAAACCTCATACATGAAAGAATAAAAGTGCCCCAGTCTCCATACTTCAGGTCACAAATTGAGTTTATATAACTGCCTGATATGCTGTACAACAAAACATGTCAAGTTTTTTGCACTCAGAGGATAAAGTGTCAAACGTGACGGAGCAGCGTTTCGTGTTAAACTCATCTGGAAGGTTCATAAACATTTACCCTCTAATTAGACGCATATGAGCTGTGTGCGTTAGAAAATGGCACCGGTGTGTATAGGAAACTGTCAGTCTGATCAAAAAGTTTTGTCTGTATCCTGTTCAACTGCATAACTGAACCACTGTCAAAAATGGTTAGCAATAAATATTTTAAACACAAATATAGTTTTATTTAAGTAAAGCCAAGAACAAAGACCACACACTTGTGTCCTGTTCCTCTTGCTAGGTTCTTCTAAAACAAGAACCCTCAAGATTTCTAAGCAACATTTTAGTGGTTTCAGAATCTTTTGCTGAGGAATAAATGGGACGTTCTAATAATAAAAATATTTTTAAAAGGAAACTGTTTCATCTGACACTTCAGTCTAGTCATTTGGTGTATTACACTGAAAAGTAATTGAGTAATTCAGAGAGCTTCTAAATATTTTTTATTTATGAGTGTATTTATATTTTACTTATTTATTCATCTACATTTCTTATTTGTTATTGCATCTTCGGTTTGCTTTCTGCATTACTCTGTCTTAAACATGAGCATGTGCATAAAGGTTTACTTCAATAATAGTAACTGCTCCAACACAGAATATGGAGGCCTGATAATACTCAACAAGACAGCCACCTTTGTGTTTGCCTGCATCTGTTGATGAATGGTTTGAATCTGATGGGATTGTGATCTTTGTGTGCAATGTTGGCTCTGGGTAGGGACACTCTGTTCTGTAGGACACAAATGTGCTGTGAATACATTAACAGGGTGTCAGATGTGATTTCACATTTCCAGTAATGTAAAAATTCAACTTTTTGTTCATAACGTTCACAATTTTGAAAAACAAATTACAGGCTATTATAAGTGGTTCTACTGTACTACTTCCTGGTGCTGAAAGGGCCCGTTTTGTCCACCTCAGTGTATTTCAGTTAACAAGTAATGCGCTGCCTATAATATTGCCTTTATGTCGTCTATATTATTGCCTTCCCCGTGTAATCAAGACACCAACTGTTTTTTGAAAAACTTAATTTTCTCTAGCTTCAGTTGTCTTTCCTGTTTGAATTAGCCAATCTAGGTATGTTTTTTCATTATTTGCGGCCCTTAATACAAACATGGACATATATTATGTAAAAAATTGAAAACTCCAGGCTTTCAATTAAGAAAATTGTAAATAAAGTGCTATACCAGGCAATACCTGAGTATACAATAAAAATGGCAGGCCAATTTTTTTTACTATGAGAGGAAAATTGTATGTTTATGAAAAGCCTACAAGTTTTTGGAAATGAAAAAAGAAAAGAAAAAATAAATAAATAATAGAATAAAGAATAGATATTCATTTTCAAATGGAGATGCCACCGTCTGACTTGGCAGCATTGGCTACAAGGTAAGGAAGCAGTCGAATACAGTTCACGTTCACGCATGTACCAGACCAATTTACAGACACTAATCAACTTAATAAGGATATGGAATGAAAAGTGGATGAGACAAGTGCTCTAACCAAGACCCCCAAGCCTTGAAATTAGACTTCAAATCACTTCACTTTTTTGTCCTCCTGACTCACCAGTATAAGAAAACCCCCACGTATGAAACATTTGTCTACATATTGGAACATGTTCTAAAATTACAACCACACTAACTCTGTCTCTCTCCTTCCTTTATATCCTCAAAAGTCGCCTCACTTTCCTTGTGTCACATACTTGCCATAATTAGTTTTATTTACATAGCTCATGCACTGATCTGTGAGTCCAAAAATATTCAGTGGCTGTCCAACTAGCACATGCCACACCTAATAATATTGTGCACATAAGAACTCTTTTGAAATCAGTTCAGTTTTTTGACACACCAGCATGAGAAAATCGCCACTTGTGATATACTGTTCTTCTTGTCTTGATGTCTAGCTTTGGATGATGTCCACCTTTTTGGAAGTCCCTCTTTATTTTTGGTCCTATAGCCCATTTTTTGAGCATATTTTTGCACAGAAAACTACAAACTTATGATAAGAGTAAACCAACAGGTTTATTCAGCAAAATGACCAGAAGGACATGAAGTTGTGCAATGCCACTAAAACCAACCACAGGGATTCGCCTCTCAATTGATAGATAGATAGATAGATAGATAGATAGATAGATAGATAGATAGATAGATAGATAGATAGATAGATAGATAGATACTTTATTAATCCCCAACGGGAAATTCACATACTCCAGCAGCATGCATACTGATAAAAACAATTTTAATTAAAGAGTGATAAAAATGCAATGCAAGTTAAAAAATGCAAGATGGAGAGTGCGAGGCAGGTATAACAGTCTATATAATCTTGTATAGTGTTAACGTTAACTGAAGAGTCGCATAATGTGGGGGAGGAACGATCTCCTCAGTCTGTCAGTGGAGCAGGACAGTGACAGCAGTCTGTCGCTGAAGCTTCTCCTCTGTCTGGAGATGACACTGTTTAGTGGATGCAGTGGATTCTCCATGATTGACAGGAGCCTGCTCAGCGCCCATCGCTCCGCCACAGATGTCAAACTGTCCAGCTCCGTGCCTACAATAGAGCCTGCCCTCCTCACCAGTTTGTGCAGGCGTGAGGCGTCCTTCTTCTTTATGCTGCCTCCCCAGCACACCACCACGTAGAAGAGGGCACTCACCACAACCGTCTGACAGAACATCTGCAGCATCTTATTACAGATGTAGAAGGACGCCAGTCTTCTAAGAAAGTATTGTTGGCTCTGTCCTTTCTTACATAGAGCATCAGTATTGGCAGTCCAGTCCAATTTGTCATCCAGCTGCACTCCCAGATATTTAAAGGTCTGCACCCTCTGCACACAGTCACCTCTGATGATCACGGGGTCTGTGAGGGGCCTGGGCCTCCTAAAATCCACCACCAGCTCCTTGGTTTTGCTGGTGTTCAGGTGTAGGTGGTTTGAATAGGATATGAGTTGTCAAAATTACTTCTTTAAAAACTTTGAGAAAATGAGGGGCTGATAATATTGCCGTGTGGAGTGTTGTTTTTATGCCGCTTTGAGGTTGCTGATCATTTATATGGTAACATTTATGATATTTAATATATATAATATTTATTTTATATAAGTTTAAAAATGACAACTTTCAAATATAAGCCTATCATTTTAGTCTCTTTCAAGCATTACGACTATGGTATTATTTTTGATTTTTGATCCTTTACTAGGGATCTGGCCTTATATGGACATCTAACAGAGAGTGAAAAACTACACATTTATATCACAATCAAGAACATTTAGACTTTAAACAAATTAAATCAAAGCACACATTGTAATATTTCAAATATATGATGCAACTATTTTTGTTTATTATAGTTCTACCTCATGAAGTAAATCGTTCCATTTCTTATGAACATCACAAATTAGGGCAGCTTACAGTTAATTCAGATTTTTTCACTTTCTTATTTTTGTACCCCATTGTTTTTTTTAGTGAAAGGCACATACTAAAATAACATGCAATCACACTGTAAATGCATTTTGTGTCTGTGCCCATGCTCAGCGTGAAGGGCACATATGGGAAACATTTAATGTGAATACTGTGCTTATTGCATCTGTAAAATGCAATTATCACATCAACTTATGTACCTGCATTTTGAAGTTTTTCCAGTTTCTATGTACAGATTACACTCAAAGGTAAGGAAGTGCGATGTGGTATATGTTTTAGACTTCAAACCCTGAGGCTGTGGGTTTACATCCTTTACTGACACTGTATGACCATAAGCAAGTCACTTCACCTGTCTGTGCACCAACTGGAAAAACAAAAAAGGAAATGTAACCAAATGCATCTGAAATGTTGTAAGCTGCCTTGAAAAAAGGCATCAGCCAAGTAAAAAAATATAAAAATATTAAATTAGTTTGTAAGATTCCCTTATTTCTTTATTTTTTTTTTTGCTTCAGGCTACTCATCTCCAAGTATAAAATCACAGGTCAGTGATTAGCACACTGACTCCCTCATTCATCCCATGGGTTCTTTTATCAGTGCTATGCCGATGATACACAGCTGTACCTATTGTTGTCAGAAAACAATACGGTACCAATTAGAGTCCCTGTATGTCTTACTGATATCTCAACCTGTTTGAAGGACCACCATCTACAGCTCAACCTGGCAAAAACTGAGCTTCTTGTGATTCCAGTCTGTTCAACTCCCCATCTTTGTTCAGCTTTTCTCAATGTCCCTAAAACCCACCAGGTCAGTTTACAACCTTGGGGAAGTGGTTGACCATATTTCTACCATTTCTCATTTATGCAGGTTCACACTGTACAACCTCCACAAGATCTGACAGAGTATGCAGTACAACCTCTAGTCCAAGGTTTGGTCTTCTCGTATCTGGACTACTGCAACTCACTTCTGGCAGGAATATAAATGTTCTATCAAGCTGAAGCAGATGGTCCAGAATGCGGACACCCATCTTGTATTTAACCAGCGGAGACAGGCACATATCACTCCTCTCTTCAGGTGGCTACAATGGCTCCCTGTAGCGTCACACATTAAGTTCAAAACCTTGATGTTAGCCTACAGATCAGTCAATGGGTTAGCACCTGAGTATACAGAGACACTGGTGAGGTGCTATACTCCTTCTCCCCTACTCAGGTCTGCCAAGGAACAGTGTTTGGAGATGCCACCTCTGCATAGTATCAAGTCTCAATCCAGACTCTTTTCCTGTGTAGTTCCTTGTTGGTGGAATGAGCTACCACCTCCATCTGTACTGCTGACTCCCTCATTGGATAGAAGAAGCATCCATCTATCCTGCAAATATCTGACCAATAGATTGGGAAAAATAATAAAAAACTTTGCTCTGTGATATTTTTATATTGTTGGTTAATTTGTTTAACCTACTAGACTAAGTTTAATTTCTTTATCGATAATGCATGGTTGTATATTTATTACTTACCAGTAACGGTGCAGTGAACGATAACGTGCAGTGAATACATTTGACTTGAGCATTCATAGTTTTCATCCTCTTTCTCTGTACGTTTAGCATTCATTTGCTCAGAGGTTGATGTGCTTGCTGCTTCCTGAGCAGTTCTTCTTTTCTCCACCCTAGCGACCCGCTTCTTCTCTTTTTCCGTCAGCATCTTTTCGCATTACAACTGATTAAGTCAGTGTTTGTGTTGCAATTCCTTAGTATGTTTTCTTTCATTTTTCACTTAAGCTGGCACTTAAGTCTTCAATTTGCCTCAAGAATGATTTACGATATAAAGAGGTAGGAGAAGTGATGGTGAAGGTGGTAGGGAACGGTGCATGTACGCATGCTGAGAGTTAATTCTACAAAAAAATAAAATAAAAATAAAAAGATTAATAATTCCAAAACTCTTCACTTTTGATATAAAGCTGTAGTGCAGAGTTTCAGCATAGTACGCGTGTACCAGATTTCAGGCTACAGGTTATTTGATTTTTGACCCTGACCTTCCTAGGTTGACCTTTGACCTTGGAGGTCAATCATCACCCTGAAAGCAGATAGTAGACATCACGTAGTATATGTGTACCAGATTTCAGGTCAACAGGTCAAATGGTTTGCGAGCTACAGGTGATTTAAAATCCTGGACAGACAAACGGACAAACACGGTAGTGTATTATACAAGAAGATTATGTCATTTTCAACTTAGGCCAATCAACTTTTGTTACCTGTCCTAATACACTTGCTGAGCAAATAGGCCCTAGCCTAATGTTACTTGATTATGTTTACCTTTTTTGAAGTCACTTTGGAGAAAAGAGTCTGCCAAGCAAATAAACATAAACATAAACGTAAATGTAAATGCTACTTTGAGGATCCATTGTGCAAGGATCAAAGTCAATGCCATGTGGTTGTCTGTGTGGACTCTGCACACTCTCCCCGTGTCTATGCAGGTATTCTTCTCCATCCCAATGCCATACACTCTATGTTAGAATAATTGCCAGTTGTCCTTTTGTGGGTGGGTGCCTGTTTGGGCTCTGCCATGAGCTGGTGTGCCTTCCAGGGTTGGTTCCCTGCAGCTCTAAATTGGTTGAATCAGTTTTGAGAGGGCTATGATTCTTTTCATAAAGTAGACAGTATATATTTGTGTTCAGATTTTATAAAATCAGCAGCAGCAGCAGCTGTTTGGAGCTACAACAAAAATCCCAAGAGACACATGTTGTAACATTGTTCTCTGATATTAACGATGTTGTTAAATGTAATTACAGTGATGTTCAGTTTTCTAAGGTAATTCATATTTGTCCTTTAGCATTTTTGTTGTCTTTGATTTTTTTTTTCTTTACTTGTTTCAGGATTGCTTTTCCTCAGTGCCTTCAAAAAGTTATTTTGAAGGACCGGAAAGTTTTGTGAGCCCTTCATTCTTTGTAGCTTTCCTAAATAATCTAAAAAAAGTCCAAACTGTAGGTTTTCAGGCAGAGAAAAAAAATAAATACACATTGTCGAGGATGGCCAGGGCCCATGCCTGGCTGGGACACCTCTTCTGTGTATGTTCCAGGGGAGTAAGCATGGGCTACACAGTACCTCCCCCAGACCACTTGGTGGCAGCCCCCCTGGGTGACTGTAGTGCCTCAGATACCCGCAGGGCTCCAGGGGAGATGGATTTCTCCACAGCAATGTTGGGATATGGGGTGGCCACCAGGAGATGCTGTAGGGGTTCCTGGGCCCATCTGGGCCATAGTTCACCCACACCTGGAGGTGCAATTGGAGGCAGGTGATCAAACACCTGAAGTACTTCCGGGTGAACTATAAAAGGGGTCAGCAGCCACCACTCTAGGAGCCTGAGTCGGGAGGAGGAGGACAACACTTGCCAGGAGGAGTGGTGGTGGAAAGAGTAGTGTGTGTTTTGATTTTGGTTGATGCTTTTGGGACTGTGTACTGCCTGTGGGACACGGGGAAGACGTGCCCCACAGGTGAAGAAAAATATAAGTTTATTTACCTTTGTAGGTGCCTCCGGTGTCAGTCTGTGTCGGGTCGGCGCCTATATAGCACCATTGTTACAACATATACAATTATCAACATTTTTCTTATTTGTTACACATTTAGTTTTTCTTTAGGGGTTGCAGTTTAGTGGGACACTGGTTAGAGCTCCTCTGAAGTCACTTCCATTATGGTGTTTACAGGGTCTCCCAATGTTTTTCTGTAAGTAGTTTCATTACATTTTGAAACCATGCTAATCACTTTTTACTGTGCCCTGTGAACAGACTGGCACACCTTTCAGGTCCAAGTCCTGCCTTGTGCAATCCAGCCACAACAGAGTCAGGTAATAGTTTAAGCACATTAGCAGTAAGAGCTGGGTGTTTTTAAAGCATTGGCAAAAGTAAGGTTATTCTCAGGGAACACAGTACAATGAGACACTTATTACGTGTTTCTCAAAATCTAGTGACAGTGAAACAATTCTAAAAAATGATGTAAAGAACTGTAGGAGATATACAAGACAATACCCAAGGCATGCTCATGCATTAGTCAGTATGAGCATACAAACTGTTTAATGGTTCTGTAACACTTGACAGAATTGAGAAAGGAATAAAATGACTGTGTGGGACTCTGAGGTCTTTAAAACTTGTAACAGTAGTGGTGGTGGTAATAGAGGTACTGTCACATGTATAGAGTACAGAGAAACTCTGATTTGTGGGTCCAGCCAAAACATATCATGTCACCACTGTCCAGTGGCATGATAAGGAAGAATCTATTAAAATGCATAACTTACTTTCATTTAATAGAAAGCATAAAACAGATGTGCTTCTTTCCCTATCACATTGTTTGCCTTTTCTGAACAGAAGAGTACTGTGTGTCCATAATATTCAGAATTGACTTCATCACTTTCTTCAGTGCCTAGTAGTCCTGAGCTGAGCAGGTGCCATACCAGAATATAATACAACCAGTAAGAATGGTCTGCATTGTTCCCTGTAGATGATGGTGAGCATAAAAGGAGACATCTGGGCTTTCCTCTAACAACTGATAAAATAAAATGGTTGGTGAATTTTCTTGACAAAAACTGAGATGTGTTTTGTGTACTTCAGGAGAGAATGTTGTCCTGGCACCACTGTGCTAGAAGGCAAATCTCATCGTTTTTGGTCAACAGGCTAATGAAGTGAGCGCTACCAGTCAGTAATCATTAGGACAAACAGCATTTGTTTTCTTCAATACATTTTTTAAGCAGGTGGAAATGTTCTCTCTCTATGGTATTAAAATACTAATATTGTATAGTTGATAAATGCTTTAATATACTAAGCAGCAGACATCTGGTGAGCAAAATGGCCATGTGTTAAATTTCTAATATCAGAAAATTACTTTAAGTCAAGAAAACATCATTATTTCTGGAATCCCTGAATTTTAAAATATAAAGCCACCAGAAACAAATTAGAAAAATGTATTAAGTCGCTTCTTCTCAAAAAACGAGAAGATCTTCTTAGAAATTTCCATAACACGGGCACAAGTGAAGCAGAACATAAATGTCTTGTAATTCGCAGATGAAAAGTTCCAATTGTGGACAATTGTCATATTTTAGCCAAGGGGTTCTAATTCATGTTCATTATTGATTCTTTTATTTATGTTTACTATGTACATCATGTATTATTTTTGATTTTGTCATGTATGTAAGTTGTCTTTCTTATGTTCCATTTGTTTTGTGCGTGGTCCCCCCTAGAAGTGAAACCATCTTCTGGTTCATTTTGAATTTGATGTGTTTTGTGGTTCCTTGGATTTTTAAAATATCACTCAATAGTTTGACTACTACTGGGATTTCATATTGGGTTGCATTGGGCTGTTTTATTGCTTTGGACAAATTTCTATACTCTTTGTGCTCCGTGGAGCTTCATTGCTATTGAAGAACACTGTTTGTGAAGAATACCTCTTCCATATTATAAATATTCTATAAGGCCCTTTCTGTGTCTTGCTATTGGTTTTTATGGGACTTTCACCTCTAGTGGACATTTGTGGAAGTGCTCATGGGACTTATGTGCTGTGGGACTCCTAATTCATGACAACAATGTATTGGCCAGTATTGTGAACCTCCCAACTGTCAGCAAGGAAAGTAATAGAGCTGAGCGGATCGGACTAATCAGACTGGGAAAGTCCAAGTGAGCTGCAAGTACGTTCTCTGCTTCCGGCACTCCTGCTGAAGTCAATTTGATTTCTGGTTTTGATCAGATGTAAAGCAAACTAGACCTGGCTAATGATATGGTGTCTCTGGTGCAAAAAAAAGCAAACAAACGGAGGCAGTAGGAGTGTGTTGAACCAGCTGCAAAAGAACCTTCTCTTTTTTAGATTCTTTTGGTGTGCAAGAAGTTGCTGAATCTTTTCCTCTATGGTTCGAAGTTTTTTGCATACCTGCTGAAGCTTGTAATTACCATTTCTCTGTTGTACTACCACCACTGTTTTGTACAAGAAGTGCATTGTGTGGTCATAGTGCGCTGTCTGACGCATACACGATAAAAAAGTTTATTAGTGAATGGAGACAAAACTATTTAAAGCCTTTTATGTTAAAAGGAGTGTTTTGATATTGGCTCTAAATTGATAGGTACATACCTCCTACGTCTAGGGATGATCATTCCAAATAGAAAACTGGCTAGAATTTAAAAGAACTGAGCAGGCATTAAGTAAACTATTGCAGTTGTGTGCTTAAAATAAATGCATGCAAAAAAACATGTCTCAAGTATTTCAGTCGTTGCAAAGCTAACACCTCTGTCTCCTGTGATTTAAGCAAGTCCAATGTTCAAGTCCTTTGAGTTAAAACTTTCTTCTGTCTGCAACATTTTCTTCTATGTTTTTTTTTTTTTGTTTCAATTATAAAAGACGTTTAGATCTCACTTATCCATTCTTTAACTAACAGAAGCAATCATTTAAAGGCACAATAGGAAAATGCCATTAGATGGCATTGATAAATATGGCTGAGAGTCATCTGCATACAATACTGAGACTCAGAGGTGGCTGACCAATTCGACGCGGGGACGGTTACATCAAATGCTGTTACCAGTAGGTGTTGTGAGCTTGGGTCCGAACACCATCAGACTAACACCAGCATTTTACGAAAAACACATGTTTATTAACACAAATAAGTCCCACACAGCACACAGTGCCCCCAGCACCAATCACCCTCTCCATGGGTCTTTCTTCCAGTGTCTGTTGGCCGCTTTTCCTCTCCTCATGGGAGCTTCGTCCTGCTCCCGCTCCCGACTCTAGTCCCTGATTGGAGTGAGGCGGCCCCTTTTATTCCCATCTGGATGTGCTTTAGGTGCCTGATGACACTCTTCTGGAAGCACTTCCCGGTCACCCACTTGCAACCCCCAAACATCGCTCTTGCTGAGACTTAAGGGTCAGTTGAGTTATTATTCTTATCAAAACAAAAAAGAAAATTTAGATTTATTTATCCAACATTCTTTCAGAAATCTGAAGGATCACTCATATGGTCCTCTGCCACCTTAGTACCTTGATCTGCAATGTTTTTTGTTTTTGAGAAAGCAAGAGTTAATGTGAGAAATATAACTGCCTGCTGGAATTAGCTGCACTTGATTGAAAGAAAAATGTTCAGAAAATGGACAGATGAATAGAAGAAGACAATAACTGCATTTTAAATATAATGACATATCCAGATTTAAACACAAGTTTCATCTGAGGCAGTGTCATGGGAATTTAATCTATCCATCTACTTTAATCCATCCATCATTACGAGTGATATTTACTGTACACTTAGTAAAGGTTTAAGAAGTCTGCTCTTCCTCTGATCACTACTCACAGCCAGCCATGCTTTGTCCTCCTCACTCCTTAATTCAATTTTGAAGCAGTGCAGGAGATTTCAGCTAAAGAGGTCAGAGAGAGTCAGGGTTATAAAGTCAATGATCACACTGAAAACTTAGTGTCAAAGGGCAGTGGTTTCAGGAAGTAGGCTTGATGTATTCAATGTTCATCACTGTGTAAGCAGCCATGCTCGTCATGTTGGTGTTGAAAGAAAAGCATTTGGTCACTGTATGGATGTGCTACTGGAAGAGAAAAAAAAAGCAAATAAAAGAGCAAGAAACTTGCAAGCAGGTTCAACAGAGGCCATGCATAAATCATCAAAGTCCAGAAAGTCTGAACTTAAATGATGTGAAAACAAATAACAAATAATATTAAATTTTAACTTATTCAATAAAAATGCTTAGAATATTTGAGGTGGTCTTGTCATTCTATAAGGCGCTACAAATGATTTTCTGAAATATCAGTTGAAAAGTATTAAAGGAGTTCAAATATGGTGCTATATTGGTGATAATCAGTTAATAACCCATTTAATTTGTTCAGAGTATAGAAAATTTCTAAGGTTTCGATCACAACTATATCATGATGTGCATAATGCTACACATTTAGGGCTTAACCTTGTGTAGCTTGTGTCACTGCATTTTTCTGATTTCCAAATTTCCGTAGCTTCTGCTTCCTCATGGGGTTCAGTCAATGAGTGAGATTTGTTGACATATATGCATGCAAATAATCCATTAGTTCAAATGTCTTTGTTTTAAAGGTTTTAGTATAAATTCAAAGCAAAACAGTTTATACAAAAGGAAAGTTCTTATATAAGATATTTCATTCCCAGGCTTGTATATTGTGTTTTGTTTTTATTTGATTTTCTCTTATAAGTTCTCTATATAACATACATAACATGCGTATGTTCATACATCAAATATATAGACATGATACATGAAAGATCAGAAAACTGTATGCCATTGTTACTCCATTGAAAACAAGATAAATCAATCAGTTTTACTTCTAATTAACTAAAGACCGGAGTTCAGGTAAAGCTGAGCAATAAGGAAGTTCCACTACAAGTTAGCTTTAGGGGTTAAACAGCATCATCCATTATCTACGCAGCTATGAGAAACTCACAAACTAACTTTTGTGCATTTTAACATTAATAATAATAGATAGCATAGAATTCTAATATTAACAGATAGCATAGAACGGGCCCCCTTAAATTTATTTGCTATTTTCTTAAGTCACTTAACACTTTTCCTTAACATGGCCTGTGATCTGCCTTTGATTTGATGTGGCACTGGGTATAGATGCATATCTGATTGCCATGTTGACATGACTTAGCCACAAGGGATAGCCATTTTTTCATCTTTTTAATGGACATTCCTTTACAAATGTCTGATGCCTACCTGTCTGCAGTCCTTTAAAGTTTAATTCACTGTACATTTAGCCAGGTCATAAATACCATATTAGGTACCAGAAGTATGTTTTATGTGATCCCTGTGGTGCTGCTTTTGTTTTAATGATTCCATTTGCAACCTATGCACTAAAAAAGTTGCATATTTGACAGGATATACCAGTCAAGTCTATTCCCAAGTTGTGTTTTATGCATGGGGGGAAATGACATGAAGAAACCACTGTCCAGTCAGTGAGTCCTAAGGTATGTCATTTGGAAGAATTCACAAAAATACGACCATTCCTTATTAACAAGAAAACAGATTACAGTTACTAATGTTATTATACATTATTGTGAAAAATATTTAAAAATGCTGTTCTAAAATAGTATGATACATTAAAAATATATATTTTTTCTTTTAAAGAAAATAAATACACTATAAACAGTGCGTTTGAAAAGTATTCAGACCCCTTCACTTTTTATACATTTTGCCACATTGCAGCCTTGAGCTAAAATTATGTAAATTCACTTTTCCTCATCAAACATCACTCAATACCCCAGATAGCGAAAACAGGATTTTGGAAATTTTTGTACATCTATGAAAAAAAAACTGAAATATCACATTGGCAAAAGTATTCCGACCCTTTATTTAGGACCTTACCTCAAGAGCTGAAGTACATTTGGCAGCAATTGTGGCCTGGAGTCTTCTTGAGTCTGAAGCAACAAGCTTTGTATACTTGGATTTGGGGATTTTCAGGTCTCTCCAGAGATGTTTGGTTGGGTTAAGTCTGGACTCTGGCTGAGTTACTCAAGAACATTCACAGAGTTGACCCTGATCCACTACTGTATTGTCTTTGCTTTGTGCTTACGGTCATTGTCCTTTTAGAAAGTGAGCTTTTGGTCCAGTTTGAGGTTCAGAGTGCTCTGTAGTAAGTTTTATTAAGAACAGCTCTGTATTTTGCTTCAATCAACTTTCCCACAACTCTGACTAGTCTTCCAGTCCCTTCCCCTGATAAACAGCCCCACAGTATTATGTCGCCACCAGCGTGCTTCACTGCTGGAACAGTATTGCACAGCTGATAAATGGTGCTTGGTTTCCTCTAGACATGATGCTTAAAATTGAGTCCAAACAGTTCCATCTTGGCTTCATCAAACCAGAGAATTTTGTTTCTCATAGTCCAAGAATCCTTCAGGTGAATTTTTGCAAACTCCAAGCAGGCTTTCATGTGTCATCTTGCCACTCTGCCATAAAGCCCAGATTAGTGGAGTGTTGCAGTGGTGGTTGTCCTCCTGGAAGTTTCTCTCATCTCCACACAGGTTCTCTGGAAATCAGCCAGAATGACAATCAGGGTCTTGGTTGCCTCTCTTACCAAAGCTCTTCTCTGCCAATTGCTCAGTTTGTCTGGGCAGCCAGCTTTAGCATGTGTCGTGGTTATTCCAAACATCTTCCATTTAAGAATTTTGTGCTCTTGGGATCCTTCGATACCACAGGAATTTTTTTGTACTCTTCTGTCATCAACATAATCCTGTCTCAGTTGCTTCTAACTCATAGTTTGGTTTTTAATGATTATACAGTACACATTGTCAAATGTGGGCCCTTATACGGACAGTATATGATTTTCTTAATCAAGTCCAATAAATTGTATTGACCACAGGTGGGTTCCAAACAAGATGTAGAAGCATCTCAATCGTGATCAATAGAACTGGATACCCCAAGTTTGAAATATCATAGAAAAGGGTCTTAATACTTATGTTTATGCAATATGTCAGTTTTTTATTTTAATTAAAATTTCAAAATTTGCCTAAAATCCCATTTTTGCTGTGACATTCTAGAGTATTGAGTGTAGATTGATAAGCAAACATGGCACATTTATCCATTTAAAATTAAATCTACAACACAATACATTGTGCAGGAAGTCAAGGAATTTGAATATTTCCTGAATCCAGATCTGTACAATATCTGCAAAATTTCAAAGTCACTATCAGATTTGACAGCGTATGGGATGTTTAAATGAACATGCTGAAGTAAATAACAGTCATTGTTCTTTAAAATGTTGGATTAGTCTACCTTCTTAAACTGATGTGCTATGATTAATAATGTGTTTTTAATGGTCAGATACTGCAGTACCCGTTTTCACACATTCAATTTTATCTCATTTTAATGTATCCTTTTTGGTCTAAAAAGATCATCAATGTTATTTGCTGAAGTCGCAAAGCTGTGTGCTGTAGTCAGTGTTGCATGACACCACATGATTTTGAACAAGAGAATCAATTACCAGTATTTATTGAAGGCTACACATCCTGCTAAGGCCAACGATTTTATTATTTTCTGTGCTCAAAGAAATAAAACAACAGCATCTATCTATCTATCTATCTATCTATCTATCTATCTATCTATCTATCTATCTATCATTTTAATTACTTTACAATAGTTTATTTTTCCAAACTGGTAAGTACATTTACATTAAATAATTTTATGTCTTTTTCTAAAAGAGTATGAAAAAAATGTGTACACTATATGAAGTATGAAGACCTTTTTCACACAATTAATCAAATAAAAACATACATTTGCGTGGCAGTTCTGACTGAAATCCACAGATGAGACTAATTATATGTTCCATCACTGAAATAGATTGCTAGTTCCGTAACAGTCTGATATTATGAGAAAAAACAGGTTGATGAAAAGGTTATTAATTGGATCCCCTTGGTTTTTTATGTGTATATTATTTTTCTGGCAGACCCCTTTAAAGGTTACATCATGTAAATGCCATAAAGAAACTCCCCTTGTGGGTGGTAACCTTGTCAACACGTTACGTTGCTACCTTACAGATCTGCTGCCAGCGTCGCAGCAAGCTGAGGACATTTTATTGCCAGGGTGGGACTGAATCCTTTTAACTGCATTTCAGAGCCTCAGCTTAGGTCCATACGATTAATGGTATTTGTTCTGCAGTGTCCTCCCAACCGGGGAGAAAAGCTGTGCAATTAATCTGGATTTAATTGTGCTATGTATTCACTATATAAATAATGTACAGTACATATACAGTACATATGAAAGCCAAAATGAATAAGAAAACTACATGATATAGAACATTCCCACACAATTTGTATGAATAATTTTAGCAGTGTATCAAAGTAGATATAGTATTGTTTACATATTAATCATTATTCTAAAGATGATATTCCTCAGCCCTGGATTTAAATCTATGTCTAGTCACTATCTCTACGCAGTATTTATATCCTTGCCATGCTTGCATTGATACACCTTTCAGGTAAATCGGTGACTTCAGACTGGCACAGTATGGGTGAATCTATCAGTGTCATCTCTAATAGACGAATGTCCCATCTACAGTTGATTTCTTTCTGGTACTTCATCCTATGGGGATCGTCCCTTTCAGGTTTCTGCTTTCCTGAAAATGAATTAACTTTGCAAGTAAAATTACCTTTACATTTTTGATAAAAGTGTTCCACCAGTTCAAGGTTGCACAGATCATAACCCTACACATACGTAAAATATACTATATACTCAGAAACAAAAAAATCCTCTAGATTAAGTGAACTAAAATGGAATAGAAAATTCTGCTGACTGAAAGCATAAAAGAATTTTTGTTGCAGATTATTGGATGAAGGCGGGTGCAACTATTGGGGTGCCACACCAGCTGATCTTCTTTTAATTGACAATTGTCTGAAAGTAAAAGTTAAAAAATAAACATACATTTATAGTATATGTATTATCACATGTCTCTTTCTACAATATTTTGGATTGTTTTTTGAAATCTCTGTCTCCCAACTCATCTGGGTTCAATAGATGCCCTCTGGTTCTCGGCCATCCAGTTTTATGGGCTCCAGCTCGAGAAGCACAGGACTGACACCATTTCCCTTGGAGGCAGAGCTAGGCCACCGCTCCTGGCAACTGCTTGGGTCTGTGGGAAAAGCATGAGACACTGTCAGCAGCCATTTCCCATCTCACCCCGGGGTGGCATTTGTTGACTTAAAAAACTTCAGGTAAGATAGCGAAAGATGAAGTGAGGAAGACATAAAGCATGGTAAGATAGGACAGGAACAGATAACATGAGTTTACTGCACACAGAGAGGAAGTAGGTGTCTATTATTTTATATTACACACACCATAAAAATCATTAATAAGATGTCTAATACAGACATTAAATCATGCAGCAAAAACATAAATTTAGGATTGTGAAAAATTAAAAATTCTTCTCTAAATTTATATCTACATCCTGTTGCTAAAAGTTTTAGTCAACATGGACACAAAGGAATGATTATACCTGTTTTATCTAAGAATCCTAGCCTAGGGTAAACAAAATGACTCACTGAACCTGCCTAAAGGTTATATTATGCGAGTGTGGAGAATTTTTGTTTGATTGTTATGATTTTTATCAATCTCATATAAGTCCATGTAACCGAGACCTAAGTTGAAAGAACTGAAAAGGAAGGCCAATATCACTGAATGGAAGAAAGGAGTAATATGCTGTTTATAAGTGAATGGTAAAAGGGGCATTATTTATTTGTAAATATCAAAAATGTAATTTCTGTAAAAAGTGCCAAGGTGGATGGATTGGCATCGTGAATGGGATTGAAGGTCAATCCTTGCCCGGGCAGGAAGCCGTAACAGAAGGACAATGTGAGAGGAGGTACATCCTGGCCCGGATGGTTATTGATTCCTATCACAGTCAGGATAAAAGAATAATGGATGGACTGGGGGATTCTGAGCAATTCATTCCCCAGTATGACAGGGGGGGCAGTGTGCCTCTGGTTTGGCCCCAGCCTGGCCACCTACACAGTTGCCTGGGACATGTAGTTTTGAAGGGAAAGTCCTGTCGGTGCCTTTGGGTGCCGCCAGGGGCTGCCATGTGGAATACACTTCCCAGGTTTGGGGACGCCCTTATGCAATGCTGTGGATCTGGAACTACTGCTGGGTCTATCACTAAAGGAATCCATCTCAGTCCAAAAGCTGAATCGGGAGGCAGGAGAAAAAAATTCAGCTGGAGGAGACGAAGGAGGTATTGTGCATTGGAGATTGTGATATGGTTAATAAAGTTATTGTAAATAAAAAACATATTTTTTGCACCTGGGACTGTCTTGGTGTGGTTGATTACGGGGCTTGAGCATGGGAAAGGCACTATATAAATAAAATGTATTGTTATTATTGGGGCTCAGTAGCACTTCCAAGAGGTCACAAATTAAAGCCTGGAATAACTACTGTTGATGTGGAAAAAACTTTCCCCAGTTTTCAAATAAGTCATTCTTGAAGACCAGCTGTTAATGCAGAAAGATTCTTTATTTGCATATAAATATGTATGAATGTCTCAGTCCATGGAGTGGGCAATCAACAAAACAATTCATTCCCTTTTATATTTTTCTGCTACCATTACCTTATCTAATGCATCACATCATCTGACTCTTAATATGCAGAATTCTATGATTTAGCTGATCAACTACAGCCACCAGTCGCTTCATGTACATGTTGATTCTTCTATTATTCTAAACATCGTTTCATTAATAGGGGTGTCCTACGGTTTTTCCCATTGATCTTATCACCACTTCACAATAGGGATGGACTTTCTCAGTAGTTTGTCCTCACTTTTTAAAGGGGTGTTTATTATTCATTTACTTCATTTTAACCTTAGCAATTTCTTCGGTAGTTCCTCTAAGATGAGGCAACCCTCATATGCTCAGGTTTTAAGCCACGATTAGCTAACCCTTTAGTTACTTTTAGTACTTTTCTTTGTGCTTTTAAAAATCCATTGTTACAACTTCATTTAAGTATATACTTGTATTAAATTGCATACATTATCATGTATTTGATTAAAATTCTATACAGTACAACTACACTTCATATTAATATAATTTAGTACAGTTTAGTTTATTGTTGTAAAGTGCAGTTCCACTGTTGATTTCAGCTATCTATACACTATTGCATATATAAAATATTTAACATAAAAAAACTACATATGACAAAATCCTAAAAAGCTAAAGGCATGCATGTGCAGCATCATATACATTGCCTATTACTTACTTTGGATGACTTGATCTGTGCTCTGATATGTCAATAATCGCTGATTACCGGTAAGTTTTGGTCAAACATCCTCTTTTCACAAATAATGGTTGAGAATAGACATTTCAAACTACTAGGCCTCAAACATATAACAAGATTTTCCATTTTTGTGTAAAACAGACTCAGAATGGTTGAATAACAAGAAGACATCCCAATGCAGGCTCTAAAGTGGCTATCTGTGCTTTCATTTGTATATAGTTTTAAATAAAAAAGGTAATCTTCCATCTTCTTGAAGGACTCTAATGTTACATGTCAAGGATTAAGACAAAATTCTATTCTCATTCACCTCTTGGGTACCGTCATATACCACCTGAATCACAGAGGACTGAAATTCATCTTGGAGAGTGATTATTGTGATAGTTAAATGCTGAGCTCAAAACACTAATTCAGCATAAAGTGTGTCACTTTATGGCCATGGGATGCTCTTTTTCAAATGTGACAATGCACCATGTCACAAAGCATATATTGTATCTACTCAAGCTGGTCTCACAAACATGATAGAGACTTCAGTTTATCCCAATTACCCACATAGTCCCCGTATCTTAATCCAGTAACACACAGCATGAATGTGGGGCTGAAAAATCAGGTGAGACTTGAATGATACACTGAAGTCACCATGGACTGAAATCCTAAAGCAATGCAGTCCTTGCTTCAAAAAATAAGGCTGTTCTGGAGATAGAAGGGGGTCTTACTCAGGTGCTAGGTAAAAAGGTGGTCATTGAGTATATTTAGATCTGTTAACTCAAAAAAATTCTGCTCAAAATAAAGAAACATTAAGACACATCATCTGCAGAATAAGACCTCAGCCGTTATCTGTTCATTCATTGTTTCATGTGTGCTCATTTAAAGCTAAAATCCATTCTTTCTATAGCGTACATAACTTTGTTATTCCATTTGATTATCTAGAGGTTACATTTATACCATGGTCATTTAAAATTTTCTCTCAAGCTCAACCTTATGCTATTTTTTTGCTTGCTTCCACTTCATTTACTCTTTAAAATGGAAAATTATATTTAAACAGTGATTCCCTCAGTCTGCCATGCACTGATTGCTTATTTCTCCAACAGCTGTTACACACACAGGATGTGTCTGCCAGGAGCAAAAAGAAAAACATAAAATAAAATAAACCAAGTTAAATTGACAAATCACACAATAAACAGATACTACCAGTTCTAAACAGAAATTCTGCCATTTTGATAATGCCTAACAAAAAACGGAGCCAAAAACAGCAGAAAACATCCAACCAAATCATGCTTCTTATCACACTTTTTTACCAAATTTTGCGAAGAAGGATGTGTCTTGAAAATTGACCTCCATGTATACTGGTCAACCGGTCAACAATTGAAAAACTGGAGTTTTTCTAGAACTTTATGTAATAAGAAACAAGTTAATGGAATCTGTAGAATAAAACATTTTTGATAAATCAGTGTCTTCTTATAGTAAAGAAAGGGCTAATAAATACCTTTTCAGGATATTCTGATTTCTTTCTACATTCTATTGCAGGAATTGTTGGGTAGAGGGTTGCTTTCATCGGATTGGCTGGCCCAGCACTGTCTCATCTGGGGAATGACCAACAGGAGAAGGAAGCTTGATGGCTGAGGTCTCCAGGACTCTAAACAAATCCATATTGTATTATGTGATATCATGTAGTGTTGAATTCTGCTCTGTACTTGTAATATTTCTTTTGCACTATTATTTTGTGTTGAGGATTACTTGTGTTATGTGTATTGTATTGACCTGTTTTTTTGACACCCATGGCACGCCCAACCTACCTGGAAAGGGGTCTGCCTTTCCCAGTTTTTCCCTGCATGGGTTTTTTTGGGAGTTTTTCCTTGTCTTCTTAGAGAGTCAAGGCTGGGGTGCTGTCAAAAGGTATGGCCTGTTAAAGCCCATTGCAGCACTTCTTGTGTGATTTTGGGCTATACAAAAATAAATGGTATTGTATTGTATTGAATTGTAAAGATTTGTATATTTGATTAACTTCTGACTCAAAATACACAAATGTGATTGCATGTGCTAGTATGTCCTGTGAGATGTACAACCGTGTATTTATGAAAAATGTAAAGGTTATTTCCAAGCTGAAAAGGAAAGAAGGTTAAAGACACAAAATTAGGTGAAGGCTATTCAGCCAAAACATTGTGTCTTTATCCTTCATTACTTTTCCTTTGCAGATGCATGCTGACACATCCCTTCATGAACTCCATTGCAATATATTTTTCACAATATATATCGTTACTGTGGAAGAGGTGCTCTATCAACCAACACACAAACTCACACACCAAGTCTGCCATGAAAGAAAACAAAAGATCTATTGTTAAAGCACTGCATTTCAATTAGTCTTGGTTTCTGGGACTGATGTCTCTTAAAAGGTAAACCCTTCTGGTGCTTTAGTGAACATATTCAAGGAGTTCACTGTCTTCTCTTGGTGTGTATTTTCTCCAAGCATTAAGTTTGAGCTGACGTTTGGTTTTGATTGTCAAAGAGTTTTATTTCCTCCCCATACCACATCCAGAAGTGAACTGATGTCTTCCTTCTAGCTTCTCCTTTTATCACCAGCGTGACAGCCATGTGTACTCTCTTGACCTGTCTGGTACTTATGGTGTCCAAAGTGGGAACTTACCATAAAAAGAGAAGAGGTATTCATAATCCTCCATTCCTACCTCAGGATTTTCCATCACTCCAAGCTTAGTCATCATGTAAAAAAGGAGCAAACCATGATAATATCTGGAGTGTTAGTATGTACAGGCATGAGAGTATGTGTGATGCAGTAGCACACAAGGTTGGTTCTTGTCTTGATCCACTACTATCTGGTAAGTCATACAGCCAAGAAGTAGTAAAAAGGACTAGAAGATGGAAAAACACCCGACCAAAATTTAGAGACCGACTGGGGTCAAATACCGGGATATCAAAATAACAGTAAACATAAACAAATTCATTAACCTTAATCAAAGTGAAAAATAACACGCTAGAAACTTTTGCCAAATAATCAAAAAAATTCTCAGATTCATTCATAAAGTTACTACAAATCCATAAATGTGGACAAGGGAAGATTGCTGACACCAGTCTTTATACTATCACACTTTTGACAACATGAGTCATGACTCACATGGTGGCATGCATAGCAAATATAAACAAAGTGGCTCAAAATTGCTGCCCAAAAGGAAAACAAAATGGTGGAGTGCCAAGACTTTAATATTTTAACACACTAAAAATGACCCAGGATAAGAAAAGCAATTTAAAATTGAATTGTATGCATACAGAACTCCTTAAAAGCCCTTTATAATTTATGACAGCACCCAAGACCGCTATCATCTCCTTATACTACGAACTGGATACCGGCTGCTTTTCTATACATATAATTGACCAATTCGCCCGACCATGGGGTACGCATGACAGAGCCCCACCCGCCCACTCTAACCCTCCTCTCGCGTCATGGGGAACACACAACAGAGCCCCGCCCGCCATCTCTAATCCTCCTTCCGCGTCCACCGTTGCTCTCGAGGCTAAAGAGAAGGCTAAATCAAACAGCAATAATTAGCAAACAAACAAAGATAACTGGCAGTAACAGTGCAAAATTCACAACTGGTATGTCAGTTTGAAAAGATAAGTTTTGAGGGTAGTTTTAAAATGTGTTATTGAATCGAGCTGATGTATATGAGAGAGAAGAGAATTCCCAAGTTGAGGAGCACTATGAGAGACGCTCGAGCTCCCATGGCACAGTACAGCTGCAGATGAGAATCTGAGTGAGCAAGAGGAGTGTCAGTCTGTAGGAGATCAGTGAGGTTGTGGAGAGCTTTAAATGTTAAAAGCGGTATTTAGTATTGTATTCTGTAGTTAACAGGGAGCCAGTGAAGTTGAGAGAGAATAGGTGTAGTATGTTCAGAGGATTTAGAACAGCAGGTTATTATCCTGGCAGCAGAATTTTGAATAAATTGTAAGCAATGGATACGTTTTTGTGGGATGACAGATAGAATAGCATTACAGTAATCAATACCTGAGGTGACTCGGGCATTAACCAATACTTTAGTACTGTGTTGCGTAAGAACAGGACGAAGTCTAGAAATGTTTCGGAGATGGAAGAAAGCAGTACGAGAAATGTTACTTATACAGGAAGAATTATTTAATAATATTATTATCTATACTAATAAAAGGCAAAGCCCTCACTGACTGACTGACTGACTGACTGACTGACTCATCACTAATTCTCCAACTTCCCGTGTAGGTAGAAGGCTGAAATTTGGCAGGCTTATTCCTTACAGCTCACTTACAATAGTTAAGCAGGTTTCATTTCGAAATTCTACACGTAATGGTCATAACGGTCGATAATGGTCGACAACGTCCGCCATGTTGAACTTTCTTATTTATGGCCCCATCTTCACGAAATTTGGTAGGCAGCTTCCCTGCGCTAACCGAAACTGATGTACATTCTTATTTCGATGGTATGACGCCACTGTCGGCCGCCATATTGAACTTTCCAACGTCACTAATTTTCCAACTTCCCGTGTAGGTAGAAGGCTGAAATTTGGTATTTATTTCGGTGGTATGATGCCACTGTCACCGCCATATTGAACTTTCCAACGTCACTAATTCTCCAACTTCCTGTGGATGTAGAAGGCTGAAATTTGGCAGGCTCATTCCTTACAGCTTACTTACAACAGTTAAGCAGGTTTAATTTCGAAATTCTACACGTAATGGTCATAACGGTCAACAACGTCCGCCATGTTGAACTTTCTTATTTACGGCCCCATCTTCACGAAATTTGGTAGGTGGCTTTCCTGAGCTAACTGAAACCAATGTACGTACTTATTTCGGTGGTATGACGCCACTATCAGCCGCCATATTGAACTTTCCAACATCACTAATTCTCCAACTTCCCGTGTAGGTAGAAGGCTGAAATTTGGCAGGCTCATTCCATACAGCTTACTTACAAAAGTTTAGCAGGTTTCATTTCAAAATTCTATGCGTAATGGTCATAACGGTCAATAACATACGCCATGTTGAACTTTCTTATTTATGGCCCCATCTTCTCGAAATTTGGTAGGCGGCTTCCCTGAGCTAACCGAAACCAATGTACGTGCTTATTTCGGTGGTATGATGCCACTGTCGGCCGCCATATTGAACTTTTCAACAGTCTTTGTTATTTATGGGCCCATCTTCAAGAAATTTAGTACACGGGTTCCCGACGCTAACTGAATCCTACTTACGTACATATATACGTCCATAGCCTGCAGCTCGGTCACTGTGTGAGGCGTTGGGTCCCCCATCCCAACGCCTCCCACGTTGTTGGCTGCCTGGAAGACCGTCCATCGCTCCGGTCTCTACATTCCCTTCCTTGCTTCGCCACGGGATTCACGTCTTTCTACTGATAACTACAGCCTTTTTGTTTAATCCACGGCTTCTCCACTGTTTTATTCTTTGTTTATTACAATTATAGTTATTGTGTAGATATTTTACACTTACTTTACATTGCTCAGGTACCCATTTCCTTTATCATTCCAACCCCCATTACCATGTCTATCGAGATGATCATATTGCACGGCCATATCACTCTCACTCTTTATATCCAGAGGAACATTGTGTCTTATGTATTGAATGACTGGGACAGGTTCAAGGTGTGGACTGATGACGGACGGTACAGGAGATAATTATACTACACAGGAGAACTATAAGAGTGAAATGCTTAAGCCCTTCACCTATGGTTCTGCATGTGAGTTGATGGCTGCCACTGAATTGTTCAATTGTTGCTTTCAAGTGTACCAAAATGGCCAAATATTTTACACCTTTCGACAACCGCCAATGCCTCTTAAACATCTTAGATTCACAGGTGATGATTTCAGTAGTGGACACTTTGATGTTTATGAATGTTTAAACTCTCAAAAGCTGGATGTGATTTTATCAATGAAACTGGTTGTGTGCTTACAACGCTTGACAGATGCCAAATGTCACTTCAACACAACAAATCCTGCAAATACTGTTGTAATTGAAACAAACCATGAAACTCAAACTGATTATGACAGCAGCAATCCAAGCTGTGAGATTTGAGACAAGATTACTGTTCACATGGCCAGCTGTACGTTGCATTCTTAAGAGTAAGCTCAGCGCACAGCTTGGTCATGTTTCAACCGGAGGGCCGAAATGACAACATGGTATACAAAGAGATCCTTAACAAATAATTATTGGCATATTTTCCCTGAGTTTAAAAAGGTTTAATTTTCTTAATAAAAATTTTAATCCAGTACTTCGCTGCTGCGAAGCGCGGGTGTTTTGCTAGTTATTTAATAATTGCCATTATTAGTGTATAAATGGATATAAATAATTGCATGTAAACGATTCACCAAAATCTGTTGTATGTAAACGATACTGTTTAAAACGTTATTGTTTTTTTATCAGAAAACCCAGTTTCCACGTCTACCTGTATTAGTTTAAATGGCGCTTTTACCACTCGCAATAGTGCGGACGTGTTGACTTATCGTGTCGACTGGGCAACACAGTGAATGCGGCGTCTATCTATATATATCTATGATTTTCATAGCCTACTACATGAAGGTACTCTCTCGACCATTGGCATTGGTTTCACTCCTTGCTATTTTCGTTATACTGCGACGGTGGTTTCCTAAGCCTTTGTTATTCTGAATTCCTTTCTCACCGTTTTCCATTCCTGTTCTCCTTCGGCTAGTTGCTAATGTTATACTTGGACACAAGTTTGTCCGTGGGCAAATGTGTTAGCCACTTTCAACTTTCCCAATAATCCATTGCTTCATACCTTCACTAAATTTTTGATGTCACCTGTCATCTACAGTTTCATATTGTGGGTCTACTTCACAAGAAAACAGTTTTCAACATTTTTATTTTGATGAATCTTGGTATGACATTTGTATACTCATTCAGATCTGATGAGGAGCCTCTAAACATGCCCCAGTATTTATCATCAAAGCAGTACTGTTTTTTCCTTTTACTCTTTGATCCAGGACTGTACCACTTTTCTTACTGGCTTCTCACACTTCAGTTTATGGCTGTAAGCTGATAGCATTAGTAAACATTCATATTCTGTAATTAATTGTTCAAACTGTTGAGTGTATTATTGGTGTTGTCTTGTGAAGGAATGTAAACATTCACCAGAAAATACTGGGGAACTCCGTGGGAAGATAAAATGGACAGCACTTAATCATTAAATACACCTGATCAGGTCCGCAGTTTTTAAAGATGATTTTAACATGTTGTACACCACACAAAAACAAACAGCAGTTTCTGATGTCTGTTTATGAAGCCAGTCTTCCCTGAATATTTTGCAGTTTATTATCCAGCAACTGCATCTTAGGCAGAAAAATGCTGGGCAGAGGAGATTGACTACTATGGTTTTTATTCTTTCACCTGTATGCTTCCTGTATTTCCCCATTTCTTAGCTCTCTTTAAGTCATGCCTCTTGTTTTGACTCTATATAACTGATATAACAGGCTAAAGGTTTAATCATGAATACTCAATCTTATGTTAAAAAGATTGATCAACTATAAGTAATAATAATTATGGCAAAGTACTATGAAAACAAAGAAAATAACAAAACTATATTCAAAAAAGCACAGAAGTCTGCATTGAAAAATACACAATACATTACCAGTGTCCTGCGCTTGATCTGCATGCAATATGTGGAGTTTCTTGACATTATGTAGTATTATTAACTGCACTGAGTTCAAGGCAGTTGAAAAATCTTGCATGGGATTCAAATCTACTGCGAGACACAGTAACACAAACACTCACTCACTCAAACCCTTCAGGTTTGCCAATTTACCTAAAGTGTGCATCTTTTAGATTTGATTCTTATGTAAATATTTATTTTCTGTAGCATATTTTATTGTTGTTTATGTTGGCACAATGATGCAATATCAAATTCTTGAATCCTCAAATTAAGTTCACAAGAGCTTATGCTGGCAGCCTTGGCTGACAAGGCGGAAAACAAATTCAGCACATCAGTACTTTATAGTGCCAGAGACTTGAATTCAATATCTAGCTTGAAAATTCTCTCTGTGGAGCTTGTGCACATCCGGTGGGCTTCTTCGGTTTCCTTACTTTTCTCCTGTGCTCATTATAGTAAGTTGATGGAAGACAAAGGATTAGCTTGGCATAAACAAGTGTGTCTGCCATATTGAACCAAATGCATAAACTGAACTTCCATTAGCCCAGTATTACATAAAGAAAGCTCAGAAAATGGCTGGATGTACATTAGTTACGGTATATCTAGGTTCCTAAAAGATACACTATATTGTCAAAAGTATTGGGACGCCTGCCTTTACACACACATGAATTTTAATGACATCCCATTCTTAATACTTAGGCTTTAAAATGGAGTTTGCCCACCCTTTGCAGCAATAGCAGCTTCAACTCTTCTGGGAAGGCTTTGTACAAGGTTCAGGAATGTCTTTATGGGAATTCTTGACCATTCTTCCAGGAGAGCATTCGTAAGGTCAGGCACAGATGTTGGATGAGAAGGCCTGGCTCGCAGTCTCCGCTCTAATTCATCCCAAAGGTGTTCTTTGGGTTGAGGTCAAGGCTCTGTGCAGGCCAGTCAAGTTCCTCCAGACCAAATTCGCTCATCAATTTCTTTATAGACCTTGCTTTGTGCACTTTGTGCACATGTTGCCATCCCCAAACCTGTTCACACAAAGTTGGGAGTATGAAATTGTCCAAAGTGGCTTTGTATGCTGAAGCATTAAGAGTTCCTTTCACTGGAACTAAGGTGCCAAGCCCAGCCCCTGAAAAGCAACCCCACACCATAATCCCCCCTCTTGGCACACTTGGCACAATGCACTCAGGCAAGTACTGATCTCCTGGCAACCGCCAAACCCAGACTCATCCATCAAATTGCCAGACAGAGAAGTGTGATTTGTCACTTCAGAAGACACATCTCCACTGCTCTAGAGTCCAGTAGCAGTATGCTTTACACCACTTCAGCACTTGGTGATGTAAAGCTTGGATGCAGCTGCTTGGCCATGGAAACCCATTTCATGAAGCTCTCTACACTCTGTTCTTGAGCTTTTAGAGTTCTGTAGCTATTGCCTTTGTAGAAAGTTGGCGACTTCTGCATACTGTGCGTCTCAGCATGCTCTGTCCCCGCTCTGTGATTTTACATGGCCTACCACTTCATGGCTGAGTTGCTGTTTTGTTCTCAATTGCTTCTATTTTGTTATAATACCACTAACAGCTAACCATGGAATATTTAGTACCGAGGACATTTCACAGTACCATGCTTGAATTCACTGAGCTCCTGAGAGCGACCCATTTTTCACAAATGTTTGTAGAAGCAGTCTGCATGCCTAGGTGCTTGATTTTATATACCTGTGCCCATGGACATGATTGGAACGCCTGAATTCAATGACTTGGAGGGGTGTCCCAATACTTTTGGCAATATAGTGTAAGTCAAGTTTTTACTGATTTTTTAATTTGCCATAAATTTATCTAGGAAGCAGATTATCTACTAGGAAAAATGTGTTGTTGTGTATAATACATACTTTATATTAGCTATTTAGGAGCCAGTAAAAAAAATAATCCAACACTGAGTGTTCACAAAATATAAAATTTTGATCTTGATGGCAAATGAATAAGCTTCTATAAAGTGGTGAAAGCGAGAAAGATTACTTTCTTTGAAGATATCCAAGTGAGGCGAATAAAAAGCCGTTAACTGTGGTTATCTGTAGCATCACTACATTTTATATTTTATTGCATTCGCTTTATTGTCTGTGTCAGTCTTATTGTAGTGCATTTTATTGGATGGCAGGGGTATGACAGATGCCTCATGTCACGACTAGCATTTTAGAACTCTCTAAGTCATCATTCTTCCTGAATTATATTACTGTAGACTTTTCATTCACAAAAAATTAAGTGTTCTAAGTAAAGCTTTATTACAATTTCTGTCAGTTGACATGGTTACTAGCTGAAACAGGTTTAAAAGAATTGGTTTAAGATAATAAAAAGCTTCTAGATTTAGAAAAAACAAGAATGTATGACTTTAATTTGAATATATAACCGTGTATTTTACATAAATGGCTAACCCAAATAAACACTTTGCCAGATAGATAGATAGATAGATAGATAGATAGATAGATAGATAGATAGATAGATAGATAGATAGATAGATAGATAGATAGATAGATAGATAGATAGATAGATATGAATGGCACTATATAATAGATCGTGTCACACCCTCAACCTGAAGAAGTGGCTTGCTGGCTCTGAGCAGCAGATTAAGACAGAGAAGACTAATGGTTTGAAACAGTCTTTAAAAAGTCTTTTCCATTGACCAGAGGAAGAATTTTCAAGCGAACTATGACATCACTTCCAACAATCAGTAAGCAGCTTTGCCCTTTCCTGTCTAGCCCCTACATATTTAGATACCTGCATTGACGTTAGAATCTGAATCTTGATGATATTCAGGCATATTTTAGCTTGTTTTCCAATACTTTTATTTTCTTTTTAGGTACTTTAATTTCTAAGTACAAAGTAGTTTTTAACATGTACATGTATGGTGATTTGGGCTGTAGCCAATTGTATATTGAATAGTTCAATACAGTTTTGCAGTTACACTTAAAATGATATATTTTCTAAGTCACAGTGGGCTACTACCCATGTAAGATAAGTCTTCGATTAAAGTACTGGATCAGTTCTGAAACATGTAAGTGGAAGAAGCAGAGCTGTGCTTGAGCTGTACCAGGACAGAAAATGTTGGCATTTAGCTGAACAATAGAAACATTTTAGTTTTCAGCCAGGGGTACAATTTTATGCCTATCCATATTGCTTTTTCTTGTATATGGTGATATGAACAGCCTTCATAGGAACGGATGTTCAAAATTTATGTGACTTATTGTTCTGCCTCTTCCCCATATATTAGCTCATGGTGCTGATATACACTTGATATTTTCATTTATTTTTCTTTACTAAGGTTGAGTTTAATGTGTGTGCATCCTGTCTGCATATTGAAGAAACCTGAGCGGTGTTATTATGTCCATTCCTGTGGGCATTACCGTATTTATGCATGTACCACGCGCATATTTTTTTCCCGAAAATTAGCATTAGAAAATCAGGTGCATGTCATACACAAGGAAATGTTCTGTAATGTTTACTTCTTCTGCTCGGGCTTGGTCTCTCTCTTGCTCGCTCACGCTCTCTCTCTCTCTCGCTCTTGTTTTTGAATCAGTTTGGCGTCGTCATTCAGCATGGATAGTAGCAAGCGTTTACGCTCCTTCTCGGCGGGAGAGAAACTAAAAGTGATTTTGGAAGCAAAGAAGATAGGAAATCAGGCAGCAGGTCGCATGTACAGTGTTCCAGGGTCATGTGTTCGAGATTGGCGATGGAAGAAAGAAAAACTTTCATCATGCAACAAAAACAGAAGGGCATTTCACGGAAAACGTGCCCTAAACGCTTCCTATACAATCACAACGCGCATCGTATATGGGGCAAAACGATTTTTGTGGTTTTCTTTGTAAAAATTAGGATACACAAGGGCATGTGGTACACAAGTAAAAATGGTATTATTTCATGAATGTGTGTTTATGACAAAGATAAATGATGAATCTGGCACCTGAGTTTTAGTTTTGTTGAGGTTCTGATATCGTTCTGTTGGTTAAACATATAGATAACACTGATTAATGTTGTTTTTCATTTGATGATTGTTGTCTGCCCTAATCTGGTCACATTAGAGATATCCATAATGATGTATGAATATCAGGTGTCACACATTGGTAATCCTACGGGCTCCTCAGAGGTATGTTCTACTTCAATGGGTCGAGAGGGGCCGCTGGTGCTAACATTATCATCTTTTGTTCCCTCTACAGTACTGGGAAGATCCCCAGTGAGGTCATCTGACCCTGCCCCTTCCAGCTCTCCCAGTTTTATATCTCCGGAAGGAAGCGCCACTCGATACAAGAGTGCACTGCAGGTCAGAGCTCCTAACCACAGTGATTAAAAGCAGGCTTTGCAAGCCAAGAGAGGTTCCCTAGCTGAAGGAATCCCTTTTTTACATATTTGTTTGTAATTTTCATTTGATTAAACAGGGACGACATTTCAGCTTGTGGACCTGCAATCCTTCCATCGACCACAAGTCTAGTTATGATAGCCCTTATATAAACCTACATCCCACTAGAAGTTGGCATTCATTTTAGACTCTGACCCAGAAGCAGATAACACTTCATATGTGACAGACTGAGAATTTAATATTTTGAAGACTACAGTCCTTCACCTTGTTTTTTGCCTATTTACTATTGATTTTTTCCTCAATTAAATGGGGCTTATGCCTTAGCACACATAATACCCTGATGTTCTTTGGTCTTTTGCTTTACAATAGATATATGTGAAATTCATTATATAATAGTTATAGATAGATATGAAGGGCAGAATATACTGTAATAGATAGATAGATAGATAGATAGATAGATAGATAGATAGATAGATAGATAGATAGATATGACATGCACTATGTAATACTACTACTATTACGACTAGTATTTATTTATACAGTAGAGATATAAACAAATTATAATGGCATTATATAATAGGTAAATATGAAATGCAGTATATGATACTGCTATTAATAGATAGAGTGATAAACACATATGAATGGCACTAATGTATATAATATACACATGATAGATTTTAGTGTTAGGACAGTCCACACATATTAACAGCAGTCATATATACACTAAAAGCTGCACTAAAGCATGAACAGTAAAATAAAACATAGATTAATAATAAATTATACTGCCTTATGAAGAAAATAATTGACCTTACATAGCCTTTATTGTAAACCTTAACTTTAAATTGAAAGTAAATGGTTAATATCATTCTTGCAGTCTACTTTCATAAATGTTAGCTTTGTTTTTTTCTGTAGCTCTGTCCCTCCAGGGATACACAAATGGACAGTATTCTTTGGTAGCACTGCTGTTTCCATTACCATGTGAGGAAAATGCATCTGAGACCATAATAATATAGTGATGAAATATAAAATGTCGCATTGCCATCTTTGTGAAAGTGAATGGAGATTTTGTTATGCCATTTTAGGTGCACTAATAGCTCCTAAAGTCCCTGGGAGTATCCTAATGTGAATTTAATGAGCTGATAGTGTACAAATGACATGAACGTGGGGTGAAGGTGGCAACCTTTTTTTCTTTTTTGATGTGATTTTTTTTTTATTTAATTTGCCTCTTTTTGCTGTAGGTTTCAGTGTCACAAAGATATTTTATTTTCAAAGTACAGTAGACAAAGACATTGGTGCAAAGAATGATTTTAAAAATAATTGTTTACCTGCTGTTTATACTGATCAGTATAACAAGAGATGGCAGTCAAAAACTTTTCGATGCTCCTGTAATTAAAGAGCGAATAATCAGTAATTGTATAGATAAAAAATACATAAGCACTATATGAGCATGAATTAGGAAAAATGCAGAGGAGAATCTATGCAAACGTATATTGAAAGCATTGGGCATTGTGTGCTTTTAGGGTATTATCATTACACAGAAGCAGTTAAACATTAATAGTATTCATCTTTCAGATTAAATGTTAATTTAAAATCCTGGGTTAGGCGTTTGGGAAATTCTGATTTGATATGATTGCACTGAAGAGCTTAATGGAAATTGGGACTAACGCTATGACAGTTTCCTAATATTTAATGGAGGGGGGACATTCCAAGCATTTTCCATCCGCCATTCTTTGAAATGTAGTTCAGTATACCATACCTCATTTTAAGAATCTTGAAGAGCTTCTTTTAATACTTTAATACGGATTCTGAAAATGAGTTGATGGTGAAAAAATGATACTGTGATGCTGTTTTACCAATCAGGTGTTTGCATGTTACTTTTCTCCATCTCGGTGTGCCTACAGTCATAGTCTTCAGCCTCCGTCCATATCCTGTGCTTTTAAGCTACATTGTGTACATTGCAGTTGCAGAAGGCAGTGAGTGGCTTCTCAGAAGTCCATTCACACATAATGAGTCAAATATAATTATTGTTAACCATTTTAAGAAAATTAATCAGATATTAAGGTCTCTTTATCATAATGGAAGTTCTAAAAGTCAGTTACGTTACATTTTGATCATTTTTCCCTTTCACATTGGGAGTCTTAATTGCTATAACATAAGAGATAAGTGAGCTATTAGGCCTGCATTCTTAGTATCCCACTTCTGCACTTACACTGTTACAGAAAATGGTTCTAAAATGGCACTTCACTTGGTTGTGGGTCTTTCTAGAACCACTGCTGGACAAAAAATCATTTATTTCTGGGAAGGGTTCTTTACATATGAATTGATCCCTAATACTGTACATGGACAAAACAGAATTTTTTAATCTGTAGTAGGCTACCTAGAAGGGTACTGACAAATTAAGAAATCCTCATATTAACCATGATATTGTATGCAGCAAGAGTTCCTTAAAAAACAGTTTGTTTCACAAATCAGTTATCATCTGGTTTTGGATATTTATGTAACCTGATCTAATTAAATATAGTTTATTTTTTTATGGAATTTTCACATGAATGGTTCTTTCGGGAACCAACAATGGTTCCCCTAAGGCACGGGTGTCAAACTCCAGTCCTGGAGGGCCGCAGGTTTTCATTCTAACCATCTTCTTCATTAGTGACCATTTTTGGCTATTAATTAACTTCCTTTTCTTTAGTTTTAAATCACTTCACTCGGGCCACTTAGTTGTCTCTTTATCCTTAATTAGCAGCCAAACAATAATGAGACACAAAACAAGCCGCCACATGACCAGCTCACCTGTGCCTATCATATGATATCTGAAAATAAAGAAAGGTCTGGGCCTCAGTAAGGTTGATCTCTCAGGTCACCCAAACATTTTGATGGTGAAAAACAGACAATCAACAGTTTTGGAAATGTCTGCTATGGCAGAATGAGAGCAGCAACAAGCCATGGAATTAAATAACGGGTTTAATTAACAGCAAGAACTGGCTTCTCATTAAGAAACTGGTTGGAGTGAAATTGGTTAGAGTTTGATGTTTCAGTTTAGCTTGTCATCTTTTGTCTCATTTCACATCTCATTTCTGTTTTGCTGCCATTTAATAAAGAAACGAATCAGTTCAGAGGACTGAATCCTTAAAAATAGGGCTATTAAAATGAAGGTAAAGGAAGTTAATTAGCACTGAATACTGGTCACTGGTTAGGAAAAGGTTTAGAATGAAAACCTGCAGCCACTGCGGCCATCCGGAGTTCGACACCCCTGCCCTAAGGCATCCCTATGAAGGTCCATTTTGCCCCTTTTATATTTAAGAGTGCATGGTGCTCTTTCTTTTATTTTCATTTTTAGTGCTGTGTTGAAGGTTTCACAATCAGAACATAAGAACAATTTTGACGAGCACAAGTAACTCACCTCAACAAGCTCACTAGTTTGTCAAAAACAGCATCAACTCAAGTTACATTCAGTAAGAAAGTTTGCAGCGAAGGAGTCTGTCAGTCGTTAGCCATTACAGTATAGTTTAGTGGTCAGGCATTTGTACTTCAAACAACTTTTGGTTTCATTCTTGCTTCCAGTTCATGCTATCACTTAACCTGCCTGTGCTCCAATCATAAAAAAACTGTATTTAAAAACTGGCAATAGATCCTGAATGTGTCCTAAGGTTAATAAAGGCATCAGCTCAATGTATAATAATATTCAAATGCCAGTGTTTCTCAGAACATAACAACCTTCACAAATGTGTGAAGACCATATAGCACGTCAAGCTTGTTTGCTCAGCTAACACCTGAGTTGTGTCAAAATGTCATGTAAATGCTGTTGTATGTTGCTAGCTTATGAAACTCACAATTGGGCTTACTTGTAAATAAACTAGACCTGAAGACTACCTTGAAGCCGTGAAGCCATAAAGTAAGCCTCAGACAATCAAAAGCAAGCATGGCCTCCAACTTGACTAGACAAAAGAGACCAAGTTTATCTTTCTCAAAAATTAGGAGGAGAAAAACGTAGCCCAAAAATGACAATAATAAAAGATTTATTAGTAAATCATAAAAGAACAAGAACAAAAATGTTAAAAAGGTCGCACAAAAGCCAAGTCCACAATCCAAAGACAAAACGATGATTTCAAAAACCACACATCAAAACACACTTACAGAAATCTAAGGAATGCGAAACAAGTTGAACAGCCATAGTATGAAAACAAATGCTTCAGAGATGGTGCTGATATCTTACAGTTCGGAATGGAGCTGAGGGCAGTGTCTCCATTGCAGCATTGGGGGACCCACAAACAGCAAGGAACACAAGACAAAGAAAAGCTAAATTTATAAGTAAATAAGACAATAATACAGAACAGTTTTTAAACAAAAAATATTCTCAAAGAAGTAATAAATAATTACAATGGACAAAAGAATCTATACTAATAAAAGGCAAAGCCCTCACTGACTGACTGACTGACTGACTCATCACTAATTCTCTAACTTCCCGTGTAGGTAGAAGGCTGGCAGGCTCATTCCTTACAGCTTCCTTACAAAAGTTGGGCAGGTTTCATTTCTAAATTCTACACGTAATGGTCATAACTGGAAGCTATTTTTCTGCATATGCTGTAATGGAGTTGAGCTCGAAAGCCGTGGGGGGCGGAGTTTCGTGTGACATCATCACGCCTCCCACGTAATCACGCAGTACGTAGAAAAAGGAAGAGCTCCAAAAACCGCTGAAGAAAACATACATTATATAATTAAGAAGGCAGCGAAACAATTAGAAGTGAGCGAGTGACATATAAAACCATATTCAGTGGCTCACGTGAACTGACACAGTGCGCAGACAAAAAGCAACAGTTCCAAAGAGTGCTGAAAAAAACCCGAATTACACTGCTACGCTCAAATAGACAAACCACACGCCGTGGCGCAACACTAGGCGTCCGAGGTTCGATTCCCGAGAGGGGATGCACTAAGTATGTACGCGTGCTTCCCGATTCATTTTAGCCTCGCATCCCCTTGGTTTGAGACGTATGAAAAAATATGCGGTTAACGCAGAAAGACAGATCACCAATTGAAGCTTTATGAATAATGGATACTTTATTTGCGATCAATGATTGTTTTGGTAAAGCCATACTCAGTGTATTCATTAGATGAACGGTAAAAAAGTAAGAGCGAGGGGAGAGTAACTTATTGAGGCACGCAGGCAAAACCACAATAGCACGCGGGCTCGATGTACTGTAGTGCGTGTCAACTCGATCTGAATTGCGATCACATTTGAAAAATATATCTTTTCAAGTTCTATTTAGTCCATATGTGTCAAACTCAAGGCCCAGGCCACATCCGCCCGGCGTGTAATTATATCCGCCCGAGATCATTTTATATATTATTGTTATTAATGGCCGGGGATATGAAGCGCTGGTAACACAATAAACTACAGATCCCATAATGCAGCGCTTCAGCTGCCTTGCGAACACTTACGCGTTAATCAAGTCTAGCTTATGATGCTGCAAGTTATTGCGAAGCTAGCCCACACGATGCGAAGAAAAGGTGATTCTGAACATAGAGCCTTTAAAACCGATGGGAGGCTGAGTATATGTTTACTGACATTGCCGGTAAACCCGTGTGTCTCATTTGTGGAGCTAATGTGGCTGTAATTACAGAATTTAATCTAAGACGGCACTATGAGACAAAACATCAAGATAACCTGAAAGACCTGAATGCAATGCACAAGATACAGAAAGCAGAAGAGTTAAAGAAGAATCTGACACTTCAGCAGACGTTTTAACCCGTGCAAAATCACAAAGTGATTTCAAGTGAAGCTACTTTTATGGGAAACACAAATGCACCAGTGCAACTTGCCCCACTTTCCCTGTTGCCAAGTAATGTTGAACCAAGTCGGCACAACGGTGTTCCCAAATCGCACTTTGCTGATAAACTGAGCGCACTGCGCACTGAGTTCGCACGCGCTTTGGTGACTTTGAAGAACAAAAAGAATTTTGAGTTGTTTGCAACCCATTTGCCGTCGATGTGGAAACTGCACCTGTGCAGATTCAGATGGAGGTGATTGAGCTGCAGTGTAATGGCACACTGAAGGCAAAGTACGATACTGCACGCCCACACAGTTTATTCACTCCATTCCCGCAGAAATGCTCCAGCTCCGTCTACATGTGGCTCGAACCTTGTGCATGTTTGGTAGCACATATCTGTGTGAGAAGCTCTTCTCAGTCATGAAGACTAACAAAACAGCACACAGGAGTCGCCTCACTGATGAGCACCTGCAGTCCATCCTGAGAATCTCCACAACACAGAACCTCACACCAAACAGAAACAAACTTGTTGCCAAAAAAAGATGCCAGGCTTCCAAATCTGATAAAATGACATAAGAGCAAAGACAACTGAATGATTTGATTTGTTATTGCTGAAAAGAACAAATTTTATTTATATTTCCAGGTTTTGTTATGCACCATGTTCATATTTGAATTTGTATAATTTTGACAGGATATATTTTTATGGAGAGCAAAATCTTTTGGGATATTTAAAATTTAAGTTTATTTTTATATAAAATTACATAAGAGTAAAGAAATTTGAATGTTTGTTCTTTTAACGTTTACTTTATTTCTAACTTGTATAATTTAGACAGGATATATTTTTATGGAGAGCAAAATATTATAAGTTATTTAATGTTTGAGTTGATTTATTCCGGAATAATATTCTGTTGACTAAATAAAAATTCCTTCTATTTAAAATTTAAATAGAACTTGAACAGATACAATAGTTCATAATATCCAGGCAGACTTGCACGTAAGAGCGGGAGTCATCCGTTTTAACAAACAGCGTATTGCACTGATCTGAAATAGCCTGCCCATTTAATTATTTAGGAATGGATAAATAAATTAAGATTTTGTACAAATAATGTTTTTCATTTTTCTTCCTTCATGGATTCTGGCACCCCCAGCAACAGTTGCTCGCACTCCAAAGACTGTATATACAGTATGTGTATATATATATATATATATGTGTGTGTGTATATGTATATATGTAGATATGTATGTATATATATGTTTATATATATATGTGTGTGTATGTATATGTATGTGTGTATATGTACATATATATATATGTATATATATGTGGCTGTATGTGTATATATGTATGTATATATGTGTGTGTCTATATATATGTGTATATGTGTATATGTATGGATATGTATATATATATGTTTATATGTGTGTGTGTGTATATATATATATATATATATATATATATATATATATGACAGCAACACTCATCACTCACAACAGTGACAAAACAATTACATTGACAATCATGTTACATTATTTTCAAAATGTTTCCTTTTCTTTTTCATTACTTCTTTAACACACTACTTCTCCGCTGCGAAGCGCGGGTATTTTGCTAGTACATAATAAAAGGAAATGACACTAGAATGAGGGACAAAGCCCCAGTATGCACTGACAGACTCTTAATAACTTGGCAAGGTAGGTTGTACCAGATTCCCATGATGCTTCCTGTAAAGAAGTGTTTCCTAGCATCAGTGTTAATATTTCCATAGGCTGAATTTACAAGGCTGCAGATTTTGGTGATATCATGCACAAGGTGTTGTGAAATGCCTGTTTATTAATGTTGCATACTTTCTTCTTTGTTATTTTTGCTATACAGTAGACCCCCGCGAAGTCACAGTTCAGAGTTCACGACCTCAGTCATTCACAGATTTTTCCTTAGAACCTAACTGAATTGTTAGCGGAAACCCTAAATATCCCACTGCACTTTATTTATGGCTTTTGTCGTTTCAATACTGTACTGTAGAGAGAACACAAAGCAACCGTAGAGGAAAACGCAGCTTGTGATGGTGAAAGTAGCCAATCCAAGACCGTTATTCATTTCTCCTTGCTGCTGATTGGCTTCTGCTCTGTGACGCTTCTCCAGCAGATGCAGCCCAGCATTCCCATATCATAACAGTTTACCACGTGTAGCTACCTCGAGTGTTTCGCTGAGTGTTCTCGTGTTTTTCATTTTGTTCTTCTTAAAGCCCTAATATGCTGCCCAAATGCATTGCACCTTCTAAGGCTTTTGGCAATGAACCTATGCACCAGGAAAAGCTTAAGATAGTCCAGAAGAAGGTTGAACTACTGGATTTGTTTCCAGAATTAAAAAATTATGCCGCAGTAGCCACCCTCGGAGCTGTAAATCCACTCCTTTGCGGTGCAGTCATTATCTTCATCACATACCTTCATTGTACTGCACTGCTGATTCATCATCTTCAATCAATATCATTCATTATTCATGAGTATCCATACATTTTACTGTAGTTTTATTAAATTAAATTCAATTATTACATATTTACCCTACTTATACCAAAGAAAACGACAGCGCATACTAAAGAAAACGCACTTGCATGAATTACAGTAGATACAGGGGTAACATCGGTATTTTACATTCTTGCACTGTGGGAGACATAGCAGTACAGTACTGTATGGTATACAGGTTTACCTTTACATTATTTTTTTAGGGTAATGTATTAAGCTGAGTTTGAAATGAAATTAAAGTGTTTTGGGGGCATATTTAGGGTTTAAACTATAAAAATAGGCATTGTCGCAGTAGGGGGCGCTAGTGCTCCCTTGAACCCTCAGGTACCACGCCACACACCTGGTAAAAGTGCTACAATTATTCTTTTTATTATAACAATGTGCACTAAGCACCTCCACACTATTCATAAACCACAATAATAAATCAATAATCAACAATCAACAATCCTCCACTCCCAGACGCGTTGCCCTCCTACCACCCAGCTCAGCTCGCCGTCTGGGAGTTCCCTCAGTCCTTTTATATTCCCTGACCCGGAAGTGTTCCCAGTCCCCAGTCCATGTGATCTTGTATCACTTCCGGGTCAGGTAAAAAGTACTTTTCTTCATCCCGGAAGTCCGTCGCTCTTCCTATGACGAACTTCCGGGTCATAGTGTACAAATAAGTCTTTGGTCCTCCCTGCAGCTCCCTCTTGCGGCCCCTGTGGTATCCAGCAGGGCTGAGGATAAAAACTACATAGTCCATGACTCCCTGCTGGTCTTAGGGGCACCTCCATACTGCAGGGAGGGCTCCATCTGGCAGCTTGGGGGACTTGGCCGGGATAAACTGCCGGGCACAGTCCACAGTATTTATAGGCATTTTTGACCACATCCAAAATTTGTGGTTTTTCACAATTCGCAGGTGCTCTATGAATGTAACCCCACAAATTTTGGGGGTCGTCTGTATACTGTGTTCGTCTCTTCTCCCGATCAGTCTCATAAAATTGTCAGTGCTTCTCCTAACCACAATACAAGGCAGGACTTTACCCTAGACAGAATGTCTGTCATTACACACAAACACACAGTAAAGACTGAAGGAGTTCTTTGAATCAGGGGAAGAGGTCCCTGAAAAAAAAAACCCACACAAACACGAGAAATCCATTAATGCCAAACAGACGTGTAATGTGTGTATGCTGTGTTAGAAAGTAAATTAAGTAATACTTTCATTCCTAGGTCAAGGCAATTGTATCCACTTTTTTTGGGAAAGCATACAAATTAGTTTTCTGTTAAATGATCAAATCTGCTTATTTAGGATTCATTAAAAATTAAAACATCAACTAGTCCATCTGTTCATACATCCTTTATCTGATCTGCCTAATCCGGCTCAGAGTCACAGGGGACAGAGCCTACTGTGATGTATTAGGTATGAGGTGTCTGTCCATTGCAGGGTATTCTCACATGAACATCCACACTCAATTATAAGGGTCCAATTAATATAAACTTCATGGCTTCAGATGTGAGAGGAAAGCCAAAGAACCTAAAGAAAAACTCTCACAGACATGGGAAGAATGTCACCAACCTCAGTCAGCAACCAGGACTCCAGAGCTCTGAGGCAGAACTCCTAACTGCCACACCCAACACGGACAACTAGTATTTAAAAGCATCTCCGATATTTTGAAAGTAATGTGCAATAAAAGACACTGTATAAAATATAATGTTGCTGACAAGCTACTTAATGTCATGAGAAAACTATAGGGTCTATAGTTCTATTTGGACAGGATTAGATTTACATCAGGATGTGGAGTAAAGTAATTATTACTTTACCTCTGTTATTTTATTCATGTCTGAATCGCTCATCTCAGCAACTTTTTACAGACTTTTTTGTTCATGTCTCAGTAAAGATTACAGTATCTTTTACCTACTATAAAAAGTCCACAAAACAAAACCCCAGGTTAAACTACTGTCATGCAAATAGGCATGTCAATAAATGTCCACTGTTTGAGCGATATATATATTTTTTGTTTGTTCTTTATTTCACCTTCTTGTTTTAGAAATTTGTTAGTTTTCACATACCCTTTGGGGTCACAGCACAGGGTCAGCCATTGTACAGTGCCCCTGGAGCAATTACAGATTAAAGGCCTTGCTCAAGGGCCCAGCAGAGTAAGATCTCTCGTGGCAATGATGGGGATTTGAACCGGCAACCATCTGGATACCAGCAAAGATCCTTAGCCTCAGAGCCACTACTCCACCCCAAGGACTAAAATTACAGAGGTCCTCTGGTAATCATTTCTTTAATAAGTGTCTGAAGTGAAGAAAGAAAACTGCTGGTACTCATTGTTGTGCCAGCTGAATAGTGGCAGCGTAGGGTCCAACTGTGCGCTACCAATACTCATAAGACAGAATGGGGAAATGCTGGTGTGGAGCACCGGTGCATACTGGCCAAATTCAAGCACTGACTTTATCCAACATCTTTGTGTAAAACTAATTTCATCCAAATTGGGTTTAAAAATTACAGATGTTCACTAGAATTAATAACTTTACACCACCTCCTGGAATAAAACTAATCCCATCCAAAACGGACTTTTGTATTGTTTAAAGGGAAACGTTAACCCAACAAGAAGATCTACGTTAAAAAATTCAGGATTGATAAAGTAAAGTTGCCAAAAAGGTAGTAAATAAGCATTTCACTTACCAACAATTTTACACTTTTATACTGAAGTCACAATGACTTGTTAGCTCAATACAAGTATAGGGCACCATGTTGGTAAACATGTTCAGAGGAATCTGAAAAAGTAGTTGCTACTGGCAACTTGCTTAATGAGATCCAGCTTCACAGCAAGGATTCAGCCAGTCTGTGATTTAACATTGCAAAAAAAAAAATACAGTAAGCAAGAGCAGCAAAATATATTTTAGGACCAAGATTTAATTCATAACTGAGGAAATGCATTAGTTGTGGTTGACTGCTTAGAAACACAGGCATAAAGCCAGACGGTCCTTCTCTGAATCCCAGCTCAGCCACTCGCTTGCTGTGTGACCTTGTATGACTTGGCCTTCTTGCACTGTGCCCTTGCTTCATCACCATGCTATATAACTGGCCAAAAATATGACCCTGCTGGAAAAACATCATGTTGCATTTTAGGAAGTCTATCTAGCATAAATAAAAACGAAAAAAGTGTAAAGCAGATGGCGACTCAAATGTACAGTGTCGAAAAATTAGTTACCTAGTGTTTAGCACTGCTGCACAACATGAAGAGACTGCTAACCTCGTGGAGTCCTCTGCCAAATTGAATATTGGTTAAAAAACATTGGCAGGATTGTAGAACATGCCTAGAATCAAAGTATACTACTTTCCAGGACTGGCCTTAGGCCAACTGACCTGTTTGACACAATTATTGGAGGCCCTTGCATTAGGGGTGACATTTCCAGCTTCCTAGAATAAGGAATGCACTGGAGTAGAGTTTTGGGGGGTAGGTAAGGGAGCAACAGGGAGCTAAAAGTGTAATTAAAATATAGTTATGTAACCAAAATGGAAGTTCATTGCTGTACCAGATGCCAACAAAAATAATGTACAGTAGATCAGGGTCACCTTTTGGTCACTGCTCACATCAATTCTTTGACTGTGTGCTATCCACAAAATACTCTAGCCTTGTGGCACACAGCAGGCATTAACTTCTAAAATGTAATGCATGGAGCTGATGAACACCCACATTTATAATGACAAGTATTCTTATTTCCTCTTCTACCTCTAAAATCTGGATCTCACTACCACCTTCTGTGTTTCCAGATTCTTAAAATCTCCCTTCCATCAAGAAGCAGGTCTGTCAACACACTAACAGATGTCGGACTCGTTCAGGAAAACGAACTTGTCAAGTCTGTAAAGTTAGCAGATTGAGATGGTCATGTGCTGCCCAAGGAAATGGAGGCACTGAAGCCAATTCTTCCTTCTTAACACTTTGGAAAGTCTTTGAAAATCCTGGAATTCTTTGCTGTGAATCTGAGAGCTACAGAATTTACAACTTTTTTATAATTGCTCTATGCATATTTTTGACAATAATAGTTAACATGGTTTAAAGGGAGAGGAGCTTTTCCAAATATTAACTAAAAATTAAATGTAAAATATACCATATTATTATGCTATATTATTACATATTACTATATTATTTTATAATGATGCTATATTATATAATGATACTATATTATTATATAAATATGACTATAAAATAATAGAAAGTATTAACTATATTTTATCTTAAAACAGCCTGGCAATATTATCCATGGCATGTGATCAAGCAAAAAAATTAAACCTTGACAGAATTTTAAAACTCTACAGAACAGAAAGCAAGCAAGATTTTCTTTAAACTGATGGCCAGATGTGTGAGAACTGTGCAGCCTTAAAGAGTACTGATTTATGACTTCAGGATTATGGAACATGTTGAATCAAATTCTGCAAATAATTTGTATGTATCATGTCATTTTGATCATTACGGTATTTTTATCGTAATGTTTGTGCCATTATCATGCTCCCACTTTTTAATATTATTTTTGTTCATGGGTTCCATCTGCACACTAACTGTACAAAGCGGCAGCAATAAAAATGTAATTTTCAAATGGACTGATTGAGATAAAATCAGAAATTTGCCAGGGCAGACATCAGGAAGTCAAATAAATCTTTAAAACAAGCCAAAAACATTAAGCCAAAATTATGGGAAATAAATGTAACAAAAAAGCCAGAAGCCAGTAAGTTCTGCAAGTAGCCTATGCCACCATGACAGATAAAGTCATAGTTTAAAATGGAAGAGAATTCATTGCCAGAATATCTAGAAACACAAGAAAAGGAACACTAGAGTTTTTTTAGTATTATTATTAATATACACAAACTTGGGCAATCAGGAAGTGTATGATGCTGACCTCTTTACCTTTGACTTGGCAATGTCATGTGGTACACATTTCCTGTTGACCTCAAACCAAACCACAAAGCACGATACTATAAAGTCTACAAAACAAGCAAAGTGAAGCAAGGGAAGAATGTATTTCATTAGTAACCTTGTCAAAAACATCACTAAATTAAAAATAAATGTAAGCCCTGAATTCTTTGGCCTCCTAGACCCTCAAAATGATTCCTTGGTACAATTTCTAAAAGCCAAGGAATGACTTTAAAAAAATTAAAGCATGACACTGCTATTTTGTGTATTTTTTTAATATGTGTGTTGATATTGTTGTTAACAATGAAGGTTGTGAGTGCAACACGTGAGGTCATTGTACTGATGGTAATTTTGAAAAATTTGCATTTAATTTTATTTGGGCTTTCCAAAAGTTAAAAAAATAATTAATGTGTGTTTTCTTTAGTTTTCTTATGTCCATTTTTTATTTCACAGCTTTGTTTTGAAGTTTACAATTTTTTCCTGCTCTTTTCATTGCTATTTTGTTTTTCTTCTGGGTTGTGGTTAAGTTGTGGTTTGTGCATGTCCCATTGTCATGGGAATCCTTCCCACAATGCATTGGGGTTGCTTGATAGTGACATAATTAGAACAGCCACATATTGATCACTTTACACCAAACACTATCTGAGATTGGATTAATTGCAGTCAATCCTCAACTTCTGCAGGGGAAGGGTTCCTAGAAAATGACACGAAAGTTGAAAACACAAATGTTAATACACTGATCCTGTGGGAAATAAGGGGCGAAGTTCCTACAACCACCAAAAACTGTAATCTTTCACTAGAGATTGCTCAAAATACACTTTTCTGCATAGAATTCTTTAAATTCTTTATATTCACATCATTCAATAGAATTCTGTGACATTTTGTACTAACATCTCAATTTTAAAAAAAAAACTTTAATCGTTGCTGTCAGAAGACGCCAAGGCAGGTGTGGTCTCAACATCACCTTGTCCTTCACTTCTGGCGAATGGTATTGTTGATTGTGAAGGATAAATTGGTGATGTCTTCATCATGCATCGCTTGAGATCCTTAAAGATCTTGGCGTATGGAAGTATAGCAGAGGCGAATTGTTACTTAACTTTGAAGTTGTAATCGATAATGGGATCAGCAAGACTCTAGCTAGTTGGCCGATTTCTTAAAATCAAACTCACGGCTGACAGCGACAGCTGAAATTTGCAGTTTTATCTGACACCTAAATTTTTTCATTAACCCACATCACTGACTTTGCACACTTGGGCTCAGCACCTGAAGGACTTTCACTACACTTTGGGGGCATAACTGCAACAAAAAAAAAAAACACATTTTAAGTAAAACAATGAAAACTAGCCAACCTAGTTTATTGATGGGTGAACACTTCCTGAAAGACACAGTTGTCCAAATGGGGTAGTTTGAGGATACGACTGTGAGTGAATGAAAAGATGGAACTCTGGAGAGAGCAACATACAATTGTCCCTGACTGAAAACTGGTTTTGGCAGATACAGGCATATCTTTTTGAAAGTTTGGCCCTGTGCCTTATTAATTGTCTTTGCAAAGACCAATCTAACAGGAAATTGTCTGCATGTGAAAGTAAAAGGCAAATTTGAATCTGATGGGGTCAGGGAAATCTGGGGAATAAGGACAGTTTGTGAGGTAGCAGCTGCGATAGTTTTACACTCCGGTACATTGTGGTGAATGCTGGTAACTGGCAGGCGGGCGGGCAGGCGGGCAAGCCAACAAAAACACTATGCTCTTAGTATGAATCAGGTTTTTGTAGACAAAGGTTTTCCCTGTTCCTGCAGGACCATCTAAGAAGAAGCATGTTTGTCGTGGATGGGAATCACTGTATGCAGCGTGTAAAACAGTTTGCGAGGCTGGACGCGGGAGGAGGGTTAGAGTTGGCGGGCGGGGCTCCGTCGTGCATATCCCATGGTCTCTGTCTTGCGTGCCATGGTCGACTTAGTATATAGAAAAGCAGCCGGAACCGAAAAGAACAATGAAAAGTCAATGTGGCTCAGAGGTGCATGTGGACTGTAGCAGAGACAAAAGCGACTGAGGCTGTGTTTGGTGAGGTGTTGCTTGCGGGCACATGAGCAGGCAGTGCGCATGCCTCGAGAGCGTGGGTGGACGCGGGAGGAGGGTTACACTTGGTGGGCGGGGCTCTGTCGTGCATATCCCATGATGCGGGAGGAGGGTTAGAGTTGGTGGGCGGGGTTCTGTCATGCGTATCTCATGGTCTTAGAGTTGTGGGCAGGACTCTGTGAGTTGGCGGGCGTGGCTCTGTCGTGCGTATCCCATGGTCTCTGTCTTGCGTGCCATGGTCAGCTGCTTAATGAATTATATATGTAGATATTCAATAAATCCACAGGCAGCTCTCTACTCTACAAAGGAAGAATAGACAAGACCAGTGAAGCACCTGGAAGGATACTAGCCACTCCCCAAAGCTGCACACATTGATCCTCTCATTTTATTTTCTACTGTACGTGTGCAAAGTTTTAAGTGTGAAATTTAAAAAGGGTCTATAAATAAAATCGTGTGAATGCTAGAAGTCGTGAAAGTCGTGAGGATTGACTGTATTTATGAACTACATGCTTATTTTGTGAACTTCTCAGAATTTACTTTTTCTCTGAACTAAGCCTTTAATTTAGTTAATGTTACTGGACGTTTCTGTCTTTGATCTCCAGTTTTGACCATTTGCTTTGCTTTCTGACTTCATCTTTTCTCCCAGTCTTCTCTCATGAAATTTTTCTGACCTTTCACTGAATTCAGTACATTGGTGTCTTGCTATTCCTGATATCCAGTTTTCTGGGGCCTCATGTATAAACAGTGTGTACGCACAAAAATATTAAGTACGAACATTTCCACGCTCAAATCGCGATGCATAAAACATAAACTTGGCATAAAGCCACGCACATTTCCACGGTAGCTCATACCCTGGCATACGCAAGTTCAGCACTAGGTTTTGCAGACTGGCGGCACCCAGCGTCAAAGCAGTGCTACTGTTCCAGTGTGGTTTCCTTTTCTATTTTAGATCTGCTTCTTTTCAGGACATTATAAATCCCTGTTAAAATCAAGATGGCATCATTTATAAAGATGATCATGCAGAAGGAACCACTGGTGTTGAACAGGAGCCATCCTTTTCATCCTATCACCTTTTGGCTCCTCTGACAATGAGCCTAGTTTTCCCACTGGAACCCCAGCCTTTTTTTGTCAACACTTTATGTCAAAATATAATCTAATTAGTATAGATAGATTTTTTTATTTATTATAAAATGGCATAAGTTGTCTTACCTCCTAAGTCCAGGAGGCCCCACCAAAATGGTCCAAATTGGTCTCAACAATGCCTGCACTGTTATTGCCTATTAGTTTAGAGGACTGTTTCATTATTCTTGGATGGGTAAGATTTAGGTAGCAGAATTATTATACATGGGTTTTAAATTTTAATGTACAAACCTCTTGGCTGTAATAAATACTCTACTATGGTGTGTAGAAGGCCAGGAGGAAACGACTTAAGTGTCTTAAATAAAGCCCTCAAGTTTCTGACAAACTGTAAAATGTGTTTAAGTAGCATTATTCATTGCCAGGCAACCAGGCAAAACATATCACATATGTTTAACAACCAACAAGTACATATTTTCTCTTTCTATGGTTTCTAGGGCTGGTCAGTCAAATGACATATTACAGTTCAAGAAGCTTCCAAAAGGGAAACACATTTGTTTACTGCCAACGAATGCTACTTTCACACTCAGTGGACAGCTGGGCACCAGTCATCTACTGAAACCATTAAAGCCAAATACGAGTAATCGCTGCCTTCTTTAGGGTAGATGTCCAAGTGAAGAGGAATTTCTTCATTCTGCCGACTGCGACTCATTCACAATGTGGTATTTGCTCCTGAAATGAATATTTAACACCCACGTCTTGGGAAAAAATATTGTGAAAAAATCTAGTCACTTGCCATTCAAAACCTAAACCAGTTGGAGAGATGAAGTCATTTATGAGTTGCCCGCCCCACAATGTTTGATCATCAGAAACTTTATGTGTATGATGTTGAAACTGAGTGAAAAAGACAGAGAGTGAAAGAGAGAGATTAAATTGTGACAGCAGGACAAGTCAAACTAACCTCAACTCTCTACTTGCTGAATAGATAGATTCTAATTCCAGTTCCAATTCACTTCTCCACGAGTTTGGCAAAAATGCAGAAAGATTCATGAATTTTGGCAAATTCTACAAAATGCATTGAAGTCAAAATCGATGGAGATAAGTTTTCAGTAAATTATAATGGTGCAATGGTCTTTTAGATATCCCCAAGAGCTAGGAAAGTGCCTTGACAACTATGTTGGATTATTGTGTCCAAAAATATGACCTGAGATGTGAGGCAGCAATGCTAACCGAGCCACCGTGCCTCCTTGAGATAAAATTATACTCCAAATCCACAGTACTCCAAGTCCTTTATCTCTCTCTCCACTTCTCCCAAACTCTTATCACTATGACTAACTAACATCCACAAGCGATCACAGTTATATATTTAGGAGGATTTCATTTCACTACCCAATCTGCACTGTATCACAAGGAGTATAACATGCTTAATCCATTACTGAAGATAAAACACAGAAACAATCTGTGTAAACCAACAAAGTATTTTCATTATATTCTTATCCTTATGGCGAGCTAATGTACTCCTCAACTTTTTTAAATGCTAGTGGTGTGCAAATCCAGATTTGGTTCCAATTGGATAGTTACATAACTTAAGCAAGTATACAGTACATCATAAATTATTCATATATGCATGAAGCAGATTGAGCAGTGCGGCAATTTGTGGACTATGTTGAAAGTTTTGTGCATGTGTAGAGCAAATAAGGCAGGTAGCACAGACCGGATAGTGACATCCCGATCCAATATTGGCTGCTTCAGCTCAGAGATCCCATGCTGGTCTTGCAAAGCATCATTCAGTTTGTCTCAGATGGCTGCACCGCGAATATTTCAGAGAAAAACTCGGAGAACAAAGTCATTAGGGAACCCAGCAAATTTGTTGCTAAAAACTCAACACTACTCACCATGTTACACAGAACCAATCATTTGTCATCACTCTCATTTGTATAGAACCTTGTGTGTATTAGTGCTGTAGGAATTGTTTTAATAATTAAAGATGCTATATTAAATAAAGATCCATTGATTTCATTGAAACTAAGAGATGGTGGCAGTGCACAATTCTGTGTTCAACTCCCTGCCTATATGGAGTTTGCATGTGTGTTTTTGTTTTGTCTTTCTGTTTTGATTCCCACAAACTAGACAGGCATATTAGACTATTTGACAACACTAAATTGGGCTAATGTCAGTGAGTATGAGAGTGTGTCTGTGAGTGTGCCCTGAACTGGGTATGTACCCCTTTCTGGGTTTATTACTGCCAAATGCACTTTGCTACCAAGATAGGCACCGATGCCCAGAAAGCTTAATTGGAACAAGCAGGTCAGAAATGGGTGGAGACATGAATCCAGGCAACAGACATTTGTGTTTTTCATTACTAGAATTAAATAGCATTCACATTATTAAATCCCTCACAGACAGACACACACACACATCTTAATATGTAGCATATAGTGTTTTTCTGCATTTTCTAGTGATTCACATTTCAAAGAAATAACACACATGAGTTCAAAGCACAGAAAGACATTTATTTCTGAATATTTCTGAGCATGCTGCACACGGTTTGATATTTCAAAATAAGACTGCATTTTGTGTTTAATATCAGGTTAGATTAAACCTCCTTGGCGTTAACCCTAAACTCGGAATTCTATGCAATTACGGTTAAATCCGAATCAGGCTTGTAATCATAAGCTCCGTAGTGTTAAACATGAATACCTCTCCGGACAATATTATGCCACCATTGAGTGAATAAAATGACATCGTTATGAAAAACATGAATATTTCTATGTGCTCTGCAGCTTTATGGTCACTCTATGATAACTCATCAATATTCATGAGTGGGACAGAGCCTCCACCAAAAAATAAAATGGCAAATGAAAAGCCATAAAGGCAGTTTTAGAACAAACTGAAATTGATCTGTTGCTAGAACTAGGCAATAATGATGATGAAGTGAATTGATCATTAGTGTCATGAACTGGGAGTCACTATAGCACATACATCCCTTAAATACTTCCAAAATTGCACAATGTAGGGAGAATTAACCATCAAAACCTGGACTTAACAAAAAAGGGCCTTGGAGAGCCTTTTAAAATTTTTCCAACATAAATTTACTGCAGCATAAGAAGCTCTGTACAGCACAGAAGGAATTGTCTGGGAGGGCAAGGCAATCCATAACAAACACTGTCCCATTACAGAATCCAAAATGAACTCAAAAACAGAGCACAGGTTCAAAAATCCAGTAATCGCAAAAGGTACAAATCACAAGTAAGTACTCCACTCCCTAGCTCATTGACGATGAACTACCACAAACTATGGAAGCGTCTCAGACGGCAGTTCCTGGCAGTAAGTGGTCCTGTCTCTTGGATAACCAACCACAAAACAGAAAAAGCATAACAAAGGCATTGGCAACAAAGCAGGTAATAAACAAAAGTAACAATAATTTAGGTAAATGGTACAAAAAATAACACAAAAGACAAGAAACATGACTTTGAACACCAGCCAGGGGAGAAACCCTTGCTGAAACATAATAATCAGGCTTAACATTGAAAGTGAAATCAATCTCCAAACACCAACACTCACACTGGGGCAAGTTTAGAACTGACAGTCATCCTTACCTCCCCAATGTGAGAAGAAAGCTGGTGTACACAAAGAAACTTCAAGCAGACCCTCGGAGAACATACAAAATCTACATCGACAACAGCTGGATGCAGTATTTGAACCCAGGGAACTGGATCTACAAGGCAGAAGCACTAATCACAGCACCACTCATCAGAAATGCACAGAAATAGAAATATACTACATGCAACCTTGTCGCTGCCCACTTATTTAATTCACCATCTTTCTGTTCTGTGCATTATAAATAGGCTGCATAATACAAATAAGTCTATGAATAAACAAAAGTAAATACAGACTGGAGTTATGAGGCTGGAGAGGGAAAAGAACAGCCTCTTTATGTGTGTGTTGTTTATGAGGAGCTATATAAAGAACAACATACTGTATATATCTGAATTTTTGTTTTCTCACGCTAGGCCAGCAGAGTGCCCCAGGAATACATTGGAAATCATCTCCACCTCTGACCCAGATACATCTCATGGAATAGACAATTTAAAAGCAGTAATATTGATTGTTGAGGAGGTTAACTTTGGTTTTAAAATGTAACCCCCACCCTAAAAACAAGCAAAGAAATCCATTCATCTAGAGTATCTGGTTAGTAGGGGGGCAAACATGCTGCTTACCAAGATAAAACAACCAGGATAACAAATTAGCCAAACATCATTCGATCAAATCGTATTCCTAACTTTGCTATATCAGATGTATTTAGACACTTGGACATTTTCAAGTGTTTATGTTCTTTAACTAGTCTGTTTAAAGCAAGAAAATAATTCCAAGATTTAAACTGTATGTATTAGATGAAACCAGCAGAATCTAAAACAGTGATCACAACAACTACAAGTTAGAAATGACTTTCGCATTGTGATGTTAAAATCCTGCAACAGCACAAGGTCATAATCCCCTAAATATTAAAGTGAGACACTAGCCTGAAACACCTGCTCCATTTTAAATAACCTTCCCAAGCAGCTAAAGATGATTTCTTTTGTGAAGGGGGGAGAGCTTTTCTCGAGTGTCTGTCTCGTTTACTTGCTCCTCAGCAGGGTCCAGCAAAGCTAATGGACTCACAGCAGTTCAACCTAGTACAGTTATTGCAAGCTTAATTCTGTCATTAACATTTCATTAATGCCCTGGCCTACTGGTTGCATGCAAGGATGCCTGGTGATAGTGATGAATGCTTTAATAGAATACGCTGTTCTGTAAGGTGGAGGCCACATATGAAGTTATGTTATGGTTAAAATAGAAAGCAAATGAAAGCATTTATTCTTGTTGTACAGTATTTGCTGAAAGCAAAAAAAAAAAAAATAAAATAAGCAGAAAAGCAGCAAACAAATTACTGAAAGCTCAGAACATTACATTTATAAAATTGTCAGACAAGCATGAAACACTCCTGAATGAGTCTGTAACGCATCAGAATTGCATACTGATAATGGCAACATTTTCAGATTAAAAAAAATCACATAGAAGAATATCAATTTTGAAAAAAAGGAAGAGATCAGGTGGGATTCTTCACCTTTCTATACTGCTTGGAAATCAGCTTCTTTGAGAAATAATTCACATTGCCCTTTTTTTGAATTTTTTTGTGGAAATCGATGTTTTCTAACGTACTCCTTTCAGGACAACCCAAAAAAGACATCAATCGATTGCAACTAGTGCCGAATGCAGCTGCTAGAATCTTAACTTGGAAAAGAAAACCCAAGCACATCTCTCCAGTTTTGATGTCACTACACTTGTTACCTGTGTCCTTTAGAATTGAAATACTGCTTATTGTTTACAAAGCCTTAAATAATGTCGCTCCATCCTATATTTCAGAATGTCTTATACCTTACACTCCAAATCATAACCTTAGATCTTCAGATGAGTGTCTGCTTATTATTCCAAGAGCTAAACTTAAAGAAGTGGTAAAGCAACCTTCTGTTGTTATGTACCTAAAATCTGGAATAGCTTAGCAATATGAATTCGCCAGGCTAATACAGTGGAGCATTTTTAAAAACTGCTAAAAACACATTCTTTTAACTTGGCTTTCTCATAGCTTAATTTTAGTTTAAACCTGATATTCTTAATATGCATTTAATTATCATTATCATTCATGGTGGCTCTGAAATCTCTACTAATCCGTACTTTCTCTTCTGTTCACTAAATAGGTCCTTCATGGTGTTGATCTGCACCACGACCGCCTGATCAAAGCACAGTGCAGTCCCTACATTGATGGATTGAAGGCCAGAAGTTCATATGACCATCATCATCAAGTTCTTCCATGTGAAGCCTGAATACCATGAGGACTGATTGTGAGGCCATTTATGTTAGGTAGAATGCCTAGAGGGGGCTGGGCAGTCTCGTGGCCTCGGAGCCCCTGCAGATTTTATTTTTTTTCTCCTGCCATCTGGAGTTTTTTTGTTTTTTCTGTCCACCTTGGCAATCAGACCTTACTTTTATTCTCTGTTAATTAGTATTGCCTACTTTTAGTTTTTATATTTTGTCTTTTTGATTTCTTCATCTTGTAAAGCATTTTTAGCTACGTCATTTGTTTGAAAATGTGCTATATAAATAAATATTGTTGTTGTGGTTTTGTGTATTCTAAGTGAGGTTATGTTATTGTGTGAGATTTAAATGCCACTCTTCAGGATATCCCTGCAATAGACTGGTGTCCTATCCAGGGTTGGTTCTTCACCTTGTGCCCAATGCTGCTGGGATAGACTTTGGCTCCCTGCAACTCATAATTTCAGATCTGAAGATGAAAGAATACAACTCCAACATTCTATTATCCCAAATTAGAATTGGGACTGGACCATGATTAGTTACTTCCTGTGACACATCTACTTCTTTTGTTGGTATGACAACTCAATATATTCATGTTCCACATGCTTTACCACACTCATACTGACACTAAACTTCATCTGTCATGTGTGTGCCCAAGCAAGTACAGTATGGTTCCAACATCTGTCTAGCTAACAACAGCTAATTCAGAATTGTTGGCAACAATTTCACAGGTATGAATGTACTTTCAGAAATCATTGATAGTAGCAACAAATTTTACTGTCGTCAGTAGAACAGAATAGCAGCTTCTTAAGGCTGCCCTCTGGAATGGAAAAAGAATTTAGCATCTGAGAAAAGTGAACTCATTTTTGCACTCAATGTTTTTGTCATGGGTGGTGCAGTGGTAGTGCTGCTGCCTCGCAGTTAGGAGACCCAAGTTCACTCCCCAGGTCCTCCCCATGTGGAGTTTGCATGTTCTCCCCATGGCTGCGTGGGTTTTCTCTGGGTGTTCTGGTTTCCTCCCACAGTCCGAAGACATGCAGGTTGGGTGCATTGTCAGTCCTAAATTGGCCCTGCCCAGGGTTTGTTTCCTGCCTTGCGCCCTGTGTTGGCTGGGATTGGCTCCAGCAGACCACTGTGACCCTGTAGTTAGGATATACTGTAGCAGGCTGGATAATGGATGGATGTTTTTGTCATATTTTTACATATTTATTTACTGTATTTGTCATTGTGTATCATTGACATTTCCATTTAATGTAGTTGTTATTATGACACCTAGTTATTTCTAGGCCTGTAATTTGAATGGACTGTCACAGCCACCATAGTATTTAAAGGAAAACCCCAGCCAATAAATGATACTTTTTAATTTGTTACTTAGCCTATGTAGTGAAGGCCAAGAAAAAAAAATTATCTCATGTTTTTGTGAAGAACTGACATAGCAAGTTTCTAATTTAATGGGGCCCAATTTTTACCAACACAGGAGAAGAGCTAAAAATCATCAAATGAGGTGAGGTACTACACCACCATTAACTCCAATGTAAAAGATCAATTTTCTAAATTTTTTATAGTAATTTTTTATGCAATTCAATGTTTCATTACAATGCATATGTTACAGATTAGTAAGACATATGGAACTACATATTCAGATCAGAGAGCCAAGTCTTTTTCTGGCTACGTAGTTTGGCTTTAATAAGCTAAAGAAGTCTTGCCATTGCTTGATAACCTACAGTGACTCTTCTTTTCTTTGAGGTGAAGACATCACCGCATTACTCAGTGCAACAGGTTCACTCTGCAACTTTCTTACACTGACAACTCGCTACAGTGAGCTACTTCACCCTCTCTGGTCCTCTAATGTTTCCCTGCTAGTTCTTCATGTGGAAAAGAACCGAAGTTATAATATCACGATTTCCTTAGTTTTCATTTTAATGAGGAACATCTTATGTTTTGCAGAGTGAAAAAATCAAACAGTAATAAATAGTGAAGTGTAATAGAAAAAGTCATTAGTTGATGTGTGACCAGTTTGCTACTAACCAGTTAACTCTCATTGTTCTATTATAATAGTTATACAAGAAGCGACATTTACAATTTTTGCAGGGTGCAAACCATTTGCCCATCTGCTTATTTAAACAAATCTTGGACTGGTGGCTTATGATATTTCAATGCTTGGATTGACTTTGTATGTTAAGTTAAAAAAAGCATGACCAAAGATGTTTTTACATACATTTCGAAATATTTCTGTTAAATGATGCAAATCCTAAACTTTGTGAAAACAGGAATGATTTAATGACACATCCTAAAGTGGCACAGAGCTCATAAAAAGTAGACTCTACTCAATAATGACAAACTCCACTACAAAATACTGCTTACTGTGTCAAACACCAGCCCATTCTTTTACTGTATAATTAGAGAGCAAACATACAGTATTCTGGATGTATTACATTTTAAGTAAAAGTAAGTTTCATAGTCAAAAACTGTACTTGATAGTGTGTCAATCAAGATTTTCCATTTGAAATGAGACATTGATCATTAATATATAAGCAAGAGCTTTTTTATTAAGTTCTGCATTTTCTCTTAAGGAGCGTGAGGTGTTTGTGGTTGTTGTAGATTTGCTGCAAAATGTATTTAAAACATTTCAGTTTTAAATATATTGCTAAGTTACAGTCTTGCACTGTCTGTGAAAGTTCATTTTGGCTGAATGCACAAGAATTCATTTATTGAACAATTTCAATAAACTTTAGGCATATATGGGTAACCTTGAAGTGTTTTACAAGCATGAATTCAATATATGTTATTTGTGTACATGGCTTATATTACAGATGTAATCCTGCTTGATCTTTTAATTTCAATATGTTCTGTACAATTTAAACAAAGCTCTATCATCTCTTTTGTACTCAATTCTGTTGACTTGACTTCTGGATCTTGTGTTGTAATTTGTAATAGGTCTTTTGAGACTGGAGTGAAACAATAGACTGAATCAAAATGGCAGGGGAGCCCCCTAAAGAAGAGACCAGACAGGAAGGGAAAGTATGAACTGGAAGTGACATCACTGGGGTTATCAGTCAATTGTTCTGTAGGGGTGAAACAAGGAGAAGCATTAGGCAACAGTGCCATCCCTTAACTCAGGATAAATACCGTTAGATAAGCCGTCACATCATCTTCCAAACGCATGTGTGTGACAGTCACATACAACTGCACGCATAGTGCAAATTGTAATGAAATGTTTAGTTACAGAAGTTCAAGAAAAATACAAATATTATTTAAATAAAAAAAAAAAACCACCCATACACAAAAACTTCTCATGCTGTCGAACTGTAAAACCTAATGATGGATCTTTTCTGTGGTTTTGTTTTTCACAATCTTACTGTTATTTAATGTAATCATGTTTATTTTTTTTGTTTCCAGTTTACTAAATTTCAGGTTGTTATACAGTAGATGGCTGCACATTCGGGATGCCAGGGACGTGGAAGGACCGGGAGAGCACCGATACCTCCCCTGGGACGCGAGCACATCTGGGTACTGTATAAATGGGGTCGCCTCACTCCATTCCGAGACCCGGAGTTGGGAGGTAATGTGATGGAGAGAGAAGTGGAGGTGGCCTGAAGAGAAGGACTGTGAGTGAGTTGTGCATTGTGTGTGATATTGTGAAGAGAAAGCACAATAAACGTGTGTTTTTGGACATAGCTGTCTTGGTGTCTACTCGTGGTCGAGGCTGGCTTTCACAAGGTCTATTGCATGATTTTGCTGTGTTTAGTTTATCACGCTCTGTATATAAGAACTGCTGCTCTATCACTAAAGCTAGAGTATATTCCAAATAAACACATCAAAAAGAAATGTTATACAGTATTGGACTTGGGTATAACTGAGCAAGCCACAAACATATTATACATTTTTATCTAGTCATCCTTTAGATGGACTCATTTAATTTAAATCAGAATCACTGGCCATCCAGAGCCTATCCCACAAACACAAAAGAAGGTATCAACTCTAGACATGGCGCTAGTCTACTGCAGGGCTCAATCATACACACTCATAATTAGCCAGTTTAGACCTGTCAGTTCCACTTGTAATGATTCAAATATGAATTTCATCAAAAACGACCCAAAGTTGAGACTTTTGCAAAATAGCATAAACTAGGGGATGAGCAGACAAGAAAGCAGTGCATGACACACCACTGGCTTTTAAAGCAAGCCAAAGTCTTAGATAATAAATGACTGATAGTCTAGGCAGAGAATGTTTTCCCTTCAAACCTTTACATTTCTAAGAGTTTTTTCCCCTTAACTTACAGTACTTTACACAGTTATCAGCTACAGAATAGAACTGCAGTCTTTCCTACCTGTGCTCTATTACTGTTCCAGTTCTACAGATTTTTTTCTCAGAGGCAGAGAGAGAGAGAGACGCATATGAAATTCTCCTGACAGATTGTAATATCTAGATCATAGCCATACAACCTGCTGTTTCTTGCTTGCATTTTCCAGATTCAAGCCAAAAAAGACTTGTTTTTGCTTCAATCATATTACTTTCTTCTCCAAAGCACTTCAAGTTTATACCATTTTCCCTGTAAGAATTTCTTTGGCTTCACCTCACCAAACAAAAATATACATTCTTCCTCAGAATGCTCAGGGCTTTTAACAAGTTAAATAAAGCATAAAGAAAACGAATGGATAATGTTTACTTTACATTTGATAGTTCATTAACAAAAAATGTGGGCAAATTATAAACTGTGCAGCAAGTATCTACTATCTATCTACCTACATTCAAAGAGATTGCCTCAAAACCAGGTGAAACATGAGATAAAAGTACATATGCAGTTTGAAGCAGGCTTTTGATATTGCACCTATGAGTATTTATACATATTTTAATCTCTTAATCTGATACAAATATCTGATTAATTAATCTGATATAAGTTTAAAAATGTACTTATGAAATGTATTCATATACTGTATATTGCCAGTGTATGATGATAGACAGAAGTGACAGGTAATGCATAAAATAAATATGCCTGACCTGGGCACATTCATACCCATGCCAAGTACCAAGTAACCTAACGTGCACTTACTTAGAATGTGGAAGGAAAAGTAAAGAAAGGCAATGCAAAAGGGAGAATAATAAGTCTCATTTAGAAAGTGTAACAATGTAATTATATGTTTTATATACAGTATACAGTATGTGCAGTATACTGTATATATTTGTAGTATATACATTGAAAAAGAGTAAGAGATTTTTGTTGTTGTGGATTATGTGGCCAACCCACTCTGGCGTGTATATGTGTGTGCGCCTGTGTCTCTCTCGCTCGCGTGTTTGTGCATGCGCCTGCCTATGTCTCTCTCTCGCGCGTGTGTGTGTGTGCGTGCGTGCGCGCGCTTGCCTGCCTTGGTCTCTGTCTTGTGCGCGTGCGTGTGTGTGTGTGTGTGCGCCTGCCTGTGTCTCTCTCTCTCTCACGCGTGTGTGTGCTTGCCTGTGTCTCTCTCGCACGCCGCGCTCCTGCCTGTGTCTCTCTCTTGCGCGTGTGTGTGCGTGCGGGCGTCTGTGTCTCTCTCTCTCAAGCGAGCGTGCGTCTCTCTTTCTCTCTCGTGTGTGTGTGTCTGTCTGCCTGTGTCTCTCGCGCTCTTTCTCTCTTGCTGCACAGGGAATGCACTGTGAGAGACTGAACAAGTGCGGAAATCATCGGCGCACACAAACCGAAAAGGAAACTGGCTCGTTCCTATACCTAGTGTGTGGTCGTGAACAGATGCAAAAGTTTGGCAAACTTTTTGGTCATAACCCGATTTGTATGTGTAAAGAGACATTCATGAATCGAGGTTGCACTGTATTAGGTTCGTAATGTATAAAATTATAACATAGTTTGACGTTTAATAGGCTTTTCCTTAACACCTCCCATTATCTGTCATTTTCGCTTATCCGACTTCCTGCCGGCCCGTTTATGTCGGATAAGCGAGACTCTACTGTATACAGAAGAAAGATAGTATTGATCCCTTCTTACTAAAACTGCCCAATTTCCTGGCTGTCTCCTTGCAAGATCAGGATAGATAGATAGATAGATAGATAGATAGATAGATAGATAGATAGATAGATAGATAGATAGATAGATAGATAGATAGATAGATAGATAGATAGATAGATAGATAGATAGATAGATAGATAGACTCACTGGCCACTTTATTGGGTACACCTTGCTAGTGCTGGGTTGCAGCTCCTGTTTCCTTCAGAACTGCCGTAATTCTTAGGTGCTAGAAACATTCGTCAACGTTTTTGGTCCATAGTGACAATGATAGCATCATGCAGTTGTTGCACATCCATGATCCAAATCTCCTATTGAACCACATTTTTCATACTGCTCATGGAGCTTGTGGCTTCACACCTCTGCAACTTCATACCACTGAAAAAGACATCTTTGAATTCTTTTAATTTCACAAAACCTGTGAGTGGAGTCAAACAGAACAAATTTCCTCATCCTACAGATTCATCATCATGGGTTTTAATCTTGAATCTGTACATTACCTGTGTGATGTCTGCATGGGTTTTTCTACCACATTCTCAAAGATACATTAATTAAATTAATTACCAATTTTCAATGGTATATATATATATATATATATATATATATATATATATAAACATATTTTGTAATGTTATTATTAAAGCATATCTGAGAATAAGATCTAAAGCTTCCTTCTCATGACCCTGTTGTTGTAAATTTATTTTTAAGAAGGACTCTGGACCGCAATGATTTTAAAAACTATTTATTATTCATTGGCAGATGCATTATCTGCATTTTATACTTGTCATTTGTTTCAAAGATGACTAGCTATTTGCAAATTGATAGGAATGGATATCATATGGCAGCATTTATTATTGAACGTAGCCATGACTTTTATCAAGACTATTTAAGTGATAAATGTCATGAATTATTAACAGTACATATGATATAGGACATCAGCTAATAATGTGAATTTAGATGCACCATATGTTAGGTAAAAATGCTGCCAAAGACTCATTTCAGCATAAAGGAATCACTGATGATGCTAGGTGTTCAGATGTGCAGTGTATCATTTTACGATGTCAGATGTTAAAAGAAGTGTCAGCAGTCAAGTGATGATCAAAGCACAGAGGTAGGAAATTGACTTTGTCATTAGGAAAATGCTTACAGGTGTTCAACAGTTGCCTAATCATTTTAGTGTGTCATCAATCTTTCATTTTGTGAAACAAATGCAAAGATTAATAACAAATGACACGGCAATCATTGCATGGACATCAGCATCTACTACTGTAGGTGAGATGAAATGATTAACTACCGAAAGCTAGTTTTGTCTCTGTAACAACTCAAACACATACTTTATTAATATTTCTGTGGATTTATTTATGTGGCTTTTTGCTGTCTTTGAAGCATAACAACTTTGTTTTATTTTCAATCATCTGTCCATCAAAGACATAAACCAACAATCAAAGAGCACTGTCCAAATCTGCCAGCATAATATACTCAGAAACAATTTTTAATAAACATACAGTACAAGTTGAATCAGAAAAATGAGCAGTTGCTAATTCAATTTATGTATTTTCTAATAACACAAAACTGATTCTAATGATACTGCTTTCTCTTTTTAAAGGGTCCTCGTATCTGGGATAAAACAATATATTACTTCAGTTATTTATACATAAATTATAGCATTTAGCACTTTTCTCGATGTGTAGCAATACCATCTGCTTGCTGTCCCTGTACATTTTGTTCATAGGTATTCCACATTGTATAATTGTGTGATCTGCATCTTTGCTATAATAAGCAAGGAAATAATGGTAGCAACATTGATAAACTCATGATATTTTTTGTTGACCTATATAATCTCATGGGTCTAGATTTATTATATGATTAAATAAGGATTCTAATATTGCTTGAGATGATTTTAGAGATTATTAAGCTTCCTCATTCATCTATTTTGTACCCCTTTTTTGAGACACATCAGATTTTATTTTGTTTTGTATCATAATTTCTGGGGTGTCAGGTCTTTTCACTGAAGTCAAAAATACGAATCAACTCAATTAACTAAAACAAGCCGAGCATTGGAACTATCCAGATATCAGATGTTCTGTGAAGGTGGCATGAAGGCAATTATATATTTTATAAATGAGCAAAAGGCCAATAGCCAATACTTACGCGAGGAAGTACAGTTTTTAAAGTGGATAAGGTAACACCTAATAGGAAGGAAATGTTATTTTCATTTTTGTCACCATTTGACATGGTTTGAGTCACAATGTTTTTACTGTTCTTAAATTGTAACAAATATTTGTTGCTTTTAGTTCACAATTGATATTGTCATTTTAACTATAGAAGTTTACGGGAGTCATAACTTCAAAGTGAAAAATCAGTATTAAAAATAATGTGCTTAAATTATCATTCTTTAGTGTATTGCTTAATATGTGGATAAAAGAGGGCCAAGATGAAAATTTTAAATTGATAATTTGACATTCGGGGAAGCATGGTGACCCAGTAGTTAGCACTGTTGCCTTTCTGCTACGGGGTTTGTGTTAAGGTTTGAATCTTTGGCACTGCTGTGTGGCTTCTGGTGTCTCTAAATTGTCCCGGAGGTGAGGATGTGCCCCTTTGGTGTCAAGCATCAACTCAGGACTCCATAACCCTGACTTGGAATAAGCATGTTTGATAATAAATGAATAAATGGGTGAAAAATTCTGCAGCTAATTCAAAATTTTCAGTTGTAAATATTATTACTGTGTGAAAATGTACAGTATTTATATATTAATTCCACATTTCTCAAAGCAAATGACATTTAAAATTCCCTCTGATATTGAACCCCTTCCTCTATTTTGAGTATATAGTTTGCTGCTTTTAATTTTTATAAATAAACACAATTCAGAATACTCTGCATAATATTCAGAACATTTTTTTGATGTCCCACACTAAGAAACGGTTTATTTTCCCCTTATATGAGTTTTGAAACAGTGTTTCTGCATCGTGTTAATGAAAGATCTCAGCTCTCAACAAGCCATGTGGTCTGTTGCCTTGATAAAATAAGCAATGTCACTTTAATTATGTCCAAACAAATTATACATAAACTTTTAACATATCAGGTGGGAACAGTCACAGAATTTCCCACTCAGTGACACTTTACAGTTGGATTTTGCTGATATTGAGCAGTTGGACCTTTGTTTCCATGGTAATAGCTTTTTCCCTCAATGTTAGTGTTTAAAACACTTATCTAATTTTTTTCTTTTGAAATCTTTCTTAACAAAGGCTCATTCACCCTGATGGAGTAAATGATGTAATAACAGATTGCTTCCTTGTTATAGTCTATTTTCCTTTACATTTTCCATAACATTATAGATGTACACACAGCTCACAAATGCCCAGTAAGATTTACATGCTTCATATACTGTATATATTTCACCACCTCAAGTAAGTGCTCCCTCCAGAACCTAAACTTGAGTCCTACAGGTTGCTTTTTTCACATAAATCAATGAAAAATAAGCCTAAAGAAGCACTATTGACTACTGTGTCTTCTGCCCAGAATGGAGTGCCTTACACCATATTGCTGAAGGTCTAAGCCCAGTTACACACGTCAATGAATGCGTCTGCTTTTGTGCTTTTTTTTCAGATATACAGGAGAACCAGCCAAGGACTGACTGTTCTGTAGGCAGCTCTTTGCAAGCCTACAACGGATATATTGCGTTTATAATATAGACCATATTAAGAGTATGTGTGTGAACTGGAGTCATTACATATACTCAGAACCAGTTTAAGAAAATCAAAAACCTGAAATCATTGGCAGCCTCATTATTTTAGCATAGCATAATAGTGCTAGTCTGCAAAATTTGGCAAAGCATTTTTTGCAGTGAATATGCAGAGTTTACTGGTGACCTTGCTTGACAGATATTTCCTGAAAATGTGCCATTTCGTCGGCTTAGATGAACATTTATTTTCCCAGCACCCCATGATGCTTTGCGAGGCCAATGTGACATCAGAGAGTGTAGCAGCCAAGTACAGAACCTTTACACATGCAAAAAGAAGTATCACATTTCAAATGTTCTTTCTACAAAAACACTACAAGATAAAATAAATTTTATTACAACACAAAAAAGGGCATACTAAATAGATTTTTTGAACTGTGTTTTAAAAACAATGTCCTCTAGGTGGTGGCCGTCATTAGCGATACACTCTATTTCTTGATTCTCGATTTCTAAATGCTCGCATGGCTCGTTTGGCCATTTCAAGGGGAGTGGCGGCGATTTTGTGGAGAATAGCATCCTTGAGGTCTTTAGTGTTTTGAAGTTGGTGTGTGTATTACTCTCTCAGTGAGATCCTGCACTACCATCATTTTGTATGGATGGAAATTCAGGTCCTCATGCAAAATCCTCCTCAAAGACATGTTGGAAATGTCTAAGGCAGAAGCATGTTAGAACGTTGAACATCTAGAAGACTGCAAAATTGTGCCTACAGCTTGGATGTTTCCAGGCACTCATACAGTTTGAGGAAGGCCTGGAGATTTTCTGTTCAGTGTTGTACCCGTCTGTCTAAAGTTAGCCACCCACTGAAGAATTGTTTTCCGATTTGGGACGTCACCGTTAGGAGGAATGTTGAAGTGCGTTTGGAAGGTGCATTGCATAGTGATGATGGATTTGTTGTTTCTGAAGAACGCTTTGACAGTGCACTGGACCAAGGCATGTTGCAGACTGACAACTATAAGGGATCGCCTTTCAAAGGACCCCAAACCCAACTCACTCGGCTTCTTCTACCTCGCTCAATGACCTTGAGAAATGTGTTATTCCATTTTGGCTCACCCAACATAACACTGATCCCTGTGTGTTTGCAGCATAGTGCTGCATGCACGCATAATTAGCTATGTGCTGCAACTGCAGGCCAAACAAGCTTTAAAGCAGCCTTTTCCCTCCCCTTGTCAGAAAACACAGGAGACCTGCGAAATAATAATAATAAAAGGTTTAATAATATATACAAGGTTCTTCTTTTTTCTTTATGGAAGAAAAAAGTGGAAATCATCTGCACAGAGATTAGAAAAAAGGGACACTCCAGCTCCACCTGGAGCCACAACAAGAAAAAATGGAATGAGCCAATCCCATGCTAGCACTTCATTGCATAGCCAACATGTGCCCCAAGACTGCAGCTCTGTGAGTGCCATAATATACAGTACAGGCCAAAAGTTTGGACACACCACTCATTCAATGTGTTTTCTTTATTTTCATGACCATTTACATTGGTAGATTCTCACTGAAGGCATCAAAACTATGAATGAACACCATTTCAGGTGACTACCTCTTGAAGCTTATCGAGAGAATGCCAGGAGTGGGCAAAGCAGTAATCAGAGCAAAGGGTGGCTATTTTGAAGAAACTAGAATATAAAACATGTTTTCAGTTATTTCACCTTTTTTTGTTAAGTACATAACTCCACATGTGTTCATTCATAGTTTTGATGCCTTCAGTGAGAATCTACCAATGTAAATGGTCATGAAAAAAAAGAAAACACATTGAATGAGGAGGTGTGTCCAAACTTTTGGCCTGTACTGTATGTTTTCAAATTATTGTTAGTTTCTGGCCATTTGTTGTATTTTGTTTGTGGTTATGGCTCCATCTACGTTTTTTGTTGTTTCAGGCACATTGGCAAAGTGGTCAGCACTGTTGTCTCACAGCACAGATCACATTTGTGGCCACATTTGTCGGACTAGCATAGTTGGCACACACTTCCCTAGCCCTTAAAAGACCATTGTACCATTAAAATCCACTGAAAACTCATTCAGTGCTTCCTTTCCCATTGACTTCAATGCAGTTCGCCACGTTCAGCAAAGCTCTCGAATACATCTAAGATTTTGCCAAAGTCATAGTGAAGTGAACTACGTGAGATTTGCTTATTCCCGAAGTCCTGAAAAGTACATTTTGTTACCATTTTTATTATTATAAGACTTTGAAAATGAAAAATATATGTTGCTTTCAATAATCAATTTTTATTCACCTTGGTAAGCAGAGTCCTTCCTGGTTGGAAAGTATGTGACGTCTCTACTCCCTAACGCCTCTGTAGGCCCCAAGAGGTACCGCAGTTAATCTCTGCTACACTTCATTCCTATTGTGCAGTTTTATTCAGATTGACTGACATGTAGAGGGACATAGCAACTGATTTTTTGCATTCTATAATTAAACTGTGAAAACAATGTTCACTTTCAATCAATTGCCAGTGTGTTATAATCATTTTGCACCACTGTAGCTTACATTGAGCTTACTTTTATTCTAGTCTTTCTACATTTGCTCCTTTTTTGTGAATTTGATATGCTGCTATATTTAGAATTAGCTCATAAAATCTTTAGAAAAAAAGGAAAATTGTAACACATGAAACTTTAAAACTTACCAGAATATTTGACATTATATAATTTAATAGTGAAAACAATGTTTATTTTATATTTACTACAGGCTGTTATAATTATTCTACACTATGATATCTTACAGTGGACTAGGATCATTACACTCTTTCTAAATTTGCCTCTTCTCTGTGAATTTGATATGCAGCCATCTTTAGAAAAACAGCATCTCCCGTCTTAAAAATCTGAAAATTCTGATATATACATTTTTATGTTTTATCTTCCTTTTTTCCTTGGTGCCATCCAAGTGAAAAGCTGTGTCAGGGAGTATTATCTACCTGGGGATGTCGGCCATTCATTACATAATGTATTGAGAATTCCAATTTGTCCTTTTAGTATCTGCTATTACACAAAAAGAAAAACAAAATAAAACTCTAAGCCCTGCTTGTATCTGCATGAAAAATTAAATATGGAAAATTTTAGCTGTCTGGTAAACGTACTAAAATTACAGTGTATGTGCTGGGATAGGCTCGGGCACCCTAAAACTCTGAACTGAAATGAGTGGCTTGACAAAATGGATGGATGTATTTACAAAAGGAATACATCATTTAGTTCTTGGTTAAATGGCCAATGTCTTTATCAGAACTGTATTTCAATATAGATTCGTTGAATTTCAGATGCCCTTGAGAAATGTGGTATTTCTTTTTGGCTCACCCTGTATAACACTGATCCCTGTGTGCTCGCAGCACCAAAGAGACAAAAGGTAGATGTTCATTTGACAACACGGACTACAGAAGCCTGAAGCTGTTTTCTTGTCTCTCACAATATAAGCAAATTATTTGGAGTACCTGTCAGAATAAATATTTCTTCATTTCACTAATTATATAAACATTATCTCCTGGAAAAAATTAGGACATGGCTTTTCTAAACTTTGTTATAACATATACAGGCAACAGGTTAACTAACAGTTTTAATTGTTTAAAAATTATGGTTTGGTAATGTATGAAAGAAAAAGAACAGTATGTGACATGTTGACATTTCAGTGATCATTTTAAACTGCTTTATTTTTTAATTGATCAGTGACTAATTAATGCACAATATTCATAGTTTTGGAAACACAAATCTCTTATTACCATTCCAGTCCTTGGTTTGACACTGCTGAACGGTTTTCAAATCCTGGCAGCATTACAATTAGAGATAAAGTTCTGTTCTACACCCAAACATTCATTTTCATAAATTAGAAATGTTTGTGCAGAATGCACCTTTTGTACATTATTTCTGTGTTTCTGTACCATATCTGCAGTGAAATTTCCCATTATTTGACAAGAATAAAGTATACATTTACTTTAGTCTATAATGTTCCAGATTAAAATGCTGACTGGCACACAGGATTTGGCTCACTGCAGAGAGTACAACTTTCCAAGCAGTCCAGATTGTGCTGAAGAGAGAATAAACATCCATTGAGAAATATGACAGCTCCAAAAGTCAGAGGTTTAATTACCAAGCATTTAACACTCTGTCAAGAATATGAAGAGAAACGCCAAAATGAAGACAATGCTTCAGATATTTCTTAGGTGGTTGAAATCTTCACATAATACCCAAAATAATCTGAGAGTGAAATGTGTGGTATCAGGCTTGAGAATTAAAACTAAATGAGTAGTTTGACTTCTTTTATCATAGATGTGTGCACAAATTGCAGATGCTCTATTAATTCTGTATTTTAAAATAATATTCTCTTTATTTTGTCTTTATCAAGATTTTTATGTTATATCCAAAGCCCAGCCAGTCTCTTCCTGAACACACTTTTTTTATTATTGGGTTGCCATAAAATTAAGCTTTACCAGGTATAGTTGTGATCGAGGCTGACAGGAACAGGCTCCAGTTTCACTAACTCTGTAAAGGGAAATGCAGGCTCTGTAAAGTGGATGGATTTCTATACACAGTTGACATATGCAAAAACTTGTAGATGTTCTATCCATGCATTCATTTTCTCCAAACCTAATTACTCAACTCAGGATCACATGCCATTCTGAAATGTATCATTCTCATATTTTGGCAAAATATAAGTAAGTTAATTTTCAAGTAAACTCATTTTTTAAACTTTACGTAGGCTGACTTTTACTTTTGTTTCATGGGTAACACTTTAATTGAAGTACTGCAAAAATACTTCTTTTACTTGTTTACTCATATGTTAAATAACCTTAACATTTATAAAACATTAGTAGATCGGTTATTCATCTCTGTTCAATGTGGCATATTATCATAATGGTATAATTACTTGTTAATGTGCAGAATTCACAGATCGTATACTAAATATACATAATACTAAATACAGTATACGTAATGTAATATCAAGATGATGCGGGTTCTGCTCCAGGCTCCCGTCTCCAGTTTGGGAGCTCTTGAACCCGACATCATCAGTAATGTAACTGAGCTGGACAGCGAAGACAACAACGAAGTAAGGGGATGGTGCAAAATGTGCAAAGCGCTTTTATTTAAAACAAAACCAAAAACAGTGTCCAAATAAATAGTGCAGTATTGCAGTCATTAAAGAAATAATCCATTAAAACAGGTAAAAATCCCAGACGATTAAAACAAGGCTTAAATGAGATTAAAATCCTGCTGACAACATTGGGGTCACACCAGCCAAGCTCTGATCCTTCCCACTTTCTCCAGCTCACCCAAAGTATATTTAGTGGGCAAGACTTCAGCCTCCACGGTTCTCATTCTACCGACCCCCGTCATGGCTGCCTCCGCCGGCATCTGCCTGACCGCTTGGGGTCGGCTGTCCTCCCATCTTCCTCGTACTCTGTCATCCCTCAGATTCCTAGGACGGACTTTTCCCCTATCGTACCCACTCCATTAACTCAATGGGCACAATCCTGTCCCATGAGCGTCGATCACTCACTCCATCTGGGACCCCTGACCTCACTGACCTCTCTCTTTCACAGCGGGCTGGCGTGTCCACTCTCTTTCCCCAGTGCTGCGCTCTGGTTCTCGCTCTCTGCCTCTTGCTTTCTTTTTATTGTCCTCTCTCCCCTTCTGCCTCGCACTTTTCCTATATATTATGGGGATGTGGCTCAGGTGTGGCAATTATGAGCTCCCGGCTTCAATTATGGATGCAGACGATTCCTCACCCGTGCACATAAGCAAGGAAATGCAGCATCCAGGAACTGCTCTGGCCACACTACCACGCCCCCTCTTTAAGCCATGAGTGTGGTGATTATCTATTTAAAAACTGGCCTTTATAATCTGAGTTGTGGACCCGCTATACCACACAAGATATTGTACCTGAGCTAAGTCTCCCCAGGCAACTCCAAAATGAAGTGTTGTTAGTTGGTCGCATTGCAGAGAAGAATAAATACTTTACTGACGCTTTGTGTTATAAAGGCCAAAGTAGTGTTTGTTAAGGTCTTGTTACATAATAGTAAATGAGCAATAGACGCATTTTTGCAGTACCTAAATGGAAGTGTTACTGTTTCATGATACTGTGAACACATATAAAGACATAGGTTTTAAGTTCAAACATGCTAGCACCTCTCTTTTCCATTTCCCAGTTAGCAGAGTGGGACTCTACATCCTGTTACACAGATCTGATTCAGCATATTTCTAATGAAGACCTACTAATCCTCTCTTTTGAGTTTCGTTATATCCCGCTTGTAACACTGAAACACAATGGACTCTCCTGTCACCTGCTTTCTTTTCCTCCTAAGTTCCTTGGGCTGGTTCCCTGCCGCCTCGAATTGTCCTTTATGGGCCTATTTAGAGCAGAATAGGTCCAGTCCCATCCCTCAAAAGGGAAAAGAACGGGCCCAGAGGCATTGTGGGTTCCAAAATTCCTCTCAAATATTATTTTTTTTCTATTTGGAAGAGGAAATGTGCTTTAAATTGTCAATTATGTAACAGTTCCAAAGTGGCGGCAGTTGTGTGGAATGTGCAATACGTTTCTCAGAGCATCTCAGTACAGCATGCGTGTACTGTTCAGAATGGCGCACCATAAGCTCTTCCTATCCTTTTTATGGAACCGCTGGATTCTTTCTGACATTCTTTGCTGCGTGTTTCTGAAGAAATTTTGGCTCTTGCTTGTACACATCTTTTGCATTCCAGTTACCCTGTGTTTTTGATTGCAGATAAATAATTTTAGCATTTTTATTATTTTATTTAAGCACATTTTAATTTGCTTTGTTTTATTAATGTATTCTGAGTTAGTTGTTAATGCATATATGTAGCAATCAGTTAAAAATAATAAGTACATTTTGGCTGGAGAAAAAACATTTTTTAAAGAATGTTTTTCTGAAAATAACTTTTTGGATTTATTTTTGACAATGGAGTGGTTCAATATATATTAAACAAAATTTGTAATCATATGTATTTTCAGTATTCTCCATTATATCTAGTCACAACAAACAATAGGATGTTTCGATATATATTTAATAAATTTTGTGAAACTGTATTTTTAACATTCTCCATTATGTTCAGTCATAACAAAGCTATTTTTTGTCAATTTTGCAAACAAGGATATGTTTTGCAATTAGTTACAAGATAATAGTAATACTGCAGTGGGCTGGCACCCTGCCCGGGGTTTGTTTCCTGCCTTGCGCCCTGTGTTAGCTGGGATTGGCTCCAGAAGACCCCCTTGACCCTCTGGTTAGGATATAGCGGGTTGGATAATGGATGGATGGATAATAGTAATACACACGAAAAGTTGGAAATCTTGTGTTTTATAATTTAGTTTTACAATGGAAGACTTCAACTTCTTAAATTAATTAGGGTTAGGGTTCGGGTTAATTAAAAAATGTATCTAGGAATATTTTGGATTTTAGCACAATTACTGCATACCAGAATCTTTTACTATTAAATGATACTCTGGTGCCATTGGAAATTCACAGCCATCACTGAGTCCATTCTGACCTCATCTGTTACTGTCTGGTATGGTGCTGCTTCTGCTCAGAATAAGGCCAATCTGCAGTGCATCATCAAGACCTATGAAAAGACGAGAGGCTGTAACTTAACACCTTATGAGGCTGTAACTTAACACCTATTTAAGTTCTCTATGAATCCAGGGGAAGAAAGTGTGGTGCAAAGGTCCTTGCTGATCCAACTTACCCAGGGCACCACCTTTTCCAAAGACTTCCCTCCGGCAAATGCCTTTTTGTGGTGAAAGCTAAAACAAAGCATTACCTAAACATGTACACCATGCATAGTTGTTCTGACTAAACAGGTCTGAGTTTTTACTTTATTGATCCCTGAGGGAAAATTGTGTTTTCACATGACCTTTGGGGGTCAGACAGTGGTGGCAGCCATCATATAGCATCCCTGGAGCAAGTGTCAGGTTAAGGACCCTGCCCAAGATCCCAACAGAGTAGGATCCATTCTGGCAATAACAGGATTTCAACTGGCAACCCTCTAGTTTCAGCTCAGTATGTATTTTACCTGAACACCTCAGGCTTTTTTTTTCATATTTTGTCATATTTAATTCTGCTTATCTCTTTATATTTTGTGTTTCCCTTTCATGCTGCATCTAATTTTACCTTTTGTATATTGTGTTGTTATTGCATGTTGCATCAATACTACCAAGACAAATTTCTAGTACACATTACTGTACCTTGTGAATAAAGCAAGTTCTCATTCCAGTAAGCTTGTTTCTGACTATTTTAATCATTTGCAACAGCAAAGGTTCAAAAGACTCCTAATTTTACTCTCTAAATGTCTACAATTCTATGATGCTGTGTACTTTTAACACAACATGTAGATGGGATCTTTCACAGCTCAATGATTTTCCTTTCTGCTATATAATCTCTTTTACAAGGCTGGGTGCGAGTCAGGGATGTGTTTGTCATGTTGTGCCTTTCTGATTTGGCATTAACTTTTTCTGTTTCCCTTTTATTGCTAACTTAACAAATATTTTCTCACAAAAATAACATAAAATTAAACTTGCTTAATACAATTCCAAAAGCAAAGCGTATCTTGCAATCACTGGGCACAAAGTAGGAACCAACTGTAGGTGGAATCCATAAAGTATTTAATTGTTGTCCACATAATTTACAGGATCATTTATTATATTGTGTAATATACCATGTGTTATTAGTGTTAAGTACATCATTTTAAAATCAATTTTTCAGTTCTGTGTAGTAACAATTTGTATTATGGGTTTTTTTTTTTATGTAAGTTTACACATTACATTTATTTTCTATAAATTAGTTATTCATGCTATTTGGACATGTATACCACCTTGTAAAGGTGGCTAGAGATGTCTATTCCTAATATGTTATTTAGTGTCAGTGCGGTACAGTGATTAATGGTACTGCATCACAGCTTCAAGGGATTGGGTTTGGTGAGCCTGTTCACAGTTTGGGTTGGAATATGCACTTTGTTGCCATTTCTGTGTAGGTGTATATCTGGGTATATCTATGTAAAGATAAACTGGTCCGGGATGAGTGAATGTGAGTATGGGTGTTTGTGTGTATGTGTGTGTGTGTGAGCTTTGCAAGCTCGCCCAGTGTTTATGTTCATTTGACTTAGGTACTTTGATTTATTCCATTTCCTAAAATGTGTACGTTTGCCTCATTGGATGTGTGCATTAGAGTGTATCCCTTCCAGGATTAGGTCTTGTATCTAGTGGTGCCAATATAAATTTGGGGGCTTTGTAAAATTTCAAATGGAGACTAAATACACTCTTAAAATAATGGTTCTTTAATGGCATTTTATGGTCCTTTACTGGCCGTGTGGTTCCTTGTGGAGCTATTGCTTAACAAAGCACCATTGCATTCAGGGCTGGGTTCTTTGCTTATGAAGTCGGTTCTTTGTGCTTTGAAAAAGTCCCCAATATGTAGGAAAAAAAATGAAATATTTAATGTTTGGAAGGATGCTTAGCAGAGTCCATCTCAAATAATGACCCATTGGTATTTCCCAAATCTGTTACCATCCATTCCTAATTATTTAGTGTATGGAGCCTGTTTCAATTCTGTATTAATAAAGGTTCTTTCTGGAACCTTTGTGTGAGCACCAACAATGATTCCCTTTCTGAGAACCACTCTGGCACCTTTATTTTTAAGAGATTGATTAATATTTTTAATTAGCATCAATGTATTGCTTTTAATTGTTTCAAAAAATAATGCTGCACTATAATATAAGTACAATTTAAAATCATGACTTGAACTCACTTCACTGATGCTCCTTTGTCATTTTCACACTTCTATCCTTTTATGTTGGATAAGGGAATTTTTCTTTCCCCTAGAGCATTCAGCTTACCATTTATGAACATTAGGCTAGGAAGGTATTTCCTTTTTAGTGCTAATCTACATAGCTGGGCTGCATTCTAAAAATTGTCTTTGCATTTACAGGATGTGCAAAATGGCAGAATATTCAGTTTTAAGGATCTGTAGTTAAGTGGCTTTATTGCAGTTTACTAGCAGCCTTCAGATTTATGAAATCAGTTCTTTATGGAATTTGTATTCTTCCATTTGTTCATTTTTATGCTCTATTTTTAAGTTTCCACTTAATCGAAATATTATGTTCAACCAAAAATGTAATAGATTATCTATTTTTCCTTTTTGAATAGAAAATGCTTATTGAAATAAATAATTAAGAATGTGCTAATCTTGATTCATTCTTTCTTTCTCTTTCTTTCTTTCTTTTATTTTGACACCCTCACAACAATAAAATGATTTGTAATATTACAGAAACATACTTTTGCTAAAAATCCTTCCGTTCTCAATCTGAAAAATAAAAGAAAGCAATCTGTTTAATGTTCAAATTAAGCATGAGATAAATAAAGAAAAAAGCACCACAGGCACTAGCAATCAGTCTTTTCCACATCGCAAAGCTGTTGCTAACAGTCCTAAGTCATGTATCATGTCCCAGTGGCAGCCCCAAAAACTGTAATAATCTTATCAATGCTCTTTGAAAATCATATGCTTTCATTGTTGGTGCCGCACAACACAACTTGTGCCCTTCAAATGTTCTAGCTGTCTGGAGTTATTTAGATAGACTCCCAACTGTAATACACATGCCAAAACTACAGCACCAGTAGCATTAGAAGATTGGTTCTGTAAACTGCTGACAAAATGTCTCTTGGACATTTCAGGAGAAGGTAAACAAAACAGCTGGTTCCCTCTGCCAAGCCAAGGCCCAAAGCAGGCATCTTCATGCGAGCTTTGCCAACTGTCAGTATATTTAAAGCAGTTTGGACAGTTGTTTGAATTTGCATAAAGAAATTGTGTTGCTCAAAACTGGCAGCTATATTGATTTGCAGAACAGTTTTTAACAACACTATGAGCTTTCCTCAGGTCAGTTCAAATGTGGTAATACTAATGGTGACCTACTTCAAAAGAACTTGCACATTGTTTTGTTGCATTTCTTTTCGTTCGCTATTTCTTTATATCCCAATGTATAAATTAAAAAAAAATGTGAGGCTAAATTGTATTCTTTATTAGGCATTGGCATCTGCTAAATTCCTTACACTGAATAGACTAGAACGGCATGTAGGTTTGGTATTGCCTTGAAGACAATGTTACTAAAGTAGGTTCGAGTCCCACAGTTCTGAACCAGATTAAGTTAGTTTAATAATGTATATATGTTAATTATATTTGGATTTAAACATCCATCCTTTCGTCTGTTCCCTGAACTTTGGAGTGACCTGGAGGAGTAAGAGGGGGGAGGCATGCAAACACTCACTCTCAATCACAGTCGATCAGTTAGTTAAAAATGCCTCTCCATAAGATATGTAAAGAAATCAAAGTGAAGAGAATCTACTGAATCTACTGAGACCTGGAGAGAACATAAAAATTTCACACACACAAGGAACATAACCATGTTCCCAAAGTTGCATGGTAACAGCTCTAACCACTGAGCCTCCATACAAGTCATTCAAATGCCAAATACATGTATGCAACTGAAGAAAGATAAAATGTTATTTTAAGATCATTTTGATAATGGCAATTGGATGAAAAGAAATAAAATAACATTTGCAAAAAGTAAACATAAGAAAACCTTAATGAGGGCCCAACTCTGTCTTGCATCCATATGGATTGAAATCCTCTGAAAATTAAAATAAAATGCTTCATCAGTTTTACAGTATGTGCATCTGATGAGGGACAGAACAGTGAGCAAGACTTTTGCGTGTTGTATTTTCATATACCTTTATAGTAATGAAGAATGCATTAGGGAAACGTTGCTGTATTCTTGCCAACATTTCCACTATAGCTGTTCATTCATCCATGTTCTAAACTCACTTTATTCTGAGCAGGGTCATGGTGGAGCAAGCATTGGGTGCAAGGTAAGATCAATCCCTGGACAGGGCACCAGTCCTTATAGATAATCTAAAATTGTTTGCTTTGCTCACTGCACAGCGAGACAGGACCGTTCACAAGAGGCATGTGACATTGCTTAACTTCAGAATCACAATTAGAATCACATTTATTGGCCAAGTATGCACATATACAAGGAATTTGACTCTGTTTTTTTGATGACCCTCCAAGTATAGTTACATAACTGATGTACACATAATTGATAAGTACACTCCGGAGATAAATACAAGACATACAAAATTAACATGTTCATACAAAGTGTAAGGTAGTACAGGTCAGTTCAGGTTGGGGAGCGTGCACTGGTATATCACGTTGTTGCACCCACCCCATGACAAGCGATCTCGGGATGCTGGTTGGCAACCACATCAGGCAGACACAGGGGCCAGTCTTACCCTCCAGAAATGACCCACTACCTGGCATAGACAGGTGTTACATGGGCGTCCCCTTGGCCTGGTCGAGCTGCTAAGGACTTCAACAATGAGGATCCTGTGAGCCGGATCACCCTCAGGGAATCATGCCACATGGCCGTAGTGCCGTAACTGACGCTCCCTCACAATGCAGGTAATGTACCTCATTTGGAACTCTGTTAGCAACCGCTCATTCAACACAAAGTCAATCCAGTGGTTCCCAAGGATTCACTGAAGAGACACAGTACCAAAGGAGTCCAGTCATTGTCTCAGGTCAATGGATAGCGTCCATGTCTCACAACCATGTAGCAAGACAGGAAGCATCAGGACTCTAAAGAATTGGACCTTTGTCTTTTTGCATAGACATCAGGAGCGCCACACACCCCTTTCCAGCGACCTCATGACCCCCCCATGCTCTCCGAATCTTTCTAATGACTTCATAGGAAGAGTCACCAGAGACATGAATGTCACTGGAAACCCTGAAAACACTGAAATATATATGCATTAACTACACGTAAGAATATTATGAGATATTGGGAAGGGTTTCCCATACTGAGTAAAGACAACCAAATTAAACATTTGTGAACTTAATGACCTCTGGAAAGAAACTGTTCTTATGTCTGCCTCTTCTGGTGGTAATGCCTGGCAGATGGGAGAAGTTCAAAAAGGTTCTGTGGCCTGAATTTGAAAGATTGGTGATGATTTTCCCTGCCCGCTTCATGTCTCTGGAATAGTACAGGCCCTGTAAGGTGGGAAGACTGGTGCCGACTTGATATTCTTTCTATCCTAAGACCTTAACCACAGGTTGGGGATTACAAGTGCCAAAAGACATGTTTTTCCATAGACCCTGGCAACAAGTAGAAAATTGATTGGTAGAAGATACAAGAACATTGATTGTTCATGAGAATGATTGGCTCAAAGGCACAAGGGATGCATATGAGAAGGGAGATGTTTCCAAAACTACATTGCCCCATTGTTTTAAGTGGTATAGTAAGAGGTATAGTAAGGAAACACAAGACGAACATAAATATAGGGTCCACCATCACCATGGAGCCTCTCTCTCTCTCGCTCTCTCATTCTATCAAGTCCATCCAGAACAATTTGTTTTGCCCCAAGTTCGGCAAACCCAGACAATGGCCAGACATTCAATCTAGGTCTCCAAAATTGTGAGGTAACAGGCATCATGCAGCTCATAAATTCAAATAATATATAAAAATAACAATTAAAATGTATTAAGCCCTAGATTACTGCTCATTTTCCACTTACTTCAATATATTTGAAAGTTCTATGAAGACAAAAATCAAATGCTTAATCTCCTGTCTCTTTTAAGTCCATCTATCTATTTATTGAACCCTCTTTTTTAATCATCGGTTCATAGGGAGCTTCAGCATGCTGTATGACAACAACAGTGTGTGATTTGGGTGCAACCCTTTAAAAGATGACGGCCCACATGCTCAAACTCAATCAGTGTGAAACAGTCAGCCTAAAATACCCTTCTATTCATGGAAACCAGTATGAAAAGAAAAACTGGGATCTGGAGAGGAAGATAACACCACTATCCAGTAAGTCGCTGCACCGTCCATACTTTCAAATGTTATGTACAATATTCAGACTTACTCTAGAAGGAATTGAAGTGCGTATTTTTAGATACAGTCTTTATGTTTGCATTTGAATAAAATAAAGCAAAATATCAAAGCATAAATGTAATAAACCATTGAAGAAGTCTTAGATCTCACTTGAATCTATACGGATTGAAATCTAACACTCATACACAACTCATACTCTTAGACAACTCAATTTAGACCCCCCAATCAACCATGTATTTGGAAATGTGAGTGGAAAGTCTAAGTAGCCAGAGAAAAGCCCACACAGGCCCATGAGGGCAATACTGTCTCCATATGGGCATCAAGCACACACAGAGTTTGAACCCAGCATATGGATCTGTGAGGTGACAGTACTGTCCTATCACACTGTCCAGATGGAAACCCTATGAAGACAAACTTAATATACTTGTTCATGTGTTTTATACTCATTAATCCATCCATTTTATAAACCTACTTTTTCCGCTTGAAGTATATAGAGAGGTGGAATGCATTGTATGTCAGCACCTTTGAGTCCAAGGCAGGAAGTAAATCTAAAATGGATGACAGTCCTCACACTCATTCTTAGTCAAAGTGGATCAATTAATCCACACATTTACACTGAGCCATACTATGTCAGTTAGCATAACCTGCACATCCTGGTGATGTGGATAAAAACCCAGTGGAACACTGGAAGAACATACACACTTCTCAGAGATGGTAACCAGGTCAGGTGTTGATCCCATGTTCATAGAGCTGTGAGCTCATAGTCTAAGCACTTGTACTTGACCTATACACTTTAAAAGTTGTGTTTATCTATTATAAATATTTGTTAGTATTACTAAAGCAAATTCAATGGCTGTCATGTGAAAGTTATTTAATAAGCATACTGTGACCCTCTGAAAGAAGCGAACCATGCTGTAAGACCCTCTACAAAAGTGCACAAGTGTAGCCAGCTGTCAAACAGTTTTTGATATTTAATATTCCATTCTACATAACAAGTAGCACATTACTCATGCTGTTCAGATGGTGAGGTTCATTATTTGCATTATTGCCTTGCAAGACTGAATGTTAACGTTACAAACAGCATAATGCCGGTTGCTCTTTACTGTCTTAGTCAGTGTGACTTGTATCAAGTGATCAAGTGTATCTGGAGACAACCAAGAAAACTGTTACCTTTCAAAAAATGTGATTGCTACTTTTGAAATTATGAATGTAAATTTTTGGAATATATTTTATGCTGTTGTAAAAATACATGACTTCTTTTAAATAAACTTAACATTTACCTGATATTTAAAGCCTAATTGAAAGGCATGCTGGGGCAGTGCTTAGCACCACTTTTACACAGGTCCAGATTTCTTGGTTTGAATCTCACAACCAGTGTGTGGTGTTGCCACATTCTTCCTATTACTGTGTATGGTGTATCTACTGTGGTCATCCTCTCTCTTTCCAAAGATGCCTGTGGTAATTTAATTGTCAACCCTAAACTGGCTCCATGTGTATGAGAGTGCTATGCAAAAGTCTGTCAGCCATTCCAGAGTTGGTATCTGCCTTGCACCCAATGCAGCTACGATTCTGGAACTGTATTCATGGGTTGTGGGAGTACTGCTCACCATTGTGGCACTAGATTGACTATTCTTGGCACATAAGAAAATACCTTAAATTGTCTAATTCCATGTTTAATGCTGGGTAGATGATCAGCATGGGTTTTGAAAGAAATACACAGAGTGAGGAGATTAAGAGCTATTAACTCATTCTCATTATCTATCCCTCCATCTTTTAAAGCCGAATCAAACATTACAGGGAGCTTCAGTACCAATGGATGCAACTAAAAAGAACACAATCTAACATGTACATCTTTGTAGAGTGGTAAAAAAAAACAATTATAATGAGAAAACCCTAGTGAACATGGGGGGACACTGGCGTAGCAATGGATTGCTTGGGAGCCCACTTGGGGCTGTATAGATTTTTTCAAATTTTTAAATACTTAACAGAAACAGCGGTTTCCCAGTCTCGATGCAGTGGCTTCAATGTTCAATGTCTTGTTACCATCAACTTTGACCTCGATGGTTGACGATGAATTGTTTGCTGGTACCGATCTTCTCATTGAACGCTATAACACCGACATTTCACCGCTGTTTTGCACTCAGTTGTTGTTATCTTGTGCATGTTTTAAATCGATCCTGTCAAGTCGACTGTTTTTAACGTAGCTGAACTGTTGCTGATAGATTACTGTGTGCAGTTGTCTACTTCCAGTGACGTTTACATGGCTTACAAGTTACTGCTGACTATACCAGTGACTGCTGCTGCATGTGAACAATCGTTCTCCAAGTTAAAACTCATCAAAAATGACCTCAGAAGCACCATGTAGCAAAACGCACTTAATAGCTTGGCTGTCCTCTCAATCGAAAAGGAGCGTGCCAGACAAATTGATGTGTCAAACATTGTTGAAACTTTTGCGCAACAGAAGGCACACAAGCGAATATTTTAAGGTACCTGTTGGAGCCACTCTTAACGGGAGCAGCTGAAAGAAGAAATGATATTATAAGTAATATGATTTGTGACTTGTCAGTCAGATCAATTTTGGTAAGCTTTAACAGTCTAACATATCTGTAATCTTTTTTATTGTGTACCTTAGTATGACTTACTGTGCATTAGTGTCACAACCGTGAGGATTTGAGAGTGTGACCACTTTATGATGTCCATTTTCTCCGAACTTATGTAAAACGGGTCGATTGGGTAGTAGTATCCTGTCAGCCGGTCTTGTCGTTTTAATTTGTTACAAACAGAACAGTTTCTACTTTCTAGCTTACGTTGTAGCGGATGCCACATGTGCTATTATTCTGTGGGCGGTTGCTGCCTCTTTGGGTGCATTACAGGGAAAAAGGATGCTGTAAATACACCTTTAAGGGGGAGGTCATAACTCGGACAGGGCGGTTGGTGTTGAAAACTTAAAAGCCGGAAAAGAAGGGGGGAAAGGGAGACATCTTGTGGCGGAGCAAAGAGAAGGACAAGGTAGCGCCAAGAAATGGATCTGCTGGAACAAGTTCTTTTTCTTTTTGGGAGACTCAGCGACACAAGGGAGACGCGTCTCTGAAGACGGACTCTTTTTTCTTTGATTTCGTTGACTAATATCTTGGACCGGTAGGACTAAACTTTATTGTTATCGGCTCGACAGCCGGCGTATTCCGTTAGAGTTTCTCTTTGCCCTGAACACTAAGGACAGTAAACCCATTTGGACAGTCTGGGTTTTCTTATTTACGAACATCACGTGTTTAAACCAGAGAGGAGGGTTTCGATTGTTAGGTATTTATTTGTTTGTTTGTTTTTCTTTATATATGTAAAATAATATATTTGTTCTTTAGCTTCTTCTTTATTTGGTGTCATGGCTTGTGGTTAATGCTAGGCTGGGACAGGTGGTGGGGGGCAATAAAAGGACGAGCGTTGGTCACGTTGTCCGATAGATATTGAACTGCTTTACGCTAGCAGTTTTCTAATCGTACCTTAACTCGGGGTTTAGTTGTTTGCCCCGGGGATAGCGGTACAACGTTACATTTTAATCATCTTCTTTCACAACGTTGTCTTGGAAAAGTAAGTGGGTCCACATTTTACATATATTTATGTACGACTACAACTATCCACACCTCCCACATCCCATTCTCACAATTTGTTTAATTTTGCTAATTTACAGTGGCTGTAATAAAGCAATTCAAAAAGTTATTACAAATATAATTTAGAGAGCCGGTTTGTTTGTCATCAGCATAACACCAATGCCCAGCCAGCCCCTAGGATCTAGTTGCGAATGAATTACTAAAAGTTATGCTAGACAGGACGCTGCACAGGTGCCCTCAGCATGCTAGCTATGCCACTGTGGGGGATGTAGAGAATGTACTAAATACAATAACCAGACTCGACATCAGAGTTAGGTTATTGGAGCTGTGACCCAGTACTGCTAACCACATTATCAACCAAGGTGCTTTACAAAGATATGAGCAGCATAAGATTACCAATCCATTTTCGAATGCCTTTTTTTCATTACATGGCAGGATCAGACACCTAAACTTAAGAAGATCCCAGGAGAATGCCAGTAAGCAATACCAACCATCCACCCCTTTTCTGAACCAACTTCTCCTCAAGGTTTCCAAGTTGTTAGAGGCCATGTAGGCACAAGCCAAGCATAGAAACATTTGCTAATTGATTTTTTATTTACTCCATTCTCTTGGAGTGTATCCCAACAGCATCAAACTGAAGCAAATCAATTGTGATTGCAATTTTTTTTTTTTCCAAATGAACCCTGGCTGGTTAACACACTCATTGGGGCTTATGCAATGAGTCAGAAGGGTGGGTAGAATCGGTGACTTTCAGCTCTCCAGACATGAGGCCACATGGTGTGGCAAGGATGGAAAAAAACATTGGTTGGGATTTCAGGCAAAGATTCGAAAATGAATATTGCATTGAGTTGAATGAGAATGAGGCATACTGTAACCAGAAGATCAAAAGTGCTCAGTGCAACTGCTAGTAGTTGTGTTACCTCACCTCTAAATATTCTGAATGGTGATTGCTGGCCTTCTGTCTAAGAGGTTACTTGACTACAATTACAAAGGCAACCAATGCAAATTGTTCTCCCCCCTTAACATAAAACAACACCCAGTTAATGTTCAGGCAACAACCCCTAACAAAAAAGCCGTCATTCCTTCAGGAATGGTACATTTCATTAAGCAGATAAAAAGAAAGGTGAGCACCGAGAGTTTTTTAAAAGTTCTCAGTTATGTACTACACACGGCAAGTATTTGTCAACCTGTGATATCTCCAGACAGTTTTGGTGAATTGTTTTTCTGAAGACGACATATTTGTTTTGAAATATCAGCCTTTTCATTTCATTTTGTCACGATCACAATTTGCGCCCTGCTGTGTCCAACTGAGTAGATGCACTGCATGGCACGCACTGCAATGGCTAACAATTAGAAAATAATAATCACTAAGTATCCTAAATTTAACAACTCACAGTAAACAAAGTTAAAAAGCAGATGGGAGGGGGAATGGAGGTAGTGAAGAAATCAGTTCTTGCTCTTGATGATGGTTTGCTTCCCCAGGATATTCAACAATGATAGCTAAGTGAAGCTGTAACAAAGCAGAAAACACGATGGAATGAAAAAAAAAAAGATAATTATATTTTTAAATGAGAAAGGGTGGCATATGCATCTTCCATGTAATAGAAATGTAAGCTGTCAGTTAATTGCAAAGAAGGACAAATCTCTGAAGAAATTCAACATTAGTCAGGAACAACAGGGATGAAAAATTAATGGGTTCCATTATATAAAGAATATTTCCTCACTGAAAGTAAGTTAACTTTATTTTGACATGCTAGACAAAGAGTACTATTTTTAGGCTTTTTTGAACCTTTTGTTAAAATAATTTTCCTAAATTATTGGTTATTTTTTGAGGATGGAGGGTGGCTCTGAGGCTAGGGGTCTGCACCGGCAATTAGGAGGTTGCCGGTTTGAATCCTGTAATTGCCAGGAGTGACTCTACTCTGTTGGGCCTTTGAGAAAGACCCTTAACCTGCAAATGCTTCGTCCTGGGTACGACATCAACCTGCAAGCAGGTCCTCCAACTTACAGGGGAAACTTGTAGGTTGGTGGCAGGATTGGCACTCCAGTCACCGTAAAAAAAAACTCAACTGTTCCAGTGTGGTGCTGAAGTCACCAGCTGCACTCGGATCCCAATCCAGGTGATCTGGCATGTGGTGGGTGCGGCAATGTGCTGTCAGTGCATACTCCCAACCATTGTTTATTGTTAACAGCCTCTTAAAAAATAATGGAGTTTACTCTGTATGTTGCGATATGTCAAGTAAATATTATAATTGTCATACTTTAAAATTGTGTGGCAATGGCAATGAAATCCCCCTATAAGTGATAATAAATATAGAAACGTGGTCTCCTAAATGTGTGGTTGTTTGCTCACCTTCCATACCTTAGCACTTCAGAACATGTAATCTACCTGAAGCTAAGCATACCTGGGCCAGGCCAGTACTCGGATGGTATACCATCTAGGAAAAGCTTTAGATGCTGCTGGAACATTTGTTGGTGAGACTAACAGGGGGCACTTACTCTGCAGTCTGTGTGTGGATCCCAATGCCCCAGTGTAAAATATGATGTTGTCCCTTGGATGATATATAAAGTTGCTGAGCCACTCCACACATACACACACACACGCACACACATGCACACACACACAGGCTCTCCCATTAATCTAAAATGCATAGCTATGTGGGAGAAAAAATCCACACAAACAGAGGAAGAGCACAAAAACTGTAAGTGTATGCGGGACATAAGACTAGAACTATGAACTTATGAAACAACAGCACTAATGGTGTATAGGGGTGGTGATTATGAAAATGAAATCTCCATAAAACGTAGAATACATTGTATGTGTTGTTGGTCTACTTTAGCATACTATAATTACACTGATTTGCACATAAAATAACACAACATTCCAAAGCCTGCATAAGCTAATTCACAGCCTTGGGGACACCCTGAGCCTTATCGGCTTTGGGTACAAGGCATTAAGCCACATGTTTGGCCAATTAAGGCTTGCCAGTTAAACTTTTTGAGATGGGGCAGTAAAATACACAGGCACCACAAACTAAGTTAGACTTTGTACTTGAGTACAGGACTCTGAACATCTGAGACAACAGCACTAATTACGTTGGCAAACCTTCTTTCATGGATCCTAAATTATTGGCGTCAAATTTGTGGGCAGGCAGGTGCAGGGAGCCAGTGACTATGAAAACAAGATCTTCCTACAACTGAAAACAAATTTAGGCATAGTGCTTCCTAAATTTATGATTTCTGACATTTTAAATCACTCTGTCACCATTCATTAACAATGTGATCTTTTGCCAAGTTATTGCCATCAAACATGAGGATAGGTAAGCAGTATTTTTGTAGAACATTTGAACGATTATGACAAGAACAGGCCATTCAGCCCAATAGCCTCATCTATCATATTCACCAACATTGATCAAAATTACCTCAAATTAAAATCTGAAGATCCTGAAAATTCTTACTCTTCACCACACTGCTTGGTAATTTATTCCAATTTGGGTTCTTTGCATGAAGGGAAACATTCTAACATTTGTGTGACATAAGTTTCCAACCACGTCCCTGCGTTCCTGATGCAGAATTTATATTAAAGTAACAGTTGGGATTGAGTATTCTAATTCCTTTTATCATTTTTAAACTTTGGCTGTGTCATCTCTTAATCTCAGTTTGCTTAAACTGGAAAGGTCATAAATCCTTTAATTTCTCCTCATAACTCATCCCTCTCAGTTCTGTAATCAGCTTAGTCACTCTCCTCTGGACTTTCTCTAGTGCTGCTATGTCATTTTTATAATATGGAGATCAAAACTGTACACAGTACTCCAGGTGAAAACTTACTAGAATGTTATATGACTTAAGCATAACTTCCTTATACTATTCACTATTATTTGTTTTACATAAGCAGATGTTATTTATTTATCACTGCTGGTTATTTTGTGGTAATTAATGTATCCCTGTAGCCATTATATGACTCCAAGAGGTTGTGTGTGGAATATATTTAAAGCAGTGATGCCTTCCTTCTAGCATCCAAGATTCTGAATTTACAAAGAAGAACATTTTGTGGTGTTAGTTTGTTTCCTTAAAGATTTTTCAGGTCTAAAAGACCCTTTACATGATCCTTTTGACTTTCTGGGTAATGTGCCTGATTTGTCATTTAGGTTAAATTTGCGTTGTTCCCCACTTCACTCTATATTATTTACCTCTGTGATTTTCCTGTCTGTGGCAGAACACAGATATGTGTATGTATGACAGTGAAAATAAAAATGAAATCTTTCTAAAATTAAGAACAAATCAGACAACTACTGTCCTAAATTTGCAGCCACCTTCCTCTTAATATTTTATAATTACACAATATACCGATAAAATAATGTGTGACTGACGATAAATTGAGGAACATTCAGCTAACTATAATAATAACCTGTAGCCACTCATGACCCCTGATTACAGCCTGATATGTAGACACGACACAAAAAACAATCGAGATAACAATTCAGTAAGCTACATAATGCCAGTTTGCCTGTTACCTAAGAATAAATCAAAATGTATTTAACAATAGGTGGTGTTTTCTGATAGGTGATGTTTTCCTGTTTATTTATTCACATAGCGAACAGCTCCAGGAGGATTGAATTAAAAAAACATAAAGAAACAGCGATGCAGAGAGACCATTTCATTGGGCTTCCACCTAGGGGCTAATAGGATTTTCACAACATTAGACAATAGTAATTTTATTTTCTATTGGAATGAAGTACCAAACATGCAAAGCCATTAGAAAGAACAAACGCAGGGGGGAGCAACGGAGCAGAGAAACAAAAAGAAAGCATTAGGGCAAATCCAAGTAATTTCTTTGCAGGTACAGCTGGAATACCTAGCATATAAATGTACAATCATTAAAGAAATAAGTGTACCAAGTGAGATACCGCACACAGATATATTTTATCCTTTCCACATTTATTCCTTTACTTAATGTATAGAATTTCTGGCAAGCATTCACCAATCCTTATGAAAGTTGTTACCTTTATGGCATAGATGGACTTGAAAAGTACCGGGAAAGGCAAAAGTGGACAGGAAAAGGGTACATAATCACAAAACTGGAAGATCAAATACATCAATTGTCAAAGTTTAAAATCTAAACAGAATCAAAGCTCAAATTTGTTGCCAAAAGTTGTAATCTTTAAACACTAGAAAGAAGCAGAAACAGAAAATGGTTGGTATCCATAAATTGGACAACTTAGAAGTGCACTTCGCTGGCTTATATATCTTTGATCTGGCAATGTAATGATGTAATATCTTGTTGAGTTAATGCCTCTTAGACTGTGATTTTTATCTCAATAATTTTGATGGGCATTAAGAAACAAGTCTCCAGTACTGTGAAAGAGCAGAGGCCAATGGTGGACTTTTATAACGGGATGAAGTGAGGAAGCAAATATTTATGTGTGTTTTAAATATTGATCTTTTTATTATTAATGGCTGAAATGGTATTAATCCAGCCATCATCAAACTACTTCTTGGATAGCTATCAATTTGTCTGTATGAATGGATTCCATAATTGTGTTAACTCCTTGCTGGGTTGGAACCATGAATGCTACTTCTTTATATTGCCTGGTTTAGTGTTGTTTCATGAATTGATGTTTCATTCAGCATTATTAAACTGGATGGCTTTTTCAATAATTGAAGAGACAAATTCATGTACAGTGAGGGAGACATGAGGAGTGGGGTTCATGGATATCATTGCAGGTCTCCAAAGACAGCACCAGTGGCAGTATTCTGTAATACTGTATTAGGAAATGGATTCATTCAGCATTGATTTAAAATTGCCACAAATTAAAACACTCTATTGATATCAAAGTAATTGACTCATTGTAAAGTGGACTTAAATAAATGTCTACCATCAAGAAACAGTAAAGGTTACTAACACCATCCACAGTCATTCCCTTTCTACCATATTCTGAACAGTGAACAGTCAAAAATTGTGTTTCATAATGGCTTACAGTATTTCAGTCAGTCGGATTTATTTATATAAGCACATTTAAAACAACAGATGTTGTGTCAAAGTGCTGTACAAAGAAGCATTAAAAACAAATACACTACAAACAATTATACAGAAACACATTAATAAAAAACAACCAATTAAGACCATCCCACATTACCTATTATACACAGTGAAAGGCGGAAGAAAACAGCTATGTCTTAAGCTGAGTTTTAAAAACCTCAATTGAGGATGAAGACCTGATGTGGAAAGGCAGGTCATTCCAAAGCCTAGGAGAAAAAACTGAAAAAGCTTTGTCTCCCCTAGACTTCAACTGAGATCTTGGAACTAGTAGGAGTAGATATCCAGATGATGATAAACTCTTCCAAAAAGTGTTTACCACAGCACCAGGCACAATACGGCCATACCCTTGTCCACTGCCTCGTCCACTTCTCCATGCAAGCTTTGTCCTCTTTCATTATGACTCTGGCTCTCCAAGCTATGGCAGTAGCTCCTTTTAAGTAATTCTAAGAAGTACTTCTGGAGTTCCAAAGACTTGGCCCGGGAGAACGTCCAGGTAAGGCGATAGCCCCATGAACTAAGGCTCATTAGTCCCTCTAGCACCCCCTGGAGTAACAGGGCTGAGCCAAGTATCTGCAGTTCCCATGATGCCCTGTGGGAATCCAGGGTGCTGCTACAACCCAAGGGAGCTGCCACCTAGCATTCTGGGGCAGTCAATGCTTTGTGCATGCTGTCTCCCCTTGTCCTTTCCGACTGAGGGCCAGGCTCCTGACCATCCCTCACAGTATTTAAGTTTTTTCTTTACAGTAATCCCTCCTCGATCGCAGGGGTTGCGTTCCAGAACCCCCCGCGATAGGTAAAAAAGTAGAAAGCATATGTTTGTATGGTTATTTTTATATATTTTAAGTCCTTAGAAACTCTCCCACACTGTTCATAAATATTCTCGGCACAGTTATACAGTAAACCCTCATTTATCGCGGTTAATTCGCTCCAGACAGATAAATGAATTTACACAAAGTAGTATTCTTTATTTATAAATCTAATATTTTCGCAGTTAGAGCATTGAAATCCTGTTTACAACCTCCTAAATATGTTTTTTAACATTATTATAGCCCTCTAGACTTGAAATAACACCTTTTAGTCAAAAGTTTAAACTGTGTTCCATGACAAGACAGAGATGACAGTTCTTTCTCACAATTAAAAGAATGCAAACATATCTTCCTCTTCAAAGGAGTGGTGTCAGGAGCAGAGAATGTCAGAGAAAGAGAGTAAAGTAAACAATCAAAAATCAATAGGGCTGTTGCGCTTTTAAGTATGCAAGCACCACGATAAAGTGGCCGCAATGAAGGGATCAATGTGAAGGTAGCCTTTCAGCATTTTTTAGAGGACCGTCCCATCCGTATCTTCTAAGCAAACAGCCTCTGTGCAAACAGCCCCTCTGCTCACACCCCCTCCATCAGGAGCCGAGAATGTCAGAGAGAGTGAGCAAGACAGAGAAAAGCAAACAATGTAAAATCAATACGGGCTGTTAGAGCTTTTAAGTGTTTGAAGCACCACGAGGGAAGCATATCGTATATCATTAAGGAGTTTTATTTAATACGTAATACGTGCTCTAATTGCGTAGCTTCTCAGCCATTCGCCAATAGCGTCCCTTGTATGAAATCAACTGGGCAAACAAACTGAGGAAGTATGTACCATAAATTAAAAGACCCATTGTCCGCTGAAATCCGCGAACCATCGAAAAATCCATGCTATATATTTAGACATGTTTACATTTAAAATCCGTGATGGAGTGAAGCCGCGAAAGTCGAAGCGCGATATAGCGAGGGATCACTGTACATGGTGCTGTGCATCTGGTGGTGTGTTTGGAGCTCTGAATCATTCAGTAACATGAAAGACATTACAAAGAAAATTAACAGAATTAAAAATTTTTGGTAAATTATATTAGAACAGCACAACATAATATCATAATTAGGTGCTTTGTTTTAACTTATTTTATATAAGAGCTAAAAGAAAATATTTGGTGTGGTGTACTTTGTCAATAAGGAAGCACCGAAAAACAGTTTGCTAAAGAGGTTTCTCTTAAATAATACGACTGTAGTTAAAAAATAAAGCAGTGCACATAAAAAGAAAAAATTATCTATGGTTTTCAAAGACTCTCTGGAAATATTTTTACTATAGCAAATTATGTTTTTATTATTTTTATGTGTCTCTTTGTTTTACTTTAATGCTACTTCAATGAAACCACAACCCATCTCTACTTTTTTATACACTTGCATGTAACTCTGTGTGACATCTGGCGATCCTGATCACTCATAACTGATTTATACTCACCATTGCAATTTGTTGATGACATCTTATGTTACAACTGCCATGGACATATCACTTTAGAGACTGCTCCTTTTGAAACCTTGGTGATTCGTGTAGGCTTGGATCCTAACAGCCTGCCACGCTCCAACAATCTGGCCCCCTTGGAAGCCTGTCAGATTTGCTGTCTTACCCATTCTAATGGGAGTTGAAATGCAGCATTTGAAGTGATTTTTTTTCTATGATACAGGTCACGTGCCCAGGTAGAAAATAGGGTAATCATATAGGAAGTCACATGGGGAATATTAGTTTAGCATTAAGGGTTATTGCCAAGCCTGTTAAAAAAAAAAGTTATGAAAGATTATTTTAATCAAAAACGCATTTTGTTTTAATGTTCAAAGTATGCCAAAAATGATAAAACTGATATATTACTTTGGAAACACATTTTCCTACAAAAAAAACAACTGCTTTTATTTAAAAAGTCGTTTACATTTATGTGCATGAGGTTTGCTTACATTCCTAAAAATGCACTACTTTAATATTGTAGAAGTTAATATCAAAGACTGCGTTGGCTTATGTTTTAGAGAGCCCATGAATTGCCTCCTGAACTGGAGAATAATTCATTTAGATTAGACAGATAATGCAATAGCAGTCGCATTGCTCTCTGAGGTGCAAGAGATACAGGTTTGAGACTGGAATGGCAATGATGCTCAGTTTGTGCCAATAACCAAGTGACCCCTGCCTGGGACCACATTGACATGCAATTCTTCATTTCCTGTATTTGTTAAATAAAGGTTTTGGAACGTTGAATTTGAAAGTGGTGAATTTACTGTCCTACAAAAGGTAATTTCTACATCAGATAGAATAAGACTGGTCTAGAAAAATTAAATGGGAAATATCCATAACATTTTGTACGATCATTCACAACTGCACACCTGCTGGAGAGGATTTTAGAAATCATCATCCTGGTAGCCTTTGCCCTTTGAAATCGCTTATCAGAACAGCAGCTGTACTCACACATGTCTGATTACAAAACAGCTTAATCCAGGTTTTGTGTCAAATATATGCAGGGCTATTAATGAAACTTGCAAGGATTAGAACTTCAATTTGACAATTTAGGTGAGTACAAACAGTTAGCTAAATTACATGAGATTTTTTTAGTACTTGAAGTACAGTACTCTAGTTTAAAATAAATTACACTCCAAAATATTTGAGACTAACATTCTTCATGTTTCTGAGATGTGACATTTGACTTCAGTGTTTTGCCGCACACATTACTGTAATAGCTAAGACCTGCTTTTCCCAGCTAAAAGAAAATTAAGATGCTTTATTAGTATGAATGATAGAGAGAAGATAATTTAAGATTTCATTCTGGTAGAATTAATTAATGTAAAGCATTGTTCCTGGGTTTCTCAAATTGCTTATTTGTAGTTTTCAGATAATTCAGAATGGATCCTTATTAAAATGACAATGTATGATCACTTAACTCCAGTCTTTGCACTGGTTTATAGTTAGGTTTAGCTTTTAAACAAAACTTTAAATGACCTAGGTCCCACTTTAATGATAGGGTATATCATAAAAGCTGTTGAATATACATCAAGGGACTTTATGCACAGATTATATAATGTACTAGTTGGGACCAAATCTGGAGTACTGTGTGCAATTCTGGTCACTATATATAGTGTAACTGATGTTGTGCAGAGGATAACAAAGGACATGCCATACTCTGATAGACTACAAGGTGGGCACCTAATCCTAAATTTCTAAATTTTCAAAGTCATCAATTAAGTAGATAAAGAAGAATTCTTATGCCGTACTCTGACAGACTACGAGGTGGGCACAGAATCCTAAACTTCAAAATCCTCAAAGTCATTAATTAAGCAGATCCAGAAGAATTCTTTCAGCTTAAGGGTGAATCACATACTCAAAGACACCAGTGGAAATTAAAGGGAAGTGCATTTAGAACTAAAGCCAGGAAGTACTTCTTTATGCAAAAGGATTTTGGGAATCTGGAACTTCAAACAACTGGGTAATGTAGATGAAACAGAAGCCTTAACAACCTTTAGGAAACATCTGAATGAAACATTGAGAAATCTTAGCTATTTGTTACACGAAGGGGCTCGATGGATTGAATGGCCTACTCTAATATGTCAAATTTGTTACGTTTCTTATGTTTACTTAACAGAATTTATCAGTACACACCTACCAGTGTATACATTACATCTCAGGGTGCCACGCTTGGAAATGTTTGACGGATAAATAAACTAATTTATAGAGGCTGAGGTTTTAGTTACACAGCTCCTATGCTGTAACACAGACACACTGTGCTAGTCTAGTGTACTTTGTCAATAGCAGCTGACTAGCCATTCACAATGCAACTCCTGTTTGATAGTCACTTGCACAAAATGACAAGTGTGACCATTGGTATCAACTCATGAGGAGTCTTTTTGGTATACTGTTCCAGAATGTGGTACCACTTCAGCATTGCCAATCTACCACTACTACTGTTACCTAGGATATTGGAAGCTTTAGGATTCAGCAATAAAATGAATGAATCTACTTGTTATTGGATTTTCCAGAACATACTTCTAGGGAATAGCAAGGGAGGGGTGAGCTGCCAGTGAAGTCATTAGAATTGTGACTGTGCCTGTTATATCTGGCCATAGACCCTCTCACCCACCAAAACTTTAGTTTCTCCAAGAATGTTATTGACTGGAAGTTTTGTTTTCCTCTCCTATTTTATCAGTTAACTATAACTCAAGTATAATGTTAATGGACTTTATCTTCACTGATGGGTCCTGCCACAAGATAAGCAAATAAGAGTGCAACGGAGAATATTATTTTATGGTACGCCAAAGAATAAGCATGTATCACATTGTGTGACACAGTAGCCCATGATAACTAGCCATATCTCTGAAGCATTTCGGAGCTCATTTAGATCACCCCAATATGACTCAGTGTGTCCTATCATCTCTCTGTTTTGAAATACATTTCTTACTTAAATAGTGTCAAGACTGACCAAATTACACTTTGTTTATGATTTGTTTGTTTGTTTGTAATTGAAAGGAACTACTCTGGGCATCTCTCTGTTAGGTGGTTTTGTGTTGCCAACGTGCTCACATCGTTTGTGCATTAGCAGCTAAACGACTGGCTTTCTTCGGAGGTTTCCTTTTGCCAGCGTGCTCGCGTTGCTTGTGTGTTAGCGGCGGGAGGAAAAGTAAAAGGGATACTGTACCGTATTAGCCGCTAAGTGAGTAACTCTTTCTTCAGAGGTTTTGTTTTGTCTTGCTTGTGTATCCTCGGAGGTGAAGCCCTTACCCCGACTCCACCTCTCTATATATATATAGTGAACCCTGGGTGGGTATTGCTGCCCTAACCCCAACACCCACAGGCAGGACGCAGGTTCAGCACACAACACACACCTTTATTTTCCACTGGGAAGAGCATTCCCTTGCTCCCCAGTCCCACACAGTACAGCAAAGCACTAAAATTTAGTCCCTTTACTACTGCCTTTAGTCCTCCACACATGCTTTGTCCTCTTCCTCTCAACTCTGGCCGTTGGATACTGGCGACTGGCCCTTTTTTATAGGGCACCTGGAAGGACTTCAGGTACCGAACAAGCTACTTCCAGGTGTGGCGAAAGTGCTGCCAAACAGGGCCCAGCAAACGTCCAGCCCTGACACAGACAGAAGCAGACACAAGTCTTGCCACACAGCACACTTTTATTATAGTGGGGAAGCACTTTTCTTTTGCTCCCCACAGTAGCACAGTTCCCAAGCACCAAAGCACAATATAACACAGTCCTTTCTTTTCTTCCTTTCCTCTTTTTTATTCCGCATCCACTCCTCCCCTGTCAAGCTTCTTCCATTTCCTCCTGACTCTGGCTCATATCTACAAAGCAGCTGACTCCTTTTTTAAGTCACCTTCCAGGTGGCTCATTAGGGATGTCTGGAATTACTTCCAGGTGTGGCGGAAGCCCAAGGTAGGGCTCTGTAGCTCCCACAGTTACCCCTGGCAGCATCCACGGAACCCAACAGGGCTGTGCTGACAAACAGTAATTCCCATAAAGCCTTTAAGGAGGTGTAAAGATGCCGGCCGTCCCTCATAATATTTTATATCTTTTTTTGTTTTTCAATAACTGCCATTTTGTGTATCTCTTTTGTTCATTTTTTAAATATTTTCTGCCATTTTTGGAGAGTTTGGCTGACAAGATACTACATGTTGCCTAGCAAATGTTGAATACTGTTGTGGCAGACAACCGAGGACTTTACCCCACCAGGACGCCTGGATAGTAGAAGGACTGGGAGAAAGGCAATACCTTCACTGGGACATGAGAGGGCAGCCCCCCGGTTTGCATAATATTGTTATGCATTTAGAAAACTATTCAATTCACTTCCAATTCAAATATTTATTTTGTTTTATATAACAAAATGGTGTTAGTTCTTGTCTGTCATAGGTTCACATTACAGCTTATTATTATTACTATTACTAGGGGGCTTTGCCCCCTGCTTGCTTCGTTCACCAACCCCTACCTCCCCGCCCACGTTACGTGCCTCTGTGAAAAGGAGGGCTGAACGCACCCCAAGAAGACGCGGTCGCTCCTCTGAAAATCCTCTTAAACTGTGATGCAATGGGACACAAACACAGGCTTTTTTTTACCTCATCTTTGCTTGATCAGCTGCTGGCTTGCTGCTGCTGCTGTGAAGCGTGATCTGTATTTTGTGCGGTACTTCAAACGTTTATAAGCCCGTAAAGCAGGTGTCCTTTGTTATGTATCTTGCCTTTGTTAATTAGCAATGTTAATAACTTAATTTACATAAAGAAAGGTTGTGTGCTTAGCCTTGTGGGAAAAAGGAAGTGTTGTACACACACATCCGAAATTGAGTAAAGAGCACGTTGAATTACCTGTGCCTCTGTAGTTATTATTTGTTGGAGTTGGAAGGAACACAACATCCTTTTGCCTCACTGCCTTGTCTCTCTTCTCCCCCAGACATCCTCAAACACTATTTGATCTTGACTTTTCGCTTTTTTGTTTTTAATGTGATATTTTCCGTATTTTTGCGCTAATGCGTTCTTTACTATCATTTTTTTTAGACTTTCGAATTTTCCCACTTCCATTATCTCTAACCCGCTCTGCATATATATTGTGCCAATGATTTTGAATTCTTTATGACGTTCTACTTTGCCTTTTTCTGGCCCCAAATTTTTAAGAGATGAGAGCACAGAAAGTGTGTCTGCCAAAGGCATTACAACAACTGAAAGGTTAGATGACGGGTTCCAAAGGTTGCAAGTATGATATGATTTGACCATCTTGCGGGACATGAAAGTGTCTCTCTCTGTCTCTCTTTAAAAGATCTCTCTTCAAAAGATCACATCTCGTTGCAGGAAAAAAAGTCTCATCTCGTCCCAAGATTTTTTTTTTATAATAGTGACATATTTCTTGTTAAGTGTTTTTAACATTATAACACTGACTGCTAGAATATGTAATGAAATACTTGAGTTACAATGTTCCTAAGACTGAAAGAGACAGGAAGCTTTAAAGTTTTTAAGGATTGTACTAGGGAATGAAAAGTACTGTAGAAAAAAAGACAAAAATGAGGCCAGGACACAAGCTGAAGATTTACAGTAGGGGTGCCCATGTGCCGATCGCGATTGAGCGGTAGATCTCGAAGGTAGTGCAGGTAGATCGCGCTGCATTAAAAAAAAAGTTTTTTAAATGTTAGTCTATTATATATCCTCCCTATGGCATTTGCCACTTCATTGACATATAGGGCGGCCAGTCTGATATCTCTTTTCTTCTAACACACTGGTCATCCTGCATGCAAAATCAAACGTGCGAGCTACTGCAAAACTTTGGCTATCTAAGTGATCTAGTTAGCCTTCCAATTTATATCGCCCAAAGAAAGGATTTAAAAAAAAAAATTGTTTGGGGAGGGTATGGGCTGGATGTGGAATTGGAAGATGATTTATTTTCTCAAAATGTCAAAATCAAAGTGCATTTGTCTAATCCGTCAATCTATCATTGTTATTCCAAAGAAGGAAAATGTGGGAAGACACTTTCGAACTGTTCATAAAAACTACGAAACTGACTTCCTTCCGAAAAGCAATCTGAGAAAGAGAAAGGAGAGGGAACTAAAATCGCAGTTAATCAGACAGCCGTCATTTTTCACTCAGCTGAATTCAAAAGCAAAGACAGACGCACAGAAGCATCATTCCAGGTGAGTCACTCGATCATTAAGCATGAGAAGTCCTTCCAAGATGGAGAGATGATAAAAAGACGCCTTCGTTGAGAGACAGGTGGCTAGGGAGAAATTCCTGCTGAGATTTCAAGACCTCTGGCCGGAGAAAAAGGAGTTTCTCCTTGTCATTAAACATGCAGAATACAAGCAACTTAATAACGATCAATGGCCACTAGACTTGGCATTTTTTTCCGATCTGACCAACATGTTGAATGAGCTTAATTTACAGCTGCAAGGAAAAGAGAACTCCATGGTCAATATGATTAGCTCAGTTAATGCTTTCAAAAGAAAAATGCAACATCTGTCCTCAAAACTGCAGCGCCTTGATTTGGGGAACATCCAAAACCTCGTGTCAGAGCTGGAGACGCAATGGAAGGCGTGTGCGCAACTTGACAGCATACGCTAGAGAACAGATTGAAAATTGCCTGTCAGACTTTGGCAGACGGTTTCAAGACTCAGCTTTACTTGAGCCAATCGCTACATTTAAGTGCTATCCATTTAGGGAAGATGTTAAGGGTGATTCACTTGCATCAGAAATTGCAACACTGTTTCACCTTAAACTCCTCTACAGTGAAGGATGAGATTTTGATACTACAGGATGACATTCAGCTGAAGTTTGGGGATCTTGGACAGTTTTGGAACTTACTCACAGAGGAAAAGTACCCAAACATGAGGAAATGTGCTACCTCCTTGACTGCATTATTCAGCTCTACTTATTTATGCGAGTCAGCCTTTTCCCACATGAAGATTATTAAATCCAAATACTGTAGTGACCATAAATGTATTGAATTGTTATTGTGTCATAAAGGTTATTCACTTAATCAAGGTACGACAATATATATTTTATGTATAAAGTATACTCAGTATATATATATATATATGGTTGAATAGTTTTACTGTCAAATAATGCAAAGACACATGTTTTGCCCTAATTCTGGATTCATCAGAATAGCATTTTTAATGTAGGTAGATCATTTCGACCTGGTCATTTTAAAAGTAGCTTGCAAGCCAAAAAATTGTGGGAACCCCTGATCTACAGTATTACCAGAGAATTCAAAATTAACTGAGACACCAAAACCAGAAGCAAGCCAAGAAGAACAGTTTTTAGCAACGGTGATTTTAAATTTAATTGTTTTTCTGTTTCCACCACTAACTAAATTGGAGTGTAGTATGTTTTTTTAAAGTACTGTAGATGCAACATTAGGATACTGACTGCTGTGTACCTGCTTGATGAAGCAATATTTCATCTGATGATGGGGTCATTTGACTTGAAACGTGACCATGGCCATGCAAAGATACCAGAAAATGGTGGTGATCGTAGTAGGAGACATTCCACAAAATTGCCCTGTGATGATTTCACCATTATAAAGTTAAAAATAGTAAATATAACTATACAAGTTGAAATATAGCAAAGAGGTTCCAGGGAAGCTATAATGCAGACTGAGCAATTTGCTTTCTGTTTTAATTTTGGTTGCAGCTTTTGTTTGGTTTTATGACTTCAGGTTTAATAATCTTCCATAAACATCTGTGAACAATCTCTGTCTCTAGCATTCTCAGTCTTGAACAATGGCAGACACTAACCCTCTGTCATGCCCCTAAAATCTCAGCCACTCATTTAGGTAAAACTAGTCTGCCTGGATTTTTAAGGAAAATATTCAACACGCCATGACACATGTCACATGTTCTCTGTGCTGTTTGTCATACATACTGGATCACTGATTCTGCATGCAAATATTCTTTTATTCTTATTAAAATGAACTCAACTTTCAAATCATGTACATTAAATTTTCATTTGAGATAAAAATGATTTTGAATAAAAGTTTTAAGATGTTGTAAATGATTGCTAAATGTCTGTAACTACCAGAGTGTTGTAACTGATTGTGCAAGTAGCCAGTCAACTCTGTGGGGGTTTTGATTGTTAAAGTACCAATTAGCCCATACGTTGCTTTTGATCTGATATCTTAAAGTTAAAAGAAAATAATGATGAGAATAATGTGCTGAACTAAGAAGAAAGTAGCAAAGCCTCTGATACTGTATGTAGTCACAGGAGTCAACCTCTTGGAAATGGAACTTATTTATAGTTTCAAATCACAGTCCACTTCATAGGTGACTTGTATGTGATATGTATAGCCATTAACATGTTTAAGCGATGCAGTGGTTAGTGATTCTGCCTCACATCTCCTGAGTCCTGGCGTTTTAATCCCAGACTGGTCAAGGTCTGTGCACACAGCACTTTACATGTTCTGCCCATGTCTGCAGGGCTTTTACTTTATCTATCCTGATTTTCCTCCCACATTCAGAAGATGTGTGTGTGTGTGTGTGTGTGTGTCAGTTAACTGGCAAATTCAAATTGACCTAGATGGGAGAAGGTAGGTGTCTGTAAGAGTATACCCCATGATGAACAAGCGCACTGTACAAGGTTGGCTTCTGTGCTATGCCTTATGTTGCCTGAAAAGAGTCTGACCACTTAACAGAGATTAAATAGCTCTGAGGATGGATGAATAATTATAATACAATTAGACAGGTTGCCGGTCAAAGACTGATAAAAGAATACATGTAAAAATATTTGATATCTTTTACCCTACATGTACCATCAGTGCCTGTACTCAGTATCCTTGAAACTCTCTTGACTGGCTCACCCTCTCAAAAGTGTTCTATTTGAAATTTGGAACAATGTTCGTCTCAGCCTTTGCGAGGAAAAATCTATTACTCATTTCAAAATCTTTTTAAAAACACATCTCTTCAATGAGTATTATTCATTTTCTTGTATGTAATTTCTATTGTTTTGTTAATGTGTTTATTGAATTGTAAAGTGTCCTTGAGTATATGAAAGGCGCTACATAAATAAAACACATTATTATTATTCTGTAAAGCCTTCATCTCAGACTTTGTCACTTCGAGGCACCTTGACTGCTTCCTCTCTGCTTTTATACTTCTAGTCTTTGAAGGCGACTGTCTGCATTGCTATCTACATCTTTACTCCTCCTTGTGTGTCTCACACTCTCACTTTCTCTTTCAATCGTGTCACAAAAATGACCAATCACCAAAGCCAAAATGACCAATCAGATTGCTCATATGGACCAAACAGACACAGAGACCTTAGCATTTTTTATATAGTAATATATTTTCAAAATTTTGCGTATATCACTAGAAACATTTTCTTAACATTATCTTGACGCTAACAGTAACCTAATCCTTGTGTTACTAGATATATTGATAGAACTTTATTTGTTCCCAAGGGGAAATTTGACTTTTTACAGAAGCTGAATAAATAAATTGGAAAGTACATAAAATAGTGCAGCATTGTTCATAGTAACACTCAGTTTTATTCTAATTCTCTTCTTCTCTCCTACCTCCAAGGCATCCAGAGTACAACTATGATGGTACGGATCGGCTCCATGCTACTGGGTCCTTCTGGGGAGCCATTGAACCTCCTACCGCTGATTACGTCCTGAGGGATGAGCCAGCAAACGAGAACAAATGCACATACAGTATATAGGAGTAGATGAAAAAGTGCAAGAGTTTTTATCAGGGTCAGTTGTTCTCTTGTCTCCCATCTTGTTAGCTCCAGTGCACATTGGATCCCTAGATATGATGCCACCTTGAATGCACCACTCCACAGCAAATATTCAGTGGGGACGATCCGCCCCTAAAGTGTAGATCCTTCCCTCAATCGTGGGGCCTATGACTGCACTGCCTTTTACACACACTGGCTGTCTTGTCCTGCTTCTCCTATTGATGCTGTTCTCACAGTTCTTGTCTTTCTTCTGTTCCTTTCCTGTCTACCCTTTCGATTCTCTCCCAATCTGTCCTGTGCAGGCTACTTTATCCTCTGCTTCTTAATTGGGCATGGGTGTGGGGAGCCTCTCCCTTTAGGTGCCTGACTGACCCGCCTGCCTCCGCGGAGCAAAACACACTCACGCACATCCACACCCGACTGGAGCCTGCACTTTCAGAGCATGATTATTTATTCAAAACACAACCACCTCTTCTGAGCCACAGAACTGTTACACCACAACACCCCATAACTGTTTGTTGATTCAGTGGGCCTCTTTTGAAATAATGTTACAAGCCCAGGACACCACAGCATAGAAAATCACACTGGCCATCAAAGAGTTGTAAAAGATGTAAAGGATGTCACTATCCACATTAAAGTAACACAGTCTCCTAAATAAACAGCCTGCTCTGCTCATTCTAATATCTGTGTTATGAAACCAGTCCAATCTGTTACTGATGTGGACCCCCAAGTACTTGTAGGAGTGGACCACCTCTACACCCACTGCTTGAATAGTGACAGGGCATAGAGGCTCCTTGGTGTGTCAAAACTCAATAACCAGCTGTTTGGTTTTCCTGATGGTAATTTGCAGACAATTCTTTCCGCATCAAAAAACAAAGTTCTCTGCCTGACCACTATACCTTGTCTCATCCCCTTTATCAATAAACCCCATTAGTGCAGAATTATCTGAGGATTTCTGCAAGTGACATGATCTGCTAATATATTTATAGCCAGAGATGTACAGAGTGAAGAGTAAAGGAGACAGGACTGTTCTTTGTGGTGCTGGAGTGTTGCTCACATCCATATCAGAAATACAGTCCTTGAGTCTCAGAATCTGCTCAACAAATCATCCATTAAAACAGGACACCATCTACCTGCATATCTCTGAGCTTACTCCTTTATAGGGTATTGAAGGCTCACATAAAGCAAGGACCCATGTCCTGATTATTTAGTGGTCCTTAAAATGTAATATGAAAGCTTCAGATTTGTTTAATCAGCAAGAGGCACAGTTATGCAGAGGTTAGCACTACTTCCAAACATCTCTGTGAAACTGTGTATTGTTTTCTGATTCTCTCCATCTTCTTGGGTTTCACCCCTCAACCAAAGACATTTTGTTATTTTAAAAGGCAATTCAATATGAGCATTAATGTGTTTGTGAGCTAATGACCAACATCTTTTCCAGAATTTGTTCTGGACATTGTTTTTAGAATTGCCTTCTAGCATGTAGTAAAAAAGGCAGGTGCCAGAAACAGATGATGGGATAAAGGCGTTGATCATATCCAGTGACAAATTTATAGAACAAATATTCTGGGTGGCATATGAAAAAGCAGCCCCGGCAAAGTACAGAGTACATACTGACGTAACCTTTTTGATACACAAACATCTGTTGTGACAATCATTGTGTTGACTTTTTTCATATGCTCCCCAATTTCAAAGATAATATCTGGGGTAAGGACAGAAGGGTTTTGTGTTTTCAGTGTATTGCTCACAAAACCAGTAGTTGCAAGCACTAAAATGGTATTCTTACTCTATATGGACCTACAGTAGATTTTTGTGTAATAGTATACAACTGTCAATAATTATATAATTGAGCTGCTAAGAATAAATACTACTGACACACACAGTACAATATCATATACCTGTTATAAATCAGAGTATAAATAAACAAAAGAAGATTCTTAACTAATACATTATATATTTTATACTACAAACTGGAGCAGAGTGGTGGCTCTGTGGCTTAAGGATCCAGGCTGGTAACTTGAAGTTTGCCATTTCCAATCCCGGCAGTGACAGAAGGAATGCTACTCTGTTGGACTCTTGAGCAAGGCTCTTAACCTACAATTGCTCCAGTGGTGCTGTACAAACAACTGACCCTGCACTTTGACCATGAAACTCTGAGTAAGTTGGGGTATGCAAAAAATAAAGCTTCCATGTAAAACTAATTGTAAATGGCAAATAAAGTACATTATTAATTACAAAAACTGCAACAATTCCATCACAAAGTAGTAGGAATTAATTTAACGGACCAAGTCAATATCAACAGCACCAAAGAATAGAAAAATTAATTGTTGTAGAGTCACAATTTATTGCAAAAACCTTACACTACAATTCACACTAATGTCTGGATCACACATTTCAGAATCTGTAAACTCTTTTTCAGGTTTGTAACAGGTGTTGTACATGTGTGACATAGGTGGCATCTCCAGGACTTCTGCAATCGATATCTCTCTATTATAATAAAAAATCTTGGGAAGAGAGACGAGACGTGACTTTCTCAGAGAGATACTTTCACGTCCCGCGAGGCAAGACTGTGTGCCAAGGGATTTAACCACGCCTGGGGCTGGAAATAAATGAAAAAGAGTAGATGACAAAGTAGAACGTTGTAAAGAATTAAAAAATGTTGCTGCGATACACATGCAGAGCAGGTTAGAGATAATGGAAGTACAAAAATTCAAAAGTATCAAAAAATGATAGTAAAGATCTTATTAGTGCAAACAAAGGGAAATTATTACTCAGTGAAATAACAGAAAAGCGAAAAGAGATCAAATATACTGTATTGTTCAGATTTAAATTTTAAGTCAGAGACTTGTAGATAATCTAATGTGTGTTGGCATCAGGGAAAAGCAGTGTTTATTCCCAATGAAGAGGAGTATCAATGAGAATTAAAAGATTTCTTGTTTGGTGAAAGTGAAATCCTGCAACAGAAAATGTCAAGCCCCGCGAGACAAGACTTTATGCAAAGAGATTTGGAAAAGTCCCGCCCACATCTAAAACATTTATAACCACGCACATGGTTCAATCATTTCTCATTTGTATGAATGCTATTGTCAGACACAGTTCATGTAGCGAGAAAGAAATGAAATTCACTCATGGGCAGTTATATGTTGCGTCATCATGATGCAATTCCAAACACAGAATCAAAATTCAATGCGATATTGATGAAAAGGTAAAGGTGAAAAGAGATTGAATATATGGACATAGGTGATATGACAGAAGTATGTAGATATTGTTTGGCTTTAAACGTTAAGTCGGAGCCTTGTAAATCATCTAATTTGTGTTGCCATCAGGGAAAAGTAGTATTTCTTCCCAATAAAGAGGCCTATCTGTGAGAATTAAAAGTTTTATTGTTGGTAAAAGTGAAATCCACTTACGCGAGAGGCAGAGACATGAAATTGCTGGCGAGTAGTGCAGGCCAGGGGGTTGGCGAACGAAGCAAGCAGGAGGTGAAGCCCCCTAGTAATATCATATAATACAACCCCGATACACAGGTTGGTGCTGTCTGTGATGTTCTGTCCTCTCTTGCCTTCATATCTGAGGATGTTTAACATCACTCCTGTTTTCAACCGGAATTCCCAACTCTTCCGCCAAGGACTTATAAAAGAACTCGCCTTTCCAGAAATATCCATTCTGAATTAGACAAGCATCTGAAAAAGACATCCACCTTCAACTGTGTGTTGAAACTTTCCTTTTTTTGGCATTTCAAACTTCCATTAAATGTGGTTGACTACCTGTTGCCCCAACTCTTTATACTCGTTTGTCTTATTTTTCACAATGGCTTTGCAATCCTGTTGGGAATACGACTGCATTTAATAATCAGGAATATAGTAAACAATTATTATTGCAAAATTACATTTATATATTAGTGTGATAAAAGTAGTACTCATGAGGTTATGCAATTTCTAATTATAGAAGTGACCGGTCAAGGTAGCAACAACCAACTGAACTGTTTGATGTAGGTAGCTTAAAAAATTAAATAAGTGTCAAAACTCAGGGCAAATATGAGTAAATGAAAACTGCATAATTCTATTATGCAACATACCTACCAATAGAGAGGTTGAGAAAAAAAGATACAATAGAAGTTTATAGAGCATTGCTACTCCAGTAATGTTTTTTTCTGTGCCAGCCTATATTATTTGTCCTGGGGTTTTCTTCTGAATAGTCTACTTAAACTCTTTCATCCCAAGGTATTAAACTGAATGACGACAATAGATTGGCCTGATTATGAGTCAGTGTTGGTATGTGTATGAGTGTAGCCTGCAATGCAGTTAAACCAAAATACTGGATTCTGCAAAAGTATTAGGCAAGGCCAATAATGGATGGATGTCGATTAAACAGACATTTAAACATTGTATTATGTACAGGGGTCCCTAAACTATTTCACATGCTCCAAATTACAAATTCAAAATTTGTCTCAATAGGAAAGAAAGTTTCAGAGAGAGACAGAGTATTATCTTGTTCACCCACCAAATCAGTTAAGCCTACTACAAAATTCCAGTCATAGGCTTGTCCTTCATTTCAGAGCTTCTACTGGACCTTCCTCAGTTTCTAGTTTAGCTGCATTATGCTTATTTCCAAATGAAGGATTACGCTAAATGATATGCCACCAGGCCAATTCAAGCACGACATTTGTTATCATACTGAACTCCTCCTAATCCTCCATAGTGTGGCAAAAAAACTTCAATTAACTGTAAAATGTATAATTATTATCAGAAATATCTGCAACACTAATGTTTGTACACAATGGAAGTGCAAAATAATTTCCGTTAATAGTTTGAAAGTGGCTGATTTGCATAATGGGTTAATTATCATGAGATACTGTAAATTGTTTTGGTGAATTAGTCTTCAGTATGAAAGGTGCAACATAAAATAAAGATTGATTGATTTAATTTTCTTACTGTTTACTTAAAGTGATCACCAAATAAACATTTTAATTGACTGATGTAACAAAGATGTCATTCTCGTTACTTTGCTAGACAATGTCTGAGTAATATTATGTTGCTGTAAAATGGAAAGATGTGAATCAGCACATCCCAACAAAGAGATTCAAGTGAGTGTGCTCATTGTAGACAGCCATTTGTATAAGTATACATTTTTAACACCATTGTTGACACATGCATTAAACTTAAAGAAAGTTGTTTTTATGGTTTAATATTTCGTACTAGTACTATTCAGTAATTTAAAGTGCTGTGGCGGTTCCCCCTGCTGGGGCACCTCTATAATGGAAGGTCCAGGGGAGAGAGCATTTCCAGACAATTACCTCCCCAGGAACGCTAGATGGCAGCCCCCCTGGCTTGCTGCAGTGCCATGGGTTTGGAACATGGAAGCTCAACCATGCTGGGGCCTGTGGCCACCACCAGGGGGCGCCTGGAGAACTGCTGAGCCCTTGTTTGCAGCACTTCTGCCACACTCGGAAGTGCTGCCAGATGTAGGTCAATAAGCACATTGAGCACTTCCAGTGCCTTATAAAAGGAGCCAGCGGACATTACTTGGAGAGCCAGAATCGGGAGTAAGTGGACGAAGCTTGAGGGAAGAGTCGAGATGGAAGAAAGTGAGAGAAAGAATAAAGGGAAAGTGAAAAGGACTTTCAACTATGCACTTCGGTGCTCTGTACTGTGCTGTGTTCTGGGGAGCAAAGAAAAGCACTTCTCCAGTCTTGAATAAAACTGTGTAGTGGTAGTGCTGCTGCTTTGCAGTAAGGAGACTGTGGAAGATTGTGGGTTCGCTTCCCGGTTCATCCCTGTGTGGATAGCGCTTTGAGTAATGAGAAAAGCGCTATATAAATATAGTGAATTATTAAGGTGGCTGTACGTGCCCTGGTGGTCCACAGCGCTTATTTTTACATTTTTAACCAAATTCAAGGGGCCTGAAGCAGTAAATACAAGGAGGCATCCAACCCTCACTAAGGTGCCCTATTGGGACCAGTTTAGAACTGTCAATTCACCTAACACTCAGTAAGAATATGAGAAATTTGACAAATGAGAGGAGACCTTTCAGTCCATCAAGCTTATTTGTTTAGCTAATAACTAAGCTGTCCAAGTATCTCAAACAGATACTTCTTAAAGGTTGTCAAGATTTCTGCTTCAACTACATATCTACTGCACATGCTGTTTCTGATTGCCACAACTCTTTGTGTAAAGGAGTGCTTTCTGGCTTCCTTCCTAAATGCAATTCTCCTTAATTTCAACTGGTGTCCACAATTCACTGTTAAGTTGACAGAATTCTGCTGGATCTATGTTATCAATGCCAAGACCTGGATAAGGTCCCTGTGCTGTCTCCTTTGCTCAAGACTAAACAAGTTTAATTCTCTGAGTCTGTCACAGTAGGGAATGTCCTTAAGTCCTGGGATAAACTTGGAAGCTCTCCTCTGCACAGCTTCAAGTGCTGCTATGTCTTTAATGTAGTGTGGTGACCAGAGCTGCACACATGTGCACTCCACAAGAGGTATCACTAGTAGAATATATAGTATATGCATAACGTCCAACAATTTTTATTCAAGTTTTTACTACATTACCTAACATTTTATTTGCCTTTTTAATCACTTCTGTACAATGTGTAGATGATGAAAATGTTGTGTCAAATGCCCACGTTTTTGTTGATGTGGGAAGAAAACCACAGTGCATCTAAAGGAAAAGCTACATAGACATATCATGGAATGTGCACACAGAAATAATGGATTTGTGAGACAGTGATGATAACCACCACACCATCATGCTGTCCATTACACTTTATAAACATTTAATTTTTAACAGTGGGCAGCATGCAGGCACATTGGTTAGCCCAGTTGAATGCTTCAGAGTCAACACTTGAGTTCTATTCTTTATGTCCCTGTGGATTTTGGCTGCAGCAAAATAGTTAGCTCTGTCTCATGACAACTACAGGGGACTGGGATGAAATCTTGGAAATCTTGAACTATTAGCATGGAGTTTGCATAATCTTTTAATATCTGAATTTGTATGTCTTCCTCAGGGTACTGTGGTTGTCTCCTCACATCAAAACAATATGCACGTTGAGTTAATTTGCAACTCTTGCTCAGCAAAATATAAAATATTGCATGCTAAATAGCCTTCCGCATTCTGCAGAGTTGGCTTCTGCATTTCACTCATAATCGCCATGACCTGAACGCATACATTGATGATATAGTTTTTCTTTCATATCCCAAAACAGAGCACCTTTGGTCAGTTTATGACAGTAAAATGTCATGTTACAGTGTACACTGAAATGAACAGGCACCCCATTTTGAGTTACTTTTTCTTAGCTAAATTTTAGTTGTATCCATTGAGATAAAAAATCAGGCAGCAGACAGAAAATGGTTTGGGGATTGCCACCCTGTATAATGCAAAATCAGCAAATGAAAAGAAACACGTCTTTACAGGAGTGGAGTTTACCACTGAACTGACTAACAGATTGAGACTACAGTGGAACCTCGAGATACGATCACCTCTGTATACAAGAAATTCAAGATAAGAGGAAAGTATGAGCGAAAAATTTGTATCTAAATACGAACATTGGCTCACGTAAAGAGCCACGAGCCAGGCTGTGGGTATGCGTGACGCGTTTCCCGATCCGCCTCGACTCAGGGTTTTACCCAAGCTGACGCTGCCAGCCCGTCAGCTGACTCAGTGTTCCTTGTTCTCCCATAGCATGAGGATCTACGCGTTTGTGCGATTGTGATTTCATCGTTTCGCTGTAGCAGTTCGCCGTATAAGCGTGTCCAAAAATATTGTGGCCATGCAGACGGAGAATAGGAGACGATTGCCCTCAAGAGGAGAGAGAGAGAGAGAGAGAGATGCGTGCGCGAGCGAGAGAGATAAGGAGAGAGAGACGCGCACGAGAGAGAAGAACCATTGGCTCAGTTATGATCACATTAACGCTCAGCAGACAAAGTGTATCCATACTACTTGTATTGCAAGATATCGCTCGTTTTATCAAGTCAAAATTAATTAAAACATTTAGCTTGTCTTGCAAAACACTCGTAAACTAAGTTACTTGCAAACCGAGGTTCCACTTGTATATATTATTTATCAGTGTTATTTGTTAGGAAAATTGATTTTTATATTGATATTTTTGGGGGTGCGGAACGGATTAACTGGATTTCCATTATTTTCAATGGGGAAGTTTGTTCTAGATATGAAAAATTCGCTATACAAGCTCAGTGCTGGAAAGAATTAAAATCGTATCTCGAGGTTCCACTGTACTCTATAAATATGGTGGGTAGGAGGAAGAGGTGGAGTCAGGACAGCAGGAACAGGAACTGATGTGGCAGGAAGGGGAATTCTGGGTAGTGGAAGTAATGTCATCCTGGTTGGCCAGAAATGATGTCAACAGTGGGTAGGTCAATGGTGATGTCATTAAGAGTCAGGGTGTCTGGCTGGGCTGCAGAGGAATAAGAGAATAGAGGATGAGGTGGGAGCAGCAGCTGCTGGTCTGGCTGACAAATAACACTATTTGAGTCTGTAAACTGTCCCCCATGCGCACTTGTGTGACATCGTATTAGAGTAAATGGGTAATGAATTATCATTTTCTTCCAGGTTCTATAATTCCATACTAATCTCCACTATTCTGTGCTGTCTTTTCCAGTTCTTGTGTAGTAGTGACTTGTGCCACCACCATCTGATTAAGGTACCATGCTGTTGCCTGCGTTGAATGGTGTCCCAGATGTCCATATGACCAAAATCATCAAATTCTTCCATGTAAAACCTGAAAACCATGAGAACTGATTTAAAACATCTTTGTTAGGCTGAATGCCCAATGGGGGCTGTAATTCTGTACTTGGAACCCCTGCAGATTTTTTTTTTTTATCTAGCCTTACTGGATTTTTTTTTTGTTGTTCTTTCTGTCCTCCTGGCTATCTGACCTTACCTTTTACTTTGTTACACACTGTATATTATTATTGCCTAATATTTTTTGTTTATGTTTTATATTGTGGACGCTAGGGGTTGCTTTTGCCCCTTTAACCCTAACAGACAGACGCACAGAACACAGGGTAAAAGCAATGAGAAGTATTTTTAATTCTGATTCTTCTCTAAATAGTGCCTTCAAGCACCCCAGGCACAAAAAAGGCAATTCATTAAACACAGTTCTCACTACTGATTCCAATTCTCTCCTCCACACCTCCCAGCAAGCTCTGTCCTACACCTCCCAACTCCGGCTCGCTTGCTGGGTTTCCAGCAGTCTTTTAAATAGACCTTGACCTGGAGGTACTTCTGTTCTTCCTCCCACGTGACTTGCAAGCACTTTCTGATCAGCTGGAGAAATCAGGTTTTTAATTAGCCCAAAAGTAATAATCCATTAGTACTTCTGGGTTAGGTGAGAATTTGTTCTCCCACCATCTTTCCACAGCGTTCCCTGGTGGCAAACTCCAAGTCCCATAGTGCCCTGCAGGCATCTGAGGCATCACTGCAGTCCAGGGAAGCTGCCTTCTAGTGTCTTGGGGGAGGCAGTGTTCATGAAAAGCTGCCTTCTCCCCTCCTTCAATCGCAGGGATGTCCCAACCCTGTTGAGCTACCAGCCATCTCTTACAATATTAACTTCCTTTTTATTTCATCTTGTAAAGCACTTTGAGCTACATTGTTTGTATGAAAATCCATCCTTTATCCAACCCACTATATCCTAACTACAGGGTCACGGAGGTCTGCTGGAGCCAATCCCAGCCAACACAGGGCACAAGGCAGGAAACAAGCCTTGAGCAGGGCGCCAGCCCACCATAGAGTTTGTATGAAAATGCGCTATATAAATAAATGTTGTTGTTGTCTCTGCCTTGTGCCCAATAGCAGGCAGGATAGGTCTGGCTTCCTGTGAAAGCGCATTGTACTAAACAGATTCTGAAATCTGCAGAAGACAGTTCTGTGACCTGATGGGTCCTTTATAATGGGTTACATATCCTGTGTCCAGATGCTGTCTCTTTGATGATAACACATCTAGCTTTTGTTTGTGTGGGTGTTATGGGTACTCGTCTTTTCCTGTCACATCACCAAAGATGAGTATGTAAGGTAAATCGGAAATTCTAAAGTGGCTTGTATGTGTGAGCCCTATAATGAAATATGAAACTGTTAAGGGATTTTCACTGCCATATGCCCAGTGATGCTGGGATACGCTCCAGCCCCTGTGACCCTGAAATGGAATCACTGGTTTGGTAAGTGTTATGTAAAGTTAAGCTCTACAACCCACATTTTTTATAGTTCCCTTTAATCTATATGCAGTGCTATTGTTAAAATTTATATATTTTGAATAATTATATTTTTACCTTGCACCCTGTGCATGCTGGGATGAGCTCCAGCTTCCTCTGACCCTGCTCTGGATGAAGCAGGTTTAGAAAATGGATGAATGGATATTTTATAACCATGTGGCTGTATGGAAGCTTTTACTTAAAGTGACTTTTTCGTCTCACGCACACACACACACACTATATCCTTTTCAAGTGTGCTCAGTATGATGTGTTCAGAACGTGAGTCTTCATCTTTATACATACCCAACAAAAACTGACAGTACCCATTGAATAAAGTCTGTTGTCTTTCTCCATTGCAATTATTTTGAAAAGGCTGTTCATACCAGTTGAGGAAGTTGGAAACTTTAATTCATGTCAGCTAAAGCATGTCTGTTTCAAGATAAGTGCAACTTATTTGACTTGCCAGACTGTCACATGTTCAAGGCTTTGAAACCACAAATTAATGATGGGTAAGAACAGTTACCATGTTTCAGAAGGAGAATGACCTCTTTCTAATGGCACATTGCGAATGTCATCTGTCTGCTACATCTAATTATGTGACTCACACAAAGTAAAAAAAAAAAAAGTATCTTAGGGCTGTTTTCGAACAAAAGGGATCTTTAAAATGCCGATTGCTTTGAAAATTACAGATCCTTCCAAATACCTTCCATGGGTACTCGTTCCCTTTTCTTGTGGCTTACGGCTTATGTCATATACTCGATATAACTAATTACATTAATTTCATGCTATGAAAGAAATTCAAGCCTGTAGTGCCCCCATTTTGGTCATAAACAGACCCTTTTGAACAAGTATCAAGTCAGAGTCAGATCAGAAACAGTGAGACTTCTGTGCTAAAAATACAACAAAGAGCCCGGAGTTATGGCATTTCTCAACTTTATTAGGTCATTTATTAAAAAAGAAGAATTATGAAGGAAAGTCATTCACTTGCAGTGATTTGCATAAAGCTGGTGTCAACACTGAGTGGATGACTTCCTGCCTTTTGTGAAGCACAATCTGGGAATAGAAATGTTGAACTTTATTTGCCAGTTTTTCTCTTAACCTGCTGTGCTAAATAATAACAAGGAAATTAACAGAAAATGATTATTTTATAAATGCTCTGTCAGTCAATGAATTATTGTTATTGTGTACATATGTATGTCCAATGAACAGTACAGTACTGTTCTGTAAGCACAGTGTTAGAAGACAGAATCATTAATGCAGCCGGGCTGTCAAAACCTTGCTGCTTTTATCTTTATACTATTTTATGGAAATAATCAAATTTTAATATTACATTTATTAAAACCTCTAAATTACAAATGATGTAATTTTTTGGAAATTCTGAAACACATTTTTGTTATAAAGAAAATCGTTTTGTTCTTTTATACTGCAGAAACAAAAAAAAAACTACAAAGTTCCCAAAATAACCACCAGATGATGTCTTTTTTGTTTGAAACAAACCTTCTAAACATTAACAGATTGCATTAGAAAAGAATTGGTGATTGTTCTTATCATATCATTCTTTTAATTTCAATTAAAAACCAATCCTTTCAGCTATTAAAGAATGACACTGTATTTTTGTACACATTTTGATTTTAGTATTATCTGATATCTTGTAAAGGATCAGCGATAAAACTCAAAGCAATTCAGAATGCCTGTTTTTTCTGCCCCCACTATCATGAACTGCATAAGCAGTTCAGACACTGAATGAATAAATAGATTATTTTCTGCAAAATTAAATCCAATCAGTGGTTACATAGTTAAAGAAAAATGTGAGGCATCAAAACATCAAACAAGTTATACAGTACTGAAACTCGTGTGCTGCCAGTCAAGACAAAGCCCCAAGGACAAAAAGGCATAGCACCCTCCAGCGGCCTCTGGAGTTTCTATATCACATTTTCCAGACTTTGTTCAAAGGCCAGCCACCCAGGATGTCTGGCCATTTTACTAAAAAAGCAGTCCTCCCTGTTTCCTCTTTGTAATGCAATGTCATCTTTGTTTCAGGGTCCGTGACACAGAGTTAAAATCAAGGGGGCTATTGTCTCCTAGTGGCTACCAAATTGTTCCAACTAACAGGGACCTCCCCTTCCCTAGATGCCAGTGTGTGCCACCTTGGAATTACTCAGGCTGGTTGCATGAGGGATTCCTTTTTTGGTCTAAATTTTTTTTTATCATATTTATATGGGACAACACATGGCCATTTATATATTGAACCAGTATATCAATCTGATACATGTGTACATATCTACTGTGTGTGTATAATATAGATAGATAGATAAATAGACAGAGAGACAGATAGATAGATAGATAGATAGATAGATAGATAGATAGATAGATAGATAGATAGATAGATAGATATGGGATTATTGAAGGACAGCATCATTGTGCATCGGCAAAGAAAAAAAAGTCCAAGTGTATTTCTACACTGAAAAGAAAACAAGTGTTAAATGCACAACGTTTCAGCTATAAAGCCTTCATGGGGTGTTACAATGTTGCACACCTGTGTAAAAATCCATCTATCCATCCATTCTTTTTCCAACCCATTGAATCTGAACACAGGGTCACGGGGGTCTGCTGGAGCCAATCCCAGCCAACACAGGGCGCAAGACAGGAACCAATCCCGGGCAGGGCACCAACCCACTGCAGTGTGTATAAAATAAACAATTTAAATTAACCACTTTTGTTGTAGTAAGTCTGTAAGAGTGTGCGGATACAATACCTCAAAATGAATCACTCAGTCTGAATGAAGTTTGACACATTTATTAGTACCGTAAAATACTAGAAATCTGCTGATATTGAATAAAATTTCTCTAGTATATTTTGCTCTGTGTAGGAAATGATTTTACCTTTTTTGTTCACATTCACTGTGACGGACCAGTGCCCTGTTCAGGAATTGTTCCTGCCTTGTACCCTGTGATTGCTATGATATTCTCTGGCTCCCCTGCAATGCTGCCCAGGCTATAACAAATTTGAATGGATGGATGGATGGAAAGGATGGTGCATAATTGTACCCCAACTGCAGCACAACTGGGGTAGGAGAATGCACATTTTTACAACAAGGTACAATTCTTTAATTTCATTTTACTGTCAAAATCATAGCACAATTAAAATATCTATCTATCTATCTATCTATCTATCTATCTATCTATCTATCTATCTATCTATCTATCTATCTATCTATCTATCTATCTATCTATCTATCTATACAATAGCAGCAATTGTCATAGTAATATGTAAAGCTATTTCAAGATGAACACTCAAGAAGACAGGATTGCTCTGATAATTCTGTCATAAGCTAGAGTTGTAACTGGCAGGAAGCTGACCTGCTGCCTAATCTGGGGTGGTCAGTGCGCCTAATCAGCCTGACTTTGGGTATGTGAGGAGAAAACTGAAATTCTCACAGGAAAACCTCACCCATACAAGGGGGTAACATGCAAACTATCTGAACTACTATTTTCATGAGTCAGAACCACTACCTGCCATGCAGTCATATCACCGAACATGAAGACAAGACATAACATCAACAAATAAATTTGGGTCATCCACTTCAGGGTTACAGGTAACCAGGGCCTATCTTGGCAGCACTGGATGCAAGGCAGAAAATAGCTCTGCAGAGGGCATCAGTCTATCCCAGGGCACTCCCACACATTCACCCTCAATTTAAAATCACTGTTTAACCAAACTTACACATCCTTGGGTGTGTGGAATGAAAACCAGAGTACCGCGGACTTGGAGAGTTATTGGAATACAGGATGCTGGATCTATGAGGGAGCGGCAGTACCCACCATGACACCTAAAATTTAGAACTCATTCTTTTTAAAATTATAATTTGTATAATAAGAATTTTTAAATTATTGGCACAATGATAAAAGAAAAGAAATCAAGGGTAAATATATTTTAAAACTGAAAGGTTCAGACAATAATTAAAAGACAGCAGTTGTTTAGCTACTTTGTGAAATGCCTCTTGGGTTAAATGAATGTTACAGCCCATTCTACCTTTTCTGTGAATCCTGTTATATTACTAGGCAGTAATTTGGACTGGATAGGATTTCCATCTAATTATACACATACAATAAGCCACATACTGCACAAAGAATTAGCTATAGAAACTCACAGTCACAATACTTTGGACACTGACCAAAATTATATTGTTAGATGAGCCACAAACAATTACTGAAACCCTTTACTAGTGTTACTCTCAAAACCTAAAATGCTTTAAAATCTTTAAGCAACGACTTCAGCAAAAATTAAAATATTTGATATTACTCTTGCATTTTTACTTTATCCATTCATCCATTGCTGTGCCTGACACAGCAGTGAGCTCATCGCAGTATACACTTCGTCACACACCCACACTCACTCATATGGAACAAATTTTCAGTTGCCAAGTCCTTGGGATGTGGGATGTCTAGTTTAAGCTGAACTTAAAATTACACAGCCTGTGTGTTACAAAGCAAATAAAAAGCCATCCTAGCTATAAATATAAGTTGCTTCCACTTTCATTGTGGCGAGACATGTATTATGTTTTCAAAAATTGAAATAGTTTAAACCGAAGATGCCGCAGGTTATATCACTGCATTTTAAAGACACTTTCTATAACCAACAAACCGACGATACTTGGAAGCTGACAGTTCCGGTGTTGGATCTGTTTGAATTCTATTGTGGCACATCAATGGATGTACAAATGAGTGATCAGTTGTTTCACTGAGGATATTTCATTGTTCACTTCTTTTTTATTGCAGGTTACCTTATCCCTTTAATAATAAGGTTATTTCAATTCATTTGGTCTCGGGCATAACAGAAAGTATCTGTGTTTTCAAAACGGAAGCAAGAAATAATGAAAAATGTATTATGAAACCAAAGCCAAAACTGAAAATTTCATCCTCTTTGCAATATAATTCCAGAAAAACCACTGCCTATTTCTGCTGAGTACATCAGGCTTGATATTGTTCTGGTTTTGTGGATGTGTAGATGTGTTTTTGTGCTTTGATTGTTACTATTGTGGTAACCAAGGGCGCACCTGATGCCCCGACCTGACAAAAACAGGCAGAGACACCAGTTCCATCCAACAAAAAAACCCTTTATCTAGGGAAAGGAATCTAGAGCATTCTCCAAGGAGTGATACCCATAGACATACGTACTATAATAACATTGTCCCTTTCTTCCAGAGCCTTGCAGCCCCCTTCCTTCTCCACACCTCATAGGTGAGCTTCATGCACCTCCTCGCAGTTCAGGCTCTCTTCTGTGAGGTAGCTGCACCCAGGAGAACTCCAAGTGGCTCACTAGGGAGGTCTGGAGTTACTCTCAGGTTTGGCGGAAGCCCAAAGTAGAGCTTTGTGGCTTCTGCAGCTCCCTCTAGGGGGCATTCCTGGATCCCAACAGGCCTGAGCTGACCAATACCAAGTCCCATATAGCCCTGGGTGTCTCCGAGGGGCCGTTACACCACAGGGAGACTGCCAAATAGCAGTTTGGGGGAGTTAGGGCCCTTCACAAGTCATTTCCCTGTGTCCTTCCATTACAAAGGCCTTCACACTATCCATTTCAAATGTATCATGATATTATACTTGAATTGTCTTTTGGTTTTTGACTGTCTCGCTTCTATAAATATGTCAGTCTTTTCCTCATTGCAGTAGTTCCGTGAAATTTGGTGACCATTGGTAGGTGCATGTTGATGTGTGGATTCTGTGCAACCATATTATAAATGGGAGTGCTTTGCATATGGGACATGTCGGAATTTTGTTAATCAGTAGCAAATTTATTGAATATTCAAAAGAAATAGGTTTTAAAATGTTTTTTACTCGATTTGCCAATAAGTTTTGACTCTGAGTTTGACCACAAAGTTGCCTAATTAATCAAAGAATAATGATCTCCCACACATACAAATGAACATTATGTACACAGTTTTTATGGACTTGTCTGTTACAAATATATAGGCCATCACAAGAATAAAGTCATAGCTAAAAACAATCTGCAAATTGAAAGTTTTTTGTAGTCTTTAAGACCTGTCACTGCAACCTGGAAAGGAGTGATCCATTCTCCACTATCTCTGAAATGATAAACTGTTCACATTGCACTGGACACGCTTCACATTTCAAGGAGAAATGTCATTTACTGAAAAAACAAGTTTTGAAATAAAAATAGGGTGTGTGTTTTGGTGTAAAAAAAAAAAATAATTTCTGGCAAAGGTGAACAGCCACATGGGTATGTTTACATGAAAATTCCCCAAAACTTGATTCACTTGTACAAATAATCAATATTTAGCCTTATTTATCTTTAATTCTAAAAAAAAACCTGAAACCTAAAAGTACAATGGAAATAAACAGCTTGACAGTTGCCATTAAAAATACATTCAAACCCTCCATAAAAACAATTAAATGAAGCATGAGATTCCAAAACAAGCATAATTTGAGTAGAAATGAAGTGAAACAGATGCAAGTGAGCATTTATTTTAAAGAGTCTCGGTTCTCTGTAAGTAATACGATGCCCTCTCGCCATTCATTATTTCTGAGTTATTCACAAGAGCAGCCCTAAGTACAGCGCAAGAAAGACAAAGTTAACCTTGTAAGTAGTCTTCAATATCGATGCTTAAGTAGTAACATCAGCTGAAATTAAAGCAATGTCAGAACTTCAACCTGCTTTAATGATAGACTGCATTATAAAAATTAATTGCTTCAGAATGACACCAATTACTTTTAAAATGTATTAAATCACATTTCTCTTTTCATTTTCCATCTATCAAGATTTAGATTTGTTTAACCAGGAATTTTATAAGATGAACTGTTAGCTTTACCAGGCCACAATGAATTAAGGAAAAGATGGCTTCATCTCAGGGAGACTCTATAAGTAATGATTTATGATCAGGCAGCATTAAGGTGAGGGTGTTGGAATGGCTGCCTCACTGAGCTTACCCTTTAGTGAATACTAAGTTTCAGCGTTCCCTCTTTAGCCCAGCAGCAGTGAGAGAAATGCAAGAACAACTTAAGACATGGCACTAGGCGATCACTCAACACACTCAGTCGCACAAGGCAGATTAATGGTCACTGATTAAACTGGGAGTATAGGAGGAAACCTGGAGAACTCACAGAAAGCCCCACATAGACAAAGGCAGAGCACGCAAACACCATTCAGACAGTGATGTGGCTGCTAGGTGATCATAAAATCAATGTGCCACTTTTAAGCAATTTAAAAATATCTCTCTTTATATTTTTTTAATATTCATGGAAAGGCATCAGCTTTAGGGGAGGGTGCATCTGTAAAATAAAGAAATAGATGAAAGTTTAAATAAGATTATCAGCATTGGATTTATTGCATCTTCTTTAAAGCACAACTCTTAAATTGGCATTTTACATTTTATTCATCTTTCAGCTTTCTGAGATAGCTTATTGCATTTATTTATTTGGCTGACACCTTTATTCAGGGTGTCTTACAACATTTCAGATTCAATTGGCTCTATTTCTTTCATTCTTCCAATTGGAGCACTGGCATGTGAAGTGACTTGCTCAGGGTCGCACAGTGTCAGTAGCAGGTTTCAAACTGCAATGTTTGACATAAAAAAAAAAATCCTTAACCGCTACATCACACTTCCCAACTTATTGCACTATAAGGTTATTGTGGAGCAATACAATATCAGTTCAAAAAGCTTGTACAAACACGGGACGGATAGGCAAAGCATACGAGGGGAGAGACAGTGGGAGGAACTGAACCAAAGTACCAAGGATGATAAGGGAGCAAAGTTAACCTCTGTGCCACTTAGTGCCTTTGCCTTTACAGAAACACATGCTTAAGGGTTGTAAGTTACAGTGATTTAAGATGTTTGCACAACACCGACAGAGCAAGAGATTTGGTGCATTTGAATGTGTGGTGATGAGATCTGCCATCCATTTAATGGCACTGTCTACCCATGAAAAATACTGTGTGCTCTATTCTCTGCTAATTTATTTCCTGTTAAAATCCACATATTGTGCAATTCTAATATTTTAAACATCATTTGGTACAACTGAATATTAAAATAAGTTGACCAATATTTTCAAAGTACTGGGTGTGCTTTCATGTTTTGCAAATTGCACTGTTTAAATGTGTATATCCTAAATCCAGAATACTATGTGTAAGATTACATACCCTGAATACAGGCTATGCTGTACAATGTTATATTTCTTATACACAGTATAGTGAAAGCTGTTTAAATTTATATTATATAGGACGGGCACTATAAGATTATTCATAAATATACAGGATACTTTTAAATTTTGTATTTTTTATATATCCCCTGGGACCAAAGAATGTTACCTCCTGTATCCAATTAGAGCTGTGTAAAATTATGAAGTCTGTATATGAGGTGCACTTTCTAAAATTATAAATCTTATAATTGTATGAATATAGAGGGTACACTGTCTGAAATTATATATTCTGTGTTTGAGATATTCATTGGTACCTAAAAATTTTAGATCCTGTATACAGTAAGAGTTGTGTAAAATTATGAATTCTATATACGGGATGCACTCTCAAAAATTATAAATCATACATGCGATGTTTTGAAAAACTTACTTATCCTGAATACAGACTGGCAGTTGAAAAAATAAATATAGATATATACGTTATGTGCGCATGTGTGACAGTCAATGGGCTTAACTAACTGTATAATGTCGGGTCAGGGGTTGACAAAGTGCACTAACGTCTTTTCTCCCTCGTCTGCAGATCATCAGACGGAAAGCTTACTTAAACCCAACGCCCAGACAGATTCGTCTTCCGACTCCAGTCCTCGTACTGCTTCTGACCTCACTTCCGCCTGCAACATTCTGGACATTCCTCTTCCTCCCCTTCGCCTATAAAGCCAGCTCATTCCTTTTCCCCAGTCAGTCCTGTCCAGGACTGACATTTGAGACTATTCCATATTTCTTGCATAGCGTCTTAGAAACAGTATTGTTCATATACAGGGTGGAACCACAAACCTTTCTTTTAGTTGTTGCATTTCTTTCACACTATACTTTATATATCTATCTATATACAGTATATGTTGTCACGCACACGCGAATAGGAGACCGCGGACGGACCTTAACACGATTCGGAAGACGTTCGCCGGCAGGGAGTGGCGGGTACTAACCTTCTCTTTGCTTTCTTGCAGAAAAAAAGACGCTCCGTCACCATAAGCCTCGTTTTCCCTCAGCACGTTACTTCCGCCCTTCCTCCGCCATTGTTCCTGACGTCATCAATCCCATCTTCCCTCATGGTTCCTTCCCAGCATTCCTCCACTTCCAGCTCCTCCTACATAAAATGGCCGCCGACGCCATCTTCGGCGTCGTGCATATGAACTGTTTATGTTTATGTATTTTGACCGTAATTTTGTTTTGTACTGTGGAGAATTTTACAGTATACGGGGCCGGAAACCCCAAACCTTTATGCTGTCTATTGATTCGTCTCCAAACCCCACCTTACTAATCCACCCATCTTACACCCACCTGTAACTTCCTCCTCATTTTCTATACTGTATTTTGCCTTTGATTCCAGTATGTCTAATCATTTTCCTCTGATGATGATACTTAGTAGGTGATTAAAGTTAAGGAATTAAAGACTATTTTAAGATAAGTGATTATATACTGTATATATATATATATATATATATATATATATATATATATATATATATATGTATATATATATAGAGTGGAACCTTGGTTCACGAACATCTTGGAACATGTACAAATCGGTTTACGATCAAAAACTTTGCCAAATTTTTGCATCTGCTCACAACCACACACTCGGTATACGAACAAGTCAGTTTCCCTTTCGGTTTGTGCATGCCGATGATTTCCGCACTTGTTCAGCCTCTCCCTGTGCACACACGTGAAAAAGACACACACACAGGCATGCGCGAGAGAGACACACACAGGCGCGCGCAAGAGAGGCACACACACACACAGGCACAAAAGAGACACACATACAGGCGTGCAAGAGAGACACACACGCGCACGCACGAGAGAGAGACACACACACATGCGAGCGAGAGAGCGCTGGATGCATAAAGCTGGGAAGGCAGTTAAAGAATGCACCGGGCTTGTTTTTAAAGAGACAGATTCCTCGTTATATTTAATGAAGTCTTTTTTCTATTGGATTTTAACCTCCACTTCACTTCTGTTTACAGCAATTGGTGGTTTTCTTGGTGGTTTATTAAATTATGGATTTTTCAAATGTTCGGTTTTTTTCCCTGTGCTTAAAATTCATTAAAAAAAATTGGTTTTAGCGAGCGGTTTGTAGCGCTATAGCACGAACTCTTGCAGTGTTAGTTTTCTCTGTTGTTCAAAGTTTTCTCAGTGTTATTCAATGTTTTTACATTTCGTTTTTATACAAGACCCTGCTGGATACCACAGCGGCCGCAAGAGGGAGCTGCAGGGAGGACCGAAGACTTCTTTGTGTCCTTTAACCCGGGAGTTCGTCAGAGGAAGAGCGACGGGCTTCCGGGGTGAAGAAAAGAACATTTTACCTGACCCGGAAGTGATACAAGATCACATGGACTGGGGATTGAGAACACGTCCGGGTCAGGGTATTTAAAAGAACTATGGGAGCTCCCAGACAGCAAGCTGAGCTGGGTGGAAGGGTGGCAATGCGTCTGGGAGTGGAGCATTGTATTTGTGATTGAGTATTGTGATTGTTTATGAGAATAATGGAGGAGAGGGTGCTTTGTGCACTGTGGTGATTAAATAAAGTCAATAATTGGACTTTTACCTGGTGTCTGGATTCATGGACAGGGGTTCAAGGGAGCGATAGCGCCCCCTATCTGTCACTATATATATATATTTAAATATTTATATACATTTATGCCTGCAGGGGATGCTCAGCTCCCCAAGTCCAGAACAGACAGACACAAATTCAGAATCATGTTTATTTTTTTTTCCCCGTGGGAAATTGATTTCCTACTAATGTAGTACAGTTACACAAGCACAAATAATCACTGTCTCTCTCTATATATATTTCTCTCACTCCACCTCCACTCCTCCTCCAGCAAACATTGTACAACTCCTCCTGACTCTGGTTGCTGGAGCAGTGGCAGCAGGCTCCTTCTATCCTTTACCTGGGAGCACTTCCTGGTGGACCATTAGCCTGATCCCAAAATACTTCTGGGTGAGGCAGAAGCCCAACCTAGTAGTGCTCTGCAGTGACTGCAGCACCCCCCGGTGGCACCCATGGAACCCAGCAAGGCTGTGCCGAACTCTAACTCCAATGGAGCCCTATGGGAATCCAAGGTACCACTGCAACCAAGGGGGTCTGCCATCTATCACTCTGGAGGAGATAATGCCCTGAGCACGCTCTCTCCCCCAGTCCTTCTACTATGGAGGAATCCCGGCTGAGTAAGGGCCCCGACCGTCTGCCAGAATATATATATTATGGGGTATGAAGTGTTAAAAATATTTCCTGCATTTTTTGAAAGACCCATTGTACAGAATTATATATCGTATACACGGGACACTTCAAAGTGAGGTACATTTCCTGTAAATGAGATGTGCCAAGTATAATTATATAGTGTATCTTGTCTATAGGATACACTGCATTAAATGACATCATCTGTATATGGGATGTGTAGTACAAATTATATTTCCTACATACATAATGCATATGGAATAAGCAATATAAAATTATGTAGCCTATGTACAGGATATGCTGCATTAAATTAGTAATAATGATAATGACAATTAATTACATATTGTGTAAATGGATATGTGGTACAAAATTATATATCCTACAAATGGGGTGCACTGTATTAAATTGCATATCAAGCATATAGTAGGTGTGGTATAAAATTCTATATCCTACATATAGGATGCAGTGTATTTAAATAAATATCCTGTATATGAAATGGGTGGTATAAAATTATATATCTTACATACAGGATGCACTGCATTAAATTATACATCCTATATAAAGGATATACTGTATTAAATTAAATATCCTGTCTATGAGATGTGTGGTATAAAATTAAACACTACATACAGGATGCACTGAATTAAATGACATATCGTGAATATGGGATGCAATATATTACATTGCATATTCTACATACAAGAGGTAGTACTTACTTTTTACAATAATGTTTCTCCAGAGGAGCATCAAGTAAATCATTTTTCTGTCTGCAGAGCAGTTTCATGCAGCTGCTAGGGGTGTTACGAAAGAAAAAAAGAAAGTTTTTAAATAAAATAAAAAAAATCTGTAGCTCAGAGCAGTAACATGCCCCCATCTAGTAGCCCCCCCACTAAAAATCAAACCATACAAATATCTGCCTCCCCCCCGCAACTGCATACACGTTACAATGTGTGGATGAAGGCTCTTTCCCATGCAGTAATGACTGTATACCAAGATTTCAAGGGGCTGTTCATGACAATCCCATTTTCTGTGTAATTTCATGGTTGTCTTCTTGAATGAAGATATTGGCTGCTCTGAAGCAGGAGGTCAGACTTTCCTGCTCCATTTCAGTATTGTTCCGGAGTATGTTTCCTTTCAGTTGATGAAAAGTAATTCATCATTTACACCCCTGAATTCTGCCAGCATTTTTTTAACAACTTTTTTTGTCCCTGTGGTACCTAAGGCTTGTGAAAGAGATAAATAGGTTCAATACAACACCAGGCCTTGAATCCTGGGAGCAGGTTAGGCCTCAAAGGCCCAGCACTGCCCCTTTCTCATGATAGAGTTTGTCACCTTTCTACCTCACAAAGTCAAATCCTGTCGACTCAGGCATCTTTCAGGATCCCTGAATTGGCTTTGGCACCCACTGGGGCATGTGAGTTTAAAATTGATTTTTTTTTTAAAGATCTGTCAAGTTCCCTTAAGAGACGTTGTTGACAGCCAGCAGGCCTCAACCTATCACAAAGCAGTGGATGTGTAAAAGACACCTAAGAAACTTCCTTTGAGAGGCCAGAGGGCCTCCGACTTGTGACACACTTTGAGGGTGCTGTTGCTAAGAAACGAGCTTGCGCTCGTGGATCCCTTTCTATGCCAGTCTGTCTCTTGAGTGATCGCTGAGTCAGAAAATGCTTGATAGCAGTCCTAGGACTCACTTTTTTATCTTTTCTTGTTTGATGTATACTGAAAAACAGTTTACAAAGTTTCATTATCAATCTAAAGTGGACAGAAGCAATGTTTAGAGGGGCAACACTACCTTCCCAAAAGCAACACCTGCAAAACATTACATAAACTTTAAAGGGGCCTAAACTCCTACTGTGTTGAAGACTGGTCTCTACGGTTGTCTCTTCAATTTACCTTTTTATATGTTTATAGGATTTACTTGGAAGCTTTGTCCAGGGTGGTGTGGTTAACTCCATGTTCAAGAAAGGTGATCAGAAGGTGTGTTCAGGGTACAGAGGGAGCACACTCCTAAGCCTCCTAGGTAAGGCATGTTTAAGCCACAAATATGGGAAGAACAATGTATATGCCATCCTGGCCATGGAACAGTGGGCCAGCTCTTCTCCCTGGCACAGTTGCTCGAGGGTGCATGGGTGTATGTACCCCAGTTGCATGTGTTTTGTAGAGTTGGTAAATGCATACAACCATGTACCTCAGCATATGTTGTGGGAGGTGCTAGAAGGATTATGGGATACCAGGGCCACTCTTTTGCATGCTATTCATTCCATATACAAATGCAGTGAGAGCTGTGTCTGATAACTTGGCATTAAATTGAATTTGTTCAATGTGGGTGTAGGACTCCGTCAAGGCTGTGTCTTGTCACCACTCCTGTTTGAGGTTTTCATGGACAGGATACCAAGATGCAGCTGAGGATATGAAGTTGTCCAGTTGGGGAGGTTAAAGGTACAGTAGCTTTGTTGTTTTATACAGATGATGTTGCCCTCTTTGCCTCATGTGACTGTGACCTTCAGCACACACTCAAGTAATTTGCTGGCAAGTATAAAGCAGTTGGGCGCCATGGTGGCACAGCAGTGGTGTTGCTGCCTCGCAGTTAGGAAACCTGGGTTTGTTTCCTGAGTCCTCCCAGCATGGAGTCTGCATGTTCTCCCCGTGTCTGCATGGGTTTCTTCCGGGTGCTCTGGTTTCCTCCCACAGTCCAAAGACATGCAGGGTAGGTGCATTGACGATCCTAAATTGTCCCTAGTGTGTGCTTGGTGTGTGTGTGTGTGCCCTGTGGTGGGCTGGCACCCTGCCCAGGGTTTGTTTCCTGCCTTGTGCCCTGTGTTGCTTGGGGTTGGCTCCAGCAGACCCTGTTGGCCCTGTAGTTAGGATATAGCAGGTTGGATAATGGATGGATGAATATAAAGCAGTTGGGATGAGGATCACCACCTCCAACCTGAGGTCATGGTTCTCTCTCCGAAAAGTGTGGATTGCTTTCCCCAGGTGAGGGGGGAACAGCTGACCTCGGTGAAGGAGTTTAAGTATTTCAGGATCTAATTCACAAGTGACATTAAAAGGGAGTGTGAGATCAACAAGTGTATTGGAGCAGCAGCTGGCAGTGTACCAGTCAGTGGCGGTAAAGTGAGAGCTGAATCTAAAGACAAAACTCTCGGTTTTCCGGTCGTTTTATTTCCTCGTCCTCACCAATGGTCATAAGTTTTGGGTAATGACTAAAACAATGAGATTGCGAGTACAAATGACAGAAATGTTGTTTCTTCACTCTCACTCCTTGATAGAATAAGAACCTCACCAATTGGGGAGAACATCAGAGTAGAGCTGCTGCTTCTCCAGCTTGAGAGGAGCCAAATGAGGATGTTTGAACATGTCGTAAGAATGCCTTCCCACGAAGCTGCTTTGGGCACGTTTCACTGGACAAAGACCTTAAGGCAGACCGAGGATACACTAGGGGGATTATACCCATCAGCTGGCTTGGGAACACCTAGGAATTCCCCAGGAAGAGCTCATATCTGTAGCTGTGGAAAGCGAAGTCTAGATTGACCTGCTTGGCCTACTGCTTCTGCAACACAAAACCAGGAAAAGCAGTTGAGAAGATGAGATGAGGTCTTCATCCAGGAGATCTGGTTTTGTGTAATTATTTATAAAAAGCTATCAGATTAAGTAACTAATTGCACAAGGCATATATTTTTTACTACATTCTTGTTTATCAATTGTATTAGAGAAAGGTGATGTGTTGCATGTTGTTTGCAGTCATAAGTAAGAATTTCACTATGCATAGTGCACATGACAATACTTCAACTACTACTATGACCACCACTGCTACTACTGTATATGTTTTTACTACACCCAAGTATTCCATATTTGATAGAGACAATGAGTGAGGATTTCCTTCACTGTTGTTTTTTGCTTACAATTCATCCATAAATATTCCAGATACGTAGTCAAATATTTCACACAATTTCAGTTACAATTTCTGTAGTCAACATTTTTTTTTTTTTGTATTTAAATATGAACGCCTCATCTCTTCAATATTACAAAAAGAAGGTTTAACTAGACATGTCTATGTATCCAATGATAGTGTCACACGATGATAATGCCTATCCTTACAGCACACATACAAGGAAGAAGTCAAAACTGGACACAGTGTGCCAGTCCGTTACAGGGCACACTCACTCATAACATGACAATTTGCTCTCACTAGTTTGCTTATATAGAACGTCTTCAGGAAGATCCTTGGAGTGTCATAATAAAAACACGATTCTGGCTTGGGGATTGTGTAGACTCAACCCAAAAAGATTCTAGTCCAGGATTTGAACACAATTTCCTGTAAATATGAGATAAAGTCTCTAACTGCTGCCACCAACATAACAATAATAAACTTGTCATCAAACCTGCCTAATCCAGTGCAGGGTTGCACAGACCAGCAGTTTAAGATGCAAAGTAAGACCCATCCCTGGATGGGACACCAGCATATCTTAAGCACACTCATGCGCACACTTACGGATACATGAACATGGTGGGAGCATGCAAGTTCTTCAGAAGCGGTGACTGGCTTAGGAATTGAGGACATATCCATAGAGATGGGAGGTAGCAGTATTAACCATTAATTAACATCCTCTTAATTTATGAACCCATTTAATTCAGTTCAGGATCATGAGTCAGGTGGCAGGTGTGGACCTTCCATGATCTGCATGTACTCATGTGGGAATTCTTTGTGTTTCCATCTTGAAAACATGCACATTTGTTTAATTAAAGACTAAACTGTTCCACTAGGAATGTGCCTGACAAAGCCATGCAATCACTTTACCTTGAACCCAGTACCACTCAACAGACCCAACCAACCACCACCTTCTTCAGTGTAATGGAAAAAGTGGACTTGCAAAATAAACAGATGACAATTAACAGCAGTACTGCTCTGTATGGCTCTGTAATGGACTCGGATAGGGATTCCTCCCACAATTCGGAACTAGATTAAGGAGGTTCATAAATAAAAGGCGGCAGCACGGTGGTGCAGTGGGTAGCGCTGCTGACTCGCAGTTAGGAGACCCGGGTTCGCTTCCCAGGTCTGCCCTGCATGGAGTTTGCATGTTCTCCCCATGCCTGTGTGGGTTTCCTCCCAAAGTCAGGCAGGTTAGGTGCATTGGCAATCCTAAATTGTCCCTAGTGTGTGGGTGTGTGTATGCACTCCCTGCCCGGGGTTTGTTTCTTGCCTTGCACGCTGGGATTGGCTCCAGTAGACCCCCGTGACCCTATAGTTAGGATATAGTGGGTTGGATAATGGATGGATGGATAAATAAATGGATGGATGAACAGTTTATTTACAATACAACATTTTAATTCTTATTTACTTCTAACTACTAATAATGCCAAATAAAATTTTCTTAATAACTTTAATATTAAAATTGAACCCATGACAGCCCATATTGTCTCCTCATAACAAACTCGTAAAGAATAAATGAAGAGTGGTTTTGTTCTAGGCTACACAGGTCAAGACATGGAAGTGATGGATTTGAAATTAAAGAGGTGTATATGATTGGAGAATATTTCAAATGCATCATTGAACTGTTTGCTTGAGCTATTCTTTTGAGGCAATTCAAAGAAAAGTCATGGTAATTTAAGGGTTTTTTTTAGAATGGTATGTTTAAAGAAATAATAATTTCATATTTTTAACCATCTGACAAATTCAGCCCCACAGGACACGCAAATGCAGTTACAGCCACAACATATTGAGCATTCTTGCCTTTAAGCAACCATGCACCCAGGTGGCAAGGAAATTGCTGGATATCAAGAAAGGCAGTAGCTTGAAAAGTTGCTTTGCATGAGCAAATTGTGTGCCTGTGCAGAAAAAAAGAATTACATGCACAGATGGATTTGAAACTGTCCTGTTTACAAAATTACTAATGAGTTTTCAGTAGCATTTTTTAAAATGATCTTCATGTTGCTGTATGTAGCACCATAGTTGATAATGTTGGGTTCAAAAGAGAAATACACTCTACATGGAAAAGCCATTAAGGGTGGGGCACACACTTAGAAAATTTGTTAATCATGGCTTAATTAATATTGTTAACTGTAATCTTTGTTAATTATAAGTTAATTATGAATTAGTGATGTGCCCAGCCCAGTTATAGAACAATGGTGAACAATGTGGGTTTTAGCATCACTGCCTGGCCGGCAGGGATGTGCATCTCAGAAATTGTCACATTTGGGAATGAGTCTACAAAAGTTATGAGAATTGTATTTTTTGCGAGCTTTGCTATTGTCCTGTCATATTTTCTTGACTTGAGGGTATTCAGTTACATTTATGAGTTGGCCACCTGGAGATAATTCTAAGAGATTATGATCGCTCAGCCTCTGGTTTTGCTGATTTGATACCTCTACCTGTTCTCAGGATAGTATTGAGCCTTTTTATGCCCTGAGCTCATTAATACTTCAATATGCTTTCATAAACATTCTTTTGAACTAATTAAGTAATGGTGTGAGTACTATCAGTACAGACCATCACAAATTGTTGATAAGCACTTCAGCGAGCAAAATTACAAGCAGGAAAAGTTACTGAACTTATTGGCAGACACATTTCTACTGTTATTTCTCCAGTTTCTATGTGTTTTATGTTGTTTTCTACTTTCTTAAAATATAATTAAGTACATTTTTTGACTTATCTTACACCCAATAGTGCTGGGATCAGCTCTGAATCACCAGAGTAATTAAAATAATAGATTAAGTGGGTTGCTAAAATGGTTGGATACATTTTTTTCCCAAAAGTTAGACCAAAATGACATATACATAATGCATAGCAAAGACTAAGCACTGCATTCAAATGACAGTTGAACTATTCACTCCATTTGCACAAATAGTCATCAAAAGTAGGCATGCATATGTTTGTGAATATGGAACATTATTGCCAAGCATATTTGTAATTTTATATTTAAAATAATTTTCATTTGCTCTTGTTTCAGAATGTTTTACTATTAAAATCAAATAACAAGGACTGTAGGTGTGCAGAGTATCTTTGAATTGTTCAGGCCACCAGCACAAAACAGTGTCAAATGTATAAACTATACACATTATACATATACAGCATGCAAAATTAGTAAAAACAATTTATAATAATTTCACTAGATAGGTGAGGTTAAAAAATTATTTCTTTACTCTGGTGCCCATTTGGTTCATAATACATTTTGGTTGAAACCCTGAAAACATTCACAGTATATATATATCCATCCATCCATTATCCAACCCGCTGAATCCAAACACAGGGTCACGGGGGTCTGCTGGAGCCAATCCCAGACAACACAGGGCACAAGGCAGGAACCAATCCCGGACAGGGTGCCAACCCACCACAGGACAATATATATATATATATATATATATATATAGTGCATCCGGAAAGTATTCATAGCGCATCACTTTTTCCACATTTTGTTATGTTATAGCCTTATTCCAAAATGGATTAAATTCATGTTTTTCCACAGAATTCTACACACAACACCCCATAATGACAACGTGAAAAAAGTTTACTTGATATTTTTGCAAATTTACTAAAAATAAAAAAATTGAGAAAGCACATGTACATAAGTATTCACAGCCTTTGCCATGAAGCTCAAAATTGAGCTCAGGTGCATCCTGTTTCCTCTGATCATCCTTGAGATGTTTCTGCAGCTTAATTGGAGTCCACCTGTGGTCAGTTCAGTTGATTGGACATGATTTGGAAAGGCACACACCTGTCTATATAAAGTCCCACAGTTGACAGTTCATGTCAGAGCACAAACCAAGCATGAAGTCAAAGAAATTGTCTGTAGACCTCCAAGACAGGATTGTCTCGAGGCACAAATCTGGGGAAGGTTACAGAAAAATTTCTGCTGCTTTGAAGGTCCCAATACAGTGGTCTCCATCATCCGTAAGTGGAAGAAGTTCGAAACCACCAGGACTCTTCCTAGAGCTGGCCGGCCATCTAAACTGAGCGATCAGAGGAGAAGGATAAGGTCCTTGGTCAGGGAGGTGACCAAGAACCCGATGGTCACTCTGTCAGAGCTCCAGAGGTTAGGGTTAGGGTCTCCTCTCTGTGGAGAGAGGAGAACCTTCCAGAAGGACAACCATCTCCACAGCAATCCACCAATCAGGCCTGTATGGTAGAGCTGCCAGACGGAAGCCACTCCTTAGTAAAAGGCACATGGCAGTCCGCCTGGAGTTTGCCAAAAGGCACCTGAAGGTCACTCGGACCATGAGAAACAAAATTCTCTCGTCTGGTAACACAAAGATTGAACTCTGGTGTGAATGCCAAGCATCACGTTTGGAGGAAACCAGGCACCGCTCATCACCAGGCCAATACCATCCCTACAGTGAAGCATGGTGGTGGCAGGATCATGCTGTGGGGATGTTTTTCAGCGGCAGGAACTGGGAGACTAGTGAGGATAAAGGGAAAGATGACTGCAGCAATGTACAGAGACATCCTGGATGAAAACCTACTCAAGAGCGCTCTTGACCTCAGACTAGGGCTACGGTTCATCTTTCAGCAGGACAACGACCCTAAGCACACAGCCAAGATATCAAAGTAGTGGCTTCAGGACAACTCTGTGAATGTCCTTGAGTGGCCCAGCCAGACCCCAGACTTGAATCCGATTGAACATCTCTGGAGAGATCTTAAAATGGCTGTGCACCGACGCTTCCCATCCAACCTGATGGAGCTTGAGATGTGCTGCAAAGAGGAATGCGCAAAACTGGCCAAGGATAGGTGTGCCAAGCTTGTGGCATCATATTCAAAAATACTTGAGGCTGTAATTGCTGCCAAAGGTGCATCGACAAAGTATTGAGCAAAGGCTGTGAATACTTATGTACATGTGATTTCTCAGTTTTTTATTTTTAACAAATTTGCAAAAACCTCAAGTAAACTTTTTTCACATTGTCATTATGGGGTGTTGTGTGTAAAATTCTGAGGAAAAAAATGAATTTAATCCATTTTGGAATAAGACTGTAACATACCAAAATGTGGAAAAAGTGATGCGCTGTGAATACTTTACAAACATCCCAGCCAGGAAAGGAAGCAGACCCGGAAAGAAGAGATGGAAAGACAGCCCATATAAAAGTGGAGATATCACTAGGGAACTGTTATTCCCCCAGCACGCTAGATGGCAGCAGTCCCGGATATCCACACCCAGTGGGAGACCAGCAGGGCATGCCAGGAAATGTAGTCTGGCAGGGCAGCCCTGCTGAGGTCACAGGGTGCCACAGGAGGGCGTTGCAGGGAAAAAATCTCCCTACTCGAACAATGGACTTCCATGTGACCCGGAAGTACTTCCATCAGGCAATCGCCCTGGCACCAGAAGTACTCTTGGGTCTTTAATAAAAGGGACTGCACTCCCTTATTCAGGCGAGTTGGAGCTGGGTGGTAGAGAGGAAACACTTGACTGGAGGAGGGCAGTGAGGTGGTGAGAGAGAGAGTTTATATTGTGGAGAGAGAAAGGCAAATTTGTGTAAATACATTTTTTGTAGGTATTGAAAATAAAACCTTTGCTTCTGTGATTGTGTCGGGGTTTGGGCAGGCTGATGCCCGGGTGTCCATCACTGTATGTATATATATATATATATATATATATATATATATATATATATATATATATATATATATATATGTGACTCCATATATCTTACATCACACAGGTTCATCCCAGGTATGCAATCCCACCACAGGCCAAGAGGTGGTGCTGGTGCTATCTATTGTTTTCCTTATCCTCCATAATGCTGAGAAACTTCCAAGTGCTGGCAATTGATTCTACTAATTTCCAGTCCCTAAACTGTACAAGCATGATCAGCCAGAAGGAGCTGTCACTCCTTGACCAAGCAGTCAAAAGGATGAAACTCCCTCATAGCCTGACCAAATTGAATACAAAGAGCCTTTAACAGGCATCATTTATATTGGTCTCAAGCCCTTTTGTGTTTGTTTTTTGTTTAAACATTGAAGTAAATGGGGAAAGCTGTGTTGGTACCCAACCTTTTATCTCTTGTCACAAGCTGCCTCTCCCTTGGATAAACATAGTATCTATCTATCTATCTATCTATCTATCTATCTATCTATATGTATGTATGTATGTATGTAGGTATACATCTATGTATGTATATATACACATCTTTACTGATAACACTAACACTGTGGTTATGACACTCTGAGCAGCTTGTAAAGCTCCTCACCTACAAGGCTGATTAAATTACAAGGCTTTCTATCTATCTATCTATCTATCTATCTATCTATCTATCTATCTATCTATCTATCTATCTATCTATCTATCTATTTATCTGTTATATGTTATATTTAATATCACACACAAACATCTCACACACCTAATGGAGGCTGGTTAGCGATATACAAGGAGGAACCCTAATCCTAACCACTACCCTAATTTCATTAAAGTCAGCAGGACTGCAACATAGAAGAGAACCACTTTCCCCATCTGGGTCCTGTCCAACCTACTCTACCTCCATCACTACACCTGCCAGTCTCTGAAGAATATGAATAGCAGCAGGTGTCACTGGCCACCAAGAATGTTAAACTCCAGTGTTTGCCTGAGGGATACATTTTGAAAAATCATTTCAATCTGTTGCCACAGTGGTAATAAACATGGCATTCCAAGATGGAGCCATTTTCACACCTTCATTTCATGTTTTCTATCATGTATAATTTTGTTGTCTTATATTTTTATGAAGTGTAGCATGGAAGTGCAGTGACTAGCTCTGCTGCCTCACATCTCCATAGCCCTGGTTTGAGTCCCACTGACTGTGTGGAGTTTGCATGGTCTCTTCATGTCCTCTCAGAGAAATGCTTGTTAAGTTAATTGGTAACTCTCAACTGGCCCTGTATGAGTGACAAATGATATTTAAGGGAATATGCCCAATGCTAAATTGACACCCTGTTCAATAATTTTAATTATTTAATTTATTTAATAATTAATTCCTATCCTACAGAAAATGCTAAAGGTTTACAACCCAGCCCCCTCCTGATTGATTTAAGCAGTTTTGATAATGGATGGATTTTTTTAAAATCCAAAATTAATTAATGGTGTGGGAGATTATGTTCACATTAGGTTTAATTTTTTAAGTCTAGGCAAATTCCCTAAAGTGTATAACTGATAAGACAGCAGTTGTCTTGGGAGAGATTTAGAAAGTAAAATGTTTGAGCTGAAGTCCTCACTGAAAACTGAGTATACATTGTTGGTGGATACTAATGAAGCAATAGACTAAGAGCTAAACAATATGATTTTTTTTCAAAGCTGCTCTGATAAGTCTTTTACATCAAGACTTATGAAAAGTGATTCATACATTTGAAACAATATGAAGTTGATTGAATGAAGTTAGATATTCCCAAGCCTTAAAACTATATTATATGGGTAAGCATTCTAGGTGTGTGAAAAACAGAACCAATGCTGAAAAAGGTTTTGAGGCACATCCATGACCCCGTATAATGTAACCCAAATAGAGAAAATAAACTGTCTTTCCGCTATGACAAAGCAACATCTTTTTAGATGTGAGTTCAAATAAATAACTGACAGCAATAGCAAGGTTTGAGGTCACATGGGTTCTGGGCAGGATGAGGATTGTCCAGGAGGGTGGAAAATGGAAAAGATATCAGTGGCAGAGAGGCTGTCAATCATCCATTCTGCAGAAAGAGAAAGCCAGAAGGTGTCAGACAACAGTGCCAACCCCTGGTGCGGTGAGAGAATTACCATCATCAGAGCATACGCGTGCGGCAGGTGTCATGACCTAAGAGCACTAAAGGACAGTTATCTTTGTACTAGCCTTCCACCAATTTCAGAATTATCTCCTTATATTTGATTTAATTTATTGTAAAACTAAAATAGATATGGTTGAGGTAGATGTTAATTGGGATTTAGGCCAGGCGGTCTATATTTTGGGGTCTCTTGGAGAGGCACACTGACTTTCAGTTGCTGCTACACCAGTACCGAGATTCCACTCTGCCATCTAAATTCAGTAGCAACTGGTTACAAAATTTCTGGCTTATTTTTACTGTCAATTCCAAGGCAGATGAAAAGTCTGACTTTAATAAAACAAAATGAATCCTACACAAAATGTATAGTGGAAATTCAGTACACAAAAGCCATTGAAATGAACATCAAAACTAGACAGTAATTTAAAAGAAAGACATGAATCTGTGCCATGCACAGTCAATACACTAGACTTCCTTCGCTCTCCTGCGACAGTCAGAATTAGAAGGAAGATTTATGATGGGTCTGCTGTGACACAGCAAAAAATGGCTGCTTTGATTTATTAAATGAATTTCATACAGCTTCACTCTGTGTTGCCTCATAAGGCTTGAAGGCAGAACACAAGCACAAGAATGTTTGGCACAGCAAGCAAAAATCATTTATTGAGATTAAATTAAAAAAAGAAAAAAAACACCCTGGTGAACAATTACTATGTAGAACAAAACTTACACTGAACACCCTAATTGTACTTGATAAATGTTCTTCACTACATGGTGAACAAGATATTGAGAATCCGCTTGAAAGTTAAGAAATGTTTCCATTAAAATATGATTACCTGATTTGAAACCGTTCATTTTGGAGAAAAAGCACATGAATGCTTTATTGATTAAATATAACATGGACGGTATTTGCAATGTGGCATGAGGTAGGGAGAATTGCTTTTTGAAAACTCCTAATGAGGAAAAATACGAGATCTACACTGACAATAAGAGAAGATCTCTGCATGCCAGTTTGGAAAGACAGGAACCACTAGGGGGCAATAACCTCTGTCAATGTGATGTTTGCATTGGAGTGGGAAATTTGGAAGAAAGCAAAATAAATTGCCTCAACTGCCCCTAATAGGTGGCTTTTTTTCCTTAAGTGGACTAGTTAGAGGGCAAGAAATTTAGCATTGGCTTATGATGGAAGACCCTTCAAAATACACACAGTCTATGTTAGCCTGACAAAAGGACAGAAGACCTCTATACTTGCAGATTTCAGCAGACACCTCAAAAGTGGAACTATACAAAACAAGTTTCACGGTTTAATCAGATATTATACTATTCTGATCTTATGTTTATCTTTATTATTTATTCATTACTTTTACCACTTTGGCTTTCTGTAATTATTCCATTAATAAGTTTTCCATTTTGAATCTGGTTCCTATGATGCCACAGTTCACTAAATGCTTTTCCTATGTTTATACAGTACATCTGTGTGTAAGGTCTTGGCATCATGGAGCAAAGACCAAGCCACACATGCTATGAAAACACTAGTTTAGCATGAAAAAACAAGTTTCTGCGACAATATATTTTTGAGATTTTCACTTCATGGCTTCAAGCTCATTTAGTACTTTTGCTTCGGTTGCTGACTTCTTAAATTTTGTGCATTGAACTCTGCTTTGTCCAGACTCCACACATTTCAAAGAGTTTAATTGAAAAAGGCTATACTCTATATACTGTAAGGCTGGTGCAAAGTGCCAATATGGATCCATTGCTCTTTACCCAGCTCTTCTAGGTGGATTTTGATCCTTACAAGGAATGCTCGCCAGTGCCACAATAGATGGAATTCTGTTTGTAACACTGTAGCCTTGCTGTTTTTATAGGCTCCCCAGTCTGCTGGCTCTCAAGCTGCTCATTTGCAGGATGGAGTGCTAGCTCATAATTTGGATGACTATTCTTGGGTGATGCAACTTGTTAGCGCTGAAACATAGCCCTCCCTTCGAAGTCACTGTCACTGGCAACCATTTCCAACTCCTTAGAATGGCACACAGCTCTTCAAAAAAAATGAGGTGGTCTTCATGTCTTTGGTGACAAAAGCACATCAGTAGTGGTCTTGAGTGTTTTCTTTTCAGGTGGGGCAGCAGAGGTGTTGAGTGCTGCTCGGATAAATATGTGGTGCAACAAAAATGTTCAATACTTCACTTCTGTGTAGTGATCAGTCAATTGTAAATAAGCAGGTAAACCTGCATGTGTGAAGTTGCAGTTGTACCAGTCTCTTAGCAGTTTTCCTTCACTGAATTTATGCTACAAACACGTTCCAGGTTTGGATCTCAGCTTTTAGAGTCTCCCTCCACTGCTGCTCCAAATCGTCTCTATGATCTGCCAGCACAGTTTTATCACACAGCTTACCTGGGGTTACAGTGGCAACTTGATCTGCCCGAGGCTCCACTGGTGACTGCTCACTCAGGCCAATGGTCCTTAGCAGATGGAGAAGTGGTGGCACTACAGAGGTAGTAGTTGCTCAGCTCTCTCCCTCCTTTGTACTGATGCTGCAAACAGCATTCCATATCCTGGATTTCGGCCTCAATGCTCTCCAGCAGCTCCTCAGAAGAGCCAAGTAAGTGTGTTTTAGGTCTTCACGGCACTTTGCTATGTCATACTGTAGGTTTTCTCATCCTGCTTACAGATGTAATACAGATGCTGAATACCAACATGGACCCTTTTGTCTTTACATGGCTCTTTTAGGTGGCTCACTATCCATAAAAGGACTGTTCACCATAGCCGCATAGGTTGGAATTCTGATTGTGACATTGCAAGCTTTTCTCGCAACTCAATCTTGCTCTTCTTAGTGTCTTCGAGACCCAGTCTCTGATGACTGCTGGGGATTTCTCCCCTTAGAGAATCACCACAGACAGTCATAATGGGGTGGGGATAGGTTCCCCTTAGTCAATCGCCACTGACATTATATGGGAGCAATGTTGACCCATCACAAGACACTTCATATACCGTAAGTGACCCCTTTGCTATTGAATACAACAGTGAGTCATGACCCTGTGTGACATATTGTTTAAGAAACTATGATTTAGGGTGTGGAGAGATGGCAAAAGAGCACAATTATATACCACTGTATATTATGGAGTAAGTTAGCCTTGCATTGGAATTGGCTTCAGCACTGTGAGGACCCTGTGGAGGCAAAAGCAAGCTCATAATATAAAATCCTCAAACCCACTTTATCCAATTTAGGGTAACAGAACAGAATAGAGTAGATGCATACTTTACGAACAAAGTTGTGTTACTGCCTCACAACACTAGGATCATTGTTTTCAATTATCACTTGACTTTTTGTACTGAGTTTGCACCATTTTTTTCTCAATGTACATTAATTTATTCCTAATCTCAAACATGTGCTCATTAAATGGATTAGGGTCTCTAAATTTGACATGTACCAGTGACTGTCTTTGCGTGGGTGGATGTGCCCTGTAATGGACAAGAATCCTGGGTAGGATTGGTTGTTGTCCTGCAAAGAATAAACTTCAGCTGCCCTTGCGTTTAATTAAAAAAAGAAGTTTTCGAGAATGGATGACTGCACTGATAAGAATTTAAAGTGTGTGCTGTGATTTGCTTGAGAAGGTTTCATAAGCACAATAAATAAAATAGGTTTACCAGTAAACAGCGCATTGCATGATAACGTGCAGTGAATAGACTTGACTTATAGATTTTATACTCTTTCTCTGTACGTTTAGCATTTGTTTGCTCAGAGGTTGATGTGCTTGCTGCTTCTTGAGCAGCTCTTGTTTTCTCCACTCTAGTGGCCTGCTTCTTCTCTTCTTTCATCAACATCTTTTAACGTTAAAACTGATTAAGTCAGTGTTTGTGTTGCAATTACTTAGTACGTTGTCTTTAATTTTTCACTTAAGATGGCACTTAAGTGTTTAATCTGCCTCAAGAATGATTTAAGATATAAAGAGGTAGAGGAAGTGACGGTGAAGGTGGTAGGGATGAGAACGGCACCCATACACATGCACCACACGGCCAACCTGCTGGCCGCTGCCGAGAGTTAATTCTACAATAAGATAAAATTAAAATAAAAAGAGGAATAACCTTGGAGGCCAATCTGCACCCCAAAAGCAAATGGTAGACATCACGTAGTATATGTGTACCAAATTTCAGGTCAAACGGACAGCCACGGTAGCGTATTATATATAAAGATTCTTTACATCAGCATGATAAATTGTCAAATTTTGAAGCTATACAATTCTTGGCCTTATTAATATCACCAATAACATCTAAAGGCTTATAGATATACACACTCTATGTTCTACATTGCTGGGTTCCTCCATGTTAATGCCAGAGCTTTTCTGAACAGCCAACATGCTTGTGGAATGGCCCATCTACATCTCTTCAGGAGGCTGATGCTCTTTTAGTCTTAACATCTGTACTTAAAGATTAATTGTTCACTTAGGTGTAAAAATGTCACCAATATGACCTTGTAAACTAGTGCTCTGTTGGAGACTTTAAGTCTGTCTTTTATGCTCATGTGTGTGGAGTCAAGTTAAATGCCAGACCCAAAAACATACAAACTTGTACAATATTTTCAACACACTCTGTCTATTCATTAATTTTCTGAGCCCACTTATTGTGCAAACCTGAAATAAAGACTAGCAAAAAAGAATGACTCCTTCTGGGATTCTTAGCTTAAATAGTTCTCAATGGTCTTTGACCACATCATTATCCACTGCAAACAGTATGGGTATCATACTTAATTGGTGCCTGATTTTTGAATTCAGCATTTTATAAATAGTCAAAGTTCTTCTTTACACATCACCTAAGTGATGTATTCAAAAATCAAATCAAATCATGTTCAAATTATTATATGTCTACAGACTCAACATACAGCGACAAACCCAAATACTTTTATTATATTACCCATCAGCTTACTTTCTGTTGTGATGCATGGGTTGCCCACCGCCTCGGCATCTCCTTCTTGAGTCCAGGCATCAAGAGTTGTGACACGGATAGCGAGGAAAATAAGGACACAAAACAAGAAAGGTTGCTGCAAAATAGTGCATTCTTCATTTTTACTAAAAAAATTTGTGCCCAAAATAAATTCAGTGCAGTCTTCTTTCATAAATAAATTAATAAGCAATAAAATGCAGTGGTTTCTGCAGGAAATACAATTAGTCATCAATATAATCCAAAAGGAACTTTAAAGTCAAGGCTAAAAACACAGTTGAAATTACAATTTTTTTTCTTTCTCTTAGCTTTAGTGCCTTTCCAACAATCTCATCCAATCACTGCTGGGATGCCCAAGTCCAGCTACATCATCCCAACACTCTCTCAAGCATCCATAGAACAATCTCTCTCAATGCCCTTTGGTCACTCCTGCTCTATGGATACTTAGCAGAATTAACATTACTCAATAAGCATCGTCCCCCTCTCTCAATGTGGGGCCAGCTTCCTACCTCAAAGCCTTGCAACCATTGTAGTGACCATTGAACTCTTTTTGCTGACAAAATGTTTGTCTTTGATTTATTCCTTTGTGTTCTCATCTATTCTGAACTCCTTTTCATATTTCCTTTCACCTACTCTGCTTTTATACTGTTGTGGGTATGGGTGCTATACCTAACGACCCTGAGAGTGTCAACGGGGAGAAGCTGAGCTGATCTAATCTGCACTTTTAGAAGCAATCAGCTCACCTCCCCATTGAACAAATCCCAGCCACATGGCTTCACAGCGGTGCGCACCCACACCCACTACCCTGAGCCTCAATTAATTTATTTTAAAAACTCTGCACCACCATAGATCCCTAACTTGCTTCATCATACTTGTCTGATATGAAATCATCTTCAAAACTGTCCTTCTGTCATAGAAAGCTTTAAACTGTAATACTCTAGAATACGTGTTTATGCTGCATGCTCTGTATAAATCTCTCCATTGTAGCTCTTACTGTTCCAAAAATGATCATGCAGCTCCCAGCTAAAGGTTTAGACAAGTTTGTGATTGTAAGGTTTCATCCATTATAAACAGCTATTGACAGTCTGCATGCTATAGAACATTATGGGCTTTTTAATATGATATGAAACAACAAAAAAGCAGTAATGTTAACACTAATGAAACAATAAAAAATGACAGTAACATGTTTAAAAAGTTATTTTTAATAAGCCAAAGTACCCAGTGTTGCCCAGCCATAAATAAACAGGGACAAACTTTGGAACATGTTTTTTGGAACATCAACATGGCTAAACACAAGCCACGATAAAGCAAAAACGTCTGAGTTAGGGTAAGCTGCCCTAATCTGGGGTATTAATAAGAAATGTAATGATTGACTTCATGAGGTATAATACATAATAAACAAGAATAGCTGTCAAATATGTAAAGTATGAAAAGGTGTGCTTCAATTTAAATGTTTAAAATCTAAATATTTTCTATTGCAATAGAAATTTGTCATTTGTCACTCTGTGATAGAGGTCGATAGAGGGCTAGATCCCTTGCAAAGGATCAAAAATCTAAAATAACATAATATTTCTAATCACTGACCTTGATACCCTACAAATTTGTCATTTTAACCTTAGAGGGCGTAGGACCACAGGTAAATAATCAAGTATAAAAATAATATTATATTCATGATCAGCAACCTTAAAATACCGTAAAATGACACTTTTCCCGACTATATAACCGATTCTCATTCTTTTGAAGTTTTGTGAAATGGAGTTTGTATCCCATTAAGAGGTGAACCCCTGGGGTATGTTGAGGTGACATGTACAACTTCAAATCATTCTGATCATTTTTGCTGAAAACATTTATTGGTCTTCTTTATCATAAGGGTTTAATTTCCTGTACAAAATATGGTCCAAAAATGTCCTAAAAATTAGTGTTTTATGAGTCTATAGGATCCAAAATAGATGCGGACCCCAAAAAACTTAATGTCTTGCATAACCACCAAGACTGGTCAAATGGAAATATCACGTGTAATTTCAAAACAGAAGCAATTTCAAAGCATTCATAAGTAACTTTTATAAATACGAAAGACATGCTCTTAGACTAAAGCTGTAATCCAGTGAGACAATATTCAAATTAGTTGAGAAAAAAAGCTTTATGTACCTGTGGTGTTTATTGATATCTCACTTTGTCACTACAAAAGAAAAAAATTGTGCAAGGTCAATTTGTCCTCCTATTAGCTCAGCGCATTCCAACTGCCTGATGGGAATTGTAGTCCATGCGTTTGCACTGGTTTTTGCATTGCCTCCCCACATTACAATCCCCCTCCCCAATATAACATATAGCTTATATTTTAATTTGAACCAAAAGCAATGTAAAATTTTGTGAAAATTAGTTCAGCAATTTTTTGCATGATTTGAGAACAGACAATCAGACAAAAAGATACCAAACAACTTACCATTTAATTTATTAATGTTAACTGCATAGTTAATAAAATGTTAATAAAATACTAATTGTTGGTTTATAATGAATGTATAAACTAAAGTGATATCTTGAAATATTGCTCTTTTAAGTGCATTCTTGGTATAATTTGGGTGATGCAGGTGACACCATGCTGTCTATTCCTTTGCACAACTGATTCCCTTAAGTGTATTCACTTTATTGTTTTTAATTTTGCATGATAACTCTTTTCTTATGAATCAATTGACAGGCCTTAGCGCAAGTACGCAGTTATATTTTTATATGTATATCTGGAGGTATAATAAAGATTATATATTTCATTAATGTATTCATTCTCTAATTATTTTCACTATATTTTGCAGTAAGCTCACACCTTGATCTTGCACTTTCTGCAACAAATGGTCCCTTCCTCTGGTGACACGCTTCAACTCCCCCAAAGAGAAATAATGTAACACCAATGAATACCGAGGAGAAAGGTGTTTACTTGGAACAGCAAACACTTCCACGTGTTATTACCTGAAGGGAGCCCATTGCAAGAGGACTGACAGCCCTGCTTTAAAATCTTTAGAAGTTGTCACTTGTTTAAATGCATGGAAGTGGAAGGTCCTGTGCTTACAGTCACTCAGACTGTCCATTTGTGTGTGTCGCTTTGCCTAGGGGCCCTTAGTCTATTTTGTACATTCCAGTAACTCTTATTGGTCAATACATTTTGTTACCCCATACTAATTTTCTGTTAATGCAGAATTTGGATCACAGTTTTCTTGACAACCCTACTTTCTTATTTAATGTTGTTCCTTTCAGGCTGACCTAATCTAAACTTTGAAACCTTTTCACTCACTCAGTGATGCAGTCAGCACAACAAAGCCACAGTGCAGAATCATGAAGTCATTTTTTCATGACACATACCCACACGTATACCATACACATGAGTATGAGGAAATGCGGAAAGGTGAGTGAAGGCTATGCCACCATACATGATTTTTCTGCTGATTTTCAGTTGTAGATTTCATTTACATAATCTTAGTGAGTCAGAAGCATACCCAGTGACTCACTCCAACTAGTCTGCAACAGGCCCTGACAAAATCAAAGAGGTTTGACTTTGTCTTAAGTTGTAGGGGCAGGGTCTGCATACAAGAGAACTGGCAACCAATGAGTTCCCACCTGACAGTACAATGTACAAACGCAGCAACAAGGAAGAAAGAATGTGAGCATTTTAAACCTCTCAAACAGAAAACAAGCTTGTCTGTCTGATATCTTTTAGTTTACGTAATATGACTGAATATAAAAAAGATAAAAAAGGAAGAGATTGCAGCTGAACTCACTGTACCTGTAAACCCTTCGTACAACACTGGGTCTGTCAGGCAGCACATTACTCGCTGTCAGAAAAAGAGGTGCACATGGGATTCTCTGGAAGTTTAAAACTGTGCTGGAAAGTCGTCACACAGTTGCATAACTTGACGTGTTGAGTGATTTCTAGTCATGTAAACTGACATGCCCCAGCACTGAGATTAGCAACAGCATTTGTCAAGTTTGACATCCCCTTTGCCTAGAAGTCATGTAATGACATCTGTGCCCTGTATTTGACTATGTAACCTCGAGGATTCATGCCATGTGCTGTATTACACTACAGTCTATGTCAGGATACACGTATGCATTTAAAATGTATGCCAATCTTTAATAGGAATTGGGGTACCCAAAGAAAAACATCACAAACACAGGGAGATATCACTGGAGTACAGTATGAATGAATTTGGGTGCTCTGAGGCAGCAGCAATAGCCATATTGTACCTGTGCCATTCCTGTAAAAATGTAGGTAGCAATTTATAAGAAAGAAAAAGTATATTTTACTTTATCTTGAATGTTTTTATAATTCCTACTTCATTTGAATTGCTCCAAAATTTTTAATAACAGCCTTGATAATGAAGATTAATTTGACTGCATTAACATTAATCTCATGACTTTTGCTCTCGATATTCACAAAATCAGCACAACCCAACTAAAAATGAGATTTTTTGGCAATATTAAAAGATGCCATTCTCCATCAGTTTTAAGTTCTGATGATCTTTAGTGACTTATTTAACTTGAGTTGCATTTTGTATCTTAAAGATCTGAATCCTGGTTAATTTCTGGGGAGGCTCAAATTGTTTGAACAGCGAGACTGACGGAATTACATTAATTGGCCATAGAAGAGGAGCTGTAGTGATAAACAAAAGAAGACCTGACGCGGTTGCTAAAGAAGTTCCTTCCTTGCAGCTAAACCTGCACTAGCGTGAGAGAAAGTCCAGTGTTAGCAAAGCTTGCCAATATTCTGTAGATTCAAAAACAAGAATAAAATTGAAAGCACCTAAGGGATCAGAATTCATGGTTGAGATATTATAGGTTCACACAGCTAAATCCTTGCTCACATCCCACAAAGCTGAATGATATTAATGTGTGCATTTGAGCAGTGGATCTAATTCTTGAGAGATTCAACACCTGACTCCATCAACATAATCTCTGTGGGCATTTATAATAGCTGCAGATTGCAATTTAAACCACTTGCAAAGAGAAGTTATCTCTAATTCACTGCTCCCTGGAGAACGCTCTGCTAGCCAGGACTCAAAGTCATGAACCCTTACCGATTCCATTAGAAAGACATAGCAGGACTGGGATTTTGGGACCACCTCTTCTCAAAGCAGATATTGTGAATATTAGAAACATTTGAATTAAACAATGAAAGTAAGAAGGGCTTTCCAATTAACATTTTCAAATTTTCTTTGTCTAACTGATATGTCTAGTTTAGGAGTTCAGAAAACTAACCACTCTTTCAGTTAACAGGGATTAGATATTGCACATTCTCTAAGGGCACTGTAACCAAGGAGCTCGAGAGTTACACTAGGAATGATAAAAGCCCCAGTGACACACATTTCGGTAGCCAACTCTGCTTCTTTAGCTCAAGAAGACAGTCAAATAAAATCTTTTAAAACAGTAGTTACAACTGAAGAATAAAAATGCAATTTGTATTGTTAAAAACATATCTTTATCAGCATGTTATCTTCACTCATTTCCCAGTCTCTTTTTGCCTTTTTCAAAACAGAGAGCAAAGGTGCTATGTGATAGTCAAAGATTTATAAGGTGCCCTTTTAAGTATTTATTGATTGGTGGTCAGCTGGTGGTTTAGCAAGTATCAATGCTTGGATGTTATTTAAGCTGTTTCTCCCAATATTTTTGCCTCTGTTTACCCCAAGGACACCAGTTTTTTTTTTTTTTTTTCTTTTTCTCACAGTCTAAAAACATGCAGTTATATTCGTTGGTGACACTGAATGTTTCACTGAGTGAATGAGTGTGGGTGTGTGTATATATGTGAGCACAGCTTGCAGGAGACAGGAATGTTGTCCAGGCCTGACTCCATCTGCACGTCTACTGATGACAAAGCTTTGGGTCAGTAGGCTCTGACCAGAATGGAAGTATAAGAGAAAAGAAAGGATGAATGGATGAAAGGAAGATGATTGATTGGCTGATTCATTTAAGGACAATAGCTGTTTAGTTTCTGAGAAAGAGTTTTAGGACAAAGCCAGAAGAAAAGATATGTTAGACAAAGAATCATAACTTTAGCTGGGTATTTCATATGACATTGAGTAAATGAAGGAAGAATATAAACCTATTTTATTAGTACCATACAACCTAAAAGTGAATACAAGTAGCAGTGGCTGTAAAAAAAACACATTACTTTTGGCAACTTTATTACCTTTATTACTGTCTATTTATCTACCTATCTAGTGCTGCAGGTAGTGTGACGTAGAAGAGTCACTTGACCTGTTTATGCTAAGTGTAAATAAAATATGTAAAAAGTCTAATATTTCCAATTTTTCTAACTCAACTTGGATAAGAAGAACATCAAAATTTATAAAAATTTTTTTTACTGATCTTACATAGTGCCTTTCAGAAATCTATCCCCAGTTACTATATTAAAAATTACTATACCAAAAAACAGCATGCCACAATATCACATCAAAAGTAAAAATCAATTGTTACTCTTTAGATGACTATTTGAAATGTTCTTTTTTGTTATAAATGTTATTTATCACTTTTGCCTCATAAGTAGGGCCTTCGTTCTTTTTCTGTTCATTGCTATCTATCTGTCTATCTATCTACAAAGTACAGTACCTTAAGGGCACGTCTATGAATCTTCTAGTTGTGATATTTCTGCCAAATATTTTAAAGAACACAAAAACATAAGACAAACTTTAAGAAGGACAGGTAATTCAGCCAAACATTTCTTGCGAGTTTTTCTTTATCTAGTGCAACTCTTTAAAAATACTGTCAATTTGAGATATCAAAAAGTTATCCATTACGCTGTTTGGTAAGTTGTTCCATATATATATATATATATATATACACTTAAGTTAGTATAATATTTAACGTTAGTCAACTTCCATCGTTGTTCCATATACTATATATATATATATATATACTAGGGGGCTTTGCCTCCTGCTCTTTTCGCTTGCCAAGCCCTGGTCGGGCGCTAAGCGCTAGCCACTTCGCAGCTCTGCAGCTCGTGTATGGGAATGCAGATGTACAATTTAAACAGATTGTTCTTTTCATGGGAATTGTTACATATGCAAAATGGACCTAACTATTTTACATTACAACAAATAATTAACCAAAGTAAAAATAGTAAAAAGTAATAAATGTTCTGTTTTTCTTTAAAATTAACACGCAAATACTTTTTAAACTTACACTTTTACTCAAAAATTTCAGTAAAAACAATAAAAATTGAAATTAACTTTTTGTCAATATCACATTGAATTTTGATTCCGTGTTTGGACTTACATCATGACAACACAATGTTTAACTGCCCGTGAGTGAATATCGTTTCTTTCTCTCTAATAAATAAACTGACTTTTTGTAATGTTTGTCCCTGTGATTTGTTAATTGTCATAACAAAATCTATTCTAATGGGAAACTGTAAACGTTTCAATACGAATGGCACATCAAGATCTCCTTTGGTGTCTAACGTTATCCGCGGAAGATGTACTACATTACCTTTCTTGTCGCCTGTAAAAATTTTACATGTCAGTATTGTTCGACCAATTTTCAGTACAACTAATCTTGTCCCATTGCATAGCCCATCACTCATACATAAATTATGCAATAACATTACAATAAAATCTTCTTTTAACAGTAATTCGGAAGACCGGATGGTGTTAACGGTTGTAGTTTTCTACAGGATATTGTAAGTTGATGTTTTCATCTTCCGCAGAATCACCACCAACTGTTTCAACATAGTCTATTGATATGCATTTAACCAATTTGCCAATTTGATTGCAAAAATGTATAAGAGCTGAGAGCACAGGAACTGTTTCTGACAAAAGTATTAACACGAATGAGAGGTGAAAGGACTGTGGGCATGGGCTGTTAACCTGAAATGGTTGAGAGGAGGATGGGACTTGAAAAAATCTCTTGGCAATAGTCTTGTCTCACAGGACTTGAAAATATCTATTGGCAATAGTCTTGTCTCGCCTCAAAATTTTCTTTTATAATAGATAGATTTGGTTTGCTTTGTGAAGAAACACTTAAGTTAGTATAAAATTAACGTTAATCAACTTACATCTGTATTCTGATGTTTTGTTGAAGAGCAAATTTAATGTAACAACTAGCATCAATAAATAACAATTATAAGTTAAAATATTTCTATTATGTCACTATTCGATCTTTGTTTGCCTCGTAGCTCATACCCTGAAGTCATGCAGTTAGTCTGCCAGCTAGGCTCTGGACTTGCTACGGTGCAGATAGAACTTTTTCTACATGTAGATCAAAACCGATTACATCATGTCAGATGAGGTAGTATAAATGTATTTTACATCCTAAGTGTAACTTTGCAAATCTGTATTCGACATAATAAACATGTTTAACATAAACCACCAAATTAGCCTTCTTAACCATATGTATGTTGTCTGGTTGTGAGCACTGAGCAGTGCACTATGACTTCTAAATTCTCCTCACATGGTTTCATTTTGTACTAACTCAGAAAGAAACAGATAGACTTTTTAAGTGAAAGGATCAGGAGATAAAATAAAGTTAATAGTTCAAACCCAAGGTCATTACGAAAATGTCAAACCAATGGTTCACCAAGTTCAAAACACTAATAAAAACTTGTAGTTTTTAGGAACAAAAGAGTTCTTAAATCACAAGTAAATAACAATCAAACGAATTGCACTCTGAGTTTATCCAATCATAGATGATTTTAAAATGCGTATGCCAATGTTTATATCAGCCATGTCCAATTCCAATCCTGAAGGGCTGCAGGTTTTCATTCTAACCATTTTCTTCTTTAATGAACAATTTTTGCTGCTAATTAACTTTTTTTACCTTAATTTTTATTGACTTCTTATTTAAGACTTAAGATTCCTCAGTTGATTTTTTTTAACTTCCTTAGCAGCCAAATAATAGTTAGATACAAAATGAACCAACACATCACCAGCTAACCTTTGTCCATCATACAATATCTGAAAATAAAGGAAGATAAAGTTCTTAGTAATGCTGATCAGGTCCACAAAACATTTTGATCTCTTGTTTTGGAAATGTCTGCTGTGGCAAATTGAGAGCCCAAACAAGCCATTAAATTAAATAACAGGTTTAATTAACAGCAAAAATCAGCTTCTAATTAAGAAACTGGTTGGAGTGAATTTGTTGGAGTTTGAGGTCTGACTTTGCTGGTCATCAATTGGCTCACTTCACATCTTTTTTCTGCCTGGCTGCCACTTAAGAAAACTTGATTGTATGTAAAATTATATGGTTTTAATAAATTCAATAAAAGATCTTAAAAACAAAAAACAATCAATTTAGAGGACTGACTCTTAAAGAAACATGGCAACGAAAATGAAGGGGAAAGAAGTTAATTAACAGCAGAAATTGGTCACTGATGAAGAAAGTGGCAGTAAGAAATTTCTGCAGCTACAGTAGCCCTCCAGGATCGAAGCTGAACACCTCTGGCTGATTTGGTCGCTTCAGTGACATCACGCATTACACATTCTCAGAGCATTCTGAGTAGATTACCACAGAACCATTAAACACTATCATCTCAAAATGGTGGTAACAATGTCCAAACCAAATGGCACAGTGGAATGAAGATAAAATTATTCAACGATTTATGAACATTTCTAGAGGAGTACAAATGCCAGAATTGATTTTGTCAGGTAAAAAAGAAAAAAAAACTAACAAACAGAAATACTGTATACTTTGTTCAAAACACTTCAGTAAATCACATAAAAAAACCGGAAAAACCAATAATAACATTGTACAAGTTTCAGACACATATGTTTACTTCTTATGTATGTGTAAAATCTTTTTTTGCATTAATTATCAATCCCCACAAATCCATTTTCAAAAATGTGGTATTGGTGAGTGTATTATGGGGTCTTGTATACGTGAACACGGGGGGAGATAATTCATCCCTTAGCGGAAGAGGTGGATGCTCCAGAAGAAGGCTGATATCAAGTCTGTTCCAACCCAAGCCCCATCCCTTCTTGCCTGTTGGTATAGGAGGAGCAATAACAGTGGAAGTTGGTGTTAATTTAGCAGCTCACAGAGAGAAGACCCCTCTGAAGTGAGCCTTATCACAAAGACAAACTGCCTTTGAGGATAACTTGCTTATTCTTTTGTCCATTTTTAAACAATTACACAGGGTTAACTCCAGTTCTTCATACAACTGTTTAGCATGTTTAGTCCACACAATCCATCTAAATTCTGTCCAGGTCCACCTGCAGTGTTGTGCATGAACTAGTTCAAAAGAGCACGTTCATTGAGCAAGCTCATTTTTCTAAGACCGATTAATTTAATGTAATGTATTTTCAAGTCAAGCACTTGAACATGAGCTAGTTCAGTTTTATGTGACATTCTGTATCTGGTTTTGGTCCAGATTAAACGTTTTGCCTTACCCTGTAATGTAGGGGTAGAGCCAAATCCGAATATGGTATTCAGATAAGCTCAAATAGTGGATTTTTACGAATATTTATTTCGTACAAATTTTTCGCCATTTATTTGTATTCGTAATAAAACATGTAAAATCAAATAGGCTCTGTCTGTGTCTGCCTGCTTGTGCTTAAGCTGCACCCCCACTGACACGAGCATGTGGTGAAGCTCCGCTTTCACTTTTAAGAAAACGTCGTACTTCGTAAGGCCACTTTATATTTTTCCCTGTTGGACATGCAATATATGATGCAAATTTTGACCGGCAGCGTAATTTGACCGGCAATGTAAAAGCACCGACTCGCTGGTTCCAGAGTCACCATTTGTGTCACACGATAGGAAATAGAGCAGCAATTTATATGTATACTTGCATCAAGTTAATTCTTTTTTGACGAGGAGGATATTAGCATATACTGTATAGTTATACGTGTTTGTTGCTGGGTATAACTCAATAAAATGTATTTAAATAAAAAAATTAATAATTATTGTATTTTATTCAAGAACACTGTAATAGCCTAATATAAGGCATGCAAAATTGAAAAAAGTAAACTCATAGGTCATTTATTTTCACACCTTACAAAAATACAAAATGAACTGAACATAATAATAATAATAATAATAATAATAATAATACATGTTATTTAATCAGCACCTTTCTTAGCTCTCAAGGTCACCTTACAGCAAAATTAAACAACATTAGTAAAATAAAAACAACAGAATGATAAATCACAAAGCAATAATTAGCAAACAAACAAAGATAACAGGCAATAACAGTGTAGAATTCACAATTGGTATGCCAGCTTGAAAAGATAAGTTTTGAGGGCAGTTTTAAATTGTGTTATTGAATTGAGCTGACATATATGAGAGGGAAGAGAATTCCAGAGTTGAGGAGCACTATGAGAGACGCTCAAGCTCCCATAGAACTGAGTTTGATGTGTGGTACAGAAAGTAGAGCTGCAGATGAGGATCTGAGTGAGCAACTGGGAGTCTAAGTCTGGAGGAGATCAGTGAGGTAGGGAGGAGCAAGTTTATGGAGAGCTTTAAATGTTAAGAGCAGTATTTTGTATTGTACAGTATTCTGTAGTTAACAGGGAGCAAGTGAAGTTGAGAGAGAATAGGTGTAATATGTTTAGTGGATTTAGAACAGGTTATTATCCTGGCCGCCGAATTTTGAAGAAGTTGTAAGCAATGGATAAGTTTTTGTGGGATGCCAGATACATTACAGTAATTTGTACGTGAGGTGACTCGGGCATTAACCAATACTTCAGTATTGTGTTGTATAAGAACAGGACAAAGTCTAGAAATGTTTCGGAGATGAAAGAAGGCAGTCTGAGAAATATTACTTATATGGGAAGAAAAAGAAAGAGTATTGTCAAGAATGAGACCCAGGCTATTAACTTGGGAAGAGATATTTGTGTTAATATTGTTAATTAAAATAGAAGAATGGTTAAACTTAGCAAGTGCAGATTTAGAGCCAATGAGGAGACCTCAGTTTTATTGCTGTTTAGTTGGAGAAAATTGTGAGTCATCCATGTCTTTATGTCTTGGAGACATGCCATAAGAGTATCTGGAGGGAAAACAGAAGTGGATTTAGTGGATAGATATAGCTGTGTGTCATCAGCGTAACAATGAAACTTAATACCTTGGTACCGAAAGATATTACTTATTGGGAAGATGTAAATGAGAAAAAGAAGCGGCCCCAAAACAGAATCCTGTGGAACTCCCTGAGTAAAGACTGCATTCTCAGATTTAAAGCCCTTTATTTGAACAAATTGCTTCCTATCAGTAAGGTAGGAAGAAAACCACTGGAGGACAAGACCACAAACTCCAAAACTAGCTAGATGTTTCAAAAGTATCAGATGGGATATGGTGTCAAATGCATAGCTGAGGTCAAGAAGCACAAGAATTGATTAAAGTCCTATGTCAGCTGCCCGGAGAAGATCATTTATGATTTTGACCAGGGCAGTTTCTGTGCTGTGTTTAGGGCGAAACCCAGATTGAAACTGTTCAAAATGGTTATTTTTTGAAAGATTGGACTGGAGTTGGGACTATCTTTAACTTTACAAATCAATGGAACATTTGAAATAGGCTGATAATTGTTAAGGATATTTGAGTCTAAACCAGGTTTTTTCAGAATTGGAGTAATTGAGGCTGCTTTTAGTGAGAGTAGGATCGTGCCTGTAGTAAGGGAAGAGTTAATTATAGTAGTTATCATGGGGGAAATATGTGACAGACAAGACTTAACAAAGCTTGTAGATATTGGATCTAATTGGCATGTGGAAGAATTAGATTTTCTTATAAGCTCCGAGATATTACTTTCAGCTGGTAAACTGAAATCTGAGAATAGGGTGGTTGGTAGGGGAATATGGGTGATAGTGGAGAGTATGTCATTTTCTGTAGAAACAGAGGGAGCAAGTTGCTGGTGGATTTTTTCAATTTTTGAGTTGAAGAAATCCAAAAAAGTGCAGAAGTATTTAACAGAGAGGTTATGGTGAGCGACACTTTCTGGTGGTGTAATTAGCCTTTTCATTGTAGAAAAAAGAGCTCTAGTATTTTTCCCTCCTGTTTTGATAATGTTAGAATAGTATACAGTTTTGGCAGCAGACACAGCATTTTTGTATTTTAACATGTGATTTGAGTACATTTCCTTGTGTACAACAAGACCTGTCTTTTTAGGTAGGTGCTCCAACTGTTGGCCCGTGGCTTTGAGTTGACGGAGTTCAGATGTAAACCAGGGAGCAGTGCGAATAAATTAAACAGTCCGTGTTTTTAAGGGAGCTAGTGTATCAAAGGCAGAGGACAGAGCAGCATTGTAATGGTCTACTAATTCTAATAAAACAGTAAAAAGATCAGCAATAAAATCACTTGATAGTTTAGGAGGTGTATATAAAACAGCAATTATAATAGGTGAACTTCCAGCCAGCTAACAGTTCAAAAGATCAATACGCTGGAAGAGGTATCGTGATAATTTTAAGGCTTTACGGTGTATTATTGCAAAACTGCCTCCCCTCCCCGAAGAAAGGGATTTGGAGATGCAGACAAACTCTGGAGGGAGCGCTTGATTTAGATGGAAATAATCCCCCAGTTGCAGCCAAGTCTCTGTAAGACATAAACAGTCCATCTTAGTGTCTATGATAACATCACCAATCAGCAGAGCTTTGTTAGATATAGATTGAGTTTTAAATAATTCAGACTTCAAATTGTCTATGGACATATATTCCAGTGATTTTACCAAAGGAACCAACACGTTATGATTAGCACATCACTCAAAAATACGTGGACAAGTGCGTCCTTCAGACCAAAGTGAAGGAATAGACCCGCTGCTACTCCTGCTGAGGCAAAAATGACAACAAGAGCCCCAGTGAACGTACTTTGGTCATTGGAGAATGCAGTGGTGCAGCAGGAGATCAGCAGGCATACATAGTTTGTTCGAAGTTGGTACAATTCATCTGGTGAATATTTATGTTTTGAAGATGTGACTGCATTAGATAGCAAAGTAGACATAATAATCCATGACAACCAATTGAGGTTTACCATTGTAGATTTTCAGACGTCACCCAAGCAAATTCCAGATTGGAAGCAAAGCAATGTACCCTTGTGTACCTACTTAGCCCAATTAAAATAACACATTTGGCAGTAGACCGTCACCACTGGGATTTCCGCAAGTACTCAGCAATTGACAAGGGGCAGTTTCAACCAACTATTCATCAAAGCTAGTTACTTGAACAGAGAATCAGTGAGAAAGTTTCCACTTACCCACACTGGTTGCAGCCAGCAAAGAACAGTTCTATGAGGGCTTGTGTTAAGGCCGAAGGAGGCAAGGGACGCAAATGTGTGTTATCAGTTTTTAATCCAATGCAAAGGTGAAGGAAGATCTGATGCAAAAGGCAAAAAATGAGTAGAAAACAACTAGGAAAAAGTACACAAACAGAGCACAGGCAAGCAGTGGCAGACACAAACGCTAGCGTTCACTTCTGGTCACTTCCTTCTGAAGTACGGACTCTTCTGAGAGTACCTTCCAGATACCAGCACAGATCCTTAGCCTTCACACCATGAACTATGAATGTAAATTTATTTATTTTAATCTGTGTGAACTGAACTTTCAGCTAGTTCTTGTGAGGTGTGAAGTTGCACAACACGGCCCATCTGTAATGATTATGTTGACTCTAGGGTGTCCACCGATCTCCCCAGTTTAGTGCTTTTTAGTTACATTATTTTGATTATTTATTACAATGGACGCTTTTACTTGAATATCATTTTATGGCACCTTCACTTACACTGTGCAAATTATTATGCATCAGGATTTAAGTGACAATGTATCTTAAAATCAGTCTATTTATTTTTTCACAAACAGCTACCTTTTGTGTTATGCTGGTTGTGTTTTAATGACGTTGGTGTGGTGTGCTTCATGGCATCATGACCACTGAACATATGTGCATACACGTTACGATATTGTACACAACACGTATAAGTCAGAATTGACCTCATTGATAACATTTTGAAAAACCCAGCTATATAAGGCCATAGTTTCCAAGCAGATGTTCTAGAGCATCTCTATTCCTATTGATGTATGGTTTCACAAATTTCTTTTGAGTTATAAATTATTGCTTAGTGAAATTTTTCCTGAAAATGGTCTAAGGATCTGTTTAATATCCATACATTCATGTATTTGAACCATTTGACTATAAAACTCTACCCTCTGTCATGTAAAATAAACACTTTTATAAATTCAACACATTATTTATTATGAAACTTCTGTATAAAATAAGCTATTGGTTCATCAAATTTTTAATTTTACGATCAAGCTTTTCCATTATAGGGTCAATAAGACTCAGCAATGTTAGCAAGGAAGGATGGATGGATGGAGTAGAAGAAAATTGCCGGGCATCTTCAGCCACATAGGGCCAATATAATGGCGCCAATCCACTAAACAGCATATCTTTGGACTGTGGGTAGAAACCGTAGTAGAGACTGTCAATGCAATTTGAAATGAGGAGAAACATGAAGGTGTTAAACTGTCATATATTTAAAAGATAACCTTGGAACAATCCACTCCAGCTTGGAGGGGTTGGAATCTTTCTCCGAAGATGACAGGAAGCTTTGAAATACGTATCACAGCCATCATGCAGCAGAAGAGCCGGGAAGAGCTCTGTCAGTATGCTTTCCTGCGGCGACTGATATCTGAGATACATTTTAATAGGGATGACCTGCGTTCTCCACCCCCGCTAGATCTTCTTGTTCTGTTATTCACCACCAAGGTGGCTTTAGGGGAAAAAATACAATTCTCCAAAAACAGAGATATAAAAACTTATTACTTGCCAATTTTCCACAGCCCCTTTCATCATTATTCAAAAATTAGTTTTTAATGCAAAGAGTAGTTCCAATCATGTTAAGGTCTGCATGATTCAGATACTATCATAATTACAATTAGATTACATTACTGCAATCAGAGAAAGGGGGATCGTTAAGAGAACGAATATAAATTGCTTTAGTTTTACAAGTACTGAGCTAGCAAAAATTTGAATTAATCTCCATTTAAAAATCTTCTCTCTTGTAGAACTGCAAGGCATGCGAGTTTCTTCCAGGCCATCAATACAAATTAGAAAAAAGTACAAATTTTCTGGTGGCTAACCTTTAAGTCTTGGCATAACATCCAGTCAGTAGAGGGTCCCAAGGGATTTGCAGAGTGTGTATACGTGTATGCGTGTGTATCGCTCTGAAGGAGCAATGTCCTCTTTACACAGAGGGTTTTGGGGACATGTTAATCCAGCTGTGTTTAGACAATTGTCTTCGTGCCGGCTTAGATTTACACAGCACATCACATAGATCTTTAAAACCCCAGTAGAACTGCTGAATGATAAAAAAGGCAAGTGGAATGGTTGCAATGAATGGATTGTAGAAGCAAGAAACTCTTTTATAAAGTAAATAAAGCAACCATCACTAGCAAAACCATCAGGTAAAAAAAGATAAATGAAAAATTAAAGTAGTGCCTGTTATGTGTATCTCACCCCAAGAAACAGTTAACCTTGAAAATAAATATATGAGGAGAGATATTCTTTGTTGTATCTTTTCAATTTTTCAAACAGTTTAAGATTCTACACAATGAAAAAACTAAATATTTTTTCTCTGAAGTTTATTACAATGTATTCATACCTGTAATCAAAAAATTAATTGTCTGCTTTGAATAAAAACAGACATTGAAAATGAAACTTTTAATGCTATACTTCTGTCTATGACCATCTGCCTTACATCTTACTTACAAGAGTAACTTCTGACCTTTTACAGGTTATTATTTTATTGGTATAATATTTTAAAAGGTCTCTTGCAGAGTAATGCAATACTCTGCCCACTCCCAAAGTGCACATAGATCTGCCTCCTCACATTTTATTTGTCTGTTTAATACCACAGAAAGGTATTCACACTCTAGCTGAAGGTTAAAAGTGAATTTTATCTTTTGTTGTTCACTTTCTTCTGGGATTATTGACCCAGCAGGACAAAGCATGTTCACCACCATATAACTATCTGGTTTTGGCCTCAAAACAAACAACCTTCTTGATGTATTTTTATCAACTTGTCAAAAAAGATCCAGTGTCTCACTATAGGAAGGTCAGTTTTGGGGTCATTGTAAAATAAGGATTTAGCAGCTATACAGAAATAGACTGAGTATGCCTGAACTTTTTGGCAGAGTGGCCCTAAGGCAGCAAAATGATTGGAGGTCCTATCTGCTAAGCATATTTATTATAGGCTGATCGGTCAATAGGTTTACGGTTGATTGACCTTACAGGGTAACATTCCAGGCTGTGCCTACATTGCTTCTTTATAATGAACTGGACAATTTTTCATTCCAATATTAAATTAAAAACGTTAGAAATGTCTAATTTGTATATCAAGAATATATGTTCGCTATGGAAATAAATTATTTATTATTGAAAGCAAACAGCTATTAACCAGCATTTATACAGAAACAGAATACAAATATCTATCAATTACTTTTTTGAAGTCCGCTATAGCAACCGGGTGCTTACTTTGGCAGCATCAGTTACAAAGTAACAATCTTCTCTGAAAGGGACGTCACACACATTCACTAACACCGAGTCATTTAAGCCGAAACTGCATGTCTTGGGGATATGAGACAGAAATGAGAACTTGGATAAAAGTCAATGTAGACACATCAAGATCAGGAATCTTCAGATTTTTCTGTTACCAGACAATGACTCGGGCCATTGGAGTTATGTGGCAGCACCACTAACCACCAAGTCTCTCGTAATTTAATACATAGATTAATATTGCCTGTGTTCAAATAATACTTTCATTGTTAGATTAATGCTAACCACTTACAATACATTTACACATTATCCAGCATATATGATTATGCAGTTTACCTATAAAGAATAGTCTAGATATCAGTTACCAAAATGGTAACAATGACCAATCAATCAGAAGTCAATGAGGGAACTAAATCAACTTATTAAAATATAATTATAAAGAAATGATTTTAATACACATATCTACTATCTACATCTAAAATTCTAAGCCTAAAAGTGCAACGCTTTTATGTCACTTTTTTGTCATGCTTTAAATCTGACTTATTTTAAAACCTACATATATATATGTTTGGTATCAGCCTTTTCAGAATTTATCGAACTTTAATGTGATTTTGTTAGATTTTCAGATTCTTATTCCATTTTTAAATTATAAACTAAAAAATATCAAGAACTCACGTCACGCGAGACGAGACTTAACCAAAATTGTCAAGAGATTTCATCATGCCCAGGTCTGGAAATAAAAGAAAAAGAGTAGAACAGCTGCTATACAAGCTTTCAAATGTTTTGAAGCGCTGCACGAGATGCAGATCATGCAGCATGGCAGCAGCAGCAAGTCAGTGACTGATCGAACAAAGAAGAGGTAAAAAAAAAAACTATGCTGTATTTGTTTCCCATTGTATCACCGTTTAAGAGGGGGTCTCGGAGGAGCGACTGTGTCTCCTTGGGGTGCGTTTAGCCCTCCTCTTCACAACACCAGTGGCGGACTGGCCGCAACTTGGGGTTGAGGACCAAAGGCGCCGGGTTTTTATAGTCCAGTACCATTAAAAATCACTCAAAGTCATGAATGAACTTTGAAAATTGACTTACAGTACTAAAATTAGTATAAGAAAGAAGACAAATAACCTAAATAGGTAATTTCACTGACATGAAGAATATCAGACTTTATACCTAAAATAATATCTTTATTTACTATTTATTCTTAGGAAACTTTCCTTAGTTCTTGGACTAGAAAAGACAAAAATAATAGCAAAATGGGTGTTACATGCTGTCTTCAGTTAGGGTTTAGCTACTCTTCTTGAGAGCTCTATCCTCCTTAACAGCTGGTCTGATAATGAATAATGACTTCCGATGAGCTTGTTCTTCAAATACCTGCAGGAGTGAAGTCAGACAGCTTTTAGTGGCTTCTGCTCCACTCTGGGGATTGCAAGGATAAGTGGTGAGTGACTATGCAACATCTAAAGATGTCCCTCATAGCCAACAAAACACTCCCAAAGCTCCTGTGACTGCCTATTTGTTAATTGATTTACATGGCACTGACATTCAATTGGATTGTCATAATTCAACAAGTAAGAAGACAATACAACACTATATGCAGTATATTATGGAAGGAGTAGATAGAAGCCCAATGCTGAGCCCACAAGGGCTTGCTTTACTTAATTTACACTGCCTTGTTACTGTGCCTGTCTGTCTTCTCTGACTAATACATAATCAGCACAAAACTACAGTAAAGCTAAACAAAAACAAAAATCACTACAAAACATAAAATGTGCCACACCACATTTTTTTGATTTGATAGGCACGTTTTCCTCCAAGTGCTCTGGTTTGCCTCTCACATTCTCAAAGACCTAGAGGTTAGATTATGTGGCAAATGTAAAATGGCCCCTGTGATTACTGTGTCCATGTGTTTGTTTGAGCAGGCTATGCAACAGACTGGTACGTTGTAGAGTATTATTTCCTACCTTTGCCCAGAAATGTGGGACAGGCTTCAGAAACTGTACTGGATTAAGTGGGTTTGAGAATGTTATTCAAATTTGATTTTATACATTCAGAATTCACTCCAAATTCTCTCCAAGGCATAGATTCCAAAATTCTATATATTTTTCAATATATCTATTCAATTATTCCGGTTCATTCTTATATAGTGCACTGGCCTGAAGACAGGCATATACTGTATATTGTAATGGATGGAATGGACTCCCTTCCAGTGCTGGCCCAGATGGCAAATAGCGATGAAAAAAGGCAGGAGGATCCCTGCCTACACAAGGATCTAGGCATGGAAGGCCATCTGAAGAGTGGGTATGTTGGCATTCTGGCAGGATTAGAGGGAGGATTATTACCTGGCTATTAGGCCAGCTTCAAGGATGAACTGAACAATTGATCTGAATTGTTCAAGTTACATTCTTTCCTGAATTGCAAGGTGGTAGCAATTCTGGAATCAGGTACACCAGTGTACACCCTGAGGGCATTCTGGGAGTTGTAGTGTCATAGAGCAACCCTGTTTGGGTCCCAGGGGGTGCTGCTAGGAGCTGTGTCTATTGGTTTTAGGGCCCTCCCAATTGACCCAGAAGTATTTCCATCAGGCTATGCCCTGGCACCGGTAATACTCCCTGATCCAAGATAAAAAGAGTCCCATAACTTAATCCAGGCAAGTTGAAGTCGAGTGGAAGGAGGGCAAAGCTCATCTGGAGGTGTGAAGAAAAGGAAAAAGAGAAACAAAGAGGAACTGTGCATGTAGGAAGAAGCCATTTTAAGATATTATTGGTAATAAAATTACTTATTTGAACCTGGGACTTGTGTTTGTGCTGGTGTCTGAGGTTTGGGGTGCTGCAATGACCCATACTGGTTACAATACTTATCTATACATACAGTATTAATATGAACCTTGTGGATTAATGGTTTAGTTAGAGATACATTTTTTTTTTAACAACAGATTAGTCTATAAATAATAAAAAAAATGAGAAAATGATGGATGATAAAGCATCAGTTAACAAAGTAATGACCACTGTGTAGATTCAATATAGTTTAAAACAATAAATAAAGTTAGATTGTTATGCTATAAGGCAATGGGGATACTCTTAAATACGTGTGCGCTCATAAACAGATTTCACTGACCTCTATTGACGGATAAGTTGTCATTTAGCTAAAAAGATAAATGTCTTTAACATAAAGTAATATATTATGGCTACTGAAAAACACATCTCTTTACAAGCCAGTCCTCTACATTCATGTTCAATAAGCTTATTAATCAGCCATTAGGAGCGAGTTAAGATGTTATGAAAAGAGCCGTACCCTTTGTTCTGTGACTGTCATGGCACTAGCTCTGCTGACACAATGCTACAATGCATGACGGATCAAAGTAATTAAAGTTCCAGTCATTTACCTTACTGTGTTTGGTGTCAAGTCCGCTAGACCTAAGCATTACTGTATGTCCATTATTGATTTTTTTGCCAGTTTCAGAGCATGATTCTTAAAGTAACGAAACAACATTTTTAATAACTTGTCACATCATGTTGTTAACATACAAACCTATCTATTTTAACTCTTCAGGAGCTGAGTTGGTTTACTAAAATTCTTCAAAATATTTAAAGCATTTCTGGCTGCTCTGAATGTAACAAAAAGGGTAAAAAATCATAATTAACCCATCACAAGCTGCATCTGTTCTATACGAATATTTGATTAAAAATCTCATACTGGAAAACAGAAATGCAAGAAATATGTATTATCATATTGAAGAAAAGAAATGGTTACAGTACATTAAGCTTTATAGATCCAATATTGAATAATCCAATCATCCATATTCTGATCCGGCGGCTTCCATTTCAGAACAGTTGGAGCTTCCTTTTGGTTCAAGGCAAGAATAAGGCCCGGATTAAACAATGTATAGATAATGCCATGCTTTATAATTAGGCTGACATCTAGTTGTTATCATTTTTCCAAAACTGTAATTTATGAACAAAATCCTCTTATCTTTCAGTTCGGTCAGCAGTCTATTCAATTAATTTCACTTCATTCTTATATAGTGCTGTGGCCTGAAGACAAGTAAATTAATTTAAAAAAGGAACTCAACTTATTTTACGTGCTTTTTATGCTATATGCTATATGGCTAGCTTCTATATCACACTCAGCTGAAGCAAACAACAGATAATTTTCTTTGATAATAATTACATTTATATAAGATACTGCTTCATTATAAGTCACTCCTATACACATTGACAACACTTATTCTGACTAAAACAATTTAGTAGTAGTAGTAGAAGTAGTAGAGATGGTACTTGTAGTAGTAGTATTATCACGTCATGTGTACAGAGTGCAGTAAAATACTTACTTGCATGTCAGACCAGTAATAAGAAGTCACCATCTAGAATTACATATTTTAACCAAAAAAGCATGTCCAAAAGTAGCCGCCTCCTCCAATCCTTCCATTCTCGTGGCGTCCAGGCCAGTCATCCATTACAACATATAGCAATTAGAAATGGCTTTTTATGAAATATTTAATTCATTTTTATGAAATATTAATTTCTTCATTCATTTCCTAAACTTGTTTAATCCACTGTCATATAAGACCCTATCTTATCCTGGCAGCATCAGGCACATGCCAGAAGTCAGCTCTGGAATATACACCAGTCCTTTCATCATTCACTCTTATTTTATGCTTTCCATGCAGGAAAAAGTGAAAATGTGTCCTGGAAAATAGTGCGTAAACATTTCAGTAAAATGAGCAATTGCACATTGCAAACATTGTCACTCCTGGATTTTTCTAAATATGTCATCAAATTTACTATTCACTTGAGCACAAGTTGTGTCCTTTTGATCAATAATTTGTTTGATTCTTAATAGCATGCTAACGTGAGATGCATGTATGTGCCGGGATAACAAGCTTCCTGAGAGATCCTTCTTTTACGTCTTCAATAGGCAACCATATCAAAATGAAAAGAAACATTCAAGCACTAGAAAATGAAATGTTCCTACTTTGACTTTCAATCCTTCTTTACCTTAACATACTGAACAGCTGTAGAAAATGTATGAAGTAAATTATCACTGTCAGAACAAGAGAGACTTTTCTGTTTTAGTTAAGACTGGAAAATTGTTAATCTACTCGGTTTATTACTCAACTCCTTAGGCTTTGCAAACTGCTCCAGAAGGCTGTCCTCTGGAATGGCAGGAGAGGGATGGAGTCGAACACCAACAGCAGGTCAGGCTGTGGTGATTCCACAATGAATTATTCAGACTAGTGCACTGTAAGCATATTTAACATTGCATTTCCTTAAACATGCTATCGACATTCTTTTTGAATTACTGTACATCCTAGTGATTATCACATTTTATTCAATTTAGTCCAACTCCTAATATCATTACAGATATAATCACAAACTTTACAAATTACTAATTACATAATGAATACCCATAAAGACAAATAAACAGACAAAACAATTCCATCATATTTTACATAAATAAAACCAAGCAATATCTCTCCATTAATATTCTCGTTAAAATACAGCCAGTTGACAATGGAGTAGAGAAAAACAAAAACTCCAGTCAGCAGCATTCCTAGGGGAAAATAAACCTCTGGGGGTATCTGTGAACTATGTCTATTCTGCAGGGATCAAGTTTCCTATGAGATGTATATTTCTACCTGCACAAACCACACTTCTTTTTGCAATTGATAAAAAACAGTAGTAAAATTGCATGTACCATAGCTTGGCTTTCAATGCTGATTTAACCTTACACTGCTATGACCGTATTTTTCTTTATTTTTTTAAGTCCTCTCTGTGTTATTTTTGGTCTCTGTTCTATTTTTGGTTTCTGCTCTATTTTTGTGTTTATTTATATGAAAGGGGGGACCAAAAATTCTCGGAATTAGTCAATAGCATTGGAGTAGGGTGTAGTTGTCAAGTATGCCACTGGGCTGTGTACGCCTATAGTGTTGTTAATAAGTCTGTCAAATGGCGTAGTGCTGCGAGCTGATCAAGTACTTATTTATGACATTTATTCTACAATTGAACATTTCTGAAATATTTTTTCTACAAGCCAAAAAAAGCTCATCAGTTCATATTGAACATTAAAGCAATGATGATCGTGTTTTTGCAAACTGATGGACTGGTTAATAAAGAGTTTGCTCCCCATGAACAGACTGTTAATCAGCAAAATTACACAGAACTGCTGAGGTGTCAGCGGGAAAGCATCAGGAAGAAAATGTCTGCAGTGGCGCATGTGAAATTGTATTTTGCACCATGACAGTGCACCTGCGACACACTGTATTGTCAGTCAGAGTATTTGACCAAAATTGTTGCTTTGCACTACCCTAATTTGTCATATCTTGTGACTTCTTCTTGTTTCCAAAATTAAAACTGAGACAGAGCACAATATCCTACCATGAAAGAAATCCAGAAAAAAGGATAAGAGACTCTAGATATTGTAACAAAAGATTAGTATAGGAAATGTTTCCAGGAATGGAAGACACTCCAGAACAAGTGTATTGCATCTCTAGGGAGGTATTTTGACAGTGACTGAATTGGAATTGCTGTAAATTGCATATAAAGTTGTAATAAACTTTTTTATAAATTCCAGATTTTTTTGGGTCCATGTTTGTAGAAACAATAAGTTTTAATAATGTAGTGCTAAGTGCAATAGTTTCATTACTTAAATTATTTTGCACCATATGGGGTGTCATTTTGCTTTTTATTATGGAGTCACCACTTTATTGTCATTTCTGCAACATTGATAAGTTAATATGTGATACATGGAATTGTCACGATTGTGTTTTATGCTGTTGTTTAGTATACGTTTGTACATACATTGGGGATTATTGAGGTCAAAGATTTTGTTCCTTTATTTGCTTGAATTTTGCAATGATTCAGATGTTGTGTTTTGTTTTCCAAAGTTTTGGATGGCATTTTAGGTTCTCAATCCATTTTGTAATGCCATCTTTAGGTCCGCATACCTGGTCATGACCTGTGCTTAATCAGTGTGATGGGATTAAAAGACAGCTAGCTGTCTTATCAAATCTGTAAATACCAAAACATTCAAAAAATCCTTGTGCAAAACCTCTCATGTGTTACTTTCAGCTTTGACTTCTTGCTTGTTCTCTCAACCTTGATTCTTGTCTCTTGTTTTGGCTTTCGTTTCCTTTTGCTCACGTACCCTTTATATTTTCCTATTTGCATCTTCCAGCAATGCTCAAAACATTTATCTGCCATTGCGCTGACAGATACAACTCATTATTTTCAGAACCAATGACTCTAGTCCACCATAGTGATGTCATGATAACTTGCACTCTCCTGTTGTTCAGCTCAAGTGGCTTTCCCAGTTGCTACCCAAGTAACTAACTTTTATAAGGTTTTGGAGGCTGAGCTGATTGCAGATTTGTTAAAGTAGCAGTTGAGGTGTGGGAACAGTTTTTGTAATTGTTTTTAAAACAACGTTTCAATTAATTATATAATGTCATTCTCTCTCCCTCCTTATTTATGTGGTTAGAAACTTCTTGAACAAGTATGATCTTGAATTCTGTCTATTTTTGTTGCTTATCCTTGACCATGCCTCTTTCTGCATATCACTGTGTCTCTTATCTGAACAGCTTAACATTGAGTTGTTTGTGTCAAATAATATCGAACTTCAGGTATATGGCCTGCAGCGCAAGCTATATAGTTTTATATGAAGTACTTTGATGTTGATGATAATGGAACTAACTATTGTGATACATGGCCGGCCGTTCATCCCGGCCAATACCCCCAGGCCATCAGATGGAGCCCTCCTTGCAGCAAAGAGGTGCCCCGAATGCCAGCAGGGAATTATGGACAATGGACTTTTAATGCATAGCCCTGCTGAATACCATGGGGGCCGGCAGGAGTCGCTGCAGGGAGGTCCAGAGACTATTTGCCTTACGCCCAGGAAGTACATCATAGTCACGTGGACAAAGGGAACAATGTGCTTCCTGGTGAAGAAAAGAAGGATTTGTTATCTGACCCGGAAGTGTTCCAGGTCACATGAACAGAGAGGGTGAAACGCTTCCTGGTCAAGGAGTATAAAGGACTGTGGGAAATCCTCGACGGATGAGCTGAGTTGGGAGGCAGGGTGGCTAAGCGTCTGGGTGAGGAGGATTGTTATTGTGATTGGTTTATTGTTTATTGGAGAATTGTGGAGAGGAGCGTGCTTTGTGCACATTATTATAATAAATAATAATTATTTGGACTTTTACCTGGTGTCTGACGTGTGGTCTGAGGGTACAAGGGAGCAAGAAAGGCCTAATCTGTCACACTATATCAGTATAAATTAGCACTAAAGCCATGTAAAACACAAATCACAGTGACATTAGTTATTAATTATTGAGCGTTACCCCTTATTAAACTTCAGATGTGACTGTCTATGAGTACAATGATAAACAGTGTACCATCCCATTCCTAATTTACTATAGCTAGAAATACCTAAAATATTATTGATTACTTATTTTATGAGTCTAGCAATTTTAAAATATATTATGGGTTTCTTAAATTTCTTCAGAAAAATTAATGCATTTACTGAATCTTTTTGTGAACATTGAGATGTCTGATGTCATTGACGCAGTGCTTTAAATACTGGCACAACGGTTCTCTCCTTATCAGAAATTGTGTGTAAAAAGAGATTTGCATGTTTTTGTTTTCAGAATTTTGGTCTTTGAAATCTTTAGCACTCCCCCTTGACTTTGACTTTTGGTTAACATTTTGGTTTTGGCAATAGATTGAGTGTCTTGTTGGTTAATGAGCCATTTTTGTCTTTTGACTCTGATTCATCTCCTGGTCCATTTAATTCTGTTGTTTCACTGTTCAGTCCACTGTCAGTATAACTTATTTCATTAAGGTGCTGCAAAGTGCTGGAAAGGGTTGCTTTAACAGTAGGGGAGATGCTGGTGGCTGCACACTGCAGTTCTGACTCAGTCATTTAGGTGATTGCTGGTGTTTTTTTCACATTCCTCTACCCTGCACTTTCATTTTCCCCGTTTCCCTGTTTTCTGATTGAAAGGCTTGTGTCTTTTGCTTATGTTTTCAAAATCAGGAGCAATATCTGTTAGTGGAATATGAGGAATTCTTGCAGCATCTTTACAGCATTTACATACTAATTATATATTCTGGAAAATAATTGACTGTATGCAAATTGTTACTTCGAGCATTCTCAGTTTTGTATATTGTATTTTCAATGTTTATAAGTCGTTTTGCATTTGCTTGTCACATAATTTATTGTGCTTTCATTGTTTTCTACTACTGGACCTTATAGATTGTTTTATTAGTTAACAGTTATTTTGCACATTTCTCATTTTATCTTCTTTGTTCCATTTGCTGGATACTGGCACATTTGTAGTGTTTTCTGTGTTGACATACTTCAAGAAGAAAACATTAAAATCATTCCCAAATATCCTTTTAAAATTGCCTTTTACCAGTTTTAATTGAAAAATAGTTTTTTTCCTTATTTTTTATTTTGACTTCTCACTTTCTCCATTACTGTCTGTGAAGATACAAAAATCTGATAGGAAGCATAGAATGTCAGCCATATCTGCCACATTTTGCTTCCCTTGCTTTGGACTCTACAGCAGCAAAATGTGACAGGGCAGCAAAAATTGCAGAGCACAGGTATCAAACTACATGAACTTTTCAGAATTTTCACTCATGGTCTTCTTTTTCCCCTCATTTTTGATTGCCCTTACTCAGCCATTGTTTTTGTACTGAGCCTGGTACAATTAATATAACAAGAAGCGTGCAATATTAAAGCTGTTTCATTAGTTAACAAATGTCCACTGATTCAAAGTGTTAAGTTAGCAAAAAGGCTGTGAGGGTTTTAAAAGACACCTAAAGCCAAGCCAGGGTCTTTCCTAGCCCATCTATACCAGGCCTCGGCCCATGCAGCCTGATCTCCCAACTCCATAGACAGTGACGTGTGGTGAGATTCATGGCTGGTGAGGCACCGACTCCTTCAGAGTCACATTTACAAATATATGGACACAAAAGAGTAGCTTATTCACTATTCAGCTGGTAGCATGCTCATTGACTACTGGTTATGTTTCATATCTCATCAGCATTCGTTACACACACTTAGGTAAGGTACTTATTTGGCTAAGAAAGAACGTTACATTTATAGCGGCTGGAGAGAGTGCATTTGCTCAGCAACCTCCATGTGTTCCAAATTTGACATTGCAATTCCACAATTCACTTTCTGATATCGCTGACTTATTGGTGCTTAGAGCCTCTGCATAGAAGAACAGCAGCAACAAGCACCTATTGGGCTCACATGTGCCCCCTTTGGTGCGGCACGGTACTGTCTGCCTCACTTTGTGCCTTTTCACTGCGGTTTTATGTCAGCAAGACTAGATATGTCACACACATTCATTAAATATGTTAGCCAGACTGTGGAAAGTCAGGGTGTATAATAAACGTGTATGCAAACAGTATGTTGGTGACATACAGAGAGGCAGCAACAGGCACGTGCCAATTGCAAGCATCAACCCAGTGTGTGAGGGACAGTGCAGTCTGAGGTAGGGTGAGGCTCATTGCTGCCACAGCTCACATTTTTCCCCTCTATTTGAACAAGAAATGCGCCAATTCAGAGATTTTGACTATAAAAATGATCAAAATTATTGGAATCATACAGAAAACAAATTTATAGCAGAAACCAATGGACACATTTATTTTATGTTATCATTATTAGTTTTTTTACTTTTTTTACTTGAGCCTCATCTGCCTCCCCATCCCTGTCTATAGATAGGCTTCAACCCTATCCAGGCCCTGAAAATGAGGAACAATCCTTTGAAGATCTTTAAATGTTTCAAAATATATAATGGGAAAAAAACATAAAAAAGCTTCACCTTGATAGACAACTCCACTAGGAAGAATTTTTCTTATAAAAGCAAAATAAGAACAAAGAAAGGCAATTTAATGTAAAAGTACTTGCCTAAAAATTGAATCCAATGCAAACAAGCACAAATCTGTAAAACAAGAGCAAAATCTAAGAACTATAATCAATGATGCCAGAAAAATCAATGCTATCAAGGAAAAAAATCACACTCCAAGCATCAATGAACCACTGAAGGTCCCACTCCCCACCCCCACAATATATTGACTGAGGATGGTCCTTCAATGGTGACATCACGGTGGTCCCACCTATTAGATTAGAGATTAGATTAGCGATCATTATTGTCACATACACTGCAAGACTATCGTGAAATTCTTGTGCCACAGTTGCAAAGGTGGGGGATAGGGGGACAGGGAAGTATTTACAGGCAATTATATGCAATAAGTCAACTAGCTGATGATATAGAAGATAGATACAGCAAATAAGAGAAGGAGAAGAATGACCTAATATTCATAGTGAAAAACAAAACAGTACAGGCATATGCAGTAGATTGTATTAAACGGTACAAAAAAGAAGATGTCAGTTCAACTGTAACATACAATTAGATTAGACATAACCCAGGGCAGGTAAGAACAAGCTACCAAGAATTCAGTTCCTGAAAAGAGTGGAGTGAGTGGTGAGGGCTCAGTAGCATTTACCTGATTGCAGAAGTGAAAATGGAGTACTCTGGGTGGCTGCCAGAGAAGGTGAATTTAGCTCTTCTCAGACATCTAGTAGAGTATGATAGTATGAAGCAGTAGAAGGTAAGCCCCAATAATTTCAGAAGCTGTATGGACAGTTTTGGGAGGAGTTTGTGATCCAGGCAATTTAGGTTACCAAACCAGACCTTGATGCATCTGGTCAGGACACTTCGATTGTTCAGCAGAAGATGCTCACTAGTTATTTGGCTCCCTCCCCAAAGCTGTTTAGCCTATTCAGGAATAAGAGCCTTTGCGGAATTTATTTGAGGATGATGGTCATGTTGACAGACCATGAAAGGCAGTTGGTGATCTTAACACCCACCCAAGCTGGTAAATGTCTGGATGGGGGAGTCATTGATACAGAGTGGAGCTTGACTGCCTTTGTTCCCTGTGAAGTCAACAATAATTGTCTTTGTTTTCTCAACTTTCTGGGAGAGGTTGTTATTATGGTACCATACAGTCAGGTCTTTAGTTTCCCTCCCGTAGGCAGCCTCATCATTGTCACCAAGGAAGCTAATCACAGTACTGTCATCTATGATCCTGAGGATGCCATTGCCCTCATGCTTTTTTATACAGTCAAAGGTGAATAGACTGTATAGCAGTAGGCTGAGGCAGCAGCCTTGTCATATGCCAATGCTGGTGAACAGCATGGAGGAGTACTTGTTGCCAGTCCATACTATCTGGGGATTGTTTGTCAGAAAATCAAAAATCCAACCACAGACTAAGCTGCTCAGACCAAGGTCCCTGAGCTTTAGCACGGCTGGAGGGCACAATGATGTTAAAAGGCAGAGGTACAGTGAATGAACACCATCCGCACATAGGTGTTTTTCCTGTCTAGATGTCTGAGAGTGGTGTACAGGGCAAAGGATATGGCATCATCCATAGATCTGTTGCAGTGATATACCAACTGAAGCAGATCCAGGATAGCAGTGATGTTGTGGTTAATGTGGATCATGCCAGTTTCCCCACACTCTTCATCACCAAAGAGGTTAACACAATGGGCCAATAGTCACTCAGGTAGGAAACAGCTTATTTCTTTGTGCTTTTCTTGATACACTGCTGTATCATGCAGAAGGACAGGGACAGGTTGAAGATATCAGTTTACAACTGTAACAGCTTGAGGATGTGGAACGGAATGCTTTCGGGCCCAGTGGCTTTTCAGGGTTTTACCCATTTAACCCTTCTTCAGATTCCATCCACAAAACACAAGGAACACAAAAAAAACACAGAAACACAATACATAAATACCAAATAATAAATAAAGAGACCAATATTAACATAAATACATAATTACAATAAACATATGTAAAATAATAATTGAAAATAAATAAAAAATGAACACAAAAGAAAAATAAATATGAGCCAAGGAACAAACCCTGGCTGTAACGCAACAAAAGGACTATATGGGTGTTTTGTTATGGCCAAGGTTTGATCGTGGCTTTAACACTTTGAGGACTGAGTGGGTGGCCGGGGGTGGGCAAGAGTATGGGGGGGGTTTACAGCTGTCATGGTTTTAGTTCTTCACAATCTGGTTTGTACCTCATTGTTGATAGTGGCAGTCCTCCCAGGTGAACATTGCTGTAGTTGCGTCAGATACACAAACCTGCTCAGCACCACAATCAGCTGGGGACCGATCAGCTGATTCTGGTACCTTACATTCGTTTTCCATCACTTGTATCAAAATCAGAGTCCGAAAAGTCAAGTCAAGGTCAGAGTCCAATTCAGTGATAATATGCAAAACGTCATTCACTGAATTTTGCTTTACACATTCGGTTCGACCTCTCGCCAGATGTCAATGCCATTTTTGCCATTTTTGCCATTGTTTGCTCGTCACTACTCACGCGAGTGCAGGGAATCTCAGTCAAACTAATGAAGCGAACTTTCCTTCTCGCAAAGAGAGTCCAACTAAAACATAATGGCGGGTTCTGTCACTGTTTAAAGTTGATTACCACCGTCAACCCCTCCTTTTGACAAAAGTCAACATCCATCCTGAAAGAGTTAATGTGTTTTCTTTTTGTTAAAACATTTTATTATTTTTTCCTTTTTTATGTACATTGTATTTTGTCTTTGTTTTCTGTTGTATGTATTGTATGTTTCTGAATATTTTTTATGTCTAGTTTTTTCATATATGTCCAATGTCTGCTTTACACGGAGCCTAGGGGAGCCAAGCCGCTTAACTGTGCAGCACTGAGGTTTCTGTTGCCTTGTTCATTGTGCTGTTCATTTAGATTTTTTAAGTTATTGGTTTCAAATTCTGCTGCTGGTATAAGGTACTTCCTTGGTTTCTGTTTGTTTACTTTAGCTTGACTTTTTGGCGAACACGTTTGGTTTCTTTTTTTGTGTCTGCCTTTTTGTAATTATTTTTGAATCCTTCTGAACGGTCTGAATAAATATTTCAATTTTCAAGAGGCTTTGTTTTGTTTTATTGGGCAAGAGGTCTTTTCTTTTTCATTTTTTTCTCTCTCCCTCCCTTTAATTTTGTGAAATGAAAAAAGTTTTGGCCCATATTTGGGCCTGTGTAGGCCATGAGATTTCGTATTGATTTTGGGTCCTGGCTGACTAAAGTGGTGAGAACTACTGTGTGGGAGCTGACCTGGGGTGAAGAGCAGGTCTGGTTTGTGTTTTTTGAACCCTGGACATTTTTTCTGATAGGTATGAAAGACAAAATCACAACAATCAGGGAGACAGCATCTGTTTACTCAGAAAGTCAGTTATTTTCTGTGTTTAGTATCAATGTGTGTTTAATTGCTTTTAAACTTTTTTCTTTCTTGTCATTTTTTTCTTCTTGTTTTTGTTGAAAGCCATTGTTCAAGGGATGTTCTGTAGCTAGCAGTCTGGGAGATCAACCACTACATTGCGATCAACTGGCTAGCAACCACTGCTGTAGGATTGTAAATAATTTTGAAATTCTGCACTCTTAATAAATTAAGCTTTATCCATTCACTGTGATGGACTGGTGTCCCATCCAGGGATTGTTAGTGCTTTGTGCTCTATGCTTGCAGGGATAGGGTCCATCTTCCCTGCCACCCTGCTCAGGATGAAGCACGTTCAGGAAAAAGGGTGAGTGGATTCCCCATTCATTACCAAATTGGCAGAATTCAGGTCAGGGACCCTGGGGACTGGAGTCTATCCTAGCAGCCTGAGATGCAGGCCAGGAATCAACACCAGATGGGGAGCCAATTACTCACAGGATACACACACGTAAAGACAATTTATTGTCTTTCAAATAATCTAACATTCACATCTTTGGGATGAAAGCTCACATATCCAGAGAAAAACAGACACAGACATGGGAGAAAATGTTAACTTAACACAGCGTGTGACTGGCGTGGCATTCAAACCCAAGTTTCTAGAGCCGTGAGAGGGATGCACTAGCCACTATGCCACCATTAATGTTATTGAGTTTTCAAAATGTGTACACTTAAGATGAATTATGCAGGAGAGTGAAGTTGATAATTATATTTATTAACTACTGGGTTGCTATGGCAGAATAGAATGTCATCCCTTTTAGTACAGCATAACTGAGTAGGAGACGCGTAGTACTTTGCAAATGGGGGACACCCTCACAATTAGAGTGCAGGGGGGAATTAGATTATATTGGTAATCATATCCTTTCTGTTTCAAACAAATATTTATAATTGTGTAGATCTTTGTGTGAGTTTCTGTATATATACAGTATGTACTTGTAGTACTTTTTTTTTGGCCACAGAATGGAATGCTTGATCACTTTTTTTTTTCCCTGGTATGATACCTTGCCAAAGACAACATTATAAGTGAAATGAATTATGAATGGATAATTACACCAGTTCCCCCTTGTCTGTTGGCTTCATGATCTTAGGTGATTAATACGGTTGTGAAAGTTACCTTAACTTCTCATCAAAGTTTCCAGATGTCAAGCTGCATGCTTTATTTTTTCTTTTCATTCTCCTTTTATTTCACTTACTCCTGTGATTTTTTTCCTCCTACATTTTTAACAATGCAATGCCATTTGGCATCCACGCAGGTTTCAGTAAGAAGCAGATATTTTTTTCTATTTTTTGAAAGTTAAATGGTGATATATTCCTGTTCTTTCTTGTGATTAATGTGTCACACGCTAAAATGCCAACTTAAGTAATCCCATCCTTCAGGCTTTACAGCCTCCACAGGTATTAACTTAGAAATAATCCTAAGCTATTTGGAACAGAAGAAATATATAAAGATCTGGCACTTTGTGTTTAATATTAACAGATCTGCCTGGTAGGTGTGATATTTAATGTCTGAAGTCTAACACACATCAGAGTGGGGCTCTTTGATATGAGCTATAAGAGTGTGGTATTGTATGCTAGTATGGCGGTTAGTGTTTCAGGCTCACATCTCAGAGATGGAGCTCCCATGTCCAGTCCAGCTGCTATTCTTGTTTAGTTTACATGTGATTTATATATACTCCAGTTTTTTTTCCACATTCCAAAAATGTGCATTTTATATTGATTAAAGAATAGACTCTCTTGTAATGGAGTAGCGTCCTATTCCAGTTTGGTTCATGCTGCCCGGGTACATGTAACTCCACAGTAGTGTAATAGGGGATGAAAATTTTGAAAAGTAATGAACTTGACCAAGGTTGAGTGAGTGTGTAATGAGACTGGCCAGTGTGTAGTCCAAGGTCAGTTGCTGCCCTGTGCCCAAAGTGTAAACTCTATAAAACAAAATTGGTGACTCAGTGAGTAAAATGAACTCTACATGATTGAGTGTGCACTGAGATGGATTAACCTCCACTCCCGGGCTGGTTCTTGCTCTGCATGTAATACTTCCAGACTCCATTACCCAGTGGCTCTGAAATGGAATAGGCAAGTTTAGAAAATGGCTGGCCAAATTGAAATATATGTGAATGGGCACTGAAGTGGCCAAACATCCCATACAGAGTTGACACATAGGAAGTAAAAATGTTGTGTTTGAATACACAATGGGGAGTTGGAAATCAAGAGTACACCTTATGAGAAGGATTTAGGAGTCATAGTGGACTGTAAGCTAGCGACTTCCAGACAGTGTTCAGAGGCCATTAAGAAGGCTAACAGAATGTCAGGTTATATAGCACGATAAGTGGAGTACAAGTGTAAGGAGGTTATGCTCAACCTTTATAATGCACTGGTGAGGCCTCAACTGGAGTACTGTGTGCAGTTTTGGTCTCCAGACTACAAAAAGAACATAGCAGAAAAGGTCCAGACAAGAGCGACTAGGCTGATTCTTGGGGTACAGGGATTGAATTACGAGGAAAGATTAAAAGAGCTGAGCCTATACAGTTTAAGCAAAAGAAGACTAAGAGGTGACATGATTGAAGTGTTTAAAATTATGAAGGGAATTAGTACAGTGGATCGAGACTGCTATTTTAAAATGAGTTCATCAAGAACACAGGGACACAGTTGGAAACTTGTTAAGGGTGAATTTCGCACAAACACACGATAGACACTTGGAATAAACTACCAAGTAGTGTGGTAGACAGTAAGACTTTAGGGACTTTCAAAACTCGACTTGATGTTTTTTTGGAAGAAATAAGTGGATAGGACTGGTGGCTTTGTTGGGCTGAATGGCCAGTTCTCGTCTAGAGTGTTCTAATGATTATTGTTTTAAGCCTGATACTACTAGGATGGGCTCTTTGCCTTCACTGCATTCTAATTGAATTGTTAAACTCCATTCAAGTCAGTACTGAATAAATATACTCTCATTGTTTATTTTATTTTGACCTATAAAATATATTATTCTTTTAACAGTGGCCATAAAGAAGCGATTTGCTCAAAATGTATTGTTTTTACTACAACTTATTTTTATGGATCCCCATTTCACGCTCACAACATACAAGACAGACTGCTAATGTGTTCATTAGTGTAACATAAAATGTATCAAACAGATATACTTTTATGCTTTTTCTAATTTTCTTTAAGCGTATAAAATACACTGGATTCAGAAAGTATTCAGAACCCTTCACTTTCTCTGCATTTTATTGTGTTATAAAATTAACATTAAATGAATAATTTTACAATTTTTGTCCTCAATCTACACTCAATAACCCATAATGACAATGTGAAAGGCACTTCTTGTCCAGTAATCAGTTTTGGACAGATGACAAACTCTTGTAGTAGTCCTGGTGGTTTCAAACTTATTCCATTTAACAGTTATGGAGGCCACTCTTGTCCTGCGAAAACTCAAAGCTTTAGAAAAGATTTAATATCATTGACCTGATCTAGGCCCTACCACAGAGATTTATAGATACCACCTTGGACTTCTTGGCTGGGTGTTTGTCCTGACATGCATTCTGAATTGTGGGACCTTATATACACAGGTATGTGCCTTTCAAAGTGATCTCCAATTAATTGAATTTGCCACAGGTAAACTCCAGTCAAGTTATAGAAATATTCAAAGGATAATTAAAACAAACAGGATGCACCTGACTGCAGTTTGGAGTATCATAATAAATGGTCTGAATATGTATAGGAATGAGAGATTTCAATTTTTGATTTTTATTACAATTGCAAAACTTTCTTAAAACATGTTTTCACTTTTTTATTATGGACTATTGAGTGTATATTGATGGGCAAAATGGCAAATTTATCTATTTGTAATTCAATCTACAACACAATAAATTGTGCAGAAAGTGGAGTCTGAATAATTTCTGAATCAATACTATATATATATATACAGGAGTGGGCAAAAGTAGGTTTACAGTTGTGAGTATGCAAGGCTGGGAATTCATCTTACGAGATTGAACCTAAGTGCTCTGTGCTATTGTGATGTTCTTTTGAAGTAATAATATTAACAAAGCTATTGTAATAATCATAACCTGCATGTCTTTTTCCATAGGAAAAACTTTAAACCTACTTTTACTCACACAAGTATATATATATATATATATATATATATATATATATATATATATACACTGTGACAGATAGGGGGCGCTCTCGCTCCCTTAAACCCCTGTCCACGACTCCAAACATCAGGTAAAAGTCCAATAACTGACTTTATTTAATCGCCACAGTGCACAAAGCACCCTCTCCTCCACTATACTCATACAATAACCAATAATACACAATAAACACAATCCTCCACTCCCAAACGCGTTGCCACCCTTCCACCCAGCTCAGCTCTCCGTCTGGGAGCTCCCATAGTCCTTTTATATCTCCTGACCCAGAAGTGTTCTCCATCCCCAGTCCATGTGACTCTTAATCACTTCCGGGTCAGGTACAAGTTCTTTTCTTCACCCCGGGAGCACGTCATTCCTCCTGTCCACGTGTGCTTCTGGGACATAGGGAAAATACTCGTTATTCCTCCCCACGGCATCCAGCAGGGCTGCGTATAAAAACTACATTGTCCATGATGCCCTGCTGGTCTTCTGGGGACCTCCATACTGCAAGGAGAGCTCCACCTGGCGGCTTGGGGGTATTGGCCGGGATAAACGGTTGGCCATTCCCAAACAGTATTCCCCTCCCAGCGACGAATTATAATTCGGAATGGCCTGCCCCGAGAGAGAAGTCTTCCTCCAAGAGGACGTTCCGGTTGAGCCTTGATTGATCCGAATATCTTGTTCCCTGGAGAATCTAGGGGGAATATTAGTCCGCATTGACAGCTTGTCCCCCGCTCTCCAAGGACAGTTACGCCAAATGTGGCCCAACCTTCGGCACCCGTAACACTGCCTCTGTCCTCCTGGTATTCTCGCCCGGCGGGACTGAAAACAATTAGGAAATGTTAGGTCCGCCCCTTTTCTTGCTGGAAGAGAAACCCCCGCTGCCTCTAAGGGTGCTCTTTCTTGTTTTTCTTTCTTATTAGGAGACCCCCCGTTTTATTTTCGGGATCTCCTGTTTGATCTGGGGCTTGTCCACAGTCTGAGTCTCTCTATTAAGTAAAGAGACCCTTTACTGTCTGCACCCCTTTAGATTTAAAGATGACCGGTGATGGCGTCTTTAGGACCGCCTTGTTCCGGGAGCCAGCACTATCCAGCTGCCCCGGCTTGATCGATCCTTCCTTCGACCGGTCAGTCATCGTTCCAACCTCACTTGTAGGGCACGCTGTGTACTGGCACCCGCTACTTATTAAACACGGGCCCGGATCACACCGTGTCCCTCTATTATGTACGATACAGATCTCACTTACCTGTTTCACTGCATTATTCATCTCGGGAGGCTCCCCACCAAATCGGCACACGTAGGCCCTCACCTTCTCTAACGGCTCTCTGGCTGCTGCTCCCAACTCCTCAATGATATTTTCAATGGTCTTCAGGACCTGCAAGAAACTATTTACAGGCTCGACTAACCGTTCGAGTTCCCGTAAGTCAATATTGTTTACTTCGGCCGGCAGAAGACTTACTTCCCTGTTCGTCTTACCAGCAGACCGGGAGCCAATGAGCACATCCGCTTCTGGCACGTGCTGTGGAGTGTCACGCGGAGGCTTCTGGGATTTGGAGTTCTTGGAGAGTCGGGTTGCCTCTTTCGGCAGGCTGTGGTCTGTCTTTTACAACATCCCAACTAGCCATTTCCTGACCCTCCTTACCTTTTTGTGGGGTGAACGGTGCCTCGCTCGCTTCCCCCTTCCCCTTCGAAAAAGTCCAAGTCACTTCCTTTGGGCTTGAAGGTGCAAACAGCGGGACAAGGACCTCCTCCTTCCCAGCAAGCAGCGGGTTTGTTGTCAAGTCCCTCTTCGGCTACCGTCATGCGGAAGTCATCACCTTGGTGCTCTGGCTTCGACAGGAGCAGGCCGTCGTCTTCAGGGCAGTTTCCTTCTTCCCTCATAGCCTCCAGGTGATTATCTCCGAGGTACATGCATGGAACAAAGTGAGTTATAATAAACAGACTTTCAGTAACATTCCCGGCACGTACCTCAGAGCGATCGTTGGTTCCTGTAGGTTTCTCCGGACTTGACTCCTCCTGAGCGTCGGCCATTGCACCTAAGGCTCTCCCATGGGCGTTGTCGCTCTGTTTGCCCTTCCTCTTCCCCCAATTTTGGAAAATCCAGATTTTGGCGATGCTGTGGTGAGTCCTGACGCCATTGTCTTCTCGGGGTTCTCTGCCCACAGAAATTTTGTATGCAGGTCCTCCGTAATAGACGCTGGAGTATCCTGCCGACTACGCCACTGTGACAGATAGGAGGCGCTCTCGCTCCCTTGAACCCCTGTCCATGACTCCAAACACCAGGTAAAAGTCCAATAACTGACTTTATTTAATCGCCACAGTGCACAAAGCACCCTCTCCTCCACTATACTCATACAATAAATAATAATACACAATAAACACAATCCTCCACTCCCAGATGCGTTGCCACCCTTCCACCCAGCTCAGCTCACCGTCAGGGAGCTCCCATAGTCCTTTTATATCTCCTGACCCGGAAGTGCTCTCCATCCCCAGTCCATGTGACCCTTAATCACTTCTGGGTCAGGTACAAGTTCTTTTCTTCACCCCGGAAGCACATCATTCCTCCTGTCCATGTGTGCTTCCGGGGCATAGGGAAAATACTTGTTATTCCTCCCTGCAGCATCCCCTAGTGGCCCCCACAGCATCCAGCAGGGCTGCGTATAAAAACTACATTGTCCATGATGCCCTGATGGTCTTCTGAGGACCTCCATACTGCAAGGAGGGCTCCACCTGGCGGCTTGGGGGTATTGGCCGGGATAAACGGCCGGCCATCCACCACAACACATATATATATGTACATACTGTATATACACACATATATATATATATATATATATATATATATATATATATATTATGGGGTGCCAAACAGGCAATTACAATGATTTTCGGAATATATAAAGTCAGCGTCGGAATATATAAATTCATTCCTGAATATATAAAGTCAGAGTTAGAATATATAAAGTCTTTCCCTAATATATAAAGTCAGCGTTGGAATATATAAAATCATATATTATGTGGTGCCAAACAGGTAATTACAATGATTTTCGAAATATATAATGTCAGTGTCGGAATATATAACACTGACTTTATATAATCAGGCATTAATGTTATATATAATCAGGAATGACTTTATCTATTCTCACGCCGACTTTATATATTCTAGTTTTGACTTTATATATTTCAACGCTTACTTTATATATTCAGGAGTGACTTTATATATTTTGACGCTGACTTCAGGCTTAATAATCAGGCTTTGGTGTTATATATTCAGAATACTGACTTTATATATTTCGAAAATCATTATATTTGGCACCCCATAATATGTATGCGTGGCCAAGGTTGGAGTGTGCATAAATACTAGCGCCATATTTGACAGGGGAGACGCAGAGGGCCTATTACGACCTGACTGAGGAGCAGGTCGCCAAGTACACCGCCCTCAAGTTAGAGGTGTTCAAACGCTATGGCGTATAGGTGGCTCAGCAGGCGAGGGACTATCTTGAGTGGCAGTTTGACCCTGAGAGGGCTATAAGAACGCAGGCCTTCGAGGTCTGGAGTAAGGTGTGGCGCTACCCAGCCGAGCCAATGGATTGCTCACACGGTAAAAGAGAAAGGTACTCTGCCCTAATGAACCCCTTGTCTCTTCCACATACGGGTGTTGTTTTGGTGAAGGAACACAGGGTAACCGTGATGTTTGACTCGGGGAATAACATCTCCATTGTTGCTCGCCCCTTGGTTCTACCACAACAATGGCTACAACTCACGACCAGCCTGAGATGTATACTACTACTGTGTAGTTACAGTCAATGGTACTATGATGCACCTCGTAATGGTCGTACTACCTAATCCGCCTTATCCCGTAATATTGGGGCGGGACTGGTCTAATAGTATAAGTGGTAAAGAACCCAACACCTGTATCTAATGTGGGTTTGGAGATGGACAAAGGTAACATCGGTCCCACTGTCTCCACGCTGTGCTCAGCAGCTCCTACATGTCATAAGTCGACTCAGATCCAATACAGGAACTGGCTTCTCAGTTTAAAGGGACCCCAGCCTCTTTTAAGAGGGAGCATTGGAGTGATGACTCACTCAAAAATGTGAGAAATGCAGTTGTCTCAGTTAACAGACACCTGTCCAGCGAATCCAATCCATGATTGCCATACTTCGTCCTAGAAAACAAACTCTTGTACCGAGTGGCAGAGCACGAGGGAGAACTGAGAAAATTACTGCTTATTCTGCACACCTTCTGGTGGCAGATGTGTGAATTGGCCCATTGCCATTTATTAGGAGCCCAATTGGGCACCGAGAAAACACTAGAACATATTAAATTATGGTTTTACTGGCTGTGAATAAATGAGGAGGTCCGGCGCTTTTGTGCTTCGTGCCCGGAGTGTCAACTGAACCAGATTCCACACTGGGACCGTGCTCCTCTTGTTCCCCTTCCCTTAATCAACATTCCATTTGAGTGAATCGGAGTTGATTTGGTGGGGCCCCTTGAACCCTCTGCTCATGGCCATAAATACATTCTGGTAATTGTCGATTATTCCACATGGTATCCAGAGGCTGTCCTCTTGCGTTCAGCAAATGCCAAAAGTATCGCACTGGAACTAGTAGGGATGTTAGCTAGGGTTGGGATCCCCAAAAAGTCTTAACGGACCAAGGGACTCCCTTCACCTCAGAGACGTTCAGGGAAGTGGCCAAGTTGCTTAGAATATGGCATCTAAGAACCTCGGTCTATCAGCCGCAGACAGACGGATTGGTAGAGTGGTTTAATAAGACCCTGAAGCAGATGCTATGCAAAGTACTTAGCGAGGATGGGAGGAACTGGGATCAGTTACTCCCCCTCGTCCTGTTCACTTATCGGGAAGTCCCTCAGGCCTCTACGGGGTTCTCTCCTTTTGAATTACTTTACAGAAGACAACCACAAGATCTCCTCGACATGTTAAAAGAAGGATGGGACAATGAGGCCCTTCCCTCCTCAAATATACTGGAGTATGTTGCGCAATTACGGGATAGGTTGAGTGGGCTCAAACAGCGCAGGTGCGGTGCTATAACAAAAAACGCGACCCTCCGGGAATTCCACCTGGGTGATTGCGTTATGGTGCTCATACCCTCATCAAATCCTAAATTATTGGCTCATTGGCAAGGGCCATACGAAGCCAAGGATCGTAAAGGACTCGTCGACTATTTGGTTAAACAACCCAATCTGTGAACGAGCGAGCGGGTATATCACATACATCTGATGAAGCTGTGGAAGGACAGGGATGATAACCCTATCTCAGGCCAGCCCCGCTCCCTTTTCGCAGAACATCCACACCTTAACTTTGTTCCACAGTTGTCCTGGAAACAACGAGAGGAGCTGGAATCAGCCATCCTCTCGGTGACAGGGGTAGTTAATGAGCATCCCGGCCGCACTGTCCTGATTGAACATGACATCATTACAGACCTTGGGGTGATTGTACAAGAGAGACCCTATAGGCTTCCCAAAGCGAAGCAAGCGGAAGTGGAGCTGGAAATCAGACGAATGCTGGAAATGGCCGTGATTGATCCAAGCCACAGTCCCTGGTCCAGTCCTATTATTCTGATTATTCTATTAAAACTTATTGGAGGTTTTGTAAGGACTTCCAACTCCTCAATCAAGTTTGATGCCTACCCAATACCTCAAGTGGATGATTTATTGGAGAGGATTGGTAACGCTCAATATATAACTACTCTTGACATGATGAAGGGGTACTGGCAAATTCCCTTAGCGGCCTCCGCCCGAGAAAAAAACGATTTTAGCACTCCTAGCGGACACTGGCAGTATAGGGTACCCCCTTTTGGCTTGCACGGGGCACCAGCGACTTTCCAGCGTCTGGTGGACACTCTGTTACGGCCCCATCAGGCCTACAGTGCCGGCTACTTAGATGATGTCATCTTTTCCGGCACCTGGGAGGACCATATACTGAGGGTAACAGTGGTACTTTCAACACTAGTGCAGGCCGGACTTCGCATCAATCCAAGAAGATGTTATTTCGAATTGAAGGAAGCCAAATATTTAGGCTACCTAGTGGGCGAGGGTACTGTAAAGCCGCAGTGTTCGAAAGTCAAAGTCATTCTCACATGGCCCTGTCCGATTACCAAGAAGCAAGTACAGGCATTTTTGGGATTAGTGGGTTACTACCATAGGTTTGTCCCACGATTCTCGGAGGTGGCTATGCCCTTGACAAATGTGACGAAGAAAACGGCACCTGTAAAAGTGGTTTGGGATGACGCTACTGAGACTGCATTTAGTGACTTGAAAACGACCCTGACGTCAGCACCAATTCTAAGAACTTCTGATTTTTATGTTCCTTTTATTCTCCAGACCGATGCATCGGATACAGGACTCGAAGCCGTGTTGAGCCAATGCATTGACGGTGCTGAACACCCCGTAATGTATCTAAGCCAGAAACTGTTGGACCGCGAGAGGAGGTATGCTACAGTGGAATGCGAGGCCTTGGCTATTAAATGGGTGGTGACCCATTTGAGGTACTACCTGTTAGGGCGGGATTTTACTCTGGTTACGGACCACGCTGCCTTACAGTGGATGGCACTGCACAAGGAGTCTAACCCCCATGTTACCAAGTGGTTTTTGTACCTTCAACCTTATAGGTTCACCGTCCTTTGCCATCGGGGTGACTCACAGGCCAACGCGGATGCTCTCTCTCATGTTTATGACTGGCAGGTCTGGGCTAAGGGGGGGGTCATGAGACAATCAGCAAAACCCACGGCAAATAGACGGTCGAGAGATGGAGGGTTAAAAAAGGGTACTGACCTTTGTCTTTCTTTCTCCACAGAAGCAAGGAAGAAAAATAATCCACGTGTCGCTTAGCCAAAATGGCCAAAAAGTATTTTCCGGCCCTCGATGATGACGTCACTCAGCAATCAGAAACGAGACATCACTTCCCCCCTTTAAGTTCCTGTAGCCATTTTTATTTCTGTATAAATATCCCCCATTTTATGTTATGAGTTTGTCAAATGTTTTTGTTGTACCTGCTTGTGACATTTTTTTTTTAACTTTGGACATTACACCGGGCGGCTCCCCAAAAACTTTATCTGACTGGCTGTCATATTTTATTTCCCACTATATAAATATATATATATATATATATCTTGTGGAAGCTGGCCCAGACACACACAGACGGACATTGTATGTTCACCCAACACACGTTTATTTACAGTACTATTTACAATATTTACTTTAGTGCACTTCCCAGTGCCTCCAGCACCGTTCCCCCAGTGTCCAGGGCACACAGTCAAATCGCCTTTCTCCTGGCCGCCTCCAGTCCTCTTAAATAGGAACCCGGATGGGCTCCAGCTGCTTCCCGGCACTCCTCCGCAGACACGCCCCAGTGTGGCGGAAGTGCCGGCTGCGCACCCGGAAGCCCTCCGGGTGTCCCCAGTCTTCTTCCCCCCAGCACTTCCTGGTGTGGCGGAAGTGCTGGGCTCTAGGGTTGTTCAGGCACCGGGGCGCCGCCTGGCGGTGGCCACGGGTCCCTACAGGGCTGGGCTTCCAAGCCCTTTACCCGTGGCCCCCAACATAACCAGGGCGGTCGCCCCCTCGCGGTCTGGAGGAGGTACAAGCCCTCCTCTGGTCCTCCTGGGCGTCCCAGTCGGGGCTGGAATGCCACAATCTATACTAATAAAAGGTAAAGCCCTCAATGACTGACTGATTCACTCATCACTAATTCTCCAACTTCCTGTGTAGGTAGAAGGCTGAAATTTGGCAGGCTTATTCCTTACAGCTTACTTACAAAAGTTAAGCAGGTTTCATTTTGAAATTCTATGCGTAACCAAAACCGATGTACATACTTATTTCGATGGTATTACGCCACTGTCGCCCGTCATATTGAACTTTCCAACGTCACTTATTTTCCAACTTCCCATGTAGGTAGAAGGCTGACCCCATCTTCACGAAATTTGGTAGGTGGCTTCCCTGTGCTAACCAAAACCAATGTGCGTACTTATTTCAGTGGTATGAGGCCACTGTTGGCCACCATATTGAAGTTTCCAATGTCACTAATTCTCCAACTTCCCGTGTAGGTAGAAGGCTGAAATTTGGCACGCTCATTCCTTACAGCTTACTTACAAAAGTTAAGTAGGTTTCATTTCGAAATTCTACGCGTTACGGTCATAACGGTCGACAACGTCTTCACGAAATTTGGTAGGCGGCTTCCCTGCGCTAACCGTAACCAATGTACGTACTTATTTCGGTGGTATGACGCCACTGTCAGCCGCCATATTGAACTTTCCAACGTCACTAATTCTCCAACTTCCTGTGTAGGTAGAAGGCTGAAATTTGGTACTTATTTCGGTGGTATGATGCCACTGTCGGCCGCCATATTGAAATTTTCAATGGTCTTTGTTACTTATGGGCCCATCTTCAAGAAATTTGGTACACAGGTTCCCAACGCTAACTGAATCCTACTTACATACATATGTACGTCCATAGCTTGCAGCTCGGTCACCGTGTGAGGTGACGTTGGGTCCCCCATCCCAATGCCTCCCACGTTGTTGGCTGCCTGCCTATATAAGGCCGTCCGTAGCTCCAGTCTCTACATTCCCTTCCTTGATTCGCCAAGGGATTCACGTCTTCCTGCTGATAACTACAGCCTTTTTATTTAATCCACGGCTTCTCCGCTGTTTTATTGTTCATTTATTACGATTATAGTTATTGTTTAGGTATTTTAGACTTACTTTACGTTGTTCAGGTACCCATTTCCTTTATCATTCCAACCGTACCCCCATTAACATGTCTATCGAGGTGATCACCATCGATCAAAGAACTGTCACTTACCAAGTGGTTTTAATGCCCAGTGATGGCACCTGCCTTTTCCATTCTCTTTGTTACATATTGCACGGCCATATCAGGCTCACTGTTGATATCCGGAGGAACATTGTGTCTTATGTATTGAATGACTAGGACAGGTTCAAGGTGTGGACTGATAACGGTACAGGAGATAATTATACTACACAGGAGCACTATAAGAGTGAAATGCATAAGCCCTTCACCTATGGTTCTGCATGTGAGTTGATGGCTGCCGCTGAATTGTTCGGCTGTCGCTTTCAAATGTACCGAAATGGCCAAATATTTTACACCTTTCAACAACCGCCAATGCCTCTTAAACATCTTAGATTGACAGGTGACGATTTCAGTAGTGGACACTTTGATGTTTATGAGTATTTAAAATCTCAAAAGCTGGATGTGAAGTTATCGATGAAACCGGTTGTATATTTACAACGCTTGACAGATGCCGAATGTCTCATCAACACAAGTCCTGCAAACGCCACATCTGACGTAATTCAAACAAACCATGAAACTCAAACCGATTATGACAGCAGCAATCCAAGCTGTGAGATTTGAAACAAGATTACTGTACACATGGCCAACTGTACGTTGCATGCTTAAGAGTAAGCTCAGCGCACAGCTTGATCATATTACAACCAGAGGGCCGAAATGACAATGTGGTATACAAAGACATCCTTAATAATTAGGCTTAATTTTCTTCTTAATAAAAATTTTAAGGCAGTACTTCGTCGCTGCGAAGCACGGGTCTTTTGCTTATATATATATATATATATATATATAGTGGCACAGTGGCGAAGTGGTAGCGCTGCAGTTAGGAGACCCGGGTTCGCTTCCTGTGTCCTCCCTGTGTGGAGTTTGCATGTTCTCCTCGTGACTGCGGGGTTTCCTCCGGGTACTCTGGTTTCCTCCCACAGTCCAAAGACATGCAGGTTGGGTGCAGTGGTGATTCTAAATTGTGCTTGGTGTGTGTGTGTGTGCCCTGTGGTGGGCTAGCGCCCTGCCCAGGGTTTGTTTTCTGCCTTGTGCCTTGTGTTGGCTGGGATTGGCTCCAGCAGACCCCTGTGACCCTACGTTAGTATATAGTGGGTTGGATAATGGATGGAAGGCTCCAGCGTCGCTCCGATCCTCCGTCTGACACGGCGTCTCTCCACACGGGATATTCGGTCCTCCCACAATATATATATATATATATATATATATAAATATATATATATATAAATATATATAAATATATATATATATATATATTGTAATAGATTAGGGTTTGCTCTCGCACCCTTGTACCCTCAGACTATACGTCAGACACCAGGTAAAACTCCAATGATGATATTTATTATAATAATAAAGTGCACAAAGCACGCTCCTCTCCACAATTCTCAATACACAATACAATAATTAATAACAATCCTCCACTCCCAGACGCTTAGCCACCCTGCCTCCCAACTCAGCTCATCGTCTGGGAGCTCCCACAGTCCTTTTATATTCCCTGACCCGGAGGTGTTCCTGCCCAACAGTCCACAAGTCCTTATTCCTTCCGGGTCAGGGTAAATAGTCCTTTTCTTCAACCCGGGAGCACGTCGTTTCTTCCTGTCACGTGACCGTGACGCACTCCCGGGTCATAGGGCACATAAGAGCCTACGAGCCCCCCTACAGTGACGCCTGGTGGCCCCCAAGGTATCCAGCAGGGCTGTGTACAAACACTACATAGTCCATGATGCCCTGCTGGAACTCGGGGCATGATCATGCTGTCGGGAGAGCTCCTCCTGGCGGCCTGGGGTTGAGGGCCGGAGTGAAATGCCGGCAATCCACCACAATATATATTGGCACACACAAGCACATGGGAGGCAGTCTGGGACATACTTTCGTTGTCCATTATTAGGCCCAGCTTTGAGATAGAAGTGGAAATCATGGAGACACTTTTTATTTTAGACTAGTCATGTCCTAAAATCACGGGATTACTCGGGTCCATTATAGTACGTTTCCATAGTTTGCCCTCAAAAGCAAACACAAAAGAGGCGGTGACATAGAGGCTTGTCTCCCCGTGAATGCAGGTGATCCTGGTCTTTTCTTTTAACCACTATCATGGCAACACAAAACGGCAAGCAACAATTCAAATTTTACTCCTGGAATCAACTAGAGCCATGACCTTATGCCTATTATCTAGAACCACTCTTTGGTTGGACGGCGGGTTCCATGTTACAGTGACTGGCTTCCAAATGGGACCCTTGTCTGTGTCGGGTTTGGCAAACGGACTTTTCGGACCCTTCGGATTGGGATGCTGCTCTTTGACACTTCATGACCTTGATATAGTTGTTCATGTTCTTATAAGTTTTCCTCCGGACTGGCTGGGCAACGTATTCGGGCAGGGCATTCACAAGGGCATCACAGGCTAACTGCTTGATAAGTTTTTGAGCATCATTGAAATCTGGCATGGGAGGCAGTCAATGGGCTTTTGTGTATATATATATATATTGTCACACATGTGCGAGTAGGAGGCAGCTGAAGGGCATATACAATCGTAACAACTTATCCGACCAAGGGGCGGAGGGGTGCACTGACTCTCTTTCTCAGTTCCCTGTGGCCCATTCCCAGGAAATCCCGCCAGGTGCCGAAGCCCAGAAGAAGACACTTCCGGTCCCGGGCCTAAGGGCAACATCACTTCTGGTCCCGGCCATAAGGGCGACATCACTTCCAGTCAACTCTCCATAAAAGCCGCTTCCCATCCTAGTGCTAATTTTTGACACAACTACTTTTTGCAGCCCAGATTTTAATATACGGGTGGCTGCCCCAAAACTTCTTGCGATGTTTGGAGTCTCTTATTGTGACATAGGCGTAGTCTGCAGGATTCTTTCCCAGAAGAAGCTGGCACAGGGCCTAACAATCAGCCAGGTTGGAAAGTACCAGGGCCGAGTTTCTGGATGGGGAGTGCGTTCAACAGTCAGGAAAGACTTGGTGCAGGCTCCGCTCCAAAAGTACAGTTCCGGGCTTACCCCTTCACTAAAGGAGAATGTAGAGGTAACTCACAGATGTGGGCTCGTCTCTGGGGTTGAAACAAAAGGGGTTTATTATGTTCCCTCAGACAAGAGAGCTGAGCTTCCCATGGGGACCAAGGTCCCAGTTAAGAATGGGCTATCCCCAGTTTTCCAGGTGAGAAAAATAAAACACTGGAAATTCAGTCCAGAGGGGCCAATATTGCAGCAGACTATGGCTCTCTGGACACAGGTGGCATTATGGCTGCGGCCATGTGAGCTGACCACTTATCAAATTGTGCAGAAGGTTGCCTGCTATTTCTTTTTGCAACATCTCCCCGACTACTTCACTCCATGGATGAGCTTATACGGCTCGTGAAAAGACCAATGCCAAAGTCTGGGAGAGCAGAACGGTCCTCTAGTGGATTCCCTAGGGAGTATGTCCCTCATGTTAAGCCTCTTCTACATAAACTGGAGCCTGTCCCAAAGTCCCCAGGCCACTTGGCGTGCAACCTGTCCAGGAATGAGGCAGGACGTAGGTGGATGGGGGGAGAGCATTGGTGTGCCCTTAGTAACTCCATGACGGTTACAAATACGGGAGTAGTGCTTCTTAATGAGCATAAACTCACGGCATTGTTTGACTCAGGCAAGTGACATTACAATCGTTGCTCGTTGATATGTCTTACTGTGACAGTTAACTAAGCGAAAGACCAGCGTTAAATGCGCACATGGAAAAGTCCATATCTATAAAACAGCCCTATGCTACATCTGCCTGGATGGATTGTTAAGAAAGTCCACACCAACCCACCTTTTCCTGTAGTTCTAGTCTGGTCTGAAATTAAAAGTGGTAGACAGCTGGCTGCTCCCGGTCAAACATTGGGCCTAGATGTAGAGGAGGGTGACTCATCTCAGGCTGCCTCCACGCAGTGTAGTATGCCGACAGAGAGCGAGACGGAAGGAGGGGGTCAGAGAAACTCCAGGCCAGTCACATGTGGCTATGTCATCCACCCGTGCCCCAGCGGGTCGGGAGGAGTCTTTGCACCTTGAGGTCAGACTGGATCCTCTCTCTAAAATGCGGCTTCTTTCAAGAGAGAACAGTGGAATTACGACTTTCTGAAACATGTTAAGAATGTAGTGGTTCTCATAAATGGCCAACACACACATTAGGCCATGCCACAGGGACTCCACTTCGTTATTGAAAATGATCTATTATATCGGGTCGCGGAACATTGAGGGGAGGTCTGGAAATTATTTTTAATCCCACAAATTTACTGGTGGCAGGTTTGTTAATTAGCACATGCCCATCTCCTTGGAGGCCATTTAGGCCATGTAGAGCGTTTCATGCTCTGATTTTACTTTTTTTCATATCTTGCCCGGAGTGCCAACTGTGGAAAATTCCCAAGTGGGACTGTGCTACCCTTGTTCCCCTTCCCCTAACTGACATACCCTTCGACAGAATCGGGGTCGATCTAGTGGGACCCTTAGAGCCCGAGGATACAGCTTTATATATTAGTCCTAGTGGATGATGCAAACTGATATCCAGAGGCAGTTCCTTTGCGCTCAGCTACAACTAAAGCAATCGCACGGGAACTTGTAGGGGTCTTTGCACGTGTCAGAATCCCTAAAGAAGTCCTCACGGACCAAGGGACGCTGTTCACCTCGAAAACATTCAAGGAAACGGCCAAATTACTTAAAATAAAGCATTTAAAGACCACGGTGTACTATCCTCAAACCAACAGTTTAGTGGAGAGATTTAATCAGACTCTCAAACAGATGCTTTGCAAGGTGGTCGGCGAGGATGGGAGGAATTGGGACCAGCTCCTCCCCCTCATTCTCTTTGCCTATCGGGAAGTCCCACAAGCCTCTACAGGGTTCTCACCTTTTGAATTGTTGTACGGATGACAACCCTGGGGTTTGTTAGACTTTTTAAAGGAAGGCTGGGAAGGAAAGGCTCTTCACCCGACAAATGTACTAGAATATATCGCACAATTACGCAATACTGTAGAGTTGGAAAGATCAGACCCATTCTAAAAAGTCACAGGAAGGAAATGCAAGCAGTACAGGCCCGCTATTATGACCATGGGACGACTCTTTAAGAGTTTCATCCGGGGGATTGCGTCATGGTATTGGTTCCCACCTCTCATTCTAAATTGCTTGCCCATTGGTAAGGCCCTTATGGAATTAAGGAGAGGAAAGGGTTGGTTGATTATTTGGTGAGACAACCTAATTGTCGACCAAGAGAGCGGGTCTATCATGTGAACTTGCTGAAACCGTGGAAAGAAAGGGACCCCAATCCCTATTCCAGTCAGCCCTGCTCATTCTTTGCTCAGAGAGACACCCTTAATTTCAGTGAGAAATTAACTGTCGGATAGAGACAGGAGGTGGAAACAGCTATCTGGTCCGTCCCAGAGGTGGTGAGTATAAAACCCGGCCGGACCTCTCTGATTGCGCATGACATAGTGTCTGAACTGGGGGTTGTAGTCTGAGAGCGACCCTATAGACTCCCAGAGGCAAAGAAAGCTTAAATGGAACTGAAAATCAAGCGAATGCTGGAACTAGGAGTGATCGAGGAGGGCTTTAGTCCCTGGTGCAGTCCCATCATCTTGATTACTAAGCCGGACTGCAGTTGGAGGTTTTGTAATGACTTCCGTCAGCTTAACCAAGTTTCCCAGTTCAATGCTTATCCCATGCTGCACGTGGACGACCTCCTCAAGAGACAGGGTCAGGCAAAGTCCCTGACCACACTTGACATGACCAAGGGGTACTGGCAGATGCCTTTAATGGACTCCGCGAAGGTCAAGACCACATTTAGCACCTCTAGAGGACACTGGCAGTATCGTGTCCTTCCATTCGACTTTCTAGCGTCTGGTGGACAAAGTGCTCCGTCCCCATAATGCATATAGTGCTGCTGTTGTCATCTATTCCTGCACATGGAAGGAACATGTACAGAAGGTCAAAGTGGTGTTGTAGACACTAGGAGAAGCCAGGCTGCGAATCAATTCAAAGAAATGTTTCTTTGGATTGAGGGAAGCTAGATATTTAGGTTGCCTGGTGGGTTGGGGTACTGCGGGACCACAGTGGTCCAGAATAGATGCCATTTTGAAATGGCCCCATCCGCAAACCAAGCAGCAGGTCCATGCCTTTCTCGGCTTAGCTGGGTACTACTGAAGGTTCGTACCTCGATTTTCTGAGAGCGCGGCGCCCTTGTCTGATTTGACGAAGAAAAGGGCTCCCAACAATGTGGTATGGTCCGAAAAAACAGAAGCTGCATTCGGTGACTTAAAGCAGGCCCTTACTTTGACAGCAGTATTAATGTCCCCCAACTTCTCTCTTCCTTTTGTTCTCCAGATAGATGCTTCGGACACAGACCTGGGGGCTGTGTTGAGCTAAGGCATCAATGGTGCTGAACACCCAGTCATGTACCTGAGCTGGAAACTACTAGACCAAGAGACAAGGTATGCAGTGGTGGAGAGGGAAGCCTTTGCAATCAAATTGGCGAGGTACTACCTCTTGGGCCAGGAGTTCACTCTGGTGACGGATCATGCCCCTTTACAGTGGATGGCCCTTAACAAGGAGTTAAACCCGCGGGTCACAAGGTGGTTTCTTGATCTACAACCGCTCGTTCATCATAAAGGTTCTCTTCATGCCAACACTAATGCCCTCTCTCGGGCACACGACCTCTCAGTGCAGGCTGCACGACCCGATGGTCTCGGCTGGGGGGAGCTTGTCACACTTATGCAAGTAGGAGGCAGCTGAAGGGCTTATATAATCATAACAACTTATCCAACTAGAGGATGGAAGGGTGCATTGACTCTCCTTCTCACTTCCCTGCAGACACTTCTGGTCCCGGCCCCGCGGGTGACATAACGTCCAGTCCTGGACCCATAAAAGCCGCTCTCCTTCCTCTGGTGACCAGTTCTGTTTTGGACTCAGTAGTGTAAACTACCCAGTGCTAATTTTTGACACAACTACCTAATATACAGGTGGCTACCCCAAACCTTCTTGCGATGTCTTGTGACAATACATATATATATTGTAAAAGGAAGAGACCTGACACATGTAAAAAGGTTTGGGGCAGCCACCCGTATAATATTCCTAGCTGTAAAGGTATTGATTTTTTAAGCAACAATGAAGTTGACTGTAGTGAGTCCAAGACAGAACTGTTGAAGGTTGGAAAAGATGGTGGTTTTAAATGGTCAGACAGGAAGTGATGTCTTTTAACTGGAAGTGATGTAGGTTGACCGGAAGTGATGTTTCTCTGACATCAGCCTGGGAGCCAGGACCGGAAGTGACAATCTTCTGGGTTCCGGAACTGGAAGTGATGTTCTTCTAGGCGCCGGAACTGGAAGTGATGTTCTTGATTCAGATAGGTTTTGCTTGCGGCTGGTCTGTAAAAATAGCAGGAGAAGGTTTAATGCACCTGCCCTCCCCTGGCCTGGCGTGGAATTACCTTTACTTGGTCCACACAACGTCCCCATATTCGCACGTGTGTGACGATATATATATATATATATATACAGTATATATATATATATATATATATATATATATATATACTAATAAAAGGCAAAGCGCTCACTGACTGACTGACTGACTGACTGACTGACTGACTGACTCACTCACTCACTCACTCACTCACTCACTCATCACTAATTCTCCAACTTCCTGTGTAGGTAGAAGACTGAAATTTGGCAGGCTCATTCCTTACAGCTTACTTACAAAAGTTAAGCTGGTTTCATTTCGAAATTCTAAGCATAACGGTCATAACTGGAACCTACTTACATACATATATACGGCCTTTGCCTGCAGCTCGGTCGCCGTGTGAGGCGGAGTTACGTCTCTCATCGTCATGCCTCCCATGTAATTAAGTGCCTGCCTATTTAAGGCCGTCCATCAGCAGCTATCCAATAGACACGCTGCCGTGAAATATTCGTAGGCAAATCAAAAAGTTAATAGAGATGATAGTGAGAAATGCAGCCACCTGCTCCTGGACTGGGGAAGAAGGAAGAGACATTTTTAACACATGGACTCTCACCCAGGAGGAAGCCAAGGTACTAAAAACTTATTATGACCGTTTTGAGGCGTTTGTCATACCTAAGACGAATACGATATTCGCGAGATACAAGTTTAATGAGAAGACGCAGGGTATAAACGAGACTTTTGATCACTTTGTAACAGAGTTTAAATTGCTGGTGAAGGACTGTGCTTATGCAAACGAAGATGAGATGGTCAGGGATAGAATAATGTTTAGCACAAACTCAGTGAAAGTGCGAGAGAAACGTTTAAGTGCTGGGCCTGAGCTAACATTAAATAAAGTCGTGGACATCGCGAGATTGCACGAGGTAGCACAAGCACAGCTGAGAACCTTCGATGCATGCATGTACTCCGAGCGGCTCACATGAACTGACTGTGAACACAGTACACAGAGAACAAGCAAGAGCTCCAAAGGGCTCTGAACAAAAAACGCATTACACAATTGAGAAGGCAGCAAAAGAATATGAAGTGAGTGACGCATACAATCATATTCATAAGTGCAGCTACTGTGGAAAACAAAGCACATGGTGGAAAAAGTCAATGTCCAGCTAAAGGAAGACAGTGTAAAAAATATGGTAAATTGAACCACTTTGCTAAAGTTTGCAGGACTGGAAAAGGTAAACCCGTGCATGCAGTGTGTGATGTCTCAGATAAAGAGGAAGACGAGCTGTTTATTGATGCAGTAAGAAAGGAACCACCCTCTGAAGCTAAACAAGCCTTTGTAGACATATCAATAGGAAAGCAAGGTGTAAAACTTAAGTTTAAATTAAGTTCATAGACACGCTGCCGCTAAATATTCGCAGGCAAATCCACAACTTAATACTGGGAATGCCTGTTAAACATCTTAGATTCACGAGTACCAATTTGGGTAATGAACACTGCGATGAATAAAACCTGTTATCTTTACAATGGTTGACAAACATGGAATATAACTTGAACACAACACGTTCTTCAAATACGAACCTGATTCAAAGAAATAATGATATTCAAATCCTTGATGACAGCAACACTCATAACAGTCACAAAACAATTACATTGACAATCATATTACGTTATTTTTAAAATGTTTCCTTCTCTTTTTCATAACTTCTTTAACACACTACTTCTCCGCTGTGAAGCGTATTTTGCTAGTATATATATATATATATATATATATATATATATATATATATATATATATATATATATATATATATATATTGTGAACAGGGGGGCTGAACACACCCCAAAGAGACAGGTCCGCTCCTCCAAAACCCCCTCTTAAATGTTGATGCAATGAGAAACAAATACAGTTTTTTACTGAGAAGTAATACTGAGTGAGACAGAGCTCAGTTGAAGTTGATACCAACAGGAAGTGTTCTGCTTGCAGTATCTAAAGGCTACCCCTGCATGGAGGAGTATAACAGTTCTTCTATTGCTCATGGCCTAAAACGAGCTGCTTCAGACAACTTTTGTAATACAGTGATCCCTTGCTATATCACGCTTCGACTTTCGCGGCTTCACTACATCGCGGATTTTAAATGTAAGCATATCTAAATATATATAAAAGATTTTTCGCTGGTTCGCGGATTTCTATGGACAATGGGTCTTTCAATTTATGGTACATGCTTTCTCAGTTGGTTTGCCCATTTGATTTCATACAAGGGACGCTATTGGTGGATGCCTGAGAAGCTAACCAATCAAATCACATATTACGTATTAAATAAAACTCCTCAATGATATACAATATGCTTCCCATGTGGTGCTTCGCATACTTGAAAGCCCGAACAGCATGTATTGATTTTTGATTGTTTGCTTTTCTCTGTGTTTCCCACTCTATCTGACATTCTCTGCTCCTGACGGAGGGGATGTGAGCAGGTGGGCACACTGGCCAAGAGGATACGGACGCTCCTCTAAAAAATGCTGAAAGACTACCTTCACATTGTTCTCTTCCTTGCAGCTGCTTTGTCCGGTGGTGCTTCGCATACTTAAAAGCCCGAATAGCCCTATTGATTTTTGATTGTTTGCTTTTCTCTCACTCTGTCTCTCTCTCTCACTCTCTCTCTCTCTGACATTCTCTGCTTCTGATGCGCACTCCTTTGAAGAAGAAGATATGTTTGCATTCTTTTAATTGCAAGACGGAACTTTCATCTCTGTCTTGTCATGGGGCACAGTTTAAACATTTGACTAAAAGGGGTTATTTCATGTCTAGAGGGCTCTAATAATGTTAAAAAAATGTATTTAGATGGTCTTAAACAGGTTTTTTTATGCTCTAACTGCAAAAATATTTGATTTATAAATAAAGATTCCTTCTTCGCGGAAATTCATTTATCGCAGTAGAGTCTGGAACGGATTAACCACAATAAACGAGGTTTACTGTACATACATCACGGGTTTGTGGCTGGCCTCCAGCAGTTACCAGAATGCAAATCTCTGGACTGGTGCCAATTGTGGAGTGTGTACCACATCCCACCACAAAACAGCAAGGGAATATACTCTCAACATCACCAACTCACTTAAGTTGTGAGGCTAGCTGCAGTGTCACTAGGCCACCCAACACTAATATTTATCCAATCAAAAACACCATGAGCTGGTAAGCATACAGTTACAATTTCAGCGGCTGTAAATATCTAATCAACTGAAAGTGTTAATTTATGGGCAGAATTGTACATATGAGAAAAAAACAGCACTAATTGCATTTCTCCATGATGTGAGTTTCAGACTCCAATGATAGTATCTTTGGCAGCCCAAAATTCAGTAATGAATTCTCAGATTTGTACTTTTCTGCACCACCATTTATGCCTCAGTTTTCCAAGGCCCACAAAAAGTTACTGTCATTCACTGTTTTGTAAGGGGTCTTCAAAGGCAGGTGTAAACGGTGATGAGGGAGTTGTCTTTTACTGGGTTTTGCACTCTCTCTTCACCATCATTCTGTATTCCATAACTGAGTTTACTCTGCAGACAATAGACGATGGGCTTTATCATCACCTTCCTTCATTCTTTTGGTAGGGAAGAGGGGTCTGCTTCTTTAACAACTGTAGATGTAGACTTTTGGTACCAGTAGGTCTGATGATCTAGAGGTTCTGTCTCTCAACTATGTTGCTGTTGAAAGTATTACATCTGTTCAAAAGATTTGTGTGTATTTTTAAGAGCTTTTAAAAAACAGGGGTGACATGATTGATCCTTGATGATTCATATTTGCTTTAGAAATTAATACAAAAAAAGATAATTGGAGGCAAAATGCAGAAATGAAAAGACACACTCAGTGAGAGGTTTCTGTGTCGACAATTCAGTGGGTGAATAAGACTTGTGAACACCGATAGTAGAAATGAAAGACCTAGAAGAAGAAGAAGAAGGGAGTGGCAACTGCTAGAGATACCATAACCTTGGTTTGAACATCAGGAATTTACAGACTATACTGTGCAGCTGCTGCCATTCCTTAACAGCAGTTTATTTTTAGTCCAAGCGTTAATAGCACATATTACTAGAAAACATTTATTAAACCAAAAATTTGGCATTGTTGCCTGAGCATTGTTCTTGTACTTGATTACCAATTTAAGTGTTAACTCTCATTTTATTAATCATTAAATCATTATGTTAACGTAAAGACTAATAAATCTGCAGGAGATGTGTAAAATAACAAGTAATTTGTTTGCAAACTTATATAATATGGGCATAACTGTTAAATGACCACAGGATGGAACAACCTAAGGTCTGAGGTGAAAGCTGCCAGTTCATTCCTCAACAACTAAACATGTGTTCTAACAGCGGAAATATGGAAATCATCATAATTGGAAAGTCTCTTTGAATAATAGCTAACTGAATATTGCAAATGTACAAAAAAATCAAAGAGAAGAAAAAAACTGAAGTAAATTCACAGTGGTGTAAAATATTAAACAGTCTGTCAGATCTGCTATTCCAATCATTTTTACATTCTTACTTTTAGCAAATATTCCTAAATCAATGTTACTCTCAAAAACAGTATCTTTGATTTGCTCACAATCAGTTTTAAAAGTTTCTAAATTCTGGAATTTTGGCACTAGCAGTCACTGACATATGAAAGGCATTTGGTAATTTCAATACACAAAGCATTCCTACTGTTGATTGAAACTTAACAAAGGATGGTAAAATAACTTTCAGAATGCCAACTAGTGCCACATAGCATGAGCGATCAGCACTGGAAAGCATGTGCATCAAAGCCAGAGGGGACCGATGGTAATTCATTTTTAATGCAATTAAGAAACCTGCCTTTCACTGCTCTCTTATTTTCTCATATTTCTGAAAGAAGAAAAAGAAGCAAAAAATACATAAATAAATAACTAACTGCCTTATGAACCGTATAAGTCATGCCTTAAGTCAAACATATTAATTTTGAACAATTTCCAAGCAAAACAATTTTCAATAACTGTTGTAGTAAATTCATGTTGTTTTTTCCCGCTGTCAAAAATATGTAGTAGTTGCATTACAAGACGAGACAAAACAAAATGAATGATTGCCTTTTTATGAGGCAGAAAGAGAACTAGACAACATTTCCATCAGTAAAGTATACTTTTTGAACAAACATAAACAGCAATAATTGAAATTGAATATAGATGTGGTATTGTGGCACATATAGCAATGTCTTGCATTCTAATAGGAACATAAAACTAATGCTAATCAATCATTTCTGAGTACAGGAACTGGGCAGTAAGAAAAATACTAGATAGATACTTTAAAGGCACTATATAAGAAGAACAGAAGTGATTATCGGTTTGGCTTGTGTGTTTATGCACAGATATGATAAGGCAGTATATGAACTGGAAGCCTTATGGAAACCATTTAGTGGCTCAGATAGATAGATAGATAAATAAAAAGCACTATATTATAGACAGATGTTAAACCCACTACATAAATATACTGTAGATAGATAGATAGATAGATAGATAGATAGATAGATAGATAGATAGATAGATAGATAGATAGATAGATAGATAGATATTGAAGGACAGCATCATTGTGCATATGCAAAGAAAAAAGGCCCAAGGTTATTCTACACTGAAAAGAAGACAAGTGTTAAATGCACAACGTCTCAGCTATAAAGCCTTCATGGTGTGTTACAATGTTGCACACCTGTGTATAAAATAAACAATTTAAATTAACCACTTTTGTTGTAGTAAGTCTGTAAGAGTGTGCGGATACAATAACTCAGAATGAATCACTCAGTCTGAATGAAGCTTGATACATTTATTAGTACTGTAAAATACTAGAAACCTGCTGATTTTGAATACAACTTCTCTAGTATATTTTGCTTTATGTAGGAAATGATTTTAATTTTTTGTTCACATTCACTGTGATAGTAACCCATAATAATATGTTTTCAGAAAGGTTTATTACAAATCAGAAACTGAAATCTCTCATTCATGTAGGTATTTGGACCTTTTGCTTTGGCATTCCAGTTTGCTCTAAGGTGCATCCTGTTCACATTAATTCTTCTTGAGATGTGTGCTGAACTTGATTGGAGTCTACCTGTGGCAAATTTAATTGATTGAATAGCGTTTAGAAAGGTGCACTCCCCATGCATATAAACAATTTACACTTCGTGTCTGGACAAAAAGCAAACTATGAAGTGCAAGGAACTCTTTTCAGACCTCTGTGTTAAACTATGTTGGGCCATAGACTAGGGTATAAAACTTTTTGAGTGTTTCCAGGGGCACAATGACCTCAATAATTGAAAAATGGAAGAAGTTTTGAAGCACTAGGACTCTTTCAGAGTCAGAGGGCAACAAGGATCTTGATGAAGAAGATGACCAAGAACCTATTTGTTACTCTAACAGAGCTTCCAAAGTCTTCTGCTAAGATCGAAGAAGAATCTGTCAGGAGCACACCATCAATCATGCATTTATGGGGTATAGTGGCTAGACGGAAGTCACTCTTGAGTAAAAGGCATGTGACAGTTTATAGGACTTTGAGAGCATGAGGAAACATATTGTCTGGTCTTAGGCAGATCTTCAAGAACTTTATCTGCTGAAGACCAGACATTGCTCATTGCAGCATTGTGTTGTTAGCATCATGCTATGAGTGTGAAGGGACAGTTAGACCTAGGACAAATCCAGCCAATTAAGAGAAAACCTACCCCAGAGTGCAATGGGCAATAATTCAGCTTTCAGCAAGGCAATGTTTCGAAACATACAGCCTTAACAATGCTGGAGTGGCTGAAGGACAAGTCTCTCATTGTCCTTGAATGTTGCTTCCAAAGCCCAGTCTTATACCCCATACAGCATCTACCGCAACAGCAAACACAATCACCAGAGCTGCTTGGATGTGGAATTCCATTAGTTAGACACTCAGCAAATTTTATACAATTTTAATTAATAATTTGAGTCTAAAGAATATAGAAGCAGGTAATAGTGTGATCAAGTTTGTTTGAAACTTGTTTCATATGAGATGTTTTCATTCCTTGTCTTTTTGTATTTTTAAGAAGAATACTGACCAACATGGTAGTATTTTCTTGTCAATAGCAATTTGATGTCACTGCTACCTGTTCCTCAGTGCTTGGGCAAATCTTCCCCAAAGTGTTTTCTCATTTAAAGAGATCTTTTTTTTTTGCTAATGATTTAAGCCTTCCAAAATAATTTATCTTTGGACTTCCCCAATAGAACCTTGCTTTTGTAGATCATGGAACTGGTTTGAGAAAAAAAGTAAGCATGGATTAGAGAATTATACAGGTATAAAATGGTAGTAATGTTAAGCATGAAACTCCAGTATGAAACTGCTCTCAAACCTTTTGAAACTAGAGAGTTAAGAAATATTACCAAAACCCAAAAGTTGAATTTAAAGGTAATGAAAAAAATGATTTTAGGATAATTTGCAGCTTGCTGAAATAATGATGCAATAGTGTAATCAATGTGATCTTTTTTTGGGGGGGATCAATTTTTTATTAATGAAATCAATAGGAGATCAGCATGCCAAATCAAGAAGCCATCAATATTTGAAATAGACCTAAAAGTCCTAAAAAGCATGTCCCCTTAATTTCTACTAGTAATTCACCACCATGTTGATAGAATTTTGCTGAATCTACTTTATGAATGCCTTTGAGGATTTTGAAGACCAAGATTTTGTTGCCACACCTTGAAACTACACACATTTAATTTTTTGAATTTGTCAGAGAATGACATGTCCTTAAGTCCTGTGGTGTACCTGTTTGCTGCTATGTCTTTCTTGTAGCGTGGTTACCAGAAATGCACACAACACAATATGTGGGAAAGGGAAAATAGGAATTAAAACTATTGAAAAAAATGAGCAGAGGATTAGAGAACCGAAAGCCAAAACAAGATGATAAAACCAATATATCTACATAATTGGGACATCACATGGGAAAAAATGACAGAGGAGATCTGGGCTGGGGCCCATTAAATGTAACTCATACAAGGAAAGATATAACCTCCGCACAAATTTAAACTGTGTACATTGACGGTCAGGTTTTCTTAATGAAATTATAATCTGTTTGAAATAGCTATCCCAGCAAAGAAGAGAGAATACTGGGAGATTCCTGAGATAACTCAGAAATGAAGGTATTATAGAAAGAACGCATACTCCCAACCTCCTCCTCTTCCTTACATGATAATAAATAGGGAACTAAGACAGAAACAGAGAAAAGAAGCTAGCAATCATTTTAAAGCTTTTGAAAAAGATCTTAAACAGGTGAAGAATTCCCTATATGTAGATGTATGTAATTCAACAGACATCCCATGACTCATATTATGTAGTGATTAGAAGTAAGTAATTTAGATGTATGTTTGGGTTTAGCCAACAGTTCTAATGATAGATTGAAGAGAAAACGAGATAGAGGACAACCCAGTCTGTAACACTTCTTAATAAGAAAAAGAGAAGATGTGTTTGAATTTGTCAGCAACACAGTTCCCAGAGTGGACTATGATGTTTTAATCTTTCCTACAAACTCGGCACCCCATCCCACCTTGTCCGATACCTACCAGAGAAATGCCCAGTTTAAACGATCAAATACTTCTTTAGCATCCATTTAAATTAAAGCTGCAGGTAATGAGAAGGCTAAATGGGAGTGAATGAAACTGTGTGCCAGGACTTTAGCAAAGAGTTTCTCACCCATGTTCATTTTAGATAATGGCCTGAAATTCTGACATTGACAAAGGTCTTTGCTTTGTTCCTTGAGACAAATGATCACCGTAGTGTTAAGGTCAGGTCAGGTCAGGTTGGGGAGCGTGCACTGGTACAGCGCATTGCCACACCTACCACACTATGAAACAGCTTGGGGTCCTGGTTGGCAACCCCCAAAGGCAGCCACAAGGTCCAGCCTCACCCTCCGGAAATGATTCTCTATCTGCCACAGCCAAGGGGTTACGTGGGCATCCCCTTGGCCTGGTCCATCCACTCGGGTATTCAAAAATGAGGACCCTGCAAGCCGAATTACCCTCTGGGAATTGCGCCACATGGCCGTAGTGCCATAATTGATGCTCCCTCACAATGCAGGTAATGTGCCTCATTTGGGACTCCATAAGTAACTCCTCACTCGACACAAAGTCAAACCATTGGTACCTAAGGATTCTACAAAGAGACACAGTACCAAAGGAGTCCAGTCTTTGCCTCAGGTCACTGGATAGCATCCATGTTTCACAACCATATAGCAAGACAGGAAGCAAACGGACTTTAAAGACTTGGACCTTTGTCCTTTTGCAAAGATATCGGGAGCGCCACAAACCCCTTTCCAGTGACGTCATGACTCCCCCCATGCTCTCCCAACCCGTCTACTGACTTCATACTGGGTATGACATTAAACTGCATCTGGCCCTGCAAGCGGTCCTCCAACTTGCAGGGGAATCATGGGGGTTGGCAGCTCTGAAACGACAGACACGACTGCTTTCTGCTCTCCGCTCTGCTGCAGTCCCCCATGGGAAGGCTGTTCGCATTATAAAGGGGATGGGAGAAAGCCCTCTGGAGCCCCATCCCCGGAGCAATCAAAACCATCGGAAAGCCAATGGGGTCAGGCATTTTGGGGATAAGAACTGGTGTGGTGCTGAGGCGTTACTTGAGGATTTGACGTAGCCCATCCGGGTAGTCATGTGGAACATCAGGATGTAAATACTGTGAGTAAAAGGCTGCATTAGGTCCTTGGAACAGAGGTAAAGGAAGCTGTTATCAAAAGGCTGAAAATGACTCAGGTGAAATGCCTGACTCATATAGCCCAGAGTAATAGAGGAGCCAATACACAATGACTCCTTCTCTGAAAGGCATGGCAAGTTCAGTAACTGTAGAAAAGAGGAGCCAACTGGGGTTGAGGGCAGGGTACATGGGCACCTCAGAAAACAGGTTTGAGTAGTTGTTATTTGTCTCTGGTCATTAGTGGATGCACCAAACTCCGTTCTGATAGAATACATCTGAGCATTTGTTTCATTACGACAGAGACAGAGGGGCAAATAATTGGGTTTGGCCTTCAAGTTATAATAATGAGCCCTGGTAAGATGGATCTGAAATTCTGCACATTGTAAGAGGAGTGCATTTAGTTCAGCTCTAGTATTTCAAAACCATGGATTTTATCTAGTAAATGAGGACCAGACCTTTCCAACACAGAAAGCCAAAAAATATTTTTGTAGTGGTTAGGATGTAATGAAAAAGAGAATGAAAAGTTGGGGATGCAGACCTTGGTAGCCTCCCAGAGGATTCCAGGATCCTCCACAGAGCCAGTGTTTATATCCAAAAATCTCTTTAATTTAGCAGCTAATTGATCACAAAATTGTTTATTATTTAACAGTGATGTATTGAATCTCCATCTGCTGGCACGGGGTTACAAGTTAGGATGATGGCATTTAAGAAAAAAGCTCTTATGTTTTGAGATTGCAGAGGCCAGATGACAGGAATTCAGGATAAGTGGGAAAGAAGCAAGAGAAATTAAGTAAATAAATAATCAATTTGTGACTGGGATTTACGATGTGAAGAAAAAAATGGGTGTTCTTTAACAGATGGACTTAAAATTTGAAAGCTATCTACCAGACTGTGAGCAAATTAATTTTGCAAGCGATTCAAATCTGATGTGACTGTGTATCTCCTAAATCCTTAAAATGAACAAGAAATAAATTTTAAAACTAATAAAGGTATTAACAGAAGGAATTCTCAATAAAGATTTGGAACAGGGTGATGAGGAGAGGGTGGCCTGCTTAGTCCAGCTCAGCATGTTGCCACTACAACCCTCATATGGATTAAGGAAGTTAAAGTGAATAGAAAACATGTTAATATAAAAGCACAGGTATAAAAAAACAAAATATCATAGTACAAGTGAGAAAAACATGTCATTTATCATTCATAATGAACTAATTTGGAGAAATCATTTAAATGAATTGCTATAATTAGCTGACATTGTCATAATGTAATTACACATTGTATGCGGTATTTCATAATATAAAGTACTTTATTTATTGTTACTTCGCTCCCCTTTTTAATATGTTATGGAATGATTAGGCACAATTAAACAACTTACATACTGTATAATTTTGAACAAGAAATGGAAAACTGTAAACAGAAAAGTAAGTGAATTACTGTTAATAGAATATTTATTATTTTCATTTATATTTTTACCAGATTTTCCCTTTTGTTTTATTCAGTACAATATTGTATCTATTATCTTAAATTAACTAATGGTGGTGATATGTTGTTTTAAAAAATCCTGACCAGCAGATGTCACTGAGCACTCCATAACGATGAACCTTTTCCTGATAAAACATCACTTTTGATGATGCTATCATGAAAGACAAAGCAAAAAGGGAAATACGAAATTGTACATAAAAATTAAATGCCATCCATCCATACACTTTCTGATGCTTATCTGGGTCTGGGTTGCAGTGGCAGTAGTCTAAGCAAAGATGCCCAGACCTTCCATTTCCAACCACCTCTTCCAAGTCCCTTGGGTGAATAACGAGGCTAATTAATATAATCGCTCCAGAAGGTCCTGTATCTGCCCCAACGTCTCCTCTTGGTTGGACATGCCCGAAACACTTCCTCAGGGAGGTGTCTTAATCAGATGCCCGGACTATCTGAAATGGCTCCTTTCAATGTTGGGGAGCAGCGGCTCTACTTTGAGCTCCCAAATGTCTTCACTACATTCCAGACACCTTGCGAAGGAAACTTACTTCTGTTGCATTCTAGTTCTTTTGGTCACTACTCATAGCTCATGGCTATAGGTGAGAGAACGTAAGTCAACAGGTAAATCGAGAGCTTTGGTTTTCAGCTCAGCTCTCACTTTACCACAATTGACTGGTACAGTGTTTTCAAAACTACCTGTTTAGCTGTTGATCTCCTGCTCTCTTCATCCCTCATCCCTCACTTGAGAACAAGATCCTCAGACACTTAAACTCCTCTGCTTGAAGCAGCATTTCATCCCCAACGCAGAAGGGGGGCCGCAACCCTTTTCCAGCTGAAAACCATGACCTCAGACTTGGAGGTGCTAATCCTCATAAATTAAAATTAAACCCTACTAAGTTAATACAAAAAAATAAAATAAAATTTGAGAAAACATAACACTTACTAAAGTTCAGTTTAAATCATCTTAGTTTAAATCACTTCTGCTAATGCACTTCCTTTTACACTGGATATGACTTCAACTCAAATATTGAACCGCTATGGTAGCTACAGAGGGTCACATTTTATCCTAAGCCCCGGGGGTCTATTAGAATGTCACCTAAATGACACTCATAGTGTCTCATTTCTCTGAAGTCTTTTATTTCAAGAATATGCTTTTAAAATTTACACATAATACTTCTTTTTACATTTGGAGATGTTACCACCCCACCACTTTGTAATGCAGAGACATGGTCACCGCCATGTTGCTTATATAAATGACTCCCATTTCTAGTTACCTAAGTTATGATGTAAGTTATGATGTAAGCTATGTAAGTAAGACCTATAATTTTACTTGTCTCTCATTATAAAAGATGGTGGCGCATCCTGGTATCCTAGTTTTGGAATTCCTAAAACAAAGAAAGCCTAAACTGCTGAAAGTTAGTGTTAGGATTTCTAATTTGCTTTTACTTTGTTCTTGTTTTGCATATTGTGATTTAATGATCAATTTAAGTACATCTATATGGTATTCTGACCCTGTCCTAGGCCTCAGATCATATCTTTTTTACAACCGCTCTTTAGTCCAGTCATCACCTGACTTCTTTACCATTGCCTCTTACTGTTGGACATGTTGTTTCCTTCTACTCACTCCTTGCAACACCATAAACTAGATTATATTCTGGATGAACCCAAAATTTGTTGGTTACCATCACCATTGTAGCAAGACATTCATTAGGTGGTGGGTTGAATAGTGAAATAGTGAAAAGGTCTTGGAGAGAATGAACGTGACTTACTGTTGCTTGAGTCTACTTTTCTTGCTGGGATTTTGATCATCATACCAAAAAAGGCATAGAAGCTGTACAGGGTAGAATACCAGCAGTTGAGACCAAATGACATGTCCTACTCTTAGAGACTAAGAGAATTAAGCCTGAGTAGAAAAGGCTGTGTGGTCTTCAGGATTCTAAAAGACATTGATAGTGATCAGAATTGTTTCATTGGAATACTGAATGACATACTCAAGGACAGTGCAGTTTTAAAATGAAGTGCATTTAAGAATGTAGCCAGGAAACAGTTGGGTTCTGGGACTCTGACAAAAATATCTTAATAAGATTTTAGGACACTTTAGCTAATAGATAGCTGTCCTGGATTTATTTTTTAAGTAATCACAATGCAAGAGTCTCTGTGTAAGTTTTTCGGTTATTATAAAGATCAAAGAAATTCCTAAACTTATGAAGACATAGATATGAAACAACAGACAGAATCAATTCTTATAAATCGTGGAACGTTCCAACAAGAGTTTAAAACTTAAAGTAAACAACCTGTCAAATAATCAGATCATCACCATTTTAGGGTGAGTCTAGCAGCAATCCTTTGTTCTATAGAAAACAATGTATAAGTACAGTGATTTCACAAAGTATTCAGGCCCCTTCACTTTTTTCATATTTTGTTATGTTGCAGCATTATGCTGAAATCATTACATTTATTTTACCCCACCTCAAGCAACACTCATACCCGAGAATGAGAAGGAAAAACAGGATTTTAGAAATGTTTCAAATGTATTAAAAATAATAAAAAACTGAGATGTCACATTGACACAAATGTTCACACTGTAACATTTGAAATTTGGCTCAGGTGCATCTCATTCTATTCATCGACACTGAGATTTTTCCATACCTGTATTAATGAAGTCCCACAGATGATCAAAATCAAGGCATGAGGTCAAAGAAATTGCCTGTAGAACTTAGATATAGGATTGGAAGGATACAAAACATTCCACCAGCACTGAAGGTACCTCAAGATCAAAGCTGTCTTCATAATTTTTAAATGGAAGATGATTCTTCCTAGAGCTGGCCACATTGCCAAACTGAACAATTGTGGGAGAAGGGCCTTGGTAAGCGATGTGACCAAAAACCTGATTGCTGTGCTCCAGAGAACCTGTGTGGAGATAGGAGAAACTTCCAGAAGGAGAACTATCATTACAACACTCCATCGATTTGGGCTTTATGATAGAGTTGCCAGACACAAGCTCCTCCTCAGTAAAAGCACACTTGGAGATGGCAAAAAGGCATCTAAAGGACTCTCAGAGTAAGAAAACTGGTCTGGTGAAAACCAGAATTAATTTCGTCAGGGAAAAATTGGACGCTGCTCATCACTTGCACAATACCATTCCAATGGTGAAGCATGGTGGTGGAGACTAGATAGGGCTGATGAAAGCTGAAAGAAGCAAAGCACAGAGATTTCCTTACTGAAAACCTGCTTCAAAGTTCTCTGGACCTGTGACTAACTTGAAGGATCATCTTTCAACAGGACAATGACCCTAAGCTCAAAGCAATGGCAACAAAGGAGTGGCATAAGGACAACTCTTGGAATGCCCTTTAGTTGCTCAGCCAGAGCCTGGATTTGAACATCTCTGGAGAGACCCAAACATAGTTGTCCACCAACAGTCCCCATCCTAACACAGCTTGAGAAGATCTTTCAAATGGCAGTGGCAGAAGATCCCCAAATCCAAGTGTACAAATCTTGTTGCGTCAGACAAGAAGATTCCAGGTTATGATCTCTGCCAAAGGTACTTCAACAAAGTACTGTGTAAATGGTTTTAATACTTGTTTCAATGTAATATTTTTTTAATACATTTCACTTCTGGTTTATTGAGTCTTACTTGATGAGGGAAACATTAATTTGAATTATTTTAGCAGAAAGAAAATATGAAATTTGAATTTAAATTCAACTGTCCAGATTTACACACTTCTGCCCCTTTTAATATGTTTAGTTGTATTCTGGCTACTGCTTGATGAGTCAGAAAGCAGAATGGCACGGCTCCCCAATTAAACAAGAAGGTATATTTGCAAATCACTGACATTTTGTTCACAATCAGGAAGCAGCTCTCCACAAAAATAAAATAAATGCATATTCTGTACTTTATAGTGTGTTTTGAAAAATTCATATAACGTCTGCACAATGTTACTGTTTATGGTCATAGCAAACTTCCTGCTCTCTGAGTTTAGAAAGATTTAATTTTTAGAAAAGCTGACATTGTTACTTTAAAATCACTTGATCTGAAGCATTAGTATACTGTTATTTTTTTTTTACTGTTTTAGCCTGTAAATGGTGAAACAAGGATAGACAATACGCACTCTTGCACTGTTGATTGGTCAATGTTGCTTATTAGAAAATGAATAGTATAATAAAGGTAAGTGACGATTGATCCTCTGTTTAATTTTTTCTAACATGAAGTGTTTATACTCCAGATATGTGAAGGCATTTTAGTTTTGGGAGGACTATTTTTACTATGCTGTGCAAATTAAGTTCTACACCGGACACACTGCTGTTCTAGCTAATTACTTCTAGTCCTGGGATGTCGAATCCCAGTGCTGGAGGGCCACAGTGGCTGCAGGTTTTTACTGAAAAAAAAACTGACTTCTGTCTTTATTTGAAAGCTTGTTTAAATGTGTTTCTTGTTTGCTACTTTCCTGAATTTCCAGGGGAATTTAAAAAGTCTCTGGAATGTCTATTTGGCATTTCATAGCACTATGAACAAAAACAGCTATATTCATAATAAAACTTTCCATCTTCTCCCTGACATACTTTCTCGTATCTTTTTAATAATTTTAATATATATATATATTATGGGAATCACTTCTGCCAAATAGCCACAAGGTGTAAATCACAATGTGTCACAAATGGCAATGATTGTCAGTTATACTTACTGAAGTTTGGCTAATGCTGTTTTAGTTTAGGGCAATATGTTATGACTTCAAGACCTACATTCAAATTGCATGTCTGGTCCCTGCGTGCACGGAATTTTCATGTTCTCCATGCATCTTTGTGGATGCTTCCCTAGCTATCTTTTTTCCTATATCCCAAAGACTTGTAAATTAAGTTCAATGGTGACACTATAATTGTGTAGTATGTATAAGAGAGTCCTCTGTTCAAGTTGACTCTTGACTTGCACCTCATGGTCCCCAGCCCCATGACTTTGAAAATGTTAAAAGTACTTTCAGATAAATGGATGTTTTGGTTAAAAAGACAGAAGAAGTTAAATATGTGCAATCTATTCTCATGTTCTTATAAAGCCTACTTCCACTCTTCAAGTATTCAATACAATAATTACAGAATATTCAGAATTCAACACAAAATCATCCCTCCACATATCTATAATTATAGTAGGTCAAGGTTTCTGGGCTGCCCCCATCATAACTGGAATGACTGTGTGTCTGCCATATGATTGTAGTCCCTGATGTGTGACTCTTAAACTCACTTCTTAAAGAGCCATTAGAGGAGAAATGTTTTACACTAATAAAGTTTTACTTTAAGCCAAAGTATAGACTCTTTGATGCAAAGGTCAAACTCCTGTTTTATGGAAAATTAGCAGAATTATTTGCCCAGGACAGACTGATATAAGAAAAGAAGGGTCTTTCACTAACAGCTATGTATTGTTTAACCCGAATGTAATAGGATGTCCAAGAATTATAAATTCTCATGCATTCCGTACTGTCTCAGTTCAGCCTCAAACCCGCTTTAGTAACTTTGCTGGGCCCCCTTTATACTATGGTATAAATAGAGGAACTTTTGAGTCATACAGAGGATAGTTTCTTAAACTCTCAGGTCCATTTTGGGTTACGGTTTGTCACCTTTTGAGCCGTGCAAGGTCATTACTCATCTTTTTATTGGTTTGCGAACAGTCTCTTGATAAATTGTCATGAGTTGTTTACACAATCGACATTTCTCCACATTGACAATTATTCAAGAAGGAAAGCAGGACACCCCTCCGCTATGAGTGTCGACGATTCTCCCAGGAGTAACCTGTAATTCTGTAAGGGGAGCTATGACTGTCAGTCTTCATTCTCCAAAGGGGACACTCCCATATCACTTGCATGTTGGTGGTGATTCTCCAAGGAGGACCCCTCACCCCACCCAAGATGTAAAGCTCGTCATGGATTGGGTCTTATCTATACTAATAAAAGGCAAAGCCCTCACTGACTGACTAACTCACTGACTCATCACTAATTCTCCAACTTCCCGTGTTGGTAGAAGGCTGAAATTTGGCAGGCTCATTCCTTACAGCTTTTTTACAAAAGTTAGGCAGGTTTCATTTCGAAATTCTACGTGTAACGGTCATAACTGGAACCTACTTACGTACATATATATGGCCCTAGCTTGCAGCTCAGTCGCCATGTGAAGCAGAGTTGCGTCCCTCATCGTCACTCCTCCCACGTAATTGAGTGCCTGCCCATATAAGCCCGTCCGTCAGCAGCAATCCAATAGATACGCTGCCGCTCAATATTTGCGGGTGAAGGACTGTGCTTATGCAAACGAAGATGAGATGGTCAGGGATAGACTAGTGTTTGGCACAAACTCAGCAAAAGTGCTGGGTCTTAGCTAACATTAAATAAAGCCTTGGACATCGCAAGATCGCTCAACATAGCACAAGCACAGCTGAGAACCTTCGATGCATGAACTCTGAGCGGCTCACATGAACTGACTGTGAACACAGTACGCAGAGAACAAGCAAGAGCTCCAAAGAGCGCTGAACAAAAAATGCATTACACAATTGAAAAGGCAGCAAAAGAATATGAAGCGAGTGACGCATACAAGCATATTCATAAGTGCAGCTATTGCGGAAGCAAAGCATGGTGTAAACCTTAAGTTTAAATTAAGTTCATAGACACGCTGCCGCTGGCATTTGTCATGCTTACGACGAATACGATATTCGCAAGATACAAGTTTAATGAGAAGACACGGGGTATAAACGAGACTTTTGATCACTTTGTAACGGAGTTAAAATTGCTGTAACTGAGTTAAAATTGCTGGTGAAGGACTGTGCTTACGCAAACGAAGATGAGATGGTCAGGGATAGAATTGTGTTTGGCACAAACTCAGCAAAAGTGCGAGAGAAACTTTTAAGTGCTGGGTCTGAGCTAACATTAAATAAAGCCGTGGACATCACAAGATCGCACGAGGTAGCACAAGCACAGCTGAGAACCTTCGATGCATGAAACCTATTATCTTTACAATGGTTGACAAACACGGAATATAACTTGAACACAACACATCCTCCAAATACGAACCTGATTGAAATTGAAATAATGATAATCAAATCCTTGATGACAGCAACACTCATAACAGTGACAAAACAATTACATTGACAATCATGTTACGTTATTTTTAAAATGTTTCCTTTTCTTTTTCATAACTTCTTTAACACAATACTTCTCCGCTGCGAAGCACGGGTATTTTGCTAGTCTTGTATATACAGTAAACGTCTACGTGTGGAAGATTGTGTGCCTGTGCAGCCAGGAAGTGCAAGGTGGCTCGGAAGTGTGAGGCTACAGCAGTGAAGCTCAAAGAGCCAGCAAGGCAGCCCCATAGGTGCCTGGGCTTTTTACAGCATGGGCTTACACAACTAGTTATTTCATAAAGAGAAAGTCCCTGACACAGTCTACACTTCCATTAATTTTCCCAAACCCGGTCACCCAAGGTAGGGTAACAGGGAATCTGGAGCCCATCCCAGCAATAAGTTGAGAACAACACCTGGACATGATGCACCATAATATTTCAGACCTCTTAGTTAAGGCCTTTTAGTAAACATGTTAAGGATAAGATGGCTTGCTGTTGTCCTCAGAGTGTCATATACTGTATACTTATACTGTATTACCTTTGAGAAAAACAAGTTCAAATCAACAAGATGCTTAGTGAACTGAAGGTCTAGTACCCAAAAATTCCTTTGCTTTCCCTTACCTTCATTTCTTTTTAAATATTATATTCAAGCTACTGTGGGAATAAAGAGTATCAAATTAGCTTCTCCAATGCTTTTAACATTTTTAACCAACATCATCTTATTAATTACCTGCTGGTTAAGGAAAAGAAGTAACATGTACTAATAAGAAGGGCAACTAAAATGAAACAAATAGCTCAATTTTTGTTCATTTACAGCTGTGGCTCTAATAAGCATTTCATAGAAAGTAAAGCCCACATTTTTACTGTTTCCTGAGACCACAAGCAGAGAGTTGAGGTAGGTATCTAATTAAATGAAAACATCCATGAATTGGCTTTTAACTAAAATAAATAATGCAAAAAAAAAAAATCACTGAAGAAACCTGCACTAGAAACTGCCAAGTAAAATGAAATAAATCAATCAACAACTTTGTACGAGTTTTATCACCCTAAATCGGACTCTCCTGATTTCTTATGAAAGCCAGGCAGTGTGGTGTGATTGATGAGCTTGAAACCACAAAGGTGGCAGTTCAGTTCCCACCCTTGAGTAACTGTGTGACCCGGAGTAACTTACTTAAACTGCCTGTGCACCAATTGTGGCAGAGAAAAAAATGGATTTAAGCACTGATAATATCTTCTGATATTGTACATCACCTTGTGTCAGCAAATGTCCAAACATAATAATAATAATAATAATAATAATAATAATAATAATAATAATAATAATAATAATAATGTAACACTTTTGGTACTGCTAAATGCATCTATTACTCATTTACTCTTATGTAACATGACCTTAACAAAGGCTTCTTTTGATGATAATACACTTCAAAAGTGAGTATTCATCTGTGCAATATGGCCTACTAAAATAACGTCTTTATGGAAGTGGTCCAAACTGGCTTAAGTGAGACATATGTCTCTTGATATTGCATGCTTCATTATAAGACACGTGAATCCTTCATATTAATCAGACATTTTATCAGCATATCAAATGCCACACTGCACAGAGATTGCTAATCACTTTACTGCTGCTTTATAACCACAATTAAGACAAAAAAACCCTTTGTTAAGGTCATGTTGTATAAGAGTAAATGAGTTATAGATGCATTTTTGCAATATCTAAACTAAAGTGATACCAATAACAATAATATTTATTTTAATAATAATAGACTACAATCTAATAAAATATTTTCCATCTATCATTCACTCAAATGCATGCCTATCACAGTCCTCAGTAAACATCTAAATATCACCTTCTGTAGTAGAGAAGCAGACAATCCATTTCCAGCTGCCTGATCAAGCGATGGCTCTTGCCTTGTGCCTAATCCTATCTATCTATCAATCCTGAGCCCACCACAATTAGATTAATTAATATGTCATTCCCATAGTTATTCTAAATAACAAACTGTTATTCAGTTTATTCTTCTCTTTGTCTTAGCACTTGTTCTACAAGGAAAACACACATATTTTTTATTGTACTATTGAGGTTCAATTTCCTGTTCTGGGAGGACTGCAATGGCTGCAGGGTTTTGTTCCAGCCACTTTCTACATTAGTAACCAATTACTAATGCTAATGGAATAGACTGTGTTGTCTTGATTTTAACTGAATTGCAATTTAATTCTTTTCTTTAACAGGCAGCCAAACAATAATGAGATACGCGGTCTTCCATATAATATTAGAACATTAGAACATTTGAACAATTTAGATGAGAACAGGCCATTCAGCCCAACAAACTTCACCAGTCATATCCATTTAATTCTTCTAAAAAACCATCAAGTCGAGTTTTGAAATTCCCTAAAGTCCTACTGTCTACCACACAACCTGGTAGCTTGTTGCATGTGTCTGTGGTACTCTTTATAAAGAAGAACTTCCAAATGTTTGTGCAAAATGTATCCTTAAAAAAGTTCCCAATTGTGTCCCCATGTTCTTGATGAACTCATTTTAAAATAACAGTCTCGATTCAATTTACTAATTCCCTTCATAATTATAAACACTTTAATCATGTCACCTCTTAATCTTCTTTTGCTTAAACTGAAAAGGCTCAGTTCTTTTAATCTTTTTTTCATAATTCATCCCCTACAGCCCTGGCCTAGTCGCTCCTCTCTGGACTTTCTCCAGCGCTGCTAAATCCTATTTTTAGTCTGGAGACCAAAACTGCACACAGTACTCCAGATGAGGTCTCACCAGTGTGTTATAAAACTTGAGCATAACCTCCTTGGACTTGTACTCCACACATCGTGCTATATAACCTAACATTATGTTGCCTCCTTAATGGCTTCTGAACACTGTCTGGCACGTGATAGTGTCAAGTCCACTACAACTCTTAAATCATTCTCATAAGATCTGCTTTCGATTTTCAGACCTCCCATTGTGTATTCCAACCTTGCATTTTGACCTCCTACATGTACTTCACTTGGTCCTCCTTAACGCTAAGCTGTATTACGTGTGTTTGTGAGCATGGAGATCTTGCTGTTCGTAAGTATGTGACATGTGTTGTGTTGTTATTAAACAATGGATTCATACTGTATTAATGTGCCTGAAACCTGACGGTGAGAAAACATGATCAGAATGGAAGAAGTGCCAGTAACTATCCATTCTTGAGCTTTCCGATCCCACTCTTTCTAATGGATGAATATGGAGACTTTGAATATACTCCTGTAGCATCAAGATCAAAGCAGGGTCATTACAGACCTTGCTCCTACTGTACACAATCTTATCCCAGAACAATCTATGATTGTACATGTGTACTGTATTTGTGTGTGTATTCCCTGTGATGGGATGGCACCTGGCTAGGGCTGGTTCCTGCCCTGAGCTTGATGCTATCAGAATAGGCTCTTGCTCCCTGCAACTAAGCAAATAAATGTTATTCAGTTATTTTAGCCATGTCAATAGAGGTCTGCCACTTCATATTTAAAGAACTCTTTATATAGTACATATCTTTCAATCATTGCAATACATCTTGAAATGAATTACAAAGATCCCTAAAGGATAATTTCACTTGTCAAACATTTCCAACAAGTCTTTAGATGCTGTTGGCTAAAATACACAGTAGCATTGGTGTATCATTTAAAGACATTTCTTTAGATATTTTCTGAAGGATTAACGCTTTGGGACAAACGTACTACATAAACATGAATAAGTAATGTCAGGTCATGTCAGACCATTATTAGGTCTACAATATTTGGTGGTTTCCCATTATTAATGTTTTTCTCTCTTTGACTAGCAAAATATGGAAGTTCAAGCACCTTTAACATCAGAAGTAAATCAATCAAACAATGGATTACTGGTGTCTAGGCTGTCTCCTTTGGCATTAGATTGTTGTGATACCCTCTGACATTGTTATCACCTGAGAAAAACAGCCGTATAGATTAAAATGTGAAGTAAAGTGAGAGCCTCACCACCACCCACTGCTCAAAGAAAACTGGCTAATTTGAAACAGTAACACCTCAAATTTAGTATCAAGCAGCTTTGAGGTGAAAGAACAGGCAACAATAACAAGGAAAGAATATGTAGGTTACACACTGCATAGCTCGAAGAGCACACTGCTTGTCCCATAGCAGCACTAAGTACCATGCAGTCAGGTGTTTGCTGGTGAGCAAATGGTCAGTAAACAACTGAAAAAACATTTCCACATACAGACCTGGGGCCTCATGTATAAACGGTAGCTGAATGGTTCGTCTACTCAAGTTCTCCACACCCAGCGTCAAAGCAGTGCTACTGTTCCAGTGTGGTTTCCCTTTCTTTTTTAGATCCACATCTCTGACGCGACTTTATAAATAAACTGAAATTAACCGCTTATTGTTTATTAGTTTAATGCATCCGATTGTAATTAACCTGTAACAATATAATGGTCCACAGAATGGTCAAACTATTCTAAATACTATAGCTGCTTTAGTGTTGTTACTCTCACTGCACCTTTTTTCTTCTTCTTATTTCAGCTGCTCCTATTAGGGGTTGCCACAGCGGATCATCTTTTTCCATATTACTTTCACTACACCACTCGGAGTATTTATATCACTATGTCTAAGTGGGGAATCACAGCTGTACAGCAGCTGATCAGAAAGAGAATTATCAGTATACAGCATCAAGCACATGCTGCCTCAGCCATGCTGTCTAATGAAATGCTCTCATATGACAAATGCCTCAGAGCCTTTCCTGTACAGACCTCGTGGTTCAGAAATAGTTTCATCCCAAGAACTATAAACGCACTCAATCAGTCCATCAAGTGCTCCTTGTAGAACTGTTTGTACTTATAAGTACAATTACCCCACTGTAAACATGCACTACAGTTATAATATTGTACAACCTGTGCCACTTTATAAAGTGCATGTTTACATATGATGACAATATCATTTCGCTTCCCGGGTCCTTCCAGCGTGTAGTTTGCATGTTCTCCCTGTGTCTGCGTGGGTTTCCTCCGGGTCCTCTGGTTTCCTCCCAGAGTCCAAAGACATGCAGGTTAGGTGTATTGGCAATTCTAAAGTATCCCTAGTGTGTGCTTGGTGTGTGTGTGTGCGCCCTGTGGTGGGCTGGCACCCTGCCCAAGGTTTGTTTCCTGCCTTGCACCCTTTGTTGACTGGGATTGGCTCCAGCAGACCCCCGTAACCCTGTAGTTAGAATATAGCGGGTTGGATAATGGATGGATGCAGCAAAATATGTTTATTATATTATACAGATAAAACTTTAACTTAATTTAAATGATCTATATTGTTAATAATTAAACATATGAGGACACATTGTCGCAGTGCTAGCAAGGAGCTGGCGCTCCGTTCATGGATTGTTACTGCCTCGCGCTGTATTCTTGCTGGAGCTGGCGCGACACTGGAAGGATAGATGGATAGAATAATTAAACATGTACTACGAAGTGTGGTCCCCGGCCGGGACGCCCAGGAGGACCGGAGGAGGGCTTGTGCCTCCTCCAGACCGCGAGGGGGCGTCCGCCCTGGTTATGTTGGGGGCCTCGGGTAAAGGGCTTGGAAGCCCAGCCCTGAAGGGACCCGTGGCCACCACCAGGCGGCTCCCCAGTGCTTGAATATCCCGGGAGCCCAGCACTTCCGCCACACCAGGAAGTGCTGGGGGGAAGACGAAGGGAGACACCCGGACGACTTCCGGGTGCGCAGTCGGCACTTCCGCCACACTGGGGTATGGCTTCGGAGGAATGCCAGGAAGCAGCTGGAGCCCATCTGGGTTCCTATTTAAGTGGCCGCCTCCCTCCAGTCATCGGCAGAAGTCGGGTGGAAGAGGACGGAGCTGGAGGGAGGACTAGGGGCGGCCAGGAGAAAGGCAGTAGGACTGTGTGGCCTGGACATTGGGGTAATCGGTGCTGGAGGCACTGGGGTTTGAGAGTGCACTGAACTTTAAATATTTGCAAAATAAACGTGTGTTGGGTGAACATAAGATGTCCGTCTGTGTGTGTCCAGGCCAGCGTCCACAGTGGCGTAGTCGGCAGGATACTTCGCCTGGTTCAAGGCGGGGACCTGCATTTAAAAATAATTCTGTGGACGGCCCGGCGCAGCAGTGGACCCCACACACTCGCCGTAGGAGCGGCGCGTGCACAACCCTGTGGGAGCGGTTCACCCCACGGACCGTCGCCGGTCCGCATTCTGGCCAAGCTTCCCAGGTGTGGAGGAAGGATAATGGGTGTTGCTGGAGTGCAGCGGGCTCCCGCGAGCACGTCGCAGCAGAAGGTGCCCAGGACGGCAGGCTGCTTAGCGAGGCCATGCCGGGGACGTTTCCCTAGACAGACAGGACCCGGGAGATAAGTTTCCTGCTTGCTGGCAAAGGGCCCTGTGGGCCTGTTTTTTCTTCAACAGGCAGGGGTTGCCCGGATCCTTGTCGGTGGCAGGCACCTGTTGAACCGCAACGCCTCGTTAATGCAGCAGCAGCTTGGAGAGTTGCTGATAGGGAGACGCTGCAACCTGAAGAGCCAGCATGCCGCCGCACTGGGGAGGAAAGAGCCAAAATGGCCGCAGGCCGGATGTCCCGCCCGCTGACAGGCACGGGATTGGCCGGTGTGTCTTGTGTGCCCGCCAATGACGGTACAGAGGCGGGACCAAGGAATGCCAGTCTCGTGCCGAGGAGAGACCCGGTTGGGCCAGAGGGAGTGGCCCACAGGAGGCAGGCGACGAGTGGCGCTGATTGACAGGTAAGCCCACCGCAGTCTGTCTCTCTGTTTTCGCCAGCGGCTCGGCGCAAGCCGGAGGGATCCCTTCAGCCCGGCGAGTTGCCTTTTTTACAGCTGCTGGGTACTATTGTCGTCCGGTTGGAGCAGCTGAGGGGGAAGGCGGTCGCATCGGGAGATACGCCGAGTAGGACGGAGGATCGGTGCGACGCTGGAGATTTGACCGACGGAGTACCGCGGGGAAGGTAAGTCTTGCCGTCCCCGTAAAGCATGAGGGGGGTTTCACCGAACACGGCCATGACTGTGTAAAGGAAGACCGGCTTCGAGTAGGCAAATCCCCAAAAACGGACGCGTCGGTGCAGACGGCCAACGGAGCGAGGAGAGCGAGTCCGCAGGCGCTGGCAGGATAGGGGCTGATGAGTGCCCTGGGTCCTAGCGCCCTGCTCTCCAAGCCCGCGGCAGTCTCCCGTCGCTCTGCAGGGATGCAGACGGGGCTGGATTTGAGCTGTTGCCATGCTCAGACCCAGACTGTCAAGGCGTCCAAGAGTGCGAGAGGGCGAGATTGGCGCAGGCCAGAAGGGCACATCAGCGTTGGAGGGGGTGCCGAAATGAGATGTCCCAGGGTGCCGTGTTGGACCCTGGGGACATAGTAGGACCCTCTCTGGGGACGTGCTGCCCTTTCGGGGAGTGTCGCTCGGACCAATGTGCCTCCTCCAGACCGCGAGGGGGCGTCCACCCTGGTTATGTTGGGGGCCTCGGGTGAAGAGCTTGGAAGCCCAGTCCTGTAGGCACTCGTGGCCACCGCAAGGCGGTGCCCCAGTGCTTGAATATCCCGGGAGCCCAGCACTTCCACCACACCAGGAAGTGCTGGGGGGAAAACGACGGGGGACCCCCAGATGACTTCCGGGTGCGCAGCCAGCACTTCCACCACACTAGGGCGTGGCTTCGGAGGAATGCCGGGAAGCAGCTGGAGCCCATCCGGGTTCCTATTTAAGGGGCCGCCTCCCTCCAGTCATCGGCAGAAGTCGGGTGGAAGAGGACGGAGCTGGAGGGAGGACTAGAGGCGGCCAGGAGAAAGGCAGTAGGACTGTGTGGCCTGGACATTGGGGGAATCGGTGCCGGAGGCACTGGGGTTTGAGAGTGCACTGAACTCATAAGATGTCCGTCTGTGTGTGTCCGGGCCAGCGTCCACAGAAGATATTTCAATATTCCTTAAAAGTTTTGATGAATCAGCGTTCTAAGCTTACAGATGGTTTAACGTATATTACAGAGCTGATTGTGTGGCTATTGGATATTTGGAGAAATTAAAGTAAGGACAGGAATTGGGGGTTAGTACGTTTGAAAGAGACAGAATTGATGCAATAAATTATTTCATTTAATGTCGCGCATGGCGCAGCAAGCATCTTGTGTGAGGCATGAACAATCACTGCGCCACTGTGTTCCTATATTTAATAACATGCTGTAACTCCTATCATCATGAAAATTATATCAAGTATACATCTCAGTATTTTAATTATCCAGAGAGCTGTACCATTATGAATGTAATGGATTCTCTGTCCTGTCGGAGGAAGAGAAAGCCCATTTAAGAAGCACGTAGTGATTCACACATATAGAGCATATAGAACATCAAATACAAAACAAAGTATTTAACGTGCTACTTTAGTTACAATGGGATTTGAGAAACCAGTAAATTAAGCGATTTTAAGATGAAGTTTATGATGTTCTACTTTAATGACAAAATAAACTAAGTGATTAAAGTGGAAATTTCGAGATTAAAGTTGACATTTCATGCTTTTTCCCACTGTCTGTCTATTTTGTTTTTCTCTGTACCCTAATAAGCTTTCATATGACACTCAGATGGTGGGCTATGACTCGCCTTTTCATGGCGACTTTGATATCTGACAACTTCTTTTTTATTTCGGGCACTGTGCGGCTTTGTGAACTTCAGCTTTCAAGTTTCTCCAACACTCTATGTCATTTGATCAACTTCCTTTTGTTGTTTATACCACTATTTATACCAACCAATAGTACGTTTTTCCTTGACTCGACTTGGTATTCGCTGAAATTCTTTCCCCCTGTGCTTTTGCCATTACCTTTTCACATAACGCTGAGCTTAAGGACTATTTATATTGATTTGCATATTCAAAGAGGCGTCATTATGGCAGGAGTTTGGGGAGTGGCAGCAGGCACATGCACGTCTGTTCATTTTCATGCTGACCGGGATTTATGGAGTGGAAGAATGTGTCAGTTGGCGAATGCACAGATTTATGCATGTGGATTTTTTTGTGCGTAAGCATTTTCCGCTTTTGTCCTTATGCCATGTTTTAGTGTGAATTCTAAGCAACTGTGTTATGCATGAGGCCCCTGGTCTTCCACACCAGAACTCCGCACTTCTTTGAAACAGGAGTATCATATTGCTGGCTTCTTTTCTATGAATTAGAAGTTGCACATTTAAGCTTTCTTGTTCGCCTTTTCAAATTTAGCATCATAATCCTCAACAGTGGGTGAAAAGATGCAACATAATGTCTTGGGGACACTGCATTCCTGATATTAGTCTCCTTTGATTTCATTACTGTGGCTACCTTTAAAAGGGAGCAAAGGATATTTAATATTTTGTATGTCTTTGCTAGAATGTGATGTTAAGAAAAAGAGATGCAAAGATGCAAATATGTGATTATAACAAAAAATTGTCCACACTGGCAATAACATAGGTGAAAGGTCAGGCACAGTCTTGGCAGCTCTATCTGGCAACAGCCAAGGACCCCAAAAAGACTACAATTCCTAGGCTGCCCTAAGGGTGTGTACACAGGAATCCCATCAGAGGATGCTGCCACCTGGTGCATTAGGAAAGCAAATGACCCTTGTGATGTAGTCTTCCTCTGTCTTTCCATTATGTTATCCCAGTCAGGGAAGGAAACACCAACCATATCAGCACATGTATGATGTTCTCTCTGTTATAAAGAATTCTGGGTAACCACTTGCCCATCCTAGCCAGGAGACTATATATAGTTATATATAAATAAAATCCTAAGCCTAAAAGTGCAACAATTTTGTGCAGTGATTTTATGTGATGTTTTTATGTCACATTTTTTGTCACACTTTAAATCAGGCTTATTTTAAAACCTACATATACTGTATGTGTTTGGTATCATTCTTTTTTTGACTTTATCAAGCTTTAATGTGATGTTGTTAGATTTTCAGATTCTTATTACATTTTTAAATTATAAACTAAAAAATATCAAGAACTCACATCCCGCAAGACAAGACTATGTGCCAAGAGATTTAACCATTCCACAGGGCCGGAAATACTGTAAAAGGCAAGGAGTATGATAGCTGCTGTACAGACAAGATGCAGATCACGGGGCACAGCAGCAACAGCAAGCCAGCAGTTGATCGAGCAAAGAGGGGGTTTCGGAGGAGCGACCACGTCTCCTTGGAGTGCATTCAGCCCCCTCTTCACAATGCGAGCGGCAGAGATGCAAAGTGGCTGGCACATAGCACAGGCCTGGGGGTTTGGCGAGCAAAGTGAGCAGGGGGCTAACCCCCTAGTATATATATATATATATACTCATCAAGCAGGTTCAACGGCTTAGAAACAGCGACTGGAACAGACACAGTCTAAGGGAGAGAGGACAGGAGAGTGAGCTGTTACGTTGGCCAGGACTCGGTCTTCTAAATGTTCTAACTCTTAAAGCATGTTGTGCAGTAAGCCTGCAAGCCTGTAAATGATCCCGCAAAGGGGATGAGTAAGTGTGTTTGTTTCCCATTGAAATACTGTTTAAGAGGGAGTTTCTGAAGGGCAGCTGTGTTTCTTTGCCAAAGGTTTACTGTTTAACAAAGAGACAGACATGCAGGTTAAGAGTGTAAGAGTGTGCCGCTGGTGGTGCTATGCAGAAGGGGAAAACGGAGCAGGGGAACTATTGTACTGCACATGAGCGATGGTCGCCACCGTTAAGGGCAGTTAACCAGCAGCAACACAGGTCACAATATATATAATATATTAATAATCATCCATCTCAACCCAGAACAGACACAGCTATATTTCAAGACCTCTTCACACTAGCAGAGAGAGTAAGGCCCATAAACCTACAAAAGAATTTCCTTTTGGCCACTTGTACTTAAGATCTTTCTTTCTGTGACTCTCAAGAAATGCTTTTGAAATAGTTGAAGATGGAGTTCTGGATTCAGTAGTAGCTTCAAGTACCGAGTACAAGATCTGTGAGAATATCAAAAGTCCTTAAGGGCCTCCCTTTCAGTGCAACATCAACAAGCTAAAGCTGTATATACAGATTAGAGCAGGCATGTTTAGTCAGTATCTTGCCATCTAGTTGATTTGAGTCTTTCCCATTCAGGAGGTACACAAAGTTAAGTTAGCCCGAGTCTGACCTGATTATGGTTATTAGCTGAGCCCCTGGTCTGTTCCAAGGGTGGGTCCCAGTATTCCTGTGCTAGGTAAGGTCTTACTTAACATTATTTGAAGTGTAACATCTAATGTGGACCTGAAAAATAAACTACAGGTTAAAAAAAAAAAGATTGTTATCCTAACCCATCCTCTTTACTACAATACCAGAAAGATTGTACTGAAAGATAAGAGTCTTTCAGAGAAAGAAGCTAATTATGACCACACGGTTTTCTTCAGTTAAACTTGATCTTTTTTTCAATGCATAATTCAAATCAATCACTCAACGATTTTGTACTGCTCTTTCCCTTTTTATGTCCTTGAACAGTGAGGCGTAAGTTTAAAAGTGAAAATAGCTCATAATGACTAATTATAATATCTTTAACTAAGTGTCTGATGGAGCCTCTGAAATCCCTACTTGACAGAGTGAACTGTTTTTTTTTTACTTATATTAACTCTTTATTTAAAAGAATGGAATTTTTCATCAGGATTGTTGGCTAAGATTCAGCCGATCTGTATGTGAAGATAATCAGATAATCAGCAGAGATCTCACTTACCTGTGGTTTCACTTACAAGCATATAGACAGTTACAAATATTATTAAGAAAGTCTGTATGACCTAAAGTCTATGTGTATTTTAATACATGTATGTCATTTCTGGTATCTTACTATATTCTTGCATTCTTGTGCATCTATATGTGAAAACTTTTTCCTGTTAAAAAATTACTTTAATCATTAACATATTATTTTAAACCCATCCATCCATCCATTATCCAACCCGCTATATCCTAACTTACAGGGTCACAGGGGACGGTGGAGCCAATCCCAACCATCACAGGTCGCAAGGCAGGAAACAAACCCCTGGTAGGGAGCCAGCCCACCACAGATTATTTTAAATATATTCTGTAAAATACTAAGCTAAATTTTGTCATGCATTAATTTTTTTTTTTTGTATTTTTAAATTAACTATATACAGTATGTGTAAAAGGGCAATCTATATACTAAATGCAATATAAAATACACCAATAAAAGTAATATTTTATAAAGCTTTTTCTGGTAATTGCTATGTAGGAAAGCTTTGCTTGGAATTAAATTAGAATTTACATCTGTTAGATTGGATAATTCAAATATCCATAGCAGCTTACACCTGCTTGAGAGAATTAAGTGAAAACCTGAATAAATCTTTAAACCTGTCAAAAAAATGATACAAATGAATTCAGACTTAATACTCTCACACCTGAATATACATTTATGCCAGTCAAAGGGTTAAAGCACATAATTTTAAAACAGACGCTGAAGCAGAGTCGCAGGCAATTAAAAATCAGAGACAAGGTCAAAGGGATCTGCCCATATACCCACAACTGATACTATTAAGAAGCCAAATACTGTGCTTACCCCCCCATCCATTATTAAAACAGCTTCCTCTGTTCATGGGTGTCAGATGGGGACTGATGAGCGCGTTCTGCTAAAGACAGTAAGCGGATGTTAACTTCCCACTGAGAGAATTTCTCCAGGTCGAATGGAAAACGTTCTACTAATCATCCGCACCATGAAAGTGCCAGCTGCGGCCCGTGGTAGGATTATCATTCTCATAGACCTCTTACCGAGCTTTTAGCTAAATGAAAAATCTGCTGTAGCCTAGGGAGAAGGCAGCGAGCAGATAAGAAGGAAGAGTGTTTACTAAGAAGCTGTGCTGGTGCAAATAGAACAGGTTTTTTCTGTGATGTAAAAATCATAAGGAAACCATTAGGTTTAGAAAAAAAAAAAGATCAATGTATTTACACGTTTCATTTGCGGCAAGTTTTTATGGGCTCATTAATTTAACATTTCTCTCTCTACCTTCTGTCCTGGGGGTGCCTCGTGATTTGTTATTCCATTGTGCTTTCTATTCGCTCCCTTATTGTTGCAACACTTGGTTGAATACTGTAAATTCCAATCTTGTGAAGTAATGGGACTGCATTTAAACTTTTTTTGGAAGTAGGTTTCAATGACACCGTGTCCAGAACAGCAATGACTGGATAATCATTTTAAAGCAAATACAATGCTTATTCAGTGAAAGAGAAAATAGCGCTTTCTTTCTTTCTTTCTTTCTTTTTTCCTTAATAAAATATATATTTAAAATCTAACATCCTAAGCAAATGCATTCATGATCCATATTATTCTGTTTCTATAAAACTAAATTTGGCAGCATTCAAAGGGTTTAATAAATATATACAGTATATGCACCTACAGCACATCCATTGACAGCAGTTACCACTCCTATCTCACACAGTTGTGTTCTCTTTAACTTTTACATGTACTCGCCATGTTTATGAGATTACAAAAACATCTCAAACGTCTCTTTGTCATCAGCTTTCAATGAGAAGATGGCTGTTAATGAAAACGAATGCCTAAATAAAATACCTTTATAACACAGTGTAACATTTGAGTGGATTGAGAGACTTACTTAACTGTTTTCAAATGTGGAGCATTTATAATTCATACTTATTTACTTTTCAAAGCAGTATAAATAAATAAATAGATAGATAGACAGATAGATAGATAGATAGATAGATAGATAGATAGATAGATAGATAGATAGATAGATAGATAGATAGATAGATAAAATGATGTCAAGCAAAATGACTCCTTTTATTGGCTAACTGAGCCGATTACAATATGCAAGCTTTCTAGGCAACTGAGGCCCCTTCTTCAGGCAGGTTGTAATCAATTGGAATTGAATTGAAAGCTTGCATATTGTAATCGGTTCAGTTAGCCAATAAAAGGTGTTATTTTGCTAAACTTCTCATTGCATCAATAATGGCTAACACAGTGCAGCATCCTACTACTATAAATAAATAAACCCATGTTAATAAAAGTTGTGACAGGCGGCCATGGCCATTACCTGGCTGGGATGCCAACTTCATGGAAGGGGAGGGGAGGGGAGGGGGAGAGAGTATTGGCAGGGAAATACCTTCCCCAGGATGTTAGAGGGCAGCTCTCTTGGGTGGCTGTGGCACCATGGATATCCCGCAGGGTATGCAGGGAGTTGGAGTTTGGCACAGGCCTGTTGGGTTCCATGGGGATCGTCAGGCGGAGCTGTACAGCCCTATATTGGGTTCTCAGACACAACTGAGAGTGATTCCAGGTCTGATTAATGAGCCACTTGGAACACTCCCAGGGCCATCATAAAAGGAGCCGTCTCACTCCATTTGGGGAGCCAGAGTCAGGAGGAGGAAGTGGACAAAGCTTGCCTGGAGGAGTGGAGGGGAAGGACGAAGAGAGGAAGAGAAAGAAGAGAGAAGTGTGCTGTGCTTTATGTACTGTGCTGTGGGGAGCAGAGAAAATGACCCCAGCTGTAAAAAAAAAAAACGTGTGCTGGACTGGAACTTGTGTCTGCCTGGCGGTATTGAGTTAGAGCTGCTGTACACGCCCCAGTGGTCCACAAAGGGTAAGTGTCTATGTGTCTGTGCAGTTGTAATGTCTATTCTAACTCCACAAGATGGCACCTCACAAACATTTTTAGTAAAATGTATTGCATTTGTCATTCCAACAGATGGCACATCATAAACAGTAACGCGCTTTTATGAATCCCATACCAAATGGCATATAACAGTGATATAAGCATTGCATGGTGTAATACAAATGTTAATACTGAAGTCTACATTGACCACATAGATATTAACCCATCTTAGGCAAGTAGCACAGCTTGTGAATAAATAAATAATGACCAGTAAGGGGTGTAGCAGAGCACCAAACCCCAGACACAACTTCAGTCCTAGGTTCCAATAAATATAAAAAAACAAACACAGGCTTCTTCTTCTTCCACAGTGCAATTTTTTCTTTTCTCCGCCCCTCCCAGGTATGCGTTATTCCTCTTTTCACTGCAACTTGCCTGGGTGAGGCAAAGGGTCCCAGCTCTCCAACTGTCCTTCGAGTAAAATGGCTTCCCAGCCAGGTTAGGTACCATTTACATTATCCTTATATATATATATATATTGTGGTCCCAGGCCGGGACCAGAGGAGGGCTTGTGCCTCCTCCAGACCGCGAGGGGGCGTCCGTCCTGGTTATGTTGGGGGCCTCGGGTACAGGGCTTGGAAGCCCAGCACTGTAGGGACCTGTGGCCACCGCCAGGCGGTGCCCCGGTGCCGGAATATACCGTGTGGTCCCCGGCCGGGATGCCCAGGAGGACCAGAGGAGAGCTTGTGCCTCCTCCAGACCGCGAGGGGGCGATTGCCCTGGTTGTATTGGGGGCCACGGGTAGACGGCTTGGAAGCCCAACTCTGTAGGGACCCGTGGCCACTGCCAGGCGGCGCCCAGGTGCCTGAGGAACCCTGGAGCCCAGCACTTCTGCCACACCAGGAAGTGCTGGGGAAGACGACAGGTCACACCCGGACAGCTTCCGGGTGCACAGCCAGCACTTCCGCCACACTTGGGTGTGGCTAGGACTGATTGCCGGGAAGCAGCTGGAGCCCATCTGGGTTCCCATTTAAGGGTCCACCTCCCTCCAGTCAGAAGTGGATGTCGGGTGGAAGAGGACGGAGCTGGAGAGAGGACGGGAGGCGGCCAAGAGAAAGGCACAGAGACAGTGAGGTCTGGACAGTTGGGGTGCTGGAGGCACTGGTGGTGCACGTGAGCACTATTTGTAAAATAATTATAAATAAACAAGTGTGTGGTGGAACCAACGATGTCTGCCTGCCTGTGTCCGGGTCCCAGTTCACTATATACAGTATATATATATATATATATATATATATATAGTGGTGTGAAAAACTATTTGCCCCCTTCCTGATTTCTGATTCTTTTGAATGTTTGTCACACAAAATGTTTCTGATCATCAAACACATTTAACCATTAGTCAAATATAACACAAGTAAACACAAAATGCAGTTTTTATATGATGGTTTTTATTATTTAGGGAGAAAAAAAAATCCAAACCTACATGGCCCTGTGTGAAAATGTAATTGCCCCCTTGTTAAAAATAACCTAACTGTGGTGTATCACACCTGAGTTCAATTTCCGTAGCCACCCCAGGCCTGATTACTGCCACACCTGTTTCAATCAAGAAATCACTTAAATAGGAGCTGCCTGACACAGAGAAGTAGACCAAAAGCACCTCAAAAGCTAGACATCATGCCAAGATCCAAAGAAATTCAGGAACAAATGAGAACAGAAGTAATTGAGATCTATCAGTCTGGTAAAGGTTATAAAGCCATTTCTAAAGCTTTGGGACTCCAGCGAACCACAGTGAGAGTCATTATCCACAAATGGCAAATGGCAAAAACATGGAACAGTGGTAAACTTTCCCAGGAGTGGCCGGCCGACCAAAATTACCCCAAGAGCGCAGAGACGACTCATCCGAGAGGTCACAAAAGACCCCAGGACAACTTCTAAAGAACTGCAGGCCTCACTTGCCTCAATTAAGGTCAGTGTTCAGGACTCCACCATAAGAAAGAGACTGGGCAAAAACGGCCTGCATGGCAGATTTCCAAGACGCAAACCCCTGTTAAGCAAAAAGAACATTAGGGCTCATCTCAATTTTGCTAAGAAACATCTCAATGATTGCCAAGACTTATGGGAAAATACCTTGTGGACTGATGAGACAAAAGTTGAACTTTTTGGAAGGCAAATGTCCCGTTACATCTGGCGTAAAAGGAGCACAGCATTTCAGAAAAAGAACATCATACCAACAGTAAAATATGGTGGTGGTAGTGTGATGGTCTGGGGTTGTTTTGCTGCTTCAGGACCTGGAAGGCTTGCTGTGATAGATGGAACCATGAATTCTACTGTCTACCAAAAAATCCTGAAGGAGAATGTCCGCCATCTGTTCATCAACTCAAGCTGAAGCGATCTTGGGTGCTGCAACAGGACAATGACCCAAAACACACCAGCAAATCCACCTCTGAATGGCTGAAGAAAAACAAAATGAAGACTTTGGAGTGGCCTAGTCAAAGTCCTGACCTGAATTCAATTGAGATGCTATGCCATGACCTTAAAAAGGCGGTTCATGCTAGAAAACCCTCAAATAAAGCTGAATTACAACAATTCTGCAAAGATGAGTGGGCCAAAATTCCTCCAGAGCGCTGTAAAAGACTCATTGCAAGTTATCGCAAACGCTTGATTGCAGTTATTGCTGCTAAGGGTGGCCCAACCAGTTATTAGGTTCAGGGGGCAATTACTTTTTCACACGGGGCCATGTAGGTTTGGATTTTTTCTTCTTAAATAATAAAAACCATCATTTAAAAACTGCATTTTGTGTTTACTTGTGTTATATTTGACTAATGGTTAAATGTGTTTGATGATCAGAAACATTTTGTGTGACAAACATGCAAAAGAATAAGAAATCAAGAAGGGGGCAAATAGTTTTTCACACCACTGTATATACAGGATCTCAAGAGAAATTGAAATGTCCTTCAACAATAAGTGTATCAAATTTCAATTGTATTAATCCACCGGGTTTCTTGCAAACCAAAAGACAGACAGACAGATGACAGGTGCTTTTAATTAATGTAAATGCACAAAATAAGATCGATAGATATATGCAAATACATAGGTATGGACATGTTCAAAAATAAAGAATTTAATCCAAAAAATTAGATAAATGTAAGTGTACTTATTAGACAAAAATATAGTTGTATGAATGCAGCAGTTTTCACCTTGAAAGCCTCAATGACTGACCACTGAAGGAATTCCAGAGATTTGTTTAAATCTTAAGCAGGCCTCTTGAGTAATATCAAATGAAAGACAAAAAAGAATGGGGAGGAATGTCCAAAGATTAGCAATGTGTATGAAAAGCTTGGATGTTATGATTTGCTTATCTGAATGAATGACAAAATGGTGCACTTCTTTGATACATGACATTAAATAAAACATGCCGAAAGCTTTTATGCACCAAATAGACAAAGCCAAAAAAGAGGAGAGCCTAAAAACCAAAGCTACCTAAGCAGAGATCCTATAAATATTTGCATCGGTTTTTGCAAAACAGTCATTTATGCATTCATAAACCACAAGGAACTGGGTTTAGAAGAGTACAGAGTACTTTAGAAGAGACTAAATGACTAATAATAATCTATATCGGAATCCAAATAAAAAAAACTGCAGTGTCAGGTTTCAGAAGAATCAGACAGATTCAGGGTGAATAGCAGCACATTCTGAACAAATAAACCTGAAAATACAGTAAGTAAATCTTAACCCTAGTGAAATTGCCTCCTGAGCAGAAATAGATGTAGAAACGTTGCAATCTGAAACAAAAATATCTGGAAAAACATTTTTTCTGAATGAGAAATCTTAAAAATTATCTAGAAACACAGAAATTGGAAGAAGTATACGAACTAAGGAGGCATAAATAGATGGAATGAATAGTGAAAGAGGGTTGAAAAATAAGAGACACCCCTCTTTGATCTAAAGTATGGAAATGAGTTAGTCTGAGGGCATGACATCGCAGTAAGATTTCACACTTTTGAAGCAAGTTGAAGTGAACTGCCTCTTTAAGAATTTGCCCTCCACTTATGTGGAATTACAAGACTGCAAGTGACGTCCCTTCTGGTGCATACATTCAGGGCTGTGACAGAATCCCTATTAGGACCATTTTGTGTATATTGCACTTCTTAAAAACAGGGAAGAAAGCACTCAGGCATTTGGATTCAACTGGAAATTCCCTGGAATTCCACCTTGGACTTTATGTTAAGCCAAAGTAAACTGTGACAATATATAACTGAATAATATTAGGCTGATTGTATGCTTGTATGAATGTAAATGCTTCGTATGTGCATAGTTTATAATTAGTGTTTCATATGTTATATTGAGTCATTGCTAATAAACAACCTCACGGGTAAATGACTACCTATCTATAAATTATATCAAAATCTGCAAACTAGCCCAAATTCATTTCCATAAAAGGACTTTTGGATGAATATCTCCAAAGCTACCCTTCAAGAACACATTAGTATTTATGGTATACGCAGATTTTTAAAATAAATGTAATTCTAAATTTTATACTATATCTCTGGCCCATACTCTCCAAAATCTATCCAGGATTAGATCTCACTTGGAGGAGTTGAGAGCAACGGCCACCTTCGGCAACACATTTGTGTTTGACCTAAACTCACACTCTACTGGACATCCATTTTTAATATGCTCTAGAAAGCCTTTGGAATTTCAATTGATATTCCCTCATTCGTTAACAGAAGAATTGTACCCTGCAAGACCCACTACTGTTTTTCACTATCTACATCTGAAAAAAATAGTCTTAAGGATCCGTGCAGACAAATTATGACAGATTTTCTTCAATATAGTTCTTTATCAACCCTCAGAGCAATTTTAGACCTTAGCTCTTACACTTTTTCTTTCTATTCATAACTTTTGAAATTATCATTTGCAGTAAACGAGGACGGAGGAGAGGAATGATTGAATATAAAAAGGCGGATAAACAATATTGTATTTCATAATTGTAATATAGTATTGCAATACATTGTTTTCATATACAGTATATCAATATAGAGATTTAAATAACAAACATGCTATACAGAATAAGAATTAACTAAGATGATCGTAATATAAGAACAAATAACAAATTGCTTGAAATCTCAATAAATGAAGTACCACACATACACACAACATACACAGCTTATGCACACTTTGTGGTATGGCATTTCCGATTGTTTCTATTTCATTACTATCACAACTCCATCATTTCTTGAAGATTTAACGCATAATTCCAAATAAAAGAATTGAGTCTGTAGCTGATAAATGCTAGAAAAAAAAAAATGATTTGCATGTACTAGGTGTGATTACAGCTATTAATTTGATAGATAGATAGATAGATAGATAGATAGATAGATAGATAGATAGATAGATAGATAGATAGATAGATGTGAAAGGTACTTTATTAGATAGATAGATAGATAGATAGATAGATAGATAGATAGATAGATAGATAGATAGATAGATAGATAGATAGATAGATAGATAGATAGATAGATAGATAGATAGATATCAGAGCTTTAGAATAAGACAACAGAATAAAGTGTTGTGAAATAAGGGGTTTAAATAACTGTAGCAGCTTAGGAATTAAGCAATAAAGTGACAGTTCTGAGATTCTATAATAATAATAAAGTACAAAGCTGATGAACTAAATCACTACATACATTAAATAGCTAACAGACAACTCACAGTACAATATGTTGCAGGGCAAGATAACAGATAGATAGATAGATAGATAGATAGATAGATAGATAGATAGATAGATAGATAGATAGATAGATAGATAGATAGATAGATAGATAGATAGATAGATAGATAGATAGATAAAAAATCCCATGTACTAATCACCTTTGTAATACACAGGCTTTCTAAACTCCACAGCAGAGAGGTCAAGATATAAGAACAGTAGTGTGCTAAATAAATAAAATACATACCTACTACTGTTTAGGAAAAACAAAACAAGAGACTTTGCAAATAAACTGATGTAGTCTAGAGGTAGAAAATGTAGCACATTGTGAGTTACAATACAGGATAAAGTGCTTAAAACCATTATTTTATCGTCTAGGAAATTGGCAATGTTCATTTTTGCTTCGACGTTTCTCTGAGACAGGGTAAGGAGCCTGGCAAAGCTGAAGAACCTTGGAGTAGAGCCGCTGCTCCTGGGGATTGAGAAGAGCCATTTGAGGTAGTTTGGGTATCTGGTGAGGTTGCCAAGCCATCTGGGTGCCTCCTCCTGGAGGTGTGCTGGGCCAAACTCACTGGAAGGAGACCCAGGAGCAGACCGGGGACAGGTTGGAGGATTAGATCACCTGGGAATGCCTGGAAATTCCCCTGGAGGAGGAACAATCTGTTGCCAGGCAAAGGGAAGTCTTGCCTTGTTTGGTTTGTAGCCACTTTGGACTCTCACCAGCATAAGCTGAAATGAAATGATAGAAAAATACTTGGTTTTATGTGCTACACAGCAGTGGGCTTTCTTCAGGTCACTTAGGTGAGTTACACTCTGCTGTATTACCTTCTAATGTAGGTAAAAAGGGTGAGTTCAACCTGGAAGACACCTTGTCAAATTTTTACAGGCATTATATGCATTTATTTCTTAGTGCTAACTACAATAACGTCTGAACATCCATCCATTATTTATTTTCTAAATGTTGTTTTCCAGAACATAGGGAAGCTGGAGCCTGTCCCAGTAAGCATCAGATGCAAGGCACGAACAATCCCTGGACAGGGTGCAAGCCAATTGCAGGGTGAACAACAAACACAAAATAACACACAAATCAGGGGCCAGATTAGCACTGCCAGTCCGAACTAAATAAAAGACAGAAGTTAATTATATGTTTTTTGAAATAAGAACCTAAGAAAAAAATATTTTTCATAAACAAGGCATTTATTATGATTTGCTGTTTTTCCCATGGTCTTTTCTTGTCAGATTCCCGTGATGGCACTTTACTTTATTATCACTCTGATCAAGATAGCCTTCCTGATCATTGAAAGATACCTCAGATTAGAATGGCCACATTAGAAGCCCCAACAACAGACCAAAAGTCAGACCTTAATGCTTACCCAGAGAAATTTCCGGGAATGGACATAAGTTTATTTTCTTTAGGATCTGAGTTTTCCTCTCCTTTTTGCCAGCTGGCATTAGCTTGATGTCATTACACATACCATGTGTTTTTATGCTGTTATTAGGACTTTAAAAAGATTAATAAAATGAAATGCTTTCGCAGAACTCAACGTCTGATTAAGTTTACTGTGTTTGGTCAAAATAATGCGTAACTGAGCTTCCTTTCTATTTTTGCAATAATAACCTTTACCTGATTTTTAATGTTACAAATGTGTGCTCATACTTCAATTCACATTCATAACATAACATTCTCAAAATGATTTAATCTAATTCAGGGCTTTGGGGCAGAGCCTATCCCAGCAGTATCTGGCTCAAGGCAGGAAAGACCCTTGAACAGGGCACCAGTCTGTCACAGGGCCCACTTACACACACACACAAACAGGAGCCAGTTTAGAGATTCCAGTTAACCTAACCTGCATGACTTTAGAGGTGTGTGAGGAAGACATGCAAACTCCACACAGATAAGGACAGGGCATGAAATTCAAACTCAGGACGGTGGATCCATGAAGCAGCAGCAGTAACCACTGTGCTATGGTATCTCTCTATAGACTGAGAGATCTCAACTTTATAAAGCAAGATTTAGGTTCATAGGCAGCCTGGTGTCTATCCTGGAAGCCTGAAACACAAGATCATAATGGGACATATCTATTCACTCATTTATGCCAAGACTATTCAGATTCACTATTGAAAGTAACATAAGCTTTCAGAGGGAAATCTGAGTTGCTGCAGAAAAACTCATGGGGAGAATGTGAATGATGAAATGTGCCATAACAGGTATATATATACACACACACATACATACACTGAAGAGTAAAGAGCAGGTAACATACAGTATATAAGAAAGTAAGTAGGGAACAAAGCCAAGGCAGATGAAAGGAGAAAAGGTGAGAGTAGGCGAGGAAACGCTGCCATTAAAGAAGTTGAAGGGAGAGATTTAAAATAGTGGAATCAAAGGAAAACAGAAGAAACTAAACCCATTCTTAGCTTGGGATCACATATTTCTCCTGGTCTTAATGACAGACTAACTTTTTAATCTCTCCCTTCATCTTCTCTAATGGCAGCTTTTTCCTCAGCTACACTCACAGTTTCTTATTTCATCTGTCCTTACTTTGTTCCCCTTGCTGCATACTGTATGTTACCTGCTGTTTCCTTTTCAGGTGCACACCTGATGAAGGCTATATGGCGAAAACATTTTGCTTTTTACTTTCTTTTCGTTTGAGTGTGAAAATAACTTTCTTAATCCTGTTTCTCCTTTGTAGACTCCTGATGGCACACACTATATATACTGTAAATATATATATATATATATATATATATATATATATATATATATATATATATATATATATATATATATATATATATATATATATATATATATATATATATATATATATATATATTGTGAGGGACAGTAGGCGTTTCAGTCTGGCCGGGACATCCCTCAACTAAGAGAGAGAGCCTTTTTAGGACACTACATCTCCCGGGACGCTAGATGGCAGCTCCCCTGGACAGAAATGGTTCCCAGCATTCCTGCAGGGCAGCATGGGACATGGAGTCCGGTTCTTCAGGGAGAGCTCACCAAGAACCCGGGGACTATTATGGTGACGTTAACCCGGTACTTAAGAGTCACGAGGCCGGGAAACCCACAGTACTTCTGGGACACCTGAAGAAGGCATTTGACCCGGAGACAGAATACTTCCAGGTCAGAGACTTTAAAAGGACTGCGCAAAACCCCAGCAGGGGGAGCCGGAGTTGGGAGGGATTGTGACAGAGCTGCTGGGACGAGTGGAGGATTTGTTATTGTGATTATTGATTTATTGGAGTATTGTGGAGTGGATGTCTTTGGTGCAAATTATTATTATAAAATCAATTCAATTATTTGGACTTTTACCTGGTGTCTGACGTGTCGTCTAAGGGTTCAAGGGGACAATAGTGCCCTCTATATTCCACTATATATATATATATATATATATATATATATATATATATATATATATATATATATATATATTGTGAACGCTGGCCCGGACACAGACAGACAGACATCTTGCTCATCACCCAACACACCGTTTATTTACAATATTTACAAGTCTCTACCGTGCAATCACACACCCCAGTGCCTCCAGCACCGATTCCCCAATGTCCAGGCCACACTCTTCCAGTCTTTGTGCCTTTTTCCTGGCCTCCTCCCGTCCTCGCTCTAGCTCCGTCTTCCTTCCGGACGGATGCCCCCTCATGGTCTGGAGGAGGTACAAGCCCTCTTCTGGTCCTATATATATAGTGTAATACAGCCTGGACTCAGACAGGCAGACAGCAATGGTTCAACCCACACACGTTTATTATACATAATTTACTATTTACAACAATGCCGACAACCCCAAACAACTCCCCCAAAATTCCAGGCCTCTACCGAATGCCTTTTTCTTCAGGCCGCCTCCACTCCTCTCCAACAAGACTTGGTCCTCCCCTCACCCGACTCCAGCCCTCGAATGGCGGGAGGCAGCCCCTTTTATCATCACCCGGATGTGCTCCAGGTGTCTCCCGATAATCTTCTGCCGGCAGTCCCCAGTGTGGAGGAAGTACCGGCTGCGCACCCGGAAGCACTCCAGGTGTTCCTGGTCTTCCTTACCCCGGCACCTCTGGGTGTGGTGGAAGTGCAGAGGGCCAGGGCTCCTCAGAAATTGGGGCGCCCCCTGGTGGTGACCACAGACCCCTACAGGGTTGAGCTTCCATGCTCAGTTCCCGTGGTCCCCAAAGCCACCAGGGGGGCCGCCCCCTCGTGGTCTGGAGGAGGCGCAATCTCTCCTCCGGTCCTTCCATGTATCCTGGCTTGGTGCCTCCCCCAGTAGCTTGCCACACTGCCCATCCGCCAGCTGAGACCCCTAGGGAGCAGTGGCACATCCCATGAGGGCAGATCTCCCACGAAGCGGGTCCTACTTTTGCATATCCATGGTTTGGTCCTGTAAAAGAACAAGAAAACCCAGGGGCGGAGCCGCTGCCTGGACACCAGCACCTGCCATCCATCTGTGTCACACACAGGCAACGTTCCCCCCTTTCACCGGCACCCCGGCCTTTGCCACTTTGGCACCCCCTCTGAGGATTCCGTGCCCCTCTGGTTGGGACCTCTTGCGCCCCTGTCGCCTCAGCCGACTTTGGGTTTTCCCTCTGTCTCCACAGAGGGCAGCCATTCTTCGGACGTGAGGTTGGGAGCCCTTATCAGAGGATCCTGCTCTCTTTCCACGATTCCTCCTCTTTCTCTGGGACACCATGACAGTTTGGGTCTCCCTATGGGAAAGGAATAGACCCTGTTCCGTCTACATCCCAGTGGAGCGGCATAAGACTGCCGCTGGCTTAGGGCTTAGGGTGTTAGGACCCGTGGCACACATCAGCCAGTGTCCTGTCTGCCCTCTCACTCTCTCCCCCCTTACCATGCAAGCAGCTCCCACCGCTGCGTTCATTGTCAGAGGCCCCCCTACTTGAATCCGATCATTCACATCACGGTTCTTTTCGGTGCACATGAGAATATTGCAAGAAAACTCTTGAAGGTTGGTACAGGGGAGAAAAGAGAGCCATGAAGTTTGCTATACCGTGAATTTGGCGGCAACCGACTGACCACTCAAACAACTACTACTTCTGCATGGTGGATCCTACCAATTCGCCAAGCTGCTGAACAGGACGGAGAAAATGGCTTGGAACAGTTTCGTTGCAGTGGTTCCCGGCTTCCTGGATAATCACAAGGCTGAAAACTATGTGCAGTTGGTTCGGACTCATAAAGAATTACGCCAAAATGGGATGCAGAATGTCTCTCAAAGTCCATATCCTTGACGCTCATCTTGACAAATTCAAGGAGAACATGGGAGCTTACTCAGAAGAGCAAGGCGAGCACTTTCATCAGGATATACTGGACTTTGAACGTTGTTACCAAGGACAGTATAACAAAAACATGATGGGGGACTACATTTGGGGGCTTCTTCAAGAAAGCGATTTGTAGTACAGTCGCAAATCTAGAAAGCCTACTCATTTCTGAACCTTTTTGAGTGGTTTTGACTGTCTTTGTCTATTTACCATGTTCTTTATCAGACCGCATGAACGAAAAGATAAAAATTCCTTTGTTTTGTCACTATAAATACGAAATTTTCTGGGCTGTGGTCATAAAATCAAAGTTTGTGCTGAATGTAGTCATTTTTCCATAGGCTTTAAACATAAGCAGCTGAAATATACAGTGGTGTGAAAAACTATTTGCCCCCTTCCTGATTTCTCATTCTTTTGCATGTTTGTCACAAAAAATGTTTCTGATCATCAAACACATTTAACCATTAGTCAAATATAACACAAGTAAACACAAAATGCAGTTTTTAAATGATGGTTTTTACTATTTAGGGAGAAAAAAAATCAAAACCTACATGGCCCTGTGTGAAAAGTAATTGCACCCTGAACCTAATAACTGGTTGGGCCACCCTTAGCAGCAATAACTGCAATCAAGCGTTTGCGATAACTTGCAATGAGTCTTTTACAGCGCTCTGGAGGAATTTTGGCCCACTCATCTTTGCAGAATTGTTGTAATTCAGCTTTATTTGAGGGTTTTCTAGCATGAACCGCCTTTTTAAGGTCATGCCATAGCATCTCAATTGGATTCAGGTCAGGACTTTGACTAGGCCACTCCAAAGTCTTCATTTTGTTTTTCTTCAGCCATTCAGAGGTGGATTTGCTGGTGTGTTTGGGTCATTGTCCTGTTGCAGCACCCAGGATCGCTTCAGCTTGAGTTGATGAACAGATGGCCGGACATTCTCCTTCAGGATTTTTTGGTAGACAGTAGAATTCATGGTTCCATCTATCACAGCAAGCCTACCAGGTCCTTAAGCAGCAAAACAACCCCAGACCATCACACTACCACCACCATATTTTACTGTTGGTATGATGTTCTTTTTCTGAAATGCTGTGTTCCTTTTACGCCAGATGTAACGGGACATTTGCCTTCCAAAAGTTCAACTTTTGTCTCATCAGTCCACAAGGTATTTTCCCAAAAGTCTTGGCCATTATTGAGCTGTTTCTTAGCAAAATTGAGACGAGCCCTAATGTTCTTTTTGCTTAACAGTGGTTTGCGTCTTGGAAATCTGCCATGCAGGCCGTTTTTGCCCAGTCTCTTTCTTATGGTGGAGTCGTGAACACTGACCTTAATTGAGGCAAGTGAGGCCTGCAGTTCTTTAGACGTTGTCCTGGGGTCTTTTGTGACCTCTCGGATGAGTCGTCTCTGCGCTCTTGGGGTAATTTTGGTCGGCCGGCCACTCCTGGGAAGGTTCACCACTGTTCCATGTTTTTGCCATTTGTGGATAATGGCTCTCACTGTGGTTCGCTGGAGTCCCAAAGCTTTAGAAATGGCTTTATAACCTTTACCAGACTGATAGATCTCAATTACTTCTGTTCTTATTTGTTCCTGAATTTCTTTGGATCTTGGCATGATGTCTAGCTTTTGAGGTGCTTTTGGTCTACTTCTCTGTGTCAGGCAGCTGCTATTTAAGTGATTTCTTGATTGAAACAGGTGTGGCAGTAATCAGGCCTGGGGGTGGCTACGGAAATTGAACTCAGGTGTGATACACCACAGTTAGGTTTATTTTTTTTTAGGTTTTATTTTTTAACAAGGGGGCAATTAAGTTTTCACACAGGGCCATGTAGGTTTGGATTTTTTTTCTCCCTAAATAATAAAAACCATCATTTAAAACTGCTTTTGTGTTTACTTGTGTTATATTTGACTAATGGTTAAATGTGTTTGATGATCAGAAACATTTTGTGTGACAAACATGCAAAAGAATAAGAAATCAGGAAGGGGGCAAATAGTTTTTCACACCACTGTAACTCTTGCAAGCCAGGAAAAAAAATTGTGTTACATAGTGTAATCTTCCGCTGGCAGTCCCCAGTGTGGCGGAAGTACCGACTGTGCACCTGGAAGCACTCTGGGTGTCCCTGGTCTTCCTTCCCCCGGCACCTCTGGGTATGGCGGAAGTGCCGAGGGCCATGACTCCTCAGACACTGGGGCACCCACTGGTGGTGACCATGGACCCCTACAGGGTTGAACTTCCATGCTCAGTTCTTGTGGTCCCCAAAGCCACCAGGGCGGTCGCCCCCTCATAGTCTGGAGTAGACACAATCCTTCCTCCGGTCCTTTCAGTCACCCCGGCTGGGTGCCACCCCTAGCGGCGTGCCACAATATACACATATTTAAATATATATATATCTTAATTTGCCCTCTGCAGGATCATCTGCAGGTTTGCAGGTTTACAGCGTAATAGTGATGTGCAATGAACAAGCAAACTTGTTCTTTTGTACTTGTCTTGGTCTCTGAACAAATTTACTGGTACACTGACAGGAATGAACTTCAGACAAAAGACACTGAATCTCGTTTCAGTTCACTGACCATATATATATTGGAGAATAATCCAAAACTGAAATCAAATTTATTTAGTCATAAAAGATGTAATCACTCACATGCTGCATTTATTTTGGCATCTTGGCTATAAAAGTGTTTGCTTATTTGATTATTATTATGTGTGAATTATTTATTTTGTTGCTTGATTTTTATTCTGTTTGGTTGGTAAAGTTGTTAAACATTTGTAGATTTTAAACTAAAATACAGTTTGCTGTTGTTTTTGAAATAAACAAATCAGTGATTCAAAGATTCAAATCATTTTGATGAACTGAATAAAATTAATCAAATCACTAAAAAGAATAATTTTGCACATCACTACTGTGTAACATGCTTGTCACGCAATGTTTATAACATTTAAAGCCAAGCACTGACCTGTCCGTTTGGTCACATTCCTGTCTTCTTTCCTCCAGACTGTGTTCGCCCGAACTGCTGCTTCTGAGTTGCTGAACCAGCTCCATGAAGAAGGTTTTGCGTTATTTTAATCTGAAGAAGAAAGCTTTATCCTGTGTGCCTGAGTGCAGAAGTAAAAACCCTATTTTGAATAAAACCTAGAGACTGTTCCTGCCTTTTCAGCAATAAAGTTATTCTTTCCTTAAACATGTGGTCTATTCTTGCTGTCTCTCCAGCAACTCTGTGACCCATGCTTAGGGTTTGCATACTTATAGCTGAAAATCCAAAAAGGGAGAAGATGAATCATGTATCTTAAAAACAGTTTTTACTACTAAGCTTTTAACTCCTACCAGGAGTCATCATCAGAAGAAAATGATTAGACTTACAGGAATCAAAGGCAATATATAGCAAAAGAGGAAGGGGCTGAGATGGGTGTAAGGGGATTTGGAATAAGAAGGTGGGGTTCAGAAGGTGTTGGTCATATAGTCTTATTTAATATGCAGATGTTTTTCTTTTTAAGCCTGCATATGCTAGATTCATGTTTAAGTGTCTGTTGATGGCTTTTTCTTTTGATAGCCACGATTCAGCCAGTTCTCTGGCACATTTAGTATTAACCTTGAATCTACATGGTAACACAAGACAAGACAAGACAATGTCAGTTTGTTAGGGCACCCTGCAGCAAGCGTTGTAAAACTGGAAAAAGCAAAAGAACAAAAAAATGTGTGCTAAGCACAAGATGGTGATTCTTCTAGTTAAGAGGTGTTCTTGAGGTGGGTCAAGCTGGGTAGACTCTGGAAGTGAGGTGGAGAGCCATCAATCCTTCATTCTGCAGAGGGGGGAAAAGAGAGACCATTTTCACACAGTGCCAACTACTGGATCAGCACAGAATTACCATCGCCTTTAAACTGTATTTCATGTGCACGCACATGACAGCATCTTCCATCCCTCAAGCCAGCAGCTCAGATCTGTTAGATCAGGCAATTCAAGCTGTGAGATCATAGATGCGAGAAAGATAATTGCCATTGACATGGAGAGAACCTTGATGATGTATGACTTTAAACTGATAAGGCTGCAGGTCCAGAAAACACCTGATGACAGAGGATTCAACTCCTTATGAAGCACCATTCACTGTAAAAGTGCATGGTCCATCACCAGAATGAATTTGCATCCCAGATGGTCAATAGCCCATTTAATTGTGAGGACTTCTCTCTCCACCACCACATACTTGGTTTCCTGATCCAGCAGTTTGTGGCTCAGGTACTTAATAGGGTGTTCAACACCACTGACGCTTCAGCGTTGACCTGAAAGACAAAAGGCAATGAAGAGTCAGGGGAGTTTAATATACTGTAGGTGCTGAAGTGAGGGCCTGTTTTAGGTCAGTACATTTTACTTATATATTGAACTATGCTATTTAGAGATAAATTTAATTTACGTGCATAAAAAATGTTATTAGCAATAAAAAGGGAAATAAAAGTATAATACATGAAAGTGAAAAATCAAACTTAGCTGGACGAGTCACACAGGAAAGCAGGCCATACATTATACTCATTCCCTAATTAGGCTCTACTATGCATTTTTTAAACTTTAATATGCATATCATACAGAAATAAGAAAGCATTAATTATCCTATACCCTTCCTTATACATAAAAATTCTGGAAGCACGACTGCAATGATTTTCTTATTAAATCATCTGCCAAGCAGAATTTTAAAGATTAAGAACTACCAGTAGGCATTCTTTAATCAATAAAATATTAAATGAAAAAAGGTTAACTGTAATTTTAGACAGTATCATTGAAACCTTTTTGTTTAAGTTTTAAAATCTGTTTCAGTTCATAATGGTGGAATTATCCAAATGTTTTTATATTAAAAGGTAATACATAAATATTACAGTCACACTATTTATACAGTCGGTCCCTCGACTCATATTTTATCACTGAGAATATATAAGGAAAAATGGGTTCTTAATCTACTTCTTGTTAAAACAGTATATGAAAATGTATAAATGTATTTAAATATGTTTTTCTTTAATTTTTTTTCTGAAAATGTCATTCAACCCAACAATCTTGTAAAGAAAAAAGGCAGTACAGTGAGTGTATGAATCAGTGGATTGATGGATGGATGGATAGGTGAGTTGAGAAAAATAATAACTGGTTAGAATTTGAATTCATATTTTTGCTGCAAAAAATACAATATATGCCTTGCTTTCTTCCAGCAAAAATCCTAATTAAACTTTGAACAGTTACCCCATGTGCTCCAGGTTTCTCTCACATCCCAAGGACATACATGTTAGGTGAATTGGTGACTCTATGTTGGTCCCAGGCGTGTGTAAATGTGGGTGTGTCTGTGTGACAGAGATGGGCAGTGTGGCTTCCTGTCCAGGGTTGGTTCCTGCCTTGCACCTGATGCTGCTCAGGTCAAACTACAATAAATGTGTTTAAGAAGATTATGTCATGTTTCTTAAACTTTGCTCTGCACTTGGGATTATAGTGTCTGTTCTTTTAATTAATCTTTTTCTTTCCTTAGATGGGCACAGTTTTACATATTGTTTTAAATTTATTTCATGCTACGCGCTTATAAAAATATCACATATGAATTGCATGGAGCCACTGTGGGATGGCATTTTACTTTCTACGCACTTCAGGACTACATATAAAACACAGTTGCTACCAATGAAAAAGTAAAAGAAAAAACTTGGCAATTTGCAAACCCGATATTCTGTAGAATATATTTCAATCATGATAGGAATTAGGAAACCACAAGCCATAAGGGAGCACTGGAGATGATTGGAGGATTACACAATGAATAGCTGTCAGCTAGCTTTCCTTTTTAACAGAGATTGCAAAAATCTCTCATTTACTTGTGGTTATATTTCTATTGCCTTTCAAGTAAGAAAGCAAATAAATAATTCTTAACCAGTAAGGATGGGGTATGGATTTTCTCCACATAAAAGCATATAGTAATAAATTTATGTTGGAATTCTGCAAGAAATTTCCACATGAACTTAATGGAGCAAACCAGGTAATGTACTGCTTTCACTAAGCAGCAGTTTTGAAAAAAGAAGATGACATGGAGTAGTCAGAATTCATTCATGGGCCTCTAACTAGGAAGGCAATAATTAGTAATTACATAACGTAGTTCAGGACATGTAGCCAGAATCGTAGTTAAAGAACAGAGTATCAAGTCGTAAGTCAGAAAGGAAACATGTAACCAGAGCCAAGAAACACAGAACGTAAATCACAATCAAATGGCAGAAAAAAACTGATGTAACTACTAAATTCAAAACTATATACAATATAAAATGACACAAAGGCTCTTCCTTTTTTCTGAATTCAATCTTGTACAGTTAGGCACGAGTAGCATTGCCTTGTCAAGCATCATACTAATGACATCATTATGTGCAACCTCTGGGATCTGCACAGTCCCAGCAACCAGTCTCAAACATGGTGGTGTCCATAAGGAAAACAAGATGGCATTGTGCAACAACATGAAACTTTTTTAACAATTTTAAAAACAAAAACAAGCAAAAATAAATACAACCACTAGACCCATTGGCCTCAAACACCCCAAAACCTATAATAAAATCAAGAGGCCAAGAAACAGTTTTAAAAAAATAAACTTATAAACTAGACCACGAGAGGTAAATATTTTAAAAGAAAAAAGGAATTGATTTAGATGAGTATTAAACTTTATCCAAGTGAGGTTGTCATAATACAGTTTGAACTATAAAAATGGTCATTTTGATGTAATGACTACTCACAAGACCACTGAATTGGGATCTCCTCTGGGGAAGCAGTGGTGGCCTGAAGATCCCATGAGACAGCACATACCTTCCTGTTCACCCATTTGCTTTTATGTCTGAGCTTATGTTACTGACACTGCAGTTAAACTTTCTGGCTTATAGCAGTTTCAGAGCACTGGGTTCAAATCAGCTGCCTATGTAGCACTTACATATTCTATTCAAAACTTGGTATGCTTTTCTCTGAATATCCTGGTTATTCCTCTAATACCCTGTGCAGATTTACGTTGATAGGCCATTTTAAATTAGTCATTCAGAGTAATAAAACGGTGTCTGACATCTCCTTGCTTCCCTGAATTAAAAATGAAAAAAAAAAAAAAAAATGAAGGATGTGGTTCAAAGAAACAATCAGATAACAAACATTTTTTCCACCTATTTTCATTTTATATCTCTACTTATTTTTCAGTTTGCATTGTGTTCAATGCCTTGACTGCTTTGACAGCATCTGCCAGTCACTATAAGACATGACTAAGCTCCAGATTCATTACCACGCAAATCTCAGACACTATATTATGTTTATAGTATGTACATTCACTGAATGAATTATTGAGAACATCACTACATCCATCTGCTTATCCATGCAATTATCTAATCAGCCAATCATCTGGCAGAAGCGTAATGCATAAAATCATGCAAATACAGGTCAAGAGCTTTGGTTCACATCAAATACTAGAATGATAAGTCTTGATTTCTGCTGAAACACACAAATGGGAGGATCACAGTTTGGTGCCAACATTGTGAATCCATGCACCCAACCTACATTGTGTCAACAGTCCAGGCTGGTGGTGGTGATGTAACGGTGTGGAGTATGTTTTCTCAGGACACTTTGGGCTTGATAATACAAATCATTTGAATGTCTAGTTGAGAATTTTTGCTGGCCATTTGCATCCTTTCATGTCCATAATTTATGCATCTTCTAATGGATCCTTCCAACATGGTAATGCACCAGGTCACAAAACAAAAGTCATCTCAAACTGGTTGACATGAATCCAACAGAACCCCTACGGGATGATCTAGAATGGGAAATTTGCAACATGTATGTGCAGAAGAATTTGCATGATGCAGTCATAACCAGAATCAGGCCCATCTTGTGGGATCCATGCCACAGAGAACTGAGGCTGTTTTGAGAGCAAAAGGAGACCCGGCCCAGTATTAGTATAGTATAGGGCTCGTAAGAATTTCCTCAGTGAGTGAATGTTTTATGATTTACATGTTTTGTAATACTTCCAAATTATTTATTTTTATATGCTTTTTTTTCATGTCAATAACAGTGTGTATGATGTGTGTAGTTATTTATTTTCTAACATTTACAAGCATTTATGCTTCCAAAAATGTCATATTTTGTATTCACTGTTCTTAACAACTGAATCCTGCTTTCTTTACTGTATAGATAAGTAACATACTGCGCTATTAACTAAAAAAATATCAATACGAAGACAACTGAAATTCTGAAGAGGGTGGAGATTTTTCTGTGAAAGCAGCCATTACAACTACAACAGTGAAACATTTCTTAACTATCAATCGCAGTAAACAGTGAAGTAAAAACAAATATTATCTGTTAAAATCTGGCATTATAAAATCAGATACATTTGTTGGACACAATTTGGTGGTAAAGGGAAAGTGATTTTACAGTCAGAAATAATAAGATATGAGAAGCAATAAATATACGAAGAGATCAAAGTGCCATTCTTTTGGCAATACAGACAATAAATATAATAAAATGTAAGCTGATAAAAGATTCTACAAGGTGGGGGGCCAGAAAGGAATTTTTATGTTATGCCTCTCAAGGTCAGTTAGATAAACTAATTGTTTCTTATGCGGTAGCTGATTTTTTTTCCCCTTGCACGTACTGTGGCTGAGGTTTACAGCATCATACAGGCTGACCTGGTTTGTTTATGAAAATATACTTGTGGGGCTAGAGTTAAATTTCAAATAATGAAAGATTGTTGATCATTCAGTCAGCCTTGCTGTCCACATGAAGACTATCCAGACTTCCGACCAAATCCTATGTGATTGAGTTAAGCCCAATTGGCAATGCAGCCAAACTTTTCAACTAATCTATGCATTAGCCTAGCTGGCAAGCTCAAGTCACTTGCTTCTCTGGAACCTGGGTTAAGAGCTGTTTCTCAGAGAAAATGATAAGAACAGAATTCCCTTGCAATTTGCTTTATGCGCAATTCTTTGACAATTGCAATCAGTTTAGTACATTTACGATCGTACCTGTCTCCAAGACCTATTAAAGATTAAGGTCACCACAGAAAGAATCTTCTCAACGCTTTAAGTATTTTTAAAATTCATAAGGCAAGAAGCTTATGGTTTCTTAGCACAAGTCTTTATAACAATACAAATTCTAATATATAATATTAGATAGCTGACAGCATTTCCCCATTTCTGTCAAATTTAAATGTCCTTAAATTTATGACAAGGGAAAGTCATCTGTGCTACATTATTTTTTGTGACAGACACAAATCCCACGCAAACACTTCATGCACACATACTATGTATGATACAGGAATCAAGAAGGTTGCTTCAAATGTGAGAAGTATATTTAATTGTACATATTTATAAAAATAAAGCTTTGATAAAGCTTAATGAAGCTTTAATAAAGAGAGTTGTTAAAACCTTATTAAGCCCACTCAAAGCAGTCTCTGAAGTATAAACTGATTGATTTGGACTCGTATTTCAAAAGTTATTAGGTTTGAATCCTTTTATCATTGCATTTATAATACTTTAGTTCATTAGCCCTAGGCACTTATGATCAAACCTTGAGTATCACCAATAAGGGCTAACACTTGCTTATTTTGAGACTTTCGGTTCAGGGGTTCATAAACAGATCAAGCTGTGAACTTAGTTTTCTCCAGTAACATTTTAAAAAATACAGAACTAGTACATTCGTAGAAGGGCTAATTATTCTGGATTAGCAAATGTGAAATGTTATAATGTATAAAAAGAAATATGTACATTACCTATTGATTATATTGTTCAGACTTCCATTATATAGGAAAGCTGGAAGGAACAGTGATTTTAAAGTCACTGAGGCATACAGTGATGTGGGACTTTAAAGGCTAAGTGACATTAGCAGACATTTCCAGCAGTTTTCACTTGCCTTTTTTTACATAAAGTACTTTCACTGGGAGAACATGCAAACTCCATGTAGAGAGCACGCAGAACATGTACCCTAATGGCGCTTTTCCACTGCATAGCACGGCACGACACAGTTCAGTTCAGCTCACTTTTGGGGGGTTTTCCACTGGGAACAGTACCTGGTACCTGGTCCTTTTTTTAGTACCACTTCAGCCGAGGTTCCAAGCGCACCGAACCGTTACCAAAACGTGACGTGTATACTCTGCTGGTCACTGATTGGCCGGAGAAAATCGTCATTACTGCGTCACTGGCTATTCTTTTCTTTAAAGGTACACACACGTGGAACTTCGGAAGTTTGTGTCCCGTCTCTCCATCGCTGGACGCAGTTTGTTGCATAAGTGGATGAATGTTTCTTCAGACATTCGAAAGTTCTCCAGCCACTGAGTGTTTGTAAAACCGGGAACAATCACATCCCACCACTCTGAAGCACGGTTAAATGTCCAAACAGATGGTCTGTTGCGGCGACTTTTTTGCAAAATGGGGAAGATCTGTGATATACAGAATCAGCATTTTAATGTTACATTGGCAGTTAAGTTCATTTTATGCTTTGCAACTGTGATAAAAGTTAGCTAGTAATGTGCTTTTTTTTAGATGCTTACCCTTGCGTGTCGTCGAGCTAAAGTGTTGTTGTTGTCAGCGTGTTGTTGTAAAAGTTCCACAGTGTCACGGCAGTAGAGGCGGCGCAACTATAACGACACGTGAATAATCCCGCCCACTCTAAAGCGGTACTAAACTGCAGTCGAAACAAAAACCAAGCCGAACTGAGCCGAACCAAGGTGAGCTGTACTGAACCATACTATGCAGTGGAAAAGCGCCATATCTGTACCACAACTGCACCACCAAATCACCCTAGAAGAAATATTTCAATGTATCATAATTTCTTGCCTTACAACTCGTATAATTAATGAAACATACAAAAAAGTTAACTCTGATTTATGAAGCAGCCTACCTGACCTTTCAGCACTAGGCCAGTGAAGCACAGTTGTGAGGCTCTCACTTGGTGTTTAACTCTGTGTGGCTGCTTTTTGTCTGATGATGATGTCAAAGGATAGCTTAAAGTTCAGAGGCCAATTGAGACAGACCAAGTACCAGCATTCTATTGTTTGATTGATTTTTATGATGTGAAAAGTGCAGGATTTTTTTTAGTAGTTATTAGTAAAAGTCGGACATGTCTTTTTAGTTAAATACATCAATGAAGATATTACAAATGTCTGCACATGTCAGAGGCAGAACATTTTTAAACAATGGGTGGTTTTCTTTTTCTCTTAGGCAAAAAAAAAATCAGGTAAATAATAAATGCAAAAAGATTAAGGGGCAAAAGGCACCATTTGTTGAGACTGGAGTGATAAGTGAAAAGGCAAATCTGAATAATTCGGTGTACAGGTTATTGTTGATGTTTGTCTGCAGGATGTACTGTAGATATTTACCTGTCTTACAAAAGAGTCACCTGCTTTGAAGATAAAATTGCTTAGTAGCTCATCAAAATATAAAATTGTGATAACCGAACTGCTAGCTTCCTTTAAAATGAACATTGTTCTGGGGACTTTGGTTTCCAGTCAGCATACAGTGGTATATGTACTTCTTGATAGCTGGCAAAAGTACTCTTTTTTACCAATGAAAATGTGTTTGCATTATTGCTAACATAAGGAAATTGGTATGTATCATTTTTTAATCAATCATCATTTTGATCCAGGTAGAAACTGAAGCAATTTATACTTCTGGGCAGTGGTGGTGTAGGGGAGATGGTCCACTGAGAAAGCTGTCAGGATAACTCACCCTAAGCACAGGGACTAGCAAGCAGATGCAGGTATATGGTTGACAAGGGGCAAGGCATACGGACTACTTCCAGGGAGGAAGTGCTGCCAGGCCTAGCGAGAGACGGAAGACTCACAAGAGGACTGAATGAAGCCGGTAGATGAGAAGCAAAACTTCTGTTGGAAAAGAAACATTTCAGCAAACTGAGCATTTCAGTGGGACAGTTGGAAGATTGATTGTTCTGGTAACACAGCAGCCAACTTGGACTTCACACCACCAAAGGTTGCATCCTCTATTGTTATGTTTTAACGGACTTTTAGAGTGTGGACTGCATGCTCTCTTCTTAAAAGGTTTTCACCTTCTGATATTTTAAAATTCTTGTGTACTTTTATCTCCTTGGTAGATTTTATATTGTCTGGTGTAATGCAAGTTGTTGTTGTCTTACTTGAAATTGCTGTTGTGTTCTTTCATTGTGTGTTTACTCACCACCCAATTTAAAGAACCTGTGTTCCTATTATCTTTAATTTTCAAGAGTTCCCAGAATCTTAATAAAAATGGGTGGCATAGTCTGATCTTAAGTGTATTTAGGTTAGATTACCTATAAGTGTGACCAAACATCCATTAAACACACATACAGGAAAATTCTGGTATGGGCCACCAAAATATTCAGAACAAAAATGCCCCTGGTTATTACCTATACTCGTCTCAGTGCTTTGATCTGATTTGAATAGTTTCTAATGCTATATAGAAATATTTATTTAATGAACATAAACAACATTTGTTTTAAGTTATATTGCTTTAAAATGTGCAATTTATTTTTAATCTAATTAAAGTACTGGGTAACATGCTTGAATAGTGGCTAGTGCTGCTGCCTCACAAATTCTGGAACCTGGTTCCAATCCCAGCCTGATCACTGTAGACATTTTGAAGGTTTTGTTTGGATGGTTGTGTTTATTCTCACATCCTCAAGGAGTGAACATTCAGTTGTTTGGAGAGCCTAACTAGGCCTTGTGCGATCGAGCAGCTTGAATGTATTGAAAGGTACTATATTAATAAATGTGGATGTTGTTGAACAAGCCCATCAATGGCTTAGTGCTCTCTCCCCGTTGTCTCCTGCCATGTCACAAAGCTGCTGACAAAGGCTATCTACCTTGTGATTCTCTATTGGAATAAGCAGGTTGACAAAATGAATTTATCAATATTAACATTAATTTTTGTAAATGTTTTAATCCACTTCAGTACTGGATCCTAGATTGGCAGCATTATGTGCAAACCAGGAGGCAGCTCTTAAAGAGTGCACTAGACTTTCAGAGAGTTCATAGATGTATCCACCCAATTGGGGTCATTTTAGAATTTCCAAATTTTCAAATAATTTGGATGTCTGAAATAGAGCCAGGGTGCATCAAAGAATAACCCACATAGATGCAGGGAGAACATATAAATTCCATGTAGATGGAAACTGAATGGAGAATTTGAATCCTGGACGCAGAATCTGTGAGACAACAGTACTAAGCACTGTACAACCTTAGTATTTATGTAACATAATGTACTTTACAGCAATAAAAACATGTACAGCAACCAGTTATTTGTTATCATGATCTTAATTCTTCATGTCGATCAACAACATTTTCAGTGAAATGAGTGAGTTTTCTGTATGTGTGACAATACAAACTTTCATCTTTTCTCTGCCAGTATTCATCTATCTGCCCTACGGGGACCACCTTCTAACTGGGTGAGGGGTTAATCAGGACATCTCTTCACAGACTGCCTGCAAAGGTGTTAATTAATGTAAGCTCCTATTCTGATCCTGTGCCTTGGAAAGTGGACTAACAAAACCAGAACTTAGCCTTTCGAAAAAAAAAGCTACCAAGTCGAAATGTCCTTTATCCCTCAAATGGGAATGGAATCAGCAACCTGTTAATGAAAGAGCTCTTATCCCCATGGAAATCCAATTACATTCTACTTTCCCAGCTTTGAGGTTTTTTTTAGCAATCATATTTTAGCATTTTGTTATAACAAAACTAATCTTTAGCTATTATAAATATAGAAAATGCACAATGCTGAATTTAAAGCGCCTTTCCTACTAGTATATTAATTTATACATTAAATTCTTCTGCCTTCTTAGATATTTTTTCTTTCTGTAGATCCATTTCAATTGTGTCAAATATAATAAAATCAAATTTCATTTTCATTTGTAGAAATATAACTCTAAAAATACACATGAATTTCAATAATCTTACTTAAATAATAGATTCTAAAATATAATAATCTGTTTATTTGCTACTGTATATGCCACTATAATCTGGATCAAAACATAGGGAAAGTTGAAAAATGTGTGGGTACTGTGGATACTTGCAAGCAAGAGAAAAATAGAGCTGTGTAGTTTAAGATAACCTGTGTTACTCATCGACTGAAAGTGAACATTTAACAATATAATTTGTTACAAAGCTCATATTAGCAGCACCAATCCTTCTAGCCGAAATTTATATTTATTTGACTGGCATGATGTGAAAACTGTTTTTATTGTTTTAAAGTTTGTAACATAACATAACAAAACACAACATTATCCATCCCTTTTCAGGGTCATGGAGCATCAGAGCTTGTTCCAAGAAAATGTTAAGAACAATCGTGGACAGATTACCAGTCCATCACTGGGCCAACACACTTATGATCACAAGGGGCCCTGGACGTCTATTTTGGGTCACCTTTTATTTGTAAAATGTAACCTGTATGTTAGCCATGATGGTGCAGTGGTTAGTTTTGCTATCTCATAGGTCCAGTGTCCTGGGTTTGAATACTATGCTGTTGAAAGCAGTTTTTTATTCAGACACTCTGGTTATCCTTACATATACCCAAAAGCCATGCTTGTTAGGTTAGTTAGAGATTCTACATTTATCCTGTGGGGGTTTGTGAGAATGGGCCCAAAGGCTAGACTGGCACTTTATCCATGGCTGGTTCCTGCTTTAAACTCTGTGCTGCTGGGATAGGTGTCAACTCGTTGTGACCCTGAAGTGGATTAAGCAGGTTTGAGAGTGTTATGTTTTAAAAAGATAAAAGTATATGTAGAGTATAGAAAACAAATACAATATAATACATAGTATCTGACAGCTGCATTGTTACAGGACAGGAGCTGGCTCTGATTCCAGGTTAAAAAAGACACTGTTTGATCTGAATTTTAATGCTGAGCTACACACCACTTGAAAAGGCTCTATTTATATATCTGCTCAACTGAGTTCAAGTAAACATACAATATTACTTACAAGTTACAATGAAGTGAAACACAATGTAGTGCACTGAAAAGGATGTAACATATTCTAACAACATACCATGAAAATCATGAACCACAAATATATATTTTTGTAAAGTACTACCCTGAATTCCAGTCTATGGCTGCAAGGTACCGGAGTCCACCAGAGAAGCTTTGGGTACTGTGAGTGACATGGAGGACAAACAGTCATCCTTGCTGTACTTTGGCAAGACTTTGGGATAAAATGGAATGTGCCACAGGATGGACAAGCAGAAGCCACAGGCCAAGAGCAGTTCCCTCTCTCATACATTAGGTGGCAGTGGGGACTGCAGTCCAGAAGTGCAGCCCTGTTGGCGTCCCTGGGTACTGTAAGAGGGCTCTGTTGGGGGATGACTACCCTAATAGTCCTTCACACAAGTCAGGCTGGGTCACCAGAAGCTGTTTCAGGTCCAGTATTAAAGGAGCCTGCTGCCTTACCTTGAGTAGTCACATTTGAGAGGCAGCCAGTAACACTCTAATGAAGGCAGAAGGAGAGGAAAAGGTTTATTGTTTGTATGGTTTTTGGTTGTGTTTCATTGTGTTGAGGATTAAAAAAATCCATTATTTAAACCTGTGACTGTGTTGGAAATTATGGGAATTAGGATTTGGTGCTCAGTGCTCCCCCCAACTGGATACAGAACAAAACAGAAAACATCCCATCACACATTACAGTCTGTCATAAATGCGCATCTGTGGATACCCTCAGGGTTTCTCTAGGGCAGGGCTATTCAGGAACATCTCAAAGTGCACAGTATTCACAACTATAACAACACTGAGGGAACATATTTTAAATCACCTTGTGTGATTAGGCATGCCTCTGTTACGCATCCCACATTATATTGATGTATTGTAGGCTACAGTTACCCTGCTGACTTAGTGGGAGAAGTGACATTTTTCATTTTGAACGAGAGCAGTGACTTTAGGCTCGTAAGTTGTCAATGCAATTCGAAGGCATTGGTGGAGAGTATGGTCAGTCAGGGAGCAACGAGAGTTGCTTTTTATGGAGTTCATGTGTGAAAAACTTGACTCACATGTATATGTTGATCCAAACATACTGAGTATGACGATCGCTACTTTCTTAATGTTAGGGAACTGATGTGCGTTGACATCACTCCAAAACATTGCAGGCCCGTTAGTGGAAAGCTCCTGTGCCATGGTTACAGACAACTGCATGTCAACAAGTTCGAGTGTGAATTTCCCCTTGTCAATGGAAGGGACCAGTTTCTTAGCTCTGGCGGATAAGTCCCCTTCTATTGCAACAGTGAACGGGTCTCTGACAAAAACGGCCAACTCTGTGGGCAGATCAAGTCCATCCAATCGATCAGCAAAGTTATTTTTCAACATCGCAATGAAATCTGTCATCACATCCGTGATTTGTGCGGGGGATGAGATGCATTTGCGGAGTGTCGGAAAATGCAGCATTCGGCCTGTGCTCAAATCATTTGTGAAAAGGTCCAGTTTAACTTGGAATGCGCGCACCTGTTCCACAAGGTCGATGACAGTTTTGTCTCTGCCTTTTTGTAGTCCCAAATTGAGATCGTTCAGGTGTTTGAATATGTCACTCAGAAAGCAGGCATCGGCCAAGGAGTTGTCGTCCAGTATGCGACTCAAGTGCGTTTCTGCCTTTTTTTGCTTTCTGCTGCGGAGGAAAGTTATGATCTCTTTTCTGAGACCGCAGAAACGCTCCAGTGCTTTGCCTTTGGACAGCCACCTCACGTCATTATGCAAAAGAAGGTTGTAGTGCTCAGCAGACATTTCTGACAGCAGCACGCGGAATAAGCGGTGTTGGAGGCTTGATGTGGAGCGAATAAAATTAATTATAGCCATAAAACGCTGTCCATTGTCGCTTTGAGCGCCCCCTTAGTTTTGCGCACAACACGCCTGATGCACAATGCAGTGTAAGGAGATCAACTGAGGTGCAACAGCGGACCAACGTGCTGCCAAACCATTCCATTTCCCTGTCATGGACGGAGCCCCATCTGTCACAAGCATGCACACATGCTTCATATCCAGACCACTGTCTTTAAAAAAGGCGGAAATTTTTCCAAAGACTATATCGCCAGTTGTGTGTCATTCTAACGGCAGTTGGCCGAGCAGCTCCTCTCGGAAGCATTTGCCATCAAAAAAACGGACATATGTGCACAACTGAGCAGTATCAGTTTTGTCTGTTGACTCATCTACTGCTATAGACATAGTATCAGCTATCATCAGGTCTCCTAACAGCGTTTCATACACATCTGCAGCAAGAATTTCAACCCTACGAATGTTTGAAGTATCTGACAGGAGAACGTTTTTTATAGCAGATACCACGCTCATTTTAATTTTATCGTCATTTATCACCTCATCCACGACAGCCAGCATACAGTCCTTCACGGTTTCAGAGTCTATGAATGGCCTTTTCTTTTTTGCCAGTATCCAGGAAACACGAAGGGATGCTGCAGTAGCTCTCTCTTGGGCTGCGAATGACCGCACCATGGTAGTACTGCTCCGGCTGTAAGATGCAATCAAACTCTGCACTTTTGTGTGGTGTTTCTCAACATGATGCCTCCGCACATTGTAATCTTTAAATACTTCAACGCACTCATTACAAATTAAACACATCGGTTTGGCGTTTGGATGTGGCGGTAAAATAAACAAGTATTTGTCAGTCCAGGCAGGGTTAAACTTACGGTTTTCATTGGCAATTTTACGTTTCAGTGTTGAGAAAGACATATTGATAGCAATCTAAGCTACTACCGGCACGCTCTGCATTGTTTGCGTGTTGCAAGCTATGTAATTTACGTAGGAATGCACGTTTTTGGCGGGACCATAGACATAATAAATACTTTATATTTATATTAATATACTATATATTTATATTAATATAATATATATATATATTTATATTAAATTATATTAAATAACAATTTATGAATAATATATATTAATTTACTATCTATGGGCGGAACCACGGGCTGGGCCACTCGGAGGTTGATTCTGGGCCGCATGTGGCCCGCGGGCCGCCAATTGAATAGCCCTGCTCTAGGACATATGATACGTCACTAATCATCTCCTCTTCTATTCCTTCCACATCACCGAGAAGACATCCAGAGAGGGCACCTGACACCACCCCACCAGCAGAATCAAATAATTTTCATTTTATCTTTTGTACTCTAATATTTGGAGAATATGGAGCACTTTCCTTTATTTATTTTGCATGAAAAATAAGCCACAAAATAAAATATAATTTTTCATTAACTTCAGCTTTAAACCAAAGGTCTTCATTCTGGTTTTATCAAGCTTTCTTGATTAATTTGTTCTTTCATTTTTTAAGTTATTATTAGTGATAATAAGCATTTTTCTCAGTGAATTTGCTGTGTTAGCTTGTGACTTTTGTTACTAAATATTTTCCTGGAGACAATCTTTTTCCCAGTGCCCTATGATGCTTTGCGCAGCCAGTGTGACATCACAGAGTTGAAATTGATGGATGAAAAAGCCATTCGAGTATGTAACACTGATTCCAGGAGTGGAATAAAATAAAATGAAAAACAGTTAAAACACAAAATGCACATACAGAAGGAAACTGGAAGTTTGCCAATGTATGGACTTGTATGTGACCTGTGTGTAATATTGAGCCTACCTCTTTAATAGTGTTACCCAGAGTGATGTGCAGTTGATTCAAACAGGAAGGATTAAAAATTCCACATGCTTTAGTGTGGTGTTTATTTCGTAGCAGTGGCAGTGAATGAGCAAAAGCATGAGGGAAAAAAAACAAAAGAGAGGTTTGAAAGAAGTAAGTGTCAGTAATCGAATTGGGGAATTCCTGCTTCCTGTTTGCCACATTCTGCAAGAAATTGTACTGATATTTAACTCTATTATTTTTTTCTTAGGAAGGCACAATGGTGAACTGTTTAGTGCTGCCGCATCACAGCTCAGATCACATTTTTGGTCACTACAATCAGTTCAGCATACTTGTCAGATTCTGCCCAAGCTCTCAGGGACACTTAAAAGACCATTATAATCCACTCAAATCTAGTTCAGTTCCTCGCCCCCATTGACATCAAATTTGAAAAAGTTCCTGAACATTTCATCAATTTTACCGATCTCGAAGTGAAGCAAATTTAGTGGGTGTGTTCATTACTAGTGCCTACTAAGTTTGATTTTTTCAGTGTTGGTTACATATTTTGAGTTCTTTTTTATTGCCTGGCACATTTTAATATTCATTAGTCATATTTTTATATGTGACGGTGTGTCTAAATGCTGCACTGCTCTTCAGCAGGTTGATTTATAAGGCAGATGTGTAACCATTAAGTCTTGAGTCATGTTATGTTCAAATCAGACAGAAAGAGTAATCTAGTCAGGCAGGACTTCATTAGCACATGACAGAGGTAAGCTAATGCTTTATTAATGGAATAGGCCAAGAACTTCTCAGCAACAAGCAGGGGTCTGTTACATGTGTAGTCAATTGATCTCTCATAAAAAACAAAATGGTAACGGAAATAAAAAAAGTAAAAAATTATGAAGTAAGTAAAAATGAGATCAGGCGACAGGCTGGTGTAAGAAATGCAGGTGAGATAAAGTCCAAACGACAGTAGACACGATCAGACACAATTTGACGATCAGATGTCTGGCTACGGGAGGTGCCGCTATTAACTCCACAGTGGTGCAACTTTGTTTATAAACTCCTTTCCAAATATCGAGGTAAGGATTACCTTCAAACGCAATCTGAACTCAGAAAGTACTTTAATTCCTGTTGCTGTGGTCTGTAAACAAAATTAAATACATACACTAAGTCACAACGTTATGTACAAGTACACATTTTAAATACTCTGCACAAGTTTAACAAACATTTGAACCTCCTTATATCAAATTATCTATAATAGACTTACTTTTCCGCAAGGACGCACAGCATTAATGGCTCAAGTGATAGTAGAAAAGGACAAACTATTCTCACAACGTGCAGCAAGTAAACAAAGGAACGAATGACGTGTGAAGCCTGAACTTTCACCCGGAAATATGTAAGAAAAGTTCTACAGGTGTTTCTAGTATTCTGCCATTAGAGGTCGCAAGTCAACCTGACAAAGGACTTTCTGACAGTAAGGTTTAAAAAACAGATAAATTCCCTAAATTAGTTTGTGTTTTCATTGAGCATAATTACAATGAGAAGGCAGGAAACACCAAAACTTTACCAGTACAAGCAATATTACCACTCTCATTGAAAAACCACACAAAATGATGGGAGAATGGTAATAAGTTTCAAAAAAAGAAAATGAAAATTATGATCAGTAACAAGATAAAATTAACCTAAAACAGGAGTGAGTCACACGTGTGCCCAATTGTTTATGTATAAGCAGCAGTATGTGTGCAAAATCTCTAATGATGGCTCTTTTGGACACTTTTAATGAAAGTAGCCACTTTAATTTACATGTTGTGAAAAAGATCCAAATTAATAATTTAAAATAATTTAAAATGATTAGAAAAATGTTGAGATTAAATAAAACATGTAATAGACCTTGTGAGATGTCCAAACACTCTACTGGCAGAAGAGATCAGGAAAGGCAAAATGTTTTAGAAACACTGGAGAACAATGAACTTGTAAAAAGATATCGATTTAACAAATCTTGTTTGTCGAGTGATTGCTCCATCCGTACGGAGAAACCATGTGCTATTAGCCAAAATAAAAAATGTTGGCGATGTCTCATTTTTTGGGCATGGGGAAAATATAGATTTGAAATGGTGATGACTTGGGTATGTTACAACCAACCATATCTTAAATTTTATACCAAATTTTGAACACCCAAATAATAAGTTAAGTAATGGCTGACCCTGCTCTCTGACCTCCAAAGGTCATGCAAAAAGACAGTTTCCCCTCAGGGTTTAGTAAAGTATATTACATCAAAATATGCATATTTATAAATTTCCTCACCACTCCATTTGAGGTAATGTTAAAGCAAGCTGCACTCATGCAAATCGCTGGATTTCCAAAAGTTGTTGCTGTGATTGATGACATGCACATAAAGATCATTGCCCCAAGAGTGGATAAGCGTGCATATGGAAACTGCAAGCAATATCAACACACAAGTGGACATGGATGCAAACTGCATTGTTGTAGCCAACATATTACCCTGAAGATAGCCGGGACTGGACTGGATGGGTAAATGACAGTGAGATGTCACACTGCTTCATTGAGCTCCACATTCCATGTACCCCCTGGAACATTCATGTTACACTTTACGAGTCCATGAAGGTTCACAAAGGCAGGCAGAAAGTCCCAGGGCTCTGGATAAATAGAGAATTTCAGAAGATAAGGGAACATCATGGAGAGAAGTATGGCACGTTACTCTGGAAGACAATCAGCAACACTGGAAGAGAGAAGGTGACTCCAGAAACAGCACTGGAATAGCCGTGGCTAATTTCAGTAACTGTTACTTTATGAAGAGCTACCCGTGGCCATAACACCGGGAAAGTAATTCCTCTGAAGGTACAGTTATGCATCATTCATTGTAAGAAAACATATCTGGCTTCTCTCTCATTCTGCATGTATGTTTTGGTCTTTCCATATCAGTGCTCATTATGTTATTATTCTTAATAATAATAATCTTATTTATAAACGTCTACGTGTGGAAGTGTGTGTGTCTGTCTGTCCAGCCCGGAAGTGCGAGGCTACAGCATGAAGCTGAAAGAAAGCGACTCTGTCGCCAAAGTGAAAGCGCAGAGAAAAGAAAAACCCACTTAGCCTCTAATGCTCTTGCGAGATGAGCACATTGGCAAAATGAAACCTCATAGGAGAGAGAAATTCGCTTAGCCGCTGACAAACAACGGAGGCGAGCACATTGGCAGAACGAAAATGCCTGGGAAAGAGAATCTTGCTTAGCCACTAATGCACAAACAATGCGATTGATTGATTGAAGTGTCAAAATCCATGGTTTCTAGGAGCCCGGGCTTTTTACAGCACAGGCTTACACAGCTAGTAATAATAATAATAACACATTATTGATGCTGAATTATGTGTAGCTTAAGTGCAATATCCTGCCTTATCATGTTTCCCTTCTTCTTCTTCTACTGCTACTTTGAATATTGTTATTATTACTATTATTGCTATTATTATTTTAATATGTGTGGTGAAGCCTTAGCGTTATTATCAGAAAACTACAAAACATCATCACAAGTGCCATTTTGTAGCTTTGGGTGCTGTAAAATTGTAAAATCATTCATTTTGAAACATGAACTCCTACTCCTCACCAGTAGTGCGTGTAGAACAGTTAATGACTGCTTCTCATGTCCTACTCTATGGTAGGGCAGATTCTTACCCTAGGTAGACTTTTAGTGCAATTCCTCAGAGTAACTTTGAGATGCTTGATAAAAACGGACACTGCTCTATGTGTTCTAGCTTTAGCTCATCTTTTGGTTCACGTCTCTTCTTCTGGTCCCTTATTTATAAATTTTTTTTTGTGTCAAACCTTCCATGGCAGAATAAATATCTTCCCACATATGTCACCCATATACAGTTGCCAATTTACCAAACATGATATACTGTATATTTTAAATTAAAGAAGAAAGCAGGAGAGCTCAGGGAAAACCTACACAAAATTGTAAGAGAATGTGTTAACTTCATACGTGTCCTTTTTAGCTAAGAATGAAACTTGTGTCCCTTGAGCTGAGAAGCAGAGCACTAATTAATGCCCCAAAATGACAGTCGTTGTTACAATTGATGGCATTTTTTACGAAGTGTATGTGCTACACAAATAAAATATGAATAAACAAATTACAACATTTTAAACAGCCTTTATTTGTACAGCCTCTTTTTGGAAGGATTTTAGTCTCAGAGATAAGCATCTGAGAGTCATTCATAAAGCCACATACCCTAATGGGTAGCCATACTGGACAGATATTTGGCACAACTTGATGTAAATCTTGTAGAGCAGATGCGTATCCTCTGGGTTTTAAGAGGACTATTTTCTGGATGTGTTTCACAAACTCAAACAAGATAGCTGCATTTTGTAAATATAAAACTCTTTCTCCATTTATTCTCTTATTTTTTAAGTAAAAAAAACTAAGACTGAACAACAGGTTTGTGGTAAAGTGTGAAATAAAGTGAAAGGTACTGTTATAAAATCAACTATTACTAAAATATCGTATAATTGTGTTAACCATGTAAGGTTGCATAAAACATGAAGATTATCTGCTTGATTACAAAAGAAGAACATTTTGTGCTTGTTAAGTAAACCGTTACACACAAAGCTTCTCATTTTACAAGTCTGAAGTGAAAATGCAAAATGATTGACATGTTGTTCCTACTTGTATAAACTTGATACTGCTCCCTCACAGGCTTCATTATTTGACTTTCCGTTTACTGTATATTTCAATGTAAAGGTTCTTTATTTGATTAAAAATAGATGTAATAGTAACAGAAATGTCTGAGCATCACTGTAATTATATGACTAAAATAAAGTCCAGTCATTTAATTTGTGTATGTGTTATCTGTTCACCGATATAAATAAAAGCTTAGAGTTTATTTTTAAAAGGTATTATTATGTCCTTGGAAGTGTGCCGCTATTAGAAAAGAAGACGTTCTGAAAACAGGAACATATGTAAAGTTAATCGTTTGTGATGGAACATTTAGTCGGAGAGATCCTTAGGTTAAATTAAAGCTGGGTATTAGGATTTATCTGGGTGCATGCTGACTTCATTAGGCTGCACATCTGGATAGCTCTTCTAGTGTTTTAACAAAAACTGATTGAGCACAAACAGTTTTCTGAGAGGTAGCATTTTCTAGATCTTCATTCTTCTTGATGAAAGACACTTTATTGAAGTATAACCAGTTTTAGATATAGTTCATCAATCCATCCACTTCAGGACGGAATAGAAGATACAAATATTCACCTGAAAATTTCACAAAGTCTCTGTGGCTCTAAATGTTATATTTCGGAATGTGTTAAAGAGTAAAATAAGTAAACAGAATTAATAGTAACAGTGGGAAGACACTTAGTGATTAGTGCTGCAGCCTTACAGCCACAATCTTTGATTTAAATCCCTGCTCCGTCACTGTGTGGGTAAAGTCTACACGGTTTCCAGGTCCACCAACTTTAATCCTAAAGACATGCCATGTTAGTTAATGACACTAAATTCAGTATGAGTGAATGTCTGTGCATTGTGATGGACTGGGCTTGTCCATGTATTGTTCCTGCTTTCTGCACAATTCAGTCAGGATAGTCTGTTGCCCTTCCACGAGCCTTAGTTGAATTAAATGAGTTCAATAATAGATGCTCGAATGATACTAGATTCTTTACAGAAAAGAATATGTGCTATATAAAATAAACGTTTATGAGAAATGAAACTAGTTTGTTTCTAGGAATTTATCAAATAATTTTCAATGGCTGAATTTAGTGCTGTTTTGTAGATTATGCAGTAGAAATGTAAAAAGAGGTGCAAAAAAGTACAAAAAAAGATATTTCAAACAAAAAGAAAAATAAAATGAAAACAAGCATGTGTGGCACAGTGGTAGAGCTGCTACCTCAAAACAAGAAGACAAGGGTTCACGTCTCAGATCGCCCCTGCTTGGAATGTGCATGTTCTTCCTTATGTACGTGAGTTGCCTCTGTGTGCTTCCACTTACTGCCAAAAGACATGCAGGTTATTTGTAACGGTAATGCTAAGTTAGCTCTAGTGTGTGTTTGGTGTCTGGGAGTGTGTCCAAGGTTTGTTTCTGCCATTGTACCCCATGCTGGCTTGAATAGGCTGCAGCACCTCCTGCGACCCTGATCTGGACTAACCAGGTTAGAAAATGAAATAGCAAGAAAAAGACAAGAATTATAAAAGCAAAAATGGGTGGCACAGTAGCGTTGCTGCCTCAAAACAAGAAGACTAGGCTTCATGTACCAGATTCTCCCTGCGTGAAGTTCTCCCTGTGTTTGCATGGGTTTCCTATGGGTGCCTCAAAGTGGCTATGTTAAATGGGCCCTAGTGTGTGTGGGTGGGTGTTTACTTTACAATGGGCTGCCTCCCTGTCCAGAGATGTTCCTGCCATGCACCCAAAAGCATGCTGGGATAGGCTTCAGCTTCCCCAAGAGCCTACCATGGATAACCGGGTTAAGACAATGTATAGACAGAAAAAATGCAAACAAATGAACAATCAGCAAATAAAAATGCTGGACATGATCCAATTCCATACTTGATCCGTTCAATTAAGGGTTGTGGATGACCAGAACCCTTTGCGGAAACACAGGTTCAATTAAGAAGAAAATCCAGGTAGTGGCACCAATTTATTACAGGGCATACTCACTTACACTCATATGTAGCTACTGCATTTTAGAGCTGAAAACCCTAATAGTGAACATAATATGCATAACTTTACAATTCAAGGTTAAAACCAGAATGAAGTACCCCTAAGGTCAAGGCCTGAACAAATAACAGTCTGTGCTGTTATTAAAACAGCCATAAGGAAAGACAATGAAAAAGCAAACCAGCCACTACCAACCCCACTATCGCTATCAAAGCGTGGCATAGCAAGCAGTCCTTCTAAGGACAGGAAAGGTAATTAAAGAGTAATACCGTTAGTAAGAATCCTTTAGATCAGGGGTTCTCAGACTCGGTCCTGGGGGCCCACTGTGGCCGCAGGTTTTTGTTCCAACCAGCCTCTGTTTTTAATTGGACTCCTGTGCTAATTAAGTGAACTGTTGTTTCCCAGATTCCCTGTTTTGGGAACAATATACAAATTAGAAAACTAATTTTGTTAAAAAAAAGTATTAAAATGTACTAAGCAGTTATATTTTTTTCTTTTTAACAGTATTTTCATCTTGATTGTCATTCTGACTTTTCTAGGTGTTCTAACTGTTTCATTAATCTGTTATTTACTACTTTGTTGGGCTGACGCTAAAGTAGTTGCAGCCTTTCACGATTGAGTGTTGTTTGCTTGGGTTTCTGCTCTGTTTGTTTTTAATTGTCATTATTAAGATTCAATGAAGGGAGCAAACTGCACAGAGAAAGGGCAAAATGTAATAAAATGAGAGTTAAGCATTTAAATCCATAGCAAAAACAGAAATATTTCTAAGTTTTTTATAAATGTAAAAATCATGCTGCTGCACTTTTCTGAATGTAGAATAAAAGATAAATAATACCAGCTAATTAAATGAGATCAGTACTATCTGGTGTTGTCACTGATTAGGAATCTGGTTGGAACAAAAACCTGCAGCCACAGTGGGCCCCCAGGACCGAGTTTGAGAACCCCTGCTTTAGATAATGGGGGGGGGTGTTCTCGCCCTTTTTCTCTGTGTTAACCCATACTTATATGTCTCCGTGGGCACAGCATCTCAATCACGCATCACAGGAAGCTGAAGAAGCAATTGAGAAAGATCGCACCCTCATGTGCGGGTACGACTCGCCCCAATTACTTCACCAACTCCCCGCAGATGTGCAAGTGCACTCACAGAGATTGACATGGCCAGTGGATTATTCTAAAAAAAAAACCTGACCATTCTTTCAGAGCCATGGACCGGCTATACCACAGGGGGCTTTGTAACAGCACTTGTTCTTGTAGCAGCGGAGCAGGCAAGAAATAAAAACAGATGCTACACTGTCACCATCCTAGTATGCCATGGCAAGCAGTCCTTCTAATGATAGCTAACTAATTAGAACACCAATAAAATGATTAATAATCTGTTTGATTACTCCAACCTTGAATTTTTTTTTGTTACAATATGAGAAAGAGACATACATAATACTTTGTATTATTACTACCTATGTACTGAATATACACAGGACTTACTGCAGGTCATACAGTACATTGAGTCTCTGAACTACTTATTCAGGTATTTAGAGTCCAGTAAGACAGAGTAACAAACCATGAAACCAAGGTGTTTCAATTTGACTAGTGTTAAATATTATTGTGTCACAGTTCCATGAATATGAATAGGATATTCAGCCAAGTCACTATGGGTGTGGAGTTTGTGCATTCCCTTGTGATCATAATGGCTTTCACCAAGCACTTGGGATTCTTCGCACACATCAAAGGCAACACATTTAAGTTTTTTTTTTGAGACACTAAATTGATCTAATGCATTTGTGCATGATGCTGCTATATGATCGCATCTCATCCAGGGTTTGTTTCCTACCATGTGCTTTACACTGTTGCAATCCTGTAATGGAGGAAATACATCCAGAAAAGAGGTGGAGGGATGCTTGAATCATTTTGATCACTTACAAATACTTGATTAAACAGCTGTTAGCTATCAGTTTTCTACAAAATGTTAGTTTAAAATATTGTCATGTTCAAGTAAATAAAGAATCTTCAATATAAATTAAAATGAGCATGATTCTATCAGTCAAGAGTGGGCCAGTAACTCTCACACATTCACAACTCTAGGGCAGTGCAAGGTAACTGAGCATAATGAAAGCCAGGTGTTATGAAACTAAAGATCAAAAGCTGCCCTGGTAATGAAAACCCACATTCTGAGAAGGTCGGTATGGGAAAAATAACAATAAAAAAAATCCCACCACCGAGCTGCAGCTGTGTATGCGCCAATGTACGATTTCCTAGGCATGTAACCCCGGGGTACATGCTGCATATTATTCAGAGATCCATCCAACTAATGTTTTGTTTTTTTAAAGTGTTAGACTAAGAAATATCCTCAAATCATATATCCTAATTAAGGTGTGCTTATTTCTATTAATTTCTTCTGATTCTGTGATTCTGTACACAGATTCTATCCAGGATCACTGAGCCTACTAATCCAGATTAAATTCATTACAGGTGGTGTCTACCCCCTATGGCATCAGGCTAAAGTCAGAAACCAAAATTTGGAGAGGTGACAGGCCACTGCAAGGCACACTTACATGCTCACATTTACTTATACAAGGATTATACAAGGTTTAGAAGCATATAACAGGTCAAAAACAGTCCCTGATATGTGCATAATCTTCCATTGTCAGACTTGCACTGGAAACACGGAAGACAAGTTTTCTTATATTGAAACTTTTGGCACTTAATTGTTACGTTTATAGGCTTTTTTTTTATGGTGATGAACCATACTCCATTAGCCTCCACTGTAATGTGCCAGTGAGAGAAAGCTTTTTTTTAAATTTATAGAAAACACTTCAGAACATAGTTTAACATGGCAATTGCAAATATATCATGTTTGTGAAGAAATAATGTAACTTCAATTTGAAAAATACTGAACTCACCTGTAACCCTACCTGAATGTTTCTTGAACTAAAACCCAAGAAAATCCCATTCAGGCCTGAGGAGAATGAGTAGACTCAACACAGACAGTGACCAGGCTGGGACTTAAACTTCAGTTCTTGACCGTGTGAGGAAGCAGTCCACTGGACCACATTACTTTATCGTAGATTACACTTAGGAACTATCCATGACACTCTCCACTATCTCAGATGGTATAAGCTGTTCACAGTCAACAGTTTATTGTTTTCAGCCAACATCTAAAAATAGGAAAAATATACAACAAAACTATAACAACAACAAAAACAATATTTATTTATATGGCATATTTTCATATAAATGATGTAGCTCCAAGTGCTTTACAGGATGAAGAAAGAGAAAAAAGAGAAATTATAAAAATAAAATTACTAATTAACATAGAATAAAAGTAAGGTCCGATGGCCAGGAAGGACAGAAAAAAAAAACTCCAGATGGCCAGAGAAAAAAAACAAAACAAAATCTGCAGGGGTTCCAAGGCCACAAGACTGCCCAGTCCCCTCTAGGCATTCTACCTAACATAAATGACCTCAATCAGTCCTCATAGTTTTCAGGCTTCACATGGAAGAACTTGATGATGATGGTCATGTGGACCTCTGGCCTTTAATCTATCAATATAGGGACAAGTATGGTGCTTTGATCGGGTGGTGGTGGCGCAGACACCGAAAACCGGAAAAAGAACAGCAGAGAAAGTAGGGGTTAGTATAGATTTCAGAGCCCCCATGAAAGATAATGATAATTAAATGCATATACAGAAAATTAGAGTTAAACTAAAATGAAGCTATGAGAAAGCCCTGTTACAATAGTAGCTTTTTAAAGTGCTCCACCATATTAGCATAGCGAATTTCAATACAATACAATATGATGCAATTTATTTTTGTATAGCCCAAAATCACACAAGAAGTGCCACAATGGGCTTTAACAGGCGCTGCCACTTGACAGCCCCCCAGCCTTGACTCTCTAAGAAGACAAGGAAAAACTCCCAAAAAAAACCCAGTAGGGAGAAAATGGAAGAAACCTTAGGAAAGGCAGTTCAAAGAGAGACCCCTTTATAGGTAGGTTGGGTGTGCAGTGGGTGTCAAAAAGAAGGGGGTCAATACAATACAATATAATACACAGAACAGAACAAATCCTCAATGCAATATAAAAATAACAATTTTACAAGTACGGAGCAGTATTTAACAGTAGATGAAATCACATAATATGATTTGGATTTGTTAACAGTCCTGGAGACCTCATCCATCAAGCTACCTCCCCCATTTGGCCATTCCACAGCTGAAACAGCGCTGGGCCAGCCAATCCAATGAAAGGACCCCTCTACCCCACAATTCCTGCGATCCTCCATCAGGGATGACTTTACCTTAGACAGTCAAAACAACTTGGCAGGTGGGCCGTGGCACCAAATGCCACATTTGAGTACCGAGAAGAGAAACAGAATAGGTGAGGGTTGGTATCCAATTATAACTATCATGTTACTTATGTCTTAATGCTAATGACTAACAATAGAGATGCAGTCTGTACAGTTAATCAGCAGCTCTAGTCAGGATATGCTAAACTGAAGTAGTGAGTCTTCATCCGGGAGAGACCCAAGGGGCATCTCTTATAGTAGCAGGCAGACAATTCCACAGTTTAGGGGACCTGTAACTAAAGGCTCGACCTCCCACTGTTATTTTATTAATCCTTGGAATCATAAGCAGACCAGACCAGCATCTTGAAATCTTAATGTGCACTCTGGTTTGTAATTCATGATAAGTTCAGACAAGTAAGCCGGACCTTGGCCATTTAATGCTTTATATGTTAAAAGGAGGATTTTGAAATCTTCCCTAAACTTAACTGGGAGCCAGTGTAAGGATTTAAGAACTGGAGTTATGTGTTCATATTTTCTTGTTCTTGTAATAATTCTTGCAGCAGCATTTTGGATTAACTGGAGGCTGTATAAAGAACAGTTTAAACATCCAGTGAACACCACATTGCAGTAGTCAATCCTACTAGAAATAAATGCATGAATTAATTTCTCAGAATCCTGTTTATTTAGAGAGTGCCTTAATTTCCCAAAATTTTTAAGATGGAAGAAACATGATTTGGTCAACTTTGTAATATGCACTTTAAATGACATGCTACAGTCAAAGATAACTCCTAGACTGCGGGCTGATTCAGTAAAATTATTGCTGCTTTCAACTGAGTTAAATGATGACAAAATATTTTCATGATCATTCCCTCCAACAATTAACATCTCTGTTTTATCTATGTTTAAAGACAAGTAGTTCTCCTCCATCCACTCTTTAAATTCACTACCACAACTAATTAAAGACAACATTGGAGAAACTTCATTTGATCTAAATGAAAGGTATAACTGGGTGTCATCTGCATACAAGTGAAAGTTAACATTTTGTTTCCTAATGATAGATCCCAGTGGAAGCATGTAAAGTGAAAATAGTAAAGGTCCCTGTACTGAGCCCTGTGGGACACCTTATCTCACTTCTGTGTATGATGATGGAGTACTGTCAGCACATATTGGAATCTATTTGATAAATAAGAACTAAACCAAGATAGCACAGTGCCTGTAAGCCCAACATCATTTTCTACCCTGGGCAGTAAAACAGAATGGTCAATGGTGTCAAATGCTGCACTTAAGTCTAACAACATAATTACAGTGGAGTATCCTTCATCAGAGGATATCAGAATGTTGTTTACAACCTGTGTTAGTGCCGTTTCTGTACTGTAACCATTGCGGAAACTGACTGGAATTTCTCAAATAAATTATAATGCGTAAGGTGTGACTGAAGCTGATTGGCGACTACTTTTTCTAGTATTTTAAAGAGAAAGGGTAAATTTGAAATAGACCTATAATTATTTAGTATTTGTGGTTCTAGGTCTGACTTTTTAAGGTAAGCTATTCCAGATTTTAGGTGCATAACAGCAGAAGGCTGCCTCCTCACCACTTCTTTTAAGTTTCGCTGTTGTAATTATAAGCAGACACTCATTTGAAGATCTAAGGTTACGATTTGGAGTGTAAGGTCAAAGACATTCTGAAATATAAGATTGAGTGAGATTATTTAAAGTTTTGTAAACCATGAGCAGCATTTTAAAGTTTATTCTAAATGACACGGGTAACCAATGTAGTGACATCAGAACTGGAGAGATGTGCTCGGATTTTCTTTTCCTAGTTAAGATTCTAGCAGCTACATTCTGCACTCATTGCAATCGATTGATGTCTTTTTTGGGTAGTTGTCAGAGGAGTGCGTTACAGTAATTTAACCGACTGAAAACAAAAAGTGAAGTAATTTCTCAGCATCTTGCAAAGTTATAAGAGCTATAACTTCTGCTATATTTCTTAAGTGAAAAAATTCTGTCCTAGTAATCTGATGTGATTTAAAATTCAGGTCAGAGTCAATAATTACCCCTAAATTATTTACCTATTACGCCTAAATTATTTATTGGAATTTTAATACTAATGGATCAAGTTTATTTCTAATAAATTATATACATTTTTGCCAATCACTAAAATTTCCGTTTTCTCCTTATTTAGTTTGAGAAAATTACTACTCATCCAATCAGAAACACAAGTAAGACATTGTGTCAGTGAACCAAGAGAGTCAGGGTCGTCAGGTGCTATTGATAAATACAGTTGTGTGTCATCAGCATAGCTGTGGTAACTCATGTTATGCCTTGAGATAATCTGACCTAATGGAAGCATGTAGATCGAAAAAGAGCTATGTACTCTTCTAAATCTTGAGGGACCGGACATTGTGGTTTTCAGTTGTTTGCCTAGGTGTCAAATCAGTGGAAACTGGCTGGCCTTCTCCATCTCCAGTTCCAGTAATCATTTTCAAAGCAAAGGGTGAAAAGTCTGGAATCAAACCTGTGTGCAAGTGCCAAATACAATTAAAAAAAATCTGTATGCTGCCATAGTATTTTAAAACTTTTAACATTTGTTTGAACTATGGTATACTGAATGTCAAGTCACCTTTGTAAATAAAGAGTGGTAGGAAGTGGTCTTTCTTCTCTATTGCTTTTTAGGCTATTCCTGTTTAACTCCTGATGATTCTAGAAAATCTCTATCCTGATCTGGAATGTGTACCAGATTAACCAATCACATAAAAACCTATTTAGCTATGAAGCACAGTATATCAGATACATAATCACCCTTTGTATACTGAGCTAACTCACACAGGGGCATTACTGTGGTATTGGCATACACCAGCTTGTCAAATAATCACGCCCCTCTGAAATTATGCCAGCCACGTCCCCAGGGAAACTCCACCTCTTGTTTACACCATCCTCAGTTAATGTCTGAAAAATGTGTTCACTGTATAAAAATGATCAAATAAAACACAAATGGGAGGGATTGGCGGGAAAAATGACACAGTTGTTACCACTGCTGCCTTTCAGCATAAAAAATTGTGGGTTCAAGTACTACACTGGTCACTGTTTCTGTAGAGTTTGCACATCTTTTCTTGTTTCTGCATGGGATTTCCTTAAGACAGTTCAATTTTCACTTAGTGCATATGAGATCAGACTTGGTCTGGTGAGTCTTGTGCAAATGCTGCCAGGATAGACCTTGGGCCCTGCACCAATGAAATTATTAAATTGATCTGACAACAGATGGATTCATAAAATAAATATTTCCACCCTGTTTTGTTGAACAAGATCCAAGTTGCCTTTTCTCAATTTCCTCATACTCTTGCATGATTTTTATACATTGTTTTATTACCTTAGCAGCAATTCCCTAGCATTATCAGTAAATAAAGGAACATTAAATTATTTTGAGATAAATGTTTGTTATGACATTTTGCCACAAACTGCCAGAAGAAAGCGGTGCCTAATGCTGAACTAAAGTGAACTGTGATGCTAAACTAAGTGGCAACATTACCATTAGTGTCAACTCCAGGAGTCTTGGTAGAATTTGAATGTCATATGTTAGAAAAGCTAAAACTTTTTCATTTAAAAAGAAATATTACTGCCTTAGGTAAATAACCCAATTTCAGGGAAATACAAGACAGCCTTTAAATAACATAACTGCATGTGAAAGGTAGCACAGATATTCGGGAGGGCTCATTTGTTTAATAACATTAAATGTCAGTGTTAAAGTAGTTGTCATCCAATATACTGTTGGTACCTTGAGCCAAATGCTGCTCGGATAAGTACCCTGAAATGGAATAAATGGGTTCGATAATGGATACATGGACAAGGTATATGTACTATAAATGAGAAATGACTGTTTTTATCTACATTTTAGAGCTTAGCCATTCATTACATCCCATTTGCTCAATATACCTGTCAAAGTGACTAGTTACAATGTAACCAGTTTGCATAATCAGAATGTTTGGCATTGTTTATGTTTCAGCACCAACGAAAATTAAAAACACATTCATATAAGGTTATTACTAAGTAACTAGAGTAGTAAAAGAGTCACTAATTTACCATAAATTATTAATAGTACTATGCATTATGTAATCACATTCTGCTTTACATTTTCTCGTATTACAACTTCCCTTACAGTGCTGAAACCACACATCTGTTCAGAATGGCCCCATCGTAGACTTGCAGGCTGATTTATTTGTTCTACATATTTAGGTCATTGTATTTGTGTAAGGAATCAAGGGAACAATCTTTCAAGCTCCGAGAGATATTCTGTTCATGGCTCACCTATAAATATGCCAAACATTACTTGGTGAATGTGTGTGTTTTATGGATAAAAGCAAAGGACTACATGAACAATGTATGGATTGTAAATGTAAGAATAACAGGAGTGAAGATTTTTATAAATTAACGTGAAAGGCCCTGAGCAAAGCCATATGGGAGAACTAGAAATATTGCTGAACTGAGGACTATCTAGGCAGAACTAAAAACCACTCTGGCTTTATGGGGAGCAACTATGAGTTGGGTGTTTGCATAGAGGTCAATCTTTTTGTGGAAGAATGCACTGACAGGCATGTTAACTATAAGACACAAAGGAAAATGGAATAAACTTTTGGGTTTTTGGACATTTAAATAAAAAGAAACGATTGTCATGCAGTAATGGCTGGGGCCATCAGAAGGCAGCACTGTGTGGCAGGGCCTCACAATTTGCGGTTGCCTGATCTCATTATAGTATTCATATTACAAGATTATTTACTAGGTCTACTTACTCTGATACAATAGGTTATAGCAAAATACTATAAATACATGACATACTGCTCAAAGGCTGCAGGTATTAAATATTATTTAGGATATTTTTGATCATTTTTTACATTCATTTGCTTGTTTCCTTGTTGACATCATCTGGTGTTAGGGTTGTGCTGATTTTTAAGGAGACCTCCTGGTGCTGTGCCACCAGTGCTTGTGTAGCAATTGTTGATGTAGTAGAAAACATCCATCCTTTGACTGAACTTTAAATCAAAATAAGGGAAAGATTATCCATTTATATTTGGGTTAAGATTTTTAGCTTCTTGCCTTCTCAACACGATTGCAGTCCATTTAAGAAAAGTTATCAGATTGATTGATCAGCATGTCTCTTTTTTTAGTTTTGGTCAAAATCGTATAAGTTAATTGGAAAAATATTCTCGTTGATCATCCTCAAGTACCCAAAGAATCTACCAAAGGGAACAACATACTGAAGTAAAACAACTTTGTTTAAAGAGTCCAAGTGGATTATGGAACAAATGTAATTATCTAATCATACAAAATACATGAAATGTGAAAGTAATAAAGATGGGTCTGATACTACATTAGTATTAACGTTTTTGGTGTCGTAACCCACTTTTTCCCATGTAAGCATCTTTGCAACCTACCAAAGGTTCTCGTTGTTAAATATTAATTAATGACAGCTAGTTGTTAGTAGTCTCACTATATTTAATAGGGTGGGCTCCGGTACATTTGTCCACCTACACGATGAGGTCAACAATTCAGCATGTTAGTTAGTAAATTAGGTTACCTACACCAAAGTCCAATGCATTTCCATGTGCCCACACAATAAAAATGAGCCATAAGTAATTGACACCTACATTTCTGAACCACTGGATTGCAGAATGCTTCCAGTGGATCACAACTTACTATTATTTATATTGGCAGTTAGTCATTGTTGGTGGAATTCGATTCAGCAAAGAGGGGACTGCCCTGCTGTAGTGATCAATTCAACACTCGGACAATCATGTTGGATTCACCGCCTACCACTTGGTAGGTTGCAAAGACACTTATATGGAATTTAGTGGGTTGTGACGTCAAAAAAGTTCAGAAACTGAGTGCATGCCAGCTGATCAAAGTGAAAGGGATCGAAATTGCATTGGTGGGATCTAAAATAAAGGCAATTTATCCTTTAATTATTTTTAATAAATTCAAAGTCACATGCCTGTATTCAGTCATATAATGGCAGTTAAACCCCACCAAATTACCTGATGCACATGTCTTTGTTATCTGGAAGGAAAGCCAGAGTACTCAGGGGAAAAAAACCCATGTAGATAAGTAGACAACATCAGACAGAAATTGAGCAGACCAAGACTTGAAATGATTCTCCTAAAGGTCTGACAGCAGTATTAACCATTACATCATTGTTTCCCCCTTGTAAATAGTATGGATCTTTTAATTTCTCTAATAATGAATTAATTAATTCTCCAATTAAGGAGGGTGCTCCATGTTGGTGACACGTCATTCATTGGTGTGGCCTGCAGCGTTCTTTTCTCAGTTAACATCAAACTTGGCCGTTGGGTATCTAACATATTCAAGGGTGCCTTGATAACTGAAGCCAGCATCTTTAAACACCTTATGGATATCTGTAGCAGATTGTGAGAAGACACACTCACCCTTTTCCACAATGAACAAAAAGTTTAAAGGAAGTAGATAATATCTTTAAGGTACAAATAATTATCTGAACAGTATTAAGATAAAGAAGAAACCTTTAATCAAAGTCACAATAAATTAATCTTTAAAACAAAAACTATTAAAACGTAGCATAAAAACAAGAAACACATGTGAATTGTTTTCAATGGAAAAAGTTAATATTTAAAAAGAAGCCCACCCTTTCGAATAACAGCATGTCGTTTCCTCCCACTCAGCATTTTGCCTTGATCGTTTGTCACCCACAATTAAAGTCATTTTTAATCCATCTGACCACACAGTCAGAACTGCCATGTTCATCTGGACACTTTATTTTGCTCTAAAATTGTTAGATAGATAGATAGATAGATAGATAGATAGATAGATAGATAGATAGATAGATAGATAGATAGATAGATAGATAGATAGATAGATAGATAGATAGATAGAACTTTAGTTGTCATGAAAGTTGACATTTTACAGAAGCTCAATTAATAAATAATATTATTATATTATGACCAACAAACCCCTCTCAAATATACACTACAATTACTAAAAAGAAAGAAAACTTCTGACTTGGAAGTTAGAGACGCAGTGAGGAGTTATATATATGCACATGTCATGCTGTTTGAGTTTAAGACTCTCTAAGTGCGAGATGAAGAGAAGAGGAGAGGGGCAGCATGAGTTGAGTTTTGTTGTTGAGCAGAATGAAGAAAATAAGCCAGTCACCCCCCATAGATCCCAGCACCTGGGCCTTGTGGCCCGAGACCGGGCAGATGCTCTAGGTACTGCATTTGTGCTTTGCGCAGCTCTGTCTGTTTATCTTCCCTGCATGTGTGCATAAGCCACATGCATAAAAGAAAGACAAACAAATGAAGAATTATTGGAATGACGCCGGTGTCTCCTTGTCCATGTTGGGTGCCCTGTGACATTATGTATTACACGGCATGTCAAATATTTACATGTCATGCTGCAGACTTCACAAAAGAGGCATTGTGATTAAATGCCAAGAGTCACATTTAACTGTTAGTGTTTAAAGGTTTCCCTGTTTATTTTTGCAAATTGGGCAGCAAAAAATATGGCCATTTCAAAGTAAACTCCACATTCTGTATTCATTTTCAGAGATTATTGTTTTACAGAACTGAGGCACTGTTGAAAATGTTGACTGCCGTGTTGCTTTTAGCCAAGGTTATGTGGTTAAAACAGCATGTGTGTCGAATAAGGCGGTGGACTGTGTCTCCTAGGCGTTTAATTGGAAACGCGATCGGCAAACTTCGCAGATGCAAATTTGAATGCCTTTTGAAAATGACTTTGTAGCTAAGGAGTCGGGCTGGGCAGGTTCTTCCTTTTCTGATTGGGTAACGCTTAGCAAGTTTCAGGCTTTGTGGTTTACCAGTGTGTAAGGATGTATACCTGCCATCTAAGCACTTTGAGCTGAACCAACAACTGTAATATATAAAACAAAAGTTTAGAAATAGACTGTTTCTGAAGAGCAGCTATAACTGTAAAACTGTATTTGTCTTAATGCAACGTGACGTCACAACCTTTCAGGGGAGCCTACCATCAGCTGTAGCTTTCAAGTAGCTCTGTATCAACTGCCTGGTTTGCATTCCAGCTCCGATTTCATGCCTATTTTATCTTTACACATTTTACTTCCTTTGGTTAAAAATACTTAAATATGTTTGTGTAGTCATTTTCTTTTCCCTACTGCGTTACAGAGTAAAATAATTCTGTTGGAAGAACTCATGCACAATGAAAAAAATAATTCTTTAAGTCAGTTCAACTTGTATTATGAAGTCACAACAGAACAAAAAAATATGATAAAGCTTCCTTTGATATTTAAAATGAACAATTTTAACAACCCGCAAAACGTACATGTCTTGAAATGAGGTGCATTGCCATATGTAGAACGTATATACAAAATACATAAGCTCAGTACCAAAGTAATGACTTGGCAGACTAGCAGTCTCGGTTAATAAACAGGTCTGGAAGAACACTCCAGCATCAAAAACAGAGAATCGGCCTTTTCCACTACTGCTTTTTTGAGATCAATTTTTAGTTTGATTTCAAAAAGAGAAAGAGGGTAACAAAGTAGAACATTTTCATATACAAAATTAAAATCCCACCACCAGCATAGAAAGTGGTAAACAAAAAAAAACAGAGTAAAAAGTAAATTAAATAAAACGTCACTTTAGAAGCCCAGAGACCCACTTAGCTGGCTGAGTAAGAGAAAACTATCCATCCATCCATTATCCAATCCGCTATATCCTAACTACAGTTACAGAGTTGATAATTAACCTAATACATGTTGTTAAGACTCATATTTAGTAAATAAGAACATAAGAAAATTCACGTACAAGAGAAAACCATTCACTCCAGGTATCGTATAGTCAAAATGTCCCAATACCTTATCCAGATATTTCTTAACAGATGTCAAAGGTTTCTGTTTCAATTATTTGAGTTTGTTCCAGATTTCCACAACACCATCAGCAAATAAGAGCTTCCTGGTGAAGTAGTGCTATTTGTCAGTCAGTGATCAGTCGTTATCCAACCCGTTATATCCTAACATGGGGTCACGGGGGTCTGCTGGAGCCAATCCCAGCCAACAAAGAGTGCAAGGCAGGAAACAAACCCCGGGCAGGGCGCCAGCCCACCGCAGCAAGAGAAAACTAAAATTTACATATTAAGTTGGATCATGAGCCCACTGTAATCCATGACTTAATGATGGAGATAGCATCTTTCACTAGTGACTCATTTGAAAAGTCCAGATACAAAGAATTTCCCACAAATTTCAAAAATATCTCCCAAGGGAGTGAAAACTCTGGCTTCTAAAAACAAACTAAATCTTTAGGAATCTTTAGATAGATAGATAGATAGATAGATAGATAGATAGATAGATAGATAGATAGATAGATAGATAGATAGATAGATAGATAGATAGATAGATAGATAGAGCTTTATTTATCCACAGGGGAAATTTGTTTTTTTACAGAAGCTTATAAATAAATATTATAATAGACAGACAGATAGAAATTCATTTGTCTCTTTGGTATAAACACACACCAGAATGACTATAAAGCGAGAAAATGAAAAAGAAAGAAACGCTCTGAATATTGGCTCCAGCAGACCCCCGTGACCCTTTAGTTAGGATATAGCGGGTTGGATAATGGATGGATGGGCATTCTGAATTGGCTGACACAGTCACAGTGAGGCACTACACAGATGTAATTCTGTTGGTATAAAGAGCCCCAATAGCATTTCTTGACACACTTCTGCTGAATGATTAGTTGGCTGAAAGTCCTCAGTGTTAGTGTGTCAGAGAGAGGATATGTAGCATTGTTCATAATGGCACTCAATTCCCTTCCCTTGGTGGACCTTTCTTGAAGTGATGTTACCAGTGATACAACAGCATAAAACACTGCACTGGCCATTACAGCGTTATTGAAGATGTGAAGGATGTCACTTTCCACATTTAAAGGAACACAGTCTCCTAAGGAAGAAGAGCCTGCTCTGCCTTTTCTTATATAGTTCCTCTGTTCTACGACTAGGCCAACCTGTCATTAACGAGGACCCCCCAAGCACTTGTAGGAGTGGACCAGCTCTACATCCACTCCTGGAAGAGTGACCAGACATGAAAACTCTTTGGTGCAGCAAAAGTCAATAACTAGTGCCTTGGTTTTGCAGATGTTAAGCTGCAGACAATTTTTTTTGCACCAAGAAAAAAACTTCACCTAACTCTTATACTCTTATATGTCTCATCCCCTTTATCAATACACCCCATAAGTGCAGAATCGCTTCTACAAGTGACATGACCTGCTGTTGTATTTGTAGTCTGAGGTTTAGAGAGTGAAGAGAAAAAGTGACAGGACTGTCCCTTGTGGTGTTCCAATGCTTACTTCTGTATCAGAAACATGTATGAAAATGGTATGACAAAAAGCAACCCCCCTCACAGATACACACTAAAATGACAAAAAAGAATGAAATTGACATAGCTAAAGATAAAAAGAGTAGTCACGGGCACATGCATTACCCAGACATATTGCTTTTGGTATAAAAAGTCCTCAGTGTTAGTGTGACAGAGAGAGGATATGTAGTAGTGTTCATAATGGTGCTTGGTTTTGTTTTCATTCCCTCCTTCGCTGCTACCTCCAGTGTATCAAGAATGCGTTCCATAACTGAGCCTGCTTTTTAATTAGATTGTTGATTTGATGGGGCTCTCTAGAAGAGCTGCTACAGATGTTGCTATAATATGCACACAAATAATTACCTAGGTTTATCTCTACCTATAGAGGGAATCACTTTAATCACAAACTGTGCCTAGACAAGTGATTGTTTAAAACAGTAACTTGGGTGACATTGGGTGTTGACGGGGGATCAAAGTATAGTAAGGTATTAATATTACACACTGCCAATCCAATATCTTTAAAATTCTGCCCTTTATAAAAGATGGTATATAATGTTAACCTGATTTTTAAATGTCCAAGTTAATAATTATTAGTTAATTCAATATTAACTAATGCCTTTTTAGCTTTTAGTATATTTCTTATGGTTTAATCACCAGCAAATCATTTAGGTGTCTTTTAGTGCCGTTTAATTCATTTCTTCCTACTATTAGTTACTTTTGGTTAAAGTGCTCCATTCTTTGAAGTCCCATATAAAATACTGTAGTGCAGTATATACTGCAAGGTCAATGATTGTTAGTATTTCAAAAAGTGAAACTGCTAATTTGGGACATGTTATAATAACAGCACTCTGAATCAGATGTAATTTACAAGGTTCAAACAGGATGCAAATGAAATTATTCTATCAGTCACAGTCGGCTAGTCTGTACTGAAGTTCAGGGTGGGTGGTCTGGATGCTTCTCCAGATCTATATGGACTGTAAAAGTAGGCAACCACATATTGTTTAAAAGGCTTTTAATCTGTCCTTACAATTAAAATACATTCACAGTATTTATCTGTGATTTATTTCTTGGAAGAGGATACTGAATTTTTTTTTTTAATTTAACTAATTTTTTACTGTTCTTAGCATTTTTTTAAAACAATGTAATTAACTGTGTGTATCTCATTTACTGTATGTACAAATGACTTTTTAATTTCTTTACTTCCTTCTGTATATATTCATTTTCTGAATAACTTAATCGATATGGAATCACAAGGTGCCCCAGTCTATCTCAGGTTCTGCTGGGTGCAGTGGAAATACCAGTCCAAGCTGGGTTGATTATGAAAGCAATCTCACACATCTACTGGATCTGTTCACGGCTTAAGTGAAAAATGAAAGAAAACATATTAAGTAATAGTAATTAACACAAAGTAATACAAACACTGACTTAATCAGTTTTAACACGAAAAGATGACGAAGAAAAAAGAGAAGAAGCAGGCTGCTAGGTTGGAGAAAAGAAGAGCTACTCAGGAAGCAGCAAGCGTATCAACCTCTGAGAAATCCATCCATCCATTATCCAACCCGCTATATCCTAACACAGGTTCACAGGGGTCTGCTGGAGCCAATCCCAGCCAACACAGGGTGCAAGGCAGGAAACAAACCCTGGGCAGGGCGCCAGCACACCGCAGGGCACACACCCACACACTAAGCACACACTAGGAACAATTTAGGATTGCCAATGCACCTAACCTGCATGTCTTTTGACTGTGAAAGGAAACCAGAGCACCCGGAGGAAACCCACGCAGACACGGGGAGAACATTGCAAACTCCACCTGGGAAGCGAACCCAGGTCTCCTAACTGTGAACGAATGCTAAATGTACAGAGAAAGAGTATGAAAACTAGAAATGCTGAAGTCAAGTCTATTCACTGCACGTTATCGTGCAGTACACTGTTACTGGCACTTTATATTTAGTGTTACTTATCATTAGACATTCATATACCAAAATGTTGCAAAACCAGTATGCAAATATGCAAGTTTTTACAGATTTTTGCATTAATATAAAATAAAATAATCTTATAACAGACAGTGAAATGGAAAGGCCTATGCTTTTCTGCTGCTGAAAGCTGCTGACTTTTTAAAGATTGTAAGGGTCAAGTTAAACTCTTCTAGCCCCTCTCTGTCCAATGTTACCCTAACAGATGTATCAATACGTGCTTACGAATTAAAGATATCCAACGGTTCCGTTATAATCGGGGATACTAAAAGCATGTAAGTCCCAAACACTTCCAAAAAAGCTTACTAGTGGGGTATATTACCACCAAACCCTAGTAATAGGGCAAACGCAGGATCATTATTTCACAAAATCTCTGTTACAATGTGGAACTCCAAAAAATACACAAAAGGTATACAATGTCTGCAAAGATAATTTCAAAAGCAACTGTCCCAAATCAGAACCCCAAGAACGATCAGAAAAGAGAGCAAAAAAATGCCTCAAAAAACACAACAGTACAGTAGAACACTCACCAACTCCAGAGTGCATTCAAATTGAACCATCAGGACCTGTGGGAGACGTTCCAGATTTACAGGGCAGAGGGCAGTTCCTGGCAGTGATTGTCAAGTGGCCGTGTTCCTTGGGGAGACTAACAACAAAACACATGGAACATTGCAGAAGTATCTTGCATACACAGAAAAATGAAAGAATCATGCATCATCAATAAAACAAATATTAATATAACTAAAGGGATCAAGAATGAAGAAAACAGACATAAAACATGAATTTTAAACATAGCTAGGGGGGGAATCCTGGCTGAAATATAACAGATTTGAAAACATTGCCTTTTATGCATGTATAAAGCACAGAAAATGCCCACTTTACCATTTAAAATTTTGACCTTTCTTAAAATATAATTTAGCTAGACTGCCCTTTTGGAGCAGAATGTTTCATTTTTTTAGTTTTAACTTCTCTGTCTTCTTCCTGCTAAAATTGTCTGTTTTATGTGGTTTAGATTTGTTGCTTTTATAGAGGTCAAATGTTCAAATAAAAAAGAAAACTAAAAAAGAAAAAAGCTTACAGATTAATATTCTTACTTTCTCATCATCTTTAAATACTTTTTAACATCTTAAAGCGAATTATAAATATTCAGTTTACTATCAGACTCCACAGCACCCTGGAAAAACGCAAACAGTTTGAGCACAATTTATACACTCTCCAAAAGATACAGAGAAAGTATCACAAAATACATTTATTAATAATTTATTTAGTAACTGACCATCTCATTAAAAGCAAAGCATCTCATCAAAAGCAAATACCCAGATATAACCCACTGCTATACACAATCAAGGCTGTATCTGTGTATACACTGTACTCCATTGCCATGAACTGGAAAATCAGGCTGGGAAAGGAAGAAATGGCAAGCATTTGTATTCTTCCGTGCTTCAGGGGAGTCACCTGAACTAATGTAAGGGAGCCAAAGATCTCACAGCATTGCCAACAGCAATCAATTTACACTAAAATCATATGAACAGTATTACTAATGCAATTCCCAGCAATAATATTATAATTCATCTAATATATAAATATACAGAAAATGACACAGTACCTTACAGGGCTGGTTACAATGCCAGCGTGCAATAGCTTAGGGCCACAAAACAGTATAATGCATGATGACTTCATGTAATATCACTAAACAGCAATAATTCACGGAGATGGTCACAAAATGGAGTGAAAATGTTTTAGAGAAAATAAAACCAGTGACCCAGTCAAGCTTAAGGGTCTTTCCAAGAAAATAGAATTTAAAAGTGCCTTCCGGTACACAAAAACCTTAGGTTTATTCTATTCAGATAGTTAATGACGCAAAGCCTCCATAGCCCCCTTTCAGATGTAAATGATGCAAAAAGAAAGGATATGTAGAATTAGAGTTACACCTCTACAACTCTTGGCAGCGGTTCAAAATTTACAGAGAAAAGATGTAGGAAGTGAATGAAAGCCAACTCACAAGTACAAATAATTTTGTCAGTTTTGTAACAGAGCAAAGGTTCATACTGCATACTGAACAGCTAATACAGTGAAGTCTTTACAATTCATCCAGAGAAACACTTTGGGATTGTTTTCATAAACAATCTATAAACATACAGTATATATTTATATTTATATATATCCTGTATATATATATATATATATACAGTATATATAAAATACCGTGTGTGTATGTGTACATATATAAACATAACATAAAATACAATATACGGGTGGCACACTACTATATATGACAATTCAGCATATATAAATATATATATATATGAAATACTGTGTGTGTATGTGTACATATATATATATATATATATATATATATATATATATATATATATGGGTGGCACACCATTGAGTGCTGCTACCTCAAAACTCCTGGCTTTCAATCCCAAACTGGGCACTTTCTGTGTTGCATCTGCCAGAGTGTGTTTTACTGTGGTGGTACACTGGTATCCTCTTTGATCCCAGAGCATTAGATAACTTAGTGTTACTAAATTGGTCTGGTGTGAATATGTGTCAATGGATGCTTTAAAGTGCTCTGTGATGAACTGGCACTCTATTCAGGGTTAGATCATGCCTTGCTCCTGACACTGCATGGATATACTGCAGTTCCTGGGTTTGGCAAGAATCAGGTAGGCACAAGTATCTAGTAAGTTACAGAGATGGTGGCAAAGGTGTCATATGTATTTTATGATGGAATTAAAAATAACATAATTAACTATTCAGTAGTTTCCATTATAATGGTGATTAATGCTTTAAATCAATATAATAAAATAAGATAAAATTAGATTCCACAAGTAAATGACAAGGCTACAAGTGTTGCTCCTACACCTACTGTAAAACAGGAATGGAAATAGTTGTATTATGTATCAGTAGACACAAAGCATCTTGGGAAGGTGTTAAAGACAGAAAGGCACTCCTAAAACTAAGGTTTTGTGGTTTGTAGCTTTCATTTTCCTTATTATATGAAATTAAAGATGTTCTTGAAAAGTAAAACTCCTACTCCTAGAGGTTTTAATTTAATTTCTGTATTTAATACCATTTACTGATCTAGTTTGATAGAAATTCTCTGTGATCAGACATTTCCTAGATGAAGGGAGGAGCAACCAGTTAAAAAGGCATTTCAGATCTTCTTTAATTGCTGAAGGCAGAGCTGAGTGCCCCAGTAAAACAGCTCTCGCTGCGTAACAATATGCAGTTAATACGCCTTTTTCAGTTTGGGTACTTGGATAGCCTATTTGAAAAAGCAATCTTAGGAGAAATGATCCAGGATTACAATATGTGGTGTCATAGTTTATTTGTACAGTAGAAAACATTTAAACAAGCTGATTTTCTGCTATTTATAGTGAAAAATGATGTAAGCTGTATTAAATGACACACAGGCCAAAAAGAAGTGTAATTAATGATGACTGCATGAATGGTTCTCATTTAGGCATATTTAAAAGAAGTGTAATTTTATTAACTCTTGTGGTTAAAGAATTCTAATCTTGTAAATTATTTACACTGGAGCAGAGAAGCAATCATTCATTCATTTATTTAAAACTGCTTATTCCAATACAAGGTCATTGGCCAACACTGGGGCTATGGCAGGAAGCAATCCTTGGCGGACCCCCAGTCCATCTCAGGGTATACTCAGACACACACCCACAACACTCAGTTTAGAGTTGTTGATTAATCTAATCTGCATGTTTTTGAGAAGGGTGGAGGAGAAAAACAGTGTAACGGTGGTAAACCCCATGAAGACACTATTACCAATTCCCCAAGATGGGGAAACACCCGATTTATTATGAAGTGTTTGAAAATCCTACAGGATGGTGAATGTCTATCAAATTGTTAAAAGGAATATTTTTGCTCTATGCATATCTGCCATATTGTTAATTGATCATTTTTTGTTATGCTAGCTGTATAACTTTATTGTGGTGAACTTTTGTAATCTATCCTGCTACACTTGTTTAAAACAGTCTGTAGGCAGATGTTATTCGATTATTTGGGCCTTCTTTATATGTTGTTTTGGATAAACGCAATCTGTCCCATCCAAGATTGGTTCTCGCCTTCCACCCTTTTGTTCCTGAAATAGACTCATGGGCTCCATTAACCCATTTTGTTTCAGGGGGAAAAATGAATGCTTTTCTTTATGCCATTTGTGTACATATGAAGTGAAAAGGAATTGAGTTAATAGTATGATTTTTGGTGAAACATGTCAATCTTATACTGTTTTAAATTTTCCTTTGTACTGTCCATTTCGAGTGTTGGTGGTTTTGTTATTATTCAAGCCCTCAGTGGTAATGACATTTCTGGCATATTCCAGGATAGTGTTTTATGTACTAGTGTATACATGTAGCAGAAAAGTATTATTTGCAAAGTCACTAGCCAGTTGATGACCGGCTTAATACAGAAAGTGGAACCAGAAGGATTCACTCCATCATCTTTGCAGTGTGGGGCTGCAATACAAACCCTCTATAATCTTCATAGTTGGATTTGTCTCCTTTCTTGAAGATTATGTTGATTACGGCTTTCATGATGTAATCTGGGATTTCCTCATCAGTCTAGATACTCTAAATGAGAGTGTTAAGCTCCCCTCCAAATGAAGATATAACAATATGTTTCCTTTAAGGTTCAAACGGTTGCTCCATCTGTTTCACTGGTTTCTATATTTCTTTAAGCGAATGAAGAAACTTCAAAATACTGTTTCTCTGCCTCTTGTAAAGCAATCTAAGAAATGTCCAATCCACCAGTGAAGAAAAGCTGCCCATACCGATGGGTTTGGCAGCCATAAAAGCTTTTGTTTCTGTTCTATTCATGAATTTCCCGGTGAAGCATTTCTTTTTCATAGTGAAAAAATACCTTTTGCATACAAATGGTGTGAAGGTCCAACGCATAAAATGCTTGTACACCCAACCCATTTTTGAATGATCAGACAATTATCACTCAAGAAAAATGTATTATTGTATCATATATTTAATTGCCATGTAAGAAAGCAGTAAAGGTAATTTAACGCCAGCCCTCATAAAAATGGCATGCATTCCAAATTTCTGTTATATGAGAGTAAATTTTTTTTTTCTCAGTTTCTAATATATTGTTTTTATCATGTTAATTGCACATTGAAAAATATGCAAATCAAAAAGGTTACTTTTAGAATATATACAGTATATATATTTTAGAATAAAAGACATCAGGCTTATGACACGGGAGACAGCAGATCTCATGAAATACTACTGATTTGTGAAGTGGAAAAATAACAAGAGCATATGTTGGTAATAAAGGTTCTTTCTCATCACTGGGCTTCCTCCTGTCAGCAAAGGATCATAAGTAGTGGAACAAATAAGTAACATTAGGCACGGCAAATTGGGTACATAAAGAGGAAAAATTACGTTAAAGAACAATAATAATGAACAAGAAGCTATAAGAAGTGAGATGACCAATTGCCCATTGCAAGATCATCTCAGTTAATAAAAAGTCATTTTGAAGCGGAATCACTGTATTATGTATTGCATGCAGAGGAAAGAGTAAGAGGTTTTGAAGTGAAAAATTCACAGCACTCAGAACAGAGCTGTTCAGAATGGAACCTAGTTTACTTTAACTCCATAATAACCATTCACATTGAATGTTTTCTTCCCTTTGGTAAATAGTCTGTAAATATGGATAGCATGCAATCACTTTAAATTTAACATTTGAAAGAAAGGAATTTATAATAGATCACAATGGTTAATTTTTCCAAAAACAGTACCCCTCTTTACAGGGAATTAGCTAAGCTATAAATTTTAAATCTTCTTGAACATTTTGCTTCATGTGTGTCAGATTTTAAACCAGTTTTGCAAAGGTACTGGTGTGTGACATTATGGGGCCACTTTTTGTATATAAGGCAGGCCATGTTTTCATTGGACAACAGAACATCAACCAAGTCGACCGAAACCACGTCACACTGTTCTTTTTTTTTTTTCAGGAAAGAAAGACTAGAAAACGTAACGAAAACATTTTTTTCATACCCCTGTTTAAAGGGACCAATGTCTCTGGATTACATACAAGCTCTAAGAAACCTCTAACAGAAAGTGTTTAGTTTTATTTTGACCAGCATACTGCTTGTGTAATGCTTTACCTGTCTAGTCTGCTAGTCATCACAGCCATTCTCTTTGTTTTCAAAAATCAATTAACTTTCAGTTGTAACCCTCACCTGCTTATAATATGATTTTTGGTTTAGGGAACAGGGTGTAATAGCAATGCAGTAATCTAAAGAAAAAAAAAATCATTTGTCTGTCAGGTAGTGATAAAGTAATAATTTCCTAAAATAAATCAATTGAAATAACATATGTATCACTTATTGTCGTGCCGTTTCCAGAAGGCAGATAATTGAAATAACAGGTACGGAAAAAAATGTGTAGGCAGATGCCAGGCCAAAGTTCTAAACTGAAAGTCCATCCAATTTGTCATCAAAACATTAACACTAAGCAGAAATCTCAATTAAAAAAAAACAAGGCAACAGGGTTGATAAAGGAGTATTCTTTAATTAAAGCGCACACTAACAAAGAAAATTTGTTATCCATAATCTCGGATAAGCAGGAAGTGCATAGTGCTGACTTTTAAATCGTCACACTCCCAGGCAACAGCAACAATGAAAAAAACACATCAACGCTTATAATAAAACAATAATGGTGTTGAGGTATGATGTTAAATACATTAAATGTTTCAGAATATTGTTTAAATCCGGATTTAAGAGCCAAGACAAATATAAAAACAAAGAAAGAGAAATGAATCCAAATAGATTCAGAAAAAGGTAAAAAAAAATTCAAAGTCATAAAAGTTATCTGCAGAATGAAACTTGTGAGCTCAGCATTGGAGAAATTCTGTAGGCTTGCATTAACGAAAGGCTCCTTCTCAAACCATCTAGCATCTGGAATTCTTTGCCTAGGTGCTGCATTTATTTCACTCTACATTCAAAGAAATCAATGTAAATCTCACAACTATTACCAGTTCTGTTTCACAACACAACTTTGAAAAATCTTTTTGATATTTTTTCCACGTTGTTAACTTCTTGCTATCCATATTATGATACGTTGTATTAAAAACCAGAATCATTTATTCAAAATAATTACTTCAATTGATGAATTATACAAAATAGTATATTTGTGATCTTTATTCATTTTTTTCTGCCATGGGCTGGTGCCCTGCCCGGGGTTTGTTTCCTGCCTTGCGCCCTGTGTTGGCTGGGATTGGTTCCAGCAGACCCCCGTGACCCTGTAGTTAGGATATAGCGGGTTGGATAATGGACAGATGGATGGATGGATTTTTTTATTACTGATTATACTCAGAGTCTGATTTTGAAGACAGTATTATTAAAACAAACAGATATAAAGTAATTTGTCAGAACTCAGTGATAGAGAAGAGTGATTTGTAGCAGGTTTGGTGCTGGAAAGCGACATCAATCAACACAACACAAATTGCGTTTTCTTGAAAATTAACTATACATGAAAGTTAAGCAAATGCCACATTTTTACATCTTCATGGGCAAAAATGTAACAAAAACAGTCTATATTCATATGTTACTCAAAAATGTCACTCCAGTTTCAAGAATCACTATTGCAATTTATTGCAAGACAGTCCTGTACTTCATTCAACAATGATTTCCCAGTCAAAGAGACAAAGGTAAATCTTAATGGATTTCTAAACTTACAGGTTCTTGAGGAAATCTCCAATTCTGGAGAGCAATGTTCTACCTGTTCTACATGTCATTGTCCTTTTCAAACCTGCTTAATCCAGAATAGGGTCACCTTTTGGCACTGGAGCCTATCCCAACTAGTAAAGTGTGAAAGACAGGAAGAAACCGTGGATGGGGTGTTAGTCAATCGCAGGGCAACCACATCCCCACACCAAACAGCCAATTCAGCATTGCTAATTCAACAACCTGTATGTCTTTGAACAGAGGGAAGGAACCGAAGCACCCAGAGGAAACTCATGCAGACTACATGCAGGGAGAACCCAGGGCGTGAACTCTAGTTTCCTTACTACGAGGCACTTCCATTCTATAATATCCTATGCTTATTTATTATAATGTTATTATTGACCTTAAAAATCTTTCTCTGAGTCCAAGTCATTTTTAATTGAGGCTTCAATTTACACAATGACACTATTTTGTTTTCCTAATGTGTGATGCCATTTTGTTGAACTATTTCTTTGACATGATGACTTTTGCCATGTTCTCAGAAGTCATGCTTTTTGATGAAACTAGCATAATGATATGAAGATCTTCATGTAACAATTGTGAATACCTCTTTAAAAGATTTCAGTAAGATTCTTTAAGTGCTGGTGTCTAATTTAGAATGCTGTGCTCAATAATAATGGCAGAGATTGGCTTATGTTTTAGTAAGTGTGGAAGATATGGCCTAAAATTTATAATGCAATATAATTAAATATCATCATAGTTACTGTATATATCACGGTATCATTTATGTGTTTATACTTTTCAGGCAGAATCCAGTTTAGGTGCTTCTGTTGGCCTAATTTTATAAGCTAATATATTGGGTAGTTCTAGTGATGTTTCTTTTCATTAAGAGCATTTTAATCAATGAATGTAATAATAATAATAATACATTTTATATATATAGTACCTTTCCCATGTTCAAATGCTTCACAGAATTTCAGAGTGAATAGCATGGAGCAGAAAAAAGATGAAATGCAGAACATTGGATACAATATAATATTAGCAATAAACACTAAATAAGTATAAAGATAGGAAAAACAACATGTTTAATTCAGAATAAAAGACAGTAAACCCCAACAAAACACAAAAATACAAATACTACCAAGAAAACTCTAAACAAGTGACTGAATTTGTCTTACAAATGCCTCATCTTCATCAGCAGCTGGACAGACAGGTAAATTGAAAGCAAAGTTCAGAATATCAGGGTAGGTTAAGGCCTTTCTGAACCAATAAGAGTTAAGTTTTTTTTTTAATTAAGTTATCCATCCATTATCCAACCCGCTATATCCTAACTACAGGGTCATGGGGGTCTGCTGAAGCCAATCCCTAATTAAGTTATATTCAAAATATCTTTATTGTCCAAAATAAAATAAGACTAAACTAGAAATAAAAGTATATTACATATACCATTAAGAAGGCACATAATCTTTGAAAATATGTGCTCTATAGACTATACAGCAAAAAATAAATAAAATAAAAAATAGAAAAGATTTACCAAAAATATTCAAAGAGCTATTCTTCTCAGTTCCTTTGGTTCTCCGTTAAACAAAAACAAACAATTCTAACTAGACTTTAATATTGCCTTTCAAAACATGTTTATGAGCATGAAGAAAAATTATATAAAGACAAACCAAAGAAAGTCTAGGTCTACACTGACTAAATACTGCCTCAGCAAAAGCTATCAAACCAAGCGCTACAACATGTATAGCCTGCCAAAGGAAGCGTTTACATTTGTCATGCGGCTGATTTTCATCATTCTCTTTCAACAGAAATCAGTGTTAGAGGACAATTTTTTTAAAAGGTATTCTAATGAAGAAACATCATTATTATGTATGAAATAAAACATCTTCCATTGTAATACTTTTTAAATTTGAAGTTACACAGCATCTCAATATCTATCAAAAGACATAAAAATAGTACTTATTGTTGCCCACTTATAACTTTACCTATACTTAAAATCTTTCTCCAACTTTTTTTAGAAACTCTTTCTCTTAGTACTCTATACTTATTTTGCTTAATAATTAATCCATGGCTGCATCATTAGCATCAATGTTTCAGAATCAAAATCAGATTTTTTGGCAAAGTATGCATGTATAACGAGGATTTTGACTCCGCTTGTTGGTGACTCTCCAATTTTAAGTTACATAATCGATATACACATGACAGTTAATCATACACCTCAGATAAAAAAAACCCACAAGACAGAGAATGTAAATATATATTTACATATTTTTTATATATACATACAAATTGCAGAGTGCAACTCAGCACAAGACTGCGGTGGGTTGGCACCCTGCCCAGGATTAGTTCCTGCTTTGTGCCCTGTGTTGGCTGGGATTGGCTCCAGCAGACCCCCGCGACCCAGTGTTCGGATTCAGCGGGTTGGAAAATGGATGGATGGATGGAACTCAGCACAAGAAATGCTGAAATAAACACTGAAAAAAGTATTAACAATATGTGAATAGTTTTGACAGTATTGCAAGACCCTGGGAGGCTTGGGGGGATGAAACTAACCATTTGTGAGCTTGATGGCCTGTATGAAAAAAAAACAGTTCTTACAGTATATCTGTTTGTTTTTGGTGTATATTAATCTATAACAAGTGGCCAATGGAAGAAGTTAAAAAATTTGGCCTGGATGAGAGGGGTAATGATTCTTCTAGCCCATTTCATGACTCTAGAATAATACACATCCTGTAAAGTGGGCAGACTGGCACGAATTATATTTTTGGCAGACCTGCTACCAGAATTGTAGCCTGTTTTTGTCATGTTTAGTCACTGATCTGAATCACACTGTTATGGATGCGCTGAGAACAGCTCCTCATCATCTCCTGTGGAAAGTCAGCCGACGCAGAGAGTACATTCGTTGTTGTGCCCTTTTTATGATGGATCCTACAGTGGTCTCCCATTTTCAAGTCCTGGGAGATTACAGATCCCAGAAACGTGAAGGTTTCCACAACTTTTACAGCAGTGTTAAGTATGGAGAGAGGGGATAATATTGTTGGATCATTTTGTGATTTGTGCTGCTATGATGAATCACTTTTAGTTGCTTGTTGGCATGGTAAACTAAACTAAAACCTAAAATTTTGCTTTGTGAAGTTTTGATTTTGTCTTACTAGTTACAATTTTTTAGCTTATGTTCTTCTGACTTTGTTCTTGCTTAACATGTTGTTTCAGTGCTTAGTTTATTAGTCTTCTTGATCTCAATTCTTTTTTTCGGTATTTTAACTTTGATTCATTTCTTGGTCCTAGTGTTCATTCAGTCTCACTGCTCTGTACCATGACACAACAAACGCTCATTTACTTTTGTTGTTCCTACTATTTGGGAACTTATTTCTACATCTATTCTCCTTTTCCTTACCACATTTTGATGTATTATTTTCCCCTGATGTTGTCTGTGCTCTGATGTCAATCAGTTTTTATGCACATCCAGTTCATGGTTTGAATTTCTGAACTGATGCAGGGACTCTTACAGGTTCTTCTTAGGGTATCATTTGTTTTCCATGATTTATTATGTATTCAGGCATTTTGGTGTTGTTTAGTCTTATTTTGCATTGTATGCTTTTTTCTAGTGTGAGATGGGAAAGGTAAGATTTTACATAAAATGAAGACTGCTCTATGGCAAAGCTGTTTTCTGCTCATGAAATAGTCATCTCTGATGCTTGGAGTACTGGAATCATCAGCTGGAAAGATTCTGTCATCAGCTGGACGGCCCAATACAAACTCGGCTGTAGAATGTCTAGGAGGTAGTGGGCAACTAGTTCTCTCTGACTTTGTCTTTGATATTCGCTCTTACAATAGTCTGTGGACCTCCCACAAGTTTATTTTCTCCAGAAATGCTGCCCACTGGAGTTTTTGTTTTCCTCTTCTCCATTGTAATCTGGCCATAGTTCCGTAATTGATTAATTGACAGATGTTGTTAGTTTCAAGGAATATTAAGTTATTATATAGTTTTCTGTGGTTTTTAACCGACCTGTGCCTATATGTTAGTACTTTGTAAAATGTATATTGGTATTTATAATTGCATTTTACCTGTGAACATGTCATTGTACTCAGTGTCTGTACTTAGGGAAGAGCGCTATACAAAAATAAACTGAAATGAATGAAATAAATTAAATGTCTTTGGGGTGCATATTTCAATACAACCAAGTAAATATTATTAGATTGTTCACCATTGAAGATTCCCACCTTTGTCGTGCAGAGTTTAAAATTAAATAATGGATGAATAAATGGAATGTAGAATACACTTCTCCTCTGCAGCTGATGAGGCAGCACAGTTTCAAAAGTCATTCATATTAGGAATAAAAGTAAATGAATGAAACAGTGAAAAAGTCACATCCCGTTTTACATATTGGTGCAAGCATCTGTGGACACATGCTGTAATAATGAATAAGTGCAGCTAAGGCTACTACTGAATGTTAAAATATACAAAGTTATACTTTGGTACAGTAAAATATAAATATCCAGCAAATGACTTTCAGTGTTTTGATGTAGTAAAATATTTTCACTCTTTGCAGAACGACCCAGAAGTTACTTTGAAAAATAATGATATTCAAAAAGAATGTCTATGCTAACCTTTCACGATAATTTGGATTGGTGTACTTTAAGTCCTGAGGTGAAAAAAAATATTATTTCAAGAAATTCTAAACAAGTGTTGATTTAGATTAAATACATTTTACCCATTAAGTTAAGAACTACTAAACTATATGTTATTTATTACAGTAAAATGTATCAATAACATTTTTGTAACTACAAATCATGTTACCCAATATACAGTACAGTACATTATCTTATGTATAAAAAATTAGAGTAAACTTGTACATCTTTATACATGGAGGTTCAATTATTATTATTATTATTATTATTATTATTATTTAGCATTAAGAGGCTTAGTAAGAAACACATACTCAGATATTTCAAAATGTTTCATATTGCTTATTTAAATACTAGAATGCACATTATTCAAAATCAGTAGGTTAAATTAATATAGTTAAACATTTTAGTAATAAAAATATTCTGAAGTGATCAAAAAGAAAGTCTTCCTACACTGTTGGGCTAATTTAAGCAGCTACAGCAAGCAAATTCTGCTAGTGTATTTTATAAGACAAACAAACTAATCAGCTCTTGTGTACAGTTTCACCCATCTGTAAACTTTGGTAGGTGAAAGCATGCGTAGAGACATAGCGTCAAGTTTGTCTGGTTTTCACCTAAAACATTAATAATTAAAAGAAATGAGGTAGTTAATATTCATGAAGCACCTTTAATCTCACTAATCCCCTAAAGTTGTCTGTACATAAATCCTAATCAAATTTAATTTTACCAGCTACTGAATAACATTTATAAGAAACCCATGCATAATCTTAAAGGGGAGGATTCTGAGATGGGAAAAAGGCAAAATAAGATAAAAAATAAAGAGCCTTATCCTCAGAAATTCCTTCCTTAAAAATTATATACAGTATATGACAAACAGGTTATTTTTTATGTAATTTCATATTATGCTGCTGATGCCCTAATTTTTGAGAGGGATCATCACCACCTGAGGAAAACTTAACATGCTTAGCCATTGGTTTTCCTGCAGTAGCCTCCTTGTTTTTTGTGATATATATCAGTCTAATCTATGGCTGGACAATGTTTTTTTTTTACAATTTACATCCCCTATCATGCCATGCTGCTAAAGAGCCTGTGCATGGCACTGTCATTGCATGCTGGCATGTACAGTATATGGTGGTGCCCACTATTGGCTATTTAACGGTACTGTGAACCATATTATGCTGAATATCGTTCATATTATATGCCCTCCTAATTAAAGGTTTTAGGTTTATTCAGAAATTGAAATTTGACCTGAAATTAGAATTGAAGTCAACCTGAATGCTAGAAGATTTAACATCACCTTATTCCAAACTCTACTTCTTTGAACTCCCTTTATCCTTCTGTGCCCTTTGAGTTTGTAAAGGCCCCTTGGTAGATACCAGCAGAACTGCAAAAAGGAAGAGTGAAAAGGATGAAGTTGGCAGCCCTAGCAGGCATTGTTAAAAGTAGCCTTTTACTTGTAGGAGTCAACGGGAAGCGCAGCCCTTTACTAGAAGTGCCTTCTGGCTGCTACAGCACTAATGGCTCTACAGAATTGGTAAGTTTCAGCTTGCATTTATAATATAGTTTTAAATAAGGTAGTATAATGATTTTTAAGCAGTTTCTGTGTAATACTAAAATTCTCTGCAGTAAACCCATACTCAGAGTAAATTGTTTTGTAACTTCGCAAGGTTAAGAATGACAACTAAAAACACACATTAGCATCAAGATCCATCCATCCATTTTCCAACCCGTTGAATCTGAACACAGGGTCACGGGGGTCTGCTGGAGCCAATCCCAGCCAACATAGGGCGCAAGGCAGGAACCAATCGTGGGCAGGGTGCCAACCCACCGCAGTTAGCATCAAGATGATTTAATTAAAAGATGGAGTTGATTTTTTCATTTATTTTTTTTATAAACACTGTCACAGCTGCATTGCTTGCCTTTTTTTTTAGCCAGTGTGGTTGTCCAAAGGATTGACAGTCTTGACAATATAAACATTAGAGAGCCAATCTGGCCGTCCCCGTTTTACTTCATTTGGATAAAGAAAACAAATGCACAATGACGTCAAATATAACATAATAACAGCCTCCAGTTACCTCTAGGCAAAATAATTCAGAGGTTCTACTCATGTAATAGAGACGCTCTGCCTCCCCAGTCACTTGGTCGCATCATTCCAGGCCATCATGCCTTTATGGCCCAGGGACTGGAAGGGGTGGAGTCAGTTGCCCTAACTTGGCAGCTTCTTAGTATTGTGGAGGAAAAGGAAGACAACACAGTTAGTAGAATCACCCCCTCTCTGTTCGGGGTGGAACTACATACCAGGGAGGAACTCAGAGGGTGAATCTCTTACGTGCATGTGTCACACCAGATATCAAACATTTAAAGTAGCAACAAATATGTTATAGATTTTTAATAAAGGTATGAACTGGCAATATTGTTTCCGCCAAGTGAGTCTGACCCACTCACCCAAAGACATCTGGCAGTTTCATTTACTCACAAGTAGATAAAACTGGTGCAAAAGTACCAAATCTTATTTTGATGATCTCTTTAATGGAGATGGACTAAGTATTACAGTACATGGAGACAATATGAGGAGATTTTGGGATCACTGTGTGCAGGGAAAGATAGAAACAAAGATGTACTTCCAGCTACCAAGAAATGAAGGACAAGTACCTCAACAAATTTAAAACATTCATTCAAAAATTGTCAAACATTAAATAACGGTAGACTAAATTTAAATTAGAAATTGGAAATTAAATTGACTATAGAACAAGCTGCCTAGTAAGTCTCTGCTGGGCACAAATAAGGGATCTGTGGACAGTACACACTTCAAAGACGAATAATGTCCTCAGACCTTCAATGGTAAGTTTTTTATTGAATTTGTTCAGTCATATTTATTGGTTCTTATTTATCTGTAATTGTTTAATTATAATAATTTTTTGGGTTTGGGTTTGATTAATAAGGCTGTTCTTAGTGCCCATACACCTTCACATGGGACCATGTTATAAATGTATTCTCTGTGTTCTTCCTCCCAATTTAATTAATACCACTTTTTAGAGTGTTTAGATTCACACTTTATATTTAATTACATAAAATGTTGAACTGTACTTTTCAATGGATCTATTGCCACAATGTTAATAAATTCCTTTGCATAATGTATTCTTTGGTTGACCTTGCTCGAGTCATTGAAAGTCTTCAGTCGACACTAGCAAAATTCACTTTTCACTCAGTCTTCCCTTACATGTGCTTTAAAGAGCAAAAATGTACATTATTCCTATTCTGTGATTTCTGGTTAGTTATCCCCCTGAGTAGTGAACTGCCTTGACTATGATAAAATCAAGCCCACAGATTCCCAGCAATGTTGTGGCATTGTATACATTCTTTTAGAAATTGCAGGCCATTTGAGCTCTGTCTAGACTTTGAAAAAAGAAGACTTTGTAGTGATTCCTTCCACAGTACAGTATAAAGTTTTTTATGTACTTGGTATTTTGTACTTGGCAGTTATTCATCCACTTTATTAGTGAACATCCATTGTCACCGTGCAGGTAAAAACATATAGTCTGCATGTGTCTACAACACAAATACTTGAAAAAGTATAATTTCATAATTTAAAAAAAAAATCAAACAATAGGAAATACTGTATTGTTTAAAAAGTGCACTATTGCAAACCATTTTTTACATATAAAACAGAATAATATGTAAGGAAAAATATTTCTAGATTGAACGTGTGTGAAGTTTGATATTTTGGCTCAGGGCGTCACTGACAAACCATAAAAGATAATTGCATTTTTAAAATGCATTTTCACAACTGTACTGCTTCATATTTACATCCCATCCCATGTCAAATATCGTAAAGTATTTTAAATAAAAATGTACTATACGAAGTCTCACATTTTAACCTTTTAAATTACAAAAAAATACACAAGCACTTTTAAAGATATTTAACCTCCCTGGCATTAACCCCACGCTTGTCTCAGGATCGAAATTCTATGTAAAAACAGTTAACCCTAAGAGTGACACGGGGACAGCTGTTATGACGCAATATACAGTGTTCAACCCAAATAACATTTGAGACAGTATCCTTTTGCCATCTACTAGATGAAATAACATTATACTGCAAAATGACAATTTCAGTGCATTCTTCAAGCCTAAGAAAAATCATGGGTGGGATGGAACTATCAACCAACAAACACAATAGTATCTAAACAAAAAGCTATAGAGCAATTTTTAAAACTAACTGAAAGTGAATCATGAGATGAATCAAGCAATAGTGATGATGAAAATGTGAATTGATCATCGAAAATTGACATGAATAGTGAAACAGATTAATATAGTACTGTATGACTGATCCACTGTGATATGCACGATAAATTCATTTATGTGAAACTTCAGTATGGCAAAAAAGGTAAAATGATTGCGACCAAGTGGAAGGACTAGAAAGATGTTAGGCTCCTAAGCACTGTTTGCAGTGTAGCAACTGTCAATGTTGACGTCAGGGGAAATATGGAAGTCACCAAGCCTTGTGCTGTGGTACTCTAACAAAAGCACAATGGACGGTGTTGAGAGCAGGCACTGACATTCTACCCTCACATACACAAGTAACAGAAAAAAGACAAGAAAAGTGTACAAAGAAACACGTGCCACATCAGGCTGTGCAATGGTTATTGTTTCAAAATATATTATACCAAGTGCATGAAGTAATCTTTGTCCGTACAGGATAGGACACTAAATATACCTTCCTTACTGTATTTATATTGATGCTTTGGAATTTATATGTTTCTGTTACACGTAATAGCATTTTTTCTTGTTGAAATAACTTCAAGGCTTTTTGATTGTTCAGTGCTAAGGAGGTTAAATAACAAAAAAATTTCCATATTTACGTCTTTATGTACATATTGTAACTTGTGGCAAAATAAGCATTTTCTTTTTTTAAAAAAGTTCGAAAATGCTTACATGCATTTGGGGGACTTACTTAACTAAGCAACAGGCACAGGCTGGAACAATCCCTGGACAGGGTGTCAGTCTATTGCAGGGTGAACACACAAACACACACACACACATCAATTTATTGTTTTTTAATAACATACTGTAATGCATCTGTTTGGGTGGCAGACTTCCCCAATCACCCCTTAAACTCTGCTGGTAAGATTGAAACCAACAACACTGAAATAAAAGAAAAACTCCAAGTGAAGTGTAGTTCTTGGAGGACATTGGTCAACAAGCTTGAAAAATAAACTTTAAGGAACATCACATTGTGTAGAATTGCATAGGGAATTTTTCTGCTAGGCATAAATGCCTGTCATTTCTTTTCCCAGCAAGTGAAATGGACATCACTCTAGGATGACAACCTTCTTACTAAATTTAATGATGTCTAAGATTTGTCATGGCTGCTCTTCTGTTTTTATGCACGTACAGCATATGCAGCTCTTATAAATTAAGATGGCTATATCTACAGTTTTTTATACTTCAGATGGAGTGCAATGACATCAGTGTACCTGAGGCTTGGCAAACTTTGTCAAATTAATGTTTTCTGTTTTTTTTAAGAAAGAGAAGGAAAAAAATATTCTGTTTACTCTGGTTTAGAAAAAGAGAAATTTACAAAAGATGGATGGTACAAAAGCAAATACTAAACTATACAACAAACCTTTTATGACCATTATAAAGCATATACTCGTATAACGGCCACAATGAATGAAATATGTATTTGCAATAATTTCCAGGAGAAGCTGACAGGAGCAAAAATATTAAACAGTTTGTGACTTACAGGTAGCTAAGACTGCATGCAAAAATAAAAGGAGATAGATTGTTTTGGAATACCATATCTTCTCCAAGAATGAGAAAGAAACTGTTGAGTGCCGTATCTGCTCTTTTAGTGGGTAAAGCAATATATATTGTGAAGACTGTCAAACAATAGCAAAAGCACACCTTAAGGCAATAAATATTTAAGCAGCAACACAATAACACTGTTAGTTATGAAGCAGAAACCATGCTGGTCAAGTAATGGAGAGGAAAAAATATGTAGCAAGCAACATCAAGCAAAATGTAAAGAATAAACACCTCAAAGGATGTGGAAGTCAGGCTCATGGGAAATATAGCAAACGGTGCTTAAGAAGCATTTACACTCTTAATATTTTGTGAAGGTTTGTTGTTCAAGTCGAGGAAGAGCACACACCATGAGTGAAAGTCAGATAAAAAGATGCTGTCTAATGAAGCATTGTCAGGGCGATTTTTTGTATATATCAAAATAAGCAAATAGAGAAAAGTGCTCAAGTCCAAAGTGGATTCAGGGACTCAAGTCAATATCATTTATTTTCAATGTTTACGACATCTGGAAAAATGATGATATAATGTAGCAAGCAAATATCATACTGTGTGGTTATTTTTAGAGATACATGAATACTAAATAAGGAATACAAAGAGAGAGAAACTAGTATTTCTTTGGTCAGATAACGCAGGATTAGGGCATGCCTTATGAGTATGGGATTGGTCACAAATATAGGGAATTATATAACTGTAACGTCTGCTCAGATCTAATTTCCATTTGCTCAGGAGTGGAGGGGAACTAATCCAAGGAACGCTGACATAATTTCCACCCATTATTCCTCCTTCGCTTCTTTAAAACCCACCTAACCCAGAGGAAGATTGGCATTTAAGAACAAGAGCTCAGTCGGTGGAAGACTACCCCGAGTTGCCTTTCTTTTTGTCAGAATCAACATCAATTCAAAATGTTTTTCTTTTCTTTTCTCAGCTCTATTTTTTCAGGACATTAAATGAGGTCACTTCGGTGCCCCAATTCTTTGTGCCTTGTTTGCAGTACAATACTGTAGATATTCATGGGCCCCCATAACTGGCATTTTGAGGTGTGAATCTAATTAAGCTATTGTTATTTGTGACATCATAAGTTATAGGTGGGTTCCTGGCAAATGGTAGATTGTAATGCCTAACCACCAAAACAGAAACAGACTAGTGGCATCCGTTTCGAAACTGTTTGACTAAGAAATGATCAACATTCAAGAACATTGATATTGATCTAAATAGTTGACAAAGCATTTTGGGTTTACCATTTGTTTTATCTTCTGTAAATCTCAAATATTTGTATCTACTGAGCGCAAAAAAGCACATGTGAACTCTGTGATAAAACCCAGCAGCCATATCACATGCACTTCAGAAGAGGTCATCCAAAAAAGCTAAGCAGCTTTGGGCCCAGCCAGTACTTGGATGAGAGACCATGTAGGAAAAGCTTGCATTGCTGCTGGAAGAGGTGCTGGGGAGGCCAGCAGGGGGCACTTACCCTGTGGTGTGAATGTGGGTCCCAATGCCCCAGTGCAGTGACAGGGGCACTGTCCTGTAAAAATTATGCCGTCATTTGGTTGAGATGTAAAACTGAGGTCCTGACTCTGTGAGGTCATAAAAGATCCCTGGGCATTCTTCGTAAAGAGTAGCGTGTATCACCATGTCCAGGCTAAATTGCTCACCATGGCCTAGTCATTCTGCCCCCCTAATCATCCCCTGTCTCTAATTGGCTATCTCTCTTTCATGACTTTACTAATCAACTACTAATGGCTGCCGTTGTATCATCTAGGTGGATGCTACATATTAGTGGCTGTAATGGCTCCCCACTCACTGAAGCCCTCTGAGTAGTGAGAAAAGTATTATATAAATATAAAGAATTATTATTATTAAAAAGATAATAAAAAGCACAACACCATGATACCAGACACTATAGTGGCTAATTTAGCCAGAATGAAGCAAACTGGATCATGAGAAGGACTTTTAGAAGTCATCAAGCACTCATATATTTGTTACCTTCCTCCCTAGTTCTAAAGCCATGAACATGGAAGAAAATCTGTGACCCTGGCTAACTCCCATCACCTGTTGGCTCTTATGAATGTTTGAGTTGTCTCAGATGAACACAAGTACAGTAAATTGCCCTTGTCCTAGCACACCTTATTTCTACATCAGTTCAACCTTAATGGAACAGAACATACAGACCTGGCTACCAAACTGTTTTTTCTGTTTATGTGTTTTTATTTTGGTACTGTCAAGTGAGGGAGATTCATCGCACATCCTTTACTTTACAACCGTGATTCTCAAGTGTGGATGACATAAGCCAGGGGGTAGCCTTGTCTAGATGAACTTAGATTAATTTCCTAATAGGACCACATGGAACAACTCTAAAATAACCAACTGGGAATAGTCTGTCTGTCTTTATCGCAGATGATAACATGTTATGCTTTTACAGTGCTCCTGATTGCTTTTAGTGATTATTTTCTCTGTTTTGAAAGTTCTTTAAACTTGATGTCTCTCACTCCTCTCTACCAAACTCGACTACATGTGGTTCTTTTTGTAAAATCTAAAGGGAAAGCTGACTCCCAGCCATAGCAATCCCTTAGTGTTGCCACTTATGCACACCACATCTGCTGCATTAGTTCTTTGTCTGCCCTAGCACCACCTTAAAATGGCTGACAGTTTATTATGAATTACTTGAAATCTTGAACTTATAACTGTATGTCCAGCAACAATAGGCTTCAATGAGAGTATCGTAACATTCCACAGACGTCTTCCAGCTTGGTTGAGCACTAAGCCATGGCAATAGGGATGACAACATTCAACTCCATGGTCTGCGAAAAGAGTGACTAAGAGTGACAAGCGGAGACCTACGGTTAAAACCAAATAAAAATGAGTCAAATGAGGACTTCAAGGCTATTTTAGCAACTTGGATTAGGACTGTGAAAAAATGTATGCAACATACAAAGTGACTAAGAGGCAGCACATCTTTGACAAGGTCTCTTTTGTGCTTTGTTTTATATTCAGGGGCCACTACAGTGAGAGCAGTATACATTACTAAGGTGTTTTTCAATTAATAGTCCTGAGAAAGTTATTGAACTTTATGATTAATAATAACATTTAATGCTACACATAACTTATGCTAATAATTGGCTGTAGGATGTAAGTGGTTCGCTTATAACTTTTGAATTTTGACAAAATGGACTTCAGTATAAAACACTTTGGTAACAACTGCATTATGTGGTATAGCTATAAAATGTCTGCTTATTAGTGTACAAGGGTATAAGTAACCTATGGAAGAAAAATTGTACTTTAACTATATGGTAAATAACTCAGATTGCAAAGTTTATTTATTCATAAATGTTACAGTTTTCAAGTGTTTACATTTTTTTTGTATTTATCAAAATTAGGATTTACACAGTTCTTATGCTAATGATTGAAAATGTTTCTTTATTTGAAAAGTACATACAGTACGGTATAATAAATAGTTCTATGTGTAACACTTTGGTATCCTGAAAGCAATTATTTGATAAAGGCATGAAAAATGAAACATAAATTGCACTTAGCCATTTACATAAAACTAAAATTTTCTTTAGACTTTTAAAAGCATTATTGTTCAGAATGCATAAGCAGTTGCATTTTGCATAAAGTATAATGGTCTGGTTTTGAATTTTTGTGAATAACTGACATTCTTGAGTACGATTATAGTTAGTATGGTTCTAGTGCTTTCCAACAGGTGAAAGCAGCTTTGAATTTCAAGTTACAATGAAGTTGTGAGTCCTTTCCAAGTAAACTTATGACACCAGAACACTCAAATCTGAAATCATGGTAGATGACCAAAATGGCATAATTGGGAAAGACTTGCAAATTTAAAATTATGCATCCAAGCCTTTTTGTTTACATATATGGCACACATTTCCATAAACTTTCTCCATAATGTCTGTAAAACTTCTCCTTAATATAAATTGCTTTGACTTATTTTGAGTTAAACTGACTGGTGTATTTATTACATTTGCACAGTGCTGGGAACGAATATTTTAGTTTACAAACATAACTGACTAGCAACCACTGTGCTGAATTATTTTGACATAAACAAACAAATCTTGGTTTAACTACAAAAGTACCTTTCTGAACATTTATCAAACTGTAAACAAATGTGTAATTTAAATGCTTCTGTTAATCATATAATCATGGTAGTCTGCGTCAATGAGAAATTACATTTTCTGAAGATTTTATTTCCCAGAAGAAATAAGCCTGATTTTCTCCCCTTTCTAAAGTTGATGAATGTAGAGAAATAACTATTTAAAATATTTATACTGTTTCCTTTTTACTTTGTGGTGTTGCACTTAACACGCCCAATATAAACTCATGTATTATATAATTCTATAGTGACTGCTGTATATTGAAATGACTGTATTACTTCATAATATCTAATGCCCACAAAAGGGGTTTTTAAATGAGGACAAAGTGGCATATTCATATTTTTTTGAGATCACACTCAACTTCCCGGGAAAGCCTGAACTGAGCTACTGGAATGAAGACTCCACTTAAGGGTTAAAACTCACATACAGCAGGAGAAGTGTGGATTATGTACTAGCTGTAGTCATCCTTTCACGGATATTTCAGGGGTCACGAGAGTTGGTGATTGTCTTGCCATATGTGGACTTGAAAAATAAATTTTGACGGAATACTCTTGTATCTTAAATAAAAATAAATAAATTATCTTGTGAAATGTGATATGAGTATGAGGTTTATAGGCTGTTGCTGCATGCCATTTAGATCTTGCATTTGTAAAATGAATGTCATGTTTACATAGTTGGTATTAATTGAGGCTTTTCAATATGGGCATGGAATATGCCATGGATGTGCCTTGTCTTATTCCTTTTTTGTTATTTTTATGGAGTTACATCACTTCTGTTTACAGATGATATTATCCAATTGGACTGTTATCTCTAAGGTGTATTTTCAGCTGAGCATGATGAAATTAAGATGATAATTAATACCTCTGTTTGTGAGTTTAAGGTCCTCTCTGGCCTGTTGCCTAAACTTACAGTGTATACCGCTCCCTGAAGCAAATGAATCCACTACCTCAGTGAGGGAAGACGTCATTACTGTGACGTTTACTTGACCATGGTAGTAAAGTAGTATCTAAATTTTTTGACGAAGCTTTTGATTGACGAGTTAGCCTAAATCCCAAACCAGATCTTTCATCATAGGCTGTAGTGAGTGAAAGAATGAGACCACGAGTATGAACTCAATAGATTAGATTCCTGTGCAGAGTTGCTGAGTTCACCCATCATAGCAGTTCAACAATACCTCAAGGAACATGGAGTAGAACAGCTGCTTCTCTGAGATCGAGAGAAGCCAGCTGAGATGAATTGAAAACACCCTCCTGGTGCCTTTTGCAGGAGTTTTATCTCATTCATAGCCCAGCAGAGGAAGACCTAGGACAGACCAAGGATATACCGGAGGGATTATACTTCTTGAGCGGTGCAGAAGTTATTATTTCTGGCACTAGAAAAGGTTATTGAGTTTAGAGTGAAATAGTCCATCCAGCTCGACATGTTGTCACAATTACCCTCACCATTAAAGGTAGATAGAGAGTGATAAGACCCAAGGAATGACTAATGCTCTTTTTTAGTTTATTATTATTTAAGAAACAATTAATTATGAATATCTACTTTTTAAAGTGTAATTTAATTAATTTTAAAAAATACTGATTTGTAGAACAGAATACAAGATGGCATCATAAGTTTCAAACCTAGTAGACCAGTGTAAAACAGCATTTTTTACTGAATGCAAAGCAATTCTATTGTAATTATTCAATAATGCAGATTGTTGGGTTTTTTAATAGTGAAGTTTTAATGCTTTTTAAAAGCAATAGTTACTTTTCAAACTAACAAAAAACATTTTAATAGAAAAGGAGTTCACACTGCTAGCATTAAGGCATTTTGTCAATGAAATACATATTTTTCCTTGCCATTAAAGACAAAATTAAAACCAAACAAATCAAACAAATATTAATATATAATTGAATTTAAAAATTTGTAAAGCTGATTTTAATATAAGAAAGCACTCTGACAAATATGATCACGCTAATTGCTTTAAATAAATTAACTGAAGCTGCTAGTGGAACACTTATGCTGTGATCACTTAGTAATTTGATTTTGTTTCCCACCTCTTTCTTTCCAACGTCTAAACAGAACCAGGTGCTGGAGAGCTGTTTTATTGAATAATATTATATTTGTATTATATGTTGGTGCCCATCTGTTCTCACTTGCAGTAGTAATGTGTGGACTGAGCAGTGTGGCGGTGCTCTGGTTAGTGCAGGTGCCTCCCAATCCAGAGTCCTGAATTCAAAACCTCTTCTGAATCTGTCCTGTTTTACACCTGACAGTGTTTTAATCCAAACCCCATGATTCTAAACTACATTAAGTGAGTTTGGAGGTGAATATAGTGAACTCTTTATAGTTTTCTGTAGTATTTCTTTTTGGTAGGAAGGCAAATACTTGCCTTATTTAAAATAATAGCATGCACCACAATATGTTAATAATAAACTCTAAACTACACTATTTCTGTGTAGTTACTGAATAACCTCATTGATTTTTACAGAATTGTATTGTCTGAAAATGTCAAGAGGACTGCAAAGAACCACGAGATCTAACTGCACAATTATGGGATCATTTAATTTTTTTTTAATTACTGCTGCAAAGATAAGATGCATAGCTTGGATATATTAACACTTATGTGAAGATGCTGGGGGAAATGAGTAGCCTTATGTAGTAATTTCTATAGCAGCAGAGTGTTGTACCGTGTTAGCCATAGATTGATACAGGACAAAGTAGGGTGAAATGACACTTTTTATTGGCTAACTAAATAGATTACAAATGCAAGCTTTCGAGGCATCTAAGGCCCCTTCATCAGGCAAGGTGTAACAAAGAAACTGAAAAATAATCTAGCTTATATTAGGACAGCAAAGTGATTTTTTTCTTCCATCTTAACAACCTTTTTGTTCAGATGTTAGCAAAGTGAATACACCTGAGATGAATTAACTCTGAAAGAGGAGAACAATGAACTAATAAAATGTAGAGATAAGATAACCATCACTAGAGAAAGTCCTGTAAGGTTTTTTTGAAGTGCATTGTCTGTAAGATAGGCCACTGATGTAGTCAGCTGGTCAATCAGTCTGTTAGTCCACATATCTGGTCATAAAACTCTTGTCTCTATTCAGACCATTTTGTAGAGTGTTGAATTTAAGCACTGAGGTAGGCTGGCACCCCGCCCAGGGTTTATTTCATGCCTTGCACCCTGTGTTGGCTGGGATTGGCTCCAGCAGACCTTCAAAACCCTGTAGTTAGGATATAGTGGGTTGGATAATGGATGGATGGATCAATTTAAGCATAAGTTTGTATTTCCGTTCTCTCCGCTACTGTTGGATCTTGAAATTACTCATAAGCACGGCAACCCTAAAATCCTTTATGCTGTGGCCATTACTGTTAAAGTGTGCTGCCATCGGAAGATCAGTTACTGTTCTGATTAATATATAAACTATGTGACATACAGTCCAGTGTTGAGGCACCTTATGCACATGATTAGGTAGACCACATTAGCAGATTTGCATGTGAACAGACCCTTTATTTTACGCTCCTGCTGGCAATGTGGTATAACTACCTGATCTGTCATGTAGATATGTGCACAGGTGCCACACCTGTTCTGAAGGGAGATGTGCCACTTGCTGCTGAGCCACACATAGAGTTTCGGACAATCAGTTTTTTGAGGTTTGGTGGTTGTCTGTATGCAAGGAAGGGAGGTTCTGGGAATATATCCTTCAGTTTATTGTCTTTCTGTACAATGGGTTAAAGCTCTTTCATAATTTTGCGAAGCATTTCCAGATATGGATGATAAGTTCTTGGACCCAATGATGATGGAACTATGGCCTGTCAGACATACCTGCAACAACATGGCTTACTAACAGAGCCAGTGATACAACTGATAAAATTCATACTAACTAACTCAAATCATGGGGGACACATTTCTTGGTTTCTGCACCTTTGTATTCTAGAAGGTTTTCTCTGGGTATAGCCGTAGCTCTCCTGATTTGTAGGTCTGTTGATTTGGGAGCGTATCATTGTTTGATGAAGTCTGTCCTGAGTTTCTGCAGTTGTGTGTCCTGATCCACTCAGTCTGAGCAAATACGATTGTAACGTATTTCCTGGCTGTAGATGATAGAGTTCCGTATATGCTTTGAATGGAAACTGTCACTTCTTAGATATGTCTGTCTGTCTGTTGGTTTGTGAAAAATTCATTATGCGAATGGTTGTGTCCAGAAAGCTGATTTCTGTTTGTGAATAATTTAATTTAAGTTTTATGTTGGAGTGGAATGAATTGTAATTCCTATGGAAGCAAAGATCCTCTTGCGGTCCAGATTATAAGAATGTCATCTACGTAGCGAAGGTAAAGCATTTGTTTTATTGCACATGCTTACAAGAAGTCCTGTTCTAATATTGCCATGAATAAGTTTGCGTAATGGGGTGCAAAACGACATCCCATTGCAGTTTCCATTAGTTGTAAGTAAATGTCCTAACCAAAAGAAAACACATTGCGAGTTAGTTAGTATGAATTTTATCAATTGTATCACTGGCTCTGTTGGTAAGCCATGTTGTTGCAGGGATGTCTGACAGGCCATCTGATAGTTCCATCATCATGGGGGACGTTTGTGTATAATGCCTCCACATCCATTGTAACAAGGAAGGAAAGCTCCCTCAGAAATGGAATTATTGTATCGGCTCATGCTAATGGAAGAATTCTTTAAGTCTGAGCTTTCTGAAAAATTCTTCCATATCGCTCCAGAGTCTGATTTTGTCAATAGGTTTAGTCGGACAGAATGAGAGGCCTTTTGAGAGCACTGACATCTCATTTTCATTCGGTGCGTAGGAAGAAAAATTTACAATACCGGTCTAGTAATTTAGAGAGCTCAAATAGTCTCAGTAGTCTTTGTAATAGTGCTTTATCGATGCATCCTTAGTTAGTGAAGAATTCTGGTAGACTGTTGAAAAATAGCCAATAATTTGCTCTACATTTCCCGTTAAACTTACTAGGGAACCCCTTGTTCTTTTTGATTTCCAAATAGCCTCCTTTTTATTATCTAATAGCTGAAAAACTGTCATATACACAGAGAATGTCACAGTACTTTGAGAATAAAAGCAAAAACTCATTCTGCTTGAAAACATGCCACTTATAAAGTCAAAATACTGAATGAATAAAAATTGCAGAAGTTTTCATTGTGTGGAATGTTGCATTGACATTAATCAATGTAAACAAGTTATTTCTGAATATTATTATTCATCATCTAAAGAGTGATAAAATTTGCAAAAAAATTTAAGTCATATCTTAGTCTTATCTCAAAGTGTCATTTAAATGTCCACACTTTAAAGGAAAGTAGAAGACACCATGAAAGGTATTTGCATCTACATATACTGTACAATGTGTTTTTGTTTAGAATATCACTAAAACATTGTGTGGATATTTTAGGTCATTCTTGAACATTTTTCAAGTAATAATAATTAAATGAGTTAAATGATATTAAAAAGAGGACAATGACAGATTGAAAAATGCACTAAAGTATCTTATATTATCATTAAACTAAATATCCTATAGTGTTTCACCGAAAATAAGCCCTACTCTGAAAATAAGCCCTAGCATGATTTTCAGGCTGCTCTGTAATATAAGCTCTACCCCAAAAATAAGCCCTAGTCTAGATCGTGAACTGAAAAGTAAGGCGCCTATGGCCAAGTTTATACTTCACGCAATGTGACGCGTGTGCCCGAAACATCCATTAAATTCCGAGGACACCTTGCCACAATATCTCTGAAAAGGAAGTTTAATGATTACATCCATCAATTCAGGGATGCGCTCATTCCAGAAGCATTGGCGCAAGACAGAAACAAAATCCCTGGACAGGGCATCAGCTCATCGCAAGATAAAAACAGGCACACGCATAAATTAGCATCATTGTAGCTTCACCAAATCCCCAAACCTTCATGTCTTTGGATGGAAAACTGAGCACACTGTGGAAACCTACCAGGAAAACATGCAAACTCCAGGCAGGGATCACAAGGGACGTGATTCCCTGCGAGAAAGGAGCATTACCGCTCTGCCATCATGCCACCCCCATATGTGTACTATTAACAGTATTCATTATTTAAACAAAGTTGACGATTTATCTGTATTATATAATATACATACATATTTTAATGCATTTCATCATGAAAGTAATATCAAGTATAAATCTAAGAATTCTAAATATGCAGAGAGCTGGAATATTATAAATGTCATGTGTTCTGTGTGGAGATCTATTGCTGCTTGCTGCTGCAGTCTGGTCTGGAGGATGCCCCAGTGATTAACAACGTTTCCAACAGTCTACTTTAATGATAAAGTAAACTACGAGGTTAAAGTTGACATTTCAAGTTTAAAGCCAAACTTTCCACTTTAATCACAAAATAGACATTTTCATTTTGTCCTCATTTTTTTTCTCTGTGGCTCAAATACGCCGCCGTACATTCTGATGGTATTGTGAAGGTGCAAAAAAGGAGGATGGTATGTGAATCTTTTAAAATATATCGTGTCATTACTTTGGGGAATATGCGACGCTTAAATATAAAAGCAATGTGAATGCATTTGTATGTTGGCATTTTGTATCACCACATCAAACCATTTATCAAACATCAAAGTACACACATCAATCCCGTGGATCCTAAAAGCGGCTGGAGTAGGAAGAAATTCAGTCTGGAAATCAGGGTTTGAATGTGGAGATGTATGACGATATTCCAGAAGAAGATTACATGACTGTATTTGGATAAATGTATATTGTTGTACATGAATAAATGTAATATGAAAATAATCCATAGTGCATTTTTTGGAGCAAAAATTATTATAAGACCTGGTCTTATTTTTGGGGAAACACAGTAGATGGAATGGCTTGGTAAATGGAAGCCATTCGACTTGCAAAACGTTGTCAGTTCAATTCTTGCATCATCTGAATGTGTGATCCTTAACTCTAGTCACTTAACCAATTTATGTTCCAGTTACAAATGGATGTAAATAAATGATTGTGCTGTACCCTTGATCATACATTGCTCAGTGCAAACTATTAAATGCAGGTTCCCTAATAGGGTGGCTGAGCCAGCAGGGCACTGAGTAGGGTTGCCCATTCTGTAGACACTGCCTACCAAAATTTTGACACAGATCTACTGTATATGGTAATAAGAATGTAATAAGTACTGGACAGCAAGATGTATTTATTGAAATCTGAAATCCCAAAAATATGCCAAAGTTCAAAGCACAAAACGTTAAACACAAAACAAGTAGGCAATCCAAACCATAAGGCAAGAGAGAAAAATCCAACAGGTAGATAAACTGTCAAAAAATTAGATGACTAATAACACAAAAGTAGCTAGATACTCTCACTAGGCAATTGTGCAAAATGATAGAGCAAGCAACTTAGGCTGCACTTTTGTATTTGCCTTACCTCACAATCACATGACTGCAAAATGATAAATGCTACGTGGCAAAAGATTGAAACTGGCAAATCTCAGGACAGACAGCACACCAAAGGAAGGGTGGAGATGGAGCTGAGATATTTACTGTCTATCCATTTTCTAACCTGCTGAATCCAAACACAGGGTCACAGGAGCCAATCCCAGCCAACACAGGGCAGGAACCAATCCTGGGCAGGGTGCCAACCCACCGCAGGACACACACAAACACTAGGGCCAATTTAGAATCGCCAATCCACCTAACCGGCATGTCTTTGGACTGTGGGAGGAAACCAGAGTGCCCGGAGGAAACCCACGCAGACACGGGGAGAACATGCAAACTCCACGCAGGGAGGACCCAGGAAGCGAACCCAGGTCTCCTAACTGCGAGGCAGCAGCGCTACCACTGCACCACCGTGCCACCCTTATTTACTGTCTATTAGGTTACTATTCTTCTGCATCTTTTCTAACACTTTCTCATAATAACTACTGTCCTGCCTAGTGCTGATAAATGCAATATGTAAAAATAACGTTTGAAAGTTAAAGAGTTAGAGACAGATAAGTCTGGTGTCGCGGGAAATGAGTTTCACCACTATCTTGCAGTTTCAGCCAGGCTCTTTAAAAGGCCATTTATGATAATGGACAGTTTCTGTTTTAATTTAATAATTTTCTCAGCAAAGGTTCAAAAGTAGTGTGTGTGTTTACTCATAAAAGTCCGCTGAATTTTGTGATGCTTTTAGGCCTAATGAAATTTTATTCTTACTTTCTTTAATATATCACAAATTCCAAAAGGCAAAAGTAATGTGTAGTGGTTTGTTGGGCTTAAGAACTAAAGGCAGATGTGTTAGTTTTTTCTCTGTTTATGTAAAATTAAAAAATAACCAAATGTTATTTACTTTTATTAGTATTATTCTGAATTTTTCAGTATGTTTTTACAGATGCACAATTGCTATTGAGGGATTCTCGATACTTTTTAATTTAATAGTTGAATTAACCTGAATTCAGTGTGCTTTCCAACAACTAAATACAAATATTTATATATTTTACAAATTAAGTATACTGAACCCAAGTATGCACTATATTTATATAGGAAATCACTTAGTAATTACTCTGTGCATTGTAATTAGAAAAGTTTAATGTAAAGCACTACCCAATTTAGCAACTGATAATTGCACAGTAATTTGAAATTGCGTAATTAATCTAAGGAAGGTCTTGAAACAGTCTTGATTTTTCAGCTGAGTATACCTAGATTTAGAAAGTTCAGGTCAAGTTTAGGTCAAAGATGATTAATATTTATTCTTTGGGGAAAATGTACTTAATATTTACATTTTAAAGTACTGTTCACAGTGAATACCTTGCTAGAGTAAATTACAGGAATAGTCCGATGACACAAAAATCTCATAATTTTCTTGTTTCTCATATATGCATTGGCATGGGCTTGCATGGTAGCTGGCATTGTGGTCTCACAGCTTGAAGTGACCAAGTTTAAAACTTTGTGGTGACAGAGGTTTATTTGTAGGTACTTTAGCATTCCTCCATATTCCCAAAAGCAACCAGTTAAGTTAATTGGCAACTGGAATTTGTCCTGTTCTAAGTAAGGTTTAATTTAACCTGTGATGAACTACTGCTTTTAATAAGGTTGGTTCCTACCTTGTGTCTGATCATTCTGGGATAAAGTGTGGTTTCTTAAGACCAAAATCTGAATAATCCAGTTCGACAAATGATGAATAGATATTATATGGGCAGTGTTCAGGCACAGAGGTCAGTGCTGTTGCCTCACAGCTCTGGGGTCTTTGCATTAGTTTGTGTCTGTGAGGGTTTTTATTGTATGTCATTTTCTTGCTACAGCCTAAAGTTGTAAAAATTAGGATATTTGCCTACAGTAAGCTGACATAGTACAAATTAAATAAAATAAAATATGTGTGTGACTGTGCACAGCACTGACTGACATTTTGTTAGGAGGTGCCATTAAAGTATGTTCTCAACTTGTGGACTCCAGCTCTCTTTTGAAACTAAATCAAAATGACTAAGCACCCTTAATCAAAATTAGTGTCCAGTTTAAAAGACTGTCAATAAAATTGGTAAGTTCTAAAACATTGAATTTTTTGATCTTTGGCACATGCGTATATGTAAGAAGTGCTAACTGCCACCTACCAAATTATCCTGTACTGTGGAAGAATACACTGTGATGTGATGTGTTTCCAGGTTTACATTTGCAGAAAGAATAAAAAAGGAAAATTTCATTTTAAATTGAATGCAAAAACATTTTTTTTTAATAAAAATCATCATTTTAGCTTTAGAGCTTCATCAAACATACACACACACACATATATATATATATATATATATATAAGACTTATGTAATATAACATTTTCAAGCCCACATATTTCTAGTTCAGGGTTGCTGAGGGAACCATCCCTGGACTGTTCAGTTCCAGCTATTTAAAGTGGTTATATTCATATTTTATTTGTAGTACTAGCAAAATACCCGCGCTTCGCAGCGGAGAAGTAGTGTGTTAAAGAAGTAATGAAAAAGAAAAGGAAACATTTTAATAATAACGTAACATGATTGACAATGTAATTGTGTTGTCAATCATGGTCATGAGTGTTGCTGGCATATATATATATATATATACATACATATATACAGTAATCCCTCGCTATATCGCGCTTCGACTTTCGCGGCTTCACTCTATCTTCACTCTTCGCGGATTTTAAATGTAAGCACATCTAAATATATATCACGGATTTTTCGCTGGTTCGCGGCTTTCTGCGGACAATGGGTCTTTTAATTTAGGTTACATGCTTCCTCAGTTTGTTTGCCCAGTTGATTTCATACAAGAGACGCTATTGGCGGATGGCTTAGAAGCTACCCAATCAGAGCATGTATTACGTATTAAATAAAACTCCTCAATGATATAAGATATGCTTCCCGCGCGGTGCTTGATTGTTTGCTTCTCTCTATCTTTCTCACTCTCTCTGCCTGACGGAGTGGGTGTGAGCAGGGGGGCTGTTTGCACAGAGGCTGTTTGCCTAGAAGATACGGATGCTCCTCTACAAAATGCCGCTTTATCACGGTGCTTCTGCATACTTAAAAGCACGTATTGATTTTTTGATTGTTTGCTTTTCTTAGCGAGCGCTCTCTCTGACATTCTCTGCTCCTGACGGCGCTCATTTGAAGAGAAGATATGTTTGCATTCTTTTAATTGTGAGAAAGAACTGCCATCTGTCTTGTCATGGAGCACAGTTTAAACTTTTGACTAAAGGGTGTTATTTCATGTCTAGAGGGCTCTAATAATGTTAACAGTGTGGGAGAGTTTATAAGGGCTTAAAATATATAAAAATAACCATACAAACATATAGTTTCTATTTTGCGGATTTTCATCTATTGCGGGGGGGTCTGGAACGCAACCCCCGTGATCGAGGAGGGATTACTGTACACACACACACACACATATATATTGTGAGCCGGAGGGCTGATCGCACCCCAAATAGATACAGACGCCTCTGGGAAAACCACAAACCCTGAAACACTGACTACCCTCACATTGCTCTTAATCCTTGCACTATAACGCGTAATACAAGCCTCGCGCGGTACTCCGCCGACTTATAAGCCTTGCGCAGCGCCTGTCGCCTGTCAGTTTTGGAATTGATTGTTTGCTTTTATCTCTCTCTGCTCCTAGCGGAACTGTCATCTCTGACTTGTCATGGAGCACGTTTAAGCTCATGTGTTTGGGGTGTTTGAATAAAAATCCTTCTTGTTTCGACGACCTCCTATGTCTCTGTGCAAATCTGTGACCCAAGCGTGACTATATATATATACATATACATATATATACATATATATACACATATACAAATATATACATATATACTGTATATACACATATATATACATATCTACATATATATATATATCTACATATATATATTAGGGTTGGGACTCGATTAAAAAAATTAATCAAATTAATTAGAGGCTGTGTAATAATTAATCTTGATTAATCGTATGTAATCACACATGAAAATTTGCCCCAAATCGCAAATATTTTTTTTTAATTTAAAAGGGTTTTAGTGGGCGACAGAATCAAATAATAGACATGGACATGAATATTGTAAACTCAAGCTCTTTTAATTTCTGAAAAAAAAAATGTTTTTAAACTGCATTTCAATTCAAAACAGAAACAAAAATATCATCCCTGGCTAAATTGGGCAGACTTAAAAATAAAGTGATATTTTAAGCACTTTCAGAATGGTATTGTCTTTAAATAATAATAACAAAAATTTCAACATAAAGTGCAGTTTTTCTTCTTAAAAAATAAGGCAGAAACATAAAAGGTAATTTGACCAGCTTCACCTTTAAACTCTGAGTAACCTTAGCCAAAATTATTTTGTACATTAGGCTAAAACAGTGTGATCATTAAACATTTTGTAAGTAGATGTAATTAGAATTACTAACGGTCATGGAAGTCCAATGATCCTCAGTAAGAGCCACAAAGTCCGCTTTCTGTAATTCTAATTTTGCTTGCTTTTCAGTGTGCACAAAACCACGCTTTTATCAAGGCTTCCGTCGGGTAGTCTTTTGAAATGAAATTTGCCTCCGATCAGTCGTAGCAACATGCTTTCTTTCGACTGTTACATTTTTGTAGCTCTGATGTGTGCATCAGTGTAATCGATGTACCAGGAAATCATGCATTGAAAAAAGTTCCCCTTTGCTTGGAATGTAAAGTGTGATTAAATGCGTTATTTTTTTTAACGCGTTATGGAGTACATGCATCGAAGCTTCTCAGCTGTGCTTGTGCTAAGAAAAGGAAACATTTTAAAAATAACGTAACATGATTGTCAAAGTAATAGTTTTGTGACCGTTATGAGTGTTGCTGTCATCAAGGATTTGATTATTATTATTTCTTGCAATCAGGTTCATATTTGGAGGATGTGTTGTGTTCAAGTTATATTCCGTGTTTGTCAACCATTGTAAAGATAACAGGTTTCATTCATTGAACTTAATTTTATGTTTTCCAGTCCTGCAAAGTCATTTGACGTGAGCCGCTCGGAGTACATGCATCGAAGCTTCTCAGCTTTGCTCGTGCGATCTCGCGATGTCAACAGGTTTATTTAATGTTAGCTAAGACCCGGCACTTAAAAGTTTCTTGCTACAGCAATTTTCAAAGTGATCCAAAGTCTCGTTTATACCTCGTGTCTTTTCATTAAACTTGTATCTCGCGAATACCATATTGGGCGTAGGCATGACAAACGGCAGCGGGAGTGTGTCTATAAACTTAATTTAAACTTACGGTTCACACCGTGCTTTGTTTCCACAGTAGCTGTTCACAGTCATTTCACGTGATTACCTCGTGTCTTTTCATTAAACTTGTATCTCGCGAATACCACATCGGTCGTAGGCATGACAAACGGCAGCCGGAGTGTGTCTATAAACTTAATTTAAAGTTACGGATCAGACCGTGCTTAGTTTCCACAGTAGCTGTTCATAGTCATTTCACGTGATTATGTGGGAGGCGTGATGATGTCAGACGCAACTCCGCCCCCCACGGCCATGAGATGAAGTCCATTACAGTATATGTAGAAAAATAGGTTCCAGTTATGACCATTACACGTAGAATTTCAAAATGAAACCTGTCCAACTTTTGTAAGTAAGCTGTAAGGAATGAGCATGCCAAATTTCAGCCTTCTACCTACACAGGAAGTTGGAGAATTAGTAATGAGTCAGTCAGTCAGTCAGTCAGTGAGGGCTCTGCCTTTTATTAGTATAGCTAAAACCAGTACATCTATAATGGTATTCACATTTATTTTACCACTAATGATACAAAACCATAGTACAGTGGAACCTCGGTTTGTGAGCATAATTCGTTCCGGAAACGTGCTCGCAATCCAAAACACTCGTATATCAAAGCGAATTTCCCCATAAGAAATAATGGAAACTCAGATGATTCGTTCCACAACCCAAAACTATTCATATAAAAATGATTAATACAAAATATAAAGTAAAATACATAATACAAATTAACCTGCACTTTACTTTTAAAAAGAATCATGGCTGGTGTGAGTTTCTAAACTCATGTGGGAATGCACCCAACAGGACGACACGCGGAAGAGTGTCCCAAGGCAATCGCAGTCTCCCAGCGCTGTAGCAGTTTGCCGTATAAGCGCATCCAAAAAGATCGCAGACATGCTATAAGCGCCTGTCGTCAATGGGTCATACAAGGAACATTATAAAGATCCCGCTGCAATAAATAACAGCGCTGTTGCTGTTTCAAACTGAATAAAGCTAGTGTTAAAGTACTGAGACTCAGCTTCGTGTTTTGGGGAGCAAGATGGGGACTCGCACTTCACAGCGCACACACACACACACAGTCACAATGCTGTAGTAAACAGAGAGACGCTGGGCGAGCGAGATAAGGAGAGAGAGAGAGACGCGCTGTAAACAGAGAGACGCCCTGGGCGAGCAAGCAAGATAAGGAGAGAGAGAGAGACGCGCTGGGCAAGCGAGCGAGATAAGGAGAAAGAGAGACGCGCTGCGCGAGAGAGAGACATGCGCACGAGAGAGAAGAACCATCAGCTCAGTTGTGATCACATGACACTCAGCAGACAAAGTGTATCCATACTGCTCGTATTGCAAGACATCGCCCATTTATCAAGTCAAAATTTATTAAAAATTTTTGCTCGTCTTGCAAAACACTTGTAAACCAAGTTACTCGTAAACCGAGGTTCCACTGTATATAAAAAGGGAATTGCATATGGCTTATTAAAGCAATACACAGAAGATTTAGAAAAATTGCAACATTTGACAGTGTGAGCACTAGGGGGCATTGTAGCACCCTCAACCCCATACACAAGTCGTGGTACAATAGAAAGGTTTATTTTGACAAATTCCTGACAAAAAAGGCTTCTTTAATAAACACAATCACATAAAATCCCTCTCCTTCTGTTTTTCTCTCTCCTTCAGCTCCTCCAGACAAGCTTTGTTCTTCTTCCACCTTCTTTTATATTGAGACTGGGAGTACTTCTAAATCAATCGGAAGTCCCATAAAATAGGAATGATGAATCACTACAGCACCCCCAGTGGCACTCCCAGAACCTGTCAAGGCTGTCCTAAGGGACTACATTTCCAAGTGTGCCTTGTGTGTGTCTCTACAGTTACATCACCTAGGGAGGCTTGTACAACACTGGAATCATAGCCTTTCTTCTTGCTGAAGAAGGAGGATTTTTGCCCTGTTTCTTGTGCCACTGAAGGGCCTGCCTGCCATCCAGGTACAGAACTTTGCCCCATCCCAGCTGGGTGCACATCTATGCGTGTCATCCATTGGCACCAGTAAGCACCATTCTAACTCTGATGTTTTACCTGTTAAGTTATTAGAAGGTAATATGTTGGTGCAGTGGGACAGCATCAATCCCTGGCCTGTCCATTCAATAAGTAAACTCAGCTGGGTCTGGGGAGTCTGATACTGACCTATTGATGTCAGTCATTAAAAGCCTTTTTAAGGATTTCCTTGTCAAAGAAATGAGAGCCTCTTTGCAATTGGCATTCTATCACAATACTTTGGTTTTCTTAGGTAATCACTCTAAGGTTGTGTTCATAAAGCACTCAGGACAAATATAAACATAACATGCTTAAGGCATTGTCATTAACCTTGGCTTTTACATTGTAACCTGCAACACTGTCTTATCCATACTGGAAAATTACAATCAGTGTCCTGGAAGTCTGTATTTCATTCCATGATAGGCAAAACATTTTTTAAAGTTCATGCAGCATTACATTATTATTTTTGAGCACACAGTACTTTCCAACATGAATCCAGCCAGACGTTCCATGATTTTCTCTTATTACTTCTCATCTCACTGTTCAGTTTATATAACAAATTTCTATATATTCAGCTGTCATGAATTTAAATACCTCTATCAGGAACTCTCTCAAATTTCTTTTCTTCAAACTGAATAGGTGTAATTTCCCCGGTGGCTATAAACCCAGGAATCAATACAGTTACTCTTTTCTTTTGTACATTCTTCTTATAATGAGGCATCCAGACATATACAGTAGTCTCTTTTATAAAATTATTGTCTGGCGTTTGAGAGTCACAAGTGTTGGCCCATCAACACATTCCCTGTAGGGCTGATTGGCATACTGGTAATCTTTACAAGCCACACTTTAGTTCAGCGATTTATATGTAATTGTGGTAATTGTGCACATATATATATATATATATATATATATATATATATATATATATATATATATATATATATATATATATATATATATATATATATACACAGTATATATATGCAGGTGCATTTATTCGCACTACAGAGTTTTTTCTTTTATTTACAGTCAAGTATCTAAGCCAGATTAAAAGAAAAATATCACATAGTGAATATGTAGTCAATTTTACCAATGTAGTTTCATTTGCCTTTACAAATATTTGTACACCTTAAGGAGAATTCTCCTTTCTTGTAGCCAGTGGAAATAGCAAAATTTTCTCTCTTATGTCTCTATAGATATTATATACATTATGCCAATAATTTTAGCACAAGTAGATAACCAACATCAAGGATGTAAATCCTCTTTGGTGAATATATCTGACATGTCATTAAATACTAGTGACACAGGTTGCTCACTCAACAGAAACTGACTTTACAAATGTTGCGAAACCTCCTTAGCTACAGGTGGGCAATTTTTGAGCCTGTTAAAAGGCCTCAGGGACCTTTCCGTCAAGATAAGCAGGTCTATTAGTCCAGGAGTCAGTACCAGGCAGTCCGTTTGTTTTGTTCTTTCATGTGAGAGCAGAATGAGGTGCCGTGAAGCTTGAAAGAGTGTCAGACATCTGAAGTGCTCTGATAGCTCCCTGCAATGCTCAAAAAATTAACTCAGGCTCCAAGATCAACCCTCAGGAGCTTAATTACATCAAAGAATAGGAATCTTGTTAAATTCAATCCAAACAAAAAATGATCAGTAGTTTTCAGAGCTTTGTTTGACATTGAGAAGACATGAATGAAAAAAAAAGAAAACCCACACAGGCAAACGAATCATTCAAGGATGGCCTGTCAAAATTTTTTTGGTTATACATGATGCTATTATCAAGACACATCAGGTTGAAATAAAGTGACCTAACTGACACAGACCCTACAAATGTCTTGAGAAGAAGAGGGGAACCATGGGTACAAAAGGTAGCTTTACATAGTCTCCCTCTGGCTATTTTATTGACAAAGATGACAACAGTCCCATGATGCTCCATTATCCTTGACTGGCTAGCAGACATCAAATGGGTACCGAGCTGTCTGTGTCAAAACTCAGAAAAGGCCTCAGAATACAGAACTCAGAACAGCCTTGTTACATTTTGTTCCACCTTGGTTTGTCAAAACATTGGGTTATTCAGTGTGTACACAGCCCTTAAGGGAATAACGAGAGAGAGAGAAAGAGAAATAGACATAGGGAGCCAGAGAAAGCAAGAGAGAGAGAAAACACAAAAATCCTTTACTTTTTCTGCAAATGAAAGAAGCCCTTTGAAGAAACATGAAACACAACTGTTCAGAGCTCCACTGATCTTGTCTTTATGATGTAAAAAATAATTGATAAACAAGACTTTCTTGGAACCTGCTATATATATTTGGGGTCACTAATTCTTTAATCACTGTGGCAGTTCCACAAGGATCCAGGGCTACTAGACGGCTTCAACTTTTTGTTTTCACCCCTTAATAAAGCATATTGTATCAAATTAAAAGGTCTTGGCTTCAGGCATCTGTAGCATCGCTGCAACCAATTGCCTTACAAAATATTTACTCTAGTAGGGGAAAGCAAGTAATTGAATGCCTTTTGAAAAATGAGAAGCGTGTTATATACAAAGGCCCAAGTTTGAAAAGCTTCTGTAAACTTTTTTACTTTGTGAGAGCATGTGCTAGAATAAACACTATTTTTTAAGCAAGCCACACTACAGTGGGTAAGAATGATGGAAAAGTATACTTAAGTAGCCCATCACACAGTAGACTATCGAAATGCTTTCATTTCAGGTACTGAGTATCAGTTTTCAGTATACTTAAAATGTCATTTTGTTCATTTTAGGTTTTTTCTTTTTTAAAAATAATGTTAACTTTTGAGGCACACTGCATTATATTATTCCCTCCATATGTATGCCAGAGTAGAGCACAATTTTTTTTTCTTTATATCCAGAAATAAAGCAAGTCATTTTGTACTTTTGCCTGATGCTCATTTCCTCGACTCAACTCTGGACTGGTTTGGTATGCAGAAAACGTGGAGGACAATGAGTGTGTCTACAGTGCATAAATATCTAACAACATTTAGAATATTGTCATAAACGTATTTGTAGTCACTTTCTAATTTACTTTAACTTTCTTAAAGTGTCTTAATCACCTTCAGCAAATATAAAAGGCCATGAAAGAGAGAACCTACAAGCAAATCTTAGTAAGGATCTTGTGAAACTCAAATAGAGGTTCAGTTTTTAAAGTTTTATTAAGGAAATATTAGTCCCATGGAACAACAAACACACCTGTATTTTGTAAATTTTATATCACTGTTGAACACAAATGAAATCAATGTCCACTACATAATATTTTATTTTACTGATTGTCAGAGCAAAACCATAAAATGCATTTTAGCTAAACGACAGCCTTCTTCAGTTGTAAGACACCATAATATAAATGATGTTTTCTCAAAAGTTCATAGTTGTTAGTTTTAAAATATCCAACGATTCTAGTCAAATGAAGACTGCAAAAGGGTTCCCTTTAATGATGTGGAATGAGACAAAGGTGGTGCAACTCAATTGCTTTGTAAAAGCTATTTTACAAAAAAACATCATTTAGGCATTAAATTCACTAAGGGCTATAATATAATACCACCATATTATTAGTAATTTCTTACTCGAAGACAAATTAGTTAGATATCTCTGTGAATTTTGCAAGTGTTTTTAAAGAGCTGGATATCTGGGGGAGTACAAGGATGTCACCAGGATGGCACAGGACTGGGTAAAGCCCTACAGACATCCACTAGACAGAAACACACTGGCAGCAGAAAAGAAAAAATTCAGTTATTGTCAGTCATTCCTGAACATCTTTTTATATATAACCTGAGGTGGAAACACTTTCCCAGAGTGAATGTACAGGACCGTTCTGCCTTATAAGGTGGGGTACTGCCTTGATGACCTGGGGCCTCATGTATAAAGGGTGTGTACGCACAAAAATGTTGAGTACGCCCATTTCCATGCGCACATTGCGATGTATAAAAACTAAACTAGGTGTAAAGCCACTCACATTCTCACATCGGCACAATGAATCGTGTATGCAAGTTTTCGGTTCGGTTTTGCAAACTGGCGGCACCCAGCATCAAAGCAGTGGTAATGTTCCTGTGTGGTTTCTCTGTATTTTTTAGATTCAAATCCCTAACGTGGCTTTATCAAATACACTGAAATTAACTGCATATCATTTATTAGTTTAAGGCATCTGATGTTAATCAACCTGTAAGCATATAATGGTGCATGGAATGGCCAAACTATTCCAAATATCACAGCTGCTTTAGCATTGTTACTCTAAGTGTACCACTCAGAGTATTTTACCCCATTGTATCTGAGTGTGGAATCAGAGTTGTACAGCAGCTGATCGGAAAGACACACGCTGTCTCAGCCATGCGCACAGTCTATCTGAACTTCTTCCAATCAGTAAATGCTTCAGAGCCTTTCCTCTATGGACCTCGCAGTTCAGAAACAGTTTTCCCAAGAGCTATAAATGTACTGTACTCAATCAGTCCATCAAGTGCACCTGGTAGAACTGTTTGTATTTATAAATACAATCACTTCACTATAAATTTGCTCTACAGTTGTAATATTGCACAATCTGAGCCACTTTATAAAGTTCATATTAATATATGATGATAACTGTCTTTTAAGTCGATTTAGATTTCCAAGTGCTATCTTCATGTGAGATATTAGCACATACTCAGGCAAACAGAGTGTAACAGATCCCATCACTAAGGGTCATGGTCATTGGGGACATCATCACTGCAACTGTATAAAGGTCATTGTCATGAAAACACCTTTTCTAAGATTTTAGATACAAAAAACATTCTTGTGTCCTATTGAGAGGTTTAGAAAAAAAGATTTAGATCACTAATTCATATTTTGATTATGGAATTTAGTGTTTGGTGCACTTTTATTCTGATTTTCTTGTTCTGACATCTGGTTCACTTTGATTTTGTCTGTTTTAATCTCCTGTTCTGTTGTAATTTGACTAAAACATGTTTTTGCCTTATCTTTTTGGCAAAACACTTAGCTTGCCAGTAAATCTCAATCAAATCAGGAGACTGACTTATTAACATTACACAAAATGTTTCTTTTACTTAGTGATGTTTCTCATCAGTGGAGTCCACCAAGAATGAGGTCCCAGAATTGCTGACATGGCAGAAACTAACCATGTTTGGGCCACAGCGCCTTTAACCCACCTCTATTATTATTACATCATTTATTCAGACTTCCTTCAAGATGCAAACAAAACTCATCCTGAGCAGAAGAATGTGTCAAGTGTTCTTAGTGCAACTTCACTACCTACTTGGATATCTATGTCTTCTTGGTGGAACATGCTAATGTCCATGACATATATGCCCCATACCACTTATGTGTAACTTCCTGTTGCTGACTTTCACCAGCATAATAGAGTAAATACACTTAATCAACTACACTACTAAAAAGCTGGTTAATTTTTCACCCTCAGAAACAAGGTACTGGAAAATATATCAAAGGATTTTGGGCCATGCTGCCTGCAATCTGTTCCATATTTGTTGCAAAATTACCTCTTTTTCAAACTATGCTTCATATAATGTGATCCTTTCCATTCCAGACATACTTCATTGGATTGATATTCGATGGATTTACTGTCAGGTTCCAGCAGTGTGACACTTTAGCATTATCCTGTTAAAGTCTTCATAAGTGGTGCACTTCTACCATGAAGGAATGCAGTAGAGTATAATAGTGTTTTCAGCTGCCCTATGGCATTCATTCCTTGCTTATATCAAGCTGCTCACTGTTACTCTACCACCAAACTATATTGCTGATATCTCACACATTTTGTTCCTTGAATCAGAAAGAATCATCAGAAAACAGTTTAAACTGTTTCATCACAAGGATGTTTGGTGAGGAATCCTAATTTCAATAAGCTTTTGACAATAGGCTGCATAAAATCTCAAGTATATTTTCTGTTCCTGACACAATAATACTGGCAAATCTCATACTCAATGCCATGTCACTTTCAAATCTTTGGACTCACTTATTCTTCCTCTTTAAATATTTGATACCTGCCTCCGTGAATGAAACCATTGCCTGCACGAATGATCATGTGATGATCAAGCAGTTAACTGCACTTCTCCTCGTAAGACTGAGCATGACCGGCCACTAGCTCCATTATTGGGTGGTGCAACACCAGATTGTTGCTTTATTAAACAACCACCACCAAGCACAACATGTTGAACATTGGCAAAAAAGCAGTCAAGTTTTTAAATAAGATCCCCTTATTTTAGGTCACATTAAATTATTAAATTAGGTATTTCAACCAATCAGGTTGTTTTTTTTTTTTTGTTCTTAATATATACCAGCACATCCCTTTTACATTCAACAGAACCAAATACATTAAATAATCAGATAGCAAATTAAGACATAAAGGAAATCCATTCATCATAAAATGCATATAATAAAAAAATGCACATACCATTCCAGTGCTTAGACTTTCTGAAGCTAAATGGTTCATTTAAACTAATTAAAGCCTGACTGCAGTTTCTCTCTTGAGAGTACCAGGTCTTCTTTTAGATTCCCTGTTCAAAATGTAATATTGCTTAAGGAAAAAAAAAAACTCTGAACCTGTGTAATAAGGAGGTGTTAACAAAACAAACAATTTGTTTACTGAACGTACAGCATAAATGAATTGCACCTACTTAACACAGGTGCTAGTTGTGGGAAAAAGCTAGGGATTTAAAAAATTACTTTTAGCTTGACAAAATGAAAATAAAGCACATCTGCAAAGAGTATGAGTTTGCACGCTATTCATTATAAAATTATGACAGTTTAAATGACCTCATTCTTTAAGGTAAATTATTCCAACATTTTGCATGCCAGTAGAAGCAAAATGATCCTAACAAGTGTTTAGAAATCTGAACTTGTGAATCAAGGTAGGAACACTGTAGTCTATGTGTACATGACAAATGTATTTTAATTATTTGACAATTTAAAGTGTGAATTTTAGTGCTCATTTGAGAAATATATAATTCCAAGCACATGTATATTAACAGCCAAGTGAGAATCTTGACCTGTTTGCTTAGCCACCAAACTCCACTGCCTATAACAGAGACATTCATCATGCAGTACATTTTCTTAAACCCGGGATCTGTGTATTTAAGGCTGGACATCTTCTTGGGTGGCACACTGTACTAGAAAATGATAAATTGTCCCACAGATAAAAAGGACTTTAGCTTACTCCTGCAGATTTCTCTCTTGGGACATATACTTATAATTCATATAAAGTTTATTGACAGTAAAAAATACCACTGCTGTAAGAATAAGGTAGGTAGGATGTAATAAGTCTAAAGGATGATCTTGAGGTTATGGAAAAAACTAAATCTGATAGCTCTGAAAGAGCTGATTTATTGTCAAACTATGCACTGCATTGCACAGCAAGAAGAAATCTGAAGCAATACAAAAAAAGGTGTTTATTACCATATTTTGTTATGTAGTCTACAAAACAGTGTATAAAAAAAGATCATTGTATAGGTTTAAATGAATAAGTGAAAATGAGAAATTCAATACAAAAATCCAAAGGACAGAAGCTAAAAGTCAGAACAGAAAATACACCAATAGTACTCGTTATAAAAAACCTTTCTCAACCAACGTCAATGAACCTCTGCGGGACTCATTCCCCAGTTTGAAATATAAAGGATGAGGGTGGTCCCTGATCAGTGGTGAAATAATTGCCCATCTCTTGGGGTGTCATTCACAGAAAACAAGGAATGTATACTTTAAGCACATATAAATAAATAAATATAACCTAAATAATGAACAAACATAACATTAACGAAAAATGATGAACTCCATGTGTGTCACCTGATCTCAGGTTTCCATCCATTACCTGGCCACTTAATGGTGTTTTTACAAAAATGAATACAGGAAAAATAGTACTTCAAAATTAGCAGAAATGAAAATAAAAAGGAAAATAATCATGCAAATAACAACCATTTATTTGTTGCATAGCCCAAAATCACACAAGGAATGCTTCAGTATATTGACAGCCCCCTAGACTTGACTCTCTAAGAAGACAAGAACAAAAACACTTATAGGAAATAAAATGGAAGAAATCTTGGGAAGATCAATTCAGAGAGACCCCCTTCCATGGAGGTTAGGCGTGCAAAGAGTGTCAACATAACTCAGGGACGAAACTTTGGCCATAAAGTGACACATTCAAAATGATATCTCTGTGACTGGCAGGCACACTAGTGGTTCAATTTAACAAATAAATGGATATATTTGGATGGTAACCATACATACCTCCTCAGAAGGTGAAAGAAATGTCTGACAAATGCCAGGAGACTTGAGACATCCATGCGATATGCTCTTTTCATGTACACATCATAAGATTCCCATCCAATCCCATCTAACTTAACATTCTACCCGGATTCTATACCCATATACCCTGTGGAGCGACTGCACCTTAATAATTCACTCATTATGCAGGGGATGACCTTGAAGAAGTCGACAATAAAGTAACAACAGAGGTGGACCAGTTTAGACGACCTCTTGTCTCAAAAAACTTTCTTCTCTATTGACAATGTTAGATATAGATAAAGAGTATTTAAACTGTAACACAAATCGATAATATTCCAATTCATATATTCATGGTGAAGCCAAGAATGAATGTAGCTGAAATATTTTTAAAAGTTGCCAGACAGGCAGTTTGGCCTAAGAAAAGTACTCACCATTGACTCACTGTCTGACGCTGAGCATGTCATTTAACCTGATAATGCGCCAATTATAAAATCTTGACACTAAACTATACACTTGTTATGTCTGTGTCATATTTATGTATTGAGATATATAAATATACATATACAGTATAATAACTTTAGATCCAATTAAGCCAGTAACATTCCTGGGAACATGGTGTCACATTTTTGACCAGTCATTTCAACATTTATGTTTGTTAGTATTATTCCTCACTACTCTTCAGTGCCAGACCAAATGTACTCCCCGCATGTTCACAGAGGCTATTTGTGATGGTTCTGCATGTGCAATAACATGCTGCTCCTGCAGACAGCAATAGTCACTTTCTAAATCTGGTATAATGAATAAGTATTTTTGATAAACCTTATATAGTGTGTGTCTATTAACAGGCAACAGAAAAAGTGAAGCAAAACATGAAAAATATGAATCCATAAAAATGAGACTGAATACGTTACAGATGTTTGTCTAAACAACATTTAAAGTTATAAGGTCTGACATGTTTTTAGTAGAAGGACACCAACCACTGTGATTCTGAAGTGAAATAAGTGAGTTGAGTAAATGGATGGATCGAGAAAGTGTGTGCCTATTATTAGCCAATTTCAGCAAGTAAAGGTTCCGCAGAAAGGAAATTAAACAGTTCCATAGCATACTGTGTATGTGATGGTTTGGCCATTTGCTTTGTCCTGCATAATAGTCTGCTAGATTTCAACACGTGGATCCGCAATTTATTTCTACTGACTGGCAATTTCAAAAGAAAAAAACTACATTTACTCCAATAAATCATCCACTATTCAGCTATTTTATTGTCAAGCACCCATTAAAAAATCTAACTAGGAATCAAGACAGAGTTTCAATCTTCAGACGTCTTTATTGTTATAACTGGTATTTTCTTTAGTGAAATTTAAACAGCCACTGTTGGCAGGCAGTGAAATAACTATATAAAACACAAAGACGAAAGTCATCCAGAAGAAAAGAAAAATGAAAAAAATAAAATATTATAAAATGTAGCTATATTTTAAAAGATTCTACATAGGGATATCATATTTTCTATAATTTTACAGCTAGATTTAGAAATAAACTATGTCATATATTATTACCTCTAAAAATTAGTATCTCTTGCATTTCTCTTGGAATTCTCTTATACTCTAATTGAATAATGGTGGAGGAACTTCTGATTGAATTGCAGATTGTAATTTGGTTAAATCTTGGGCAGATCATTGGATAAGATCAACATGTAGAAAAGATAAGAAGCCATAAATTGTTTAGTTATGTACATTAGCTGTCCAGAATTACGGAAAATACATTTATGAAAAGGAGTAAATGTGCAATGCTAGAACACTTTAATCGACATTCCTTTAATTTAGTTGAAAAAGCATTTGCCTTTCATGGACGTGGAAAATTCAATCATTTTGTAAGATGTTCACTAAAATGAACTTTTAGAACGGGCAATATACCAAAGTTAATAAAATATGCACATTTTTTCATTTTCATTATTGCATATCTACTGTATGGTAGCAAATGAGTTTATTTCATTTGACCTTTAAATGATTCAGTAAAGATTCATTTAACATCTGATTACATACTCATTACTACAAAAGCATATTTTATTCTCTACGCTTTTCCTCTGCTGACTATTTTAAATGGAAAGTCTAAAAGATGGCTGCAATCTATGATCCATTGCAATTTTTTTTCCTTCTTCAGCTTTCCTTAGAATGGTACATTAATTGAGAAAATTATGACAGAGACAAAAGATTTTGTTCATTTGATAGTCAGCTTACTATCTTATCTCTACCAGTTATAGATGAGGGAAAAGCAGCGCAGAGAACAATGCCCGTTGATGGCTGCCCAGGGTAGATTATGATTATAGAGTTTCCTGGAAACCCTTAATTCATTCAAAGAATATTTTTTGAGACCATAAAAGGTGCTTTGCTATGATGAGTTGAAATGATTCTAGAAGCAGACAACATCATGATGTCATATTTAAAGAAAAAAACATCTCTCTGGCTGCCAAAACTAGCCCTCACTGGCTTATAAAGTACCAAACTGATACTATTCTTTCTTTGAGCTGTGGTCTGTGTTTCAAGCAGTTGAATATTTCTTTTGTCAGTTTTAGTAAGTAACTCATTTCTAAACCTAGTAAGAATTCAAACAAGTTTAACTGTAATTATATATATTAACTAATACTTATTTTAATGGAAGTACTTACAAAAAGAGCAACCATTACCATTTGTTTATGTAACACTTCAGTTAGTGTCCGACTGTCGTGACCTAAAAAGAAGTTTTGTGTGCCTGTTTCGTTCTTGTTAAGTGTTAGGGTTACTTAAGAGGAATGCTGTATGTAGCTCTCATATACCACTGACAGGTTGGATTTGAGATTTGGACCCTTTTACATGATTACAGAAAAAAGTTTCCAAACAAGCAGCAAACATGGGCTCAGTCTCTGCATGATGAATGGCTTATCTACTGTACCTAAAGAGTAAGCTCAGTTAGGATTCATTTCAGAGATATATGAAAATTCAACTAAAAATAACACACAAAGTTCAGTTCAGTGCAAACTGGACATTTAATATTATATACAAGCAGCAATAACAAACCCCATAAAAGCCATATTTTTTGGGAATGCCTGCTTAGTCCTGATTCGAATAAAATCTTTTCTTCTTTTTTGGCTTTATGGAAATCCTTAATAATCATAACAGCACTGCTTTGGACAAGACCTGATATGACATTCCTGCTTGAGGAACAGCCTATTGTGATCATTTACACAACACTACTAGTACATTATCTTTTCTTGCTCAGCTGGACAATCGTAACCAAAATACCATAACATAATGAAAAAATGGTATTGTCCGGTACTTGAATTATATAAAAAGAAATTCCCTTGACAAGGAACAATTCAATTTTTTTTTTAGAATTTTGAAGGTATGTATCAATGTTCTGAGTTAATTGAGCATGCTGAGCCATTTCAAATATTGAGTGGTTCAGTCTGAGTGATTACCACATATTAAAACGTTTTTTCTAATGCGTTGATGGGTAGGAAGGGTTAGCATTCCTGTCTCATCGTAATAATAATTATATACTACATATTAATATCTTTTAATGACTTCTGTTCTGCTACAATTGAAAACTGGTAGGACCTAAATGCAGTTTAAGAACAGGATCAGGAGATAAAAGACTAAATATAAACTAGATGAGTAGCCAAGGTAAATACCATAAGCATTTGTACAGATTTAAAACACACATGTCCATTGCTTGGACTAAAGATTGTTGCCAAAAGTACAAAGTAAGATTCTGAACTACCTGATATTTAAAATTGTTAACACGGAAAGTGCACAAGGATTATTGCAAATGGGTAATGACCAGGGGCCTCATGTATAACGGCATGCGTAGAACTCGCACTATAACATGGCGTAAGCACAAAAGCTGAAATGTGCTTACGCACAGAAAAATCCAGATGCAGGAATCTGTGCGTACTCCAACTTCCACGTTCTTCCGCTACATAAATCCCGATCAGCGTGAAATGTAACACTCGTGCACGAACTTTATGTAACGCCCCCACTCCTCCCAGAATTACGCCTCTTTGAATATGCAAATCAATATAAATCGCCGTTAAGCTCAGCCTTCTGTGAAAAGACAATGGGAAAAGCACGAGGGAAAATATAAGAATTTCAGCGAATACCAAGTGGAGGCAAAAGAAAAACATACTATTTGTCCAAATAAACTGTGGTATAATCAACAAAAGAAAGTTGATTAAGTGACATAGCGTGTTGGAGAAACTTATCAGCTCACGTTCACAAAATCGCACAGTGCCGGAAATAAAAAAGAAGTCACATATCAAAGTCGCCGTGAAAAGGTGAGTTGTAGCCCACTGTCTGAGTGTCATATGAAAGCTTATTAGGGTACAGAGAAAAAAGGCACACAGTGGGGAAAAAGCACGAAATGTCAACTTCAATCTCGACATTTCCACTTTAATCACATAGTTTATTTTGTCATTAAAGTAGAACATCATAAACTTCATCTTAAAATCGTTTAATTAACCAGTTTCTCAGATCACATCGTAATTAAAGTAGCACGTTAAATGCTTTGTTTTGTATGTGATCTTCTATGTGCTCTATGTGTGTGAATCACTACGTGCTTCTTAAACCGGCTCTCTTCCTCCAACTGGACACAGAATCCATTACATTCGTGATATTACAGCTCTTTGAATCACTAAAATACTGAGATGTATACGTGATATCATTTTTAAGATGATAGGAGTTAAAGCACGTTATTAAACATGTGTTTCACTTCGATGAAATAATTTATTGCAGCAGTACTCAGGGGCGGCTCTAGGCTTGTGGTGGCACTGGACAGAGGAAGAATTGGTGGCCCCTTCGCCCGCCAATGTCAGTAAAGGTAGCTTATGCACGGTGGATGGCCTCGTCCGTTGCAGACACTGCATAGCCGCCTCGTGCTAATGACACAAGCATTTAACTTTTGTGGAAATTTGTCGCTGCATTTTTAGCTGTGTTGTTATTTTCTCTTTCTGTTTTATATTCAATATATATTGGTGTAGCCGCCACTGCAGTCCTTGCTTTTCTTTCCCCAAGTAACCGATCGCCACACAATCAGCTCTGTAATAGAAGTTAAGCCATCTGTAAGCTTAGTGCCGATTCTTCAAAACATTTAAGGAACATTGAAATATCTTTGTAGTACATGTTTAATTATTCTATCCTTCACGACACTCCCAGTGAAGAATATAGATTATTTAAGTGAAGTTAAAGTTTTATCTTTATAATTTAATAAACATATTTTGCTGCATTTCACCTTAAAAATGATATTGTCATCATATGTAAATACGCGCTTTATAAAGTGCCTCAGGTTGTGCGATATTATAACTATAGTGCAAGTTTACAGTGGGGTGATTGTACTTATAAGTATAAACAGTTCTACAAGGTGCAATTGATTGAGTGCATTTAAAGTTCTTGGGATGAAACTGTTTCTGAACCGCGAGGTCCGTACAGGAAAGACTTTAAAACGTTTTGCAGTGGCTGAGACAGCGCGTCCTTGAAGCTGTATACCGATAATTCTCTTTCCGATCAGCTGCTGCTGGGATTCACACTCAGATACAGTCATATAAATACTCCGAGTGGTGCAGTGAGAGTAATATGGAAAAAGATGATCCGCTGTGGCAACTCCTAACGGGAGGAGCTGAAAGAAGAAGGAGAAGTGAAAGTAACAACGCTAAAGCAGTTACGGTATTTGGAATACTATGGCTGTTCCCTGGACCATTATATTGTTACAAGTTAATTACAATCAGACGCATTACAATAATAAACAATATGCAGTTAGTTTCAGTGTATTTATAAAGCCGCGTCAGGAAAATAAGGTGTAGCCACACAGGAACAGTAGCACTGCTTTGACGCTGGGTGCCGCCAGTCTGCAAAACTGAGCGGAGAACTTGCGTACGACAAGGTATGAGGTACCGTGGAAAAGTGCGTGGCTTTACCCCAAGTGTAGGTTTTATACATTGCGATTTGAACGTGGAAAAGTTCTTACGCAACATTTCTGTGCGTACGCACCGTTTATACATGAGGCCCCAGGAGTAGAAGGGTGAGAAATCGTGATTAAGGGGAATAGCAAAGGTCAAAAATACCAGAGTCAAAATGAGATTGAACACTGAAGAATAAGTAACAGGCTGTCAAAAATAAGGAAACAAACCTAAGGCTAGAACCTACCTGAATAAAAAATTAATTATCCTTAAAGATTACAAAATTATTTTTGTATCTACAAGTAGTATCTGAGTTAAGAACGTCCAACCCACAGACAACTTGTACTTAAGAATAGTCTGCCATAAAGCTATTATATTAAACATTTGAGTTAAATAAAATGGTTCATAGTAACAAACTCACAGAGTACAGTACAGTACTTTCTGATGCTCGTGAAAACATTGCAAATCTTTGTGCTTAAGTGGTTTGTTTTATTGTGGAAGAAGGTCTTAATATGGTTTAGTGTATTTGGAAATGTTTTTCACTGTATGTGTACGGTAAAACATATAATATTTACTCAGAAGATCATTTGACTAACTGGCACTAAATAAGAACCGTATGTACTTGTTCCAGCTTATGAACAAATTTGACTTCAGGAAAGGCTAAATAACGGATCTCGTTCATAACCCAGGAACTGCCTGTACGGAGGGCTAACCAAGAAGCTGAGGGCTGCCAAATTTATCGAAAACTTCCTGTGACGTCAAAGCGTGATGGTCATAGTCACATGACCTTTGCAGAAACAACAACATTTATTTATATAGCACATTTTCATGCAAAAAGTAGCCCAAAGTGCTTTACATAATGAAGAATAGAAAAATAAAAGACACAGTAAGAAAATAAAATAAGTCAACATTAATTAACATAGAATAAGAGTAAGGTCCAATGGCCTGGGAGGACAGAAAAAACAAAAAAAAAAACTGCAGATGGCTGGAGAAAAAAATAAAATCTGTAGGGATTCCAGACCATTAGACTGCCCAGTCCCCTCTGGGCCTTCTACCTAACATAAATGAAACAGTCCTCTATGGATTTAGGGTTCTCACGGAAGGACTTGATGATGATCGTCATGTAGACTTCTGCCTTTTTATCCATCCATCACTGTTGGAGCATCATGAAAGTGTCACATAAATACACAAAACCAAGATTTTTAAAAGTTATAAAAGACTGTTATAAGCAAATGTCAAAATTAGATTGTAAATTAATGAAAACTCCAAATAAGTAATAAAATACATGTACAGTATATTAATAGGAAAGCATGAGATATGTTAATAGAGGTTATCCACATAGTTGAAGAAGAAGGGAGAAAAATTCCAGTTAAGAAACAGTCTGATCTTAAACTTGAAATCGGTTGTTGTTTACAGTTTTGGGCTCTTAGCATGCAACTGTTTTTACCATTTGTGTGGAGTTTGCATTTGCTCACTGTATTTTTTCTGTGGCTGCTCCTGTTCTCAACCCCAAGGTAAACAGTTTATATTAATTAGCAAATCTAGATTATATAAGTGAGTATTTCTTTGCAGGGTTGATCTCATCTTCTGTGCAGTGAACTAGACAAGCAGGCTATGAAAAAGATATATGGTTATAGTCATCTTTAGCCCTCTAAATACAAAAATTCAATACTTTAGTGTTGTTAGCTTTTTGGAGCTGACATGACATGATTTCATATTATACTTCAAGAAGGCATTTTACAAAGCACAGTACAGTGTGTACCGTAAAATAGCTTAAAATTGTATAAATAAAAGTAACACCTTTAAACCTGTCCTATAGTTAACAACACTCAGAATGTACAGAAGGCGTTGAATATTTGGCAAGCTCTAGTAACTTAGATTCCATCCATTGTAAAATGTAGGTCACAAGTTATAATATACACCGAGTCCTCACAATCACTACCAGATGGCAGATGCAACTGATTAAAGTATAAAAATATATGGTAAGTAAAATATAAAAAATAAAAAAAAAGAACAGAACTGGAGGCATAATTTTCCGTGCTTAAATAGGAGCTGACCCCAACCCACTATCACATACACACCTTTTTGCCCATTCAAGTGTTCAATGGGCTGCTGTAAGAAGTTGCACAACGTTTCTAAACACGTAACGCTCCTTGAGATGGTGTTTTGCTATATAAAAGCACAATGTAAAATAAAGGGGGATCATTTTTGCATTAGTTCTCAACTCAGATATCCTGACACCCAGCTAAAACACAGTCCATTAGATGAGCAAATAGTACCCGGATGTTTCATAATTGTTTGGCCTCTTGCACTATCTTGACTGGAAAAAAGCTCAAACCATAATTACAAATGCCCATACTTTAAGGCCAAAAAATAGTGACCTTAATTTTTAAGACTTGTTGCTAAACTGAAAAGCTCAGGTTACACATGTGCACACACAAACCCAGGGGTACACCATGAACACCGTAGAGCCTATCAGGTTAACCCCTTCTGCCTTAAAGCATCTCACACAAAGACCATTTCACATACTACAAAAGATACATTTTTCTACATAGGAAGTTACATTAAGTGTATGATGGAAAACTGTGATAAAATACTTTAAAGACACAGTTAAGAATTTTTATTAACATTTTAATAATAACTTAAACTGATGAGAAAAGCACAACACTGGATCTGCCATGCTCTTTTAAATTTACCATTTGTCTTTCTAAGCACATTCTGACAATGTCATTCTTTTCCTTCTAGTGTATATTCTCCTAAGAAACCTTCTCGTGATCACTTACCTTTATAAGGTTGTATCCTTTCCAGTTTATGTGAAATCTGTTTTTTTCTGTTTCCTTGAAAACAGAATGAGTTCAAGCTTTCCCCTTCTAGACATTGCACCGCTTCAACTGTTTTCACTAGGGTACACGAAACCCATACTTTGAATGTTTCTAGTCTTCAAACGTCTTCTTTACTTTTATTATTTTTTTCTTTAAGTTGTTGTCAAATCGTTTAATTTTAAATTGTCTTTTTCTCCCTTAAATGCCTGATTTGCTATTCCAGTTCAGTTCGTGATTTATTTTAAACTCACAGGCGTTAAGCTAAGTGGACCAGGACTCGTCTCTGAGATGGATGTGTAGTTGAGTGCAGCTCTGGTACAAATTGAGTGGGACTGGCTGGATCCTGTCTCAGGCAAGCATGGCAGCTTGAACTTACAATGTGCATGTACCACAAGGCTGAGTTTGTCTGCTTGGGTTGAAAGAAAAGTGAGGTTCATTCAAGCGCTGAAAAAATGTAAAAGTGCCATCTCACCAAGTGCAAGTTACAATTGTATAAGCTTCTACTTCTTGTGTAGAATTCACACCAACTCCCATGGTTGTGGTTGAGCGTGAGCAGAGTGGACTGCGCCACACACAAGCACAGGTCTTTTGTTTATGTATGTCTAATAATTTTTATCTGACATAAGGCTACCTCTTGTCATAATTTCTTTCAAGGTTCATATTTTTCTTACTTTTTTCCTGATATTTATTTAATTATTTTTTGTTTCCCTATTATTTATTTTGGAAAAGGTTCTTCATTAATTTTGGTTTCTTTAGGTGGCTGCTGTTTTGTGATGCGGCAACTGTCTCATGTTTACCAGATGCAGAGGTTTCATAAATTATGTCATCACCACAACAGTGTAAAAGTTTGGTATGAGTTTATTGTATTTTGAAAAAAACAGGGTACAGATTTCCTTCTTACAAAATAAATTCTAAAAAATTTGGACATGAGTGTCAGTAGGCCTTGTGCCCTAGGAACTAAGTTACCCTGTACTATTCTATAACATTTCAGTAATTGTTTACCGCTATGATGATGATCTTTGTGATCATAAAATAGGTCATTACTATAGCAATTTACAAAAAGAATTCATAATTAACTGCTGAATTATGGTATTTGAGTGTTCCTCTAGATTGTCTCTTTCTCTTGCACAAAAACTAATCAGCACATTGTCATCTCATAACAGGCTTAAGTTTCGAGTTTGGTATTTTTCTGTCCAGCCATTTTAGTTCTAGACCTCAAGAAACTGTGACACACAGACACACACCCATCATCGAGATATCAATGTTTTCGGTATCAGGGGACCCTAAAATGCAGAGATCCGTCGCAAAAGCTTTTGCTCCTCCCACATAGATGATAGTTATGATTGGGAAGAGGGCAGAAAGCAGAAATACATTCTATAAATCTCAAAGGTTTCTGACTTTTACTCTGTGTGCTTCTGCTTGGATTTTGCAGTTATGTTTTGGGTTTGACAATCTTTCTTATATGATTCCTTAATTGTTTATGACTCTTCTCTTGGTCTTCTCTTTAATCTTGGTTGCATTGTGTCATTGACTTTAACACTATGATATGAAAAGGTAATATACACTTGTATACACACCAACTGGGCCATCTTAGAGTCACAATTTAACTAAACCCACACTTAGGATGTGGGAGGAAATATTTGTTGTATCATGCATGTGACAATATACTTGAACTTGATCTTGAAATCCAACACATTCAGAGAAAAAAACGAAATGAGAGACAGGGAGAATGTGCAAATGTCACAAACCTGGTGTCTGAGAGTCTGTGAGGATGCAGTTCTAAGTACTGTGCCACTATTCCAATTTGAGTAAAGGTTGAAAACACCATTAAAAGTAAAAATTGAATACAGTGAATGTAAGGAAATCAAAGTACATTCTGAAAATGTGAAAAAAAATGCAGGCCCAGTTATTTGCCAAGTAGCTAGGAGTGATTAACTTAAAAAAATAAACTACATTTTGTCATTTTTCTTCATTAAACTACAGTAGGAATTAGCATTTTATGTAAGTGTTAATACAGTAGGCTGGCCTCAATTTACTAAGTGGAAACAGGCCTCAGTCACCACAGCCATGAACTGGATTAAGCAGGTTCGCTAATAGATGGATACCTTCGAATTAGAATACTCTTTTGACAACAAAGGACATATACTTAAGGCAAATATAAGATCAAAAGGAAGCATTCTGAGCTACCGGGGCTCATCAGTTCAAACACTGATTATGGTAAGAAATCAAGCTAGGATTTAAGGATACCACTGAGTAAACTTGCACCATATAACTTGACAGTTTGTTCTGTGTATTAATAACACAGTCCAAAAAAGTTGTTTTCTAGTGACTGCGCAGAACTTATTCTTAACAAGCTTCCAATTGTGCCTTCACGTTCTGCTTGAAGAACTTTATTTTATAAATATACATGAAAGAGATTGCTGGGGAAAGGTATAGCTGCAGACACAAGAGACAGCTGGAATAAAAAAAATAAAATAAAATCACCCGAAGCAGAGTCCTAAATGGGATTATTAAAATCAAACTGAATAAAAGGACTTGTTAGGCTCTAAAAATAAAAAAAATAATTTCAAATGGTGGTGCATCCGTACCATTAGACAGGGTAAAAGATCCTGGAAAACAGGACTTTCCAGACAGCAGGGACAAGCTTATGCAATTACCCAGACACAGTCGTTAGGTGCTACCATTATCTAACCAGCAGGATGAAACTTCATATTTTCTATTTTCTGATTTCTGTCTCTCTCTGGATCTTCTGAGCTGGTATGTAGACACACATGGGCTTAGCCAGGAGTTAGCTCAACCCATTTATTACAGAATCTCTTTTGAAACTTTGGTTTCAAAGACATGGCTTTGTGCCTGACCAATGACTGCTTCAAGAAGCTCAACTCCTCTGCAATGCAAGATCCTCAACTGTGAAAGACTGAACATCTGGTTTTCTTACATCCATTTGATCCAGCCCAATCCCTGAGGTTGTGCAAACCACTTTGGCTTCCTTATTCAGAAATCTAACATAAAATTTAAGAACTCGCTTAAACTAATTGATAGTCACAAAGGAGTGGAGCTTATCCAAGGAAGAAGGTGCTAGGAAGAAACTAACCTTCTTCTGACCACGGGCATGTCAATTTTAGGAGTTAGGAATACTCAGAGAAAAGCTCAGACGGGCAGACAAAGATTATGCAGTTCTACACAGGCAGTAAATAGGCTTGGGATCCAAACCCTGGATGTGGGATCACTGAGACGGCAGCAGCAGCACTAAACGCTGCACCCCTTGCCACCCAAATTTTTTTATGGAGTTAAATCACATAAAGATCTAAACTGTATATTGCTATATTGGAAGTTACATTTTAAAAATATTTATGACCTTAATATTTGTTGTTAAATATATTAGAGTCAGATGAGGTGGATCGGGCATCTGATCAGGACGCCTCCCTGGTGAGGTGTTCTGGGCACGTACAACCGGGAGGAGGCCCCGGGGAAGACCCAGGACACGCTGCAGGGACTATGTCTCCCGGCTGGCCTGGGAATGCCTTGCGATTCTCCTGGAAGAGCTGGAAGAAATAGCCGGGGAGAGGGAAGTCTGGGCCTCTTTGCTTAAGCTGCTGCCCCCGCGACCCGACCCCGAATAAGTGGATGGATGGATGGATGGATGGATGGAGAAATAGCAAAATAACAAGGGCAAACTGACATACAAATAACAAGGTGGATGAAAATGATGAAAACTTTATTTTTAACACCACTGCAGCTTGTCCAATGGCAAGCAAGCTGATATCAATAACAAACCATGTCTTGAATTATAGATTTTATCTTAAGCTGTGAGAATTCACCTGTGTGAGACAGAAGGAAGGGATATAATTGCAAGGAAATATCCCATCATGGGAATTGGAAAAAAGATTTGTCATATGCTTCAGAAAAAAAAGTTAATCTATGTAGTCTTAATGGAAAATCTGCTTGTTGAATGGTTTGCTACAAGAACAGGTGGCATGTTAGGTAATTAATAAATTAAACTCCAGCCTGACACTCATATTAGTAACCAATTCAGGTAAAATGAATCCCAGATAAATCTAAATATTGGAATAAGCTCATAAGGCAAAACTTTTCTAAATAAATCATCAGGGAGGACTGGGCAGAAAGGAGTTCAGATTGTAATGGTTTAGTGAATGTCTCAAAGCACCTCACCCAGTCTGGAACTCCCATTGAAACAGATGAGCAAATGCCTACGGGAGATGACAACATGGTATTTCCCATTCTTAGATCATTAGCCAGCATATGCCATGACCACAGGGAGTCACTATAAGCTATGCAGTACGGTGGTTTGTCATCAGAAAAATATGGATGAAAAAGTCTTTTTTTCTACTTCTTCTTCTTCTTGTTTTTTTTTCTTTTTAATATTTGATGTTTTTGGTTGACTTTAGCCTGTGTTATGCTACTTTCTAGGTATGAGTGCCCTTAGCTGTGCTTTATACACAGTAGGTGGGAGATTGGAGGAAGTCTCCTTAGACATACAGTATATAGTTCATGCCTAATTTTACATGACATTCTGTAAAAGTACATTTCAGGAAGAAGTAAACACTCTTCTTAGAGTCTGCTCTTCATTTTGTCAGCTAAAGTATATTGCCTTATTTAGTCACCATGAAAGCCATCCCAATATACTCATCAATGCACAGACCAAGTTTTACTTTGCTCCTTGCTGCTATAGATTCCAGGGCAATTGTTTTAATGTAACCCTAAGGTATTTGATTCAAATCAAACTTCTTAAATATTAAATGCTATATGTGAAATGCTGTGAATAACAATATTTAATGTTACCCTTAGATGGTCTTATAATTATACTAGGTACCATTTTGAGAAGGGGATAGCAAGAATTAAAGGGAAGTGCTAGAAAGGGTGTGTCATGATTTATGTGACATAAAAGTTGTTTTTTTTTTTCAGAAACTAGTTTGGTTTATTTTTATATCAAATTAATTAATTTGTTGCCATTTTGCTTTCTTTACTCATGTGACCACAATGTCGGCACCATGACATAATTGGACGTAAATATATAAACATTGCCACAAGCCATTTTTTGCATCCCTCAGTGGATAAAAAAGCAAACTGTTATTCTCAGTGCTAGTCAGCTGCTTTTCAACTAAACCCTAGTAGCAGGAAACCATTTTCTGTCATGATGTCCCTTCATCCTTGTGCTTTTGTCTTGCCCTTTAATTCTGTTTGCTTGGTTTAGTTTGTCTCCTTGGTTTTGACAATTGCTTCTGCTCAGGGTTTCATTCTATTTGGCATTTATCTCTCCAGGTTATGTTATCTAACAATTAATGCTCAGACATTTGAAAGGGTCCATAACAGTGTGGAAATAGGAATGCACACCCCCATACTAATGTGAGAATAAGGCCAGCACTAGGAACAATAGGCCTTATAAGATAGATAGATAGATAGATAGATAGATAGATAGATAGATAGATAGATAGATAGATAGATAGATAGATAGATAGATACTTTATTAATCCCAAGGGGAAATTCACATAATCCAGCAGCAGTATACTGATACAAAGAAACAATATTAAATTAAATAGTAATAAAAATGAAAAAAATTTAAATAAAATTAATGTTAGCATTTACTCCCCCAGGTGGAATTGAAGAGTCGCATAGTGTGGGGGAGGAACGATCTCCTCAGTCTGTCAGTGGAGCAGGACAGTGACAAAAGTCTGTCACTGAAGCTACTCCTCTGCCTGGAAATGACACTGTTAAAGATCTAAACTAAGTGCAGAAGATGTTCAAGGACCTTGTTTACCAAAGGGCATGAGTGAGACCATGCTGGCTCTGTGAATGACCAATGCACCACATGGCCAATAGGGGAAACTTTTTTCCAAACTTGATAGAGCATAAACCATTTTGTTTTTTGTATAGGTGAAATCTGGGAGGATTGGCAGGAGATTGATTAGTCATGAAGCCAAGAAGTTACATGGCCCTTCAAGTGCTACTTAGGGTTTTGCAATGCATTGACACAAAGGTAATCTATAGCTTGGAGTTCCAGTAGCCAAAAAAGGGCCATCCATAAAGTGATTAAGCAGCTTCATTGCAAGTTAGTGCCAGAAGTCGAGCTCAAATGCTTTGTGGTACTTGATAGGTGGGCAAGTGGGAGAGCCATTCCACCAGAGGGAATCCTGCACCAGATGGACAGGTGTTGAAAACCTGTTTAGGAAATGTTTGATGGGCAAATGTATCTTGTTTTGCAACTAATGTGTTTTGAATCAACAGTATATTTCCAAGTGATCAGTCAGAACATCCCATAAATAGTGCTATAATTCTATAATAGTCAATATCTACCTAGCTTTTCAAGACTGTAACAGTTAAGAAACTGGCTTAATCTTATTTCTACGCTGACGAAAGCAGGCTTTAGAAAGTGTGTAAATATGGGGACTAATGGTTAAATCCATATTAAAAATATCACCTAAATTGCAGGTGGATTCAGACAAATTATTCATTCAATCTTCAGTATTGGATTTCTCTTTGCAGAATTATTATAAATTAAACCAACAAAAACACAGTTTATTAGTCCAACTAAGTTTTCAAATCAGTCTAGTGGAATGTTGGAATGCTAGGGTCAATAGTAATAGGAGCAGTGCTTACATCAAACAGCATGAAGATTAGATTAAATTAGGTAAACCCTACTAATCTCATGGGGAAATTCTCATCATTTTAAAAAATGACAATATCTTCTACAAAAGAAAAACTGTTAAAATTGTTTCTGGACTGTGTCCAGGCCAAAAGCAAGGCTACAATTTTTCATAGATATTATTTTTCATGTACAGTATATGGTGGTTATTGTTGCTGTCACAGCCATATGTTGTTTCTTTAGAAACTGCCATTTTTCCTGTGCATTAAGTAGGTTTCTCTCCCTCCGCTTAGTTCTAGCTCCCTCCATCAGTTTCTGAAAATTAGGCCCCTTTGTATGAGACCAAGAACTTAACGCTTTCTGAGCACCAGAAATGTATGGATCTCCAGTATGTCATGATAAATACAATTTTAAGAGATGACTCCTTCATATTTTGGATGCCCCCTTTTAGTTGCACTTATAAGGAGGACTTTATATGTTTGGTTCATCTCTTTTAGGATGTTGCTGGAAACCATTTGCTGAGAATTCTTGAGTCTGACTGACCAGATGGTTTCTATCACTCCAACATTTTTTCACACAGTCCAACACCATCCTGGCTCACAACACACTAATGCAGATGTGTTATCTCATCTTATGCAGCCTACAATGACAGTCGCTTCATTTAAGCAGTGAAGGAAGGTATTGAGAGGGACTTGGCTTACCAGGCTTATCGCTAAGGATGTTGCAGCTGCCAGGAATCAAGTCTGATTCTAAGGAAGACATAATTAGATTCTACAGAGCCCTGACTCACTGGAAAAGTTGTTACAGTTGTGAAGAAACACAGCCCAGTTAGCTGTTTTGACTTAAACTAAAGTAATCCCAGTTTTACCCCTCTATTGTTTGAACTTATAATAAATTGTTAAATTGCAAACAATAAAAAGTGGGCTTATCTCAAGTCTTCTAAGAACTACATAGCCTGGTGTAATGACATTATACTATATGTACTGTCACACACGTGCGATTGTGTGGCAGCTAAAGGGTCTGAATAATAGTAGTACCATGCCAGAGCAAGGGGTGGTGAGCTGCACTGACTTTCTCTCTCAATTCCCTGCACACCATCCATGGGAAATCCCGCTAGGTCCCGGGGCCACTGATGACATCACTTCCGAAACTGGCGCTATTGAAAACATTGCTTCCAGTTCTGGCACTATTGATGTCACTTCCATCCCAATGACATCACTTCCTGTCTCTGCCTTTAAAGCCACCATATTCTCACACTCAAGTCAGTTCTGGTTTGGACTCTAGCCTGTGAACATCTCAACAAAATTATCCATTTGCAGCAAGAGCCTAATATACATGTGTCTGCCCCAAACCTTTTTCTGTGTCTTTGAACTATTATTGTGACAGTACATAAATCATTGTTTTATTTAAAATTCAAATACATCATTTTAGAGCTCCATATCAATGTATAGTGATTCAGGTTACATGCTCAAGGCTACAGCAGAAGCACACATTTTGCTTTGTGTAAGCTACATACAGTCATATTTGGAATGGAAAGCTGTTTCACAACAATTATACGTAACCTACCAAGAACTAGATATTATGGAATTTTTAATTAATATATAATAATCTTTTACAATCTAATATATATATATATATATATATATATATATATAGGAATCTATGTATAACAGAGTGAAAAGTGTTAACTAAATGTAACTTAAAGCTTAAGTGTCTGAGGTCTTTGCCTCATCTTAGACAAGCTACCAAAGTAATTTTCCAAGTTTAAAATGAGGTAAATGAGTAACAAACACTCCTTCAGAAAGTGGGGATAAACTGATGGGAAAGCCCAAACTTGCTAAACAACTCTCTTCACGAAACAGGGTTGAGAATAATAGGAGAGTTGAGTCAGAAATTATTGGTGGTGTTAGGTGATTGGAGGAGGTGATAAAGTTCTGTATATTAAGAGTCAGATTAACTATTAGATAAGGTGATGTAACTAGGAAAAAGTATAAAAGAACATTAATTGTTTGTTGGCACACTCCATGGACTGAGACATTTATGTATAACTCTGTGCAAATAAAGAATTGCCCCCTTTAATCCTATTTCCGGCGCCGCATCCGAGTGGCAGCCTTTCCAGCAGCTTCGTGTATGACTTTATCTTTTTACTTTTTTTTTTTTTCTCAATTCACTGATCACTTCTACCACTTTCTTTTATGTGGAATCGCTCCCTGGACACTTTTTACTATTTTACTACTTGACATGGATTTTACACTCCGAGACTCGCCTATTCAAGTAGTCAACTTAAAGCACTGAGAAGAAATGCTTATGCCGGTGTGGTTTCTTATTTACCTGACGAGGTAAGAAGACGATATCGGGGCAGCCGAGCCGCACAAAGATAAAAGATAAGATAAAAGCTAGGCAATTTGAGAGAAAATGGCGTTATAAACCGTCGGTGCCTTCTGTGATCCTGGGAAATGTGAACTCACTACCAAATAAGATCGACGAACTGGCTGTGCTGGTGAAAAATGTCAGAACCTACAGAGAATGCAGCTTGCTGTGTTTTAGTGAAACATGGCTAACAACTACCATCCCAGATGCTAACGTGGAGCTACCCGGGTTTAGCACAGTTAGAGCGGACAGAGACGCAAGTACCTGCGGAAGAAGAAAGGAGGAGGACTCACTCTCTATGTCAATACAAAGTGGTGCAACTCAGGACATGTAAACGTTAAAATCTCCACTTGCTGCAGGGACATCGAACTGTTGGCCGTAAGTCTGCGTCCCTATTACTTGCCCAGAGAGTTTGGACACGTGATTGTTGTTATTGTTTACATCCCCCCTCAAGCGAACGCGGAGATAGCGAGTGACATCATCCATTCCACAGTTGCTAAGTTACAAACGCAGCACCCTGAGGCACTTGTGCTAATCTCTGGAGACTTTAACCATGTAACGCTGGACAAAACATTACCTGCCTTCTCCCAGTATGTGGATTGTAACACCTGGGGAAACAGGACTATCGACCTACTGTATGCAAGCGTTAAAGACATACAGCGCCACCCCACTGCCTGCGCTTGGGAAAGCAGATCATAACCTGGTTCTGCTTCAGCCTCAATACAAACCAAGAGTGAGGGCGCTACCTACAACCACACGCTCATTCAGGAAGTGGTCCCCTGAGGCAGAGCAGGCTCTGAGAGACTGCTTTGGAACTACAGACTGGGATATTGCTGGGTCACATAGTGAGAACATTGGAGAGGCTGTTGAATGCACAACTGATTACATCAACTTCTGTATGGACATTGTAGTTCCAGTAAGAACAGTATGCTGCTATGCTAACAACAAGCCATGGGTTACAAGTGACATCAAGGGCCTTTTGAACCAGAAGAAAAGGGCTTTTAAAGGTGGTGATCAGCATGAGCTCAAGTGCGTGCAGAAGGAACTCCGAGTCCAGCTCAGGGCGAAAGAGCAGTACAGGAGAAAGCTGGAGCAGAAGTTGCAGAACAACAGCATGAAGGAAGTGTGGGATGGGATGAAGATTATCACTGGCTGCAGCTCAAGCGGGTGCCACCATCGAGACAGACGTGGAGAGAGCAAACCAAATGAACAACTTCTTTAATAGGTTTGATCACTAACCCACTCTCACCTCGAGTACTGCATCCTCCAACCATCCTTCTGCTGATACCAGCATAGGTGAGACATCCCCACCCACAATTACAGCAGCCCATGTGAGCAGAGAGCTGAAAGACTTGTGCCAGCAAAGCAGCGGGTCCAGATGGTGTATCGCCACGACTGCTGAAGGCCTGTGCGTTGGAACTGGGAGTCCTCTACAGCATCTTCAACCTGAGCCTGGAACAGGGAGAGTCCCAAGGCTTTGGAAAACATCTTGTATCACCCCAGTCCCAAAGGTATCACGTCCTAGTGAGCTGAATGACTTCCGCCTGTTGCTCTGACGTCACATCTGATGAAGACCATGGAGCGGCTGCTGCTTCACCACCTGAGGCCACAGGTCCGCCATGCCCTCGACCCTCTGCAGTTCGCATACCAGGAGAAGGTGGGAGCGAGGATGCCATCATCTATATGCTACACCGATCCCTCTCCCACCTGGACAGAGGCAGTGGTGCTGTAAGAATTATGTTTTGGACTTCTCTAGTGCCTTCAACACCATCCAACCTCTGCTCCTAAGAGACAAGCTGACTGAGATGGGAGTAGATTCACACCTGGTGGCATGGATCGTGGACTATCTTACAGACAGACCTCAATATGTGCGTCTTGGGAACTGCAGGTCTGACATTGTGTCAGCAACACAGGGCCGAGGGGACTGTACTTTCTCGGTCCTGTTCAATCTATATACATCAGACTTCCAATATGACTCGGAGTCCTGCCACGTGCAAAAGTTCGCTGATGACACTGCTATTGTGGGCTGCATCAGGAGTGGGCAGGAGGAGGAGTACAGAAGCTAATCAAAGACTTTGTTAAATGGTGCGACTCAAACCACTTACACCTTAACACCAGCAAGACCAAGGAGCTGGTGGTGGATTTTAGGAGGCCCAGGCCCCTCATGGACCCTGTGATCATCAGAGGTGACTGTGTGCAGAGGGTGCAGACCTATAAATATCTGGGAGTGCAGCTAGATGACAAATTGGACTGGACTGCCAGTACTGATGCTCTATTTAAGAAAGGACAGAGCCGACTATACTTTCTTAGAAGGTTGGCATCCTTCAACATCTGCAATAAGATGCTGCAGATGTTCTACCAGACGGTTTTTGCAAGTGCCCTCTTCTACGCGGTGGTGTGCTGGGGAGGCAGCATAAAGATGAAAGATGCCTCACGCCTGGACAAACTTGTTAAGAAGGCAGGCTCTATTGTAGGAGTAAAGTTGGACAGTTTAACATCTGTGGCAGAGAGACGGGCACTAAGCAAACTCCTGTCAATCATGAATAATCCACTGCATCCACTGAACAGTGTCATCTCCAGGCAGAGGAGTAGCTTCAGTGACAGACTTTTGTCACTGTCTTGCTCCACTGACAGACTGAGGAGATCGTTCCTCCCCCACACTATGCGACTCTTCAATTCCATCCGGTGTAAATGCTAACATTATTTAAAGTTATTGTCTGCTTTTACATGCATTTTTATTACTATTTAATTTAATATTTTTTTTGTATCAGTATACTGCTGCTGGATTATGTGAATTTCCCCTTGGGATTAATAAAGTATCTATCTATCTATCTATCTATCTATCTATCTATCTATCTATCTATCTATCTATCTATCTATCTATCTATCTATCTATCTATCTATCTGTTCTGCATTCTCATCTGGATCCCTTGACTGCCTTCTTTGAAGATAAACATTTTTTCCATGACAATATCAGACGTTTTCAGTGATGATAATAGAGAAACATGCCTCACTCCTTCTTGAGCCATGCTGGGTAAAAGAACTTGAGCACGGGGGAAGAACCTTTCATTATTTTTATTCTATGATGTGCACTCTTGAGTGTGACAAAGCAAGACAGTGGAATATATACATTTTCCAGGATTTTACTTCTATGCTAGAGTGAATGACACGGCACAAGTAGTGGGAAGGAGCACATCTTTATTCATCTTGCACTCCTATGGATGAGATGGAGTGAGAGTATGGCTCCCTTATTCCAGAGCCACTATAGGTCAAAGTGAGAAGACACAGAGAGAGTATGAGAGGCCACCCTTGCACCATATAAAAAAAGTCTATTCTGCATAATTTTTGCATTAATTACCTTCTTTTTTGTGTTTCACAGCCAGTTGACATTAACTTGAATTTTCATAGGTCAAGGTTTTTACTGAATATTCAACACATTTTAGACTTATAATAATAAGAATTGCTAGGAATACCAACACATCTTATTTTTGTTGGAAGGTGTGAGACATTTAGCCTCATGCTTTATTTTTCATAAAATCAGCTTTGAAATCAACAATAATGAATAAAGCCAAATGAATGAATAATAATAGTAATGAATTTAATGAATGAATAATGATTAATGAATAAAGCCCAACTTGGTCAGAACCTTACATTCTTTTTTAAGTTGAGTGGTCTGGTTAGTACCACGGAATTATTTAAACAGAATGTTTCAACTTGCTTCCCTCTGCTTAAGTATGAATTTCCTTGACTGGCATTTTTAAAGTGTCTTATATCACTATAATTTTAGTTCTGACATTTTGTTTCTGTAAATCAATATATTGACCTTCACTTAATGACCAACGTACCATAATTCAGAGTTTTCAAAAACTGAAGATGTAGATAAGCTTCATTTGAAGCACTCATTGTGTTGGCTTCCTGAAAATATTTTGTTGAAAGTATTTAAAAAGTTAACATGCTAGCTTTATGGTCATCCTTCCAATTAAAGTTATTATAGTGGGAAATGGTTAAAGTAATGTTTAAAAAGCCAGTCCATCTTTATTTTGCAATAATATAGCACCATAAAATCTATCTATCTATCTATCTATCTATCTATCTATCTATCTATCTATCTATCTATCTATCTATCTAATTACTGTATATTTAATAAAAAAAAAACTTGGTTGTTTTCATCCAACACAATTCTAAATTTAAAGTCAATCTCTGTTCATGAATTCCCCATCTTATTAGGTGGCTCATCCCAGCAATTTTTCTTCAGTCTGGGAAATTGGTAATGTTATAATTTTAGCCAGCTTATTTAGGCATTAGTGCACATTAGGCTACATAGTCTTCCTATTCCCTTTTTATTAATGTTTTGGTCAATTTCTTCTTAATATACTTTATTGTAAATTCTCTTAATCAGAGACTAATTAACTCTGAGGTACAAACAAAAGGTAGCCAGTTATGTAATGCTTACCTTTTACCATATGTATTTTTAGGTTTGTACTAATACATTTTGTCGGAAATAAGAGAAGTAAAATTTTGAGGGACCGAAGGCCACTCAAACATTAATCTCCATAAAACATTTTGGTGGCATTCTCAGAAATGTAAAATATATAATGGAAGGAATTTGTGACAGAGTAGTATGAGAGCCACAATAAGATATCAGATTAAATGACATTTCAGCGAGGGTAACATTAGAAACCACTATTTTAGATCATATGAAAAGCAAGACCCTATTCCCTTATCTGCATGCTTAAAAATGTACTTCTGTTCCTTTAAGGCACGGGTGTTGAATTCTGGGCCTGGAGGGCCACAGTGGCTGCAGGTTTCCATTCTAACAAGTGACCAGTTATGACTGATAATTAAATTATTTTCCCATCATTTTAATAGCCCTGTTTTTAAGGATTCAGTACTCTCAATTGATTCTTTTCTTTATTAAATGGCAGTCAAACAGACATGAGACATGAAACAAGCCAACAGATAACATGCTAAACTGGGGCTTCGAACTCCAACCAATTTCACTCCGACCAGTTCCTTAATGAGAAGCCGATTCTTGCTGTTAATTAAACCCGTTATTTAATTCCATGGCTTGCTGCTGCTCTCATTCTGCTACAGCAGACATTTCCAAAACTGTTGATTTTCTGTTTTTTCTAAGAACATTGTCAAAATGCTTTGGTATACTGAGAGATCAACCTTACTGAGACCCTCACCTTTCTTTATGTTGAGATCATGTTGTTAACTGGTCACATGGCAGTTTGTTTTGTTTCTCATTATTGTTTGGCTGCTAATTAAGGAACAAGAAAGAACTAAGGGGTCTGAGTCGAGTTCTTTAAAATTAAGGCAGAAGAAGTTAATTAGCAGAAAAACAAGTCACTAATTAAGAAGGTGGTTAGAATGAAAACCTGCAGCCATTGCAGCCTTCAGGACCAGAGTTCGACACTCCTGCTTTAAGGCATACTCTGCTGCTGCTGAAACCAGAAACAGGATATCTAACCAAACCACCCTGGCCTACCTTTTATCTTATACATCGTGGCTGACAAAGGTCTCACCTAGTGAATCTTAACATACAAATAGTTGAACATGACTTTTCTAAAAAGAGTAATAGAATCCTAATTGCCTGAAGCTTTCCATTCATGACTAGCCTGCAGTTATTACATAGCACAGCTAATCTTCATTAGTATACTAACATTGCTCCTTCATAGTTCAGGGCAACCTTTCACAAGATCTAAGTGGCACACTGTATTACTGTTGACCCACCTTTGTTACCAAATGTTTTGCTGTATAGTGACACCACAAAGCATCTCAGATCCAGAATTTGCACTGCTGTGAACTGCCAGTGGTCAGTCACAAACCCACACGTTTGTCTCAGGAACGATCTCCTCACAGCATTGAGCTATTGGGAAAACTCCCTTAGGGCTCATTTATACTTCACGCTCAGAATGCATACGCGCACGCATCATGGCTGCCACGCGTTCCCAGCATTCATTTGATGCGTCCTCTGAGCAGGTCCTCAGAAATTAATGCAACGTGTGTGCGAGTTGCAGTACCAGCAAAAAGTCGGGGGGTGCAGTGTGCTAAAAGTTGTAATGTGATGTCAGAGTCTCTGTTTACTATCTACATGTGACAGAAAGCCGCTTTGCGGGTCCTACGAGATCGGTGTGCGCGCTTCGATGTTTGATGAATGGTTCGATGTGGTGAAGCAAAATGCCGACATACAGATGTATTCGTGGTGCTTTTATATTCAAGCGTTGCATATTCCCGATTGTAATGATACGATACATTTTAAAGATCTCACATACCATCTTCTGTGCCGTCTTTTTTTCTAGGGCTTCCACCAGTCCTGACAGCAGCGGATCGCCACACTGAGCACATTAAATGTATGATATTCCAACTCTCTGCACATTTAGAATCCTCAGATTTATACTTGATATCACTTTCATGATGAAATGCATTAAAGTATGTGTGTTACATTTTACAGATAAATCGGTAATTTCATGTAAATAATGAATATTGTTAATAATTACACACATGGGGGTGACACAGTGGCAGAGCACTGTGACAGCGCTGCTGTCTTGCAGGGAGTCACGTCGCTGATATTCCCTGCCTGGAGTTTACATGTTTTCCTGCTGGGTTTCCTCAGTGTGCTCCTCTTTCCTTCCAAAGATATGCAGATTTGGTGATACATAAATGATGTGAGTGTATGTGAGTGCTTGTATTCACCTTGCAATGAGCTGAAGCCTCGTCCAGGGATTGTTTCTGCCTCGTGCCCAATGCTAGCTGAAATGGACAAATCCCTGGAACTGATGGATTTAATTATTAAATATCCTTTTCAGAGATATTGTGGTAAGGTGCCATCAGAATTTAATGGGTGTTCCAGGCAATTCACAACACAGCGAAGCCGAACCGGATCTCACCGTGATAATATCTCGCACTGCCACCTGGTGGATTCCTCCAGATTTACGTAAAGTATGCGCGCAAGTATAAACAGTACAACGCTTGCGTAGCAGGAGTGTCCGCTGCAGCATGCGTCTCGTGAAGTATAACCCCGGTCGTGGTCAGCCATGTAGAGACTGCTTCTGAACACTGCAAGTGGAACACTTCATGGTGATGTCAGCCGAGCTCTGTTTGCGCTCAACCCCAAACTTTGGATTTACACCACGAAGCATCTTAGCAACTTTCACCGTGGTAAACATTTCATTGTAGCTGTTGTCAGGTGGAAACCCATAATGCCATGCTCAGAAGCAAATTTCTTGTAGTATGAGCTCAGCCACACAGAGATTGCCTCTGAACACTGCAAGCAGAGCACTACCTTGTGATATGAGCTGAGCTCTCTCTGTCTCAGCTCCTATCTTTTCTGCGAAACACTGCCACTACACTCCAGCCATCCACAATGCAAATCTTTGAACTGAGATACTTTGTGGTGCCAGTGTACAGCAAAACACTTTGCAACAAGGGAGGGATTTGCACTGTGGAAGGGTGGAGTGTAGTGGCAATGTTGCACAGAATAGGTGGGAGCTGACAGAGAGAGAGCTCAGTTGACGTCACCAGGAAGTGTTGCACTCGCAGTGTTCTGAAGCAGCCTCTGTGAAACTGAGTAAAGGAGTTCTCCATTTAGCTCATGCTGCAGGGAGACTTCTTCTGAGCCAGACGTGTCAGATTCACGATTGACCATTAACAGTTCACTACTGTGCAAATCTTCAAACTGAGATGCTTTGTGGTATGAGTGCACAGGAATAGGCACACATTGATCACAAGTTTTGGCATTCTTGGATTCTGCTAATATTTTTTCAAGTCTGGAGCATGCAAATGACCTGAAATTGATAGAAGTCAGTCAGCAGCTAAAACAACAGTAGTTTTTTAAAAACAGTTGAATTTCACAGAGACAACAAAAGTAACACTATTAAGATGTTAGAGACATGAAAGGAGACCGATCAGTTCATCAAGCTGATTTGTTCAGCTTACCCATCACATATCACTTTAAGATCATTTTAAAATTTTGCAAAGGATGAAATAAAAGTATCTGTAATTCTCAGAGTTCATCCATTTAGTCTGCACATTCACTGTAGTCTTAAAATGTGCCACTGCAGGCTAATTGGTGGCTCAGAAATGACTCCATCTGTGCATTCTGCAGTGGCTGGCACTCCTTTGTAGGCTGGTTACTGCCTTGTTGCTGATGCTCCTGGGAGAAGACCCACTTTACCACAACCCTGAAATTTGATAAGTGGGTTCAGTGTGAAAGGATGGATTGATGAATATCTTGGTGTCTCTGTGAGGAATGCAAGAAAGATGAACTAGTGGAAAACAAGAAGAGTCAAGCATCTTACAGAATTGGATCACAAATATTATCTGCATACCCCTCAGCTAAACTACAGATGCCAAAAATATTGAAAACACCTTCCATTACTATAAAGGCTTATTTTATTACACTACAGAATAAATTATTCAGAGCTCGATTTAGTTTGTTAGCTTTTCTAATGTCATACAGTACATTTAAAAATAATATTAGTATAATTTTATTTTTATAGCACAATATTTCAATATTATAATTTTACATATGGGAAATATCCAAGGAAAAATCATACTGTACTCGTCTCTGTGAAACTTCAGAAATGTCATCATTCTCTACATTTGTTGTGCACCTTGCTGACATCTATTACTGGCAACTGTCTAATGAAATGGTGCACACTTGGTAAAGAAGGTATAGGCAGCTGAATTGAAATATTTTAAGTAGTTAAACATGCCTGTACTACACGTCTAAATGTTATCTGGGAAAGGCAATGAAGGCATAATTTCTTTGTTAAATAAAGAAAGAGGACTTTCCGTGTAGCTGGCATTAAAATGTATAATGGTGATTTAAAGATATCCATAGTTATTTCCGAGTGTGCATGCGATTGATGCTAATAGCTGTCAAATTCTCCATTATAGGCTAGTGCATAATTTGCAGAGTCAAGTAGCTCATTTTTTTCTGCAGGTAACAGACACCCAATAGAGCAATTATTTTGGAGAGACATCTTCTTCCCAGCCGCCTGACTAGTTACAATAATACATTTTTCAGGAAGGTGTAGCTATTAAATGTAAAACTACTTCTAAAATAGGTAAACATTTGTCATTGCTATAAAATGAAGTGGTCTTTTTAATTTTGTTGGAATAGTTATTATCATTGTTGAGATCCTGTGAATAACAAGTGGTACATATTAAGTAATTGATTTACGATTATAACACAAAAATAGCCCATATAACTGTTAATTCACATGTCCGGCCCATATCACTTAGTCAGTCTTTATGCTGTATAAACAGCTTTTTGATAGAATAGAAGACCTTGAAATGCTTAGATTTTTTGGCATTTCATACTTCCTAGTGTTTGAAAAGTAGACAACAATGTTCTTCAATAACCCTGACCTTCTGGGATTTCCTCTGGCTCTGCATCTTTAGAAGAAATATCCTTGAAGCAAATCATAACTTTGAAATGATTTGTGGATGAGTTTTTATAAATTTTATTTTCAAAGTGGTGAATAATTTCTCTCGGTATATCTGTCTATAAATGTGTTTTAAAAACTTGTTGCTTATGTTAGTGTATGTACATACGTTTATCATGTATATTGTGTATAACCGACTTTACAGTAAATACATACTATACGGTATGTTATATAATTATACATTTTATTTATATACCATATATTCCATGCTCAAGTATATAATTCATTTGAACATATACTGTATATCAATAGTTACTTTCAATATCTTTCTGTATTGCAGATGTACAGTAAATTTAGACTTAAACTACTATGCACCCACCTTGCACCCCATGCAGGACTGATCCCAACCTTGAACCCATGGTGTCAGGATGTGTTCAGGTCTCCTACTGCTGTACAAAATGCATGCGCTATATACATGTAGGACTGCACTGTAAGAAAGTGTTTAGCACAAAGCCCTCACAGCTCCAGGAATCAGGGTTTGACTCCATGCATAGGTTTCAATGTGTATGGAGTAGGCATATTCTGTTCTTATAGATTACATGTATAGTTTAGGTTGAATGGAAACAATAAACTGACCCAGTTTATGTGAGTATTCCTATAAGTAGATTGGTATTCCATCAAAAATCATTCCCATCTTGAATGCACTGCTTTAAATATAATTTGTGCTTTCCACGAAATGCTTTCAGAAAAGGGATGTATGATCAGCGTGTATACACCACATACACTCACTGAGAAAATTCTTATGGGCACTGGACTAATACTGGATAAGGCCTACTTTTGCTCACAAAACAGCCTCAATTTTCCACAAGATGATGGAAATATTCTTTTGAGATTCTGGTCAATGTTGACATGATTTGTATATGTCATGCTAGAACTAGCCATTAGAAGATGGGTAAATTGTGACTATGAAGGGATAGACATGGTTAGCAAAAAAACTCAAACAAGCTGTGGCATTCAAGCAATGATTTATTGATATTCACTTGCCAATAAAACATTCCCCACACTATTACACCACCACAAACATGGATTTTGACACAAGGCAGGTTGGTTGCATGGATTCATGCTGTTGGTGCCAAATTCTGACTCCATCATCGGTGTGCCTCACCTCAAATTGAGATTCATCAGACCAGGCTTTGTTTTTACAGTCTTCAACTGTCTACTTTTGATGACCCTGGGCTCGTTGCAGCTTCAGTTTTCTGTTCTTGGCTAACATGAGTGGAACCTTACGTGGTCTTCTGTTGTTGTAGCCAATCTACCTCAAGATACACTCTGAGATACTCACCACAGTTGTGCAGAGTGGTTATCTGAGTTACCGTAGCTGTTTCTGACAGTTGAAACTAGTGCTAGCCCTTTTCCTTTCACTTGATTCATCAACAAGGTCTGCAGAATTGCTAGCCACTGGAAGTTTTTTTTTTCCTTTTTACATTATTCTGAGTAAGTTCTAGAGATTGTTGTGTGTGAAAATCCCTGGAGATCAGCACTTACAAAAGTTCTTACTTCAGCCCGTCTTGCACCAACAATCATACCACAGTTAAAGTCACATGTTTTCCCCATTCTAGTGTTTGATTTGAACTAATACTGAAGCCTTTGACCTGTATCCGCGTGATTTTATGCATTGTGCTGCTGCCAAGTGATAAATAACCTGCATAAATAACTACGTGTTCAGGCGTTCCTAACAATCTGCTCACTGACTGTATTGGTAGGATTTCTGTACATGTGACAATACTACTGCTACTACCAGATTTGTTTTAATGACTGTTTCTTGTGTCTTCAATAATCTTTACTTCTTTATACTGTATTGTAGTGTTGAATGGTTCTTACCAGTGTCAACTCAATGTATTCCATATTCTTTAAAATCGTTCTTTTGGGCGGCTCACTATACTTAAGATAACAGCTCACTTAGTCTCATTAGTTGGAGAACATACAACTGTGGTAGGGTACCCATTTTTACAGGCTACCCTGCCGCTGACACTGACTCTGCTCGTTTGAATGATAAAATGCCAGCTCATACTTTTGCTGATTCAATGATGAAATCATTTCCAGGTTGATGTACTGTATGTGTCTGCACCATTACAATATTAAACAAGAAATCTGATTTGTAAAATTTTGCTTAATACAGTACAAAGTCATGGAGAACTGAGCACAAGAACAAAACTAACCCTATTAATTAGTCCACCGTATAGCACTAGGTTTCAAAACTGAAGAAAATGACTTCTCAACTTAAGGTTGTGACATTTTAGTACAGTGGAACCTCTAGATACGATCACCTCTGTATACGGGAAATTCAAGATAAGAGGAACGTATGAGCGAAAAATTCGGATCTAAATACGAGCATTGGCTCGCGTAACGAGCCATGAGCCAGGCTGTGGTTATGCGTGACACGTTTCCCGATCCGCCTCGACTCAGAGATTCACCCAAGCTGACGCTGCCGGCCCGTCAGCTCACTCAGTGTTTCTTGTTCTCCCGTAGTGTGAGGATCTACACGTTTGTGTGCTTGTGATTTCATTGTTTCACTGTAGCAGTTCGCTGTATAAGCGTATCCAAAAATATCTCAGACATGCAGACGGAGAATAGGAGACGATTGCCCTCAAGAGGAGAGAGAGAGAGAGAGAGGCGCGTGTGAGAGTGAGCGAGAGAGATAAGGAGAGAGAGGCGCGAGCGAACGAGCGAGATAAGGAGAGAGAGAGAGAGAGACGTGCGCGAGCGAGAGAGATAAGGAGAGAGAGATGCGCACGAGAGAAGAACCATCAGCTCAGTTATGCTCACATGACGCTCAGCAGACAAAGTGTATCCATACTACTTTTATTGCAAGACATCTCTCGTTTTATCAAGTCAAAATTAATTAAGAAATTTAGCTCGTCTTGCAAAACACTCAAGTTACTTGCAAACCGAGGTTCCACTTGTATATATTATTTATCAGTGTTATTTGTTAGGAAAATTGATTTTTATGTTGATATTTTTGGGGGTACGGAACGGATTAACTGGATTTACATTATTTTCAATCGGGAAGTTTGTTCTATATACGAGAAATTCGCTATACAAGCTCAGTGCTGGAACGATTTAAACTTGTATCTCGAGGTTTCACTGTATTTGAATTAGGTTTCATCAGTTTGCTAATACACAACATCATGTAAAAAAGTGAATTAGTCCACAAACAAAAATCTGCTAAATTATTGGTACACATTTTCATTTATTGATGATATCTGGCCATTTTGCATGTAATTGTGCCAAATTAACTGAAGTATATATGCATGTATATATGGATGTTGAGGTGGGTAGAGGGGTCCAGGAACAGGACTGAGAGTAATGAGACATGCAAGTTAAGGGAGCGCTCTTCAGGGTACTACAGGGGAGATGAAGGAAGGTGGGCAGAGTCTGAGTGTGGCGGGTGCTAAATACGAGCCAGTGCAAGGAAGGAGGGTCTTCTGAAGAAGTGAGGTGTGAAGGAGGACTAGAAGTTTTTCTTGTTGCCTAAACAATTAGAAGGTTTAACTCCTTTTTTGAGTTGTTGTGTTGTTGATTTGATATAAAACTCCTAGTTCAGATTTCCTGTGTGTCATTACTGCCATCCCATTGGTCATTACTATATACAGTATATATATATATATATATATATATATATATATATATATATATATATATATATATATATGTATATATATATATATTTACTGCATATACAGCATCTATAAAAAGTATTGATTCACATTTTTACATTTTATTATTATACAACATTGAATCAAATTTGATTTAATTTTGCTTTTTTTAACGTTCATCAACGAAAAATAATCTAGATGTCAAGGTAAAAACAGACCTCTGCAACGTGGTCTAAACAAATTACAAATATAAAACACAAAATAATTGATTACATAAGTTTTCTTCCCCTTTAATATTACAGTTGCAGCTAGTTGATTGTAGATGGCCGATAATTAGTTCAGTGGAGATCACCTGCCTGTGGTCTAGGGGTTTTAGTTGATTGTAGCATAAATGCACCTTATCTGGAAGGAACAACTTGTGGGAAGTCAGTATGGTGGCCTAACGTACACAATGAAGACAAAAGAACACATCTCTGGAAAAAGCGTTTGAAAAGCTCAAGTCAGGGCATGGATACAAGACACTTTGAATATCATGTGAAAAACATGAAAATCCATAATTGAGAAACAGAAAGAGTATGACACAGCTGGAAATATGCCTAGAGCAGGCCATCCATTTAAAACTGAGTGACTGTACCAGAAGAAGACTATTGAAGGAGGCCACCAAGAAACCTGTGGTAACTCAGAAGAACTTACAAGGTACAGTAAAAGAGACTGGAGAGTAAAAGTGCAGGCAACAACTGTTAATTGGGTACTTCACCTATTGCAGTTTTATGGCTGAGTGGCAGAGACAATGCCACTTTTAAAAAAGCGCACAAGATATTTTGGCTAGAGTTTGCCAGAAGACACGTGGGAGACTGTGGTCAACTAGAAGATTGTTTTGTGACCTGACCCCAAAATCAGGCTTTTCAGTCATACTGGACATTATTAAAAACAAACCATCCTCACCCTCAAGCATGGTGGTGTCAGCCTGATGCTGCGGGGAAGCTTCTCTGCATCAGTCCTTGGATGTCTTGTGAGAGCAGAGGGTAAAATTAATCCAGCCAAACACTGGAGGAAAACCTGAAGCATCTGCAAGAAACCTGCACCTTGGGAGATTTGTTTTCAAGTAAGACAATGACCCCAAGCAAAAATTCAAAACATCAGGGATGAGTTGAAACCAACAATGTTCATGTCCTGGAGACCAGATCTCAATTCAGTTAAGAATCTGTGGCTGGACTTGACAGGGGCTGTTCATAACAGAACTTTAGCAGTGTGTTCAATTAAGTACAGGGAGAAATGGCAGAGTCCAGATGTTAAAAGCTGATATAGAGAGACCTGTCCATACACACTCAAGGCTGTCATGGCTGCCAAAGGTGCATCTACTAAATACTGCCTTGATGAGGTTGAAAACTTATGTGACCAATTATTTTGTGATAAATGTTTGTAATTAATTTAGACCTCTTTGCAGAAATCTGTTTTCAATTTGATGTTAAAGAGTCTTTTTCTGTTGATTAGTGTCAGAAAAGCCAAATTAAATCCACTGCAATTCAATGTTATATAACAATAAAATCAGTAAACTTCCAAGTAGGTGAATATTTTATATAGAAACTGTATATTGTCACGCTTGGATCACAGAATTACACAGAAACACAGGAGATTGTAGAGACAGGAACTTATTTCAAACACTTCAAATGAACATATGACTCTTTCAGAATTAAAACAAACTCTGTATGTAGACAGAGGGGACAGTTCCAACTCTCAATTAAAAGAATGCACAAACATCTTCCTCTTCAAAGGGGTAAACGTCGGGAGCGGGACCTTCAACAGGAGCAGAGGACATCTGGGGGAGGAGATAGAGAGACAAAGCAATGAGCAAAAAGGACAGGAGCTTTACAGGCTTTTAAATATGCAAAGTGCTGCATGAGAAGCATATCGTGTGACACAGCAGCAGCAGCAGCATCTGAGCATCTAATGGAGCAAAGAGGAGGCATACTGTATTTGTTCCCATTGCAGTGTTCAAAAGGGGGCCTCGGAGGAGTAACCGCGTCCTCCAGAGGTGTGCAGGGGCCCCTTTTTCACAATATGTATTGTGATGGATGGCCAGGGATCGTGCCATACCGGGAGACCTGGAGGAGCAGTGGACCAGAAGAAGGGCAATTCATACCCTTGGACATGAGAGGGCAGCCCCTCTAGGTTGCATCGGGTCCACGGGCTTGGGGCTTAGAAGCTCAAACCTGTTGTGGTCCATGTCCACTGCCAGGGGGCGCCTGGACAGCTCCAGAAACAAGATCTGCAGCAGTTCTGCCACACCCGGTAGTGCTGCCTGAAGAGGAGCTGGATTCAAGAGCAGTGCTTCTTCCACACCCGGAAGTGCTGCCAGAGGTTAATCAGGAAGCACCTGGAGCACTTCCTGGTGCACTATAAAAGGGGCCGCCTCACTCCATTCGAAGAGCCGGAGTCGGGTGGCAGAGGACGGAACTTGCAAGGAGTGGAGTAGAGGCGGCAATAGAGAGAGAAGAAACGACTTTGAGCATTAGTGCTGGTGGGTCGTGCACTGTGTGTGAGGTACAAAGAACTGTAAATAAATATAGTGTACATTTGGACAACTGGCTGTCTCAGTGTCTGTCTGTGTCCGGGTTTCTTTTACAGCATATATAAATATAAAAGCAAATTCTGACTTCTTTCTTCAAGATTTTGTTCTTAATTTGCGTGTCTAAAAATAAAGAATCATGTTTTACTTTATTTATTGCATTTAAAAAAAACTTACACAATTTCTGTAAAACAAACATTTGTTTTTTATTGCTAAATTAAATTTATGTACAAGCATAAGAAAATATGACATGAAATACCAAGAAGTTAAAAGAAAGCAATTTTCTGTCTCTTTTTTTTATTTTTGTAGTGCTCATTCATTTTATGAAATATAAATTGTGAGACTGTAACACTGAGCGCGTACACTACACAAATGGATGCACTTTAGACTGGTGTGGAGGGAATTCTGTCAATATTTTTCTTAAGTTTTCGGTTAATGTAATGCATCATTTAATCTGTTTGATTGTGTGTAATCGAAAACACCATTTTAAAATAATAGGAGGTAATGCATGCATTCGTTTAGCATTATTATTTCTTTAAAAAACATTATGTGCTCTACTTAAAATGCATTTTGTATTGAGGATGGAATTGTCAATTCTTTATGTCAGTGTAATTTGTAAAGTGTTTTTATTCATTCGGCATCTTATAGTTCCACTATTTTCCCGTAGACTTCATTTTACAGCAGACGTGCTAGAAATATACATTTGTCTGTTAAGTGTGCTGCTCCTTCATTCATTCAGCATGCTCACCTTCTGCATTGTTATATCTTCATCAATAATGCTTGAATACAGAGCATTTCTTTTCTCTTCATGTCTGGCCCTCTGGTGATACTTTAATCCATATTCTTTTTACCCCTCATACTGTTTTTTTTCATATGTGTCTACAGCAACCTTTATATAATAGTTTGATAAAAAAAAACTCCCTCTATCAATTTGTGTTTACTGCTTCACACATCTTCATCTCTTTGTTAAAGCTCACTAACCCTAGCGCACATCTGATCAGCCATCATGATTTTTCTGCTCATTCCTTTAGTTTTATAATGTCAATTAAAATCTACCAGGACCTCTGCATATGCCTTCTCACTGGAGTTGTCAACCTTCTTCTCACCAGTCTTCCTTCATTCATTTTAAATAGCTACTTACTATTATAACTAGCATTTTTTCGAATCCCATAAAATATGTGATAGATTTTTGAAAGTGACACGTCTCTATTCGGAAAGTGAGAACTATCGTGTTTAAAGTGATTTTTTTTTTCAGAGACTGATAGTCTGAATCGGGTTATTTTTTTACACACTCTCTTTAATGTAACATGACTTTTTTTTCCTTTTAATTCTCCACTACCTGACAAGGCAGTTAACACATTCAAGGAAAGAATTACCGTTCTGTGTCTTTGCCACCCTTCCACAAGCACTTTAAACCTCCTTTTTAAGTTTCGGAATGCTTAGCACTTGATGTTATCTTTGTGCCCACATGTACTGCTATCATTATCTGAGCCCCTTGACAATCACTGCTGAAATCTTTTAACATCCACAGATATAGCCTAAGGCAAGAACACAGTTACATGGTTGATCTTGTCTCTTGTACATATTATACTATCGAGCAGTGAAGCATATTTTTTCACTATCAGTATCAGTATTTAATAGAAGTACATGCATGGTTACTAGATTTGCAGGTAATTTTGTGATACACAATGGTTTTTGAAATCCATAAAAAAACAAAGTGCAATATATAAGACTTTCTGTAATTGATACTGCATATTCAATTGAAACCGCTTCACAAAATGTGTAACTGAAGTGCTTATCTTGTAATCTACAAACTGTGTCAAACGAAGTACAATTCAATTAAAAAGTAGTTCTTTTTCAACCATTTAATCTAGTTTCAAAATATATGCTTAGAATTGTGTACTTGTGAACAAGAATCCGAAATACTTAAACTTCTCCATTTCAGGCTGCAACTCACATCCTACTCAGAGATGACAGTCCACCTTTTTCCTGCTGAGGACCATGGCGTGATCCTCATCCCTGTCACTTCACACTCCATTTCAAACCGTCCACATGTGTACTCGTTGTCTGCAAAGTGGTCCCACTCTGATGTCTTGTGTGCAAATGCTCTACTCGGACAATTGCTTATAGTGAGGAGTATGTGTGTAAAAGGAGTCAATGGTGGACTAATGCTGAATGCAAGATAGGACTGCTTTCACGTAGAGAGAATTGAGAAGGATATATATGTGCTACCTCAGGACAAGGGGGCAGCTATAATTTGCCTGTTAGTTGTCTGGCAGCAAGATGCCAAGGAGTTGACTCCTGTAACTATGAAAATAAACAGCCAGCTGCTGTGAAGTAGTTGATGCAACACGGAAACCAAAGTGAGAGTATATGTTAAAAGAAAGTTTCAAGGACACATTGTCTGCTGTGTTACCCAGATTTTAGTCCTAAGAGAGATCTCAGTGCTTTTAAAATGTGCCGTTGGAGTTTACAATTAAATGGACTGAAGTTCCTTGGCTGATGTGTCTCCATAATATAACTGTAATTGCTTTTTTAAGAAAATGTGAAAGATGTCAAGTCCGGTCAGTTTGGGGAGCATGCACTGGTACCACACAACGAAACAGCTTGGGATCCTGTTTGGCAACCCTCCAGGCAGACACGTGGTCCAGTCCCACCATCCAGAAATTACCATCTGCCGTAGCCAGGTGTTTTACATGGATGTCCCCTTGGTCTGGTCCAGCCACTCGTTCCTCAACAACAATGAGGATACCAGGAGCTGGATCACTCTTGAGGAATCACGCCACATGCCCATAGTGCCGTAACTGACGTTCCCTCACAATGCAAGTAATGTGCCTCATTCTGACTGTGTGAGAAACCGCTAATTCGACACAAAGTCAAACCAGCGGTACCCAAGGATTCTCAGGAGAGACACAATGCCAAAGGAGTCCAGTCTTCATCTCTGGTCACTGGATGGCATCCATGTCTTGCAACCATATAGCAAGACAGGAAGCACCAGGACTCTAAAGACTTGGACCTTCGTCCTTTTACAAAGATATCTCGAGAGCCACACACCCCATTCCAGTGACCTCATGACCCCCCATGCTCTCCTAATCCATCTACTGACTTCATAGGTTGAGTCATTAGAGACATGAATGTCACTGCCGAGGTAAGTAAACCTCTCGACAAGGTCATGATGGCATGATTTTATAATAATACCGATTTTGGTGTGGGAGCATCAAAGTTAAGAAATGATTGAGAGAAAAAAAATAATCACTTGATTTTGGGAAAGCAGGGTTTAATATAACTGAATTGTTTTTCAGAGTGTTGTTTGATTGCATGTGTTTATTTTATGAAAGATCTGGAAAGCTGTTTATTACATGTGTTTTAATGAATGCCACCTTTTACAGTTTGTTACCAACCTGATTCATTCCGGATGCTTTGAGTGTAAGCCTGCTCCCAATTAACTCAGTAAATTCTATTTTGCCACATTATCGTCTCCTTTCCATCCTTACTGTCTTTCCACTTGTAATTAATAGTCAGTTTTCTGTTAGTTTGTATGTTTTTTTTTTTTGTTATATAAATAATTGATTAGTAATATTGTTAGTGTAACTGGTACTGCACATGGTATAAGCAGAATATGATTTTGTTTTTCACAAATTGTATTTTATCAGATATTAACTATATCGATAGAACATTCCCCACTTAATTCAGCATCACTGGGTACACCAGAGAAATCACCACTGGACAGGATGCCAGGCCATTGCAGGACCCAGTCACTCATGTACTACCCCCTGTTAAAAACACAGTCAAACACGTGTGGTTAAGGAACAGCTGAAGGGCTCTGGTGACTGCAATTCTACCACCGCTCCAGGGGTTGGCGCTTTGTTCTAATGCCTTTCGGTTTTTCTCCCTCAGCAGGCTATAGTTGACTGACAGAACACCTCTGAAGTTAATTCATTTCCATTTTGTCCACATGGACCCGCCTCTTCCTGTCAGAAGTGCCCAAAACTGGAAGCTCCGCCATCTTGGTAAAGTTTTAAAGTTGCAGAGGCAACTCAACAATAATTGCATGTGTATTTTTTTTTAAATTTCTTTCTGAAACCAGTTACATAGGGTGGGTGGTTTGGCTCCTCAACTCTTTATTGTTGTCCTATCTTTCTGTTACAATATAAATATGGAGTGCCAACCTGGTCCTCCCCATTTAATTATGAAAACAGTCCAACAAAAACGTGTACTCGATGGTACTCAGTGGTGCTAAACAAATAACATTCAGGGTCCCAGCGTGAGGAACCTTTCATTGGTTGGAAAAATATTTGGTTGTCATAGTGGGAAGGAACTCCATTCTGTGGTACTTTCTCTTAAAGAGTGACACCTGCTTCCAGTAACCACAGGGATATGTTGTGGAGGGAATTGGAGGTGGTGGGGTCAGTTGCCTTCCCTGGGCAAAAACAGAGGATAAGGTTAGCACTAACTCCCCATCTTGACCTAGGCTGGAAGGATATACCTTACAAGAGCCCGGAGGATAATCCACTGATGTGCATGCATGACAATATATATCTATATTATCCACACTTCAGGCAGCCAACCCAAGAGGCAATACCATGGCAAACAAGTGCCAATATGAAATCAAATAATCAAAAATTATGAAAAAGAAGCAAATTATCCAGATTCAAGCAAAGCAATACTCACGACAGAAATATACTTTGCAAAAGCTAACAAACTACTAAAGGACCTGCTTCATAACCTCAGTCATATATGGGCTGAGGGTGGTCCTACCTCTTGTGGTTTCACTCACAAAGCACAAAGAAGATAGGAAAACAACACAAAATACATGGAAGCTAAATAATAAATAAACAGTACAATATTATCAAAATTTACTAAATTAATGAATGGCTAAAAATAACACATTAGAAATAACAAACAGGAGAAAAGAAATAGAAATAAACTTAGCCAGGGAGAACACCCTGGTGGAAACGTAGCAAAAGTATGTTAAAAATACTTCAGGGGGTAAATATGTTACAGTTTCACACAGTTTAATGAAATTTATTGTAAAATCTAAATTGTTCCCACATTTTTTTATGTTGGAATATGTTTCAAAGTATAGTTTAAAATACTCAAAATAATATACTATGAGATACCTTTTAGAAACTAGTACAGTATATGTTATTAATTGTGCTGTGAATACTAGTTATAATATACTGTACACTATATTTTAGAGTTTAAATTTCAAGCTACCCGTCATGTTTATATTTTGCACTACATTTTTCCAATATATTTACCTACCTGGCAATGAAAATGTCATCCAATAGGTGTCACAAACGTGTTTCATTTATTGTGACAAAGCACAAATTAAGAACCTACTGTTAAACAAGTTCAAGTAACTAATATATATGTGAGCTGGTGGAGCTACTGACTTGAACTACTAGTAGGGAGTTACAGAGAATTCAAAGTTCAATGGAATCATTGAGGAAATATGTTTAACATTCTTCAGGCAAGAATGACCTTGTTTAGGTTTGGACTCATGGTATAATGCATGTTTCCTCCAAATATATTTTTATTTGATGGGTTCAATATATTAAGGGAAATTTGTTTCCTTATATTTGAGAAATAATGTAAATATATATAAAATATGTTATATAGTTTTACTGTCATATAATGCAAAAGTACACAACACGTGTTTCGCCCTTATTTTGGGCTCATCAGGTGTACACACTCCACTGCATCAAACCTCGGACGTCAGTGGCAAAGCCCCTTTATGCTGCGCCACGTTTATTTGACAGCCTGGAGATCGGAGTAATTACATTCATAGCATTCGCAGTCAGAAACACGATCTGATTGTATGGGTGGTTATATATACATATATATATATATATATATATATATATAGATATTTTCACAAATGTTTTGAGTATATTGTAATTTATTTCAGGGCCAGTGTGGTATGGCTAATTCACCTAACACACATGTTGAGGGAAACCTGGGGTATACCTGGACACATCAAAAAAATGAATAGAGCGATGGATCATTTAAGTAGAACATTTCCAATATTGTGTACAAGAAAAGAAAGAGTATACTGTATTTTCTGGATATTTTTTCTATTAATCAGTTGCAGCTTTTTCCTAGAGAATAAGGCAAATGCTAAAACATTCTGAAATTCTAAAATAACTTATGCAAAACTGTGTACTGAAAAGAAATTCAGCCATTTAAGCAAAAAGCTAAAAAATAAACAGTTGTGTTTAATTTCAGTGAAAAGAATGGTCTTGACAGTAAAGAACCCATACAAAAAATAAACAATGCCAGATGGTGAAACTGTAGTAAATACAACATGCCTTATTATTTATTTATTTTGAGAGAACCAAGATCTTTCTGTTGATGGATTTGGCAATGAATTACGTAAGGTTAATCGAAGTTTTCCATGAAATTCAAAAGAAACTATACAATTCTGAATACATTAAAAGACCCGTTTCCCACACTTTCAAAGTTTATAACACAGTTTAGAAGCACATTTTTGTCCAATTATGGTTCAAATAGAATTACAGAGGAGTTTTACTCTGGACTCTTTGCAATTACTACAAATAGACGATAACCTTGATAATTAAAAATGTGTAAAAAGAAAGATAAAGAATGGCATTGTAAAAGTTACATCTTTTTGCATACAAATTGGCTGCTACATTACTATCTGTTGGACTCATTCATGCGCACACATCCACCAATTTAGACTTGATAGTTAACTCAAAATTGAAATTCCAGGAGAAAGCCCCTTTGTGGACTTGGAGCCCCTGTTGACACTGTTGGATAATTGTATCAAAATATTCAGAAGGTAACTCAAATTCTGGTCACTTTAAATTTACTTTAAATAATGGCACTGCGTTTTGAAAGAATTCCATGCTATGCAAACTGTAAAACTTTTCAGAATGTTTTTAGTTAAACCTATATCCTTTGTCTGAAGGTGATATCAGATATATTATTTTCTGTTATTATTTCAAATACCACAGTTTCCTACAAAAGACAAGCCAAGTCACAACATGTATTATTTCGGATGTGCATTGTTTAAGAGAAATATTTCATTGGGGAAAAACACTACAAAATATAATTTTCAAGTAGTTTTCATCAAATTCCAAAATGTATTAAACAATATTTTATAATTCAAATTCATGAACTTTGCCAGAGCATTTAACAAACAAAAAAAAATCATTGGGTATGGAATAGCAGCTGCTACCAAATTTCCCTTTAAATAACTGAAACAGAAAATGGGTCTGCTATATTAATATGCACAAAGGAAATCTGCAGTTGGGAAGAATAATTGCCAATAAAAAGAATAAATATATAACTTCAGTAAATTTAAACTAGTTTACTGTAATGATAGTAACCAAAATAATTACTCATTTCATCATTATATTCTGCATAGTGCAGGAAATTTGAACTTTCGCAATCAATTGTACATTACAGGAAAGTGGTCATTTTTAACCCCAATTTTATAGTAGGTTGAAGCAGTTTAGGAAGTAAAGTGGTTAAAGTCAATTTTCTATACTTACTACCTATAATTGATCCCCCTTCCACATTTTTATTTCCCACTATTAGATATGTTGAGTTAAAGTATTTCAAAGATTAATGGGAAGAGAAGCAGTTCATTAAAACTAACTAGACTTTTCAGTCATTTCTCTGTATTGATTTTACTTGTTGAATAAAAAACAGATGCCTTTCGCCTGGCAGTGTGAGGACTGTAGTCTAATCTGATTTCAATAAAAACTAAAGAACCTAAACCTATTTAAATCTATTCAATTATAAAAAAGTAGAAAAAGGGTCATCTGTTTAATGTTTAAATAAATACTATAGCTTATGAAAGTCAAGATGAGAGTTAAAATATTCAGCTCAATTCAAGGGCTGAATTTTAATATATGCATACTTTAATCAAAAACTTTAAAAAATTAAACGGATCGTAATTAGATATCTGTAGACTAAACTAGTTCTATTGCAAATATTGGTTTTAATAGAATGCACAAGTTAAGACAGTGAGGGCTAACATTTTGATGAGCAGTCTGAAATGAGGATTTAGCTCCTGCTACTGTACGTCAAGTCTGGCCTGCTCAAACTGAGGCCACATCAAGTAAGAAAGTCTAAGAAAGAAAGCATTTTTTTTCTTTTAAATAGAAAGTTCATCCGTTTTAACCCGACAGAATCATTATAATGTAACCAGAGACTGTGTTGATACCCCAAAGTGTTTTTATTTCAGTTGCTTATATATATAAAAAGGTACACTTCGGTAACAGACAGACATACAAATGGATCTAAAAAACTATAACAAATTTCATGCTTAAACCAAGAAATTTTTAAAACCATTTCTTAGCGAGCACCTAAGGGCCCAGGGTAACCTACATTCCAAGTCCATGAGTCCCAAGTTCTCATGGTTCAGGAGATTTCGTGATGAGTGAGTTAGTGGTATTTGGCTTTTAAATATATAGATTAAAATGCTGCTTCATCCTCACTCATGCAAATGTGTGAAAATACAACTAAAGCAGGCAAGAAAGATTGTTATCCTTTTAAAATGCTCACATGTAAATAAGTGATTTTGGAAATGTGATGTTGACAATCGATCCCTGCTCAATCAATGAGCATTTTCATACAATTTATGTCATTTACACTTTGGAAGAAAAGCACAAATTAAAAACCATCACAATGCATATAAAAACAGTTTAAATGTGTTCTCTATCTTGGGCTGGGTCCTGCCCTGTGCTCGATGGATAGACCAAGCCACCTAAGACCCTATGATGAAATAATAAGGTTCATAAACTGAGATAGATGGACAGATTGTTCCCATATTTCATTTCCAGGTCCATGAATACCTGAGAAATGTAACATTAAAGCACTGGCTGTTCTCATACAGCACTGAAAATAATGTTATTTTAGATCTTTTTCCTGTTCATCCAAAATCAACATTCTTATCACTCTCATTTTAATTTTAGTCAATAGGTACCTACTGAGCCACAGAGTTGGTTTAGGAGCTTCAGTGATTTTATAAATGAGAACAATACTCATGCACATTAACAATGTATAGGAAGCAGTACTGTGATAGCAAACAAAATGTTCTATTTTATAACTAACCCAGCCATAGCCTGCTTTATGTGAACTACTTTCAAAAGTGCAGTATAATATATCATAACATTCTCAAACTCACTTAATGCATTCCAGGAGTGTGGTGGGTTAGAGCATTTTAAAACAGCAATAAGTACAAGGCAGGAAACCTACCCTAGACTGGGAGACAGTCTACTGCATAGCCCATGCATGCACATAGCCAAACAGAGGCCAATTTGGAATCACCAATACACTAAAATAAACCATTTTTGGAGATGAGGGGAGAAAACCAGAGTATCTGTTGGGACAGAATTATAGGCAAGAGGACAAAGTGCAAATTTTACAAAGACAATGATCTGCTGCTGGATTTTTACCCAGGACTCCAAACACCTGAAGAAACAGTACAAATCAATGTGCCGCCATACTAAAAATTGCAACATCTCTATACAGTATATATAAAATCCAACGTTGGTCTGTATGTCTCATGAGAGAGCTACTTAATGGATTTAGATTGAGTTTCTTTCTATAAATTGCTTGAACACTCTGCCATCATGCTAAGTATCATAGTTCGCTTGTGGTACCGATTTATTTGTGCAAATCCAAGAGACATGCAATGGATCGAGGGAACGGGGCGAGGCCCACCTTATTCATGAGCCAGCCTCGGGGTGTTCCTTACCTACACTTAGCTAGTGAACGAGAGAACTGCTTAATGGATTTAGATTGGGTTTTTTATATAATATGCTTGAACATTCCGGTTCATTTCGTGACTTCTCTCATCGCGCTAAGAATCATAGTTCACTTGCAGGAGCGATGTATTCACACTAATCTGAGACAGAGGACATCAGGAGTGGGGAATCGGTCTGCCTCTGTGTTTTGGAGCATAACTTGCTTCCACTTAACTAGTGATACCTTTTCGTTTATTGATTTTTCAAAGTTTGTCCTGTTTCACTACTACGTGGATGGACCAGTGGGGGACGGTTAGTATACAGTAATCCCTCGCTATATCGCGCTTCGACTTTCGCGGCTTCACTCTATCGCGGATTTTAAATGTGAGCACATCTAAATATATATCACGGATTTTTCACTGGTTCGCGGATTTCTGCGGACAATGGGTCTTTTAATTTATGCTACACGCTTCCTCAGTTTGTTTGCCCTGTTGATTTCATACAAGGGACGCTATTGGCGGATGGCTTAGAAGCTACCCAATCAGAGCATGTATTACATATTAACTAAAACTCCTCAATGCTATAAGATATGCGTCCCGCACGGAGCTTGATTGTTTGCTTGTCTCTGCCTCTCTCTCACCCTCTCTGACATTCTCTGCGCCTGACGGAGGGGCTGTGAGCAGAGGTGCTGTTTGCCTATTGGATACGGACACACCTCTAAGAAATGCCGCTTTATCGCGGTGCTTCCAAAAGCACACTTATTGATTTTTTGATTGTTTGCTTTAATCTCGCGCTCTCTCTCTCTCTCTCTGACGTTCTGCGCCTGACGGAGGAGATGTGAGCAGAGCGGCTGTTTGCACAGAGGCTGTTTGCTTAGAAGATACTGACGCTCCTCTAAAAAATGCCGCGGCAAACTTAAAAACACACGTTTTGATTTTTTGATTGTTTGCTTTTCTTTGCGAGCACTCTCTCTCTCTCTCTGAAATTCTCTGCTCCTGAAGAGAAGTTCTATTTGCATTCTTTTACTTGTGAGAAAGAACAAGTCATCTCTGTCTTGTCATGGAGCACAGTTTAAACTTTTGACTAAAGGGTGTTATTTCATGTCTAGAGGGCTCTAATAATGTTAACAGTGTGGGAGAGTTTATAAGGGCTTAAAATATCTAAAAATAACTACACAAACATATGGTTTCTACTTCGCGGATTTTCATCTATCGCGGGGGGTTCTGGAACGCAACCCCCGTGATTGAGGAGGGATTACTGTATATATATACTGTATAAAATAGCAAAGGAGAGAGGAACATGGTAAAAGAGTATTTAGACACTTAATGTCCTATCTTCAATGTTTCCAGTTTGGGGAGTTTTATCCCGTTTCACTACTATGCAGGCAGAGCCACGGGGAAAGACTAGTATTTAATAAAACACAAATCTTATGTATTTGGATTTTGTAAACTCATCACCAAATTAATATGAACAGCTCTACAGAAGTGTACATTACTGTGATCAGGACTCTTCATTAGAAAGTGCATTTATGTCTCTGCCTAAACCGCTTCTAGTAATGTATTTTTCCAGTTAGCTTTGCAGATACTTTCAACTGGCCTGTTCTACTGGGACTGATGAACACTGATACTGTGTTGCACATCGGGTGAACTGGTAGCAAACTGCATGAGTGCAGAAATGGTGTGATCTGACAAGAAAGCATATGTGTAAATTGATGGAAGATACTCAACATAATCTCAATGTTCATTAAGAAGTTGTATTACTCCCACTTTCTTTACCATATCATGAAAACCACTCCTGGTAGACATATGGCACAATATGTGGTTTAATGATGTTAGGTAATAAAGACATGTGTACTCTATAAGTGGAGAAAGATAAAAGAATATCACATTTTCAGCATGACTAAACAGGACTACCAGTCATTCTGAATATAGTTGATCATTACTCAATGTGCACATGCTTTAATTAATCACTGATAGCTGTTTGAACTTAACAATTGCTTTTTAGCAGCAGATCAAATTTCATTTTTTTATTTAAGAAATATGCCTCTATTTCCACCCTTGCTCTCCATCATTGAAGAAGAACTACATTGCCATAAAAAGTATCTGCAATCTTTCTGAATTTTGGATTATTCTATAGTTTTGACTAATGTAAATTTCCTCCTGGCCATTGTGCAAGTCTCAACAGCAGCTACAAGACATGTGTGGTGGAGATTAATTTTGTCAAGCTACGCTCATAGGTTCTCTCTTCTTCTAAATACAAGGGTTCATATAATTCTTCAATCCTGAATATTTAAAAAATGTATTTAGCTTTGACAAGAAGTAGAATAACTGTTTCTGTGTTATTAGTTCAAGTATTATTGTGATTTATTTGAGGATCTGACAACATTTTAATGTGCAATTAATACAGGCACCCATGTATTTCCAAAAGGTTCATAACATTTGGCTTCAACTGCATTTCATGTACAGTAGTTTTCTAATGAAAATATATAATACATGTACTGTACATAAGTTGCTACCTTGGACTCAGTAAGAAGTTGGGTTATAGTGCCTATAAAGAGTGTTCACCTCTTTGGAACTTATCACATTTTATAATTAAAAATAATAGAATCACAGCAGATTTAATATGTCTTTTTTGACACTGGTCATCAGAGAAAGAATTTTTAATGTCAAAGTAAAAATGGATCTCTGTAAAGTGGTCTAAATTAATTATAATTATATAAGGCACACAGTAATGAATTGTTTAAGTATTGACCCTTTCAGTACAGTATTTAGTTGATTCACCTTAGGTAGCTGTGACAGCCTCGAGTCTTTGTGCACAGGACTGTCTCTGTCAGCTTTGCACATGTGGCCGTTTCTCCCCAGTATTCTATGTAAAACTGCTCAAACTCAGTCAGATTTGCATTGGGATCGCGAGTGAGCAAAATTTTTCAAGTCAAGCCATAGATTCTCAATTGAATTGAGATCTAGACTCTGGCTCGGCCACTTCTGGACATTAACAATGTTGTTTTTATGCCATCCCTATGTAGCTTTAGCTTTATATTTGGGCTTATTGTCTTGCTTAAAAATAAATCTCCTAAGGTGCATGTTTCTTGCAGATTGCATTAAGTTGTCAGCTATGGTTTCCCTGTTTTTGCTGACATCACTGTAGTAATAAGTTTTCACACATACCCTTTGAAAAACTGTTTCAACATTTTCTAGTTTACAGGAATGTTCATTCAGGTCCTGCCACAGCATAGCAGTGTGTTTAGCTGTGAGCCTTGACTAGGCCATTCCAAATCAATGTTCAGTTATTCTGCAGATTCAAAAGCAGTCGACCCATGACCACTGTACTGTTAACTCACATAACTCAGTAAATCTCTTTGACTTGTGACCAAATTCCATTATGCAAGCATTTGGACTACCAATCAGTTTCCACTAGAAGTTCAATGTTAATGACCATTCAGTAGCTATTTCTACCATCTGGTTTCAACTTGTTCTTTATGTCTGGTACATTGTTTTTCTTTATATCTATCTGTAAGGAGAAGGTAATTAATTCATGCATTGATTTGAATAGAACTGACCAGAGCAATGTTTTTAGTCATAGACTGTTCAGATCATTTAGTTTGTAGGTAACTCAAAGTATTGCTGCATAGACCTTTACTAGAACTAGGAAGTGCAACAACATTACTTCAGTTCCAATGTTATTGCAAGGACTATGGCCTATGCCGTTCTTACATATCTGAACTTATCAATATATACTGTACATGCCAGAAAATATGTTAAGGTGTAAAGATGCCTGTCGACAGAAGATCAAAAGGGTTAATAAAACAATGGTGGTAGGTCAAATATTTATCTATAGTGCCTCTTATGCAGTGATCTGTTAATTTGTGTAAGAGATACCCATCACTCTCAGCTCAATACTTCAGCCTCAATTATCCTGATTACAACTGCTGGTTCACTATGCATACTGCAGTTGTAACTCTACTGTATTTATTAGTCATTTATGCAAAAATACAAGCATGGCAATCATTACTGACCATCCTGTATTCTGCTTTCTTCCTGAGTATCCCACTGTGTCACTTGGTGCCACTGCTATTTTATCAAGTTTAACACTTTGGGCCATTGGTAATGACAGCACAGATATTGGCAGCCTTGGGATCCAAGGATGAAAGGATTCGATGTTCTTACTTAAAAATCATATACTCATAAAGCATGTTCTTATAATATTGTAGAAAGACAAGGATGAGGTGTGTAGATTGTTATGATCACACCTGGAAAAGCAGGTAACAATTCAAAACATTGAACAGTTTCACTTCTAAAAAAGTAACTGGAAATGGAAGGTGCAAAAATGGGATTGGCAACGAAGAAATCCGGCTGGGGTCAAAAAACTAAAGGATCAGACTATAACTGACCATCAAAATAAACTCACTAAAACCGAATCAGAAGTCTGGCAGAATGGTGGATCTGAGGCTTGAGATCTGCACTGGAAATTGAAAGGTTGCAGGCTCGAATCCCATAAATGCCAAAAGGGACTCTGCTCTGTTGGGCCCTTGAGCAAGGCCCTTAATCTGCAATTGCTAAGTGCTTTGAGTAGTGAGAAAAGCACTATATAAATGCAAAGAATTATTATTATTAAAAACACCTGGGGAAGGCACAATGGCATAGCGCATCATGATCTCCATATCACTTGACTGGCAGTATCCATAGCAACTATAAATAAGATAACTGCCCACGATTTGCTGTGTAAAATATTTGGACTACTTTAAACTGGAACATAGTACTGGAATAGGATGCCCTCTATCACCATTGCTTTTTGCAATCACTCTTGAGCCATCTGAGAAGGACTCAAACAGAAAACATCAGTATTTCCAGATGATATGGTACTGTATATATTGGACCCACAAATATATTTACCATTACTGCTTAATGCTCTAGCAGAATATCAAAAGATATGTGGACTCACTTGGTCCAAATACTCAATTTGAATTGAAGTGTGTTTTTTCCAGTGAACTCTCTAGCACATCATACTAGACTGGACATCTATCCATTCATTTTATCAGAACAGTTTAAATATCCACAGGTAAACATCACAAGTAAATGCAAAGATCTTTTTAAATACAATTTTGCTATCAACATGGAAAAAAAACAAACAAGATGTGAAGACCATGGAACGGCTGCTGCTTCACCACCTGAGGCCACAGGTCCACCATGCCCTCGACCCTCTACAATTCGCATATCAGGAGTAGGAGGGAGCGGAGGATGCCATCATCTACATGCTACACCGATCCCTCTCCCACTTGGACAGAGGCAGTGGTGCAGTAAGAATTATGTTTCTGGACTTCTCTAGCGCCTTCAACACCATCCAACCTCTGCTCCTCAGAGACAAGCTGACAGAGATGGGAGTAGATTCATACCGGGTGGCATGGATCATGGACTATCTTACAGACAGACCTCAGTATGTACATCTCGGGAAGTGCAGGTCTGACATTGTGTTCAGCAGCACAGGAGCACTGCAGGGGACTGTGCTTTCTCCGGTCCTGTTCAGCCTATATACGTCGGACTTCCAATACAACTCTAAGTTCAGCCACGTGCAAAAGTTCGCTGACGACACTGCCATCGTAGGCTGCATCAGGAGTGGGCAGGAGGAGTACTGGAACCTAATCAAGGACTTTGTTAAATGGTGCGACTCAAACCACCTACAACTGAACACCAGCAAAACCAAGGAGCTGGTGGTGGATTTTAGGAGGCCCAGGCCCCTCATCAGAGGTGACTGTGTGCAGAGGGTACAGACCCATAAATACCTGGAAGTGCAGCTGGATGATAAATTGGGCTGGACTGCCAATACTGATGCTCTGTGCAAGAAAGGACACAGCCGACTGTACTTTCTTAGAAGGCTGGCATCCTTCAACATCTGCAATAAGATGCTGCAGATGTTCTATCAGACGGTTGTGGCGAGCACCCTTTTCTATGCGGTGGTGTGCTGGGGAGGCAGCATAAAGAAGAGGGACACCTCACGCCTGGACAAACTGGTGAAGAAGGCAGGCTCTATTGTAGGCACGGAGCTGGACAGTTTGACATCTGTGGCAGAGTGACGGGCACTGAGCAAGCTCCTGTCAATCATGCTGAGGGATGACTGCTGTCACTGTCCTGCTCCACTGACAGACTGAAGGGATCGTTCCTTACCCACACTATGCGACTCTTCAATTAGAACCGGTGGGGTAAACGTTAACATTATACATAGTTACTGTCTGTTATACCTGCATTTTTATCACTCTTTAATTTAATATTGTTTTGCTGTACTGCTGGAGTATGTGAATTTCCCTTTGGGGATTAATAAAGTATCTATCTATCTATCTATCTATCTATCTATCTATCTATCTATCTATCTATCTATCTATCTATCTATCTATCTATCTAACAGATAGTCTACCTTCTATCTCACAGTACTGTCATAATGGAGATCCTACCCAACCTTCTTTTTCTATTTCATAGCATGCCTAAATAATGTACATTAACAAATAATTCTTTCAGAAACTAGACTCAATCATAACCTCACTTATCTGGAATTTGAGACAATGGTTTCCAAAGGTGACTCTATAAAGACCAAAAGCAGAAAGTGGCATGGTATTACCTAACTTTCACGTGTATTTTTGGGCAGTAAATATAAACTCTATAAAAGACCTGGACATTGATGAATTAAACAAGACTGGTCAGCAATGGAAATAAAATCTTGCTGCACTTCTCTATATGCCCTGCTTTGTGACCCAGTAAATACTAATTATGGTCAATATGCTGTTAATCCAGTTGTCTATCAATCACTCAGAATATGGAAACAACGCAGGATGCACATGAGGGCAGAGAAGCTTTAATCTGTTGCTCCTCTACATGATAATAACCTTTCTCACACCCTTCTACCAACATAGTATTTAATCTTTGGAAAACATCCTGGTATAAAACACTGCACATAGATATAGTTTTTGCATCTTATGAACAATTACAATTCAAATTTAACTTCCCAGCAACTCAATTTTTCCACTACTTTCAAATTAGAAATATTGCTAAAAGAAACCTGCCCAATTTTTCTACACCTCCCAGACATTTCTATTCCAGAAGAAATACTGATCAGTCTTGAATACGGCACCACCACAATATATAAAAACATCTCAAAGAATCTTCCTTTCAAAGATTCTAGGGTACCATGTCAAAAGGACTTTTCAATTATTATCTCAGAGAAGGAGTGGAAAGCAGCCACACATAGAACAAATTCTAGCTCCATATGCACAAAGCATTCAATCATTCATCTCAAAATATTTTATCAAGCATATTTATCTTGGTTAAAATTGTTCCAAATGTATTCAGGGCAAGATCCAACCTGTGAATGTTGCAATTGAGCTCCAGCCTCCCTGGGCCACATGTTTTGAGTGTGCACCAAATTAACATCATTTTGGACAAGAAATGTTGAAATGCCTATTAGACAGCCATTGACAGCTGTGTTTGGTGTACTCGCAGGTGGGCTTCAAGTGGAGAAGGATAAATTTATTGTAATAGGTATACCAAACTGCTAGCATGTAGACTTGTCGTACTTATCTGGAAGAATCCCAACCCATTTTGTATAAGTCTGTGAGTAACTGATGTTCTATATATTTTAAAATTGAAAAAAAAAATCAATTTCATGCTTAGGTAATCTCTTCAAAACTTTTAAAATGGACATACTCAGCCCCCCCCCCATTTTTAATTATTTTAGCACATTCTCTTAGATCTCCTCTCTCTTACTCTCAGGCGGGGATTGAATTCTGTCATTTTTTTTTAGGTTTTGTTTAAATTATTTGTTCTTGATTTCTTTTTTACTTTTCTGAATTTTCTTTTTGATATATATATATATATATATATATATATATGTTTCACTTGATTGTATACAATGCCATTTTCTTTAAATAAAATAAATATACACATATTTTTAAGTATGGAATTGAACACTGAAAAAAACACCAGTCATCTTCAATTAACCTAACTGGCAAAGTCTTTGGGATGTGGGGGGAATAGTGGGGTTACACACATATGGAGACAATGTGCAAGCTCCTGACAAGCAGTTTTCATTTCAACCCCAGTCGCAAGGAGCTGTAAGGCAACTGTGGTAACTATTGTGTGATTGTGCTGCTTAAAATGTAATATGTTATATAAACAATAAAATAAATAATTTAGGATTATTTAAATGTATTATGAACAGTTCTTTTAACAAACAGAAATTGTTTAAGCCAGTATATTTTTTCTTGAGTATATTTACCTTTAAATAACATCACTAACACCATATTTTTCTTGCACTAGATTAAAATGTCATAAAAATACAGTGAATGTATACTTTAAAAGGAATAAATGCTTAAGTTATTCTACCCTTGAAAAAAGAAATAAAAAAAAAACAGAACAGCACATTGAAGTCACGGGAAATTTTCCAAGACCAGCCACAAACTATTTAGCACAAACTGTTCCAACAGTTTAAACAAGAGATGATGACCACTTGAAGCAATATGAAGAAGTTCTAAATGACTGAAAACATCATATAAGTACTAACAAGTGAGCATTTTTCTGAAGAACTGGTTTACTGTGGTTTGGCTAAAGTTGCCCATATTAGATCCAATATTTGAAGCCAACGCTTTCATATTTGCAAATCAGCCAAATATTCCAGATTTTCAGGTTTGCAACAAATGGCTCCATAGCTGCAGGTCACACTAAAGTCAGCAGAACTTTTTCTGTGCTTGCTAGTAATAAAAATAAAATTCCTATGATGAATCCCAATTATGATATCAACAATTTGCTTTATATAATGGCCTTATCCCTATGTTTTGTTATAAGATAGATACATTGAAAGAGCAAAGGGAAACCCGACATTTATGTTCTCATATAGTCAACTATTATGGTGCCTTAAAAATCTTTAGAACAAGTTATATCTCTGTAGCATTCTTTTATAAGCAATCATGCAATTTATTAAATATACACTGTGGCCTCCCTAAACCCAACACAGACAGACACGGCCACAAGTCCAGCAACACATGCTTTTATTTTTCTGTGGGGAACGCTTCCCACCTGCACAGCACAGTTACAAGGCACAATTAGTACAGCACACAGCACTTTTTCTTCTCTTTCTTTCTTTTCCTCTTTTTCACTTCTTCCTCGACTCCTCCTGGCAAGCATTGTCCTCTCCTTCCTGACTCTTGCTCATCAATGTGATGCAGGCAACTCCTTTTATCTCCCACCTGGGAGTACTTCTGGTTTTCAATACACACAGTCTGAAAGCACTTCCTGGTTGAACAGAGCTGAGTTGAAGATCTCCATGTGCCATGATGCCCTATGAGAATCCAAGGCACCACTGCAAACCGGGGGGCTTCTATCTAGCACTCTGGGGAACATAATGCCCTGTGAATGCTCATCCTTCCATCTCATGGATGTCCCAGCTGGTTAAGGCTGCAGGCCATCCCTTGCAACAAATGGTCAGCATATATTGGATAAAAAATTAAACATTTTAAGATCCATATTTAACTTGTAATTGTTATGTTTCTTAAGAAAGGAAGAGGTACGAGGGCTGACCCAAAAATTGCTAGAATTGGTCAATAGAACGGCAGTAGAATGACGTTATCAACTATGCTGTTAGGCATCTCATGGCAAAGGTTTTGTTAAACAGTCTGCCATGTGACATTTATTCAACATTCATGCAGGTCACTTCAGCATTTTTTTTTCCAAAAAGCCGAAAAAACCATTCATGTCATATCGAACATCAAGACAATGATGATTACATTTTTTTTAATCTTTGACAGACTTATTAATAAAGAATTTCTGAGTGAAGAGACTGTTCAATAGTAGCAGGCAGGAAAAAAATATCCAGAGTGTTGGCGCACACAGTACTGCACCATGACAGTACATCTGCACACACCATGTTGTCAGTCAAAATACTTTTGACCAAAAACAATGTGGCGTGTTGCTTTGCACCACACTAATTCACAAGATCTCGCTCCTTGTGATTTTTTTGTTTCCAAAATTAAAACTGAAACTGAAGAGCAAATGATTTGCTAAAGTTTTAGAAATCCAGGAAAAAAATTTTAGCAGGCTTTAGTCATGGTAACAGAAGTACTGACACTACAGCATCACTGACAGCACTTTTGATTAAGGATGCTACACCTTCATGGACCACAGCTTCATTTAAGGCAATTCATGACATCAAACGCCAGCTCACAACCCCATCTACCCTTAACTTTGCAACCATGACAGCTCAGCATTGTTTCTGAGTGTGGTTCTCTTCCTGATACTTGATGGTGTGAAGCACCCCGTTGTTTTTGTCTCACAGCAGCTGAGTAGAATTACTAAGTAGATAAGAATGAGGGCCTGGCTTGTCTGTAAGCCCATACTATCATATCTTTATGACTTATATTGTAGTGCTAATGCAAATGCCAATATACATTGGTGTCAGAAGCAGGATAAGGACAAAACCTATCACTGGATTTAGCCAAGCGACGAGTGCCATGGATACCAAAATGGATGTGCTTGGCTCTTCCGAGGAATTACTGGAGAGACTCAAGGCTGCGAGAAGGGACCTAGAATGCCATTTGCATTATCAGTACATTGGAGAAACCAAAAGAAAAAAAAATCAACCTCTACCACTCCATCACCACTTCTCCATCTGCTAAGATCAAGCGGCCTGGGTGCACTGATGCAGGCAGAGCTTCATGCTCATGGAATTAGGAAAAAGTAAGGCAGATTAATTTGTCACTGATCTCAGGTGAGCTGTGTGCAGCAGGGCTGGTCGTAAAACTGCATAGATAAAAGATGAGGCAGATTGCAGAGGAGTTATAGAGTAGCAATGGATAGAGTGTCTCAAAGCTGAGAGCCAGGCTTGGAATGCTGTCTGAGAGAGAAAATAGCCAAAAGACTGTTACTCCTGCATCCCTAGACAAGGAGGTTCACCTCCTCACTTCTAACCAACAGATCACCACAAAGATGGCATAGCACTCAACATCACTGCTTTTCAACCTGAAAAGGAATCACCCAAGTCCCCTGCTGACGTACATTTGTCACCAGCTGTATACGTTAAAGACTTACCTGTTGTTTTCAAGAGTTGTGCACTGTTTCAAGGAGTTGGAAGTGGTCAGAGGCGAGAACGACTCCAATGCGAGGGCTGTGTCTCGGTGCTAACTAGTTGCATCAGCCTTGGGATAACAGTATGAGGTGGCATTCCAACATGTAAATGAGCAGCTTCAGAGTTAGCCACAGGGGAGACTATAAAAATGGCAAGCGTGCAAAGTCACAAACAGAATTCCAAATAGTGTGGCAACGGTGAGTAGTACTTTTAAGGATAGTAAGTTACCAAAAAGAGCCATCTAAAGAGCTGATAATCCATTCTAGTACTTGGCACCAATGTTTCAGTATTTTAGCTTGTGCAGTAAGCAACAGACATTAACCACTCTGCTTGGCAGCCTGGGCTTGGGATATAATGCACTGACTTGGCTCTAGTGGGAAGATGGTTTAAATTAATACAACTTAAAAATGCAGTTCACACACAGTGGGTCCAAAAATACAGTTGCAGATTTATTCTCTAGAGTTATTTCTTCATCACCTCCTATGGGTTTAGTCCCAGACAATTAGAGTGACTGGCTGTATATAATGTAGGAACTATAAAAGAGCATAGTTAATATCGACAATAATGCCAAACAATGAGCTACTTTAGCACATGCAAAGCTATATTAGAGAAAGGTGGTTACAGTATGTGCTGTGGAGCCAGTGCTCGTTCCTTTTCAGCGAATTCAACATGAGTTGTGTTGTTGGGAGGTGGAATGTGTGGCATTGGGCCACCGTACAGTGATCTCCGAATCTATTCACACAGGACTCTTTCACATGGCTCAGGTTCCACACCTGCCGATTGTGAAGGTAAAACTGTGTTGCACAGCCTGCAGTCTGATGGACGATATGTGAAACTTCTAGAGAAGGAATGTTCTGCCTGTCTCCTAAATGGCAAGACACTATAAATTATCACCTACTCCTTTGATCTCTGTGACATGGATGGCATTAACCTTAGGAAAACTTGGAGGTCAATATTTGTGGAGAGCGTCATCATGGTGCCAAGTTTTATGATTAAACCATGGAGCCCATTTTACTTCTTTTCTCAAAGAGATTGATATGGTAAGTAAAGGAGTTCTAGAAGCACAGCACCAAAGAGGGTGTCATATGATGGGGTCAAACAAATAAGGTCTAATAGACTGTGTTACACACGCGTGTTTAGGAGGCAACTAAAGGGCTCGAATACATATAATTCCATGCCGGACCAGGGGGTGGCGAAGTGCACTAACTTTCTCTCTCGATTTCTTACAGACCATTCTAGGGAAATCCCACCTGGCTCTGGGGCAGCCAACGACGTCACTTCTGGTTCTGGTCCTGATAACATCACATCCTTTAATGGCCTTTAAAGCATCTTGTTAACACTAAGTTAGTTCTGTTTTGGACTGAGTCATGTGAACATGGGTGTAATTATTAAGAAGTTTTGCAGCTGGGAACAATTATACGGGTGGCTGCCCCAGACTTTCGCAATGTCTTGTGGTCATTATTGTTACAACTGGTATTTGCTGAATAGGTGAGAATAAAAGCATGCAAATCATAAGAACAGTCCTATTTCTCACAATCCATTCAAATTCTAATGCAGATGGGTTTTCTGCTTTGCTTTCCAGGTTTGGACCTTTGTCTGCCTTTAGACTATGCTTCTCTTCTCTTCTTTAGTGCTGTTTTCATCTCATGGTCTCACAGTAATTTAGGGTGTTTACAATATGCCTTTAACACCTGCTTCAACACCTCCAAACATACAGAGCCTTGAGCACCCCAAAGCTTTGCCCACAACTCTACATATCACTCCTACTCCCTCAGCACTCTAGCTGCCCCACATCCCTGACAGTCACTTATTTCCCTCAACTTATAAAAATCAGTTTGGTCGACTTAAATAAAGGTCTGGCTTTTTAATGGTCTTTTTTTTTAATGGTCTTTTTCACAAGGCTCCATCATGTTCACATGGAAAAATCCTTTTGCGTCCTGATACTAGGGGTGGGTGGGCTCTTTTGGCCTGTATCCCCTATGAACTCTCTTTCATTTCAGTGCCTCCAGGGCACTATTTAAAAATATGAGGCATATAGACTCCTGGTGGCTGCTTAATTACCTACACACTTAGAAGGAGTCTGTAGCTAGTAATGTAGGCTCCTTTTTTAAGAATTGTCCCAGTCTGCCCATATGCTCCCCTACATTTCTTCAACAGGAAACAGCTGGACATCTTGCCATTTGGACAATTTCATTTTATATACAGTAGATGTATTTGGTAGAGTGTAGTCAAAATTTCAAACTTTTGCTTTATACATGCACACCATATGTAGAAGATATAGAAACAAAGAACAAAATTAGCTCATGAAACATCAGACCTCCAAAGAGAATCAACGAGAGCCATGTGATGAAAAACAGAGCCCTAATAATTCTCCTGGCAGTGTGTGATCTGCCTGGGCTAAAATGCATGTTGGTAAAATAATAGCGAGAAAAAAAGAAGCATTGGCAGCAAAACTGTATTTGGCAAGCTTGTGTACAGGTTGCTGATGAGACGTATATAAACTTTGACATCACTCTTTCAACAAATGAATCATCAGAATGAGAACAGTGGCTTTTGGCAACGGATCTGAGTTGATATATGTCAGTACAGCAACAATCGACACGGCTGAGTTGGATGACTACAGAATTCAACCACAATTCTCTTCCATCATTCAACAAAGGTGTTTTTATTTGCTAGATTCCATCCTGCAATGAACTGTAGGTAATGATTAAATACATCTTCTGTCCAGGAGAAATGGGTGGCAACATGAAGAAAGCAGTCAGTGTGATTACCACCAGAGAGATTTCTTAGAATTCTGCTAGTTAGAATTAAAGAAGCTAGCTCATATTTTATTAAGATTGCCAGGATAAATTGATGGCTTCTATAAAGTTCATAAGAAAAGTTACATTTCTTCAAAGACCAGGGTGGTAAACAACATTTAAGGCATACAGCAAATTTCAAGGCAATGTCCTTGTTGAATTCTTCCCACAATGTCTATAAAAAATATTCAAAGATTGGCAGTCCTACTTACAGTAACTTCTTAATTTGTATCAGTCCACTATACTGTATAATAAAATGCTACTGTCTTTGTGTGTGTGTGTGTATGTCATTTTGGCTTTGTTCTGATTAGTCAGTTGGGATGTGGTGGCTCAGTAGTAAAGATGATGACACCATTTTTTTAGAGATTCAGAGTTCAATTACTGATTGTGAGAAGTTTATTTTTTACAAAGGGGAGCATTTCAAAGCCAACAAAGCAGATAACATACCAAGAAACATTGGGTCACTAAATACTAATGAGATGCAACCTGAGTCACTTTCAAAGACGGGAAGTATTTATAAGAATGCTGATGATATTTTCACAGCTGGAGGCTATGGATTTTAATCAAAAAGCTGAAAGGAGAAGGCAATGACAGAGTCTTAGAAGCAGGAGCACCAGGCAAGAGAAATTCAGATAAACGGATACCAACGACAGGTGCACAAGAAACACTGATCACCTTTGAAGACAGGAAGTATTCACAAGAATACGAATGATGTTTTCACAGCAGGTAATGGGGGCCCATTTACCACAGCTGGTAGTCAGAAAGTGGACAGGAAATGAGCAAGGTGCATCAAAATGACCGTCTGAGAAGCTGGCTTTACGGGAATATGACTGAGAGAAGGAGCACCAGGTAAGAGAGGTTGAGACACAAGATGATACCAAAGAAAAGTATAGGAGTAACCCTGAAGGTACATGTAAGGTAAGAGGTATAAAATATCAAACCATTTTAAATGTATTCTGATACCTGCCTTCGACAAGTTTGAGGAACTTGTAGAATAAATAAAAAAAACAGAGTTTGCTCCTTTCACATTCTTTTGGTAGAGGTCATTATTCATCCTCCCTTCATTTGTTTTATAAGAATATGTTAAAATGTGTATGGTACAGAAGAATTGAGTATACCATAAAAATAAAATATTTTATATCAGATTAAAATTCAGCTTCATAACCATTCTCAAGCAATCTGGAGCGTAATGAAATCAGATCATCCATTACGTGGTTGTTACTCGTAGCATCAAGAATAATAATGGAGGTACAGCATGCTTACTTAAGGGCAACAATTTGGGAAATCTTGCCAAATCCTTGAATGGAAAATGTGATTTTATTCCAGAACAGGTCATTCTTTTCCTAGTGTGTTATAATGGAAAGGACTAAAATTGCTGACAAGCATAGTAATATTACATAAGATATAATGAGAGTTTTTTCACTATACTACATTGTTCTAAGTGTGTTTTAAATAATAATGGATTCCAGTAATCTATGACAGGTAAGCAAAGACTTTTCCCATCCAGCTCTCAGTGTAGAACATTAGAACATTCACAAAACATCTGGCTGAGCATGGCAGAGGTCTAGAGGTTTTGGCAGGGTTATATTTTAGATAACCTAAATCAAAAAACATGCATACGGTGAATTATTTAAAAGTAAATTGCACCATTTGGTTTCATTTTTTTTCATTCCTACCCTGATTTTTTGTGCAATCCTTTTTATTATAGCTGGATAAATATTTAAGTATTAAAGGAAATTTGTTCATTTTTCTTGGGCAAGATTTGCAAATCTGGCATGTGTGCTTTATTTTTATTTATTTATTTTTTTGCCTGTTGCCTTTTTGAGCTTTATAGCAGGTAGGATCAAAGCATATAGAATCTTATAGTATTCCTTAAATATATTATATAATTCTTTGTGTTCCGTGACTTTAACAGCATCTGCATTATTGGCTTATACGATTACATTCTGAACTTCCTTTCTATAGTATGCAGTTGTTGGGCCAAAATTGTATTGCCATTTATTCATTATAAGAGTTTCTTTACTTAAACATTAGCTGTTATGTTTCTCTTGAAGTCAGTAAGTTGAATTCAACATGTAATTTTATGCTTTTTTATCTTTGTCTTCATTTTCTCACTTCTTTAGTCCTTTTCTTTTTCTTTGCTTATCTGTCATATTTTGACATGAAATAAATTAGGCAGTGGTATTTTTAAAACTATCTCTGCCTCTACAGGTGTGTTATTTCTAAATAAAGAATGTCAAAACCAGCACTTTCAAGTGACCTATAACGTATGTAATGCAATCATAATTCTGTTTTGAAGTGTTATTGAAGAAAACTCCAAAATATATAGATTCGGTTGTTGTCAAATAGAATCTCTTTGTCCTCTCATTAATGTTGTCATTAATGCTGTCCAGAAACTTAATTGAAATAATAATGAAGACCCTAGGAGAACACTTAGCATATAATCATTCTGCTCATTCAGTCTCCAAATTTTCCACAATGACACCACTCTGACATTTAAACAAAGAACTCCAATATGAACTTGGCACTGATGGCTTTCATTTTAGACTCCATTATGATCATTCTCCACTCAAATACTTAACATCCTTCATGGCCACTATCCTGATAATTATCTTTCTCATATATTTAGATTTCAAGGCAATCTCTATGCTGCCACATTCAAACAGGTCATGTTGTGGGCTGTAGCTATTTGCTGCCAAAGAGGCAGAAAACTTCAAACAAATGTGAATTTTTTTAAAAAACTCGTAATTTTTAAAGTCCTACCTGCTAGTCAGGCTTATTAGCCATCTTGTTCAAATGTGAGGCACAGTCGTTAGATGTCTTCCGCAACTAGAGTGGCAGGCTTACATTTGCTTCCTTGATCTTACCTCTGCATGCCACAAGTTGTAAGATATTGTCATTTTTGGCTTGCAATGGTTCTTTGATTGATGCTTAGGAGATTTTATTTGGAGACTCAGTGTGGTCTATACCAGGGGTTCTCAAATTCAGTCCTGGGGACCCTCTGTGGCTGCAAGCTTTTGTTCCAACCAGATTCACCATCAGTGATAATAATTGATCTTGTTTAATTTGCTGGTCTTGGTACTTGTGTATTTAATGGACAGCACGGATGACTAGTACCCTTTTCTATTATTGTGTTGCAAATCGGATTTTCGTTTTTAAGATTAGGCACCCAAATGGAACATTAACATTAGGGACCTATAGGCAACTATGCTCCACCCCCACTAACTTTAAGGTTAGTATTTGTAGTTGGGGTAGGTCAATAATTTAAACTCCAAAAATTAAGCAACCACGGCGGTGGCCCCACTGATTTGCATGACGATAAGAGTGCCATCCATTAAGTACCCTGGTCTTTTTTCTCTTCTCTTATTCTACATTGAGAAATGCACAATAGTATGATTTTTACATTAATAAATATTTTGAAGTATTTTTATTTTTTCAATATCTATAAATGGTTAACTCTTTTTTTTCTATTATTTTGACCATTTTTTGTGTAATTTGCTTCTTTCGTTGTATCCTAATCATAATTAAAAAGAAGTAGAACAGACACCTGGGAAAACAACCCTGAATAATGAAAGGCTGCAACAACTTTAGCGTCAGACCCATTAAATAGTAAAAAAATGGATTACATAACCAGAAAACCTGCAAAAGAACAATAAAAATCAGGGTGAAAATATCATTAAAAAGTAAAAAATACATTTACCATATAACTGCTTAGCACATTTTAATAAAAATGTAACAACCTTAGTTTCCTATTTTTTACATTGACTCCAAAACACAGAAACTGGGTAATAACAGATCACTTCATTAGGCTAGCAGTGCAATTCAAAACAGAAGTGGGTTGGAACAAAAGCCTGCAGCCACAGAGGGTCCCCAGGACTGAGTTTGAGAACCACTGGTCTATACCATAAGAATCTCCAGCAGCCATATTAAAATTCAGAATATTCTAGAGAAATAAATGAAAATGAGAGAACACTCAAATTCGTATAACCTTATGCAAGCTATAGTATAAGAATAGTCCATTTAGATCTTACGCTACAATCAGGCCTCAAGTGAATTTCTTTCAGATAAAAGTTGCAGTCCCTTCTGTGTGTATCTGATTTCAATATGGTTGTCGCTAAATATGAATCTTCTTTTAATGTGTCCTAGAATTCATTTGCATCACAATAGTAACTGAAGTTGAATCCACTTGTAGGCGAAACTAAAAGACTTGAAGTGACTGAATGTGAACAAATTCCCATTGTAACTTCACTTAGACCTAAGATGTAACTGAAGCCTTTATTATTATTACTGGTAAAGTAACCTGGTAATAGAAGGAATTTTAAAACTATTTGATATAATATTACTGATATATATTTAAAAAACAATAATATCATAAAATTGATAATTGTTGCCAATATAATTAACTTTCTATATTATTGGCATGGATATTTAGTGAAACTGTTATGTAGTGAATAACATATGTAAAGAAAGTTTAATAGAAATAATAAAAAATGTTAATAATTCTGTTTTTTATTAATGTTGCTTGTTATTAAACTGTAGTATTGTGTACCAATTTTTTTTTTGTATGACTATTAATGTCCTCGCTGAATATCAACATCTTTTCTTCTCTTGACTCTTGATAGAGTGACATATACAGTATGTGCAAACACTGGCTGAGGGAGATACAGTATATGCCCACTTTTTCTAATGCCTGTTCCCGAGACTTGTTTATCATCATGGCAAATGTCAGCCTAACTGGGAACTTCCTTCTTCACAGGACACGGCTGATTTTCAGACTGCTTTTTCAATTTTGTACGCTCAGCGTTCCTCCTGCTCCTATCCTTAGTAACCTCTCTTGTCTCAGCTTGTCTTACATGGCACTTCCTTTGTTTATTTCATTCACGTTAAGCCTGTTTGTGTGTGTAGTGTTATTTTGGCTGAAGTAGAGACATACAGTGGAACCTTGGTTCACGACCACAATTTGTTCCAAAACTCTGGTCGTAAATCGATTTGGTCGTGAACCGAAGTAATTTCCCCCATAGGATTGTATGTAAATACAATGAATCCGTTCCAGACCGTACAAACTGCATGTAAATATATTTTTGTAAAAGATTTTTAAGCACAAATATAGTTAATTACACCATGGAATGCACAGCGTAATAGTAAACTACATGTAAAAACATTGAATAACACTGAGTAAACTTTGAACAACAGAGAAAATTAACACTGCAAGAGTTCGCGCTATAGGGCTACGAACCACTTGTTACAAACACTTTTTTTTAATGACTTTTAAGCACAGGGAAAAAAATTAACATTTAAAAAATCCGTAATTTAATAAACCACCAAGAAAAGTAACATTGCAACAATGCACGCTACGAACCAATCACTGTAAACAGAAGTGAAGTGGAGGTTAAAATCCAATAGAAAAAAGTCTTCATTAAATACAACGAGGTTAAAACAATGCTCGGATCTGTCTTTAAAAACAAGCCTGGTGCACTCTTTAACTGCCTTCTCGGCCTTCTGCATCCAGCCGTGTCTCTCTCGTGTGTATGTGTGTGTGTCTCTCTCTCTCTCGCGTGTGCCTGTCTGTGTCTCTCTCTCTCGCGCGCAGGTGTGTGTGTGTCTTACTCTCGGGTGTGTGTGTGTGTGTATGTGTGTGTCTCTCTCTTTCTCTCTCTCTCTTGCTGGGAATGCACAGGGAGAGACTGAACACGTGTGGAAATCATCGATGCTCAAAAACCGATGGTGAACTTTTTGGTCGTAAACCGATTTGTACGTGTTCAGAGACTTCGTGAACTGAAGTTCCACTGTACTCAGAATAACAGTTTGAATGCTGTTTATTTTCTAACCCTGTTCAATCAACTCTCCATACAGTGTTCAAGAAAACCCACACCCTTCTCTCAAGACATCATATGTCCCAAAAGACGCAGACCATAGTAAACAATACCTAAGCATAAAATACTTGACAAAAGCATTATTGAACAATCATATACAATAGTGTGATTCTGTCATTTGGAGGCACCATAGAAATGTCAGATTAAGAAATTGAAATTTGCATGTCCAAACTATCCTGTCTTCACCCCTTTCATTGATCAACCAAAGTCAAACTGACCAGTGAAATTGGAACGAAAGGAAACATGATGAATCAGACCAAGGCCAAACTGATCAATTAGAGACAAAACTGAACCAAAGCAAAAGTGACCAAACCAAAGTGAGCAAACAGATTGCTCTTAGGGACAGGACACACAGTCCTTTGTTTTATTATATAGTAGATTATTTGTCAGATATCTTTTCTCTGCTTAGTTTCCAAAATCAATATTTAAAAGGCAAAAAGCAGAATAAACAAACCAGAAAAAAATATTCAATTAAAGCACACATCCACAATGAATGACATCCTGATTATGTTTAACTACTGAGTCTTTAAAGACTATGACTTACTTACTGTAATTGTAAAAGTCCTGGGAATTATTGGATTGCATCTCTTCCCGGGTGTGACTAAAACTTGTTTTCTTGCTTGAACATTTACCAGCTTGGTGCTGCAGAAGAATTTTGGTGCAGACCAGTTTGAGTGGGTGCATACAGTCTAGAAGAGTGAATGAAATAACATTTACTCACCGGGACAAGTGATGCAATGTCTGTTTTAACATTGGACTGAATCTACATTGTTTTGGCAAAGCAGTGGTAGACATTCTACCTCTAATATTTCTCCTAAGAATGATGTCACAAATGTATAATATAACCTGCAGTGGGGCTAAAAGCTACACAGTCGGCCAGGCCATTGAATGTAAAATCTCTATATGATATGACAAAGAATGTGTTTATTTTTCATTGGGCCATAGTGGTAAATGATGCTTGCAGTGCATCTTGGAAACAGATAACTATGGCCTTCTATTAAACAACTCACATTTAAGTTAGCCATCCTGTATTTGTAGGTAGTCAAAATAGTTATATTATTATAAAATGTCTTAACAACCCCTGCAGTTATTGAACCAGGCTCCTATTGGTATATAAAAACATTGTAATCTCCACAAAGTATTATAACACTATCTTAGCCTCTAGTGCCAAGTCCTTGGGCTCCTCTGTATCTCCAGTACTTCAACTGACAGAAAGACAACAATATATACAATTAAGTTAAAGGTCCACTCTTTTCACCTCATATGGAAACAATTCTTCTGACTATAAATTAATTGGACAACAACAAATTCTGGACAAAACAGGATATTTTATTCTACTTTTCTTTCACTCTGCTAGGATCATAGGCAAAATCTTTTCCAGCAGAAATGGCAATAAAATGCAGAAATTTAACCTGACCAGCCCTTCTCATCATGTCATGGTATCTCACATATCAAGTCTATAACTCTTATTCTAAAGACATGCTTTTCTGATAACTTTTTAAAGTTAAAACTCAGAGTGGCAATCTCTGGAATTGCTTTGGCATTCTTTTAACTGTTCTTTTGGAATCCTTTTCTGGTGTTAATCTCCTGGTCTTCTGGATTTTTGACAGTTTGGCTCATTTTTCATATTTCATTTTTGGGTGTTACATACAGCCTGATGGCTGTGTGGAGTCTGCACATTTTCCTAATGTCAGTCCAGGCTGTTGCCAGGTGCCCTATTGTTCTCTAATACTGTATTATGGCAAACAATTTTTAATATTTTAAAATACCTTCTTTTGATCAGTTATAATCATATTATAATGGGCCAATAGTACACTGAAGATCGGATGGAAAAATCCGGTAATTTTCAAAAAAATGTTACACTAGTCCAGATACAAATTAGAGATATTTGCAATTCAACCTAACTGATCAAAACAAAGAAACTCTATCTAAAAACATGTATTCAATTTTGACTATTTAAATTTCATTTTTGACATCAAAACTATAGGTTTTTTTTTTTCCATCCCATTAACAATATCTATTCTAATTTTAACTAATGCTGTCAAGCATGATAAACACCGCGGTTAAGATGACTGCCTCATAGATTTGTATCCTGCACTTTCTTGCTGACTGTGTAACATTTACAGTTTCCCTGTATGCTTACATGGGCAGTCCCCCATGTACTCCATTTTTTTTCTCCCACATCCCAAAGACATGCTTGTTAGGTTGATTTGAAATTCTAAATTGGTCCTTTGATGGTGTGTCCATGAGTGGGCCCTGCAGGGTGGATTTCTGACTTTCCTCCAATGCTGCTGAGACAGCTTCCAGTCTGTGAATGTTAGATTATATAAAGTGCCTAGATTTTAGCATTCAAGATGGAATTACTTCAGGTCAGTTTCTGACTAATCGATTTGTGTTAGACATATCTCAAATTAGAATTCTGACTAGTTTAAATGTACTTCTGCATAACTGAAATTAGCAGGAGATATTAAATGTAAAAATAGCTTTCCATAATTGTTTCCCCACAACATCCCAGATTAGATAAGTTTGGTCCAGAATGAAAATGTGAATGTTTGTGTCTTCTGCAATGAAGTGACACCTTATCTGGCAGTCGTACCTGCCATGCAGTCTGCGTTGATGGGATAGGCTCAGCCTTTCTTTGGTTCAGAATTGGAATATTTAGGGTCTTGTGACGGATGATATGCAGAGGTGGGCGTCCTGGCCAGGTTCCTTAACCGGACGGGAAGCCAGCCCTATGCTACTCCAAGAAACGGAGCAAACAAAACTCTTCCTTACCCAAAACAGAGGCAGAGGATATCAGTCCCTGGAGGAATACACAGGCATCCTAGCTGGGTTAGATCCAAGAACAATACCAAGGCTGGAGGCTTGTATAATAGAAGGACTTCAGAGAACAATGGATTCGGTACATTGCCTCCCTCAGAACATTAGATGGCAGATTTACCCGATTGCTGTGGTGCCCCTGGTTCCCACAAGGCACTATGAGACTTGGAGTTCTTTATGTAAGCCCTGTTGGGTACCATGAGTGCCGCCAGTAGGGGCTGCGAAAATGAAAGAGCCATATGGCATGGAATTTCCAGGTTAGCCAATATAAAAGGACTTGTCACCCTCATCCAGGCGAGTCAGAGTCAAGTGGAAGTAGACGGATCTCGCCTGGGAGGTGTTGAGGAGAAGAAGAGAAAGTGTGGAGAGTTGTGGTGATTGCGCTTTTGAACCTTTGTGGAAGGTAACTGTACAAATAAATCAGTTTTATTTAAACAGGACTTGTCTCTGCAAAGTTGTGTCTAGGGTTTGGGGCTCTCTGGTGCCCCTGGTGGTTCACAGTCTATAAATAATAAAACAGATTTTCAATGTCCTTGAAGCAATTTTATTGTGTGGCATAGAGGGTCAGTGAATTGACTGCTGCCTTATAGATCTGAAGCCTTGAGTTTGAATTTCACACCTAGTTACTGTCTGTGTGGGACCTGTACATTTTCTCCCTCTGGGTGACTTTTTTTTCCCTTCCACATCCCAAGAACATGAATGTTAGGTTAATCTTCAAATCTAAATTGGTCCTATATGATTATGTGTGCCCTATGATATAATGATGTCCTGTCCAGGGTTACTGAAATTCTAGCCTAATGCACAGTCTATTCAGGATAGGCACAGTAAGTAGGTTAGACAATGGAAAGATGGAATGATTATTGCCTAATTTGTTGCCAGATTTGGTCTATATTACTTCTGTATTTTGTCTTCCTTTTCACATCAGTTTGCTGCATTCTAGGAGGACTGCCTCATCATGCTAAAATCCAGAAGAAATGCTCTCTAATACAGCAATTATGGGCAGCATTTGTTGGCTTCTTTTTGGTGAAGAGTAATTTTTTTATGAGTATGTTTCCATCTTTATGAGGCTTCATTACAGGTCACAAAGATTTACGCCCATGTTAGAGAAATTAACTGGGATCAATCAATATGATACATACATATAATAAAAAGTCTTTATTAGTTAATCTCAATATCTAGCTATCCAATTTCGGAACCAGCTTTATTAACACTAGAACTACCAGAGCCAACAAAAAAACTCATTTTGTCATTTATTACTAAAACATGAAAAAAATTCTGTTTTAACTATGTGTTTACATAGACTGTTGTAGACAAAGAACACACATCAGATTATTTCACCTTACAATTCTGGGTAGCTCACTCCCAGATAATCAATCAAGACAGGAACTCGGAGAACTTCTTGCCTGTTCTGAGGTGGTGGGGTGATGGTATAACAGACTGCTTTCTGCTTGGGCTTATCGACACATTTAGAAGACAAAAGACGCTGACGGAGAGTTGTGAAAGGATTTAATGTGGGTCGGATTTGCGAGTTTTTTTGTTGGCTCTGGCAATTCTAGTGTTAAATGTGAAGTCACATGACAGCATCTGGTACAGGGCAATATTTCAACCTTGGATGAGACATAATGCATAGACCTACATATTCGGCCGATTTAATGTTGTCATTCCAACTAATTCCTGCATTGGGGGAAACTACAAAATATGTTGCAAGCCCATTGGTACACAGGGACAATTTATAAATTCTGTGTGAACAATAACCATTTCCAGAATCAAACTGTAAGGCCTGCAATGACGACTTCACTGCTATGTAATCTAAGCAGCTCATAAAACTCTTATCTATCGATTTTCAAATTAACTCAGTTTGGTTATAGGGTCAAAGAGAGGAAAAGTCTAACCCACCATTATCTATTGAAATACCTCATGTGGGCAGTGATTACAATTGAAATTTAAACCCAGTCTGCCTTGCTCCCAGTGATGCGGAGTAGGCTTCGCATCCCTACCTATTAGTCCTCCCAGCCACAAAGGAGCAGCAGGAAGCTAATCTTAGGTTGCAGCCAAATATAGGTGCACCCAGCCCTTTAAATAGTTAGAAGTATGATCTGGAACCACTGGTCAGCCAATTGACTGTGACCCCAGAAACAGTCAAGGGTCACACTTTTAAAGAAGCCTCCTTCCCTCAGCCAGATAAGCTTGGAGTTGGCAGTGAAGTGGAGGCAACAGCTCACCTACCAATGAAGTGGAGAAAGAGGAGAAAATCTTCCAGTATCCTTGGGGGTAACAGGACAGTAGAGAAAAATGTAGGCCAGAGACAGAATATAATGTATTGTAGAGTGCCTCTGAAGTGCTGAGATGGTTGTCGTGTTATGACTATGTAACCTGTGCCTCATACCTCCTTGGAAGCCTTCTTTCTACAAATAAACCCTTGTGACTGCACTTTGTGGAAGAATATTTTCAGGGTAACATAGCATTCATCTTAAAGAAATAGCATAAAGAGTTAATAAAAAAACAGATAAAGGTCAAGTGAACAACAAAATGACTAAGAGATGACTAAGAAATCAGCAGAGGTCCTGCAAACAACTAGAATGGACAGTTGTTATATGCACATAAATTTCAAGGGTGGTGGCACAACTCAAAAGTATAAGAAGAACCAAAATATAATAGAAGAGTTTTATTTTATATAAATCATTTGGGTGTAAACCAGTGAACCGTCTGGAGTAAAATGTATGTATTGATTGACACTGTATGTAAATTCAATAGTTAATAAAACAAACCTCTATTCTTTGTTTCTCTGATCATTCTGACCATGTTTCAAATTTCTCAAGTCTCACCATATAATGACAGCCAGTTGACATGCTGCTTATAGTGCTGTTGGTTGTACAAATGTTTTCCAGGTATGCTGAGTTGAGCTGCAATCTCCATCTGACTTCTTTCTTTCTATTATGGTATGACAAACATAAGACATCATACAAACAAGCGGATGTTCTGTTTTCACAGACCACAAACCCGTTTTCATACTTTCCTTGTGGTTGAATTGTACTTTGATTGTTTTCTCTCGCTCACACACAAGCCCACCTCTATGACTTCTGTGTTTTTGTCGAGCTGAATTACAGACCAGTCCAAATTAGTTGCTAAAAATGTCAAAGCTACACAACTGATAGGTTATGCCTCAACTGTCCCAGTTTCTCTAAGATTATGTACATAAACTCTACTGCAGAACACATTTACGATACATTCAAAAAGGATTCACACACACCCCTTCACTCTTCACATTTTGCTATGTTGCAGCTCTATGCTAAAATCATTTCAATTTGTTTTCCCCTGAGTCAAGTAAACCTCAATATACGAGAATGGCAAAGTGAAAACAAAATATTAAACAATTTTGCAAAGATAATAAAAAAAAAACTGAGTGGTGCATTGGCTAATCCCAACTTGGATTCTGTCTGTGTGGATTTAGTTACCCATGTTAGGTTTTCCTCCAAAAGCATGTTGGGTATGTTAACTAATGACCGTAAAACAGGTACGTGAGGATCGACTTGCGTTCAGTCATAAGTTGGTGTATGATTCTGCCAGGTTGGACTTTAACATCCCACAAACCCCCTATCTGAAACAAAGAAGCTTAAGAAACAAATAAATAGTGTTACTTAGTTATACATCTAAAACAGTGCTGTGGTGTTCCTAATCTGGTTTGAATACACTTACTCTCAAAGGGTTAAACTCTCTATCCTCCTCCAAAGGTAATGGCAGCTCACAGGAAATCCTGTAACCACTTGAAAACATCCTTCATATCTTGTAATGAGGTGCCAGCGTCAGCATGCTCAACTCATCCCATATCACAAAGTAGGAACTTTAATAAATCAACACAGAAGACAGAAAAGTGACACAGTGAACAGAACTTTAGGTGTTAAAAGGAGGCCCTGTGATATAAATATGAGGTGGAGTGTGATTTGTCTGATCCCAGAAGAGTCTTTAAAGCTTTAAAATAGGTTTCTTTGGTCTATATTCATAATACTTCAAAGCTGTAGAAAAGAGATCATTCCCAAAGCTGTCTTGATGAAAAAAGGCAATAAAAAGAAAGTTTTGCAACCTTGGTGTCTCCTTTAAGATTTACGGCCATGCAGTTCCCCCTTTTTAGCAAATTAAACCTTATGTCAAGGCTGAAAATTAAATCCAAGCCTCCGCCGCCCTGTGCGCAGGAGGAACAAATTGGCACCACATGTCGGCAGTCAAGAAGCAGTGATGGGAAGCAGAGGGAAGCAAGAGCCTTCCAACCAGAGGAGAGCCACTGGTCACAATCCACTGGGATGCACACTCAATTCCGTTTAAAATCTCCCACTCTAATCTTTCTGTTAAACAGAGCTGAAGGCTTGCAGTGTTGTTAAAACAAAAAGATCCAGTATTGGCTTTCATATCATATAGCTTTCTAGGGTAAAGCTGTGTACTTTACTGGTTCTGGAAAATGAATAAAAATACTTTATTTCATAAAATGACGGGCCAGAATGCTATTCTGCTATTTGAATCATTAATGTGCCATGTATTTATATACATGTAATTTGTTATTAAAGCTTCCTTTACCTTCAGCTATACTTTCAGTATGTTTATATGACTTCTTTTAACAGATCTCATTTTTTAATTTTCTCTTAGTTTTATAAATCATGCCTCAATGACATAAAATAACTTCTCAATCCCTCCTTAAATCCAAGTCAGGGTAATGTGCAGCAGAAAGAACCAACTTACTTCCACTTACTGTACTTACATACAGCCACACCCAATGAGGGTCAGTTTTGAACTTGACATGCACATACATTATTTGGGATATAGAAAAAATCACACCAACACAAGGAAATTATGCAAACTCTTTGCAGACAGGATCTAACATCTAACCCACCTTCAGGGGAATTACACTTCCCTGCCTCTTTGGGAAGGCCAATGGCAGGGTTCTGGAAAGGCGGGTCTGGCTGTTGGTCAAACCTCAGATCCAGGAGGAACAATGTAGGTATTGTCCCGGTTGCAGAACACTGGAACATCTTTTAATCTTCACAAGAATTCTGGAGGGTTTATATGAGTATGCCCAGCCTGTCTACAACCTGTGTTTTGTAGACATGGAATATGACTGTGTCCAGCAGGATGTGCTGTGATAAGTGTTGTGGGAGTAAAGGGTACCGGAGGTGCTATTGCAGGCTATTCAGCCTGTACAATAGGAGCAAAATCTTGGTTCACGAGGCACTACATTCAGTTTTTGGAACAATTAGGGTACAAATACATAAAGCAAAACATGTTTTTGCCAACATAAAATGGCAGTCTGCAGCAGAGTCTGGTTCTCCTAAAATATAATCATTTAACTTTACTTTCACTTGTGTTACAATGAGGGCGCCACACGAAAATGAAACTACTTTTGTTAACCGCAACCAGTTACATTTCTTTAAGGCACCAAGTCAATCAAGATGTGACTGGCAAAACGTATGTCTTAATGGCGCTGTATATGGTGGCTGGCTTTTTGGTGAGATAACTGGCTGAACCCTCAGTGTTTCAAATTGCCTATGGCATATTTTTCATTGTAAAAGCAATCACATCATTACATGCACCAAGTGACAGTTGTTACCCACTCAGGTGACAGTGCCTTACTCCTTTCACAGACCCTCAGAGCACAGAGGAGATGTGCTATAATGCCACACATGATCTTGTATTCTCAATTGCAGAACACAACCAGATACTCTTGAATGCAGGAAGCAGAGTCTCAAAATGTCAGGAGGGGAGGCAGCTCTACCAGCCAATGAAATACTACAGCCATGTCATTGCATATATATGAGGTTCATTAGCATGCGCCATATATCGATGTATCAGGGTTGTGTTTGAGTCACGCTCACGCACGCATATTAGATTGTAAGTTATAAATGGTAACTTGTGTACAAATCTGCATGTGCTAGATTTTATAAATCTAATTTTTTTTTTTTGCAAATCAGAATCCACACAGTTTTATAAATGAGGACCCACTGCTTTCTCTTGCCTTGTGCATAGTACTGTGAGGATGTGCTCCAGCCTCCAAGATCCTGAAGTGCATAAATAAGTTCAGAATTCGATTGATTAATGGGTAAATGAGTACAACAGAGTAGTGAATAAAAGTCTGATAAACTGCATTATTAAATTTATTAAAATACTAGCAAAATACCCACGCTTCGCAGCGGAGAAGTAGTGTGTTAAAGAAGTTATGAAAAAGAAAAGGAAACATTTTAAAAATAATGTAACATGATTGTCAATGTAATAGTTTTGTCACTGTTATGAGTGTTGCTGTCATCAAGGATTTGATTATAATTATTTCTTTCAATCAGGTTTGTATTTGGAGGACGTGTTGTGTTCAAGTTACATTCCGTGTTTGTCAACCGTTGTAAAGATAACAGGTTTCATACATCGAAGTGTTCACTACCCAAATCGGTACTCGTGAATCTATGATGTTTAACAGGCATTCCCGGTATTAAGTTGTGGATTTGCCTGCGAATATTTAGCGGTAGCATGTCTATGAACTTAATTTAACCTTTCCCAGTCCTGCAAAGTCAGTTCACGTGAGCTGCTCAGAGTACATGCATCAAAGCTTCTCAGCTGTGCTTGTCCTATCTCGTGTGATCTTGTGATATCCACGTCTTTATTTAATGTTAGCTCAGACCTGGCATACCAGCAATTTAAACTCCGTTACAGCAATTTTAACTCTGTTACAAAGTGATTAAAAGTCTCGTTTAAACCCTGCGTCTTATCATTAAACTTTTATCTTGGAAATATTGTATTTGTCGTGGGCATGACAAACGCCAGCGGTAGCCTGTCTATGAACTTAGTATTAAACTTTAGGTTTACACTGTGCTTTGTTTCCGAAGTAGCTGCATTCACGAATATGCTTGTATGAGTCACTCGCTTCATATTCTTTTGCTGCCTTCTCAATTGTGTAATGCGTTTTTTGAACAGGTTTCATTCATCGAAGTGATCACTACCCAAATCGGTACTCCTGAATCTAAGATGTTTAACAGGCATTCCCGGTATTAAGTTCTGGATTTGCCTGTGAATATTTAGTGGCAGCGTGTCTATGAACGTAATTTAAACTTAAGCTTTACACCTTGCTTTCCTATTGATATGTGTACAAAGGCTTGTTCAGTATCAGAGGGTTTCCACAGTAGTTCACATGATCCGCTCGGAGTAAATGCATCGAAGCTTCTCAGCTGTGCTTGTGCTATCTCATGTGATCTCGCAATGTCCACGGTTTTATTTAAAGTTAGCTCAGACCTGGCACTTAAAAGTTGTAACTCGCGAATATTATATTTGTCTTAGGCATGACAAACACCAGCGGCAACGTGTCTATGAATATAATTTAAAGTTAAGCTTGCACCCTACCTTCCTATTCATTTGCATAAGCACAGTCCTTCACCAGCAATTTAACCCCGTTACAGCAAATTTAACTCTGTTACAAAGTGATCAAAAGTCTCATTTATAACATGCGTCTTTTCATTAAACTTGTAGCTCGCGAATATCGTATTCGTCGTAGGCATGACAAACGCCAGCGGCAGCCTGTCTATGAACTTAATTTAAACTTTAGGTTTACACTGTGCTTTGTTTCTGAAGTAGCTGCACTTATGAATATGCTTGTTTGCGTCACTTGCTTCATATTCATTTGCTGCATTCTCAATTGTGTAATGCGTTTTTTGAACAGGTTTCATTCATCGAAGTGTTCACTACCCAAATCAGTACTCGTGAATCTAAGATGTTTAACAGGCATTCCCGGTATTAAGTTGTGGATTTGCCTGCGAATATTTAGCTGCAGCGTGTCTATGAACGTAATTTGAACTTAAGCTTTACACCTTGCTTTCCTATTGATATGTGTACAAAGGCTTGTTCAGCGTCAGAGGGTTTACGCAGTAGTTGCACTTATGAATATGCTAAGCATAGTCCTTCACCCGCGAATATTTACCTTGTATGGACAGGCACTCAATTACGTGGGAGGCGTGATGATGCGGGATGAAACTTCGCCTCACACGGCGACCGAGCTGCAGGCTAAGGCTATGGCCGTATATATGGACGAAAGTAGGTTCCAGTTATGACCATTACGCGAGACCCAGATTGACCCTTTTGACCTTTATTTAATTTATTATTTAATTTATTTATACTTCACTGCAACTGTAACATAAAAATTTGACTATGCTCTTGACAATAAAGATCTCTAATCTACTCTGCCATTTAATGTGGTGAGAAGAGCAACACTGCATATTCATTCTGAAATAATATTGATATTTGTCTGTATCACAGCATAATATATTTATTTGAGAAGAGACTGAAGGAATACACAGCAGTTTCCAAAAGACCCTAACTTTCAGGAAAATGTTCATCGAAAGCACACAGTGAAATTAGGTTTTAAGTCCAATTCAGAATCTGTGGACATTTTGTAGACTGTTCACTAAAAGAGCGAACAACTTTTTCAAAGAAGATTAAAAACATGCCTTGTGAAAGGGCAGCTGGAATTGGGGTTAGATTCTATCTATCAATTTACTAAATCCTGTTAATCTTGACCAGGGGTGTCGAACTCCGGTCCTAGAGGGCTGCAATGGCTGCAGGTTTTCATTCTAACCATTTTCTTAATTAGTGACATGTTTTTGCTGCTAATTAACTTCCTTTGCCTTAGTTTTAATTAACTCGATTCAGACCCCTTAGTTGTTTCTTGTTCCTTAATTAGCAGCTAAACAATAATGAGACACAAAACGAGCTGCCATGTGACCAGCTAACCACATTATCTGAACATAAAGAAAGGTGAGGGTCACAGTAAGGTTGATCTCTCAGTTCACCAGAACATTTTGACGAGCAAAAAAACAGAAAATAAACAGTTTTGAAAATGTCTGCTGTTGCAGAATGAGAGCAGCAGCAAGCCATGGAATTAAATAACAGGTTTAATTAACAGCAAGAATCAGCTTCTCATTAAGGAACTGGTTGGAGTGAAATTGGTTGGAGTTTGAAGGCCCAGTTTAGCTGGTTATTTGTTGGCTCATTTCATGTCTCATTTTTGTTTGGCTGCCATTTAATAAAGAAAAGAATCAATTGAGAGGACCGAATCCTTAAAAAACAGGGCTATTAAAATGAAAGGAAAAAGAGTTAATTAGCAGTGAAAACTGTTCACCTGTTAGAATGGAAACCTGCAGCCACTGTGGCCCTCTAGGCCCGGAGTTCAACACCTGTGATCTAGATATGTTCACATTTAGGTAATATTTTATCCTAGTTTATCAGATTGTCCAATGGTTTTAAAGTGTTAGATTTACTTTAAAAAAGTTTTTTTTGATAAATAGTATATATATATATATTAAATGATAATGATATATATAAAACCTTGAAAATGTGAGCTTTATTGTGACAAAATCAAGTTTTTTGCCATGAATCTGTATCAAATGCACGTATAACCATAGTGTTGCACACACACTCACAGAAATTGAGAAAATGCCCTTGCAGACATTAAAAGCAAGTCATTTTGATTAGTAAGATGTAATGTCAGAGCATCTGTTGAAGTTACGTACGTATAATGTTAGGGATCCATGGGGAAACCCCATGTTGTCTTGTGTTGATTACTCCTGTAAAAAGTACAATGTGCTGCCCTTTCCATAACATGCAACTTGCCAGTCTTCAATGTCCACAATGAAACAGTCACTTAAAATGGCTGGGCTCCTAAAAGTGGCACTGTTGGTTTGATTAAGTGACAGTTATTGCTTTTCTTTTGGGTCAATGTCCCTGCTGCTGAAGAAGAAGTAGTTGTCATTTAATCCAAAGTGGCCCAACTCTGCCCTCTGCTTTGGTCCCTTTAATTTTTTCACTGCTTGGCAATATGCAGCACATCATATACATATATATATATATACATGTATAACTATATTTTGTTCTGTGTTGGGAACCAATAAAAGGTGAAATCATTAAGGCATGAAACCCTTAAAGGTGATGCTGAATCTTTGACAGAAACACCCCTGTTTTGTTCACCCTCCCGCCCAGTGCTGGTCTGTTTAGTGGCACCAACCAGTTTAACTGCCTGTGGACCACTGAGAGGGAAAAATGGAGAGCAGCCTGTGCAATCATGGGGAGAACATGCAAACTCCACAGGTAGGAATTTGAACCCAGCACTGGAGTTGTGAGTCAGGAAGATTATAAAGTACAAACAAAAGTATTCATTTCCATGGTAACGACAAACAATTCAAAGAGCAGAAAGAAAGGATATAAAACAAATCATCGTGGAGACAGTGTGTGATTACTATCATTTATTTTGGACAACTACATATAAATACTGCACATTTTATTTTGATTTTTTCCCCAGTTAGTCAGCAGCAAGTCTATTTATAGTATTCAACATCATTTACGCCTGTGGTGGAATAAAACATAAAAGGAGCAATATGTTCACCATTTTTATGTTTGATATGATCTAAGGAAAGTTTATTTGAGTAAAAAAAACAGCAATTCATATAATTTCTTTTCCAGCCTTTGAAAAATAAAAAAAAGATAGCTGGAAGGAAAACAAGGTTTAATTTTAGCCAGGATCCATTGTCTTCCAGTGCTTTATATTCTCTGTTAACACTCTTTTAATTACATTTCAAAGCAGACCTTTATTGGGTTGTTTTGGGTGAGAAGTGAATTAGTCTGGAAGGGCTGTTAATCAAAAAATTTGTGACCTGCACAATATAAATGTTCATTTAAAGAGCTGTTTGAAATAAACCTGCCTCATTGACTCTCGCAACCTTGGACACTTCGTGACAAGAGCAAATTATTCTCCCTGTCAGTCTCATAGACATCACTACATCATTTAACCTTAGACTAGAACACAAGCAGACTTACTGGCCAGATTTATTTTAGATCATTAGAATAGCTTTTACAAAGAAATTATCAATTTGGCTGATTCTGCTCAGTGGCATCATATGGCTGATTTCATCTGAGAAATGTTTGGTTGATTGTCACTGACTGTGTTTTATCCGGGTATGATGCCCCCTACCCAGCATGTACCTTGCAATGGTTTGACCATGAGGTATCAAGTAGTCATACTGAGGATTAACTACAGTGACTGCAAAAACAAACAGTTCTTTACTAAAAACAATGTGATATCAAAATTGTTGTTCTGTGAATAATCACACTAGTAAGTTCATCAAAATGCACAGTTCATATATGTGAATAATTATAATAAAATAAAAAGGAAAATATTCAAAAACAGACAAAAACTCCATGACTTTAGTCCAGTTCCCTCCTTCCTTTACTCGGACTGCTAGAAGAACCCACCCAGGACATTTCAAATCAAAAATGAAGAACACAGCTCAAAACCCAGTAATGACTCTAGTCCTATTCCCATCTCCCTTGTCCAGGCTACTCAAAGGGACCATCAAGGACTTTCAGAGTTCAAATAAGACATAAAAAGAAATAATTAGGCCCTTTCCCTTTTTCTTTGGGTGACCCAGGAGAGAAAAGGGCTCCTTCCAAAATGAACAGAACACAAACAAAAATAAAGTCCAGCTGACCACATTCATCCCCACTCTCAAGTTTCTTAGCAGAGTTTCATTAAACCATTTTTGGTCATGGGATGCCAGCGTTTGAGGCACATAATGTCATGTCTCACCGTTGTATTCACGATGGGTCACTACAGGCAATAATTAAAAGTGCTCTGCTATGACTGTTGGCAGTCATTATTCAAGGGGTAACCCTGGGCAGCAATTCTCCATGGAGGACCTGATCCGATCTGACAGTCATCAGGGATTAGGTCTCAAAGACACTAAGAAGAGCAAGATTGGGTCGTGAGGGAAAATATGAAAAAAATAAGAGCCATTTTACCTATTCTGTTCCTTACTTAGGCAGTTCAGATGTTCCATGATGCACCTTCCACTACTGACACACTTGATAGCCAAATAAGTTGACCTCTACTGTCAATATTACCCTTCTTATACACCCCAGGACTCCTTCCACCAATCTTAGCTGATGCCTTACCCTGCTTCCCTGAAGTACCAAACAATCCTCTACATAGTCTGTTCAACGAGCCATAACCTCCGATGGAAGCCTACATATCAGTGCCCATGCTCACACATGCATGAACAACCAAAGACAACTGTTGATTACTCTCCAGCAAGTAGTCATTTTTTGTCACCTTTCTGGGGACCCTTTTCTTACAACAAAAGGGTTTTGCTAAATTTTCTCTTTCAATCACTGTTTGACACCTTGTATTTGGCTACCTCCACATGTCCCGTCCAGGTTTGAGTGAAGTTGTGCCTTCCCAGTCATACCTGTTGCTACACCATGGGCATGCAAACCTGTGCTTTTGCCTCATCGTTTCTAGCTCTGCTGGAGTAATCATGGCACCATCTTTCAACTTTTAAGATAAGCACCTATGCGTCACTATTAACACAAGCCTATAAATCTATAAATAATTACACACACACATAAGTAAACACAATTGCCATGGCACAACTTCCCATGCCAGATACTACAGTCTCCATCTACATAGTATGGGCATACATTTTGTTTTCTCAACTGCGCTGTGGTGATGTGTTCTATGAAAGGCACTATAAAAGACATTTGTAATAAGCTTAATTTTAATTAGGGGCTCTAAATCTGTATATCTCTATATATAAAATCCAATGTCTGTCTGTCCACTTTTCACGAGAGAACTACTTAATGGGTTTAGATCGGGATTTTACGACCTCTCTCATCGCGCTAAGTATCTCTGTTCGCTTGCGGTAACGATTTCTCTCTATTATAAAAAAAAAAAATTCTGTGGAATGAATGACTAGGAGACGATACATGATCTTCACGTTAAAATCGCGAAAGACAAATAAAAGAACCGCGAGACGAAAGAGAATGGGCAAAAAAAAAAATCAGTAGTGTAAAGGGAAGCAGCACACACAGATACAGGTGTCTCAGTGCATATAAAACGTATAAGACAATACGTTATAAATAAAACGTTGACAAATAAAAGACTGCATTAGCGCAAAAAAAATGAAATTAATCATCAGGACCAGGTGTAATTGAAAAAATAGCAGGACAAAGCGAGGTCAGAAATTAAAGGAAAAGAGCAAAAAACAAAGTCTTTTTGCATTCGCATGATTCAATGCACAAAATGTAGATTTACACAATAATGCTATGACATTCTGTGGACCTGCAACAGTTAAAGCAATGACAAGTTTAATTTAAAAAAACACAATTCGGTCAGGTGTATATTTATGATCACGGAGAAGCGATCACAACTTGAGCAGCAGAGACACAAAGTAGCAAAAAGGACAGCGGCTGAACAGGCTTTAAAAAGATTAAAGGGCAGTGCGACAGCAGCTCTCCCTGACAATGCGCGCAGCATTATACGTCCTGCAAGAAAGAATTTAACCACTCCGGAAATAAAGGACAAGTATTGTTTTTACAACGTCACGCGAGACCAGGCAGTGAGCCATCATTTAAAACAAGTCCACAGACATCTAACCTAGAAGTTGTTGGATTGCTTTTGCCAGACACGCATCATGTGCTCCCAGCTCTTAAAACAATGACATGCGACATGCAGAAGAGGAAGTTTGCAAGCAGCAAAAAGACAGCAAATGATCCAAAGGCATATCCTTAGCGTGCGTTCAGCCAACCCCTCTCCCACTTCACAACACGAGCAGCATTATACGTCTGGCAAGAAAGAGATGTAACCACGCACGGGGCCAGAAATAAAGGACAAGTATTGTTTTTACAAAAGTTTTTAAAGTAAAAGTGAAAATAATGCATATGTAACAATTCCCAAGAAAATAACAATTTCTTTAAATTGTATATTGCCCGCCTAAGGTAAAGTCATCCCTGATGGAGGATCGCAGGAATCGTGGGATAGAGGGGTCCTTTCATTGGATTAGCACTATTTCAAATGTGCAATGGCAAAATGGAAGAGGCAGCTTGATGAATGAGGTCTCCAGGACTTAAAACAAATCCAAATCATATTATGTGATATCATCTCATGTGAAATTCTACTCCGTACTTCTAGAATTTTTATTTTTATACTGTATTGAGGATTTATTCTGTTCTATGTATTGTACTGTAATGTATTGTATTGACCCCCTTCTTTTTGACACCCACTGCACGTCCAACCTACCTGGAAAGGGGTCTCTCTTTGAACTGCCTTTCCCAAGGTTTCTCTGATTTTTTCCCTACAAGGGTTTTTTGGGGAGTTTTTTCTGGTCTTCTTAGAGGGTCAAGTCTGGGGGGCTGTCAGGAGGCAGGGCCTGTTAAAGCCCAGTGCGTCACTTCTTGTGTAATTTTGAGCTATACAAAAAATAAATTGTATTGTATATCCGGTAAACCGGACACAGGGGTGGGTGAACAAAGCCCCCTGGTATTTGTTCTTTGCATTTATATAGCACTTTTCTCACTACTCAAAGCACTTAGCAATTGCAGGTTAAGGGCCTTGCTCAAGGGCCCAACAGAGCAGAGACCCTTTTGTCATTTACAGAATTTGAACCGGCAACCTTCCGATTGCCAGTGCAAATCCCTAACCTCAGAGCCACCATTCCACCTCTATTTGCACAATTCTGAAAGAGACACAGCGGGCCAAGGGGAGGGGCCCTCCTCACTCACGTGCCGCCCTCAAGGCGTGTACCTTACCTCCGCTTAGCTAGCGAATAAGAGAACTACTTAACGTGTTTAGATTTTTTTTTTTCTAGAATTTGCTTAAACATTCCAGTTGATTTTGATTCTTCTCTCATTGTGCTAAGAATTATAGTTTGCTTGCAGGAGCGATATATTCACGCTAATCCGAGACAGAGGCTGAGGGCCAAGGGGAGAGAGAAGCATGACACCAGGAGTGGGGAGTTGGTCTGCCTCTGCGTTTTGGAATGTAATTTGCATCCACTTATTTAGCAATACCTTTTTGTTTATTAATTTTTAAAGTTTGTCCTGTTTCCCTACTACACAGTCGGAGCCGCGGGGAACGACTAGTATATATATAAAAGCAAAAACCCACTGACTCATTCATCACTAGATTTATTAAAACCCAAGACTTAGAATTTTGAAATTTGGCATGGAGGTTTGTTTTAGGTTCTAGCTGAGAGATAAGAATGGATTTTGTGAAACTACTACACTAAGGGGGTAAAGCTACCCCTTCAATGTTAAAATGTTTAATATCCCAAAAATGGTTAAGTTTTCACAGAAATGCCCAAATATGTCTGTTCTATTTTGATTTACACTATTTAAAAAAAATTAATTTTTTAAAAAAAAAATGTAATTTTATGCAGGGTGGTCGAAAAAATGGGACACATGCCACTTTTTGAATATAATTACAAAATTTTAGCAAAATGTTTCTGAAATTCAATATCACATAAGAAACTGAGACGGACTAGTTTGAAATCAATAACTGTCTTTTAGCAAAGGTAAATACACATGAGATGACATATGATTCAACTGAATCAGAAGTAGAGATTGAAGAGGCTGTATACTATCCAGTGGAGTTCTTGCAGACGCTCAATCCTCCAGGCATTCCTCCACATAAACTTATTTTGAAGATAGGAGCACCAGTTATGCTTTTGAGAAACATAAATCTTCCTAAACTGTGCAATGGTGCAAGACTGTAAATAAAAACTTTACAAAAAAATGAAATTGAAGCATGTATCTTTACCGGCTCTGGTCAGGGAGAAACTCTTTATAATGCATATTCCTCTATGCCATCTGACTTTCCTTTTCAATTCAAGCGCTGCAATTTCCAATTAAGGTGTGTTTTGCAATGAATCAATAAAGCACAGATACTGCAGGTATTAGCTAGTATTTCTAGTTTAGGGGTCAGAGAATCTGCCATGTGAGAAACTGGCGTCCTAGGATAAGCTTCAGGACCCCATGGCTCTCTAAGCATATCTATATCCATTGATTTCTTAACCCATCCACTCATCTTCTAAGTTACATCTCCAGTTCAACATTGGATGCAAGTGCCACCATTGTTGTTGGGAATGGAATGAATTCCAAAATAATCGGAGAAAACTCATACTCCATCATAGGGAAAAAGAACAAACTCAGCATGCAGCACCCAAGCCGAGATTTAAAGTTTTTAATCTAAATCAATGTCGCAGCAGTGTTAACCAGTGTGCCACCCATTTTATATAATTTCAGTTGCTTACACAGCATTAGATGGATTGTGACAAGGCATTCAAATCCAGTCTCCTTGTGTTAGGAAGAAGCAAATTGCACTACTGCGGTGGGCTGGCACCCTGCCAGGGACTTGTTCCTGCCTTGCACGCATTGTTGACTGGAATTGGCTCCAGCAGACCCCCGTGACCCTGTGTTAGGATATAACGGGTTGGATAACGACTGATGACTGACTGACAAATAGCGCTACTTCACCAGGAAGCTCTTATTTGCTGATGGTGTTGTGGAAATCTGGAACAAACTCAAATAATTGAAACAGAAACCTTTGACATCTGTTAAGAAATATCTGGATAAGGTATTGGGACATTTTGACTATACGATACCTGGAGTGAATGGTTCTCTCTTTTACGTGAATTTTCTTATGTTCTTATTTACTAAATATGAGTCTTAACACCATGTATTAGGTTAATTATCAACTCTGAACTGGACTAGTGTGGGTTTGTCTGGGAGCGTGCCCTGTGATGGATTGGCTTCTTCCTTGTGCCTAATGCTAATAGGAAGGGTGCCAGCTCCCTGTGACACTTTTCTTTATATGTGGCTTAAGGAATAAAAGGATGCATTAGAATGGGGCACATTAACCATTAATGTATTGAAGAGGGTTACTTGTTAAAGATGATGATGCAATAAGCAACTGAATCTAGCAGGAGTTTGCTTGTGAAATTAACCATTAATATTTCAGTCAAATTCCCTTGTATCTATAAGCAGGATTGTTGACAGAGATCTGATAAGATGAATATCAAAAAATAGGAAGAGTCAAAAGATCTAAAAGAGATTAGATATCTTTCTAACAAATTTTATACATGAAGATGGTATACATTGATTTATCTACATTATATAAACCTTCCAAATAATAAGTTGCATATTTACTTTCAAAAAAGTTTAGACTTAGGCAGAATTAGGATGTGTAATAGTTAATGGGGCTCTTCAGACAGTGGTTTAAGCTGTGTCATGCATGTGTGACTCATCTTGGATAAGCAGTCCCAGCCTGGGGCGATAGGGGGCACTGTCGCTAATGGTATCATCTCTTCCTTTTCCTGCAACCAGGATAAGACGCCCAGTGAGGACAAATGACCCTGAACCTTCCAGATGGAGATGTATAAAGGCGAAACGCTTACAAAAAGAGACATGAAGCTCTATGCCAGACCTGATCGATTCTGATTTCCTAAAAGTGGGCAGTTTATTTTTTGTTATAAACCTGTTTTTGTTTAAAACTTCAAATTGTTATTAAATGGGGTGACCCAGTTGGTGCTCCAGGACTTCTCCAGTCCAGTTGTCATATTTCACATGACCTCAACTGAGAAATGGCATGTGGCAAAAATGCATTAGAACATTAGAACACTCTAGATGAGAACAGGCCATTCAACCCAACAAAGCTCGCCAGTCCTATCCATTTATTTCTTCAAAAAAAAAGCATCAAGTCAAGTTTTGAAAGTCCCTAACGTCTTACTGTCTACCACACTACTTGGTAGCTTATTCCAAGTGTCTATTATTCTTTGTGTAAAGAAAAACTTCTTAATGTTTGTGTAAAATTTACCCTTAACAAGTTTCCAACTGTGTCCCCGTGTTCTTGATGAACTCATTTAAAATAACAGTCTCAATCCACTGTACTAATTCCCTTCATAATTTTAAACACTTCAGTCATGTCACCTCTTAATCTTCTTTTGCTTAAACTGTAAAGGCTCAGCTCTTTCAATCTTTCCTGATAATTCATCCCCTGTAGCCCTGGAATCAGCCTAGTCGCTCTTCTCTGGACCTTTTCTAGCGCTGCTATGTCATTTTTGTAGCCTGGAGACCAAAACTGCACACAGTACTCAAGATGAGGCCTTACCAGTGCATTATAAAGGTTGAGCATAACCTCCTGTGACTTGTACTCCACAGATCGTGCTATATAACCTAACATTCTGTTTGACTTCTTAATGGCTTCTGAACACTGTCTGGAAGTCGACAGCTTAGAGTCCACTATGACTCCTAAATTCTTCTTATAAGGTGTACTCTCTTAATTTAAAAAAAGTAAATTGCAAGTGCAAGTAAGTACTGTTAATATGCAAGGTGCCTGTAACTGGCCTGTCTTTAACATTCAAGAAGAAGAACTCATTATGTTCCTGTGACTATGGTTCTGTTTCCATTGAATGGTGTCAGGTCTTAGTGTTAATAAAAATAATACATTTAATTTATATGGAATCTTTCCCATGCTAATATTATGTTTATAAGGCGCATGTTCTCCTAAAGCCAGAGATCATTGTAAATTCATACTTTAATTTTGTTATTTGCTGTAGTAACCATCCAAATAAAGTATAGTAAAGCAGACATAATATAACATTCGTAAACCTGATTTATGATGGCAAAATTAAAATATATAATGAATTGTTCTTGAAATAAATGTTTCTCTGTATTCTGCTTCTGTTCCCAACATTCTTTGACAGCACTCGAACTACCTTAAAAAGGACATGTTGTCTCTAATAATGGAAAAGTCTGACAAACATTTTTTGCTGTTCTGAAATATCATCGTTTTCCTGTGTTGTGCGTACATGTCTGTGGTGAGCCTAGAAAGCTGGTTGACTTAAATGGGAATTAGGGGTTATAATTTTGGGCCCTTTAGGAAACTTACTACTATTGAAAAGAAAAGGTTGAAAGATTTGTATTGTGAAAAAAAGAGACCAGAGAGACAGATTAAGGATTGGGGAACCATCCCCATATAATGTTGATGAACCAAAATTAATTGTTCTTTATACAGCACTGTCAAAGTAAGCATATACATTCGACAATGATGTCGGAAAGGCGGCTGGATTTATGGTGAATGCACCGGAAATTGGTGCGGGGAGGAGATGATGTGAAAAGAGGGTGACAGAGGTAATGTCATCAGAGGGCGACGGGGTTAAAGTCATCAAGCGGGGATAGTCGGAATGCGAAAGTTCTTCCTATGACGGGATCGGGTTTTGGCAAAGACTTCACGTATAAGGATCCATCTGGTCTTCGGTCTTTATGATAAAAAAAGGAGGGAAGCATTAATACTCTGTCTGAGATCCCCATCTGGTGAGATTTCGCACTCTGTCTGTCCTTCTGGCTGCCCCCTAATCGCGTGTGTGTGACATTATGTATGTACAGTATTATTACTGTGTGATGCCACAGTGGTTAGTGTTGGTGCTCCACAGAGTTCTGAGTTTAAACAATTTTTTGTGTTTAATGTGCTGATTTTTCTGGTGTTTCCTGGGTATTGTGTTTAACTATAGAGTTCCCAAGACATGCCTGTTGATTTAAGTAGCAGCTCTAAACAGGATCTAAACAGGCCCTGCACAGCCAATCTAGAGACTCTGATCAGGATTCAGAGAGGGGTATAATAAATTAATAGATGAATAGATATATATTTGTGCATACATTTGTTTTCACCTTCACAGTTTCAATGTTTTCATCTGAATACTCCCTCCACATTTGAGTTAATTTGAAATTCCAAATTAGTTCTGTGTGATTGTGGATATTGTCGTGGCAGACCCAGTGATCGACTGGCAAAGTGGCCATGGCTGCCTTCTCCTGTTCTGATTTAGTGGCACCGATTGTCCTACTAAAACACTAACTTTATAAGAAGCTGACTTGCTACAAAAAAATTTAAAAAAATAGACCAGTGAAATATGTCTACATGTGAAAATTAGAAATATTATATCTGATCAGAAGACATAATACTGAGACTTACTGATCTGTAATGTACGCATTGCAATGTAACAATTAAATTCATAAAATGATACACTCAAGTCACAACTTATTTCAGAGCTTTTGGCACATGGTGTCTCCCTTCCATCTCCTATACCCTGTGTGGCGTGCGGCCGGGTCCCATGCCTGGCCTGGATGCCCCTTCTACTTATGTTCCGGGGGAGCAGCCATGGGCTCCTCAGTACCTCCCCTGGGACGCTTGGTGGCAGCCTTCCTGGTTCACGATGCTGCCTCAGTTTCCCACAGGATTTCATGGGAGTTGGAGTTCTCCCCAACCCTGTGGGGATCTGGGGTGGGCGCCAGTGGGTGCTGCATGGATCTCGGAGCCAACCTGGACACCTACAGCCCCGCCCAGAAGTGCAATTAGCACCAGATGATCAAGCACCTGGGCACTTCTGGGTGGGTTATAAAAAGGGCCAGCATCCACCACTCAGGAGCCAGAATCGGGAGGAAAAGGATGAGGTTTCCTGGAAGGAGTGGTGCTGCCAGAGGAAGAGTGTGGTCTGTGAGTTGTGCTTTTGGGACTGTGTTGTGGCTGGAGGGTTCATGGGGAAGACGTGTCCTCCAGCTGAAAAAGAAAAATAAAACTTTTGTGTTATTTGTACACGTGCCTCTGTGTGAGACTGTGCCATGTCTGGCATTATACAGTGTCTATTTCCACACCTCATTTCTCTCTTGTCAGTTCCTCTTCTCTTCTCAGAAAGCCTGTCTCAGTTCTTTACTTCCTGCTATGCAAGGCTTCCCGTAAATCTTTATCAAAAAATCCAATCAACAGTTTACTCAGTTCCTATAGTACATAGGTTATATTTTACTCCTCATAAGCTGCATTTGATGGGCCTTGCCCAGATCCCTTCTGTCTCTTATACCCCTGTGAAGCCCCAGGGACATTCATTCATATGTATTGTCCTCCTGTGTTGGCTTTCTGGTCTCTAATCTCTGGTTAACTCTTTTCAATGCTATCAGTTCCCATTCCTATACTGTCTCAAATTCTTCTATTCATAGTTGTTTCAGGCGTTTTTCTCTTAGCACAAATTCTTATGTCTGGGCACTTCAGCTGCTAAACTTCTTCTTGCCTGTAGGTGGAAGTCTCCTAATCTGACATCACTGAAGTACTGGCTTCCTTCCTTTTACAAGTTGATCCTTCTGGAGTTGTGGAGTAATGGAGTATCCAACGTGTCCATTCATAGCTGGGAATCAGCTGCCTTCACAGTTAAAATCTTTTATTTGCAAGGACTCATAATGCGGGCACTCTCCAGGTAGTGTGTGGTGAAGTGGTTGGTTGGCACAGACGTGGTTCCTGGTGGTATGCTACAGGACTGAGTTGGGGGTGGGCGAGGGGAACCATGTTGGGTCTATTTCACATGTTGATTATTACACATTTTGAAATGTTCACTATTTCTGTTTTTTTTTTTTTTAATAATGAATTAATCACAAAATAATGAAATGAATAAAGGAAAAATATCTAAAAATGAGCCCATGAGCAAATATTTCAAGAACATTCTTGTGTGGCATATTGTAAAATTATGATTGTGATAGACCATGTCTGTGAATTAGCCTACAACATAACATCAAAATTTTTACGTAAATACTTTTATGTAAAACAGATAAATCATAGTTTATTAAGGCAAATATTGGTCTTTGGTTACATCTAATTGTATGTGTATGGCTTTGTAAAGATGTGAGGGTCAAACAATGAATGGCAAAATGCTGCCTTATGCTAATAAATCTAAAATCATAAAGAATAAATATTTCCCTGTTTTATTACATTGTAACATTCCAGAGAAATTAATCTGGATATTTTTGGCAGTACAACTTAAAGGCTCAGTTAAGAGATTGAAATTAAACTTGTAAAGTGTGAAGAAATGCTCACTGTTCCTTCTTTCTTTAAATCCAATGTTAATTCTGCCCTCTTAAGTCTGATCCACATAACTGCATTTTTATTGTAGCTCTTACTTCCCCTATGGTTTCTCCCTTTGCCCTCTGGAAATTACTCATTAATAGACTCCTTTTTTGGCTGGAAGGCTGACAGGAAACAAAGCAGGAAATGATATAATAGTTCCAGAATTGTGTATTTCTCCCATGCCCAGCTGCTTTGAGTTTGACCTTACAGTTAACAAGGAAATTGTGAGGTGGCATATTTGGCCTTAAAGATTTAAATTTCTGTGCACTTTTTAGTTTGAGAGTTCCTGTGCTGTGACAGACTGGGGGTGAGGGGGGGGAAGCTTTCTGTGCACCTTAGTTAAAATTAGGTCAAGGAAATTGATTGCATATTTTTTAAAGTAAGTAAAATTGCTAGAAATAGATTGATAATTTCCTGTCAGCAGCTTGCTGGAAGTTTGTCTTCTTACTCTAGCTAACTAGTAAATCGTTTTCACTAAAAATAGCAACGATAAAACTATTCAGTAACACTTTAGTTTAAGTATTGTTTATTAACAGTTTGCTATTTGCAATAATAAAGCAGTATTAAAAATAACAAGATTAAGATTTACATTTAATAACATCCATTATATCTCAAAGTATCAAATATCAACAATTTATTTAAGAAAAATTTGTGCTGAAAAGAATACTACTTATATGTTTTATATGAAGTTTTCAATTATATCACATATTGTGAAATACTTTAACACCAGAATTACCAAAGCCTACAAAAAAAACTCATAGTCCCAGCCCACCTTAAATCCCTTCACACTTCTCCGCCAGTGTCTTTTGTCTTGTAAATGTGTCGATCAACACAAGCAGCCTGCTATCCCATCCCTTCACCCACCGCCGCAGCTCAGTTCGTAAAGAAGGTTTTCAGTGCTCAATGTTTATCTTGGAGTGAAGTGCTGGAATTGTAAAGGGTAAATAATATATCGCTATTTGGAATACATACATTTCATGTGTGTTCCATGTCTACAACAATCTATGTAAACACGTTTTTCATGTTTTAGCAATAAATGACAAAATGTAGACATGAAATGTATAATGTGTGAAGCCTGAAGTCCAAATATCAAATATACACTTTCACAAAAGGCGCAATAAGTGTAATACAACAGCTTCTGTGGTGCAGCGGTAAGAACTACTGTACTGGCTTGTAAGAAAGAGGTCGCCAGATAGATCCTGGCTACCTCCTAAATTTACCGTTTTGAGTAGCGAGTTACTCTTATTGTTAGTATTATACAACTAGCAAAATACCCGCGCTTCGCAAGTACTGCCTTAAAATTTTTATTAAGAAGAAAATTAAACCTTTTTAAACTGAGGCAAAATATACCAATAATTATTTGTTAAGGATCTCTTTGTATACCACATTGTGAGTTCGGCCCTCCGGTTGTAATATGACCAAGCTGTGCGCTGAGCTTACTCTTGAGCATGCAACGTACAGTTGGCCATGTGAACAGTAATCTTGTTTCAAATCTCACAGCTTGGATTGCTGCTGTCATAATCGGTTTGAGTTTCATGGTTTGTTTCAATTACGATAGTATTTGTAGGACTTGTGATGAAGAGACATTCGGCATCTGTCAAGCGTTGTAAGTATACAACCGGTTTCATCGATAACTTTACATCCAGCTTTTGAGAGTTTAAACATTCATAAACATCAAAGTGTCCACTACTGAAATCGTCACCTGTGAATTCTAAGATGGTTAAGAGGCATTGGCGGTTGTCAAAAGGTGTAAAATATTTGGCCATTTCAGTACACTTGAAAACGACAACTGAACAATTCACCGGCAGCCATCAACTCACATGCAGATGCATAGGTGAAGGGCTTAAGCATTTCACTCTTCTAGTGCTCCAGTGTAGAATAATTATCTCCTGTACCGTCATCAGTCCACACCTTGAACCTGTCCCAGTCATTCAATACATAAGACACAATGTTCCTCTGGATATCAAGAGTGAGCCTGATATGGCCGTGCAATATGTAACAAAGACAATGTAAAAGGCAGGTGCCATCTCAGGGCATGGAAACCACTCGGTAAGTAACAGTTCTTTGAACTATGGTGATCACCTCGATAGACATGTTAATGAAGGTACGGTTGGAATGATAAAGGAAATGGGTACCTGAACAATGTAAAGTAAGTCTAAAATACCTACATAATAACTATAATCGTAATAAATGAGCAATAAAACAGCAGAGAAGCCGTGGATTAAAAAAAATGGCTGTAGTTATCAGCAGCGAGACGTGAATCCCATGGCAAAGCAGGGAAGGGAATGTAGAGACTGGAGCGACGGACAGCCTTATATGGGCAGGCAGCCAACAACATGGGAGGCGTTGGGATGGGGGACCCAATGCCATCTCACACGGTGACCGAGCTGCAGGCTATTGACGTATATATGTACGTAAGTAGGATTCAGTTAGCGTTGGGAACCCGCGTACCAAATATCTTGAAGATGGGCCCATAAGTAACAAAGACTGTTGAAAAGTTCAATATGGCAGCCGACAGTGGCATCATACCACCGAAATAAGTACCAAATTTCAGCCTTCCACCTACACGGGAAGTTGGAGAATTAGTGACGTTGGAAAGTTCAATATGGCAGCCGACAGTGGCATCATACCATCGAAATAAGTATGTACATCGGTTTCGCTTAGCGCAGGGAAGCTGCCTACCAAATTTCGTGAAGATGGGGCCATAAATAAGAAAGTTCAACATGGCGGACGTTGTTGACCGTTATCGACTGTTATGACCGTTACGTGTAGAATTTCGAAATGAAACCTGCTTAACTTTTGTAAGTAAGCAGTAAGAAATAAGCCTGCCAAATTTCAGCCTTCTACCTACACAGGAAGTTAGAGAATTAGTGATGAGTCAGTGAGTGAGTGAGTGAGTCAGTCAGTCAGTGAGGGCTTTGCCTTTTATTAGTATAGATAAACACATACATTTGATTTGCATCTGTAAAAACTGGTGTAAATTTATAGTACTTCTAAAAGTTAGCATTTTTTTTTACTTTTATTCTCTCAGTCACAATCACAATACAATAAATCTGACGCTGTTAGTTTTTATTTTAAACTGGGAATAACTGTAGATGTGAAAGGTGTTTTTAGACAATGGAACTGGAAATTCTCTGAACTGGAGGGATAAAAGCTGACACAAAAACACTGGTGAATCCGCCTTCTTCATATCTCACTATCACTTTAATTTTTTCATTCAGCTTTATTGGGTGTTCCTACTCATGTTGAATTAGTATGAACCTTATGGTCCATGATGTCAAAGCCGCACTGACAAAAAAAACAGAGACATAGGTATTTATGATATTTTGAATAACTCATTTTATGACCTGTATAGTACATTTCAGAAAACATTGTGGCATGGATGGAACATTAGTCATATTATTCATATTCATTCGCATGCCTTCTTACGCTTGTAATCAGTGACCTTTTTTTTTTTTGTTTTGTTCTGATCTTGCTCAATCTCCACATTTTGATGCATTGAGGTGTTTCTTTTGTACTCCAGGTCATGCAGAGGAAAGAATAGTACAGAGAGGTCAGTTCCGCACTATATACAATCATCAAATTCAAATGATAACAGTTCCCACACACTCAAGGACCATCCTTCCTACATTTATGACATGTGTACCTGTTGCACTTATTACATTGAAGGGGCAGCTGACACTGACTGAGTTTGCTTTCCTGGGGAAAGCGGAGGTCTTGGAACAGAAGCTTGTCGATGTTGCATCTTCTTTTTCTTTTTCCATTGCATTTTCTTGTAAGAAGTGACAATGAAATTCCTCTGCAAGGTGAGCCAAGAACACTCTTCTTCTCAGTGGACCCGTGCATGCCTTGTACAGTACATGTGCATTGATCGCCGCCAAGTCAAGCTTATTGTAGCACACAGCAACTGGCTACCTGCGTGCTCCTACTCGCACTGAATACAACAACAACAACAACAACATTTATTTATATAGCACATTTTCATACAAATAAATGTAGCTCAAAGTGCTTTACAAAATGAAGAATAGAAAAATAGAAGACACAATAAAAAATAAAAATAAGTCAACATTAATTAACATAGAATAAGTAAGGTCCGATGGCCAGGGTGGACAGAAAAAAAAAAAAAACTCCAGACGGCTGGAGAAAAAAAATAAAATGTGCAGGGATTCCAGACCAAGAGACCGCCCAGTCCCTTCTGGGCATTCTACCTAACATAAATCAAACAGTCCTCTTTGTATTTAGTGTTCTCATAGAAGGACCTGATGATGATGGTCACGTAGACTTCTAACTTTCAGTCCATCAATGTTGGAGCATCATGATGCTTTGAGTAGGTGGTGGTGGCGCAGGCCGCCATCACAAAGAAACTGGAAAAAGAAACAGAAGAGAGAGTAGGGGTCAGTACAGATTTTAGAGCCACTATGAATAGTTATTATGATGAATTGAACATACAGAGTATCAGTATTAAGTTAAAGTGAAGTTAGGAGAAAGCCATGTTAAAGTAATGTGTTTTCAGCAGTGTTTTAAAGTGCTCCACTGTATTAGCCTGGCGAATTCCTATTGGCAGGCTATTCCAGATTTTAGGTGCATAACAGCAGAAGGCCGCCTCACCACTTCTTTTAAGTTTAGCTTTTGGAATTCTAAGGAGACACTCATTTGATGATCTAAGATTACGATTTGGAATATAGGGTATCAGACATTCCGATATATAAGATGGGGCGAAATTATTTATCCATCCATCCATCCATTTCTAACCCGCTGAATCCGAATACAGGGTCACGGGGGTCTGCTGGAGCCAATCCCAGCCAACACAGGGCACAAGGCAGGAACCAATCCTGGGCAGGGTGCCAACCCACCGCAGCGAAATTATTTAAGGCTTTATAAACCATAAGCAGAATTTTAAAGTCAATCCTGAATGACACAGGTAACCAGTGTAGTGACATCAAAACTGGAGAAATGTGCTCGGATTTTCTTTTCCTAGTTAGGATTCTAGCAGCTGCATTCTGCACTCGTTGCAAGTGATTGATGTCTTTTTTGGGTAGTCCTGAGAGGAGTGCGTTACAGTAATCTAGTCTACTGAAAACAAAAGCATGAATTAATTTCTCAGCATCTTTCAATGATATAAGAGGTCTAACTTTTGCTATGTTTCTTAAGTGAAAAAATGCTGTCCTAGTGGTCTGATGAATATGCGATTTAAAATTCAGATTACAGTCAACAGTTACCCCTAAGTTTTTTACTTACGTCTTAACTTTTAATCCTAGTGCATCAAGTTTATTTCTGATAACCTCATTGTATCCATTATTGCCAATTACTAAAATTTCAGTTTTCTCTTTATTTAGTTTGAGAAAATTACTACTCATCCATTCAGAAACACAAGTAAGACATTGTGTTAGTGAATCGAGAGAGTCGGAGTCATCAGGTGCTATTGATAAGTACAGCTGTGTGTCATCAGCATAGCTTTGGGAGCTCACGTTGTGCCCTGAGATAATCTGACCTAACGGAAGCATGTAGATTGAGAAGAGCAGCGGACCCAGGATAGAGCCTTGTGGAACACCATATCGGATATTATGTGTCTTTGAGATTTGATTACCACAACTCACAAAGAATTTTCTCCCTGTCAAGTAGGGTTTAAACCAATTTAAGACACTGCCAGAGAGGCCCACCCATTGACTAAGGCAATTTCTAAGAATATTGTGATCAATGGTGTCAAATGCAGCACTCAGATCTAAGAGGATGAGAACAGATAAATGGCCTCTGTCTGCATTTACCCGCAAGTCATTTACTAATTTAACGAGTGCAGTTTCTGTGCTGTGATTTGTTCTAAAACCTGACTAAAATTTATCAAGAATAGCATGTTTATTGAGGTGGTCATTTAACTGCATAATGACTGCCTTCTCTAGAATTTTACTTAAGAAGGGCAGGTTAGAGATGGGTCTAATATTTTCAAAAGCAGAGGGGTCAAGATTATTTTTCTTGATCAGGGGTTTAACTACAGCAGTCTTAAGACAGTCTGGAAAGATCCCCATATCTAATGACAAATTAACTATGTCCAGAATATTGTCAATTAGCACGCCTGATACTTCTTTGAAAAACCTGGTTGGTATTGGGTCAAGGACGCAGGTGGAGGGTTTCAGTTGAGAGATTATACTATGTAATTCAGGTAAATCTATCCTGGTGAAAGCATTTAATTTGTTTATAATGGAGTACCGGGGCTTTGGAGGTTCTGCAGTGTTGGGGAGATATACTATGTTATCTCTAATATCATTAATATCATTGGAAAACCAAACAAACTGAATGTTTGAGTTTGAGAGAGGTGAATATCTGCTAACAAATCTGTCAAGGGTATAACTTAGTGGATTCATTCTTCCTGCCCTCATGAACTTTTTATCTTCTGAAATTAAATTCTATCAATTTTATCTCTAGGGGTGCCTGGTGGTGCAGTAGTTGGCACTGTAGCCTCACAACTCAGGTCACATTTTTGGACAAAATATTTGGTCCAGAATAATTTGCAAACACTGCTCCAGAAACTCCTAAAAGACGATTGCATCTTCATAATCCACTCAAGTTCAATTTCTTCTTGCCCACTGACTTCAATATATTTAACTGAATTCTGCAAAGTTCCCAAACATTTCCCCAATGTCACTGAACTTAATAAAAAAACAATTCAGCCAGGTTCGCTCAACACTAGTGAGCACAAACAACACATTGCTGATGTCAAACAAACAGAATAAGTACAAACATATTGTACTAAAAATGCAATATGAGATGTATATAAGAAGGATTTGGCTCCCAAAACAGCTTAGTAAAGAAATGTCAGTCTGAGTGAATCTGTCATTCTGAGGAAATTTTCAGGAGCTAATAATTTTCTTGAGACTCCTTTTGAGGAACAATGGGCACAGTGATGTCACACTTTTCATACCCACTCTATCTGGATGGCATGTCCGGTCATGGTCATTGGAGCCTGGAAGATAATGGGAGATCACCAGACAGACAGAAAAATGGGAAAACCAATGGTAATAAATGGTAAAATTTTGTAAAAATTGATCTCAATTGTTTTTAGAACCAGATTATTTTCAAAGCAGAGAAAACTAGGACTCAATTTTGTGCCAGAAGTAAGGTATCTCTAAGTTTGATTTCTTAATTTAGCATGAATGAGAAGGTCCCACTTGGAGTGTAGAGCATTGTGATATTCTTACATTAAATTGGGGTGGAGGTTTCTCCCCCTTAAAGTTTCGAGCACAAACATATACGTGGTGTTTTATGTAAGGTATTGTATATTGTATTGGATTTGACTTTGTGTTTGGGTTTGTGCGTGTTTATCCTGTGATGAACAGGCTCCGTGTCCTGCTTTGTGCCGTCTGCTTTCTGCGACAGGCTGCAGCAGCCCCGTGACCCTACCCTGGCAAAGCTTAGGAAGCTTAAGTTTCAAAGATGAATGGATGGATAAACGGAGGGATGGATGTTATGGCAATACGATTTCCCACTCGCATAGTAGCTGTGATCTCTTAACTTATGAAAAGAATAGACAAAACTTCAGTTAACAGAAGTGAACTGGATTCATGGAGAAAATAAACTTATTGGGATTCCATGATTGGTTATGTTTGGGGAAATGCTCTGTAAATAAAGAATAGTCACGAGCCGCTGTTGAAAATGAACCCAAAGATGAAAGTTCTTGTGTTACTTTAAAAATGGTGCCATTTTGTGGTCTTATTTAGTACAGCATGGTAGACTCCCTTTTCTCAACAGAACAGCCTCTTTTACAAGTTGGGTCCATTTACATTACACAGCTGTAAAGCATTTTCATTACACTAATCAAAGAACAGATAAATGGTATGGTCTTCAAACAGACCTACCTCTTGAGTATTATCTCAAAGTTACAAATAGTTATACAGAATTAAACTCTGGTAAATATCTGGTTCATAGTAAAAGACTTCTTATTTGTAAACTAGCACTATTTTGTAGCTTTGCCTGGGATGTTTGATAAGAGACTGGGTGTTAGTTGTAGTGCTGTTAATCAAATGTATCAGAAGTGTTGGGTAAGTAAGAACTTTTCTTCAATGTTTGTAGATTTTGTTTTTTATTTTTACCATTAGGCAAATATTATTGTTTCTGCATCTACTTTTCTCTTCCTCCTTTTTTGCTTCTAGTGAAAAAATTTCTACACTCACAACCACAGCACCTGGCACCATCACTGGAGCTTCACAGTGAGTACTAACCTTTGAGCTTTGTGTCTTCCTTGAGCTTCCCTGAACTTTGTCCTTCCATTTCACACCTCACTGTACATGCCAATCATGACCCTGTCTCTTTATTAATGTCAGGAGCACTGCCCCCTTCATAGATTTCATTCCAAACAATTGGTTAGTGGTGCTATTTATGTGGTCTATCCATCCCTTCATTAGCATGGATAGGCCCATTCTAAGCGCTGTACAAAGCAAGTACATTAACACCATAATACTAAATATTAAAATAAAAATGACATTTGAGTTTAAAAGGTGGAATCTGCATGTTCACACTTAGTGTTCATTGGTGAAATTTAGCAAAGCATTTTTCAAATGAATATGCATCATTTTCTGGAGACCTTGTTCATTGAATGTATTCTTGGAAATGCATTGTGTGGCCGGTTTAGCCGAACATTTTTTTACTAAGCATTTTTGGTGCAGTTGATGGAAGTTGTGTTATGAGGATGCCTCGATGATGGGCTATTAGTGAGAGCAGATGCCATTTGCTGTTGGTTTGGCAGTTATTGTAATTGAGAATAGTGGGAAAGAGGGACAATTGCACACCTCTATAATGAAATGCATTCAAGCTCATTACTAGTTTTTATAATAGTACATATAGCTTTGTTTTGTCACTAAATATGATCTATTTTGTAATTGAGGATTTTCCTGTAAAACCAAAGATCTCATTCCAAAATAGGGAAGTGTGGTCTGGTACTGGCAGGGATGACTTTCATACAGATGGCTCTGGTTACATAAAATGCATAGTAAATCACATTGATGCTGTGAGCCCTATAGGATCGTGCATGATCTGCCCATTTCTTGAAAATCCTTGAGGAACCTTATACTGTCCTTAAGAAATATTGTTACAGTCATTGAAAATCCCCGAAGCAGTGGCGCGGAGTAGTGACACGTATATGTAAGGTAATTCTCTATTTACGAAAAATTTGTCAGTCACGGATGGGAGTTGAACTTACTCTTCCTGGGTGAGAAACATGTATCCTATCCACTACACTACCGTACGTGGTCTTGGTTACAGTCTCAGTTGATACTGTGGTATCTGAACAAAGAACAAGAGATTGAGGTGGACGCTAATTGTTGAACTTTACCTCATATTTGTGTTAAGTTCTTACTCAACTGTCTTTCAGTCTGTTTGAGGGCAGATGGAGGCTTTTCTGTTTTTGACAAAAAATAGAAATGTGTACAATATCCCATCCTAATCCAGCACTTAGATGTGGTGTAGTGGGTAGAATACCTGCCCTTAAAATAGTGGTATTGGGGTTGATTCCCAGCCATGATATTAAAACTTGTTCTATCCGGAATTGTTATTTGTGGAGCAGGTATGAAGTTTCATCATATCATTGTAATCTTTTGGACACTAGGTAACTAAAGACTAAATTTGTATCACTTGGATTTTCAATAGAATCTCTGTGATCCTGGACTATTATCAAAATGTGACATGGAAACTGTGACATGTACTGTGTGCTTCGATGTGTGGTGTGCTTCTCTTCAAATGATATTAAATATACTTAATAGATATGGAGAAATATTGAAAAATCGTGGTGTCCAGGTCAGGTGGTGTAGAGGGAAGTGGTCGTTGATTCTCAGTGATTGATGCAATCTCATCCTACAGGCTCAAGTCCAGGAGGAGTCACTCCTTGAGGCCTGGAAGAGCAGAGGAGGGTAAGCTAAGCAGAGACAAGAGACTCACTCCACAGTTGTGTTTGACAATGTAAGTTTTTTTAATAGGTTGTACCATCAGAGTATGCATATATATATATATATATATATATATATGGGGCAAAGACACATAATGGATAAAGTAAACTTTCTTGTTAATGTAAGTTTTCATGGGACTAATTCTGTGGCCAAACAGGCACTAAACGCTAGATAACTTTTAACTTAAAATGTGTTTCCTTTTTATGTAAACTGTATATATATATTTTCTTTATTTGCTGGATGTGCAGTATCTGCATGGCTGTAGCTGTTTCCTGAACTGTTTGTTTGAATGTTGCAGTTGTTCTTATTTGCCCACTCACTGGTACTGCATATTGGCACACAATTGTCAATAGTTAGAGCTCAGTGGTCTGTTTCCTAAGCCAATGGCACAAAACCTTTAACACACATCCAGCAGTTTGCTCTCTGCACTAATCCCTTAAACACTTCCTGCTCAACACATCACGTAGTGCTCACTTTTTTAAGAACAAATTTCATGATCAACTCTCATATTATATTTTCGTAATGCTAAGTTAGATCATTTGGAAATCAGCAAGCTTAACACAGAGCTCAACTGAGCAAACAATGCAGATCCTTTCTCCACACTTCTCCACCAGTGCTATCCAATGTGAAAGTTGTATCATATTTACAGTTATAGGCATGAGACTGAATTAAAGAAAAAAATATGTTAAAGTGACATGAGGAGGGACTGATCCCATGACCTCCAGGCTTACAATGTACATATCCAAATATTGACAGTGATGTGACTGCTAAGCTACCACTAGTGCACTACACACTATAGATTGTACCATCAGAGTATGCATAAATATATATGGGGGATGGATGAATTAGACACGCCTTTCAATATAACTTTTCATGGGGCAGCAGACGTTGAGGTTTGCTTACTGGAACACCCAACCTTCTCTGTTGTTGACATTCCACCATCTTCTCCCTTTCTGATCCTTATTGAGGAGGTCTTTTCCTGATACCAATCAAAAACAGTAAGAGGCATTAGACTGAAATAAAAAAATAATTAACCATCAAGTGTTAGAAGTGAGGATTGAACCTATGACCTCCAGGGTCACAATGTACATGGCCAACCATTTTTACAGTACTTCAACCACTAGGCTATAGGAACTGCTGCTACAACCCCACTATCACAACAGAGTGTATCTTTGGAGTGTACATACACAGTATAAGGGGAAAAGGCACGCAATGGATGAATTAGACATGCTTATCAGATAGGGTTCATCCAATAAGTTTCCACATTGTTACTCCACTTGAGCAGTCAACTGAATATAAAGGAAACTGAAGAGGCTTCTTTATATTTAGTTGACTGCTACACAAATGAGCACCATTGAGGCAACCAATGGTGTCAGAGAGGAAAGGGAGAGGAGAGAGGCAGAGAGGAAAAGGAAAGGCTATTTTGTTACTGTAACAACGGGATTTTGAAATCCATTCCATTTTCTCCAGATTCTCTGGTTTCTTCTCGCAGTCTGTAGACATGCAGGTTCGTGGAACTGTTGATGCTAAATTGTTCTTTGATGCGTGTGTCCTCATTGGGAATAGCTGGTGCCTTGTTCAATGATCCCATCAGCTTCTCAAGTACTCCATCTGCATGTATTGTGGTCAGCTCTGCTTTTTGAACTATAAGAGATATTCTTGATGACTGGTTCTGGTGGCTGCTCACTGTGAATATCATGATTGTGCTGATAAATGTGGATGGTCTACTTTTGCTTTGAGCTAACAATCACATTGCGATTGTGGAAGTCATTGAGCTGCGAGTGTAGAATGAGGCTTATTCAAGTGATATTTACACAGCTAAGTGTGTATCATGGGAAAAAGTACCAGACTTGGTGTGGACCAATGGAAGGTACATTTGTTATTAAAGAGAAATTTGTCAGTCTTACATTGGAGTTGAACTCACACTTCCTGGTTGATAACCATTTATGTTAGCCACTACACTATCATAATTGGCCTGGGTGTCTGTCTGAGTTGATACAGCACATCAGACTATTGTACTTGAATAAAGAACAAGAGATTGAAGTGGCAGCTAATTGTTTAACTTTACCTCATATATGTGTTGTTTCCTCACTTTTAGTCTATTTGGGTGCAGATGGAGGCCATTTTATGATTGATAAAAATTTGAAAGTTGTAAAGTTGGAGTAGTGAGTAGGGTACCTGCCCTTAAAGCAGTGGTAATGTGTTCAGTTCCCAGCCATGTAAAACTTGTTTCTGCTCATATTAATTATTGTCTATATTATCATTGGATGGGGCCTAATCTATCAACAAAAGCTGGTATGAGGTGTCAGTGTGAAAGTATCATTGCAATCCTTTGGACACCAAGTAACTGGCTGGTATAATGTATTGTTTTGAAAATTAAAAAGGGTACAGTAATGGTAGAGCAAAACTTAAGGTAATTGTAGATTGAGATATGGCACATTTTGCAAGAAATACAATAAGATGAGTAAATGTGTGCATTGTCAGAATTGCAAAAAGACCCTGAAAGAGGGAGAAGCAGCCTGTCTATGCTCCTGACCAACAAACTGCAATAGTAAGTATGGTACTGCCCAACAATGCCGCTGCACCCTGAAATAGCAAAATGGATTGCAGTGTTTATCATTTATCCTATCAGTGTGTAGTTGATGTTTAGGACAAGCTATTCATGTGATGGTTTGCGTGTACAGCTCTGATGCAAAAATAACCTTTTTTTTAGAAGAGGATGGTTTTGAATGCAGTGTTGTCAGGTGTGTGACATGTTTTGGGTTGTGAGAGTGTTTGTGGCTATTGTGTATAGAATTTGTATAAGATGAGCTGTAGTTTCAGAAAATATACTATATATAAAAAGTGAGAAAGAGCTGTAATTGAATGTGAATGGAGCCACAGTGCAGAATAATGCATTTAGCCACTGTACTGTATGTATTATCACACACAAGCATTTCATCCTGGAAACTGTATTAATTTAAGTGCAAGTCTGAGCTTTTTAAATATTAAGAAAATGTAATGACATGAATTTAATAGACCCTGTTTGGTGACTACTGTCTTCCATCTTCTATCGGCTCAAGAGGTTTCTAGTTTATAGAACTCTTAGTGAGATATATTAAAGAGAATGTGTTTTTTTAGCCTCTCACTTTGAATAGCAAGAGTTTAGATATAAATGTTGAATATTTAAGTCTTTAGTGAAATAATTAGAATTACTTTGTAGTTGACTCAGGTAAATCATATGCAGTTTAACTGTGCATCATTGAAAACCTGATGAGCAGTAATGTACAATATTGACAACTATATAAACCTTTTTGTTTATTTTTCTTAGAGAAAATATTTAAGGTCATAAATGGGAATTGAACTTAGGCCTCTTGGCTGATGGGCATGTATGTTATCCACTATGCTATCTCCAAACCTGGTCATTTGGTCTGTCTCAGTTGATACTGTACAGTACATCATACTGTATGATTGGAACAAGATCAAGAGATTGCGGTAGACGATCAATGTAGAAGTGGATCTCATGTAGAATAACTTCAGAAATTGTGGTGTAGCGGTTAGGAAATCTGGCCATTAAATGAAAAGCAATGGGTTCAATTCATATCAAAGATAGTAAAGTTGTTTTTTAATATTTTTGAAATAATCTTCTTTATCTGTATTGTATGCACCTATTGTACTTGAAAAGCAAGTATAAGGTGGCAGTAGGAAAACAATCTGTTTTGCACCCATCTTCTTTTTGAAATGAGAGAAATGTTATTGAGACTGTGTTTTTTAGCCTCTCACATTCAATAGTAAGAAATTAGATATAAATGTTGAATATGTAAGTTTTAAGTGAAATAATTAGAATCACTTTGTTGTTGACTCAAATAAAGCATATGCAGCAAAGTGTGCATCACTGAAAACCTGATGAGCAGCAGCGTACAATATCAACAAATATATTTTTTATTTCTAAGATCATGAATGGGAAATTGAACTCAGGCTTTTGGTTGATGGGTATGTATGCTATCCACTCTGCTACTACCAAACCTGGTCAGGAGGTCTTTTTCAGTTGATACTTTACATCAGTGGTCCCCAACCTTTTTGACACCAAGGACCGCTTTACTAGAAGCAAATTTTTCCAGGGACCGGTGGGTTTGGATTTTTAGGGGCGGGTTCATAGGGCAGTTTTATACATAATTTGCATTACATTTCTATTATTATTAAGTTATAATATCATAATAGAAATTATACAGCTTACCCTAATGCAGAATCTTCCTATAACCAGAAGATCCCATCTGGGGACGATGGAAGACAGTGAGTGACACGCGAAGTGTGTTGCTTATTTTCAGTCTACTCCGTAATCTCGTTTTGGTTGCTGTCACTGCAGAAAACGCTGCCTCACAAAGATAGGATGTTGGAAATGGAAGCAGCTTCAATAGTTTCTTTCGTGTTAATTTGAATCTCCTCCTGCCTACAATTTATGCTGACGAGAATTTCTCTCAGCATTTCCTTTCGATAATACACTTTCAGGGTGCGATTGATGCCCAAACCCAATGACTGAAGCACTGCTGTGCAATTGGGCGGGAGGAATTCAACACGAACATTATCTGAATGTTGGAAGTATGTTGTGGGCACCGCAGTTATCAAACAGAAGCCGAATAATCTTCATATTGTGAGGTTTCAGAACTATTCTGGGACCCACTCCCCCCTAATGGGAACGTCACACTGAAGTGCATCCCGAAGCGCGATTGCAGCATCTGTGTAAAATTGTTTGTAAATTGCCGGGCAGTGAAACAGCAGGCTCACAGCGTGTTGTCCCGTTGACAGAGGTCCCAAGAGAGTTTAAAAACCACACATTTTCTTGAATGAGTTTTTTTTTACTATGTTTCTGTTTGGGGATCGTTGTGCAAATGTGCACAATTGAGCTGCGACCACAGAACTAACTGCTCTGTGGATGATTCATTCAAGCATTTCAAGGTCAGTTCGTTGTAATGAAAGTATCTGCTGCTGAATGTACTTCGTAGTAACGAGATTTCTATAGACTCGTGTCATATGGGGAAACTGTCAGAAACATAAAAATACTTCATTGTAATACTCTCTCACCTTGGTCTCTCTCCCCTCTCTGAGCTGCTGCAAAGTCCCGCCCGCCTAACGTTCTGAAAAGTGTCCTCAGTGAAGGGGGCAGCCTTTTTGCTGTAGCCCTTCACTGAGTGAGTCTCGCTGCCCGGCTGTGGGCCGCGGACCGGGGGTTGGGTACCCCTGCTGTACATCATACTGTATGATTTGAACAAAATTTAAGTGATTGAGGTGGAAGATAAATGTAGAAGTGGACCTCACATGTGGAATAGCTTTACAAACTATGGTATAATTTTATTTTGTCCAATAGAAAGGAGTGATATTTTTTCCAAAAAAAATAGCAAGAAGTGGTGGTGTAGTGGTTAGCATATCTGCCCTTAAAGGAGAGGTTGTGGGTTCAGTTCCTGGGCATGATGTATGTATGTTCCAGTTTATTTTTGAAGTATCTATCAATTTCTATAATAAATTTGTATTGTTCTTTGTTATCAGGCATTGCCTGTTATTCTAGCGTGAGCATCTAAAAGGTGTTTGTTTGGAAAAAATTGGAATGCCAAGAGACAAAGTAAAATATTGAGGTATATATTAACATTTGGAATGTAATCAGGTTTGCGTGTGATCCTGTTTTATAAAAAATGGAAATGTATGAAATGGAATGTGTCTATTGATGTACAGTGTACTTGTACTGAAATTTACAGTACAGTACAGTGAGTGATCTGTAGAAAAACTGAAAAATCATTTGGGTTTGCAACACCATCTCAGATGGTGTAGACGTAAGTACAACTGTTAATAAATCATGTAATCTCATTATACAGGTTCAAATCCAGGCAGAGGATGCTCCTGAGGGGTGAGGTGACTGGAGGATGAGGAGAAAGAAGAAAAAAAAGTACAACCAAACAGGTAAGAGTGGTTGTATCTTAGAAACTGATGCAAGATTGGAAGAGGCAAGAAGATGTAAAAAAAAAAAATGTGAGTGTCATATTTTTGAACCAACGTATAAATCGGGGTCTGATTTTATGATAGATTTTTCAGATTTCAGAACCCAACTTATATGTAAGTATATACGGTAAGCAATATTATTTCTTTAATTGATGGGATGTCAACTGAATAGACATTATAATTAGATAGATAGATAGATAGATAGATAGATAGATAGATAGATAGATAGATAGATAGATAGATAGATAGATACTTTATTAATCCTAAGAAAACATGTGAGGAACATATTTTGTTACATACTTAATTCTACCTTCTTAAATTCATACACACTTTCATTTGAACTTTGTGTATTAAATAGATAAGTCTTTTTAAAGGCCTGGGATATCATGCAAGTCATAAAAGGTAACTTGATATAAAATTGTGCCACACAACAAACATGTATTTTAAGAAACTTACTATTTCCAACTATAATTCATTACTGTTAATAACATCACTAATATTTTTTATAGAATATTAATAGACGTTTATAATGGATAAACTAAATTGTTACCAATAATTCTAACTGGGCAAATATAAAACAATATTCTTCAGCCTGCTTAATCCAACTCAGGGATGAATAACAGCAGATTATAAAAAATGAAATGTTTAAGGAAGCAAAGTTTGTAGAACACACAATTTTGTAAAATTGTACCTACAGTATGTAGGAATGTGTTTATTTATTAATGAAGTGCATAGGAGTCAAAAATGTGTGTGTTCTTCTAAATGTTATTCACCTCTCTGAAATCAAATTATGTTTTGTGCAGAATATTTCATCGTAAAAACTCACACATTCAAAAATAATAAAGCAATACTTTGGTACATAGAAAGAAGTATATACAGTCTGTCTAAAAAAGTAAAATAAAAGCACATTCACTGCGTGGGCAAAGACAGATATACTGTAAGCAAGGAGAGCAGGGTGAAAATGTCAATCTCTGAATGCAATGAAGAAGAGGTGTGTTTCACTTGAGATTGAAATGTACACTAGAGGAGACTCACAAAAAGCCATACAGTAGGGATAGATTTCCAGTGAGTGGGAGCCACAAAGTTATGTGTGTGTTTGCCAAGAGTGAGACTTCAAACATTTTCATTTATTATATAGTGTTGTGTAAGAAAGATACTTTTTTATAGTTTTGAGGATGAGTTGTGAGGTGCTGAATTGGCTTTTGAGGTAAGCTAAAAGCTACAGTAGTACACTTGCAATAATATTCTGTATACTGTATGTAAAGTAAATATTAAAAAGTATTCACCCCCTTGCAAGTTTTCAAATTCTATTGTTATACAACATTGAATCACAGTGGATTTAATTTGAAGTCAAACCATGTGTATGTATAGGCGTATATATTCACTAGTTACAAACTCTATCATGCTTTTCCCCCTATGATGATTGCCCCCATATAAAAATTGTGTTGGTCAAGCAAAAAAATACAACCCTGTCGAACTCTCCTTTTAATGTGAACAAAACGCTTTATCTCATTTTCCACTTTCATATGCACTCTCTGTTCCCAATACAAATGACTGAAATATGTGATATCTTCTCCATTAGCATTCAGCACATATAAACATTTTCTATAATATATTTCTGCCCCGCCTAGTATATTCCTCACGCCTCTTTCAACTTTATTGCCCCTGAATCTAATAATTTTGTATTCCTCAGATTCATCCCGTCTCTCTCCATCTTGTCATTCAGTTCCATCGTTTTGACCTTCAAGTGTTGCATTTCTTGTGTAAAAAATTCTTTACTTTTTCAGCTTAGTAAAAAGTTCTTATATCCCATGTTGCTATTTTGTTGGGTATCCTTATGATAAAGGTTATGTCTTACCTGCCGTAGAGGAGTGTCTGTACCAAGTGAGGGATTATTGCCCTTCATGCTGTCATTCTTGCCTACTTTCCTCTACAGAAGATTTTCATTCTTCTAGGCAATATCTATACCAGATATATCTAAGACAAATTACCCCAGCCACTGGTGATACATTTCCATTAATGATCATGTAACAAGAACACGTGATATGCACCAGCTGCTCATCAATTGCTGCCATGTTGTCACATAACCCTACTATTGGGGCCTACAGATTAGAAAAGGGAAGCCGCACCTTACACCTTCTTTGGTAGAGACATATGTCCATCCCGAGATTCCACTGAGAAGAAAAAAATCAGAAATGAAGGAGAATGCCCAATTTTCAAACAGACAGTAAACTATTCAGAATTCAAAGGCAGTCTCCTAAAGTTCTGAGGCAGCAACATTATTTCCCATACCAACCCATTCATTTAGTAACACTCATCATTTTGAATACATGTGTAAAGTCCCAGACCCTGCAATGATCTACCTCTCATTATAGAAGAGGCTCTTTTGGTTTCAGCATCACAGCACAGACAGATTATTTCGACAGAGCGTAAATATGCTAAGACTGCTGGTGTGGTTGTCCATATTGTTGTTTAAAAATTGTGACAATTGGCACTTGATGCACCATTTCTGTTCTCTCGCGGCAGTGGAGATATTTGAATTGGTTGTAATACCGATCATGTCACTTATCCTAATATTGGAATACGGCCTTGGATTGGATCTGTTATTAGGAACTTTGCAGTATATTGTGTGTGTGTGTATTATATATATATATAAATAAACACATATATACGGTGAACCTGAACCACAGACAAAGACAGACACGGACACCAAATGTCTCAAGACAGACACATTTATTTTCCCTCTTAGGTTCCACACACAACACAGTGCCTCAATCACCACCATATACAGTTCTCTTCGACTTCTTCTTCTTCTCTTTGTTCTGCCTCCTTCACTCCACTCCACTAAGAGTTGTCCACCTCCTTCCAACTCAAGCTCCTGAAATGAGTGAGGCGGCCTCCTTTATACTGCACCTGAAAGTGCTCCAGGCGTCTCCTGATTGACATCCGGCAGCACTTCCAGTGTGGTGGAAGTACTACATATAAACTCAGCTCCTACTCTTGTGGCATCTCCGGGCGTGGCGGACGTGCTTCATGCCCAGACTCCAGAGCTGTCCAGGCGCTCCTGGCGGTGGCCACAGATCCGATGTAAACCAGGGGGGCTGCCCTCTCATGTCCCGGGGGAGATACTGCTAGTCATATGTCCCTTTCCCCTTTCTTCTCTTTAAAAAGGCGTCCTGGCCAGGCAAGATACCCAGCCATCCATCACAATACCCTGTATATACTGTACTTCTATGTGTACATTTGTTCATAGTTTCTTGTGCTCTTTGTGAACAGTATTATGTTTATATGAGTGGTATTTTGTGTTATGTTTTGATTGTAAATATGTAATCATGTGTAGTGCTTTGGCTTTGGAAATAAAAGTGTGAATTGAATTCAATATATAAATAGGGTATGCATATAAAAGATTATCTGCAGAATGTATGCATAAAGAAAAAGGTGGAAAAGTAAAATGAAAATTAATGAAACACTATACAGAGCTTTTGTTTGCCACTTACTAAGCATTGCAATTTGTGAAAATAACATAGATTTCATTTTCTCAATTAAGCACATTTTGAACCTGCTTTCAGAGATGTGCTTAGGGCTGATATTCTCTCTCAATCTTTCACCTTTTATGTAAAGAAGGAATGTTAAGAAAACTACTTATGCTTTTTATACATCCTTTCACACTTGGTTAAATCAATTCACAGACTAAATCCATGGTGTATATGTTGTTTTGTGTGCACATGTTGTGTGCATCTTTTAATAATCTGTTTATTATTTTTGACATAGGAATTTCCTTATATATTTATTTACCACTGGTGTTAGTTTTATTGGTCACCTAGACAGTGTGATGGCCTGAAGCACCAGTATTCACCTCTTTAAAATGAAATGATTTCTCTGTTTCTCGACTAACATATTCTTAAAGGAAGCACTACCATTAAGGGATAACATCAATCACCCTGCACCATTATATTAGTGAAAGATCTTGAAGTCTGTAAGCTTTCAGAAACTGTTCATTCTTGAGAGCAACACTTACAAGAAACCTACTGTTTGATTCTCAAACCTACTTAATCCAACTTAGGGTCACAGGGTTCCAGAGGCTATTCCAGACACATTGGGTACAAGGCAGGAAACAACACTGAACAGGGTGCTAGTCCCTCAGAGTGCCCACTCATGCACACACCCACACAGACCAATTCCTGACCTCGAGAGGACATGCAAGCTCCTCAAGGAGAACAAATGAACACAGGCTGATATATTTTTATATTGTGATGGAAACCAGGGTGTCAATGGCCCAAACCCCCAACACAAATACAGAAAAAGTCCCGGGTGAAAAAAAAGGATGGTTTATTCACCCGTATTCCTTCCACAATACCACAAGGTAGCACAAAAGCACAAGTTTCTCTCTCAAATACACAAAATTTCTCTCCTTCCAACTCTTACCACTGTATTGCCCTCCTCCACTTGAGTGTTGCCTTTCTTCCTCCCAAATCAGACTCACCTGGGTAAGGGAGTGTGGTCCCTTTTATTAAGGACCTGGGAGCACTTCCGGGTCATATGAAAGTCCATTACAGCAGGGATCTTGTCTCTCTGCAGCGCCCTCTTTCGGTACCCAATGACCCCAGCAGTGCTGCTCTGGCAGAATACATTTCCTGGCATGCCCTGCTGGCTTCCCACTGGGTACCGGTATCCACAGCCACTGCCATCTAGCGTGTTGGGGGAATAAAAATAACCAAAGTGACATCTCTTCTTTCTGGTGGGCTGCCCATCCATCCTTTCTGGCTCTCTCTTCTGGGTCAGATCCCCTTCTCCTCTCTAGCTGGGATGCCTGCCTGCTTGCTAGGAACATCCTGTCCAGGTTAGGAATCATCCCCTCTTCTGGCCAGGATGACAGTCCAGCCTATGAAACATTTGCTATATATATATATATATATATATATATATATATATATATATATATATATATATATATATATATATATATATATATATATATATACCTGTATATACTGTATATGTATCTCTATATATATTAAATCTAATGTCTGTCTGTCTGTTCGCTTTATATGAAAGAACTACTTAACGGATTTAGATCAGATTTTTTTCTATAATTTGCTTGAACATTCCGGTTGATATTGCAGCTTCTCTCATAGTGCTAAGTATCACTTGTGGTAACAATTTATTTGCGCGAATCTGAGAGAGATGCAGCGGACTAAGGAGAGGGGGGTAGGGCCCTCCTCACTTACGCACCAGCCTCGGGGCATATCTTATATCTGCTTAGCTAGCAAACGAACAAACTACTTAACGGATTTCGATGCGGTCAGGTATTTTGCGAATTCTCTCATCGCACTAAGAATTATTGTTGACTTGCAGGAGCGATATATTCACACTAATCCAAGACAGAGGCTGTGGACTAAGAAGAAGAAGGGAGAAGTGTGACATCAGCAGTGGGGAGTTGGTGTACCTCTGCGTTTTGGAGCCTCCGCTTAGCTAGTGAATTGTTTATTGATTTTTAAAGCTTGTCCTGTTTCACTACTACGCAGATGGAGTCGTGGAGAACAACTAGTATGTGTATACTGTATATATATATATATGTATATATATATATATATTGTCACAAGAACGAGACATGGACAGATAAAGGGTTGGGGCAGCCACCCGTATAATGTGGTATCCTGGCTGCAAAAGGTCATTTTTATCAAATAATCAGCACTGAAGTGCATTCAACTGAGTCCAGAACAAGACTGAGGAAACAAAGGAAAAGGGGCAGGTTTTAAAGGGGGAGACAGGAAGTGAGGTCATATGGATCCGGCACGTGGTCTTCCACCATTGGTTCATAGCCGGACGTGACATCAGAGGGACTGGAGCTGGTGTGGCCGACTTCCATTGGCTCAGTCCCGGAAGTGATGTCAGGAGAGCCAGGTGAAATCCCCCGGGGATGGTCTACAGGCAAGGGAGAAAAAGAGTCAGTGCACTCTGTCACACCCTGGCATGCCTCCGAACTGCCTTCACTCAAGCCCTTTAGCTGCCTCCCATGCGCACGTGTGTGACAATATATATAGTTACAGATTGCTGGGATCCTTACCTAGCCGGGATGCCTGGAAGGACCGCAAGGTGGCATTTATGTCCTCCGGGCCACGAGGGGGTAACTGCCCTGGATCGGTAGAGGAGGAAAGAAGTTCCAATCTATTGGGACCCGTGGCCACCGCCAGGGGGTGCCTCAAGCCTCGTGGAACCCGGGAAACATTTACTTTTGCCACACCCGGCAAGATGTAGGAAGAGCCTTCCAGGGATGCCCGGAGTGCTGCCAGAAGAACATCACAAGGCACCTGGAGCACATCTGGGTGGGAATAAAAGGGGCCGCCTTCCTACAGTCAGGGAGCTAGAGTCGGGAGCGGGAGCAGGACAAAGCTCCCATAAGGATAGGAAAGGTGGCCACGGACTGTGAGAGAGAAGCCCGAAATAGAGGTGATTGGTGGTGGGAGCATTGTGTACTGTGTTCAGTACTGTGTTTTGTGGATTAGTAAATGTGTGACTTTTATAAAGATGTGGTTTCCAACTGGTGGTGTCCGGGCAAGTCTCACAATATATATATTGGGGCTGGAGCCCGACCGGGACACCCAGGAGGACCGGAGGAGGGCTTGTACCTCCTCCAGACCGCGAGGGGGCAACCGCCCTGGTTATGTTGGGGGCCACGGGTAAAGGGCTTGGAAGCCCAGCCCTGCAGGGACCCGTGGCCACCGCCTGGCGGTGCCCCGGTGCCTGAACAACCCTGGAGCCCAGCACTTCCGCCACACCAGGAAGTGCTGGGGGGAAGAAGACAGGGAACACCTGGAGGGCTTCTGGGTGCGCAGCCGGCACTTCTGCCACACTGGGGCATGTCTGCGGAGGAGTGCCGGGAAGCAGCTGGAGCCCATCTGGGTTCCTATTTAAGGGGCCGCGTCCCTTCTGTCGAGAACGGAAGTCGGGTGGAAGAGAGACGGAGCTGGAGAGAGGACTGGAGGCGGCCAGGAGAAGGAAGGCAGTTGAACTGTGTGGACTGTGGACATCGGAGGATCGGTGCAAGAGGCACTGGGGTTGCATGTAAACAAACTGTAAATATTGTAAATAAAGGGTGTGTTGGGTGAACATAAGATGTCCGTCTGTCTGTGTCCAGGTTCAAGTTCACTATATATATATATATATATATATATATATATATATATATTTATGTATAGTAGCAAAGGATAGAAGAACATGGTTAAACAGTATTTGGACACTTGACGTCCTGTCTTCAATGTCCCCAGTTTGGAAGGTGCTTTTGTGTTTGAGATCCAATTCCTAGTGATCAGGTTCGATGCTTAACAACAATTTCCATTCAGGCCGCTCTTTAAAAGGTCAACCAGGTGAAAGGGGTGGAGCTACCAGGATGGATCCAGAAGTGACATCAGTTCTCCTCCTGGAAGTCATACTTTAGCTCGTGCTGAGATTCAGAAAAGAACAGCCCATCTTCTTGAGATGTATTGGAAGTCCCATAAATACATTTTTAAGCTGATATTTAGTATTAGGGAGTGTGTAGACATTCAAACACCAGTGGCATTAAGGCATACCACAAGCTTGTCTAAAGCTGATATTTGTTTAGGAATGTTTGCCACAAATAGCTGGGTGCCATCAGCATACTGTAGCCATGGATTAAAGCTTTCAATCACGTAGACTATGTATACATTGAACATATTCATTGTAGAAAGGGAAACTTTAGCACAGACCATTCATTGCTGGAACGAGGTGCCTCAGTAGTCTTTTACTCTGCAGTGATTCTAGGTATAGTATGACAGGGTGGGCTACATCTGCCATGTATTACTTCAATAAAATTAGCACAAGAGTAGACCAGCAGTTGGCAGATGTCTCTTTAATTGTGTTATAGGCTCAATATGGTTGACATCTGTCTTTAAAATTTCTTTAATATAGAAACTATCTTTTAGCTTGGTGCCAAATTCCACTACTTTGAAGAGTGTGCTCTTTCAAGGACAGCAAGATGAAATAATCATTTGACCTAATATCCACTGTGCAGGCTGTGTGTTCTGGTGTCAACTAGTATTTGTATTTAGCAAAGAATCTCAGGCAGCAGGAGGTAAACAGTATAAGATGTTAAAAGAAAAGAAAGAAAGAAAAAAAAACTGGCAGCTCTAGACAATTACTTCCCCGGAGGGCGAGAAGCTTACACCCATTTTAATATTCTGGAGGAGTAAAATGATAAACTGTATTTGCTGATATATTCATAGATAAAAATGTAAAAATATACTATGGATCAATTTTGACAGGAGCACATTCCTTTCAATGATATGCCCCATTAACATTATGTGAACTGACAGCTTTAAAGCTCATCATCTGATATGTTGCCTTTTTAAAAGGAAATGTTGCTTGATAACATTTCAGATCCTATGTATGATCAGATCTTCACTGGAGGCATGGCATATTGAGCTCTGCAGCCTAGTAATTTCTATGAAGGGTTAAGACAACATTATTAAAATCTCAGAATCTCGAATACTAAAGCATAAAAGAACAAATAATCAGTGGAATTTAGGAGGTATAGGAAATGTACCTGGTGACTTTATAAAAAATGATGTTAACCTTTGTCGAGTAAACTGATTTATATATTGCTGTTTAATGCAAGACCCTACCATGTATGATGTTACAGTATTGGGTCCTCTTTCTGGAGAATGTTACGTAACAAACTAAAGATTTCATTCAACAAAAGTACAATTCTGGGCTCGCTAGATTTGGTTAATGCTTGTATTACTGAAATAAGCTAAAGTGCAACTCACACAGGTTTATATGCCTGCTGGCCCAGTTGCCTGCTTCCCCACTTCTAAGTCCCTATGTTCTGTGATATAGGACGATTTTTTTTTTTTAATTATTTATTTTTTTCTTGGGGTGACTAGAAATAAACCAAACTGCAACTTGGGGGTACTGCAGTTTATTTTTTACACATATTTCTTACCTTATACATGAAGTGGGTGCAATGGACCACTGCAGCCTTCCTCTGGTGTCATTCCTAAGTGACTTTCTCACTTTCCTATCAAATACACCCTTTGTTACATTCCATCTTTTTCTTTATAGCCCTTTTCACACATATGACCCCTGAAAGGTCCCAGGTTAACCATCCGAGGAGTTTTCCAGAATTTGCTTATCATATATGTAAATGTCTACGTGTGGAAGTGTGTGTGTCTGTCTGGCCCTGAAGTGAGAGGGGGAGTTGGGGTAAGGGCTCTGCCTCCGAGGAAACAGAAAACTCGCTTAGTCGCTAATACAGAAGTGATGCCAGCATGTCAGCAAAACGAAACCTCAGAAAAAAGACAAAGTCACTTATCCACTAACATTGGGAAAACAGTATCCCTTTTACTTTTCCTCTTGCTACTAATGCACAAGCGATGCAAGCAAAACGAATCCTCCTAGGAGAGAGAGATGCCCAGCGATGTTCCTTCCAACTACCTGACATCTCTACGTTTCAATTTTAGTTTTTAGGACCTCAGGCTTTTTACATCACAGGCTTACACAGCTAGTTCATACATAACAGCGTGAGTCAATGGTTTCTCAGAATGACAACATTTACACATAAATTCCTCAGTCCAGGTAAGGGTGTAGGGATCCTACATTTGTTGTACTAATTTATAAATTGCTAGCTATGTTATCTGTCAAAGACAGGTAACAGAATTAATGTAATAATAATTGACATTAATTGACTATGTGTTCCTCTTAAACCTTTTAGTGTCTCATCTTCTCTTGCCCTGCACGTCTTCTCTCAGGCACATTCCCATTTAGCCTGTTTCTCAATCTCTGTCATTTCGATGTACCTTGCTCGTCTCCCTCTCTTATCCCCATTACCTGCTCTGCTTGTTGCAAATACCTTCTGTCTTTGAAGGTGACTCTCAGTGTTCTTCCTACGCCATTCTCTTGTCTAATGCTCCTCCTCTTGATCGCGTTCCCATTAAAACTGTCATTTTGAGGTACCTTGCTTGCCTTCTGTTTGCTTGTTGACTACCAGCAATGTTAGAAAGAAAACAACATTGGCATTTGTTTACTATGGATTGCTTTTCTCTGCAAATTCTTTTGGCAATTTTTGCCCTTTTCTTTGTAATTTTCTATTTTGGTTAAATAAATATGCCATTTTATACATGCCAAGGGATTACAGTCATACCTGCCCATCTGGACATTAAGTTTATTTCTGAGACTTAAATGACTTTTGGTACAGCAAAGTCTGAGGCAGACCACTATAATTGGGATTATGCCCTTTGGGGTGAGGACATTTCTAGGCTGGCAAAGTCTGCCTAGTCCGACTAGAGAAACCTTTAAAGGTCTCACGCCCAATTTTGCCATATGGAAGACTCCACTTCATAACAACCAACCTTGTTTGATATACCTAAAATCAGACAATTTTTACACTATCTGTTGTAAAGGATAGAACATGCTCTTGTAGCATTCCTAAATCCAAAAAAACACCATGGGGTCCAAAATACTAAATTGAAGGGCTATTAGAAAAAAATAGCCAGAAGGGCTCAACAAAGAGAGTAATCAAAATGCAAAGAAAAACAAAAAATGCTTTTAGGCCTAACCATACCATTTTTAGGCCTAAGTATACAAGTTAGCTCCAGTCTGCCCATAGGTTGGCTACCAACCTAGCCGACACTGAACCACTATAAAGTGTTACAGTATCAACTGTCTGTCGCTCGTGCAACTATAGCGTTTGTCCTGACTTCACACTCATCTAGGCCTTGATGGAGAAGCGGTTTAAAACCCACGCCTGGATTTGCTTCTGTGGCAATAGTTAGGACAACGTCTGTGATCATAAATGCCTGTTAAAAATCCTGGGGCTGACTCCCCAAAATGCTAGCAGGTGCCAAAGTGTTCCTTGCTCTTCTTTCCTTAAAAAAACCTCACATGAGGCAGCCTATGGTTTGTAATAAGCAGCAGATGCCCATACGTAGTTTTTTGGATCCTCATGACATCCCTTATCAACCATGTAGATTTTATGGTGTCCACAAAGTAATTTGTGCTGGAGAACTTATTTCCCAGATCTACTTTGGGCTCTCAGGTGGAGATCTTGCTTCCAAGTCGTAGTAACATGAATGACTTCTTCTAGTGCAGATTTATCTAAGTGTCCTATTACTGACCTGTCCAGTGTACTCTTGCCCCAACACTCCAGTTCACCTGCAAACGCATCACACTATGAACTGAACAGTATGTATTTTCCCTAAAAAAATATCAAAAGAACGGTTCTGCACAAGAAACCATTAGACACATTTGCATGTCCTAAAGGATTAAAAAAAAATAGCACTAATGGCTGTCTGATGATATCATTTTAAATATTGTTATAAACTTGTGCTGTTTTTAACATTAGTGATCTCTTCACTATAAGGAAATGACAGTAAACATAAAGTACTGCATGCAACATAAGCAAAAACACAGGAGACCTTTTTGGTTTAATGTTTTTAAAAATACACGTCATGAAACCTCAGCAGAAAATATTGACTATCAGGCGTGTGCTTTATTTTGGAGACATTGATATATTTTTTAGCTGAGGCATGACGCACAATGCCAGAACAAACTTACCAGGAAAGCCTCTCTATCACAGGGCTCATTCTGGACACACTGGAAGCTGTTGTGGAAATAGAATGGTGGCAAAACTGAATGGCATCATGGAAAATGCCCTCCATCCCCTCCAGGAGGCGCTCTCATGGAACACTTTTAGCCACAGTGTGCTAGGAAGTGCCTCTGGGGGTCTTTTCTGCCCACTGCTATTAGGCAATGAAATGCTTTCTCCTGATTCCACAAACTTTAAGCTCATTTTGCAATTTTTGCACAATATACATTTGTCTCTTTATCTCTCTCTTTAATTGTGCTGTGAGTCTGTATCCTTGTATTTTTATGTTTCTGTTGCTGCATGCATCTAAATTTCCCCGTTGGAATTAATAAAGATTATCTAATCCATTGCTATATAATGTGTGCCCCATGTCTTCAGTCTAAAGTTACGCTTGACATCTTTAATGCTTACTACACATCTATCACGTATCCTGTTATTTTGTCTCTGTCTCTTTCCCTCTCTCTTAACTTTGGCTGAAAATATTAAACTAATTCTCTTCTCCCGCTACCCTACAGTCCTCAAATAAGTGTAGCGACTCTTTCATGAACTTATCTATAATTCTGTTAAATCCTTCTTGTAATATGAAGATCAAAACTTCCCACATTACTTTACATGTGGTTTCACAACCATGTGTTGAAGCTTAAGCTTAAACGTACCATACTATACAACCATATATTCCAATAAACATTTTAATTGCTTCTGTGTACTGCCTTGTTGTGGACAGAGGAATGTCTATTAGGCATGTCGAGTATTTTACATAAAACGTACAGTATATTCTGGCTCTATTGTGTATTTAATATTTTTAAACAATGAATGTAAGAACTAGCTGTGCTACGTGGCCATTATAGGTTGAAATCTAAGTAATCAAAGTAGACTTCCGAGTTAATGTTTGCAGTGCACCATCTATTGGAATGTATTTTGTAATGCATGTGGCAATAAAATGCACTGCATTGTCATTCCAACAGATAACACATTTGAAGAAATAATTTTTTGTGGTGTACCAAAGTCAAAGTCAAGTCAAAGTCAAAGTCAACTTTATTGTCATCTCTGCTATACACTGTACAGGTACATAGAGAGACGAGACGACGTGGCTCCAGGTTTCCAGTATAGACAAACATAGAACAGCATAACAGAGGATATAGAATAAATAGGCATATGAAATAGACAATAAATAAGTGACACATTTTAAACTAGAGAATGTGCAATATGCATTTAAATAAAGTTTAAGAGTTTTTAAATAAAGTTAGAACTAGAAAAAGACGAAGAGGTAGGAAGAGGAAGTGTGATGGCTGGGAGTGAGTTCATGAGTCTTATGGCTTGTGGGAAGAAGCTATCACGCATCCTGGAAGACCGAGACCTGATGCTGCGGAAGCGTCTGCCAGAAAGAAGGAGCGTGAAAAGTCCGTGTGAAGGATGAGAGGGGTCGAGCACGATGCAGGAGGCCCTTTTGATGCAGCGTCTGTGGAAGATGTCCTGCAGTGGCGGAAGAGACGTTCCAATGATGTTTCCAGCTGCTTTGATGATCCTTTCAATCCGCCTGATATCAGCAACAGTACTGTTTCCGAACCAGGTGGAGATGCAGCTGGTTAGGACGCTCTCTATAGTGCCCCTGTAGAACATGGTGAGGGTGGGAGGGGGCAGGTTGGCTCGCTTCAGTCGTCTCAGAAAGTGTAGACGCTGCTGGGCCTTTTTGGTGATGGAGGTGGTGTTGGTGGTCCAGGTGAGATCATCTGAGATGTGAACTCCCAGGAACTTGGTGTTTTTTACAGTCTCAACCGTGGAACCGTGAATGCTAAGTGGTGTGTGGGTGGAGCGAGCTTTCCTGAAGTCGATGACCATTTCTTTAGTTTTGTCCACATTCAGCGACAGGTTGTTGTCACTGCACCAGGCAGCCAGCTGCTTCACCTCATCTCTGTATGCAGATTCATCGTTGTTTTTGATGAGCCCCACCACGGTCGTGTCGTCGGCGAATTTGATGATGTGGTTTAAACTGTGCAGGGCAGTGCAGTCGTGAATCAGGAGTGTAAACAAAAGTGGACTGAGAACGCAGCCCTGAGGAGCTCCGGTACTCAGCCTGATGGTGCTGGAGACAGTGTCACCGATTCGGACAGACTGAGGTCTCTCTGACAGGAAATCAAGTATCCAATTGCAGAGTGAGGTGCTTAGTCCCAATTTGCTCAGTTTCACACACAGTCTATGGGGGATGATGGTGTTGAACGCTGAACTAAAGTCTATGAACAGCAATCTAACATAAGAGTCTTTATTGTCCAGGTGAGAGAGGGAAAGGTGAAGTGCAGTGGATATGGCGTCCTCAGTTGACCTGTTTGTGCGATAGGCGAACTGCATAGGGTCCAGTGAGTGGGGGAGGTTGCTCTTCACTCGTGCCATGACAAGCCTCTCAAGGCACTTCATGATGATGGGGGTCAGTGCGATGGGCCGGTAGTCATCCAGGCAGGAAACTGAAGATTTCTTTGGCACTGGGATGGTAGTGGACTTGAAGCACGTCGGGACGATCATCTGGCTCAGTGAAGTGTTAAAGATGTCTGTGAACACCTCGGCGAGCTGATCAGCGCAGTCTCTCAGCACTCGACCTGGAATGTTGTCCGGACCGGCAGCTTTACGTGGGTTGATCTTGGAGAAAGTTCTCCTCACGTCAGCTGCAGGCAGAGAGATGGTCTGGTCGGTGATGAGAGGTGTCGCTTTCGTCGGTGGCATGTTGTTCAGTGCGTCAAACCGTGCGTAGAACTTGTTCAGTTCCTCAGGGAGTGTGGCATCTCCCTCACAGCTGCTTGATGCTGGCTTGTACTGGGTGACAGCCTGGATGCCCTGCCATAGACTGCAGGAGTCTTTTGCGTCTTTGAAGTGGTGCTGGATCTTTTTGCCATACGCTCGCTTTGCTTGGCGGATAGAGCGAGAGAGGTTTGCCCTAGCTGTTCTAAGGGCAGCTGTACTCCCGGACCGGAACGCAGCATCTCTCTCTCTCAGCAGATTATTATGTTGAAATGACAAAGGCAATACATATTTATCTGTTATATGCCATTTGGTATGGTATTCATAAAAACTGTGTTAATGTTTATGATGCTCCATCTCTTGGAATGACAAATGCAATTAATTTTATTACTACAAATGTTTGAGATGCACCATCTGCTGGAATGACTGAGACATAGCAGAGAGACAGACATACGTATTGGTACAAGACACACAGGCACCGGATTATATTCATGGTGCACTTTACTATATGAACAGGAAGATGGAGTGAAAGAAAATTTTAGTAATAACTTTGACATTATTAGTAATATTTTTCTCTATATATTTCCTTTGGCATTTCTGATATCAAGTTTGAAAGCCTTAAACTAAGCCTATTTCTTTTTCCTTTTGTTGATGTTACTTTGCTTCTCACTTTAAAGCACTGTCATACTACACAGCTATTCCAGCATTTTTCAATTTTAGACTTTATTTACATAATCTTAGCAAGCTGGAGGCAGTTACAATGCACTCCCATGAATACCAGTCACGTAGTCTAACATCCCCAGCTACTGACAGCACTGACGAAATCAAACAGTGGTGGGGTGGTCTTGTATTTATGAGATTTTAAATTTGTAGCAAATTAATAAACTGTTATGTATGATTATTTCTGATTCTTTTTAAGCCACATACTGTGACCAACAAGTATATGTTTTCATAAAATATATGTTGCTGGCTTTGCACTAAACAAACGAGTTTTTATTTTCATGACACCAACTGCTGCATGTGTAATATTAAACACTTGAACAAGAAAAAGGACCCTGGAAGCAAGTGCCACACTAGCATGAATGATGTCATCCAATAAGTCACAAGAAGTGCTTAAAATATAAACAAAATTAATTAATAGAAATACAAACATGAAACAAATCTAAACATGCCAAAATGGTTTCAAACACCTACAGACCCTGTCAAATACTAAGTCAGTGCAGATTTTCCCTTGTGTCCGTAATTTGATACATTACAGAAAATGAATGATTCACAGTGCCTCTACATCGACTTTTTGGTGTGAGCTCTGTATGGTTCATATTTCAATAATTACATGACCTATCTCTGTGTCATCACTATTTAAAGTAGCATTTTTTTATTGTACTATAAGGTTAATACTTGGCAGAACTGTTTGTGCTGATGGAGTCTGACTGCATGTTAGTATAAAGGACATGAGGGTGTGGTGACAGTTGTTGATTTGTTAACTGCCAACATCATGTGACTGTCTTGCACATTTGGGTGTGGCTTACAGGATAATTAGTCGCTTGATTAACTTTAAAGTAAGTTAGGATGCATAAAAAATGTCACAGACAGTGAGGAAGTACATTAAGTGTTGCAATAAGGAGATACATGAAATATACTTTGCATTGTTCTTCACCCACTTGCCTAGACATCACCAATAAAATTTTTTTTTTGTTTTTATTTACGACATTTGTTCTCTTTTTTTGAATGTACATTTGGAAACTACAAATGCTTTACTGAAAAATGCAACAAAGAAGTGGGAAGGCTGTGCACTAACAATATTAATAACAGAGAAAAGTACTTCCCACAATCTGGCCTGAGTAAAATGCCCATCCAACCAGTTGATTAACTCATTTCGTCTCTAAACTAGCCTTGGTGAAGCCACATCTCCTGATGCTGGTTGTGGTGAGATGACATTAAGTGGATTTTTTCTTCCCTGGAACATATTCCATCTCCTTGCAGGGTTCTTCAAATTAGCTGTGAAACACAGTAAATCATCCGACATGTTTTAATAGTTTTATGTGCAAATGTTGAGAGACTGTCTAAACCTGTGTTAAATCAATCAACATTTCCTCAGACAACAAATTCAAATCAACAAATATCATAAAGAACCTGCCTCACAATAATACCATTTGCAATTGATTAATGCGTGGCAACTGTACAGTATATAGCATATTAATGTTAGGAATTGTTATCAGGCCGCCAGTAGGTTAGCCATAATGGAGCAACTGTTCACAACTGAGATAAAAAGCTCAAAAAAATTGGTCTAGACTGCCAGAATTGTTAAAATCACCCCTGGTAACTGTTATGAGTGTTTGGAGACTGATGTTGAAATTGTAGTGCTAATATATCTGCATGGCTTTCTAACATTAGGTATATTACTCAGCACTCAGTTTTGTAAGTTTGCCAAAACGTAAAAGCTTGAGTTAAAAATAAATGCCTTAGTTCTTTAAATGGAGCGCGTGTTGTTTTCTTTTCTTCACATTTTCACATAACAGGCCGTGCTTTGATGTAATTTTCCGCCAAAAACAGATGATCTGGTTTATGTTATAGCACCAATTATACAGGCGTACCCTGGACTGGACATGTAGTAAACATCACCTTATTAGTGTACAAAAGGTCGGAATCACTGCAGTGTGCCAGGCAGGTGGCCAAAATCTCTGCAAATCTCACAGTTTATAGGTGATACAAATAAAAACAGAGTGGTAGTGAAAGGCATGGCACCTGATCCTGTGTGTGAATTGTGAGACATTCACGACTGCTTGAAGTAGGAATCACAAAAGCGGGTCATAATAACTTATTCTGAGAATGAAGTACAAGGTATTACATGTAGGTAGACAGCATGTGAAAATTATATTTCATACTGACTGTAGAGAACATATGTTAAACGTGAACAATCAGGTTTTCACAAAGCGAAGAGTAATGGCGACATTGGCTTTGTAGATTTTTGAGTGTACTGTTATGTTTTTTTATCTGTTTTTACAACTTTAAAAATGGTGAAAGCTGCAATACATTATCACTAGAACTACCAAAGCCTACAAAAAAATCTTGTAAACCCGGCCCACCTTAAAATGATTAGATAATTCAAGTCATTGCATTCTTTACGTTAATTCTTGTCTTGCTGTATAGGTAAAATGTGCAATTTTTTATTTTATAAGAGAGAGAGATAGGTATCGAGCATTTGTTGATTACTGCATGTTACTTCACCCACCACATGGCGAACCACGCCAATTGACATCCGAGTGCAGCTGTACAGCTGGTGACACTCTAACAGTGGTCACATATTTTATGTACTGTTAACTGTTTCTGCCACTTGCTCCCTTTGGAATAGATGTCTGAGGAAATGATTGTCTTAGAGGATATCTCTTTAAGGGGAACAGGGGGCCAAACCACGCCTGTGGGTCCTTACCTAAACACGCTGTTGTATGTCGTAAGAAGGAGAATCGACTTAAAAAAGGGAAGGAGGCATGCATTTTAAAAAGGAGAAGGATAGTTTAAGAAGGAGCAGGGAAGGTGAATTAGAATGGAAGCTATTGGTAAAACAAATAAGGCTCCGTAACAAGAACGGTTCGTGCGCACGGAAAAAGAGAGTGCTGGCTAACCAGGAATGGTCTTTGGAGCACACGGCTTCACTTTGTGAGGTGAGGTGGGCTTCAACATTCTATAAAAGAGTCGTCGCCAGGCTAGTGAGATCGCTTCTTTTATATATATCTATACACAGCACCACACTGGAACACTGTGACGTTTTTTACTGTGACTGGAGTGCAAATTCTGCCACCAACCCCCAAGTTTTCCCTACAAGATGGAGGACCTGCTTGCAAGGCTAGATGCAAATTAATGTCATACCCAGGATGGAGTAATAACTGACTTGCTTAGGGGCCCAACAGAGTAGAGTCACTTGTGGCAATTGATGGGATTCGCACTGGCAACCTGGAGGAGATGCACTCCGTCCATTTTATATGACAATGTAAATTATTAAAAAAAGAAAATAAATATATCCAGTAATGAAAATAACTTACTTACTGTAACATGCCCAGATTTCTTATTTGCATAAAAATATGTATTCTGTTTAATAGCATATGTTTAAAAATAACAGTAATAAATAACATTTTTGCTAATATTTTAGGGTGTCTTAATATTTTGAATATCAATATCCAGCTATTCATTTTCTGAAATAAAAATTGTATACTTTCAGATGGTGTAGTTGGTATTAGATTATATCGAACACTACAGCACACTAAATGTGAAGTGCTTTACAACAAAATTATGAAAAACAGAAGCATAAACAATGTGTTTAAATTGTTATTAATTTGTAAAGTATGTAATATGTAACTAAACCATTTTGCTTTTCTATGTTGGATAAAAGTACAAAGCATTACCACTATAAGCTTCTCATTCCTTCCTCACATCTCCTGAAAAGAATTAATATACGCACCTTTTCACAACCAGTGAAAGAGAACACACAAATGAGTGTTACCAAAGGACAGAAATATAAAATGCCTGTCTGTTCTTTCCATACCCTGAAAGTCGGTGACACAGAAGTGGAACTGAAGCCCCAACTTAACTCCGTCTGCTGAGGCATCCATAAAGGGATTCCCTAATCTATTGGAAGACAGGCTGTTCACCCAGGAGGGAGAAGGGACAGGCACAGTTTCATGAGGAGAAGAAACTGAAAATAAGCTACAGTGGCTGCCGGCAGTGAACTTATGTGCAATAAATAAACGTTGGCAAGGTACTCAATGAGAGCATTTCTCTTTAGTTTTCCCAAGGTCCATCTTGTTTTGTATCCATTTTAATAACCTGTAATAACCTAACTTTAATTGTAATACCATTGCTGTTAAAAGCTGTACATGTCATACATGTCAGAAAAAAAAGATTGTGGAACAGCTCAATCTTAAAATAGTAATGCCATTTTATAATGAAAACAAGCATGAGTGACTTCATAGTCCTTTAAAACCAAACCAGTAGATTTAAAAAAAAAGTCTAGGATAATTCCTTGTTATTTTTTCTCTCTCACTCACTTGTATGATTAAGAGCCTGTCCTCCATCATCTTTGGTCATCTGACTCCATTCTTTTAACCCTGGGAAATTTTTAAAGAGGTGTTGGGTGTTATGTAGTTTTATATGTTTGAAGATTTATTAAGGTTTTGGATTTACTAGGGTCAAAGCAGACAAATAGCTACCTTATCCAACAATGATTCCAAATGGTGACAGACAGACAGATCATTAAATAAGATCGCCTGAGGCAAATTACATTTTTGCTGCTAAAACTCCACTGCCTACCTACGCCTCCCAAACCCATATCCCCATATTCTTAATAGGCATGAGATGATACACCTAATCCATATACAGTACAATGCATATTATGGTTCAGGCTACACCCAATATCCATGATGTCCTGCAAGCTAAAACATGCCTGTTGTTGAGGGTTTCTAAGTAGTTCAAAAGCAGCTACCAAACAAGCATTCCAACACTAGTATGACCTGTCGTATATAAAAACCTCCACAGCCCATGTGTCTTCTTTTAAAGATTTAAGTGAAATTCAAAGCAAACAGTTCACACAAAAAATAAGGGAAAAAGTTGATAATACATGTAAAAAAGGTTACAGTTCCTAAGGTTGCTATATGTTATCTCATTCAGCATATAGAGTGCATAATGTACATACATACATAATGTCAGTAAGCTACAAACCCTTAATGCCTATCTGTCCAACAATTCATGTTTCTTTCTAACTTTAATCAAAGGGATACTCTGCTGTTGCACAGAGTTAACATTAAAAACATTCCATTTTCTAAGCAAACTAAGGTAACTTTACCATTAAACTAAAAGGATTGGCTCTTACGCATGTAAATAACACCTTAACAACATTCCAAAAATTACAAAAAAATTTACAAAATAACATAATCAATATAAACACCATATGTATTGTAAAAATCTGGGGAAAAAAGCGAATATATGTTCTGATCCATAGATGTTCACTATGCAGTCAGGTTTTCAAACTGCTTTCTGTAATGTTGAAGAATGAAAATATTGTATTTTTAACAATTTTTAAAAGCACTTCATTCATATGTATTCTGCAGGCTCTTTCTTAACCTTTATTTTTTTGTATTTCGTAATACTAAAAGAAACACACGAAAATACCACTCTTACCAATGTTCTGCCTTAGGCAGTTGCCTTGTCATTTCAACGTACGTGCCGGCCATAGATAGATAGATAGATAGATTATTGAACAACTGGCCACACACATACTGGTGCATGGAGATAGAGTAATCTACAGTAGTGATCTATGACAGTACAATTAATAAAATAAAGGAACAACATTTTACCTCAAAATCTAACATTACAATAATCTTTACTAATTATATATAAGGGAATGATCATTTCACTGTCTGTTTCATTAACTATTAACCGTGTTTAATCAATTTCAATCTACTTCATTCTCCTGTGTGTTTAAACTAAATTGTGTCTTCATGTTTACTAATTTTCTCATTTGTAAAATTTATACAGTACTTGCATTTTACTTGTCATATCACTCTGTGCCTGCATGTGGTGAAGAACACTACAAAAATGAACTAAAATGAATTGAACTGAAATTAACAATAACAATGTTTCAAACTTTTATGCATACTATGATATCCCAATTATGCACCTGATGTGCATCCCCAGTCCTGTAAGACACATTTCTGGAAAAAATATTGAAAAAATCCGAATCTCCTTTTCAAATTTAGAAAATAAATTTTAATAACAGACCTGGATTAAAGGGAAAGAATATATATAAATATATATATCTATATATATATTCATATTTATCTATATATTGCCTCTCTCTCACCCTCTGTGTATATATATATATATATATATATATATATATATATATATATATGCATATATACACTGTTGTTTTTTTTTTTATACAAGAAGCAAAAAAGGCCAAACAGACAAGTCTATTATAGTATGTCCTTTTCACATATAATATAGCACGAAGTAGCTCTTTAATTTAGAAAGGATTATTTATTTATTTTCGATAAAGGGGGTCATAATACTGTTTTTAAAACAAAAAAAAAACCTGCTTTAGTGTGCCGCAGATCATCGCATTGTTCTTAGAATGAGCTGTGCTTGCAGAAGGATTTAATTTGATCTGCCATAGTAATTGTGTCTGAAAAAAAAAGGATAGTGCAACTTTAAATGTAATAAGCACAAAAAGTAAATTAACTGAAGAGGGGCCCTTGTGATGTGTTGACACTTGCTCCATGCTCTTACAAAAAATGTGATGATAAAACACCACAAAGAAAAGCGTTATGAATTTTATTAATGACTGGAAGACAGTATGCAAAACATCAAAGGTCCACAGAAAAGATTAATGACCCCGTGTGAGACTGTTTAATTACCTCCAGCTAATTAGATTCTTGACCAAATTTTTAATATCTGCATTGCTTCTAAAGCCTAATTGAGATTCCACCATATTTATCAATCTTTCAAAAAGCCCTTAGTGAGCTGCTTTTTGTTCACATTTGTCCCCTTTGCACTCTGCCTACTTTTACGGACAATTATTAAATAAATAAGTGGAAAGCTGCACTCTTTCAAGTGGATATGCTCAACGTTTCAGGACTGCTTATTTTGACTATGAGGACCTGTGATTAGAATCTTTTGTGTATAATGAGGTCCTCAAGCTAATAAACAGATGAGCTGTGCTGTAAACAGTTGTCATATTTTTCTTATCTGGACTGTGTTCAACTATCCCTAGTGTGGTTTCTGAAAATTCAAGCCTTTCTTTCCCCTCTGTTTTCGGTTATTTCTGAGATCTGTTTACCTTGGTGCTGACCCAAACACAGCAGTAGAAAGTTTCAGCAGAAATGATTGTCTTTGCTTAGGCTATTGCTTCACAGATTTAAGTAGTGCATTAAATGTATTCAGCCCTAAACGCTACAGCTTTCCTCACTTGATCATTAGTTCTTTTAGTAATTATTCAAAGGAAAGTAAGATTACATACATTATGACTTCATCTTTATTGTCTTTATTATAGCAGAAGGCAAATGTCAATTTCCAGCAACCCTTTGACCAGAAGAAAGCTGCGTATGAATTGCATTTTACTTTTCCAGCTCTACTAAATTAAAATGGACTTAAACAGCTCCATCTGGTGCATTTAAGGAAGTACTGCACAAAAGTTTCGGGATTAGAATTTAGTGATTCTTTTATGCTACCAGTAAGAATAAAGTACAATGAACTCAATACAAACCATGAAGACATTTAAAAAATATATAGTAATTTAAATCAAACACTTTCTTTTTTAGACCTACCTGTTTAATTTAGACTATTTCATTTTAGACTCCTACTATTAAAATGTAATTTGCATACTGCATTTAATACACAATATAGTATTAGCCTTGTATATGTAGGAACTTGTACTCACTGACAGCTTGGCTCTCTTTGCAATTTCTCTAAAGGAAATATGTACATTTTTAAGGGTTATAATGGTCTGTCTGTCTTCCTTTGTTAATTGGCTTTTTTCATTATTATGATAGCAGTATACAGTACAGTATTGCCCAGATAATATTTCTGAGAGTGTAGCAGCACTGTTTGATCAAACACTGCTTTTATACAGTCAGACAGAAATGTTAGGACACCTCTATCAATTGTATGCATCGACTTTCAAAGCTTAATTAACTTCCATTGTGGAAGAAAATCTGTAAGTGGTTAACCAGTTAAAAAATAATTTTTGTATATATCTGAAAATTAACTTGTTTTTAATTTTGTAATTTTTTTGTATCATTTCAGGTTATTCACTGGACGCTTACATTTCAATAAAAACTGGAAAATTTAGTGTTTTTGCGGGTGGCACAGTGGTAGTGCTGCTGCCTCACAGTTAGGAGACCTGGGTTCGCTTTCCAGATCCTCCCTGTGTGGAGTTTGCATGTTCTCCCCGTGTCTGTGTGGGTTTCCACTGGGCGCTCCGGTTTCCTCCCACAGTCCAAAGACATGCAGGTTAGGTGGATTGGCGATTCTAAATTGTCCATAGTGTGTGCTGGGTGTTTGTGTGTCCTGCAGTGGGTTGGCACCCTGCCCAGGATTGGATTCCTGCCTTGCTGGGATGTGACCCTGTGTTTGGATTCAGTGGGTTGCAAAATGGATGGATCGAAGTTAGGGTATTCTACACCTTTTGACTGGCAGTATAGACAGATAGATACTGCGGTGGGCTGGCACCCTGCCCCGGGTTTGCTTCCTGCCTTGCGCCCTGTGTTGGCTGGGACCCTATAGTTATGATATAGTGGGTTGGATAATGGATGGATGGATAGAAAGAATAGGAATAGAACAGGAATACAGAAGTACTCAAAGAAAACCCACATAGACTTTAACTGGGCAGTGGATTTAAACTGAGGACTCTACCCAACAGAAGAACATACAAGTTTAAAATTTTATCTATCTATCTATCTATCTATCTATCTATCTATCTATCTATCTATCTATCTATCTATCTATCTATCTATCTATCTAAAGAGATTCTGTAAAAAGCCAAATTTCCCCCTGGGGACAAATAAAAATCTGTCTAACCTTGGATTAATCTACATGTGCTGGACGTACAATGTTTTATAACTTATTTCATTCTAGAGGCTAAAGGTTTATTGAGTGTGGAGGTGTGTGTGTGTCCTGCAAGGCACTGGTGATCTATCATTTTCTGGATTATGCTTGTAACTATTGAAAAATGATGGTTTGAGAAGTCAAAGGATGGAAGGATCAATATATGGATGAATGGATGGATGATAAAAAATTTTAAGAAAGCTCCTTTCTACAGAGATTTCATAGTATTTTAAATGATAAACAGTGGATATCAAACGCCTACATGTCTTTATTGAAATTTCAATCATATTTACCTCTTCAATTAGGAATTGTAATTAGTGTGTGGGTGTGTTTGTGTGTGTCCTGCGGTGGGTTGGCACCCTGCCCGGGATTGGTTCCTGCCTTGGGCCCTGTGTTGGCTGGGATTGGCTCCAGCAGACCCCCCGTGACCCTGTGTTTTTGGATTCAGCAGGTTGGAAAATGGATGGATGTATAGATAAAACAAATGGGTCATTTTTAAGAAAATGAATTTATAATAAAACACTTTTGTGTCAAAAATTTAAAATATCCCAGCCTGTAATTTCTGGTTCACTGTTATTCTCCCATTCCTTCTGGCAGCATCTGTGTAGGTCACCATAATGACTCTTGTATCTTTTGCCTGGCTGTTCAGGTGTCAGCCCCCTCATTGGTGAAGTGACCACACCTAGGAATAGGCCTCACACATATGGGAATGACAGCACCAGCAGAGAGCTGAATGGACCATAGTAATCACCGGGAATATACATGATGTTATAGCAGTCTCTGTTAATAAGAAATGTCTGGAAAGTAAAGATACACTATACAGCTGCTACAAAAATGTTTCCTGTAAAGTTTAATGCTTAGAAATGTCTCCACAATGTATTTGTGAAATCAAGGAGAAAAGGCCCAGGTTTACAGAAGAGTTGACTGCATTAAGTAAGCAGAGTTTCCAGGTAAACTAACCTGCACAAACATGAGAAGTGGAAGGGTGCTGAATTATCTGGAGAAATCCACTTAGCCACTGGGAGAACATGCAAATTGCACATCAACTGGGGAAACCTGCCTTTGCAGGATGGTTGGGATGTGACAAGGGGCACGGACTCGATGGGAGCAGGTAGTGGACCGAAAGATCTCTTGGTCAGAGTTGTGGAAAGCTGAGCCTCACCAGATTAAATTTCTTATCCAGTCAGTCAACGGTGTCCTCCCAGTCCAATTACACTCTCTTCTCCTGGGGACTGACAGAAACCCCTGCATGCCCGCTGTGCCAGGGATGAGGATTCCTAGAAAATATTCTAAATTGTTGCCCCAAAGCCCTTGGTGTTATCGGTGGTGCCATAATCAGGTGCTGAGGGTTACTGCAGAGCACAGGGATCTCTCTTAACAGGAACCAACAACCAGTAAAGCATGCTATTGCTTTTGTCAAGGTTGGAGTGAAGCCGCAACAGCATCCAACACGGGGGCTTCTAGAATCAGTCCGGAACTGGCAGCTGAAGGTCGACCTGGGGAGACAGTTAAAATTACCAGAAACCATCAATGAGACCATGCTCATGCCTGACATGGTTCTTGTGTCACAATGTATCAAGGCAGGTGGTCCTGCTGGAATTGACTGTACCCTGGGAAGACCAGATGGGAGAAGCATTTGAGAGCTTGTAGGCAAATGCCAAAGCAGAAGATGAAAGACCCGTTACTACCCCTTTGAGGCTGGCTGCCAAGGATTTACCAGCCAGTTGCTCTGCAGGGCCCTCAAACAACTGGTGATTAGGGGACTGCACAATAAGAAAGCCATCAGGAGCATCACTGATGCTGTTGAGAAAGTATCAAGATGGCTGTGGATTAAAAGGAGTGATCCATGGACCAAATATGCTACCTAGACACAAGTCGGGGGCTAATCGCCCCTGGCTGGGTTGCCTGGGTGAGGGTGTATAATGCTGAAAGATCTGATGAACCCAGGTTACATTATTGTGAAGATGTGTCTATGTTGCACTGCAAGGTGTGTGTTAAATCAGTAAACTGAACTCAGATCCTTATACGGTAGCTGAGCTAAATGTTGCACCTCCATGTGGCCCTTAATATGATTTTAATTTCAATAACTTATTATTATCTAGCCATCCCGCACAGCTTCGCCCACATAGAAGTGAAACAGGACAGTGAGCAGGGCCCTACCCAGCTCCCCACTCCTGACGTCACACTTCCACCTCCCCTTGGCCCACAGCCTCTGTCTTTGATTAGCACAGATACATCGCTCCTGCGAGTGAACTATGATTCTTAGCACAATGAGAAAAGTCACAAAATCAACCAAAATGTTCAAGTAAATTCTAGGAAAAAACCAAATCTAAATCTGTGGAGTAGTTCTCTCATTTGCTATGTAAGCGGTTGTAAGATTTGCCCCGAGGCTGGTGCGTGAGTGAGGAGGGCCTCGTCCCGCTCCCCTTGGCCCGTTGCATCTCCCTCAGATTTGCGCAAATAAATCGGTACAGCAAGCGAACTATGATATTTCTCCGTTAAGTAGTTCTCTCGTGAAAAGTGGACAGACATACAGACACACAGACAGATGTTGGATTTTATACTGTATACAGAGATAAATAAATAAGGCAATGTGTTGCCTTATTAGCTGATTTTTAGTGTTACCTGGCAGAAGAATTGCATAATGAGGTGTTTAATCCCACTTCCTAACAGCTCTTGAGTCCTGTCTAAATGGAGTTTGCATGCTCTCCTTGTTTTTGATTTTCCTTCAGGTATTCCAGTTTTCCTCCCTTATTCCAAAGGCATGTGTGCATTGTTAACTGGAACCTCTATGAGTGTCTTTGTGTGTGTGTGTGTGTTTGTTCCCCCTGCACTGGGCTGGTGCACTTTCCATGGTTGTTTCTTACCTTGAGCACAATGATGGCAGAGATTAAGAAGGTTTCAAAGTGGATGGATGGGTGGATGTTTGTTTTATTTTATAGGATGTTATAGGATTACAGGAAATCAGAGCATTCAGGACACAAGGATAGACTGACTCCAGATGAGGTGGTAGTTAATTTCAGAACACACATGCACAGCAACACTCAGGATAGGCCAATTGAAGTTGTAACTTTAAATAATATCAAATTCTTTTAGAAGAAACCAAAGTATCAAGAGAAAATCCGTGACGACTCACTGAAAAAAGTTCAACTGTATACTGTAGATGAACCCAGATTCAAAGAACTGTGAAACAGAAGTGGTTTCTACCTCACCACTACATTATGACCTTAAAGATATTAATCTTTTATTTTATTTTAATTTTATTTTACCAATAATGAATACTGTTTATTGTCCTTAACTATTTTTCTTTGGGATCTGTTTTTTTTTTTTCCTTTCTCATTTGAATTAAAATTTGTTATCAACGTGTTGGTTGATTCAGTCTGCTTCACATACAGTCACAATGTGTGCTGCAATTTGACTTTCACATGCCGAATGAGTCATAGAATGTGGAGATCCCAGAAATCACACTTATTTGAGCATCCTTCTACCACACAATTCAAACCTCCGACTGCCGCCAGCCATAATGTATCTCTGCACTGGGCTGACATTTCTGATTCATTTCATCAGGAGCTGCCAGGCTTGACATAGCTTGTTGCATTAGTCAGGGCAAAGTTGTGTAAATTAGGTCAGATTAGAAAATGTGTAGTTCGTATTTCCAAATTATAAAGGATATGTTGATAGTCTGAACAGTGTGGTGCTCTTTGACCAAGAAATCAAAGCACTGGCAAGAAAGTAAATGTATAGATCAACTTTTAACAACAGAAGACAAAAATTTAAGTGAAGTTAGGACAAATATAATAAAGCAAAGAGAAACAATACGGCTGTATAATGTGATGCAGGGAGGTAAGTTGAAAAAGGGTGTTTACCTGGACAAAAATCACCACATAAAAAAATTAAGTCAAAATAAAAATACCCAACATGATAAAGGGCAGAACCTCTGAGATGACCCCTATTATTAATTGTCCCCCAGTGTCCCTGTCATTTGCAAGGATCCTTCCATTATCTCCACATCAGCTGTAGCATTCCTGTGAGGATGTCTTATAAATGACCTTCAGTCTGATTATAATTTGTAACTTGAACATGACAACAAATATGCTTTAAAAACAAGAATGCATATTATAATTTGACTTTTTCTTCTTTTGAATGACACTCATTACATGCTTCTTTTTTGAAATAAATATATAAAGAAAAATCTTATGAACATGAATACCTGTAAGAGACATCAGTTTAAATGAATATTAGTGCAAACCCAAAGTCCAATTTCAAAACCCTCTTTTAACTGTTAAATATGTAAAAATGTCCATCTGTAGGGGCTCCAGGGGAAAATGGTTTGCTTTGTGTTACATATGTGATACTACAATTATGTAATCTGTGGGGAATCCTTGCTGTCACATTGCATTTACCTTGGTCTGGATTAACTTTTGCTCTTTCAAAATCTATTCAGTAATTCACTGATGAGCAGTTTGAACCTTCAATAAGTGGGCGCGATATCACAAAAGCCAGCTTCAGTCGTAATATAGTCAGCAACCTATAATTAAATGACACTTCTGCAGCGGCCACCCATGGAAACAGGGAATGTCACCAGTGCAAGGTGGAAAGTACAGCTCAAGTGTTTTTGATTAACAATATGAAAAGTAAGTCTCATAAAATTTGTTTTACAGATGTATTAAATTTATTGAATATCTTAGACCAGTAAATATTCACTAGTAAAATATACAGTAATTATATTGGGAACAAAAGTTGATAGAGCATGTCATTTTTCTTTTTAGTTGAATGCATTATGCACTTCAAGTTTAGAAGCAGAGTAGATAAGAAAATGAAAATGTATAAAAGTATAAATTCCAAATCCACATTTAAAGGTTATAAGACATGCCGTATATCTGTTATTAGTTGTTTTTTTTTTTTTACATTGATAAAATATGCTTCCTTGTCTAATCTTGTAATGGACAGCATGCAGGGACTGGCATCCTGGCCATGGCTGAACATGGATCCCTACCTGGCCTGGAGGCCATTGCAATGGAAGGACCAGGGAAGATGAACATCACTGATTATTCTCTCCCCCAATATACTAGTTGGTAGCCTCCATGGATATAGGATTTCCACACAGATGCCCACAATGCATGCTGGGACTTGTAGCCCTGTGAGGCATCCCTTTTGGGTCCCATGGGGTCAGCAGGGGGAGCTGAAGGGATTCACAATCCTTACTTTTTGGGACTTCTGATTGATCCAGAAGTACTTGCATTAGGCTATGCCCTAGCACTGGAAGTACACCAGGTCTAAGATAAAAGAAACTGCTTGACCTCATCCAGGCGTGTCAGAGTCTGGAAGCACCAGGCAACACTCTTAGAGGGAGGAAGAATTTGTTTTGCATAGTATATCCTTTATTGATCTTTACACAGGTGATTATTGTAATGGTGCTTTGAGTAAATAAATCTCTTTTATTTATTCCCAGAATTACTGTGTCTGAGGTTTGGGGTTCAGTGGTGCCCCCTGGTGGTTATATTTTAAAAGTATGTCAAAAAAAGGAATGGTGAAAATACTATTGCTGCAGATACTATATAAAATATGCATGTTTACTATAGAGGGCAAGGCTGTAGGCTGACAAGGGAAATGGCTGATTCCCCCTTGTCCATCTCTTCTTTCTCTGTCTATGGCCTTTCATTCTCTTGCCAGATCAAAGTTGTCTTTAAACCCTTTCTTAGGATCAGTTCTGGCCAATTTCCACTATGATGACCAATATGCTATCAGGGCTGTTGTAACACCTTGTCCTACAATGCTCCATCCTGAAATCCCAGTCCCAAATAAGCATTCAAATATAGATCTAGATTTTTATACTTCTAGTTTTATTGAAGAAAAAATATTTAGAACTAAAATAGAGAAAAGGTAATTGCTTTCTAATATATGTACTATTATTAAAAATTATACCATATCCAGATATCAGTATGTGGCAGTTATGTTAAAAATATAAATGCTACATTAATGCTTTATCTCAAGTAAGTTGCTATATATATTTAGATTGTCAGATATGTGCACTTAACAAGCGTCTTCAGGGCTCAAAGAGGAACTGTGATTCTCCTCCAGAGAGAGTGGGGGCGCTGGTAGCAAAGAGTTTTTCTTTTCATCCAAACATAGATAATGAGATTTATAGTGTACCAGTATAAAAATGATGTGTCACATCAGGTAATGCAAAGCACATTACTGTCAATTGGGCTAGCGTCATGCCCAATGATCAACAAAAATAGCCGTGCACATAGGATAACCAAATAGAAATGTCTCTCTATTGTATAAAAAAATCTTGGATCAAGATGGAAAGACACTTTGACGTCCCGCGAGAACAACCAATTTAAAACAAGATCACGGACAACTAACCTCTCAGTTGTTGGAATACTTTAGGCAGACACACTTCATGTTATACGTTCTAGATGGCACATCAACAACTAAGCGAAGAAGAAAGAGCAAGAGAACCAAAAGCGTTGGATAGAATAGAAGGAAAAAAGAATGCAAAAAAGAACAATAATATTCTATGTGCAAATTCTGAAAATAAAGAAAGCAATAATCAGCCCAGACCAAGTGGATTTGAAAGCCTCGTAGGTCCAGTTGCGGTCAGAAATAAAAGACTTCATAAAGATGTTCAAAACAACCCAGCCACAGGAGATGCACAAACCAGTGTGTTACTTTGTGCCGGTCCCAAGCCCGGATAAATGGGGAGGGTTACGTCAGGAAGGGCATCTGGTGTAAAATTTTGGCAAATCAATATGCAGACAACAATACAAATTTCCATACCAGATCGGTTGAGACCCGCGTTAACAACGACCGCCACTAGTACTGTTAGTCAACAGGGTGCTGGCAGAAATTGGGCTACTGTTGGCCAAAGAAGAAGAAGGAGAAGGAGAGGGGGGAGACGTGTCTGGAGGAGAGGAGGAAGGTAAAGAGAGTGGAACTGAGGGTAGGAACTTTGAATGTTGGCAGTATGACTGGTAAGGGGAAAGAGTTAGCCGATATGATGGAGAGAAGTAAGGTTGATATAGTGTGCGTGCAAGAGACTAAATGGAAGGGGAGTAAGGCCAGGTGGATCGGAGGTGGATTCAAATTGTTCTATCATGGTGTGGATAGGAGGAGAAATGGAGTAGGGATTATTCTGAAGGAACAGTATGTCTGGAGGTGAAAAGAGTGTCAGAAAGAATAATGATTATGAAGCTGGAAATTGGAGGTGTGATGATGAATGTTGTTAGTGCATATGCCCTGCAAGTTGGATGTACAATGGATGAGAAAGAAGATTTTTGGAGTGAGGTGGATGAAGTGATGAACAGTGTACCCAAGGGACAGAAGTGGTGATTGGAGCGGATTTCAATGGACATGTTGGTGAAGGGAACAGAGGAGATGAGGAGGTGATGAGGTGAACAGAGATGACAAGGAGGTGGGTATGGTGTCAAGGAGAGGAATGAAGAAGGTCAGAGGATAGTGGATTTTGCCAAAAGGATGGACATGGCTGTGGTGAATACTGTACGTATTTTAAGAAGAGGGAGGAACATAGGGTGACTTACAAGAGTTGGAGGTAGATTACATCCTATGCAGAAGAGTCAATCTGAAGTAGATTGAAGACTGCAAAGTAGTGGCAGGGGAAAGTGTAGTTAAGCAGCATAGGATGGTGGTCTATAGGATGACGTTGGAGATCAAGAAGAGGAAGAGAGTGAGGACAGAGCCAAGGATCAAATGGTGAAAGTTGAAACAGGAAGACTGCTATGATGCAGACGTGGTGGGCTTATATCCAAAGTCAGTATGGCGAAAATGAGTCATGTACTACCCCATTAATATATGTCACTTAATGGTGAAACCGACTAGCGATGCTCTGGTTGGAACCATATGCCTTCTTCTCTACTATTTGATTGCCTTGAAGACAACTCTTTTGGCCTTATTTTTGGTCCTTGAGCACTTTTGTTTCACTTTTAAATTTTTGAAAAAATATTTTTAATTTACTAATATTTTGGTTTTGTCAGCCCCAGCCAAAGGTTTTTGTTTAATTTTCCTTTCCATTAGAAGGCATCCCAAATACTACAGAATAGTTAAAGGCATCTTGAAGTTTAAAATCAGTTTTCCCCATTTCTGGTTTTGGTAGGCCACAGCCTCAAACAGTATTGGTGGAGCAGGGTGGACAGGCTTGTTGGGACTGACCAGTAGAAATTTTGGCCTATTCTGCTACTCACGCCCTTCACTATGGTTCTGATTCTGATTCATGACAACAGCCCACTACCTGCCACAGATTGTTTGGTATGCATCACTCTGAAAACCAAGAAACTGTAGAACAAGGAAAGAATAAAAAAATACTACATCCAAAAGAGACACGCATCTCTCAAACCTTTCTTCAGACACCTGTGTTCTGGAGACTTGCTTGAGAATCAGTAAATATGCTTCAATGGTTTAATAAAAAAAGGAAATGCAAAATAACAAGCATAACAAGGATATAATTTAAATTGCCACAGATTTTAAAAGCTATATGCACTCGGGTATCTGGCAGGAATTCTGTTTTTTGAAAACAACAACCTTACCAACGTTGTGCCACTTGAAAAGTTTCAGAACATTTAAGTCCTGAATAGTACCGTCAAGGCCCACTAGAGGGAGAACTCCCATCAAAAACCCCAAGTGGTAACACATACTGTCTATATAAAGTAAAAGATTTATCCTTTACAAAAAAAACTGAAATAACATGAGGCTCCATAGAACAAAATAAGGCAAAAAGAGGCATTGCCAAATAGGCAACCCACAGTGAACAAGTCCCAAAAAATACAATCCATGAATCAGAATCTTTAGACAGTGCAAAATGGTCAAAAAATCCAATAAATTACAAAGCCACAAGAAAAATCACAAAGGAACACTCACCAAACATTTGCCTTTATACGGTTGAGAGCAGTTTCTGGCAGTGATGGGCAGGTGGCCTTACCACTTAGGATACCACCCACAAAATACATGGAACATAACGAAGGCTTAGAGACCAATTTTACAAAAAAGGAATAATACAAATAATTAACAAAACATAAATAAAATATCAACAATGAACAAAACAGATTTTCAACTAAGATTAGATCCTAGCTAAAACATCATAACTAAAAGTGAACCCTCTGCCTCCAACCACCAGAAGTGTTGGTGAGGGGTAGTAAGACAAAAAGAGAAAACCAACTGAAAAAGAAACTGTTTGTTTCTTTAATGCAGGACTACAATCTCAAGAAACGAAGAAGAAAAATAAACCCACAGCTGAACAAATCCTACAGAATAGTTGAATGTCTTGGTGAGGCCACCAACATTAGTTCTTGTTCTTTTCAGCGCAGATGTAGGCTTTCCAGGGTATAGAATGTCTTGATGCTCCTTCAGCCGGCTTTAACTGTTTACAGTAGTTGTCTGGCCTGGGCAACTCAACCTCTTCTTAGGCAGCACAACCTTTCAGCTATGGCTTCTCAGGTATAGAATCCGTGGGACAATTGCTGTATGTTTCTAAAGTCTGCCCAATCAGACAGATGTTCAAGATTCATTGGTGGCATACTGTACAATACTTTTGACAACAGTTGAGACTGGACCATTCCCTTCTATGTTGCACTACAGCAGGTCCAGGAGGTGGTTGAGTCAAGGACTCTTATTCTGGGAACTAAAGCATAATACCTGTTATGTATTGGTTCAAAACTAGGTGTATTATATCAGATATTATATTCCATGTATTTATGCCTAATGTTTTATATCTTTTGGTTTAATTTGAATTCCATAGTTATATTCCGTCTCTTTAAACGTTCTGCTGTTTGGACATATAAGTGAGTTGAGTAGGCTTAGGAGTAGGAGATCATTTGTTTTCTCAGGAGTTTTCTAAATACTGCTTTCTTTATGGATTTAGTGTTTTCCCTATATTCTTGCTCTAATTAAGAATTCTCATTTTTGGATATCATTTTGGGATTTGTTTGCTTAGTGTTACTTTGAGACAATGCGTTATCATTCATTTTGATCTATTTGTTGTATAAATCCTTGATTTATAAAGGTTATCCTCCCTTTGTGGGGCTTTTGATATATTTTGATATATTTAGTGTTATTTTGCCTGCTCCACATTTTTGGGTTCTGTTTCTGCTGACCCCATCAGGCAGTATTAGGAGCCTGGCTCAGTTTAAGTGAGCCTCTACTGGTCAGTCCAGTTAGGATTCTGGCCTAATCCCTTGCTTGTTTTAGGAGACCTCACAACTGTTTTACATATGCAGAATCTTCATTTCATAACAATCCCCAAGTTATCATCAGATGAGTTCGCTTAACTCTTTTAGGGCAGATGTCAACTTTTGTCGACACAAGGAGTTGAGGGCAGATGTTGACTAAAACCTGTAAGCATCAATAAAACTGACCATTATGTTCCAGTTAGACCCTCTTTGCTTTGAGGACTGTTAGACTCATTAACTTGACATCAAATTCCTTTGTGTGTGTGAGTAGTGTAGAGTAAACGTTGTCTAGAATAGCAGCAACATCGAGCAAGAGTATGAAGCGAATGCACTAAGCAAAATACTATGCATATATTTATTTATTTTTTTGTGTATTATTATTGCTGAATGGGATACTGACTTATCGAACTCTGATTTTGACACTAATGGTCTGGAAATCGAATATGAAAGACAGGTAATTGCATCAGCTAACCAGCATTCAGCGGATTGCAATGCTGAACAAGCTCGTGTAACTAACGGTAGAACGGTAATGTTCGCCCTGTGAAGACCACACAGATGTACATCTATGGCTACTGGGCTTCATCAAACGTCATGGTGTATTATTGGCAGACACTGCAGATTACCAACCACTCCACTACTTAAAGCTATTTTTTTTTTCTTTCCATAAAATGCCTTTCAGCTTATGAGTGATGAGACAAAGAGGTGTGTAATAAGAATATGAATTTACACACCACAGGGGCTCATGGAACATAAAATAGAGTGACATTTGTCATAAATAAATATTTTATATCATTTTATGTGTGAAACCATTGCTTTTTAGAAAACTGAGTTTTATGGAAACATATTCAGGCCTGGGACAAAAGGAAAACGAAAAATAATAATTAGCCCTAAAAGAGTTAATGATCTCACTTTCATTTCAGCCCCCAAATTAGCCATACCCTTTCATTTTACAGAAAAAGGAAGGGTCAGTAAGCATTACTTTAAGATAAAGCTCAAATTTAACAAGACAAACCTATAAACAAATGATCCACAATCATGGAACCAAAGTTTATCTCCACAAATACACTCAGGCACACAATATCTTGTGGATATTATACAATTGATGAAAGGAAGATCTCCGAGACTGACAGAGTAACCTTTGCCCAGTGTTAGATGAGACAAGCTGATTTGTCATAGCAGAAGGTAGATTGATTTACATGAGGCACTTAATAAGAAGTTGTACCATCCAGGGAATTTTTTTTTTGCTGAATTTCTGCATGGCCACTTATTATTAAGAAGTTTGCAGTTCACATTACAGCTTGGTTATGAAACTGTCCAAAGTGTAAGAGGTTGCAGAGTTAAACATAAGAGCCCTAAAATTAAAACGTACCATATGTCATCTATTTCAGATTCCTTTCTACTTACCCGTATTTTGAGGCCACACAGAATACGGAGACACTACAAAAACACAAATTGGATCAGTCTTTAAGGGTAAGACTACTAGATGTTTCCACTGAGCTCGCTATACAGTGACTCCTTCGTCAGTGTGCTTCATTGCTTGTAGGTGGAAGCCCATTAAGCTGTGTTCAGACCAATGCACCACTTTCAAGGAAAAAGAGGAAAAATTTATAAAAGCCAGCTGAAGTTCACAACCTGCTTGGCTAGCCATGCAGAAAATACCGCTTAACATTAATGCCCTAGTGTTCCCGATTTAAGTAGCATGTGGAGACAAAGGTAAAACAATTAAATCAGTAATTTGCATGAATGCTTCTGAGGGGTGAGGCCTTAGGAGAAATGGGCAGAATTTTAAATTTGAAACCTGCAGGATTTAAGTACTTGGACAAAACAGGTATGGACTCTGTCACTACAGTTACTCCTTCTGACTAATCATTCTCTGAAGTGTTGTACCTTGAGTGGGAAGTATTGAAATATAAGCAATTGCTTTTGTTTACTCTGCTACTGTTGCTTTGATTTCTTTTTCTGGCTTATTATGGGTGCTACCATTTTTTAATATGAATGTTGCATATTGCTAGGCACTGTGTAATGTACAGTATGATGCCCTGGCAGTCGCTGTTTAAGCCCAGATACTCTGTTAATCAGTCTCCAAATAAGGGAACAATATTGAAAAAAATAATTTATCTTGATCAATCTAAAATGAAAAAGTAACAGAAAGAACTTTAGGGTTTCACCACTACTAATATTGTGACTAAGAGTTTTTTTCTTGCCTTTTTTCGTATCATACTGTACCATGATTTAATCATTGTGCAAAATATTCAATGGGTCCTGTAGTTCTACAGTGTTTTTTTGCCAGGTACTATGGAATATATTTAGAACTAGCCAACCCGCGACGGAACTTTGGAGAGAGCAACATACAATTGGACCGCCACCGCGCCCCCACCTCCCACAGCGAGGGATGGGGCTGGACTATTTAGCAGGAGGGACTCTCGCTCGTTATCGGAATTAACCAGACAAATCCCTCCACCAACTAAGAACGGCCATGCACCAGAACCCACAAAATCGAGATAAAGCTATCAATCTGTCAATCCTCTCCGTGTCGGGTGAGGTTTCCCGTGTTGAGTTAAATTAAGCCGCAGGCTCCACTCCTGGTGGTGCCCTTTCGTCAATTCCTTTAAGTTTCAGCTTTCCAACCATACTCCACCCGGAACCCACAGACTTTGGCTGCCCGGCGGGTCATGGGAATAATGCCGCCGGATTGCCAGTCGACAGCGTCTATGGTCGGAACTACGACGGTATCTGATCATCTTCGTACCTCCGACTTTTGTTCTTAATTAATGAAAACATTCTTGTCAAATGCTTTCGCTCTCACTCAAATTGTTGGTGGGCGGGGCTCTGTCATGCATATCCCATGGCCTGTCTTGCGTGCCATGGCCAGCTGCTTAGTGAATTGTTGGTGGGTGGGGCTCTGTTGTGCGTATCACATGGTCTGTCTTGCGTGCTGCTTCTTGCGTGCCCTTGTCTTCTGACCTGACACTTTTCATGAGAGATATGCAATTAGACTTCATGTGTCCAATGCTAAAATAACTATTTAATCATATGGATTAAAGTAACTGTGTGCCATGAACCAATTTTTTATCTTCCCATAGACCAATATGCAATCTCCAGTTAGTTGAAGTGTGTCATTTTGCGGGTAACACAGTGTTACCATTCAATGGGAACACCGTTCGTATCACCCTACCAGCAATCTTCTTCATTTTCTGCTATCCACCATTGCACTCCTCAGCATTGCTGAGACCAAGACTTCTTGTGGCTTGACAAAGGAAGTACTTCCCTTCCCTTTCCTTCCCTCCTGGACAGTCTGCTGGATCTCAAGCATTTAGCCCTACAACACCCTGTGAAAAACATGCAGACAGCTGTCTTCCCACCCTGACTGTGCAGAGCAGTCTGACAGCTGCTCTGACTTTCTCGCATACCCAGTAATGTGTGATCTATAACACCCTAACACATTTTTCACATTTATTTTCAGGGACCCTACACAATTTTGATTATTAGACTTTCAGGCTGTCCAAAGGGTTTTATAAGGTGGTCCCAGTCCCTTTCATTATTTTGCATCTAGGTTTATGTTCTCTGAATTTGCCATTAAAAGTAAATCTCTGTCAGATCAATCCCATTCTTTAGACTCAATCAGACTTGACAGTAAGTTGGAATTTATAGAGACACTTGCACATACTGTGCTCTACTGCTAACCCACCTTTTGGCACACTCCTTCAGAGGTACAGTACTTGTAAAAGCTGTCAAAATATAAGCTACAGCACAGATCCAAGACCTGGTGGCACAGGAACAAAAACATATGGTTGTCCACTGGCAATATCCATGCTGTTTGACAAGTGTGCAATGTGACTGACACTTTTTCAGTAGTATACTGGAAAAAACTTCACTGCTCTATCAGAAGTAAAACATCAAGCTAACTCTTATCCTATTGTCAACTTCTACAAATATCCCAAAGTGTTCAATGTAGGTTGGGCCTTTCCCAGTATGCAGATTTGTTGTATATCTTTATAAGTGGTAATACAGAATTCATATACAGTAAATCAGTGATAGATTTTATTAACATTTTAATATACATCTGCATTAAGGTTTATAAATATTTCCATGGATTGATGTAAATTCCTGTCTTATATACATAATGGCTGCATAACAGAAAATTGGACTTAAGTTCAAGGCTTTCAAATGTACTCAGGTGGGAAGACAAGTTTCTGATTAATCTTCAGATTTGTCTTACCCAATAGCTTTATCCTATTTTGTAACTGCTCAGCCATGCTTGTTGTTTCTTTAGCAATGGCAGTATTGAAATAAATTGAAGCAATTGCCCCACAGTGTCCTTCTTCCAATCCTATGTGATTTGGGCTCCAGCCACTCCCTTAAAGACAATATGAAAAATATTACTGATACACATCTTTGAGATATTTTTGTATCTACCTTGGGAAAGGTGGCATTTTGAAAAGGAAAAGGGCATACACCTACAAGTGCAGAATATCAGAAATACTTTCAAAACAATTATTCTCATCTGTTCTTTTCTTATGTAACTCCTCATTGTCTTAAATCACATCAAATCTAGGAGTTATCTTTGACTCTAGCATGTCATTTAAAGTGCATATTACAAAGTTATCCAAATCATGTTTCTTCCATCTTAAAAATGTTAGGAAATTAAGGCGCTTTCTAAATAAACAGGATTCTGAGAAATTAATTCATGCATTTATTTCTAGTACGATTGACTACTGCAGTGCGGTGTTCACTGGATGTTCAAACTGTTCTTTAAACAGCCTCCAGTTAATCCGAAATGCGGCTGCAAGAATTATTACAAGAACAAGAAAATATGAACACATAACTAAAGTTTTTAAAACCTTACACTGGCTCTAGGTTAAGTTTAGGGCAGATTTCAAAATCCTCCTGTTAACATATAAAGCATTAAATGGCCAAGGTCCGGCTTACTTGTCTGAACTTATCATGACTTACAAACCAGAGCACACATTAAGATCTCAAGATGCCGGTCTGCTTATGATTCCAAGGATTAATAAAATAACGGTGGAAGGTCGAGCTTTTAGTTACAGGGCCCCTAAACTGTGGAATGGTCTCCCTGCTACTATAAGAGATGCCCCTTCGGTCTTTGGTTTTAAATACTGGCTGAAGACTCACTACTTAATTTAGCATATCCTGACTAGAGCTGCTGATTAACTGTACAGACTGCATCTCTGTTGTTAGTCATTAGCACTAAAACATAAGTAACATGATAGTTATAATTGGATACTAACCCTCACCAATTCTGTTTCTCTTCTCTGTACTCAAATGTGGCACTCAATGCCCAGGCCCACCTGCCATATTGTTTTGCCTGCCTATGGTAAAGTCATCCCTGATGGAGGATCGCAGGAATCAGGGGAGAGAGGGGTCCTTTCATCGGATTGGCTGGCCCAGTGCTGTTTCAGACGTGGATTGGCCAAATGGGGGAGGCAGCTTGATGAATGAGGTCTCAAGGACTCTAAACAAATCCAAATCATATTATGTGATATTATCTATTGTTAAATTCTGCTACGTACTTCTAAAATTTGTATTTTAATACTATATTGAGGATTTGTTCTGTTTTGTGTATTGTATTGTATTGACCCCCAACCTGGAAAGGGGTCTCTCTTTGAACTGCCTTTCCCAAGGTTTTTCCATTTTTTTTTTTTTTGGAGTTTTTCCTTGTCTTCTTAGAGAGGCATGGCTGTGAGGCTGTCAAGAGTCAGGGTCTGTTAAAGCCCATTGCGGCACTTCTTGCATGATTTTGGGCTATACAAAAATAAATTGTATTGTATTATAATTTAATTTCAGCAAACAGCTAACTATGTTAGAATCTAGAGATAAAAGAACCCCGAACACCGCCCTCTTCTGAACAGTTTGTCTTGTTCAAAAATGTCGATGGACCCTTACCTTCATGGATTTATGTACCTCTGTACTGTCTAGTGCATTTCTTTTCATGACGTTCTTGCTCTTTCTTAGTTTCAACAAAATGGTACTACATTGCTAACTACAATGGAGTTTTTTTGCCATATATTCAATAAGGTTTCAGGAACTGGGAGCATAACTAAATGAGTGGTATGTAAATGGGTGAGTAGCACATCAGAGAAGTTATAAAATAAAATGGAGATATTTGTTTTAATTCATACTTGTTTATTATGGCGCCCAAGTTGAGTGATATACAAGTAAGAATTTCACTGTACATGTGAACATAGTACTATTGCTATATTCGTATTTACATTTATTCACATGGCAGATACATTTTTAGGACATTTGAAAATTAGAAAAACTTTTGACGAGAATAGACCATTCAGCCAAGCAAAAGTAATACAAGGGGAGTTCAAAAGGTTTTCGCAGTTTTTTTTAACTCTACTAGGGGGCTTCGGCCACTACTTGCTTCGCTCGCCAACCCCTGTGTTTGGTTAATTGGATATACAATTTTTTTTTTCTTTGGCATTGTTTCAATTTCATTATTTGCACTTTTACTTAAAAGCTTCATTAAAAACAATATTTTTTGGAGACACATTGTGACAACGCAACGTATAACTGCCCGTCAGTGAATATTGTTTCTGTTCCTCTAATAAATAATCCAACTTTTTCTAATGTTTGTCCCTGTGATTTATTGATTGTCATAGCAAAAGCTATTCTCATGGTAAACCGTAAATATTTTAATACGAATGGCATATCACAATCTCCTTTGATGTGTAATGATATTCTTGGAATATATACATTATCTTTCTTTTTGCCTGTTAAAATTTGCATCGCTTCTCCGTGATTTATATATACACCTGACCGAATTGTGTATTCTTTGAAATTCAACTTGTCGTTGCTTTTCCAGGACGACAGATTCTGATAGCGTATGGTCTATTATTTTGTGTGTGTTTTATGCATTGAATGATGCTAATGCGAAATGACTTTGTTGTCTACTCTTTGCCTTTTATTTTTGACCTCGACTTGTCCTGCTCTTTTTTCAATTACACCTGGTTCTGACAATTAATCACATTTTGTTTTTCGTTAATGCAATCTTTTCTATCTTTTCTTTGATACTGTACCGACTGACATGATAAAGTGTCACAAAAGTTTTACTTGAACAATCACTGACTTCGTAACCCCAAACACAACTTTCTAGCACCCTCTCCAATCCCTCATCCCCCGCATCTCGCCCCCCCCACCCCTTACCGCATCAATCAATACCTCGCTATCAGTCTTCCGTGCTGTACTCCGTCCTCCCTCAATCGGACCGAACAGCCACTAAAAAAACAAAAAGGCCTCAACCTGCCTGGGACGCTACAATACTTTCTAATTTTACTGCTTTCATATTCTGTACCTTTCTCTGCATGTGTATCACACTATCATTTGTTTGAGCCTTTTGAATTCCACTGCTTTCATAATCTCTTATCTGCCTTTTTTTCTCTCCAATGCCTTTGCGTCTCTATTCTCCGTATTGTCCTTATACGCTTTATATGTGTTGAGAGCACATGATCTATGTGCACACGTACTGCGACTGACTGTTTTTTGATGGGTGTGCTCTTATATGATACTAGCCATGTGCGCCCAACTACGTTGTGCGTGTTAAAGTTGTCTGTGAAGGGCTCCCTGTTTAAACACGGCTGCCAGTCATGAACTGGGCCCTTCGTCGCACAGCATTATGATTTTTTATAAGGGAAACAAAATTACAAAAGAAAACCCTTGGATATTGATTCGATAGGAATGGCCTACTCGGAATCACCGTCTGAATCGTAATTATGTGGTGGTGTAGGAGCATTTCTGCTTCTGTCCATTCGCAGTCCGTCTTGTTTTCACGATGCTGTCGTTTCCTCTCATGATCTCTTCTCAACCTTTCTCTAATCTCGCAGGTTGCTTTGTGGCAATCCAAAGAGTAAGGCAATATACACGGAGCAATGGTTATAAAAGGGGGACACATAGGTATCCAGGCTCTTTAAAGTATAAATAGAGATCACTTCACTGACATGTGAGCAAGCCATGGTACAACTGTGAGACACGCAGCACTCACCGGCTACAAGGTAACAATAATAATTTCCGGAACTTGCTGTTACGTTGTCATTCATTTTACCCACTGTCTTTCTTTCATTCATATGTTACGTAGGCACGCACCTTTTATCTTCGACAATCTCATTCTCTAACCAGGCCTCAGGAGCTAACCAGCATAACACTGTCCACCACCCCTTTCGTTATTCCGGCACATTGTTGACATCCGTGAGTAACAACAACATACTAAACTGGAAGGTGGTCTACGCATGCGTGGAATTTGCGGACAAACAAAGATCAAGATCTAAATGAAGATCTCTTTAGTTAATTTAAAGCACAACAATTTGTTTAGTTTGAATGTCTGTGTTTTGAGGTGTGACTGGCGTATTACAGTCTTCAGTAGTAGAAGCCTGGAGGAGATTCTTAATGCAATGCCTATGTTTTAGCTCTCTCTCTACTGCCATCTAGTGCTTCTTCTTCTAATTAATTCACGGACAAACAAAGATCAAGATCCAAATGAAGACTATATATAGAGATCTTTTGTAAGTGGGACGTGTCTTTCAAGAATCCCATGTTCCACGTCCCCGCGAGACGGCCCTGGGACAAACTCTTAGCACCAAGTCTCATGTTTACGGTCCCCGCGAGATGCTCCGTGGCAAGTCTCTTTTGTCTCGTGGGTCTTTTAAATGTCTAACGAGAACTTCCGAGAAGATCACGTATCGTCGCCTTGCTTTTGCTTTTCAGGATTTCTTTTTATAATAAAAAGATTTATTTATTAAAGAATTAAAAAAAATGACATCACTTTTCTATATAGACCGCTTCATTTGCGATGCAGATTTTCCCAGCGTTGTACCAACTTTTTAATGCCCAATCACTCCTCCTCCCGTGTTCCCCCGTTTAGAATAAACATCTGCCACAAATCTGCCTAAGCCTCTATGCTATCTAGTTCCATCAGTAATGCTTTGGCTAATTCTAGATTATCTTTCAATCCACCTAGCTGAGTATCATCTGCAAACTTAACCAGCTTGTTGCTTATATTTCTATCCAGATCATTTATGTAAAGAGCTTTAAACCAACAGAGAAACACAAGACTAATTACTGTTATCTTAGCTATTAGCTATTTTTTTAAAGTAATATCAGTTAAATAGATATTTACAGAATAAGTGAGTCTTCAAACACTTAAACATATTGATGGAGTTAGCAGTTTGGATGGAAGTGCGCAGTTTGTTCCACCAGCTAGGAGTTACATTGGAAAAGAGTCTGGCTTTGGATTTGATGCCACACAGAAGTAGTATCAGGGGAAGCTGTTTACTAGCAGATGTTGGTGGGTGAGAAGGAGCATAGGAACCTATGAGTGCCACTATATACTGTGGCCACCAGGGGACGATCCAGTTCCCCAAACACTCCACACAAAGGTTTGGACACAAGGGTAAAAGCGCAAACAGAGGTTTATTCATTGGAAACTTTTCCAATAAGTGTTTCCCACAGCACCAAGCACAATATACATCAATACTTTGTCTTCTGTCTCTCTTCTCTCTCTTTGTCCCTGCCTCCATCACTCCTCCATGCAAGGTTTATCCTCATTCCTCCTGACTCTGGCTCCTTGAACAGTGGAAAGCAGCTCCTTTTAAATCAGCATTTCTCAACCTTTAAGTATTTGTGACCCGAGTTTTCACAACAGTTTTAATTGCGCCCCCCTAATGTTTTTTTTAAATGAGCCCACTAATACCAATTTGTTCTTTTTAAATTAATGATATACCATAGATGCATATTTTATTATACCTACTTAACTTTAATTGATATTTATCTAACTCTATATTTATTTTTCTAGTATCAGAATATAGTTTAAGTTAATTTGTTTTGGTTTCAATAGATGTATTTGTGATATTTTTGATTCATTTTCTTTTTTTCACATCTTTGCACCCTCATTTTTGTTACTTTGCTCCCCCCTAGGGGGGCCTGCCTCACAATTTGAGATCCACTGTTTTAAGTAATGCTCGGAAGTACATCCAGTGTCCCAAAGGCTTGCCCCGGGAGCACTTTTGGGTAAGGAGGATGCCCCATGAAAAAGGGCTTGTTAGACCCTGCAGCACCCCCTGGTGGAACCCAACTGGGCTGAGCCAAAGAACTCCAGTCCTCATGATGCCTTGTGGGAATCAAAAATACTGCTTCAACTCAGGGAGGCTGCCATCAAGCGTTCTGGGGAAAACAATGCCCTATGTATGCTGTCTCCTCCTGTCCTTCCCAAATGAGGGCATCCCAGCCTGGATAGGCTCTCAGCCATCCCAAACAATCCATAGGGGCTGACCTCCTGACTACTACTGCTGCAACAGGAACACAGTGAAGTGATCTAAAAAGAGGAGTACTACTACTACTACTATGTTATTATCAATATAAATCCACCTCTTCCTCCCTTCCATATCCTCTCCTTTAGCCCTTGTTTACCATTCACTGCCTATATTGCTTTACTGTTCATACCAATCATATACATATTATCCACTTTACTCATATTTAAACTGTATGGTATAAAGTGATGGCACTATATAAAACAGATGTGTTGCTTGATGTAAATATCTTTTGTTCTTTCCAGTAGTTCTCAAATATTTTTTTTTTTTTCGAAAACATCAGAAAATCATCATGATTACCATTTGTAGTAATAACTTAATACAATATGTTTTTATAATTTCAGAAGGACTGCTCTTCTTTGAAGTCAAAGAATCATGGAAGATGTGATTTCAAGTTTATAAAATGCAAAAGAAAATACTGCACATGTTCTAAAAACTGCAAAAAAATGACTCATCTGTACTTAGAAAACCATTTTTGGAAACAGTGATTAAGAAATTCTGGCATCACCAGAATATGTCTCTGCGCCTTTATGGAGCCAATATGAATGGCAAGAGCTGGGCTGGAGAAGTAAATCAAACAGGTTATTTGGTTTTGCTTTATATTTTTTTTCCAGACATCCAGTTGTGATCTGATCCACTTTCAGGGAACAAAGTGATACCACGCTCATTAAGGCACAAATCTTGGGCCCTTTCTCAAAAGCTTGAAGCTTGATCAAAGGCAAACACATTTAGGCTGACTTTCTCTGTGTATTTTCATGACACTTTATTGCTGGGTATCCACTACTAAATTATACTTTACATCAAAAAGAAAGGAGACTCCCAAAATCATAAAATATATTTGATAAAAAGAACACCATAAAAAATGACAAGTATCAGAATTTCAGTACAACATTTATGTGATGGTAAACAGATAGTAGCTGGAGCAAAGATAAAAATCAAAGCCAATGAAAGCTAACCTCTGTCTACAGCTTTCAATGGTTTAGATGGCAAATTTCCTACCTTGTTCACCTACCACAGTGGAAAGTAAATATTATGTGTCTCTGGCTTTATTCCTAAAGAAAATCCACATTTAGAATTTAAAGAATAATAATAAGAACCTTTTCATCATCTTTCCAAATAGCTGTCCAGAATATGCTTTTTAAAATTATTTCTTTGGTTTTATGAAACTCTCCAAAAAGAGTCAAAATTATATTTTCTTTACAACTGAGATTGCCAGTTGCTCCCTGATTAAGATCAAATGATCACCATTGTTTACTCAGGAAAGCAAATTGTGTCTAACAATAATGCAGCGAAATTAATCCCCTTGTGACCTTACAAAATAACTATAATCTACAGTAAAAAGTGACTCATCCTCAATTTATTTTATAGCATCAATAAACTCTCCAGAAAGGGTTTGTGGATTTTCATTCAGGTTCTGTTAAAGGTATGCTATACATTTTTATATTTTTATACAATGTAACTGAAATCATTACTGCTTTAAATTATGTGACCCCTGGTTCAGTCTTTCAGTAAGGTTTTGAGTAACATTATGCTAAAAACACAAGACATGATGGGATAGTAAAACCGTGAAGGCTGATTCATGACTGAAGTAAAACAAGTTTCAAATTTAGTAGTGTAACATGTGGCCATGGCGGAATTGTTGGAGAGTTTTCCTACAGACTAAGAATGCGGCTAATGATCAGCTAAATTGAGAGTCACACTAGAAGTCAAGGGGTCCTAGAAATCTCTTTGAAAATAACCAGGGGCCTCATGCATAACACCGTGCATAAAATTCGCACTATAACATGACGTGAGCACACAAGCCGAAATGTGCTTATGCACAAAAAATTTCAGATGCAGGAATCTGTGTGTTCGCCAACTTCCACATTCTTCCGTTACATAAATCATGGTCAGTGTGAAAAGTAACGCTCGTGCACACACCTGCTGTCCCGCCCCAACTCCTCCCAGAATTACTCCTCTTTGAATATGCAAATCAATATAAATAGCCATTAAGATCAGCCTTCTGTGAAAAGACAATGGGAAAAGCACGGGGGAAAATATAAGAATTTCAGCGAATACCAAGTGGAGGCAAAGGAAAAACTTACTATTTGTTGGTTTAAACAGTGGTATAAACAAGAAAAGGAAGCTGATCGAGTGAAATAGCGTGTCAGAGAAACTCGAAAGCTCAAGTTCACAAAGTTGCACAGTGCCCGAAATAAAAAAGAAGTTGCATATCAAAGTCGCCATGAAAAGGCGAGTCGTAGCCCACCGTCTGTGTGTCATATGAAAGCTTATTAGGGTACAGAGAAAAAAAATAGGCACACAGTGGGGAAAAAAGCACGAAATGTCAACTTTAATCTCGAAATTTCCACTTTAATCACGTAGTTTATTTTATCATTAAAGCAGAATATCATAAACTTAATCTTAAAATAGTTTAATTTACTAGTTTTTTAAATCCAGTTGTAACTAAAGTAGTACGTTAAATGCTTTGTTTTGTATTTGATCTTCCATGTGCTCTATGTTTGTGAATCACTACATGCTTCTTAAACCAGCCTTGTCTAACTCCTACAGGACACAGAATCCATTTCATTCATGATATTATAGCTCTCTGAATAACTAAAATACTGACATGTATACGTGATATCATTTTCATGATGATAGGAGTTAAAGCATGTTATTGGGAACACGGTGGCGCAGTGATTGCGTGCAACCTTTGATAAAATAATTTATTGCAGCAGTACTGCAGTTAGCAGTGTCTGCTAACCTCCAATTCCTGTCCTTCCTTTTTTTTCTCCAAAATACCCAATCGCCACACAATCAGCTCTGTAACAGACGTTAAGCCATCTGTAAGCTTATAACGCCTATTCTTAAAAACTTTTAAGGAACATTGAACTATCTTCGTAGTACATGTTTAATTATTCTATCCTTCATGCCAGTCCCAGTGAAGCATACAGTGCGAGGCAGGAACAATCCGTGAACGGAGAGCCAGATCCTTGCTAGTGTAGCGACACCATGTCCTTTAATTATTAACAATATAGATTATTTAAATAAAGTTAAAAGTTTTATCTGTATAATATAATAAACACTAGACATTAAGCCCGTTACAATAACGGGTGCAAGAACAGTATTGCATAAACATTAGTAGGAACAGTCTACTGTATATTAAATGCCAAGGGACCTTGACCTCATTCTGTTTGTTGTCTTAATTTTTTTTGTTAAAAATATTTTTGCAAGAAGCCTAAAGTAAAATTATATTTAAAAGAAAATAGAAACGTATATGACAATACAGTAAGTATAATTAATATTGCCTTAGTGTAAAACTTTGTAACAATCTGTAATACACAATATCTGAAGAAGGTATTTAGGAAAAAGTTTTTATTTTTTTACCTCATAAAATTTTTCAATAAAATTTCATTATAGACAACATTTTTTGTAAATACTCTGTCTGAGTTTGGCAATAGTTTGCCTTGTTCAGGACCATCTACAACGTTGACAACAACATCTGTAAAACTTCTAACTCTTGATAATGCAACATATAACTGACTGTGGCTAAATACTGGTTCTGGCAAGTATATGCCAACTTTTTCTAAGGTTTGCTCTTGAGCTTTATTAATTGGTATGGCAAAGGCTAATGTAACTGGAAATTGTCGCCTTCTTAAGGTAAAGGGTAAATTAAGAGAGAATGGAGCCAAATCAATACGGGGAATATTCTGACGCTCATTTTCTTTTTCTTCAATCGATCTATTTGTTCATATTTTTCTTTGTCTTTCAGCCTTTCTTTTGTTGATGTTTACTTGCTGAGCTGACCGTTCTTCCAGGAGATGTTGCTTATATGCGATTTGATTGTCTGTGTCTTTTGTCCTACTTGACGTGTCCTTTTTTGGGTGGCATGTTGTTAGTAGATAGTTAGCTAGTAAACATGCACTGGGCAGTATGTGTGGCGTCTCTCCAGCAATGGATTTTATGTGCGCGGCCGCGACTACCCAATCAGCACTCTCCCCAGCAATGCTGTCCTTTATTTGCTTATCATGCGCGGCCGTGGCTACACCATTCACTGTGTGCCCAGCTTCCAGTGTGTGTGCGTGCATGGTGCCGTGTGCATCACACCGAGCCCTGCGCATGCGCACTTCACAAGAAGACACACACACATGGACACCTGGACGCACACAGGGGTTTTATTAAACAGGATGATATTTTGCTGCATTTCATCTTAAAAATGATATTGTCATCATATGTAAATACGCGCTTTATAAAGTGGCTCAGGTTGTGCAATATTATAACTGTATCGCAGGTTTACAGTGAGGCGATTGTACTAATAAGTACAAACAGTTCTACAAGGAACAGTTGATGGAGTGATTGATTGCATTTAGAGTTCTTGGGATGAAACCGTTTCTGAACCGCGAGGTCCGTACAGTAAAGGTTTTGAAGCGTTTGCCATGTGAGAAGCAGTTCAAATAGAAAGCATGGCTGAGGCAGTGTGTGCTTGATGCTGTATACTGATAATTCTGCAGTGAGAGTAATATGGAAAAAGATGATCCGCTGTGGCAAATCCTAATGGAGCAGCTGAAAGAAGAAGAAGAAGGTGCAGTGAGAGTAACAACACTAAAGCAGCTATGGTATTTGGAATAGTTTGACCATTCTGTGGACCATTATTTTGTTACAGGTTAATTACAATCAGATGCATTAAACTAATAAACAATATGCGATTAATTTCAGTGTATTTATAAAGTCGCGTCATGGGATGTGGATATGAAAAAGAAAGATAAACCACACAGGAACAGTAGCATTGCTTTGACGTTGGGTGCTGCCAGTCCACAAAACCGAGTGGAGAACTTGCGTACGACAGGGTATAAGGTACCGTGGAAATGTGAGTGGCTTTACACCAAGTTTAGGTTTTATACCTTGCGATTTTAACGTGGAAACGTTCTTACGCAAAATTTCTGTGCATACGCACCATTTATACATGAGGGCCCAGGTCCTGTCGTGTGGGAGAGAGCAATATGGGCAATTGACCTCCTGAGTTTGTCATGTTACAGTGACACACATTAACCTACACACATATCTATTATTGGCTATAGTATAAATATATATATATATATATATATTGTGCCGGACTGCCAGGGCCCTTGCCCGGCCGGGACGCCTCCATGCTAGGAGGACCAGGGGAGCCAGCCTATCCAGAGTGTTACCTCCCCTGGAGCGCTAGATAGCAGCCCCCCTCGGTTGCAGCAGTGCCTAGGTCTCCCACAGGGCTTCATGGGAGTTGCAGTTTGGTGCAGCCCTGTTGAGATCTGTGGGTGCTGCCAGGGGGTGTTGTAACTGCTGCTGAGCCTTACAGAGTAGCTCTTCCGTCACACCTGGAAGTGCTGCTGGAAATAAGTCATCAAGCACATGGAGCACTTCACAGGGAAGAAGACAAAGCCTGAGGAGGCGTGGAGGGAGAAGGACTGGAGGCAAGAATTGACTGATGTGTTGGTGATTTGTGCAGAGTGTGTTTTATTGTAATTAAACCAGGTGTGTGCCTTTGTGTGTCCAGGTTACGGCAGTTGTACGCACCCTCGTGGCTCACTATATATATATATATATATATATATGTTGTGGTGGATGGCCGGCAGCTCATCCCAGCCAACACAACCAGTCCGCAAGATGGAGACTTCCCTGCAGCTTAGAGGGAGATGGAGTTTGGCTTCACAGCCCTGCTGGGTGCTGGGGGGTGCCTTCGTGGGACTCTGCAGGGAGACACAGAGATTTCTATTTTCCTGGTAAAATGAATATAAGTCTTCATCTGACCCTGAAGTGCTATTGAATCACGTGAACTAAAGGACAGGAGCACTTCTGGGTCATGGACTATTTAAAGGACTTTGGGAAACCCAGCAAGTTCAGCTGGAGTTGGGAGGTAGTGTGACAGAGCTGCTGGGAGGAGAGGAGGATTTATTGTTATTATTATTGTTATTGATTTATGGTGGTTATTGTGGTGTCTACTATGGCGCAATATCGAAAGGAAGAAATTAAAATAATTTCTGGTACTTTTACCTGGTGTCCTGGACATTTGTCTGCGTGGTTTGAGGAGCAACAGCGCCCTCTAGTGTCACAGTGGTGTAGCCGGCAGGATTTTCTGGCAGGATATATATATAAATAAAATGCTAGGGGTTGTGTCTTTATATCACACATTAAGTTGTAAACCACTTAGGAATAAAAAAATGATGGCGCTGGCATCCACATTACATCAAACACATGTGGCAGCTGTTGGCATTTGTGAACTGCTGGAGTGGGAACCATGATCTTGGGAGGACACGATGTCCTTGTGTCTTCTAGTGTATGATTGTTATAAAATCACTTGTAATATTAAAACTATTCTATCTCTCTTATATAGCACCTTCTAGTCTGTCTGCTTTATGTACTGTATATCTAAATTTATTAAAGGTGGTATGATAACAGGTTGTCGAGAACACTGTTTATTTTTTGGAGATAGGAACAGCTCTAGCTACACAGGTATTGCTCCATATTCACTTCACATCAATATTTGTGCACTAAATTTTGGAACATTTCTTAATGTTAGCTTCCAGTACAGTGGATTTACAAAATTAAATTGAATTGTCTTACTTTATCAGAAATAGCTGATATTCACAGTTGTGCTCATCTGATCAAGTAAAAATTTGCCTTCTTCAAAAAAATTAGAATACTTGTTTCCTAATTCTTTTTTCAGCTACAGCTAAAAGCAAAGAAAAATCCAGCTTTGGACAGATGACCATTCAGAAGTTACTGCCTTGCACCCTGCGTTAGCTAGGATAAGATTCAGCTCTCTCAGCCACTTCACAACCCTGGTCCAGATTAAGCGGGATAGAGAATCACAAGACAGTTCCAGTGGATAACCTGTAATGATGCTAAGGTATGCAGAAAAGGGTTACCAAAAACTGAAAAATAATGTTAATTTTCAGAGATATAGAAAAAGGCTCTTTTCAGAGAACAAGTAATGACTTAACAACTTTCATATTTTCTGCAGCAATGGAAGTTAATTAAATCTTGAAAATTGATGCAGACAATTCCTGCAGTTGTCCCACTTTGTTGATTACTTATAAACTCCGGGTGTTTGTATAAAAGCGGTGTTTGATCAAGCTATGTTGCTACATCCCCTGAAGCATTATTTGGACAATACCCCACAGCACATTGCTATCATTATGGTGAGAAAAAGCCAATTAACGATGGAAGACAGATAGGCCATTATAATCCATAAAAGTGTAGGTCTTTCCTTCAGTAATACTGCAAAGAAAACCAATGTGTCAGTGAGTACAAGTTCCAAACCATCAAAAGGAACTGGAAAAATGAAATATATATAGTGCCGAGTCAACAGCTTGCTTCCAAGTAAGCAAGTTTCACTTTCATCTGTGAAGAGAAGACTGCGTATTAACAGATTGAGTTGCTATAAGAAAGCCATTGGTAAAAATTGCAAAATAAGAAAAAGAGCTTTGTCTGCACCAGGAACCATAGCCATTCTCGATGTACTCCAAAATTAAATCCTAGAAGAGATAAACAATTGGAGGTATGGGTACTGCACAGCTGTTTAGCTGTGCATGAAGCTGTTGTCCTGCGAGGGACCTATCACACAAATTGATTTCATGCATCTGGAATACAATTAATTTGGGAGTCACAGTGGATTAGACCTTCTTCCATTAGCATAGCAGACAAATCACACATAATGAGTTAAAGCCATCTTGGAAAGGTAACTTGCTCTCAGAATCTCACTAGTGCCTAACAATGTGCCATTTCTACAGTTGGCAGGCCCTGTTGCCAAAGTGCAATCAAAGCAAGCAAGCAAGGAGGACTCACTCCTGAGGGACAGTGACTAAAGAAAGCAAGGTATCTTTGAAGCTGTTGTCCTGTGAGGTTCCTTTGAAATAAGTTTTTCACTCTCACAAACTTGTGTTCGGATTTTGTTGTGGCTGTTTCATGTGCAAGACAGGGACTAACACTGAACAGGTAGACAAGTCATGTCTGCTATTATAAAGCCAACACAGGCAAATCAAGAAGGCTTTGAGAGAGCTTTTACTACGAAGGTATTCTGTTAAAAAGTAAGAAGATATGGAGGTAGTAGCAGTTTCTAACATGGGATAACTGAGCAGAAAAGTTTAGACCTGACCAAAATGGTCATTTCAAACTTGTTTTAAATTATATTAAACATTATTATATCATTATTTTTCAATAGAACCTAGTTTGCTTTTCATTACAAATTACTTTTACTAGTTTTGAATGTAAAGTGTAGAGCTGATGATTTGACTTTACAAAACATGATATGGTGTCACATTTGTTAATGCTTCTGCCTTACAGCTCCAGTAGAGTAGGATTCTTTACTTGTTCCTCATGTCTGGGCAGTTTTTTATTTCTTCTCCAGTTCCTCCTAGAGTCCAAGGACATGTTAGGTTAACTGGCCTATCTTAGTTGGTCCAGCATGACTGAGTCTGAATGTACATATGAGAGAGTGATGATAGACTGACTCCCAGCCTGAGTTCCTCTCTATGTTGCACACAGTGTTGTTTCAGGTCCCCATAACATTCGATTGAATGAAGCTAATTTGATAACTGATAGATGAATGAAAATAGTGAGTTTGTTGCTATGCTGTTTTCCTATGCTACAATGATAATATACAACTTGATTTGCATTTATTTAATTTAATGCAGTGAAACTGTCTATTTTCAGACTATCATTGAAAGAATTGGATCTAACGTAAAAGTTAATAATTATAAATAGATTTAAAATTTCCATTTTCTTACCAAAGTGCTTGAAAAAGTCGGCTTGCAGATTCAGCATCAGCTTACTCATTACATCTTACAATAAAAGTTATGGTCTTCCTTTCACACTGCTCATGTACAGAAATGGCAATAACTTGTGTTGTAAAGGCATGTTCATATCTTCTGATGAGAACCCTACAATTATTATTTCGTTAAATTACCAGCACATTTTCACAGCACCAACCAATCTATTCTATTACCCAAGCTTGATAATACCATTGGACTTTCAGGCACTGTTCTCACTTGTTTTAGTTATTTTTATAACTGTACAGGTGGAATCCCATTGTAACAAAATTCATGGGACCATAAAAATATTTCATTATAACAAATATGGGGAAAATGTGCTTAGTATTGTACCCAGGGTTGCTGGTGATTCGCCATCTCTAATGGCAGCGATGCAAGGACAGCTCTACAGCTGCTCTGCAACATCTGGTAAATAGTAAACCAAGGGTAAAGTTAAATGTTAGAACATTTCACACCAGGCTTTGACCTGCTCTTCCTTGCACTCTCCTTGTTTGGGTGTTCATCTACTCTGAAAATGGAAGCTAAAGCAGGACGATTGCCTGTGTCGCGGCACCTATCTCATATGCTTGAATGTTAAAGTAACAGCTCCTATTTTGAATGAATTCTTGAGACTGTACCCGTCTTTCTATATAGTAATAAAGTACCTGTATTTTACATGGAAATGTGGACTCACCTTTCTGGCTATCGTGCAACTAACTCTGTAACCCAAGCTTGACAATACCTGTATATAAAAAACAGAGATTCTTAAACTGCAAAAAATATTTTACTTGAAAATGAGATGTAATGTTTTTTCTTATAAAAGTACAGATATGAATACAGAATGAAAATGAGATGCTAGATGTAACTTTTTAGAGAAAGGCACTTCAATTTTTTTTTTCCGGTCCCAACCCCCGATCTTTAACTTTTTCTTGTTTGTTTTTTTTTTATTTTTTGATCCTTCAAAATTGTTAACAGCATTAAAGGTATGATTCCGAATGCTTTTGCCACGTCATTTTTCTTTACTCTGAAATCAATTTTTTCTAGGATTGTTCATTTTTTTCAGCATAAACTGACACTTTTTATCTCTTTTTTTGTTCATCTCAAAGAAAACTTTGAGAAGCGCTTTGAAACTCGAAGAGTACAGTTATCCACACATGACACAACTACCGACGTGGACGCTCGATGGAGCACTGATTCAGAATTCAGCTGTGTGTATGATGTCTCGCCTAAACTCTCACAAGGACTGTCATTTTCTTTTGGTCTAACAAGAAAGAGACTATGTAGGAAAGCGTAGGTGCAGCATTAAGTATTTTTTGCATTGCGTTATTATCTTCAGTGGCCATTTTTGGTTGAAAAAATGTTAGTTATACTGAAATTTACATTTCGTTAAAATGAAATGCATTAAACATGATGTTATATTAACATTTGTCCAGGCCAACAAAAAGTATTCGTTATTCTGAAAATTTTGTTATTTTGGTATTTGTTATAACGGAATTTCTATATTATGTATAATGATGTGATGAAAGTACCCTGGCATTGTGTTCTTATTTCAGATATAGTGTCCTCAATGCTCAGTACAAAGACCATTACCATTTTCACTTTAGATGCTACCTCTTTCAATCATATACAGATAATACTGAGTATATCCTTCCTTCTTTCAGAGCAAATTCCAAATATTTCTTCAATTTGTGGTCACATTTAATTGTATCTTCAAAGATCAAAGATTGGATAAGTGAAAAATACATGTCTTTAAATAAATATTTAGAAAGAAACAGACAAATTCACTAATTTTTGTGAATTTTACAAGCAGCAACAATGTCCTATTACTTTTTACCTCACTTGGTTTAAACTTTAGTTTTACTGATTCATTGTATAAATAAAACTATTTCTAGCCACTAGGTGTGTCAAACTTACAGACTGCTGTTGCTTATCTCACCGCTGGACCATGTCAATTCACATAACTGAAAATTCTTGGGCATGTGAAATTTAGCACCTGAGTGATGACGTTCTAGCATTGTTGTGCACGCCCCTTTTTCTAACAGCCAATAGCATGCTGCCTGACGGAGCCGGTTCTGTAGAAAAGGTTAACAGGTACATTACGTTCAGCCACAATCTTGGCCCTTTATCCTTTTTTCCCTTCTGTTGTTGTTCATAAAACACAAAGCGTTAGACATATAATATATATCCTTATTCCTCCTTGCTGCATTACATGCATTGTACTTCCAGATTTTCCCCACTCCTGTTTGATTTTGTCTGGGGGAGTCACAGATTAGTTATGGTAAGCCACTGGGTATGTCAGACTAGACAACTGCGCTTCACAGGAGCACACCACCAACTGCCTGCAACTTGCTAAGACTAAATAAATGAACAATATGACTGAAAATCAATGAAAAAATTGTCAAATATAGCTACAGGCCCTAAAGCTATGGAATGGCATACCTGCTTGGGGACAGCCAACTGGCATCAGCATTTAAGTGCAGACTGAAGAAAGACACGCTGGTTTTGTCTAGCATACCCTGATGTTCACATTGCAAATCTGTTCGTCATTTTGAGTCATTCACTCAAAATAAAAGCCTACTAATCAGTTAAAATCCCACTCTATTCTGTTTATATTCTTGGTATTACAATTTCTCTTATAACCGAAAATGGACATCCCAGAGATTTATTTTTTCCAGGAATGCCACTGACTCAAGTTTTTGTTTTTTTTTTCCTCTATTATCAAGTGGCAGTTATACTGATAGAAAAAAACCACAACATTTTCTGTAATGAGAAAAAATGTTGTTATAGCTTGCATTTCTTCTTTGTAACCGTCTGACCAGACATAAAGCTTGTTCAGTGAGGTATTGCAACTTACCAAGCACAAAAAAGGTCCTTCAATGCACCTTTACCCAAAAACATTCAAAAAGGAACAAGACCTGATCCAGTCACTTTTAAAAAGGCTTTGTTTTAGTAAGACAACTATACACTTAATCAGTCTTCTGTGCTTTCCAAAGGTCCTTAAATATGACCAGAAATAAAGGAGTGGGCCTTTGGTATGTGACAGGCAGCCTTGTCATATGCCAACATTGTCAGACGCTATGGATGAAGATGCTACATTGTGTCCAGTAGGAGAGATGACTGTCTAAGATTTGGTTACCTCTGAGTGACCACTTCAGAGCAGGGCCAGCACACCACATAGGTTATTTCAGGTTTGCTACCTCATAATGCTGAAAGACATTGCACATACAGTATCTATGACAAACAGTAAAGGACAGGCTCCATGCTAATGGCCTTAGAGCTAAGTGACCTGTTAGTGACCCTCTCCTTACATCTTCTAGACATTTGGCCATACAGTAGAAAAATGCCAAGCTCCACACAGCTACTGTGGTCCCATCTAGTCTAAGGATTAAATGCTGATGTGTATGTGAGATCTTGGCCTTCCTTCTCCCCTTAAGGCCTTAGAACACCTTTGGGATGCCCTGGATCACAATATCACCCTCTTGCCTGGCCAGCAGATTCGTTATGTCCTTCTAGATGAATGGGCTAACCTTCAAAGTCAAAAGCTCATGGCCTCTGTGCAGAAGTATCAGTTTATAGTGGTTGCAAAGGCAGTCACACTATATACTGAAGAACTACAAGAAACTGATGTTGATGCCAGCAGTTCTTAAAATTTTCTTGTTATTGTTATAGTTGTAATGTTTTTACTTATTATTTCAGCAATGAAGGTTAACTGTTGCATTTTTATCAATTAATATACCACATATTGCTAATGGACTTTATATTGTTTATCATTGTAATTACTTCTGTTTTACTGTGAATTATCTGTGTAAGAGCTAAATCCTTTAAGTTAATGTTAATGGTAAAATGCACCTTAGTTTTTGCTTAGTTTGAACTTGAATGTAGTATTATGGCTCATCTTGCGGTGGATGCGACAATATGCTGTATCAGTGCCTGCTCCCAACCTCTCTCTCTCTCTCTGTCTCTTTTAACACAGATAATGGAAGATTCCCCAATAAGTTAAAGGTAATGGAATGTTCTTAATGGTAGCGCTCAGTGATAACAGCATAGCTTTTAGATTGAAGCTAGACAGCTAGTTAGAAAGGCATTAATGGCATATAATTTTCTGACAATATGTAAGTTTATGGGGTGAAGGAGATAACATATAGAAACTTTAAGAAATGTAATCTAGATACTTAAGCTTCAAGCGGAATACCATAGACAAGAAGTTTCCCTTTTTTTGTGTGTCTTATCCTGTGTCTGTCCTTCTTGTTTGCTTTGAACTTCATTAAAATCTTTAAAATGAAGGCACTTGGACAGTGAAGTTTTTCTTTTTTTGCTGGAATGCCTTACTGGTGGCTGCATTTGAACTATTTGGAAACAAACGCAGCTACATTACATATAAATGTTCTGTAATTTTCATTTACTGTGAATTGTGGTTGTAAATACATGTTTTTATAAAGTTGTTTGGTTGGCACATTTTTTCTAGGGTTACTTACAACATTTGAAAGATATAATGGGTTATATTTCTTTTGTTTTTCCAACAGGAGCACAGGCAGGTGTAGTGACTTGCTCGTGGTCACACAGTGTCAGTAGCAAAATTTGAACCTACAACTTTGTGATTTGAAGTCCAAAGCCTTAACCATTACTCCACATGTAAGGGCACTGATTGAAGAGTAGATTCAAAGAGCCGATTCCAAAAATATTTAGACATCTTTCCTTTTTTGATATTTTGTTTTCTTACAGTCATGTGCTAAAACCATTTAAGTTAATTTTCCCTGCATCAAGCAACCCTGATATTCCATGACAAAGTAAAAACAGGATTTTAGAAATTTAGAAGTGTATTACAAATAAACAACTGAAATATCCCATTGGCACAGGTAGTCAGACCCTTTTCTCAGTACTTACTGTAGTTGAAACACCTTTTCAGCAATTACAGCCTGGATTCTTCTTGGGAATGACATGCCAAGCTTTACACTCCTGCATTTGCCAATTTTCTACCATTCTACTTTAAGTTCTGGCAAGTTGGATGGAGACCATCAGTGGACTTTTATTTTTGGGTCTTCCAAGAGATGTTTGATTGGGCAATCAAGTACATTTTCAGAGTTATCACTAAGTTATCTTTGCTATGTGCTTAAAGTTATTGTCCTGTAGGAAAGCAGATTTTCAGGCCAGGCTGAGGTTCACAGCACTCTGGGACAGGTTTTCACTAACTATACCTCTGCACTTTACTTATTTCAACTTTCCCTCAGCATTGTTCCAGCCGATGAAAAGCAACCCAACAGCACGATTCTGCCACCACCATGCTTCAGCTGTTGAAATTGTAATGTTCAGGCAAGGAGCTTTGCTTGGTTTCCTCTAAACATTACATTAACCTTGATTTCATCAGACCAAAGACTTTTGTATCTCGCAGTTTGAGAGCCCTTTAGTGGGTTTTTAGCAAACTCCAAGTGGGTGACCATGTGTATTTTACTAAGGAGAGGCTTCTATTTGGCCACTGAGCCATAAAGCCCAGATTAGTAGAGGGTTGCAGTGATAGATATCCTCCTAGAAGTTTTTTCTTTCATCACAAAGGTTCTCTTAAGGTCCACCAGAGTGACCACCGGTTTCTTGGTCTGCTCTGTTACTATATACCCTTCTCCCATGAGTATCTTACATCCGCTTAGCTAGCGAACGAGAGAACTACTTAACAGATTTAGATCGGGTTTTTTTATAGAATTTGCTTCAACATTCTGGTTGATTTTGCAACTTCTCTCGTCCCACTAAGAATCATATTTTGCTTGCAGAAGCGATATATTTGCGTTAATCTGAGACAGAGGCTGCGGGCCAAGGGGAGGGGGAAGAATAACGTTAGGAGTAGGGAGACAGGCTGGGCCCTCCTCGCTGTCCTGTTTCACTTCTACACGTGTGAAGCCACGGGGAACAGCTAGTTTTTAATAAATTTGCAAAAAATTCTAAAATCCTTTTTTCACTTTATCATTCATGGGAATTGAATTGAAGGCTGCAGCATAGCAAAATATGACAAAGTGAAGTGCATTACGGTCATAAATACTGTAAATGTGCACTGAGCCTGTACTAAGTGAAATGTGTTACACAAAGTTGAATTGAATTTTATTGAACTGTACCAATATAAAGACTCTAGTTTCAGATTAGTGCTCTTGTTACATATCTTATTTGGCTTGTTAATGCTGAGTCTCATCTAATAATAACTGACAAAGGACTGCCATCTTTTCACAGTGGGGGTGGCATAGTGCTCAACACTGCTGCCTCACGGCTCTAATAGAACAGATTTCTATGTTGCTTCAATCACTGTCTACGTGGAGAGTATGTATTCTAACTGTTATCCCATAGGGTTTTTCATTAGATAGTTCACTTTTCTAGCCAATGATGTGGCTGATAGATTGACTGCCATCTCTAAACTAAGCAGGTGTGAATTTGTGGAGCATTGTGCCCACTGTTCAACTGACTTTCCATCCAGGGTTGTTTCCTGCTATGTGCCCAGTGTTGCTGGCAAAGGCTGTGTCCTAATGTGCCTGTAATATATTTGTGTAGGTAAATTTATTGGACAGATAGAGTAGTTAAGTTGTGATTTAAAGCAATGCAACTATTTAAAGTTTTTTTTTGTTCATTCATTTGTATGTGGTGTAGACTGCCAGGTGGCATACTGCACCCCAAACCCTAACACAGACAGGCTGAGACACAAGGCTTGCCAGATAAAACCCTTTTATTTAAATGGGGAAACATTTTTCTTTTGCTCCCGACTACACAGCACAGTACAAAGCACCAAATATATGTAACACAGTCCTTTTTATTCTCTTTCATTCTCTCAATCTCCACTCCTCCTCCCACAACCTCTGTCCACTTCCACCCGATTCTGGCTCCTTGACTGGTGGTAAAGCTGCTTCTTCTATAATCCTCTCAGAAATGCTCCAGGTGTTTCTTGCCCTCCTTCCAGCTGAACTTCCGGGTGTGGCGGAAGTGGTTCCTTTAACGACTCAGCTGCACCTGCAGTACCCCCAGGCGGCACCCACTGTTGCTCCAAACTACAACTCCCAACATGCCCTGCAGGAATCCATGGTGCTGTAGCAAGGCAAGGGATCTTCCCTCTAGTGTCTTGAGGAAGATAGTGACTCCAACATAGTCTCTTCCTTGGTCGTTCCACCCAGCCGGCATCCCGGGCAGGTAATGACCCTGGCCATCCGTCACAGTGGTTAAATTCTCAAGCCTATGCTTACTTGTCTCTGCATTTAGAAACAAACCAAAGCAGTTTATTTAGATCAGTTTCAACTAAATGTGACTTTAAATAACACCTTTCCTTTGTTATGTGAATTGTATTTATGGATAATATGTCACTGAAATGATTACTATAATAGATGAGAGCTTCACTTTTTGAAATATATGACAGCTTAGATCTGCAATACACATGTTCTTTACACAATGGAAACAGTGTGTAAATAGTTTACAAATCTGCCATTACAAGTTTCTTCTTATGTTTTGTGCATAATTTCTGCTTTTAAGCAGCTCCACCTATGCCTAATTGGTCCTCTGAGAAATAAAATAAATAAACAAATATTATTACATTCTCAGCACACACACTCAGTGTTCCTCTGGGGTTCTTTATCTGAGAGATTAAAAAGCTGGTCATTTTTCCTGTCTCGCTGTGCATAAGGTTAATAGATTATGTTTGGGTTAATCCTAGACTAAACACATCACAATGAGCCCGACACACCTGGTCTTTATCAGATAAGAAGCTGAACCTTTCTGTGAGAACTAAATAAAATCTTCAAACCACATCCTCCCTGGTATAAGCATTTACCAGCTTGGTTTATTTTTCAAGATTCAGTCATTCACTTTAATCATGCTGTAGAAGACAGTGACATTATTTAAGGAGAAACTGAAGATACAGTGTTGATTCTGCTTTTATCACTTTTCTATTTAATATTCAATAAGTAATAGCAATAAAATGTGCCCGTTTTGGAAAATAACAAGAATAATAATCTCCAAAACATATGAGGATCTAAAATCATGTGAAGCCAGTGGGCAGTAAATTAAAAGCTTCTGATGCCAGGAAATCTGGGTATTGTTAGCTCTAAGGGGTCAAGCATTTCTACATTTTAAAATAACTGCAAATGCTCAGCTACTGAAAAATATTAATTGTTCAAGTCTGAAATGCAATATGGCTTAATACAGATGTTTCTCTGCACCTCTTAATGGTATTAAACGTAAATAAGGTGATCGATTTTATTAAAAAAAAAGGATTAATAATTACAGTTTGTTCACATTGAAGGCATTTACTGTATTGGTCACATTCACTTTCAAAGTATTTTAAAATCTTAGTTTAGAAAATGAAACATGAAAGCCTGAAATTGCACAGGAATCAGAAGACCACAGTACAAACTCACAGAAAGCTCTGGACTTAAAATGGGACGGCGTGTACTGTACTGTCATATACTGTAGATCTTTACTAGAACTGGGAATTACAGCCATATAACTCCAATCCTTAAATCTGTGCAATTGTTTCTAGTAAAGTCTTTTTGTTAAGCCTGAAGTCCAAATATCAAAGAATAAAAGCGCACTTGTTCTGTTATATTTGTACCTTTTGTGAAAGTGTTTATTTGATATTTGGACTTCAGGCTTCACACATTATAAACTTCATGTCTACATTTTGTCAATTATTACTAAAACATGAAAAACGTTTCTTTTTTAATGATGTGTTTACATAGATCGTTGTAGACACGGAACACACATGAAATGCATGCGTTCCAAATAACGATATAGTATTTATAAAAGGTGTGATTTTGTTTGACTTCTCACTCTATACAACTCCAAGCAACTGACACGCAGGTCAGTTATTATGACACCACAAACTAGCTTTATATTTACTTGTAATATTTACCTTTATTATCCGGAGAACGCAATCATGATGTGAGGAATCAAGCATTACTAGCCATAAAATTGGATCTTAAAGAGTGGAAACAATGACTAGGAGGCTCTCAATTTCCCTTAATCTACTTCCATAATCTACATCAACCACAGGGACCTTGTTTATTTGAAGTTGGCTCAAAGATTGAATGCTCACCAGGCAGAGTTGTTTCTCAGTCACTTCTATTTTATTACTTTTCACTCAGGCAATAAAAATGGAAGATAAGATGATCTATAATGAAAGCTTGATCCTGACATTCCAGAAGAAGTCTCAGAAAACATGACACTTCCAAAGGAATTTCTCACTATGACCCAAGTGACAAAATTAATCAAACAGACTAATAATTTCAACCAGAGTAATACCACAGTTACTATAGAAATTGTGCTGCCAGAATTTAGGGATGAAGTGCTTAGTTGGCTGTTGCTGCTAGGGAGTTAATCATTTTATAAGTATAACCAATTAGTCACTCTTACATAACAACATTTTAATATAATACACCACATTCTAAAGATAACATAATTAGCATAATCAGATGTCTCAATTCAATGTCAGTAACCCTTGACACCTAAACTATTCAATAACTGAGATTCTTAACTCAAACATAGATAGATAGATAGATAGATAGATAGATAGATAGATAGATAGATAGATAGATAGATAGATAGATAGATAGATAGATAGATAGATAGATACTTGTCACCCTGATGGAAATGGCAAGGTTACAACAGCAGACAAAAAGGCACAATCAAACATGAAACAAGAGTTATCATAATCTCTAGTATGTTAACAAGGTACAGATAAACATAACAAGAATTATCTATAAGTAAATTTAAAAGGAGTAGATATTTGCTAAGTGTTAAGTGATTCGAATTGCACAGTTACACTTTCACAGTACAGGATGTCTGTTATTGAAACAGTATATTGCACATAATGTCATTTTCTGTTAAGTTGTCTGCTAATAACAGGGTTTGTGGGAGTTGGAACCCATACTGGCAACTGTGACTCTTGGATATGGGTGAAAAAACAGACTACTCAGAGAAAACCCGCATAGACAAGAGGGAAAAGTGCCTACACAGACAGGATACAGATGCAGTGTTATGGAGCTGGTCAGTAGTACTAATCACAGTGCTATCCTGCCACCCATGCTAGCTTGTTATCCATATAGACTTTGCATATTCTTTTCACATTTACTATGCCTACGTTCTCAAAAATGTGCAGGTTATGTTAACTGGTGATGCCAAATTGTCCTTATGTGTGATTGGGCCTGATGTGGGATTTGTTCCCTGTCCAGTGTTTTGTTTCTGTTTTGGGCCCAGTGCTACCAGGATATCCTCCAGCTCTTAGTGACCCCCCAAATTGGGATTAACATGAGATAATACTGTCTAACATGGCCGGAGATTCCACCCAAAGCTATTCCCTTGCATGCTGTTTTCCTTGGCTCCCCCTATCTGTGTTATTTGCTACTAAACACTTATTTTACATCAGTGAAATGTCCTCAGACAGAATAAATAAAAACATGGAATTTTGATGACGCAGTTGCTCAGTGATTGAGTTAGTTTACAGCCAACATTTAGAGTCCATGTGATTTGTAGCGGTTTGTCCTCTTTTTTAACCTTTGTTATGGCTTTTTTGGATTAAAAATTTTGGTCTTGCACTACTGTTTTGACCCTCTTCCGACTTTTGGACTCTTCTTATTTCTTTGGCACTGTCTGATTTTATTATTGTGCCAACTGCCTTTTTTGTGTATGGCCTTCTGCCTGATATTTCTAACATCAGCTACCATTTTCATGTCTGTTTTCATGTTTTTGTGTTCAGACCTGAATTTCGACACTGGTTCAAACTGTCGGTTCTTTATTTTTCTCCATTTTTGTGGTAAGTTGAATGCCCAGTGGGGGCTGAGCAGTGTTTTGGCCTTGGAACCCCTGCAGATTTTGTTTTATTGTCGAGGCTAACTGGGGTTTTGTTTTGTTTCTTCTGTCCTTACAGCCATCTGATCTTACCTCCAGACTCATCTTCTGCTCGAGATTTATCACTTTTTTAAGATTATTTAGATTTATTTGTTTTTTTCTTTGTTACTTATTCTTTAATATTTTTGTTTAATCTTATTTGTTTTTCTTTTCTTGTAACATTCTCTTTGACATCTTTTAAAGCACATTCAGCTACATTGTTTGTTTGAAAATGTGCTTGTGACACCCCGGGTAAGGACCCAGTTTTGGGGTGTTAGTAGACGAGACTGAGTAACCAAGGGATGGAGTAAGAGAGAATCAGACAAAAAAAATGTTCAAAACCAGGAACCTGCATTATTCCAGCAGTGTTCATACTATTTTACAAAGAAATGTCTTGCAAAAAATATTTACAAAGTCCAATGCAAAAAAAAAATCAGTTCAGGTGTTATAATATTTATATTATCCAAATCAAGAGTGAGGATAAGACCAAAACAAGAAAAAAACCAAAAAAAAACCCCAAAACTCTTCTACCTCCTTTGTCCAGCTACAAAACGGATCACGAAGGACAGGCTAAAAAAAAAGAAATCAAAACAAAATGAATAAACTAAGCACCTACTATATATACAAAGAACAGTACGTATCTCCACTACTCAGTGAAATAAAGCAGTAGCATAGATATACTTTAAAGCCAGAAGACCTGGTCAAAAGACGACCTCTGGCGTTTGGACCCTGGTTTTATATCCCAAGCCCTTTTGACCATCCAATCCCCCTTTACGTTTCCTGCGGACTTCCAATAATCAGACATGTCGGGACGTGCACCATTCAACAACACCTGCTCAGGTTCAGTTCACCCTATTTAAATGTTCTCACTCTCTCGTTCGCGCACACGTACCCATCTGTCTTGGTGACTTGTGGGCTCCACATTCAGCCTCTGTTAAGTACTATTTTACTTTCTCCCGCTTTCCACTTCTATATTTTGCCACACATGTGAATTCCCTTTATGCAGGCTACTTTAACTGAGCTTTCTGACCTTCAGCTCTGTTCCTCTGATTTTAAATATACCACTTTCGCCCTTTCTACGGAAGCACGCCTCCTCACTGGACTGTCACAAACCGTGAGTGCTCTCGAAAAATGGCCACAGATGCGTGTCTCGCCGTTGGCAAGTTTGAGCCCCATGGCTGGCTCTAGGAGCACCTGTAGGCCTCCAGGCAGCCCTTCAAAATCCTGGTGCTCAAACCTCCGATAAAACTTTGTACCACTGCCGTGTTAATTTGTGTATGGGTGCTAAAACAGGTAAATGAAAACTCTGTTTCTTTTACATTTTTCCTAACAAATGTCCATGATAAGCCAAGCAGCTGATTCTTTATTTGCATTTGAGTCTTTGAACTTGGCTTATCACAGTGCTACTGTATATAAATAAATGTTCTTGTTGTTGAAAAGTATTATTTTGGGGGTAAAGGCAAATCTTAATTGGGGATGAGTGTAACTAAATAAACAAGTGGGACCTAGTGGACTAGTACTACATTCGGGTTGGTTGCTGAGTCCTACCTTGTGCCTGTTACTCTTATAAATCTGAACTGAATTAGGCAAATTTCAGATCACATTATATTATTTTCATAGACAACTTTAATTGGGGCTATGCTGGTTTACCAAACATGAATAACTGAAAATTGGTAAGCGCTCACAAGATCACTAGATGCACAGTAACCCTAATCCTAACCCTATTATTGATGTTAGCAATAATGAGTTATGTAGACAGCACATAATAGACCAAGGTATAAAATGTTCAGTGCTATTGCCCTCCAGGTTTTAGAACTTCAGTTTGACTCCCTGCCCAGACAGTGTATATGGAGATTTAAATTATCGGAGAAATCGGCTTCTCTAAATTGACCCATGAGCATGTGTGTGTATTTGTGTGAGCCTAGATGTGTTCTGCTAAATATTTGGATTCCATTTGGTGTTGTTTCCAACCCAAAGTTTTCTGTGACTGTGTAGTGCAACAAAATGCATGTTTTTTTATTCAATCTCCTTTGAAATATACCATTAAGCTAACACAATTTCATACTGCACTCACCCGTATTCAACTTTCAAGATATATTTCTGATGTTCATAACTTACAGTATGTGTCATTGTATAGGTGTTTAAGAATGAATTCAAAGCGAGGAAAGTATTCATTGACAAGTATGTGCTTGTGTGTTCCATGTGTTATTTGCTCTTATGTTTTATTCCATTGAAGTAGACTTTGCATTTATTTTCAAAGTTCTGCATCATTAACTTTCTATGTAATACAACAGAGTGTATGTATCAGAAAGCACAGCTTGATGTGGTACGGTTGTCTAATGTCATTCTTTCCACTTAATGCCACTAAACTTCACCTTACATAATCAGTTTGCTTTGGTTAAACCTATTGTTTCCCTTTTATGCTTTATCCCAGCGATGCAGTATCTATGAATATTGAAAGATAAGGCTGTAATATATTTCAGTGCAAATCCCTGATGTCAAAGTCATCAGTTGTTCATTGAAAAAAGGTTCAAGCTGCCTGGCTTGACTCTTTTAAGAGAATTTCATTAAAAAACAAACCTGCAACTGTGTCCTGCGGCATATAATAGTAGGTTTACATAAACTTGCAGATGTAGAACATATCATTCATGTTGTCAGAACTCTTCATTTTGGTTTATATGTTGGATATGCTGACATAAACTAGAGAAGAACAGACTTGTGTAGTTTAATAAACTGGTTTGGCTTTTCTCGGAAGCCTGCCATTGTGATCCGAGTGTAGAATGCTGATTTGTTTTTCTTTTCACACTTGGGGCAGAAGCACAGGTGTTGTATAAAGTTACAATATGCAGGATCTGTCTGACGCAGTGTATGCAACAGATGCAATTGACTCATGGAGTTTATATATAAAAGCCTGTGGGCTGAGTAAAATATATTTTGAAGAACAATTTCCCTTGTTTTGTATCTCTTTTATATTCAGTTCCTGTGTCTGCCGAAATGAGATGGAAAGCACAAGAAGAATACAAATGGAAAGTGGAGTTGAGCTGATGAACTAACAAAAGGCTGATTAAAGGACAGCGGAGCCAGAGTGCAGCTCACTATCGGGTGAGTTGTTTCGGTGACAAGGAATTAATATATTTGTAGATACAAATAAAATAAAAAAAGAATTTCCATTGCTATCACACTGCGCTGGAGTGGTTATGTGTCTGCAATTATTTCTCAATGTAACATTTTAGAATGGAAAGTTAAACAGACAACAACACATCAATGTGACTATTTATGAACAAGGAACCTATAGAGTTTGAATATTCACAGTGCAGTAGACAAAATCCTTTCATTCTTACTCCAATTTACAGCCCTATGTGGTTACCATCTGATGTGAGACAAACCTCAATCCTAGATGGAGCACCAGTTGAGCACTAGACACAGACCCACACAAATGGCTGCCATTGAACTGCTTCTTAACCTATATACAGTAGTGTGAAAAACTATTTGCCCCCTTCCTGATTTCTTATTCTTTTGCATGTTTGTCACACAAAATGTTTCTGATCATCAAACACATTTAACCATTAGTCAAATATAACACAAGTAAACACAAAATGCAGTTTTTAAATGATGGTTTTTATTATTTAGGGAGAAAAAAAATTCAAACCTACATGGCCCTGTGTGAAAATGTAATTGCCCCCTTGTTAAAAATAACCTAACTGTGGTGTATCACACCTGAGTTCAATTTCCGTAGCCACCCCCAGGCCTGATTACTGCCACACCTGTTTCAATCAAGAAATCACTTCAATAGGAGCTGCCTGACACAGAGAAGTAGACCAAAAGCACCTCAAAAGCTAGACATCATGCCAAGATCCAAAGAAATTCAGGAACAAATGAGAACAGAAGTAATTGAGATCTATCAGTCTGGTAAAGGTTATAAAGCCATTTCTAAAGCTTTGGGACTCCAGCGAACCACAGTGAGAGCCATTATCCACAAATGGCAAAAACATGGAACAGTGGTGAACCTTCCCAGGAGTGGCTGGCCGACCAAAATTACCCCAAGAGCACAGAGATGACTCATCCAAGAGGTCACAAAAGACCCCAGGACAACGTCTAAAGAACTGCAGGCCTCACTTGCCTCAATTAAGGTCAGTGTTCACGACTCCACCATAAGAAAGAGACTGGGCAAAAACGGCCTGCATGGCAGATTTCAAGACGCAAATCACTGTTAAGCAAAAAGAACATTAGGGCTCGTCTCAATTTTGCTAATAAACATCTCAATGATTGCCAAGACTTTTGGGAAAATACCTTGTGGACTGATGAGACAAAAATTGAACTTTTTGGAAAGCCAATGTCCCGTTACATCTGGCGTAAAAGGAACACAGCATTTCAGAAAAAGAACATGGGCACAGCAGTAGGAAAACTGGATATAACATATTTACAATTTTATTCATGATTACCATGAATGTGCCCAGTGCTGAAGAGTAAGGCAACAAGTCCACAGGAACCTGTAAGGGAGAAGGTGAGTGCAGAAAATGGATGGAAGGATGTACACAAACAGAAATGTTTGCCATTCTTGGCAAGTTCACTTACCTTTATTTCTTTACAATTTTGAGGAAATGTTTTATGACCTAACTGGGAATCATTAAAGACATTCCTCCAGAACGTTTTGCAATGCACAAAGAGACAAGTTTAACTCATTTTTCCAAAATGATGTTTAGCACCACTGACTGCTGGGCCCATACCCTTTTGAGCCATCACCTACACTTGAATGGCCAGAACTAACCACCTGTTGATCAACTGCTGGTTTGAAGTCACAGAGAGCTCTACTCAATTGAGTCAGAGAAGAGAAGTTAATGGCTTTGTTAACAAGCACACTTCAGTACACAAGTTGGCCTACAGGAGAGCATGAAGAAACGTGGATGGAAAGGTCATATGCCATACCTGCCAAAAAAATAGCTGAACATTTGCTCTAATTCACTCCCTGACTCCAGATTAATAGCCCTTCTGTTTTGAGATACTGTAGCTCTAAACAGCTTGGTGGTGTCACTTCTGGCCAAACTAGAAACACCTCTGATGTCAGAGTTGGCTCTATAAAGTCTTGAGCCCACCAAACCCTGGTACTCCCTAAGAGCCTCTGAGACTTTCGCAGGCCTGAGCCTTTCATAGCTCTTAAAGTGGTTATGCCTCTTGGTCAGCTTTAAAAGGCCAAACCATAACGATTCCTTTCACTAGTAACATTTACTGACAGGCTGGAGTTAAACTAAAGGCTTCCTGGCAACCTTTACATTTAAAAGGTCTACATTATTCCAATTTCATTCTTCCTGTGCTACTTAAACCACCAGTACCCTGCTAACCGACTGAGGGATCCATGTGTTTCCCACCCTCCACAGTTAATGTCACCCATACTGTACATCATACTGTACATCTCTCTTTCCTTCACTGGTGACCCTGGCAGTTCATCTTCATCTGAGTTACAAGTAAGCACAGTGGTCATCCTGCCTTCTAGCAATGAAAGTCTTCCAGCACTATTATTTCAGTGTGTATTGCCCCCGTTAGTCAGAATTTCTTTCTCTGTCTTTTTCTAACAGCTTTACTGGATTCATTCATTTTCCTTTGTTACACCTTTCTTTGTAGCAATCCTTTTACTAGCAGGCAGCCACTCGCAATACCAGTACTGAAACAATCTTTATTTTAGAGTTGGCTTAAACAACTGCAGCTGCAGCATCTTTCAATTTCCCACACTCTACCTTGTCTGTCTTACACATGGCATCATTGCAAAACCATTTAAAGTTTTCAAGATATATTTAAAATATAGCTTCACTGTGAATGTTCTTAAAAGCTGAAAATCAGAATTAGGAAATGACCTACTGAAAATAAAGGCTGCAGTATTTATATGAAAATAGTTTTACAACTTGAATGCTTCTAATATCAATAAAAGACTTGGCATGGAGATCAATGCTAAATGATGCAGGGAATGTTTGCCAAGTGTTAGGACACTAACAGGACTATTAAAATGAGAAGGAGTCTGTGGTAAATTGCAAATGACATCCCACAGAACTACAGAGAAAAATATAGAAAATATAAATAAAACAGACAGTAAAATAAAAAGCATGCGGTATATAAAATCATGGACAAAAATAATAAAGCATAAATAATAATGATAATAAAAAGTGGTTTACCAAACTGCAACAAAAGTTTTTGATTCATATATCAGTTTTTCCCAGAGTAGTTTTACCATAAGCAACAACTATCATAAGGCACATGCCAGTGACAAGCTACATTCTCAGCTGCAAGCTACATGGGTGACTGAAAGTGCCACAGTGGTAGATGAATTTTAGCAGGCTCCACAAATACGATGTTCACAGAAAATTATCCCTGTCCTTGTCACATCACTAAGACAGTCAGACATATAGACATGTCCTTGTACCTACTCTGCCAAAAGGGAAGAACAATGAAAACTTGGGAAATAAATAAATGAATGAGACTACAATGCATCTATCTACGGTATCTATGAAATATTTCTATACATGATAACAGGAGTCCTATTCAATTGGAATTTGCTTATTGTAGGTGTAGAGAGGATTCTCAAAAAGTATGCAAGGAAAGTAAGGGGGCAATGTTATTGTGAAGTTGTTTTAAAGTAGTTTTAAGGAGAAAAGCAATGGAAAAACATAAAACATATGTAGGCCCATTTACATCTATATATCTGTCAATTAAATGTTTCTGTATATGTTAACAACAGTTATATTCAATTAAAATGTGTTTATTGCAGGTATTTAGATTATTCTCATAATGTATACAAGTATGAAAACAATTGTGAAATGAAAATGTTTTACAATTAATTTAAAATAGAAAAGCAGTAGAAAAACGTTTAGTTGTCTGTCTCACATTAGGTTAGGTTAGATTAGATTAGATACATTTTATTAATCCCTTTGGGGATTTCAGATGAATATAGCAGCATAAACATAAAATCACAGGTACAGACTCACAGGACAAATAATACAGAAAATCAATTGATAAGCCAATAAATACATATCAAATATACTTAAACAGTACAAGCACTGAATTGGCTGATGGCAGTGGGCAGAAAAGACCCCCCACAGGTGCTTCTTAGAACACCGTGGTGGAATTAGCCTGTGGCTAAAAGTTCTCCAAGAGAGCGGCCTCCCGGAGGGGATGGGGGACATTCTTCATGAAGACATCCCGTTTTGCCATCATTCTCTTTTCCACTACAGCTTCCAGTGTGTCCAGGGTTCACCCTGTGATGGAGCAGGCTTTCCTGATGGATGCATTTGTTCAGGCATTGTGCTTCTTTTGTGCTCAGGTTGCTTCTCCCAGGAGACTGCAACATACACATACTGCACACACAATAATATCGTTTACATCTATCTATCTATCTATTAATTATTTATATAGATGTTAACAAAAGTCATATTCAATTAGATTTTGCTTATTGCAAGTACATAGATTAATATCAGGAAGTATATAAGGGAAGTAGGGAGGCATTGATGATAATAATATGCTTTGCATTTAATTCTAAGTAGAAAACTGATAAAAAGAAAAAGACTTCATAAATTGTTTATCTGACATGGCACCTTTTAAACCAGGGGACCTCAATCACAGTCCTGGAGGGCCGCTGTGACTGCACGTTTTTATGGCTTGTTAGTGCTTTAACTCTGCTATGTCAGGTAATTAAAATAAGCAATAAGGGTTCAAAATTGTAATGAGCGAGACAACTAAAGTGAAGCAGAAGTGTTACTTGAGCAGTAAGTGCTTCTTATTAAGCAACTGGGTTGGAGCAAAAACCTGCAGTCACTGCGGCCCTCGAGGTCTGTGAATGAGGACCCCTGTTTTCTATCTATCTATCTATCTATCTATCTATCTATCTATCTATCTATCTATCTATCTATCTATCTATCTATCACTGTTCATGAAAAATAAATCTGGCCTCAACTTCAAAATATCCATTTTTTTCTTTATTGTTTTATATTCCGGAATTTACTTTTCACTTTCACAAGTTCCACCATGTCTTTGTCTTAAAATGCTCTTCATCAATTGCAGCCTTTCACTCTGGTGTGACTTTTCTTTAGTGGAATTAAAACCTGTGCAAAATTTACAGTATGTTGTAATGCTGGATTTCAGATATCACCCTGCTACAAAGATTTAGTTTCCATGCCAGTCCATTTAACTGAAAATTTGGCAGCATTGGTTTTTGCACCCCATTTTCAGGAACCTCCCTAAAGTGTGGTAGAGCGCAGACTATGCTTGCTCTCATATACGTTTAAATCAGATTAGATTAAATAAACTTTATTTTTCCCATGGGGAAATTCAGATCCATACAGCAGCAGAAACATAAAAATAAGGATACAGACTCACAGGACAAATAATAGTACAGCCATTCAATCAAGCAATCAATAAATAAATAAATAGATAGATACAGATAAATAAATAAATGTATATTGTTCAGATATTTCAAAACAGTATTTCAAAATAAGCACTGAAATCCCTGATACCAGTGGGGAGGAAACACCCCCCAGAGGTGCTTCTCAGCACACTGTTGTGGAACGAACTTGTGTGTAAAAGTACTCTAAGATAATACCTCCTGGAGAGTATGGAGAGCATTCTTCATGATGGCACCCAAATTTGCAACCATCCTCTTTTCTACAATAGCTTCCGGTGTGTCCAGGGTTCACCCTGATTGTGCTTCTTTTGAGCTTGGGTTCCTTCCCCAGGAAACAACAATGCAGAACACCACACTAGCTACTATGGACTGGTAGAACATTACCAGCAGCTTGCTGCAAACATCAAAAGACCCGAGTCTCCTTGGCAAGTAGAGTCTGCTCTGGCCCTTCTTGTACAGCACTGCACCAGTCCAGATTGTTCTTTATGTAATCCCCAAGGTACTTGTGGCTCTGTACCACTACCACATCACACCCCCAAATGGTGACTGGTCTCATAGGCTATTTGGCATGCCTAAAGTCCACCACCAGCTCTTTTGTCTTGCAAATGTTGTGTAGCAGGTTGTTGTCACTGCACCACAAGACAGTCCTCCACAAACTTCCCGTACTCTGACTTGTCTCCATTATTAATACAGCCTATAATGGATGAGTCAACTGAAAATTTCTGCAGATGGCAAGCATCCATATTGTGCTGGAATTTTGTTGTGTAGAGGGTGAACAGGAAGGGAGAAAGGACAGTTCCCTGAGGTGCTCCAGTATTATACACCACCATTTCTGACACGCAGTTCCTCAGCCTCACAAACTGCTTCCTGTTTTTCAGGCAGTCCATGATCCAGGAGATTGCGGAGGCATCAAGATACAAAGCCTTGAGGCTTTCCCCAAGTTGATAAGGCAGAATGGTGTTAAAAGCAGTGGAAAATCAAAAAACATTATTTTGACTGTGGTGCCCACTTTGTCCAAATGTGAGTAGGACAAGTAGGGAGTAGTGGAGCATATAGAAGATAGCATCTTCCATACCTATACAGGGTGGTCCAGATCTAATTATGCAGATCCAGATCGTCTGGATGTCTTTGATTTATGCGGGGACGATTCTACTTTGGCACGAAGACGATTCTTCACGTCGTCAGTTCGCACACTTCTCAATGGGATTCTCTGGGATTTTTTGGGTGATTTTCTATGTAATGAACTTAATAAGTTATAGCGTAATGAAAATTGCATAATTAGATCTGGGCCACCCTATATGTGTCTGATAGGCAAACTGTGAAGGATCCAGATGTTTTGAAACCAGGAGTCATGATTGTTTTAGGACCAGCCTCTCAAAGGTCTTCATGTTGTATGAAGTAAGAGCAAAAGGTCCCTGGGATCACTGGAATGACCTTTCTTTGGCACTGGCACCACACAAGATGTTTTCCACAGCTAGGGAAACTTCTGCAAATTCAGGAAAAAGGAGAACAGTTGTTGTAGGACTCCACAGACCTGGCTAGCACATGTTTTCAGCACACTTGGGATGATTCCATCCGGTCCTGAAGCCCTGTTTATTTAGAGTTTTTCCAGGTCTCTCCTCACTTCATCAATAGAGACACTAAATCCATGTATGCCTTCTTATATTAAGAGCTACTACAGACAACTAAATAAATATTTGAACATTCATATCATCAGTCCACTGTCACACTGAGTTAAACAACGCAGTTACTGTCTAATTCAATACTGTCTTTCTGTCGATAAAGAGAGGAAAGTATAAATTTAAACCAACACATCTGATGTACATACTATATTAGTGTCAATATACCTGTATATTATTTATGACCAATTATTGGAAATTAGAATAGTTTATAGAAATCTTAAAAAGGATTGTTCAAGGTGGGCATGGCTTTTCTTTAGAGAACACAAAGCTAAAACAACAGAACAGAAAACTGTCATGGATCAACTATAAACTATAGCACAAATAAAGATATTTCATCTAGCAGCAAAGTGAATAAATGGATTAATGGTTGATCAGTGCTACTGATAATATTAAACAACAAGAAACATTTTCCTAATTAAAATGTACTATATTGGATTTAATGCCCTTTCAAGTGGGAATGAACAAGGTTTCTTAAGTGAAACTCCAAGCAGAAGATGTTTCTTAGGTGATTGCCCATGTGGTTTATGTGTCACCTTATGCCAGATGAGCAATTCATCCTCTTGCGTGAAGTGATTAGAGGAAATGGCAGTAATTCACAATTGAGCTCTTTTTAGTTTCTTATCACTATCACAGAAACATCTGAATACACAATTCAAATAAAGCACTGGAAATGGCATTTAAAAAGTGACTATGCAGGAAAATGGTAGGCTGCCGCTGAGTCAGCATGAAAAATGCTAAAAGCTTTATAATCCATCCATCCATTATCTAACTAGTTGTGTAATGGCTTAAACTAATTCTACAATGTTTAATTGAAGCCTTACCTTTTATAAAATCTCAAGTTTGTGGGCAGCTGACTCTGGATAAAGAGTGAACAGTTGCAGACAAAAAAAGACAAAGAGGCTAACTGTTTGGAGAAGAAATAAACGTTCCTCCATGAACGCAACATGATTACACAAACATGACATTCTGGAATGCCAGCAATACAACAAAACTGGAACCAATGGCACTAATCAGTTCTACAGTGCTAGACATCCAGGACATGCTCACTTATTGATTGCTTTTAGAGAAAACTTACAAAATGTAATAGTTTTAAGTTTTATTTTTTTGTTCCAGATGATCACATGACTCCAGTTCAATAGAAAGAAGGGAGACAGCAGATGTCACGTAATCTCATGAGTGGACTGAAACATGGTTCTCTCTAAATCAGCAAGTTAATACTTCCCCTTTTTTTCAAAAAAACTTTTTGCAAGACTGATTCTTTTTATTATTTCATTATTTACTGGGTGCCATCAATGGTTGGGGTTTTGAGGTATATGTGTGTGTGTCTCTTTCAAATATTCCTAAATATGTTTTTTTAATTGTTGAATTTGATAAGAATATAGAAACAAAAAAAATCATTATTTGATTTAATTGTCAAAATAAAATGCATTCTTCCATCCATTTTCTAACAGTGTATCAGTTTCAGGGCACCATGGACCAGTTGCCTAGCTGAGCAGTATGGACAGCAAGCATAAGACATTGTCAAATTATTTGCTCAATGTTCTTAACAATGATGCTCAAATGGATGGATCACTTCTCCATAGTGGTAGAAGCAACTAATTATTTTTAAATGACTTGCATTCTATTCAATATTTAGATCAACTTGCCTTGTAAAGACTACAGCTATTTTAAAAACTCCAAAATAATTTAGGCTATGTTGACTGCTATCCTTCCATTTTCTACCTTATTTACAAAGTTCAGGGTTGAATGCAGCTGGCACCTATTTTAACAACACTGGGTGCATGGCAGGAGCGAACCCTAGAACTGGTGGCAGTCCATCACAGAGCACAAACACCCACATCCACATACATAATATATGGCCATGTCTTTGGGAATGTAAAACTAGAATACTCAGAGTAAAGATACGCAGATAAAGGAAGAACATTACATTTATTAGTGACTAACCTGTGTGAGTAAGGGTGGGCATTTACCCTATAACAGACCAGTGTCCATTCCTGGGTAGTTCCAGGGAAGGTATAAGCTTTACACCCTAAACTTAGATTGAGTAAAGACATCAATTCTTGTAAATTTTATACAGTAAAATATTTAAAAGCAAAACACTAAAGGACTTTTGATCTTAGGACGGTATGCCATGAGAAGTACAGAGATGCAGCTCCCAGCCTTCTCATACACACTGCCAACTAACATTTTTAAACTTTTAAAAACTATTTCATAATTTTATTTAATTGCAACTTTTGAAAAATAAAAATGTAATCACGATAAATTACAATAACGCTTTTCAGTCTTTTTTATAGAAACATGCTCTTTTTGATAAAGGCATTTTTCATCATGTTTTTATTTCCTTTTTAATATTCTTTCTTACTCTGTACAGCTATATTTAAACTGTCCAGTCACTGTCCTGTCATAAAAAAAGTTACTTGAATGTCACATTTTTATTATTGTAATACTCCGGATGCCAGTTCACGATGCCTTCACATGATGGGAAGCAGTAATCCTTGTCATCATGTTATTCACATGCTCACTGACAATGAAGAACTATGCCATCAAGTGCAATATCATTCATTGCTTCTGACTGCAAAAGTGGCCCATCTGGCTTTGAAGGATGAAACCAAAATGACAAGAGAAGACACTTTACAAGTTTAAAGCTGAAAAAGAGGCACACTTTAGGAGGAGGTTACAGGCTAAGGGGCAATCCTGCAAGAATTTGATTATATTGAAGGGAGAGAGTGAGTGAGCGAGCGAGAGAGAGAGAGTGAGTGAGCGAGCGAGAGAGAGAGAGTGAGTGAGCGAGCAAGAGAGAGAGCATAAACGGCTATGCCACCAGACTGCCAGTGTTCTTGATGGCAAAATAATCGAGAAGAATAATATGTACATTTTTCTATAGTTTACATAACAGAGTACATTGAAATGCGGTTAGCAGTAATCTGTACTTTTAAAAACAGCTTATTGATACTCATTGCCATTACTTTGCAAAGTGATCTGTCTGTTGCACTATGCAGAGGTGAGCAGCGTCGGTCCTGGAGGGCCACAGTGGCTGCAGGTTTTTGTTCCAACCTAGTTAGTGTTTTAGCTTTGTAATGTCAAGTTATTCTTACAGTATATGATAGATTTGTTTTCCTTTTTAATGATTTGATGTCTAAAACAGATTAGTAAATTTCAGTCATTTACTTTTTTCTCTTAATGTTTTCATCATAGCATTTTATTAATCCAAACAGTGTGCACAGGATACATACAGGTGCAAGTGGAAACAAGCTCGATGGAGAACTACTGGTTCCTTTGTGATTCACATCTTATTACTAGAAGGAGCAATTAAAAACAGTGAATGCAAATGTCTAAAACAAAAATGAGCAATTAAGGATTATTGATCTTAATAAGGGAGACAACTTAAATGAAGCAGAATAATGTCACTTGAGCAATAAGTGTTTCATCAGCAATAATTGACTTCTCATTAAGAAAGAGGGTTGGAACAAAAACATGTAGCCACTGCAGCTCTCCAGGTCTGACATTTCTCACCACTGTTACATCCATCCATCCATTAACCAACCCACTATGTCCTAATTAAAGGGTCACAGGGTTCTGCTGGAGCCAATCCCAGCCAACACAGGGCGCAAGGCAGGAAACAAACCCCGGGCAGGACGCCAGCCCACCACAGGGTGACCACTGTTACAGTCTTACTGAATTAACGCTGCATTATTGACATTTCAGAACCAACAGGTCTAATAACATATACTTTTTATTGTATAGTATGGGATAATTACAACAAACAGAAGTGCACTAAACAAGGGGTGCAGGGATTAAAGGCAGAACCAAAATTCTATGTTCGAATCGTGCACCTTTGCTGTCCATGAATGGTTTCCACATTTTCTCCGTGTCTGTGTAAGTTTACTTCCCACATCCTGAGGATGTATTTTAGATTAATTGGAAAATCTAAGTTGGCCCAACATGAGTTGGGTGTTTATGGGTGTATGATAGTGGACTGGCACGAAATGCAGGGCAATTCTTCACAACTCCAATTTGAGACTGTTATATTATGTTACATTATGATATGATATGAAACTAACAATGAATTCAGTTACAAAGTCATAAGCAACTTGTGAAGTCAAAATTGTTAAGTCATAACAGAATACTATACTATTGAACATTTTTTGACTTAAATAAAAAAGTCCTTGCTGCTTGATTGCTACCAGCTCAATTCTGGTTTATGATAACATTAGCCACCAACTAACACATAGAAGACTGGATTCTATAAACAGGCAGAAATGAGTACATTAGGAATAAGACAAAGAACAAGCTATTTTCATGAAAGGAAAATAACATTTTCCTGCACTCGCTTTAACATTTCAAACAATCTGTGTCCCCCCATCCTATTTATTGTTAAACAAAGGAACGGACAAGTTCAAAGAGGTGTTCCCACTGACAGCCTAGGAAGACCCGGAGAGAAGTCTGATCCCCTCTTGAGATGACGTTCCTGTCACTTAAATAGCTACGTGTTTCGACATTTTTTTTTTCACTCCTCTCTCTGTCTCTCTCTCTCTGTTTTACTCACTGCACCCACCAGGGACTTCAATGCAAGCACGGGGTCATCAGCAATGTGTCCTCTTCCAGGCATGTTGCGCTCCAGTCAGAGATTTCCAATGACAGAATGAAATTTTTTTAATGCACTGGTGGATTGAGTGGCCACTGCTGGACTGTCATTTATATTTCCTTTTAAAGAAGAATACGTGCCCTCTTGTTCTTAGCATTCTAAACTCCATTCGTATTGTCAGACACTTAAGAACTGACAAAGCGCTTTTCAGCTGTCTTTATTTTATTTATTTATTTTTTTACTATAACTGAAACTAGCCAACGAAATAAAAATAAAAAAAAAATAAAAATGAACCGACCATGCAATCAGTAGAAGCCTCGGGGACACATATTAAACAGCCCAGCACATCAGCTTTCCCTAAAGGCTTATACTGGGCACAAACTGTTTGACAAGAGTTAAGCCGTGGCAGCCCTTTGTTCTCGTCAATAAGATACACAACAAAAAAGCAACCAAAGTTCCTGATTTCTCTGAAAGGTAAGTCCAAGAGGTCTGATGCAAAATCTGTCCCAGAATTCAGAGGTTCCCGACAGGGCAATGCCAAAGCAGCAACTTAATACTGAAAAGAATTAGCCTTGAACTCTCTGGCTAGAATGTGCACTGAGCTGCAATAGACACACAGGACATAATAATGTAAATATCCCCGTCACAAATATACAGTATATCATATCTGTTTCCTGAAAAACCATCACAAACCATTTATAAAACCTAATTTAGAATTTTGCAAAACAGATTGAGGGTCCAAGTGTCAAATGTCCTTGGGTTGTCAGCTTTATCACAGTTTGCTCTCAAATGAAGGACAATTGGTCCTTCGTGTAAAGCAAATGCCTGGCTTTAAGCAGACCTCTGAATGCCAATTCTTCTGCAAGCTGGAATTTCCTTCCAACCCTGTCATTCAAGCCCATCTAGGCACTAATCTTCTTGGTGCAATGAAGGAGCTTAACAGCTTTGCCACAGTACATCTTCCCAAATGTCATTATCACAATATACTGTAACCATGACGCAATGGGCCTAAATTTTAGGATTTCTTCATGGAATTCAAAAATATTTTCTGTCTTTCTAATTCCACAATATTTCACCAGTGTTCTGAATGGGCTAATCATCATTTTCACATTAATCAATTACAACCAATTATAAACAAGTATGTAGGATCTCACAGTTACCTGATTCCATTTCAATTAAATCTTACTGTCCTAAGTGGGAAACTCAGTTTGTCAGCAGGTTTCACATAGACACCACAACATCACATAACAACCAGATCACAAAGAACACAGCCATCAAATAAAAGCTTAATACATATAAATGAAACATAGTAGTTGGTGTAATACTTGTGCTGAAACATTGAACCAAACATATTAGACAGGCTAGACATAAACATTAAACCAACATTCAGACGTGACTGATGATTGATGCAAATGCTAACTGTTCATCTTATGATTTAAGCCAGTGAATGCTGATGATTAAAGTTGACCTTATTTTTTAAGATTAATATCAGTTGGAATCAAAGATCATTTGAATTGGTTGCTTTTGATCCTTAGAACCCCGATCCTGTGACCTGATGGCAACATCTGAAATTGAGAATACAGCAGGTGAGTCCTTTCTGAAAAAATACACCTGCCTTTCCATAATACTTGCTTATTAAAAAGGTCTGTGAGATTGAACTGTTGAGACCTTATACGTTTTTTAATTGTTTGCTTTATTTTATAATTTGATTTATTTTGTTTTTTGTTGCTGACATTAAGATTTCCAAACCAAGCCAGCAGAACATAAGTAAGGAGAAACTCAATACAAGATTTATAAAAGACATAATTGTAGGACTCACATTAGAAAGACAGAACTTCCTTAAACAGTAGACAGAAGAGATGCTTCTGTGTATCCCTTAAAAGTCAGACATTTTTTAAATGTCAACAATCTCCATTACTTGGTCTTTGATCATTATGTCTTGTGGGTGAATAGTGTTTCTTCTGAAATCAGTTATAATGCTCTTATTTTGTTGTTACATTTAGATGTAGAAAAGACCCATCACACCAGTTAACAAAATCATCTATCACTGGACCCTCATTCTCATTCAGCTGGCTCACACTAATACAGTCATAAGCAAATTTTATGATTAACATGTTTTCAGCCATTAGTGTTGAATATGTAAAAAACGGGTGGAAAAACACATCCCTATATGAGGACAGCATATCAGACAACAAACCATTGACTTTCGCTCTTTTGAGTCCTGTCTGTTAAAAGGTCAATCAACCACCCAACCAAACTGAAGTCCAAATTAAAATCTTTTATAAGTCTGTCTGCAAGAAGGTGGAGCTGGATATGGTTAAAAGGTTAAGAGAAGTCCATAAACAAGTGGTTAAATAACAGATGAAGCAAAGGGACAGAAGCAGCTTTTGTACCATTATTAGCCTGGTAGACAAACTGAAACGGATCTAATAAATCCTGAGTGATCTTTGTTAGCTTCCAGTTTTATATATTTCAGAACCAGTGATGTCAGAGCCACTTGTCTGAAGTCATTTAATCAACTAGTCTGTTTACCCAATATTAAATAAACCCCTCTTAAACTCTAACCTAAGAAAAAAGTTCTGTTTTTTCTTCACTTCTAGTCTGTCTTATACTTACTCTTGACAATGATAAATCAGTTAATCTTTTATTTTTTGCATTGGTCTTACTCTCATGAACCAAATCAAACATTTTCTTGGGATCTGAGTGAGTTCTAAAATATCACATAATCAACAAGTAACTCAAGCCATTTTAGAATCCTTTCTTTAGATCCAATGTGCTAGATTTTCAATTTATGGGGCTTTCTTCAAGGATGAAAAGGCAAACTCGCTCTCTGAATTTAAACCTACATACTAGTTAGGTCATTCTACAGTAGGGTACACCATTGTGATCCTGTCACAAGGTTTGCCAAGAAAGTTTTGCAACATGTTTTTTTATTGGTAATAATTTCTTACATAATTTTTGAACATGATTATAGAGCAGGGGTGGGCAAACTGCTGCCCATGGGCCACATCTGTCCTATAGATGTAATGAAAAAATATTTTATATATTCTGGCCCTCATGAGGTATTGTTCATTTTATGCTGAGGTAAGAGCTGCAACTGACATAGTTGAAAAGACAGCATTATTATACCATGGAAAGTTCAGGAGTGTATGATTTAAAGAGAACATGTCGGAGAGCTGTAAGTAAATGGAGAAAAACTAAATTGATAGTCCATTATGAAAAACTGAAGGCTAAAATAACTGAATATAACAATGTAGTCTGCCTTAAGAGGCAGTCCTTTTTCTGTAAAATTATAAATCATAATGCTGTCAATCCAAGAGTTTTATTCACAACTATTGATTGTCTTCTAAACCCAGTTCACTCAATTGAATGCCTCCTCAAAACTACTAGCAAAACTTGTGAGGCTTTCGCTATATTTTTAAACACAAAATTAATGACATTAGAAATATTATAGTACATCCACCCAAAGTTAATCTGTCTGAACCCCAGTATTCCATTTTAAGCAAGTTAAATTATTTCACCAGAATAGATCTGCCTGAACTATGTAGAATAATTTTTCAACTGAAACCCTCTACCAACAGGCTTTTTCAAAGAAGTCTCTCTTGTGCAAATTGATAGTGTACTTCACATAGTGAACTCATCATTAGATATGGGTGTATTTCCTGACTGTCTTAAGACTGCAGTTTTCAAACCCCAGCTCAAGAAAAGCAATCTCAACTCTTCTGGTTTTGACAGTTTTAGACCTATTTCTAACCTGCCTTTTTTAAGTAAAATTCTAGAAAAGGCAGTCATTACACAGCTAAATAATTACCTGAATCATTCTAGACAAGTTTTAGAACAAATCACAGTACATAAACTTGTGAGTTAATGCATACAGAGGCAGTATATCTGTTCTTGTTCTCTTAAACTTAAGTGCAGCATTTGACACTATAGGCCACACTATTCTTATTAATCGCCTTAGTCAATGGGTGGGCCTCTCTGGCAACATCTTAAATTGGTTTCAGCCATACTTAACAGGTAGAAAATGATTTATTAGTTGTGGTGATTATACCTTGGAGACCAATGATATTTTATATGGTGTACCACAAAGATCTATTCTGGGTCCATTGCTCTTTTTGATCTACACGCTTCCATTAGGTCAGATTATCTCAAAGCACAAGGTGAGCTACCACAGGTACACAGATGACACACAGCTGTATTTATCTATAGTGTCTGATGACCCTCTTGGCTCTCTGATCCTGTGTCTTAATTGTATTTCCAAACAGATCAGTGACTTTCCCAAAGTAAATAAGGAGAAAACAGAAATTTTAATGATTGGCAAAAAAACTCAATCCCATAGGTATAAAAGTCTAGTCAGAGGGAAAGAATTTAGAGGTAACTGACGCAGACCTAAATTTTAAATCACTCATTACTCAAATTACTAGGGCTGTATTTTTTCACTTGAGGAAAATAGCTAAAGTTAGACCTCTCGTAACTTTGCAAGACTCTGAAAAATGAGTACACGCTTTTGATTTCATTCGACTAGGCTATTGTAATGCACTTCTTACAGGACTACCTAAGAAAGACATCAATTGGTTACACAGTGCAGAACACAGCAGCAAGGATCTTAACTAGAAAAAGAAAATCTGAGCACATTTCACCAGTTTTAGCTTTGCTACATTGATTACCTGTGTCATTCAGAATTGACTTTAAAATACTGTTAATGATTTACAAAGCCTTAAATAATCTCGCCCCATCCTTACACTCCAAGTTGTAACCTCAGATCTTCAAATTAAGGTCTGCTTATAATTCTAAGAGCCAACCTGAAAAGAAGTGGTGAGATGGCTTTTTGTTGTTATGCACCTAAAATTTGGAATACTTTACCACCAGAAATTTGCCAGGCTAATACTGTACAAAAATTTAAATAACTGCTAAAAACCAATTATTTTAAAATGGCTTTTTCATAGCTACATTTTAGTTGTATCCCTGATAGTCTATATGGGCATTGGATTATCATATTCCTCTGTGTTCTGCAATTCATTACTAAACTGTACTATTCTCTGCTATCTTTTCCAGTTCTTCTATGGTGGCCACCTGATCAAGGTACCATACTTCCCCCTTTGTTTATGGATTGAATTACCAAAGCCTACCAAAAAAATTGTAAATTTGGCCCACCTTAAATCCCTTCGCACCGTCCGTCCCCTCCATCAGCGTCTTTTTCTTGTAAATGTGTCAATCAACACAAGCAGCAAGCAGCCTGCTATACCATCCCCCCCACCTCCATAGAAGGGGCAAGAAGTTCTCACAGCTCAAGCCTTGATTATCTTGGAGTGAAGTGCTGGAGTTTTTAGAGGGGAAATAATAGATCGTTATTTGGAACACATGCATTTCATGTGTGTTTCTTGTCTACAATAATCTATGTAAACACATCGTTAAAACAGAAACGTTTTTGATCTTTTTGCAATAAATTACAAAATGTAGATATAAACTGTATAATGTGTGAAACCTGAAGTCCAAATATCAAATACACACTTTCACAAAAAGTGAAAATCAAGCACCAGCATCACAAAGCCATATGTTTTGGGAGTGCACTAAATTAACAATTTTGAACAAAAATCTTCACATACTTTCATACTTAACATACTTTTCAACAATACGTTGTGTATTCCAATATTTTGTTTTAGAGGAATCCCAGCCCACCTTTTATAATTAAGTGGCCAACAACAATCTATATTATCTCATATTACAAAAATATCTAATTATGTCCCAGAGAATATGTGCAAAACTGTTTTTAAGCATGACAAGAATTCATTAATATAATGTTGGAATAAACATACTGGGTCTGTGATTGACTATCTTATGCTATTAATTGTTCTATTATATTTTTAAAAGTTAGATGGTGTTTTTGTGCTTGTGTCTTTATTCTTTTTCTTTTTCTCTTGTGTAGGAGTATTTTGTTTTTGTATTTTTAAGTTTCTTTTGTTTTCTTTGGATTGATTTTGAAATAAACTGTTGTTTCTGTTAAAACAAAAGCAAAAACAAAACAAAAAGATGTGACGAACACAAACGTCTTATTCTGAAGAATTATCGACTGATGGCAGTATCATTGACTGTCTTTTATCCTGTGGTTCAGAGCGCTGGATTTAAATTTTTCTCCCTTGTGATGATCTGTAACAAAAAGCTTACTAATGGGAGAACAAACCTGAATACATTTTTCTCCACATACATTTGGGATAGATGGATAAGCTCCTTGGACTGTAACAAGAACATACTTTGCAATATTCTAATTTAAGGGGTGCATTTAAAATGAACCAAAGAATAAGCTGCTGACATTTCCTGTTATTTTTCACAGAGATGTAGAGGAAACTGTCACACTTAATAGAGCTGTAAAATCTGGCTTATTAGAAAATATTGATTGGGCTCCAAAAATGTTTATATTGTAAAGTAACCATCATATTGTATTTCTGTCCTGGGTATAAACAATAAAAAGTAATTTTTACCATTGTTTGTCCAGGTAAATTTTATTCACACCTCAAAAAGCCACATGTTGTTTTGGATATCATGCTGTGTAATTATTCCAATTAACGTGACTTATTGAAGAGCGCATCTAGTGTATCTATTTATCCCTCACAACGGTTCAGCTAAATTTGATCACATATACACATGTATAATAATAATAATAATAATAATTCCTAACATTTCTAGAGAACTTTTCTTACTAAGCAAAGCCCTTTGCAAAAAAAAAAAAAAAAAAGGGCAGGGTAGCCCCAGGACACGCTGTACCTCCTACTCTTTCTGCTAGGTTTGGCATTTGATAATTTTGAGTACTACTTTTTTATTTTAAACTACCATAAATAAATAATATCAAAAAGTTTTTTTCAAAAGCCACTTTAGGTAATTACTATTATTTTTGTAAGTCAATGAAAAATGTTTACATATTTATATATATCCATTATTATCCAACCCGCTATATCCTAACTACAGAATTCGTGGGGGTCTGCTGGAGCCAATCCCAGCCAACTAAGGGTGCAAGGCAGGAAACAAACCCAGGGCACCAGCCCACCGCAGGAAACACACACACCCACACACCAAACATACACTAGGGACAATTTAGGATTGCCAATATGCCTAACTTGCATGTCTTTGGATTGTAGGAGGAAACCCATGCAGACACACTGGAGAATATGCAAACTCCTCGCAGTGAGGACCCGGGAAGCGAACTCAGGCCACTGTGCCGCCATATATATAAATATAAACAAACACCAAAACACACCAATACACAGTCCCTTCTTGCCGCCAGTCGATGCGCCTCCACTCCTCCTCAGGTTTTGTCTCATTCCTCCTGACTCTAGCCTTTCAATGGATTGAGGCGGCTCCTCTTATTCAGGTCCTTGGAGTGTTCCAGGTGGCTAGTATTAAGGAGGCTGGAGGACCTCTATAGGCCTCTAAAGCTCCCCCTGGCAGCCCCCACAGAACCCAACAGGGCTTTACCAAACTCCAGCTCCCGACATGCCCTGTGGGAATCTGTGGTGCCGCAGCTGCCCAAGGGGGCTATCCTCTATTGTCCCAGTGGGAGGTATTGCCTCACCAATGCCCTCTCCCCTGGCCCTTCCACTGCATTGGCATCCCAGTCAGACAGTGGCCGTGGCCACCCATCACAATACAACCATGCTGTAAACGTATATATATTTATAGCAATTATAAATACAAATAGTAGTAGTAGTTGTAGAAGTATATTCATTTGTGTAATGTACAGTGATATTCTTACTTTCATGTCAGACCAAAATGCAACATATCACCACTTTCTAGCACCACAATAAACAAGAATATACAGTAGTAGAATAAATAGCTTAAATTTTATTTAATATTTGTAAATGGCTTCAGAGAAACATACATTCAAGGACCAGTCATTGATAATCCATCCCTATACTTTAAAAAATCCCAGGTTTATCTAGCATCTTGAGTTTAAATATCACTTTTAGTCTTGTCTATATAAAGTCTGGACATTCTTCATGTATGTAGTTTCCTTACTAATTTCAAAAACATAAAGATTACTTAACTGTCAATTCCAAACTGGCCCACTTTAAATGGGCCCTGCAATGTATTGGCACACAATCCACCACTGGTTTTTGCCTCAAGTCCTATATGGCTGGACTAGGGCCCAGCTGGCAAAACTTCCGCAAACATAGCATTTCGACTCTAATGATGCTGCCAGAAATGCTGATAAAAGAGATGATTAGAAAGAAATTGCTAAAGTGCCAACAGTTTCAAGATGATGAATCTTCAGCATCATGAGAAATAAAACATTTAAAAATTGCATCCTCAATCATAAAATTACTCTTTTGTTCTTTTAAAGGAAAGACCCTTCATTGTAGACTTTCCTCTCTTTTTGGACTGAATGACTCATACTAGTAAGTGGAGAAACTTACCTTTGATTCCAAACATGACATGACTGAATCTTCATGCTCTGCCTGTCTACCTGAGCATGTTGTGAAGTGCCATGTTTAGGCTCCGCCATTTCTGCTTTCCAGAGTGCCAAATTGTTTACTTCCCAGCCTTATGGGGACAGATGTAAAGCATTGAAATTCAGGCATTAAAATAAGTACAGTTTACAGTCTTTTAAACACCTTAGAATCCACTAAAGTAACTAGATACAGCATATACTGTAGATAAGATCTATCTATCTATCTATCTATCTATCTATCTATCTATCTATCTATCTATCTGTATATAATGCTCAAAAAAATGAAGGGTACACTTAAATCACACTTCGGATCTCAATGAACAAAACATTCAAATTGTAAATCTTTACTGAGTAATACTGTGTAATTCGTCAAAAACAAAATGATGTAACAATGGTCAATGGAAACCAAAATCACCAACCCATTGAGGGCTAGATTCAACATCACACCGAAAATCACAGTCAGAAATTGAAATTAGGTTCTAATTCAATCTGCGTGAATTTCATCACACCAACGCATAATGTGACTCAGTAGTATGTATGGCCCCAACATGCCTGTATGCACTCTCGACAATGTCTGTACAAGCTGATGAGATGGCGGATGGTGTCCTGGGGTATCAGGGCATCAATGAGTGGTGGCATCAGATGCACTAATAAATAATGTCCCAGAGGTTCTTAATTAGATTCAGGTCTGGGGATTGCATGTGCCAGTAAATGGCATCAAGGCATTCGTCATCCAGGAACTGTCTACATACTCTGGCCACATGAGGCTAGGCATTGTTCTGCACCAGGAGGAGCCCAGGGCCCACTGCACCAGCATAAGGTCTGACAATGGCTCTGAGGATTCCATCCTGGAACCTAACAGCAGTCATGATACCATTGTCTAGCACATGAACTTTCAAAGCATATGCCTCCCCAGATCATCTCTGACCCACCGCCAAACTGGTCATGATGTATGATGTTGCAGGCTACATAACTTTCACCATGGCATCTCCAGACTCTTTAACATCCGTCACTTGTGCTTAGTGTGAACCTGCTGTCATCTCTGAAGAGAACAGGGCACCAATGGCGGATCTGTCATTTGCATATTCTCAGGATGAATGGCAATTGAGCTGCACAGTAATGGGCTGTGAGCACAGGTCCTGCTAGAGGACATCAGGCTCTCATGCCACCCTTATGGAGTTTGTTTCTGACAATTTGGTTAAAAATATGCACACCAGTTGCCAGCTGGAGGTCTTTTTTTTGGGGCTCTAGCAGTACTCCTCCTGTTCCTCCTTGAACAAAGGAATAGATACAGGTCTGCTGGGTTGATGCCCTTCTACGGCCGTGTCCAGCTCATCTCCTGATATCTCCTTCATGCTTTTGAGACTGTGCTGGGAGACACGTCAGACCTTCTTGCTACAGTACACATTGATGAGCTATCCTGGAGGAGCTGGACAGGGTTGGAATCGGCTGCAGGTATCACCTCATGATACCAATAGTGACAAGAACACCAGCAAAATGCAAAAATCGAGAAGAATCAGAATAAGGAAAGAGCAACTGTCTGTGGCCACCACCTGCAAAACCATTCCCTTTTTGGGGGTTGTCTTGCTTTATACTAGTGAAGTATTTGCCCAACCCATTACCAGGCTATAAACTGACTGACACACTGGTAGGGTATAGTACTAGTGATTGGACCATTAGAACAATTTAAACAGAATACGCTATTCAGCCATATAAGCTCGCTGATCTTACTCACCTAATTTCTCCAAAACAATATCAAGTTGTGCTTCAAAGATCTCTAAAATCCTACAGTATATCACACTGCTTGGTAATTTAACTCATATGTCTTTGATTCTCCGTGTGAAGGAAAACTGTAACGTTGGTGTGAAATTTTCTATTGACAAGTGTGCCTGTGGTCTTGTTGAAGAATTCATTTTAAAGTAACAACTTTCATCCACTGTTCTAATTCCCTTCATAATTGTAAACACCTCAGTCATGTCATGTCTTAGTCTGTGTTTGCTTAATGTGAAAAGGTTCAATGCTTTCAATCTCTCCTCATAGCTCATACCTCATAGTTTTGAAGTAAGCCCAGTTGCTCTACTATGGACGTTCTCTAGTGCTGCTATATTTTTTTATTAGGCAGTTTAAGTATAGCATTCTTTGACTTGTGCTCACGCATCATACTATCAAACCTAACATCCTTTTAGCCCTTTTTAATGGCTTCTGTGCATAGACCTTCTTTGCTTCCATAGGAATTACAATTCATTCCACCTCAACATAAAACTTAAATTAAATTAAAATTAATTATTCACAAAAAGAAATCAGCTTTCTGGACACTACCATTCACATAAAGGACGGTACCCTTATGACCTCTATTTTTCACAAACCAAGAGACAGACGGACATATCTAAGAAATGACAATTTGTACCCAAAGCATATACAGAACTCCATCATCTACTGCTAGGCAATATGTTACAATCGTATTTGCTCAGACCCAGTAGATCGGGACACACATCTGCAGAAACTCTGGACAGACTTCATCAAACAATGATACGCTCCCAAACAACAGACCTACAAATCAGGATAGCTACGGCTATAACCAGAGAAAACCTTCTGGAATACAAAGGTGCAGAAACCAAGAACCAGGTCCCACTAGTTGTAACTTACAATCCACATTTGGAAACACTTTGCAAAATTATGAAAGAGCTTCAACCCATGGTACAGAAAGACAATAAACTGAAGGATATATTCCCAGAACTTCCCCTCCTTGCATACAGACAACCACCAAACCTCAAACAATTGATTGTCCGAAACTCTATGTGTGGCTGGGCAGCAAGTGGCACATCTCCCTGCCTACAGAACAGGTGTGGCACCTGTGCAGGTATCTACACGACAGATCAGGTAGTTATACCACATTGCCAGCAGGAGCATAAAATAAAGGGTCCGCTCACATGCAAATCTGCTAATGTAGTCTACCTAATCATGTGCATAAGGTGCCCCAACACAGGACTGTATGTTGGGGAAACTGGTCAGACACTGCGCCAGCGAATGAACTCACACAGATTTCATATTAATCAGAACAGTAATTGATCTTCCGGTAGCAGCACACTTTAACAGTAATGGCCACAGCATAATGGATCTGAGGGTCATTATGCTTATGGGTAGTTTCAAGACCCAACAGGAGTGGAGAGAATGGGAATACAAACTTATGCTTAAATTCAACACTCTACAAAATGGTCTGAATAGAGACAAGAATTTTATGACCAGATATGTGGACTAACAGACTGATTGACCAGCTGACTACATCAGTGGCCTATCTTACAGACAATGCACTTCAAAAAAACCTTACAGGACTTTCTCTAGTGATGGTTATCTTATCTCTACATTTTATTAGTTCATTGTTCTCCTCTTTCAGAGTTAATTCATCTCAGGTGTATTCACTTTGCTAACATCTGAACAAAAAGGTTGTTAAGATGGAAGGAAAAAATCACTTTGCTTTCCTAATATAAGCTAGAGTATTTTTCAGTTTCTTTGTTACACCTTGCCTGATGAAGGAGCCTTAGCTGCCTTGAAAGCTTGCATTGGTAATCTATTTAGTTAGCCAATAAAAGGTGTCATTTCACCCTACTTTCTCCTGTATATGCACCATATTCTAATTATATACTGTACAATGTAATACATGCATTATATATGGTGAAAAATATACATATTTCTAGCCATACTTTATATATTTGTCAAAAGTGAACATCTAAAGAAAATTGTCAGCCCTGAAAAAATAACATTTTAGCAAAAGTTTTTCTGATACTGTTTTATTACTCTTAATAAAGCATTATTATTACCTCTTAATGCTGAAATTATAGGTTGGTTTTTTAACACAGTGCATTTTTTTCCTTGTCTTGCACCCTGTGGCATTAACATCTTTATCACTCCATGTGCTTCTAGTTTTAAAACCTTTACCCCTGCTGTTTGAAAAATATTTCTCATTTTCCTCCCCCATGGAGTACAGAAATCCCCAAAGGCAAACCATTAGTGATCTTTCTGCCTTCCCCAAACACTTATTATTATCACCAGTGCTGTTTTTACTGCCTCATTGGCTTTTGGTAAATTATGCAAATAAGGTGATGTTCAACATATACTTTTCTTTTTTTTCTGCAACTGTGCAAGTTTGCACAGATTTCTGAAACTGGCAACTCATTAAAGTGACTGAGTCTGTCAGCAAGATTTATGCATCGGTGACAAATTAGATTGAAAATGTTTCAATACTAATTTTCAGGGCACTTTTCTCAGGTTTAGGTTTATGCCTGTCTGCTGGGGTCAGGAATCTTCTTTGTTTATTCTCTCAAATACCAAAGAAAAGTGCATAAGTAAAAAGTTTTAAAGAAATAACCCATGTTTAACGTCTGTCGCACAGTTTGTTTTAGTTCCACATTAATGTAATTTTTCACTACTGTGTATAAAGAAATTATGTTAGCTTTGCCAAATGAAATGATGAGAACCCTAATAAATTCAAATAAGCATTATTGTTATAAAACATGAAAAGCACAGCTAACTGTAGGAAAAAAAAATCCCAAAACTTCACCATCCACTCTGCTCATAAATTAAATATTCCGGAAGGATAAGCAAGGTGTTCATTTCATGGTTATTGTAGATTTATAGATCCATTCTCCCATGATATGATTTTCTTTAATACTTCCTAAACATTTATTCAATTAGAGGTTAAGAAAATGGATGGATGGATAAATTAAATGCAATAGCAGTGGCAAGCAGTAATAGATCAACACACAGAACACATTAAATGTAGGATATTCCAGCTAACTGCACATTTAGAATCCTTCAATTTATACTTGATATCACTTTCATGATGAAATGCATTAAAGTATGTATATTACATTTTACAGATAAATTGTTAAATAATGAATACTGTTAATAATTACACATATCGGGGCAACACAGTGGCGAGCAATAGTGCTGCTGTCTCGCAGGGAGTCACATCTCCGGTGTTCCCTGCCTGGAGTTTGCATGTTTTCCTGGTGGGTTTCCACAGTGTGCTCCAGTTTCCTTCCAAAGATATGCATCTTTGGGGACTTGGTGATGCTAAAATGATTTCACCTTGTGATGAGCTGATGCCTCATCCAGGGATTAGTTCTGTCTCGCGCCTGATGCTTGCTGCAATGGGCACATCCCTGGATTGATTGATGCAAGGTGTCTTTGGAATTTAATGGATGTTTCAGGCAATTCATAACACAGCAAAGCGAAACCTGTTCTTACCGTGATGACATCTCGTACTGCCACCTGGTGGAATCATCCAGATTTACGTAAAGTATGCGCGCAAGTAAAAACAGTACAATGCTTGTGTAGCAGTTGCATCCACAGGTGCTCGTGTCACATCACGTTAAGTATAAACCTGGCCTTACTGTCAATTTTTCCCCCTGAAGTTTACATAATATGGAGTCATGATCTTAAATGTGAAGTATGGTCATTGCCACACTGGCACTGGGGATAGTCTGTACAGAGTGGTATACAAAGATGAACTTACAGGACACTTTGACCTGGGAAGCTTGAGGTACAAACAAGGTGCCCAAACCCAAAACAAAAACATCTGATGTCCTTAAGGGCTGTTAAGGGTGATATGTGGTCATGTGAAAAGATGTTTGCATTGCTTTTGATTGTATTGTATGTTGTAGACAGGTGGTGACGTAATCCACTCCATCAGCTTAGAGACTTTCTCCACTGCACTAAGTCACCACCTTGTGCCAACGTACAATTCAGCATACCCCTAATCATCAAAACCAATTTCCATTTCTTTTTACATGAGTCAGACAGCCATATATGAGTTTCATTGAGTGCATGTATGTGCAGACACATAACCGGGATAAGGCAAGTAACCCAGTTTTCTTGCAGAACCCTTACATGCGCAAGGAATCTTCTGGAGTTGCCCTTTGTCAAAATGCTCCAACGTCATTAACTTAAGCAAAAATGGTTAAATGGCATCATTGGACACCGATAATCTGAAAATAAACATTAAGCCTGTAATAATATTGTATTTAACATACTATACATTTAGTCATGCTGATACGTAAATAGCATCCATCCTTTTATATCTCTCTTACCTGAGCCCCCAATAATTCATGGTATGAACACTGGTCACTGCATAATCCAATCACAGTTTTTCAACACATCTCTAGCAAATTTAAAATCTCATAAATACAAGACCACCCCACCACTGTTTGATTTCGTCAGTGCTGTCAGTAGCTGGGGATGTTAGACTACGTGACTGGTATTCATGGGAGTGCATTGTAACTGCCTCCAGCTTGCTAAGATTATGTAAATGAAGTCTAAAACTGAAAAATGCTGGAATAGCTGTGTAGTATGACAGTGCTTTAAAGTGAGAAGCAAAGTAACATCAACAAAAGGAAAAAGAAATAGGCTTAGTTTAAGGCTTTCAAACTTGATATCAGAAATGCCAAAAGAAATATATAGAGAAAAATATTACTAATAATGTCAAAGTTATTACTAAAAGTTTCTTTCACTCCATCTTCCTGTTCATATAGTAAAGTGCACCATGAATATAATCCGGTGCCTGTGTGTCTTGTACCAATACGTATGTCTGTCTCTCTGCTATGTCTCAGTCATTCCAGCAGATGGTGCATCTCAAACATTTGTAGTAATAAAATTAATTGCATTTGTCATTCCAAGAGATGGAGCATCATAAACATTAACACAGCTTTTATGAATACCATACCAAATGGCATATAACAGAGAAATATGTATTGCCTTTGTCATTTCAACAGATGGTACACCACAAAAAATTATTTCTTCAAATGTGTTATCTGTTGGAATGACAATGCAGTGCATTTTATTGCCACATGCATTACAAAATACATTCCAATAGATGGTGCACTGCAAACATTAACTCGGAGGTCTACTTTGATTACTTAGATTTCAACCCATAATGGCCATGTAGCACAGCTAGTTCTTACATTCATTGTTCTTCATATTAAATACACAATAGAGCCAGAATATACTGTACGTTTTATGTAAAATACTCGACATGCCTAATAGACATTCCTCTGTCCACAAGACAGTACACAGAAGCAAATGTATATTGTGCAAAAATTGCAAAATGAGCTTAAAGTTTGTGGTAGCTGGATAAAAACTAAACTAAACCTTTTTTTATAATGTTTCTGTTATTGGATCGGATGCAGCTCACTCTTTTATACTTGGCTGAACAATTGAGTGCTATAAATGACTCAGCAAGTGTATTTCATGCCTTACAGTATATCCAGTGCTTCCATGATAATAATGTAGGTATTTTTACTTTGATAAAGTATTGTGTTACATTACTTATCACTTTTATAAAATATTCAAACTACTTAAGGCACGTGGCTTTTAACGTGTTACCCTTCTGCTCCCGAGATTGTGCTGCTGAACTAAACATTGTATGTTCAGTTCATCAACAAATATTTAGTGATTTCTGAAATACTGAGGCAGATTATTTCAACCCGGAGTAGGAATGATGCATTTGCCTCAGTAAGTTGATCTCTATTAATGCTTCTACCCATGCCTGGTAAAAGTGTGTGAGAAGCTAAGCAGGTGAAGAGAGTGCAATGAACAGGTGCATACTACAAAGTACTTAACTGTGACCTGGTAAAGGGTTTACATGGCCACATACCAAGGTTATTTGTGGAGAAATCTATCTCTGTTAAGTAGGTTTCTCAGAGACCAATAACAAGGTTTCTCTAAGCGACATAAGGGTTGAAATGGCATTTTAGAAACCAGGTTTCTGTGAATCACTGTGTTATTAAGGCACATGTAAATGCACTCATTGAGTGTTAATGGTTTAGGCAACCTGATCCAATTCAGAACAATCACATGTGAGTTTATTTTCCAGTGGACTACCTACCTGAATTCAGAAGTATCTTGGATGACTTAGAACCTTCAAAGGCGTAATACACATGAGCTCCAAAAGACTGATAGTCCAAGAAGTCCTAACACAGATTTGGAACTGTGATGGTAAAATAGAAGGGGTTTCAAAGGCAGAGGATGCTTCAGATACAAAAGACAAAAAACCTGAAGATCCATATTTTGAATGTTCCTTAGTTTAGGAGGATTTTGAAGATTAGTGTGCCATACCCTGCTCTTCAGCAGGTAGAAACAATGGAACACAACAACTACTCTAAAGGTTTTATTTTTTTCTTCAACATAATGGGGTTTTAAGGAATTCTGGCAGTGTCTAGTTCCCTAGTCCTGCTGTTTCACCACTGTGGGAGACTGGATATGAATGTCATTTCAGTTGTTGTCTATCTGGATTTTGTGCATTCTCCCCATTTTCACAGGGGATTTCTTTCAATTATCCAGTTGCCTCCCAAATACCAAATACATTACAGATTAAACTGATAGTAGTTGTGCCCTGTGGTAGCTGTGGTCTGCCTTTCCTAAGGTTTCTTCCATTTTTCCCTACAAGGTTTTTTTTGGGAGTTTTTCCTTGTCTTCTTAGAGAGTCAAAGCTGGGGGGCTGTCAAGTGGCAGCGCCTGTTAAAGCTCATTGTGGCACTTCCTGTGTGATTTTGGGCTATACAAAAATAAACTGTATTGTATTGTATTGTATGGATTAATAAAAAAGGAGCTAGGTTATTAATTTTAAGCTGCTTAAAAAATAAATAACTAGAAGTGAACTATATGATTACACAATGTATCTGTAAATACATTTGTTTTAAATTTAGCTAGCTAACAGTTAAGATAAAATGGGAATAATTGTATTAAACCCACAGGAAGTGAAATTTTTGCTCTGTAAAACAGTTCCCATAAGGTGACTAGCGCTGATCGGTAAAATTCACCAATGCGTTTTCGCAGCGAATACGCTGTGTTTGCCATTGAACTTGTTCACTGAAAATTTTTTTTTGGAAAGTCGCTGTGCAGCAGGCTTAGGTGGATTTTTTTTCCTACTGCCTCATGATGCTTTTTGAGGCCAATGTATAATCACAGATTTATAAGCAGCCACATGCTGAACTTTCACACATGCATACTTTAAGGTCACTACCCGCGTGTTTGATGTCACTTTTTGATCTGTATGCTAGCTGGGTTTTTTTTAGAAATAAATAATTTTAAAACTAAACATAATTAACCAAATTTTCATTTGAAGAACACACTAGCTGACTATAAAGAAAACGTACTAAGTGTTGTCACCAAAAATATAACACTGGGTAATTTTGTATGCTGGCAGAATTAATATGTAATGACCCATGTTTTAGGGCGGCATGGTGGCACAGTGGGTAACGCTGCTGGCTCGCAGTTAGGAGACCTGGGTCCTCCCTGCGTGGAGTTTGCATGTTCTCCCTGTTTCTGCGTGGGTTTCCTCCTGGTACTCCGGTTTCCTCCCACAGTCCAAAGACATGCAGGCTAGGTGCATTGGCGATTTTAAATTGTCTCTAGTGTGTGCTTGGTGTGTGTGTGTGTGTGAGCATGCCCTGCGGTGGGCTGGCGCCCTGCCTGGGGTTTGTTTCCTGCCTCGTGCCCTGTGTTGGCTGAGATTGGCTCCAGCAGACCACTGTGACCCTGTGGTTAGGATATAGCGGGTTGGATGGATGGATGACCCATGTTTTACAGCTACAAGTCAAAACAAACCTTAAAGGAGCCCTTTACCCCCTACTCTCCGAGTCAGAAAACACGAGACCCTATGAAATAAAAAAAGATTTATTATTATTTATAAGATGTTTCTGTATTCTTGATGCACAGATGGACTGGAAAAAAGGCATTACAGCTGGGTCTAGACCCACAGCTTCAAACAATGGAATGAGCAAGCACCACAGTGCTGCTTCGTAGCATGACCAATGTCTGCCCCAAGACTGGAACTCTGAGAGCGCAATGATATATTTATACAGTAGTTATGGTGATTTGTTGTTTTCAGTTTGTGGTTATAGTTCCGTCTGCATCTTTATTTGATACATGGTTTTGCAGTGGTTAGCACTGCTGTCTCACATCTTAGATTGCATTGTTGGCCACAATAATCAGTCCAGAATAGTCAGAAATTGCTTCCAACGTCCTCAAGGACATTTAAAAGATCACTGCATCATTAAACCCACTCAAAGCTAGTTCAGTCACTTTGTCACCATTGACTTTGATCCGTTGTGTTGAGTTCATTCATCACTAGTGGTGACTATTCTTCCATTTAGCTTTGCCTCTCCCATGATATGTTAAGACAACTAAATAACCTCTAACCTCTATAAAAGAACAAATTGTACAAAATGTGGTTTTCAACAGTTGCAAAAACCTTGCTCAGTTTATTTTTGCTCCACTGCTTCTTCATGTGTAGTTCTTTGTCAATGTATGTACTTCTTCAGCAATTAGCCTATGAGCCTTAATATAAAATAAAGTCAGTTTTTCTTATTTCTATGTATTATTAATATTATTTCTTTTTTTATTAAAAATATAATATCTATACATGTTGTTATAAATACAGTATCTCTAAAATTAAATACAAGTTCATTATTTTCTAATAAATTTTGTTTTTAATGCCTAAAGTCCATACAAGTAAAACAGATCAGCACCTTGGATAGTTACCACTTCCAGAATTATTGTACATGAAATACTGTATAGCTTTAAATTAAATATAAATATAAATTAACTTTAGAGTTTACAGTTTCTGCATGTTTTTTCCAATGTAAAGATATGATCAAACAAGGCTAGATATAAAATCAGGACTTGAACTCATATGTTACAGTACGCATACCTTTAATTTCATATACTGTATGTAATGGAGCGATGTGGACAAACCTAAGCAGTGTCTGGAGGTGGACAGAATTGGGCTTCTCCATGAATTAAATATGGGGGTCATATTTAAGGTTACTTTTTCAAAGTGCTACAAGGCATTTGGCACTAGAATAGGGATTTCGAGATTTACGGAAAAAACTGAGATTAGATAGTGGGACTCCACTTGAAGTTACTTCATCCTGCTGGTATTCAGTTGAATGATGCTGGCACATATCCAGAACCACAACAAATGCAAAGCCATGACATTTCTGGGTAATATCAAGAAGCAGTTATATTACAAATAAAAAATAAAAAAATGTGGCTGTAATAATGAAGTATGAGATATATTAAGTATGGAGGAAGCACTAAGAACACTGGATACATCAGTGTGAACAAAAAGAATGAATGCCTGGTAAGAAGAGCTTATATTTATTAAATAATGTATAAAATCTACAGCTTTCTATATCTCTTTTCAATAAAATGATTCATTTTCAAAAGTGGTTGAGGTGCTGGTTGGTTTAGGGTTAATCCATAAAATATTTAATTGCATTTTGCACCCTAAGAGGAAAAGTAAAAGTTGCATAAACATTCATTTTCTTTTTTATACACTGAAGCCTTATTAGAACTCATTAAATTGCTGATTACCTTCTCTCTGTATCAGTACGCTCTGATACCTACACCTGAAGGTTTCTTGAATGACATTTTATGGTTCTTTATTGGGTTGTGTGGTTCCTCGTAGATCCATTACTTGACAAAGCATCATTTCATTCAGGGAAAGGTTCTCTGAATATGAAGTTGAATCTCTATGCTTTGAAAAACTTTCTTATATGAAAAAAAATTAATCTTTAACGTGTGGTGAGGTGCCTAGCAACACGCTAATAAATTAAGAAAACCAGGACTTAGCATGTGTTATAGTAATCAAGTACTTTTCACAAATCCGTTACCATCTATTCATGGTTATTTATTGTATGGAGCCTGTTATGGATCTAAATAAATAAAGGTTCTTTCTGGAACCTTCAGGTGGATGTGTCTTTTGGGAACCACAAATGGTTCCCCTATGGCATTGCTCTGAAGAACCACTCTGGCACCTTTATGTTTAAGAGTCTACTTGCATGTAAAGGGACTGATAAACAATGATAAAGCTTATTCTGTTGTTCATATCAAATAAATTATCTTGTTAATCTGTATTGTCTCAAAACCCTAAAAATTACATTCTGCTTTAATATGCAGTAAAACGTCTTTACTTCTGTTGCTGAAGGCCCTTGCACAGTATACAATTTTTCCAGTGATTTTCCATTGCCGAATTTTTAATATAATAACAGTGAGTCTGGGATAGTTGCGGTGGGCTCTTGTGACCACCTTTCATATAGTCTGACATCCTCAAATCGTAGTCTTAAGCAGTCATAAGTTGAAGGCAGGGTTCTTTGTATGTGAGAGCTGGTAACCAATGAATGCTCACCCAGAAGTACAATGCATCCACAATTAAACAGGGTAAGCTTGTGTTTTTAGATGTTACAAATCTGATGTTTTACGTTTTATGTACCATGACAAAATGGAAGGAAAAAAAAAGGGTGAGGCTGGAAAGCATTCATACAACACTGGCATGCTCATATTTGCCATCAGAAAAAGGGTAGAGATCACTATACTTTGGAAATTTGAACCTGTGCTGGAAAATACACATGGTGCCTCCTCCTCAGGCAATGAGATCAGCAACTGCATTTAGTGAGTTTGGCATCACCTCCAACTAGAAATCGTGCAATGTGATACGTCAGCACAGATAAAGAGTTGAAATTAGCAGGCCCCAAGTCAAAAGACCTGAGTGTAAGACATCAGGAAAAGCAAAACATTTAAGCTGGGGTATGTATAAAGTGCATATGTATATCAATAGAAATAAATAAAAGAAAGAGCAACGGGGAAGCTGAAACATTTGCCTGATACAGTATCTGAAAAACACTGAGAGCGGAAGAGTTTCATTTATGAATCCTATGGCTATTTACAGTATATATTTACCAACATGGTCTTGATAAATATTTGGTTAACATGAAGTATTGCCTGTTAATAACTTTTACTTTTTTTCTCACTTACTTCTGTTCTTTCATCATTTTAAAAATAGAGTAATTCATTCTACATGTATTAATCTATAATTTTATGAATGTACTGCTTAACTTTCTCTACCCTATGTTATTTTTGTATATATAATCTTAAAAGTTTATTTTAGCTCATTAAGTAGTGGCCATAAACATCCCCATTGGTAAGTCTTGTAAGATACCCAATTAATGCTGATAAGATCATAAGAAAGAGAGGAAATAGAACAAGTGATTTGGAACCCTCTGTCAAATAAAGCTGCAGGGTTTACAGGCCTATGGAAGAGACCAGACAGAATGGGGACATTTCGGAAAACAAGACATTTAATTTTTGCCATTGCTTTTTCACTTTTGAATAACATATCCATAAAACTGAATAAACAGAAATATATTTGTATTATTTGTAAGAATTTGCAACTCTGAATATATTAAAACATCCAATTTAGAACTGTTGTGTCATTTTAACAGACTAATCATGTAGCCTTTAACTTCAGAAGCCGGGTGGTCCATTTTTAATACAAATAGTCACTGCACTTATCTATTATATGCTGTTATTTTCTATTAATGGTTGCCTGATCATTTTAATTAAACCTGTGTGCTGGTAAATTGTTTCAATATTAAACAAAACAGATACTAATATTGGTGAAAATCCAAAATATTACTTTGTGTGAAATAGCTTTGTCATAGCTATGCCATTTAATACAACATTTTCCACTTTTATAAAGACACTAGGGGGGCCAAGCCCCCTGATGCCTTCGGCGCCCAACCCCCAGTTGCGGCAAGGATATTAGTAAAAATGTACAAAAGAAAAATGATTATTTAGTGGAATCAAAATCACGACATTCTATAAATATGTAAAAGAAAAAATATTTTTTAATGGAGTAAAAGTCATGAAATGAGAATAAAATATTAACTCTCTTACCGATTGGAGTATATCTCATTAAACTGAGGTCCACTATGGTCAATGAGTATTTACAAGAGACTAAATAAATGATTCATTCATATTAACTGACATTCTTATAGATAAAAAAACTTTTTTTTAAATTACTCTGATTTAAATAACAAGAAAAATCACATGAAAACTAAAGTGGTATGCAATGGGTCATCGTAACTCAACCTTCAGCTAACTAAATCACCTAAATATAAACATCGGTGTTATGAATAGATAATTATTTTTAATAGTTTGTTCCTGTGAAAGAAAGCATACTCAATCAAAAATAAAAAACACAACTTTCTTGATATTAAAAACCACAACTTTCTTGATATTTTAGTTTATAATTTAAAAACGGAATAAGAATCTGAAAATCTAATAACATCACTTTAAAGTTCAATACATTCTGAAAAGAATGATACCAAACATATATATATAGGTTTTAAAATAAGCCCAATTTAAAGCGTGACAAAAGGATTTTGTATACAGTATATAGAGTAGATTTATTATTTAGCCACAAAATAAGCAATTCAAAATAATGATTAAATCACATAAATACTTGCTGTTGCCTAAACAGGTCCTGGTTGCCAAGTTCTTGGGTAATTTTGATTAAAAAACATAATCCCACTGAAGCTTTTTCTGATGCCACAAGTTACAATTTTGAAAATGCCATTTACTTGCAGTGCATTAAATAGATAGATAGATAGATAGATAGATAGATAGATAGATAGATAGATAGATAGATAGATCGTACTTTAGTTATTACTAAGGGAAATTTAGCTTTTACAGAAGATCAAGGAATGTAAAAATATAATAAACAACAAAAATGCCCCCAACCATATAAGAATTACAAAAAACAAAGAAATAGCATATGACCTGGCTAGTGACAGGACAGCCGTCTTAGTGAGGCATTATAAAGGTGTACTGCCTTAAGTATGAAGCAGCCCCAGTAGTGTTTCTTGACAAACCTCTAATGAATAATTGACTGACAAAAAGCACTAAAATTATCCAGTGCCAGAGAGGATGTGCAGCATTGTTTACAATGGCCGGTTTTGTCAGTTTTGTCTTCATTCTTCTCTCTGTTACTACCTGTGCATACCTGCCATTGACGGAATCTCACCAGCAACTCACTGTAAAGGAGCATCCGGATGGTCATTGATTCTTCAGTGTGTAGCATTAAGGCTGGAAAGCATATAGCACTTTGTCATCTTGATGAGCTCTTTTGCCACAACTGGTAAGAAGAAACAAAGTGCCAAAAGGTATGTCTTATGCCAAGCCAACACACTCTGTACTGTATATTAACAAAGGGGATCTCAGCAAATACAACAACTTTTGAAGATCTTTCTCCTAGACATTATTGACAAGGTGCAGTATATGCAAGAGTGGTTCTCAACAAACTGCAGTTACTTGCCACTTGTGTAATTTCAGAGATTGAAGATCAAGCATAGCCATGACCTTTTCACTGCACAAACGTCAAGACAAATGCAGTGAGCTGAGATAACCCCTGTACAGTTCCTTCTTTGATTTAACGAAACACCTTTTCAAGCTATTCTAGAAAACTTGATGTTACCAAGGACTGCTTTGGATGATCATATTCTTTCATAAAAACATATAGGACATCGTGTTACAGCTCATCCCGTGAATAATTACCAATAGAGTAAAACAAAGCTGTGTACTTACTCTAGTTGTCATTATTGCAAATTGCTTTCTTTTATATTTATTACCTTTAATGATTTTGAATTTAGTGTTTAATTGTTCAGTATTATATTCCTGTATGTCTGACAGGACAACCACCGAGCTCCTCTTTCAGTTCTCTTCTAGCCCCAGTTTAACTGATGGGGAACTGAGTTTGTTCCACTGTGTTGGTTCTCTTCTTCTTTGTTGTTCTTCTTAATATTTACTGTTATGAATATTGTTATTAAATAGTTGGGATTCTCCTTTTGCAATGGCCTTCTTTCCTTTATTTCCATTTTTTGATAATGTATATATGTTGGTTGTAAAAGTTCTCTCTTAATGTACTTTTGTTAAGTTATTAAAATTATTTTTGGGTGCCTTGATTTTAATTAGGCATTAAGTTACTGTTGTTTATTTCTGTCTGTTTAATTAATACTAATTCTCCCTCTTGCCTCTGATTTAATTATTTCAATAAAAAAATTGGTGGTTAAAACCTTTAGGAGTCTTGAGCCTTATGGTTGTTTCCTTTCTTTTCATGTCATAATCATATCACCAATGCTCTTGGCATCTTCTTCTCCCTGCTGCTGTTATACGCCTTCAGCTCTTCTGAGAATGGGGAATATCTTCACACTAGAAGTGATAGAAAGCTGTTCAGTTGTTCTCCTGAGAGTGAATACCAAGGTGTGAGAGATTTTCTTCAGGGAAATGCTATTTAAAGATAACACTGTTTTGGAAAAAAAAAAACATCTGAGGAGGCTGTCCAAAGGCTTATCTTCTGTTTTGCACAATCATGTAGTAAGTTTGATCTATCAACTGAAGATGTCCCCAAGGTCACCATGAGTGAAAAAACTGTAAAATTGTTCCAAGCATTCACTTCCAATATTACCTTCAGGTTGTACCTCAATGCTAAACCAAACAAATGCAATGGAGAGGCAGCAAAGACAATGACACAATTCTCTGCAAGAGATGGGGAGAACCTCATGCTGACCATCAACATCAAGATATATATACATACATACAGAATTATCATTTCCTTTAGGTATTTTCATTTATTACTAACCTATACTTTCTTTTCTGGTTTCTCTGTGGTGGCATCACCACCTGATTGAGGCACTGTGTAGCTGCCTCTGATGCCCGAATGAAGATGGGTTCCATTGCTGTCCACAGAGACTTACTGCATTGAATCCTCTGGTACAAAGCCTGCAAACAATGAGGAATGACTTAAGGACGTCTCTCTTTTAGGTAAAATTCCCAGTGGGGTCTTGCCATGTTTTGGCCTTGGAACCCCTGCAGATTTTTTTTTTTTTCTTCCACCTTAACTGGAGTGTTTTTTGAGTTGTTTTTTCTGTCTTCTTGGCTATCTGACATTATCATCAGACTTATCTTTAGGGACTTATAATACCATATTATATATAATATAATATAAAAGGTCTCTGCCTTTCTACTAATTATATATCTGTTTTTTACGCTGGTATTAATTTGTTTTTTATTACTTATTCGTTATTATTCTTAACCTAATTTAACTTGTTTTTCTTTTCGTTTAACTGTTTGTTTGACATCTTGTACAGCACTTTAAGCAAATTTCTGTGGTTGAAAAAGTGCTATAGAAACAAATTTTGTTGTTATTGATATAAATCACATATTTTATGTTTATAGTGAGTGGCTACACAGTTTTGCTATTTTTCTGAAAGATTTGTGCAAAAATCAATTATATACTCATTTCTATACATATATTAATGTGAACATACTATTCCAAATCAGTTCGCAAGCATGAAAATGCAAATTTCAATTGATGAAAAAGTCCCTTAGCATTCCAAAATACTTCTACAAAGAAAAGAAATCCATTTATTTGCTCATTTTTTGAATTTCTAATGGAATATAAGTTTGAAGGAATTGACAACATAACCTTAATGGCAAAGACACAAGTGAAGAATATTCAGAGAAGACAAGTTCTGCAGTTTCAAAAGATACTGTGTAATAAATTTGGAAATATTGAGTATATTATGAATTCTAACCAGTCCCATAAAAAAATGTCCAGAGATATTCACTCTGCCTTCTATAACATGTCTAAGGACCATGGAGACTGTTTTACTATTTAATGATAAACAGGCATATTAGGATTTGGTTTGAAGGAAATCCAGAAAACATCATTATTTCCCTTGGACTAATAATCAGTAATTTTACTGTACATATGATCGGAAGCAAAGCAAATTAAGACATATAAGTGTAACTACAGTATACATTGAATGACAAGAGAATCATTTTAAGTTCACTTAGATTATAATGCAGTAACCAGATGTACTATAAATTTAGATTGCTGTAAACTCTTCTTTACAGCTTCTGTTGACTCATGTTCTGTTGCTTTGTGTTTTAATTTATAATGTATATATATACATAAGCACCTCATTATAATTACATCTTATTTTATTTTTGCACATTCTACTGTCCATAATTTTACAAAAAGAATCAAAAGGCAGAAAAAAGAGCAACTTTGAGATAAGGAAAATAACTAAAAACAATATTCTTGATGTTTTTGTTCTCTTTTTTTTGGCGGTTCTGCAGTTTTGCCAGTACTTTGAAAGTGTTTGTCACATAACTTTTTTTAGTTAGTGTTTTGACAATATATATAATATATTTGATCTCTCTTCCCATTATCGGTCACATGTTCAAACTTCCTGTTGTTCATTTATTTCACAAACTGTCATTCAGATTTATGCACAATTTAATTTACATTCATGTCCATTTCTTAATAATACTAAGTATACATGTGATATACAGCGTACATGTGCAATCAAAAAGTATTGTGAAGCTGACCAATTTCAAGTTATGTTACATTTGTCAAGAATTCAGAAATTGCTACATAATACATCTCCAGAACTTTGCAAATACAGTATATATATATATGTAACAATATATGTATACAGTATATTATAATAGGAACATGCTTTGAGGATGACAAATATTTTGCATTACAAAAATCTCCCTGTTTAATGGGAAACAGGACTGATAGCAGTTTATTAATTAAACACTTCACCCAAATGGTGCTACTCTCACAGGGAGCTCCCTTTGATATGTAGACTATCCTGGGAAACATGTTGGTTTGCTGTGTCCTCTCCATGTTACCTTCTCTTTCTTAGTCTCTCCCAGACTTTTTAGCAAAAGGATCCCCAAGTCATTTGAAACACAGATTAAATGTTTAGTGGAACTCTTTTAAGTGTTGCACAAGGGGAAAGATCAGTCCACTCCATCCTTTCTCTACCCTTCTATTCACTGAGGTAAAATCAGACCAGCAGTAAAATTTCCAGTTAGAGGCTCTGTCCAACTACTCGTATGTTTCCCAGCCAAAAGTTTCTCCATAACGTAGGCACACTGACATTTCCAATGACAAAAAGAATATATACATATATTTATATATACATACACACTCCTCCGAAATCCCCTCTTAAACAGTGATTCAATGGGAAACAAACACAGTGTTCATTTCCTCTGTGTGGGGTTCAGCTGCAAGCCTGCTGCTTCCTGCCGAACCATGTGATCTGCATCTTGCACGGGGCTTCGAATATTTAAAAGGCTGTGCCGCAGCTGTCCTAGTGTCTCACTGCCTTGTCTCTCTTCCCCAGACACTTTCCACTTCAGTCGGGGCTCCTGAGCCGCCATGTCCCTTTGAGGAGGAAGATTTTGTGTTGTTTTGACCAAGAGGTGGAGCCGAGGCAGCCGGTTTGACAGTTGTCCCTCGTGCGACCAGATCGCTCCTAAAAGAGACTTGTGTTTGTTCCGCCTGTTCTGGAATAAAGTTTATGTCCCTTGGAAAACCCTGAGTGCTCCTGTGCAACTTTGTGACCCAAGCATGAGAAGTGGTACCAGAAATGGTTGCACAGATGGATCCTCAGGAAGATGCGTTTCTAGAGGCTCATCACGTTACACTTCCTTCGGACCTGGAGGATATGCTGCCTTTACCCACTGTAATTCTGAAGGACCTGCTGGTGAAGATGGGCCCTTCAGAATACCCTGAGATGTTCCTGCTAGGCTTTGAGCACACTGCGACATTGATGCGCTGGGATAGATAATCCTTGGCTGCCATCATCATCCCATATTTGTCTGGGGATGCCCTGCTTGTGTTGCAGAATCTTCCCCCCGAGAGGCTTTGTGATTATGATTTCTTGAAGCAACAAGTTCTTCTTTGTAGAGCTACAAGCTCCCTAGCCAAGGGGTGTGCGCTTCAGCTTTGGCGGCTAGACCCTGATCGCCCTATCCAAGCCGAACTGCAGGACCTGCTTCATCTTTTTCAAAGCTGATTCCGTGCAGACCTCGATGAGCGTATAGTGGAGATACCAGAAGAGCTCCACGATGAGTTCCTTCAGCATGATAGTTGGAGGGCTACAAGGTTGCTTGGAGGAAAAGTGGAATATTTGGTCCAGCCACAAATCACTCTCAACCCACCAGAACTACTCCCCATGGCAATCGTTGCCCCTTGTTGCCTCAGCTGTGGGCCCAAGCCCCCGCAAATCCCATTTCCCTGGTCCAGCCATCCAGGGCTCCAAACGTTGCTATTGTTAACCCTCCTGGAGAGGTTCCTGGTAGAAGACGCCGTCAAGGGTATTTCAATGTGATCAGACCAGCCATCTTGTCAAGGAATGTCGCCTCTGCCCTGCTCAGTCCATGGAGGTTGTCTTGGCTGAGGTGTGTTATTCCCAGATCCCATCTACATCACTCAAGAAGGACAGTTTCAGGATCTCTGCGACGTTAGCGGACCAGGATATTTTTGCCTTATTGGACTCGGGTAGTGACCTCTGTATTGTCAGACGTGACTGGATTCAGGGAACTCCCCCTACTGCCACTGATTTTGTGAGCATACGCTGTGCCCATGGGGATGTTAATGACTATGAGCCAATGCTTCCTCTGAAGTATAAGGGTCAGAACTTTAAAGTCTGGCCTGCCATTTCCGATTCCTGCCCTTGGCCCTTGCTGCCTGGCAGGAGGAACGCCCTCTTCCCTCGGGTTTTGGCCAAATTTGGGGCCTCAAGCCCTGGTCGCCTTGGACATGTTGTGGGATGGGGGTTTGGTGGCTGTCAGAGGTGGCTTAGAGACCCGGTTGGAAATTGAACCAGATCTCTCCAGTGAAGGCGAGGGGGATTCCTCGGATTTGCTCGAGTGGCCGGCTGGTCCCTCTACCTCTTTGGAGGTAGTCACTGCACCGACCCCCGGGGCACACCAGTTTGCTAGCAGAAGGATTTTGCACACTTGCAGCATCCAGATAGCTCCCTAGAGTATGCGTTTAAATAGGCTTACTTGCTAGAGACTCCTGTTATTAGGAGTCCGCTAGCAACAAGATCCTGCACTTTCTTGAGAGATGCAGCTGCCTGTTTCCGATTTCCGATTGTTTAGGATGCAGGCTACTTGAGCAGCTGGTTGTCCCAGCCGAGCGTAGGGAAATTGTTTTACAGTTGGCACATGCTCACGTCTTGTGTGGTCACCTCAGCACTGATAAAACTAGGAACCAGATCTCTAAGCAGTTTTATTGGCTAATTATTGGCAGGGATGTCGAACACTTCTACAGGTCCTGCCCTGACTACCAGGTCGTCTCTGTTCATAAACCTCCTCCGGCTTCCCTTTCCCCATGCCTATTTTAGACGTTCCCTTTCATCGGGTTGGACAGGATATTGTTGGCCTTCTCCCTTACAGTAAGAATGGGTATCAGTACATTCTTGTGCTGGTTGACTATGCGACACAATATTATGAAGTGGCTGCTTTTCTGGAAAGCCAATTCCTCCTCTGCTGTGAAGGCTCTGTGTTAAATCTTTACTCATATTGGCATCCCTAGTGAAATTTTAACTGACCAGGGCATGCTTTTTACCTCCTGCATTAAGAAACAGCTGTGTATTAGCCTTGCCATTAAGAAATTGTGCAGCACTGTTTACCATCCACAGATGAATGGCCTGACTGTGTGATTTAATAAGATTCTGAAACAGATGATCAGGCAAGTCACTCATGATGACCCGACATCATGGGACTCTGTTCTGTCTTTCCTTATGTTTGCAGTTCGGGAATTCCCACAGGCATCCACCGGCTTGAGGCCCTTCAAGTTGCTGTTTGGTAGGCATCCACAAGGCGTCTTGGATGTTGTTCGAAAAGAATGGATGGGAATTCGGATGAACGAGCTTTGTGGACTGGGTCATTTTGCTGCAGGATCACATTTCTAAACTTTCCTCTGTCGCAGTAGAGCATCAGCAATGTGAACAGGAAACCCAGAAGCGTCTGTATGATAGGCAGTGTAAGCTATGTGAATACAAACCTGGCGATCGTGTATTGGTTCTAATCCATTCTCACTCACATAAGTTCCTGGCGCAATGGCTTGGGCTTTCCGTAACTGAGGAGCATGTGGGGATGGTGAATTACAAGGTTAGGATACCGGGCTGGCAGAAGCTGGTGCAGATTTTGCATATTAATCTTTTGAAGGAATGGCTTGACCCACAGGGGGTTTGCACATCCTTGGCTGCTGTCTCTCAGACAGATGTTGCCATTGGTGACAATGTGACTGACTCACAGAAAACCGAGTTGTTGTCTTTGATAGGACGGAACACTGATGTTTTTTCCGCCCTGCTGGACCTCACTTGTCTTGCAGAACATAAAATCACTACTGATCCCGGTATATTATTTGTGTGGTCACCTACCACATAACACTTGTGGTTGGTCAGCCAGTTGGCAAACATCAACTGTGCTTTTTCAAATGCGAGAATCAGATCATAGGTATGTTATAGAGTACCTGTCAAATAATACAAAGCGTACATAACATGTGTTTCACCCTAAACGGGTGTACACACCTTTGCTTCCACTTGCGGGGATCAAACCTCGGACATCAGCGCCTGAAGCAAAACCTCAGACATTGCGCACGACATCTGTTTTGCTTACTTCACAGGATGTAGATCGGATTATTATCTCCATAGGTTAGAATCACACAGTAACTACAAGTGAGACCCACTGACCAACCAAATACAGTTTAGGGTTAAAGTACAAACTATTTATTACCCAAATAAAAATTCACAGCCGTATTAAGTTCACACTAACAATTTACATAATCATTAAAAAAAATCTCCTCGTCTGTCTCCTTCCACTCCTCCATTTGAGTTTCGCCCTACACCTCCCAACACAGACCCAGCTGAAGAAGCAGTGTGGCTTCTTTTATGTTGGACCCAGGAGCACTCCCAGTGTCACAATATCACATGCCAGGAACACTTACAGTTCATACGGAAGCTCCTCAAAACAGGGAAGTCCATTCTTCATAGACCCCTACTGCAATACCCAAAGACCAAGAAAGGGGTTAATACTATAAAATTCAGGCAATCCTGCAGTATACATACTGGATTCCAGCCAAGGGAGCACTGCCACTTCTTCTGCTGGGGATCAAATTGGTTTAAAGATCTACTCAACCCACATCCATCAATTATCTGATCATCCTGATTAGGGATGATTTATATAAATTTGGGGTTGTAGTGGGCTATAGTTTATCCTGGCAGTCTGAGACAAAGCAAGAGCCAGCCGTGGACAAGGTGCCAGTATAACAAAGGACCTACTCTCACTCTCACACTGAGTCAGTTTACAGTTACCAATTAACCTTTCCTTCATATTTTAGGGAAAGTGGGAAAATGTGTGAATTCCACATAGATGAGAAGCAGACTCAAGATTTAAACCCAGGACATCGAATCGGTAAGTGAGCAACACTAACCCACTGCTACCTTATATATGTATATAAAACATACACATTAGCATTGGACTAAAAAGGTTAGAGAATGACTGACTGGAACAAGTACAGTATTAGAAAGTATGGAATCAGACAGAAATGTTCATATGTTTTCATTGATAATTATTTAATCAAGGCATCAGTAACTCATTTAAAAATACAGCCAGGGCATTACTAATGTTTTAGACAGCTAGTATCGAGTTAAAAGCTACATTTTTATTTTTTTTTTCAGTATGACTACAAAGTCCCATTTTTAGCAGCCATTACTCTAGTGTCCTAATGGTAAACTCTCTTATCCTGTGCTTAAATAATCGTTTTTAAATGTCAATTGTTAAGTAATTGCATCAGCACAGCAGAAACCCATTATTCTGTTCAATAAAGCAAATAAATCTTGTGTTGCATATCACTGTCATTCATAAAGTTCAATTCAGGATTCAAAAATGGTCAAAACTAAACAGCTTTCTGAAGAAACATGTCAACCTATTGTTGTTTGGTGAAGTGGTATATACACTACTGTATATATTACTGAATTGAAATATACAGTATATATGGAATATGAAGCAGAAAGGGTTCTCAAAAAGAAGACTCTGCACTAACCTCTAAACCACTTTGGTTATTTTTCATGGTTGAAGGTATAATTTTGTATTTCTACAACTTCAGTGTAGAGTGTAAAAATTCTGTTTCTTTGCAATTCTAATTTTAAACTTTATTTAACCTGTTTTAAAACTGTTATTATCTTTTATAGGGCATTACTCTCATTATGCTACAACTTCATTTAAAAGATTTTGTCATTAGCAAATTTAGAGTGCATTGTCATGCCGATGAAAATCTTTAGGTTGGAAAATTGAACTGAAGGATAGAATTAACTCCCATGTGCCCCATGTAAATGACTGTAGTTAGTGTAAGGTAGTGATGTGTGGTTCTGAAACTTAGTTCAGATGAGTAGAAAGAGCATTTATAGATTTATACGGTCATTATTGTCTCAAGCACAGAGAACTTTACTTTAACATACTAAACAACACACAACAGATCGCCCGTCTTCAGCACCATGATTAGTTATACATATGATATTCAAACAAATTATATTAACACATTAACTGCTGTACCATTTATTACAAGGACTCTGAAGTATATGTCTATGCATATCTATATACAGTAAACAATGAACTCTATAAAACTCATAAAAACATATATAAATATATTAGAAAGCAATGGTTTTATTATTGACAGTAAATCAGTAAAACATGTAAAGAAAGTGCTAATTGCTTTCTTTTCACTAGCCACATAACTAAAAGTCTCCATTTGAACGTGAATCCTAGAAACAAGGCACCATTTAGAGTGCAGGCTTAGTAGCACATGTGCCTCAATTAAAACATTTCTTTGCACTGTTCATGCTTGTAGCACACAACATGTTTGGTAGGTGGTGACTGTTTGCAGTCAGTGGGCAGCAGAATATCCATGTAGTACTTTCCAGACAGTCTTGACAAGTTGGATACCTTATGAAAAAGAGAAGTTTTGGATTAGTTATCGGCATCAGTAATAATAATAATAATACATTTTATTTACGATAGCCTACAAGGTTCATCCAACTGATTGCCACGATCTTGATCTCTATCTTTATCATTCAGATATTCATCTTGCAACAAATCTAGTTGTTTCATAGCATCATCAGCTTTATTCCTTTTTTGAGACAACATGACTACGGATTGTCTAATTATAACACTATTTTTTGCACAGTGTTGCCATGAAAAAAAAATCTATAGCTATTCACTAGATGGCAGCAAAAATCACTAACAAAGATCACTTGCATCTATAGTATACTTTAGGTACGAGTTTTCTCGTATGTCACATCTTGACATGTTCAGTGAGAAAAGAGTTAACTCGTACTTCACATTCAAAGTCCTTTAAACCTAAAGGAAACTGAATTTATGTAATTCCAATTGTTTATTAAAGATGTAGAAGATTCCTTTTATTAACAAAGTCTGCTAGTAAAGATTTTGGGTAAAAATATTGGATCATTAATATCCTCTGTCATTTTCGAAAGCACAAACAGTTTAGAGGATGGGACTTCACTTCCCAGGACAAACCACTTCAACAAGAAATTCGACTGTCACTGTCAGGATTGTGATCTTTTAGCGTGATGGATATAAAAATGCTTTTATTTAAAACACTATTATTAGGGTGTTGTACTGTTTTAGCCATTATGGATGTAGTAAGAAGTCAAGCAAAATTACACCTTTTATTGGCTAGCTAGAAAGATTACAATATGCAAGTTTTTGAGGCAACTCAGGCCCCTTCTTCAGGCAGGATGTAATTGCGATATAATGATGTAATATGTCTTTTTAGTTAGCCAATAAAAAGTGTTATTTTTCATTAGAACACTATATAATATGTTTTATGCATTGTGTTCAAACAAAAACAGACTGTAATGATGTGTTTTATATGTGTTGTTTATTGTTGCTTAAAAGTTGATGTTCCTCTATTTTAGTTTTTTAAATATTACATATTTAAAAATAAATTCTTGTTTAATCAAAGTTATACATCAGTTTGGTTAAAGAAATTGTTTACATCCAAAAATTTTATGAATTGTTCAGATGAATTAAATATAGTGCCAAAGTAATTAAATTGCAAGGTTTACATTTGATAAGGTAGGTATAACAAGGTGTGTGGGAGGAGAATGGGCATCCTAGCCAGGAAGGAGCATTATTTATTACCCAGACAGGAGACCAGACTTGTTCATCAGACATATTGGTCGGTGGAAAAGAAAAATAAATTTGTACCCAGCCAGTGCGATATAGTGGATGGACTAATAGAAGCTGAGGTTTGGGAATGGTTCCATCCCCCATATGCCAGGTGGAAATCCAGTTGGGATGAGAGTTGTAGCCCTGTTGGGATCCCTGGGTACCGACACAGGGCACTGTTGGGGGAGGACTAACTACTTTCTTTATGGCACAGAAGTACTTCCTCAAAGACAGGGTGTCCCACCGCAAACATTCCTGGATCCAGCTTGAAAGGTAGCCCGCTACCTCACATCAAGGACTCGGGAGGCAGCGGACAATACTCAGAGGAGGTAGAGAGGAGGAAGAATTATTTGGCTTTTTGAAGAATTGTGTGAATTCATTATGCTTGTTGTGCAACTGGTTTTTCAAGAGGTGATTTTGGAAAAGTGCCTTGTGTGAATAAATACCTTTTATTTTGCTCCAATAATGTGTGGTGTATTGCTGTGTCTTGGATTTGGGGCTTGGTGGTGCCTCTTTCTGGTCACATGTGCTAATTAACTGGAAACAGTTTTAGTTAATTAAAGAACAAATCATCAGGAAAACATTTAAAGGGGTCTCTAGTACATGAAGACAAGTTCAATTTTACCATCATGTGTACATAATGTACAGAATTCAATTACATTCCAAACTGCATGTCTTTTTCAAAACAGTTTACAAAAAAAAATACCAACAAAAAAGACATACATAACCTGAAAGTATAAAAAGCTTGCAAAATAAATGCGTAATCATATTAATTATATGCAATATTTATATACAAGTATTTGCATACACATACGTGGCATACACCATGTTTTCTATAATAGTTACAATAGTTTTCATAATATTTACTATTATGACTGGCAGTTTAGTAACCATACAACCTATGGATAGACACTGCCCCAGAATTTACAGGTGTAAGAACTATTATGTATAATGTTATGATTATTTTTTACCACTTTCCCACTGCACCATTTTTGTTGCACTGTTGAAGTCATATTGTTTTTGACAATGGCTCTGGATTTAGGGTACATGACTTTTTACTCGGTTGTGTTTCGCGTCATGATATCAGTTACATTTAGGATGGCAGCAGTAATCTGTATCTAATTCTTTTGATAAAGGAAAACCCTCCTTGAAGATTCATGTGATTATTATAGTTAGAAAAACAAAAATTAGTTACAGCCCGGGCCTTTTTTATTCTTTTGACTATAGATTTATGTTTACTGGCTATCTTGAATTTTTTGGCGTTGACATTTGCCTGTCTTTTTTTAACTCTCCTTTCATCCAGCCTTTTTAATGCTTTATCTCTAGGACCATGCTAGTTTTGCTACCTCACTTTATGATAATTAAAATTTTATGCACCTCTCAAGCACTAAAAATCGACAAACTGCAGGCATATATTTGTTATCCAAAATGCTGGACAACCTGGAAGTCCATGTGACTGACCTTTATACTGTCACGGCATTAAAAGAAGAAATAATGTAAATAAATACATAAAAACAATAATAAAATCAAAAGCACAAAAATAGCATAGAATTAAATTAATCCTATAATAAAACATTAAAATAAATAAAAATGAAAATACCTGCAAAACTAAACATGAAATAAAAACTGTAACAGAAGCTAGCTGATTTCAGGTAGGCACTCACATCTGTCTACATTGGGATGAAGGAGTGGAGCTCCTATGAGTTCGACTATAATGCCTTTCTATTCCTCTTATCTCAGGTTATGTCAGATAGATTTTAAACACCATATGCTGTACTAGTGCTAATCTCTATATTGCTGTTACAGTTATGATGACTCAGTGCAACAATTTTAAACCACTTAATCATTTTATTCAATTTTGTTTTCTTTGTTTTAGATGACAGGACAGAATCATCATGACATGCAGCTGCTTTTATGCTCATTGTCCTGAATAAGGAAATTAATGTATGAATTCAGAACTGTACAAAACTGTTTTGAGTTGAACATGAGGTTCTTGTAAGAAAGTTCAAGTTAGGCCAAAACCTTTTTTTTAGGCTGGCAATAATCATAATTATTCCAGAAAATCTATCCAAGAATGGGTAAGAGAAATTAATTTTGTGTTTTAGAATGACAAAGTCAAAGTCCACATCTTAGCCCAATGGAAACATTGCGGCAAGGCCTGAAATTAACTGTTGACAGAATAGAGTCAGATCTAGAAAAAAAAATTATATATAATATGTCACACATGTACGAATAGGAGGCAGCTAAAGGGCCTGAGTAATTGTAATACCACCACTGACCAGGGGGTGACAGAGTGTGCTGACTGTCTTTCTCAGTTACTTGCAGACCGTTCCCGGGAAATCCAGCCAGGTTCCGGCACCCTCGGATGACATCATTTCCACATCCGGTCCCGACAACATCCCTCCCGGTTCTGGCCCCAGAGATTGTGTCACTTCCTGTCCCGTGGACATCACTTCCGGTTCCATCCTTAAAAATGATGTCACTTCCTGAACGGGTCTTTAAAGCGGCCATCTTTCTTGTCTTTGATCAGTTCTGCTTTGGATTTAGTCTTGTGATCATCTCTGTTCAATCATTTCAATTTTAGCAGCCAGGATACATTATATGGGAGACTGCCCCAAACTTTTATGATGTCTTTTGACATTATTTATCACAAATACTCTATCTCATTGTATATCAGCTTCTTCTATAAAAGATGTATGAGTCTAGAGAAGAAAAATGGATTTCTAAAGTTTAATGGCTTATCTTTTTTTCAATATTTATATTTTTTGTTTCTTTATAGAAGCTATATCATACTGTGAAAAAGAATAACAAAACATGACAGCCTGTAGACTTCAAGAATAAAGCTGTGCCATCTCGTAAAAAGTTACTGTAGCAATTCAGATAGAGGTATGTGAGAAAAGAAAAAGGGCAGATTACATAGAGGATGCCAGACCTCCTTACCATGTAATCGTTTTCCATTTATTTTAACATTTATAGTTGAAAAAATATGCTGTTTCAATGAATAGATTAAGGACCATGAGTGCAAACAAATGACAAATCCCTCTTAACCCCGTGAGCTGCTTTCTGAACATTCCTATCAAATATCACTCTCAGAAACATTATTAAACACAAATTTTGCAGATTTACTTCCTACAAAGTGCCATTTAACAAAACTCAGGCAGGAAGCAAGCATTGCAAGAGAATTACAGGTTGCCAAAGTGTTTCTTGTCATAGGACTGACAGGGGATCATTTTGCTTAGGGGGCCACCTCCAGCGTGTTGTGACAACCGGTCATTACACCTCTGAAAGCTGCTCTCAGCTGCAGGTTTCTGCAAGATGCAAATGGCCACAAATGGGTTCCAACTGTGGAAAAGCTAATAACCTTGTGTGTTGTTGAGATTTTTTTTTTTTACATTTTTAATGCTTAAGGTGGAAAGTTTTCTTCTTGTCCTTTAAGTTTACTTTCATTATAGAAAATATGAAATAAAGAAAAATAAATTAGTCAAAGGGATTACCTCAAAGGCAATAAAGATTTTCACTGCTCTTGTGTAAATGAATAGTGTTACTTGAATTAAACGATTAATTCTAAAGAAGTTTAAAATAACTGATGTGCTCCAGCATAAATGAGATGAAAAATTAAAAGCATTATTTTTCTCTGGTGATTTTTAGAAAATGAACTGTGCAGGGCTTAAACATTACTCAAAATGATAACAAACCACCCATGCAATACAGAATATTTAAATTTTATTTATACATTTGTGAAAGAAGAAGAAATTTAAACACCTTAAAAAAATAATTTCCTAATATATTCTGCAACACTCTAACATAAATTCAGTATCAGTTTTGAAAAATGTGATTGTTGGTATCCCATATGTATGAATGTTTTGATTTTATAGTTTTGATTAACGTTTTTAAACTTAGTCCTAAAAAATATTTTTTTTACTTTAGGAAAAGAAATTAGCTGGGAAGAAAAGTCTTTTCCTGCATTATAGAAAACAAGGAATGAGGCAGTCCTGGACAGGATGCCACTTTACTACGTGAATATTTTGAAAAGCCATGTTTACTATACAATATGAGCAATCTACCTTCTTTTTCTCTTATTTAATTTTGTTACTTTTTTCTGCATCCAAGCATCTATCCATTTTCAAAGGTACTCATCCCATTTAACAACACTCTACAAAGTGAGAAACGATTCTGAATGAGGCATCACCCCTTTACATCTACACTCACATAACATAGATGCACATATTTAAGCCTGGTGAATTGGGAGTCACCATTTAACATAATATGCATGTCTTGGGGACGTGTGAAGAAAAACGGGGCATCCAGAAGAAACTACACAAAGACATCCAAACTCCACACAGGCTAAAACTAAAAGACAACACTTGAGGAACACTAACCCACCCTAAACCCCATGCTGTCCTAGCAACAATAAAGGATAAAATCAAATTGAATTTGTGTTTTTTTATTTTTTAATATCATCGATCAAGTCATACAATAAATAGTTCATTGTAGTGATCAGCAAAACAGGTAAGGATAGCTTCATGAAACTGACACTAAAACTGATTTTGCATTTGTGAAAGGTGAAACTCAGTAAATCTTTCAAAAGGTTTATTTGCATTGGTAAAACAGGAATGTTACTCAATAAAGCTTTTTTCATAATTCCATATTTACCTATGTCCTTATCTGCACCTGCATAATGCATGAAATCTGCCACCCTCTAGTAAAATCTGCTCTCTTTATGCTGCTTGTTCACATCCTCACGAAGGAGAGAAATGTTATTTTTTAAAAATGTGGCATGATGCTTATCTTCTATATGAAGGCACACTAAAATACACCATGGTATACATTAATGTGTTTTCTTTACAGGAAAAGTTCACTCCACAGAAAGTTGCCCCACCCTTTACCATTACCAAGCATCCACCATTTCCTGATTCTTGACTCCTGTCCGACAAGATGCATTGGTGGAGCTTCAAGTCCTGATTTTCTGTCTCTGATTCATTTTTATGATTGGGATCACAAACATTTTCATTATATTTGTCAAATATCTCTGCTGACTCAACAAACTGTCTACATGTGATAGAAAAGGAGTCTAATATATATATATATATATATATATATATATATATATATATTGTGGACGCTGGCCCAGGCACACAGACGGACAACATAGTTCACCCAACACACTGTTTATTTACACTATATACAAATTTACCATGCACTCCAATCCCCAGTGCCTCCAGCACCGATCCCCCAAAGTCCAGGCCTTACAGTCAAACAATGCCTTTCTGACCGCCTCCAGTCCTGTCTCCAGCTCCGTCCTTCTTCCACACGACTTCCGCCTTGACTGGAGGGAGGCGGCCCCTTTTATGGGAACCCGGATGGGCTCCAGCTGCTTCCCGGCAATCAGTCCTAGCCACACCCCAGTGTGGCGGAAGTGCCGGCTGCGCACCCGGAAGCCATCCGGGTGTCCCCTGTCGTCTTCCCCCCAGCACTTCCTGGTGTGGCGGAAGTGCTGGGCTCCAGGGCCCCCAGCATAACCAGGACGGATGCCCCCTCGCGGTCTGAAGGAGGCACAAGCCCTCCTCTGGTCCTCCTGGGCGTCCCGGCCGGGGACCACACAGGATATGCCGGCATTGGGACGCCACCTGCTGGTGGCCACGGGTCCCAACAGGGCTGGGCTTCCAAGCCCTGTACCCGAGGCCCCCAACATAACCAGGACGGATGCCCCCTCGCGGTCTGGAGGAGGCACAAGCCCTTCTCTGGTCCTCCTAGTATATATAGTGGGGTACAGCCCAGACACAGACAGGCAGACATGTTGTTTCGCCACACACGTGTTTATTTACAAAGTCTATATTTACAAAAGTGCACAAACCCAGTGCCGCAGCACCAATCACCCCTTACAGTCCTGGCCGCACTACAATGCCTTGCACAGTCCTCAGACCGCCTCCACTCCTCTCTTCCGAGCTCCGTCCACTTCCACCCGACTCTTGCTGTCTACTGGAGGGAGGCGGCCCCTTTTATGTATGCCCAGATGGGCTCCAGGTGCCTCCTGAGGAGCTTCCTCCGACACACCCCCGTGTGGCGGAAGCACCAACTGTGTAGCCGGAAGTCCTCCAGGTGTTCCTGGTCCTCTTCCCCCCCAGCACTTCCTGGTGTGGCGAAAGTACTGGGCTCCAGGTTTCATCAGGCACTGGGGCGCTGCCTGGCGGTGCCCACGGGCCCCTACAGGGCTGGGCTTCCAAGCCCTCTACCCGTGGCCCACAATACAACCAGGGTGGTCGCCCCCTCACGGTCTGGGGAGGTACAAGCCCTCCTCCGGTCCTCCTGGGCCTCCCGGCTGGGCTCCACCCCCAGCCACCTGTGACAATATATATATATATATATAAATATATATATATCTTCTTATTTAATACGCTACCGTGGCTGTTCATTTGTCTGTCCAGGATTTTAAATCACCTGTAGCTCACAAACCGTTTGACCGATTGTCCTGAAATTTGGTACACATATAGTACGTGATGTCTACTATCTGCTTTCGGGGTCATGATTGACCTCCAAGGTTATTCCTCTTTTTATTTTTATTTTATTATAGAATCAACTCTCGGCAGCGGCCAGCAGGGTACCCTCATCCCTACCACCTTTGTTGTCACTTCCCTTACCTCTTCATATCTTAGGTCAGTCTTGTGGCAGACTGAAGACTTAAGTGCCAGCTTACAGTAAGTGAAAAATTAAGGAAAACATACTAAGTAATTGCAACACAATGACTTAATCACTTTTAACATGAAAAGATACCGACGAAAGGAGAGAAGAGGGCTGCTAGGGTGGAGAAAAGAAGAACTGCTCAGGAAGCAGCAAGCGCATCAATCTCTGACCAAATGAATGCTAAACGTACAGAGAAAGAGGAAGAAAACTATGAATGCTCAAATCAGTCGTGCAGTTATTGTGCATTGTGTCGTTACTGCTATATATATATATAATACGCTACCGTGGCTGTTCATTTGTCTGTCCAGGACTTTAAATCACCTGTAGCTCGCAAACCGTTTGACCTATTGACCTGAAATTTGGTACACATATACTATGTGACAACAACAACAACATTTATTTATATAGCACATTTTCATACAAAAAGTAGCTCAAAGTGCTTTACATAATAAAGAATAGAAAAATAAAAGACAAAATAAGTCAACATTAATTAACATAGAATAAGAGTAAGGTCCAATGGCCGGGGGGACAGAAAAAACAAAAAAAAAAAAATTCCAGACGGCTGGAGAAAAAAATAAAATCTGTAGGGATTCCAGACCATGAGACCGCCCAGTCCCCTCTGGGCAATCTACCTAACATAAATGAAACAATCCTCTTTGGATTTAGGGTCAACTATCCGTTAAAGACTATGAAAACTAAGTTGTGTATTTTCTGTACATTATTGTGTAGTGCACCGTTACTGGTATATCTATATACTGTATATATATGTATATATATATATATATTTCTATATATCTTGCCAAGCTTGGGTCACAAGGTCGCACTGGAGAGAACAGTAGGTTTTCCAAGTTTGACAGAATCAAACACAAGTCTCTTTCAGAAGCGATCTGGCCACACAAGGAACAGCTGTCAAACTTGATGCCTCAGCTCCTGACTCCTGGTCAAGGGGGTATAGCGGCTCGGAACCAGTGACCATGGCAGAGGAAGTCTGGGGGAAGAGAGACAAGAGAGTCAGACCATAGGACGACTGCAGCATTGTCTTTTAAATGTCCGAAACCCTACACAAGGAACATGTCACAAGCCAGCATGCCTGCAGCTGATCCCGCAAAAAGGAAGTGAGTGTGTTTGTTTCCCTTTGAAATACTGTTTTTTTCTGAAGAGCGGCCACGTCCATTTATGACTACGCTCACTATATATATATATATATATATATTTTTTTTTTAAATTGGAGATCTTTATTTAAATACTAAATGATAGGCAGGCACATGTGAAATCAAAGCATGTAAATGCTTTCGGACAGGCAGTGGCTTGAACTTTGCTGGAAGTGAAACACGCTTTGCTACAAATTTAATTTCATGCACATTGTTTCACACATCACTAGTGTTAAATTAAGGACAAAACAGAGATGTCAGACATTGTCAAAACCCAGACAAAATTAAAGCAATTTACACTTTGCCATTTTTGATTGGTTTATTTTGTTTGGACACACCCTGATGACCTCACAGTCCTTCCTCTGCTTGGATGACAAATGCTAGAACGCTGCATTGTCCCCAGATGTACTGTACGTGTCAGGATAGGCCGTCAAGGTGACCATTTTACCTTTAGAGCAAGCCTGATGTTAGATGCTTGTCTGAATATTATTTTTTTAAATAAAAGAAATACTAATTTGTGAAAGAATCAGATAGTATACAATTAATAGTTCAAGATAATCTTCAATATCTGAGTATGAAAAAACTAACTAGTGCTTAGTTTGCTTTGTCCTTAAATACACTTGTTTCTGAGAGTTCCATACTCTGAGCCCTGTTTCCACTGTTAAATGCTTTTTAAAAAATAATCTCTTCCATTTGCACCAGGATTGATTAATTCGTGGAAAGATCTACTTGATTATGGGCATAAGTTCCAACAATTAAATAAATGACTTTGCAATTGCTAGTTTAAATGACAGTAAGAAATTTAAGAAGGACTGTGTTTTTATGGGATGATTCTGTTGCGTGTCTAAAATGACACAGTATCTAAAGGGCTCATTGGCTGTAGGTGTCAGTTTGGTGTATGGAACATTATGACTTCATAATTTTAATAGTCTCCATTTGCCTTTGATTTTAAAACAAATAATAAATATTGAGGGCGGCATGGTGGCGCAGTGGTAGCGCTGCTGCCTCGCAGTTAGGAGACCCAGGTTTGCTTCACGGGTCCTCTCTGCATGGAGTTTGCATGTTCTCCCCGTGTCTGAGTGGGTTTCCTCCGGGCGGACATGCAGGTTAGGTGGATTGGTGATTCTATATTGGCCCTATTGTGTGCTTGGTGTGTTTGTGTGAGTGTCCTGCGGTGGGTTGGCACCCTGCCCAGGATTGGTTCCTGCCTTGTGCCCTGTGTTGGCTGGGATTGACTCCAGCAGACTCCTGTGACCCTGTGTTCAGATTCAGCGGGTTAGAAAATGGATGGATGGATCGATAAATATTGAATCATTAGATGATAAGGGAGACACTGATAATTTTATCAGACGCTGTATATTTTCAATCTAAAGGTTTAATCTAGCCAAGATTTGTACCGAAAAAACAAAAATCAGAATTCATGCTATTGATGTACATCCAGTTGTTACTAGTTTAATTGAATGGACCACTTCACACCTTATTGAAACCACAAAGTTACCACATAATGAAAAAAATAATATTTGGAATTAATGAGTCCCAAAACTGATTCTAGGATATCCATGGGTTAAAATGTATGTGTACTTTGATTGGATCAAGTGGGAATTAATCATGTGGGAGTGAATTTTTATAAAATTCTTTGTCAACAGTTGCAGTCTATAGTAAATTCAGTACTTGTAATTCTTTCTGTACCATACTTTCTTAACACTCTGATTAACTGGAAATATTTAGTTACAAAGATCCATAGAATTACAACATCAGTTACTGTATGACAGTGCTACTGATAAACTTCCTGAGTCTCCTCTATTCTAAGGAAATGTTGAATGGCATTCTACAGGAAAGCAAAGGCCAAATTACATACAACAGAATTCCCCTAATATTATTTTTTAACCAACTGGCTGTTTTATTGCTGCAGGATTTTTCTTTGTAGAAAAAAGCTAAACTAAAAACCCTGAACCTAAGTGACTAACCAGGCTGGACCATTGATATTGTCAAGTTTGGGTCACTAAGTTGCACAGGAGACTGGAAAAAGGGAACAGGTTTCCGAGGAAAAATATCTTTATTACCAAACTAGCAGGTAAAAACAGAAGTCCCTGTACAGACGGGGTTTGTCAGTAGTGGAAAAGCAAACAGAATACGGCCGTCAAGCATGGCACTTCAGCTCCTGTCTCCAGGTCAAAAGAACACAAAGTCCTCCACATCAAGCGGGTTCAATGGCTCGGAGGCAGCAACTGGAGCAGAAGCAGTCTGAGAGAGAGAAGACAGGACAGTGAACGGTTAGACTGGCAGGGGCTCGATCTTTTAAATATTCCAAACCTTATGTGAGAAGCACGTCACACAGAATGCCTCCAAGCCTGCAGCTGATCCTGCAAAGGGAATGGGTAAGAGTGTGTCGGTTTCCTATTGAAATACTGTTTAAGAGGGAATTTCTGAAGGGTAGCTGTGTTTCTTTGCCATAGTTTTACTGTTAAGAGCGGTGACAATGGTCACAATATTTTAACTAACTGAGTAAACAAATGTCATCAAACTCTAATGATACTGAATGGGTGCTGTTACCCACTGGGCGAATTTTCCAAAAGCAAAAGTTTACACACTTCGTATACCAAGGGACTCATGCTCCTTAAAGTTTGCAGTATATACACAAAGGGGTGTTGTTTGTGCTACCAAAGGGACACGCACTTCAGACACCAAGGAGAAAGGTCACTGAAGTCCATTAATACCCACTAACTGCTAAGGATAATAAGAGGTGACGTCTGTCCACCCTGCCTAGAGCTCCATTGGGTTTTGACTAACACTGCCTTGGTGGTGTTGCATGTCTTATAAATATTCCCAAATTTGCACATGGCCCTGTCTTTGTTTGTGTTTTACATATTAAGTAGAGCAGCTAGAAAGCAGATTAGAAAAAAGACAACTTGATTCTTTTAAGACAGTAATCATCCTCTTCTACCAAAGTTGCAAATGTTGTAATCAGATTACAGATTTATATTCCTATTACTTAAGAGCAATATATTTAAGAGTTCTTTTACTTCTAAGGATCTTTAATTCTAGTGATTGATGAACTCCACATTATTACAGGGTAGATCTACTGTTCTACTAGAGTTCAGTATAACCTGTAGGAATCCAGACTATGTGCTCTAATTGTAACACGGAAAATGATCTTGGCCTCTTACACCAGGTATTAACATGCATTTTTGGTGATCTGATTCTAAATTTCCCTTTAGGATTAAATAAAGTTAATCTAATCTAATCTAATAATTAGATAATGCCTGATTACATTAAAAAGTATTACTGCACTTGTGATCAGTGGTCACACAAGACATAAGCAATATTTAACACGTATGCGCATACAAATTTGTTTTCTGTTTCCATACATGTAAGCAAAAGCTGATTTGACTTTTGCGCAGGAAGGGTATCAATAAATCTCCACACATTGCATTTTAATGGAAGATGTTTTGAAGTCACCTGTTCTCGAGTATAAATCTAAAGATTTAGCATCTAGTGATGCCAACCCTCCCCATTTATCTGAGCTTGAGACCAGCTACAAAATGGATGCTGTGTTAAAGAGATTCAAAAAGAGACTCAGTCTTGTTAAACAGTTCACAAAGCTGCTCAGCCATTAGAATTTCAGTGAGGTAAGGGATCTACCACTTTTCCTAGCTACGATACCTTAGCTTTGGTGAATCTTTAGCCTATACAGTATGTAATTTCTGTAAAGTAGTGTATAACAAAACCTCAAAAACAGCCTCATTTTTGAGAAACTTCCAATTTGACTGATGCAACTCATCAAGTTAAAATGGAATCCAAAGGGTCACACATTATAAAGTGTATAATAAAATTTTGATAAATCTCCTTTTCAAAAAAATAAAAAATGTATTATGAAGTATAAATTCTGTAATTGTTTATTTTGAATTAAGCAACAGAACATTAATTTGCATGAAATCTCCTGAATGTTTTGTTGATTTTCCAAAAGCATAAATCTAGTGCTGTAGTTTACAGACAGATGGATGTACTGACCTAATTTTTTATGGTTCCAAAAAATCTAATTTTATATTTTTTAAATCACCTCCAGAAAGGTTTCCATTTTTGACTGGAGGTGAATTGGGGTAATGTTTGTTCTTTATTTAATGACTTTACATTATGGAAGCCATTCAACTTGTAAAATGCCCATTCCAGTTAAGCCACTGTTTTGGTGTAATGATTTGGGCAGTCCAGTCCAGTGTTTATTTTAATTTCATATAAGAACAAATTCAGTAAAATGCACCTAGGGTAGGACTTGTCAGTGTTCTCTGTCTTGTATTTATTTACCAGGAGGCATTCGTTTGTCGCTGTCTCGTTTATTAAGAATGCAGTGAAACAGTATACAACTCCATGTGCTCCTTTTCGCACATGCCACCTAACAGTTCCGCCCCAGCTTCGCTGGTGCCTGCAACTAGAAATATACCTCACTGAGGCCCCCTAGCGGGTGGATGATATAACACATTAACCAGTATACAATACCCTGACACCTCCCCCTTTTAAGTCAATTCCTTAGGGTAGCATTTCTATTACCATTAACATGTGAACCCAACATCACTCACAACCTCTTTTTTTTTTTCATTATACAGGACCTGTAAAGACCGTAAACCATTATTTAGAACTTGTTTGCCACAAAACAGTGACCTATAACAATACACCCTAATATTGGTTTAACATTGCATGTTACTGACTCAACTGTTCAACATCCACTATTCAGACATGCACTACTATGTTGTGTTATAATCAAATTAACATAACACCCACATAAACATTCTACTTTTGGTATCTGTTACATTTTACAGTAATACTGTAATCCTTTTACAAGTCCAAGCGAACCGCAGGCTTACTAACTCTGCCTGACCTTGTGATAGTAGGTGTTATTGTAACTGCCTCAACCGGTATATCAGGGTCCATACATTGCTGGACTTTCTGTGTAGGTTGATCAGTACTCATTGTTTTAAACGTCTCATCTTGAACTCCTTCAGGCAGTAGCTGGATATGTCTTCTGTTTCTCCTTTTTTCTCCCTCCTTTTCCTGGGAAACATTGTATGACCTTGGAGTGGTACTCTCTGTTAGCACATTAGCCGGTCCCTTCCACTGTGATTCACCATCAAGCTTTAACATGACCGAATCCCCAGGTCTGAGAACAGGTAAGTCCTTCACGCCATGTCGCCTAGTCGGATACCACCAAATACTGTTTCCCTTGATGCATGCATAAGTCTATGGCTATTCGCTGCCATGGCCTTTCTGGTAATGGGGTTGGCTGTAGTGGCTCCTTATGCTGTGTGCGTTTGTTCTCTATACAAAATTTACAAGTTTCTATCTTTTGCCTTAGGTCCTCAGAAATTCCAGGCCACCACACAGTCTCTTTAGCTCGAGCTCTGCATTTTGACAGTCCTTGGTGTCCTTCGTGAATTCTACTAAGAATGTTCTTTCGCATTGCTTTTGGAATTACCAAGCGGTTGCCCAGCACTAACAGTTCGTCACTCAATGACAAGAAATCCTTCCATTTGTAAAAGCCTTGTATGCTGTTAGGTATGCTTTTAGCATATTCAGGCCATCCTTCCTTTATAAATTTCTCCACTATTCGGAGCTGATCATCCTTTTGAGTCTCCATCTTTATCTCCGTCAACTTCTGCTGTGACACTGGCAAACTCCCGATGATTGCATTCACATGTGCACTCATATCCGCTGACATGAAATCCTCTGTGGTGCTTAATGGGCTCCTTGACAATGCATCTGCTACCACCAAGCTTTTGCCTGGCATGTATTCCACTTTCGCATTAAAGCGCATGAGTCTCATCAAAAGTCTTTGACATCTCACTGGTACACAGTCCAGATCTTTGCTATTGATCAGTGGTATTAACGGCTTATGATCAGTGACCAGTTCGAATTTTTCCAAGCCGACTAAGTACTTTTGGAACTTTTCACACGCCCATACGCCTGCAAGGCATTCCTTCTCTATTTGGGCGTACCTGACCTCTGAATCTGTCAGTCTTCTCGAAGCGTATGCAACTGGTTTCCAGCTGCTGTCGTGCTTTTGCTGTAGCACACTGCCAATTCCGTAGCTGCTGGCGTCGGCTGATACAGTGGTTTCTCTTGCTGGATCGTAATGTGCTAGGACTGGTGCTTTGATGAGTGCGTTCTTGAGATTGCCAAATGCTCTTTTCTGTGGTTGATCCCAAGCCCATACACTCTTTGTCTTAAGTAGTTCATACAGAGGACCCCCTTCCGTTGCTAAGTTTGGAATGTATTTGCCCATATAGTTTATAAGGCCTAGTGCTCTCCTCAGTTCACTTACATTATTAGGGTCTTGCAACTCACTAATTGCACGTACCTTTTCCGGGTCCGCTCTGACACCTTGAGCATCTACGATGTGACCTAGAAAACTTAACTCTGATTTCTTGAATATGCACTTCTCTTTATTTAGCTTGAGGCCTACTTTGTCCATTCTTTTCAGCACTTCTTTTAAGTGTTTGTCATGCTCTGTTTCATCCTGCCCATACACTATCACATCATCCATGTACACAGCCACACCTTCCAGATCGCCTAAAAGCTTGTGCATTTTGCGTTGGAAAATTTCTGGGGCTATGCTGATTCCAAATGGGAGCCTTTTAAAGCAATATCAGCCCATTGGGGTGATAAATGTTGTCAAGAGGCTGCTGTCTTCACTTAAAGGAATCTGCCAAAATCCAGACGCTGCATCCAATGATGTAAAGACACTTGCTCCTGTTAATTTAGCTAGGATTTCTTCTGTTGTGGGAAGTATGTATCTCTCCCTTTTAATGTTATCATTTAGCTTGTTCAGTCCAACACAAATTCTCACTGTCCCATTGGGTTTCATGACTGGCACCATGGGAGCACACCAATCTGTGGGCTGTGTGACTCTTTTCACTATGCCTTGTTCTTCCATCCTCTGCAGTTCTGCTTTAACTTTGGACATTAGGGGCAATGGCACTCTTCTTGCAGTGTATGCTGCGTATGGCTCGGCTCCCTCTCTCAGGTGGATTTTACCGGCTCTGTTTTCATGGTACTGCTTCCTTCGAAAACTGTGCTTAACTGCTCTATTGTTTTGACTAGCCTCATCTCAGCCGCTGTCTCTCGGCTCAAGAGATTACCAACAGTTTCTCCGTCTACCACATACACTGTAATGGCATACTTTTGGCCTTTATGCTCCACTTTTGATGTAAACTGTCCTATACATTTTAGTGGTCCCCCTGGGCTGTCCAGTACTATGTTTGAGTGCTTGAGCTGTATGCTTGACTCGAGCCTTCTAAATGTCTCTGTGCTAATAACATTAACGTCAGCTCCTGTGTCTATCTTAAAACTGACAGGGATTCGACCTATTATAAGTGTCACAGTCCATAAAGCTTCTTCTAGTTTATTTTTGTTATTCACTGAACCCAGGTAAAAGCTTTCTTCGCTTTCTTCTTTCACCGTCACTTGTCTCACAGTTTTTGATTTACACATTCTTGCCCAGTGCCCTTTTTTCCTGCACTTTTTACATTCAGTCCCCACTGCTGGACATTTTCTGATGTCTAGGTGTCTTGTCTTGCCGCACCTACCACACTCTGTGTCCTCTCTTCTGTTCTCACTGCTTCTTCTATTTTTCTCTTTCATCCATGGCCTGTTAGCTGCCTTTAATGGCTGCCTGGAGGTTACCTCTTGCAAGCTGCTCACTGATTGTCCCTCTTGCTGGCTGATTTGCTTTGCAACGTCCTCGGCCTGCCGTGTCATCTGCACCGCCGTTTCCAGGGTAAGTGCTGTCATTAGCTGCATTCTCCTAGAGAGACCTTTATCTCTTATGCCTACTACGAGTCTGTCTCTTATGTGTTCATTTCGGCTCGCTCCGAATTCACAGTACTCACTCAGCTCGTACAATGCTCTGATGTAGCATTCCGCATTTTCCCCTGGCTTCTGCACTCTCTGATGGAAACATGCCCGTTCATGTATCACATTTCTTTTCGGCATAAAGTATTCCTCAAATTTTCCAAGAACAGTCTCGTAGTCCTCCGCACTCTCTCCATCCGCGAACGCGAACGATTTGAAAATGTTTTCTGCTTCAATGCCCATAGCATATATTAATGTGCTAATCTGTACCTCTTTGTCCTCCTTACTCAGCTTTGTAGCAACCCTGTAGCGTGAGAACCTCTGTCTCCAGGACGGCCACTCTGTCGGATGACCAAAGTTGAAACTTTCTGGGGGATTAAATTTCGCCATCTCTCTTTTCTAACACTTTTACTTCTGACACCATGTCTTGTATTTATTTACCAGGAGGCATTCGTTGTCGCTTTCGCTTATTAAGAATGCAGTGAAACAGTATACAACTCCATGTGCTCCTTTTCGCACATGCCACCTAACAGTTCCGCCCCAGCTTCGCTGGTGCCTGCAACTAGAAATATACCTCACTGAGGCCCCCTAGCGGGTGGATGATATAACACATTAACCAGTATACAATACCCTGACATTCTCCTTTAATTAAATTGAGATCGATTTTATTAAAAAAACAATGTATATATTTTGTAACAAAATGCTTACATAAGTGCTGAAATAAATTAAACCTTTTATCTTCTATTGTTGCGCTTGGATTATTTTAAGTAATCACTTTTTGTAATTGAATGTAAGACATTGCATTTGGCAAACATACCAGAATTCACTTCATTTGACCAGATTTTTGAATTAATTGGTTTGAAAGGTTTCAAGCCAACTTCATGCTTTTAAATAACATTTTCAGACAAAGATACTTGTACATTTTGGTCTGTTTGTTGCATATATACAGATATGATTCTTGTCCACCTTCTGGGAAGCACCATCTCCCAACATCGGCTATGACTCTCAGTGCTATTGTCTTCTCCATGGCTGGTGTCTTCGTTGCAGTGACAGACTGGCACAATGAAAACACTAATAACATTTTTAGCTGTTCAAATATCAGATTATTACTGCTTTTATTTGTGTGTAATGGTAAAACTTGAAATCTTAATTTTTTTACCATGTATCATCATGTATTATTGTTTTTTGCTTCATTTCACAATCCTGTATTGGTTCTAATCATTGTGTTTATAGTATGAGGGCATACAGTACTGTCAAGCTTTAAAATAAATACTGATTTGTTGCCACCTTTGAAGTAAGGGAATGTAGTGTTCAAAGACAAGCTGTCTGTAAAAGTACAGATGAAAAACTGTTTCTGCACCCTTTATTATATTTACCTTTCTCTCTATGACCTGAGCTGTTTTAAAGTACATTTTGATTGAACTCAATGAAGCACTGGATTGTTTGAAAAATGTTTTTTCACCCTAGCAGTTGTGGCCATTTTTTTTTTTTATAGCCTATTTGTGGAATATCTTTTATGATGTATATTTAATCCACTTATTAAAGAGAAATAAAATTAATTTGATCAAAATAATGCCATTAAAGTCAAAATGCCTAAATTCAGAATCCAGTAATTAAAATTGCATTGTATGCCATTTATTGTGGAGGCACTGAAGAACTTCATTGAAATGCATATTTAAAATTTACTGACAGCTTCTTTTACTCATAAAACAATTCAAATGCAAATAAGCTGGAAAACTACTAAAAACATACTGATTCACATGCATTACTTCAGGAGACCATTTATCATTCAACCAACATCTGGCACAAGACAGGAGAACTATTAAATGAGACACCAGTCTACTGCAGGGCACACTCGCCCATACTAGGGTTATATAGAGCTGATAATCAGGTTTTTACTGGTTTACAGCCCACCACAATATCTGGGAAAATTATCATTTGAAATTTTGTTTTATCCTCCTCTGCCGCCAAATGGCTAAAATTACTCATAAATCAATTTTTGGTACTGTGTATTAATTTTTGCTTTCTGATTTTTTTGTACTATAGAAGATTGAATATGTAGATATTAAAGATGACACACATATATTATATATAAAATATATATTAAACATATACAAGATGAGTCAAAATTATGTTAACAGTAAGGAATTATTTTTATCTTGACCACACCTTTCCAGGTCGAAGGATAGGTCATGGTGGACCAGCACCATGGCTTTCACACTCCCCTGATTTGGCACCCTATGATTTCTAGTTACGGGGTATGGTGAAGGAGTATGTGTATGTCAAGAAAGTTGATATTAATATCAATTACCTGAAGGACAGAATACAGACTGTGGCGTCATCTACTCCCAACGAATTGTGTGTCTGGGCTTTAAATGGTACTGTTGCTCGTTGGTTTTTGTGTGTTGAACATGATGGTGAACAGGCTGAGACAATCTTATAAATCATCTTGCACAAAACAAGTATGTTTTGTGAATAAATTTTTTCCACCATTCAAATGTTAACATAATTTTGACTCACCCTGTATATGGTATATATATTAAACAGGGCTGGGTAAGCAGATTAGGGTAGACGGGGAAAAGGTTTGGATGTCAAGGAATAATAGCTGCTCAGAATTTTAGCCAATACAAAATAAAATTCTGCCCTCCTCCAAGGCTAGGGTTCAAAAGACACCTCCTTCCAAGAGTGGCTGATTCATATTGTCTGGACTGGAAAAGGTGGTATGTTGGTTTCTGGATCTGCAGAGGGAAGTAGAGGAGACAGCATTACAAGATATTGTTCAACCTTGGCTCAGGGTGGAATTACATGTTGACTAACGCTGCTTTTTCTCTTTCTCTCACTCTCTCTTAATATATATATGTATATGCTTAACTTTATACTGAACTTTAAAGGAAGCCTCCATATTTTAGCTGGGTGTATTTGGTGTTGGGATGGTACCTGTGATAAGAAGACAACTAGTACGGAGAGAAGGAGATGCTTCTGTGTGAAGCTAGTTTTGAAAAATAAAAATAATTTTCTGGATCAAATATTTATTTGTAGTAGAAGCCTTTCTGAGTGTGAGAAGCAAGGCGACTTCAGCATTGACAAAAATGTTGCGTACTCCCGTTTCCATGCTGAAATTGCGATGTATAAAACCTAAAATTGGCGTAAAGCCACGCACATTTTCATGCAAGTTCTCCAGTTGGTTTTGCAAACTGGCAGCACCCAGCGTCAAAGCAATGCCTTTGTTCCAGTATGGTTTCCCTTTCTTTTCTTTTTTAGATCCACATCCCTGACGCGGCTTTATCATATACACTGAAATGAACCACATATTGTTTATGAGTTTAAGGCATCTGATTGTAATTAACCTGTAACAATATAATGGTCCACGGAATAGCCAAACTGTTCCAAATACCATAGCTGCTTTAGTGTTGTTACTCTTACTGCACCTTCTTTTTCTTCTTTCAACTGCTCCCGTTACAGGTTGCCACAGTGGATCATCTATTTCATGGTACTCTCACTGTACCACTCGGAATATTTATATCACTGTATCTGAGTTTGAAATCACAGCTCTACAGCAGCTGATTGGAAAGAGAATTATCGGTATACAGCATCAAGTACACGCTGCCTGTTTGAACTGCTCTCATATGGCAAACGCTTCAGAGCCTATCCTGTACTGACCTCACGGTTCAGAAACAGTTTCATCCCAAGAGTTATAAACACAATCAATTAGTCCATCAAGGGCTCCTTGTAGAACTGTTTGTACTTATAAGTACAATCATCTCACTGTAAACTTGCAATACAGTTATAATATTGCACAACCTGAGCCACTTTAGCGCGTATTTACATATGATGACGATATCATTTTTAAGATGAAATGCAGCAAAATATGTTTATTACAAAATACAGAAAAATGTTAACATTATTTAAATAATCTATTTTGTTAATAATTAAACATGTGAGGAGACGGTGTTGCAGCGCTAGCTGGTTCAGGAATTGTTCCTGCCTGGCGCTGTATTCTTGCTGGGGCTAGCGCAACACTGGAAGGATAGATAAAGATATTTCAATGTTCCTTAAAAGTTTTGAAGAATCAGCATTTTAAGCTTACCGATTTCTTAACGTCTGTTACAGAGCTGATCGTGTGGCAATTGGTTACTTGGAGAAAGAAAAGGAAGGAAAGGAATTGAAAGAAACAGTACTGCTACAATAAATAATTTTATTGAAGGTTGCACACAGCGCAGCAAGCATCTGCAGGAGGCAGGAATAATCTCTGGACGAGGTGCCAGCTCGTCACTATCACTGCACCACCGTGTTCCCATGTATAATAACATGCTTTAATTCCTATCATCATGAAAATGATAACAAGTATACATCTCAGTATTTGAATTATTCAGAGCACTATAATATCATGAATGTAATGGATTCTATGTCCTGTCAGAGAAAGAGAACGCCTGTTTAAGAATCACATAGTGATTCACACATAGAGCACATAGAAGAACAAATACAATACAAAGCATTTAGCGTGCTACTTTAGTTAGGATGGTATTTGAGAAACTAGTAAATTAAAGATTTTAAGAAGAAGTTTATGACAAAATAAATTACATGATTAAAGTAGAAATTTCGAGATTAAAGTTCTGTGCTTTTTTTCCTCACTGTGTGTCTATTTTTTTTCTCTTTTCTCTGTGGGCTACAACTCGCCCATTTTACGGCGACTTTGATATCTGACATCTTTTTTATTTCGGGCACTTGTGCGACTTTGTGAACTTGAACTTTCAAGTTTCTCTTACATTCTGTGTCACTCGATCAACTTCCTTTTGTTGTTTATACCACTGTTTAAACCAACAAATAGTACGTTTTTCCTTACCTCCACTTGGTATTCGCTGAAATTCTTCTATTTTCCCTGTGTTTTTGCATTGTCTTTTCACAAAACACCGAGCTTAAGGGCTATTTATATTGATTTGCATATTCAAAGAGGCGCAATTCTGGGAGGAGTTGGGGTGTGGCAGCAGGCACGTGCAGGTCCGTTACTTTCATTCTTACCTGGATTTATGGAGCGGAAGAACGTGGAAGTTGGCTTTCGCACAGATTTATGTATCTGGATTTTTTTGTGCATATGAACATTTCCGCTTTTGCCCGTACACCATGTTTTAGTGTGAATTCTACACACAGTGTTATGCATGAGGCCCCTGGAGAGGTCCCAAGCATGACAGTCCATAACATACTCAAAATAGTCACTAAAGGGAGAATACAGCCAGAAACCAAGATAATCACATATAGGGAGAAATACTGTAAAGATAATAATTATTATGCAAACATGTTCTGAAGCACAAAATAAAGTAAGCTCCAAAGAGCACACAAGGCACAGCCAGGAATACCAGAAATGGCAATGACTGTCCAAGGCAAACAACTTCCAATCATGATTCCGGAATACAAAATCAATAACAGAGTATAAAGTAAAAAAACAGTAAGTTACAAATAATTTAAAGAGCACAGAAAATCACAGTTGAAACTCACTGCACGATGAGTGTGTTTAAAGAAATGGAGAAATGAAATGGTTGCACCACCTTTAAAGGGCTGACGGCAGTCACTTGACGGTGATGAGCAGATGGCTCTGCCCCTTGGGGAATCACCCACAAAACACATGGACAAAAGGAATCAATACATTTAACATAGAACATGAACAAAATAAACTTAACATTATTTGAACCCTAGCCAGGGGGAACTGTGGCCGAAACATAAACATTTTTTATAATAGATGAAGTAGAGGTTACATGACAATGTATTATTCTGGGTTTATTATTATTGTAATTTTTCACCAGGCTACTGTGGGTCAGCATAGCTTATGTCTGCCAGAGTATTGCTGTCTGCTGTTCCTCAGTCTCACTGTTATAGTATAGGGAGCCTTCTGGAAAACCTGGTGCCTCGAGGGAGTTCATTAAGAGCACCAGAACATTTCTTAATGCTGGCTAAGAAACCTGGAAGTTTTCTTGAAAGGTTAAGTAAAAGTATTTCATGCCTTGGCCTTAAAATCTCTTTCTGTAAGTATATCATGGAGCTTGGAGTTGGGAGGCCGCCAGTAATGAGGACACAACAGGCGGGAGGATAGAAGGTAGGCCAGAGGCTTGGAGACATGATGGCTAATCTATGTTGTGAACAGAGCGAGTTCTTTGTGGTAAACTAAACCACCCCATGGGGTCGTCAGGCATTATGCATGTATTTAGGAAAACCAGAATGCTTAGGCTTTATTATTTTTAACAATTTGAGCAGTATTCCCTTCCCTGCTTCAATTGTTTGCTTGTTTTTGTTAATAAAATCTCTATTCCTTTATTACTCTGGTCGTCATTTGGGGTTTGGGAAAAGCATGAAATTATATATATATACTGTAGTTGTGATCTGTACTCTGTGTTGTACAAATAAAACTGTAAAATTATCCTTTTCTAAAGCACACTTTTTCCAGAGACATGGGCACAAATGTATAGACTTTCAACATAACTGAAAAACAAAAGAAAGATTAGTAAATCTTTAGCTGCAAGTTGACTCTATTTCTATCTCCACAGATTCAGTAAAGTTCAAAGACATCTTCATCAGGGATAAAGGTGGCTGGGTATACTTTTTTTTGAGTGGATCAGAAGGACAGACGCACTACTTGCATTTCAGAAAAAAGTATTTTCACAAGTACAAAGTTCAGTTACATTCTTAATTGCATATCCGACCATGTAACATGTCGCCATTCTCTGACACCATGATAAACATGAATATACTTAAACAATTGCTAAAATAATTTATAAACTATTTTCCAAAATATACACCATATGCCTATGTTTCATATGTATGGAAAGAGAAGGTCTGTGATACGGTTTGCTTATTTGTAGCTAGAGATCCAAAAGGGAGAAAATGAATCATGTATCTTAAAATAGTTTGTAATTCCTAATCTTTTGACAACCTACCAGGTGTCATCATCAGAGGAAAATGATTAGACATACAAGAATCAAAGGCAATATATAGCAAGTGAATGGTGGGTGTGGAGGGAGAGGTTGTAAGGGGGGTGTGGGGGGGGATTAATAAGGTAGGGATCAGAAAGTGTTAATTTTTTTATTATTTGGATGTTCTTCTTATTAAGCCTACATATGCTGGGTTGAAGTCCAAGTATCTGTTAATGGCATATTCATTAGAAAGCCAAGATTCAGCCTGCTCTCTGGCACTCGTAGTATTGGCCCTGAATTTTACTTTCACAGTGTCCCAATTAAACATGTGTCCAGTGGAACTTACTTGTATGTAAATCAGAGAATGTGAGTCTTTCCTTCTTACGGCAATGTGATTTTCCTATATACTGTACATACCTCCCATATGTTACAATGGTGATTGTAAAAGTTTTTGTGTTCTCTAACATATTAAAGATTTTTATTACCATGAAGTTTAAGACTTGCATATTAAGTCAGTTGAACTTAATATTTGGACATAATATGTCTTCTTTTTTGGTAACTTAAAGTGAGGAAAACATTAAAATTTATAAGAGCTGAGAGAGAAGAAAATGTGTCTGTCAAAAGCATTCACACAAATGAGACGTGAGAGTACTGTGTGTGTAGTTAAATATGGTTGAGAGGAGGGCGGGAGTTCAAAAAATCTCATGGCTAAGGTCTCAGCTCACTGTATTGTCTCGTCTTCCAAAAAGTCTTGTCTCATCGCAGGATTTTTTATTATAATTGAGATATATTTAGGCAGTAGCTCAGTCGGTAGAGCGGGTTGTTTAGCAATCGGAGGGTCGCAGGTTCGCTCCCGGCATGAGAATGCAGCTGTTGTGTCCTTGGGCAAGACACTTAACCTACCTTGCCTGCTGGTGGTGGTCGGAAGGATTGGTGGCGCCAGTGTTCGGCAGCCTTGCCTCTGTCAGTGCACCCCAGGGCAGCTGTGGCTACAAAGTAGCTTATCATCACCAGTGTGTGAATGTGTGTGTGAATGGGTGAATGACTGTTGTGTTGTGAAGCGCCTAGGGGGGTTCTAGTAGGCGCTATATCAAATACAGGCCATATATATGTGTATATATACACATATGTGTGTGTATAATCACACACTTGCACATGAGGAAACAATTTAAGGGCTTGAGTAAGTGTAATTCTCCACCAAGACTTGAGCTGATGCTGTCTAATAACGATCTCTCTTCTCCTCCCTCTGCAGAAAGGAATATTGACACCATTCCATCTATGATGTCACTTCTGGGGTACAACCACCTTGCCTCTTCCTCCCAGAATTTCTTGTAAATGAAGAGCTGCCATTTTGATCTGTCTACCTGATTCAACTGTCAAAATGACTCGTTTTTGTATTACCATGTACTTATTTTCTCATTTTTTTAACTTGATTAATTATATGGGGTTGGCTGCAAGGTGTCCCAAAACACTTCACTTGTGTTGTGTTTACCTTACAATATACTGTGTATACTATAACTTTCCCAAATTTATAGACCATATGCCTTCTACTCTTACATTATTTTATTATTGCTATAAAAGCTTGCATGTTGAATTTGATTTGGGGAAATGCGGAAGCTCACACACATAATCAGCAGAAACAAATATAAGGAAGAAATCAGTGAAAGCAGTGAGTACACCAGTAACCAACAGCCACCACCAGATGAAATGTGTAAAAGTAGAGTAAGGAAAGTGTAAGGTCAAGATGTTCAGTTTATGCTACTCTCTTCTTTGTCAAGAGTATGACAATGTCTGCAAATAATTCAGTGCCCACCATTACTAGGACTACTTGAGAAGTTCTTGATAATGTTGAATTGTGTTTTAGTTTGGGTGACACTGGTGGTGAAATTATATGTACTCATAGCAAGTCTATGGATATGTTAATTAACATTATCAGATATTTCTTGCTACACCTTACTTTACTTCACCAGACCTTTTCCTTATAATTTGATTATTTTGCAGTGCGTTGTGCTTCCAAGAATTTTTTTCAAGTCTATAAATCAACCTAATTTCACAGATGAAACCTAATATTAATATTCACAAAAAAGACCTGTTTAGCACTGTGTTATAACTGACTGACTGCACTCATTATAAGAAATTCTTTATTAAGGTATTAGAAAAATGGTTGCTGGAATGTCTATGTACATAACCTGGCTTTCTTTGTAAAGAAGTGAACATTGGGATCATTAAGCTGAGAGAATAAAACATTTGGCTCAAATGAATTATTATTATTGTTTTTATTAATATTATTGCAACCTTAAAATGTTTAGAATGAATATGAAGAAAAAACTGTGGGTTCTGCTATGAAAGAAAAACATTCTTTCTGAGCAAGAAGATAGCAAACACAGCCCTAAACAGTAGTAATTATGGTGAAAAGCAAGATAAGGTAAAGCTGGAATGAAATATTAAGTATTTTCAAAGGTAAAAGAATAAAGTCTGGACAGGAATGACCCAAGACACCACAGTCTGGATTAAATTAGGAATGTCTCCCTCTAATGATAGATTATGGGACTGTGGCAGATGTTGATTCCAATCCAGAGAAAGCAAACTAAAGCCCACTTGTATTAAATTAAGACTGTTTTTGCATTTGTATGGAAGCTGGGAAACCCTGGTATTGAGAGAGAAACCACACCACCACAGTACTGTTTTTCAAAGTGAAAATAAGGCAGAAGAATTTTCCTCTCCATAGGTTTTTCCCTTAATCTAACAATGATAAATTTTCATCTTGGAAAAAATTGAACAAGGCTGATCAGGTATGAAGGTACTGACTGACATGGCAAGCTGTAGGCACAAGGCAGTATGTTTAAAAGTAGATGTAATGACAAGTCAAATAGTGCAAAATCAATCTTTTGAATAACTGCCAGTGACATATTGCCTGAACTGTTCAGTTTAAGAAAAGGAAAAAAAAATATATATACACAGAGGCTTTACCAATGGTCATTCACTTTCTAACAGTTAGAGTGAAGACATCAATATATATTTTTATGAGAGCTCAGGGGCACTTTTTCTACACCATTTTTCACTACATTTTTCTTTCTATTGAGAGATTCTTTATATTGAACAGTGATTGATGAGTAATTCCATTACATGGCAGACAAAAACAAGGTTGTCGGGGAGTATTACAATAATATGATTGTTGCAATAACATGAATACTGCAATGACATACTATTTCATGTCCACTGCAACAAATGCCAACAAAGAGAGGTGATGCCCTTTTGTAAAAACCATTAAACAGAAAGTAGTTCCAGGAATCAAGGATTTCCAGGGTCAATTTCAGTGTAACTGAGATAGCAGCATAAAACTGTGGATCAAGACCAGACTAGGTTGCACGGTACTAAGCGGAGACGACAGTGAACAGCAGAACAAAATCAGTACTAAGTGTAACTGATATGCAGCTAGTCTTGTGGTAGTTTTGTTTTTCTCCTTTTTGCTCAGCTGGCCGTCTGATTGCCTGTTAACAGTGGCACACCGGCCATTAACGTCTCATACTCTCTCAACTACACAGACCACTCGATTTTAAAGGGACAGAGCATTGCGACAAAGTGCATCCTCATGTAAACGTAAGAAAAATAATTTCAATCATCAAGCTACATCAGATCGAAATGAGTGTCAGTGCCATTATTGTAAATGTTATTCACTTTGAGCATCTGAATAGAAAATTAAATTTATCGAAAGTATGATGAAAGTAATGATGATGAAAAGTAAACGTTAGTAGAATCATGTAAGAAGTGTAATTGTTACTCTGCACCTCATGGATGGATAATGATGTATCATCAGTGTGACCTGGGTGCAATGCCCGTCATACGTGAGAAACAAAGTAATGCATGTTTTATACTGAATTTACCCCCCTCCCCCCAACAAAGTCATCAGCTCCCCTTCATGTGCACATGCGCCACCCAAGCCACAAGGTATTACTTTATCTTTCTTAAGATAAAAACGTAACTGCTAAAGATTAATTCTGTCACGCTATTAGGAGAGCCTAAAGCGATCATAAGATTCCATTTATATTTTCCATGTTACTGCATTGAGCACTAGGCAATAGAATTTGACTGTAGGATTTCGGGATATTAATATCGCCCCTGCCAAAATAATCCCTGGAAGGTGGAATGAACTGATCTGTAGATTATACCTTAGATGCTTCACTCCTACCTAAAAGTGAATCTTAAAATGTCTCAATAGCACCAGCAATTTTCTGTTTCAGTGGTACTTCATGCTCTTCAATAAAATGCACATAACTACTTACTTGTATGTTATATTGGCACACCTCGCTCTAATGTATGAGAGACCATTGTCTTAAATCTCCAAGGGAGACCAACCCCCCTGGCTCATTTTTACTTTTATATGTGATGTTTATAAAGTGTAAATACTGTATATGCCTGTGATGCTCTGGAGCCTTGTAGGGGTCTTAATCTGGTAAAACTATAACTCATTTTCTCAGCAGATAGTACATAAGAATCAATACTTACCATTCATTATGCACTTAGCTTTTCCTAATAACCAAGTTAACCCAGCAGTCCCCAAAATGTATAAAATACCTAGTCAGAGTCTGGACAATGTTTGTTAGGAATGCTAAACCTGCTCATACGATAGTCTAATCATCTTCTTCCATATCTTTCTGTCCTCTGCATCTTGTTCTGTTACAGCCATCACCTGCATGTCCTCTCTCACCACATCCATAAACCTCCTCTTAGGCCTTCCTCTTTTCCTGTTACCTGGCAGCTCTATCCTTAGCATCCTTTTCCCAATATACTTAGTATCTCTCCTCTGCACATGTCCAAACCAATGCAATCTCGCCTCTCTGACTTTGTCTCCTAACCGTCCAACTTAAGCTGACCTTCTAATGTACTCATTTCTAATCCTATCCATCCTCATCACACCCATTGCAAATCTTAGCATGTTTAACTCTGTTACCTCCAGCTCTGCCTCCTTCTCCAACTCCAAAAACCATGATATCATCCCCAGCTCAGAACACACTGTACCTGACCTCCAGTGTTAACAGAATGTATGCTGGTACTCTAAAAAACGGTACAATATTTGCAGAATGAAACAGTGCTTAATTAAACATAAATTGAGACATAAACATATTTCTGTATCCATAGTTTTAAAATATTTTGTTAAACAGTGTCTATTTTGTTAAATACACCTACTACTGCGATTAAGGTTTGGTCTTATTTAGATCAATCACTATGCAGTACAACAGTTACATTTTTCACAGAAGCATAATGTTCTCCATTGAGATGCGAGAATATATATGCATCAATTTCTAAAAAATGTTTTTGGACCTCTGCAGTTATTCTATTCTGGTTTTATGTAAAATAATATTGTTTTATTTCAAACATGTTTATTTTTATCTTGTCAGTGAAAACATCTTTTTCTTACAGACATTACTACTTTAGATGCTATATGCACGGGCCCGGCCATGTTGTTTATGGCAGTGGCTCCTGTTGCTAGTCCTGTGATCATCATGATAGTGAAGTGCAACTTTCAACATTGAAGACTTTGAATTTAAATAAAAAGACTAAATGAGCAAGTTGGATAATGGATGGATGGATGGAATCTTTAATATTTTTTTATTCAGAAAAGGATCTCCAAACTAGTGTTGTGACATTTGATTTTTTATGAACATTTCAAATTTTTCACACATTACCTGTTATTTGGAATTATGTGTTTTACGTCAAACAATTATTCTTTATTATAAGTCATCTTCACTTAGAATTTTCTACCATCATATTTTGTTATTTCTCATAACACCACTTTTTATATTAATAGCCAATGTTATTTTGTGATAGCAGGAGTTGATAGCAATGTGTCTCTGTTAGTCATGCCAACTGACATCATCGGCATGACATTTTAATTGCTGTTGACACATAGACTTCATTGTCCACATTTGTGGATGACTTCCAATTCTCTTTGTGACATGATTCAATCGAATTTTCCTTACAAACAGCTTATCTTTTGAACTGTTGACTTTGAGCGTCAGTTTACCCTTGAGCATTGCGAAAGATTAGTTTGAATTCCTGGTTTTGACCAGTGATTTACTAGATTGCGTTCTCATTCCTCGTCCACTCCATATTTAGTCAGCTTGCTGGGCAGAACAAATAAAGACTGATGAGGCTTGCCTTTTCACTTTGCGTTTTGGTTTGTGCTCTGGTTTTGATGACTTGTTTCTTTGAGTTTATTTTAGATCCTGTCTCATTTTCTGACTTTGATTTCTGGAAAGCCCCTCTTATTCATATGTTTGCTGCTGCCCAGGTCTGACCATTTTTTGCAGTACTCACAACAACTTTGATACATTATACTCTTTCATCAAATGTCACAAAAAAGAACCGTCCCCATCTAAATTATATATTGAAAATATCACTGTTCTCTCTTAATGTTTAAAAAAATTGATTCATAAAATGCTTTTAAAATACATAGCCTCTTTTCAAATGTGTTTACATTTAATAGAAATAAAGGTTTATCCTCTGGAGTGTTTTGATAATGTCAGAACTGGAAAGCTAAAACTCTCAAAAACCTTTTTCCAACTACCTTCTTAATTAGTTTAATTAATTAAATAAACAAAATAAAGAATTACAAAATTCATAATACAAAGTTCTAAGTACAGAAACTTAATAATTGATAAAGAATTAAAGACTAAATAAATATACTATTTAAAGACACAAACCTGAAAATGGTAAGATATGATACAATAATAAATAAGGTTGCTCCCAGGAATTATTCAAATAGGAAAACAACAAAAGAAGTGAGAAAAATTAACAAAAATAAAGAAAAGAGTTAACAAGAAAACCAAAATAATCATGTTTAAATCCTACAATTCAAAGTTATAATTCAAAAAGTAAAGAAACCAAAACAAATATTCTCAAAAAATCCCTGATACCCTTTTTACAAAAGGAAGAACCTAAAAGGTGTGGCGGTTTCAGTGCTTGCTCACACCCTTGCACCCTCAGACACCACATCAGACAACAGGTAAAAGTCCAATAATGATATTTATTATAATAATAAAGTGCACAAAGCACCCTCCACTCCCAAATACTCAATAAACAATAACCAATAAACCAAATCCTCCAATCTCCCAGACGCTTAGCCACCCTGCCTCCCAACTCTGCTCGTCTGTCTGGGAGCTCCCACAGTCCTTTTATATCCTCCGACCCGGAAGTGTTCCCAATCCAACAGTCCACAAGTCCTTATTCCTTCCGGGTCAGGGTAAACAATGCTTTTTCTCACCCCGGAAGCCCGTTGCTCTTCCTATGACGAACTTCCGGGTCATAGGGCACGAAAAACTCTTCGGTCCTCCCTGCAGCTCCCTCTCGTGGCCCCCATGGCATCCAGCAGGGCGGTGCATAAAAACTCCATTGTCCATGATGCCCTGCTGGTCTTCTGGGGACCTCCATGCTGCAAGGAGGGCTCCACCTGGCGGCTTGGGGGTATTGGCCGGGGTACATGGCCGGCCATATCTTACAAAGGGCTTCACAGAACACGGCAGCAAACACTAACTAATGCCACAGCATTTGCCAAATGTCAGAGAGGCCTTGTTAACCCTCTCAGGTAACTGCAGCCATAAGGAGCACAGCAACTGAGGGACCTGACCGCAAATGAGGACTTGCCACTGCAGACACTAAATACAAATTAGGGTAAGGGACTGTGCTGAAACTACAGACATAAAGGAGAGTGAAAACAGTGGAACAGTAAGGGAGTGGTGAAAAATGAAAGATACAAGCAAAAACAATAACACGAGTGAGGTACTGGTGCAATCTTTTCGTGGTGTATTAGCATATGCCTTAGCATTTCAAGAAGTCCGTGTTTTTTGTTAATTATGCTGCCTTTTAAATGTGGTCAAGTTGGAACTAACTTTAGGTTAGTTTTGTAAATGTAAAATCTTCTGCAGTATATCACAAAATCTCTTGTACATGTAATGCTTCTCATCGGTTTTATTGATTTCCTTTTTTCTTTTCTTTTTTATTGACATATTAACTATGTCTTAATAAAGCCAAAGACTTGTGTTTTCAGGGTTCCAGTTTTTTTTGTTTTTTTGTAAGGAAGGGTGCAGCCTTTATAATGAATTAGAACTCTCGGGTGCTCCTTTCATAAAGCCCCTGCCAGCCACCAGCTTTTCACTGTGATGTTACTGATCTTAGCTGCTGTGTTCTTCAGCCCATTTTGTGCTTTTCTCTTTTATGTACAGGAATTAATAGTCTGGTAATTTTTCTTTTGGGTTATTTTCTTTTGATTGTTAGTATTGAATTTGAGGATTTGAAATTTTTTTGGTTTTGTCAATATCCCATTTCCTTCTTGTTTGTTTATTTCTTTTTTCCTATATTTTAAGTAGTGTTTCTGCTAATTTTTTTATTACTACTGTAAGTGTTCAGCTTATTTTGGTTTTTATTGTTATTAGTTCTTTGAATTTTGTATTATGAATTTTTAGTAAAATCCAACATCTGTCGTTTGTATGTCTATCTGCTTTTCACGAGAGAACTATTTAACAGAGTTTTTCAATAATTTTCTTGAACATTCCGGTATCATAGTTCGCTTGTGGAACTGATTTATTTGCACAAAACTGAGAGAGAGGCTGTGGACTGAGGGGAGGGGGGGGCTGGACCCTGGACCCTCCTCACGCGTCAGTCTACCTCTTGCCATATGTTGGAGCGTACCTTGCCTCTGCATAGCCAGCAATACCTTATTATCTACAGATTGTTGAGGAGTAACGTTTTTTGTTTTTGAGAGAGAGATCAGAGCTATGTGTGTTTTAGAGTGTAGCTGCTGAGGTCAGAGATATCACGGCCATATGCTCTTCTCCCCACGTCGGGGACACTCTCCCGTCAGAGCTGAAAATGATTAGATACAGTGCCAGCGTTTGACATTGGAGTGTACCTACCTTCTGACTGGCCAGAATTAATTTTTTTTTAAACTGGTTTTTAAAGTTTGTCCTGATTTACTACTACGTGGGCGAAGCTGCTGGGGACAGGTAGTGTTTTTAATAAATTGATTAACTGAAATATGTTTGCAAAGTTTTTTTTTATGGTTTTGGCCTTCCCGTTTGGGATTTTTACAAGTAATCTTTCAAAAAAACAACCAAATGCAATCCTGAAATCCAAATGTGAAAGCTTAAACAAAAACAAAAAACATACAATCAAAACAAGAACTTTCGTAATCCAAAATCCAAGTTTGAGCTTGAAACAACCCAAGCAGTAGACCTATAACTGATCTTCCTCCTTGTCTTTGTTTGTAAAATTACACAGTTTTAAAAATTCAGTTTTCTTGGACTGAGGATTTCTGTGTTTTGAAAATATTTTTGTGCCTAAGTGGAAGCTCATTTATACCAAATAGACAGATAGATTAAATTAACTAAGAATTGAAGAAATATTTATGATGCACAGTGAATTCTTTCAGTAGAACTGGATAGATTTATTACTATTGGCTACATTTTCTAGAAATGTTTTAAAATCCTGATACAGGTATGTCACCCTTTGAGTACCTTTATACATACAAGTGTGAATTTGATTGCACATTCTCTTCAGTATCTCTCACCTTCCAGGATATTTATGGGACCTGAAAAAAACATGTGGGTTCAGATTTTGAGGAATTTGTTAAACTTGGGAACCTCTAAGCTTTCATTGCTCACAAGTACAGACTTACAACTGATTGATAAATTATGGTTCACACCGCAGGATGTCTGACTCAGGGTTTTATTTCATAAGTTGACTCTGTGTTATTCTTAGTCCATATATAATTCTTAATAAAATCGCTCCACTTCATATAAGTTGGCTCACAAGTTATTTTTTGTATACATCCAAACCTTCACGTAACTTACTGTTATTCCAATGTTTTTATCAAAAAAGTTAACACCACCAGCTTCTGTGAAGATGGAAGCAGATGTGGAATAAAAGATACAGACAATTTTAGGATTCAAAATGGAAGTTTTTTTTGTGTATACTTTTTCTTGACAACATTATTCTCCTGAGGGTAGGTCTTGGATCCTGGTGACTGATGTACATAGCATTTGCCTTTTTTGTAATTTCAATGACTACCACAAAAGCCTGATGATGCATTTGGAGCTTACACCTTGGGAGAATGGCAGTCTTATGAACACTCCTTTTTGTTTTGGCAATGACTTATATGTTTTAGAATGCATTAATTAATTAGCGCTGTTTTGATAATGTTATTGTGATGTCTTTTTGTTTGACTTTATTGTTGCTATGCCAGTTGTTATCATGTGTTGGAGTGTTTGCACAACATTTAGGAAGAGCAACTTTCAACTTCCAAGTTTTTGGATAACTTAATAAACTCTACAGTAAATGTATTAGTGATTCTTATTTAGAGAAACAATAACTAACTACATCAGGACCTCTGTCTTTTTATTTGACTTTTGAATCATGGTGCTCGTTTTGGTTTAATGCTAGTGCTATTAGATGTCCTGGTCACAATAACATTCCACTCATATCCTGATCCTTCCCTTTCTTTAGTCTTCAGATATGCCAGTTTCTACCTTGACCGAGAAAGTGCAATTAGAAATACATTTTGGGAATTACCATGTAATATTTTCATACCTTATATTTGAGTTCTCCTGTGTTTCTAATTTCCAAAGTAATATTTAAGATCCTCATATTAATTAAGGGGAAAACAGTAGTAATTAGGTTAGCACTACTGCCTCAAGCCACTCAGGTTTGTTTTTAAGGCCTATTCAACTTTGTGTTGTGCACCTTTTTGTATCCATGATTCCTTTATTTTTCTGCATCCCAAAGGTCAGAATACAAACTTGTCATTAGTTTGTTGAAAGGGTGTTATTGGTGCTTGTCAGTGAGTCCAGCAGAAGGATTGGGAGGTTTGTTATATTCAATTTAAGAGGTAATAACTGTATTTGTGTTCATTACTGTCACAATCATAGATTGAATGTGCACACTTGTCATTGTCGAAGAATTAGATAATTCTAAAAGTTTATATTTTACCAGTTCCATTTTTTTTTAATGTTCCGCATTTTCTAAAGTGCAAAGCATTAGTCTATAAGGTTATATTTTATTTTGTACTACAGTGGAAAAACAGTGTAGAAATTATACTTTAATAAAGTGAAAAAATAATTCTGTTGTGTGTGAATCCATTATTCAGTTGGTACACTAGCAGAGTGAGTGACATGCTAAGGTTCTCACAGTATTTCAGATGTATTATGATTTGTAGTTTAATAACATAGACAATAGGCCAGCATTTCTCTACCTATGCACAAGGCTAAACTGCCTGTCAAAAATATACTCCACTGACTTTTTTAACCTCATAAACATAATATTCTTAAACTTGCTTAATTTTATTCAAATTCACAGGAAGTCCATCTTGTCTTATGCTTTTCAATAAGCTTCCTTTTCAAGAATGGTTTTTAAGAATGCCAAAGACTTAGTCCATAAATGTAGAGTTTAATGTTTCATTATGCATTTCAGTGCAAAAAATAATTAGAGTTACCATCTTTTATGCTAATTTCTTAAATGCTTAATTACACCTAATGCATGTGATCATTCTTCTTAGTCATCAAATTGAACTTGTAAACCTTTCAGTAGACTGCAGATTCTTATGGGCCTGATACGTACTGATTACGTTCATTCATTGGATGGATTATAAACAGATCGGTTAGGTTAAAATGGCAAATGAGAAAAAGTGGGAAGGAGAATGGAGTTTGCGTATGCACCTAGTGATTCTGGGATATTCTTCAGCATCCTATAACTCAACAAAGTGTGGAGCCTCCCCCGAGGGTGCAGCTCCTGATAAATTACTGCTATTTGTTTGATCTTTGGCACCCATTATTGCTGTACTGTGTTCAAAGCCACATTTATTTGTAGTATTGCCTGTTCTCCCTCTAAATTGTATATGCACACAGACGTCCTATGGTTACATGTCTGTATATTTTTAAACAGCATTGCGTACAGATGTGATCCGGCCACTGATGAATTATAAAATTGAGGGGGTTGATTTGTTTTAAACTAGTTTTGATAAACTTGACTTACATGTATGGAATGTTTTTTTTTCTTATTTTGATTTTAATAAAATAAAATATAGAAAAAAAATTGCAAGTGAAGTGGCCACTAGATATGTCTAAGTTCATTTTTTGTAAGAAAACTGGGAACTCTGAAAAGTTCTATAAAATAAATATTAATTGATCGATTGATTGACAGTGCTTGTCAGCTTCATAGTAAATAAATGTTTTGTTGCTTGCATGCATTCTTAATGAAATTACTTTGTTTCTGCTTTTTGTTTTTAACTTACTGTACAGTACCCATAAAAAGTGTCTACACCTTTGGAAGTTTTCACATTTTAGTGCTATACAACATTGAATCGCAGTGTGAAAACAGGTCTTTGCAAAGTGCCCTAAATTAATTACAAATTTAAAACTCAAAACAATTGATCACGTAAGTATTCACATCTCTCATTACATACCTAAAATAATCTTTTGTGGAGCCACGTTGGTTTTTAGAAACATGGAATTATTTCAACTATCTGTGGTTTCAATTGATTGTAGTATAAAGGTTCTTGTATCTGGATCTGTATCTGGATCAGTATCGTTGGCTAACCAACAGAGTGAAAACAAAAGAAAAGGTGATTGAACAAGCACAGATCATAGGATGAGGATACGAAAATATCCAAGTCACTGAATATCTATTGATGTCCAGTGTCGGAGATGGCTGGGGGGGGGGCAACCTGGCCGGGATGCCTAGGAGGACCGGAGGAGAGCTGACGCCTTCCCCAGACCATGTGGGGGTGACTGCCCTGGTACCTGGGGGCTACAGGTACAGAGCTTTGAAGCTCAACCCTGTAGGGGCCCATGGTCACCGCAGCGCTTCCGCCACTCCCGGAAGTGCTGGGGGGAAGAGTAGCAGTGACACCTGGAGTGCTTCCGGGGATGCAGCCGGCACTTCCACCACACTGGGGCGTGTCGGTGGAAGATTGCCGGTGTGATTATAAAAGGGGCCGCCTCCCTTCATACAGTGGCTGGAGTCAGGAGAGAAGAAGGACAAGGTCTTGGAGGAGGCCTGAAGAGTGAGAAGGCAGTGTATGTTGGCCAGGACTTTTGGGGGTCTTTGGGGTTGTGTGGCACTTTGTAAATAATAGGACTGTTAATAAACGTGTGTTGGGTGTAACAACGATGTCTGCCTGTCTGTGTCCGGGCCAGTCGCCACACCAGCTAAATCATTCACTAACACTAGAATTACCAGAGCCTACAAAAAAACTTGTAGATCCAGCCCACCTTAAATCCGTTCATACCTCAGTGTCTTTTGTCCTGTAAATGTGTCGATAAAGACAAGAAGCAAGCAGCCTGCTATTCCATCCCCCCACCGGCGCAGAACGTTCACAAAGTTCTCCCAGCTCATGCCCATCTGGTAGTGAAGTGCTGGAGTTTTAGAGTGGAAATAATAGATTGTAATTTGGAACACATGCATTTCATGTGTGTTCCGTTTCTATAATAATCTGTTGCAGCTTTATGGGAGAGCGGCAAAGAGAAAGCTCCTTGAGATCTCGGCTAGAATTTGACACAAAGGTACACAGGAGACTCTGTAGTCAGCTGGAATTAGGCAGTATGGTCTGATGAGACCAAAATTGGGCTTTTTGTGTTTTAGACTATATGCCATGTTTGATGAAAGCCTAGAGCTGCACATTATCAGAAACACACCATCCCCTCCTCATAGCAAGTTGGTGGCAGCATTATGCTGTAGGGATGCTTCATTGTCGCAAGACCTGGAAACTTTGTGAGGGTAGAGGATAAAAGAATTGCTGCAAAATCCAGGGAAATCCTTTTGGAAAACCAGATGCATTCCATAAGATGCCTGTGCCTTTGAAGCTATCAACTTCAGACAATTGAATGTTAGGTTATATAACACGAAGTGTGGAGTACAAGTCAAAGGAGGTTATGCTCAAGCTTTATAATGCACTGATCAGGCCTCATCTTGAGTACTGTGTGCAGTTTTGGTCTCCAGGCTACAAAAAATACATAGCAGTACTAGAAAAGGTCCAGAGAAGAGCAACTAGGGTTTATAATTGTGAAGGGAATCAATACAATGGATTGAGACTGTTATTTTAAAATGAGTTCATCAAGAACACATGGACACAGTTGGAAACTTGTTAAGGGCAAATTTCACACAAACATTAGGAAGTTTTTCTTTACACACCGAACGACAGATACTTGGAATAAGTTACCAAGTAGTGTGGTAGACAGTATGACGTTAGGGACTTTCAAAACTCAAGTTGTTGTTTTTTTGGAAGAAATAAGGTGATAGGACTGGTCGAGTTTTGTTGGGCTGAATGGCCTGTTCTCGTCTAGAGTGTTCTAATGACAGAACTTGAGCAGTTTTGCAAAGAAGAATGGTGATAATGGCAGTGTCTAGAAGTGCAGAGCTGACCAAGAAGGACAGAGACCTGTACACTCAGATTGAAGGCTGTCATGGCTTCCAAAAGTGCATCTGCTGCTGTAAATACTGCCTTGCACATATGCAATCAATTATTTTGTTTTATAGTCATAATTCATTTAGATCTTTTTTCACTTTGACATTAAAGAGTCTTTTTTTGTTGATCAATCCCAGAAACACTAAATTCATTCAGTACTCTGTGATTCAATGTTGAGTAATAATAAAATGTAAAGGAGTTGAATACTTTTTATAGGGACTGCATATGAATGTGTGTGGTCAATTTTTGTTTATTGACTAAAATATGCAGTGGATTATTTTGTAATATTCATAGGTTGTTATTTAATTTTCAACAATTTTCTTGCCTTAATATCCTTTCGAAGTCGCACAGGTCAGGTTTTTATTTCAGTCCATTAGGAACTTAGAAGGAAAAAAAAAACAGTTTTCAGATAAACAGAAGCAGCAGGGAGGCCTCTTCAGACAGGAAATGTTTCTTCATTTTTCCAATCAGCTTTGGTGTTTTTGTCATTCAGCTGACAGGTATATACAATTCCCTTATACTTTGAAAATTTTACCAAATAAAAGACCCTGACAATTTCTACAGTAAAACTAGTAATCAGGGGAGCTGTCATGGGGGAGCCAGATGGATAGAAAGAATACAAATAATGTGATCTACATTTCTCTAGACCTCCAAGGAGGCCCTAATACAAGTCATTAAGACAAAACCTTTAATTTGTCTTTTCTCTAAGTGTTGTTCATAGCAAACGCTTCACTTCCTGAAATGAAGTTACAACACTCTTTGAAATAAAAGGATGACACCCTGTTGCCAGTTTGTTTTAAGGAAATCTGCAGATTAATAAACTGCTACAAGGAATAACAATCATTGTTTGATCATTTACACTAAAGTAATTTACTGTACATTACACACATTTTTATTCCCGGTCATTATAATACTTTCATCAGTTTTCTGATCCCGTTTTATTTTTGCTGGGTTGCAGAGATCTGTGGCAACATTGGGTGCAAGACAGGAACCATCACTTAATTACATTTATTCAGTTAGCAATACAATACAACACAATACAATTTATTTTTGTATAGCCCAAAATCACACAGGAAGTGCCGCAATGGGCTTTAACAGGCCCTGCCTCTTGACAGCCCCCCAGCCTTGTCTCTCTAAGAAGACAAGGAACAACTCCCAAAAAACCTTGTAGGGAAAAATGGAAGAAACATTGGGAAAGGCAGTTCAAAGAGAGACCCCTTTCCAGGTAGGTTGGGCGTGCAGTGAGTGTCAAAAGAAGGGGGTCAATACAATACAATACACAGAACAGAACAAATCCTTAATACAGCATAAAAATAAAAATTTTAGAAGTACAGAGAAGAATTTAACAGTAGATGATATCACATAATAAGATTTGGATATTTTTAGAGTCCTGCAGACCTCATCCATCAAGCTGCCTCCCCCATTTGGCCATTCCACAACGTTAGCAGATGCTTTTATCCAAAGTGACTTACAAAAGAGATCTGCACAATCAAGTAAACATCAGCCTGGAAACTGGTTTGAAACAAGCACTACAGGACGAGATTATGAAGCTGATTATCACAAGTGAAGAGTTTTAAACCAGATATAGCAACATGATACTAATTAGTCTTTTTATAGTTACAAAACCTGTCAAAGCCATAATCAATTAGATCTTATCATAAAAAGAGAGTCTTAAACATACTGAGGGAGTCAGCAGTTCAGACAGAGGTGGGAAGCTCATTCCACCTGCTAAAAGACAACAAGAAAAGAGCCTGGATTGAGGTTTGTTGGTACACAGAGGTGGTATCACCAGACACCATTTACTAGAAGACCTGAGTGGGCAAGAAGGAGCATAGGAATTAATGAGTGTCTCTATTTGATCCATTGACTACTCTATAGGCAAACATCAAGGATTAGAAATTAATGCGTGCTGGTACAGGGAATCACTGGAGAGGCCTGTAAAAAGGAGTGGTATGCATCATCTTGGTTGGTTGAGCACAAGATTTGCCATTTCATTTTGAATCATCTGCAGCTGTTAGTTAACATATGCAGGAACTCCTGCCAACAAAATGTTGTAGTAGTCAAGCCTCTAAAAGACCAATGCCTACACCAGACATTGTGCTGCATACTTCTTCAGATAATCTTGTAGATGTTGTACATAGTACATCTGCATGAATGAGAGAGAGTTGCAGTGTGGTCCGTGACAGATAGTTGGCCATCGATCATTACCCCAATGAGCTGTGCTGAACAGAGACTGGGTGTTAAATGGACATACTGCCTAGGATGACATGGACCTCCGTCTTTGCCAGATTGAGCTGCAGATGGTGTTCCTTCATCCAGGTTGAGATACCAGTGAGATAGAGCTTCTAGTGGAGACCATGTCTTCCTTTGGAGGGAGCGACAGGTACAGCTGCGTATCATCGGCATAGTACTGATATAAGAATCAATGGAGCTAGATGATACGGCCTGGTGAGATGGTGTACTGATAGAAGAGGAGAGGACTCTGCACTACTCATTGGGGTACACACCCATTTATCTGAGGTCAGAGTGAGTGGCAAGATGGTTAACCGTGTCATAGGCGGAGGAGAGGACAAAAGAGATGAGGATGGATTATACATTGGTAGTTAAAAAGGATGGTAGTGCATCACAAGGCACACTTGTGTATGCTGCTGTCTCACCCATATTGGGCCAATTTATATTTATGAATTACTAACCTTTACATCTAAGTCACTGTCTCGGGTGCTCGACACTAGATGAGAAACCAGTTCATAGCAAGACTCACTTATTATAGGGCATTTGATCAGCCTGTCAATTCATCCAGTTTACATCCTGTCCACCATGTTTAGATTCACAAATCACTCACATGATGACAAATCATTATACACATTTTTGAGATGTTGGAAGAACTCAGAGAAAACCCTGCTTAGACATGCAGGTTCCACACATATAGTGACAAAGGTTGGCATTCAAACTCAGGACACAGCAGCTGTATTACAGCCATTGTGCCTTGGCTGGTTCAATGTTACAGTTGTCAATTTAACTGAAATGGCCATTGCTGGGATGTAGTAGAAAACCATTTGAATTTGGTACCTGCTATCACTTTCATTCCAAGATATGATATAAAAACCCCGAATTCTCAAATTTCTTAAGGCCATATGTACTACTGCTTCAAGCCTATTTGCCAATGGTGTATTCTCATAAATTGTGAGCTGTTAGGAATAGCTTTTTAATATTTGACAGGATCCGTGATGACAATGCAAAGCTCACTCCTGCCTCATTGTGTCGGAGCAATACTGTCTCTGAAAGTTAAAGGGATATAACTGTGAGGTTCCATTCATAATACAAGAGGATGAAAACAGGAATTTATCTGGTTAAGAGCCGGCGTGCTGCATTCTTATGCCAGCGATAAACGCGGTCTTTATAATCTGCAAATGCTGTTTTTAATGTAGTATTTTAAAAGTGAGCCCAATGCACACTGCTAGCTTAATCTAATAAATTGATTTAGTATATCCTTTAAACTGTGAATTATAAAAAAAAAAAAATTTGCTTTGGCTTTCATGTCCAGCTAATTCATAATAAGACAAAAGAATGCCCCCATAGTTTCCAAACTATTTTTGTTGCATACACTAACTATTCAGATGAGCTGTGAAAGTGGTCACGTAAGGATTAAAGACTGTTTCACTAAGCTCTGTTTTTACCATTTCTATTCTTTGACTAAAAGCCTCAATTCATCAGAGACTAGGCATTAACATTGCTAGCAAATGAAAAACAGATTATCCCTGGATATGAACTCCCATGTTCTTCGGTGCTGGACAGCTGTACAGAAATGAACAATAAGCAGTTGACTTAAGGTCTGTTGCTGGAATCATCTGCAATAGCAGATTGTGTAGGAAAGAAATATGATCCGGTGACTTCATAGAGCCTTTCTATCACTAGTGCTGCCTATGTAATAATCTCAGACCCAACAGACCTGCCTGCTGACTTCTCAGTACTGTAGCATTCCTGTAGGCATGGAAAAAGACTTGCTGTTCCTGACCTAGTTTGGTAGGTGTTCTGCACGTCCACCTTTAAAATAAGCTGTCAATGGCAATATTCAAAGCACAATTATGCAAAGTAAACCTTCCCAGAAATATATATTACTGTGTAGATTGTTTTCTTTTTTGTCATGTCTGAATAACATTCAGTCATATCTGTGTATATAGCAGTTATTTGTATACATGAAATGCATACAGGGTAAACCTACAAATTCATATGTATGTGTGTGTATATATACAGTACGTAAGCTTATATATATATTGTCACACACATGCACATGGGAGGCAGCTAAAGGGCCTGAATGACAGTAATTCCACGCCAGACCAGGGGGTGGCAGAGTACACTGACCCTTTGTCTCACTTCTCTGCAGAACAGTGACAGGAAGTTCTTTCTGGCCCTGATGACATCACTTCCGGTACCAGCCCTAATGACGTCACTTTTGGTTTCTGTGCCCATTGATGAAACCACTTCTGGTCCCGGCCCTGATGACACCACTTCCAGTTCTGGCCCCATTGATGACGCAATTTCTTCTGCTTGCCTTTAAAACCGTTATTTTGACCATCTCTAATCAGTTCTGTTCTGGACTCCGATCTGTACACATCAGTACACTAATTCATCCAATTTTGCAGCCAGGAAATAATATATGGGTGGCTGCCCCAAACCTTTCTGTGGCTTTATTTATATATATATATATATATATATATATATATATATATATATATATATATATATATATATATATATATATACATACATACATACATACATACATACATACATACATACAACCCCAATTCCAAAAGTTATAACAAAATATATATAATATATATATATAAATAATAACAGAATGCAATGATTTGCAAATCTAATAAACCAATTATTTTATTCACAATAGAAAATAGAAAACATATCAAATGTTTAAACTGAAAAAATGTACCATTTTAAGAAAAGAACAAGGACATTTTGAATTTGACAGCAGCAACACGTCTCACAAAACATTGGGACAGGACCATGTTTACAATTGTTAAGCCTCCCCTCTTCTTTTAACAACAGTCTGTAAACGTTTGGGAACTGAGGAGACCAGTTGCTGGACTTTTGGGAAAGGAATGTTGTCCCATTCTTGTCTGATATAGGGATCTAGCTGCTCAACAGTCCTGGGTCTTCTTTGTTGTATTTTTCGTTTTCACCTTTTCAATTGGTGAAGAGTATGGACTGTAGGCAGGCCAGCTCAGCACCCAGACTCTTGTACTATGAAGCCATGCTGTTCTAATATATGCAGTATGCGGTTTAGCATTGTCTTGCTGAAATATGCAAGGCCCTCCTTGAAAAAGACATTCGCTAGATTGGAGCACATGTTGCTCTAAAACCTGTATATACTTTTCAGTTTTGATAGTGCCTTTACAGAGGGGCAAGCTGCTCATTCCATGGGCATTAATGCACCCCCATACCATCAGAGATGCAGGCTTTTGAAATGTGCACTGATAACAAGCTGGATAGTCTCTCTCCTCTTTAGTCTGGAGGATGCGGCATCCATGTTTTCCAAAAATGAATGTCAAATTTTGATTCTTCTAACCACAGAACAGTTTTCCACTTTGCCTTAGTCCATTTTGAATGAGTTTTGGCCCAGGGAAGACCATGGTGTTTCTGGATCATGTTCACATATGGCTTCTTCTTTGCATGATAGAGCTTTAACCTGCATTAGGTAATGGCACAGCTAATTGTATTCTCAGACAATGATTTATGGAAGTGTTCCTGAGCCCATGCAGTGATTCAAATGACAGAATCATACCTGTTTTTAATGCAGTGCAGCCTGAGGACCTGATTATCACGGGCATTCTATTTTGATGTTCAGTCTTGTCTGTGCGCATAGAGATTTCTCCAGATTCTTGGAATCTTTTGATGAAATTATGTACTGTGTATGAACATTATTCTGAAATCTTCCACAATTTTTAGACACAGTGTTTTACAGGTTGGTGAACCACTGCCTATCTTTACTTATCTGCCTTTTTAAGGTGCTCTTTTTATACCCAATCATGTTGCCTATTAACCTAATTAAGTGCAAAATGCTCCTCCAACTGTTTCTTTTTAATATCACTTGCTTTTATGGCCTTTTTTTGCCCCGTCCCAAATTTTTTGAGATGTGTTGCTGCCATTAAATTCAAAATGAGCTAATGTTTTTCATGAAATACTAAAATGAGTTTTCTATGTTCCGTTGTGAATAAAATGCGATTTTATGAGATTTGCAAATCATTGTGTTCTGTTTTTATTTACATTTTACACAGCATCCCAACTTTTTTGGAATTGGGGTTGCATATATATATACTATTTATATATATATAGTGGTGAGTGGCTGGGGGTCCAGACCACGAGGGGGCGACCGCCCTGGTGGCTATGGGGACCACGGGAACAGAGCTTAGATATAAACCCTATAGGGGCCCCAATGCCTGAGGAGCCCTGGCCCTCAGCACTTCTGCCACACCCGTGAAGAAGACCAGGGACACCAGGAGTGCTTCCGGGTCCACGGCCGGAACTTCCGCCACACTTGGGAGTGCTGGTGGAAGCTAATCGGGAGGCACTTGGGGCACGTTCGGGTGTGTATAAAATGGGTCGCTTCCTTCCATTCGAGGCTGGAGTCGGGAGTGCAGAGAATGAAGTCAAGGGGGAGAGGAGCGGAGGCAGCCTGAAGAAAGAAAGGCATTGTGAGGCCTAGACTTTGGTGGAGTTTTGGGGTTGCGTGTGCAGTGTAAATAATAGGGATTGTAAATAAACGTGTGTTGAGTGATACAAAACAATGTCTGCCTGTCTGTGTCTGGGCCATGGTCCACAATATATATATAGATTTGTATCTGAGGAGTACTGTGGAGTCACACCTGCTTTCTGCTACCGCTTTCTGGAAAGAAAAACAGTATCTTTATGATGCTAATAACAAAACTGAAAGTGAACTGAAAATGACTTTTGAAGAGGTGTAGATTATTTGTACTACTGCAGACATTTGTTCTGTGAACAATAGAAGTTTTTTTGAAGAAATACTATCCCTTGGGTCGATTCTAAACTATAGCGCAAAAAGCTTCACCACCATATCTGTGATGTGATCTCTGCTGAAATCGATGAGGTACATACTTCGTAATCCTAGATCATCTGAAAACTGCAACCTGTGTGGAATGCGTGTTTCGATTTCTAAGAAGTCTTCTTATGATCCATTACACGTGTTTCTTCTGCGCTCCTGTCGAAAGACAGTTCAGTTATGGAAGTCTTGGGCTCAGCTCACCCTAAAGATAATTGCCTTTTAGATTTTCATTTTGAAAGCCTGCTTCTTATGAGATAAAATAAAGACTTTAAGTGTTTCAAAGAATAAATATAAGTACATACTGTAGGTGCCTGCTCTTTTGGGAAACTTAAGCTAGAATTTTTGCTTCGTTTTCTCTTTTGTTGAGTAAGAAACATGTCTCACAACTTTCAAAAGCTTACAGCTACATAATATGATAACCATGTCAATTTTAAATTAGTTGCATCTAATATAGTACAATAATGAGGAAGTCTTTGTATGCCAGAGTTCAACATTGCTTATTTAATTTAAGACCAATAATTAAAAGTATATGCCTTTTATTTATTCATTGCCTTGTTGTAATTATATTGAAAACAGATACAATTGCTTGTCTGTGAGCACACATTCAGTTCTAGATGGGACAAGCAATGTACTGTGTTATTTTAAAGGAATTGCTTGCTGAATATTTTTGAAGTTTCAAGCTTATCTGTGAAGTAAAAATAATATATGTAATCTAATACTCTGCTTAACAGAAACTAATATTATTAAATACTTTTTATTACTTTTTTTTAAAGTAATATTTAATATATTGCTATTTAAAAAATAACTTACCCAATACTGCTTACCAGTGACAAAAAAAAAGCTAAAAATGACTCTTGTTTCACTGTCGTATTGCCTTTTATAACTGCTGTCTGTATAAGATTGTGCACATGTGTGCTGAGGCTTTCTGGAGACAGCTGAGGAAGAAGTTAAGCACATGCATAGCGTCCAATCCAATACAAAGTACTGAACAAAGTGTGGAAGTTCAGCCCCCGAACACAGACAGACACCAGATGTCCAAAAGCACACACGTTTATTTTCCTTCTTGCACTTACACCACCACACAATGCATTAAACAGCCACAAACTGCTCACAGTCCCTTCTTTACTTTAGTCTCTTCTCAACTCTTCTGCCGCTTCTACTCCTCTCCTTGCAAGCTCCATCCTCTTCCTCCCGATTTCGGCTCATCCAATGGAGTGAGGTGGCCGCTTTTATAATGCCCCGGATGTGCTTCAGGTGCTCCGTAATGATCTTCCGGTAGCACTTCCTGATGTATCAGAAGTGTTGCATGAGCACCTGGAAGCAGTCTGGATGTGCCTGAATTCTCTTCCGGCAGCACTTCCAGGTGTTGCGGAAGTGCTGCAGCCCAAGGCTGTGTAATCATCCGGACACCCCCCTTCTAAGCTCTAATCCCATGGCCCCAATGCAGACAAGGGCGGCTGCCCTCTCGTGGCCAGGGGGAGGTATTTTCCCTCTCCCGGTCCAACCAGGCGTCCCAGCTGGTCAGGATACCCAGCCGTCCGCCACAAAAGTTTTAAGTATACATACAATTCTGCATGTGCTGAGGGGTAAATTTAATCATCCTATTTTAGGGTCACAATCAGGCAGTAATCATAACAACATTGTGATAAGACATGAAGCAAATGTGGTGGATGGTACACATAGTCCTTGGCAGGGCTCAGTTGCACAGTCGAACAGAAAACAGCGTGCTTTGTGCAAAATCTCTAACAGAAATAAAGTGTCAGTTTAGTTTTAATCAGGCAACTTACTATAGATATGTTGAAAGATTAAGATCTGGTGACAGAGTGTCCTGTGTTCATACCACATCTCTTCAGGAGCTCGCCTTGGGCATGGAAAAAGGGATGGATGATATTGACTTCATAGCATATGAAAGACTAAATTTATTTATTAAACACAAGAAAATGATCAAATCTGGCTCTGGTTCTGGTGAGTTTCATGAAGGTTCATACATAGGATTAAGATTTACCGTATATTTTCAAGTCTAATCCGCATTCTTCTTACAGATTCAGAGGGCTAAAAAAATCAGATGCGGAATAAAATGGCGTACAGATTATATTCACGGTCGAGAGCTGTATGTACCGTAAGAACAATATATTTGCGCTATTAGCTATTAAACCTCTTGGGGCAGGACTTCCAACTGAAAGCAAAGGAAATAAAAATAAAAGAAAAGGGAAATAGTATCAAGTTTTATTATCCATCAGACTTGCCATCATCACTCATAACCGAATTGTTTTGCAACACTTCTTGAAAGATCTGACAATAATGCTCTCCAGGGTGGCTTTTTCTGCAGCCAACACCCACTGCGTTACATTTGAAGGAGCTGCGTGTATGATTTTTACGGTTTCTGTTAACTCACGGGCAGGATTCATGATCCAGGTAAGATAGTGTTGCCTCAACCTGTCTCTAAAGGGCCTGTTAATAGATACGTCCATTGCTTGCAACACTGATGTCAAGCTCAGTTTTTATCTTGTGGAGCTATTATTTCATGGAAGCGATGGGATGCACTTTAAATGCATCAAGGACAAGCATTGATGGCTGATTTAAGAGGGCTCCAGGGGCCTCATGTATAAACGGTGTGTACACAGAGAAATGTTGCGTAAGGACTTTTCCACGTTCAAATCGCGATGTATAAAACCTACACTTGGCGTAAAGCCACGCACTTTTCCACTGTACCTCATGCCTTCTCGTACACAAGTTCTCCACTCTGTTTTGCAGACTGGCGGCACCCAGCGTCAAAGCAGTGCTACTGTTCCTGTGTGGTTACTCCTTATTTTCCTGACGCGGCTTTATAAATACACTGAAACTAACCCCATATTGTTTATAGTTGTAATTAACTCACTGCACCACTAGGAGTATTTATATCACTGTATCTGAGTGTAAATCACAGCAGCAGCTGATCAGAAAGAGAATTATCGGTATACAGCTTCAAGCACACGCTGTCTCAGCCACAGCAAAACGTTTCAAAGCCTTTTTTGTACGGACCTCTAGGTTCAGAAACAGTTTCATACCAAGAACTTTAAACACACTCAATCAAGTGCTCCTTGTAGAACTGTTTGTACTTATAAGTACAATTACCTCACTGTAAACTTGCACTACAGTTTTAATATTACACAACCTGTGCCACTTTATAAAGCGCGTATTTACATATGATGACAATATCATTTTTATGATGAAATGCAGCAAAATATGTTGATTATATTATACAGATAAAACTTTAACTTCATTTAAATAATCTATATTCTTCACTGGGACTGGCGTGAAGGATAGAATAATTAAACATGTACTACGAAGATAGTTCAATATTCCTTAAACGTTTTGAAGAATCAACGCTCTAAGCTTACAGATGGCTTAACATGTATTACAGAGCTGATTGTGTGGCGATCAGTTACTTGGAGAAAAAAAAGCAAGGACTGCAGGGACGGCCACGCCAATATATATTGAATATAAAACAGAAAGAGAAAATAACCACACAGCTAAAAATGCAGTGACAAATTTCGACAAAATTTAAATGCTTGTGTCATGAGCACGAGGCGGTTATGCAGTGTCTGCAACGGACATGGCCATCCACCGTGCATAAGATACCATATTGACATTGACTGATTCTTTCTCTGCCCAGGGTCGCCACAAGCCTAGAGCCGCCCATGAGTACTGCTGCAATAAATAATTTCATCGAAGGTCGCACACAATCACTGTGCCGTGAAACCCATGTTTAATAACGTGCTTTAACTCCTATCATCATGAAAATGATATCACGTATACATCTCATTATTTTAGTTATTCAGAGAGCTGTAATATCACGAATGTAATGGATTCTGTGTCCTGTTGGAGGAAGAGAGCTAGTTTAAGAAGCACATACAAAACAAAGCATTTAACGTACGATACTTTTATTACGATGTGATTTGAGAAACTGGTTAATTAAACGATTTTAAGATGAAGTTTATGATGTTCTACTTTAATGACAAAATAAACTACATTATTAAAGTGGAAATTTCGAGATTGAAGTTGACATTTCTTGCGTTTTCCCCACTGTGTGCCTTTTTTTTTCTGTACCCTAATAAGCTTTCATATGACACTCAGATGGTGGGCTACAACTCGCCTTTTCACAGCGACTTTGATATCTAAGCTTTCAAGTTTCTCCAACACACTACATCACTCGATCAACTCCCTTTTGTTGATTATACCATGGTGTAATTAAACAAATAGTATGTTTTTCCTTTGCCTCCACTTGGTATTCACTGAAATCCTTATATTTTCCCATTGTCTTTTCACAGAAGGCTGAGCTTAAGGGCGATTTATATTGATTTGCATATTCAAAGAGGTGTAATTCTGGGAGGAGTTGGGGCGTTACATAAAACGCGTGGACGAGCGTTACTTTTCACGGGATTTATGTAGCGGAAGAACGTGGAAGTTGGAGTACGCACAGATTCCTGCATCTGGATTTTTCTGTGCGGAAGCACATTTTGGCTTTTGTGCTTACGCCATGTTATAGTGCGAATTCTACGCACGGCGTTATACATGAGGCCCCAGGGCTGCGACTCCATACTATTTTCAGCCACTCTAACAATAGCTCCTCCATCATCCATCCTTTTTCCCGGTACCTGATTACAACGTCCTTCGGAAACGTCTCTGATTTGGGTAAAGTCTTCCCTCATCAGCAGTTACTGCCAGCATCACTGTTAGGCGAAACTTTTCACACCAAGTGATCTTCAAAAGTACCTCTTGTAGCTTGGCGGCATATTAAGACAAATGGCTGTTTCATCGGCATTGGCCATTTGCCCCATCAGAAAATTTCCCATCTCCCTCAGGTTGGTGATGTACCTCTGTTAATTCAACAACTTTTGTTCAAAATCTTTTGGGAGCTTCCTATACTGCAATGCCAACCCCATTTGGCGCATGAAGCGTATGGCCCATCCTTATTGGCTTTAAAAAGATTTCGAAGAATGTTCAAAGATTTGGCCTTCTTTATTTTCTACTTCTGAAATAGATTATAACTCACACACGGTCTCTTGAAAGAACATGAAGACTGCATCATCAGTTTCAGGAAATTGCCTTTTCTTGGGTCCAGTGAATTTCTTTTGTGACACCTCACTGCCACTGATAGCTGCCTTGTGTTTCTGCCACAGTTGAACATTGCTTTCATCAACTCCAAAAATTGCAATGGCTTTGCAGTGTCCTTTCTCTTCTGCATACCGAATAACTTTACGTTTGAACTTTGCCATATATGGGAGTCTTTAAGATTTTTGGCATCCCTCTTCCATAACTACGGTACACGACAAATTGGAACAAGCACCTCCCATATTTCAACAACTAACACTTAAAGGAAAGGTTTGGATTAGAACCCCAAATTAACTTTTTTTCATTTAAGAAATTGCCAAAAGCTAAAGGCGGATTAGATTTTGGTGCTGATAAGCTTAGAAAATATATGGCAGTAACAAATACTGGCCAATGAAACATTCAGATTTTCACTGAAATTAGAGTAACACTAAAGTAATTCATTGTTTGTAATGCATTACATTTTGTAATAAGTAAGTACAGTGAACCCTCGTTTATCACTGTTAATTCGTTCCAGACTCTACCGTGATAAATGAATTTTCGCGAAGTAGGATTCTTTATTTATAAACTGAATATTTTCGTAGTTAGAGTATAGAAAACCTGTTTACGACCTTCTAAATACATTTTTTAACATTATTGGAGCCCTCTACACATGAAATAACACCCTTTAGTCACCATTACACTCGTATTACCCAATATATTAGACAAAATAAGAGAAAATAAGACATATTAGACATTACAAATATCATATTACTAGGCGCACTCGCCTTTTAAGGTGACCGACCGACTTTTATCCTCAATTTTTGTGCGCTCCATTTGTACATCAGGCATGTAAGTGTAGGGAATGAGAACATCAAAGTGCCCATTCATAACATCTCCCGAAAGCCTAAGTTTTTTTTTATCCCCTCAAGTGCCTGTCCAAAGTCGTACAATGTCAGCCCGAATCTATACCGCTAAAGACGGAGCTTCATGCACTAAATAAGCTATAGATGAGAATAAGCAAGCACCATCTCACCTGATATTTACTACGCGGTGAGGCATTTGTACTCCATCAACATTAATTATTTCCAGAGACATAATTTTGTCTATTTTTCCAGCGCATCGCACAAAAGCAAGGGAACGATGAGAGCACCAGAACTCTGCTCACATCGCGTCGCTTCGCACCTCAAGCCGCAAGTAGTAAGTCTATAATAAGCGGAATACCGCTACGCTTTGCACTCACGGGACGGAAGGACAATCCCGAATGCTTTTATATAGTAGATTATTGTACTGTACATTTAATTGCACACAACCACTAACCTATGAAGGCACAACCTCAGTAGGAGAGTCTTAAAAGGTGGTGCAGTATCTTCAGCAGGTGCGTTGTTGTCTTCAGTGAAGAAGTACTAGGAGTAGGCAGTGGGTGTCTGGGTGCGTGGCTGAAGAACATCTTGATAGGCAGTTGCTGGCGCTGTCTTTTCATATGCGTGAGGAGGCTTTTGTAGGGTATTGTCATCTTTAATCATATCCAAGAGTTTCACCTTCTCCTGGATAGTAAGTATCTTCCTCCGGCGCTTAGTTTTATTGTCAGAAGGCTTAGAAAAAGCAGTATGTTTAGGAGCCATCGTAGGGCTTAGATAAAAGTTCTCAGAAAGCTCATGCATAGTGACGTAAGCGTGTATGTGAAAAAAATCGTGTTAGAGTGAAGCCGCGAAAGTCGAAGTATGATATAGCGAGGGATCACTGTATATACCATATTTAGACACTTTTAATTTTAAGTAATGTAATAATTAATGTAACTAAATCACTTTTAAAAGTAATGGTCCCCAAAAGTGTTTAGGGGTTTATATTGGCACAACTTTGCCAGTGTCTCAGTATTGCGCAGATGTTATTAAAAAGCAAAGCGATATTAGGTAATGTTCTAAAAACTGGAATATAAATTTAAACATGTTATGCCTATAATCTGTAATGTGCTAGCTAGTGAGACTGAATCTGACTGTGGGCACTTATGGACACCACTTTACAAAAAAGACAAGGCAGTTGCAGAAGCTGTGCAGAGAAGGGCATCCAGGTGCTTCCCTGGAATATATTTCTATTCTAATTTCTAATATTCTATTATTCTGGAATAAATCAACTCAAACCTTAAATAACTTATAATATTTTGCTCTCCATAAAAATATATCCTGTCTACATTATACAAGTTAGAAATAAAGTAAACGTTAAAAGAACAAACATTCAAATTTCTTTACTCTTATGTAATTTTATATAAAAAATAAACTTAAATTTTAAATATCCCAAAAGATTTTGCTCTCCATAAAATATATCCTGTCAAAATTATACAAATTCAAATATGAACATGGTGCATAACAAAACCTGGAAATATAAATAAAATTTGTTCTTTTCAGCAATAACAAATCAAATCATTCAGTTGTCTTTGCTCATATGTCATTTTATCAGATTTGGAGCCTGGCATCTTTTTTGGCCACAAGTTCGTTTATGTTTGGTGTGAAGTTCTGTGTTGTGGAGATTCTCAGGATGGACTGCAGGTGCTCATCAGTGAGGCGACTCCTGTGTGCTGTTTTGTTAGTCTTCATGACTGAGAAGAGCTTCCCACACAGATATGTGCTACCAAACATGCGCAAGGTTCGAGCCGCATGTAGACGGAGCTGGAGCATTTCTGCGGGAATGGAGTGAATAAACTGTGCGGGCCGTGCAGTATCGTACTTTGCCTTCAGTGTGCCATTACACTGCAGCTCAATCACCTCCATCTGAATCTGCACAGGTGCAGTTTCCACATCGACGGCAAATGGGTTGCGAAACAACTCAAAATTCTTTTTGTTCTTCAAAGTCACCAAAGCGCCTGCAACTCAGTGCGCAGTGCGCTCAGTTTATCAGCAAAGTGCGTATTTGGGAACACCGTTGTGCCGACTTGGTTCAACATTACTTGGCAACAGGGAAAGTGGGGCAAGTTGCACTGGTGCATTTGTGTCTCCCATAAAAGTAGCTTCACTTGAAATCACTTTGTGATTTTGCATGGGTAAAACGTCTGCTGAAGTGTCAGATTCTTCTTTAACTCTTCTGCTTTCTGTATCTTGTGCATTGCATTCAGGTCTTTCAGGTTATCTTGATGTTTTGTCTCATAGTGCTCTTAGATTAAATTCTGTAATTACAGCCACATTAGCTCCACAAATGAGACACACGGGTTTACCGGCAATGTCAGTAAACATATACTCAGCCTCCCATCGGTTTTAAAGGCTCTATGTTCAGAATCACCTTTTCTCTTGGCATCGTGTGGGCTAGCTTCGCAATAACTTGCAGCATCATAAGCTAGACTTGATTAACGCGGTAAGTGTTCGGCAAGGCAGCTGAAGCGCTGCATTATGGGATCTGTAGTTTATATCTTCACATCCCCGGGCCATTAATAACAATAATACAGTATATAAAATGATCTCGGGCTGGATATAATTACACGGGCGGATGTGGCCCGTGGGCCTTGAGTTTGACACATATGGACTAAATAGAACTTGAAAAGAAATATTTTTTCGAATGTGATCGCGCAATTCAGATCGAGTTGACGCACTACAGTACATGAGCCAGCGTGCTATTGTGGTTTTGCCTGCGTGCCTCAATAAGTTACCCTCCCCTCGCTCTTACTTTTTTACCGTTCATCTAATGAATACACTGAGTATGGCTTTACCAAAACAATCATTGATCGCAAATAAAGTATCCATTATTCATAAAGCTTCAATTGGTGATCTGTCTTTCTCGTTAACCGCATATTTTTCATCGTCTCAAACCAAGGGGATGCGAGGCTAAAATGAATCGAGAAGCGCGCGTACATACTTAGTGCATCCCCTCTCGGGAATCGAACCTCGGAAGTCAGCGCTAGAGGCGAAGCCTCTACTATTGCGCGTGCGGTTTGTCTATTTGAGCGTAGCAGTGTAATTCGGTTTTTGTTCAGCACTCTTTGGAACTGTTGCTTTTTGTCTGTGCACTGTGTCAGTTCACGTGAGCCACTGAATATGGTTTTATATGTCACTCGCTCGCTTCTAATTGTTTCGCTGCCTTCTTAATTATATAATGCATGTTTTCTTCAGCGCTTTTTGTAGCTCTTCCTGGTTTTCTACGTAATGCGTGATTACGTGAGAGGCGTGATGATGTCACATGAAACTCCGCCCCACGGCTTTCGAGCTCAACTCCATTACAGTAAATGGAGAAAAATAGCTTCTAGTTATGACCATTATGCATAGAATTTCGAAATGAAACCTGCCCAACTTTTGTAAGGAAGCTGTAAGGAATGAGCCTGCCAAATTTCAGCCTTCTACCTACACGGGAAGTTGGAGAATTAGTGATGAGTCAGTCAGTCAGTGAGGGCTTTGCCTTTTATTAGTATAGATAAAAGAAATAATAAAATTTTATGGTGTTTTTTTTCTATTAGGGAGGTTACATCTGCACATTGTACAGCAAATATAATAACAACTAGTGTTAAAATTTTGTTTACTTCTCCTTCCATCATAATTCTTGTTATGATATCTGACTTATTGTCACACAGTTAAATGGTGAAATAGTTAATAGTGCTGCTTAATAAATCCAAATGCCTGGGTTCAAAACCCTACCCACTGAAAATTTGCAAAGCTAAATCATTCTCTTTACTGTATGTTTTCAAGTGTCTTCTACATTTACCACAGTTTCCTCCCACAACCTAAAGACAAACAAAGTAGTCCAGTTCTAAAATAGCTAGGAACCGTATGTACTTGTGGATAAGTTCTCCCACAGATAAGTCGGACTTAATTTGACCGTATAATTTTTGGTATTTTATAATGTCGGTCGTATAAGTCGAATGCAGAAAACTTGTGATATTGGTCCAAGAGATTACGATATGCTAATGCCCACCTGAGAGAGTAACCAAATAGCACACTGCCTTTTTTTTTTCTATGTATTGTGCCGACATGACCACATGGTAATACCCGAACTATTCCAAAGCAACGTTTGCACTAATTTGTGTTTTTTGTATCTCACACCCTCATACACCTTTATCATAAGAGCATCCCTTCTAATTGTCACATTTTTGAATGGGCGTATAAATCAGGGTCTAATTTTATGACCGATTTTTCTGGTTTCAAGACCTGACTTATATGTGAGTATATACAGTAGTTGCTTCTTTCCTTTGTACCCAGTGTTTCCCAGAATGGTATAGAAAATGTAAGTGTGAACGTTCACTCAAGGTTTCCTTTACCTAGGTATAGGTTAAGTACTGGTATTTTTACTGGTACTGGTAAATTTATTTTTTCTCCAGCCGTCTGGAGTTTTTTTTGTTTTTTCTGTCCCCCCTGGCCATTGAACCTTACTCTTATTCGATGTTAATGTTGATTTATTTTTTTATAATTATGTCTTTCATTTTTCTATTCTTTAATATGTAAAGCACTTTGAGCTACTGTTTGTATGAAAATGTGCTATATAAATAAATGTTGTTGTTGTTGTTGGTAGTCATCAAGTTATGACCTATATGTCTTACGACCTTTCAACTTATGAACTGCTACCACATCTCTGTATGTTCAGTTACATTTGTCTTACAATTACAGGAAAAAAGGCAATTGATCTTAACACAAAAATGAAAGTGATCAAGCAGTATGAGGGAGGAAAGAAACCGAATGCGATCACATGTGACTTTAAGTTATCCCATTGTAACCAGAGTTTGCTGCATGGTCAATTCTAGTGTGCTTTAGCTTTGAATCTGTTAACCTCCGAAGCTTCTGCATTGTGACTCATGATGTGCCACTTTGTGCAAACCGCCACAAATGGGTAATAAAACCACACTGCACTTCTTTTTCTGTTAATGTTTATTATTAACAGGCTGAAATGTTAAACCAGAAAACATACAAGTTTAGACTCCACCGGTACAATTCCTCCTCTCACAGTTAACACAGTGAACACTGGGAGAGGCTCACACTAACAAAGAAAGGATTTGTGAAGCTGATCAAGGTTTGGCACCCATGTAAGCAACAGTAATAATGAAACAAAATAATAAAATAAAAAAAAATGTATAAAAAAAATCTACACAGTGTGGTAAGCATGATGATTAAAAAATAGAATATAAAACAAAGTATTTGACTTAAGGGACTTATTACATGCAGTATTATACACACAGCCAGGCTTGAATACATATACTGGTCTGTCAAAACCGAATCTGGTTTTAAGTCGGTGACTACCTGTACTATAAATAAGCGACAATGCAGGACATCAGGCAGAATGATAGTTTTGAAAAATGAACATTTATTTTACAGACCCTTTTTTAACATAAGTGAGCCTGGAAAATGCTTCAATCACAAATCTTATTTATGAAGTGAAATGTTGGCCTTTTTTCAGAAGAACATTTAGGTATCATTCATAAGAGGACCCTGTGCATTGATAGAATTTATAGGTCAGCATTACAGATACTTTGAGCATTTTACAATATCCTTAAAAAAGTGTAGTGCCTAATGGCCAACATATTGTACTGGATGTCAATCTCAAGGCTTCTAGTTCAATCTCCGCCAATGAAATTTTTGAGAAAAATGGTAATGTTTGTGCTTTGCAGGCCATTTTGGATAAAGACAAAAAATAATATAACATGATATGCTATCTGCTTTTAATAAGAACTTGATATTCTGAAAAGAGTAAGTGAAGGTCATTTAATTTCAACATTTTTAAGAACACTTTGGTAATTCAGTTGGAAATGATTAACATTAGATTTTGTAGAAACGTGGCATTTTTAGGCAAATATTCATTCTCGGGTCAAAACCCATTACAGACTTATAAAATAAGTTAAAATACAGTAGGCCATCATACTGTATGACTTAAACCACCTCCTGTAATTATTTTTTTACATGTTTTAGTGATAATTCTATGCCTATTTAAGTGATGGTGCTGTTATTTGCACTGAGTCCTCATAATTCCTAAGCCCTTGGTTTGGCAGGTTTCTATCTGTGTGCAGTTTGCACATCATCCCTGTGTCTACCCCCACATCATAAAGAGATGCAGGTTAACTTAAGTGGTGTCTTTATGTAGGGTATTATGAGGGAGCTTGAACTATGAAATTTATTGAATTGTTACATAATCTTGATTAAGGTATAAAATAAAAAATCAGCATAGCACCAAATTACATTTTGGGGTTGTATTCTATTTGAAGAAATGTTGCCTAGCATGCTTTATTTTTTATTTTCAAGAAAAAAAACTATGATCTTCAGACCTCCAAGTGGACATATACACGAATAGAGCAATTTGAGATTTGTCAGATAGATAGATAAATAGATAGATAGAACATTATTTGTCCCCAGGGGGAAATCTGGCTTTTAAAAGAAGCTCATAAAATAAATAAATATATACCACAATGAAATAAATGAAAGAAAATTGCTGCCTTGACAGTCACAGTCACAAAGAAACATTATTCAGGTGTATTGCCATTGGTATAAAGGAGCCCCAGAAGCAATTCTAGACACTCTTCTGCTGAATAACTCTGAAAATGTGTCATAGAGAGGATGTGCAGCATTGTTCATAATGGCACTTGGTTTTATTTTCATTCTCTCCTTTGATATTACGTATAATGGGTCAGGAGTACATCCCATAACATAATCTACCTACCTTCTTCAGCAGCTTTTTGATTTGGTAGAGCTCTCTCGAGGTGATGTTACCAGGTCGTCATGCCACAGTGTAGAAGATCACTCTGGCCATCACATAGTTGTAGAAGTTGTGAAGGATGAAATTAAGGGAGCTCAGTCTCCTAAGAAAAAAGAGCCTGCTCTGCCATTTCAAATTTTGTTTCTCTGTGTTAAAAGACCAGTACAGCCTGTCATTGTTGTGGACCCCTAAGTATTTGTAGCAATGCGCCTCTACATCCACTCCCTGAACAGTGACCAACCGTAGAGGCTTTTTGATTTGGGAAAAGTCAATAACTACTGTAGTTCCTTAATTTTGCTGAGGTTAAATTGCAGGCAATTCTTTCTGCACCAAGAAATAAAGTTCTCCACCTGACTTATATACTCTGTCTCATCCTCCTCATTAATGCACCCTATGAGTGTGGAATCGTCTGAGGATTTTTGCAAGTGACATGACCAGGTGTTATATTTATATTGTGAGGTGTATAAAGTGAAGAGAAAATGAGTCAGGGCTGTTCCTTGTGGTGCTCTAATGTTGCTCACATCTATACTAGAGACACAGTCCATGAATTTCAAAAACTGCACTCTGTTAGACAGACAGTCCACTATCCAGGACACCATAGGCTCAGCCACCTGCATATACCAGGCAGGCTGGATGGTACTGAATTCACTGGAGAAATAAAAAAACATAGACCTCACAGTGCTGCCAGCTTTGTTCAAATCAGAATAAGCCTCTTGTGACAGGCTTCTGGATAACTGTAGATAGATAATTGCATCTACCACTCCAATTTTTGTGTGGCAGGTGTACTGCAGTGGGTGCAGGCGGTTTACCACAAGAGGTAAATCTACCATTTTTAAGATGTCCTTAGGCTATAATTTTTTTAGGGACCTCAAAACCCTGCACCTAATGACAAACAAGAATACCACCCAGGATCAGCTCCTCTCTCTGACCTGCTGCTAGTGAGGTTCTGGCTTCTTATGATCATCATGACCAAGAAATTGGATTAATTAATCTAATCTAATCAAGTAAATGTACATTTTCTTGATGGATTTTCATTTATAGATGCAAAATCGGGAAGCATTTAGAAACATTTCTTACTGATGCATAAAGAATTATGTCACACAGTCAGTGCGTATAACTTAACCCATAAAGCTTGATATACTAAGAATTTTATGTAAGCATTGGACTAGTGTTGTATTCATATTTGTTTCCCATATTGCTTCCAGTGCTGCCTGGATAGGTACCAGCTTTTCTAAACCTGATTTATTACGTCTGAGAATGTATGTATTTATTTACTTATTGCTGTCTTCCAAGCTGTATATACACTTCTTCACTTTTCTTCTAACATCTCAAAGCCATAAATTGTCTCAGTATGAGTGTGTGTGTGTGTGTTTGTATAGTATGTGATGAATTGATATCTGGCCCAGTGGTGGTTCTTGGCTTCCATATCAATGGAGTGGTTGGTGAATTATGTTAGAAATTGTTGTAAACCAAATTAAAGTGAATCATTTAATAATCTTCTGTTTTTACTTATTCTGTTACAGAACCTATCATAGCTATGTTGGGAAACAACCTTAGATTGTGCAAATTCGTTCAAATCTAAAGACTCCATTCAATCTAACCTATAAGCCTTTGGGATGTGAGAAGTGACCACACAGCAATGAGAACATGAAAATTTTACACAGGCAGTGCAAAGGCAGGAATATAAACCCAGGGGCTTTACTAGGCAGTGACGATAACCACTGTGTCATTGTAGCAAGATAACTTGAACTGTTTAGACCACTGACTAGATACTTTTTAAATCACTGTGTTTGTTTTTCACTCAACTGAAGGAGTAATCTCAAAGGAAGTATTTATCCCTTGTAAAAAAGTGGTCAAAGATGCAATTTGTACTGTATACACTTTTATAAATGACAGACAGGTCACTAGGAGAAAATGAAATAAATTTCACAGCAGACAGAAGCATATAATCTGTTATTTATCATTGCAAGTACTTACTGAATGCAACCTTGGATGGGAGTTTCATTTATTCACAATTTCGTCATTACTGATCATCTGATGTTTTCATTTCAGATAATCCAGTAATTAATACATTGATTGGTGAAGTTAAACACTGCTATTAAATGGATATTTATACTTACATCTCACACACACACCCATATATACTTGAACTGTCTGAATTTGCTGAATGCACCAATGCATGGAAAGAACACAAATATCCTTCTAGTAACAGACAGATAACAGCTTTTGTTAAGAAATGTGACTCTTGACCCTTTGGACTGTCAAATTTAAATTACAATGTTTCACACATTTCTGTCCAGAATTGAGGATACATCAAGGAAATCTAAAGGCTGCCATGTACGAATATGTGACAGACCTAGAAGAACAATAACTGTCCCTAGGAAGATTGTAACTCACTTGACTGCATTTATGATATGTTTGTCACATATGTATGAGTTCAGCTCATTTTTTATAACATGTGTGAAAAACAGTTAATTAATCTTTATCTATAAAAAGACACTGAAGCAATACTTTGCACTTTTTTCTTTACTCTATTTTATAACTTAATCCTCTAGATCAGAAGTTCCCAATTTCAGTCCAGGGCTGTGGGTTTCAAATAAATTGTTCAGTCTTAGGTCTAAATTATGTAATTGTTGAATCAGTCCTTTACTTTTCTTATTTTGCATTCAGTAATATATGCTATTATTTACATGTAAACAAAATTCAGAAATTCACATTTTTAATTATATCTTTAAATGTTTTCTTTTAACATAATCTTTTTAAACTAACCTTTCCTTTGGAGTTTACTCCAATAATTGTATTCAGTTACTGACAATTAGTGATGAGCAGCACAGACATGGGCACAAATTACACTGAATACTAAACTGAAGTAGCTACTTCTGTATAAAATTCACTTGTGAGCTAACTAATTAGAAAAGGCTTAAATGACCAAAACACAAAAAAAGAACAATAACTAACACATGCAAATGCTTGCTACATACCCCTAAAAGTTTAGCAAACCCATTTTGTGAGTTCTGGATTGACACAGAAAAAGGGGAGCTAGAAAATAACATCTTGTTTAATAAAGACAGGAGTCCAGCTAAACGCAGAAGATTGTTGGAATGAGCACCTACAGTTAAGGTGGTCTGCAGGATTGAACTTTAAGACCACTTAGTTAAGTCTTTTATTACTAATTAGTACACAAATTAACATAACATTGAAGAAGTGTCTCGGTTTTAATGTTCAGTGTCATTTGCACCCTTGTCTGCACAGCTTATCATTATACAATAAAGGTAGCAAATGCCACAGGAGTAGGAGTATTAAAAACATTATTTTGAAATATATTGCAAAAAGTGAAAATTTCTGAATTTTGATTTCATGTAAATATACCAGCACATATTTCTGAATGTAGAATAAGAGAAGTAAAACACAGACAATTAGATCATTTAGTTTAACAGAACCAAGTGAAACTGGTTGAAATGAAAACCCACAGCCACAGTGGTACCCCAGCACTGAACTTGGATACCCCTGTTCTAGAGGAGTAGAATTTCTGTGCAAAGAAACCATTTCCTACATTAGTGTGGGAGTGAGTAAATATAGCATACAGGGGACCAGAGCCCTGTCCAGGGATGGCTCCTGTCTTGTAGTTAGTGCCAAATGAGATGGGCTTGGGATCCCTGTGATCTTATTGTGAAATACAGTATATGAGTTTCAAAAAAATGAATGAATAATCAGTCATGCATCAACATGGACCTCTGATCAATAGGAACTTCATCCAGGGATAACTTCTGTTTTGTGTTTGAAGTTTCCTGAAGCTGACTGCACTTTTTTGATTTGTTTAGTGCCTTCGTTACAAACCAGCAATACCTGTTAAGGGATAATCTCAGGGATATGCATGTGGATGATCTTATGGTGTCCTGGATAATGGACTGTCTATCCAGCTGCCCTCAGTCTGTGACACTCAAGGAGTGAGTCTCTGATGTGGATGTGATCAACACTGAAGCTCCACAAGAAGAAGGTCTGTCTCCTTTTCTGTTCACCTTATTCACCTCTGACAATAAATGCAACTCCAGGTCATGTCATTTGCAGAAATACTCTGATGTTTTTGCACTTATGGGGTATATTGATATGGGGCATGAGACAGACTGTAGGAGTCAGGTGGAGAACTATCTGAAACTTAACAGTGAGTTAAGAAGTGAATGCAGTGGTGATGCTCTGCTACAAATCCAGGGTTCACATCATTAATATGCTGGACTGGTCTTGTAACACAGAGGAACTATATAAGAAAGGGGAGAGTAGATCCTTTTTTCCTAGTAGACTGTGCCTCTTCAATATGAGTTTTATGTTCTATAACTCTGTGAAGGACAGTGTAATTTTCTTTGCTGTGGTGTTTTGGGCCAGTAACATTACTTCAAATGAAGTCCACTGAATCAACAAGCTGTTTAAGAACTCAGGCTCACTTATAGCATTAGGCAGAGCAGACTAGTAATACAGGCCACACTATAGCAACTCAAGACTTTTGCTTATTTTAATCATTTAATAACCTATTTAAGAATACACAAAGTAGTAAGTACTGATTGTTTTTAAAAATGCCTATATGTAATGGCATAACAAATACATAGCACCGATTCCTCATGGAATCCATTAATGGTTCAAGAAGTCATATTTATAAAACTGCAAATTGGCAACTATAAATAGTCCATGTATGTGTGCATTAGGCTCACTTGGGCTGCCAGTCACAGAGTCACATCCAGTCTACTTTTGATTGCTGTCACATACCTTTTGCTGAAGAAAAAAGTCCCAGGGTTTCCTGACCTACAATTCAAACATTGGAATCTATAGCTTCTTTGAGAATAACGTGTACTTATTGTTTGATTGTTTAGGAAACATTACTTTTGTGTGCCCTGCAGTGGGATGGCACCCTGCCTGGGGTTTGTTCCTGCCTTTCGCCCTGTGCTGGCTGGGATTGGCGCCAGCAGACCCCCGTAACCCTGTGTTAGGATAAAGTGGGTTGGAAAATGATTGACTGACTGACATTACTTTTGTATGTTTTATTAGTAGTTTGATAAGCACATTTTGTAAGTTGCATGCTACACCATTCATATTATAGCCAGAAAATAGAACGCATATTCTAAATGCCAACATCTCTTCACTTTTCAGATTGTGCATTTTCCTGATCCCCTTTTTGTTTTAACCATGTCTACCTTGCTGCTTTACAGGACAACACTAATCATAAGGCAATCACATTATGTATCAGCTGGAGAAATAGGTGGGAAGCATTTCCTTCAGGTGGTGCTCAAGCATTGTGCCTTTTAGCCTTTGATAAAAACACCAACCTGTAATTCTTTTAGACCTTTTGAATTTATGCTTGTGGTGCTTTTCTTGAATCTTTGAAGTTTACTTGTTTTTTTATTTCTTAGACACATTTTACAGACAGAATCCAAACATAATTAACACAAAGAAAAAACAGCTATTCTAACAGACATAACCAAGGACAGAATAACCATACGGCTATATACATGCTAACATTAAATAGATGCATTTTGTTTTTTAAATATATTAATTATATCAGGATCCCATAAAACACAAAGAAGGCTATTTCACCATTTTGGTGCAAGGGACTGAAAAGCACAATCCACACAAATCTTTTGCCTACTTTGTGGAACACTAAGAAGACCCAAGTGAGATGACCTAAATGGACGACTAGTGGTATAATGGTGTAACAGATGATATATATATATATATATATATATATATATTGTGAAAGCTGGCCCGGCCACAGACAGACGGACAACATAGTTCCACCCAACACACCGTTTATTTACAATATTTACAAGTTTGTAGTGCATCAACCCCAGTGCCTCTTACACCGATTCCCCCAAAGTCCAGGGCTCACAGTCTCTGTGTCTTCTCTTCCTGGCCGCCTCCAGTCCTTTCCCCAGCTCTGTCTCGCTACCTCCCGACATCCACCAATGACTGGAGGGAGGCGGCCCCTCTTATGGGAACCCGGATGGGTTCCAGCTGCTTCCCGGCAATTAGAGTTGGCCACACCCCTGTGTGGCAGAAGTGCCGGCTGGGCACCCGGAAGCCGTCCGGGTGTCCCCTGTCGTCTTCCCCCCGGCACTTCCTGGTGTGGCGGAAGTGCCGGGCTCCCGGGATAAATAGGCACTGGGGCGCCGCCTGGCGGTGGCCACGGGTCCCTACAGGGCTGGGCTTCCAAGCCCCCTACCCGAGGCCTCCTGCATAACCAGGACGGACGCCCCCTCTCAGTCTGGAGGAGGCACACGCCCTCCTCTTGTCCTCCAAGGCATCCCGGCCGGGGACCACACGGGATAAACCGGCATCGGGGTGCCGCTTGGCGGTGGCCACGGGTCCCTACAGGGCTGGGCTTCCAAGCCCTCTACCCGCGGCCCCCAACATAACAAGGACGGACGCCCCCTCGCAGTCTGGAGGAGGCAGAAGCCCTCCTCTCATCCTCCTGGCGCCCCGGCCGGGGACCACAATATATATATATATATATATATATATATATATATATATATATATACATATATATTGCAGAATTTGACAATGCAGCACTCTATAGCTGAGTACTAAAATTTTAAAGAGAATTCTAAATTCGACCGGGAGCCAATAAAGAGAAGAAAAAATTGGAGTAATGTGAGACCACTTACTGGAGCGGGTAAACAAATAAACAGCAGCAGACTGAGGACATATCATCGTATATCAAGCGGGGTCATTTTTGCTAAATTGCTTGTAATTTGACCTCTACAAATTAGAATCATTGCTGTTATTGAACTATCTGAAGTATAAACACATGTGTGGTCTCTTTGTAAAGGTAACATTCTCTAGTTTCACCCTTAGTAGTCAGAATCACTGTAGGTGTAACTGATCAAAAGTTATGCACATTAGAACTCACAGAAAAAATGAATTTTTTTGTTCTCGCCTATGTTTTTTTGTGAAAATAAAGGCCTCTATAGCTGCAGTAGTGGGGACAGAAACACACTATGTACCAACAGAATAACTTGTTGACTACTCACATTTCAAATTTGAAAAGAATACCTGTAAAAATGACATTTTTACACTAGTTTTTATGTGGGCATGTCCAGCTGCTTTTTAGAGGGACCTATGGTTTATCCATTATCCACATTTTGGAACGTATGGAAAAAGTGCAATAACTTTTGAATGCTTCAACCCACATATATCAATGAGGGCTCTACTGAAAGCTTACACCTAAAGGAATCTATATCTACACACAATGTCACTCTATTTGTTATGGAAATTCATATTCCATAATAAAAACAATAAAAAATACACATTTTAATATAAAAATAGTCAAAACAAGTCTTATGGGCCAAAAAAATATATATTTTATTTATTTATTTTTTTTTAATAAAATGCACATAAACTATATACATTTTTTACAAACTGTTACAACACAGCTCAGCGTTTTCCATGTGCCACTGATTGTAGCAATCCCTAGCAGGCAGAAAGCACAAGGGCATGTCACATGTCGCTCTCTGCCTCAGACTTCTCCTGGTCCGATTCATCACTGTCACGCCGCGTACATGCCTCTACTACTTTATCGAGAGTGTATCTACGTTTATCTGTACGTTTATCCATATTTAAAAAGCGAAAAAACTTGGTGAAATCACAATAAACAACCACGCACCAAGTCTGCAGACTGGCACAAATGCCAGCTTCGTGCAGCTCCGATCAGTTTTGTTTACAAGTTGGCATGGCAAGTTACATATCAGCGTGCTCATTGGCTGTAAGTTTGGAGTGTTACTCACAGCGTCCAATCAAACTGGTAGATTCTACCAGGGTTTGGAGTTGTGCGTCATCGTTCAGCTGTCTGTGACACTCGTTGGCTATACGAGAAGCCAGTCACCCCCCAGACCCCTCGTAATTGGCCAACTTAGGTGTCAATCAGAAGCTAACACTTCCGTGTAACATGCTTTAGCATGGTTATTGCCGACAGAAACAAATTACGTCTGATATGACCAATAGAAATGAAAAAAAATGTTGGAGCTAGTCCCAAGTTACGAAACGTTTTCTGGAGTTTTTGTCCCTTTGAGGATCTATCGTGTGTTTTGGACCTAATTGTTTTACTGGATTATATTCCCTGGAGCCTTACAGACAGAATGAGATCAATATTGCTCGGAAATATTGATGTTTGACTTACAGAGAGCCTTCAAAGGTAGGAAAAGTCAACTCTTAAAAGTATTTACTTCTCTGTAAAAAAGGATTTAGTGTCAGTGCTGTGGTTGTTGTGTGTCAAAATGGTTTATATCATCGGAAAGACGAGACTCTGAGGTTTCATTTGATGTGTAGTATGTCGAGGTGCATGACAGAGGGGCATGCACACATGGCTGTGACGTCGTCCAATCGCAGTTATGTACTGGGACCGGTACGTGTGCATGTAATGTGTCTTTGATGTGTTTGCCTCTAATTTGCACTTTGTATTTTACATTTGCCCTTTTTTCATTAATTAAAACTGATATTTTTAATTGTGTGGTTATTATCTGTTGAACAGTTATGCAGTGGTTAACACTAGTACCTCATCATTCCAGGGGACTTGGTTCAGATCCTGGTTGGCGTCTGTCCAGATACATAAGTTTTCCCAATTAGTCCTAAAATGTTAGGATATTAGAGATTCTTAGCTGTCCCAGACTGAATGAGTTTGAGTGTGTGCATGTTGTAGGGTCAACACAAGTATTCATTTGTGTTAGATTTGTAAACATTAAGGTTAATGATATTTTTGTCTACATCATCTATCTTCCACTTCAGAGAAATCAATATATTGTATGTTAGACAATTTTATTTAAGAGGACATACACCAATTAGCCACAACATTAAAACAACCTGAATAATGTTTTGTATGTCCCCTTTGAACCGCCAAAACAGCACTGACCCATCGAGGCATGGACTGCACAAGGCCGTTGAAGGTGTTCTGTGTTATCTGGCACCAAGACATTAGTCTTATAAGTCCCACGGTTAGGCTTCCATGGCTTAGCCTTGTTTTTCCAGCACATCCCAAAGATGCTCAATCAGATTGAGATTTAGGGGATATGCAGGTCAAGTCAGCATCATGAACTTTTTGTCATGTTCATCAGACCACTCCTAAACAATTTTTATAATGTGCCAGGGCATATTATATTGCTGAAAGAGGCTGCAGCCATCAGGGAATACCATTGTCACAAAGGGGTATACGTGGTCTGTAACAATCTTTACATCGTACAAAGTAACATCCATATGAATGCAAAGACAAAATGTTTCCCAGTAGAACATTGCCCAGGGCATCACAATCCAATCCTCCAATTATGCATCCTGCAGCCATCTCTTAGCCAGATAAATGATGCACATGCATCCAGCTGTCCACATGAACTGAAAGAAATCACAATTCATCAAACCAGGCCACCTTCTTCTATTTCTCTCTGGTCTATTTTCTGACACTCAGGGGGCAGGATCAGCACGGCCACTTTGTCTGGTCTGAAGCTATGCAGCCCTATACACAGCAAGTTGTGATGCACGGTGTGTTCTGACAGCTTTCTTAATGGCCAGCAATGAGAAGTCAAGCAAAATGACACTTTGATTAGCTAACTGAACAGATTACAAAGCACAAGCTTTTGAGGCACCTCACTCCCCTTCTTCAGGCAATCTGTAGTACATCCATAATGGCTACCATGGAACAATGCCTGGTGACTTAATGGCCAGCACTATGTTTTCAGCAATCTATGATACAGTAGCTCTTTGTGGGATTGGATGAGACAGGCTAGCTTTTGCTCCCCAAATGCATCAATGAGCCTTGGGCACCAACGACCCTGTTGTCTGTTCATTGGCTGTTCTTCTTTGGTCCACATTTGATAGGTATTAACTACTGACCACAAGAGATGCTCTTACCTTTTTTTCCTTCTTCCAACACATTACCTTCAAGAACTGACTGTTCACTTGCAGCCTAATATATCCCACCCACAGGTGCAACTGTAACAAGATAATCGATGATCTTCACTTCACCTGTCAGTGGTTTTAATGCTGTGACATGATTGGTGCATGCTGAGAAAAATAAACTGGCATTTTGAATATGGGAAAAGGTGGATAAGTACCTTGGTAATGCAAGTGCACTAGATGGTGTGTTGACAAAATGGACTCATTTTATGATATACTGGCTATGAAAAAAATTCCAGAGTCCCTAGAGTCATTCTTGCAGCAAGCAGTGCAGATTAATTTTATCAGAGAATGGCCTTTGAATACACGATTCTTTTTTTTTTATGCCAGGAAATGGGATTCAAACACAAGCATTTGTTCTTTCACACAAAATTATGCAGGTCTCAAGAGGCTGAGTACTACGTATATCATCTTGAGAAATGTATTGGAGGATAAAAAATTTTTAACAGACACTAAATCTGAGCTCAATAAATACCTTGATAACCCTTCATGAATTGTCATACCCAGTTGTCATTTTAACAGGCTGAATACACTATACACACCAGTTCAAGGGAGAAGAGAAAAAGTCCCGCTTCTTACAGACATAGTAAAAAGCCTGCATTCAAAAATTGAAGAAAAGAGTAAGGAGTGTGCATTTCTCACATTGTATTTGTTCTTAGGACAGCACAACACAAAATAAATTGACTTGATGAGCTTAGGCTGAATTTCAGCTGATAATACCTTCAGTACTATTCACCTACCTACCTAACTAAACACCTCATTGGACTAAAGAGTGAGACCAAATTTTGACCCCAGTTCACTCATGGATTTTTATGTGTCAGATATTCACAGATACCTTCCACTATTCTCAATTTAAGCACTTCTAGTCTTACTATACCACTAAACATACCTGTATACAATTCTTCATAAAAACCAAACAGATAGCATTTTATTTGTCCTCAGGGGAAAATGTGTTTATTTACAGATTTTCAAAAACTAAATACAGTAAATAAATATAAAAAACAATAATCCCTATCTCATATATACACAGGGATGACCAAAAGGAAGGAAATCTTTAAAGAAAGCAAACTTCTGATTTGGCTAAAGATTAAAGATTAATGACAGTTACAGTACTGCAACAGTCTACAAGCTAAGAATTTCTCTTTCTAAAATTGATTTCTTCATTGTGTGACATTGTACAAAAAGTGTATTCTCATCAATGTGTAGTAAATTAACACATTTAAACACTCTTGTATGCAGACCACCCCAAATCTTCATACTGTACATATAAATCCGTATTTTCTGTGTAGGTGCCGCTAGAGGACGCTGCTGCGAGAGGACTGTCCTGGTTTCCGCATGACCCAGAAGGGATCCAGACAAGCTGGGTGTGACACCGGAAGCAGTTCCAGGGTCTTCTTGTTCAAAAGGAAGCCCACAGCCTCACTTTGGACAGCCAAAGTCTGGAGGCAGCGGGTGACACTCTACTGGAGGTGGAAGGAGAGACTTTGTAATTATATTTATAAATTTTAACTGGTGGTTGTGTGAAAAAGTGCTGGTAACAAATAAAAACCTTTTTATTTGAGCCCAGAATTGTGTTGTGTGATATTGCGTTCTGAGATTTGGGGCTCAGTGGCACAACATTATGGTCACATCTGCAATGCACAACTTATTTTAATCTTTGTAATTTTATACAAAAGTATTAAAATGCTTATAGTTAAAACATGTTGTTTTGTTAAAGAGGATGGGAAATACAAATTTTTTTCACAAGAAATTTAAAACAGTTGTGATGTGGTGTCTTGAATTTGGTACAGAGCCTTCCAAGCAATTTAAAAATAGTTGGGGAAGCTATGGTTATAAAGAACTTGAAGCTTTCTTACAAAATAAAATAATTGTCATTATATGTTGGTTTCTGAACTCTTTTTAATTACTGCAGACCATACTGAATGTACAGTAACATTGTAGAAGATGATTTAATGCTGTTCTTTGGCATTGGTATGATAATCTGGACACTGAAGACAGGACAACAATGGCACTTAATTACTGAAAGGCAAGCATTTTGTTTTTGTGGAATTTGAGAATTTAGGAAAAAACAGTGTAATCCTGATACCAAAAAGTGGTAGCAGAGGACTTTATTATAGTACATCTGTTATCCACTCATTGGTACAAAACACAAACTAACCCTTTGTTAAGCTCTTTTTACATATCAATAACTAATAAACTCACTATAGGTGGCACTTATTGTAAAGACGCTGGTGTTTTTAATACATTTCTTTTATTACGATCAAACACTTTTTTTGTTTTGTTTTGTTATGTTACATAGCAGTAAGTGACTAGCTGATGCACCAAGGCTGCTCTTACTCTAAAGAGTTACCCAAACATTGTAATATTCAAAAATGAGCCTGAGCAATGTGAAATGTGCAGTTGTCATTTATATACACTCAAATAATAGCTTAATGAGTAATTTTTCAAGTGTTGCATATCTCTCTGAAAGCTGAATAATGCCCTTTCTTACAGGAAGGTCTGAAAGTTTGTGTCTGTAGGATTTATTGCAGCATACAATCTAATCTCGCACGAAATGATCCCTCTAATGTTCTAAATCCTTCCAACGGCGCACACCGTGAGCAGTGCACTAAGGCAGTTTTCCCTCAAACGTTTGGTTATATCATTAAGACGCAGCTGGAGTGATCATCTTTCCCTGTAATTTTTTTTTTTTCCTGAGTGACTTGAAAATAATACAATTTACAATGCGGATAAGTTATGCTTTTAATGTGTGGCATCAATCGGAAATTCTGTTAATGGAAGAGTGGTCTGAGAAACTTGTTGCAGTAAACTACCGTACACACTTGTCTAGTTTCTGTTTCTTTGCAGGCAACAATTAGACAGTGCATTTCTTGGGATGTAAATCATCAATTATTATATTTGATAAGAGAGTTTTTAACAGGAACACCTTTTTCTTTTACCATAGTAATACTGCATATTTTTTAAATTATCCCCTAATACAAATATGTAGTATATCTACCATTTCATTTAATGTGTGTAAGTGTAAGAAAAATTGATGTGTGATGTTACATTAACTATACTGTGTGGTATTGAGCATAGATGGGACATTTGATATATAGACAGAAGATTAAGAGTGTAATGGCATTATCCTTAGGTCTGCAACATACTAGGCAGAAAGCCTTACACAGAGTACTGAATGTAAGTAGTGGTGGTGATGATGAAGAGTAAAAAGAGCAAACAGAAAAAAAAATTAGAGACCAGGGCAGCTACCTGAGAGCAGAAGGTTATTACTGTGAAGATGTGCAGTTCAATCCAGAGAAGGAATTTCTGTAGCAGTAAAATAAAAAATGAATTAAATGAATATGTCTCATGTTCTTTCACCATAAACATGTGTGTGTGTGTGTGTGTGTACACATTGTCATTGTTACAATTTACACATTCACGGCACTTCTACTGTGTGTTAACACAATCAATACAGCAGTAAACACCAGGCGGCCAACTCTCAAATACCTAACTACAGTATAAGGGGATGGAAGGCACAAAATATCATAATTTAACATGCCCAAAAAAAGCTGAAATCATAAGAGAATATCATGTGCATTTGCTTGATCTTTTTATGTTAAATCCAAATTGCCTAGTGAAAAATAACGATAGTGCATTTAATTTTTACTTTTCTAATAGTTACAGTGGGCTCAGTATATAACGTGTATTTAAATGTAAGGATAATTTGCCTGGCTGGCTGGGAGTTGCCGGGGGCAAAGGAGGCTTAGGACTGCCACATGGCAGGGGACAAGAAATACCAATAATTAGAGACTGAGAGGGTATTGCCTTTAGATAAATTCACTGTTATAGTCCTAGAGCCATCCCAGGACATTCATAATCTTGAGGAGATAAGTGTTACACTGTTGAAAAAGCGGACAGCTCAGCAATGGGTGGATCCAGGTGAATGGACACACTATTAGGTATTGTTTGCTCAAAACAAGGCGCCACATGTGTGCCATCTAAGTGCAGTTCACAACATTCTTCCATCTCCGGTACACTTGATGATCCCAATCAGTAAATGAGGCTGTGTCCTGTGATTTTTAGGTGCAGTGGCGATGGTTTAAGGATGCTGTCACTGACCAATCAGTTTGTTGCTCGGAATTGGAAGGTACACATGTTAAAGCTGACACTCGGCATACCGTATAGTTGACAGCCATGTGCAGTCTGTGTTGGCATGAGGCAAAGTGTGACTAGAACAGTTCAAAGGAGGAAGTCGTTTTTGTTTTTATTTTTTTTTTTACATAGTAGCTACTTTTACTGTGTGCTTTTCAAATTAATACAAAACATTACACCATCTGAGGATATACTCATGTTGTACCAGAAACATCTTGAATGATAAAGCAATCAATATTAAGATTACATAGGGCATTTCATACGTATCTCAAATTCTGTTTTAGAAAACAGCTAAAGTATAATATATTAAAAGAAACAATCCTACTAATGAAAAAGTAGCCACAATTTTTTATTCTATTAGCACTTGTTTTATGTTGTGCCATTTGCAGTGAAGTGAATTCCACACACTTTCCAAAATATTATAATAACATTTTTTTTCAATAGAATCTCATGGTGGTGCTTCAATTTAATACATGAATAACAAAAGAAATGTTCTTTTTTTTTTAATTAAAATCCAGAATTGCATTGTCATCTGTTGTAATCTGGTATATTCTTTTCTTCCCATGTATATAAAATTTTTCATGTCGTTTTCACTAATTAAATATATACACAGGTGTCATACATTGTTTCTGTTCTTTTTGTTATAAATCACCTTTTTATTATTAACTGATATATTTTGTAATCTTTTGCCTATATATCAGGTCACGTTGCTGCACCCACCACACGACGAAACAGCTTGGGATCCTGGTTGGAAACCACCCCAGGCAGACATGAGGTCCAGTCGAACCCGGACCCCATCTGTGTGCTGCAGCCAGGTTTTACGTGGATGTCCCCTTGGCATGGTCCAGCTACTCGGGTCCTCGGTAATGAAAACAAATTTTGTAATTAATTTACTGACACAATACATTTTGGATTAAAACAATTTGTAAACCATTATTTATTTTGGGACATTTCAACAAAACCTAAAGCTTTATGGTGTTAGCCCTCAAATAAAGAAAAAAGAATCACAAAAATCTTAATTTGCTGCCATCAGTCTTCTTTATTCTGGTCTAGTGATTTAACTATACAGCTATTTTAATAGATTTGCTCTTTAATTTTCCTACTGTGTCCCATGGTTAAGACTGTCCTCGGCAGTGAAGGACGGCAGACGTTTGATACCAATGTGATGGTGATTAGCATACTGACATAACATGTTTTGGATCTAAAAATATTTAGTGTACTTGGGGTTGTTTCAAAACATCCAAGATCCTCGAGGGTTCATACATATACAGTGTCACACTGATCAGCAGTGTCAAGGACAGAAAAAAAGCCAACATCATAGACTGAGCTGAAAGAACACTTGCTTAAAATGGAAATGTTGCTGTTGTTCTAAATTAAAGCAGGAATTGCAAACAAACATTTCCTATCTTTCCATCCTGTATATATAATGTAAAAAATGTATTATTTAATCAACACGATACCGTGTATAAATGTTATTAAGAATTGTGACCTATCTTTGCACGTTTGTCTGTTCCTGTGGTCTAATTCACAATTATTTCTTACCTTGTGGACCGGTGACTCAGATTATCTGCACCAGTACTAACCTGAAACAGGAGAAGGATTTTTAAAATGGATGGCTGTTTTACATGATCAGACCAGGTGATATTTGTAGCTCAGATGAAATAGGAAATTAGCCACAAATAAAGTGTGAGTAATGTGTCAGGCTAGTCCAGAGAGTAGAGTTGTCACTTGACAGATCTAGTGTCCTACGATCTATGTATCCGCCTGTTTGTTACCCGTGTGAAGTTTGCACAATAGTCCTGTGTCTGTGTGAAATTTCCTTCAGTTTTTCTTCTTTGCCCCCAAAATGCGTGTGTTAGATTCATTACGTGAGTGGGCTGCCACCCTGAGATCGACTGCCACCCCGTCTGGTTCTGTTTTCTGCCATGTTCACTGGATCAAGCCAGTTTTAGAATGTTATGTTATACTGTATAAAACTTGCGTGAAATTCTAAACTTTTAAAGATGAAAATATATATTTTATAATCCACTCTGGTTATTTTACAGATTTTTACATTTAAAATGGCAGTCTTTTTTTAAAAATATGTTTAGATAAAAAAAACTTAAATGCAAAATTTTGTTACTTACTTTCTCCGATACCAGATTCAACAAATGACTTTGTTTCATTTGAAATTATCGATAAAGATGTACATGTTATAGATAGATGTGTGTTTTTGTCTACATCTTTGATAAATAATTAACATTGTAAAATTAAATGACCATTGTCTCCGAACATAAACACTTAAGCTTGCTGTGATTACTGAAGGGTGCATAACAATTTAATTACACATCTATTGCGGTACTTCAGTGAATTTAATTTAAAAACAAGCACATATAAGTATGTTTATGTAATATTAAGGATTCTGTTTGCCGTTGCATGTAACACACTGATTGAGAGTTGCCTGTAATCTTGTTAATTTCCTTTCAATGCTTGATGGAAGTATCTGAACGTATGGCTCCTGCAATTACATTTGCCTTCTTCTGATCAGTTAACCTTAAACACCAGCTTAGGTGTTTTTGTCTGTCCCAGGAGTAAGAGGTATGGAGGGCATTGAGCATTTTACAAGTACAATTTTATATGTGGTGCCTTTTCCATCCTTTCACTTTAGGATGTGTAAGTGGGGAGTTTCCTACTCTTAAATTTTGTAGGTATAATTTTATAAATTAGGGTAGCAAATTTGTACTTTTAATATTCCACAGAAAGTTACTTTATTTTATGGCTAATAATGCAATATGTTTTTAAAAAAATGATCACAAAAAATATTAAGGTTTCTGTATTATGAAGAAAATACACTTTTTTCAAATCAACAAAATGTCATAATAACTTAGCTCCCTCTAGTGTCGTAATTCAAGGGGAACTGAAAACAGCTAATTTTATAAATTTCATTTATCTAGTTCAGTGCAGATCTTGTTATTACAAATAAATTAAATCATTACAAAAATGATTGCTCATAATTGCAGTATTTACATGTACAGTTATCATAACTTACAGTACATAACTGTAATATACAGTATATCATTTGAGGTATTACAATACAGTATACTTTAAAGTATATAACTCTTACTTTCTAGAATGTGTTTTTTAGATAAGAGGTTAATAAAGTATGCATTATCCCTTCCAACAGATGTCTTGTGTAATCTTTTATAAAGTTTTTCTTAAACAGTGCTGCAATAATAAAATAAAATAGGATCGTATTTTAAATATTTATTTTTGCAGCATATTTCAAAATTTGATTAAAAAAAGTATGATTAAAATTGTATGTCATGTCTAATAGCAGTTTATAATGTTAGTTTAATAGTTTTGGAATTGCTAGGTAATTTGTAATCTTTATTATCTAGCATGACACGTACAATATACAGTTGTATTTTTAAAAGATATAATTAAGAAACCGACATTTCATATATTGAAGTGACTTATTAACCATTATTACAAGCATTTTCAAAATCAGAATAGAATTCTATAACGTTTTGGAAATGGCATGGTATTAATTACTTGCATTTAAATTTGACAATTATTAGTACAAATTTGGAATACGGCATATTGTGGCAAAATCCATTTCCTTTTGTCCAAAATCTGTAGTAAATTGTGATGTCGTATTTCAAACTAAATAAGTATTCTGGTAATGAGGCATTTTAGTGCCCTCACACTTAAGTGTCCCAGGGTTCAAAAGCCCTTTTACAATACGCACATAAATTGAATAATTTCACTGACGCTAAAAGGCTTCTTGCTAAAACAAACAACACTATCCAAACTTTCTTGAGTAATGATTTCAGATTAGTCAGTTGATTAATATTGCCTTAAATGGAGGCTAGGTGACAGTGACAAATTATGTATACTCTTTGCACAAAATTGCAAGTTTGAGTTTTATATATATGTATGTATGTGTGTGTGTGTGTGTGTGTGTCTTCATATGTATATGCATATACAGTATACATAAGCATATATTGTACATGTATATGCATATATAATCTATGCACATACTGCATATAATATTTACAATTCTAATGTATAGATCATTTATATACTGTATGTATATATATATATGTGTGTGTGCATATATATATATATATATATAAACAGTATATGTATATAAAAATATACACACGCACACATATCTATATGTAAGTCATTCTCCTTTTAAGTTCAAAGTAATCTTTTTTTTTTTAAACCACATCCCTTCAAATAAAAGCATGTATTAGAATACTAAATAGAAAAAGACCAGAAAAAGACCTTACAATAATATGAAACTGTGGTGGCAAAATAATAGGATTATTTCTTAAAACAGCTCTGGTGTTTCTTGCCACATGGTTCTTTGATGTTGCTGCATTACATTTTAATGTTAACATTTAGATAGCATTATTGAAAGAAACATTAAGTGATACTGCTATAGTCAAGGATCAAAGTCAAAAAAGATGTCCAGGCTTTAATGTACTTTTAAAACTTTTGGTTACTAAAAGTATATTCAAAGACAACTTAGTAAATTATACCAAACTTAATAAACAAAATATCTTTTCTAAATGTCTCAATGTATATTTTTAAGTCTCTTTCCTTCTGGATGTCTTTTTCTGAAAGTGCAAAATGATAAGTTTCAGAATATAAGAAGTTGGAAGTAATGAGGTGGATGGACAGGTTGATTATGTGTAGTGCTACAAAAGAAATTCATGCAACTTATGTTGTTATTTAGTTTTGATTCAAATTAGAATCCTAAAGTGTGTTTATATCACATTGATTGATATCATTTCAATGTAACTGCACAATTCATACAAGTTCACAAAAATAATATTTTTTTTATAGAGTGCAAATGTAAAATTTGTATAATTACTTCCTGATTGTAAAACTAGTTGGAACAAACCACTGAGCCAGTGGCTAACACGATGCCCAGTTCTGCCCTTCACACATTTAGCCCAATGAAGAGTGCTGGGCATTAACACAACAAAACTACACACAGACTGGAGGGTAATTCTGATATCAATTGTCAAAGAACAGTCGGTTCATTGATTGACTCATCAACATTAACAACAAGGTAAGGATGAAAGTGACAGAATCTGGTCAGGTGATTGAAATGTAAAGTATGCAGGTCACGAAGAACTGAACACTCAAAAGAGTGCAAATATCAGGATGCTGCTTAAGTATCCTTAAAGGTACATTTTTATCAGACGAGTGCCACATATTTATTGTTGTCAAGTAAAGTAGATGCAGTCAGATGAGAGAAGAGTATAAAAGTGTGTCAGCGCAGAATGTTACAGTGTCCACAATTCATGCAGTTTTATTACTTTTAGCTTTATGTGTTTTTATACAATATCAGGTAATGTAATAGTTTTTGTTCTGTTTTGAATGTTACCAATATCCTGTTACTTAGTGATTTGTGTCCCCCAACATTAATGTACACAGTTTCCAAGCTATGTTATTTCTGATTGGTGTTCATCCTCCTATATTGCTTTCCTATGAAATGTTGCTTTGCATGTTATTTAAACTGACAATATTCACATTTCTCTTTTTGTACTTTTATATCTGTTTTTTCATTTGTCTTTATATTTTTAGATTGTTTCTTTATATATTGTTTAATGGCAATAATTACAAGTTAATTTCATTTTGCATTTATAGAAGTTTTATTCTTTAATGACATGTGCGAGGTAACGATATAACCCTTTTTTAAAGACTTCATCTTGTACTGAAAGGTCCTGGGAGTCCTGGACACCCAGCAGACTTTGTCTTTGCTACTTCCCACATGTATTGGAAGCTCATGAAGATCCAATTAATCGAGCATACTATCTGCTTACAAGAACTGATGTAGAGGTCCAAGTTAGAAAATCCTTTCCAATGTCATTTTTTTCTGACTCTTTTATATTTATTTAATTTGAAAGCTGTTGAAGTTGAAAGTTACTATGTACAAAAATGGCAGGAACCTCAAAAAATATAGTTATTGCATGAGCCTGTTCAAAGAATCCTATATTAATTACTTGCAAAAAAAATGTTGTTGCCTTCGTACTTTATATATATATTATATATATATATATATAAAACAAATATTCAGATTGCCTTTAGGTACAGATTTCAAATGTCATAAGTTAGCCATATGAAGGCGAACAACAACAGTCCCTTTTGGATCAAAGATGTCTTAAACTAGGTCCATAATTTCATCAAAAAATATTTCTCTACATGTACAGTTCAGTGTAAACATCAGGACACTCCCGACTTAGATTGGTGAAGCCTACAGGAAAATAATCTGGGATGATTAAGAATAATGAGGCTTTAGAAATATTACCTTAAAGCTGGCTGGACCATTTATTTTATGAGCTAGAGGTCTAATGTTAACCAATGTACAGTGTGAAAAATGGAAAGGATAACCTCCTGATCTTCCATTGAACTACAAGTCTAATATATTAGGTGCATCCTCTAATGTAAAATGAATGAGCTAACTAATTAATTCTTTTTCCTGGCTGTACAAGTGGCATGATTTAATAAATCAAGTGTTTTCATTGGTTGGTATGTTAATCAGCTTTGGCCACCTTAATATGTATAAACTACACCCTTTCCACCAACTATTTCATATCATTCAATATATTCACAAGGTATGCTTAAAGAAATTCCCATGCTCTTCTCTCTTTCTCTCTTACTAGATATACTATATATAAGGTATACATACTGTATATATTTTTTTTTCTTTTTTCCTTTTTTACAGTTACATTTCATGTAAACCAGTTTTCTTCATTTATAACTAGTTCCAAGGTTGAGAGTGAAAATGCTAAATGCAAGCCCCTGCTGCTTCTGTCTCCATAACCCTGTCTCAATTAAAGGCACACATATTCCAATTCCCAGTGAAGTCTTCCTGCAGAACACAAATTGAAATTTTTATTCTAGTCAAAAGAATCAACTTCTCGTAATTGCCCCAAGAAAAATGTGCAAACTGTATCATTTTTTGGCCATTTTGACTAATGATATTGTAATAAGATGCCTAGCAATAGACTTCAAATGGAAAATATAATTACATGCATTAGTTTGTCTAAGCATTTATAAGATCACAAATCCATCAGTTTTTCAGAGCTCATCTTAAAATCCATACATCACTGTCAGGACCAGTTTGGTGATGGCAAATGTGTTCATTTGTTAGCTTAGTTTAAAAGATGTGGCTCAAATTCATTTAGCCTGTAATAAAAAAAAGTAGCTATGACAGTGGCATTATTACACAGAAAAGGCTTTTGATGCTTGAGCTTATCAAGTAAGTTAATGCCAGTTTATTACAGGATATTTTTTTGACCAATTGATCCACTAACCTTCTAATAATTGAAAAATGATCATTCTGCATCAGCTACTCACTTTAAATCTGTCATATTTTGCTGTAAGTAGTGTACTTTTCACACAGTCCAATATTAAAGTAATTTCTGTATTTTTAAATCAGTAAATAGAAACTATACTTCAAACTATTATGAGACATCAGGCTAGTCTCTTAGTGATGGCAAATTTGATGTAATAATCTTATCCACCCATTAAGAATATTCAGAAAAATGGCAAAACTGGTGGATGAAGTCTCCCAGAAGTACAAGCTAGAAACAATTCTGTTAATACTCTATAAATTCACATTCATAAATCTATATACAACACCACCTCCATTAGGTTAACATTACTAGGTGATGGGTCCAGTAATAATTAAAAATGTATTTATTTTCCATACCGTTTTTCTTTTCAGTAATTATAGAGTGCCCACTGCATTTAATAGGAAGCATTAATTTACTATAAGCTTTAAAGTTTTATAAAGCTCAAAATTAAATGTAAATATCCAATATAAGGACATGCCTTACTTTGCTCTTATAAGCTAAACTTGCACCGATGAAGCACAACTACAACATAAATTATAATTGGCTAATTTCTGGCAGGGGCAGTTCAATTACACCATTGCTTCACGTCTTTAGGAAAACAAATTCAAATTTTGACACAACTCTGCAAGAAGTGTGCATGTTCTCCCCTTCTCCTCATGTCCATCTTAACAACCTGAAGTTATTGTGTGTGAGTGTCTGGTAATGCACAGATGCCCCAGGCAGGACTGGTTCTAAACTTGCACCCAGTGAGCCCAAACTTGTAATTAAAAGCATGGATGAATGGATGATTTCAGTTCAGAGTCCTATACCTGTTTAGAATTCAATTGATCTTTACACGGCATCCTTCACAATAAGTTGACTCAGGCTGACATTGCAGAATGTCAAATGTAAAGCTGCACAAAGATGATAAGTTAACATGAAAACAATCAACCAAAATGAATGAGATAAAAATGAAAGGCGTTCCACATGCTGCTTAACAATGCAACTTTGGCTTTGTAATGGACTTGCTCATGCTCTGGGTAAGGCCCTCTCTAACCTTTACTGCATGTGTGTGACAGTGACCAAGGTCTGTTGTACATGCTAATGAGATGGGTTCCTATGATTATGTTATACAGTTTATGTGTATATTGAGACAAATGTGATTTTAAAACAGACAAGCAGAATATACCCATATGAGAAAACAAAGTTGCAATTTACTAAGTATCCAGAGGTTGAAATGTCTAAAATACTGTAGCCAACATGGACATCTGTGAAGCTGGAGACAGGACTCTAACAACAGTATACTGCATGTGAACATCAGCAAGCTTGGCCAGTATAAAAATTTACATGTTAAAGAAGGTGAGAAATGGGACAAGTGACCTCAATAGTGCCATTACAGTAGAGCAACATTAGCTGTCCTCATCTGTTTCCTCCATGCCTGTTCCCTCTCTGTCTCCATTAATCATACACAACGTTCTCTTCATTCTTCCACTTCTCTTCTGACTGTGACTGTCTGAATTAATTATTTACACTAGCTGTGCTGAGAGGCATTGTGGCCGAGTGGTTAGCACGTTCTGCTTCACAGCTGCGATAGTCCTCAGTTTGAATTCCAGCCCGCTCAGTGCCTGTGTAGAGTTGGTGTGTTGGTTTGTGTCAGGGTGTTCTGTTTTGCCTCACATATTAGAATAACTGAAAACTCAGAAACCGAGCAGGCAGGCATGATACTTGCCCTGCAATGCATTGTCCAGGGTTGGTTTCTGCCTTTTGTACAATACTGCAAGAGATAATTTGGGCCTCTATTGCAAATGGATATGTGGTCTATCTACCATCTGGGTGGTTCATAAAATACCCAGCAACGCAATGCTAAAACAATTATCTCATTAATAAATTATTTTAAATCTGTAAACAAAGAAGTACTGTATAACATTATAACACCATCCACTAATGCAACATGCTATAAATAAGTGAACAAAAACATAAATATAAGTACTGTACAATACTGCAATATTTCAAGTACTATAAAGGAAATGATGTGTGGACTATCTACCATCTGGGTGGCTATTAAAGTTAGCAAAACATGCAATAATAAAACTCTGATCCTAATAATAATTAAATCTGTAAGCAAAAAGGTACTGTATAACATTATAACAATGTCCAGTAATGCAACATTTCAAGTGCTATAAATAAGTGAATTCTAACAAAAACATAAATGTAAGCATCCATTTTATCTCCACACCTACACCATCAGGACTGATTTTGTTATTTAAGTGTTTCTTGTGGTTTGGGGTGGCATGGTGGTGTAGTGTTTAGTGCTTCTGCTTCACAGACCCAACATCCTGAGCTTGAATCTCATGTCTCGATGTTGTTTGAGTGGCGATTGCATGTTCTGAGCATGTCCGTGGGTGCTTTCCTCAGATACTGACAGGCGGTGCTAAATGGCAAATCCAATTTGGTCTCTCAGTACGAGTACAAGTGGGAATGTGCCCTGGGTTGGACTAGCATCCACTCCACGGCTGTTTCCTGTCTTGGACCCAGTGCAAATGACCTCAAGTAATCTGGATCTCGATTAAATGGGTTTGAGAATGACGTGGCAAAGTCTGGTGTTAATGATGTGTCATGAACTGGGAATGTAGGCAATTTAACTAAAGTCTGATTTACTGTAGATGTCTCATCTTGATTAGTAAATAGAATATACTTGTTTTGTCTATTGGCCATTTGAGGAGTCATTAATCAAATGCCATCAGTTATCTGGATGTAGTTACTTTTATAGAATGCCCTGTTTTTCCTTAATACGGGATTAAATGTAAGTCCAAGTATAAACACAATATAATTATTATATATTTTATAAAAAATACAGAGTTTAAAAAATATTTAAGTCACCTTATTAAGGCCCCAAGCTGTGATTGCAACTGGGTGCCTGGTTCACTTTAAACATTAGCACAAGTCACGTTCTTCCTCGTTGCTGTTCTGTTCACCAGCCATAGTGAATAAACACATCTTTGTCCCTTACTCAATCTGGGGGTCTCCAATTTATTAAAGCATTGTGATCCCTAAATTCTTAGTGCCACCTACATCCTTGCTGTTCCATACTATGGCAGTCAGGCTCTTATAGGCTTTCATTGGCAGTGTACCAACTGGTTATCCTTTCATATTAATTGTTCTCAAATCAAATACATTTTTAGCAATGAAAGCATATTTTGAATACATAATGCATTAAAGAAATTAACCTCTCTAGTGAATGTTTTGAAAATAAAATACAAAATCTGCTTCACAAAGTGACATAGCATTCAGACATTTATGAACTATTGATCTATTCATAATAATATTCTTTCTTTTATTTACTGCTTGATAACCATTCTGCAGGATTTCTGAGCACTCCAAGCAATAAAACCCAATATGTCATATTACATTGTAAAAAAAAAACTATTGTATGCACTTTTAAATTTAACTCATCTTTGGCAGCAAACATTATATAATTTACCCATCCATTTTTCTAAAATGTTTAATCCAAGCCAGTGCTGCAGTAACAATAAAGAACATATATAAACAAGATCAACATAAAATGTTATGCACTGCTATCAAACAACACTAAAAAAGAATTAATACCACTTAAAGAAATAGTACCACATAAAGAAAATAGTAGTTGTGCTTTCTTTAACCCATATGATGTCACACAGATGCTTATTATTTTATTGAATTAAAACTAAAGCTTGAAGTTGACAAATTGTTTTCATCAAACCACTTATGAGGGCATACACAATAAAGTATAAAGTTTGCTGCCTTCTCTTTTGGAATTTCATTGGAATTGTTGGGTGAGTGCTCTCCCTGCTGGTTTGAGGAAGAAAGAACATTTTTGATGAAGATTTCTTGAGGAAAATGAATTACTGCAATTTCTAGCAGTGCAATATTCATTCCTTAATAGTTAGAAAATAATGTATTCTCCTAACATAAGCTGATTTTAGTGCTGTGTATTGCTTTTTTAGTGCCAAGCATACAGCAATATGAATCTGAATTATATTTACATTCAACCACTTTTCCATACAGAGAAATATACAAATGTAATGCATTACATTCATTTATATTATAGATAATATGCTATAATAGCAAGGAAGATACCTGCTTTAATACAAATATATACCGTGTCATTTATTCAATAATTTTGGTGTTACAATCAAATACTAAATAAATAAGTCCCTAAATGACCATTTTTATATCTGACGTGCTAATACGTACAGTACATACATTGGCAGAAACCAGCCCTGGACAGGGTGCCAGTCCAACACGCGTAAACTGAATGTATAATGTTAATACAAAACTGGTGTCTGGTAGGTAGCTCCTGTCCCTTTTACCTTAAAAGCCTACAGCCAGTGTACCATTTGGTATATATATATATTACACATATCACTGTTTTCTAAACATTAAAAGAATGCTTATTCCAATTAGGCTTACAGTGGGAGTCATAGACACTTAGAGCCTTCATGGAAGCATCAGGCACAAGATAGAAATGAAACCCTGGAAGTGGTGCCAGTCAATCTCGGGGCACACTCATGTACATATCCAAAGTAACTCCACACAGAAACAACGCCGTGAAGTTTCCGTATTTTTATTTAATTGAGAGTTAAAGAATTGCTGACTCAAAGCTGGACCAAGCTCTGTTAATTCAACCAGTTTAAAATCCTGCAATCTGCAAATATGCTAAATGGCTGTAGAACAGAAGAACTTTATAAATTAAATGAGACAAAAACATAGGTTGAAAGGTTGATAAGGACAGGCCTAATCAAATTCAGAATCTCAAAGGGGAAAAAAATAGTGCAATTAAACAGAAGCACGGCTGTAAATTATTCCCACTAAATCACACATAGTATAACGTCCACAGTGAGACGATTGTTATTTGATGTATCAGAGTTGATCTTTTGAAGACTTGCAGAATCAGCAGTAGTGAAGGAAATTAAGTTTCAACAAATTAAAAATAAAAAAGCACAATAGTGAAACACAATGCAGTGAAAAACGTTGGGAAAATCACCCTTATTACTGTCTGGTAAACAATTGTTGCAGTTAAATAAGTGATTTTCTTTATGAATTTCTATTTAAGAGAAAAAGACACATTCAATAACACACTATTCAGTCAAAGATAAACTTGCATAAACCATATAGCAGTCCAGTCATTTCACTGGATAAAAAAAAAAATCCATCAAGCTAAAAAAACACAGTACATTAGTATCTTCCACAGCGATCACCGTTAAAAAAACATTTACACAAGATCATAAGCTGAACGCTGGCTGTTTGGCTCAGTCCATGATGGACCACAGTGAGTGCCGGCTGTCCTTGCAGTCAGTCTGTTAGACAGAGATTTGTTTTTTATTATTGTGTTACTTTTTTCCCAGTTGCAGAGTATTTAACATTTTTACAAGAGATATTTTGTCTATACTTGGTGAGAAGTCAAGCAAAATGACACCTTTTATTGGCTAACTAAAAAGATTACAATAAGCAAGCTTTCGAGGAAACTCAGGCCCCTTCTTCAGGCAAGATGTAATACAGAAACTGGAGTTCCCTGTGTTTATATACATACTAGGACAATAAACTACATTGGAAAACCTTTAAGTGAGACATCTTAAATGTAAAAAATTAATAAACCTCTTCACAATAACAACAACAACAACATTTATTTTTTTAATACAAAAATGTAGTCCAAAGTGCTTTACATAATGAAGAATAGAAGAATAAAAGACACAGAAAATAAAATAAGTCAACATTAATTAACATAGAATAAGAGTAAGGTCAGATGGCCAGGGTGGACAGAAAATTGTCTACACTTGGTAAATTTAAAGCTGTGTTCTAACAATGTACTTCACATCAAACCTTGGAATCTTGATCTAATGTTATTTTCGATAATTTAGGTGCTGAGGATGGACACACTTAATGGCCTGTTCCCATTACAATACTGGGTTGTTCTATGCTCATTCTGCCTTTCTGATTTACCAGTTCTGCTCCTTCTCTGCTTAAGCACTTCCAATAGTCCAAACATTATGATACATGGAAAAGGAGTCACAAGCAGTACAGGATGTGTCCCCTGTGTGAAGAGACTTTGGAACTAGATGACATTATAAATAAACACCAAGTGACACCTTATAGAGGGCAGCTGTTGCTGCTTCAAAGCTTCATTGACCTGGTTCTAATTTTGTTCCTTTCACTAAAGTTTCCACATTTACTTCCTGTCCTCATGGGAATTTGTATAGTACTCAGATTTCCTCCCATATTCCAAAAGATATAGATATATTTTAAGCTAATTGATTACTCTAATTTAACCTGGTGTGTGACAAGCAATGGGCTGGTGGACTAAGGAATTGGTTCTTGCTTGTAACCAGTGCCAGTCCTCTGTGACCCAATATTTGATTTAAGCAAGATGAAACATTTATTGATATACGAGGGACGTTCAAAAAGTTTCCGCCCTTTTATATTTTTGATGGAAACAGTGAAGGCAGGAAGAGTAGTAACTGGTCGTGTCTGAGTGTCATGTGACTAGTTCTGTCTGGCAAGCCGGCTGCCATTGCAGTTTAGCATGAGTTGTCACTCTGTGTTGAAGGTGGCTGAGAAATTTGTAAATTGCACAAAGCAGAACAGCATTCTGTCATATGCTTTTTGTGGGCAGAAGGAGTGCCAGGAGCACAAATTCATCTCCGCATGTGTGCTCAGTATGGGGATAAAGTTCTCTCACGTAGATTTGTCTATGAGTGGCTTGAACTGTTCGAAAATGGCCGCACTGGTGTGACGGATGCAGAGCACTCTGGACATTCAGCTATAGCCACAACCAGATTTTCATGTGATGATGATGTGAAAGCAGCGGTGCATCAGTGGCTACGCACTTACCCAAAAACATTTTTTGCTGATGGCATTAAAATGTTGGTACGATGCTGGGAAAATTGCATCTCAAAGGAAGGTGACTATGTAGAAAAGTGATGTAAATTGTTTTTCTTAATAAATAGAGTTTAAAAAAAAGGCAGAAGCTTTATGAACATCCCTCCTATATACAGTATATACAGTATAGGCGGAGTGGAGGATTTGAGGCTAGGGATCTGTGCTGATGATCAGAAGGTTTGAGGCCCCCATAGTCACACCATCGGCTACTTCCCTCTGTGCGACTGTCAGTGGGATCCAATGAGATTTTTTTCTATTTATGATTTCCTTTAATAGGTAAAGCTGTATACGTCATTTGTTGGAATGAAAAATGGAAAGCATGGCATGCTGAGAGTAATTCTTTTGAGTAAGCATGTCATGAGTGATGTTGTAGGTATTGCGGACTAAGTGTCTCTCTATTATAAAAAAAAAATTCTGGGAGGGAAAGATCATGGAATACACTTAAAAGATCCACTAGACGAAAGAGATTGGCCACGGATCATCTCGCGGGGACCTTAAACATGAGTCTTTGTACCAAGAGATTGACCCAGGAGACATAGAACATGAGATTCTTGCAAGACACACCCTACTTAGAACCAATATCAGCAAAATACTCAGTCATGTAAAAGCTTTGAGCACACACAGATCCAGGTCTCTCAGCACATCTAAACTGTATAAGGACAATACATTACAGATGAAACGTCGATGACTAAGTGAAGAAGAAAAGGCAGTGCGAAGAAAAGAGACCCAAAAGCACTGGAGAGAACAAAAATGCAAAAAAGAAAAAGAATAATCTAGGTGCAAATTCAGAAAATAAGGAAAGTAATAATCAGCCCGGAACAAGTGGAATTGAAAAAAAAGCACGTCCAATTGGGTTCAGAATTAAAAGACAAAACAGAGCTTCCTAAAGACATTCAAAAACATTGGCACTATACACATGCAGAGCAGGTTAGAGATTATGAAAGCAGTGGAGTTTGAAAGGCTCAAAAAAAAGTTGGCGCGATACAAATGCCTAACTTGCTCCCAGCTCTTAAAACATCGTCAAGCGACAAGCAAAACATACAACTCCCCAGCAGCAGAAACCCAGCGGATGATCCGACGGCTTCTCCTTAGCAGCGTTATACTTATCGCGTGAAAGAGATGTATCCACGCCCGGCACCAAAAAATAAAGGACAAGTATTGTTTTTACACACGTTTTAAAGTAAACGTGAAAGTAATGCATATGTAACAATTCCCATGAAACTAATAATCTCTGTAAATTGTATATCCGGTAAGCCAAACCCGAGTGTGGGCAAGCGAAGCGAGCAGGGGGCAGAGCCCCTTAGTATATTTATAAAACAGTCTTGCAGTTATCTGTATAATTAGCTGTTGAGAAGCTTTATGACCTGTGAATAAAACTGTTGCTAAATCTGACACTATGAATACTAATTGACACTGCAGGAAGGGTGGGATTTTAACAATGTCATTTGGCATTGGAACACAGCATGTGTTAAGTACAGTATACCCTGAACAGAAGGGAGCTTTGGGCCAGTAATTTTCTGTGCCACTAGACACCTGTAGAAACTGATAAGCAAAGATGGGCACACTTGGGCTTTCCTCAGACAGCTAAGGAAACAGAAGTAGTAGTACTAGTGTTTAGTAGTAGTAGTAGTATTGTCATATGTACCAAGTACTGTGAAATTCCAACTTCTGGCCAACATGTAACACATTGCTCTTTGCATCACCATAATTAGCAATAACATATACATATTATTCATACCATTTGCCTAATTAGTGACACCAATCCATAAGGCATTGATGAGCTTCCAATACAATAGTTGAGATGTGTTGTGCTCACTTTAGTCATTAGTGACTAACCCTAAGAAATTTAAAGCTGCTGACATCCCTTCTAATGTTTTCCAGATTGGAATGCAGTCTGCCTCCTGCTTCCTGAAGTCTAAGATCATCTTCTTGACTTTGCTAAAGTAATTGGAGAGATTGTTGTCCTAGCTCCAGTGAGTCAGTGACTCTTCAGTGAAACAGTGACTCTTCTCTTGAAGCTGCCCTATCATTTGTCGCAATCAGGTCTGCAATGATGGTGTCGTCAAAAAATATTAATTGGCCTGGAGCTGAGTTTGGCCGCACTGTCATAGGTCAACAAAAAGTATAAGAGGGGGCTGAACACACTAGTCTTTGGTCTGCTTGTACTCAGGATCAGAGTGGAGAAAATTATGCTGCCAATCCACACATCCAGCTGCCTTTTTAATTTGCAGGCATGGCAGCTTAGTGATCAGCTTCAATGCTTAAGCAGTGGTAAATATTTAGCTGTAGAACTCCCTCATAGCAGTTTTTATTTTCAAAATGTGTTAGAATGGTGGAAGAAAAATAGCCTGCATCATGGACTGGTGGTGACAATATGCAAATTATAAATTATGGTCAATAACTATAGAGAATAATTTGCTGAATTTTGAGTTACAGGGGCTAGGAGAGGTGGCAGGTTCTTCTTTTTCTATTGGCTAATGAATAACTATGAATGAGCTCTTCCCTTAGTCATGTTTTCAGTCTGGATGTTTCCAAGTGTACAATACATGGCAGTGTGAGATTTCCTTTTGTTACAGCGGATTCAGTACATTTGGTCCCATATTTGAAGATGGACAGTTAGTTCTGTCTAAAAATAACTTATGATGTCAAAGATACAGACATAAATGGCAGCGAACTCCAGTTAATAACAGGACACACACTGGCTAATTTCATCACTGGCTTATTTTCAAAAATTGAATCTTTTTGTCTTTAAGAATATAAACATGCACTCAGCCAAAAAAAATAAAATGTAAATAAAACTTAGCAGCATTCGAAATGAAAAAGCAATTCCAGTTTTGCTGGAAAAGCAATTCTTACATTGCCTGCTGCTTTAAAATGCAAAGAAAAATAAACTATTGCCCTAATTAAGCCAGCAGTTCATTTACATCCACTGCGGCCCTCCAGGTTGGAGATCTTGTGGCCCTTTGTCATAGTTGCCAGCATATTTTTCTTCCTGTAGTAGAAAAAAGAGTCTCTAGAATAAATCAACATTAAGATGAAAATTCTAAACAGACTATTATAGCTAATTCCAATATTGTCTCAGTCACAAGCCCATCACAAAATAATTCTGCCAGTCTTACACTAATTCTTACATTGTTCTCTTCTAGCCCAAGTCATCCTATATTTGGAAAAGTTTAAGAAAAAGAATTTACAATTATTTGCAATATTGTACAACCAGCCATTCATTCATTTTCCAGTCCTGTTTACTTCAATAAATAGTGTGGCCAAACTTCTTATGGAAGCACTGAACACAATTCTAAATTAAATAAAGACTCTATAACTGAAAATTATGGCCTCTAAATTAAATCCATAGATGCCATAAAGATGACGTGCAACAAATAAAAGCAAATATTAAACATGTTCTCGATAGATTACCCGCTACAATTAGTTGAAAATAAAAATTTGCCTGAAGATCACTTGTTTGCAGGGTAGTAATCCAATAAAGATTTTACAGAGACAAATGCTCTTCTATTTTTAATGTGAGTGCACTATTCTTTTTAGGTATCTTTATTGCAATTAAATTACATTTTATACATCTCTGTCTGGTTTATCTCCAACCAATATTAAAGTGAATATTTAAATATTCATTTAAAACAAAAATTACCTTTTATTGTGTGTATCTTTTTAGAGTCCTGTGTTTACAGAAGAACATATTTTAGTTTTAAGTTGATGACATCTGGGAGCCCATCTAGTGTTTGCACTGTCTCAGTAAATGTAGAAGTGAAATTAATTTTTTCTTTATGCAGTCGGCATATATTAAAACAGCTGCTTAAATATGTTAAACAAAAACACTGTCAGCATTCTTTGTGAAAATACATTAATTCTTCAGCAGTCATACAAGGCCTGTAGAGCAGTTTTTCTAAGTTATTGGTGTGTGTAGTTCTTGGGGAAAATGTAATTTGAGAAAATCTAATTTTGGACTTTTTTTGCTAGGATTTATGACAGTATGGAAGCCAGGCTAGTGTATGGTATAATTATCACTGCACCACATTTCTGTAAACAATTTGTTGTAGCTACAAGGAAAAAAAAATCAAACTCATAATTATTTTGAGCTGAATAAGGCAATTTTGCTCACAGAGCTGATGCCCTGAATTTCAAGCAACATTACATTATTAGATAATGCCAAGTCAATTAATGAGAAAATGAATGAAAAAATATACTCTTCTGTGATCTTTGTGTTTTTCTACATCTGTAAGAACAGTTTTCACACTCATTAAATTGTGGGAATTAACATTAATACTGATATTGCTATTTTGCAATTTGAAAATGCTATACGTATAATGTGTCCATCTGTGTGCATCTGTATTTTCCTATACAGATAGTTGTCAGCCACTAGTGGACACACTTGTTGAGACTCCCATCCTAAACTGTTCAAATGGACTAAACTATGAAAGCAGAAAGATGCAGCGTCCCCCATAAAGTTTGGAACAAAGACACATTTTTCCTTGAATTACCCCTCTGCGCCACATTTTAAAATTACAAGTCAAACAATTCAGACGTGATTAAAGTGATTTTAAATTAAAGACTTTAATTCAAGAGTATGTGCATTCCATTTCGGTCACACCATATAGAAATGACAACACCTTTTATTTCATATGTGTCCAACCATTTCTTGGCATCATAATGCGCATAATGCCCAAAAGGTGTTTGTGATCATTCAGGTGGGTATCTTTGCTTCATTAGTGCAGCCAATAGATCCCTAGGCTTGCTTCTATCCATTCAAGTCTGTAGTTGCCATTGTTCAACATGAGTACAAGAGCTGTGCCAATGAAAGATCAAGAAGCCATTATGAGGCTAAAATATATGAAAAAAACCATTAGAGACATCAGTAAAACCTTAGGATTACCTAAATCAATTGTCTGGAATGTCATTCTTCGGTGGGATGGTACCCTGCCCAGGGTTTGTTTCCTGCCTTGCACCCTGTGTTGGCTGGGATTGGCTCCAGCAGACCCCTGTGACCCTGACGTTAGAATATAGTGTGTTGGATAATGGATGGATGGAATATCATTATGAAGAAGCAACGCACTGGTGAACTCAGTAATTGCAAAAGGACTGGTAGGCCAAGGAAGGCCTCCAACATTGACAACAGAAGAATCCTCACTATGATAAAGAAAAGGCAAGCCTATCTGACAAATCAGAAACAGTCCAACGTGTCTGCAGACTTCTGGAGAAAGGTTTTGTGGGTGAGACGAGGCAAAGATTGATCTGTATTAGAGCGCAAGATCCAAAGCATTCCACCTCATCTGTTGAACATGGTGGTGGGGGTGTTATGAAACTGGGCATGTATGATTGCTACTGGTACCGGCACACTTGTCATCATTGATTATGTAACTGCTGATGGTGTACAGAATATATTATTATATTATATTATATGCTCAAGTTCCAGTAAATGCCTCCAAACTCATTAGACAGTGCTTCATCCTTCAACAAGATAATGATACTGCTAAGGCAACACAGAAGTTTTTCAAAGTCAAAAAATGGAAAAGTCCTGAATGGCCAAATCAGGTACACAATTTAAATTCAACTGAACATGCCTTCCATATGTTGAAAAGAATACAAGCCCCTGAAACAAGAAGGAACTGAAGATGGCTAAATTAGAGGATGGACAGAGCACCACCAGAGAAGATACTCAGCACCTGGTGATGTCTATGAATTGTAGACTTCAAGCAGTCACTGCTTCAGAGCTGAGGTGTGAACTGTTCTGTTCATTTTGTTGGCTCCCCTTTCAGTTCATCTCTTTTGAATATCCGTGGGTCTTTTTAGTCCTTTGACTATTTGACCTTTGGCGATTCTAAATTGGCCCTAGTGTGTGCTTGGTGTGTGGGTGTGTTTGTGTGTTTCCTGTGGTGGGTTGGCACCCTGCCTGGGATTGGTTCCTGCCTTGTGCCCTGTGTTGGCTGGGATTGGCTCCAGCAGACCCCCGTGACCCTGTGTTCGGATTCAGCGGGTTGGACAATGGATGGATGGATGGACTATTTGACCTTTCCATTTGGATTTTCTGGTTTTTGGATTTTTTTGCTCTGTTTTTAATGCTCGGACATTACAGATTTTGTTTTGTTCATTCTTTGGTTTGCTTTGTTTTGTTTGCCTTTTTTGGGAGTATAATTTTTTGTTTTTAATTCTTAGTGATTTGGACTTTATTCTCTGAAGTTAGCATTTTTGATTGTTTTTCTTCAGTAAACTTTGGATTTTTCCAAAAGAATTATTAGTTTGGATTATTTCTGCAAAATGTTCACTTTGTTATATCTTGAAGTGAAAAGCCAGAATGATTTTAAATAAGGATTATTAAATATTGTTAGAAACTTAGAACTTAGTTCTTAATCAAAAGTCTGTCCTATCTTTTGCCAAAGCCAAAATTGTGTGTGCAGAGGGTGCCGACCTATAAATATCTGGGAATGCAGCTGGATGATAAATTGGACTGAACTGCCAATACTGATGCTCTGTGCAAGAGAGGACAGAGCTGACTATAATTCCTTAGAAGGCTGGTGTCCTTCAACATCTGCAATAAGATGCTGCAGATGTTCTATCAGACGGTTGTGGTGCGCGCCCTCTTCTATGCGATGGTGTGCTGGGGAGGCAGCATAAAGAAGAGGGATGCCTGACGCCAGGACAAACTGGTGAGAAATGCAGGCTCTGTTGTAGGCACAGAGTTGGACAGTTTGACATCTGTGGCAGAGCGACGGGCGATGAGCAGGCTCCTGTCAATCATGGAGAATCCACTTCCTCCAATGAACAGGATCATCTCCAGACAGAGGAGCAGCTTCGGCGACAGACTGCTGTCACTGTCCTGCTCCACTGACAGACTGAGGAGATCGTTCCTCCCCCATGCTATGCGACTCTTCAATTCCACCCTTTGGTAAACGTTAACATTATTATACAATGTTATTGTCTGTTATACCTGCATTTTTATCACACTTTAATTTAATATTTTTTGTATCAGTATGCTGCTGCTGGAGTATGTGAATTTCCCATTTGGAATTAATAAATTGTACAAACCCTACTCAGCAACTACAGAGATCATTTTTCAAGTATATGTATGTTGAACAAAGGCAAAGAAAGTTATACATGGCAACATTCATCCCAACATTGGCCCCTTTTTTTGTTTTATGGTTAATGTAGGTAAACACTACTGCTGCATAAAGTCCAGTTCAGAGAGATTGAGAAGGTGCTTTTTCCATAGTCCACATACATCTTGAATAAGAATTACATGATGTCCTATTGTTAACTCTCTTATTGTAATAATTAGGTTATGGGTGAATTCAATTGGTATTTTGTAATGTCTTGAAAACTATTTTTAAGGTCCTTTTATCACTGCTCCTTTGAGAGCCATTGACAGTGACGGCAGGTGAAAAAAAAGTTTTTGAGGGGACAAACTGAAGCAGCACTTATCTATTGGTGCCTTTCATGTCTATTTATTATGTAGTATCTTTCACATCTGTGACAAGCAAAATTTGATTTGATTTAAGTATCATCAAATAATAACCCAGTCCAAAGCTATGCATAACATGGCCAAGGGGAAACATTCAACAACAACAACCTTTATTTATTATAGCGCATTTTTATACAAACAATGTAGCTCAAACTGCTTTACAAGATGTCAAAGAGAACATTACAAGGAAAGAAAATCAAATAAGATTAGGAAAGAATACTAATAAATAAAATGAATAAGTAACAAAGAAAAAATAAATCTATTTGATTTTATAAAACTTATATACAATATCATGATGCACGTCTCTAAAGAGGAGTCCGGTGATAAGATCAGATGGCCAAGTGGACATAAAAACAACAACAACAAAAAAAAAAACTCAATTTAAGTCGGAGAACAAAAAAATCAAAATCTACAGGGGTTCCAAGGAAAAAGCCTGTAGGGACAGGGTCAAAGGACATAGGTGGAGGGTTTCATCTGAAAAATTATTCTACATTGCTCAGGTAGATCTTTTTCATTGAGAAAATCTAACTTGCTTAAAGGAGCAGGCTGGGATTCAATTGGATTATCTTTATGGGGGGTGCACTGCATTATTTCTAATATATTTTGTATTTAAAAAATATAGCAAATGCTTTCCAAGTTTCATTAGTAGTTTTAGGAGATGTTCCATGGAGTGAGCTGGGTTTGGTAGACAACCAACAGTTGAGAATAAAACTTCCTGTCAAGGTGGGCTGCATTGTTATATATTCAGTTATTTCTGTCTTCATTATTTCATGGTGGATGCTAGTTTAGTTTTCCTCCATTTATACTCAACTCTAAGGCATGTTCTCTCCAAATCAGACACTCTTTGGTTCTTCTAGGGGATTTCTTAACAGCTGCAGCCCTTACCTTAGCATTAACATTTTCCTGAATTATATTCCGAACAGCAGGTTGTTGAGGACAGAGCCGTGAAGAAATCTTGGTGTGACTGGTGCTGAGATGAACCTTCTGTTGCCGAGACTAACAAACTCAGATAGAAATTAAACCACTGGAACGCAGTACCAGAGATACCTGGAATGTTCTCCATTCTGGACAGTGGCACTAGTAATGTTTTATTGGGGCTCTGTCCCTGGTTTAAATGTTTTTGATAGTTTGTTTATTGTGTAATTTTTGGCTGACTATTTTGTAAAAATGTGTGTTTTGTAAGTGTCATTTGTTACTTATTCTATATTTCACTAAGTGCTTTTTGGGGAATTTTTGTATTGGTCCTTTTGTCTGTTAACTGTTTGTGTTTTTATTAGTCTACTAGCCGTTCCCCATAGTAGTGAAACAGGACAAACTTTAAAAATCAATTAACAGAAAGGTATTGTTAGCTATGTGGAGGCAAGTTTGGCTCCAAAATGCAGAGCTAGACTGACTCCCCACTCCTGATGTCATGCTTCCCCCTTTCCTCAGCCCGCTGCATCTCTCTCGGATTAGCGTGAATATATCGCTCCTGCAAGCGAACTACGATTCTTAGCGTGATGACAGAAGTCGCAAAATCAACTGGAATGTTCAAGCAAATTATAGAAAAAAAACCCAATCTAAGTCCTTTAAGTAGTTCTCTCTTGAAAAGCAGACAGACAGACAGTCGGTGGATTTTATATAGAGAGAGATATGTTGAACCCAAGGCAATGGTCCTTCAGAATGCTGCAGTTATGTATCTTACCCAGGGAATATAAAAGGACCAAAAAAGCCTCATTGATGAGGCATTAGTTTTTCTGTTGCTTCTGTTGTTTAGGTTTGTCTAATAGTTTAGTGTAAAATTTCTGACTTTTTGCTATGGTATAAGGATTTGTATTTTAAACTCCTGAAATGTTTGGAGATTTTATTTTATTAGATAGTTATTAGTTATACTGGCTGTGCTACTCATCTAAGGTGGGTTGAAATGAAATTATCAATGTAGACTTCATCTTAAACATTTGCAATAGACCAAATGGGATTAGTAAAAGCAGCGTTAATGTTTATGATACTGTTGAATTGACAAATGCAGTACATTTCATTAATTAAAATGTTTGTGATGCACCATTTTTGGAATGAGAAAGACATAGCAACTGGACAGACACACAGATACTTATCCTTTTATTAAAGTCGATTAGCTTCATTTTTGTGTTCTTTTATGATTGAGTGTTTTTAAACTTTGGATATTTTTGAAATGTGGACCCTATGACTAGTAATAAATTAACTTAAATATGTCATTAGAGTCTTGTTATCTTTGTGCCAGCAGTCAGATGGTTCCATTTAGTCTTATGTGATTTTGAAGCTTCAGGCCTTGTTGGAATATATGGGCTTCATTACCATTGCAACACTTTTATGGCTTGAAGCACAACAAATAACACTTTTGCACTTTTCAACAGTTCTGTTAAGGTAATTTTATGGTTTGGTACTCACTCTGGTGTCCTCTTGCCATTGTCACCAATTACATTATATTCATAGATAGATATCGGGAGCACCACACACACCTTTCCACTGACCTCATGACCCCCCCATGCTCTCCCAATCTGTCTACTGACTTCATAGGAAGAGTCACCATAGCCATGAATGTCACTGCCAAGGTAAGTAAACCTCTCAACAAGGTTGACACTCTCTCCGCAAACAGAGACACTGCTGATGGCTGTGCCCAAGAGGTCATTAAAGGCCCAGACATTCAGACTCCTCACTTAGTCTCTCGAGCGTCATGATCAGAGTCTCCATTGACTCCGCGAAGATCACAGCATCATCAGCATAGATAGATAGATAGATAGATAGATAGATAGATAGATAGATAGATAGATAGATAGATAGATAGATAGATAGATAGATAGATAGATAGATAGATAGATAGATAGATACTTTATTAATCCCAAGGGGAAATTCACAAAAAGGGGAAATTCACAAAGTCAAGATCTGTAAATCTTTCTTCACCAACAGATGTCCCACAGCCGCTGGGCCCCACAACCTTGCCCAGCACCCAGTCCATACAAGCATTAAACAGAGTAGGAGCAAGAACACACCCCTGACGAACCCTAGAATCACCTAGGAAAAATGCAGAGGTCCTGCCTCCACTCTGCACAGCACTCACAGTACCAATGTACAGGCCAGCCATGATATCCTGCAACCTCGAGGGGATCCCACGAACCCTCAAGATGTCCTACAGGGTAGCTCGATCAGCGGAGTCAAACGCTTTGTGAAAATCAACAAAGTCTGCAAAGAAACTCTGCCAACATTCGTGTTTGTGCCCCATGAGCGCAGACATTTGGGATGATGTCAGTCTCCCAAATGGAAGCAAAGATTGCTTGCAATGCCAGGAGGACAGCCTTACCACCAGCCTGGACCTGCGACTCTCCGAGGAACAGATTCATGCTTCGATTCCTCTGCAAACAGGACATGGGTCGCTAGACCACAAATGGTGTGTCACTTGCTCACAGATTCCTCTAACAAACGGCTCTTTATCTTCCCTCAGAGCCCTCACAGCCGTCCTTCTCAGTTCCCAGTACAGACCAGAGTTGCCATTGAGTTGTCAGCCGATATCTATGCAAAAGGACGAAGGTCCAAGTCTTTAGAGTCCTGGTGCTTCCTGTCTTGCTATATGGTTGCGAGATATGGATGCTATTAAGTGACCTGAGACGAAGACTGGACTCCTTTGTTACTGTGTCTCTCTGGAAAGTCGTTGGGTACCGTTGGTTTGACTTTGTGTCGAATGAGCAGTTGCTCATGGAGTCCCAAATGAGGCACATTACCTGCATTGTGAGGCCATGTGGCACATTTCCCCAAGGGTGATCCAGCTCGTAAGATCCTCATTATTGGGGACCCGAGTGGCTGGAGCAGGCCAAGGGTTCACCCACGTAACACCTGGCTGCGGCAGATAGAGGGTCATTTCCGAAGGGTGGGATTGGACCGTGCGTCTGCCTGGGGGGTTGCAAACCGGGATTGTTGTTTCGTTGTGTAGTGGGTGTGGCAACACACTGTACCAGTGCATGCTCCCCGACTTGACTTGACGTGACATTATTTTCTAGGTACCATAACATTTTTAAAAAATGGAACTATTAAAGTAGCTACTATTATAGTACATTTTCAAAATTGTATTCATTTTTACAGAGTGTTTCTAGATAATTGTGACCATATACAATACATTACAAAGTTGTTCAGACTCAAGGCAGTTTTCTTTCTTCACTCTGAAAATTTCAAAACAAATAGTAAAGTCTGAAACATATCACTTTGTTGCATTGTTTACATCTTAGTTATATTAAATGTTAATTTCAGTTAAAGTAATACACAATGTTAATCAACAACACCTACAGTAAATACACTGAAGATATGTGGTTGCACATATACTGTAGATCGGGTATGATTAATTATTTTAGTTTAAATTGCCATGGATTTACATACTATCCAGTGTTACAATAGAATAAAGTACAATTTATTTTTGTATAGCCCAAAATTACACAAGAAATGCTGCAATGGGCTTTAACAGGCCCTGCCTTTTGACAGCCCGCCAGCTTTGACTCTCTAAGAAGACAAGGAAAAACTCTAATAGGGAAAAAATGGAAGAAACCTTGGGAAAGGCCGTTCAAAAATAGACCCCTTTCCAGGTAGGCTGAGTGTGCAGTGGGTGTCAAAAAAGGGGGTAAATACAATACAATACACAGAGCAGAACACAAGTAATCCTTAATACAATATAATAGTGCAATAGAAATCTTACAAGTACAGACCAGAATTCAGCAGTAGATGACATCACATAATACGATTTGGATTTGTTTAGAGTCCTGGAGACCTGAGCCATCAAGCTGCCTCCCTCTATTGGCCATTCCACAGCTGAGTCATTGCTCAGCCAGCCAATCTGATGAAAGAACCCATTTACCCAATGATTCCTGTGATCCTCCATCAGAGATGACTTTACTTTAGGCAGGCAAAACAACTTGGCAGGTGGGCAGTGGCACCAAGTGTCACATTTGATGTGTTACGTTCCTGAACTATTCCCAGTGCCTCTTGTATAGCAGCTTCTTGGGAAACTAATTCTAAATCCAATAAAAAGATGAAAGTATGTACAGCATTGGCAATTATAATAGTAATGATAAATACAGAAAAATAACTGAAAATTGCCTGTGGCACACTACTGTATATTCCTCTTTATGCAATATTAGCCGAACAGAAAGATATTTTGTTGAGCCAACTCTCTCTCTGTATATATATATATATATATATATATAGAAAGATAGATATATATGTGTGTGTGTATATGTATAATGTATATTTATATGTATGTGTTAGTTTTATAAAACAATATAGTAAATACCACAAATCAAACAGAAGACAAAGTGTAAAAGTACTCTTATTATAATAAAGCTGTCAATATCATTACATTTTTCTATGATGGGGAGCATATTTCCTAGGACAATCTGTACTCTTAGCTGATGTCACGTTGCACAACTTCTAATTTTAGGGGATGTCAAAGTTGTATGGCAGATTACATGACTAGAAATGGCTGGGGATGTCAGATTAGATGTCTGCATGATGACTTTTCAGCACAGTTTCACATTTTCCTTTTTTTTGATAGTCAATAACGGGCTGCCTCAAAGAGCCAGTAGCCATCCAGTGGGTTTACAGATTCAGCGAGTTCAAATCTCTGCCTTTTGTTTTCTTTTTGCCATATACATGGTATGTAAAACAGAAGACCTCAGACAGACAAGCCCCTCTTCTGTTTGTGAGGTCCAAAACACCCATGTTCCTTTTTTCTCATCATGGCATTCTACTGCCATGTGAGCTCTCATTGGTTGTCAGCACATACACACACACACACACAGCCATGACTTATTTTGTTGAGGTGAGCCACAGACTGTTTGAACTGAGTCGCTGGGTATGTCAGATTACATGCCTTGTGATCATATGAGGGTGCCACAACTGCCTCGGGCACACATTTAGAGTATGTAAATGAATTCTGTAACTGATAATTGTTGGAAAAGTCATGTATTATAACATGACTTTTAAGATTTTATGTTCTGATTAAGTTTCATTTAGCTCAACCTTATCAGCTATTGGATAGCACAGCTGCTTACCTACACTTCATGCTAGTAATAGACTGAATGGCCAAGCAAGACACAGAGATCATTCCATTATTGATCAGCTGCACTAATTGTTTAAGTTGGGTTGAAGTCTAGGTAATCAACGTAGACCTCTCTGTTAACGTTTGCAGTGCACCATGCAATGCATATGTCTCTGTTACATGCCATTTGGTATGTGATTCACACAAGCAGTGATAATGTTTGTTGTGCACCATCTATTGGAATGTCAAATGCAATGCATTTTATTGCTAAAAATGTTTGAAATGGATGTGATTTGCTGCTCTTTCTTTAGTAGTATGACTTGTATAATTTAGCCTAAATGAAACCCTGCAGTGGAAAAACATGATTCTGAAAATAGAACATCCAGTGTGAAATCTTTACTTTTTTGCTTAGATAATGATATTGCTTAAAGTTAATTCAGGTTTGTTTATAAACTCAATATCCTGTACTGAGAGGTGCCATTATTAGGTACATTTATAAACTGAATAGTCTATGTGAGACGAATGGTGCATGCAGACTTTACAGTACATACCCAGTCAAAAGTGTTGGTCAATGCATCCTTCTTTATCCTGCAATATGTGAAAATACTGCATGTCCCAGAAGGTGCTCTCAACACTCCACTACTTATAGGCCACTACTGCCTGTCCGACCTCTGGGCCTGTGTAACCACACTACTAGTATGAATTTCGCTAAGCAGGCCTTGCTATTTAAACTCAGCACAAATCCATGGATTCATTCTCTTTTGCTCCAGCTTTAAAAACTACCATGTGCTGAAAAAAAGTATATTGGGTGATGCATAATTTCATCCTGATAAAAAGAAATCACTAAGCAGTACTCCACTTGAGATCAACATGTTAAATTGGCTCTATTGTATGTGTGTGTGTGTGTCTCTGTGTGGTCTCTCTGCAATCGGCTGGTGTCCTGTCCAGGTACTGTTCCTGCCTTACACCTTAATCTTGCTGTAATGGGCTCCAGCTTCCCTGTCACCCTGTTCAGGATACAGCGGGTTAGGAAGATGGATGGATGGATTTTCTTAGCATGGAAAACAATGTAAATGGTTTCACAATAGAGCAGCACTCCAGCAGACAATGTAATACAAAAGATGATAGAGTGACATAATTGGTAACATTTACCTTTATAAAAAAGAGTATTAATGTTTTGTATTTAAAATTGCCTGTACAATTTACCTTTTTGAGTTGCACGCATAAATAGACACCTGAATAACTGAATAACATAGACAGGAAAGGTCACTTGAGAAGACAAAGGCATAAACCATACATCTTCTATATACTTACTGAACTTGCTTAACTCAAAGGTCAGGGAATGCCAAAACCTGTTCTTGTACCATCTGGAGAATGGCAGGAAATAACCCCAAATTGTGCAGTCATAATATGTGAGTCTGTAGTTTGCATTATAAGGAAGTTTTATATCTTCAGCCACTTTTTAGAGTTTTACAGATGTTACAAGCTGGGAAATAAAACAAGCAGTACTTCAAACTAGGTGTTCAGTACTTGTACAAGTGAATGTCTTGATGACTGTTGCAATTAAAAATTCACCAACCATGCTTTGAGATTGAATTTTCTGAACAAATGAACTCCTTTTCTTTGCTTCTTTACTGTTAACTAATTTATACATTTAGATTTTTAGCTCAGGAAGTATTATTAGAACATTAGAACACTCTAGACGAGAACTGGCCATTCAGCCCAACAAAGCTCGCCAGTCCTATCCACTTATTTCTTCCAAGAAAACATCAAGTCGAGTTTTGAAAGTCCCTAATGTCTTACTGTCTACCACACTACTTGGTAGCTTATTCCAAGTGTCTATCGTTCTTTGTGTAAAGAAAAACTTCCTAATGTTTGTACAAAATTTACCCTTAACAAGTTTCCAACTGTGTCCCCATGTTCTTGATGAACTCATTTTAAAATAACAGTCTCGATCCATTGTACTAATTCCCTTTATAATTTTAAACACCAGTCATGTCACCTCTTAATCTTCTTTTGCTTAAACTGTAAAGGCTCAGCTCTTTTAATCTTTCCTCATAATTCAACCCCTGTAGCCATGGAATCAGCCTAGTCGCTCTTCTCTGGACCTTTTCTAGTGCTGCTATGTTCTTTTTGTAGCCTGGAAACCAAAACTGCACACAGTACTCAAGAGTAGGCCTCACCAGTGCTTTATAAAGGTTGAGCATAACCTCCTTGGACTTGAACTCCACACATCGTGCTATTTAACCTAACATTCTGTTAGCCTTCTTAATGGCTTCTGAACACTGTTTGGAAGTTGATAGCTTGGAGTCCACTATGACTCCTAAATCCTTCTCATAAGGTGTACTCTCGATTTTCCAACCGCCCATTGTGTATTCAAACATAACATTTTTACTTCCAACATATAATACATTTCCTGACGTTAAATTTAATCTGCCACAAATCTGCCCAAGCCTGTATGCTATTCAATTCCTTCTGTAATGATATAACAGATTCCAAATTATCTGCTAATCCACTTATCATGGTATCATCTACAAACTTAACGAGCTTAATCATTTATATATATTAAAAATAGCAGCAGCCCTAGCACTGACCCCTGTGGAACGCCAGTTCTGATGAGGTTCCTCGCACCATCACCCTCTGCTTCCTGTGTCTGAGCCAATTCTCCACCCATCTAAAAATATCATCCTGAACTCTCACTTCTTTTAGTTTGATGCCGAAATATTATAAAAAGCAACAACAACAGCCACTTCTGATTCACACAGGAATTATGAAAAAGACAAAAAAGCTCTGACATGGCTAATAATAATAGAGTAGTCACTATGATGTATTATGCAGGCATATTGCTGTTGGTGTAAAGGAGCCCCAGTCGCGTTTCTTGACACCCTTCTGCTGAATAATTTGTTAGCTGAAGTTACACAGTGTTAGTGTGTGTCAGAGAAAGTATGTGTAACATTGTTTATAACTTTTTCATTCTCCCCTTTGCTACTACCACCAGCACATCCAGAAAATGTGCCATACCTGAGCATGCCTTCTTAATCAGTCAGTCAGTCAGTGTCCAGCCCGCTATATCCTAACACAGGGTCATAGGGGTCTGCTGGAGCCAATCCCAGCCAGCACAGGGCACAAGGCAGGAACAAACCCTGGGCAGGGCACCAGCCCACCGCAGGGCACACACACACACCAAGCACACACTAGGGACCATTTAGGATCACCGATGCACTTAACCTGCATTTCTTTGGACAGTGGGAGGAAACCAGAGCACCAGGAGGACACCTATGCAGACACAGAGAACATGCAAACTCCACGCAGGTAGGACCCGGGAAGCGAACCCAGGTCTCCTTACTGTGAGGCAGCAGCACTACCACTGCACCACTGTGCCACAGTTCCACCCCGTTCTTAATCAGCATGTTCATTTGTTGGGCCTCTGTTAAAGTGGTATTAGCAGCCATGCCCATCACAGCATAGAAAATCACAGTGGCCATCACAGAATTATAGACCAAGTTGTCTCCTCTACTCTGTCTCATCACCCTTGTCCATACACCCCATTTAGTGCAGAATCAATGGAGAATTTCTGCAGGAGACTGTGGTAAATGTGCCTATCCAGGCATTAAGAAAGAAAAATAACTTTTTAAGTAACAGGAAAGGAAAGAAGAACAGAAAAGAGAGAATGGGATTTACCTTTCTTGTTCAGCAAACAGGAAGGCAATATGACACTCTCACTACTGTTTCAGCACTGCAATGCAGCAGGCACTGGTAGTTCGGTTGCAGGTCACCAGGAAGGCCCATGTGGCTTCATACACAGGCCAGTTTCTTACTAGAGGTTTTTGGCCAGACGCTGCATGAGTAAGAAAAAAGGTGTGAAGCATTTAGTTTAGTTTACCATGGAAAATAAAACGGATTTCAAGGGTTAACCTTAGTGTAGGTTTAACTTAACTTTGATACAGAGTCGGAAAGTGCTTGAACTCAATCCCTATTTAGGTGCGCATACACGCATGTGCACACTGCAAGGCTACCTGTATTTTAATAGAGGCCTTTCACAGGCAGATGCGATATGATGTAGGAACATGCCCGCGTCAGCCACAAGATTTGGCCAGCAAAACGGTGCCAAGTATGAAAGGCACCCCTTGTCAGCAGGGGTCATCTTTTCACCAAGTTATAATGATGTTATGGTGTTTGGTATACATCAAGCATAGTACCTTATTTTCTATATATTTTCTTTTTGTATATATATTTATATACATGTATGTTTTTATTGTATAATAGTAACAATATGAGCAGCTCACTACTCAAAACGTTAATTCCAGGATGCGGCCAGGATTTTAACCGCTATACTACCAAAGCTGTCATTCCAAAAACGAACACTAACCCGATTTCTTTTTCTTAGATTATATTTGTGAATAAAAGTGCACTTGTTTTGTTATATGTGTAGTTTTTGTAAAAGTGTCTACAGTATTTGATATTTGGACTTCACAGATTATACACTCCATTTTTAAATTTTGTCGTTAGTACTATAACATAAAAAAATGTTTCATTTTAGCTATTTGTTCAACCTTTCTTGCGTTTCTCAAATTTCCTGTCATCCTACATTTACATAGATCATTGTAGACACGGAACACACATGAAATGTATGTGTTCCAAATAAAGAAATATTATTTACCCTATGCAACTCCAGGCACTTCACATGCAGATAAACAAAACTTGAGATGGGCGAAGCTTTTGCCCGAGTTGAGCTCTGGCAGTGAGGGGATGGGATAGCAGGCTGCTTGCTGCTTGTGCTGATCAACACATTTACAAAACAAAAGATGCTGATGGAGAGGTGAGAAGGAATTTAAAGTGGCCCAGGATTATTAGTTTTTTTGCAGGCTTCAGGAATTCTAGTGTTAACTCATTGACAGCAACCTGTACATTGAATAATTTTTTTTTTTGCTTATGTTCTTGAATAAAAGCTCATGTGTTTATTTGATATTTGGACTTTCTTCACACATTATACACTTCACATCGGCATTTTGTCACAATGAAAAATCTTCTGTTTCAGTTTTGTGTTCGGCATTTCTTGCCTTGCATTTCCTGTCATCCTATTTTCTACAGATCATTGTAGATACGGAAAACACATGAAATGTATGTATTCCAGTTAACAAAATATTATTTACCCTCTACAATTACAGGCACACCGCACACCCAGATAAAGAGACTTAAGCTGGGAGAACTTCAGCTGCATCGGTGAGGGGAATGGGATAGCAGGCTGCTTGCTGCTTGTGCTGATCGACACATTTACACAACAAAAGACGTTGATGGAGAGGTGCGAAGGAATTTAAGGTGGCCCGGGATTACAACTATTTTCGTAGGGTTCAGGGATTCTAGTGTTAAGATGCCCAGTGTGTATTATGCTGCCCGCTTTCCCATTACATGGGTTGTTGCAGAGACATTACTTGATATTATATTTATAGTGTAAGATGTATAGGGTGTAAAGTAAAGGAGACATTACATTTCTAATATGTACATTTTGTTAGTACTGAGAGCACTGTGAATTGAGCCACAATAGAGTAGCACTGCAATGGGTAGAGTAATAGATTTTATAAGATTCACTTTTATACTTAAAGGAGTATTACTTAAATCATTACTTACTTTAAATAGGTGCAATTTTGCTTAAACATGCTCACAATGTCAGGGTGTCTTTCAGTTTTCATTATTGAAGCTGTTGTCCAAAACCTAAATTCACAATGATGCATTCAAATGTAATAGTATTCTTAAAAATAAATCACTTTTAAATTTACAAGTAGAAAAAAGAAGCCCATTTGCACCTTGTCTTGCACAATGCTGTTTATGTTACCTTTCCAGATAATCTTACACCAGACAGCTGCTAAAAGACACTCTCAGGACACTAGCACTAGCTCTCATGTTTGAGACTGTCTGCAGTTTGACAACTACAAGATATCTGGGAAGGCAGGCAGAGGAGGAGAAGGAGGAGGAGGAGAGGGAATGATCTGAAAGTAAGTGTCACCGTACTGTCAAGTATGGAGTGTAATGGCTGCAGTCAAAATGTAATGCACTACAAACATCCAAAATAAAAAAGAATGAGCTCATACAATTGCTGCATAGTACTGGGATCTGCAAAAAGTGAAAATGGCAGATTGACTGAAGGGGGAGTTGAATGCATGTGGGCTTACATATCTAATTTACTTTGTAATATTTCTTTTCATCTCAAGCCAAAATGTCAAAGATAGTTTGGTTTCATTGTTCCATTTACTATACATTCTTAATCTAATTGTAGAGTCTTGCAGTCAGGTTTTTCAGTTTGCCTCAGCTCTCAATAAACACATACTGGCTGTAGAACATAATAACCTTTTGAAGTGATTTAAACTTTAGCAAGTTACTTTGGAACATGAAGGCCCTCAGGTATAGGTGTGTGTTCTATACACATTGTCACTCATGGACGCATGAGGATCACTCACCGGATTCTGTTGAAGCTTGCAGTACCACTCCTGAGTGAGAGGGGGCACTCACACTAACTGTATTGTCTCTTTCTAACTCTGGAGCACCTGAACCCACACACTGAGGGAAACTGAACCCTTCCCAGAAGCTCTGCCCCTTCTGGCATCAGACTAGGAGACAAAAAATGCCAATGAGGCAGTGTTTATGCCTCATTTCTCTTTACGTACCTACAAGTTCTATTTTCAGATCTCTGTTTTGGACTTTGACATTAAACAGGGTGGCCTGGTTGGTCCTCCAATGTGTAACACTACTAACTACCAGGGTACATTTTGGGCATTCACCCCCAACCAAATCCTCCTCCAATATGCCCTTACTAGACATGACTTGATATATTTAATCCACGTACAATACATATTGCAATACAGGGCCCAGAATAAAATATCTGTAAGATACAGTACATCCTCAGGACAATGGGAAAAATAATAAATAAATATTATTTTGTGAAAAAAATGGAAAATGATTAGCTTTGAATCACACACAAAATAGTCATTAAACACAATACAAATGTAAAAACTCTTCACTGCCTCTGTATAACAAAATGTATGCTTTTATTGAGTTTAGCAATGCGAAACAAGCATGTGAAACAAGATCTGTTGTTTCGCTCCTCCTGCATGCTTCTCTAAATACTTTGGCAGTTTCAAACTCTGTCCTGTAAGCGAAAAGGTGCCTGCCCTTTCTAACTACATTGCAAACTTATGAGACATTTAACAGACATTGTATCTGTGACTGACACCTTAATAACATTCCAGAAAGTAAGAAAATTTTGCAATTAATACACAACCAAGCAAGTGAACTGCAGTATCAGGTACTGACATGAAGCTTTGAAATGTGTATATGCTGTTTTGTTCCTCTGAGAGATAGTGAAACTTAAAATGAAAATATTTCTTACAGTTTTAAAGGCACTTGATAGTTATATTTCTTTTGTGGTTCATATTTAACTTTCTTTTTTTGCACTGTTATGATTTTGTAATGCTACAAAATTTTACTTTTGTATGAAAATACTACACCGATCAAACTGACACCTGAGTCGATGGCTTTGTCGCCTCAACCCACACTCTGACCCTGGCTACCACCCCTTCTACTAAGTGTGACACCACAACTTTTAGTGTTCTTTAATATTATACACTTCCTTGTGTGTTAAATATTTAATGAAAAAGCTGATTGTTTTATTTTTTTTATGTTTGTCCTGAAAATCAGCTCTCTTTTTAGCAGAATCTCTTAAATTGCTGTCTTCACCTAAGGAAATTTGGAAATGATAAAAAATAAAGAGTCTGTCATTGTTTTGTTTGCAGTGACGTGTGCTGTCACGTACTTTGGCAGACATGAAGTGGACCTGCTTAAACTTAGTAGATGCTTGTCCTTTTATTGTACTGCTAGCTGTGCTACACATCTAAGATGGATTGAAACGAAAGTACTCAATGTAGACCATAGTGTTAATGCTTGCAGAGCACTATGCAATGTGTATGTCTCTGTTATATGGCATTTGGTATGGGATTCATAAAAGCAATATTAATGTTTGTGATGCACCGTCTTTTGGAATGAGACATAGCAACAGTACAGACACACAGACACTTATCCTTTTATTAAGGTGGAAAATTACAAGCCTGTGATTGCCTCACAGTAGGAAAGGTGTGCTGCTGTTTAAGGAGTGTGTGATATTTGATTATTTGTGCCACTTGCAGCACATGCACAATTGCTACTGACAAGGCAGGGTCAATGCAAAAAATGTGTAGCTGTTGGGGAATTACTGATTGATGTCAAAATGAATTCACTTTGTCTATGTGCACAAATATGGAACTGAATATATGAAAAATAAGAGAGGTCTTAACTTTGGAGAAAAGGCAAAAAAGTAATATATTCCGAGGATGGTTACATTCAAATGTTTCAAAGAAAAAATAGTTTTCTGATTTTAATGGAATAAAAAAATCTTGGTGAAGCTGGTAAAGTGAATAGCCTATTTAAATAAATTATTTTGCCTTTATTGCCTACATTCAGGTGAAAATAATCAAAAAGTCCCCACAACTGTGAACAGAACTGCTGTTTATACTATCTAGAATGATAAAAAAATTACCAAGCAATACGATTAGGGTTCTTTGAGGTTAACTGCCAGACCTCTAATCATATTAAAATACACCATTAGCATTCCTTGCTCATTACAACAGACATACCGTGTTCAGCTTGGTTCACAGTACTGCTTCTTCTCATCTTATCTTATTAATCACAAGCCTTACCATCAACACATTTATTTTTAAATTGTAAAATGCCAAAATATATGGCAGGTGGTACAGTATATACCTATTCAGTCCAAATGACTATTATTGAATGCTACAACTGCTTTTATATTTGTGCAGACAATATAAACCTATATTAGTAATTTGATTGAAATAAAAAACAGAGCCACCTTTCATAAATACTTGAATCTTTTACATATACGACTAATGATTAGCAATATTTGATATATCCATAACAATACTGAACAAAGCATGAAACAGATAAGTGCTTGAAAACGAAGATGGTTACCACTTAAAAGTTCACCATTAACTGGTTCTTCCATGTCAGCAAGTACATTTTTGGCAGCACTCTCTTACATGATTCATGAAAGACCGGTAAAAGGCTAATTGTTCAAATTAATTTGCGTAAACGACTAAGCAAGAGATAACAGAATTACATCTGCACTTCTTTGGCTTGGATTCAACAATGAACGGCCCCAGACTGCCAGCTGCTTCAAGACAACATCCTCGCCAGAAATTAAAAGCCACAAACATTAATTAATACATTTTTTATGTTATTAATTTGCACTGAAAGGTTCCAGGGTGCAAAACTGCTGAGAAGATGAACCATGATAATTAGAATTAATGGGTTGTATGTTATGCTTCTGTAACCAAAATTTTTTAAAAAGACAAAAAAAAAAGCATGAATGGGATAGGGAACTTAGTTTTGACACCCTCATAAATCTCCATGATAATGTAGCCATTAGAATTAGAAGGATTAAGTGCCATCACTCTGCTGTTATCCATCACATGACACATTCTACCCCATCTGTCATGGCTTTACTGAAATTGTGAATGCTGTCCTTGACAATGTTGAGAGAGTGAAGCTTTGGGAATTCTAGGAAGTGCTGTAATGAGTGTCAGGGGCTATGAAATAAATCTATGATTCCTCTTACTTCAAAATGGAAGTAACAGCCAATAATTTGTGCTTGTCAATTGATTACTTGCATATAGTGCGTTATTAATAGGGATGTGCTCTCTGGAAATCCAAAAGCTGATGAATTGCTTGCATTGATGTATATATACAGTATTTTTTTTTCCAACTGTGATACTAAGGTTAGTGACATCTTTTTTTCTTTGGGATTTGAGCGCAACAGCTATTTACCTATAGCTGCTCTGAAAGTTCTTTCTAAAGATGCATCGAATATGCTAAGCTTTACAGAATTCCTTAAGTAGTTTGCTGTCTGCTATGTAAAGTTTGATGCAATTGTCCAAAAAAAATGTCAATTACTTGACAGGTTTAAACATAATCGTACAGAATTCGAATAAAACCCACATATACTTACATAACAGGGTTAGTAAAAATAGAAAAATTCATAAAATAAACTACAAAAATCCCACACTATTAGAGAAATTGATTACTGCTCCAAAACACAGTTTTTCTTTACAATATTCAAGAGATAAATGCATCATTTTCAAGATGTGTCAAAATCCAAATATGAGAACAGTCGCTGTCAAAATCAATTACATTTTACCTCAATAACATGTTGCCACACATGCACATCAGACAACCCCCTCGCAGGCTCAGTCGAGGTATGTAATAACTCAGACAAGAGGGGGCGCTGCTGCTAACACTGTCATCTCCTTCTTCTCTCACTGTGCCGAGAAGCTGCCCAGTGAAGACACTGAGCCCCGCCCCATCTGGTCCTGTTGCCATAAAGTCCAGGGCGTCCCGAAAGGAGGCGTCACTTTTACCAGAGCAGCCTGAGAGATGGAGCTCTGCTAAAGACTGATGGAACCTTAGCAAAATCCACTTTTTGAATTCCCACAGCAGGAACACTTGCCAACAAGCACCATATTCAGTTCTTTTTCTTTATTTTCACTTCTTCCGTCAAATAAAAAGGACAAACCAGTTGCCACCCCAAACTTTCTTACTGCAGTCCTGAGCTGTCATTTCCACACCCCTCTACACTGTGAAACAATAAGGCACTGAAGAAGAAGAAGAAGACGAAGAAGAAGAAGAAGAAGAAGAAAATGAATCCAGTAGTGGATCATTAAGTATGGTGAAATAACTGGTTTCAACTGAGAGGCTGTGATCTTTTACACAGTATAAGATGCTCAGAACAAAGATATGTGTGAATATGTATGTGTGTGTGTGTAAGTGAAAGGGAGAAAGTGATTTGTATCTTCCACAGTGGAGGCGGAAGAGAAGAGTGAGACATGACTCAAGTCTTCCAGAAGGAACGCATGAGATGGGGTGATTGAGAATGGAGACTCATCTTCAGACACTGTGTAACACAACTGGGCCACCTGCCACTATTGATGTAGAAGTGCTAGTCAATTTCTGCCATTGCCTTCTCTTATCTATGTATTATCATCAATACCTGCAACAAAACATCTGTTTTTTGGAAGCTGGGCCGTATTCAAAGGAGTCACAAATTGGATTTTGCCTTTTTCTTCCAACTAGTTTAACCATTTTCCACTAGCAGTTTACGTAGCTAACATCCGCGTTGGAAGGCCTCAAATGCTCCTCACTGAATGTGAAGAAACGTCCAATTAAAAGCAACATCCAGCACCACCCCATTCCACAGGCTGCAGCGAGGACGCTCTCAGAAGCCAGAGAGCTACTGTAGGTTGCAACCTTTTCCTGTCAATTTTAATGTAGCTACATAAAAGGTATTTACTTTGTAAGAAAATCCTTGAAAAAATGAAGACTAGGTTTTGTCTGTGTTGAAGTGGATTTTATAGTTTTTGTTTATTTATTCTTCAGTTAAAAATTGTCATGTTAATTTTTTAATTGCAGGTATCCAAAAGCTTTTTTTTTTTTTTACTGCTGATAGTTCTTGTTAATAATACTGTAATAACCTTGATATATCAAACTTTTACAAAGTGCAGATTCAAAGAATTTTCTGCCATGAGTTGATTTCATTATTGTATACTTACTGGTTGATACCTTTATCCTCAACGACTTACAAGATTCAGAACATTACAATTGTTAATATACGATATTTAGAGCACTGATAGATTATTTGACTTACTCTAGTGCAGTGGTTCCCAAATTCTGTCCTAGGGACCCACTGTGGCTTCAGGTTTTTGTTCCAAGCAACTTCCGTTTTTCATTGGCCAGTTAGCCTAATTAAGTCAGTCATTATTTCCCAGTTTCTGTGTTTTAGAATCAATGTGGAAATTACAAACTAAGTTTGGTAGATTTTTATTAAAATGTAATAAGCAGTTACATGGGGAATATGTAATTTTTTTAATTCAAACAGTATTTTCAACTTAATTTTCATTCTGCTTTTCCAGGTGTTCTGGTTATTTTATTGATTTTCTAATTACCAGGTCTGACACTGAAGTCATTGCAGCTTTCATTATCCTGGGTGTCTGCTCTGCTTGTTGTTAATTGTCACTAGTAGGGTTAAATGAAGGGAGCAAACTACACAGGAAAAGGGATAAATAATAGGAAAGCAACAAAAGAGAGTTAAGCATTTATAGCTTTAGAAATTTTTGTAAATCTATACTAATAAAAGGCAAAGCCCTCATTGACTGACTGACTGACTGACTGACTCGCTCTCTCACTCACTCACTCACTTACTCACTGACTGACTGACTCACTCATCACTAATTCTTCAACTTCCCGTGTAGGTAGAAGGCTGAAATTTGGCAGGCTCATTCCTTACAGCTTACTTACAAAAGTTAAGCAGGATTCATTTCGAAATTCTACACGTAACGGTCATAACTGAATCCTACTTACGTACATATATACGTCCATAGCCTGCAGCTCGGTCGCCGTGGGAGATGGAGTTGCGTCCCCCATACCCACGCCTCCCACGTAATTGAGTGCCTGCCCATATAAGGCCGCCCGTTAGCAGCAATCCAATAGACACGCTGCCGCTAAATATTCGCAGGCAAATCAAAAAGTTAATACCGGGAATGCCTGTTAAACATCTTAGATTCACGAGTAGCGATTTGGGTGGTGAGATGTCCATCGAGGTGATCACTGTAATATTTATATGTCATTGAAATGTATTATTATCAGGCATAGTTTAGGCACCTATGTCATCAGGAAGGCACCAGAAAAAGGGACCTCAAGGTTACTATTATGGAAGTTAATTTAGAGCACGGATGCTGTGAATGTAAGAGCTGTAACAAATAAAGTTCCCCTGCATGCTTTAAAAGAAAGTCTCGTCATCATTTCATTTTTCACAATTTGTGAAAACAAGACATGGTGTCTGAATAGAGGACAGTCATGGATTTTATTGGAGTTCCCTCGCCATGAATTGACTGGGATTCTCTTAACCTGCCGGGAGAATGGAAAAAGTTCCGACAGCATGTGGAGTTGATGTTTTCTGGCCCGCTAAAAGGCAAAGACGAGAGTGAGAAATGCAACTACCTGCTCCTGTGGACTGGGGAAAAAAGAAGAGACATTTTTAACACATGGACTCTCACCCAGGAAGAAGCCAAGGTACTGAAAACTTATTATAACCATTTTGAGGCGTTTGTCATGCCTAAGACGAATACGATATTCGCTAGATACAAGTTTAGTGAGAAGATGCAAGGTATAAACAAGACTTTTGATCACTTTGTAACAGAGTTAAAATTGCTCGTGAAGGACTGTGCTTATGCAAACGAAGATGAGATGGTCAGGGATAGAATAGTGTTTGGCACAAACTCAGCGAAAGTGCTACAGAAACTTTTAAGTGCCGGGTCTGATCTAACATTAAATAAAGCCTTGGACATCGCAAGATCGCTCAACATAGCACAAGCACAGCTGAGAACCTTCGATGCATGAACTCTGAGCGGCTCACATGAACTGACTGTGAACGCAGTACGCACACAACAAGCAAGAGCTCCAAAGAGCGCTGAACAAAAAATGCATTACACAATTGAGAAGGCAGCAAAAGAATATGAAGCGAGTGAAGCATACAAGCATATTCGTAAGTGAAGCTATTGCAGAAACAAAGCACACGGTGGAAAAAGTCAATGTCCAGCTAAAGGAGGACAGTTTAAAAAAAGTGGTAAATTGAACCACTTTGCTAAAGTTTGCTTGACTGGGAAAGGTAAACCCGTGCATGCAGTGTGTGATGTCTCAGATAAAGAGGAAGACGAGCTGTTTATTGATGCAGTAAGAAAGGAACAACCCTCTGAAGCTGAACAAGCCTTTGTAGACATATTAATAGGAAAGCAAGGTGTAAAGCTTAAGTATAAACTAAGTTTATAGACACGCTGACACTAAATATTCACAGGAAAATCCACAACTTAATACTGGGAATGCCTGTTAAACATCTTAGATTCACGAGTACTGATTTGGGTAGTGGTCACTTCAATGAATGAAACCTGTTATCTTTACAACGGTTGACAAACATGGAATGTAACTTAAACACACCACATCCTCCAAATACGAACCTGATTGAAAGAAATAATTATAATCAAATCCTTGATGACAGCAACTCTCATAACAGTCACAAAACAATTACGTTCACAATCATGTTACGTAATTTTTAAAATGTTTCCTTTTCTTTTTCATAACTTTATTAACACACTACTTCTCCGCTGCGAAGCACAGGTATTTTGCTAGCGTCTTACAAATGTAAAAGAATAGTGTTGTGTATGCAGAATAAGAGAAGAGTAAAAAAGACCAATTAACTAAATTAGGTCATTTGTTATTGATTATTATCAGCGATTGTGAATCTGGTTGGAACAAAAACCTGCAGCCACAGTGGGTCCCCAGGACCGAGTTTGGGAACCACTGCTCTAAGTCATACTGTAATTTAGAGATAGAAGCTGAATCAGCTGATTTGTGGCTTAAAGTCTAATGCTGTAGTCATTACACCACTCTTAAGTGATTTTTGCAGGACACTCACTCTAACTGTACCGAATTTCTTCCATTTGCACACTTTCTGCATGACTGTGGACTAATGGTGGCTTCAGTCTTATGAAATTCCTTTCTCTTTCCCAGCTTTCTGAACTTCAACAAACTCCCTCTGAAGTCCTCTGATTGGCCCATGTTACACTTCAACAGATTTCTATTGGGAAAAACATAAAGCTAAAATTATGAGGTTTATTCATATGCTTATTCTATTATTTTATGTATATTTATCTTTATATATAATGCGCTACCATGGCTGTTTGTTTGTCTGTCCAGGATTTTCAATCACCTGTAGCTCACAAACCATTTGACTTATTGACCTGAAATTTGGTACACATATACTACGTGATGTATACTATCCGCTTTTAGGGTGATGATTGACCTCCAAAATTACTCCTCTTTTTATTTTATTTTATTTTAGAATCAATTCTAGGTAGTGGCCAGCAGGATAGCCATGTGGTACATGCGTATGGGCGCCATTCTCATTCCTACCACCTTCTCCATCACTTCCCCTACCTCTTCATATCTTAAATTATTCTTGAGGCAGATTGAAGACAGATTGATGAAGTGCCAGCTTAAGTGAAAAATGAAAGAAAACGTACTAAGTAATTGCAACACAAACACTGACTTAATCAGTTTTAACAAGAAAAGATGCCGAAGAAGGAAGAGAAGAAGTGGGCCACTAGGGTGGGGAAAAGAAGTGCTGCTCAGGAAGCAGTGAACGCATCAACCTCTGAGCAAACAAATGTTAAACATACAGAGAAAGACGTTGTAAACTAGGACTGCTCAAGTCAAGTATATTCACTGCACGTTATCATGCAGTGCGACATTACTGGCTTTAGAATAATATTAATGAATCCCTGGCAAATTCTAAACAATATCTTGAACTTTCCTGTGGTGAGAGAATTTTGTTTTTTTCAATTTAAGATACTACTACGAGACATCATTTTCCATTGAGTTGTGGTCGTTTTTATTGACTGGAACACATGACTCCAACTTGTTTCTTTTTCAGGAGTTCCAACCTTTTTTTGCCTCATTAACCTCTTGGCAACTTTTGAAGGTAAATGAACCCCACCCTGTTTTATTCAGTAATTTGATTTAATTCTTCCTCCATATTAAAGCAACTGGCAAAGTGACATTTTAAGATGCTGTTTTTTTACATTTTTATTTTAAGTTGAAATAACAATAATAAAAGCACATAATAATGCTATTTAATTTATTTAAAAACAGCTAACATATACTGGTACACCAGAACAAAACTCAGTGGATGAAAACACATCGATCAGTGAGACGCTTGTTCTCACTTTTCTCCTACGATTTTGAACATTCCTGGCACAGTTGTTAAAAGAGCAATTCTTATGTTGCTTGGGAACTAATCAAGATTTTCATGACTTCAGCTTTCAGGGGTAGATTAACCCCCAGTTGGACATCCCATTCTTGAATATCGCATGTTCTATTCATCCATATGAATAGTTCAACGACATGTTCAATGAAAACACGACATTGTACACTATGGAATGTGCTATTCACTTAATTAGACTGTCTTTATTTTTTTATTATGATTTGGATAAAGATCAATTTTTAAAGTCATTCATGCAGGAAATTAATATTGTAAAGATGTTGGTACAGGTCTAATGTGGCATGGTGGCATAGTACTTACAATTCCTACCCCACTTGGATTCCTTATCAATTTTTTTTTTGGGATTTTGCATGGCCTTGTAAGCATGCTTGGAAAATGGTATGGCATGATTTGTTGTCCATCTAGATTTTCTTCGTGCATTTAAATTTCTACCTAACCTTATAAAATGGGAATTTTATAATAATTCCCAATTGTAAATTGAAATGCATCAGACATAAGACTTATCTTTCCTTTCCTACCTTTACTTTTCATCCACAGCCAGGATGGCCAGGATCCAGAAGAAGAACTTCTGGACCTGATGCCAGGAAACCAGGCTACCCTACTGAGATGAACACAGATAAAGACTCATTGGTCCAACTGGACTTCTCTGTCTTTTTAATTCTTTTACTAACCTATATATATCAACTAAACAGGTTTTTCTTTGTGGCATGTCCAATGTCTCAGCGTGGTCCTTTTATTACTATTTACTCATAATATTGATGAGTGTGTGTCTTTTGAGTAGATTGGCTACCACTTTTCACACAAAGCTTTGGGGTCCCAGTTCTGTGCAACACTTTAACAGACTAGCCAGGTTTAGATAAAGGATAATTTATGACAAACAGATATATGTTGATAGGTCTTGAATAGACAAAAATAGAAAAAAATATTTTAAACCCTGCATGAGCAAGCATTAGGCATAATGTATAAGGCAGGAACAACCCCTGGATGGGGTGCCAGCCCATTGCACGATGGATTCATTCACACAAACTCACTCCCACATACACACATCACGGCCAATTTAGTATTGTTGATCCACCTAACTAGAAAGTCTTTATGTTCTAGGAGGATATCAGAGCCCCCAGAGGGAAATCTCGCAGAAACAGAGAGAATGTGCAAACTGCTGTTGCAGTCAAATACTTGAAAAATACAGTTTAGACAATAATGGATGGATATCTGTCCCAGATAGTTTCTTATGTAAAATTCTTATATTAAGGAGATTCAAATTGAAAAGTGTCATTCTAATTCTTTTTTTTTTTTTTTGCTTTTCTTTAACTGGGTGTTATTTCCTAAACAAGTTTTTTATTGATATTACTAGGGGGTTCGCCATCCCCCAAGGCCTGTGCTACGCTCCAGCCACTTCTCATCTCTGCCGCTAGCGTTATGTTGCTCCACCCAAACCCTCTCTTAAACGGTGATACAATGGGAAACAAATATAGCTTTTTTTTTACCCCCTCTTTGCTCGATCAGCTGCTGGATTGCTGCTGCTGTGCCGCATGCTCTGCATCCTGCTCAGCGCTTCAAACATTTAAAAGCCTGTACAGCAGCTGTCCTTCTTTTTGTCTATTTTTTCCAGCCTTGGGCGTGGTTAAATCTCTTGGCACAAAGTCTTGTCTCGTGGGACGTGAGTTCTTGATATTTTTTAGATTATAATTTAAAAATTATTAAATTATTAAGAATAATAATCTGAAAATCTAACAACATCAAATTAAAGTTTGATAAATTCTGAAAAGAATGATACCAAACATATATATGTAGGTTTTAAAATAAGCCCGATTTAAAGTGTGACAAAAAACATGACATAAAAATGTCACATTAAATCTTTTGGGCTTAGGATTTTATATATATAGAGTAAATTTAATTAATACATTTTCCAAATGTATGTAGTGTACAACTTTCATTAAAGAGTGATGCACTCTTTAATGCTACTGTCCTAAGAATTAGAGCCCTGGGTCGAAATCCTGGCCTAGCCACCATCTGTCTGGAATTTGCATATCTCTTCACTGAGTAATCTGAATTTCACTAAAACCATGTGTATTATTAGGCCCTACTTTGTAATTCTTTATTACTTCCTTGTAAATGAGCCTGGCTTAGTCAATAAGTGTGCCCCAAGATGGGCTGTCACTCTGTCCAAGGCTGGTTCCTGTCTTGCATGTCATCATGCAAGGATTGGAGTAATGAAGTCTGGAAAATTAATGAATAACTGTTTTTTCAAAGGATCTGATCTGATAGCTGGTGGATTGATGATGCCCTGTTGTAGCTTTATTATTACCCTTATCAGCTTTAGTTAGTTTAGTTTTTGTGGTATAAAGCATGTGAACGATCAGCCCTGACACAGACAGACACACAGACTCAGGAGTCCCAAAAAACACACCGTATTTATTATTTTTCTTTTCCAGCACAACACACACAGTGCACAAACCCCAATAATCTCAGTCCTTTCTTCTCTCATCTCTTTATTCTTCTGCCACCTCCACTCCTCTCCCACAAGCTCTGTCCTCTGCCTCCCAGCTCCGGCTTTCCGAGTAGAGTGAGACGGCCTCTTTTATACTGCACCCAGAAGTGTTCCAGGTGCTCCTTATTCTACTTCTGGCAGCACCTCTGGGTGTGGCAGAAGTGCTGCATGGGAATCCAGCTCCTCTTCAGGCAGCACATCCGGGTGTGGTGGAAGTGCTGCATGCCAGGGCTCTGGAGCTGTCCAGGCATCCCCTGTCGGTGGCCACGGGCCCTAGGCAGGGTTGAGCTTCTAAGCTCCAAACCTATGGCTCCGATGCAACTCAAGGGGGCTGCCCGCTCATGTCCCGGGGCAGGTACTGCTGTTCACATGTCCTTTCTCCAAGTTCTCTCCTTAAAAGGACGTCCCAACCAGGCAAGGATCCTGGCCATCTGTAACAAGCACTATTGAAAGCCAACACACTGGAATTTTCTTTTTTTCTTAATTTATTTATTAATAGAAGACAACACAAATAATGCCATACAGTTCAGCTATGAGTAAACAATGATCTGTTAAAAAAATTCAGTCACAATGTAAGTACAATCTCCTTCCCCTGCACAATTCAGACAACCGTATGATAAAAACATCCAGATTCATATATCTTTGTGTTTTCCCATAGATAGTGTCGGAGATGACTGGGGTATCGACCCGGCCGGTACAGCTAGGAAGATCGGAAGAGGGCTTAGGCTCACCTCAGACCACGTGGGGGCAACCACCCTGGTTCCTTTGGGGGCCACAGGTACAGAGCATTTGAAGCTCTACCCTGTAGGGGCCTGTGGTCACTGCCAGTGGGCGCCCCTGTGCCCAGAGAGCCCTAGGGGGAAGAGGATCGGCGACACCTGGAGTGCTTCCGGGTACACAGCCGGTGCTTCCGCCACACAGAGGTGTGTTGGCGGAAGGTCCCTGGAGGACATCTGGAGCACATCCGGGTGCATATAAACGGGGCCACCTCCCATCAGACAATGGCTGGAGTCAGGAGGAGAAAGACAAGTTCTTGGAGGAAAGGCAAGAAGGCGGCCTGAAGAAAGAGAAGGCATTGTATTGTTGGCCAGGACTTTGGGGATTTAAGGGTTGTGTGCACTTCTGTAAAAATGGACTTTGTAAATAAACGTGTGTTGGGTGACATTAATGTGTCCGCCTGTCTGTGGCTGGGCCGACTTCACAATAGTTAGATACATAATGTGCCCATTAAGGAATTCTCTCGAGCGTCCTGGTCAGTTCAAGTAAGGTTGGGGAGTATGCACTGGTACAGTGCGTTGCCGCACCCACAACATGACAAAACAACTTGGGATCCTGGTTGTCAACTCTGCAGGCAGACACGCGGTGCAGTCCCCACTGCTCCTGGAAATTACCTTCTATCTGCCTCAGCCAGGTGTTATGTGGGCATCCCTTTTGCCTGGTTTAGCCACCCGGGTCATCAACAACGAGGATCCTGTGAGCCAGATTACCCTCTGATAATCGCACCACATGGCTGTAGTGCCGTAAGTGATGTTCCCTCACAATATGCCACATTTGGGACTCCATGACCAACCGCTCATTCGACACAAAGTCAAAACATTGGTACCCAAGGATTCTTCAAAGAGATACATTACCAAAGGAGTCCAGTCTTCATCTCAGATCACTGGACAGCATCTATGTCTTGCAAACATATAGCAAAATAGGAAGCACCAGGACTCTAAAGACTTCATCCTTTTGCATAGATATCAGGAGTGCCACACACCCCTTTCCAGTGACCTCATGAACACCCCCATGCTCTCCCAATCCGTCTACTGACTTCATAGGAAAAGTCACCAGAGACAAGGATATTTTTGCCATGGTAACCTCTTGATGAGGTTGACATTCTCTCCACAGACAGAACCACTGATGATGGCTGTGCCCAAGAGGTCACTAAAGGCATGGATCTTCGTTTTTATCCAGGACACTTCCAAGCTCAGACACTCAGACTCCTCACTCAGTCTCTTAAGTCTCCATTGGCTTGATGAAGATCACAGCATCGTTGGCAAAGTCAAGATCAGTGATTCTCTCTTCCCCCACAGATGCCCCGCAGCTGCTGGACCCTATGACCCTGCCCAACACCCAGTCCATGCAAGCATTGAACAGAGTAGGAACAAGAACACATTCCCTGACGAACCCCAGAATCAACTGGGAAAAACAAGCCTACCCCTCACTTAAAATGACCCACAGACACCATCTAGTCCTGTCGTAAGAGTTTTTATTGATATTGAAAGAGTTCCATGGAGGTGCACGGCACAGGGTTACACAGAGATACGAGGGGGAGTCAAACTAAAATAATAAAATGGGATGTATTAAAAAATAGAATGAACCTTAACAAAACTGATAATGTCATTTCCCAGTGTAGTCTCCATCCTTGGATTCCAGCAGAATGAAAGGTTTTATCTTGTCCTTGCAACCACTCGTGCACCCAAGTTATTGTTGAACACTACATGCCGAGGAGTACTACAGTCACTAGTGCAAGTTACTGTGACTTGCTGGAGACCAATGTGAAGCCTGCTATTCGATCCAAGCTGGGGGGACCTGCTGTCTCAAGGAGTTATTTTGCAGTAAGACAATGCCCACCCACACACTGCTAAGAACACCAAGGCTTGTCTGGAGAAACCGAAGTTTGAGGTATTGCCAGATTTGGCACCATGTGATTTCCACTTTTTTGGACCGCTAAAAAAACATCTGGGTGGTCATTGATTCAAGACAAGTGACGATGTGAATAAAGTGGTGCACGAGTGGTTGCGAGGACAAGACAAAACCTTTTATTCTTCTGGAATCCAGGCACTTCCAGGCAGGTGGCTCAATGGTATTATCAGTTTTGTTAAGGTTCATTCCATTTTCTAATAAATCCCATTTTGTAACTTTAGCTTTACTCCCCCTCATAGCACTATCAAGAGAGAGTTCTCAGGAGATTTAGTAATCATCTAGCAGCACATGGACCTCTGGTCCTCGCAAGTTCAAGGTTCCAGCCCCCATGTGACTGATGCTTAGGAGGTGCCAGGGTTGTCATTTTTCTTCTTCCTAACATGTAATCGGCTTCTGCAATTTGCTTCACAATCAGCAGATGTCACTGCTGTTCGTTTGCTTTCTGAAATATCACCCTGTCAAGCAGATTGCTATGGGAAACTCTCAAACCCCTATAACTTTACAGAGGTTACTACCATCCACATAGTTCTCTTCTCCAGCATTTATCATATTGTATGCTTTCAATTAAGACTAAGATCAAGGTTCTAGCCCCAGTGGTTCATGAGACAGACAGACACAACAACCCTTAGCATTTTATTTCTATATTGATTATTTTCTGCTAACTATAAAGTGTTGCATAGTGCCATAGTGGCTATTACTACTGAGTCCTGGATCTAGCTGTTTGGTTTTGTGCCGAGGTGTTGTCTGTGTGAAGTTTGCATGTTCTCTCCTTGTTAGGGTGTAATATTTTTCTGGATACTAAAGTTTTCCTCATCAGTCTAAAAGGTGTTTATGTGTTTTCATAAGGAGTGATTCTAATGTCACCAGATGTGGCCATACCCATGGGTGGATGCTCCTGCCTTGTGCCCATTACTGTTAGGATCAGCTCTAGCCCCCCACAAACCTGTAATGGAGTAAGCAGATATGAGGTTATACTAAAAACAAAGTAAAAATGCACACATACAGTATGCAGCGTCTAATCAACATACTGTAGTTATCTACTGCTGAGCAGACATGACTAACATAATATGTTATCTCTCCCAGGAAAAGCAGGACTGAGGAGTAAAAAAGTATTCCCCCAGTCTTGGTATTTGCATTCAGACCCACCTTTTTTTTTTGGTATTAATTTTTTTTTAGTCCTGCCTTACTAGATTATCTAGTCCAGTGGCAACAGTCCATTTATCAACTTTAAAGGTCCCTATAAGCAAGATTAGATTATTAGGTGAACTAGCAAAAGACCCATTAATTACAATAATGAAGTCTACAGTGAATAATTATCAAGAACTTCAAACCACTATTAATTTTCCTTTTCCCCCTACGTGGAATTATCTTCTTCGAAAACCACTGTAACATCTCATTTATGAGGGCTTAAGTAAACATTCTGGGTTTCTGATCTTTTGCTCTTATGTAGCACTTCAGGTCTGAAGGTTTATTTTTCCTGCTTCACTGGACAAATATAAGATGTATCTGAAAGCCTTGGTACAATTTACTCTATATAGAGTCTTCAATTCATTTTCATGCCACCAAGTAGACAGCTTTAATAACTGAAATGACAAATAAACTGGAAATCATTCCAGGTCTTTTCACTTAACTGACAAGTAGAACACTCTTTATAATGAGCCACGGGTTTCACGTTTTCTCTCCAACCATAATAGGTTCATTTAAGAGCGTCAGACCCTGACACTTCATCATTTATCTACATTATTTCTCATCTTCTTTCAAATAAATTACTGAATACTACAGTGCACACATAAAAAATAAACTGGCTTCTTAGCTGTAAACAGCGATTCTTCTGAAGTTTTTTTTTTCTTTCTGGTTTCCAGGCAAAATGTTCACTGAGCTTACATTTAATAAAAAGTTTTGCATTTTGTATATAGCTACCTAATTCCCAACAAGTTTTTAGCTCATCTATGGTTGTACAACACCTTCATAATTTGATAAAAGTGAGTGACAAAAATTAAGATATTTAAATTCAAGGAGCATTTCTAAATGAAAACAAAAGTAGCAGAGGAGCCTCACCTGAGAAAAGAAATATGCTGCTTGGGGTGTGAGGCAATTAAAACATTGTTTTACATTTAATTTGCGATTAAAGTGCATTCCTTTTGAGTCCTGTCACAGTTCGCTCTGTCTTCTCATGTTAACACCTCAAGGAGTGAAGGAACAACAAGTTTAAGAAGTCTAGACGCCTCCACATCTGTTTGTTTCTATCATTAGAAAGGAAGCAGAAGCACACACATCTTAGTTACCACACCTTCTGGGTCATCTTTAATGGAAGTATACTGTATATAATGGCTGATACAACAAGAGGATTGTGAGTTCCTTGCTCATCATACAAGTGATGTGAAGTCTACAGCACAGCAGCTCCGGGGGACTCCTTTCCTTGGGATAAAAAGAATGCATTTTGGAGGCCGCATCATAATTTGGTCCAATTCCACCTTGACTTTCCGCCATACAAAAAAGGTTTTGTCGACCGTGAGTAATACAAGAGCCCAGATGAAATGCTGGGCCAAACGTTGTTTACTTGAAATAATAAGCCGTGTCAAAAATAACATACCCTTGATGCTGCAATAAGAAACAAAAGCAATGTTTAGCCAATGCCTGTGAGAAATGGCACTAAAGAGCGGTCAGAGTTCAGGGTCAGAGCTTCGTAGGGTAGGTGGCTCATCTCCAAAATGATAGAGCTCCTTCCAGGGGCGCCCTGCTTTTATATCACTTGGATCAGAAGGAGTGGAGTCAGTTGCCCTCAATAGCCATCTCCTTGGAGCTGTGGGTGTAAAAAGAGGCAGAAGAGTCAGCCATCGCAACCCCTGCTGTCCTAGGGTGGTAGTACTTACCTCTGAACGAGCCCAGAAGGTGACCATCTAACACGCATGCCTGACAAAGGCTAGAAATAATCAAAACTATAGCAATATTATCATATTCACAAAAGTCTTTTTTTTACGTTCTGTTAAGCTAATAAGTCTTTTTAGAGATGAAAGGACTCGCTCTAAGACCTGCTTTAGAAATAAGACTCATGGGTTTAATCTGTTTTATGTTTCCTCTCACCTCAGCATTAGAGCTGTGACCCATGGGGTATAGTAGATATTGCCTTGCATTGGTGTTCATCCGTGACTAAAACGGAGATCTCTTGCTTTTAATCCTCAGTCATGACAAGGCTGTACTGTCTTTTTGAGTCTAGAGCTTTGCCTTATTTGCTACATGCGAAGGAAATAAAAAGCTGTTTACACAGATATATCTTCAAGTGTCCTGATGATATTTGCTGCCTTCTGCATTACTGCAAATGAACCCGATGATCGAGTCTTGTAAGTAAAAACGACAGTTGCAGACCTTCACATGCAGCATATCAGCTATTACATTAAACGTCCAATTAAATCAATTTTCTTGCGTGCCCCTGACTTACAAAGGATTAATATCGTCCCTTGTTATAGCTATTCGGTGACCCCTGGAGATACAAAGGTAAGGAGCACAAATGAAATGCCTCAAGAAAACTGTAAATGTGTGTCACACCTAGATTTTTCAATGTGTTAAATACTGCAGATCTAATTACAAATTAATTTAGACACTTTGTTTTGTTAAACCTTTAAGCCAGGAATTCCTCTAAATTTGCATTGAGTCTACAGATTGTGAATGCCTTATGCACCATATAGGTGTCCATTATGGAAAATTAATACAGAGTCTAACTATGTGATTGTCACTTACAGATAATCATATACAGTATGCAAATAAGCAACAGGGCTCTAGCATACCTTTTAGTGTCACAGACTTATCACCCCACTTTCCCTGCAGAGATTAATGATGTATGGCATAACTCTGAGCCTCTCGCCAACAGCAGGACAAATGTCTTCAGGAGTGATTACTTCAGTAAGGTCCATCCATTCCTAATTAATCTTCAAAAGCATTTACTGATGAATTCAACTTGTGAGTAGAGTCTCCCGAGCATCATTTGGATTTCAAGTATCATTTACCAAAGTTTTTAGAAAATTCTGCGCATAATCCATTTCCTAACTAATTGCCAATTAACAGTGTCCACATAATAAAATGGGCCCACCTCTGCAAATTGGTATAATAAACTAGAACAAAACCAGAAATTTGTGATTATACAGGGTGGCCCACGAAAAATGATAGGTGACTGCGGTCGTGTCGCCTGCCTTGTCTCCTTGCTGTCTGACCCCTGGAAACCACTTTTGTGGTGGCAGTGTACTGAAGTGGTTGCCATACTTCCCGTATATCTGTCGCTACTATTCTGGAACGTTTCCCTAATGAAAGGATTATTAGCAAGTGTTTATGGCCACCACGATCGCCTGACTTTAACAATGTGTGGCTGTTTCTTGTGGGGTCATTTAAAGGGCTGTGAGTATGAGACAAATCCATGGACTGTAAATGAACTGAGGTTGAACATTGAAAATGCGATACAGAGAATCAATCCCATGATGCTGCAAAGAGTGTACATGAATGAGATATACATAAGGAGCTCACTTTCAGAATCTTTTGTAAATGTGAGTACCAGACTTGATCATTTTTCTCTTTACCACGTAATGCAGTTGTCTTGGTGGAGGTGGGCCACTTTTTCATGAGCCACCCTGTATTAGGCATGAACCATAACTGAAAAAAGCAAAAAAGGGAAGTAAAGTATAAGCTCTTGTTTTTCAATGGCTTATATATTATAAACAAACTGGTGCTGATATAGATTGTCCTGGCCTCCTTCAAATGTGATCTTTTTGTAACTGAATTTGAAAACTCACACATTAACTTGCCATTCTTTTCCCCTGACTTAACAGAATTTAGTTCCTTCATGTTCCTCAGTCTCCAGCCACTCATTCCTTAAAATTGAGCATCCTGTGTCAAGAATAGTCAGTATCGGAGGCAATTGTAAGGACTCTGGGGGTCCTAGACATAAAACTCCTTTGGGCCCTCCTACTCACCCTTCCCCAAGTCCCAACATTGTAAAATATATTACCATTCTTTTAGAACAAAGTCTAAATTAAAACACATATCAAAATAAAACACAAATCTTTAATTTTAAATTTGTAACCTTAAAAATTGAAAAGCAATAATAATATAATAAATTAAAAAAAATCAAAATAAGTAGAAAAGTAGATAAAATGTAAATTAAAAGTATTAAATGCACATTTCCTAAAGGTATCACTGTAAGTTTCAAAATGGCTGCTTGCTGGCCTAAAACCTAAGCAGTTAGGGTTCAGGAGTCAGGTCACACTGCATACAAATGTGCCCTCAGCAGGCAGAGAACAAATCAAATTTACATTTAACACAGAGTTCACCATTGTCTGGGTGCTCCCAGCTGCTTCTGTACCTTCAGAGCTTAGCTGGATTGCTGTGAGACACTAGTGTCCAGGCCTTCACCACTTACTGGACAATTGAATTCAGGTCATTGATTTCTGCTCCTCATTGGCTTTGATTCTGTTAGACTCAAAGTAGGTGTACTTATCGTCTGGTGTAGATGATGCTTTCTTCCTTTCCTGGCTTTTTCTGGTACATGGAAAAATCTTCAAAAACGCTTTCTCTTTTTCAGTTGATCTTCTCCATCTCCACCTTGGATGCCTCTTCAGGGCAGTACTACTATTTTCTTGAGATTTTAACGCATGGACATGCTAGGCAGTCGCCCGGGGGCCCCACGAGCATAGGGTCCCTATGTTAATCTATGTATGTTGAACTTGCTGTCAATAAATAAATACTATACTATACTAAACTATAAATATTTGCTATTGTGTTACAAGTGGACATTGGTATTCGCCTCTGATTTAGTATCACGGTCACCTCTACAACCTCACGTGCTTGTATGTGTACATCTCACGCACTACATAACGTAAAAGTGTATATCTTAATGTCAGTTCAACTCAATTCTCTGCAAAGAATTTTTGCAAATGTTTCTGTTGAACACTTGATTAATAATAAATTATTTCATATTCATTATTTCAGTTATTTCATACTATGCCATCTCCGTCTGTACAGTATGGTTTACCAATTGAGTATTTATATATTTTCCAATGCTCATGTTATACTGTTCAAACATTTGTGTTGATTAATCATTTCTGTACAGCATGTTTTTTAATGTTTAAATGCTGATTTTGTTGGAAGTACCAATACAATAAATATATGTTTAATTTTATCGACCATTTACATTTTTATTCCAGTGAGTGGTTGTGTAGGTTGGGCCACCAGTGCATTGCTTTTCCAATAATGCTGTTAAGATGGCACTGGCCAGCAAAATGACACTTGTGGAGCAGCGGGTGATCAGTCATTAGCAAGGTGAACACATGGCTTTTACATACCGTCCTCTCTGCTCATGTATTTTCTATTCCTCAGCAAGGTTTGAACAAATGGCACCCTACTCCATGTCCAATAAAGACAAGTCTTCCACCCTTTCAGCCCATCACAGTTGTCTTTTGGAGTAAAATGAATTGATCCAACCTTTATTACGCCCTATAGGCTTATGGGGTCCAGCTATGGACAGCAGAAGTTACGGCCTAGCAGAGAGCTGTGAGCTTCATGTGTTCTTAAAAGAAGGAACAGAGTCTTGCCATTAGTTTCTTGAATGTGTATACAGTAAGCCAATCCCTTTTGGTTGACTATTGCAGCAAACATTTGTCCATTTAGGTTGGTAAACATAAAGTTATGGCTTGGCATGTAATTGATCATTTTGTCAAATAAGGCACAAAGCCTGCATTCTGAAGAGAGGTCTTGTTAGGAAAAGGTCAGACTCTGATATTAAGAGTATCTGGCAGCAATTTTTTGAGCCAAGAATTTGTGTTCTAGCCATGGATAATGTTACTCAGTTTTCATTCACACAAAGAAACATAGGCACATGGAATAAGTTAAGAAGTATAACCGATGACAGCAGGACTTTGGGGGCATTTAAAACTCAACTCTGGAGTGTTATCTGGAGAAATTAGATGACGATCACTGGTGCTTCTGTTTGGCTGAATAGCCTGTTCTCCTCAATTTTTTTCTAAATGGCCATGGCCATGAAAAAACAGCAATAAACTAGCAGTGAGCATATCAAAATGGACAAAAAAAATGCACCGCAATGACATAAAGAAAATAATGTTAAACGTTACTGTTGTAACCACTTTGTCTGTTCTCCACATCCAACTCTTAATTCACCTAGACATGGTTGAGCAGCTTCTTTTATCTGGAACCAAAAGTCCTTATGGTGCTAGGTCATAGCCTGTTTCAGGTACTTCTAGGTCAAATGGAAGCACCACAAAGAAGGGATGATTAATTGCTGCAGCTCCCCGTGACAACAACAAACAGAACCAAACAGGGCTGCCCCACAGGACTACAAGTCCCAGCATGCCCTGCCAGTGTCTGTGTGGGAATCCTGACCCAGGGATACTGCTCTTTAGCATATCAGAGGAGCATGTAGACCTGACGGGTCATCTCCTCCTGTCCTTCCATCAGACTGGACTCCTGGGCGGGTATTATTGTTTGGTCCAGCTCTGCTGGGACACCAGCGTGCCCACTTCTACACAGGCATTTATTACAGTGTCAATAAGACCAGCCACAAAACATGTTCACCAGCGAGTATTTTCTTCTTTTATAGCTCCTCAGATTTCACAGTATTATAACTGAATGTTGGAGGCATGTGACGGGAAGTTATGGTCACATTTACCAAGACCCTATTAATGGTGAGACCTGTGAGATAAATTGTTCTTCCATTTTATTATAATAAGTAGACTTGTGTAGTATTGGGTGAGATCCTTGTGAACCTGTTAGATGACCGAGTAACTGCCTGACAGGAAAAATGCAAATTCTCTATTTATTTGAACAAGACAACTCTGGAAAGAAAGAAAGGCAGCTCAAACAAAGTTGATTGTGGTAAACTGAGAATCAGCTTTAACAGCAAGCACTTTATTTCTTATGAATATGTGTACATTAAAGCTAACTTAAGATTCTATGAATTTGTCCAGAACATTAAAATGTGTTTATATATTTTAACTAGTGCATATATGTTTAAATAAAAAACAACTAAAAAAATTATTTTGCAGAGAAAAGTGAAACATTTGATTTTGAGGGGAAGTCACTTTCAAGCTGCATCTGAAAGGAACCCTGCACTTTACTGTAGCTTATTTTGACAAAAAATAGATGCAGTAGATAAAACAAAAAAACCTTTATTTTTTAGTTAACAAGTAGATTTTCCAAGTATGGTATATGAGGATCATTACCCTTCACTGCTGCTGTAAACTGCTCATATAATTTGAACAAAAAGATCACTGACACCCATGAAATTACACACAAGAGTGCTTGCAGCACAGATGATGCCACTGTTGATTCTTTTAATCAATTCATAATAGGCTCACCCTCCAATGGCAGGGAATTGCAGGTTCTTGCAATTTACAGGCCTACATTTTTATATTGTGAGTTTTCAGAACTTTTGGACTTCACCTATCTGATTCTCAAACCTAAAATATGTAAACTGAACCCTCAATTTCCTGGTAAATTTTTATCATCCTATAATATGGAAATTTGTACTGAGCCAATTATACTTTTTATCCATTTCATTTTTGTGATTCTGTTCGTTTCCCAGAAACTCTTTATGAAATTAGTGACCAGTTATAAGTATGACCATTTTTCAAGTCTGCTGTTTGCCCAAACTTCAAGTGACCTCATAACAAAAACCAAATTACAAAGTAAATACTTTTTAAGTTTATCTATAAAATTCAATATGTACTGAGCGAATTGCAATATGAACCAAACTGATTTACTTTGGCTAAATTCCAGTTAGGATAAAGGCAACTCTAAAATAGCTGAAATGGCAGCTTTTTTAAGGACTGCATTTAACCACTTTAAATGCAACACCGCCTACTTTTTAGTCAAATGCTGTCTGTAATTATCCACTTAAATAAGAATTTTGAGTCTTTATGTGATATTAATGTTATTTATTTAGCCCTATTGTAATATATTTTACATGTCAGAATTGAGACTGAAATATCCTCTTTAGCCATTTGTGGAGACCATTACCTACTGTGTGTATAGTAATGCTTACGCAGCGTTTCGATTTTCAATCCATTCATTTAGTGAACTTTTTTGATTGAATTGTGGAGTGGCACAAAACCAAAGCAGAACTGAGCAAAAGGCTGGAACTAAACCTTGTGAGAGATAGCCGGCAGCTTATCCCAGCCAATACATCCAGGCCGCTAGATGTAGTCCTCCTTGCAACATGGAGGTGCGCCGGATTCCCGCAGGGCATCATGGAAAATGGAGTTCGGCTTCACAGCCCTGCTGGATACCGTGAGTGCCGCCATGGGACACTGCAGGGAGACACAAAGATTGTTGTTTCTATTATAACCTGGAAGTACTTCCAAGTCATTGGGACGGAAGGACAGGAGTACTTCCGGGCTGAAGAAAAATAAGAATCTTCAACCGACCCGGAAGTGCTAGTGAATCACATGGACTGAAGGACAGGAGCACTTCCGGGTCACGGACTATTTAAAGAACTTTGGGAAGCCCAGCAAGGAGTTGGGAGGGAGTGGGACGGAGCTGCTGGGAGTGGAGGATTGATTTATTGTATTGTATTGTATTGTTATTGATTTATTGTTCATGGTGGTGGAGGTGCTTTGAGGCACTTTATTGAAGAAAATAATTAAAAATTATTTCTTGGTGCTTTTACCTGGAGTGTTAGACGTTCTGTCTGTTGGTTTGGAGGAGTGACAGCGCCCTCTAGTGTCATAACCTTAACAGAGGGAACACATCACGCTGGACCAGTTTTGTTAATTAGCCTATTCAGTGATAGGAAAAGGAAATATCTAAAGGAAAATCCATAAGGAGAAAGGAGAAATTGCTGTTAGAGACTGACTGGGCCAACATCTGAACTTAGTCTCCAGGAGCTGCAATTTAACAGCTTTAGGCACTGTACCATCTTTGCACTGATCCTGGTTATTTTGACCCTTTCTAAATTCAATAACATCAATTTTAGAGATACAGTGAGCATTGCTGCCTCACAGCTCTAAGAGATTGGACCATGTGACGTTTACACATTCTCCCCATATCTGGGATTCTGGCTTCCCACTCACATCCCAAAGCTATCTTCTGTATGTTAGGTTGACTGATGGCTCTTAATTTGTTGAGCGTCAGTGTGTACATAAGTAAGCCTTATGATCAACTGGCGCTCTCCTATGTGGCTGGTCCCTGGTTTGCTTCTGATGTTTCTCAGATAAGCTCATATTTCTACAAACTTAAATTAGGTTAAGCAGATCAGAAAATAGGTAGAATATGAATGGAAACTGTTAAGATAAATTTAACAGGCTACCTACACTGTCAAATTCTAACAGAGAATAAAAAAAGTGTCTTATTTTAGCTAAATAGACAATTGACAAATTGACTGAACAATTTCCTCTTGTTTGTAAAATTTCTTATGTTTTGTGAGGTGTCTCTATTTTTTTATGCTCCATACTTTACTCTTTTACATTACAGTGCTATGACTAAATGGATAGAAGTCTACAATCATATAAATATTCTATTCAGCTGGGGTATTAATATATTAAAAATATATTTCCAGTCTGTCTTACATCCATCCATCTATTCATCTTCTTACCTGCTTTTCCCTAGCATAGATGAAGAGGACCATAAACATCAGGTGTAATCCAGGAAGTACAGTAATCCCTCCTCGATCGCGGGGGTTGCGTTCCAGACCCCGCAATAGGTGAAAATCCGCGAAGTAGAAACCATAGGTTTGTATGATTATTTTTATATATTTTAAGCCCTTAGAAACTCTCCCACACTGTTTATAAATATTCTCCGCACAGTTATACAGTAAACCCTTGTTTATCGCGGTTAATCCGCTCCAGACAGATAAATGAATTTCCACGAAGTAGGATTCTTTATTTATAAATCTAATCTTTTCGTAGTTAGAGCATAGAAAACCTGTTTACGACCTTCTAAATACGTTTTTTAACATTATTAGAGCCCTCTAGACATGAAATAACACCCTTTAGTCAAAAGTTTAAACTGTGCTCCATGACAAGACAGAGATGGCAGTTCTTTCTCACAATTAAAAGAATGCAAACATATCTTCCTCTTCAAAGTGCGCGTAAGAAGCGGAGAATGTCAGAGAGAGTAAAGTAAACAATGAAAAATCAATAGGGCTGTTGCGCTTTTAAGTATGCAAGCACCACGATAAAGCAGCGGCAATGAAGGGATCAATGCGAAGGTAGCCTTTCAGCATTTTTTACAGGAGCGTCCCTATCTTCTAAGTAAACAGCCTCTGTGCAAAAAGCCCCTCTGCTCACATCTCCTCCGTCAAGCGCAGAGAACGTCAGAGAGAGAGAGAGAGCGCGAGATTAAAGCAAACAATCAAAAAATCAATAAGTGTGCTTTTGGACGCACCTCGATAAAGCGGCATTTCTTAGAGGAGCGTCTGTATCCACTAGGCAAACAGCTTCTGTGCAAACAGCACCTCTGCTCACAGCCACTCCGTCAGGCGCAGAGAATGTCAGAGAGGGTGAGATAGAGGCAGAGACAAGCAAACAATCGAGCAAAGCGCAGGAGGCATATCTTATAGCATTGAGGAGTTTTAGTTAATATGTAATACGTGCTCTGATTGGGTAGCTTTTAAGCCATCCGCCAATAGCGTCCCTTGTATGAAATCAACTGGGCAAACAAACTGAGGAAGCATGTACCATAAATTAAAAGACCCATTGTCCGCAGAAATCCGAATCAGCAAAAATCCGCAATATACATTTACATATGCTTACATATAAAATCCGCGATAGAGCAAAACCGCGAAAGTCAAAGCGCGATACAGCAAGGGATCACTATAGTCTAAATGGTCTTTACAGACAAGAGTCCAAAACAGAACTGAACAGGTTAGGAAACATGGCGGAAATATATTTGAAAAACAGGAAGAGGAGGGATTTTGGGACCAGAACTAGAAATGAGGTCATCAGACTGCATCTTCTTAGGATATGGAAATTACGTCGTTAGGAGGTGGGCTATTCTGATGGTCTGGAAGTGACATCTTCTGGGGCGGAACCGGAAGTGACATCTTCATGGGAGCCAGGCAGAATTTCTTGCATTTCTTCTGTGGGGAGATAAGAGGAAGGATTAGTGCACTCTGCCAACCCCTGGTCTGACGGGGAATTACCTTCTTTTGAGCCCTTTACCTGCCTCCCATGCTCACATGTGTGACAAAAGACAGGACAGCCAGACCCCCATTTGGAAGCAAATTAAGAACCAGTCCCACCAGGACCCCAATTCACTTCAGGACAAAATTACACATTCAGACTCGCTCACACCATGCTGACAGAGTCGCCAGTCAACCTAAGCTTTACATCTTTAGGGTTGTGCAGGAAATGAATATGACATACTGCATGAATCAGAATTGCATTAGCAAAATATACTAATGTTGGTTGAAATAAGATTATGATTAATGCAAGGAAAGAAAAAGGTCTCTTCTTTCTTCATTTACTGTAGCTTCTTTCCCAAGCGACCTTTTTAACTCGAGTTTTTTCTTTAATGTATCTCCAGCTCCAATTCCAAAAGCCATTTTTGTTTCATTTGTCTTTCATTTTATTGTAAGGTTCCTTTTTCACATTTTGCCTCAGAATACATTCTTTGGCTTTAACATCAGATTCTTTCTTACAAATAGAAAATTGATCCATACAGTTTAAGTAAATGGTGACCAGCTTCTTTAATGTTTGCAGAGTTGGGTTTCACAGTATATAGAAACCAACCTGCAAAAAAAAAAAAAAAACTTGGCAACAAAGAGCTATATCTTAGTAAAACACTCCTAGTATCTTAACAGCTGTGATTGATGGAGAATCCAACTTCTCTTACTACTTCAGAACTAGGCATTTTAAATGCTTCTTTCTCCAGTGGCCATTCAATGAAGTTACTAATTATGCCAATAATTGTGAAAGAGCTTTGGCTTGTGAATTAATCTTTATCTAATCTTTATTCTAATCTTTATTATCTTCATTAATGTATTACTAATTTTCCATTTACAAAGGTGGCTAAGGAGGTAGCATAGCTGTCCCCGTAATGCACAGCTCCAGCAAAAGAGAAAAGGCAATTCATGCTCTGATTATGTAGTATTTTCACCATTTTAATGAGGTTTTTATGTATCCCGGTTATCTGTATTTTCTTCCAAAATTATAATATAAGGCAGATTCCACTTATTTATCACTTTATTAGGCACCCCACATAACTGACTACTCAGAATGGTGGCAATAACATAAAAGAAAATAATGGCATTTAGAGGAAAGGTGGTTCCCAGTGGATTATGTTGGTGTGTAACAATAAGAGGGAAGAAGTCAGGATCATATGAATGTTACAGTTTTTAGTTCTTTTTGGACCATTTTTCTATATTTACCATAACATAACATTCTCAGCCTTGATTGATCCAATGCCATAGCGGTGCTGGGCACAAAGCAGGAAACAATGCCAGTCCATCATAAGACCCACTAAAATATAAACACAATATGAAACTGCCAGTTAACCAAGCATGCTTTAGAATTGTGTTGGGGAGGGGAGGTGGAGTATCTGAAAGAAAACCCATGTACAGTGGTGTGAAAAACTATTTGCCCCCTTCCTGATTTCTTATTCTTTTGCATGTTTGTCACAGAAAATGTTTCTGATCATCAAACACATATAACCATTAGTCAAATATAACACAAGTAAACACAAAATGCAATTTTTAAATGATGATTTTTATTATTTAGGGAGAACAAAAATCCAAACCTACATGGCCCTGTGTGAAAAAGTAATTGCCCCCTTGTTAAAAAATAACCTAACTGTGGTGTATCACACCTGAGTTCAATTTCCGTAGCCACCCCCAGGCCTGATTACTGCCACACCTGTTTCAATCAAGAAATCACTTAAATAGGAGCTGCCTGACACAGAGACGTAGACCAAAAGCACCTCAAAAGCTAGACATCATGCCAAGATCCAAAGAAATTCAGGAACAAATGAGAACAGAAGTAATTGAGATCTATCAGTCTGGTAAAGGTTATAAAGCCATTTTTAAAGCTTTGGGACTCCAGCAAACCACAGTGAGAGCCATTATCCACAAATGGCAAAAACATGGAACAGTGGTGAACCTTCCCAGGAGTGGCCGGCCGACCAAAATTACCCCAAGAGTGCAGAGACGACTCATCCGAGAGGTCACAAAGACCCCAGGACAACATCTAAAGAACTGCAGGCCTCACTTGCCTCAATTAAGGTCAGTGTTCACGACTCCACCATAAGAAAGAGACTGGGCAAAACGGCCTGCATGGCAGATTTCCAAGACGCAAACCACTGTTAAGCAAAAAGAACATTAGGGCTCGTCTCAATTTTGCTAAGAAACATCTCAATGATTGCCAAGACTTTTGGGAAAATACCTTGTGCACGTTTGAGACAAAAGTTGAACTTTTTGGAAGACAAATGTCGCGTTACATCTGGCATAAAAGGAACACAGCATTTCAGAAAAAGAAAATCATACCAACAGTAAAATATGGTGGTGGTAGTGTGATGGTCTGGGGTTGTTTTGCTGCTTCAGGACCTGGAAGGCTTGCTGTGATAGATGGAACCATGAAGTCTACTGTCTACCAAAAAATCCTGAAGGAGAATGTCTGGCCATCTGTTCATCAACTCAAGCTGAAGTGATCTTGGGTGCTGCAACAGGACAATGACCCCAAACACACCAGCAAATCCACCTCTGAATGGCTGAAGAAAAACAAAATGAAGACTTTGGAGTGGCCTAGTCAAAGTCCTGACGTGAATCCAATTGAGATGCTATGGCATGACCTTAAAAAGGCAGTTCATGCTAGAAAACCCTCAAATAAAGCTGAATTACAACAATTCTGCAAAGATGAGTGGGCAAAAATTCCTCCAGAGTGCTGTAAAAGACTCATTGCAAGTTATCGCAAATGCTTGATTGCAGTTATTGCTGCTAAGGGTGGCCCAACCAGTTATTAGGTTCAGGGGGCAATTACTTTTTCACACAGGGCCATGTAGGTTTGGATTTTTTTTCCCCCTAAATAATAAAAAACATCATTTAAAAACTGAATTTTGTGTTTACTTGTGTTATATTTGACTAATGGTTAAATGTGTTTGATGATCAGAAACATTTTGTGTGACAAACATGCAAAAGAATAAGAAATCAGGAAGGGGGCACATAGTTTTTCACACCACTGTATGTACAAGAAAAAATGTTTTCATTTTATTAAAAATTTAATTAAAAATGTTTTCCTTGAATTTACACGTGCAGGGACTTCAGTATGAGTGATATACCTCTTTCTTAAGGCTATGCCACATTAAGCGACCTTTCCAGTGATTTTAAGTCATTGCCTTTATTTACATAATCTTAGTGAGTCCACGCTCGTGTGATGCTGGTCGCGTAATGTGAGGAAGTCACGTGCCCTGGTTTAATTTTGTCTTTATTCGTTGGGGCAGGCACTGTGTGCATGAGAGCTGACAGCCAATGAATGCTCATTTGGAAGTACAATGCATGTAATGCAGTAATGAGGAATAATTAACATGTGTATTTTGGACCTCACAAACCAAACAGAAGCTTGTCTGTCTGATATCTTGTATTCTACATTCCACAACAGAACTGACAAACGGCAGAGATTAAGACTGAACTCACGATACGTGTAAACCATTCATACAACGCTGGCTCAGCCAGCCAGCATATTATTGGCTTTCACAAAAATGATCAAGCAAATGTGACATGCTCAGCAATTTTCAGTCATTTAAATTGACCTAGTCTGGTGACGAGATCAGCAACTCCTGTCAGCAAGTCTGGCATATCTCACAACTAAAAATCATGTAATGTGATGTCGGCTTTAGGCAATCAAAAATTTTGATATGTTGATATTTTCTCTTTAAAGGGCTGGGCTGTTTTGGTGTTTATGTTCTGCTTGCTCATGTTTCTTCACAAATTTTAATTCTTTTCTAAATGATTAGGGCAGAGTGGTGGCTCTAGGGCTAGGATCTGCTCTGGAAATTGGAAGAATCCTGTGAATACCAGAAGTGACTCAACTCCGCTGGGCCCTTGAGCAATGTCCTTAACCTGCAATTGTCTCGTCCTGGGTATGACGTTAATCTGCATCCAGCCCTGCAAGCATGCCCTCCAACTTGCATGAAAACATGGGAGTTGCTGGCAGGATTGGCTAAATAAAAACCTCACACTGTTGCAGTGTGGTGCTGAGGTGCCACCTGCTGAAATCGGGTCCCAATCCAGGTGGTGTGGTGGGTGGCATGCTCCCAACCTCTCCTCTCTATAAAATGATTGTGTTGGTCTTCATCTAAATTTGGTTTTGCTCTTTGATTCTGAATGAAAATCTGATTGCAAAAAATACTTGCATTAGTTCTACACAATGCTGTATGAACATTAAATGAACGTACACACGCCACACAGGCAGTGATTGGGGAAGGAATCAAGACTAGGGCTACCTTCAGTTAATTCAGTTTAACAAGCTCCATGTTACTTGTGTTGTCACTGTATACTTACATGGAGTATTCCCTGTAAATTTATATTTACATTTATTTGATTTGCAGATACTTTTATCCAAAGTGACTTACAAACTTACAAAGGAGGTCAACATAATTAAGTAAAGTCTGTGGGATTATTTGGGAACAAGTATTACAGGATAAAGTAACAGAAATAATCATCACAATGCTTTATTTTGAAATAACACACATATTTGGTGCAACATACTTTCACCTTCAATGCCCAAATTAATGATACTGTGATCTGAAACAATGCATGTGGATTGCAGTGTACAGGCTCTATTTATAGGGAAAGGGATATTGCATATGCCCTTGATCAGCCAACCACAGTTTTGGTGTCTTGACTTATTCTTTAAAATGTGTGTTTATTTGCTCTGATTGGCAGATACACACCATGCCTTTCTAAATACATTGGTGTACTACATGCAATCATAAGCAAAATCAATTCTGTTCCTAAGATGGGGCCAAATAAAATATCCACACACTGACTAGCCCTATAGTTTGCTTTAGTTACTTATGTACCCGGTAAAATGTTCTACTTCAAGTGAAAAATACAGCTTTGCAATAGAGAACAATAAGACAAATGCCTCTAATTAAAAAGAAATATATTAAGATACTGTATTTGTAAAAAATTCTTAGAGTTAAATAACAGTTAAATGCAAAATGAAGTATTGTTCAAATTTGCAGGCAGGGGATATGAAAGGTGTAAATCTGTCACTACTAAAGTCATCTTAATTATTTTTGAAACTTTCAGGTGACTTATGTTTTACATTCTCAAGGTATGCACTATGTAATAAAACACTAAGGTCTGTGTGTCCAATCCCTCAGAACAATCTGATTGGTTAATTTGGCTTTGGTTTGATTGGTAAGTTTGGCTTTTGTAATGCGAAGAAAGTTAAAGTGCGCATGTGAGATGCACAAGATGAATTAAAGAGAGAGTTACCTTTAAAGACATAAATTATAAAGCACAATAAGGGATGAGAAGGGCGCCTCGAAAATAATGACAGAATCTGAGAAGCAGGCTTTACGGGAACATGCTTGAGAAAGGTAATGCCAGTGAGAGGTTCAGACACATGTGAATACTGGGGAAATGCGCTGAAAGTACATGTAGGGCAAGAGATAGAATAATTGAAAAACATTTGATATTACCCCAAAAAAATCTTTGAAGAAAAGAAAGGGAACCACAGTTTTCAGCTTTCTCTGATCTTTGCTTTGCTACATTGGTATACTCCAAAATAAAAGTGTTAGTCTGTTTTACCATCATCATTCTCATTCTGAGTTTCTTGTTGAGGAATACTACTGACCAGGCCACCCTATCCTGTAGCATCTTCTTCCATCTCTTCTTGTCATGTTCGTATCATATTCATATTCATATTCATTATACATACTGTGAAAAAGGCGCTTTATAGCGCCCGACCCGGCACAGACCACGCAGAGGCACGTGTTCACACTCAAGGTTTTTTATTATTATTATTTCTTCAGCCGTGGGCACACGTCTTCCCCATGTCCCACCGGCCCAACACAGTCCCAAACACAAAACTCACACCAAACCAAACTTTCCTGCTCCACCACTCCTCCCAGGCAACCTCGTCCTCTTCCTCCCGATTCTGGCCCTGATTGCTGGAAGGCGGGCCCATTTATACCCCACCCGGAAGTGTTCCAGGTGCCTGACCAGCTGGTCTTAATTGCACCTCCGGGTGAGGCTGATAAACCATCCAGTGTGGTGGCTGGTTCTTTGCAGCACCCCCTAGCGGCCACCCCATCTCCCAACCGGGCTGCTGTGGTGTACTCCATGTCCCATGGAGCCACGGGGAAGATTGAGGAGGGATCCACGGCCAGGGAAACTGCCCCCAAGCGCCCCGGGGGAGGTACTGCCATGTCCATGATGGCTCCCCCGGGACGTATGCAACAGAGGCGTCCCAGACGGGCATGGGACCCAGCTGTCCGTCACAATACTTAATATATCCATAATAAGATACTGCCACAGTAATAAAAGTGTGCTAACAAATTTATTATACTTTATATTTAGTAAAAAGGCAGAATTCACTCTTCAGATCGGTCTGCTTTTTCAACACTGTTTGTTATAGTTAATAACAATAATAATATATTTTATTTATATTGTGCCTTCTCATTCTATTTCTTCAGATGTTATGGAGGGTACTATATAATTTTAAGTGTCACTGATCTTTGTTAAGCATGTCTGTTTCCATTGACTTACAACTGCACATACCCATTTGTTATAAGTGCAGCATAAATGCACCAGGTTGTACAAGAAGAGCCAAGTTATTAATGTTACAACTGTCTAAAGTCACACAATTATTACAAATTAAATCAATTCTTAAATATATATTTGATCTGCTAGTACAAGAAGTAGCACAACCATTAAAATGATGAATAAAATATCCTTAGTGTGTCATTGGTCACACCATCCCCTATTTTTGGGGGGTAACATCCTTTTTAAGAAACTCTTCCACAATTTTAATGTTCTGACTAGAAATAATCTTTTAAAAACTTTAACAAACTGATTTTGAAATCTGACAATTTATTTCAAGAGCTAAAAATGAAATGATATTTTTAGTTATGTTGCAACAAGCTCACCCAGATTAGATTCAAGATCAAACTTATTGATTTTGTCATGAACAGTGAAGAGGACTAAAACTATAGTAGTTATATAGGATAAACAACACTAGCAATGCGCCTTTTAACTGGACTGGACACAAAGTGCAATTTGATCTGTTTTTTTACAATACTGAACAACCTTGAAGTTTTGACATGTTTCAGGTTTTATATATTGCAATATATGACTACTACCACCCACGCATCACGTGTACTCTCTTATTCAGTTTAGGGTTGTGGGGACGGAGCCTATTCCTATTGGTATCAGGTGCAAGCCAGGAGATAGCAGTGGGCAGGCCATCACATGGCTCAGTGAAGCTCATACTCACTCTCATCAACACAGAGAAAACTATGCAGTGCCCTAATGTTTTATTTAAATTGGTGCCCCATGATACTAGAAGAAAAGCACAAAATGAGTTAACAGTTTTACACTGTTTTTTGCATTCAAGTTTGTCCCTTTTATACCTTCAACATCTGACAATTACCTTTCATTTTTCTTTGGCTGCACACATTTTGAAAGGAATTGAAATATTGTTAGAAACTAACACATCTTAATTGTGGTGACCACTACTTCTAACAGTGTTGCAATATATTCAGAAAAAGAAAGGTATGGATTAGAGTGCATCCTCAGTTTTTAACTTTCATTTGGTTCTTTCACAATCATTCATATGTGCTGCAGAAGCTAGACAAAATCAATACATTCAAATATTAATAAATACTTGAGTTTTCCCTTAGGGGATGAATAAAGTATCTATCTATCTATCTATCTATCTATCTATCTATCTATCTATCTATCTATCTATCTATCTATCTGTCTTTTTGTCTATCTGTTTCTCCACTGCCCTTCTTCTGCAACAGATTTCTGAAGTTAGGAAGTTTTTGGATTCAATAAAAATCAGTTTATCAAATTTCTCCACTCAGGCAATCCATTTTAGGTCAATGATCTGAAAGGAATACAACGTAGAAGACAGGAACCAACCATCCATCTGAAGGTGCACTCATTCCTACAGAACCAGCTGAGATCTGACCAATAAACCTCACCTGCAGACATAGAGAAAAGGGGTACATCTCCATTCAGATAGTGACTAACACCAACCGTTGCACCATCCTATAAAAATTAAAGTTGGTTGTTAAGCCAGAACAATGTATATGTTTGAAACTGCACTGTTAAAATGACCTTTTGTTTGTTGAAGCACCTTGGATATGAACAAATATGAGGCATACTTTTCATCTGATAACGTTTTCACTCACTTTCCTTGCCTAATTCTTCCTTTCTTTCAAACAACACTCTGCAGTGTTGATGTGATATGCCGTGATAGTGAAAGAATGAGCTATTACTAGGCAGGACACCTGACCAATGAATGAGTGGGAGCCGGGTTTAAGCACACTCCCCAGCCTTTCATGAGAGGATTTTCTCAAAGTGGTTTATTTAACAATGTCTTAGCCAAAATAGATGTATTTTTGATGTTGTAAGCATATGACTAGATATCTCACATGTGGATTATGGAACACAAATAACCTGATTTTTGTTCATGAATGTTTTGATACTGTTTGCTATTGGTCCAACATTGACTCACATAGTGGCCTATTGTGCCTGAAATATGTAATATCCATTCTCCATAAAAATTATTACTACAAATAAAATGATGTAAGTAACAGATACAAATATAATTTTTGTGTTGAGAACCTCATTCATTTACTTCCAATGCAGGCTCAACCTTCTGTACTACAGTACAGTACAGTATAAAGTAAAAAGCAACCCAGCATTGGGTACCACTTTATTATCAGGCACATTCACTCATATTAGGAACACTTAGAGCTACTAATTAAGGCACATTTTGTTCCCATTTTAAACCACAAGAATGGGCAAATTAATTATTAAAATGTATAAAATGGGGTTCTTTAAAGAATAGTATTCACTGTGGACAAATTCATGTGTACTATTTTTATGAAAACAAATAACTTCAACTTGAAAAATAGTGAACCTATTCTTTAAGGAAGTCTTATATTATTATATACGCTTTATGGCCTTCAACAAATAATCATTCTGAAATCTTAGTTGGGGGTCATATCTTATTCTGTCTAACCCATTTTAAGATAATGTAGAGCCACTGCCTATCTTTATAGCAGTGCCTAATGAACCTCACCTTAATGTTTTGCCAATGTTGAAATTTAAACAGGCAGAAAATGAAAATTGCACATATCACATGAGGAAAATATTTATGAAATGCATAGCTCAACTCCTTGTGCTCCTGATTCGAAAAATACAGTGAGAAAATGAATAGAAAAAAGTTACTTTTTTGGGCTAAAGATGCCCAAAAGGCAATGAGATGGAGATGGGGCACCAAGTACAGACACTGGCAGTGCATTTCAAATAATTCAAGTAGAAGTCCTGTTCGCTGTTTCTCCGTGCTGTGTGGATAGAGTGTGATGGAGTGCCATTACTAAGTGGACATCACATAATACGTTCAATAAAGGAAGAAATGAGCTGACTCTTCTACTGAATTAAATGTAGAGCAGCTAAAGTAGCAAAACAAAAGTATGACAGTGACAGAGCAAATAAGGACTGACCACCTTTAAATTATCCAAGCACGTTTTTGATTTTTGTGGGCGTAATAGACTTTGCACCAAGAGATACTGCTGTATGATTACTTGAGAGGTCACCAATCCTTTACCTTCTAATTTAGTTATTACTAATAATTTATGTGAAAACACAACTGAGATCAGGATTAAGGGGTCAATTAATAAATAAGATTTTCAACATGGGATTGGGTGAGACAAAAAAAAATTAGGTGGAAGGTTTATATTTTACATTTTGCTTGGGGACTGAAGAGCTCTATAAGCTGTGTCTGTCGCTCATGCTAATACTGGTTTGGTCTCATCTTAAACATATCTCCAATGAACTGAATACAATTGATTTCTGTTTCCCATCTGCCAGCCTTGGCTGAGCAGTCTCAACTACCCTGTTCTCAAACAGTGACTGCAGGGCATTATCCAGATTAGAGTATCTTTTTATGTGAATCTGAGCTGTTCTATTAAGGGGCAATATGCCCCTCTACATTTAGTTTTCTCTGCTCCTTAAAGATTTAGGGGAAATTACTGTTGCCCTCATCACAGTGTTTACCACTTGATATGTGTTGTACTCTTATTGTTGTGTTCAGTAAAGCATCTACATTATAATAAAACAGAATACCACATGACAGAATAGAGAAATAAAAACACACAGAAACAAATAAAATCGACTTGATAACATTCTTCTCTGGCAGTGGTTACAAGTGCAGATGGCCAGATCATGGATGAGCAGTGACGCTATCGCTAAAGCAGCCCAGCAATGGCTAAATAATGGGCCATTTGGTTGTTCTCTTGCCAAGTAGACTTGCAAAATCTGTTTATTAGCGGATCAGGTTTTCCACTGGTTTCTGCGTCAATGACATTTTGTGTCACTATCACCGTGTTAACCTTCGTTTTTAAAAATGATTGCATACTGGTCTTTTTCTCCCCTGCTGCAGTAACCATTACCTACAATATGATACTGGCAACAGTGAGACAGAACAATTTTCAAAGGTCTGCAGCAACATAACATAACTGTGTACAAACAAGAGGGGGTTTATCCAGTCCATTTCACTTGTTTGGTTATTCTGTACCGTATTGATTCAATTACCTCATTGTGTCGTTTCTGCCCTGATGGCAGTCAGAAGCATAGTGGTGCAGGATATTTTTATGGATATGCTCCTTGAATTCTAGAATTGTTTCCTTTCCCTTAATTTACCTTGATGGGCTGCAAAGGTTAACCATGACCTCTCTTGATTTAAATCACCCAGTTTTAATGATGCTCAGTCTCCTTTCAATTAATTGTCTAAATGTTTTTTTTTCCATCACAGAGTTGTGGGAGTCTTCTTAACACTGTTATAACTCAGAAACTAACCCTGGATGAAATGTCAGTTCAGCTCAAAGAACACTCACTCATCATCCATCCATTTTTGAACATGCTTAATTTAATCATCATGCCATATGGGATTGATTATTGAGTTCAAGATGATGAGCAACTCACGTTGGAGTTCCAGCTCATCAAAGGGCAAATTTACAGACATGCCCTCACAGTGTGCCTGTTTAGGATCTACAGTCACCCTACAATAGACGCTCATCCTTGGGATGTGGGATGAATCCAGATTACACAAAAAAGCTATATTGACATGAGATGAACATACATCCTCCACACAGACAGTGATTGGGGAAGGAATCAATCCTAAGACTGCCTTCAGTTAATTCAGTTTAACAATCTCCATGTTACTTGTGTTGTCACTTTATACTTACGTGGAGTATTCCCTGTAAATTTATATTTACAGTTACATTTATTTGCTTTGCATGTATTTTTTTATCCAAAGTGACTTACAAAAGAGGTCAATGCAATTAAGTAAAGTCTGTGGGACTATTTGGGAACAAGTATTACAGGATAAAGTAACAGAAATAATCATCACAAGTGAAGTGCTCAGAACAAAATGCAAGCTGGCTACACTCACTTGGTTGGAAAAATTGGTTAGACAGACATTTATCAAACACGAGTGTCTTCAAACACTTCTTTATCTCACTGAGGAAGTCTGAATTTTGACAGGAGGTGGACAGCTCTCCTCTTTGAACCGCCACCTTATTGTGGTGGAGGAGTTTGCGTGTCCCAATGATCCTAGGAGCTCTGTTGTCCGGGGCTTTATGCACCTGGTAAGGTCACCCAAAGCAAACTGGTAATAGGTGAGGGATGAGACAAAGAGTGGTTCAGAAAACCTACCATGAAGAATAAAAACTTTGGATAGTGTTTTCCCTCGCCCGGACACGGGTCACCAGGGCCCCCGCTCTGGAACCAGGCCTGGAGGTGGGGATCGGCCGGGCACAGCACGAAGAGGCAACGAGGGTCCCCCTTCAAATGGGCTCACCACCTGTAGGAGGGGCCAAGGAGGTTGGGTGCAGTGTGAGTTTAGTGGAGGCCGAAGGTGGGGACCTTGGCAGTCCAACCTTTGGCTACAGAAGCTGGGGACGTGGAATGTCACATCTCTGAACGGGAAGGAGCCTGAGCTAGTGCGCGAGGCAACTGACACCAGGACACCCTAGGCCTCAGTTTGATGATCGACTTTGTGGTCGTGTCGTCGGACTTGCGGCCACATGTCTTGGACACTCGGATAAAGTGAGAGGCGGAGCTGTCAACTGATCACCACCAGGTGGGGAGGATGCCGGTCAGGCCTGGTAGGGCCAAACGTATTGTGAGGGTCTACTGGGAACGTCTGACAGAGTCCCCTGTCAGAAGTAGCTTCAACTCCCACCTCTGGAACAACTTCAACCATGTCTCAAGGGAGGTGGGGGACATTGAGTCCGAATGGGCCATGTTCCGTGCCTCTATTGATGAAGCGGCTGACCGGAGCTGAGGCCATAAGGTGGTTGGTGCCTGTTGTGACGGCAATCCCTGAACCAGCTGGTGGACACTGGCGGTGAGGGAATGCCGTCAATCTGAAGAAGGAGTCCTGCAGGTCCCTTTTGTCCTGTAGCAGCTAATAGGTACCAGCAGGCCAAGTGGAATGCAGCTTTGGTGGTTGCTGAGGCAAAAACTCGGGCATGGGAGGAGTTTTGGGAGGCCATAGAGAATGACTTCCGGACAGCTTCGAGGAGATTCTGGTCCACCATCCAGTGCTGCTGACCTCAACTTGGGACGTTGTGGGTCGGTGGGGAGAGTACTTCGAAGAACTCCTCAATCCCACTAACATACCTTCCAATGAGGAAGCAGAGACTGGGGACTCTGAGGTGTGCTCTCCCATCTCTGGGACTGAGGTCACTGAGGAGGTCAAAAAACTCCTTGGTGGCAGGGCCCCGGGGATGGATGAGATACGCCTGGAGTTCCTCAAGACTCTGGATGTTGTAGGACTGTCTTGGTTGACACACCTCTGCAACATTGCATGGACATCAGGGACAGTGCCTCTGGATTGGCAGACCGGGGTGGTGGTCCACCTCTTTAAGAAAGTGGACCGGAGGGTGTATTCCAACTACAGAGGGATCACACTCCTCATCTTCCCTGGAAAAGTCTATTCGGGGGTCCTGGAGAAGGGGGTTCATCAGATAGTCGAACCTCGGATTCAGGAGGAACAGTGTGGTCTTCATCCTAGTCGCGAAACAGTGGACCAGCTCTACACCCTTAGCAGGGTGCATGGGAGTTTGCCCAGCCAGTCTATATGTGTTTTGTGGAAAAGGCATTTGACTGAGTCCCTAGGGGAATCCTGTAGGGAGTGCTCTGAGAGTATCGGGTACCGGACCCCCTGATAAGGGCTGTTCGGTCCCTGTACAACCGGTGTCAGAGCTTGGTCCGCATTGCCGGCAGTAAGTCGAACCTGTTTCCGGTGAGAGTTGGACTCCGCCAGGGCTGCCCTTTGTCACAGATTCTGTTCATAACTTTTATGGATAGAATTTCTAGTTGCAGCCAGGGCATTGAGGGTGTCCGGTTTGGTGGGCTCAGGATTGGGTCACTGCTTTTTGCAGATGAATTTGTCCTGTTTGCTTCATCAGGCCATGATCTTCAACTCTCTCTGGATCGGTTCGCAGCCGAGTTTAAAGCTGCTGGGATGGGAATCAGCACCTCCAAATCCGAGACCGTGGTCCTCAGCCGGAAAAGGGTGGAGTGCCCTCTCAGGGTTGGAGCGAGATCCTGACCCAAGTACAGGAGTTCAAGTATCTCAGGGTCTTGTTCACAAGTGAGGGAAGAATGGAGCGGGAGATCGACAAGCAGAGCGGTACAGCGTTCTCAGTGATGTGGGCTCTGCATCGGTCTGTCGTGGTGAAAATTGAGCTGAGCTGTAAAGCAAGGCTCTCAATTTACCAGTCGATCTACGTTCCTACCCTCACCTATGGTCATGAGCTGTGGGTAGTGACCGAAAGAACGAGATCGCGAATACAAGTGGCTAAAATGAGTTTCCTCCGCAGGGTGTCAGGGCTTTCCCTTAAAGATATGGTGAGAAGCTCAGTCATCCGGGAGGAGCTCAGAGTACAGCCACTGCTCCTCTGCATCGAGAGGAGTCAGATGAGGTGGCTTGGGCATCTAATCAGGATGCCTCCTGGATGCCTCCCTGGTGAGGTGTTCCGGGCATGTCTAACCAGGAGGAGGACCCAGGGAAGACCCAGTACATGCTGGAGGGACTATGTCTCTCTGCTGGCCTGGGATCGCCTCGGGATTCCCCCAGAAGAGCTAGAAAAAGTGGAAGGGGAGAGGCAAGTCTGGGCATCTCTGCTCAAGCTGCTGCACCCGCGACCCAATCTCGGATAAGCGGAAGATGGATGGATGGTGGACAGCTTGTTCCACAAGCCGGAAGCTAAACATGAAGAGAGTCTGGTTTGAGATTTGATGCCACGCAGAAGTGGCCTCACGAGACATGAGTGGGTGAGAAGGAGCAAAGTACCTCATAAGTGTCTCCATATACAGTATACTGTAGAAATTGACCCATTGACTACTCTAAATATGTGCTTCTACAGAGAACCAATGTAATGACCTAAAAAGATGAGTGCCATGCGCCATCTCAGCTAGTTGAATAACAGACATCCCACTTCATTTTGAAGTATCAGTATCGACATGATAATACAAGCCGATACTTCTGCCTTTTTAGAGTTGCAGAAGTCCTGCCATGACAAGACCAAAGCCTTGGGCTTCAAACTCCATCAGATATGGTCTGATCTTGATCTGATGTTGTATACGGTGAATCTGCAAGACTGAGAGTGAAGAACAGCTAGTCATTGATCACATCCCCAAGGTTGTGTACTTACTTAAGAAGCGTTAGCAATACTGTAGTGAGCTGAGCTGAACAGGGATGGGGTGCTAAATAGATGGACGAGCTGAAATAACAAGAGGGTCCATCATTGCAAGGTTGAGCTGGATATGGTGCTCTTTCATATAGGATGCAATACCAGTGAGACATGCAGAGATTCTAAGTGATACCGTGTAGTTCTCTGGAGGGGACAACAGGTATGGTTGTATATCATCGACGTAGCACTACTATCTGACAAAATGGGACAGGATGATGGGGCCTAGTAAGGAAGTGTATAGAGAGCGAAGAGGAGAGGACCCAACACCAATACTCAGAGTGCCCCCATGCTTGCTGGATGCACCCTTGACATTCCTCCTTCCCATGACACATGGGAGGATCTGCCCATGAGATAGGATACCAACCACATGAGGGTAGTCCCAGTGATGCCAAGATCGGAGAGGGTGGCAAAGAGGATTTAAAACCAAAGTTTAAAAAAAAAGTTAAATAAATCTATTAAGAAGACAGCAGAGAAGTATAACTTAAAATAGTTCCGTAAAGGATAATTTTGTTACTGTGTTCTGTTTCCAAAATATCAATAAATCCATCAATAATTACTTTAATCATACACAATGAGATTCATACAATATAATAAAGTTTAAAGGAACTGTAAATGCATTTTGTATTGTTACAGCATTGCATATAATTACACTCAGCAATATATGAACTCAAAGACACTGTTGCCTGGATTTTTTGTTGCTGTGGTAGGAGATCCTGTACATTGTGACTGCATTTCTTGTAAAGTTCTTCTGCCTTCCATCAATTGAATTTCCAAAAACCCTTTTTATCCTGGAAGCAATGCAGAATATTACAATGGATGAGATGCCTGTCAGTCAACATAAGTTAATTTAAACAATTGGTAGACCATCCTTATAATCCTGATCAGCAAAAAATGGATATGCAGAATGAATGGAAAACAAATGAGCCCATTTGCTGCAGAAACCTAGAACGGGCAATGCTTTGGCCAGAATGCCATTTCACCTTAGGGCTGATTCAGGTACAGACCCACACTCACTTATCATGGCACAATTTAGAGACATCACTCCACCTTACATGTACATCTTGGGAATGGCAATGTTCAAATGTGCTACACAAAGACGTATTTGAAGTATGTGACTCTTCTATTTGACCCTTTCATTCATTTTCTCAAGATACAGTTTTCAATTTTGTTTTATAATTTATCAGAAATTTATTAAAAATGTCCTCTATTAATTGACCATATTGAACCATTGTCAAACTTTGAATATTTCTGTATCTTCTTATTTAAATATTTTCTTTCTTTGCTATCTAACTGGTCTTTTAATATGAATGAAATGTAAAATTGTTTTGTTCTTTAGCTGAAAAAATAAATCTATACACAGTATGTTGTCATTATCCTACACATTTTTAAATTTCTTTAGAATAAATCTCAATGTGCTTCACTTTTATGTCATTATTTTGTAAAGGCTCTATATTAGGTAAAAAGGGATTGATTTGTATTCTGCTTTAAAGCATTTTTATGGCAAAAAATCTTTCAGGGACAAAATTCAGCATTTTGTGTACTGTGTGATTTTTTTTTTTTTTGCAAATCTGTATATTACCATATTGCCTGTAATTGAAGGAATGATTAAAATTTTAACACATGCACATGGAACTAGCATCACATTCACTGTGAATAAGTAGTCAACCTTTGGTTGAACGGCGATATGGATAGTTTTATTTAAATATTTGGGTAAAACTAGGCATAATTTTATTACCATAATGATAAACCTTCTAAAGGTCAGCCATTTGATATGTAAGGAAGACATGTAAAATATTATTATACTACTACTTTGTTTCATTCAAATTATTTCTGGGGGCATTAAAAATGAAGAAGAATGCTATCTAAATTTTACAGAAAGCAATTTAAATAAAATTTTAAAGTGTATTCTTTGTGTTATGTCCATTCTGTACTCGTACTCCTTAATTACTGAACTAAAAGAGAAAATTAAAAAAATGCTTGCGCATTTAGAAAGCACAATACCCACTCAATGAATTAACTGAGGCATGAAAGAAAAGACACCATAACAATTGTCTCATTGAAAATGTTAGGAAGACCATGCATTACTAGCACATTTGTAAATCTACTGTCGTGCACTGAAAGATAATAATATGCTTGTGGGGATTAGCTAGTGTTTAGGTAGTGAGCTGTTAGATATCAAAAATACAGTTTACCTGAATTGTAACTATACTGGGCTTTTCATCTAAGGTGGCTTATTTGTCTCCTTTTTTCTATTCTATGGCTCTCTGTCTCAGATGCAAGCTTGCTTCTCTAAACATTTGTTTAACCCCAGATTAAGCTGTAATATGAACAAGAGCGGGCTAATGGTGTAACACCCTGACCTCTAGTGGTCAACTTGAATAAGTTCTTTTATTAGAAGTCAACGTAATTACATTGAAATGTATTAGCTGCATTACCAGAACCAGATTTCTCTTTTACACATAATATTTAAAAAGGTGAAAAAAAGCTTATTAACAAGTAACATACATATTTAGATATGTAACATATAGGTTTTTATCATCAAGTGTACAGAGCACATGGATACTAGTTTCAGGTTGGAATCTCTGGATATTTGTTATTACTTTTGATGGTTTCAATAAAAATCAATTCATCACATTTCTCCACTCAGGCAATCCATTTTAAGGTCACTGATCTGAAAGGAATACGAGGTAGAAGACAGGAACCATCCATCCATCTGAAGGTGTACTCATTCTCACAGAACCAACTGAGATCTTACTAATTAACCTCACCTGCAGACATAGAGAGAAAGGGTATGTCTCTCCTCGGATAGTGACTAAGCTGTAAGGCAGCAACAGCAACCGTTCCACCATTCGATAAACATTGAAGTTGATTGTTAAACCAGAACAATGTATATTTTTTATTGGCAGCTTAGGTAACTGCACTGTTAAAATGACCTTCTGCTTGTTGAAGCACCTTGGAAACTGTATGAACAAATATGAGGCATACTTTTCACCTGATAATGCTTTTCCTCACTTTTCTTACCTAATTGTTCTCTTCTTTCAGACAACACTCTGCAATGTTGATATGATGTAATATGCCATGGCAGTCAAAGAATGAGCTATTACTAGGCAGGACTCCTGACCAATGAGTGGGAGTGGGAGCCAGGTTTAAGCACACACTCCAGCCTTTCATTTTCTCAAAGTGGTTTATTTAACAATCTCTTAGCCAAAATAGATGTATTTTGATGTTGTAAGCATATCACTAGATATCTGACATGTGAATTATGCAACAAAAATAAAAAAAATACATATATTATTTTTCATGAATGTTCTGATACTGTTTGCTATTTGTCCAACATTGATCCACATAGTGGCCTATTGTGCCTGAAATATGTCATCTCCATTCTCCATAAAATTATTACTACAAACAAAATGGTGTAAGTAACAGACAAATTCATTTTTTATGTTGAGGACCCAATTCATCTTCTTCTAATTTCAAAGAAGTTTAAACTAGTTTTGCATTGCTGTGCCATTTCATTGCACCACGCATATAAAATCTTGTCAATAATTGAGTCATGTGATGCAGAAATACTTCAGGCTGGTCCTCTTTTCATATGTCCATCCATCCATTGTCTAACCCGCTGAATCCGAATACAGGGTCACGGGGGTCTGCTGGAGCCAATCCCAGCCAACACAGGGCGCAAGGCAGGAACCAATCCTGGGCAGGGTGCCAACCCACCACAGGACACACACACACACCAAGCACACACTAGGGCCAATTTAGAATCGCCAATCCACCTAACCGGCATGTCTTTGGACTGTGGGAGGAAACCGGAGCGCCCGGAGGAAACCCACGCAGACACGGGGAGAACATGCAAACTCCACACAGGGAGGACCCGGCTTTTCATATGTTTGAAATCTAAAAAAACTTTATTTCATATCCAAAGCAATACAAGGTGAAGCTAATAAAGTTCAGTCCATGCTACACAGCAAGCTAGTGGATCTTCACAACAAAGAGTGTTCTATTGCCACTTCAGCAGACAGGCTAAGTTGTCCACAGAAGCCTGCTAAATAAGTATTCTCCTTAATAAGTTTGTTTTATTATATTTGTTTTTATTAAAACTTGGAGGTCTAAGAAAAGCATTTTTTTTCTTTTAATAACTCTGTATATTAATGTGCATTGTGTCTTTGGTCACATAAGAAAATTTGGTCCCCATAATAAAACATTTATCTGAAGAAGTCACATGTAAAAATAAGGTCATATTCAAAATGCAAAGTGTATGCCTCAGTTAGCTTTTCCTTGGCTATTTCATGAATGTTTTTCTGCCCCACAGTCTTCAAGGCCACTGCGTCTGCAGGTACGATGTTAGTCAGTCATTATCCATCCTGCTATATCCTAACACAGGGTCACAGGAGCCAATCCCAGGGTACAAGACAGGAACAAATACCTGGGCAGGGTGCCAGCCCACCACAGGGTACACACACACCAAGCACCCACTAAGGACAGTTTAGGATTGCCAATGCACCTAACCTGCAAGTCTTTGGACTGTGGGAGGAAACCGGAGCAAACCCACGCAGACACAGGGAGAACATGCAAATTCCATGCAGGGAGGACCCGGGAAGCGAACCCTGGTCTCCTTACTGCGAGGCAGCAGTGCTAAAACTACACCACCCCACGTATGATGTATTCGATGAAATTCAAAGTGTTAGACCTAAACTTGTTTAATTGTTTAAGCTACTTTTCTGTTTTAGAGGTTATGGCCAAAATAAAGTAGACATTACTTAATAAGCACATTAAAGATATTAAGAACAATTCACTGAACAAATTAATTATATTTGAGCAAACAGCCCCCCAATTGGACTCTCAGATTTTGGCATAAATGCATGTTTTTTTTTTTTTTGTTTAATCCACATTCTAAATTTGTAGGCATTTTTAAAACTAATGAACAAGCCCTTATTCTGCTGTGTCTCATTCCTCCCAGTGTGAATTCTACTTTTCTGAAAAAGATCAACAAGATGTTTAGCAAAACGTGGTGGATTTGTGTTCCTTTGCTTTTTTTCTCTAATTTTTGCTTTTAATATTGTATTTTTAAGCACTCACAACTTCAGATGGTTTCAGGTGAGTTTTTACACTGTTGGCTGCCTTTTGATTTAGACACGACTTTTATTTCTTACTAGCAAAGAATAAATAAGAAACAAATAAACACGAACAAGCAAGCAGACCAGCAAACTATCTGAATGCTGGGGCTTGTGAGCTATCAGCTATAACTACTAATAATTCTTTGCATTTATAAGGCACTTTTCTCACTACTTAAAGCACTCAGCAATTGCAGGTTAAGGGCCTTGCTCAAGAGTCCAACAGAGCAGAGTCCCTATTAGCATTTACAGGATTCGAACCAGCAGCCTTCCGATTACCACTTCAGATCCTTAGCCTCAGAGCCACCACTCCGCTGCTACAATAAGTATTTTCAGAGTTTTATAGAGAAGTAACTCATAAACTACTATGAAATGACATGCTACAAGGGCTAAGAAACAGGTTAGAAGGGGGACTGCAATATGATATAACAGCACTAAATGAGAGCACCTCATGGTTAGTCGTCATCTGATCAGGTAAGCCATAATGTGCACAAACAATATTGAAATTCATAGGTCGCTTCACTGTCAAGGAATATCACACAGCAGAGCCAAAGCTTTAAAACATACAATATGACATTGACTGAAATTCACAAAGATATAGCAGTTTAACAATGAATGACAGATCATCCTAATATTAATGTATCTTTGATCGACAATAAGTAAACAGATTCCAAAAGGCTGCAAAAATTAATATGACTTGTGAATAACACTTCATAGGTTAAACATTGTGGACCTATGGGCTTTTACTTTGTAGCAACTATTTAAAGAGTTATTGGCAACAGTTCTTCTTAATTACATTGAGAGTAGCCGACACGGAACATCCATAATTAAAACAACACAATGCATAAATAAAAAGACCATTTTATTAAATTATTGAGGGTGATAAAGTTGCAAATTGTGCTGGTTTGTGTTAATTCTTCAAAAAATAATGTGAATTAAAGATGATGGAATGTTTGTGCATCACTCATCAATAAGGAAAATGCTAGACAATTATTCAACAGATTTATTTTCTTTGAAACCCCTGATAAACTGCACATTTTACGAGTTAGAAAAGGGGCAAGCAGGACATGAGATTAGATTAGCTTGATTTTTTTTAATAAACTACATTATTCCATCCTTCATTGTCACAAACACAAAATAAATGCAATTTGTCAACTTACATTTAATGCTAACAAATTATTATGAAAATTCCAGCTTATATGAAGAAAAGATTTATAGTGTTTTGATGGAATTATGCTTTTTCTGGCAGGTTTGATGGGATATATTTATCATTTTTGACAAACTGTTCCACTAAATGTCTTTCTGGTTCTGTTTCATTTTACAAAGAGAGTCCCAAATATGTCACCTGTAGTTCTCATTGTGTAACCTTCTCATTTGCTAATTTAATATATGATTTTCTGTGGGATTATGTTGTACTTGTATCATGAACTGGTAATAACAATTACGGGCTGGCCAGAGAGAACCTGCAAGCTCCTTAAATCAAACCAAGTAGTGTTTTATTAAAGTGCCCTGTTAAATCAATCTAAATCTAAGCATAATAAGTCCCTAATCAGGTAGTAGGAAGAATAATAGGTTGTCATGCATGAGAAAAAATAGGCAATCATGGAATGTTTTCTTTAATTAGGCCCCGTAAAGTGGAAGGGCTGAGTAGGAGCTGGCAAGACATTCATCATGAGCAAGGTGGGAAATTATTTCAATTACTCAGAAAGGAGAATGGAATGTGATAATGTGTCAGCATAAAGGGAAACGAAGAAACTTTCATCATTTATAGGAGATCAGTATTCCCCATGATAATGCTTCAATATCAACATGCATCAGCGACCCGCATTGCAATATAATGTCATTTATTTGTTTATCCACCAGTTAGCTGAAATATTGGTAAATAGGAAGTTGACCCCTTGATTCTCTCCCATCTGTTGTATCCTGCACACTAAATCTGAGTAGCCTTGTGATCCGTACCAGCACACAACATGAAATAAGACCTATGACATCAATAAGCTGCCAGACTCAGACAGTAACTTGTTTTGCTGTTGTGGTATGTAGAAGCACCATAGGTGAGAGTACACAACAGAGATGGCCCTGGACTCGTAACAAGTTTACAATTTAAAAGTTAATCTATGCGTCCACACTGTAACCATTCACAGAGCACCAAATCACTCTGATCAAAAAACCACCATTGTAGTCAAAAAATTTTGCACCTTCTCTAATATTATATCAATAATGCTAGATGGCAATCTCATTCTTTGGCATTCTCTCACTAAAGCTGCCCAGGAGCAACAGAAGGCTGTCACAATAATGATAGTGAGTCAGCACTGTCTGCAAGTAGTCACAAGCCCGGAACAAGAAAGACACAATCCCTCTACTCCTCCATGCTAAAACTCCACCAAAAGAGAACAGGACATTGCATCAAATAGATTAATCTAAAAACCTCATTTCCTAGGCCACGTGGCTTTATATAATCTTGATTATGTGAACGTGACCTCACATTCATTCTATCTTAGATGACGATCTCAGCTTGTTGCACATTTGCCAGGTCTGCCATACTCATGCCTGACATCCATCTGATATTACAAATGAGCCCCAGTTTTCATGTGGTGGCTGGTGAGTCCACAGGATATGTGGTCAATGTAAAACACAACTTTCAATGATGGGTCCCAGTATTGTTGCTTATCCCATTATCCCATTGATTTCTCATTGTTGGAGTCAGTTTTTAGGCTGTTTTCTGACTGGTTCTTCTTTGACAGCATCGGTTAAAACCAGTGGTATTAGTATAGGCACAAGTGTCTATGAAGCTTTTGGGGGGTCCACAATGGCTGCATGGAGTTATTTTTCATAAGGATTTATTTATTTTTGCCATGCTTGCCCAGTTGATATCAGAATGAAATTGTTAAGGGTGTTATCTCTCCCACAATTGCATTAAACTTAATTATGACTACTGACCTATAGTGAATTATATGCTTACTTGATTCTTCAAATTGGATTTAATTTAATTCCACATGAGGGGGCCCTAATTTACTTTATGTACTAGGACCCATCAAATTCTAGTTATAGATGGCATTTGTCCATTGGGGGAAATGTTTACAGAAGTTCATTAAAATTGGATCAAATCTTTCTTCTGAATTTAGGTTAATTTTCTTGTTTGTTCCTAAAAGAAATTCATTCAATGGGAATGGCACTAGATAAATAAAATGTATCATTATTATTTTTATTGGTATTACTATTTACATAATATACGAGGGACGTTCAAAAGGTTTCCGCACTTTTTTTAACTCTATTTATTAAGAATTTTAAAAACAAATTACATCACTTTTCTACATAGTCACCTTACGTCTGCGATGCAATTTCCCAGCGTCGTACCAACTTTTTAATGCCCAATAACAACTCCTCCTGCCTTCACCGTTTCCAATGAAAATATACAAGTGTGGAAACTTTTTGAATGTCCCTTATATAATATATCTAAAAGCATCAGGCTCTGAATACCTGAACAGACAGTCATGTAATAAACAGTAGAATGCCAAAACATTTTAAAATATTTATACTATAGTATTGTAACAGGTTTTGAAATGCACTGTATACTTTATCCATTGACCAATTTCTTTGCTGCAGTGTGTTTTACAAACCAAGCACGACCACGAAGCAATATAAATTTACAGTTTAAATAAGTTGAAAATCTAAATGCAGGTTAAAGTTCAGAGAAGAACCTGCAAAGTACATACAGTAGCATTCAAATGAGACCTGTAGGTTACATTTATTTTTGTTCATTTTATATAATTTTTCCATATTGTGCTCCTCTAAAAGTGTTTTGTATTTACTGTTTTTATTCTTTTCACTGCTTTTTTGATGATATTGCTCTGTATATTCATGTTGATTTCGCACTGCAGCATGGTTGCTGTGCATGCATCCGTCAATAATGTCTCAGACATCTTCAGCTGGAAATAACCTTCTGCATTTTAAGTAAAAATAATGGAAAGATTCTCTCAATGTAAATGAATAAAAGTGAATTTCCAGTAATTTTTTTTTTATTTCACAACTATGGCTTTTGCTTTGGTTGATATATATATATATATTTATATTTATATATATATATATAAAAATATATATATATATATACCTGTATATATATATATATATATTGTGAAGGACAGCCGGGCGCCATGCCCGGCAGGGACGCCCCTGCTGCTTATGTTCCGGGGGAGCCGCCATGGGCAGTTCAATACCTCCCTTGGGATGCTTGGTGGCAGCCAACCTGGCCGATGGTGATTCCCCAACCACCCGCAGGGCTCCATGGGAGATGGAGTCCTCCACAGCTTGGTTGAGGCCAGGGTGGCCACTAGTGGGGGCTGTCTGCTTCCCACAGCCCGGCTGGACAAGTCTTCATCCCCACCCGGAAGTGCAATTAGGACCAGGTGGTTAATCACCTGGAACGCTTCCGGGTGGGCTATAAAAGGGCCTAGCCACCACCATTCGAAGAGCCAGAGTTGGGATGAAAGTGACGAAGCTTGAGGAGGAGTGGGGGTAAAGGAAGGAAGAGAAATGTTTTGTGCTTGTGTTTAGGGGACTGTGTTTGGGCTGTGTGGCACGGGGAAGACGTGTCCCACAGCCAAAGAAAATTAAAGTCTTCGTGTTTTTTATACGTGCCTCCGTGTCCATCTGTGTCAGATCAGACGCCTATATAGCTACTTTGTTATTATATATATATATATATATATATTGTGGAGGATGGCCGGCTGTTTATCCCGGCCAATACCCCCAAGCCGCCAGGTGGAGCCCTCCTTGCAGCATGGAGGTCCCCAGAAGACCAGCAGGACATCATGGACAATGGAGTTTTTATGCACCGCCCTGCTGCATGCCATGGGGGCCACTAGAGGGAGCTGCAGGGAGGACCGAAGAGTTCTTCGTGCCCTATGACCCGGAAGTTCGTCATAGGAAGAGCGACGGGCTTCCGGGGTGAGAAAAAGACTATTTAGCCTGACCCGGAAGGAATAAAGACTTGTGGACTGTTGGGCAGAAACACCTCTGGGTCAGGGAGTATAAAAGGACTGTGGGAGCTCCCAGACAATGAGCTGAGTTGGGAGGCAGAGTGGCTAAGCGTCTGGGAGTGGAGGATTGGTTTATTGTATTTTTGTGATTTATTATTGGAGAATTGTGGAGAGGAGCGTGCTTTGTGCACATAATTATTATAATAAAAAATTATTTGGACTTTTATCTGGTGTCTGGCGTGTGGTCCGAGGGTACAAGGGTGCGAGAAAACCCGTAATCTGTCACTATATATATATATATATATATATATATATAATGATAAAAAAAGGTAGAAATACCATTAAGGGTTGGGGGAATTCCACATATAACATCTGGTTGTAAATGGCACAGTAAGACATTTGACAAAGGCATTGAAATTTCTGAGGTGTTTTATATAAGCAGAGAGGAAGTAGGACAAGCAATAAACTGAACTGAGTTGGGAGGGAATGAAAAGGTGGAATGATGTCTTCTTCGGACGGCCGACGTCATTAGATGAAGCAGAAAGTGAAGTCAATTGTGTGGGGCCGGAACTGACAAGATCGTTACAGGACGGAGGTGACATCTTGGATAGTGGAAGCCAGAAGTGGTGAGATTGTGGAGAGTTGGAAGTATTGTAGTCGTGTGGAATTGATGTATTTTACAGTTGTTGTTTTTCTGTTGATGAGAAGAAAAAAGCATTAGTATTCTGTCCTGTTCCCCTGTCGTTCATACTTTCAGAAGCTAGTCAGAAGCTATGTGTCACTTTCAACTCAACAGACAGACACACTGAACACAGGGTAAAATCACCAAGAAGTTGTTTAATACTTTTTCTTCATGTAATAATGCCCTGAAGCACCTCCGCCACCATAAACAGGCAACACTTTAACAATAATAATAATAATAATACACACAAATCTCTCCTCCACACTACCCAGGAGGTTCTGCCCACTACCTCCCAATTCTGGCTCGCTTGCTGGGTCTCCAACAGTGCCTTATATAGTCCTTGACCCAGAAGTGCTTCACCTTCCACTCAGCTGACTTGCTAGCACCTTCGAGTTAGACGGAGAATTGGATTTTCTTCAGCCCGGAAGTACTTCGGGGCTAGAAATATGACATGAGTCCTTCTGTTCCTTTACAGCCCCCCTGGTGGCACCCAACAGGGCTGCACAACTGAACTCCAAGTTCCAGGAAGCCCTGCAGGAATCTAGGGCACCGCCAGATCCCAGGGAAGCTGCCATCTAGCATTGTGGGGGAGGCAGTGTCCTGATAAAGCCATCTTCCCTCATCCTTCCATTTCAGGGGCGTCCCAGCTGGGATAAGCTGCTGGCTGTCCGCCACAATATATATATAGTTGTATGATTAATTGAGCCATGCAGTCTTAAGAATACAGTTTCAGTATTTGCATGCTTGCATCTACCACCTGTTTAAAAGAAATTCTAAGAATGTGACACATGAAGCCACATGTACAAAAATATTGCAACATAAATAAAATAAATACAGTGAGCAAATCTACAGTACAGTAAAATGAAAGAGGCAAAGGTTTCTAGACATGATTTGAATGATATAATTTGATCAACTGGAAAGTTTACAGGGGGAGAATTCCACATTGTTGGAGATATAAATCAAAGTTTGCCAAAAATTACAGTGATATGTGGTTTAAAAAATATATTTTTTTTTCTATGAAGTACGTTAATCTTTACAAATAAGTCATAAGCTGCTCGGATGTTTGTTTGTTTTGATGTTTGTTTGTATGCTAACCATGCAAAAATGGCTAAACCGATTTTCACAAAATTTTACATTTACCTTGCTGTTGGTCCATCTTAAAATATAGGTTACATGTTGTATCTGGAAGACATTTCTGGTACAATAGAAAGGGGGACAATTCAAAACCCAGCACAGACACATGGACTACAGTTCCCATCAGGCAGGAGTATACAGGAGCTGGGGCAAAGATCTCATCTTCAGCATGCAAGTTTTCCAAAGTGGAATCTCGTGTAAGATTAGAGATTCTTATAGTGTTTTCTTCTCAATTAATTTAAATAACAATTTCATTGTCTCACAGGATTACAGATTTTGTCTAAATTTATGTCTTTTGTCTCATAATGTGTTGTGCTTAGTTATGTTGAATTTCAAAAACACAGTTTTTCCCTGATTATTTATACCAGGCAACATAAGGTACTCTGGCTAGTTTTTAGTAAAATACAAAAATTCTTTGTCTGAAAGGATGCTAGTCAGAATAGCCAAGTTAAGTGAGAGGTAATGCAGTTGTAGTATTTGATCTGAGTCAGGAGCAAATGTAATATCTTTTTCTTGAAGTTTAAGACATAAAAAGTGTATCTAAAAAGATCACTGTCATCCTAAACAGGGTCCATAGAGAATGTATATACAATGCATTAACATACAGGATTATAAATAAAGGAAGCAAAAAGCAGAGAAGTAAAAAGTTATTAACAAGTTAATGATGAGGATATAATTTTATAGTAATAGACTGCTAAATATAATGAGAGAATTGAGACCTAAATATCTCTTGATAGTAAAAAGTTTTTGCAAGATTAGAGTTGTAAATATTACATATTCATGTCATGACTTGATGAGTTCTTCTGTGGTTTCCAAATACATCAGAAAGAGGTCAGAGGTGAATTGAAGACTGCATGTGACCCCATAATGGAACAAACAAGTTCAGTCAGTAAACAGAAAATTTATTTTCAATAGGTACATAAAATGATTCAAATATGAATAATGGTTTTAAGCTGTGATGTGCAGAAGTATGATGCAAGTCATAAGGGGGCTGATTTAATGGGAATGCCAGTGTAAGGGCCTGAAGGCTTCTCTAAACCTATCTCTGACCTGCTGTCAACATTCCCCATTCTGGCCTCCAGGATCCATTTGGTGTTTCATTCCCTTTTCTTTTTGTGTTTCTGTGCTTTTCCTGCTTGGTTTTTGAGTTTTGTTGGTTCTTGACCATTTTTCAGTGTTACATTGGTTTCTGACTTTTTGAATTGTGTTATTGGATTTGGTTTGTTTTGGGTAATTTTTGGATTACTTTTAGTTTTGCTTATTTTGTATTCAGCATTTAGTTTGTTATTTTGCATTCTTTGAGTATTTACTAATTATTACAGTACTTTGGAATTCCTTTATGTTTTGAAATTTCACATTCTAGCAATTATTTTTTAATTCATTGGATTATTTTAAATAATTTAATAAATTAGGCTACATTAAATGTAGGCCTAATAAACTGAATATATAATTTATCACTTTATTATTTTGAACTAAAGGTCTTGTGGTTCCCCTTTTCCTTTTGTGATTTTTGGGCCTCATGTGTTTTTGTAGCATGTAGGCCTCAGGCCTTTTTCAAAGTATTCAGTCCTTTTTTGTGTTGGTTTGGCCTTACAGAATATTTATTCCTCCAATAGGCCACTCATTCTCTCTTTTGTAATTTTTTTGCTCAGTGTCTCTTGATGGAAATCAATGAGTTTGATTAGTTGTTCCATATGTTTCAAAGAGTGACACTGGCCTAAATTAGAAAGGTAAACTGGGATGTGTATGAAAGGTACAGCATCACTACCATGTTCTAGCCATGCGATCACTTAGGCTCAGATATTAAATATTTATATCCTGGAAGGTTTGATCAGATCATATATCCACTGTGTGCAGGTCCAAAGGTGAGATGTAATTTCCATTGCATGCTACAATCTCCTTCTTGAGGTTGTTATGATCATTGTCAGCATGCACCTTGATGTTGGTTTAGGTCCACAAAACCTCTTTCATCAGAAATGGAGGGAGAATGTGAGCCAAGTTATGTGGAGGGAGCAGTATCAGGCATCCATCTCCTCAAAGACTATGAAAATAATTTTTAATATCTTCTGAATTCCATAGTGTCAGCACTTCTGCTAGTTTACTCATTCTTACATGTTGTAGGAAATCCTACAAACTAAAAATAAAAATAAGGAAACCAGTAATGGTCATTCACCAAAATCTCAATCAAACTTTAAGAACAACACAAATAAGACATATTTATCCAATAGGATTCAGAGTTAAGCATGCATCTCATAGCTTGGGTATAAGTATAACTATGAAATGTAGCAGTCCTTGTCCTAACTGACCTAGCCCATTAACTAGACAGAAGAAAACTGGGCAGAGGAAGGGTGGGACGCCATGGGTCAGATAAGGTCTTAATGGCTTTATATTTCATCCTGCAAAAATAAAGTTAATCAATAGTTGGAGGCGAGTAACAACCAATGGTTTTAGAAATGATGTGCACCACTGTCTCTCTGGCTGTGTCTTGTCCTGCACAGAGGGGTTATCATACCAGGCTATGATGATGAAGGTCAAACCACATTCAATTACAGACATGTAGAGGGTCACTGCTTCCTCTCACTCCTCCAGTTACTTCAGCTTTCCTGACTATAACAGATCTGTTGACCTCTCATGTCACAGAACTAAAAGTGTCGTGCTCAGGACCGTGAAACTGAACAAGGCCCCATTAATAGCATTAATAAATAAGGTCTAATTACCTTTTCTCTTTATATTTCTTTTAGGAATGGGGAATTTGGATGTTCTTCTAAGGTCTGTGTGAGTCTTTTTCCAGGTACTCGTTTCAAAGATGTGCATGTTAGGTTATTTGCTGACTCCCATTGGCCCATTACAGTGAATGTGTTGGCAGTTCCTGCAATGAACTGGACTCCCGTTAGCTCTGTCATTTAAAAATGTCATACTCAAAATGATGTAATATTCAAGTTGGGGTGCCACATTGCCATAGGTGACCTATGGCTTCAGGCATCTGGATTCAGTTTTTGGCCCAGACATTTTTCTGTGGGTTTAGGATGTTTTCTACTTGTTTTTTCCTCCTCATACTCTGCTTTCATTTTGAACTTCAAAGATGCACATTTTAGGCTAACTCTTTAGTCTGCCACTGTATGTGTGTACGTGTGAGTGTGTGCTGCAACAGAGTTCTTGTCCTTTGTTGGTTCAAAACTTGCACACAGTGCTGCCAGAATAAGCTTCAGCTACTTACTCCCTTGTAATGGACTAAGCATATTCAGAAAGCAGATGGAAATATTGTACGTTGTAATCTTGTATTAGTTTAAACAACATTCATGAGGCTTTTATAGTTTTTTTTTTTCTGTTAAAAGAATTTAATTAAAATAAACATTCATTCAAGGATAATTTTAATGTCTGATTTGATTGATTAATACATAATGAATACACTTACTTAACTTATATTTGCAATGTTAAATCTCATTTGCCGACTGCAACACCACACAAGCCACTCTGGAAATTCCCCAAAACATATTTGATTTAATTTAAATTTGACACATCAAGAAAAAGGCTATATACAATGGCAGATTAATGAACAATAAAAAAACGCAAAATAGTGAAAAAAGCTCCGGTCAGACCACTAAATGACAGTATCTCTCCTGCACATGGTGGATGGATGTAAAGAATGCTTTTCATGCAAATTTTCACGAAGAGATCGATACACTGATGTGCATAACCGTCCGTCTTTGTTATTTTAATCTATTACAGAAAATTGACCCCTGTCTTGGGAAGCTTAAATCTTCATTACTTGTGCTTGTCAGAAAGTATTAAAAGGACCTCATAAAGAGACATTAGAGATACAAATAGCCAAATGAGGACACCTAGAGTTGCAGAGCTGGGAATGTAGGAGCAATTAAAAAGTTCTCATTAATCTGAAATCCGTAAAACATGCTCAATTTCACTTTATTACCAGAGACTGATTGCAAGTGAGTGCACAAGGTCTGTTTGATTTAGTGGTTCGTGGACCCAGGGCAGCAGAATGACTGCTCCCCTGCTCCACTGCTCATGGAAAACTAGTCTACCAATCACCTGTCAGTAACCTTGAGCTACCTTGTTTCAGGTGGTTTCCCCTTTTGTCTATTATTCTATTACAAAGCCGATGGAAATTAAATACAGACTTCCCCAGCCCCCTTTCACTGCTTCAGTAACCCACAAGTTCCATCATAACACTACTGAAACTGCAATAAATCATTTCAACTTTCATCTATTGTTATTGATGAATGGGCAATTATTTGTCATCTAATATGCTGAAAATGATGACCTAAGAAATAGATCAACTTTTTTCCTCAGCCAAGGACAGCATTGATGGATTGCATCCTTAAACTGTTATTACACTTATAATGTGGTGCTCTGCAGTGACAGCCCAGCCAGTTTTTTAATCATTTCCATTGTAGGCAACACAGAACAACTATGAGCAAGACTCATAATTCATGTTCTTTTTTTTTCCATTTTGGCAGTGAAACAGGATGAAAATGTTTTTACTTCTCCTGGACAATTTTTACCTGACTGGTCCAAAGAGTGTTGTTAAATACTAAATAAATGGTTGTCTTCTCATCCGAAACGCAACGCTGCTAGAATAAAGGGATCTATTATTATTATTTTTTGTTATTATTATTATATAAGTAAGTGCTTGTCAGATCAAAGCAGAAATTATCTGATTCATTACTGTGCACATGCTGTCAAGAACAACATTCACTTGTTTTGGGAACTACTTTTATCTGGGTCACTTAAAGAATATAGATAAGACAAACAATATAATATGCCATTGTAAAGCTGAAAATTGGGAATACATCATTGGATTGGATGGCCATATGCCCACCATTCTTTTTCTGAATTTTATTGCTACTGATAGTGCGGCAACATCAGGAGTAGGCCGGGAAACAGTCCTGGCTGGGGTTCAAATCACACTTACATAGGGCTGACTAAGAGTTACCTAAATTCACTTCTTTCAAACGTGGGAGAAAACTGGCATAAACCCTTCACAGGTGGGTGCAAAATGTATAAACATTACACATACAGTGACCAAGGTTCAAATCCAGCCTGCAGGAGCTTGGAGACAGCAGCTCTAACCACTGCACCACTGTGCTGCCCATTTATAATATAGGATGTGCTATATGAAGCACCAAAATAGATGTATTTGTGAAAGCCATGGTTTATAATTAGTCTTTTGTCATGCTCTAGTTATTTTGCAGGCTGGATTAATAGCATTACATGCAACATTGTGGCATAATGGCTAAAATGACTTAACTAACAGTAAAAGACAGTGAGGTAACACCTTTGGGTGAAGTTTCAGAAAATACTTTAAAATGTAAATGGAGAATTGTGACTTCATTTTGGAAATGCTTTCTTAGAGGATTATGGAAAGAGCCAGGAAAAATCAAATCAAATTAAGCATGAGTAACTGACATAGTGGACATTGCCAAGTAGATAATTGACCACGGCGACAGTTAAATCATGAGGGCATCTAACAAAAGACAAAGTCGATTATCTTGCTGGTAATGCCTGCTGAGTCAGATGTTAATAATATTGTATACTAGTCTATTTTGTGAAAGAAAGAAAGAAAGAAAGAAAGAAAACAGCTTGTTACGTGTTCTTTCTTTCTTTATTATTCTGGGAAACCATTTTAAGAGGTGTGCAAAAGACCTGAAATGAATACTCAGTGTAGACCACTGCTTTTGAAATTGTCTTAATAGTTTTTTCTACTGAATTTTGTTTGACAGTGAAAATGAATAAAATCTGTAAAAACAAATGTCATATAACTACCATATTGTTCTTTGTGCTCCTGAGCCTTACCCTCCACTCTCTTATACTCTGTTGCACTTTCAGTAACAACCAGACAATTATATATCAGATATTATTCTACTAACATATATCATTTGTCGCCACTACTTTCCATAGGGGGTTACCAGGGCATTTTCATAAATTCAAGGTACATAACATTTACAGTATGGACACAACACTCATTTCGATGGCCATAATAAATCAAATAACAGATGAAGCCGCTCATATCCAATTATCCTTAACCAATACAAAATGTGAACACAGGAAAAAAGGTGGAGATAAACGAGGCAAACAAGTTTAGCATGGGACCCATGGACAGACAGATTAGTCTAGGAGGAAGAGAGAGAGAAAACATAGTGACCTAAATGTGTGTCTACCCTTATTAACACGTGTCACATGCTGTGAGCTCTTATGATTATGATGCTCGTGACACTGCTGTGCATTAGCCTAATAACATCATGACAGTTAATGCAATGTACTCAATCAACACGTGGAATCCTATATATTCATCCATTTTTGGAATTTTCTGGATGACTTAATCAAATGTATAAAGAAAAAAACCAAGCTCTAAAACATATTTGCTTTATAAGAAACAAAGAACTTAATGAAGGACATTGAGAATGGCTTATTTGTGTAATGACACAATGATCCTCTAAAATACAACCTGCTGATACAGTTTATCGGAAATGGGTAACCAATCCAGGTGCAATGAGTACAAGCTGGGAACAGACTCTGGATGGATACAAGGCACCTTCTGTAATGAGAAAGAAACAAATAGGTATGCTCTCTATCAATAGTCTGCACCAGATAGGACTGCAGTTTGTTCTTCTTATTCTTGAAGTACAAATGGAGCATAATCCTGGGCAGAATGTCACCCTGCTGCAGGACACACTCACTCACCCACCCCAGGTCAACTACCTAAACTTGTGAGTGGCTCAGACACAGGAAGAAATTGCAGTATATGCAACAACATGTAAGCTCCATATACAGTAGATGATAACCAAGCCAAGATTTAGACCCACATCTTCAAAAGTGTGCAATAGCTGTGCAAGTCAATTTGTGTGTTCAGAGTTTTGTGCTCTTCTGACCTTCAAAAAAAACAACAGCATATACTAAAATGTCAATGTCAATTTATTCATAGTCCTGGATTAAAACAACATCATGAATGCTGTATCCAAAGTGATTTACATTAAAACATACAGTGAATATAAATAAAATAAATAGAAGTAAACTACACTAAAATGAAAACAGCCAATGGTGAATTAAAGAAAACAAAGAAGATGACTAAGAGCAGGACAATCACCAGCATCAGTAACAATCACTGAATGCCAGAGCATAGAAATAGGTCTTCAATCTAGTGTCAAAGACAAACAAAGAAAGGAGCCACAAAAAGGTTTGGGGCAACCACCTGTATATTGTTCCGGGCTGCAAAATGGAGATAATTCATGTGTTTAGGTTAGAGTCCAAAACAGAACTGACTCAATAGCACAAAGATGGCGGCTTTAAAGGAGAGTGGAGGAAGTGACGTCATTGGACCCAAGACCAGAAGTGGCGTCAATGAGGCCTGAACCGGAAGTGATGTCATTGAGACCAGGCGGGATTTCCCGTAACTAGTTTGCAGAGACGTGAGAGAAAGAGTTAATGCACTCCACCACCCCCTGGCCTGGTATGGAATTACTCTCATTCAGGCCCTTTAGCTGCCTCCCATGCATGTGTGTCTGACACTAATTTTAAACAGTTCATTTGAAGGTGACTCCTTAATGTAATGAGGTAAAGAGTTCCACAGACGAGGTGCTATGGCTGCAAAAGCTCTGTCCACCTTAGTTTTACACTTAGTGCAAGAGACCAAAAGAGACAACTCGCCAATACATCTAAGCACTCTGGATGCCTGGTGTAAAGCACACAATTCAGATAAATAGGTTGGAGTATTCCCGTGTTATGATTTAAACACTAGCAACAAAATTTGAAAGTCAATTCTGAAACTAACTGGCAACCAGTATAAAGAAGCTAATATTGGAGCAACAGAATCAAACTTTCTTGCCAAAAACACAAAACGGGCGGCAGCATTCTGAACCAAATGCATCCTGCGTATCAGTGATTTGCTGATCCCAGAATAGCAAAAGCATGAGCAGATTTCTCAAGATCCCTAGGAGATAAAAAAGGTTTGACCATAGCTAAAAGATAAAGCTAGAAAAAGCAACTCTTTACTATAGAGTTAATCTGTTTCTCAAAAATGTGGTTACTGTCAAAAATGACTCCAAGATTACAGGATTGAGGTTTCTAAAAGTCAGGGAAAGAGCCAAGAATTTTTAAATCAATTTGAGCTTTGGCAGGGGGATCACCTATCAGCACTTTTGTTCTTTTATTGAGTTCAAGAAAAATGTCAGCCATCCAGGATCTTAGTTCAAAAAGACAATTGTGCAGCTAATTAATTGCAGAGTTACAGACATGAATATACACTTGTGTATCATCAGCATAACAGTGAAAAGAAATATTACATTTCTGAAAAGAGCTTATATAGGATGAAGATAAATAGAAAATAAAATAGGACCCAAATGGATCCCTGAGGAACGCCACATTTAACAGGAACAGGAGACGAGAAACAGGAATTGAAAAACCTTGAAAAGTGTCTACTAGTAAGATATGACCTGAACCAATTAACAGAAGCCCCTTTAAGCCCCACCAGATGTTCAAGCCACAACAGCAAGATCTCGTGGTCAATAGTATCAAATGCCAGATTATGCCTAACACCTCTGAAATGGAGCTTCAATTTCTCCTACCTGCAGATCCCAAACTCAGGCTTGACTGAAGTCTTCTATTTAAATTGGTCTTTTCTTCCAAACAATAAGTCATAAAAAAGAAAAAGCCCAGGCTTATCCCAATCCTTAATAATCTTCAGGGAAGATTCTAAAAGGAGGCGAGAAAAGCATAAAAACGTCTAGTCCAAAAACATTCCAACAAAGAAGTTTGAAAGTCCTATCATTTTATTAAAAACATATAATAAAAAATAAAACAAATTACAGATAAAAAAGGCACACCTAAAAATGACAACCCAGAGCAAATGAGATACTTCAGAGTTCCAATAATCAAGTTAACAAAATACATCTAATAAAGATTGACAAACTACAAAATCACAATATCTACAAAGATAAAGATCACCAAGCAATTTTTAATTCCTGTTCTATTTAAGCCAGAGTTGTATGACATATTTTGAAATTTCACTCTAATGTGTTTTTAATTTTTAAAATTCTTTAGTTTTTAATTGTTTATGTTTATATTTCTATTTTTTTTTTTTGTATAATAATGGGTTTTTTTGTCAATTGTGATTATTATCTATTGTACTTTCTATTTGGGATCGTGTGTTCTGTCGTTTCTTGTGTTTTGTGGGTGGTTCCTGTAGAGGCGTGGTCAGCTGTCAGTCTCCATTGAGGGCCTGCTCCCACCCTACAAAGGCTCATTGGGTTTGCAGTTCTTTGTGGTTCGTTCAGATACGTTCTGACAAAGGTGGTTTTGTCTTAACTGCGTGTATTATTATCATCATCTCTGTGGTCTCTGGATTTTCTGATTTTCACTCTTGTTTGTTGGATTTCATTTGGACTATATTTTTCAACTTATTTGCCATGAGATTGTCTTCCATTCAAATCCATTTTCATTCAATTATTCAACTTAAAATCTTCTATCAAGTGCATTTATTTTGGTTAGAATTGTCCAAAATGGCAAGACTCAACCTGTGAACATTACAATCTAACCCCAGCCTCACTGGGCCACATGTTCTGAGCCTGCACCAAATTAACAACATTTTGGGCAAAAATCTTTGAATGCCTATCAGGCAACCTTGGTGTCACAATCCCTTCTAATCCATTAACAGCTGTGTTTGGTGGACTCCCAGATGCGCTTAAAGTGAATTTGGAGCAAAGTTAATATACATTTAATTTGATTAGTTCTTTATTTTCTTCAAAAAAATACAGTTTATCTATTCTTTTTTATTTTGCAGACAGAGTATCAAATCAACAGCAACATCATATTTCTCAGAAAGGTCAGACTGGAAATTCATGTTAACCCTCTGAAGTTGGAAAGTAAAATGCTGACAGAATCACAGCTCTACCACCTCACAGCTCTAGGTCAAGTCTAGGCCGCGTCACTGTCTTGGTGAAGTTTAAACAGTGTTCTTATGTCTGTAAGGATTTTGCTATGGGTACTCTTGTTTTCAACCAACATTCCAAAGACATTCATGTAAAGTTAATTCACAGTTTTAAATTGGCTCTGTAAGTGTGATTATGCCCTGCAAGGGACTGATACCCATCCAAAAACGGGTCCTGTTTTGAGCCTACACAAAGCATAAAACCAGAAAAGCCCATCTCTAACAGCGTAAAATAGCAATTGAGAAATGGAAGATGTATATATCACATTATGCCTAATTGTCATATCCCTTTTTGCCCTTGCTTGACAACAATAATTACTTGGCTATTATATGAGATTGTGTTGCCCTAAACAGTTATCTGTAATCTGTTTATATATATATATATATATATATATATATATATATATATATATATATATATATATATATATATATAAAGTCAATGTGTGTGTGTCTGTACGTATGTATGTTCCAGCATCACTTCCGAACTGCTTGAGCAATTTTCATGAAACTTTGTACACATGTTTCTCATTGGTCAACTAAAAACACTGTAGGGTTAAGTCACCCCTAACCCACCCCCTTCTGGGTAGGGTGGAGGGTGATCTTGCGGTCTTGTATGCATGTTATCATCCAGTTAACACTCAGAATGACCACCAGTGGGCAAACTGCAGTTGACTGCCAGCATTCTTTATGTTTAAGCACCACCACGCCCCTGTTGCTTTGAAATTAAATAGAGCTGGCTGGTTGCCACTGGTGAGAAGCGCTGAACGGATGTGGGCATACTTATTGACCCCCAACTTGGAGCCTGTGCATTGGGGTTTACCCAGGTGGACAAGGGGTTAGCATCCCTCTGCCTTCGGGTGGGGGAACGGGTCCTGACTGTTGTTTGTGTGTATGCGCCGAACAGCAGTTTGGAGTACCCACCCTTTTTGGAGTCCCTGGAGGGGGTGCTAGAGGGCATACCTTCTGGGGACTCCCTCGTACTACTGGGAGACTTTAATGCTCACGTGTGCAATGACAGTAAGACCTGGAAGGGCGTGATTGGGAGGAATAGCCCACACGATCTGAACCCGAGCGGTGTTTTGTTATTGGACTTCTGTGCTCGTCACGGATTGTCCATAACGAACACCATGTTCAGGCATAGGGGTGTTCATATGTGCACTTGGCACCAGGACACCCTAGGCCTCAGTTCGATGATCGACTTTGTGGTCGTGTAGTCGGACTTGTGGCCACATGTCTTGGACACTCGGGTGAAGAGAAGGGCGAAGCTGTCAACTGATCACCACCTGGTGGTGAGTTGGCTTCGATGGTGGGGGAGGATGCCGGTTAAGCCTGGTAGGCTCAAACATGTTGTGAGAGTCTGCTGGGAATGTCTGGCAGAGTCCCCTGTCAGAAGTAGCTTCAACTCCCACCTCCGGCAGAACACATCCCGAGGGAGGTGGGGGACATTGAGTCCAAATGGGCCATGTTCTGTGCCTCTATTGTTGTTGTGGCTGACTGGAGCTGTGGCCTTAAGGTGGTCGGTGCTTGTTGTGGCGGCAATCCCCGAACCCGTTGGTGGACACCAGCAGTGAGGGATGCCGTCAAGCTGAAGAAGGAGTCCTACCGGACCCTTTTGTCCTGTGGGACTCTCGAGGCAGCTAATAGGTACGGAAAGGCCAAGCGGAATGTGGCTTCAGTGGTTGCTGAGGCAAAAATTCGGGCGTGGGAAGAGTTTGGGGAGGCCATGGAGAACGACTTTCGGACAGCTTCAAGGAGATTCTGGTCCACTGTCCGGCGTCTCAGGAGGGGGAAGCAGTGCAGTGTCAACACCGGATATGGTGGGGATGGTGCACTGATGACCTCAACTTCGGACGTTGTGGGTCAGTGGGGGGAGTACTTCGAAGACCTTCTCAATCCCACTAACATGTCTTCCAATGAGGAAACAGAGCCTGGGGACTCGGAGGTGGGCTCCCCCATCTCTGGGGCTGAGGTCACCGAGGTGGTCAAAAAACTCCTTGGTGACAGGGCCCCGGGGGTAGATGAGATATGCCCGGAGTTCCTCAAGGCTCTGGATGTTGTAGGACTGTCTTGGATGACACGTCTCTGCAACATCGCATGGACATCGGGGACAGTGCCTCTGGATTGGCAGACCGGGGTGGTGGTCCCCCTCTTGAAAAAGGGGGACCGGAGGGTGTGTTCCAACTACATAGGGATCACACCCACTCTGCCTCCCTGGGGTTCTGGAGAGGAGGGTCCGTCGGATAGTTGAACCTCGGATTCAGGAGGAATAGTGTTGTTTTCGTCCTGGTCGCGGAACAGTGGACCAGCTCTACACCCTTATCAGAATCCTGGAGGGTGCATGGAAGTTTGCCCAACCAGTCAACATGTGTATTGTGGACTTGGAAAAGGCGTTTGACGGTGTCCCTCGGGGAATCCTGTGAGGGGGTGCTCCGGGAGTATGGGGTACCGGGCCTCCTGATAAGAACTGTTCGGTCTCTGTACAACCGGTGTCAGAGCTTGGTCCGCATTGCCGGCAGTAAGTCGAACTCGTTTCCGGTGAGAGTTGGACTCCGCCAGGGCTGCCCTTGTCACCGATTCTGTTCATAACTTTTATGGATAGAATTTCTAGGCGCAGCCATGGTGTTGAGGGGATCCGGTTTGGTGGACTCAGGATCGGGTCACTGCTTTTTGCAGATAATGTTGTCCTGTTTGCTGATCTTCAGCTCTCTCTGAATCGGTTCGCAGCTGAGTGTGAAGCGGCTGGTATGGGATTCAGCACCTCCAAATCTGAGACCATGGTCCTTAGCCGGAAAAGGGTGGAGTGCCCTCTCAGGGTTGGGGGAGAGATCCTGCCCCAAGTGGAGGAGTTCAAGTATCTCGGGGTCTTGTTCACGAGTGAGGGAACAATGGAGCGTGAGATTGCCAGGCGGATCAGTGCGGCATCTGCAGTGATGCGGGCTCTGCATCGGTCTGTCGTGGTGAAAAAGGAGCTGAGCCGTAAGGCAAAGCTCTCAATTTACCAGTCGATCTACGTTCCTACCCTCACCTATGGTCATGAGCAATGGGTAGTGACCAAAAGAACGAGATCACGAATACAAGTGGCTGAAATGAGTTTCCTCCGCAGGGCAGCTCAGTCATCTGGGAGGGGCTCAGAGTAGATACGGCTGCTTCTTCACATCGAGAGGAGTCAGATGAGGTGGCTCGGGCATCTGATCAGGATGCCTCCTGGACGCCTCCCTGGTGAGGTGTTCCGGGCACGTCCAACTGGGAGGAGGCCCCGTGGAAAACCCAGGACACGCTGGAGGGACTATGTCTCCTGGCTGGCCTGGGAACACCTTGGGATTCTCATGGAAGAGGTAGAAGAAGTGGCCGGGGAGAGTCAAGTCTGGGCCTCTCTGCTCAAGCTGCTGCCTCCGTGACCCGACCTTGGATAAACAGAAGAGGATGGATGGATGGCTGGTCCCAAGTGTCAATTGGATAATAACATACATACAAGACCACAAGACAAGCACATTAGTGAGTCTTCATCATTTGTTAATTTATTTTTATTTTTAAAGTTGTCCATCCATCCATCCATTATCCAACCCGCTATATCCTAATTACAGGGTCACGGGGGTCTGCTGGAGCCAATCCCAGCCAACACAGGGCGCAAGGCAGGAAACAAACCCTGGGCAGGGCGCCAGCCCACTGCAGCCCCTCAAACAATTAAAAAAAAAACACTTTATTTTCCTCCCAGACAAAGTTGGGTATTTCAGTTAGTTGAGCATAATTTGAACTGTTTAGGTTTTTTTTATCCAGTTAGGAAATCTTTAATGTTCTGATGTCTTTGAGCTATCTCCTAATCATTCGATTGAATCATCCTTTACTAAAGGCCTTAAACATCTTTTGCCTACTTCTCAGTTAAAAATCCATTGTTCACAGTCCTTTTCATTCAGCATGAAACTTCAATAATGTACAAAAGTTGACATCATCTGCCTTTGGTCTGACTGTACAACTTTATTTATTCAAGTGTTGTTTTTATTATTAACTAGCCATGCTACCTGTGTCTCAATCTACATGCTTCCGTTAGGTCAGATTATCTCAGGGCACAACGTGAGCTACCACAGCTATGCTGATGACACACAGCTGTACTTATCAATAGCTCCTGATGACCCTGATTCTATTGATTCACTAACAGAATGTCTGACTAGTATCTCAGAATGGATGAATAGTAATTTTCTCAAGTTAAATAAAGAGAAAACTGAAATTTTAGTGATCAGCAATAATGGATACAATGAGGCTATTAGAAATAAACTGGATACATTAGGATTAAAAGTCAAGACGGAGGTAAAAAGCTTAGGGGTGATTGTTGACTGTAATCTGAATTTTAAATCACATATTAATCAGATCATTAGGACAGCACTTTTTCACTTAAGAAACATAAGTAAAGTTAGACCGCTTATATCACTGAAAGATGCTGATAAATTAGTTCACGCGTTTGTTTTTAGTCGACTAGATTACTGTAATGCACTCCTCTCAGGACTACCCAAAAAAGATATAAATTGTTTGCAACTAGTGCAGAATGCAGCTGCTAGAATCCTAACTAGGAGAAGAAAATCCGAACACATTTCTCCAGTTTTAATGTCACTACACTGGTTACCTGTGTCATTCAGGATTGACTTTAAAATTCTGCTTATGGTTTATAAAGCCTTAAATAATCTCGCCCCATCTTATATATCGGAATGTCTGACACCTTATATTCCAAATCGTAACCTCAGATCCTCAAATGAGTGTCTCCTTAGAATTCCAAGAACAAAACTTAAAAGAAGTGGTGAGGCGGCCTTCTGCTGCTATGCACCTAAAATCTGGAATAGCCTGCCAATAGGAATTCGCCAGACTGATACAGTAGAGCACTTTAAAACACTGCTGAAAACACATTACTTTAACATGGCCTTTTTATAACTTCATTTTAATCTTAATTTAACTTAATCCTGATACTCTATATGTTCAATCTCCTCAAAATAACTATTCATGGGGGCTCTAAAATCGCTACTGACTCCTACTCTCTTTTCTGTTTCTCTTTCCGGTTTCTTTGTGGTGGTGGCCTGTGCCACCACCACCTACTCAAAGCTTCATGATGCTCCAACAATGATGGACGGATTAAAAGGCAGAAGTCTACGTGATCATCATCATCATCAAGCCCTTCCGTGAGAATCCTAAATCCAAAGAGGACTGTTTCATTTATGTTAGGTAGAATGCCCAGAGGGGACTGGGCGGTCTCATGGGCTGGAATCCCTACAGATTTTATTTTTCTCCAGCCGTCTGGAGTTTTTTTTTTTCTGTCCCCCCTGGCCATTGAACCTTACTCTTATTCGATGTTAATTAATGTTGATTTATTTTGTTTTATAATTGTGTCTTTCATTTTTCTATTCTTTAATATGTAAAGCACTTTGAGCTACTTGAGCTAAGACTGGTAATAGAATACATTTAAAAAACATTTCATATTTGATATCTTTTGCCCTATGCCTACCTTGTCTGAACCTCTCTTGCCCAGTGTTTCCTCTCTTGATTGCATTCCCATAAAGCTCATACATCACTCATATTCTTATGAATACTTTCCCATCTTTGAAGGTGACTCTCAGCGTGCCTCCTACACCTTTACTCATTCTTGTATGTCTCAAATTCTCTTACGCAGAAAATCCTCTTTCAATTATGTCACCAAAGTAAAGCTGACCAATCAGATTAAAGCCAAACTGACCAATCATATTGCTTAGAGGGACCACACACATACACATACACACACACATACATTATTAGTTACAATTACCAAAAGTATTATGAACATTTTGACGTGTCCCTCTTAAAGAAAGAAGAATTATGTTATTTAGTGTTCACTTTCTTAGTAAATTCATTAACTGTGATAGATTTTGGAACTTTTTGAAACTGATTTTTTATTTTAGTGGCTATGCCATCCGTGCTTAAATGGGAAAGGTCTTCAGAGTACAGCTGGTGAAGTGTGGAATACCTTTGACCACCCTGGCACTTTTAAGAAAAATTTTCTGAGAAAATTAGTGTTAAAATTAAATCTTTACATTTTGTTGAACCAGTGTTACCAAATGCAGGTAACATGATATTGCTGTTATAGAACAGGTTACAACAAGAAGAACCTAAAGTATGTCGGTGAAAAGGACTGTCCAAGGTCCAAAACTGGAAACTGTGTTTGGGATGGCTGTACAATAATAAAGGAGTGGTCTAGCTGAATTGCTGGTAGATAATGAGTTGAAATGAAAATATGGTCTGTGGAGACTGAGAGAATAAAATAAGCATTAACAAAAAATTGATTGGGAGGAGGAATTTAACTGCTGTGTGTGAAGTTTTGTCTCTCAGGACTGCTGAGGGTCAAGGGCCCTATCTGAAGTGAGAAGACCAGAAGCAATCAAGGGAAAAGAGAACTGGAACATGCCAGCTGGTGCCTTGTATAGTTTAAATGGTGTATGATTAAAAGAGGTGTGTGTGGAAGTGAGGCCTGTTGAGTATCTCAAAGGATCCATAATTAGAGTGCAGGAATGAAGGAATTAAATGAAATGAAATTACCCCAGGGTAAAATTGACAGAAAATCTAACAGTATCTAATAGTTTTTGAGAATTTCTTCGATAAATATACTGTATATTTCCCTTAGTTTTGAGAATTCCAACTGTTTTGCATTGCATTACATTTTTTAAAAAATACTGTTGAGTTATACCTACATGTCTAGATCCTATACAAAGGTTTTACTGTGATGCTAACATTTGTGAACAAATTGCTCAGTGCATTGTTTTCTCAGTTGTTTGCCTTCTCAACTCCATAAAGTCTTCTGGTGTAATACATTTATGCTCCAAATAAAAACTACTTTGTATGTAGTACAAATCCATTGAACTTTTCAATAAGGGAGCTTTGTATGTTGTCCACAATATACACAGTTACAAGTCCTGCAGAGATGCCAAGATGAATTCTTGAATCGGTGACATAGATTAAAAAGCATGCTTGCTATTTAAAATTCAAGCACCATTATGTTAAATGTAAAAATTGATATTACAACAAGGATGCATGCTCAGAATCAATATACAGTAAGTGCAATAAATACAAAAATATTTCATAACGTTGAAACAGAGTTTTGAGAATAGGAGGTGTCTGAATCATTTAGTTGCTCATGATCTTAGCTAGGTATTGAACTCCTAGATGTTATCCAGCCACCACTTGAACTGTTGCACTACTTTCAGAGCAAAAACCACATGAGTCAGACTGGAGAAGATCCTGTGCTGATCTGGTCTTTGTACGTGAGACTAATTTTCAGATTTAGCACTGTTGCAGTATGCCTCAGAGGTCTGGACTAGCAGCAGTTTTAGACAAAGTGTGATTGCAGTGTGCTACTTGGAGTTGGTAATGATGAGCTAACTTAGACAACCTCATGAGTAGATTTGATGGACTGAGCACTCCGCACACATCTCTCAGACTGTTATGACATGGAAAAGCACAAATATACCTTTAAAAATACATGGAAACTAAACTGAATTTATATTTGGACTGAAGAACATGGTGTTGCTGAATCAAACATATTTAATGCAATACCATATAAAAAGATGAATGATGCATGAAATCATTGATATACTGCATAATGTACAAAATAAAAAAATATGGATCAACATACATTTAACCATTAATGTTCAGTAAAAGATTGCACAGTCGGTGTCTCCACAGTTGGCTAGAGGGTACATAGTGCCCTAGACAGTGGCTTGTGGATGCTCCCCCTCTACCCCTATAAGATCAGAGCGTAATCAATTTTCTATTTCATTGAAGAACAGGGTTTTGGGGTGATGTGCTTGGATAAACTCTGACACCATACTGGGGTGCCTACTTGGCCTTAGCCTTAGCCTAAAGCTGGCCCTGTGTGTCCCTAATTAAGAAATCATTTAACTGCTATTCCTGAAAGTGTCCTTTAAATGATGCCCCCAATTTCTTCTAATGCTGTATTACATCGGAGATAGCATGTTCTCTCAAAATATGAATTATATAGAGCTCACACTTTCCTGAAGCTTCCACTGCAACAAGTCTTTCTTTAAGAATATTGTCCAGAATATTGTCTAGGTATTTTATATGTTTGGATTAATTTGGTTATTAGGAAAAGCTGGAAACATACTGAATAACAAGTGCCAACTCTTCTGCATTATCAATGTGATTGGGAAGTCAATTACAGCAAGGCCAGATTTAAGACCCCAATTGGCTCCAAGGTGTCACATGCATAAATTTACACTCTATGAACATCACATATAAAAATAAAATAAGCCAGGGTTGTCTCTTTCAAAAATTTAAGGGAGTAGTCACTTGTACATTAGATATAATGCATGAGTAACCTCATATGCATGTTTTACGGAAGAGTACAAGATATCGCTGAAACAGAAAAGTGCCAGCATTACATTTTTCTTGCAAATGCCAAGGCTCCAGGGCATGCACCCATGTCATCCTGATGGTTATAGAGAGACAAACCTCAGATTTGATTCTACTAACATTCATCTTTTGTCATCAATACTTGCCATATTGGGATATCAGCGCATTTTCATAAGTTCAAAGTGAATAACATTTACAATATCGAAACAATGCTAATTTCGATCTAATGTAGCTTATTGATGGCAATTAATTTTTAATATGTTTACATGAACTTTTTCAAAGTGGTCTTTACCATTACTTTAAGAGGATTGTGAGGCAGCATGTCATAATTGGAGAGAGGACGAGATTTTAATTGCCATTGCACGATCATTACCAGCCAAGCAGAACTGAACAAACCAAGGAGAAACACGAAACAAAAAAAAAAAAAATTGTGGTATTGATCTCGTTCCACTGTTCACTGCAACAGCACTTAAACTTGAGGATCATTTCCACTTTGAACTATACTACGTAGTCTGGTCTCGATTGCACATAATTTGGTACTATCTCAGGTACACTGCAACTGACCTTATTAGTTTTTTGACAATTTACCATTGCTACAGATGAAGGTGAATCACAAATCCAGGCCCTTATAAAATCTTTCCATCGTAATTCTTAATCCTACACTGGTTTCCATTAGGGATCTTCAGAGTTCTAGACCCGGCCAGATGGGGAAAACCTATGACTTTTCTCATATTCATTCCATTTCTCTATGTGCAGCTTCTAGTTTCCTAAAAGAATCTTGAAGTATGTGACTATAAATGTGACAATTACTGGTACATTCTGTATTAAAAGAACAAACCAATTCCTCTCGAACGAGTGTTAATCCCTTGTCCTTTTTGTTGTACTTCATACTACTCTAAATAATCACAATTCCCAAATTACCGCAACATACTACATAATGATGTTCACTTCTTTCAATGAAACTGTGCATGAACAAATGTTACTTTGGGCAATTAAGATAAAATCAAAATGTTTTACTAAAATCTTATTAAAACCCAAGAAAGCAGGATAAAAGAAACAACTCTTGCCAGCACAGCAGAAAAAGAGTAAATGTAGACTTTTGTTTTAATGTAGCAACTTCCAGAAACATGGCCAAGACAGATATGAATCACACTTGGTGTTTGTTGCAGATGCCACAAAGTTATGTCCAGGAGGGTAATATATTTGCCAGAAAACTGTTTAACTTTCTACATCTTCATGCACAATATAAATAGTAGGATTAAATTTCACATCACATAAATGCGCATTTACAAAAGAGAGCATTTTATTGAATTACTTAAAGTTGAATTTGTGTAAGAGAAACAAAGATCTCTCAACTGCTAACACCATATGTTGAGTTTAAGTGTGAGTGAGTGGGTCTAGTACCCCATCCAATGTTGGTTCCTGCCTTATACCTAGTACTGCCAGGATAGGCCGCTGCATCCTAGGACTCTGAATTGAATTAAAATGGTTATTTTATATATTATCATCAAAAGGGGCATCAGTATAGTGACTCTCTTATTTTAAAATAACATGGCCTAAACATACATAGATATTTGGTTTATTTAATAAATAACAAAACACATAAGTATATGAGAAACATAAAACAGCAAGATAGATAGATAGATAGATAGATAGATAGATTCACACACTGAGACAAGGTAGCATTACCACTGGCATAGTGGGATGTTGGAAGAAACTCCAGGGCCAAGAGAAAAGCAAATAGACATGGGGAACAAATAAACACCCATTGACAGAGGCCAAGTTAAGTTCCAAATATGGATCCCTGGAGCAGTGTAATCTAACCAAAATTAGATATTCTTAAAGTTTAAGTTGAGAATACAAACTGAAAAGAAACTTGAGGAGGTGAAAATCATTTACATAATGTAAGCATTGTGGTGCAACTCAGCATTTGACATACTGAGATCTTATGTGACAGTTGAATGGTAACTTCCATGAGAAATGTTGAGCCATTAGTGTCAGGTGAACACAGCGCTATGAGTAAGTGCTCAGTTACACCTACGGTAACAGTTATTTCATTTCATTTGTCAATTTACCAAGCTAGCATTGGCTTGATTTTCAAAACTGTACCCCAGGTTCCTTGATCATTGTGTACATACTCAACAAGACAGGCTCTGACTTGGTGAACAATCAAAACAAATGGTCATATCTGCATCCACTGAGCATTGAGCAGAATGCAAAGCAAGACAGAAACCACAATGGTGTTACACATATCTAACCATGAATGTAAAATTCTGGTCAATCTAGATTTACTAACCATGTGAGCGGAAACTGGATTCTCAGGACTAAACCTAGTTAAACTAGTGTACAAGTACAGTGTGTCATCCATGGCCAACACCCCTGGTGTAAGTCTCTCCCAATCCAAAGAAGTGAGCAATATTGGCCTTGGCCAGGCATCTCAAAGAGAAGTAATATTGCTTGTTTAATGGCTTTGAAGTACATGCACTTTTCTTGTATCTGACCCACTTCACTTGAGCAATGCAACTCAAGCTTAAAACGTATTGTTCATGCAACCTGCTAATACTTTCTAGTGAAGATGTGGAGTCATTTTGTTCAAAAGGTTCATTCATTTATTTCATGTTATAATAAATTTCATCCAAATCATACCATCAACCGGAAAAGGTATCCTTCCAACCACAATCTAAGACACCTTCATTTTATAAAATACAAAACCTGCAATATTGATCTTTAGTAGGATATTCAAGCAAATATAATAGTGTGCTCCATTTAGTAATAGTAGCAAGTACTTGATGGAGCTGACTAACTTATAATTCATTGATTGATGAATAACTGGGGAGGTTAGTAGTTTTATATTCACGAACTTGTTTAGTAATCAGTTCACAGTTACTTCCACTTCCACTTCTACCACACTCCCCTCCATATTGTATGCTATTTTTTAGGAGGCTTATTGACTTAATCTCTTAATTCGAATGTGGAGATGCCGACTAATATAACACACACTTCCTGGAAATGTGGTAGTAGACTGGAGAACACAAAGGAAACAAACCTTCAAAGACAACAACTATGACAAGGAACAGATATTTCAATCTAAAATCCCCTTGGAAAATGTTGGCAAAATTGTATTTGCTGAAGATTCCTCTAAAAATACTGCAGTTCTTCACAAAAATCCACTGCACTCTGCAGTGCAGCAGTTAAAATGCCATTGCTGTCTTTTGCTAAAAAGCTAAACACATTTGTTAAGCGAAAGAAAAAAAAAACAAAACAAATGTAGTCTCCTAAAAGAAATGAGATGAAAATATATAAATAAAAGAATGCATCCATATGCTTTCTATTATTAAATTATCTTGCTCCCCAAATCTATGCTAATTGAAAAATAAAAGAATTGCATACAAATTAATTATATAAATGCATAAAAATGCCCCAGTTTTTGTCATTTTAAAAAGATTGCTAGAAACCACTAATGCACATTTATGACTTACATATCACTCCGTAAACATGAAAATAATTAATGCTAATGTAAGAAAGAAAATAAAAGAACAAAAGTCAAGTAAGATTTATTCAAGCTTCATTATTTTTTAATGTCATTTATATATGAAATGGTAATCAACATACAGATAAACAGCTGCAGTGTTCAATAGACCTTCTCTAGCATGAAGACCATGGCGAAATGTCTGTCATTGCTAATTTTATGCCATCCTTTGAAGTGGAATTCAGATTAAAATGTAAAAATGTACAGCTCTCATTGTTAATTTATGAAAGTTTTGCCTAACTTTTTTGTCGAAAGCTTGACAGTGCAATTAATTATTTAAAGGAGTCTGTGCTCATTTAAATTCCACATTTAAGGAGGAGACAGACCTTGGAAAAGGGACATTAAAGAAGTTGATATGAGTGCTGAACTTTAGGAAAATGTGTCACGGTTATAGTGAACTCATTTAATTGCCTTACATAGCATAAAATAAAGTCTTCAAATATGGTATATTTTTAAACAGGACAGATTATAGGAATAAATTCTCATAAAGTCATCTATCAGAATTTCAGAACGTAAGATATGCATACATGCATACTGTATTTGAATCCATTTAGTCCTTTACAGGATTGCAAATAGCCAGAGCTTACAGTGACAGTAGTGGGTACAGAGCAGGAGCCAACTCAGGATGGGATGCCACACATATCCACAAGAACACACTTAGTTGTACCAGGAAATTCAGCTATCCTAATGTACTCAGCCCATTCATTTTGGAAATGTGGAGGAAATAGTCTAATTCAATTCAAATTATTTTTGTGTAGCACTCTTCACTGAGTGCAGGCTCAGAATACTTTAACAAGATACTAAGTAAAAAATACAATTACAGACTTTACAAAATTAATGATGCATACACATACTGTAAAAATACAGCAATTTCAAACTGATTGATGTAAAGGGATCCTAACAGTATTTTTCCATTAATATTACTGTTGAATTATGGGCAGTAGCTAACGTGGAATGCAGAAGTAAAAACATAACTTCCAGACAGCAGCAGTCCTAGTAAATATAAACCCCCTTGAGATCCAGAGTCATAGAGAAAGTCACATGCAGGTCCTAAACACCAGGCCAACTGGCCACCCACCCTCTTCTGGACATTCTACAGTAAGTTTGTGCTGGGTACTCCAATAGTCCAATAGGAAGACACAATCCTTTAATCTTTGGATTCCAAGGGTCCTAGTATCTCTAGGTGTTGTTCCCATTGACAGAAAAACAGCTTGAACGTAGAACAGTGGCAACCAAGTAGGATACCAAGAAAAGAAATGAGTCATTAATGCTTCACAATTATTGAAATACTTGTATATTTGTAGAAATGACTAACAATTAGAAATGCAATAAGAACAATTTAAATCAAGATATAGTGCAGGCAGATTATTCCGCAGCTTTGGGGCCCTGTAGCTAGAAGCTCAACTTCCCACTGTTGTTTTAGTAATAGTCCTCATATTCTTAAAGAAAACTTCACTCTGATGATGGCTAGGCCAAGAAAGCAAATTTAAGTGGCTAGAACTGGTAGGCAGCTGTGTTAATCATTGTAATGTGGAGAAAATTAGAAAGAAAAATTGTCTTTCCTTTTAAGTGAAAGGAGTAAAATTTTACAAAATAACTCAATTCAAATTAGTAAATCAGCATTTTTTAAACATCTCTTTCAAGCTAGCGCATTCTCCAAACCTCTCTCTCTCTCACAAGCTAATTAAAAAGACAGGCTTAGTTGAGTTAATAGTGGAGGAGAGAAGGCACACAAAACTGATGGCCATTAAAAACAATGCTACACACCCCCTCTCTGACACACTAACATTGAGGACTTTCAAAGGACTATCTATCTATCTATCTATCTATCTATCTATCTATCTATCTATCTATCTATCTATCATATAGTGACTTTCATATCTATCTATCTATCTATCTATCTATCTATCTATCTATCTATCTATCTATCTATCTATCTATCTATATATCTATCTATCTATCACAAAGACTCCTCAAAATAGAATAAAATGACACTCCATATGCCTATATTACTAATCATTATTTTTTCAAAGTTTTGTGAAAAAAATTAACTTTGATCCCTTGTATTCCATTAGGGAATGATCAGATGGGACGTGCATAACTTCAGGTCAGTTATGCTATTGGTTTACTCTTCATCATAAGGGTGTAATATTTGACAATTTGGTCCACAAATGGCCTTAAAATATGGACCAAAAATAGCGGGGAACCCCAAAAACCTTGATGTCTTGCATAACTAGATATTACGACTCTTCAAACAGCATGTCATGTATAGTGTATGGAGGTTTTGTCATACTGATGAGTCAGGGAAAAAAGTAAACTGATTTTCAAAGCATGCATAATTAATTCTTAGAGGGAGAGAGACAGTGAGAGGTTAGGACCACTCACTAATACAGCACATTGCCGCAACCACCACACGACAAACCCACTTAGGATCCCAGATTAGGACACGAGTGCAGCCATGCAACGAGTGACACCTCAGCACCCCACTAGTTCAGATGGAATGGAATAATGTGAGGTTTTTTTATGGTGACTGGTGTGCCAATTCTGGTACTAATCCCCAGATTTTTCATTGCAGGTTGGAGGGCCTACATGCAGGTCTGGATGCAGATAAATGTCATGCCCAGGACGGAGTAATTACAGATTAAGGGCCTTGCTCAAGGGCCCAGCGAAGTAGAGTCATTTTTGGTGTTTACGGGTTTCGAACCAGCAACCTTCAATTACCTACCCTGAGAGCCACCACTCTGTCCAATTAATTCTTAACAAACAGAAAACTGCATTAGAAAAAGAAATGTACTTTTTTTTGCTTATTAGAACACTTACCAATGTTAGTTCTTATATCCAAGTCTGTTTCCAAAGCCATTGCATATATGTTGTAAAATATATGCAGTACAAGGCTACTTTTCAGAGTGGCATACTCCAAGACCAGAAGACGTTTATCTACAGGTACCAAAGGAAGTTAAGTTAGTACCTTTACAAACCCATATTTTTTGAAAATCTCTGCACATACGGGGGAAATTCCTAAAGACTGGAGGCTTACATATATCATCTTGTTATATAAAATGAGTCATTGGACTAATCCACAAGTATAAGCCGCTAAGCTTAGCTTGCATCACAAGTAAACCAATGAAAGAAATTACTAAGGACAAGATGGAGCCGCACACCTAGAACAGGAGTTTTAGCAAATATTCAACATGGGTTATGACGATGAAAGATGTGCTTCACTAATGTACTGGAATTCTATGAGAAAGCAACAAAACCATATAGTTAGAAGGGTGCATATGATAATATCTTGATATTCAGAAGGCTTTTGACAAGATACAACTTGAAAGGTTAATGATCAAAGTAAGAGAAGTGAAAATCCAGGGCAGGTGGATAGAAAATTAGCTTAGATATATGAAGCAAAGGATAATGGTGAGATGAATGTTTTTAGAATTAAACATGTTAAAAGTGTCATGTCTCAGGGATTAGTGCCCGGACAGCTGCTCTTTTATTATACATGAATGATCAGGACAAGTGTAAGAGCCATTTCCTAGTTACATAAGATTCCTAAATATTTTACTAGATGACAATGCATAATCTATGAGAGGTTCCTATAAACCCCATAAGTTGAGTAGAATTGGTATATTCTAGCTATTTCTATCTGCTCTGACTAAACATTATTCTCAGTTAGTGACCAGCCTTGCCATGTGTAAGGTGTAGAGGGCATATGGTTTTAAACCGGGCCTAAGGGCCTTTTGAGCGTCTGTGAAGTAACTCGTAAGATAACGCGCTTATTTAAGTGCAGAGCCGTATGCTTAAGGTGTACAGAAGAAGAAATTAAGAATTTTAAAGTACAGAAATAACTAAAGTTTCTCAAGAAAAGCTAAGTTTACACAAGATACATTTTTCCTTTTTTTGCCTTTTATTCTATGTGTGTAACTGCTTTTTCCTTTATTCTTGTATGGATTATTTGCTTTTAACTTTCACTAAATATTTTTAAAACAAACTTTTGGACTGAGAGATTTCTTCATGCATTTTACCTCTGCTTGAACTCACCTTACACTCCGGTGGCTACAACAAGAATATAATCAATAAGCTGGTTAAGTTTGCAGATGATATCAAACTAGGTGGAAGGTAATATAATGACATATCAATAAAACTGTTACTGGAGAACTTGAATAGCATACAGAATTAGGCAGATTTGTGGCAAATAAATATATTGTTATTAAATGTGTTACATGTTGGAAATAAAGCTGTTAGATTTGAATACACATTGGAAAGTCAGAAACTTGAAAGTACACCTTATGAGAAGGATGTAGGACTCATAGTGGATTCATCACTATCTACACCAAGACCGTGTACAGAAGTGATTAAGGAGGCTAATAAACTGTGAGATTATGCTGTATATCACAATTTACTGTTGCATTAATCCAAAGAGTTTATACTAAAGGGATATGGCACACTAATCAGGGCTAATCCGAAGTACTGTGTTCAGTTTTGTTCTCCATATTGCAAAAAAAATATAGTAGTTCTAGAGAAAAGTCCCAGGGAGAGTGACTAGGCTAAGAGATGAGCTACGAGGGGTGATAATTAAAAAGCTAAACCTTTTCAATTTAAGAAAACAAAGATAAAGAGGGGACAAGTGCTCAGAATTATGAAAGGAATTAATACAGTACCTAAGAGAAGGTTTATGAATATGGTGAAAGAGGGCACACAGTTGATGGGTGTAACAGAACAAGATGCAGAGGACAAAAAGATATGGAAGAAGATGATCCACAGTGGAAACACCTAACAGGAGCAGCCAGAAGAAGAAGAAGAAGAATATACCAGCTGTTACTTTAAAATAAACTCTGCCACAGGCAATAGGAACACAGAGACATACTTGGAAACTTCTTAAGGGGAGATTTCACAGAAGTGTTAGAATTTTTTTTCACTCAAAGAATTCTAGACAGATTAAATTACCAAGTAGTGTGGTGGAAAGGAGGACTTTAGAGACCTTCACACCTCGACTTGATGTTATTTTGGACAATCTAGGTGAATAAGGTGGACAAGCTTATTGAACTGAATAGTGGCCTGTTTTCATCACAATATTTCTAATGTTCTAATGTGCAACAAATCTGGCTTTAACCAATTCTTCAATTATAGTTGTCTTCATGTCATCAGCAGCGTCACAGATTCTGGTATGAATGGTGGACCTGGAAATGACTTTGGCTTGAGGCTGCAATGTGGTATTTAATTCATTGAAAGCTGGCTGTTCAACCACGGCAAATGACTGTAGACCTTCACATATGAAATTAATGATAAGCTTGTCAACGGTTGCTTGAGGGACACGTTTGCTTGCTGCCAACATCACCTCTGGTAACTTGGCTTGCTTACTTACTGACGGCTTGTTTGGTATGGCTGTGCCCTTCTGGTGATGACTAGCTGATGTCACAACAATGTCGTAGTACTGATCAATCTCAGATGGATGTTTCCTCTGGAAAGATCACAGAGGAATTATACAAAGGAAATTATAAATTATATCAGCCAAACTGTTTATCAATCAGACTCTAAAAATCACTTGCTCACATCACTACTTTTAACACTAAAGAAACATTTTTTTTTAAAAAATCATTCACTTAGAGAAATTATTTAAGGTAATCTTTGATTTTTTTATAGAGAAGAGTGTTGACCCTGAGGTGAGGGATTTGCACTGGCAATCGGAAGGTTGCCGGTTCCAAACCGATAAATGCCAAAAGTGACTCTGCGTTACCGGGCCCTTGAGCAAGGTCCTTAACCTGCAATTGCTCTGTCCTGGGTATGACGTTAATCTGCATCCAGCCCTGCATGTAGGTCCTTCAACCTGCAGGGAACAACCATGGGGGTTTGTGGCAGAATTGGCACTCCAGCCACCATAAAAAACCTCCCACTGGTTCCATTCCATCTGAATTAGTGGGGTGCTAAGGAGTCACCCATTGCATGGCTGCACTTGGGTCCTAATCTAGGATGATGAGTTGGTTTGTCATTTGGTGAATGCAATAATGTGCTGTATCAGCGCATGCTCCTAACCTTCTCTTTGATTGTTTAAAATGATGTGTGATAAATTTGTTTAATCATTAGAAACCAACCGTACATCCATTTTTATATTTTAGGGAAGGGGTTGAAAATTAAATTTCTCCAGTCAAACCCATTTATGCAATTCCAATACAGTACTGTCAAATACTGTGTATTGGGCCCCAGTGTGCGGGAATTTTCAAAAGAGGCAAATTTTACATAAATACTGCATGCAAAAAATGTGTTTTTTTTTCCCCATATTGCGTGGGATTAGTATTATGTGGGCATGTCTTTAAAGGGGAGACTTGAGTAGCACCACAAACCATATTCTTTCTGATAGCTTTAATGCCCGAGTTTAAGAGACCCACATTTAACCACCTTTATTTTCCCATCACTAAAATTTAGCTCTAACTATCATGGGTGTATAGCACCTTTATTCTTATGGTTTTGTGTGTTACAAGTATCTTTTCTTTAGCTTTAGAACTGAGCCTGCTACAGCCTCTATATGCGGCTGACGGTGTTGCCGCCCCAGCAGCTCTATGAGGTTTAAGTGATTGATGTTATTGATATAACCTAAGGTAATGAAAGTGGTTCCCCTAATATTTTGTGATAGTATTTCTCAATATAAATTATGCATGCATGCGAGTGCACACACAGGTTAGCTAGCTCAGTGATACTTGAATCACAGGCTAACGGATGACATTTGTTGGCTTCAAGTACAGTAGACCTAGCCAAGCTAGTTACCTTAGACATATTAAAAATGAAAACAATACAACAAAAATATCTCTGTGAGTTTTCTTACCATAATATGCTTTTTGAGATTAGAGGCTGAAGTCTTATATGCTGAAATCACCGCAAATGGCAAACAAAGTTTGCACTGCATTAGCACGCTGTCTCCTTCCCTCCTTTCTCTGTACATGAACAGCTCCTCCAGGTGTGGCCAGGGGCACTGATCCTCCGGTATTTCTTAGCCATTTTCACTGTTTTGAATGTTACTGTCCTCCATGAAGTTTGTTTCTCTAAACGTTCAGTCCTTAAATTACTCTGAGCTTCTTCACTGTGCGATTATAATCAAACCCTGCTGCAATGGGGCCGGGTGCTTTTTTCCAATCCAAATATTAGGCTTCATTGGTTCGTTTGCCATCGGATAGCTTTATTGGCTGCTGAAATGCTAGTCAAAAGTTTGAATATTAATTCAAATTGTAGGTGTACTCAGGAAAGAATTGTGATTTTAAAAGTAGCGAATTAAATTCCTTACTTTAATTTGTACTTAAGTACAAGTAAAATTACAGACTTAAAAATATACTCATAAAAGTACAAGTACCCAAAAAAACTACTTAATTACAGTAACGTGAGTAGCTGTAATTTGTTACTTTCACCCCTGCCTTTAACACTAAACTAAGCAGATGAATTTTTTCCCATTATTATTTGGCACAGTCGCACTTTGACACTGGTTCAGGGACCGGGACTGAACTCCTATCTCTGTGACTTTTTGTGAGGAATTTGCACGACCATGTGGGTCTGTTACAGGTGATCTGGTTTCCTCCCATATTCTAAATGTATTGCATGCTAGGCCACTTGATTACCTTAAATTGGTCAATTGATCAGGGCTATCTGTGTATGTGTGTCTCTTGTGATGGGCTTGTTGCTGTCTTTCACTCTATGCTGCTTTGGTGGGCTACACCTCATTGGAAGTACATAATAAGAAAAAAGTTTCAGAAAATGCACACATTGAAAATTGCAATGGAAGATGTCAATATTGCACTGTATGCAATATTCACTCACATTATTTATTAAAACATTGATTATGGTTTTACATTACAGTGCGGCCATGAATACCATCATTACCTCATCCCCCTGTGGGGATACCCATGTGATAAAAATATAAAATCTATTCTTTAATTAGTGTAATATCTCACTACTGTAACCATATGTTCTTTTATAATGTCTTACTACCTTTTGAAAATTCAAGAGCTGTGACTTACATCAGAGATTTTTTTCTCTTTCCAGATAGAGGGACAGTTGATAAGAGAGACAGTCTAAACATACATTTTTGGTGTTATTTAAACACAACTGGCAAAACAGTAGTAATAATAAGAACATTAATAATAAAATTAACTCAAGCCATCCTAATTCTAGGTGTCATAAGAAATGCAATGGTTTACTTCCTAAGGTATAAGTACATAAATAAAAATAGTTATGACAAATATTTGAAATATTAAAATTTATGGGAGATGAGAGGGGATGGTTCCTTTCCGGGATGGGAGACTCCTAATGGATAGGTAAGCATCACGGCCGGGGAGAAGAAAGGTAGCAGACCCAGAAGGAAAAACCAGAAGAGATGGATGATCAGCCCATTGAAAGAAAAAAAAGGGACCTCACTCCCTTGGCCAGGCAAGTAGGAGCTGGGAGGAAGAGAGGCAACACTCGACTGGAGGAGGGCAGTGCGGTGGAAAGAGTTAAAAGGAGAGAGATTTTGTATATATTAGAGAGAGAAACCTGTGTTTTGTGTTTTTGCAACTGAGAAAAGAATTTTTGGTCAATAAAACAATTGACTTTATTTGAACCAGGGACTGTGTTTAAGTGTTCGTGTCGGGGTTTGGGCTCGCTGATGCCCTGGTTTCCATCACATCAGGTAACAGTTTTTATCAAGGTAAGGTGAAATAGAAAATGGTGAGACACATGATTTTCTCTGCCTGGTGGCTGACTGGGTGTCTCATCTGTAGGGTTGTTCTTTGCTGCCATGAGGGTGCAGACCTGCAGTCCTCGGTGGAATACAGGTTTGGAAAATTAATGAATGGATGGATGGACAAATTAATGAATGCAAGGAAAGTTACTGAAATACAGCAAGTCAGAATTCTGGAATAAAATTTATGTTTGCATACAGTAAGCCAGGCAAAATATGCAAAATCTTTATTTCAACACATCTCACTACTGCAGATGTTATTGGAGCTATTAGGTTTTTTGTGTGGTCTGAGCTTTGTATCTTAGTTTCATTACTTCAGTAGTAATGGGGCATGATTAAACAATTTAATAAATGCTTTAACATCTTAGATGTCCACATGACAAAATATTCTTTTTTGGAGAGTATCTAAACTTAACACCTCTGAGCTATTACTCATTCTTATCTATTTGTCATTGTTCGTTTTGCAATAAAGAATCATCCAACATATCATTTCGATTAAAACAACCTCATCATGTTTTAAATTAGAATTGATTTTATTGTTGGAAATTAAATTCATGGGCAAGCTTTTGAAATAGCTTGAAAATGGAACAGTTAAATGAAAGAACCACTAGGTGGCATCAGACACATTTTTAAAATGCTGAAAAGGTATTGTTTTATTTTTATTAAGTGCTTTATAGAGTTCTGGCTTGACTGCATTCATTTTATTAATTTTTTGTTTTTAGAAAGTGTATAAAAACCTTTTTGACATACCAGATGTGCTTTAAAAAGTGCCCTTTATAATAAAAATGAGTGTGAGATGTCAACATGATGTATGTGCAAAATAGATCAATCAAAAGAGCAGTTGATATTAAATTGCAAGGACAGCACATCAAAGAGAACAAAGATATGGAAAAAGGAGAAAATTAAGCCTGACATTTTGAAGGATATCCATTTTAGAACACAATGGAGACAGCATTGCTCATCAGCCTAAATTGAAATGTTTGTACCAAACTAGATTTTATGAAACACAATGCAGGGGACTGCAAAATGAATATATACAGAAGCAGTATGAATTTAACTAAAGGTTTTCTGCCATTTAAATTTTTTTTTTCACTGTTCAAAATTCTTAATGAGACACTTTTCATTTTTCACTCTGTTTTCCTGAGAAGTATTAAACAATATGCAGCTGTATGGAAATTGTTGCAATTTGTTACTAAGACAGTGTATTTTCTATTTTGTTCTTCAAAGAGGAGAGGTGCCCTGGTTAGCAGTGCCTCACTGATCTGTGTTTGAGTGGGTTTGTGTTGGTGAGGTCTGCCATGGCCTAGCGACCCCTCTAAGGCAGATTCCCGCATTGAGTCCAGTGCTTCCAATGCTGTCTCTGGTAGCCTGAGCTGGATTAAGTACAGTTGTGCTTGACAGTTTGAGAACCCTTTAGAATTTTCTATATTTCGGCATAAATATGACCAAAAACATCATCAGATTTTCACTCAAATCCTAAAAGTAGATTAGCAGGATTAGCAGTTAGTTTGAAGGTGAAATTAGAGTCAGGTGTTTTCAATCAATGGGATGACAATCAGTTGTGAGTGGGCACCCTGTGTTATTTAAAGAACAGGGATCTATCAAAGTCTGCTCCTCACAACACATGTTTGTGGAAGTGTATCATGGCACGAACAAAGGAGATTTCTGAGGACCTCAGAAAAAGAGTTGTTGATGCTCATCAGGCTGGAAAAGGTTACAAAACCATCTCTAAAGAGTTTGGACTCCACCAATCCACAGTCAGACAGATTGTGTACAAATGGAGGAAATTCAAAACCATTGTTACCCTCCCCAGGAGTGGTCGACCAACAAAGATCACTCCAAGAACAAGGCGTGTAATAGTCAGCGAGGTCACAAAGGACCCCAGAGTAACTTCTAAGCAACTGAAGGCCTCTCTCACATTGGCTAATGTTCATGTTCATGAGTCCACCATCAGGAGAACACCGAACAACAATGGTGTGCATGGCAGGGTTGCAAGGAGAAAGCCACTGCTCTCCAAAAAAAAAAACATTGCTGCTTGTCTGCAGTTTGCTAAAGATCACGTGGACAAACCAGAAGGCTATTGGAAGAATGTTTTGTGGACGGATGAGACCAAAATAGAACTTTTTTTATGTTTGAAGAAAGGAAAACACTGCATTCCAGCATAAGAACCTTATCCCATCTGTGAAACATGGTGGTGGTATTATCATGGGTTGGGCCTGTTTTGCTGCATCTGGGCCAGGACGGGTTGCCTTCATTAATGGGACAATGAATTCTGAATTATATCAGAGACAACGACCCTAAGCACTCAAGTTGTTCTACTAAAGAATGGTTAAAGAAGAATAAAGTTAATGTTTTGGAATGGCCAAGTCAAAGTCCTGACCTTAATCCAATCGAAATGTTGTGGAAGAACCTGAAGCGAGCAGTTAATGTGAGGAAACCCACCAACATCCCAGAGTTGAAGCTGTTCTGTACGGAGGAATGGGCTAACATTCCTTCAAGCCGGTGTGCAGGAATGATCAAAAGTTACCGAAAACGTTTAGTTGCAGGTATTGCTGCAAAGGGGGGTCACACCACATACTGAAAGCAAAGGTTCACATACTTTTGCCACTCACAAATATGTAATAATTGATCACTTTCCTTAATAAATAAATGACCAAGTATAATACTTTTGTCTCATTTATTTAACTGGTTTCTCTTTGTCTACTTTTAGGACTTGAGTGAAAATCTGATGATGTTTTAGGTCATATTTATGCAGAAATATAGAAAATTCTAAAGGGTTCACAAACTTTCAAGCACAACTGTAGGTCTGGGAATGTTATGTCAGTAGTTCTCAAATTTAGCCTTGGAATAACCTTCTGGCTGCAGGATTTTATTTCCACTAGTTTTAGTAACCAGTTAGTCATTATCATGTGTAATTCATCCAATTGTTTACTTAGGTTGTCTTTTTTCTGTTATTTTGAATTCAGAAAATTACGTTATATGATATTTAGAAGAAATTCAGAAATTTGTATTTTTGACACTTTAAATGCTTCATTTTCTTTTATATTTTATATTTAGTTTGCCTGTTTCTGTGGATTTTGCTCCAGGCTTGGCAACACAGGGGAAGGGGGTACAAAAATTGTTGTAACTCCCTTCACTCAACTGAGTTCTGGGCCTAAATGATTTTTGAACCCTTGTGTCCAGTAAATGGTTGTATTTTGTTAGTGGTTGGAAACTACACTAACTGCTATAGTAATTCTGATCAAAAGCAACAAGTCAGCACAGTGTAAGCACATTACTGTCCAGTATACACTGGAATGTTACAGGCAGGAATAAAAAACAGAATTAATTTTCTAACAGCTTTTGTAGTCATTTTATTATTGCTCATGTATTTTTTATGTGGTGAAGTCATTTGCTGGAAATGTTCATTTAATTTTGAGTGTGTATTGTTTCTTTAGCATGTGATTTCAGCCACCTCTGGATATTTCACATATATTATGTTCATCATGCATTTACATTTACATATATATTGTCCTGAGGATCTATAGATCTGTTAAGGTAGTTGAATGCTATACCCATGTGAAGATGATAACATGTTATTAATATTTTTTAACTGGAGTTTAAAAATTGAATATTGAAATATTAATTGACTAAAACCCTGACTAATTATATAATCCTGTATTTTAGTAGTGAACATTTGTTGTTACCTCATTGTTTCTTGGGACTGAAAGTGAAAGTAAAATAAAATGTCACTACCCCCTCAAAATATAGACCACCCACAATTTTTGACTGGTGTCGACCCTGGTTTGCACTTTTCTAATTGTATCCAAATTCTGACCATAATTTATTTATAGTTATAAACGTCACTGACTGGTAAAGGGGAGGAGCTACTTCAGTGTCGTATTATCTTATTATCTGTGTGTGTGTTAATTAATAGAAAATTGCTGCAAACAGTAACTGATCTGAAATTTAACCTCAATCTCCTGAAGCAACATTGAAATTGTGTACCCCATTGTCAGAGTAATGCCATGTTCCATTTTCCTTTATTAATATTTAATTAAAACAAACACCTAATCTCTTCTCCAATTATGGGCGACTCTGCACCTAAAACCTGGGTATACAGTATTTGTCATTCTCTAATAGCTGTTAGGTTCACATACTAAAGAGAGTGTCACAAAGCTCTTAATACTTAAATACAGTGGCAGGTTTTCTGTAGTCTGCGCCTTTCTACTGCCGTCACCGACTCCTTTGGTTAAGCATTATTGCTACACTTGTGTTTGTTTTTTAGCTAGAAAAAGTAAAAGTTATCTTTTTCTGGGATAGTGATGGGGATACCACAGCTAAACAAACAGTCTTGAATGTGGTGACAGTTAATCACAGCACCATGTAACAGAAAGGCAATATTCATGTGTTATACTGTATGTGTAGTTGAAAAGAACAAAACAAGGTGCAGTTGGCAACACTCAAGGCTACTTACGGCATTGACAATTTAAATAAAAAATAATAAAGGGAATTGCTACTTGGATCTCTGTTTCCATAGGTTCCTTGCCTGATCTTAGTTACAATACAGCGGATTTAGTAAGTATTCAGTCCCATTCACATTCTGTACACTTTATTATGTTGCAGATTTAATTTTATATGGATGCATTTGACATTTTTGCTCATCAGTCTACATTCATTAACCCATTACGACAAAATGAAAACATCTTTTAAGAAAGGTTTGCAAATGTTTTAAAAAACAAACTCAATATGTTATTAATACAAAGTGTATTTTAGATGGTGTCACATATTAGCTTCCCAAGTGCCTTACAGGGATGGATATAGAGAGACACATGGGGAACTGGTTGCAAATTCTGTAAGTTTAGCTCCCATTCCAGTTCTAAACATAAAGAAAGTCCCGGCTTAGGACTGGCATCAGATCCAGGATTTCATTGCTCTTCCCCACTTGGTGAAGACAAGATAAAGGCAGCAAGACAGATGAAATAAGTGTTATTCAACCATCAGCACACACACAAGGAACACATCACCCCTCTGGCTGACATAAGAGACTCCTGGAGTGGCTCTATAAACAACATACACATTCTCTTTTTAAATGAGATTGGACTTGGACTTCAACTTTTATCTTCTTTTTTTTTTGGTCTTTATTAAGGTAGTAAATTACATCTAGAGTAAAAGACTAACATAAACACAAATTAACTAAAGGCATACAATCAGCATCATCAGAAGTCTATATAGTATATGGTTAGCACTTTTTGTGCTCAGTTTAAGAATAATTGAAGAATTGTGCATCAGATTTTAGTGGCCTGGAAAAGCAAATAATATTAAACCTTCGATGAATGTAAAAAAATGACGTCCCATTACTTTGAATCTTTAGAACACCAACTTTGTTTTACCTGACTCAATACATTAGCTCCATATGCTGTGTTTGAGAGCTACTGTGTTTGTTGGAGAAACTGGTTGTTCTAGATGTTGGTCAATATATTTTGTAGTAACTATAATACGTTTCAGTATATCCAGGATATGCATATCAGAATCAAATCATGCTCTTTCCAACAGCAGAACAGCTGGCTTTCAAACCTCACTGTGAGGCCTCGCCTTAAGCTCTTTCCTTACAACCTTATCGTTTGTGTGTACAAATGTGTTCTTGTTGACAAGACTGCTTTAGGAATTGGAGAGTCGGTGATTGAGCCCTCCAAAGAGTCGCTTAGGTCATCTGTTTAATACGATGGCAGATTATCTCTTATAATAGAGATGACTAATAAATGTTTACTCTCTGTAACCTGTGGCTGAAATTTCAATGCAAAATCCCTCTTCACGCTCAGAAGAACAGCAGCAGTCCTTGATGATAAAGATCAGGCTGTTACAACCCCAACCGTTTAGTACTTTTCATTTGGTTACCCACACAGAAAACTGTGTATCATGCACCATGTTTCTCTAAATGACATAGAGATCACATCATCTCATGAATGACTTGAAGGTCGGGGTTCCTTTGGTTCTGTATTGGAATAAAGGTGTTGAGACAACAAATGGAGAAATGGTTGGATCTTGAAAGTAACACCGTAACTTGACGTTTTTGCAAAATGGCTGAAACACTCAAACACAACCTACTTTATCTATTTTTTAACACATTTTGTTCTGTTATTTGTTAACCTCTTACCTTCGTTGAACCACTTTGAAATTGCAGTGGCTGAAGAATCTTCACATATAAACTCTTATGGCAGTCAATCACAAGGTGTTTCTGAAAAATGTCATGGATATTTTCATCTCTTTGCAGGAAGTCTGTAAATTCTGAAACTGTCAGACGCTTTCGATCATGTTCAAAATCTTTCTTTGTTTACCTTCAGAGACAAGATGGGTTTTTGCTCATTATGCCATTTGGCTGTCTTCTTGTTCCTACATGTTCATATTTCAAAGCAAATTGTTTCAGATTCTTTTTCTTTTCCTTAAGGTCCATACCTCAAACAGCACATGGCTATCTTGAAGATATGCTTCTTGTTTATATGCTTAGGTAACAGCTATTCCTTCAGCTCAATGACTCTGTGGATATACTGTGTCTATCATCTTTAATTTTTTTAAAGCATTTTATTGAATTTATTAAAAACAAATGACATTCCATACAAGCAAGTCAAATTTTACAAAACTAAGTTCATATCAAATCAACCCCCACCCATGAGAAAGAGATAGTAAGAAAAATAAATAAATACATACATACATAAATAAACGAGTAAATAAAAATAATTACAATATATAAGGGCATAGAATCCACTTCCTCAATTTAAATGCTGTAAATACTAGGGGTCGCTGTTGCCCCATTAACCCCAACAGACAAAAGCTCTGGACACTGTGTAAAAGTACCAAGGAGTATTTTAATCCTTTGTCTTCTCAGTGACAGTGCCTTATGTACCAAGACCACAATAACACAGGTAAATAAGCAATACATCGAGCACAAACACAATATAATTCTCTCATTCACACCTCCCAGCAAGTGTTGTCTACCTCCTCCCGACTCTGGCTCCCTTGCTGGCTCTCCAGCAGTCCCTTATAAAGTCCTTGACTTTATATTTCAGGTCTAATGAAGAACTGGCTTTTTCTTCAGACTGGAAGAACTTCGGGGCTTCAGTCCTTGTGACTACCTCATACTTCCGGGCTATAGGGAAAGGATGAGTCCCCAAATCCTTCAACAGCTCCCCCTGGTGGCACCCACAGTACCCTACAGGGCTGAGTAACTGAACCCCAAGTCCCAGGATGCCCTGTAGGAATCTTGGGCACCACTACACTCCAGTGGAGCTGCCATCTAGCGTTTTGGGGAGGAAGTGTCACAAAGCATCTGCCTTCCCCACATCCTTCCCTTCTTTGGATTGAGCCGGGTTGAGCTGCCAGCCCTCTATCACAATGCTTATTCAAAAATGTCATTGATTAGATCCTACCAAGTTCTGAAAAAGTTTTGTGCAGATCTTCTAAATGAGAATTAGATTTTTTCCAATTTCAAATAATATATGACATCAGTTACCCACTGACTTAAAAGAAGTGAGTTAGGATTCTTCCAGTGGAGTGAGACAAGTCTACATTCCAAAAGTGAAGTAAAGGTAATTCCAGTTTGTTTGTCCTTCTCCACTTTAAGCCCATCTGGAAGTACACCAAACACAGCTGTTAGTGGATTAGGAGGGATTGTGACCCAAAGGCATTTAAAGATTTTGGTCCAGAATGATGTTAATTTGGTGCAGGCCCAAAACATATGGCCCAGTGAGGCTGGAGCTCGACTGCAATTTTCACAGGTTGGATCTTGCCCTGGGAACATTTTGGACAAATTTAAACCAGAAAGATGTGCTTGATAGATGATTTTAAGTTGAATAATTGCATGCTTTGCGCATATATCATCTTTAAATTTTGCTTTGCTAAAATTAGCATAAGATGTTGCTTCAGCTTCTCAAGCATCTGTTGTTCTGGTGTGATGTTCCCTTCATGTTTGTGGTTTCATTTTAACCTCAAATGTATTTGTTTTGAACGTTTATCTGTCTATCACATATATACAGTAATTTAAGAATACACCATGTTTTCCCAATACTTTCTGTGATTGTAAGAAGCAACCAAAGAGTGGCTGAGCAATAACAAGAACCTGCTGTGACTGAGTGACCATTTAAACTACAGCAAAGGAAACAAATTCAAACCAAGAGAACAATGGCTAGCAAAGACTACGTGGTGGTCATATTGTATACAAGTTACACTTTATCCAATAGAAACCAATAATTCTAAAATGTACATGACATTTGAGCTGAGGATAAGCCAAAGAATGTGTTTATTTTAATAATCTGAGTTCATATTATAGTATGTTAAAATGTTTTTAAAATAAAAAAAGACAATACTAAGATTGAAAACTGCCATACTTTCAGAAATAAATGCAAGACCGAAATCAAACACTGAAAACAAAGTACAGTCGACCCCTAAAATTCATGGGGGTTACACTCCTAGAGCACCCGCGAATTGTGAAAAACCTCACATTTTGGATGTGCCCAATAAATGCTATAAATGTCTGTTTTTATAGTTTAAACCCTAAATATGCCGCCATAACAGTTTAATTTCATTTCAAACTCAGCTTAATACATTACCCTAAAAAAAAAGAATGTAAAGGCAAACCCGAATATTGCACAGTACTGTACTGTTATGTTTCCTGCAGTGTTAGAATGTAAAATACCAATGTTAACCCTGTATGTACTGTAATTGATGCAAGCGTGTTTTTTTTGGTATGCGTTGTCGTTTTCTTTGGTATAAGTATGGTAAATAAAGTAATAATTTAATTTAATAAAAATACAGTAAAATGTATGGGTACTCACCAATAATGAATGATATTGCTTGAAGAAGATGATAATGATGAATTAGCTGTGCAGTACGATGAAGGTATGTAATAAAGATAATGACTGTACAGCAAAGCAGAGGATTTACAGCTCCTCGGGTGGCACCTCTTTTTCAGGCGCTTGGGTGGCATTTTAGGGCTTTAAGAAGAACAAAACAAAAAACACGAGAACACTCAGCAAAACACTCAAGATAGCTACACGCGGTAAACTGTTATGATGTGAGTCACAGGGCAGCAGCAAGGAGAAACAAAGCAGCAAACCTCCCGCCTCTGAGTACAGGGGTATTTCACCATCACAAGCTGCGTTTTCCTCTACGGTTGCTTTGTGTTCTCTCTACAATGCAGTATTGCCATGAAAAACGGCATAAAAAAATTGCTGAGGATATTTGCGGTTTCCGCAAACAATTATTATTTAGGTTCTAAGGAAAAATCTTAACCGTGACTTTGTGGGGGTCGACTGTATAATATATAGTTAAAAAAAGATATTTTCAAAAATGCGGTAACACTTTAGTTTAGGTATTACAAAAATACACCAATTACTCATTTACTATTATTTAAGAATACAAAAAGGACATAGCAGGACTAGAAAAGGTCCAGAGAAGAGCGACTAGGCTGATTCCAGGTCTACAGGGGTTGAATTATGAGGAAAGATTAAAAGAGCTGAGCCTTTACAGTTTAAGCAAAAGAAGATTAAGAGGTGACATGATTGAAGTGTTTAAAATTATGAAGGGATTTAGTACAGTCGATCGAGACTTGTATTTTAAAATGAGTTCATCAAGAACACGGGGACACAGTTGGAAACTTGTTAAGGGTAAATTTCGCACAAACATTAGGAAGTTTTTCTTTACACAAAGAACGACAGGCACTTGGAATAAGCTACCAAGTAGTGTGGTAGACAGTAAGACGTTAGGGACTTTCAAACCTCGACTTGATGTTTTCTTGGAGGAAACAAGTGGATAGGACTGGCAAGCTTTGTTGGGCTGAATGGCCTGTTCTCGTCTAGATTGTTCTAATGTTCTAAAGAACTATTAGCCTATGTTAAGACCTTAACAAATTCTTTGGATCTTCATAATGCTTACAAAGCATCAGTAAAGTGTTTATTCATCTGTGCAATGGGACCTACTAACAAAACTTCACTTCTGAGGTGGCTTAAAGTAGACACATTTTTTTTAAAGTTATATTTTTCGTATAAGACCAGTGAATCCTTTATATTAAAAAAGAGATTTTACCGTCATGTCAATATGCCACACTGCACAGAGATGAATAACCCATCTATTATGAAGGCCAAAAAGAAGCCTTTGTAAAAGTCTTGTTACATAAGAGTAAATGAGTGATAGATACATTTTTCCAGTATCCACAGTAAGTAAAGTGTCATCAAAAATACTTTGTGATGGATTTTCACAATGTATTGTACCTTTCTTCCTTTATTACTTTTGTCTGATTAACACATACAGATTTTGCAAAAATCTGTAAAGTAAAAAGTAGTTTAAATAATGAATGGATACATATAATGAAAATTAGAGGAGTATTGTTTATCGTGCATTTAGCAGGCAGATAATCCACAGGCTACTCAAAATGAAATTGTCTTAGACAAAGAAAATGGCTGATGAAAAAACAAAATGGTAGCTTTATAATAAAGAGCTTGTTTTAAAAAACTGATGCTTTTTAAAAACTATTTCAGTATAAAGTATGCTTTATTTGAAGTTAATTGGATTAACAGGGGAAATATACTGGATTGGCCACCAGAGGTCAGACTTTTCTTATTTATTTACATTTTATAAATTGTGTTGAAACTTAGAATCTCTGCTTTCAAAGCCTAATTTTTTTTCTTGCACATCATATTATATTCTACCAGAGCAACTGAAACAAAATAACCAATAGGAATATGTAATTTAGTTTAATATAGTATTCCATATGGTTATGCTTTGAAGCACTTTTACTCTCTGAAAAATGTTTTGTTTCTGTAAGCTAGTATGTTGCAAATTAGTGTGCAGTATAAACACAGCAATGTTCATGTGACTTGTCATGTTAGTAAGAGAAGCTAAATAAACACTTATAACACTAATGTTGTAGAGTAAATATTACAAATTATTTAAAAGCAAGTTAAAAATAAGGCTTTTCTATTAAGGAAAACAATTTTCAAAAACTTTGATCGAGTAGTATGCATGCACCATAATTAAATTAAATTTATAAATTGAAATAATTAAATTAATATTTAAAATGAAGTTGTTTTTGTCTGAAAATGTATGCAGACTGGGCGTCACGGTGGCGCAGTGGTAGCACTGCTGCCTCGCAGTTAGGAGACCCGGGTTTGCTTCCTGGGTCCTCCCTGCGTGGAGTTTGCATGTTCTCCCCGTGTCTGCGTGGGTTTCCTCTGGGTGCTCCGGTTTCCTCCCAAAGACATGCAGGTTAGGTGACTTGGTGATTCTAAATTGGCCCTAGTGTGTGCTTGGTGTGTGTGTGTGTCCTATGGTGGGTTGGCACCCTGCCCGGGATTAGTTCCTGCCTTGTGCCCTGGGATTGGCTCCAGCAGACCCCTGTGACCCTGTGTTTGGATTCAGCGGGTTGGAAAATGGATGGATGGATGTATGCAGACTATGGCAACAGTTATAAAAACCAAGAAGGACTGTTAGTTGCTGTCTACATAAAGCATTCACATTCACTCAGGCTCTGTGTGAGTTGCAGCCCAGACACTCCAAGGACATGCGTGTTAATCTAATTCCTGATTCTACCTCAGTAAGTTTCAGTGTGAGTAGGTGCATGAGGCCATGCTGTAATGGCTTTGCACTCTGTCCACAAACTCCTTTTGCAATCCCAAATATGATTAAGTCTTTTTACAAATGCAATATTTTGCACAGCATTTGAAACAATCAGTTTATTCATCCTGAAATATCTTGAATTTACAGGGTTGGCCACATTGACATCTTCATCATGGAATTCCACAAAATTCTTGGCTCAATGCAAACTTAGTAAAAGTGAACTAACAACATTTATTTAATTTTTCAAGAAATTTCTTTAAATTTTTTTTTTTAAATCAAACCTTTGAAAAATAATGGGAATGATTTAAGCAGTTGCCCTTTTTAACACACTAATTTTAAATCATTTTGTTATTAATGGCTATATAAATATAAAGGATTTGAATTTCATAGGCTAATCATTATTAGAAACTATTTAAACAATGGGTCTCATTTGAAAATATCTTCAAAGAATTATAAATATTTTCTTGCTTATTTTCTCCCATTTCAAAATGACTTCCACTAAATCATCTTAAGGTCTGAAAAATTAGGCATTTTCTTGATGCTTGAAAACTTCAAAGTGCCCTGAAGGTCTCCAATATAAAATGCTACCATATGACTGAGTTTTCCATTAGTCAAAAAGAAAAAAGTCCTCTTCATCATCTGGGTGGTGCTTCCCATCATAGCAGATCTCCACCTGGGCTCCTAGAACACAAACTCGGGTTCACACCTTGCACAGAGTGTGGAAAACATCATCTCAGCAAGTAGAAATCATCAGTTCAAGTTGACTAGTCAATGTCCAGACTATGAGAATTTCTTGAATGCACAGTGAGATCAGTCTGTTTCATTCTAAATTGTCCCTAGTGTGTGCTTGGTGTGTGTGTGTGTGTGTGTGTGTGCGAGCCCTGCGGTGGGCATGGGCTGGCGCCCTGCCTGGGGTTTGTTTCCTGCCTTGTGCCCTGTGTTGGCTGGGATTGGCTCCAGCAGGCCCCTGTGACCCTGTGGTTAGGATATAGAGGGTTGGATAATGGATGGATGGATGGATCAGTCTGTTTCAGCCTTGCTAAACTCATCTCTCATGGGGAAGAAAAGGAAGTCAGTCATCATATGTGTAGCACTGTATGCAGAAATAATATGTGAAATAGTGCTGCACGCTCAAAAATGTGTTGGACCAAAACACTTGATATCATAAAGGAAAGGTTCAACCTACTCTAACAGGCATTTCTTGCTAATTTCTTGGCCTTAATTAACTTTTTGGTAACATTTAATTTGTTAACAACCAATAATTTAAGATTATTAATTTAATTGCAAAGATCGTGAATGTGGTCACCATTCCAGTATTACTGGGTATCCTTTTCCAGTCTAGTATTCTCAAGCCTACTTGTTCCAGGTGAGGGTTATTGGGTGAGGAAACAGTAGAATGAATCAGTCCTAGACCTGTGAGCAACTGCAGTTAATCTGGATTAGATGGAACCACATTAAATCTGGATTAGTGAAAATACGTATCTAATAACCAGATGCTATCTATAGTGTATTAGCTTTTATTTTAAATTTTTTATTTCTTTCCTATTTTATTTTCAAATGGAAACTGTTTAATTTGTTAAACTTTCCTCCTTATTAATGTGAAAAAGTATGTTCAGTTTTTGTTCAAGCAACACTGTAAACTAGGAATCCTCAATCACAGTCCTGGAAGGCCGCAGTGGCTGCAGGTTTCTGTTCTAATCCGGTTGCTTAATTAGAAAGCAATTCTTGCCAATAATTTAATTTCATGGCTTGTTAGTGTTTTAACTCTGCTATATCCGGTAATTCTCATATCCTAGATTTTCTTCCCCTTTTTAAGGATATCATCCAAATGATTTGAAGACTAAAATAGATGAGTAATTCTCAGTCCTTCACTTTTTTCTCTTCAATTTCCTTCCAATTTTTAATTAAACCCATTAAATACACATGGGTGTAAATGGAAACAAGCTTAATGGAGAAATGCTGGTCTCTTTTGTCATTTGCATGTTATTGCTAATTAGGAGCAATTAAAAAGAAGAATGCAGCTGTTTACGACTAAAATAAGCAATAAGGGTTTAAAATCTTACTAAGCAAGACAACTAAAGTAAAGCAGAAGTGTTAGGGCTCATTTATACTTCACGCTCAGAACGCGTACGCGTCCGCATCATGGCTGCCACGCGTTCCCAGCGTTCATTTCACGCGCCCTCTGAGCAGGTCCTCAGAAATTAACGCACGCGCGCGCGAGTTGCAGTACCAGCAAAAGTCGGGGCGCAGTGTGCTAAAAGTCGGAACGCGGACGCCAGAGTCTCTGTTTACTATCTACATGTGACAGCAAGCCTCTATGGAGATCCTTCGGGGATCGATGTGCGCGCTTTGATGTTTGATGAATGGTTCAAAGTGTTGAAGCAAAATGCCGACATACAGATGCATTCGTGGTGCTTTTATATTCAATCGTCGCATATTCCCGATCGTAATGACACGATACATTTTAAAAGTCTCACATACCATCTTTTGTGTAGTCTTTTTTAATTTTTTTACTTTTGCAACTTAACAACAGCAACATAATGTATAGCGTTATATTTGAACCACTGAGAAAAAATAAAGGACACGGTGAAAACGTGTATTTTGTGATTTAAAGTGGAAATTTCGGCTTTAATCTCGAATTGTCCACTTTAACCTCGTAGTTTACTTTATCATTAAAGCAGACCGTCGTAAACGTCATCCCAGTTTTTAATCGCTACGAGCTTCTTGGACCTGACAGCTGCGGCAAGCAGCAAAAGATCACCACACAGAACACATTAAATGTCTGATATTCCAACTCTCTGCACATTTAGAATCTTTAGATTCATACTTGATATCACTTTCATGATGAAATGCATTAAAGTGTGTATGTTACATTTTACATATAATTTCATTTAAATAATGAATACTGTTAATAATTACACACATGGGGGTGACACGGTGGCGGAGCAATAGCACTGCTGTCTCGCAGGGAGTTACGTTGCTGGTATTTCCTGCTTGTATTCCACACTGTGCTCCGGTTTCCTTCCAAAGATATGCAGACTTGGGGATTTGGTGCCACTAAAATGACGCTAGTGTATGTGTGTGCTTGTATTCACCTTTTGATGAGCGGAGACCTCGTCCAGGGATTGTTTCTCAGTCGTGCCCAATGCTTGTTGGAATGGACACATCCCTGGATTGATGGATTTAATCAATAAACATCCTTTTCACAGATATTGCGGTAAGGTGTTATCGGAATTTAATAGGTGATTTAGGCAATTCACAACACAGAGAAGCCAAACATGTTCTCACCGTGATAATATCTCACACTGCCACTTGGTGGACTCCTCCAGCTTTACGTAAAGTACGCGCAAGTATAAACACTACAACGCTATGTAGCAGGAGCGTCCGCTGCAGCATGCGTCGCGTCGCGTGAAGTATAAATGAGCCCTTACTTGAGCAATACGTGTTCCTTATTAAGCAACTGGGTTGGAGCAAAAACCTGAAGCCCTCCAGGACACGTGATTTAGGACCCCTGCTGTAAATGCTTTCTTTTTGTTGTCATCCTCTGTTAATCCAAACCATAAAGAAATAAATAAAAACAAAAGTACAACAAAACAATCCAGCAGGTAAAGAACTGAGGTAGAGTTCAAGTCCAATGAGGTTATATGAACCTTTATAACACACTGGTTGCACCTCACCTCACCTCACATACTGTGTGAAGTTTTGATCTCCAGGCTACAAAAAAGGACATAGCAGCACTGGAAAAAGTCCAGAGAAGAGCAACAAGGCTTATTCCAAGGTGACAGAGGAAAAATTACGAAGAAAGATTAAAAGAGGTGAGCCTTTTCAGTTTAAGCAAAAGTAGATTAAGAGAAGACACAAATTGAATGTTTCAAATTATGAAGGGAAATAGCCTAGTGGATCTTAATTTTAAAATGAGTTCAACAAGAGCAAAGGGAAGCTTTTTAAGGGTAAATTATGCATAAACATTAGAAAATTTTTCTTTACTCAGAGAACCATATGCACTTTGAATAAGCTATGAAGTAGTGTGATAGACAGTAAGACTCAATGTATTTTGGAAGAATTAAGTAAATAGGACTGGCAAGCTTTTGGCCTGTTCACATCTAGATTGTTCTAATTTTCTAATATGTAAAGATGCACATGTGGACAATGCTAGCAGCAGCTATCAAATAAATTCAATAGATGAGAGACTGATTTGTGCTTGTGTAGCAGAGGTGTGTGAATGTTGTTAGTATAAACGTATCTAGGCAAGCTCACGCTGGTAAATATATTGTACAATTTGCAGAAAACCACTCATAAGTCAGTTATTTTTATATTTCATTCCATATATTTTTTTTTGATAGTTAGAATTTTTCCCATGATGGAAAATCCAGTCTGAATTAACCAAAAGTCTGGATCATTGGGTCTGGATTAACAGAGTTGTTCTGCATAGTACAGTAACAGTCAACTACAAAATCACTACATAAGTTAACACTTATCAACGTAAAATAATTGACAATACAGAGGTCAGCAGAGGCTCCAACTAATAAAAGACTTGGGCAGTTTACATCCTTTCATGATACGGTCACTCAAAAACCTAAATACACATTTATCGAACAATGTACATGAAATGGAAAGGCCTCTGAATATGAAACATCAAAATAAGTATAATAGAAATTGCAAATGTCTTCAAGGCTGAAATTCTGCAATAATTTCATTATTCATGCTAAATAAAAAAAAAAAAATCTAAGGTCTGTGTATCGTGGGGTCACCTACTCCAGTCCTGGAGGACCACCGTGGCTGCAGGTTTTCATTCTAACCCTTTTTTTAATGAGTGCCCTGCTTGGGCTGCTAATTAACTTCTTTCAAATTCATTTTAATTTATTTCTTTCTTAAGATTTGTTCCTCTGAATTTCTTCATCATTTCTCTGAATTGCTTCATTTCTTTCTTTAAATGACACCCCAACAGAAATGAAATGTGAACTGAGAGAGCCAACAGAAGACCAACTAAGTCAGGGCATCAAAGTCCAACTAATTTCACTCCAACCAGCTGCTTAATGAGGTGCAGATTCTTGTTGTTAATAAAACCTTTCTTTAATTCCGTGGCTTGTTGCCACACTCATGGTGCATTACCAGACATTTCCGAAATTGTTGATTTTCTCTTTCTAAGAGCACTGTTGAAATGTTTTGGGGACCTGAGTAGATCAGCATACCTGAGACCATCTTTCTTTATTTTCAGATATTGTAGGATGGACACCAATTGTTTTGCCTCATTTTGTTTGGCTGCTTATTAAGGAATAAGAAACAATTAAGGGGTCTGACTCTTCATGAGCAAGTCAATTATAATTAATTCAAAAGAAGTTAATTAGCAGAAAAATAGGTCACTCATTAAGAAAAGGGTTAGAATGAAAACCAGCAGCCACGATGGCCCTCCAGACCCCTGCCTTAGGGCAATCTGATTGGCTTTGGTGATATGAAGAAAAAGGAAATGTTAGTGTGAAACACACAAGAAGAAATAAAGGCGCACAATAAGAGAGTCACCTTTAAAGGCAGAAAGTATAAAATTGGACAGGTGGCGAGAAAGACACCTTGAAAATAATGACAGAGTCTTAGAAGCAGGCTTTCCAGGGACATGCTTGAGAAATGGAGCGGTGAGGAAGAGACGTTCACACATACACAAACAGACGAAAGGCACTGAAAATACACCTAGGGAAAGAGATAGCAAATATTTTTTAATTATTATATTACCTGACTTTGACAGGTACCATGGCTATATACATTAATAAAACATTAAAAGATATCTCTATCTTTTAACCCTAAAGCGCCGCTGCATTGGGGCTTGTTTTGCTTTGGACGTGCTCTGTCTCTGGGTATGTCAGAGGACTGGGACTGTGTGAAGTGGGTTTTAGCCTCACTTGGGGAGGCAAAAAGGGAGGGTGGGGGGTTAAGGGGGGAGAGAAAGAGAGCAGGCTTGATCTATACCTAATTAATCTTTATAATTATAACTACCAACGTAATAATAAGCTGCATGGCAACAACTCTAGGGGAAATAGGAAATTAAGACCGAAGCTGTCTCACTTCCAGTTAAGACTATAAAATGACATCAAAAACTCAGAATCAGTGTCTCCATGATGGGACAGTTAACTTCGTAAGCTGGAATGTTAAAGGCCTGAATCACGAATTAAAGAGAAAGAAAGTACTTCTCACCTAACAGGTCTAAATGCTAAAATAGTATTTTTACAGGAAACCCACTTACTAAGCAAGGATCAGTTCCGCTGCAAAAGACTGGACTGGCCAAATGTTCCATTCTAGTTTTACAAAGAAAACTAGAGGTGTGGGAATTCTCATACATAGAACAGTACCATTTGTAGCATCAGATGTAGTATTGGATCCTGAAGGGAGATATGTAATGGTCATGGGAGACTTATCTAACTGTAAAATGATTTTGATAAATGTTTATGCACCTAATGTTGATGATAAGGAATTTATACAAAATTTATTTGCATCCATTCCCAATCTGAACACTCATAAAGTTATAATGGCTGGGGACTTTAATTGTGTTCTAAATCCACTTTTAGATAGGACTTCCTCCACAGGGGGAACGACATCTAACACCACAAAGATAATTACAAAGTTTATAACTGATCACAACTTATCAGACCCTTGGAGGTTTTTAAACCCAAATTCAAGAACATACTCTTTCTACTCACCAGTACATCATTGCTACTCAAGGATTGATTACTTCTTTATAGACAATAACTTCTTGCCTAAGATTAAATCTTGTAAATACGATGCTATTGTTATTTCGGACCATGCACCTATGATCTTGGAGCTAAAATTACTAAGCCCCATACACTCACCCCCAGATGGCTCAACCCGCTTCTATTAGCTGACGAGAATTGTACTGAATTTATATCCAAACAAATCAAATTCTTTCTAGAGACAAATACATCCCCGAGATCTCTGCAGGAATACTCTGGGAAACTCTTAAGGCCTTCTTAAGAGGACAGATTATCTCATATCTTTCCCACAGAAATAAATCCGAAGCCAAGAAAGTAGCAGAGATAAAAAGCGAAATTACTAAAATAGATGAAGAACATGCCAGACTACCAAGCGAGACTCTACATAGGAGGAGGCAGGCTCTACATTCGGAATTAAACCTCTTGACAACTAAAGAAACTGAACAACTAATCTACAAATCCAGACATCATTATTATGAACATGGAGAGAAAGCTAATAAGCTTTTAGCTCAACAAATTCACAAGCAAGAAGTGCAACGCAATCTCGTAATCACCAACACGAACGAGATAAAATCATCGAACACAAAAATATAATGCACACTTTCAGAGACTACTATAAATCCCTATATACTACTGAGTTTAAAGAAGACAATACACAATCTAATACATTTCTAGATACATTACAGATACCACAAATAGACGCTTTTAGTGCGGAGGAACTTGATAAACCTCTGCATTATCAGAATTACTAGATGCTATAAAGTCACTCCAAGGTGGAAAGCAGCAGGCCCTGATGGCTACCCTGCAGAATTTTACAAGAAATTCTCCGCTCAGCTAGCTCCCTCCTATTAGCAACATTTACAGAAGCCAGAGATAACCAATCTCTTCCACAAACCTTTCGCCATGCACTAATCACTGTTTTTCCAAAACAAAATAAGGACTTATTACAATGTGCATCATACAGACCAATTTCACTTCTGAATAACGACGTTAAAATACTCTCTAAAATCTTAGCCAGAAGGATGGAGAAAGTGCTCCCTCGTAATATCACAAGACCAAACTGGATTTATTAGGGGCCGGCACTTATCTTCAAATCTTCGACGCCTGTTTAACGTAATATACTCACCAACTAAATCAAACACCCCAGAAATATTATTATCATTGGATGCAGAAAAGCATTCGACATGATTGAATGGAAATACCTTTTACTACATTGGAGAAGTTTGGGTTTGGCCCAAACATTTGTGCATGGATTAAATTACTGTATACTAACCCAGAAGCTTCACTTTGCATCAATAACATTTGCTCAGACTACTTTAAACTAAAACGTGGCACTAGGACTGGAACAGAAAATCTCATTATATGCAGATGATATGGTACTGTATATATCAGACTCAGAAAATTCTGTGCCTGCTGTCTTAGCAGCACGCACAGAATTTCAAAAGATCTCTGGTCTCAGAATTAATCTGAATAAAAGTGTACTCTTTCCAGTGAATTCTCAAGCATATAATATTAGATTAGATACCCTACCTTTTATCATTGCAGAACAGTTTAAATACCTCGGGTAAACATCACAAGTAAACATAAAGCTCTATATCAACAAAATTTCGCCGTCTGCATGGAAAAAATTAAACAAGACTTGCATGGATGGTCAACCCTTCATCTCACACTAGCTGGAAGAATTAACACTGTTAAGATGAATATTCTTCCTAAACTCCTTTTTTTATTTCAAAACATCTCAATATACATTAATAAATCATTCTTTAGGCAATTAGATTCAACAATAACCTCATTTATTTGGAATTCAAAACATCCACGCATCAAAAGAACGACCTTACAAAGACAAAAGGCAGAAGGCGGCATGGCTCTACCTAACTTCCAGTTTTATTACTGGGCAGCAAATATACAGGCGATAAGAACCTGGACACAAATAGAAGAACATACACAGGCTTGGACCACAATAGAAGTAAAATCCTGCAGTACTTCTTTGTATTCCTTGCTCTGTGCTCCAATAAACACACGCTATCGGCAATATACAAATAACCCAATTGTGCTCCACTCACTTAGAATCTGGAACCAATGTAGAAAGCATTTTAAGACGGAGAAGCTTCTATCTGTGGCACCTCTGCAAGAGAACCACCTCTTTCAACCTTCACAAACCTATGCAGTTTTTAATATCTGGAAAAAATTTGGAATTAACTTGCTCAGAGATCTTTATATAGACAACGTCTTTGCTTCCTATGAACAATTACATTCCAAATTTAACATTCCAGCTTCACATTTCTTTCACTATCTTCAAATCAGGAACTTTGTTAAACAGAACCTTCCAGATTTTCCTCATCTTCCACCCTCATCCACGCTGGAAAAAATATTGCTCAATCTCAAGGACTTAGACTCCATCTCTACAATATATAAAATCATTTTACAATTCCTCCCTTTAAAAGATCCAAGAGGACACTGGGAAAAAGATCTCTCAATTAATATATCAGAAGAGGAGTGGAAAGTAGCAATGCAGAGAATTCACTCAAGCTCCATATGCGCAAAGCATACAATTATACAACTTAAAATTATTTATCGAGCACATCTGTCTCGACTAAAACTCTCCAAAATGTATCCAGGGCATGATCCAACCTGTGAATGTTGCAACCAAGTTCCAGCCTCACTAGGTTACATGTTCTGGGCCTGCACCAAATTAACATTATTCTGGACAAAAATTTTTAATTACTTTTCAGATAGCCTTGGACTCACAATCACTCCTAACCCATTAACAGCTGTGTTTGGGGTTCTTCCAGAGGGGCTTAAAGTGGAGAAAGACAAACTAATTGTGATTGCATTCACTACACTTTTGGCACGCAGACTTATTCTGATAAACTGGAAGAACCCAAACTCTCCTCTTTTAAGTCAGTGGGAAACCGATGTGTTATATTATTTGAAACTGGAAAAAATCAAATACTCAGTTAGAGGATCCGTACAGACGTTTTCAAAACATGGCAGGATCTAATCAGTAATATTTTAAAAATAAGTTCATGAAGCATAGAGAATTTATTAATTTAGGTATGTTTAAAAGCTATAAAATTTTTATGCCGTTTGGCTTGCTCTCTCTCAAGGGTGGGGATCGATCTGTTCTTAACTCTATTTTTTTTTTTGTAAAAACTTGATTGCTTTGTATGGAGTGCAATAAAATTAATAAAAAAAAAACAAAAAAAACATTAAATGTAAGTGAGAAAAAAAGTTCAGTCTATAATAAATACAGTATCTATTTTGTGGAAAAGAGGACTTTTATAAGTCAAGGTGGATTCAGGCCCTTTACCAGAGGTAAGAGGGGGGCCTTTGCATTAAACCAACTCCAGCAAATAAAGGTAGAAGTAAAGATTGTAAATTATACAGTGTGATCGAATGATAGTGGGACCCAGGTTTAAAGAAGAAATATTGGGACACCAGCCCAGTTGTCCCATTTAATTCTTTCAAGCAGAAAATAAAATAAACCTGTGACGGTGCTGCAAAACAGAAAATTGCCAGTAGCCTTCTTTTTAAGGTCACCATTGCTCGACTGAGTGGGTCGTCCTTTCCTTTTGTGGATCTCCATCTTTCAGTTTAGCATGGCCCAAAGTGAGACGCTTCCTTCTGGGGATGCCCAGCTTGATTGTCTCAGAAGGGGTGGAATGATTTGTCCTCAGTGCTTGTTTTCTCAGAGCTGTGGAAGCAGAAACAGGTGACAAGGTTAGCAAAAGTGTCAACCCCACTTCGGAAAAGCCTTGAAGATGACCCAGTGGTGTGCATGCATGACAACAGACGGTTTGACTCATGAATGTTCTTTTTAGGTAATCATGAAAACGGTGTTTTCTTAGCATAATACAGAGCAATACTGTCCCTTTAACACTAGAATTACCAAAGCCTACGACAAAACTTAAACTTAAAACCTTAAATGTCTTTTCACCTCTTCGTCATCGTCTTTTGTCTTCCAAATGTGTTGATCAAGACAAGCAGCAAGCAGCACACTATTCCATCTCCCCACTGCCGCAGAAAGGGCAAAAAGTTCTCCCAGCTCAAGTCTTGATTAGTGAAAAAAAACCACTAACTTTTACAAGTACTAAAAATTTACACCAGCTGTTACAGACACAAATCAAATGTATGTTTTTATTGTATAATATTAACAATTAAAGCAGCTCACTACTTAAAACGGTAAATTTGCATGACAACCAGAATCAAACCGACGGACCTCTTGATTACAAGACAGCAGTTCTTTCCACTGCACGACAAAAGCTGTTGTATTATAATTGTCACTTTTGTGAAAGTGTTTATTTGATATTTGGACTTCAGGCTTCACACATACAGTGTATGTCTACATTTTATCATTTATTACTAAAACATGAAAAACATTTCTGTTTTAACAATGTGTTTACAGTAATCCCTCGCTATATCAAGCGCTTCGACTTTCGGCTTCACTCTATCGTGGATTTTAAATGTAAGCACATCTAAATATATATCACAGATTTTTTGCTGGTTCACGCTTTCATGGACAATGGGTCTTTTAATTTAGGTTACATGTTTCCTCAGTTTGATTGCCCAGTTGATTTCATATAAGGGATGCTATTGGCGGTTGGCTTAGAAGCTACCCAATCAGAGCATGTATTACATATTAACTAAAACTCCTCAATGATATAAGATATGCTTCCCGTGTGGTACTTGAGATTGTTTGCTTCTCTCTATCTTTTTTACTCTCTGTGCCTGACGGAGGTGGTGTGAGCAGAGGGGCTGTTTGCACAGAGGACACGGACGCTCCTCTACAAAATGCCGCTTTATCGCGGTGCTTCTGTATACTTAAAAGCACGTATTGATTTTTTGATTGTTTGCTTTTCTTTGCGAGCGCTCTCTCTGACATTCTCTGCTCCTGACGGCGCTCCTTTATGACGGAGCTCCTTTGAAGATAAGATATGTTTGCTTGCTTTTAATTGTGAGAAAGAACTGTCATCTCTGTCTTGTCATGAAGCACAGTTTAAACGTTTGACTAAAGGGTGTTATTTCATGTCTAGAGGGCTCTAATAATGTTAACAGGGTGGGAGAGTTTATAAGGGCTTAATATATAAAAATAACCATACAAACATATGGTTTCTACTTTGCGGATTTTCACCTATCGCGGGGGGGTCTGGAACGCAACCCCCGCGATCGAGGAGGGATTACTGTACATACATTTTAGTAAATGCATGTGTTCCAAATAACGATATATTATTAACTTGAGCTGGGAGAACTTCTTGCTCTTTCTGCAGTGGTGGGGGGATGGAATAGTAGGCTGTTTGTCTTGATCAACACATTTACAAGACAAAAGACGCTGATGGAGAGGTGCAAAGGGATTTACGGTGGGCCAGGATTATGATTTTTTTCATAGGCTTTGGTGATTCTAGTGTTAAACTGCTCCGGAGTTTTGGCCCCAGAGCACACCAATCCTATACTTTTTAACTACTGCTCTGCTCTTTTAGTAAAGAACCGACTTTTACTACAACTTTCTTGTCACAGAGACAGAGCGTGTTTTAATAGTCAGCCATCCTGTTAAACTTCTGCACAAACAAAACATGCTTTGTGCTGCTCATCATTTTTAAACAGTCTCCTGGAGGTTGCTGCCCCTCTTTTCAATCTTTTCACCTAAGAAAATTTGCATGCTGACACATCCACAGTGCCAGCCCTACTAGAGCTGCACCCAGGCTTATAATTATAGTTTTCTTGTAATATCAGAAGTTTAGTGCAGCTTTATTTAGATGTTACAATATCAATCATTTTCTAATCATGGGGGTACTCGAGCCTATCCCAGCCAGCATAGGATGCAAAGCAGGAACAAACCCTGGATAGGTCACTGGTCAATCACAGGATGAATGCACATATACACACACTCCCAAACCACACACTAGGGCCAATTTAGTATCACTAATCCATCTAACTTGCATGTCTTTGGACTGGAAAGGTAACCAAAGAACCCAGAGAACATGTGGAGATCATGCAAACTCCACACAGAGAGGACCTGGGACACAGACCCTGGTCTCCTTACTGCAAAGCAGCAGCTCCAACACTGCACCACTGTGCCGCCCATGCTACAATATGTACCATGTAAACTGAGAAGAACTATAACATACCTTGAAGTTTATTATAGTATAGTTTTCTATATTTTGTAAATTACCATTAGTTTTATTGTGATTTTGACAAAATACCACGTCAAGCCGCTGTACTTAAGGATTCCTTGTTATTTAGAAAATGTTTCCTTTGCATACTACTAAATTTCTTTATGAAGATACTTGCTTCACAAATTATTCTCTTTTATCTGATCATAATGCGCTTATGGCACAGAAGTAAAATCTATGCAGAAACCACCTGGAACAGAATGTCATAAATGTCAGATTTATAAAGGTAGAGTTTAAAGCTGCTTGGATTGAAGGGTATGTAACATTTCTTTAAATTCAAGTGACCTACATACCTTCTGTCTCATACTGCTCTAAATATTGCATTAATACATTTATCTACTTTTTAAGTCAGGTTTTTTTAAATAAAATGTTCCATTGATCTGTTTTGAATTTGCTTTGAACCAGGGCAGTTGAACTAAGCCTTCAAAGATGTTACTATTAATGGACTGAGAAAAAATAATCTCAGCAAAAGCTTCAGTATTCTGTAGGTCAGCTGCACCAATGTAATGCTGATAAATGCAGCGTACCTTCTTATTTTTATAACATAGGAATAAAAAAGAGCAACATAGAATCAGCAATTAGTTTAGTATGCATGTCCTTAGGGATGTGGGAGAAACTGATGTTTGTTGCCCTATGGTATTATCATTTCTGTGCATGGAGTGTACTAGTAGTATGTTTGCAGCTTAACAGACAATGAAATGCTCCATAGTGATTATTATGATTTTTTTTTTTTGGTGTTTACTTCCTGTAAGGATCCACAACACAGTTCCTTGTATATAGTTTTTGTAGAAACTAAAATGATACAAGCCACCCCTGTGCTAGTGCTTTGGGACTTTGGTTGAAATCGCAGCTGTCACAATGCTCTTGCCAAGTAATGCAAACTTTAAACATGAATCGGACAAAACAACAAGTTAAATGCCATCCAGATTGTGAGCGTCATTGGGATTTACACAAGCCAAAAGAGTCATATGAAATAAAGAACATCTTTATCCCTCACAATTAAACTAAAAGTAAAATGAAAGTAACTTATATTTCCCTCAAGGAATGGTTCATACTTTTGTCTCAACAATTTATTCTTAATACTGTGGTAACAGGAATAGAATACTGTCAGCAAAGTGCAAGTTACGTATATGGAATGTAAAATGAGGCCTGTTCTAAGTCGTAAATAAAAATAAGATTGTAAAACTAGTGATGACATAAACTGTATGTACCATCCAATGCCAGCGCAAGGAAAAATTCTAAAGAGGGGAAGCTTGAAATTGTAATAGCTTGTACCACACAACAAGCACACAGGGTACGAACACATCTTGCTTAAATGGAAGAATCCCAAGTCACCTTTTATAATCAGTGGGGTAACCAACACTCTATATTATTTGAAACCATAAAAAACATTCTCACTTAGAGGATCTTGCCAAACATGGCAAGACGTAATTAAAAAACAAACTATATTAGGCATTTATATAGGGGTAAAAAGATGTTCATTTTCTGCTTTTGGCTCTTCTTTCTTTCGAGTGAAGGCTGAATTTTTGTTTTGTTCATTTTTGTTTTTCTGTTATTTCCAGATTGATTTTGAAATAATTTGTTGTATAAGTTCTGCAAATTTTATCTGCTTGATTGCAGACTATATGACTTTCTTGAAATTAAATTAATTTTAAAAAATAAAAAAAAAATGAAATTGAGGAGGGCTGTGCAGCTCCCAGGTGACCTGATATTTTCCTTTTCAGTCCCAGTAAATAGCACTAAAGTATAAAATCTGTCAGATTTAAATCAGTAAACGTATGATGATTGCTTCATTAATTTTTTTCAGCACTCACCATTCTTAACTCATTGGCTGCTGGACCATTTATCACCAGTATACTGCAGTGTTTTAATGTTTTATATTTTTTCTTGTGCAATTTAAAACACAATGTTCTAGTGGGTTTTTGGAATTCTAGAATGACTTTTACATCTAAGGGATCTTTTAATTTCTTCTCCTTATTAAGTAATAATAGAAATTTGGGAGATGACAAATTGGATGTGGCCTCACAGCGTCAGGAGGCTGCACTGATGTCCCACACCGCAAAAAATGAAATCTAAGCCAAGCAAAAATTATTTATATCATGACAGTAAGTCTTATTTTCCTTATTGTAAGAATTATTACCATATCAAAAAAAAGTATTTATGATTGTTTAGCTTACTTTAAGAAATTGTCAAGTAAATTTTGCTCTCCTCATTGGCAAATTCTTTTGTTAAATAAAAACTCCCACTTAAATTTGTTTTGTTTTTTTTGTCTAGTTTTTGCATATGCTTTTTATTTGCAGTTCACTGCCTGTGTGGAGCTTACATGTTCTCACAATGGCTGTGTGGATTTTATTACATATAAATGACATGATATAGCTGGTAGGTTGATTAACGACACTAAAATAGGAGTGTAAATGTGTTCTGCAACATCCATCCACTTTTCACATTATGATTTTTTTCCAAAGAAGTCTTCTCTTGATCATATTTGATTATTATTATAGTTAATGGCTCAGGTTATTCTTATATCTTTATACTACAGTAGTACTCATACAGCATGGAGCTTATTAATTTATGAAGTTTTTGTAGGAAAATAATTTGTTAAAGCAACCTGAAATAAATGTGGTATAGCCGTTGAATGCTTGCTTACAGTTGATACAATCACTTTAAAGTGGACTACAGTATTTCCTTTTTTATGACAAGAGTGTATACAATTGTAGTGGTAAGTCTGACATCATAGCTTCAGGAGTGTGTGGTTCAATTACAATGCTATTCTTTTCTGTGTGGAGTTTGCACATTAAATTTGGGTATTCCTTCATCATCCCAAAGACACACGATAGTCTCAATGACAACTCTAAGTGCATGCCGTGTCGGAGTGCCTTACAGTGGTCTGGTGCCTCCATGCTTGGTGTATTACTGCCTTACACCAGACGTTGACAGAATGGCTCCAGCCCCTGCAACCCTAAACATCTGAATTAAGTGAATTCAGAAAATAAATGGATAAAATAATTAGCCACACAAACAGCCACAAGAGCAGACTTGCTTAGGCTGCTTGAATACACTTGGGGCAGAACATTTAATCTGAAACTGTTTGAAAGTTTTGAAAGAGAAAAAAAAACTTTGTGAGTGTCAAGCAAAGTGTATAAAGTTACAAATTGAGGGGATTTTAGATTAGATTCTGTTCTCAATATAAAACAGTACAACTGAAACATAATCACAATTTATTGCAAATTTGCATAACTTTATGCTATTTATTTTACCCGTAGGATTGATGGTTTGGCTCATGTCATTGTCAGCTACTTTACAAATGATCTATTATTCTGTGGAAAAGACTGGAGGGAACTTTGAGTCTCTAGCAGACTTGACTTGGTTTGTGCTTGTCAGTAATACTTTACCATTTGTCAGCTTTGAGAAGCGTGACAAGAATGTTGCATCTTTTCCAAAATTTACAGTGGAAAGGAAAATTTACTTACATAATTCGTGTTTAACTTTAAAGGAGCATAAATACAGAGGAGTTGTTTTCATGATTATGCAAATCATGGTGTTAAATGTTGGCCACCACCTAAAGTTTTAATTCTTTATTTCCATACAGCCATCTAATTCCCAGTCATAGCCACGGGTAAGCAGGGATGCTAGTCAAATAGGAAAGCAGTCAGTCACAGCCATAGCCAAACAAAATAAACATGGGCCCATTTGTGAGTCACCATTCCAACTAACCTCACCTCTCTGGATTTCAGGAGGTGTAGTCCCAGCATGGAATTTATTGTAAAAGAAAAATCAGATCTAATATCAGCTTTGGGGCTGGGCACCACTGTGACATTTCTCTTTATATGCAGCCTTTCATTGCCCATAAAAATCTATTGCTTAGCAGTGTTAGTGAGAGGGAATAAAGGAAAAATAAGGTGGCCCTGATTGGAACTCTTCACTCTCTCATTGAGGATTGTTGACTGGATGATAGGCTGATTCTAGTCGAGTTGCTCAAGTGTCTAGTGTGTAGTGTTTTTGATCTTTTGCCTGCCTTGGCCTTGGTTATGAGATTGGAAGAGCCATCTTTTACGGTGGGGGGAATTGCTGCTGTGATGTCACTTAGAGTATGACTGCATGTTGTGGATCCTGGAATCATAGTAACATTGTCAGGTCTCTTTAATTAATTTGGAATTGTTAAGGTCCATCTTCTCGACTTTACGTTTTTGGTTAGAATGAGAAGTCAACAAAATGGCACCTTTTATTGGCTAGCTAAAAGGATTACAATATGCAAACTTCCGAGGCAGCTCAGGCCCCTTATTTTAATCCTCATTTAGTGTGCTTCAGGGACCCGACATTTGCGCGATAGACATATGAGTGCCGACAAAATAGTGCCCATTAAAACGTGGCGTCAAAATCGCACCGACAAAATCGCGAAAGTTTCATTAAATACAGTATGAATTACTAGTTTAAAGCATATATAATAATGTTTATTTTAGAAGTTAATATTATGAGACATGGCACGCAGATAGTCCTTAAGATCACGCCCTGCATATGTAGGAAGAATTGCAGCAAGACGTCTTGATAGTTGAGCGTATTTAGACTTGCTGGCTGCCTGACTGCTGGTAATTCCACTTTGTATATGACGCGTTATGCCAACCCTCGACTGAGTTATTTGTTCGCGGCATGCCTTCAGCAACACGTTCTCGCTTGTTCCACATGATGATAGGAAACAACGGGTTGGCTCGTCGATTGCGTCTCAAACGACCAACGTAATTGTCCTCCCAGTCATCATAAACATTCTGGAGATTGTCAGGTCTACTCTCGCTCAGTTCATCGAAAGCGGACTCAACATCTTCTGGAGGAACGAAACTCAGTGCAATTAGTATCTTTGAATACAGTTATAACCTAGCACATAATGTGTACATAATGCACACGTACACGCCCCACTCTCTTGGCCTCTCTAGCGTTTTTGCTATGACGATTTTGTCGGCGCGCATTTGTCGAAAACCAGTTAGCAAGTTTGTCGGCACGAGTTTGTCCGTTGCGGTTTTGTCGGCGCTCATATGTCTATCGCGCTTTGTTGGTGAACCGTGTGCTTCAGCATGTGGGTATGATATTTTTTTCTTTCATATCTGTATTCTGGGTATCTGCACCCATTAGGAAATAGTTAAAGTAGGCAGTTTCTCACAGTGAGTATACAGTGTGAAGCTCCTAACCCCGACACAGACAGGCAGGACACAGTTTAGCACACAACACACAGTTTATTTAAAGTTTGCCTTCCACAGCCCACCAGGCAAAGCACAGAGCACAACACAGTCCTTTCTGCTATCAGTCCTTCCTCCTCCACTCCTCCTCAGGCTTTGTCCTCTTCCTCCTGACTCAAGCCATTAAGTGAAAGGACTCCAGGTGCCCAATGACCTTCTTCTGGCAGCACTTCCGGGTGTGGTGGAAGTGCTGCCAGAAAGGGCCCTGTAGAAGTCTAGAAGTCCAAGGGGGTTGCCTTCTGTCAGTCCTGGGGAGAAAGGGTCTTGAAAATGTTCTCTCCGACGGTCCTTTTATACTTAGTGTGCCCCAGCCGGGTAAGGGCTAAGGGTTAGGTCCACTAACTGAATCAAATTCAAAACAGTATGAAAATCATAGGAAACAAAAATTATAATGACAAAATTCTTAGTTAAGTTACATTCAACCAGCTGATATACCCATAATGGGTATAAAGGCACCAGGTTTGTTATGGACTGTACCTTTATTAACCTTTTATTGGATTTCCTGGATGGATTTATTTAATCTATGCATTGATCTATGTGGTTTTAGAGCTCAATGAGCATGCTTTTTGTATTAGATTTTGTTTTTAATGTTAATTGGGAAAATTCAGGATTTTTGCCATTATGTCTTGACACCGTCTTTGTTTCATATGACACTGCTTTTTTTTGGCTTCTCCTGTTGTCATAACATTCTCCCACAATTCTGTGAAATCATCTGCTGCCTTTGCCACATTGGTGCGACGGTTTAAAGATCACTCTAAACATCACCAGTGCATCTTGAATTTTATGCTCCAATCTTTTGAAACCTTTTGTTCCATTTCATTACCCCATTTATTGATCTCTTGCTTTTAATTGTGCCTACTGATTTTTGATTAAGTTTCTATTTTGTTTAAAAGATAGGACTGGCTTTTAGTTAAGATCTTAGAGGTAGCTTGTCTTTTGACTATGTGTATCTCCTTTTCTTCTTCTTCTTTCCGCTGCTCTCGTTAGGGGTTGCCACAGCGGATCATCTTCTTCCATTTCTTTCTGTCCTCTACATTTTGTTTTGTTACACCCATTACCTGCATGTCCTCTCTCACCACATCCATAAACCTTCACTTAGGCCTTCCTCTTTTCCTCTTGCCTGGCAGCTCTATCCTTAGCATCCTTCTCCCAGTATACCCAGCCTCTCTCCTCTACACATGTCCAAACCAACGCAATCTCACCTCTCTGACTTTGTCTTCCAACCATCCAATTTGAGCTAACACTCTAATATTCTCATTTCTAATCCTATTCATCCTCGTCACACCCAATGCAAATCTTATCATCTTTGACTCTACTACTTCCAGCTCTGTCGCCTGCTTTCTGGTCAGTGCCATCGTCTCCAACCCATATAACATAGCTGGTCTCACTACTGTCCTACAGACCTTCCCTTTCACTCTTGTTGATATCCGTCTGTCACAAATCACCCCTGACACTCTTCTCCACCCATTCCACCCTGCCTGCACTCTCTTTTTCACCTCTCTTCCACAATCCCCATTACTCTGTACTGTTAATCCCAAGTATTTAAACTCATCCACCTTCACCAACTCTACTCCCTGCATTCTCACTATTCCACTGACCTCCTTTTACTCTATGTTAAAAAATGTTGTTTCATCCCAAGTCAGAATACTGTCAGGTGTACAAAGCAGCACCAGTGTTGCTTGTTTCCTGACATGTGGCTTGGATATACAGTATGGTGCCAGTCTCCTATCAGCCCAATGTGGCCTCAGTTTTAAAGTCCAAAGCATAATCCAATCCATCCCAGCTCAGAAACACATGCCTCTAGCTACTGATGTAGCAGAACTCTGAACTCCTGCTACAACATCATGGTTTCAGTTTCTACTATAGTTAGTGTTGGAACTGTTAGGCATCACCTGACATACTGTGCCATTACAAATGTCTTCCTAAGGTGCACTGTACTTTGTTGCTGAGATTTTACTTTTAGGGCATTTTTAAAGGTGTGCCCATCAGAGTGGACACACAGGGGCAGAGACAGAGTGTAGAGCTGTACTCTGATTGTAAATGCCATTCCTTCTCATTTTTGAGAGCTTTAGGAAGGGACTGTCCTCGGCTTTGTGCTTTCTTGGACACACCCATGGCTTTGGCAACTTCTTATAAGCTCATTGATTTCTTAGGTAAACTATGTTTAGTTTTTCTCAGTAAAATTATCTAGTGAATAAACAATATATTGTGTGTGTTTTTAAACTAACAGCTACTTGAATGGGTGCTGCAATTTCTGTTCAGACCTGTCTTAAGTTATTATGAGGTTTCACATACATGGGATTTTAGTTTTGTTCACATTAAGGGATTCAACATGATGATCCCACACAAGGATTTAAAAGTGAATGTGTCCAAACTCAGCTTTTCAGATATGAAATCATTTCTGTCAGCTGACATTTGAACTCATGTCTGAGACAGTTTTTCTGTATTAAAGAGCTTCATTTTTGGTGCTTTCTAAGCACCTAAATGGTGTGATAAATCCAATGTAGAATCTATAGATATGGACTCATTTGGCAGAGTAGTTCAAACAAAACTTTATGGATCAACTATTGTATTAATTACACCCAGAATTCAAAAGGTGACATGACAGGTAGTGATACTGGTTTGAGGTGAAACCATAAAAAAGATGAAGGTTTTCTGGCTTTAAATGGGACATAGTGCTAGGATGACTGCAGTTGGTGACCAATCATTCTATAAACCTGAAACCTTTCTAACTGACATTTTTCACAATGATCCCTGCCACTTTTAAACCCATTAGCACATGGCAGGTATGAAACATTTTATCCTAACCTAACAGAATCCAATGCCAGGCAATGGCTGATCCTGAAGTACAACAACACTTACTCATACACACAAAAAGCTTTCTTTTCAAAAAACCTAGCAGGGCACCATTGAACCTTCCTAGAAAACCAGAAGACATGGAGGAAACCACCATAGGTTTCACATTGCAATTAGATCCAGGAACTATGGGACAGTATTGTTGTTTATTATATTGCTGCACAACTCATGGTTGTCTTTATCACAGATAATCTAATTTAAATTTTTTCAAGAGGACAGACAATACAAGGTCCCTTTGACCAATATTTATTTTTTCAGTTAAACTTCATCCCGATCTTTTGAGCTCTGCTTTTCAATCTTTCAAATTATTTTATTTCACACATGAAAGGAAGTTTGGAAATAAATTACATGATTAATTATAAATGTCAAGTGCTATATTAATAGCCACCAGCATGTAACATTTGTTACCATGAAATGTTATTTATACTGTATATATACAGTACATGCATAAGTGAAGGAATATGCATGAATCTGCACTCTGCCTAGGCACCCTATCTAGGGTAGGTTACTACACTGCACCCTTTATTGTCATGAATGAAGTAACTTTGATGAATTGAGTGAAGTGTGTACTGTAGATTCAGAAAGTATTCAGACCCTTTCACTTTTTCAAGTTTTGCTATGTTGCTGTTTTGACCTACCATCTTTTAAATAAAAATTTCCCCACATTCAACACTCAGTACCCCAGAATTACCCTTGGATTCTTGGATACCTCTCTTACCATGGCCCTTCTATTCTATTTTATAGAAATAGGTGTATATACCTTTAAAAATAAATTTTTATCAATGGAGCAATGTACCCATGCATAGGCCTTCGGGCCAATATCCCCTACCCTAATCCTGACCCTCTAATGTACTCATTTCTATTCCTGCCCATCCTTGTCACACCCAATGCAAATCTTAGCATCTTTAACTCTGCCACCTGCAGCTCTATCTCCTGTTTTTTGTTCAGTGTCACTGTCTCCAACGCATATAACATAACTGGTCTCAGTACCATTTTGTAGACTTTCCCCTTCACTCTTGCTAATACCTGTCTGTCACAAATCACTCCTGACACTCTTCTCCAACCTGCCTACACTCTCTTTTTAAGCTCTATTCCACACAACCCATTCCTCTGTACTGTTGATCCCAGGTATTTAAAGTCATCCACCTTCGCCAACTGTACTCCTATCCATTCCTCTTACCTCCCTCTCTTTCACACACATGGATTCTATCTTGTTCCTACTGACCTTCATTCCTCTCCTCTCTAAAGCATATCTCCATCTCACTAGGGTCTCCTCGACCTGCTCCCTACTCTCGATACAGATCACAATGTCATCTACAAACATCGTATTCCATGGGGACCCCTGTTTAATCTCACCTGTCAATCTGTCCATCACCATTGCAGATAAGAAAGGGCTCAGAGCCGATCCCTGAGGTACATTGAATGTATGCAGCACTCCTACCGCAGACCTCACCACTGTCTCACTTCCCTCGTACATATCCTGTATCATTCTTGCATACTTCTCTGCCATTTCCGACTTCCTCATACAATACCACAACTCCTCTCTAGGTATCCTGTCATATGCTTTCTCCAAGTCCTCAAAGACACAATGCAACTCATTGAAATCTGCTCCAATCACCACTCCCTCTTCCTTGGCTACACTCTCCACCATTTCATCCAACTCACTCCAAAAATCTTCTTTCTCATCCATTGCCCACCCAACTTGCAGGGCAAATGCACTAACAAAATTCATCATCACACCTTCAATTTGCAGCTTCATAATCATCACTCTGTCCAATACACATTTCACTTCCAAAACACTCTTCAAATACTGTTCCTTCAGTATGACCCCTATCCAATTTCTCCTCCAATCCACAACGTGGTAGAACAATGTGTACCCGCCTCCAATACACCTGGCCTTACTCACCTTCCATCTGGTCTCTTGCACACACAATATATCAAGTTTCCTTCACTCAATCATATCAGCTAACTCTCTCCCTTTATCAGTCATCCTGGCAACATTCAATGTTCCTACCGTCACTTCTGCTGTCTTTATCCTCTTTTTCTCCCCCTGTCTCCGGACATGGAGACTCTTTTTTGGCCAATAGTAGCCCATTTTCAGCCAGTACCCTGTTAGCTAACAATACTGGTGGTGGCCATTGTTAACCCGGGCTTCAACCGATCCTGTATGGGAATCTGTGTACTGATATGGCAAAATTTTTGCCCTTCCTGACATTCCTTCCTCTCCATTTATCTGGGGTTTGTTCATCCCCTGTGGCTGGGTTACATTTTTATTTTTAACAAATCTGAAAAAATTTCTAAAATTCTGTTTTTACTTTGTCACTCTGGGGTATTCAGTAATTTTTGATGTGGAGAAAAATGGATTTAAACACTTTTAGCATAAGGCTGTTACTTAATAAGATGTTCAAAAAGTGAGTGGCTCTGAATACTTCCTGAATCTGTTGTATGTGTTGCACTTGAGATATTGCTTTCTCTAAAAAGAAACTACATTACATTAAATGCTTTAATTAAGTTGGATATAAAAAATGTTTCCCCAGAGGTATGCTGTACCTGCCGAAGGTGTTGAGGATTATCTTATGGTGTGTTATATGCTGGTACTGTAAATTAACAGCATTGTAACTTAATCATCACTCCATTTCTTAATTCAATTCAGATTTGTATGCAACTAGAGATCTCAATCAGAATCAAATACAACCAACAATTTAAAGTTGATTACAGGACACATTTACACATGCCTATACACACTTGGATAATTTACAGATTGTTTTGTCATTGTCATTTAATCTAAAATGCACATTTTTCAATTTTGGAGAAATGTAGAGTAACCAGAGGAAACTCACCCAGGAGGAACAAAAGCACAGAGATAATAGGTAAGCCTGGATATTTATATCAGTAAGGTAGCAGCAGTGAACATTGTGTCATTATGTTGTCTTCTAATAAATTACGCAATTCTAAAAAATGTGATATTATAGATACAATATCTACTCTCTATATATAAAATCCTAAGCCTAAAAGTGCAACGATTTTATGTGACGGTTTTATATCACATTTTTTATCACACTTTAAATCTGCTTATTTTAAAACCTACTGTACATATATATGTTTGGTATCATTCTTTTCAGAGTTTATCAAACTTTAATGTGATGTTGTTAGATTTTCAGATTCGTATTCCATTTTTAAATTATAAACTAAAAAAATATCAAGAACTCACGTCCCACGAGACGAGACTTTGTGCCAAGAGATTTAACCACGCATGGGGCTGGAAATAAAAGACAAAGAGTAGGACAGCTGCTGTACAGGCTTTTTAATGTTTGAAGCGGTGAGTGAGATGCAGATCACGCGGCATGGCAGCAGCAGCAAGCCAGCAGCTTATGGAGCAAAGAGGAGGTAAAAAAAAACTGTATTTGTTTCCCATTGTATCACCATTTAAGAGGGGGTTTCGGAGGAGCAACCATGTCTCCTTGGGGTGCGTTCAACCCCCCTCTTCACAACATGAGCGGGAGAGACGTGAAGTGGCATGTAGTGATTTGGCGAGCAAAGCGAGTGGGGGCGAACCCCCTAGTATTGTGTATAGATGTAAACTTTCCTTTTTCTGTTCATTCATGTTTAACTGTTATTCTGGCAGCAGTGGCAAGGAAATTATCAAATCTGTGACACTAGTCCTTCATTGGGCGTACTCATGTATACACCTAAACTCATACTGGGAACATTTGTGTTATGAGAGAAAAGACAATAGACCTGGAAGAAATATCACACAGGCATAGGGAGTATATGTAAACTCCACACAGACAGTGACTATTAGTGCTTTCAGCCCTAGGAGCAGATGATATAATGACGCTCGCAATGTCATGTAACAGTACAGTCATGTGAGGGTTGGTACAGTTGATATACCAAGCCGAATAGAAGAGTAGAGAGCTAAAGCTTAGTACTTTTTGAAGAGGAGGGTTTTCAAGAGGCATCAAAAAATAAGTATCTATCTATCTATCTATCTATCTATCTATCTATCTATCTATCTATCTATCTATCTATCTATCTATCTATCTATCTATCTATCTATCTATCTATCTATTGTGAAATAAGGAAACAACTTGCATAAAGGTTTGGGTTTTTTTATGCCCCGTATACTGTAACAAAACAAAAAAAACAGGTCTTCTTCTCATACAGGACTGCAAGAGGTAACAAAGACCAAGATGGTGGATTTGGAGGGTCAATATAAAGGGGTGGACCGGAAATTAGATGTGATGGCTGCTGGGTAGACGTGGTGGTGGATGGGAGTGTGACATCATCTTTCGGGGACCAGAGGGAAGAAAGGAACCCGGAAGTGGAGACTGTCGTTTACTCAGGGCGGTGTTATGGTGGCATCGCTTCGTCTTTTCTGAGGGAGAAAGGGAGAGAGAGGTTAGTACACTGTTTTCATCCCCCGACGGTCTCATCGCTCTGCTCGTCCGGTCCTTCAACTGCTCCCGATGCGTTTGTGCGTGACACTATCTATCTATCTATCTATCTATCTATCTATCTATCTATCTATCTATCTATCTATCTATCTATCTATCTATCTATTCATTTTCACATAAGTGGTGTGTTGCTGCATTTCAGTCATCATGAGTTATCATTTTAGAAATATGCTGTATTGCACAATAAGGTATGTTTCTTGCAAAAAAGAATTAAAACAGTAAATGGATTAATGGTACCACAGTATATCAGTGCTGTAGCTTAATATTCATGGAAGCATGGTTGGATTTCCTTGGATGGACTTTGATTTTGTGTGAGAGTTTTATTGAAGTACTCTGAGTCCATCTCCTTAAGATGTGCAGGTTGGGTCTGATTGAACTAAAGCCATCAATATCATTACTGGTTAATTGGTTTAAACTTAGCTATAACACAATGGAGTCAATATGTTTTAATGCTTAAGGTTCACAATACAATGTATTCAGTTTAGCCAGTAGTTAATCCTTCAAGTTTAAAATAATAGAAGTAGTGAAAAATGGATTTGGGTTTATACTTTCTTTTAATTTGGAGTGTTTTTGAAACATTTGGAAATTGCTTTCTTTATCTTGTTAGTGCTGGGCTGTGAGGCAATGTAGACTATAATGGCAAAAACTGAGCACTGGCTGTGTCAAGGATTTGAAACACTTTGGATGCAGCCAAGTTTAATTAAAAAGAGTAGAATGGTTAAAAATCTAGTCTTAAACATCTGTTTGCCAACTGTTTAAACAGTGACAGTACCTGAATTTAGAGTTTTAATCAGTGTTTGTAAAAAGTAATTAAAGGTTTGGAGTAGAAAGTAGATAATGCTTTTTTAGTTAATTGGGCCCCATGTGTCAAATAGTATATTCCAATTAGGCCAGCAAGGTATAAAGCCAGGTACATGCCATGCTTTTATGCTTTTCTACTACCATTACCTCATCTAACACATCATGTTATTTGCAGGAGAAAAGATAAAGTCTGGGGGGTGGTGTGATTATTAGTGTAAATGTGAAGTTTTTTTTCTTCCCTGCCTTGTTTCTTTTGTTTAAGAATTTTTGTTTATATTTCTATGAATAAATTAAGCAGTTTGGAGGAGTGAACACTATTTATATGGTTTCAATGGGAAGTATTTAGTAGAAGCTTCTTATTTCTGTGTCTTCAAACGCTAAGCAAGTCCCAGACAGCCTGCCACAGCCTGGAATGGATGTGTGATGAAAGTAAATAATATAATATTTTAGTTGCCAACCAGCAAGGTTCATCCCATTAGGCTACCTGGCAAATCTAAATTTGCTTGTGTTGTGCGCACTTGTAGGCAGTGCAGCGTAGTTAATATAATCTTGGCCGCTGATTTCAAGCTCATCAGTTTCATTCCATCATCTCATGTCTTGTGTGACCCTGTGCTTCAACTATAAAAAAAAACCATGGTTGAGCATTGTGCAATATCGTACAGGGAGCCAACGTTATCAATCCAGCTGAGGGGTGATATGTTAGTTATATTTTTGTACATGTTAAGAACTATTGCAGCAGCCTTTTAAACTTGTTGTGACTAACTGATGTGTCCAACGGTGAGTCTCTTGACGCTGCATCAGAAGAGAAAACGAAGCATCATACACTAGCAATGTTTCATAAGTGATGAAAAGAAGTCTTTGATTGTCTCAAGGATGCGATCATCAGTTTCATTAAAATTAAGTGATATCTTTATGACGTAGTATGACACTGTACTGTCCACATGATTAGATGTATAAGGACAGCATTGGAGTTCAAAGCAAAATCAAATGCAGGAAAAGAAACTTATTTAACCGAAGAGCTTTAGCATCAGGTGATGTCACCTTCAGTTTCCACCTGCTTTTTTTTTTACCCCATTTCATTTAACACCAGTAATGGCACACTGCACGGCATAGTTTTCATCGTCTTTCTCTGTAAGTTTAGCATTCATTTGCTCAGAGGTTGATGTGCTTGCTGCTTCCTGAGCAGCTTTTCTTTTCTCCACCCTAACAGCCTGCTTCTTCTCTTCTTCCATTGGCATCTTTTTGTGTTAAAACTGATTAAGTTGGTGTTTGTGTTGCAATTACTTAGTACGTTTTCCTTAATTTTTCAGTTAAGCTGGCACTTAAGTCTTCAGTCTGCCTCAAGAATGATTTAAGATATGAAGAGACAGGGGAAATGACAGTGAAGGTGGTAGGGAAGAGAATGGCACCCGTACGCATGTGCCACATGGCTGCCCGCTGGCCGCTGCCGAGAGTTGATTCTACAATAAAAAAAAATAAAAAGAGGAATAACCTTGGAGGTCAATCATCACCTGGAAAGTGGATAGTAGAGGTCAAGTAGTACATGTGTACCAAATTTCAGGTCAATAATAATAATAATTCATTACATTTATATAACGCTTTTCTCAGTACTCAAAGCGCTATCCACACAGGGAGGAACTGGGAAGCGAACTCACAATGTTCCACAGTTTAAACGGTTTACGAGCTACAGGTGATTTAAAATCCTGGACAGACAAGCGGACAGCCACGGTAGCGTATTATATAAGAAGATAGTTAAAAAAACTGTTTGTATATGTTTCAAATTATACTGCCCTCAGTTAAAAAATAAATACAATTGAAACATAATGATAATAATCTGTAAATGATAAATATGAGATTTTTCAGGTAAGTGATATAGAAGTTTCAAGGTAATGTTATAGTTCCTAATCATGGTGCTGGAGTGTGGTGACATCTTGAAGGTTAATTAACACTTGCAGGTAGCAATTTCACTGTAATTTGCACACAAGGCAATAAAACCCCTTAATAATCATAACTGTACATTGTGTCTCTACATGTATAGCACCTTTGGATGATGTGTCCTATCCAAAGGTGCAATGTGAAATAGTTGGTTTAAACCCTCCAGCACAACTAAAATGAAATTGTTCTCATTATTTTTGTTTTGGCTGATGTTTTTATTAAAAGCAAATTTACAGCAGAGTACTTTAGCTATTATTCCACACTACACTGAAAAGAAATAAAAGGCTAATGATTGCTTTACTATCCTCTTTATTTGTCTTAGATGGTGACCAAAAATGTTGTAAATTGTCCTGTTTGAGGTGGGAGATTCATGGTGAATGTGTATGCTTCCTGACGGTTTTTGTTCCCTGTCCAGGATTATTATGAAAGTAAGGCAGTTACTGTTAAACTAAATAAATCCTATATATGTCTGTATTTGCATCCATTTTTCCATTTTGGGTGCTGAATTGGCTCATGGCAGCTCCAAGCATATGCCAGGAACCAACCTGGAGTGCAATACCAGCTGAGTAGTTAAATAATTTAAAAAATATCTCAAGTGCTCCTTAAATGTATGCTATTTAATCACAAATATCAGTTTTGGGAACTCGAATAATGTCCTCTTTTATTTCGTTATTAAAGATTATAGGTAACTTTATCTCATCTTACTATCTTTGCATCACTTGCTTCTAACTTGCACAGTAAGCAGAGTTCTATGAGTGACTGGCATCCATTTCTTTGTTTGTTTCAGCTCTGATTGTTAAATTTTGTGTAATTTGGTAAACTTATTGTGTTATATGCATCTCAGATAGGCCTAGAATTCATCAGGCTCATTTTCTCTTTATTTTCTGAGCACTCTTCAATTGACTTACTACATCTTTATTCGTGTCATATTGTATAACTACGTGTCAAGTTACAGAATTCTTTAGGAAAATGTTAGTGATACTCCTGCACTGCCTTATGTGGTCATTTATTTGCTCTTCCTTTACGTGCTTCTTTAGAGTTTTGCTTAATTTTTTCGTTGTTTGTTCTTACTAAGTTTTTCGTTTAGCTTTGGCACTTCCAGTTGTGTTTTTTTAACAGATTATATATTGAGTTTTGTCACATTCATTTTGCCTCTTCGATAATTGTTTCAACTATTTCTTTTTATTTTTCTTACATTTAATTATGTGTGGAATAATAAGGGAGTGACTTCCCAGAAAAGTATGACCAATTTTTGGATGACATATTATGCATGAGAAAGGAACTGGACATTACTTGACCTCAAAGCTACAATCAGCTTACTCCCTCAACAGTGTGTACCATCCATCCAGTATCCAACCTGCTATATCCTAACTACAGGGTCATGGGGGTCTGCTGGAGTCAATCCCAGCCAACACAGAGCACAAGGCAAGAAAACAAACCCCGGGGGCCAGCCCACCGCAGAACAGTGTGTACTTCAACAGTTATTTTGTAAATCAGTTGACGTCATTCACATTATTTTAGGTTTAGGTATATGACGTAAATACAGAATGTGTACATTATGTTTAAGGCATATCCTTTAATTTTGGCAGGTGGATTAAATTTTTCTTCCTCGATTAAACACTTTCTTTTAAACTGTTTTACTCGCTGTGTATTTCTGTTTGAACGTTATACTCTATCTCATTGTCTGTCTTTATATAAATTAAGTCATTCACAAAGAGCAGGTGAGAATGCAGAACGATTCTTTATTTGCACATAGATATGCACAAATGTCTCAGTCCATGGACTGAGCAATTAATAATTCAATTCATTTGCTTTTATGCTTTTCTGCTACCTCATCTAACACACCATGTCATCTGTCTTTTAATATGCATAGCTTTATTATTTCATCCATTTATCTTGTGTCATCGGTACTTTCTGACTGCTTTCAACTCTCTCATTTTCCTGAATGTTACTTTGCTAATATGGGTAATTCAAGGATTGTACTATTGATTTTAGTACCGCTTCATAGGAGGAGTGTTTGAGCTTTCTCGTTAGTTTATCCTCGCTTTTCAGAGGGGTGTTTGCTACTCATTTACCTCATTCTAACCTTGGAAAATCAAGCTGGTCGTTTCTCTAAAATGAGGTAGATGTCACATGCTGAAGCTTTAAGCCATGTTTAGTTAACCCTTTAGTTCTTTTCAGTCCTTCTACTTATGTTTTAACTAGTTGTGTAAGCCCATGCTGTAAAAAGCCTGGGTTCCTAGAAACCATGGATTCTGGCACTTCAATCAATCAATCAATCGCATCGGTTGTGCAGTAGCGGCTAAGCGAGGTTCTCTTTTTGATGGTTTTGTTTTGCCGACGTGTTTTCCTCCATTGTCTGTCAGTGACTAGGCGAGTTTCTTTCTCCTCAGAGGTTTCATTTTGCCGATTTGCTCTCCTCATTTGTGTGATAGCGGCTAAGTGAGTCTCTCTTTTTTCTCGGCGGTTTCACTTTGGAGACAGAGTCACTTTCTTTGAGCTTCATGCTGTAGCCTCACACTTCCGGGCTGCCTCGCACTTCAGGGCTGGACAGACAGACAGACACACTTCCACACATAGACGTTTATATATAAGATAATTCATTGTTACAACTTAATTTAAGTATATATTGTATTCATTTGTATATGCTTATATATATTAACTAAAAATTCCATAGTATTCGAACGTGCACAGTTTTTCGTGACTGTAGATTTTCTTGTAAATCTGTAGTACAACTGAACCCTTATTCAAGTCAGAAGTTCTTATGTGTGTTTAGAGGTTTTGTTTTTTGCATATGTTTTGTTGTTTTTTTTCTTTTTATTTATAAAACCAAACTGATTGGATTGACCCATCAGAGTTTATTGCAACTGCCACATTTAAATCATCAGATAAAAAGCATTGTTTATTTAGAAGCAATGAATTCATCCTACGTTTATGGACATATGATTCACTTTAATAGATTGTACAGTATATGTATTACAGCACCACAAAGAGAGCCTTTTGCAGGGATGATGCCATCGAAAAAAAAGTTTGGTCTCTAAAAAGATAGTGAGAAAGATTTGCTTGATTATTTTTTTTTGGTGCATCACTTTCTGAATTGCTGCATAACCTTCAATCATCCTCTGCCATTCCTTCTATTGTGGATGCCTGAAGGAAACACAATGATCTTGGCAGAGGGCTTTCACTTACAAATGTTAAAAGGGTTGAAGGATTACAGAGTGCTAAACTTGCTGCTGACTGAAAACAATAGATGGCTCAGGGAGAAAAGTCAGTGTTCAGCCAACTACTGGAAGCAATCAAAAATCTAAAGACCATTTTTCTTGCAGCCATATTTCTGCCATTCCTTCCTGAGGCTATGCTTCCCAGTGCAGAACGTGATAAAAGGTACAAGCTGCACTAAACTAATTCTTGCACTGCAGGTGACCTGGGTTCTTCAGAATATATCTTTGCTAGACCTTATTCTCAGGAATGTTTTTTCAGATCTTGGCATATCATCTTAAGACATGCGCCTGCTGCCCTAACTGATATGCACTGAACCTATTTCAACACCTGGCACATTTGAAAAGTATAAAGGTTGCAGCACAAATATTACCTGACAAATGGGGGCTTCCAAAATTAAAAAAAAAAACCATTACAGACAGAGTGGGAAAGAGTTTTCCTACAATGGACAATTGGGAAAGAGTGTGTGTTGGATCATATTGATGAAGGAATGACTCTGTAAACTGACATCATCTCTTTTAAAATAAACATAATGGTTTGATTATTTCAAAGTCTTTCTTGGTGTTGACATTTTTTATTTATAGTATGCGAGAACTGGGGTAACTGTTATTATTTATCATATATAAGCATCAATTCGGCATATTAGAAGTGATTCTGCATTCATGTAATATGGGAAACTTTCAGAGCTAAGAGTTGTGATCTTTCACTTTCCCACTTTACTTTATTCAGTAAACTTCAAGTTAGAGATTTGGGATAAAAACTGGGGTCACTGTTGATTTGCCACTTGGTTTTTTTGTTAAAATAGGCATTTAGTGTAAGACTTTTTGTGAAAAGAAAAAAAATATATATAAAAAAATACTTTTTGAAAACCACGCTTATATTAACTTAAAAAGTGTAATAAAAAGTAAAAAATAAGTCTCTCATACATCACTCATAAAATAAAAGCGTGGGCGCTTTTGCTAAGATTTTATTGATTGATGAAAAGCATGCGCTTTTATTTTACGAGTGATGTATGAGAGACTTATTTTTTACTTTTTATTACACTTTTTAATTTAATATAAGCGTGGTTTTCAAAAAGTATTTTTTTATATATATATATATATATATATATATATATATATATATATATATATATATATATATATATATATATTATTTTCAACTTTTTAGTCTTGGGTTTGTTTTAGTATAATTTTGTAATCAATATTTTAACACTTCCTTTAATATTTCTATCCATTACTATCGCCATCTATTGGTGAAATCTCAAACTATTCTTCATATGAAAATTTCATTTCTTAACTAACATGGATTAATTAGTGAAACTGATTATTGATTCATTTATTGTCATCTGAAGTGAGTAAGTGCAAAATTTCAAGTCATTTGGAAAATAGGAAGTAGGTTAAATATTGATTACAAGATTTGTACCAGACAACAAACAGGTGAAGTTAAAAGAAGCGTGGTAAAATCAAAAATCAACAATCACAAAAATGCAACTTTTCATTTTGATACAACTGATTTCAGATGTCAGTTTAAGTCACAACTCAACTAAGTTATTATCTCTGAATTATCAAACTGGGATCTGAGACATTTTCAGCATAAAATTTGTAAGTGTCCCATAGCATGCAAATGCAGCATCACTTGAATGGCAACACCAACTTCATTAATGTATTTTTTCCTATTTTAAATAAAATATGCAAATGTGGCATCGACAGGGACCTACTGCCTTTATCAGAACAGACTGTGCCTTAGAATTGAACAGGAAACACATTGGATGTGTGGCACCATCAATGTATAATCAACATACAGTCGACTGGAAACAAAATTTTGTAACTCCTTAATCCAGCATTACGTATTGCACCTTATAAATCTAGTAATTTCAAACTACTGTAGTAAAAACATTGACCACAATTAATTTTGTTATAATCTATATATATATATATAAAATTCACTAAGGGTGCGCAAGACAGAGGGCCACGCCTGCCAACTCACAAAGCACCGCCTGCCAACACTAAGACCATGGGATATGCTCGACAGAGCCCCGCCCGCCAACTCTAGCCCTTCTACCGCATCATGGGATATGCACGCCAACTGTAATCATCCTCCAGCGACGCTCTCGAGGCATGTGCACTGCCTGCTCATGTGCCCGCACGCAACAACTCACCAAACACAGCCTCAGTCGCTTTCATCTGTGGAAAAGTCCACATGCACCTCTGAGCCATGTTGACTTTTCACCGCACACAAGACAGAGAGCCACGACCACCAACTCAAAGAGCCCCGCCCATGGGTTACGCACAAAAGAGCCAAGAACGCCCACTCTAACCCTATCCCACGTCATGGGGAATGCACGACAAGGCCACGCCCACCAACTATCACCCTACGCAGGCTTCCAACATCACTCTCGAGGCAATTATATGGCGACATCGACTTCTCAACTGTCACTCTAGAACAACTAAGTACGCAAGCTTTATTAAACGTCACCAACGAAGACTCACACCTTAATGAACGGGTGCTGAAACTTATCCCTAACGACAAAGTAACTTTCACCACCGTTGACTCCATTGTCACAGAACATCCTGCCGATCAACTTGCATTCCCTGAAGAATTTCTTAATAGTCTTACTCCCACTGGCATGCCTCCGCATAAACTAAAAATTAAAATTGGTTCAGTCATCATGCTTTTCAGGAACCTCATGCCAGCAAAAGGTCTCTGTAATGGCACTAGACTTTCTGTTACAGCATTCACCGCAATGTACTGGAGTGTAAAACTATCGCAGCTGCTACCTCACAAACTGTCCTTATTCCCCAGATTTCCCTGACCCCATCAGATTCTAATTTGCCTTTTACTTTTACACGCAGACAATTTCCTGTTAGATTGGCATTTGCAATGACTATTAATAAGGCACAAGGACAAACTTTCAAAAAAATATGCCTGTATCTGCCAAAACCTGTTTTCACTCACGGACAATTGTATGTTGCTCTCTCGAGAGTTCCATCTTTTTATTCACTGACAGTTGTATCCTGAAAACCCTCCCCATTTGGACAACTGTGCCTTTAAGGAAGTGTTCACTCATCAATAAATAATTATATACGGCGTATGCTACGCCGCGGGTTGGCTATTATATTGTATTCATTTATGCTAGTTAAGAGAGAAATAATTAACCTCAGAGCAACCTCTGACGAAAAGTCCATTTATACCAGAGCAACGCATTAATCTAACAAAAAATACCAAACTTTTTGTATCAACATTATTAATTAGGAAACTCTCATTTAACTACTGTAATTTCATATAAAATGTCATACTGTGTGTTATCTCAAAGAGAAAAGAAAACATTGCACACAATTGAGCATGAACATGAAGGTGAGAAAGCAGGAGCTTATCTAAGAAGTCATTTGGTGCAAGGCATTTACAACACCTGGACATGGAGCCAGTCCATCACAACATGAACGCACACACACAAGGACCACTTTAGCATCACCAATTCACCCAACCTGCATGTCTTTGGACTGTGGGAAGAAACTGGAGTACCCAGAGGGTACTCACATGAACACATGGGACACCAGGGATGTGAACACCAGTCTAACTACTATGAGGCACTAACCCTACCCCTAACCCTACCCTTAACCATAAACCTAACCCTAACCCTACCTCTGTGCAGATGTAAAAGGAACAAACTCTGGTAAATTTACTTTTGTACCATGGAGGATGCTGCCTTGACTCAAAGTGAGATTTCCATAGTTATCATAACAGCACTCATTTGCAATTTTTCTACAGTATGGGTAAACTTAAATAAAAGAAAATAGACATGGAAAAAGTACTAATATATCACAATTACCAGATTTTCTAATATTGTTCAGTATGTCTTTGCATACCTGTTAATATATGAGTTATGTAAATTCCATAATCTTCATGAAATTCCCAGATACTATACTCTCAATCAGACATCATCTCCTTCCACATGTAAGCATTGCTTTGTGAATGTTACTTACAATTTTTCTTATTTTCTAACACCATGGGGTCTCAAGCTTATTCTACTGGGTATAAGGCAGAAACAAAACCTGAGAAGGATTCCAGATCTTTAGCTGGCACCTTCATGCATGTATCCACAATTGCTCATAATAGGACAATTCTTCTCTGTCTATACATTGACTGAATACACTTGATGATCCTTTGCTATGAGGCTCTAAAACTCATAGGTCTGCTCCTACCATCTCTTATTATAAAACCAACAACCTCTGTGGCACCTAAAGTAGTTGGTAGGGTCTCAAGCTTATCTTTCAAGCCTGCTGCACTCTTTTCCACCTTTACCTTGGGCTTTCATCTAAGCTCTCTCTGGCTATGAGTGCTAAAGCAGCTTCTTTGGCTTGAATTCCTCCATTAAAGCATTTCGTTCATAACTGGCCACCTTTGCTGTTACAGATGATTAATTTGATGGACTGATGTTTCTGTACTGCTCATCCAAGGTTGCATTTTCTGGTGATAGTGTAGTCTAGCAGCAAAGACAATGGATTTTATGCCCAAAGGTGCAATTCTCACTTCTGGCTCCCCGTGTGACCCTGAGAAAGTTGCTTTACTTCCCAGTGCAGCATGGAAACAATAGTTCTTGGAAAGGTGCTCACTACATAAAGATGCCAGATAAATAAAAATTGTAAGTACAATGCATTACAATTTCTGGTGGTCATGTATGCAAAAACTTTAAAACACAGGCACAGGATATGCACAGAATCTAATGCCATTAATAAATGATGAAATCAACCTACTTGTAATCCACAACCCAGCCAAGCAGTTGCTTAACTTTCAAGCATTCATTTTTACAGTTTGTGAAAATAATACCACACCTGGGTGTGAAGCAAGAATGTGCTTACTACATAAACACCTTTTTTGTCGTGGCATGACATGAAACAGGAGTGCTACCCATCCTTCATATTAGGTTAGGCAAACTGTTCAGGTGCACAGAAGTTTTCTGTTTCCAAATGCAAAGAGTAACACCCTAAAAGAATCAATTGGCAGTTGTCCTTTACTTACCATCCATTTTCCTAGCATAGGAGCTGAACGCCTTCAGTAGGAATGAGCAGCCTTATTTTAGCTAGCAAACAAAAAGATCTTCCAAAGCTTTTTCAAACACATTTTTTTTAATTTGTGTATGATTTTTCCATCTTCATATCTTCAAAATAATTGTTTTAATTACAGATCAGGTTCTGGATGCAATAAAAGTAAAGAGTCGGTTCATTTTGTTAACCTTTTTGGTCCAATACAAAGAGGTTAGGTTGGCACGGTGGCACAATGGTAGCGCGGCTGCCTCACAGTAAGGAGACCTGGGTTTGCTTCCCGGGTCATCCCTAAATGGAGTTTGCATGTTCTCCCCGTGTCTGCGTGGGTTTCCTCCCACAGTCCAAAGACATGCAAGTTAGGTGCATTGCCGATTCTAAATTGTCCCTAGTGTGTGCTTGGTGTGTGCCCTGCGGTTGGCTGGCGCCCTGCCCAGGGTTTGTTTCCTGCCTTGCGCCCTGTGTTGGCTGGGATTGGCTCCAGCAGACCCCTGTGACCCTGTAGTTAGGATATAGCGGGTTGGATAATGGATGGATGATTTTTCATCTTCATATCTTCAAAATAATTGTTTTAATTATAGATCAGGTTCTGGATGCAATAAAAGTAAAAAGTCAGTTCATTTTATTAACCTTTTTGGTCCAATACAAAGAGGTTAGGGTGGCACGGTGGCACAATCGTAGCGCTGCTACCTCGCAGTAAGGAGACCTGGGTTTGTTTTCCGGGTCCTCCCTCTGTGGAGTTTGCATGTTCTCCCCGTGTCTGCGTGGGTTTCCTCCCGCTGGTTAGGTGCATTGGTGATCCTAAATTGTCCCTAGTGTGTGTGGGTGTGTGTGTGTGTATGCCCTGAAGTGGGCTGGTGCCCTGCCTGGGGATTTGTTTCTGCCTTGAGCCCTGTGTTGGCTGGGTTTTGCCCCAGCAGACCCCTGTGACCCTGTGTTCGGATATAGTGAGTTGGATAATGACTGACTGACTGACAAAGAGGTTATGGTGTCACATGAAGAACAAAATAGGTACAACATACCCTAACATACACAGGAATCAGGGAAAATCTGTGTCAGGATGGTGGAAAGTAAAAAGTCTACACTGAATATGGCAACACTGACAAACAAACTCAGACTTTTGGAGCTGTGACGGAGTAGTGCTCGGATTAGGGTGTCATGACACACAGAAGTTCAACACGTATCTACTTTATTTCACATTTACTTTTTATATTTATTTGCATAGCAGATGCTTTTATCCAAGGTGAGTTACAAAAGAGATAAACAATCAAGGCTAGGCTAGTGGCTTGTTTCTTTAGCAAGTGTAATAGGACAGGTAACAAATTTTAATTGCCACAAGTAAAAAGATGTAATAACACATACATCTCAGGGTTTTATAAAAAAAGCCAATAGATAAACCATATATAACTGAAATCCTGAATGATTAACTCCATTTTGTTCAATTGTTTTCATCACTTTCAGTATGCATGATTACCATTAATCAAAATAGTATCATCTCAAACTCAGTGAAAAAACCGCTGCTGCCTCACAAACTCAGGGCACTGGATTTGAATCCTGGTCTGGATCATGATGAGGGGATTTTGCAAATGGTTATTATGTCTGAGTGTTTTTTCCACAAGTATTTTGGTTTTACCTCCCACTTTTGAGAGAACTGCTTGATTAATTTCCCTAAACTGCCCCCAGTGCAAGAGCTTTTGGGTCTGTGAGTGATTACTGCCTGTAATGGATTATCACCTTGCCTATTACCAGTCCTTGCCTTGTACACTTTCTCGTTGGTACAGGCAGACCTCCACACAACCTGCAACTGGATGAATGAGTTCAGAAAATGGACAGGCTGAAGTGAATCACACCCTACAAACAATGGGAATGGTGGAAAACTTTTGTGCAAAATGGAAGTATAAGTGCACATGACTTAGAAATTACTAGTTGACAAATATCAAAGAAGCTGGAAAAAATCAGGGATCTTCAGGTACAAAGCTGAAATAAAATAATAAAAAAGAGTAATAAAAACTGCAAAGGTAACAATTAGCACTACAAAAATCTCTTTCATGTATATCCTGGGAGTTAGTGCATAAACTCAGTGCCTATTAAAAGTGTTCACATCCCTTGACATTTTCATATACAGTATAATTGTTATACAACATTGAATCACAGTAGACTTAATTTGGCTTTACAGATAATGATTAACAAAAAAGCCTTTTCAATGTCAAAGTGAACACAGATCTCTGCAAAGTGGTCTAAATTAATTGCAAATATAAAACACAAAACATTTGTTTGCACAATAATATCTTATATGACACACCTAAGATATGATTGCTGCAGCCAAGTGGTGTTAGAAGTCACATAATTAGTTCAATGGAGATCAGCTGTCTGAAGTCGAGGGGTTTCAGTTGATTGTAATTTAAATGCACTTTATCTAAAAGAAACAACTTGTGGTGAGTCAGTATGGTGGCCTAACCTATTCAATGAAGACAACACAAGAACACTCCAAATAACTCCATAAAGAGGTAATTTAAAAGTAGAATTCAAGAAACATATCCAGGCCCCTGAATATCCCTTTATATTAGATTAGATAAACTTTAGTAATCCTATGGGGAAATTCAGATGCTTACAGCAGCAGAAACAATAAAAACAAGGATACAGAGTCACAGGACAAATAATACAGCCAATCAATCAAGCAATCTTAATAAATAAATAAATAAAAATAGAATATATTATGCAGACATTTCAAAATGAATTTAAAGAGTATGTTAGGCTGAAGCATTGAATTGCCAGATAGCAGTGGTCAGAAAAGACCTCCAAAGGCTTCTTAGCACAGCATGGTGGAATGAGCCTATGGCTAAACGTGCTCCAAGCATGCACCTCCTAGAAGGAATTGAGAGGACTTCAGCTTATCCAGGGTTCAAGTATTGTGCTTCTTTTGAGCTGAAGTTGCTTCCATAGGAGACCACAGGACTGATTGAACATTTCCAGCAGCTTGCTGCATACATCAAAAGACCTGAGTCTCCTTAGGAAGTAGGTGTAAGCCCACCAAGAACAGCTCAACATTCAGATCGCATACCTGAGCTTTAATTGTAATATGTCTGGGGTTGCACTATTTTTCATCCACAAAATTGGCAAGTCTGCCTCCTTCCTTCTTACCACTTTCCCTCAAGCTTTTTTCATTTGCAGACTTTTAAATCTATCCAATGCAACCATGGACTTAGGTGTTTCATCTCTAAGCCACATCTCTGTGGAGCACATGAGACTTACTGAGTTTGAGAGCTCATCCGTATTATTTGCCAGTGATCACGGGGGTCTGCTGGAGCCAATCCCAGCCAACACAGGGCACAAGGCAGGAGCCAATCCTGGGCAGGGTGCCAACCCACTGCAGGACACACACAAACACACCCACTCGCGAGGCAGCAGTTAGGGGACCAGGGTTCGCTTCCCGGGTCCACCCTGCGTGGAGTTTGCATGTTCTCCCCGTGTCTGCGTGGGTTTCCTCCGGGTGCTCCAGTTTCCTCCATTTTGTTAACCTTTTTGGTCCAATACCAAAGGCGCAATGGTAGCGCGGCTGCCTCACAGTAAGGAGACCTGGGTTCGCTTCCCGGGTCCTCCTTTCATGGAGTTTGCATGTTCTCCCCGTGTCTGCGTGGGTTTCCTCCCACAGTCCAAAGACATGCCGGTTAGGTGGATTGGCGATTCTAAATTGGCCCTAGTTTGTGCTTGTGTGTGGGTGTGTTTGTGTGTGTCCTGCGGTGGGTTGGCACCCTGCCCAGGATTGGTTCCTGCCTTGTGCCCTGTGTTGGCTGGGATTGGCTTCAACAGACCCCCGTGACCCTGTGTTCAGATTCAGCGGGTTGGAAAATGGATGGATGGATGGATCTTAACATTGCCCATGGAAATCGGAGACAGGTACAGTCTGTACCTTTTTCTTTTGTTTCAGAGTTGGGTTCCTGCTCTCTTTCCCCAGAGTCCATGCAGTATCTCTGCTGACAGCCCGGCACTAAGCTCAGGTGCTCTAGGAGACAAAGGGTGCTGGTGCAGCAGCTGCTCTCACATGTAAATGAGTGCAAGTTCTTCTTCACAACTTTGGTTATCAGCCAGAGGTGTCGAACTCCGGTCCTGGAGGTCGCAATGGCTGAAGGTTCACATTCTAACCACCTTCTTAATTAGTGACATGTTTTTGCTGCTAATTAACTTCTTTTGTCTTAGTTTTAATTAACTCGACTCAGACCCCTTAGTTCTTTCTTTTTCCTTAATTAGCAGCCAAACAATAATGAGAGACAAAATGAGCATTCATGTGACCACTCTAACCACATTACCTTAACATAAAGAAAGCTGAGGGTCTCAGTAAGGTTGATCCCTCAGTTCACCACAACATTTTGACGATGTTCTTAGATAAAACAGTAAATCAATAGTTTTGGAAATATCTGCTGTTGCCGAATGAGAGCAGCAGCAAGCCATGGAATTAAATAACGGGCTTAATTAACAGCAAGAATTGGCTTCTCATTAAGGAACTGGTTGGAGTGAAATTGGTTGGAGTTTGATGCCCCAGTTTGGCTGGTCATCTGTTGGCTAGCTTCATGTCTCATTTCTGTTTAGCTACCATTTAATGAGGAAAATAATCAATTGAGAGGACTGAATCCTTAAAAAAATACACATGACATCTTGGTTAGAGTTTGCCAGAAGGCACAAGGGAGACATGGGAGGGTTTTTTTTTTGCCATCAGACTAAATTCCATCCATATTATTGAGAATTCAGCATCTTCACCAGGAAGCATGGTGGTAGTAGCATCGAGCTGAGTGGATGCTTCTCTGCAGTAGTGCCTGGAAGGCTTATGAGGGGAAAATTAATCCAAAATATAAGGAAATCTTGAAGGAAAACCTGATGTAATCAGCAAGAAACCTGCACATTGGAAGAAGATGGGTTTTCTGTCAAGACAACAACCCCAAGCATAAAGCTAAAGCTACACAGGAATGACTTAAAACCAATGTTAATGTTCTGGAGTGGCCAAGTCAATGTCCAAATCTCAATCCAATTTAGAATTTGTTGCTGGACTTGAAAAAAGATGTTCACTCACGATCCCCATGCAACCTGACAGAGCTTGTGCAATTTGCAGAGCTGTCCAGATAGAGAAAGAGACCTGTACACACAGACTCAAGGCTGTCATTACTGCAAAAGGTGCATCTATTAAACACTGACTTGAAGGGAGTGAATATTTATGAGATCAGTTATTTTGTGTTTTATGATTATAATTAACCTGGGCAACATTTTTGAGATTTATTTTGTTTCTGTTGATTAGTGTCCAAAAAGTTACAGTAAATTAAATTGAGTAATCCAATGTTGCATAACAATAAAATGTGAAAACTTCTAAGGGGTGAACACTTTTTATAGGCACTGTATTGCTTATGTTTGATGTAGTTAATGTACACGTGAGGCTTCGTTGAGCTTTCTTGTAATGAAAAACTTTCTCCACCCAGGGCCTCAGCAGCTTGGTGTTAGAAGTCAATAGCTGGCCTGTGTGTGTAATCATATGTGAGCCCTGCATTGGGCTGATTATAATTCTTTCACTATAGGGGCTGATCATGGCAGCATCAGACACTAGTTAGGGATTATTACCAAGCAGATTGTTACAGGACACCCTGTCAAGCTAATCTACACTCCCTCAAAATTCCCCATTTTATCCAACTGCACCATCTTTGGGATGCAGGAGGAAATCAGAACAGGGATGAAAAGATGCAAAAATTCAAACTCTATACAGGTACTGAGCATATTTTAAAAAACAACTTTCATTTATTTTATTTGATGTGTTTTCTCTTTGTGTGCAGGCTCTGCAATGGAATGGACGCCCTGTACACGGTTGGTTCTCACTTGTACCTGATACCACTGGGATTGCCTTCTTTCCCCCTACGACCCTGAAGTGGATTAAATGAATGTTATGTTACGTTATTCCTGCATCTGCAAAAATAGACTAGAAGCAAGCAATAAACCCTGAACTAGAACTTACACTAGAGGCAAGACTACGCAGGGGCCATTGGGACTCTGTCTTCGACATATAGCCAGATTTAACTCTCCAGGTGGGCCCCAGTGATGCATGAAATCATGGCTGCAGGGGCTGCTCTGTGTGGCTTCCACATCTGGGTTAATGTATCTGCTGTAGTGTAAAATGACCTAATGCTAATTCCCTTTCTTTGCAATTGAGGCCCTTACCTAACCAGTGAAGACGGCACTTGTGGGACTTCCATGACTAAAGTAACCCATTTTAGAAAAGCCTAATTAATTTTAGAGTGTGCTCTTCCAGCAGGAGTAATAATTAAACAAGTCAGAGTTATCAATCTTTGAAATGAGCAGTTTTAGCATGTTAAGGGATGAAAGCACACATGATGAATGAGAGTCATTAGATAGTGTGATAGTGTGTTTTAAGGGATGCAGATTCCTAGCAGATGTAGACTTGCTGACGTCGCATTAAAGAGTGTGCTTCATTCCACTCAGCCTTTCAGTCCACACGGTTCTAGGTCTTCTGTAAATTTCAGTTTTTCTTTCATTTGTTTTTTATTCGAAAAGTGATACCATCATCCACTTATATCTTGTTTAGGTTAAGGATTAATTGTTTGCTTCCATCAACAGCTTGCTTTCTAATACAGCACTCTGTGGTGTTTTAATCTGAGCTATTTGTTACTGGACTTGGTTTCTCTCTAATGCTTTTTTAATTATCTGGCGCTTTTTAAACTATCTTCCTTGAAGCGTAATAAAATGCACTCTTTGCTGATAAAGACATATGAATAGAAGGGATTTTCCAAGTCAGGCTTGTCAAGCCAAGGGGCTTTTTTTGCTGTTGTAAAATTTATGTTCTTCCTTTTTTAAAATATGTGCCTAAAAAGAACTAAAAAAAGAAAAACACACACACACACACACACACTGTAAAAAAGAACAAGAAGATCATGTTCTGGGCTTTATGAATTAAAATTTAAAGTCTTATAACACTAATGCCTTTCTTTTAACAATTCCCAGTGTACAGCCTAATGTAGAACACATTACTAGCTATGCTTTTGCAATAAAAATTAAATTTATGTTAGGCACAATAAGTTATGCCTTCCATCTTCTTGTAAATATGCTCACTGTGAGCTCCTAAAATATGTGCTGCAGTAATCTTCATTTACTTAAAATAATAAACATTTCGTTACAAAAATAGGGTTGAACTTTGCCTGAAATCCAACTTGAACAGCCTTCTCCATAGCGTTCAATTGTTGTCTCAGTGTTCATGGCAGTTTCACTTGACAATCATTTCACTGAAAGACATGCTCTCAGATTGATACCGGAGTCTGTATTTACCTTGCCATGAATAGTTTCATTTTCTACCCACTTTCCAAAGATCTATTTGTTAAGGTACTTACCAACTTATGGAGAGTTAGTGAGTGACTGAATGGGTCGTGGAGTACACTGACATCTCACCCAGAGGTGATTCCTGTCTTGGTTCAAGTGCTGCCGGGAAAGATCATTATGCTCCTGAACTGAATACATGTGTACAGGAAATGGATCTGTGAGTTGATTGTCTACAAAGGATTATGGTAAGCTGTTGCCTACAAATAAAAAGCTGGCTAGTGCTGTCTTCTATCGGCCTGCAGTTATGTGTATTATAAGATTTTTCACGTCTTTATGGTATTTCTATTGCTTTTATATTCAATGTTGTAATCATGTTTGGTCTTTTTAAATGTACTGATGATCCTTGTGGGTGGTGCGCCAAGAGCAAGGACCACCCTGACATCATCACTCCTGGGCCTTCCCTCCGGCTATTTCAACTAAGTGCAAAAGCTCTAGGAGTGGGAACCATTGTGATTAAGTGTTGGATTTGTAAATACCGCTGTTTATTGTTGGATGTTCTAGTTATTATTGATCTCTGGCTTTTGTTTAAATGATTAACTTGCTTTAGGATTGTCTTTTAGGCAACTCCTTTGTGCCCCTTTTGCTTCTTTTGAGCTGTTCTTTATATTCTTGAATTTTTTTTTATTATTTTTATTAATTTTATTGCATTCCATACAAATCAATCAAGTTTTACATAAAGAAAATTTGAGTTAAGAACAAATCATTCCATACCCCTAAGAGAGAGAGCAAGCCAAACAGCATGAAATTTAAGACCTGTAAACATACCTAAATTAATAGATTCTCTGTGCTTTATGAGATTATTTTAAAATATTACTGATTAGATACTGCCATGTTTTGAAAAAAGTCAGATCCTCTAACTGAGTATTTGATTTTTTCCAATTTCAAATAGTATAACACTTCGGTTTCCCACTGACTTAGAAGAGGAGAGTTTGGATTCTTCCAGTTTATCAGGATAAGTCTGCGTGCCAGAAGTGTAGTGAATGCAATCACAATTTGTTTGTCTTTCTCCACTTTAAACCCCTCTGGAAGAACCCCAAACACAGCTGTTAATGGGTTAGGAGGGATTGTGAGTCCAAGGCTGTCTGAAAGGTAATTAAAAATGTTTGTCCAGAATGATGTTAATTTGGTGCAGGCCCAGAACATGTGACCCAGTGAGGCTGGAACTAGATTGCAGCGTTCGCAGGTTGGATCATGACCTGGAAACCTTTTGGAGAGTTTTAGTCGAGACAGATGTGCTCGATATATAATTTTGAGTTGTTTAATTGTATGCTTTGCGCATATGGAGCTCGAGTGAATTCTCTGCATTGCTACTTTCCACTCCTCTTCTGATATATTAATTGAGAGATCTTTTTCCCAGTGTCCTCTTGGATCTTTGAAAGGGAGGGATTGTAAAATGATTTTATATATTGCAGAGATGGAGTCTAAGTCCTTGAGATTGAGCAATATTTTTTCCAGCGTGGATGAGGGTGCAAGATGAGGAAAATCTGGAAGGTTCTGTTTAGCAAAGTTCCTGATTTGAAGATAGTGAAAGAAATGTGTAGCTGGAATGTTAAATTTGGAATGTAATTGTTCATAGGATACAAAGACGTTGTCTGTATAAAGATCTCTAAGCAAGTTAATTCCAATTTTTTTCCAGATATTAAAAACTGCATATGTTTGCGAAGGTTGAAAGAGGTGGTTCTCCTGCAGAGGTGCCACAGATAGAGCTTCTCCATCTTAAAATGCTTTCTACATTGGTTCCATATCCTAAGTGAGTGGAGCATTCTTGAATTTTAAAAAAAAAAGATTCTTTGCTTGCCCTTTTGATACAAGGTTGATAGTTAACCCTCTCCTTGTGGCGTTTACATTGGAGATTTTTGAGATTTTAACAGTTGTTTTGCAACTCCCCTTCTTTGGGGCCTGCTCCAGCTGACGCCAGATGGTCCCTTGGAAGCCTGGCTGAAGTAAGGTGAACTTCTGCTGGGCAGACCAGTTTCTGGCCTGCTCCTAGATTCTAGGAGGTCTCACCTTATTTTTGCCATGGATGAAACTCCAGATCATAACAAGTGCATGTGACTTGGATTCAAATCTCGGTATAGTCATTGTTATATAGAATGTATAGATTTATTTTTTTTAATAGTTTATATGTCATTTTTGACAATTGCTTTTAACACATTCTTCTTCATTATGGTGCTAGAGAGTGGCAATGTGTTACATGTTTTGACATTCAAATAAGAATTTCAGTGTACTCTGTACATGTGACAACACTACCACTACTACTACTACTACTACTACTACTACTACTACTACTGCCTTGTACAATACTGTTATATAAACATGCTCATATAATCTAAAAATCCTCATACCATCTAAACAGGCCCAGTATGAGTAAACGTTGTTGAGATCAACAAGGCTCAGACCTCACACAATCTGGAATTTGGGTTAAGTGACTGCAAGAACTGAATAAATAGGTAGTTTTTTTGACGTGGACCCTAAGTTAACATTAGTTTCCAGTTTGTACTGTTTGCAATTAGAACTTGTTCTGGCTATTCCAGGCTAACAGCGGGACTAGTTTGGGCATGGGCAATGCATTAATTACAAAAGTTTTAAAAATGTTAATAAGAGCACACCTGTGTTTTCAAATGGTTTCATCCTCCAGTTAGTGCTGTAAGCATTGTACTGTTGCTAATCACAGAGTTGCCAATTCAAAATTCATTTTGTACAGTGGTAATGAAAGAAATCTTACTGTTTCATAGAAAACAGCATTGTTTAAAATGATCACTAGAAGATTTTTTTTTATAATTGCAACAAGTTACTGCTTTTAAAATCCATCACATTATGCAATTTGGCCCTAAAATTGCAGTCTGATCGCAAAGATGGTTTCTACAAAATCTATTAATACAAGCTACATATCTTATAATCGTGCCTTTCCAAAATCTTAATAAATGGATGCAGGCCTCAAGAAAACAAAAATCAGGCCTATTCTCCACATAGGTATAAACCAAATAGTAGATCTCACCAATTTACGCAGCCCATTCCCAAAATCAAAAGACAGGGTTTCAGCCCGTAAAGGTCCAAAATGGCACAAACACTTTTAAAATCACAAATATCAAAAGGAAAGAGTAAAAAAAAATATTTTGTCCTAATAAATCTAAATAAAGCTTAAACCAAAACAGGCACAAAAAAGGGAAAACCAAAAAGTGTGCCTAAAAACCTGAAATAAAGAAAAATCCAACAATCAGAAACTATAGAAAGTGCCTTATATCAAAAACAGGAAATCCAAAAATTAATACGGATAATAATCCACAAGACAGGAGAAACGTCAATGGCAAAACTACTATTTCATCTGCAGTCTACCAGCTGCAGTATAAGTTAAACAACCCCACCAGGGTCCACAAAAAGCATACAAGGAGCATACGATAAAAAACTAGACACTAAAAACTAACCTTATACATAGACACACAAAACAATAACAACAAAATATGTATCCACACATAAAACATACAGCAGGAAACAAAAACAAAATCAACACTATTTAGAAATAAATGAATAAAAAACAACAAAGACTAAATGAAAAAAAATTGACAAATATAAGGCGGGAATGAAAACCTGGCTGAAACATAACAACACTGAAATATTTTAAAGTTTAGAACAGATATGGTGAGGATCATCCTCCTCCTTTTTTCCGGTATTACAGTCCATGTAGGCTCTAAGCCTCCCATACTACTTTGCTCTATTCTGGCCGGTCTGCTTCATCTGCTGATTTCCATCTTACCCAAATCACCCTGCATATTATTTAGCCATTTTTCCTTAGACGTCTTTCTTGTCTCCTTTTACAGGGCAGCTTCCAATACACATTTTCACCACCCTTTCCTACTAAACTAGTTCTACGTTTTCCAACTATCTGATCCTTCTTTTCCCTGAATAGCTCATATACAGGTTCCCACTTTCCATCTTTTAATGGTTCAAAAGACTTTCTCAATATTTTTGTTCTCGGGTCATTGGCATCCTTTAAAATTTTTAATTTTACAATACTTGGATAGTTATTTTTCACTTTTGTCAAAGCTAAATCACAAAGCCAATCCAGGATGAGAAGAATATCATTATCATACGTTGAGTCACTCTGTACATTGAAAGGTATAACTGTCTTACAGATGGTGGTAACACTTCTTAAATAAACTTGTGCATTACAAAATTACGTGATTTGTTTAATTTCTAATGTCATTGCTAGGTAGTGATAAACATGACTTTTGGAGTTAGGATTCTGCTACACTTGATTTTAAGGCTTTTCTTTTGTTGTGTTTAACTATTAAAACTTGTCCTTGCAGAGAAGAAGCAGCAGGACTGGGTTACAGATCAGCAAGCTTTAATTAAAATTATTTCTAAGAGTGGCAAAGGTAAAAGCTAACAGTTAACAAGGATAAAAGTAATTCAATATATGACCAATAGTGAAAGTCATATTTATCAGTAAAAATTGATACTCACAATCCCCTTATTTGTTCTTCTAGAACATTAATAATCAACAATCATCACTTACTTTAAGCAACTGATTCAGTTAGGGTTACATTGGCATAAGGCAGTTCAAGTGACAGGACAACATAACCAATATCAGGAGGGGAAGCTGAAGTATCTTTCATGATTTTGGTAACAGGTGGTATAAAAACTTGGCATATTACATTTAAAAATACAGTAACATAATCAAATGATGATGACAAAATTATTAGAGTAACAAAGACTGCTTAAAACTAGGCTGGGAAAAAAGAAAGAATTTCATTAAACCAGAAAATATTCTGTTCTAATGTCCACTCAGGAGCAAAAAACTGGATCAGCCGCACGAAGAATCTTATAGACCAGGTCAGAGACAAGTACTGTATATTGTGAGAAGTGTCCAGAATGTAGAAGCAACATTTCTACCCTATCACCTTACAGGTGCTTCCCTGGGCTACCACAAGTATCCAGGGCCATACAATGTTGCAATGTTAACAGTTCTTGTAGCAACAGCCTCAGCTGAAAGTTCTTGAAGGGCCTCAGAGGTGAGATTAACCACCAGTATAGTACATTGACCATTTAATTCATGCGTGCTCTGCCTGCAGGCCCAAAAATGTAACGCAAGTAAATTGCTCCATACCACAGGCCATCACCTGATAGGAGTTACATGAGGAACTGAGATGGAGGAACGTTTAACCTGAACAGGAAGTGGGACAGGGCCTGAATGAACCATCACATCAGGCCCAGTAGCACACTCTAAATCAGTCTGAAGGCAGCCACGTATAAGCCCAATGGTCCCAAATAAAGTGTTGTTAGTTGCCTTAGGCTGCGGTGGGCTGGCACCCTGCCCAGGGTTTGTTTCCTGCCTTGCACCCTGTGTTGGCTGGGATTGGCTCCAGCAGACCCCCGTGACCCTGTAGTTAGGATATAGCAGGTTGGATAATGGATGGATGGATAGTTGCCTTAGGTCTGTTGGTTAGCATAGCTAAAATTTGAGTTGAAGAGTTGAAGTGTCCAAAACCCTCGAAAAAAGGCGAAAATGTATTTAGGCAGTTCTGGGTTTTCCCTACAGCAGATGACACCTTCAGAATTAAAGAAGGAAAGTTTGAGAAAGGCCCACAGTCATATTAAGAGAAGAACCCAGTCTGGTGTAGATTCTGTAGGTTACATTTGCCTCACTGGTATGGTTTGAGAGAAGAAGATGCCAGGTAGAAATGTTACCATCTGCTTCAATATAGTCCCATCAATAAATAAACCAGCAGGAATTATTATACACTGGCTCACCACAGGTATGAAAGGTATCTTCGTCATGAGTGCACTGGTGACACTATAATGGAGGGTACCATTAAAGCTAAACTCAGCAACTTAGACTCAGCAGACCCATGCCTCTGGCTGTAGTGATATTGGCTAAAGAGAAATGCCATGTTTCAAGAGTCTATTTCTATGCTATTTATGGGTGACCATGCTTCTCCTCCCATTATGCTTCTAATTTGTAATTATTGATTAAAAATGTAAAACATTATTTAGATTAGATAATGTATCTAATGTTTCTGATTAATTATACTATTCTGATGTCATAGTAGGCCTCGAAACATACCTGTCCTGCTGTTAAGACCACAGGATATGCCCTTGGGACTTTTTCTCATGGCTTACTTGATCCACAGACAGAGTGGTTTCTTCCTCGGCATGGGTCATTTCACAAAGGCCCATCTTCTTTCAGCTACAACTCAATGCTGGAACTTGAAGCCATTGCAATAAATGGTGGTCTAGTTGTGACTCGGTTAACAGACTGATTATACTCTGGAGACAAAACCTTTTCTCAGCAGTAATATTTGTGGACACAGTCAGGTCAATCAGTCTCTCTTGTAGTTTCTGCATTGTGCTGACGGTAAGTCATTTGCTGATTAAAAACTTAAGAATTTCCTCACTAGTAAACAATATTGAAATGTTTTATCAAAAAGTGTTTGAAGATCCTATAGGAGAAGGCAGAATGCAACACTTCTTGCATCCATCATGCCATGAGTAATTAACTAGATGTCAGGCTTAATTTTTTGTAGTAATATTTTTTGTAGTTAATAGTTTTTGCCCATAAAGTGTTTTGGTATGCTTTCCACATTAAAATATAGCATTTACCTTAGAAGCAGCATGAAGAGACTGCTGAAATGGTTAAGTGAAGAGGCAGAAATGTTCCAGGTGGTGTTTAGCTGATGTCATGTTCTTTCATTTACCCAGTAACACTTGACAGTTGTCACGCACACAGTTTTCCATAAAAGGGTAAGAGCTGAACTTAAGAGATACTGAGAAGAACAAGTGTGTAGTAGAATGAGACTTTTTATTTTTGATATGTAAGCTGGTTATACTCTCTGCTGAAAACATCTCTTTTCTTTTAACCGATCAGAGTAAATATTCAGATGCTGTAAACCTATGAACCAACCAGAGTAAATAAGTAAGAAATAATTAAACATAATTATGTAAATTCAGTTATTTATAAGAATGAGCTTCTATCTTTGTTCCATGACCATTTTCCTGACACCTCTGCTGAGTGGACTACCCCTTAGTAGACTGCTGTAACAGGCTGATTCCTCTTCATAGAGAGAAATTAAAGATGCATGAACAAAGACACAAAGAGGTCCTAGCTGAGGGCAAATTTCTTTCTTTAATATATTTCCAATTTCTTACTTTCACAAAGGCACTATGTAAGTTCATTTGCAAAATGAGTTTTCTTCTTTCTGAAGAAATCTGAAATGGAATCCCAAATTAGGAAATGATTTTAACCGTCTCTTTTGTTATTTCAGCTGCATTATTTCTACTGTAATCCCCCCTTTAGACACATGTGTCGGCCCATGTGTCAACTTAATTAAGCACAGGTAGAGCAGATTATTATCCCCATTTTTCTTTTTCTTTTTTTCACTGTCAGTTTTGTTAATACAGGCAAATCCCATAAATGAATAATAATTAAAAGTGAGTAATACGTTTTGGCAAATGTGAAAAGAAGTGGTATAATTCAAAGAATTGATATATATGATGTATGCACCAAGGCAGGAGGAAACGGAGAGCCAAAGGGTGTTGGTAAGGGAAAAGCCAGAAACCGGTCCTAAAAACATAACAATCTAAACAGACTGAAATCCAAAGGCACAAAGATCCAGTATGAGATGCAAAATCAAAAGAGAAGAAGGCAGAATACCATGTAGGTTATTAGACAGAAAGCCTTGTTCTGTGCAGGTCCCTGTTGAAGATTCTGTTGTGTTATTCTAAACAACATATTTACTTAATCATTTTCCATATATTTAATGTACCCACTAAAGAAGAGGAACAGTCAATGCATGCAAGCCAAGAATTAATAGAAAGATAATATAGCACCAGACAACAGGTCTCATTTATCAAAAAGGAATCAAAGAAGAATCACTGGACAGTAGAGTACTGTTTAAAGTTAAGAAAAGACCAAACTGGCAAAAACATTTAGGCTCACCGTTCTCGACTCCAAAATTCTAATACAAAACACTGTTCAGGCATAAGTGTAGACTTCTATCTTGAATGTCTAATATTACAACATTTAAATAATTTGCAGGAGTGATATTTATATTTAAAGTTTCTATTTAATTCTATATTCAAATATAGATATACCTTTCCATAGTATATCAATTTATAGGAAACAAACTAAATCTTCCACTATCCACTGTAGATGTGCAGCATTAACTCCGTACCCTAACTATACAAACACACGATTTTATAAACTTACTTTTTAGGCATGACTGTGACAAACAGGCGTATTTAATTTTACATTGAAAAAGTACATACAGAAAACATCAATGAAGGATGATAAAAAGAAATCAATATTTACTCAGACACACACACATACAGTATATATATATATATATATATATATATATATATATATATATATATATATATATATATATATATATATATATATATATATACTCTGTCTATATAAAATCCTAAGCCTAAAAGTGCAATGATTTTGTGTAACAATTTTATGTGACTTTTAATGTCACATTCTTTGTCATGCTTTAAATCGGGCTTATTTTAAAACCTACATATATATACAGTGGGATGCAAAAGTTTGGGCATTCTTGTTAATAGTCATTATTTTCCTGTATAAATCATTGGTTGTTACGATAAAAAATGTCAGTTAAATATATCATATAGGAGACACACACAGTGATATTTGAGAAGTGAAATGAAGTTTATTGGATTTACAGAAAGTGTGCAATAATTGTTCAAACAAAGTCAGGCAGGTGCATAAATTTGGGCACCACAAAAAAGAAACGAAATCAATATTTAGTAGCTCTGCCTTTTGCAGAAATTACAGCCACTAAACGCTTCCTGTAGGTTCCAATGAGAGTCTGGGTTGTGGTTGACGGTATTTTGGACCATTCCTCTTTACAAAACATCTCTAGTTTATTCAGGTTTGATGGCTTCCAAGCATGGACAGCTCTCTTTAACTCACACCACAGATTTTCAATTATATTCAGGTCTGGGGACTGAGATGGCCATTCCATAACGTTGTACTTGTTCCTCTGCATGAATGCCTTAGTGGATTTTGAGCAGTGTTTCGGGTCGTTGTCTTGTTGGAAGATCCAGCCCTTGCGCAGCTTCAGCTTTGTCACTGATTCCTGGACATTGGTCTCCAGAATCTGCTGATACTGAGTGGAATCCATGCGTCCCTAACTTTGACAAGATTCCCAGTCCCTGCACTGGCCACACAGCCCCACAGCATGATGGAACCACCGCCATATTTTACTTTAGGTAGCAGGAATTTTTCTTGGAATGCTGTGTTCTTTTTCCTCCATGCATAATGCCCCTTTTTATGCCCAAATAACTCAATTTTAGTTTCTTCAGTCCACAGCACCTTATTCCAAAATGAAGCTGGCTTGTCCAAATGTGCTTGAGCATACCTCAAGCGGCTCTGTTTGTGCTGTGAGCGGAGAAAAGGCTTCCTCTGCATCACTCTCGCATACAGCATCTCCTTGTGTAAAGTGCGCCGAATGGTTGAATGATGCACAGTGACTCCATCTGCTGCAAGATGATGTTGTAGGTCTTTGGTGCTGGTCTGTGGGTTGACTCTGACTGTTCTCACCATTCGTCGCTTCTGTCTATCTGAAATCTTTCTTGGTCTGCCACTTTGAGCCTTAACTTGAACTGAGCCTGTGGTCTTCCATTTCCTCAATATGTTCCTAACTGTGGAAACAGACAGCTTAAATCTCTGGGACAGCTTTCTGTATCCTTCCCCTAAACCATGATGGTGAACAATCTTTGTCTTCAGGTCATTTGAGAGTTCTTTTGTGACCCCCATGTTGCTACTCTTCAGAGAAAATTAAAGGAGGAAAGAAACTTACAATTGACCCCTTAAAAACTCATTCTCATTATAGGATTCACCTGTGTATGTAGGTCAGGGGTCACTGAGCTTACCAAGCCAATTTGAGTTCCAATAATTAGTTCTAAAAGTTTTGGAATCAATAAAATGACAACAGTGCCCAAATTTATGCACCTGCCTGATTTTGTTTGAACAATTATTGCACACTTTCTGTAAATCCAATAAACTTCATTTCACTTCTCAAATATCACTGTGTGTGTCTCCTATATGATATATTTAACTGACATTTTTTATCGTAACAACCAACGATTTATACAAGAAAAAAATGACTATTAACATGGTTGCCCAAACTTTTGCATCCCACTGTATGTATATACAGTATATATATATATATATATATATATATATATATATATATATATATATATATATATATATATATATATATATATATATATGGTATCATTCTTTTCAGAATTTATCAAACTTTAATTTAATGTTGCTAGATTTTCATTTTCTTATTCTGTTTTTAAATTATAAACTAAAATATCAAGAAAGTCGTGGTTTTTAATATCAAGAAAGTCATGGTTTTTAATATCAAGATAGTCATGGTTTTAATTTTTGATCGAATAAACTTTCTTTCACAGGAACAAACTATTAAAAAAATAAACTATTCATAACACCAATGTTTGTATTTAGGTGATTAATTTAGCTGAAGGTCGAGTTGCCCACTTAGTTATATACCTGTATATAAATATAAAATGTCTCACATAATTTTCAGTTTGTCTGCATGTCAAATCCATCTGAACAGGCATTGAGTCACACTGATAGGCATTCTGTTCCTGTTCATAAGTGAGCCAGTGTTCTTATCTCAACTAAGGGAGAAATGCTTTTGTAAATAATATCACTAAGGGCAAAGTAACATCTGTTGCCTGCAGTGACACTTCATGTTTTACATATTCTTATGAGTTATTTTGGTTCCAAACTATTTAAACACGGCTGTTCGAAGTGAATCTCCTGTCTTAGACCATGTTTAAGGAAGCTTCTGTGAGATCTTCTTGAATCTTTACTAGAATGCTAGACTTATTCTGGTCAATCTCATCAGCTCTATGGAAGTGCCCATTACACAGTTGCAGCTAACATTTTTTTACATATTCATAATATCATAAGCCCACTATTAATTAATAAATAGCTGATGGGTATAAATGTTGTACTCATAGGACTTTATCATATTATTTCTTAAGGAGAAAATCTGATTTGTTGCAGAGCAGTTTCAGCAAAAGCCACACTGGTATTTTCTTAACGGTTGACCTAAGTACACCTCCATTCTTTCAGTCAAAACCCTTGCAGATACCTTAAATGAAGCATACAGTAATGACACCCCCAATTTTTACACATATTTTTATCTTCTTTATTTTGAACTGAATTTTTAAGTTCTTGCATATTTTTTTCTGGTTATTTGATCATATATGTTACACTAAGTACATATATTCTTCACCTTTCTTTATCACTTCTGCTAATATTCTATCATATCTCAGAGATTTATGATTTTTCATGGCACTGATAGCTCTTTTGACCTCTTCCATCATTTGTATTTAAATTGTTAAATGCTTTAAGAGAAAAGGCAGAAAAATCGGGTGAAGTAACAAGTGAGAAGCCAAGCGTAATTTCATAGCCAAAAGATCAGTACTATCTTTTGCAAAAGCCTAATCAGAAACCAAAATTCATTGTGAGAAAACAAAGCAAGAAGTCTTATATTAAAAGTCAATAGATTAAAAAGCAAGACACACAACACACATGGTGTATTTTTTTATCTCATATGTCCTACAAAAGCAGACAAAGAGCAAATCAGACAAATTTTTCAATTCATATTCCTGAATATAGATCCCAACATACTCTGTTTGCAAAATTAGTCTGTTCTGTTGATTATTTAAGAAGACTAATTTTGCAATTTATTTATTAAGTTATCATAGGCTGTGGCTGCCCCTTGTCCTCTGAATCCATGGGATTTGTATTGACACAACAAAGTTTTCCCTAAATACCTTGTGACATGGCCTGTGCTTTTTTCCACTTACTCTTTATCAACATACTCTGTACTGTCTATCCTATATTGCTGTACCTTTCTCATTCCAAGAATTCCAAGCAATCTGGATCAAAGCCTTTAACATTCATTCCAGTGGGGAGTCCAGAACAACAGGTGAAAGAGACAGGCAATTACTTATCCTGGGAGGGTTTATACCAGACATTCAGCATTCAGATTCCGGCCTCTCCAGTAACTACATAAAATTGACAAAAAAAGAATGTCTTACCTTATCTGGTGCTTTTGTCGCATGTGAGAAGCAGAATGTGATCACAGCCCCAACTGTCAAAGTCAAATTCACAGACCTATTTTAGGATGAGAATACATTTACTGACATGCGCATGGAGCCACCCACCGCAGTACCATGAAGCAGGTGACTTAATTATAGCAGTTGACTACACTTCTTATATATACAGTATATACAGCATTTCTCATGTCCTTGCAAGTTACTGATAAACAGACCCTCGGACTCAGAATGTCTGCTGCTCTTGCCTGTATTGGTTTTCTTATCGATCTTGTACAGAAGTAACAGTGGGACTGGGTCAGAGATGAAGAGGCTTTAATTAAAATGCTTTGTAAGAGTGCTAATGGCAAATGCTAAAAGTTAACAAGAACATTAGTCATTCAGTATAATCAATATATAACGCATAAGTTCTCCCACGGATAAGTCGGGACTTAATTTTACCATATAATTTTTGGTATTTTATCATGTCGGACATATAAGTCAAATGCGGAAAACTCATGCTATTGGTCCAAGAGATTATGATATGCTAACGCCCACCTGAGAGAATAACCACAAAGACAACTGCCTTTTTTTTTCTATGTGGGTGCGGCAATGTGCTATATCAGTGCGTGCTCCTAACCTCTCTCTCTCTGTATTTTGCCTGCGTGACCACATGGTAATACCTGAACTATTCTGAAGCAACGTTTACACTGATTTGTGTTTTTTGTATCTCACACCATCATACACCTTTATCGTAAGAGCATCCCTTATCTACAATGGAGCGTTCGATCAGAAGAAAACATGAAGTTGGTTTTTGTTGAAGTAGTGACAGAAATTGGTAACTGCGCTGTTGCAACAAAATTCGTTGTGTCTGAGAGGAGGCAAGAAGATGTAAAAACAAATGTAAGTGTTGCATTTTTGAACAAAAGTATAAGTCGGAGTCTGACTTTATGATCAATGTTTCAGGTTTTAAGACCCGACTTATACATGAGTATATACGGTAATCAAAAAATGAAAGCCATATTTAAAAGTAAAAATCAAGTCTGACATTTGAAAAAAGACATGAAAGTAAAGGACCATGTTTAAATATTAAACATTTCTGAAGTGCAGAATGATCTATACTAATAAAAGGCAAAGCCCTCACTGACTGACTGACTCACTGACTCATCACTAATTCTCCAAATTCCTGTGTAGGTAGAAGGCTGAAATTTGGCAGGCTCATTCCTTACAGCTTACTTACAAAAGTTAGGCAGGTTTCATTTCGAAATTCTACGCGTAACGGTCATAACTGGAACCTACTTACGTACATATATACTGTACAGCCATAGCCTGCAGTTCGGTCACGTGTGAGGCGAAGTTGCGTCCCTCATCGTCACGCCTCCCACGTAATTGAGTGCCTGCCCATATAAGGCCGTCCGTCAGCAGCAATCCAATAGACACGCTGCCGCTAAATATTCGCGGGTGAAGGACTGTGCTTATGCAAACGAAGATGAGATGGTCAGGGATAGACTAGTGTTTGGCACGAACTCAGCGAAAGTGCGAGAGAAACTTTTAAGTGCCGGGTCTTAGCTAACATTAAATAAAGCCGTGGACATCGCAAGATCGCACGAGATAGCACAAGCACAGCTGAGAACCTTCAATGCACGTACTCCGAGCGGCTCACGTGAACTGATTGTGAACACAGTACGCAGAGAACACGCAAGAGCTCCAAAGAGTGCTGAACAAAAACCGCATTACACAATTGAGAAGGCAGCAAAAGAATATGAAGCGAGTGATGCATATAAGCATATTCATAAGTGCAGCTACTGAGGAAACAAAGCACGGTGAAACCTTAAGTTTAAATTAAGTTCATAGACATGCTGCCGCTGGCGTTTCTCATACCTGTGACGAATACGATATTCTCGAGATACAAGTTTAATGAGAAGATGGGTATAAACAAGACTTTTGATCACTTTGTAACGGAGTTAAAATTGCTGGAGAAGGACTGTACTTATGCAGATGAAGATGAGATTGTCAGAGATAGAATAGTGCTTGGCACAAACTCAGTAAAAGTGCTAGAGAAACTTTTAAGTGCCTGGTCTGAGCTAACATTAAATAATTGCTGGTGAAGGACTGTGCTTATGCAAATGAATAGGAAAGCAAGGTGTGAAGCTTAACTTTAAATTAAGTTCATAGACATGATGAGATGGTCAGGGATAAAATAGTGTTTGGCACAAACTCAGCAAAAGTGCAAGAGAAACTTTTTTTACGTTCATAGACACGCTGCCGCGAAATATTCGCAGGCACATCCACAACTTAATACCGGGAATGCCTGATTCACGAGTACTGATTTTGGTAGTGATCACTTCAATGAATGAAACCTGTTATCTTTACAACGATTGACAAACACGGAATGTAACTTGAACACAACACATCCTCCAAATACGAACCTGATTGAAACAAATAATGATAATCAAATCCTTGATGACAGCAACACTCATAACAGTCACAAAACAATTACATTGACAATCATGTTACGTTATTTTTAAAATGTTTCCTTTTCTTTTTCATAACTTCTTTAACACACTACTTCTCCGCTGCGAAGCGCAGGTATTTTGCCATATTCAATATATGTCAGCACCCTTACAACAAAAAAGAAAATTTAAAGAAGATGCAAAATGAGGTCAGGAAAATATTAAAAAGAAACCAGATCATAAATGTAGCTTCTTCTTCCATTTCTGTTTCTCTCTTACATTGCTGCTTGGCATTCATCGTCAGAGCATTTATTTCTACTTGTATCTTTTCTCATTACCCCTAATTTTGCCTCTGCCACTTGAGTGATGACTGACTTAAAGACTTGCCTCTTGCCTTCTATGCTGCCCAAATCATCTATCTCTTATTGTACACTCACGTCATTTTCATATGCTGTTGAAATATCTGTTTTCTTTAACTTGGCAAGCATGTATTTCTTACTCTGTTTTTTCCCTTTTTTGTTTTATGCTTGCAAAGACAGTCACAATCTGTGCCTCAATAACTAGGAATGCTATATATATTTGATGTATTTTATCTGTCATAATATGCTTTCCAGTGAGAAGGATATCATGTTATAATATCATTATATTATACTCCAGATCTTGTAAACCAAATACAGTTTTTTGTGACTTTGCTTTTAAATAAAGCATTCCCATTTCAAAACAACTTTTGCTGACAGGTGTCAGCTGCAAAAGTCCTGAAATCATATAATGGGAAGGTTTTATCCAAAAGTATAACCTGCACGTGAAATATTGCATGCAACTTAATCTTGTAATTCACAAAGTTAATTGACATTAATTTGTAATAGTTACATGAGAAGGAGAATTTAGACCAACTTCTCTTTATGAATATTTATTAGATGTAAATAATGAGGAGGCAAAAGAGAGTGCAAACAAGGTAAAATTAGGCCAAATCTATCTTATGAATATTTATTAAATTCATATAATGAGCAGACAAAAGAGTGCAAATAAGGTAAAATAAGACTAAATTCACTTTATGAATATTTATTAGATGTGCACGCAACAGACAGTGCAAAAAAGGTTAAAATAAATATTGTGAAAAATTAGACAACAAATTATTAACAAATTCCAGACAATTAACTACTTGATTGCTTGTACTTAAAATCAAGGAAATCAGAATAATTTAGACAATTAGATGAGAAATTCTAGATTTTGAAAAGGAAAGCCAAGTAATCAATTAACTTAAAAATATGCCAGATTCAGTATCTAGAACACATCAAAAACAAGACAATATTTTTATCAGAAATATTAAATATCTTTATACTTTATCTATACATATTTAGCTTTACCAATTACTATCCAATAGTTTTAGTGGGAAAACCTTAAATTAAAACCAGGATTCCATATTGCTGAGATTGGAAAATGACTGACTGACTGACCGAAATTTAGCCTATAAAACGGTAGAATTTAGAACTTCAGTCTGAGATGAGAGAAAAATGGAAGTCAGAAATAAGCAGGATGAAGCCAGAAAGACCCAAGCCCAAAAAGTAAACCAGAAAATTTTGTCAAAGTAATACACAGGTATTAAATAGATTTCTGGCAAACAAAATACAGTACGTATACAATTTTAACAATAAAGTTACAGGTCACATCTGCAGCCATCATGCAATGGCCTATCTTTAACAACAATTTGGTCATAATGATTCCATCCATCCATTTTCTAACCCGCTGAATCCGAATACAGGGTCACGGGGGTCTGCTGGAGCCAATCCCAGCCAACACAGGGCACAAGGCAGGAACCAATCCTGGGCAGGGTGCATAATGATTCCTAAATACACCAAATGGGGACACTCAAAATCAAAAGCAAAATGGTGATGTGATAATGTTGCCAAAATAAAAACAAAAATAACACCATTAAAGTGTAAATAAAAGCAGAAAATAATTGCAATAATGGCAACTAAAATGATTAAAATCCAAAATTATAACATATTTGAAGGCATGCATCTAATTTCCAACACCCAAACACAAGATAGCTTGCCTAACTCAGAATTCTACATACTACAAGTAGACAGCAAAATGGCTTGCTAGAGAACCTACACACAAAATTAAATCCTGGAGCAACTGTTAAGATTGACCTTTTATTTCTTAAACTCCACCTTCTTTAGTTAGTTGGGAGATGGAACTGTTGGGGTGCTTTAAACAGATGCCCGGGAACCAAACCTGTGTCATTCAAGCCAACTTACAAAATATCATTATTTCAGAACACACATTCCTATTACTTTTAATTGTGTCAATGTTTACAATATTTCAGTGTATTCTAGTCTTTTATGATGTTTTCACAAGCATTTAAACATTTACCCCCTGTGTAGTAAGGTGTTGTACCATGTTAGCCATTATGGATTACATCTGCTTACATCTTGTCTGAAGAAGGGCCTGAGTTGTCTTGAAAGTTTGCATATTATAATCTTTGTAGTTAGCCAAAAAAGGTGTAATTTCCCTTGACTTCCCATTGAACACTTATCCCCAATAAACTAATCTTAAAAACAGTTTGGGAAGATTTGGACAAAGTACTGTAGTTCAAAATCTGTGTAAGGCCACTGTACTCAGTAAAAAATAATCTTACTAGGATCAGGTTCAGGGAGGTGAGTAGAGCAAACTCCAAAGAGACAGGCCAACCTAAGACAAGACTATATAGTGTGTGCATGCCAGAAGGTAGCTTCTGCTTTTATTTCGCATGCCCTATCCTTTACATCACTGCAGGATCATTGATGACAAACAAATCAGTGGAGACACAAGGGTATGGAGCATGTGAAAGGTGGGGAGAAGTCTTTCTGAAGCCAATGTCAAGGTCATTCCTTGTGTCCACTAAGCTCTCAGCCTCAACACATATTGTTGTGAATGAAAAAGGTACTTTCAGAAATATGGAAAGGAAAACATGCGATCTTCCATTGACACAGGTTACTTCTTTCTGGTAAAGTCTTTGCCTATTCTCCTCCTAGATCTACACCCAATGGCCCTATGACTATGCAGTAACTTGAAAATCCAATTGAAATATCACTGTCGGACAAATCCCAGAATCACATCCAACTTTGGTGGTAGCTTGCTATTTACCCTAGTACTCCTCCTAGTGATCCCTGGAGTCTCTGCACTTTTGCCCTCTCACTTGCATTTCGTGGGAGGCATGCGACACATGTATAGAGCATGCTAACCTCTAGTGGTCCATATATTCTTACAATAACTTGTGTTGGAACATTTCTCCTGCCATGGGGGCACTCTCTCTTTCTCATAGATGTCTCACAGATGTGGCATAATATTTGTACCCTAGGGCCTAGCAGCCTCATGTCAGTCAGGTATCCACATTATCCTATGCTCAAGAAATCCATTGGAATTCCATGTAAAGCATGCAGTTTTCTCAGGGATCTGGCCACATTGCCAGTAAACCATTACAAAAGCCTAAATGAGCCAAAATCGATTTTTCAGTTAAGCTGGGGACACTTAAACAGAAAGTTCAATATTGTGTGTATTTTGTAGTCAGACATTAGCAGACATTCATGCATTGTTATTAGTAATTCAGCCAATGCTTGTTTGTGGTATGCAACCAGGAGTGATACAGAGAAGTGAACTACGCACCATTCCTTAAAGTATACCACAGCAAAGACTCTACAAAATGCTCCTGACAGATAACGTGTGGAAAGATGTAAGGCAACCAGAGAAGGAACATATTCCAGCATTACTAACAGGACAGGTGGCGTTCTATTATCAACAGAAAGGAGGCTGCCTTTCACTTTTCATACCAAATCTTCCTCCATCCCCTAGTGAAGTGTACTGATTATAAACAGTAAATTCTACCATTTTAACCATTATGGATACAATGTGAAGTGAAGCAAAATTACACATTTTATTGGCTAACTAAACAGTTTACAACACGCAAGCTTTCGAGACAGCTCAGGCCCCTTCTTCAGGCAATTAGTACTACAGAAATTAAAGTTCCCTCTGTTTATACAGGGTGTCCATAAAGTCTGTGTGCAATTTAAATAGTTGTAACTTTATAAGCATATGTACTAGAAAGAATCTGTAAAAAGGATTAGAAAGAAGAAACACTTATGTTTTTTATTGTTCTTGTTAATTTTCAACATTTTCACCATAATTACTAATACAAAGGGTAATACGATTCTGTAGTTCTCGGAAAACATTTTCAAGCTGAGTTTCAGTAATACAGTACTAGCAATCACATCAGTTATCCTAGCTTGCAAGTCTCCTAAAGATCGAGGTTTGGTTGAATAAACATTAGCTTACACATGTCCCCATTAACAGAAATCCAATGGAGTCAAATCTGGTGAACGGGGAGGCCAAAAAAAATGGTCCACCTCTTCCAATCCATCTGTTAGGGAATTTGTAATGTAGAAACTGTCTAAAATGCAAAGCAAAGTGACAAGGAGCACCATCTTGTTGAAACACTGTATTCTCTTTCAGTCCTAATTGTTCAAGTTGAGCAATAAAGTAATTAAATAGCTATCACCATTAACAACACGCCCTTCAAAAAAGAATGGCCCTATGAGTCGATTTTTTCCCAAAGCACGTCACACATTAACTTTGAGAGAATCTCTTTCATGTTCAACAGACTCATGTGGATTTTCAGTTCCCCAAGTACGGCAAAAATAAAACTTCTAAAGACAAAAAAAAAATAGATACATCAAGCTTTCTATTCCTGAATTCTTTCTATCACATATACTTACAAAATTACAACTATTTTAAATTGCACACAGACTTTATAAACACCCTGTATTTACTGTACAATAGGAAAGAAACAACATTTAAAAATCTTTAAGTGGGCTATCTTCAATGACAAAATTTAGCAGACCTGTCCAGCCTAAGATTCATTTAGCAGGAGAGGAGAACACTGTATAGTTAGTCTTTTGATAAGTTCACCAAATTCTTTTACAGTTTTTGATGAGTTTTCCTTACCATGTGGATCTGTAATCAAATCAACTGGGTCAGTCAGAGAGATGTAAATAGTCCTCATATCTGGTCATAAAATTCTTGTCTCTATTTAAACCATGTTATAATGTATTAAATGTTAGCTTCAGTTTAACTTCCCATTCCTTTCTCTCATACTGTGTTTTGAAGTTGCCCATAAGCACTGTGCCTTTAACATCTTTCTCACAGTATCCATAACTGCTGAAGTGAACTCCTCTATTGTTATATTTAATGTGGAACCTGTGTACATTCATTCTTTGGCGGAGTGTTTCTTGAGTTTCTTCCACACAGAGTGCATTGTTGGGACATTCATACACAGAATTAGGCAGACCACATTAGATGATCTGCAGGAAAATGAGCCCTTTATGTGATGTTCTTCTCGGCAATGTGGTATAAATAAATGATCTGAATTATAAATGTGAGCACACGTTTTACATCTTTTCTGTAGGCAGGTAGATGCACCATTTTCTGTTGGTTCACTTAGGTAGTTTCAGACAATTAGTTGCTGCAGGTTTGGTGATTGTCTGTATGGCAGGAGGGGATGTTCTGGAAACACATCTCTCAGTGTGTCATCATTATTTAGTATCGGCTAAAGTTCTTTTATAGTTTTCTAAAGTACTTCAAAATGTGGGTTATACATGACAACAAGGAGAATGAGGTTCTTGTTGCCTTTGTTTTTATATGGTCCTGCAATTGTTTATCCTGGTCTGTTGGGTCTGAGCAAATACGACTGTAACATATTGATTGGCTGAAAATGATGGAGTGCCTTATATGTTTTGGGTTTGAAGCTTTCACTTTCAGGTGCTATATGTTCTTCTGTCTGTTGATTTGTAAAAAATAGGGGTCACAAGGGTGTTGTCTTTCAGGGGAATGTTAGTGTCAAGGAAGCCCACTCCTGTTTTTCAGTAGTTTTACTTCAACTTTATGTTGGGGTGGAAAAAATTGTATTTGTTATGAAAATGGAGGAGGTTCAGTGGCTAGTGTTAATAAAGGCTATTTGTGGCACACACAGTTTGGGCTCATGTGAGTTTTGCTATATGTATCTGAACATAGGCCTTTTTAATCTTGTCAATTGACACATTAGCTCAGTAATCATTTCCATAGAGGCCTTTGTCTTCAAAAGGGTTGCTGGCATCCATCTAGAACCACACTTCAGCTTTTAAAGTGTCATCACCCAATGTGGAAGGTAGGGACTGATGTTATAGGGACTTATCTACTTTATGAATAAGGGAGGTGGATAGTCTTGGAGTCAGTGGCACCAAGAGGTATGCTGTACCAGATCAGATCATGGCCATTGTAGCAAAAGGGTTGTTTGATAGTATGCTCTCATAGAGCATATTGCCAGAAAAACCACAGCACAATAAGCAAAGGAACTTAAAACATGGTTTCTAACACACGTTTGTAGCATCCGGTGACCACTGTGAATGCACCAGATGCACCCTCTTGCATGCTAGTAGACAGTTTCCTCAGGATGCCCCTAGACCCAAAATAAAAGTTCAAGTATACATTTTAAAAGAATGAGTATGGGTGTTCAACCATAAAAACAAGGCATCTGTCCAAAATTGTAGGTTGCCTATAGAGGACTTGTAAGTACAAATGTATGCTGTTGGTATAACCTCCAAGCCACAAAAATAGTGGTGGAGCCAGAGCAATGCCTCCCCTGATTAACAACAGAATTAAAGAAATCCCCAAGTCAGTTGATGCTGCTTTCCATGTAGAAAGAGTAATGTTAATGTAGAAAATGATGAAGAGCAAAAACAATTACTGAATTGGTTCAGAGGACTTCATGCTTGACAACGGTCTAGTCAACTGGCCTTATTAAAGGGATAAGGCATCCCTAACACATTCTTGTTCAGTAAGAGAACTGTTACAGATTTTCTCTTTGTTAAATAATCAGTTGAAGCAGTGGATGATTTGAAGATTCCTCTATTTATACTAAGGTATCAAGGGAGCCCAGCAGTTACCTTAAACAAATTTCAGATTGAACGGAGACAGTAATGAAACGCATGAGAATTTATAATTTTTGAACATCCTATTGTATTCAGGTTAATCAGTATTTAACTGAGTTGAAGGTGCTTCTTTTTTACATCAGTCTATCCCGGGCTAATAATTCTGCTAATCCTGCTCAATTCCACAGTATGACCTTTGTACTGAAGAGTCTGCACTTTAGCTTAAAGTAAAACTTCATCATATGTTGTATGCACAGGATACCTAATTTGCTTTGGGCAGCACTAGGGTTAATGTTCCCATGCCACTTTATTTAGCAGTGACAATGAGTGAACTGAACAATAATGCAGGTGGTGAAAGCTGATTAAAAACACTTCACCCTTTATAAATAATAACAACAAAAAGACAGAGATAGGAGCCTTTCCTTTCTTTTCAAAACCTGAGGCTCGAGTCACAATTGTCATCATCTTGGCTTTTCTTCTTCTTCTTTTGTAGTCGTTCCTTGAGGTGAGGTGAGCTTGGCCTCAAAAAATTTTGAAATATTGTTTTAGGGTTTTTAGAAGTCAAGGAATATAGTTGTTATAATTATTTTTGGATTTGAAATGTTTTCACTATGTTAAAAACAAATTAGCTTCTTGTGTAATTTAGTTTTTGTTATGGGTGCCACCATATTGTGCTGTTTGTTGTCTCGGATGCTAGGCATTTGCTGGGTAAGGTCAACAGGAAGTGTGCAATGCATGACATCGGGGGTTGTTGGTATGAAATTGGAATAGTACACTTCCTAGTTTGTCTAAGTAGTGGATTCAACCTAAAAAGCCTAGTGTTATTTTATTCTTAATATTAATTTTGGTTACAAACTTTTTTCTGTCCCTTCATCTTACATTTTGGTTCAGTTAACTTGTAAAGTCTTGATTTTGATGCTTTCTTTTTTCAAATATTCACAAAGATTTTTGACTCACATTCTGGGCTCTGTTATTCAATTGTTGATCTCCCGGTTTTTACCTTAGCTAGTTTATTTCATCATCACCATCTCCTGATTTCATTTTTCTCTCCATACTGCTGCTGTCTGGTGGCAAGTGCAACAGCAAAACAAGACTCAGGAGAAGAGTCAGTGTCCCATGTATACTGGTAAGAGTGACTACTTGGGAAGAACCTATTAGAAGTGTGAAATAAGAACAGAAGGAATTTAAGAAGCTAGTTGTGATCATTCAGTCCATCATGTGTTTAGCTATGTATAATGCCCAGATACTTCTTAAAAGTTGTAAAGGTTTCTGCTTCAACTTCATGTCTTGTAAGTTTGTTCCAGATGCCCATAACTCTTTGTATAAGGTAGAAGGGCTTCCTGGCTTCGGTGCTAAACCAACTTCCCCAAAGTTTCCAATGATGTCCTCAGATTAATGATTCACCCTTAAGTTGAAAGAATATTGCTGGATTTACTTTCAATGCCTGTATTAAGTTCACATGCAGTCTGGATCGACCTACTAATTCTGCTTTATCAATGCCTGTATTAGGTCCCCTCTGCTTGAGACTAAGAAGGTTTAATTCTCTGCATCTGTCAGAGTCTTCGGATGCCCCTGGATGCGCTCCTATTTACAGCTTCAACTGCTGCTTTGTCTTTTTTCAGTGTGGCAACCAGAACTGCACACAGTACTCCAGATGCAGTCTCACTAGTGCATAGTCTAAGTCCCTTAATTTATATTCAACAGTTTTTACAATATAAACACTTTATTTGCCTTTTTAATAGCTTCAGTCCATTGCTTAGGCAATGTAAACGTTGTGTCATTATAGACCCATAAATCCTTTTCAGAGGTTGCTTTCTGTGGGACAGTGTCTCCCATCTTATATTTATAATTGATGTTCCTGTTTCCCACATGGTGCACTTTTTCTTATTAATCTGTTCGTTCAGTTCAGGTGTTTTTATAATTTTTTTGATGCCTCCTCAGTGTCTGCCATTCTTCCAGTTTTATTGTATTCTGTGAATTTCACAAGCTTACTAACTATACTGAAGTCTATGTCATTAATCAGAAAAAGTAACAGTCCAAGTATAGACCCCTGAGGGACACCACTGTTGACCTCACTCCACGTGGAGCGCTCTCCTCTTATCTGTACTCTTTGTCTCCTGATGATTTTAGAATTTCTGCCTACACTGGAATACTATTTATGACTGCTTAGCTGACAGTTTTCTTTTGATACTAAGATGTACACATTGGTTAAAGTATAAATAGTTTTCTTAACGGAAAACAGACGAGATATTGTTATAGGGGGTTTTGTAATTCCAGCTCCTCATTTATGCACTCTGTATGCATTTAAACATGACAGTACATAAGACTGTTGGTTATTCTAGGCAGTGAGAAAGAAGTAATCAGATGGCTATACTACAAAAGTAATTGTTATAATAGAGACTTTTGTGTGTCTACCTGCAGTCTCCAGAATCATCCTTACCCGCTTTGCTTACAATATATTATTCTCAGTGCTCATTGTTTAAACAATGTTCAGAATTTACATAGCCTACACAGTGCAGCTAACAAGAAGTGTTATTAATAAAGTATGTTAATGCCGTATAATCCGCCTCCTTTTTGTCTTACTTCGCCTCCGCTGAGTATTCTATAGGAATCGGTTTAGGCTATGTCATTCTTATTGTCTCATCCATAAAGGTCACATAATATGGTTTTTTGGCTTTGCAGGTTTTTGCATAGCTAAATTATATCCAACGCCCTTGACAAAACACCGGTTGCAAAGAGACTGTGTAGGCAAGAGCTGAAAATGTAGGATTAATGTTTAGCTCAGCCTATGAGTCACCCATGTGACTTTGAGAAGGTCACTTAATGTTTATGTGCTCTCTACTACAGCTGAAATGCAAAAGAATTGGCTGTCTGGTTTGATTCAGGGAATTAGATGAGGTGCCAGTTCCTCTGTGGAGGATGATTTTTTGATCCCTTTGAGAATATGAGACACTCAATATGTGTATAGTAGATACTATCATTCTTCTCTAACAACCTACATTGCTTTACTGCTACTTTTCAGAAGGACAAAACAAGTCGTCTAATCATACAAGGAATAAAATCTTGTTTTTAAAATCACAACTGGCTCTTCACATGGTGTTAAAATTGGCACTAGAAGTTAACATGCAAAAACAGAAGTCAAAAAATAGTGCAAAATGATGTCACCTGGCACTGCTCCAGTATCGCTGCATGTGATGATGTGTGGCGCCAGCTTGACTTCGGGCTCAGAATTTTTTTTTTTTTGTCAGATGAACGCAGAGGTTTGCCACCATGTAAAGCACATTCACTCACATCAGCTAATCCATCCCTCTGACACCAATAATAATCTTCCAAGTATGTACAACAAACAGGTTTATGTGCCTATCAGAAAACCTACATTTTTATAAAGAGTGCTTTATTAACCAATGTAATTTGTCACACTATTACTTAACAGAGATTAGGCAGAGCTGAAAGGTTTTTTTTTTTCTAAGATTATTTGTGAAAACATTCATGAAAAAAAATACTTTATTACCGGGCCTTTACCAGTTTTTCAAGCTATGCTTTTCAATAATAAATAAAAGGATGCAAATCTTTTACACTATTTGTTGTTTCTAATAAGTAATGCGGTGGGCAGATGCAAATGACATTAAAAGACAGAGTAAGCAGCCTGATGAAAAGTATTAAGTGCAGAAGGGACACTGTTTTAGGCATCAAGGTGGTGTCCTTGCAGTTGAATTTAAATTGTGCTTATTAGCAATAAAAATAAAATGGACGTTAATGGGTTCAAGATAAGAGCGTGTAAATGTGTTCTACTTGAGTTTCTTATCCCTTTGATTTGTACCACAATTCAAAGCCATGCCAAGCCCTTTCTATAAATCATTGATCTCTTCCATATTCATTGCTGAATGAACTAGGTTTAAAATGGATGTACAAACGGATAATCCATTTTTATTGAATTAATAAAAGGGTGGTGTTGTGGCACTGTGGTTATTATTGGTGCTTAACATCTCCAGAGACATGGCCTTTGTGGGCTTTTTTCTTTGGATACTCTGGTTTTGCAGAGATGTTCAGGTTTGAATATTAACTGGCAATTCTAACCTGACCCAGTATGAGTGTAAGTGTGGGCTGTGATGAGCTGGCTCCCTGTTCAAGTTTGGTTCCTGCCTTGTGTCCAGTTACACCAGAACCTGTACCTGTCAACCATAATCCTGAACTAAGAATGCATGGTTAGAAATAAAAACAACACACATCTAGTGGTGCCAAACAGCATTGTTTTCTGAGTTCTGTCCAGCTCAGGTTGGGCACCGGCTCCCTGCAAACTCTGAACTGTTTAGAGAAATGGACAGACCTTAGCTGGCTGCTTTTTACAGGTAGCATTTCTAGATAAGATATACTTCACCTCAAGAAAAGAAAATCATGAGTAAAAACAGGCCAGGTAGTGCAATTGCTAAGGGACTAGACTTTAAACTACTAGGTTCTCAGTTCAGTCCTAGCTTCTGATTCACGGTATGATTCTTGAGCAAAGCCCTTTATCTGCCCTGGCTGTACCTTTCCCAATAGAGTATGGATTCAGACCTCCAGCAGCAGACCCCTCTGTGGCTGCTTTAGCCATGGGGCCATGAGGTTGGAGGTGTGAAGTGGAGAATCTTGAGACAGGACAATGTGTGAATGCAAAAGTGGATATGGATGCTGAGCATAAATAAATAAATGCAACTTTATTTACTAAAAACGTCTAATATAATAATGTGTATGCGACTTCAGTAACTGAAAAGAGTTTGCTATTTCTGCTTTTGATAGCTTCGTGGAACTCTTGTTAAAACTAGTGTAAGTGCTGGACTGAATGGACTGCCATCCCAACTGGGGTCCAGGGAGGATGTCATAATGGATAGAGGACAAGGATGGAGGTGCAACTATGCCAGGATGGTCCTCCGTTTCTGTCCCAGTAGGGATGACCAGATAATGGGTAGAAAATGGAGAAATGGATGTTTGGAACCATTCATCCTCTAGCATCAGATATGGCAGTGCTCTGCTGGCTGGAACCCTGTCCTGGCACCTGCAGGGTTGCCTGGAAGTTGTAGTTCGGAAAAGCAACCATGTCTGAGTCCTTGGGTGCCTCAAGAGGGCACTTTGAAGAACAGATCTCCCTGTTTCGGGGAGCTTCCAAATGAACCGAATTGCTTCCATCATACAATGCTTTGACACAGGAGGTATTCCCTTGTTTGCCATAAAAGGGGGCATCTCACCCCACTCAGGGAATCAAAATCAGGAGGAAGAGAATGATACTCACTGAGGAGGAGTGGACGAGATAAAAGAAGCATTCTGTTGTGTCTGGTGTTTGGGACTTGGTGGCACCCCCTTTTGGTATCCTGGTTACTTTGGGTGTGTGACTCCCCATAGTCACTTATAAAGTTGCAGAACACTGGTATCGTCTTATGGATACAATCATAGAACATTTAACATAAGGGTATTTTAGATATTACATTGTCTCACAGAAGTACGGAAATATGAAGGAGAACATGACTGGATGACTGGTTCACAGTGATCTTTCACACAGTGTACACGAAGTGCTGCATAAGAAAAGTATAGGGAATGCTTTTGCTACATTCTAAATTTCTAACATGGAAGTTCCTTTCGGTGTTAGCTAGTTAAACTGGTTTGCTTGTGTGTGTTTATCTAGTATGCATGGCATCCTCAACTACAGTACCTTTACATGGACATGTTTATCCACTAAACCAGTGTTTTAATTCTGGGGACCCACTGATTGGTTCATTTTCAAGATAGTCCTCTGCCAAGACTATTGAGTGTATTCTCATGTTAAATATATACTGTAATAAATACCAAAATGGAGAGACCAAGACGCCTTCTGAAAAATGGCCTTGTTTATTTAACAATGACAGATCATCTGTCTGCATCCCAAGAAGGCTAATATCACACTCTTCCATTGTTACCGTCCACGGTGGTAGCCTTATAAAATAACAAATGCATACTTTGCACTACATGCAGACACTCATGCCCTGTTCCTCATTGTGTAGCATTACTAGGATCTCTGATTGTCCTTCCTACTACCACACTCTTTCTCAGCAATCTAACAAAAAAAATTCTGTTCTTCTGCAAGGGGCTGCCATTCATTCTCTCTGAAAATCTATGCCTGCATTCTTGAATCTTTCCAGTTTTGAGGAATTTAACGACTTGTGGAATTCAGCATTCCATATGTCAGCGCGACAGTTCACTGTCAATCAAACATCCAGCTCTGCACGTCTTTGGGGCAATCAGCTGGCTGCTACAGTACTATAATATTTCCGTGAGACAATGCTGCAATTTAATATCTAAAAATACTGCTGCGTTAAATGTACCGTCATTATTTCTGTGAGATGATGGGTCCAGTAGGCTTGAGCAGCCACAGAGTGGTCCCTCACTTTAGGCATGCAGTCAGACTTTAATTTTGTTTTTTATGGTTTGTAGGAACATGAGCTGATCTTTCATAAACATGTTGTTAAACTTAACAAGGCAAGTTTTAAACTATAACATTGTGTGATGGAAATATTACAGTATACTGTATGTATTAAATTGTGATATCTTACTTTGAAATATTTGCTTGTTTAATAGACATGTAACGTAATGTAACTATTTTTAACGAAGATTTAATCTGCTGTACAAGTATAGAAATAATCAACTATCTTTAGTTATTAAATTTGTCAGTCAGTCACTTTCCAACCAGCTCTATCCTAACACAGGGTCACAGGGGTCTGCTGGAGCCAATCCCAGCCAACACAGGGCGCAAGGCAGGAACAAATTCCAGGCAGGGCGCAGCCCACCGCAGGGCACACACACCAAGCACACTAACCTGCATGTCTTTGGACTGTGGGAGGAAACCGGAGCACCCGGAGGAAACTCACATAGACACGGGGAGAAGATGCAAACTCCATGCAGGGAGGACCCGGGAAGCGAACCCAGGTCTCCTTACTGTGAGGCAGCAGTGCTACCACTGCGCCACCCTATTAAAGTTATTCATGTGCTAATTAATATTAAACTTTTTGTAGCAAAATGTATCCACATTTATTTATTTATGCTCAGCAACCATATCTGTCTTTACATTCAAACATTGCCTTGTGCCAAGACTCTCCACTTCACTGATATCACAGGGTCCTATGGCTGGAGCTGCCACAAAGGGTTCTGCTGCTGGAGGTCTGCTGCCAGACCCTTGTCCCCCCTTTAACAGTTATCAGTGCCGGATTTAGAATTGATAAGGCCCTAAGCTATTTGAGACATGGTGCCCTTTATAAGTATATATGACAATTGCTCACTTGGACAATTTGTTTTGGGGGCCCCCAAGAAGGCGGGGGCCCTAAGCTATAGCTTGTGTAGCTTATACGTAAATCCTGCAGTGACAGTTATATATCAAAAACACAGTGTCAGGACACATTACAGTGTCCTTATTTTACAAGTAACCTTGACTAAAACTGTATGCCAAGCATAATAACATAGAACTTGTGATGATGAAATGAAATAAAGATTATTAATTTGTTTCCAAGCCTGGTCTCTCCCTAAAGTTTTGTGCATAATGTGGATGGACTGTTGCCATGTTTAGGCAGCAGTGACCCTGCTGTTCACTAAAGAGACCTCATAATTTGCCACACACCATTGCAATCTTTTGTTTCCTGCTTTTGTGATGATTTCAACTCTCTATCTCATTTTTTTCCTTCTGCTTTAGCTTTCTTTCTACCACAGGCTGTCATTCACGTCTGCTCACATTTCATCACTCCACCCTCCATTTTCTTTGGTCCTCTGACTGTCTCCTTTAATAGTTGAGGAGCCCAGCCACTGCTCATATCTTTTAACACACTACAGCTTGACTGCTTCATCTTTCATTCTTTACCAGGTAGCCGAGTATTTGGCACTTTGCCCTGTGGGTAGATTGCTGCCGTATTTGTGTGCTTCACCCATAGTTTTCTTTATAGAATTTGGACAGAACTCAATCCTTTATCAGTTAAGTCTGAATGACTGTTTAAACAGCACATAGGCTTTTTGTGGTTAAATATGCATAAAGTTCTGTATTCTGCATAGTAAGCCTTCTCAAATTTGCTTTCATAATTTATGAGTCTTTGTTGACACTATTCACAGACTTGTAAACCTTGATTCAAAGTATTTTTTCACAGACTTGTAAACCTTGATTCAAAGTATTTTTTGTTGCATTTTCTTTCACCACACACCAAGCCTTGGTTTCCTATTTAAAATATTTTAATTCTTACAGTTCACAGAAGAATATGTTTTCAATATACTCTAAATGCACTTTGTGATCATTAATTAAAATCAACAAGTATAACACGGATCACTATAGACATCTTGATTATTACAAGGGTCAGCACTCAAGATTACACAGCAGCAAAAACAGACAATGTAGTGAAGGTCCAGTAAAGTGGTTCTTTCATTTTCAAAATAAACAAGAATCACCTTCCCTCTCACCTTGTCCTACTTCCCTACAGTGATTGACATGGACCTGAAGTTGGTAACATTCATTGCTAATTTTTCTTTAGTCTGGTACTGAGCACCTTGCTCCAGAGCTGTGTTTATTAACTGATGATGCTTAATCCGATTCAGGCTTGAGGAGTCTGGAGCCTATCTTGACTTCATTAGTCACAAGACAGGAACAAAGAAGTGATGGAGCTCCAGTCCATTGTAAGTGGAAATGTTTCTTGTTAAGATATTATGAGCCTACAGTATCCAAGATGAGATCATTTGTGCAGCTACACTCACCTAAAGGATTATTACTAACACATGTTCAATTTCTCATTAATGCAATTATCTAATCAACCAATCACATGGCAGTTGCTTCAATACATTTAGGGGTGTGGTCCTGGTCAAGACAATCTCCTGAACTCCAAACTGAATGTCAGAATGGGAAAGAAATGTGATTTAAGCAATTTTGAGCGTGGCATGGTTGTTGGTGCCAGGGGCCGGTCTGAGTATTTCACAATCTGCTCAATTACTGGGATTTTCACGCACAACCATTTCTAGGGTTTACAAAGAATGGTGTGAAAAGGGAAAAACATCCATTTTATGCGGCAGTCCTGTGGGCGAAATGCCTTGTTGATGCTAGAGGTCAGAGGAGAATGGGCCGATAGAAGAGCAACTTTGACTGAAATAACCACTTGTTACAACCGAGGTATGCAGCAAAGCATTTGTGAAGCCACAACACGCACAACCTTGAGGCGGATGGGCTACACAGGCAGAAGACCCCACCGGGTACCACTCATCTCCACTACAAATTGGAAAAAGAGGCTACAATTTGCACGAGCTCACCAAAATTGGACAGTTGAAGAATGGAAAAATGTTGCCTGGTCTGATGAGTCTCGATTTCTGTTGAGACATTCAAATGGTAGAGTCAGAATTTGGCGTAAACAGAATGAGAACATGGATCCATCATCCCTTGTTACCACTGTGCAGGCTGGTGGTGGTGGTGTAATGGTGTGGGGGATGTTTTCTTGGCACACTTTAGGCCCCTTAGTGCCAATTGGGCATCGTTTAAATGCCGCGGGCTACCTGAGCATTGTTTCTGACCATGTCCATCCCTTCATGACCGCCATGTACCCATCCTCTGATGGCTACTTCCAGCAGGATAATGCACCATGTCACAAAGCTCGAATCATTTCAAATTGGTTTCTTGAACATGACAATGAGTTCACTGTACTAAAGTGGCCCCCACAGTCACCAGATCTCAACCCAATAGAGCATCTTTGGGATGTGGTGGAACGGGAGCTTCGTGCCCTGGATGTGCATCCCACAAATCTCCATCAAATAAAAGATGCTATCCTATCAATATGGGCCAACATTTCTAAAGAATGCTTTCAGCACCTTATTGAATCAATGCCACGTAGAATTAAGGCAGTTCTGAAGGCAAAAGGGGGTCAAACACCGTATTAGTATGATGTTCCTAATAATCCTTTAGATGAGTGTATGTTTTTCAAGCATTTAACTATTTCATTGCTTATCTGTCAAGTAGTTCCTATCCATATAAGGTAGATGGTGTGATGGGTGATGTGTATTATATACATGTACTATGTAGATGTACTATGAAATCATCTCAATCAAGATAAACTAGCTCTCCCTGTATTAGGTCAGCACTTGTCATAGTGAAATGAGCTCTTCATATGTTCAGTCTCCCTCAGTTCTGTTGAAATAAAGGGGTTGTGATTTCAGCTGTTATTAAAGGAAAATTCCCTAACACTCATTCACACTCACACAGGGCCAATTTAGACTACAGCCATTAACCTAGAATGAAAGAAGGGCTGACAATTTGGAGAACCTGGAGAAAAATAGGGTAAACTTTGTACCAGCTGTCAGGATTTAAGTAAATATTTTTACTTTGTTCACTTTTGTTTGGGGTGGTAGTGCAGTAAGGAGACCTGGGTTCGCTTCACGGGTCCTCCCTGCATGGAGTTTGTATGTTCTCCCTGTGTCTGCATGGGTTTCCTCCGGGTGCTCCAGTTTCCTCCTATAGTCCAAAGACATGCAGGTTAGGTGCATTGGTGATCCTAAATTGTCCCTAGTGTGTGCTTGGTGTGTGTGTGTGCCCTGTGGTGGGCTGGCATCCTGCCCAGGGATTTGTTCCTGCCTTGCGTCCTGTGCTGGCTGGTATTGGCTCCAGCAGACCACTGTGACCCTGTGTTAGGATATAGCAGGTTGGAAAATGACTGACTGACTTTTGTTTGCTTATACTGTGATATCATTAGTACCATTTTGAGAGAACCTATTGTTATGAACACCATGTGCATGGCAAGGAATGTGATGTCTGTGGTGGTCATGCTATGTAACATCTGCTCACAGTTTGTTTTGCATCTGTTTGTTATGGGCATAGTGCAATGTGCCCAAAGTATACTGTATGAGAAATAATTAACCAGAAAATGATATTTTAGCAGAATGGACTTTGCAAAGCCATAGTCAGAAAATGGGCAAGGATTTCTTAAAACCAGGAAAGAAAAATCAAAAATAAAGTCTAAGATCCAAACAAAGCAAATCAAAAACAAAACGTTTTCCACACTGGCTTAGAGATTTACACTAATTACATTAAGAACATGTTTGAATTTTATTTATCTTTTATTGAAAGACGCAGCACTGCCATCTTTAATAGGATCAGACCCACTGACATCATACTCAACAACCCCAGCATTCACCAGATAGCAATGGGGTGTCGTTATCAAAACAACATGGTGGTGGAAATGAAAACTACCAAAACAAACAGTGAAAGAAAATGGAGTTGTAACTGTGCTGATTCAGGATGAGACACTAAGGATTTTTTTGATGGGAAGGATCAGAAGATGAAAAATAGTTAGAGAATTAGCTCAATTCAAAACCATAAATCAGTCTGATCTGTCGACAAGTTTAAATCACTAGCTTAAATATTTGAGATCCCAAATAATAAGAGCAAAGATCTAATGTCAGGAAGACTTTCACCAATGGGTTTTCATGTAAGCAAAGCGATGTATTACTATACCCAGATGAGAAATGGCTGCCATATTCAACCTTTTAACCTGTTGTATCAATAACATCAGATGGCAGGACTTCGGGAGCCGCGTCTTGATGGTGAGACTCATAAAACGATGGCATTCATATACAAAACAAAGATGGCATTTTGGCATAATGCAAAAGAATCCAACTTCCTCAAAATGTCTTGTGTACAAAAGTAAATGTCATTTTCATAATCCACGGGTTCCAAAACCCCTAAAGAGGGGTATACTTTAATAAAATCAATTCAGGAGAACTCACGCAAAATTAATAATAACTGCTGATCAAAGCAGCAACACCCAAAATATGATGATAAAAAAGTAACAAAACAAAAATTAAATCAAAACTCTAAATAATGATAAATCCAAAACTAATACAATCATGACAGTACTCTACTGTATGTGATAAGAGCTTCTCAATTTGTAAAATGCTTCTGTTTTTGGTACACCTCTCCTTAAACCATATGCCGCTTTATTGAATGAACATTCTTTTTAACGTGGACCCACATAATATTGTTTAAATGTCTATCACTACTTCAGTTTGCCTATTCTTACACTTACAAACCTTTGGGGATTTACAGTTCATAATTGCTATGCACTTGCACCCAAGAATACGATTCACTCCCTTTGTACCAGTATATCCTTCAGAATTCACCCAAGTATGACTGTCACTGTAGCTTCTCTATTGGAAATGTTCTCTCTCCATAAAGGAATATAGTTCTTGGTCCCCGTTAGTAAAATAGAGGAAACGTGCAGGCAGGAAAGTAGGCTTTAATAAATTTCAAACTTTAAGTGTTACTAAACTAGTGTCATAAACAAAACTGAAATAAAGTGTGGCAATGTATACCATACAACCTGGTACTGCTAGATGTTTAGTCTTTCCAGGCAGCTCATTTCATGCATTGTTGGAAGTGTCAGCAGTAACACAGAATATTCTTGATTTGACTTACCTTTTCCTCTTTTCTTGTCTTCTCCCTCTCCTCTCCTCTCTCTTCTCTTTTACTGATCTTATAATCCTTTTTTCCATTATCTAAATTTCATAAAACTAAAATTATTTTCCATAGTCAGTTGCTTTAGCTCACTCTTTTGACATAATAAATGGGAGCCAAGAGTGTAGGATGCTTGTATAACGTACAAATGTGACATTTTTATATAACTTAGAAACATCTTATGAAACCATAATGGTAACAGTTTTGTATTATATATTTGATTCCGATTTCAACAAAAACATTCATAACGAATAAGCAGAATATTCTTACAATATAACATAGCTCATTTCCCTTTCTACTTAAACTAATTATCAATATGTTTAGTATTTCTTAAGAAACACAACAACAACAACAAAAACATTTATTTATATAGCACATTTTCATACAAAGAAACTGTAGCTCAAAGTGCTTTACATAATGAAGAACAGCAAAATAAAAGACACAGTAAGAAAATAAAATAAGTCAACATTAATTAACATAGAATAAGAGTAAGGTCCGATGGCCAGGGTGGACAGAAAAAAAAAAAACTCCAGACGGCTGGAGAAAAAATAAAATCTGTAGGGATTCCAGACCATGAGACCACCCAGTCCCCTCTGGGCATTCTACCTAACATAAATCAAACAGTCCTCTTTGTATTTAGGGTTCTCATGGAAGGACTTGATGATGATGGTCACGTAGACTTCTGGCTTTTAGTCCATCAATGTTGGAATATCATGATGCTTTCCACCACAAAGAACCAGAAAAAGAAACAGAAGAGAGAGTAGGGGTCAGTACGAATTTTAGAGCCACCATGAATAGTTATTATGATGAATTGAACATACAGAGTATCAGTATTAAGTTAAAGTGAAGTTATGAGAAGGCCATGTTAAAGTAATGTGTTTTCAGCAGTGTTTTAAAGTGCTCCACTGTATTAGCCTGGCGAATTCCTATTGGCAGGCTATTCCAGATTTTAGGTGCATAACAGCAGAAGGCCGCCTCACCACTTCTTTTAAGTTTAGCTTTTGGAATTCTAAGGAGACACTCATTTGAGGATCTAAGGTTACGATTTGGAATATAAGGTGTCAGACATTCCGATATATAAGATGGAGCGAGATTATTTAAGGCTTTATAAACCATAAGCATGATTTTAAAGTCAATTCTGAAAGACACTGGTAACCAGTGTAGTGACATCAAAACTGGAGAAATGAGTTGGATTTTCTTTTCCTAGTTGGGATTCTAGCAGCTGCAGTCTCCACTCGTTGCAAACGATTTATGTCTTTTTTGGGTAGTCCTGAGAGGAGTGCGTTACAGTAATTAGTAAGACTGAAAACAAAAGCGTGAATTAATTTCTCAGCATCTTTCAATGATATAAGAGGTCTAACTTTTGCTATGTTTCTTAAGTGAAAAAATGCTGTCCTAGTGGTCTGATGAATATGCGATTTAAAATTCAGATTACAGTCAACAGTTACCCCTAAGTTTTTTACTTCCGTCTTAACTTTTAATCCTAATGCATCAAGTTTATTTCTGATAACCTCATTGAATCCATTATTGCCAATTACTAAAATTTCAGTTTTCTCTTTATTTAGTTTGAGAAAATTACTATTCATCCATTCAGAAATACCAGTAAGACATTGTGTTAGTGAATCGAGAGAGTCGGAGTCATCAGGTGCTATTGATAAGTACAGCTGTGTGTCATCAGCATAGCTGTGGTAGCTCACGTTGTGCCCTGAGATAATCTGACCTAACGGAAGCATGTAGATTGAGAAGAGCAGCGGACCCAGGATAGAGCCTTGTGGAACACCATATCGGATATCATGTGTCTTTGAGATTTGATTACCACAACTCACAAAGAATTTTCTCCTGCCAGGTAGGATTCAAACCAATTTAAGACACTGCCAGAGAGGCCCACCCATTGACTAAGGCGATTTCTAAGAATATTGTGATCAATGGTGTCAAATGCAGCACTCAGATCTAAGAGGATGAGAACAGATAAATGGCCTCTGTCTGCATTTACCCGCAAGTCATTTACTACTTTAACAAGTGCAGTTTCTGTGCTGTGATTTGTTCTAAAACCTGACTGAAATTTATCAAGAATAGCATGTTTATTGAGGTGGTCATTTAACTGCATAATGACTGCCTTCTCTAGAATTTTACTTAAGAAGGGCAGGTTAGAGATGGGTCTAAATTTTTCTAAAGCAGAGGGGTCAAGATTATTTTTCTTGAGCAGGGGTTTAACTACAGCAGTCTTAAGACAGTCTGGAAAGACCCCCATATCTAATGATGAATTTACTATGTCAGAATATTGTCAATTAGCAGCCTGATACTTCTTTGAAAAACCTTGTTGGTATTGGGTCAAGGAGCAGGTGGAGGGTTTCAGTTGAGAGATTATTCTATGTAAATCAGGTAAATCTATCCTGGTGAAAGAATTTAATTTGTTTATAATGGAGTACCGGGCTTTGGAGGTTCTGCAGTGTTGGGGAGATATACTATGTTATCTCTAATATCATTAATTTTTGATTGAAAAATACAGCAATGTTCTCACAGGTTTCACTGGAAGTATTTTGGAGGCATTCCTTTATGTTACCTGGGTTTAACAGACGATCAATTGTAGAAAATAAGACTCTGGGATTACTAGCATTGTTATTTATAATCTTACAGAAATAGCAGCCTCTCAAGACGGACTGTGTTATTGTATTCTGTTATTTTAACCTTCAATATCTCATAGTGGATAGTTAGTTTAGTTTTCCTCCATTTACGCTCAGCTCTACGACATGTTCTCTTTAAATCAGATACTCTTTGGGTCTTCCATGGAATAACAATGCTAGAAGATTTTTTAACTGTCTTTTCAGGTGCAACTATGTCAACAGCAGCTCTTACTTTAGAATTAAAGTTTTCCACCTTACTATTTACATTATCCTCGCTATTATAGTTGGCACTATAAACGGACTGATTGCTTAGAATGTTTGTAAGTTTTAAAGCTGCTGATGAGTCAAAGAAGCGTTTTTAACAATATGCTTCTCGTGAATGTTTTCTATCATTATTTCTATATTAAATAGTAGAAGAAAGTGGTCTGATAGACCAATATCAATGACCTGCTTTATATCAACTTTAGTCCTTTGGTAATTACCAAGTCTAACGTATGACCGGCTTTATGTGTAGGCTGATTAACGAGCTGTCTCAAATCAAAATTCCTTTACTTTTAGGTCACACTGATTATCGATATGAAAGTTAAAGTCGCCGACTATTAAGAGTGTTTCATAATTTGTAATTAAAATTGACATTAAGTCTGAGAATTCCTCAAAGAAAGACGCGTTAAATTTAGGAGGTCTATACATGGATAAAACTAGAACGTGAGAATCTCCATGAATAACAACGGCGAGATACTCAAAAGACTTGAATTTACCAAAACTAACATCTTTACACTTTAACCGGCTCGAGTAAATGTTTGCCAAGCCGCCGCCCTTCTTTGCCTTCTTTCCCTGGCGGTCTGCACGAGTAAAACAAAAGCATTAACAAAGTACAATGTTGAATTGCTGAGTAGCAAGCTATTTTAACATATAAATAAATAAAGTGTCTTTAGTGATGACACTAAAATTAGAAGAATGGCCGACACTGTTAATGAAAGAAAAAAGTCAAAGACAAAGCAAACAAAAATAAAAAAGACCAAACATTTGGAAAATGCAGTTAAACGTAGAATAGTGCAAAGGGCCACACATGCTTAAGGAACATCAATTATAAATACAAGATGAGAAACACTGTCCTACAGGAAGCAACCTTTGAAAAAGATTTAGGGGTATATATTGACACGACATTTTCATTGACTAGGCAATCTACAGAAGAAATTTAAAAAGCAAATAAAACGTTAGGTTATATTGGAAAATCTGTTGAATATAAATCAGGGGATGTTGTTCTTAGACTATGTCATGTACTAGTGAGACCACATTAGGACTATGATGTTCAGTTCTAGTTAACACACTACAAAAAATACATAGCAGCACATGAAGCTGTGAAGAGGAGAGCGATCAGGTGCATCCCATAATTTAAGGGCATGTCCTACTCTGACAGACTTAAAGAATTAAACCTGTTCATTTTCAAGCTAAGGGGGATACATGGCAACCGAATCCAGGTTGTAAAATCCTCAAAGGCATTGATAAAGCAGATATAGCTGAATTCTTTCAACTCAAGGGTGAATCACTTAATGGAGGAAGTGCATTTAGGACTGAAACCAGGAAGCACTTCTTTACACAAAATGTTGTAGGAATCTTGAACAAAATACAAACAGAGGTAGTTAAAGCAGATACCTTGTCGACCTTTAAGAAATATCTGGATTAGATATTGAGACCGCTGAGCTAATAGCCAATCAAACGATCTCCTCTCATTTGTCAAATTTCTTATGTTATATGTGTTCTAAGACCACTTTTCAAATTGTACAAGAAAAAGTTCTGCTCCTTCCTCCAACAGTTTCCTTTTGACCTAATCATATTCGTGTTTAAATTTAATGGTGCTTGACTGTTTGTTTGTTTATCGACTCACAATGTTACCAACCCTTTGGACTACTTTTTGGGTCTCCTTTTAAGCTAACTGGTTTGGAATCTCACAGTAATCTTTAAGTCGTGTCATGCCATCTGCATGAGTGGGTATAATTAAGATGCCACCCAGGTGCAGTACATGCAATTTGCTTACATTCACAGTGAGCAAACCGTGATCAAAAAACATTTTGCAGAGACTGGTAATTTTCCTAATGTTATTGATGCAACAGAGTGCACAAAGTTTGTGAATTATCAGAGAATTAATTTGCTTTTGTAAACACAAAATACTTTTCTTCAATTAATATACAACTAATATGTGATACTCAAATGTCTCTAATCAATTAACCCACTATTCCTTTATTTTAATAGATAGTGCAGAAAGCAGACTTTAAGGTTATGCTGTGTGTGATGATTTGCTTCTTGGTAAAGCAACCATTGCTGCTTATGTTGTATAACACACAGCACAACCCTTTTATGGACAAAGTAGTTAGGCTACACTCTAGGGAAATTAATATTATGTATATACAACACTGGTTGTTACCAACATCGAAGATAGCTGTACTGAGAGAACATGTCAGTTAACTGTAGTTTAACCCTGCTCAGGATAAAGCAGGTTTAGGAAATGTATAGATGGACAGGCATCAGACTTTGACTAATGTGTTATTGAAATGTGCAATGAAATAAAATTTTCTGTAGAGTTAATTGCCTTGCTGCCTAAAATGAACACACCATAAAAGTATGTGTGGTACTTAGAGATGGTCGAAACTTTCTGTAATGTTAAGCCAATTTCCACGTCAAGTTTGTGTTTTTTAAAACCCCGCTTTTGTGCAAGAAATGGCATGAGCAAGTTTTCTACATGAGGTCCCTGGTCTTAGGAAACTCTACATGATAAATTGTCCAACTCCCAGTCTCTATACAGCACATGATGAGGTCAAGATGTTAGGAACAACACCTCCTGGCATGCAAAGTGATAGATAAACCAGCAATAATTAGCCATGTCTGAAGCTTTATTAAGAAAGAAAAAAAGGTACAGGAAAAATGCCTTTCTAGCGTAGGAATACATGGAATGCTCCTTTTGTTCATACAGCAAGACTTAGTCTTTAAGGACCAATTATTATATTTATTAGTTTATTGTTGAATGGTTCGCATATGCTACAGCTTTTACTTATCAAAGCAGATTTTTGTAGTCTGAAATCTGGCAGAAAGAATGCTGTCTATCTTGTGTTCATTAAATTTATTCATGAGTAATCTGCTGCCAAACTTAACTATGAAGAAAATCATGTTTCCATAAATGATAAAAATATATCAGAAAACTGAGATCAGGTATTTTGTTTCCACTTCTAGTTTAATCCATCAATGATTAATTAACTAAAATTCCTCATCTGTTCAAATGGGCTTGCCAAGGTGAATTTAATGTTTAAAAGAAAGTGTTTTTTGGAGAAAAAGATTACATTTAATAAAAGTGGCTTCTCATAGGGACTACATATTTGGAAAAAAAAAACTGGAACAACCAATAAAAGAACAGGGCTAGAATATACTTCAACAAGAGATTAATAATTTTAAAACTAATATGAAAATTATCTGGGATGATTCTTAAGGGTGGCCTACAGATTACTTTCTATATACCGTGTGTGAGAAGTCAATTTATTTATGCTGCCAAAAAAGCTGACAGTAGGCTTTTATCATAAATATATATAGCATGGAGAAATGAGGTGTTGCTACATATTTATTATTCTCTGTTGTTCAGCACAATTACTGGCAAAATAAAATGGCAGCAAGGCTGGTTTCCATTAATTATATGTGATTTCCTTCATGTTTGGACCATTACACATTTATTTAGAAGGATTAGCTAATTATGAGGCTTTTAGATATTCAGCTTGAAATGTCTGTTTATGATGATGATGTTATAATGTTATCCCAAAATAGTTTTTTTTTATAAATAAGTCATCTATTTATAGAATTGTGCAAAAGATGCCATTTTTGTATGCATATTCAAGAGGAATTATAGAGGAATCAAAGCATTATGTACATCTGAATCTGTTCCTTGGAGCGTCGCAGTCAGGGCAGGTGATGGAAGGGTCCTTATGGACGACACTGCAGATGTGATCTGCTGGGAGGGGTACTTTGAGCAGCTGTTTAAAGCTGATCCTCCGGCTAGGAGGCAGGATATCTCTGGGTCCTTGTCGTCCCTATCTGGAAAGGGAAGTGTGATCGCCTGGATTGCAGCAACTCTCAGTGCCAGGTAAGGTCCTTGTTAGGGTCATCCTCAATAGGATCCGTTATCACATACTCACCTCCCAGCAACCGGAGCAGTCTGGTTTTACACCTAAGAAGTCTAACACCAACTGTTTCCTGGCACTGAGAGTTCTTGTGGAGCGCAGATGTGAATATCTGCAGTGTATCTTTGCAGCCTTTGTCGATTTTCGTAAAACGTTCAACTCAGTTGATTGAACTGCCCAGTGGGACATCCTAAGACTTTGCGGGATCCCCTCAACATTGCTGGATATCATGACTGGCCTGTACACTGGTACTGGGAGTGCTGTGCAGAGTGGAGGCAGAACCCCTGCGTTTTTCCCAGTTGATTCTGGGGTTTGTCAGGGGTGTGATCTTGCTCCTACTCTGTTCAGTCCTTGCATGGACTGGGTGTTTGGCAAGGTTGAGTGGTCCAGAGGCTGTGGGGCATCTGTTGGTGAAGAAAGATTCAATTAATCTAGACTTTGCTGACAATGCTGTGATCTTTGCGGAGTCAATGGAGGCTCGAATCAGGGCTCCCAAGAGACTGAGTAAGGAGTCTGAGTGTCTAGGCTCGCAAGTGTTCTGGATAAAAGCCAAGATTCAGACCTTTAATGACCTCTTGGGCACTGCAATCAGCAGTGTGTCTATCTGTGGAGAGAGTGTTGACTTTGTCGAGAGGTTTACTTACTTTGGCAGTGACATTCATGTCTCTGGTAACTCTTCCTATGAAGTAAGTAGATGGATTGGGAGAGTATAGGGTGTCGTAAGATCACTGGAAAGGGTGTGTGGCTCTCCCAATATCTATGCAAAAGGACAAAGATCCAAGTCTTTAGTGTCTTGGTGCTTCCTGTCTTGCTATATGGTTGCGAGACATGGACACTATCCAGTGACCTGAGATGAAGACTGGACTTCTTTGGTACTGTGTCTCTTCGGAGAATCCTTGGGTACCACTGGTTTGACTTTATGTCAAATGAGCAGTTGCTTACGGAGTCCCGAAATGAGGCACATTACCTGCATTGTGAGGGAGCATTAGTTACTGCACTACGGACATGTGACAAGATTCTCTACAGGATCCTCATTGTAGAGGGCCTAATTGCCTGGACCAGGCCAAGGGGGCACCCACGTAACAACTGGCTGTGGCAGATAGATGGCAATTTCCGGAGGGTGGGACTGGATCGCGTGTCTGCCTAGGAAGTTGCCACCTGGGATCCTGAGCTGTTTCGTCATGTGGTGGGTGTGGTAATGCTGACCCGATATTCAAAAATATTAGGTGAATATTTGAAACTATTGTATAATTAAATTTAATGTAACATTCGTAAATCAGCTTCATTCACAATGGTTTTGGTGGCTGGAGCTTTTTCTGGGAATACTTGGCAAAAGGCAGGAAGCAGAACTGAACTGGGCTCCTCAAACATACAGCATCCCATTGGAATCACCAATTAACCTAACCATCACGTCTTTGGGGGTGTGCAAGACAAAGCAGTATACCCAAAAAAGACAAAGGAAGAATGTGCAAAGTCCATAAGGCTGTTCCTGATTTTGTGAAGCAGCAATATTTACTGCTACCCTCAAGACCAAGCTGCTTTGAGAAACTTAAAGCCAGGAAAATAAATCTTCATCTTTTAAGCAAACATCCCGATAAACCTTTTTACCAGTATTCATATTCTGAGTTTAATAATCTGACATTTTCCTTAAAATCATATTTAATACTAATTGTAATGTCACAGTTGAGTGTAACGCTTCCTCCCACAAGCTGCTCCAAATATTTAAAATTAAGCTCCAGCTTTACGACCAGTCTAAGCTCAATCAGTCTACAGTGTCATCCTTTATTATGATGTATGGCTATTAATGGCTATTCCATGACTTTCCATGGGACCAACGGAGTTGTACATTCGTTTTCCAGCCCAGATTATTGCTAAATGATAGCCCTCTGATACTTCTGGGGTCTAGGATAACAGGAGGAGCTCTCGTAATGCTGTTTCTCTATTTAATTTTTTTTAATCATTTCTTGATCACTTATATATACCTGGAGTAGCTGTGCATCTCTTACATACAGGGAACAAGAAACAATTTTTTAAAAGATAATCATAACCACACAAATGAAGGCACTAATTTTCATCCCCACCACACTACTTTCTGTTATGAATCATTCCAGTGCATGACTTATTGGTAGTCTGATGAAATCAAGATTTCAACAAGAGCTGCAAAAAGCAGGAAGCAATCTTTAGGTTCTCAAACCTGTATACCCTCCAGCTCTTGACTATGCCTTGATATTTTGTTCATGAAAACTAGGAATAAGAAAGAAGAAAACCCAAAGCTTTGACCCACATTTAACGGTCTCTACTTAGCATCAAGTATGTAAACACAAGTCTTACTCCCCAAATACAGGGAGTGAATGGCTCGAGCAGTGGACCAAGAAATCCATATTCTAGTGGCATTTTCTAAAAGATACCATAGCGTAAATAAACAAAGGCATTTTGCAAGTCCATATAGAACATTTATGCAGGATTAGTGACCTCCAGTAACCCCTCCACTATCTGTGCAAAGACAAAGCACTATTTCACTCTTCATCTGTTGCAGTAGAAAACCACAATGTTCCTCCCGAATCTGAACTTAAACTATTTGATGGAGTCCCTGTTTTACTATCCTTTTAGTGTGAAAACTACAATCCCTCTGTAATAAGAACACATTCTCTTGTCCCCTGCTTTTAAGAATGGGTACCACCACCGCCCCTACCACTGCTGAAACACTGTCCTCATCTTAAATGCAACATTGAAAAGACCCACTAGTCAAAACACCACACAATATCCATTGCCTTCAGCAATTCCAGTCAGATCTCATCCACCTCTACAGCCTTGACATTGCAGAGCATTTTTAACAGTTAACTCAGCCACAGACCCAATCCCAACCTATACTTCTGACACTGCCTTCTCTAACAAGGACATACCCGCTGGGTCTAGAAACTTCTCAAGGTACTCTTTCCACCTTTTCCATACACTCAATAGTAGTGTACTCCAATAAATGTCAAAATTCCCCTACAATTTCTGAGAATAGTTTGGTGCCATTCGTAAGTCATCTAATTGTTTGCCAGAAGCTCTTTAAGGCTGGCTCACATGGCCATACCAAACTACACCCACAAACAGGTATTTGGTACGTGTCAATCAAATCTTCAGACCCTCCTGCTAACATTTCATGGTAGACCTGTAGTGTCAACCAACACGTTCCAAGCTGCCACAATGACAGGCACCAATACATTTGCAGCTAGATGCAGCCACTTACATTACTGAGGTCTTGAACAACATTTGTTCCAACTGTACACCCCGATCTCTTCCAAGATGCGAGAGGACACACTTCAGAAGAGACAGCTGAACTCATTCTGAATGAAGGCATCAGCTAGTCATTCCCAGCCATCTCTCAGTGCCTGTTTGGCTGCTGCAGATCTGTCTATCTGACTGATTAAGCTTACCACCAAGTGGGGATCAGTCGATGGCTCAGCACCCCTTTTTTGTCTGGGTGTCTACAACATACAGCCTCAGGTGACACAACTATAACATTGATCACTGACCTTCAACCCAGGTATTCAGCTATCAGTTGCATTTATGAGCATCCATATATTTGAACATTGTGGATTTAAAGAAACTAACATTGATGTGGCATTCTCAAACCTCTGACGATACAGAATCCAGTCACAAACTTGTGAGTATACCACCACCCACTCCAGGATTTCTCCCACAAGGCAAATCCAAGATAAGTCAGATGCAACCTTTACAAAAGAAATACAGTGAAAAGTCCAAATATGACTGAAAGAATGAAGCTTCACACAAAGAAAGTGAACCAATTTCAGAAATACATCCAAATGAATAGCAAACGATATCAGTTTTACTCTCAAGTAATTTAATTATTGGACTCAATATTTTTTATGTAGTAAGAACAAACTATTTTACGAAGAAATAAAAAATGACAATATTAGATCCACTGTACTTTGATAATCACATCCATCCTTTTTCCTTTACTTTCTTTTTTATTAGAGAGTTGCACCCTACCATAGGGTAGGATGCCCATCAATCAGAGGCTGCACTGAAATTCTGTTATACCAGGCCAATTAACTTAACATGTACGTACAATATATAGGATGTGGGAGGAAATTAGAGTCCCCAGGGAATATTTATTTTGCTAAGTCATCATAAGATTGTGTGTATGATTGAAGAGTGGGGAGTTGCTGGCAGATAAAAGTTGTGCAATCAAAGAGACTGCAAGAAAGACAAGAGTAAATAAGGCATGCTTAAACTCGTGGTTACCTTATGATTCATGCTGTATATCCAGTTACACATTTGCCTACGCTTGCTGCCATGTGTTACTTTATAGTAAAATTGTGCAGCTTGAAGCCAAGTCTAACATTAATGTGCAGAGTGTTGCAAGCACATGGATGCAATATCATCTTTTTCACACTCCCACAGAATTAACTACCCTTTCCATTTCCTTAAAATTCAGTATGCCCTATTCAGACTGTATAGTACTACTTGTACTACCCAATTTATTTAATATCACCATTGTCAAAATGGTGTATGGGTTATACATAAAAAATAAATAATTTCACTGTGCTCTGAGTGTGTGACAATATTAATACTACATATCATATTAATGTATTACTTTTAATACAAGTCACTTAATAATAAATCATGGCTAACATCCACAGTATCTTGCCATACATCTATCCTCTCAATTAAAGGATAAATTTGTTATTTTTCAAGTTAAAGATATTTCTTCACAATCATGGTATATATGCATATGCCATGCAAAACTGTGTTTTAAAATTAAGCTTAACTTAATAAAGTTTGCTCATCAATATGTTTCTGGACCTCCTGTTTGCGTTGCTGGTTCTCCACAGCGATGGACGACAATTTAGAAATAAGTTCTTGGAGTCAAGCGACCCAATCGACAAATTTCACCCCATGAGTGTCAGTGCAAATCCCATCCATTATTCTTGAGAAATGTCCAACACCCTTCGTGGCCACCTGCTAAGTAATAGTTCAAATGGACTTAAACCGGATGTACATTTACATACATTTCATGGATGTAAATCAAATTGATCTGTTTATGGTTTATGGGGGTGCTTTGGTAGGATCATGATTTTCTGACAGAATAGGCTTCCTAGCCTAATCTGATTTTAAAAATAGTTAATGGCAACCTAGAGACTCGGACACATTTGGTGTCACTTTTTCAGTTCAGTTTCACCAACATGTCTTTTCTCTAGCATTACTCCAGGACTCTACTTTAGGATTGGAAGAGAAATTGGTGGAGTGTACCCCATAGACAGTGCCTGTGTCTTCAGATGTCTGACTGGTGCATCACATGTGATAGAACTGACTTTCACAATCCTGTAAAAGCTAAATGTTTCCGAGAATACCAGGTAAGATGGTAGCAACTGCTATCTGCCACAGAAGGCTGTTTACAAAAGGTTCCTGAAAAAGAGAGAAGCAATAACATTTCAATTTTGTTTCTTTCATTAATCCAAAGGTACAATAAGCAATCACTTTTTTTTTGTTCTCCTTAGCTGTCTTGAAGAAAATTGTTTTATTTTGATTCTTCAGTGACATCTTCCTATTAAAACAAAAACTATCAGTAAAGCATGCCCTTAATGAGTCAAATTATTTATGTATACAGTGCAATATATATAATATACTTTAGCCCTTTATATAAAATACACATAACTGTAAACCATAAAGCATAAACACATCTCATTTATAAACGTCTACACGTGGAAGTGTTTGTGTCTGTCCATCCCGGAAGTGAGAGGATACACAAGCGAGGCCAGCATGTCGACAAAACGAAAACTCTTGAAAAAACACAGTTGCTTAGCCACTAATGCGCAAACAATGTGAGCACATTGGAGAGAGAGAGAGAAATTCCCAGAGCAGTTCCTTTCAATTACCTGACATCTCTACATTTCAATTTTTCTCTGACGATTTCAATTGTTTCTAGGACCCCATGCTTTTTATAGCACGGTCTTACACAGCTAGTTGTATATATATATATATATATATATATATATATATATATATATATATATATATATATATATATATATATATATTTTATGTGATTATGCTACATTTTTTGGTTAATTTCACCAAAACTTGGGCTAGGCAGCATATCGCCATGCATCTCAAGAGACTTCGGTTGATCTGTATGCATTACGCACATTCCTCTCTGTGTTAACATGATATTTTTTTTGCATACTCTGGATTACACCTACATTCTGTGGAAATGCACGTTAACTTAACTTTGCACTCTAATTTGTACCTTTATGAATAGGCTTTTCTGTAGACCTTGTGATAGTCTAACCTTTTGCCCAGGATTGGTTCCGACTGTGAGCCTAGTGCTTTTCCCAGTGACACATAATGGAATAAGGGGGTTTGAAAATTGCATAACTTTGCTGAAGGCTAGTATAAAATCTTAATATAAGATATCAATCTCCTGTCCTTCAAGTTTGTATTTTGCCAGTCTACAACCAACAGAATTATAAGAATGGAAAAAGCTACTTTCAGGATTGTGGATTTATAAATCAGTGTGGCCTGAGCACTTCTGTAATTTTTAGAGTAAATTAAAAGGAAGCTTAATATGCTGATAGACCTAAATAAATAACATCTGCTAGACTATAAAGGCCATAACATGCTTTTGGGTAACTGCCTATAAAATACACAATTACATTTTCTCTAAGGGCCATTGACTTGCTCGTTCTGATGGTATCAAAATTAAATCAATGGTACAGGTTACATCCTTTTTATATGCTCTACATCATGAATTTTAAAATTGCACCTGGGTTCATTAGCTACTGAAACAATAGCTTTGATATCTTTTTTGCCACAGTCATCAAAATGAAGGCAGTATAGCATATGTCACCTACCAAGGAAATTATGGATCGTGTTTCCAAAAAGAGAAGGATTTTCCTTTCTGTTAGCCACATTTTATTTGTAACATTGAGACATAAATTGGAAGCTGGAAAATATTTTTCAATTGAACATCTGTGACTTCTTACACTCACGTTTAGCAGACTATTCTATCTCTGCTTCCTTACCATCCTGTGACCTCTGGAATCCCAGAAATGGGACCACTAATCTGGAACATAGCAGGAGCAATAAACTATTGGAGAAGTGTGTTTGAAGAGCAATACTGAAAACATCAGAGTACCATGGTGGGAAACGTGAAAAGGGAAAGATGAGGATCAGTGACCAATGAAGAGTCCTAGAACTGTGGCATTAAAATTGGCAAAACATTAGAAAAACAAAATGAGCACACATTTTCTTTCTTTGGATTACTTTGCACATTTATTTCAGGTATTTATGTAATATAACATTGTAAAGACAGCTTCATCCAGTTCAGGGTTGTGGTTGGCTAAAGGCAATGCTGGAAGCTCTGGGCACAAAGCACCACCTGTGAATATTTTATCTCAGGCTCCAATAAACATTTACACATAAAATATGAACTTACTAGGCTGACCCGACTTTTAAGTTGACCACTTCTTAAGGCAATTCAATATGTAGATCAATTTGATATTTTATACAAACTCATTAATTTGGTTATATTGCATTTGAGCGGTATTACTTTAATACTCGTAGTTTCTGTTATTTTTGTGATGAAATGTAAACTTTTTTTCTATATTGAGGTCGCCCTTTTGAACCCCCCTGATATTTACTATGCAGTGAGGCATTTGTACTCCATCAACATTAATTATTTCCAGAGTCATAATTTTGCCTCACAGTTAGGAGACCCGGGTTCGCTTCCCGGGTCCTCCCTGCATGGATTTTGCATGTTCTCCCCATGTCTGCGTGGGTTTCCTCCGGGCGCTCCGGTTTCCTCCCACAATCCAAAGACATGCAGGTTAGGTGGATTGGCGATTCTGAATTGGCCCTAGTGTGTGCTTGGTGTGTGGGTGTGTGTGTGTCCTGCGGTGGGTTGGCACCCTGCCCAGGATTGGTTCCTGCCTTGTGCCCTGTGTTGGTTGGGATTGGCTCCAGCAGACCCCCGTGACCCTGTGTTCAGATTCAGCGGGTTAGAAAATGGATGGACATAATTTTATCTATTTTTCCAGCACATCGCGCACAAAAGCAAGGGAACGATGGGAGCACCAGAACTCTGCTCACATCATGTCGCTTCGTACCGCAAGCTGCAAGTAGTAAGTCTGTGATATGCGGAATACCGCTACGCTTTCCACTCACGGGACGAAAGGACAATCCCGACCACTTTTATATAGTAAGAAAGAAGAAGAGGATATCACAGTCTGGAGTAGAAAATCATCTTTTACCTGGAAAAACGAAACTACAAATCCCATCGTGCATTGCAAAATGGACGGGGCGTTTGTGAAACTCCGCACCTGCGTAGCACTCACGGGACGGAAGGACAATCCTGACCGCTTTTATGTAGAAGGATTATTTGTGCAACATGTCCTCTTTCCTGTTGCATTTTCTTTTTTTGTTTTTTCACAGCAAATTTTGTGACAAGGCAGGCATCTCATACAGTTCAATAATTAGTTTTCAGTATTCTCAAAGAAGCTTGTGAGGGTCAGGCTTATATTGTGCTGGAGAATCCGATGTAAGTTGAAAAGACCTCTAAAGACTTGCAACAACAGCAGGTTACATTTGAAGGAGTACTAACCTGGTGTCCCTGTACAAAAAACAGACTAGTCTTTGGCCCAAAAGTATTTCCTACAGTACCAGAAGTAACCCCAGAAATAGTTACAAGGTGGCACTTAAAAGAAGTTCTCAGCCACAAAAGCCACTGAATTGGGAATAAGAAGAAAAATAACTGGAAATGTGCTCATCTGCTGAGAGGTACAGAAGCCAAATATAATTCAGATAATATGCTAGAGTTTGTTGATATCAAGTCTGGTGGAGCAGTTAGATAACTGCATCTTCCATTGCAACCTTGGTCCGATAAGTAAACTGCAGTGGGTCCAAGTGGTCTACCACAAGAGGACTCATGTAGTTCAGGACCAGCCTCTCAAAGATATCCATGACCTAAAATATAAATGCCACTTGTGTGTAGTCATTAGGTGAAGAGGCTCCTGCCTTCTTTGGAACTTCAACAATGCAGGATGTTTTCCACAGCAGCAGCATTTTCTGAAGCCTTAAGGACACACTGAACAGATGACATAGCCCACTTAGAGCTACTTATAAACTTAATATCTTTGTGATTCGCTATGAAACTGATGAGCCCACAGAAAATCCAAGCAAATATGGTGAGAACATAAAGTGATCAAGCTTAAAATTGAAGCTTTCAGGTAGCAGAACTTACCAGTTCACCCACACAAATATTCCATTTGTAGCTTTATATATTTGTTTCAATGAGAAATGTATTAGTGCAATTTTTCCAGGAAAAGTTTTATTTTTAAAATGTTTCCATCACACTGCAATGTGGTTTAATTCAGCCTTGCCTAAAATAGTTTGTTTCAAAAATGGGAGCAGTGAAGCATTTCATCTCAAGTGCACAGAGAAAAATGAATGTAATCCATGTCTATAACATATAAATTCCTATTTTGCCTTTTTTAAAGCCATGTCTAAGGTGCTTAGTGAGATATTCTGGCTGAATGTTTCTACTCAACTTGTTTTGACATGGATCAGCAAGTCATAAAACTACTCTGTCACAATTCAGTGGCGGTGCAGCCGTGTGTGTTAAACATACACAATGCCCTGTGTATATGAAAAAGGTATGCTGTAAAATTTGATCAGCAGTATTTCTTATGGAGCAGCATTAATGGGTGGTACTTTCTAGGATTCACAAGCATTTAAATTAAACACTTAAATGAAATCTGTCATTTCAAGAATGGGCCCAATCCTAAGAGTAAAAGCTTCATAATAATCAGCACTGACCATTCTTGTCTAGGCAGGCAGTGGTACTGTGTTGAGGCAAAACTGTTTTTACAAACCCTTTTTTTTCTTATTACTGTAGCTTAATGGAATGGTTTGGGAGCGATGCTTGTTGGATGCCTTTAAAATATTTATTAACTTCATCAGACTAATGTCTTTTTTATGATAGTCGTGTCAGATTACTTTTGCATATTTCAGTTGTTTTTATATACCAGATTTGACCTGGACCACATTTTAATTTTACAAGTGGCACTTAAATGCAGCATCCTGGAGAAGTCTAGCATTAGTGTACCCATGTTAACTAAATTTTTTTCTTCGCTATGGGCTCATCACTCTGATCGGTGAGTTTGCTGTATTTGAAAAAAGACACTTAGAAGTTCTTCTTTTTTTTCTAGATAGTAAACTCACAATTAGGAATCCTTTACCAAACATATTATTAATTAATTGGAGCCAATATATTTTTTTTTGTGTTGATACACTGAGATAGTAAGACTCAGCATTCTTGGCATTCTCTAACATGTCTGGAAAACACCAGCTGCAGGACATTTATGGCAAGGTGGTTTAGTGGTAAGTGCTGCTGCCTTCTGTTCCCAGGAGACTGGGCTTGACTCCAGGCACAGCCACTGTTTGTATAAGAGTCTACGTTTATTCCTCATGTCGATATGGATTTTCCTCAAACATCCCAAAAACAAGCATGTTAGATTAAGCTGGGATGGATGTGAATGAGTATGAGTGAATGACCAGCACCTCTTCCTGGACCTGCCTTCTACATAATCCTATAGTGAAATGATCTGGCCGGCAGTGACCCTGAAATTGGACTAAAGGAGGTTCTTAAAGCTAAAAGAGTGACAAAGATCTTTAGGTAAGTTGTGATCAGTAGGGGACACTCCTGATACATTCCTGAGCCTAGAAGAGTAACTATACAGTTGAAGTTACTAAAATAAGGTGGTGTATTCTACAAATTATATAAAAAAAAGATAACATGAGGAGAGGAGAGCAATGAGCAATACAGCGCATTACCGCACCCACCACACAACAAACCACCTCAGAATCTCAGATTATGACCCGAGTGCAGCCATGCAATGGGTGACACCTCAGCAAAACACTAGGTCAAATGGAGTGGAACCAGTATTAGGTTTTTTATGGTGGCTGGAGTGCCAATTCTGCCACCAACCCCTAAGTTTTTCCCTGCAAGTTGGAGGGCCTACATGCAAGGCTGGATGCAGATTAATGTCATACACAGGACGGAGCAATGGCAGGTTAAGGGCCTTGCTCAAGGGCCCAACAGAGCAGAGTCCCTTCCAGTGAGAGTAACAACGCTAAAGCAGTTATGGTATTTGGAATACTATGGCTATTCCCTGGACCATTATATTGTTACAAGTTAATTACAATCAGATGCATTACACTAATCAACAATATGTGGTTAGTTTCAGTGTATTTATAGAGCCGCGTCAGGAAAATAAAGAGTAACCACACAGGAACAGTAGCACTGCTTTGATGCTGGGTGCCGCCAGTCTGCAAAACTGAGCGGAGAACTTGCGTATGACAAGGTATGAGGTACCGGTGAAAAGTGCGTGGCTTTACACCAAGTGTAGGTTTTATATATTGCGATTTAGACGTGGAAACGTTCTTACGCAACATTTCTGTGCGTACGCACCATTTATGCATTTGGCCCCAGGTCATATAGAAACTCCCAAACTAATGGGGTGTATTGACAAACAAAATGAGACAGAGAACAGGAGTCAGGTGGAGGACTTAACTTCAGCAAAAGCAAGAAACTGAGCTAACCCTTTAGTTTATGTACTGCAATAATGCATCTATTACTCATTTACTATTATGTAATAAGATATTAACAAATGCTTCTTTTGGTCTTCGTCAGACTTATAAAACACTAGCAAAATACCCGCGCTTCGCAGCGGAGAAGTAGTGTGTTAAAGAAGCAATGAAAAAGAAAAGGAAACATTTTGAAAATAACGTAACATGATTGTCAATGTAATTGTTTTGTCACTGTTGTGAGTGATGAGTGTTGCTGTCATATATATATATATATATATATATAAATATAAATATATATATATATATTTACACACACACACAAACATATATATATACATATCTATACATATACACATATATACACACACACATATATACATACACACATATATACACACACATATATATATATATACATACACACACACATATATAAACATATATACACATATACATACATATCTACATATATACACACACAGCTATTTCGTATCAGTGCAATACGCTGTTTGTTAAAACGGATGACACCGCTCTTACGCAAGTCTGCGTGGATATTATGAACTATCGTATTTGTTCAAGTTCTATTTAAATTTTAAATAGAAGGAATTTTTATTTAGTCGACAGAAATATCTTTGGTAGGAATGGTAAAACAGACAGGAATATTATTCCTGAATAAATCAACTCAAACCTTAAACAACTTATAATATTTTGCTCTCCATAAAAATATATCCTGTCTAAATTATACAAGTTAGAAATAAAGTAAACATTAAAAGAACAAACATTCAAATTTCTTTACTCTTATGTAATTTTATATAAAAAATAAACTTAGATTTTAAATATCCCAAAAGATTTTGCTCTCCATAAAAATATATCCTGTCAAAATTATACAAATTCAAATATGAACATGCTGCATAACAAAACCTGGAAATATAAATAAAATGTGTTCCTTTCAGCAATAACAAATCAAATCATTCAGTTGTCTTTGCTCATATGTCATTTTAGAGCTGGACGCCTGGCATCTTTTTTTGGCAACAAGTTCGTTTCTGTTTGGTGTGAGGTTCTGTGTTGTGGAGATTCTCAGGATGGATTGCAGGTGCTCATCAGTGAGGCGACTCCTGTGTGCTGTTTTGTTAGTCTTTATCACTGAGAAGAGCTTCTCACACAGATATGTGCTACCAAACATGCACAAGGTTCGAGCCGCATGTAGACGGACTTTTTTTGTTCTTCAAAGTCACCAAAGCGCCGTGCAAACTCAGTGCGCTCAGTTTATCAGCAAAGTGCGTATTTGGGAACACCGTAGTGACGACTTGGTTTAACATTACTTGGCAACAGGGAAAGTTGCACTGGTGCATTTGTGTCTCCCATAAAAGCAACTTCACTTGAAATCACTTTGTGATTGTGCACGGGTAAAAACGTCCGCTGAAGTGTCAGATTCTTATTTAATTCTTCTGCTTTCTGTATCTTCTGCATTGCATTCAGGTCTTTCAGGTTACCCTGATGTTTTGTCTCATAGTGCCGTCTTAGATTAAATTCTGTAATTACAGCCACATTAGCTCCACAAATGAGACACACGGGTTCAGTAAACATATACTCAGCCTCCCATCGGTTTTTAAAGGCTCTATTTTCAGAATCAACTTTTCTCTTCAGCATCGTGTGAGCTAGCTTCGCAATAACTTGCAGCATCATAAGGTAGACTTACGCTATAACTAACACCCGAAAAATCCTGGACATCAAGAAGTGTGCGAACTGACAACATGAAGAATCATCTTTGCATTGAACTAGAATCGTCCCCGCATAAATCAAAGTCATCCAGACAATCTTGATCTGCATAATTATATCTGGACCACCCTCCACCTATCTATCTATCTATCTATCTATCTATCTATCTATCTATCTATCTATCTATCTATCTATCTATCTATCTATCTATCAACCAAAGCTCACCAAGAAAGAATGAAAGAAAAAAAGTATTATTTTTCAAAATCTTTACTCACTGTTTAATTTCTCACCTCTGCTTTACTACTCATTTAACTTCTTTCAAAGAGCTATCATTCACATCCTGTTTTCAGATCAAGCTCCGCTCCTTCAGGTGGCAAACATTCATAGCTCCTTATATGATTGTTTTTCCTAATAAGATCTAAAGCTGTCAGAAATTAGTTTCTCCTCTTGACTTTAACTTGAACTGTATCTTTGCTCTCAAGTTACAGTTAAAGGAGCAGGCAAGCAAGAATCCATTACACTGAGCCATCATCAGAACCCAGTACACTGAGTGAGATAAGGCTGATCAAGACTGGCATGGTGGTAGGGTTCCCATGACCCTGTTTTCCTATATATTGTCTTCCTGGGGCACCATCTGTAAAGTTCCTTCAACCAGGAAAATAATCCACTTTAATGACATTTCATATCTCAAATCAAATAATGAGGCTTTCTTTCCAGACCTGGAATGACATATTTGTAATTACATTCTGGTGCTTTATGGATAACCATAAGAGGAATGTTACTATTTAAAATATTGTGCATTTAAAGTTACATAGCCCTAGCTTTGTCAATGCTTAGCTGACTAAATGTTCTTTTCCATGGCTCCCCCATAGTCAGTCATATATCACATTTTCTCTTATAAGGCTCCAAAAATATTCTGGAGCCATACAGGCTCTTTTTTATTATGTCCAATTTCGTACCACACTAGAATTGAACAAGCACAAACAGCATTAGTTTTGAAAGTAGTTTTGAAACAGAAAGATTGAGTCTGCAATTTACTTTATAGGCAAGATTGCTTTTGGCGAGGGTCCACATGTAATCTTCAGTAATTTCAAAGGAAGGATTCAAAGCATTCCTAATTGCATGACACACACAGTTACAATTAAATGCTTACTCCCATGAAGACACACAAGTGCTAAAGAAGGCACCTTATCCCTCAACGCTCAGAATAAAACTAGCAGAACATTCAAACCAGTAGAGTCTACTCTGTTTTTTGTTTTTACATACATATAACATACTATTTATTCTCTGTTGTTTGAATTAAACTTCTGCCACTAATGTTTAGAAGATATGCAACAAAGAATATCAGGCTTTTGTATACATGTGAGAAAAATTTGAACTTGATCAATTATTATCATGGAGGAAACTACCCTAAAGAAACTGATATAATGTTGTTGTGTTGTTTTTTTTCAATTGAGTTTAGTTTGTGCCGGCTTATATGAGAGTAAAGTGCTTGTATAATAAGCTCCATGCCGCCATGTCTTTAATCATGCCTGGACACTATATAAGTAAATGTTCTCAGTCTTATTTCTTTCAAAAGATCTCACTTATCCTTGCATGTCTTGCACAACTCCTGGGAACATGCCGTCCTTCTTATATTGACAAATGCCCACGCAGTGTTACTCATAGCCCTAGGAAGTCTTTACAATCTGTTTTAAGTGCCTATGAGTGAATGCCAGTGCAGCAGATTGATAAGGGATGCACATGGTAATGGCCGTGATCTGTCCACTGAAGCATACCTACTTCGAGAGGCGTTTGTGAGAGAAACAAGATAACAACTTGTGATCTTCTTGTACATTCAGCATAAGGGATTTTGCTTAAGCTTTGTATAAAGGAGTAGTTTTAGTGCTGCTTTACTACTTTCAAGAAAAGTCCATAGTATCTTTGGCCTGTTAAAATGTTGACATTGGAAACAGTCAAGATTATTCAGGTTCACATGTTGCAGCAGCCCATACTGGAGTAACATCAGGTGAGGTGATGATGCTGTAGTCCTTGGAGAGTCACACAATTGCCAACAGTTGAGATTTTCCTGAAATTTAGTAATAGTACTAGAATTAATATTTTCATATTTCCTGAGAGAGCTGTCAAAAAGGCAAAACGCATGCAAAATGACAAGGCTCATAGAAACTAGAACTGCAGATTATCAGCTACCCATTTGGCTTCATGAGAACACCTTTATATCAAAACTGCAACAAAGATGAATGTTAATGTTGTTTCTTTGTCATACATTATGTTCGAATGTAAGGGCAGTGCCAGTATTGGGCCTTGCTGGCTCGCACACCCACTTTCCTAATTGGCCCACCCTATAGCTTAGCTTTTTGTTTTTATTTTTTTTTTCCTCAAATAGCAATTAGAATTAACTGCATACACATCTCTCTTGTTTAAAAGATCAGTTGATTATAAAAATACACAGCAAAGTTACTCGTGTTAATGCTATCACTAGAAAAGTTCATTATACAGTGTACTACTGAATAACATAGTTTAGAAAATAAGACTGACTTAAAATGTTACCAATCACACCTATTCAAAACATGTGACATTAACAGGAGGCTATCAGCTAGTAGCTTACTGAAATTACTTAGCACTCCTGTTGAACTACATTGAATTGATTCGTTTTATTCCCTGAAAAGAATCGTTTGAAAAGAACGGATCATTTGTGAATGACCTATCAGTAGATACTGTTGGGCTATGTCTTGTTGGAGGGAAACTTGGATGTCATCTTCACAAACAGCCATTTTAGACTTTATTATGAAAAGGAAACAAACAAAATTGCAACATGCTCTGATGTCAGCGCAAAAAATTTTGGTGATGCCCCATTGGTGAGTAGAAACCCTGCCACTTGTTGTGTTCATGTTTCCAAAGGACATGCTAGCAATGCTATTAACTGAGTGTGATGGAAAATCTACAACCACCCAGCTGCCAAACTTCTAAGTATTGACTGGGTCACAGATTTGTGTGATATCCACGAGCCACCAACTCAAGCGGTATTTAAGTTTCTGAAGTTATTGATCATTGATACAACATTGATACAACCAGATAACAGCGTGTCAGTGGAATATAGGATAGTGAAAGATGCCAATTTAGCATTTTTATAATAATCTAGTTGAATTGTGTATTCGGAGACTAGAAACGCACATATTACATACTGTATATATACACATATTGCAAGGAATGGCAAAACGGCAATAGGACTGTTTGCTGTTATATAATGCTATACTGGTTAAAATTATAACGGATATTACTTGACTGGCTGATATGTCTTATGTATCAACAAAAAGTAGGCAGTCCATTTATCTTCATCTTTTGTAGGTGAATTTAAATTAGTATTAACAAAACAACATTTAAACTAGATGAGCAAGAAAAACACATTATGACTAGAATAATCTATTTTTTTTAAATTAATTTATATTTAACAGTAATAAAAAAAAAACATTAAGCCCACTTTTGACAAATATAGGATTTTTGAAATCCTGGAGACACTTCTGTTTCAATAGTATGATTTGTTATGTTTTTATTTCTGCATATGTCCCCTTCTTTTAATTTATTGCATCTGCTTGTTTAGTAGATTTCCACTGTACTTTACCTTGCACATATTACACATGATAATACAATCAGCTAATCAATTAAATAGCATCTCTTTCAGATAATTCCCAGGTTTTTTTACTGGGACATGAGCATTCACTGCACTGTAAAATATCACAGATGAATATCCAAAAAAAACTCTTGCTTTGAGGCCACCAAAGCCTTTGCATGCATACAGTGTAATACAAAAGCAGTGCATTGCCTATTCAATGGCATTAGCTATCTTCACTTCTTCTGTATGAGAAATATTTTCAACCACTTCTGACAGAGCTGTAAGTGAATGTTGTGAAAGCTGTTCAGCCAATGGTTATTGCACTTATTCCACATTATTTTTATTGGAAACTAAATAGTCTACAATGCAATGTGTTTGCTTTCAAGCAGCAGCTCTTATTTTGCTTAATTGACATTATGGGTTGAATGGTCAAATACCCTATTGTTACTACGATAGTCTCATAAAACCTCCCCAATTTAGGTGTCTCAAACTATTCTTAAAATTTATTTGTCTGATACTGATTTTTCAGTAAAGCAATTTATGCATTTTTTTCCACACACGTCAGTGCATTACACTGAATCACAAGTCATAACAGAACTATTAAAAACAAGATCTGATCTTACAAGATGTTCTGTAATAGCAAAACGTTTTGCATTTATCTACAGTATGTTTGCCAGCCAGATAAACCGTTACCCGTGTATGCACCATTTACGTTTTGCTTCAACTGAATAAATATGTTATGAAGCACTTTAACTTTAAATTTTTTGTGGTCTTTCTGTTGTATTGTTCTTAGCCTTTTTGTACCCATTCGAATTTTTGGTGTTCTTTCTGTTATATTGTTCTTAGCCTTTTTGTACCCATTCGGGTTTTCAATCATGAATCCAAATGCAGTATCAGTTTTTGAATTAAAAATGTATTTAACATTGTTACATTTTTTTTTTTGCATTGTTTCCAACATCATTTTGTTTTTCATGGGCACTGTATTTGGGCTGTGGTTTTTATAACATTGCTCGGGAAATTAACTGGTAGTACATGGCACATTACGTCGCCACTGCAATAGGAGGAAATGTCAGCAAAACTGTTTCTTGTCCATACGAGACCAAATAAAACCTTCAACAAGAGTGTGCAGGTTTCACAATTATTGTTTCCTTGCAAAAGAACTGTAGGTAGTGTTTCTTTGACTTTGATTTTGGGTTACTGTTTCAGGTTTGGAAAAAGAACTATTAAATTCCAGTTTTGATCTTTGCTTTGGTTACAACTTACCTCTCTTGTTCTAGTCCTTTCTCCACTTCTTTACTATCAGAACAGAATGCAGACCTCTGTAATCGGTTCTGTTCTGATCCCAGTCTTTAGTATTACAGTATATTCACTTTGTTACCCTTTTTAATTTTTGGGTAATGTTTGTTCATGTTATTGCTGTTATTAATTTCATTTATCAGATGATATGTTTAATCTTTATTGTTTTTAAATGAGTTTGTACATTGTTAATTATGGTAATTCTATTTATATTTGTATTAGTATTTATGTTGGACCTAAGGAGAGTGAACATACTTTGACATTAGTTTCTCATTTAAGTTGTTCAGCTGCCTTTGTGTTTCTAATTCAGGTCTGTGGTGTGTGAAATATGTTTTTAAATATTTTTTGAACTTCTGCTTTTGTTTCTTGGATTAACCTCCTTAGCAATTGATCCGAGCATTACTTGGGCTGTAAAAACAGTGCCAAAAGCATTAGTCCCGAGTATCACTTAGGCAACGGTATAGACACATCTCCTGTAAGACCTGAGGATTACTCGGGTTGTAAAAGTGCCAGCAGTGTTAGTGCTGAGCTTCACGGTATAGGTGAGTCTTGCATAGGCGTCAGGCCCAATTACCTGGGCAATGGTCTTCTTCTAGCCTCATTATGGTGTCTCATAAGAAAGGGCTGTCATCAGCAGTGATGACAAGGTGAATCTGTCTTCAGGCAGTGACATTGAAACAATCAGCAAAACTGAAACTGATTCTGGGAATCCGAAAATGACACTCACGTAACTCGCAAATGTGTGTATTATGATTATTCATCATTATTATTATTTGTATATCAATATTATACTTTTTACACTTCTGCCTTTGTACTTTTAGTGTTTTGCATGCTTTACAGTAGAAGGATGAGATACAATAAAAATGTCATTTTTCAAGCCAAAAAATGCAATGCTTTTTACATGTTTTTTTGAGAAAAAATGTGAACGCTAAGGAGGCTATGCATTTTGGATCTGGAATCATCACTTATTTTGTAAAATACAGCAGTTCTGTTTTTGTATTCTTTTGTTTTGTTCTGCTGAGATATATTTTGAATTTTTCTAGTTTTTTAACCTTTTTGTATTTTAGACCTTGTTTTTAATTTGTTTAATAAATGTATTTCTTTATGAATTTATTTTACCAGAACTTTAAAATGCCATGCTACTTAATCATACATTTAACAATAACATAACCAATACAATTATTAGTTTCATAATGAATACAGAGAAAACAAGGGTAAATTAGAAATAAAAAGGAAAAAAAACTGCCCTATCCTAAGTTTAATAATTTAAATATAAAATTTTCTTTTTTATATGTGAAGCTGGGTTTCATAGTTCTCCCCTACCCTTTTGAGTCTTTTTCTTGACTTTCTAGGCCAAAATTATTTACGCCCTTAAACAGATCAGGACCAATGAAGCACCTATGATTAAGAAAGAATATGTTAAATTAGTCATGTGTAAATAAAAGCACTTTTTTCAGGAATACAATCAATTATATTGCTAAACAGATCTGATTTTAGATTTTAAGAATTGGTGGCTTAAATCCTATGAGTTGCTGTGATTACTTTTTTCTTTGTTGTTGTTGTTGTCACTGTTCTTTCTACTTGGACAGTGTTTGATACCATTTGAAAATTACAGGTTCAAATGGACTTTGAAAGAGGTTTTGAGCATCAGAGAGAAGTACATTTTGTTTAGGGCGTATCAAAAGACACATTGATGCAAGGATACATTTTCAGGAGTTAAGGATGTTTTTCAACAAAACAAAAATATTATTCTTAGTCAAAAGCCACATTAACTAAATTAACCTTATTACTTTTTTGTTTAATTCTTGAAGGGTTTTAATGCTAAGCGGAATTCTTCATTTGTATAATTTAAAGTTCAGACACCATCTTTTATAGAGATGATGAACCACATGGCTAGCAGACAGTGTTGCTGCCATCGATAATATGGTGGTGCCCATAAAAATAATCTATAAAATGACAGTGCCCATTGAGAAAAACAATAAAAAAATAATGCCACGATGGCATGAACATAACAATAAAACTGAATAAAAACTAAAATCACAACAGTAATAATTGTAAGAATGAAACAAGGCATGATGAAAATCACTAACAAGTTGTAGTGCACTAATAAAATAGATAGCTTTATCATACATCTGGGTTTCTGTGGAAATGTCCTCTTTTTAGGTTCCTAACCAGGCATCCAGGCAAAGGTATCCCCAGAATGACAAAGTAAAAACAAAATTTTCTAATTTTTTACAAATTTGTTAAAAATAAAAAAATCTGAAATATCACATTGACACAAGTACTCAGGCCCTTTACTATGCCATATGACACTTTGCTCAGGTGTATCCCATTCTAATGGCCATCATCAAGATGTTTCTCCGTAACATATCCCGTGTTCGCTCATTCCTCTCGTTTTCTAATGCTTTTATCACATCCCACATCGATTATTGTAACTCGCTGCTGGAAGGTACCCCTTCTAATCTTATATCACAGCTCCAGTTGATTCAAAACTCTGCTGCAAGAGTCCTTACACAAACCAGCAACAGTGAGCACATCACATCCATCCTGCTTCGCCTTCATTGACTCCATGTGTCTTACAGGATTGAATATAAAATTCTATTAATCACCTACAAAGCTTTAAATTGCCTTCCACCAAACTATATCAGTAACCTTCTAAATCACCATGCTCCTGCTCGCCTACTAAGGTCCTCTGATTTTGGTAATCTTGTTGTGCCTCACACTAACCTGCACTCTATGGGTGACAGGGCCTTCAGCTCCATAACACCCAGACTTTGGAATGACATTCCGAAATTAATTAGATCAGCTGACTCCATTCATTCTCTTAAAAAACAACTTAAAACTCATCTGTTCAGGAAGGCTTTTAACTTAACTTAACATTCTGCCCTTTCATTCATTTTGCCTCTCTGTCCTGGGGCCTCATGTATAAATGGTGCGTATGCACAAAAATGTAGCGTAAGAACATTTCCACATTCAAATTGTGATGTATAAAACCTAAACTTGGCGTAAAGCCACGCACATTTCCACAGTAGCTCATACCCTGTTGTACGCAAGTTCTCTGCTTGGTTTTGCAGACTAGCTGCACCCAGCGTCAAAGTAGTACTACTGTTCCTGTGTGGTTATCCTTTCTTTTTTAGATCCACATCCCTGATGCGGGTTTATAAATACACTGAAATTAACCGCATATTGTTTATTAGTTTAATGCATCTGATTGTAATTAACCTGTAACAATATAATGGTCCACAGAATGGTCAAACTCTTCCAAATACCATAACTGTTTTAGCATTATTACTGTCACTGCACCTCGGATCCCACATCAGATCTTCTTTTCCCATATTACTCTCACTGCACCACTCGGAGTATTTATATCACTGTATCTGAGTGTGAATCACAGCTGTACAGCAGCTGATCAGAAAGAGAATTATCGGTATACAGCATCAAGCACAGCCATGCTGTCTATTGAACTGTTCTCATATGACAAATGCTTCAGAGCCTTTCCTGTACTGACATTGCAGTTCAGAAACAGTTTCATCCCAAGAACTCTAAACGCACTCAATCAGTCCATCAAGTGCTCCTTGTAGAACTGTTTGTACTTATTAGTAAAATTACCTCACTGTAAGCTTGCACTACAGTTATAATATTGCACAACCTGAGCCATTTTATAAAGCATATGTTTATTATATTATACAGATAAAACTTTTTAACTACACGGTACTACAGCGTTAGCGAGCCGCTGGTGCTCCGTTCACGGATTGTTCCTGCCTCGCGCTGTATTCTTGCTGGTGTTGACGAGACACTGGAAGGATAGATGGATAGAAAAATTAAACACGTACTACGAAGATATTTCGATGTTCCTTAAAAGTTTTGAAGAATTGGCTTTCTAAGCTTACAGATGGCTTAACGTCTATTACAGAGCTGATTGTGTGGCGATTGGGTATTTGGAGAAAGAAAAGTAAGGACAGGAATTGGCGGTTAGTACATTTGAAAGAGACAGTACTGCTACAATAGAGTATTTCATCAAAGGTAGCACATGGCGCAGCAAGCTTCTTGCGTGAGACATGAACAATCACTGTACCACCATGTTCCCATGTTTAATAACATGCTTTAATTCCTATCATCATGAAAATAATATCACATATACATCTTAGTATTTTAATTCTTCAGAGAGCTGTAATATCATGAATGTAATGGATTCTGTGTCCTGTCGGAGGAAGAGAAAGCCCAGAAGTATGTAATGATTCACACACATAGAGCACATAAAAGATCAAATACAAAGCAAAGCATTTAACGTGCTACTTTAGTTATGATGGGATTGAGAAACAAGTAAATTAAGCGATTTTATGATTAAGTTTATGATGTTCTACTTTAATGACAAAATAAACTAAGTGATTAAAGGGGAAATTTAGAGATTAAAGTTGAAATTTCATGCTTTTTCCCCAATGTGTGCCGTTTTTTTCTCTGTACCCTACTAAGCTTTCATATGACACTCAGATGTTGGGCTACGACTCGCCTTTTCACAGCAACTTTGATATCTGACAACTTCTTTTTTATTTCAGGCACTGTGCAACTTTGTGAAAGTGAGCTTTCATGTTTCTCTGACACTCTATGTCACTCAATCAACTTCCTTTTGTTGTTTATACCACTGTTTAAACCAACAAATAGTAAGTTTTTCTTTGCTTCCACTTGGTATTTGCTGAAATTCTTCTTTTTTCCCTCTTGCTTTTGCCATTGCCTTTTCACAGAATGCTGAGCTTAAGGACTATTTAGATTGATTTCCATATTCAAAGAGGTGTAATTCTGGTAGGAGTTGGGGCGGGACAGCAGGCACGTACTTTTCACGCTGACCAGGATTTATGTAACGGAAGAACATGGAAGTTGGCGTACACACAGATTTATGCATCTGGATTTTTTTGTGCATAAGCATATTTCCGCTTTTGTCCGTATGCCATGTTATAGTGTGAATTCTACGCACGGCGTTATACAGTACATGAGGCCCCAGGTGCTCAGGATAATTTGTGTGTCTGTTATATCACAAATTTGGTTATTTGTTAGGTTTTTCAATTTTACTCTGGTTTATTGTCCTTTATTCTATTTAATGCTTTTTTATCTGTTTCATTGTTCTATTCAGGAAAACATTTGTATCCAATGTTACCCTACTGTTTTTTTTTCTAAACTCTGTGAAGCGCCTAGAGCATGGGAAAGGCGCTATATAAATAAAATGTATTATTATTATTATTACTACATCTTCTTTTGTGTCCAACTATACATGGGCCCATGGCTGACAATGTGTATCAGAGCAAAAACCAAAGGATGAGGTTGCAGGACTTGGCTACAGAGCTTAGAGATAGTATTGTGTTGAGAAAGCTACAGAAAAATCTCTGCAGTACCGAAGATTCCCAAGATCACAGTGGCCATAATAATTCTTACACGAACAAGGTCTGGAACAACCATGACTCTGCCTAGAGCGGACACCCAGCCACACACCCAAACTCAACACTTGTGAGAGAATGTCCATGGAAGCAGATGTGACCAAGAACCTGGTGGTTACTCTGGCTGAGGTCCAGAGAATGTTCCAGAATGAAAACCATCACTACAACACTCCACCAATCTGGGCTTTTTGAAGAATGGCTAAACCTCTCCTTAATAAACGGCATATAGAAGCCCACTTGGAGTTTGCAAAAAAAAGGCACCTAAAAGACTCTCAGACTGTGAGAAACAAGATTGTCTGGTCTGATGAAACCATGATAAGCACCAAGTCTGAAGGAAACCAGACAACACTAATCACCTGTGCAATACAATTTCAATGGTGAAGCATGGTGGTGGCAGCATCATGCTGGGGGTTGTTGTTCATTGGCTTGGACTGCAGGCTAAACAGAGTTGAAGAAAGGTGGATGGAGCAAAGAACAGATCTATATATATAAAATTCTTTTCACATTTGAAACAGAAATTACGTATGACCACAGGAGTCAGGTTACACAGACAAAGTGAGACAGAAGGAGATCGAGAGAGAAGGCTTGCAGGCTCGCTGATCAACATATACGACAATCACAATTGAGGGCCTCACTACACCCAAACAACGTGTTGAACAGAATCGAATTCGACGGATGCAGTATTCACAGGCTAACACTTCACACAGGTGTCAGGGTCTGTATATGGAGGGATTCAATTATAACATTGAAAAAGATTATTGCCTACATCCAAAAGTTACAATAGGAGAAATGGACATCATGTGTGAGTACTGCCAAGCACAGAGGGTTAAATTTGAATCACTTGGGATGTGTTGTTCAGATGGCAAGGTGAAATTAACACCTTTAAGCCATCCACCTGAACCGTTGTTGTCTCTTATTTCTGGCGCAAATCCACATTCAACTCATTTTCTACAGAACATTAGGAAATACAGTTTGTGTTTTCAGATGACATCGTTTGGCACCATGGCTGCTACCGAGGAGTCTGGCTTTATGCCGACGTTTAAAATGCGGGGGCAAATCATAGAATTGGGTCATTAATGCTGTTGCCCCATGAGAGCCACAAATTTTTCCCTTCCACTCAGTGAGCGAAGCCACTGGGTAATCTGCTAGTCCTTAATAAAAACCTGATCCAGAGCACTCTGGTCTTCAGACTGGGCTGACGATTCACCTTTCAACAGGATAATGACCATACGCACAAAGCAAAGACAATACAGCAGTGGCTTAGGGACGACTCTGTAAATGTCCTTGTGTAGTCTAGCTGGACCACGGGCTTACTTGAACTTATCTCCCAAAAAATACCTTTGTAGGGAAAAACAAATCAAAGAAATCTTGGGAAAGGCAATTCAGAGAGAGACCCCTTTACAGGTAGGTTGGGCATGCAACGAGTGTCAAAAAATGGAATAAATACAATACACAAAACAGAACACAAGTAATCCTTTTCATAGAGCTGGATAGCCAATCTAGCATTGTCATCTCAGGAATACAATGCAACTGTGCAATTGTAATAGTACAAACTACAAAGAAAAATGCAAGAATAGATTATATCACTCACTAACTAAATGATACATTACAAAAAATTGTAGTATTGCATTTTATTACAACATGCATTAGAAAATAAATCCCAGCAGATGATGCAATGCAAATGTTAACGCTGCAGTCTTTATTGATTACTTTGATTTCAACCTGTCTTTGGCAGGTAGCACAGCCAGTCATAAAATAATGCCTTTGGTGCTGAGCAGGACAAGCTTTTAATAGGCCAACAAATGGAAAAGTTAAAAATATCTTCAATGAATACATTTTGACAATGCCTTTTGACATATATATTGTCACAGGCGGCTGCTGGGGGCGACCCAGCCAGGACACCCCAGAGGACTGAAGGAGGGCTTACGCCTCCCCCAGAACACGTGGGGGTGACCACCGTGGTGCCTATGGGGGCCACGGGTACAGAGCTTTGAAGCTCAACCTTGTAGGGGCCTGTGGTCACCGCCGGGGGAGCCTCAATGCCTTGGGAGCCCTGGACCTCAGCACTTCCGCCATACCCGGAAGTGCTGGGGGGAAGAGGAGGGGGATACCTGGCGTGCTTTTGGGTGCACAGCCGGAACTTCCACACAGTGGGGAGTGCTGGTGGAAGATTGTCGGGAGACACCTGGAGCACATCTGGGAGATTATAAAAGGGGCCGCCTCCCTCCATATGATGACTTGAGTTGGGTGGAAGAAGGATGAGGTCTTGGAGGAGAGGAGTGGAGGTGGCCTGAAGAGAAGTGAGGCATTTGATTGGTGGCCTGGAGTTTGAGGACTTTGGGATTGTGTGGCACTTTGTAAATATGGAGTCAGAGAACAAACGTGTGTTGGGTGACTTGAATGTGTCCGCCTGTCTGTGTCCGGGCTGGCTACCACAATATATGATGTAAAAGGATGAACATGTGCCCCTGGCCCTGAGGACAAGTAGTACTCATTCCATGGAGGTGTCTGAAACTCTCAAAAGTAATCCAGCTCAGAAACCCTATGGCATTCTTCTTTAAAGCACTCTTGTGAAATTTATTTCAGCTGTCCTAGTCTACCTGCAGACACCATGCTTTCTACTGCATTGTCAACTGCTTGCTATGTGCAATGTCTCAAGCCAGTACTGCAATTCACCAGAAAGTAGAGGTCAAGATAGTGATCTGTAACAAATCATGGTTTGTTCATTTGCAGATAATCACCCACTTGAGTATACTATTGACTTTAGCAGTAGGGAATGGTAATCACCCAGAAAATAGGAGCAGCAATTAATATCCTTGTGGTGCTTCAATCAATAACATTACTATCACTACCGGGACACATAATCTTCACTACACTATTAGTGGATAATGCAAAGCTGCACGTGTGCAGTTTGCAAATAAACCTAAAAGGGCAGTGGAAATTAGTCTTGAAAGAAACCTGGAAATCCAAGACCTGACACTATGTTGTACTCAAACACATTAGACAAGAAGGGATTTTTTAAAGGACAGATGAAGCCCTGCACATCACAAGTGATGCTTTATTAATGGTTGGGGAGGTGCATCAACAGAACTTGCAAAGGAGAAAATGCACATCAATTACTTGGAGCTGCTCACAGCCTATTGAGCATAAGCAATTAAGAGACAGCATGTGCAAATAATGATGAACAATATCACATAAGTGTGTTTTTTCAATCATCAATATAGATTCTTCTGTCTTCTCAAATGGTGCATGGTAAATAAAATACATTTGCATTCCACATCCACTGTGCCCCGGACAAAACAGAATCATGTGGAAAGAAGATTAAAATTACACTGAAACCTTTTCCTCCAAAATTCAGTGACAAAAATGATACATTTTGACATAAGAGCTTATCTTCCGCCTCACCAGCATCTGTGCTTTTACCCAAACCTGTTTTTATGCTGCATTTCTTACTCAGATTATGAACATCTGTATTTTTCTTCCAAAGCAGTAATTTTCTAAATGTGCTAAACTTCATAGAACTTTTCAGGACCCAAGTGCTGCCGTGCAGCAGGTGACGCCTGAGCACCACACCAGTTCTGATCCCTGAAAGGCTTGACCCCATTGGCTCTCCGACGGTTTTGAATCTTCCAGGGATGGGGCTTCCGGGGGCCCCATCCCCTTCATAATGTGAGCAGCCTTCCTATGGGCAGCTTCAGGAGAGCTACTCCTGCCGAGTACAGAAAGGAGTCCTTTCTCTCTGCCTGTTTTTACGTTTACCAACTTTTGGAGATGCAAACTTGCACCCAAGACTACAGTCCCCCCTCCCTTACTGTCAGTTGATCCTTCAGATATCACCCACATATGGCCGTCACTATAGAAATAATTTGAAAGTGTTCTACCACCCCCAAACCCCCATTCCCCCAACCCCCTATTGACTGACAAAGGAACTTGGTTCCCAGCCCTAGCGGATAAAATAACGAAAATTTCTTTAGGCAAGAAAATGGACTTATTAAGTTTACATTCTAAACACCTCTCAAAAAGACAGTGCCATCAACAAAAGCAAAATAAAGTGTGGCAATGTACGCCTTATGACCTGGTACCTCTAAATGTTTAGTCTTTCTGATAGTGAACTTGTTACATTGCTTGATGTGTCAGCAGAAGCTCATAGCATTTCTCTCTCCTCATTTGTTATTTTTTCTGATCAGCTCTTTTACTAATCTTATAAAGCTCTTTGCCATTATCCCGAGTTTAGAAAACTAAAATCATGTTTTGTTTTTTTAAATCAGCTGCTTTAGCTCACGCTTTTAACATCATAAATGGCAGCCAAGAGGGGAGCATGCTTGTATAACTTAGAAACAACTTATGAAACCATACATATGTTACTGTAACAGGTCTGGATTATATATTTGATTTAAACTGGTTCATATCTCTTATCAACAAAAATATACATAGCCAAAAAATACCTGAGACTTTTAGCTCAGCTTTTTACACATTTTACTTTAAACATGATCAAAATATTCCAGTAATTCTTACACAAATACAAAAGCATTGACAGACAAGGCACAGATTTCAGTAGCCAGGTAACATGGCAAGCTGTTTTAATGTAACAGGCTGTTTTACCAAGGAAAAGGAACAAAGAGTCTTTGTAAGAAATCAAGCACTTGTTACCTACAGAAATTTTAAGATGACTGCTCCATCATAGGTTGCATTTATAATGGAGACAAATCAGAGTACTGGAAGGTTGTGGAGAACTTTATCTTATGGTGCAAGTAGAATCACCTGGAGCTCAAAATCACCATGTAGAAAGATCTGGTGGTGGACGTCTGGCATGCCAAAGAGCCCCTGAGACCAGTCATAATCTAGGGGGAGGATGTGAAAGTGGTGCAGTGCTACAAGTGTCTAGGGGTTCAAAAAAAGACTAGAATGACCTAACAAAATGATCACTAACATTTTGGATACAGTGGGCAAAAAAACCTTTGTTAAACAGAAAAGTATAAAATAATGCTGTAGTACTCCAGGTTAATGAGAATAGGTTAAGTTAGGTAGACTTTATTATCCCAGATGGAAATTTGTTTGCAGCAGGAAAGTTCAAAAAACTGAAGACATTGTTACAAAGATCCAATAGATAAACCAAGACACATTTGGCAAGCAATGTTATTGCATAAACACACACTCAAGATCAATACAAGAAAAATAAGAAGAAGAATACAATAAGAATTCAAGAATGCAATGGAATAAGAATACATAAAGAATAATAACTTTCAATAGTACACAAAATAACAATGCAAAGAACAGTTGGTTCTGGTGCAAAGTAATGCTGTCTGGCATGTAACGTGTGCAGTGGTTTGATTGTGATAAGGTCAAGAGCTAATTAGAAACAAGTCAGGGGAAGCCTAAAGTGAGCACTAATCATCAATACTGTGGACATGTAATGGTGGGAAGACATCCTTGGTCTAGAGAAGATAGTGGAAGTTGCGAGTCAACATTGGTGAGTGGTCCTCAAGGATACAGACTTATCTGTGATGAGAGTAGATCATCAAGGGCTATGTTTTTGGAGGATTTGCTGATGGTTTTCACTGGGAATAAGTGGAAGACAGTAACTTAAGCAAAAGAATTACCAGGGATACCCCATACTGGCACCAATGTGTGGAATGACTGTTCAATATTTTTAGTGTTTGTGTGAGTATTGACTGTTCTTTTTTGCTGCTTATTGGATTTTTTTATTACATTAATCAATTAATGAATTATCAATCAAAATTGATTGTTGTCTCCTTACTTGTCTTGTTTACAACACAGCTGTGGTAGGCCTCATCGGCAACATCAATGGCAAGTTCTAACTAAACAAAGTGGCTGGCCTATCACTGTAGTGTTAAGAAAACAGTCTGTCCATCAAAGCCAGCAAAACAAAAGGGCTTATAGTGGATTTCAGCCTGGAGAATGTGAAGAAAAGAACTGAGTGCACACCTCGTGTTCATTAACTGTACTGCAATGTAGAAGGATGAGTGTTTTCCTGGAAATCAACATCAGGAGTAACTTAACATGGCCAATACACACAGACATTTCGGTGAGCATGTCAAGGCAGCTCCTTTATCATCTCAGACGACTGAAGAAATTCAGAGTGTCAAAAACAATCCTGATGCCCTTCTATCTGTTGAAAGCATACTGGCAGGATGCATTACTGACTAGCATGGAGATGTTTCAAAAAAGGACTACTGAGAGGTGTAGACAGTTGTCTCCTCAGCTAAGTGCATCATGGGGATATCACTACCATCCGTACAGAAACTTTATACAAAAAGGTGTTCGACCAAGGTAGCCAGGATAATGAAAGACATTTCTCACACTTTCTATAGCTGGTTTAAATGGCTAAGACCTGGCAGGTGCCTCAAATCAAGAATAGAAAGACTGAAAAGGAGCTCCATTTCTCAGATGATAAAAATTACTAATGGTTAACTTTTTAGTTATTCCTTAGAATTGCAAAAATAGTCATCTTTTATTTATATTCAAGTAATTTAATTATTTAAAATAAGTATTTTAATGTACACCCTTTAATACAGTATTTAATATGTATTTCTATTGTATATGTTTCCATATTACTGCACAGTACAGGCTGCTCCATAAACTACATTTCACTATACAAACCTCTGTGTGTGTCTATGTGACAAATAAAATATCTTACCATTGTCCATCACCGGTGTGTGGCGAATGCTGTGGGCACCTGGAATCATTGTGGCAGGTAGAATTTTTGAGGAGAGGATCTTTTGAATTTGAAGAAACGGATGATTCCAGGGTCCAGTGGCTGAAGTAGTCACATAGTGTTCTGCCACTGAAGGTCTGCAGCTGGACCCTGCTCATCTGAAGAGACTGTTCTAGCTCTAATTCATTTTTTATGGAAAAAAACATATCACTTGATTTTTCAATTCTTTGAAATGGTCTTCTCTTCTAAAAATCTGGTTGCATGTTGCTAGCAAAGGGACAGTGACTTCTCCCGTTTTTAGAGAAATTTACGAAGTATAGCATACATCTCATGAAAAAAAACTATGTGACTTTTCCTTATATTTTGGATTATACCTTCTTGTTGTGGCTATGCGGAGGACGTGTATTTGTAGACTTCTCTCCCTCATGTCTAACTGGGTCATACAAGGGGGTTCAGCCACCTAAGAAACCTGAGAACGATTCTGAGGACTATCTGATTAAATTCTACTATGGGAGAGCTGTCTTCCTGCAAAGAAGAACCGGTGTGTTTGTTGTGTTATACCTTTTTCCTTATCACTTAAGCTTAAATGCCTTTCCTGTCCCTTTTTAATTTTAGAAAAAGTGTGAGAATTTAAGCATTCAAAATTTTTCAGTCTGAGGTCTGTTAAGCACCACAGTGCCTATACTGTATATTGTTATACTAATTTCCCTTATCCACATAAAGCCAATCATCTTAAAACTTGAGTGCTACAAGATTAGGCAGCATACTGCACGTAGAAACACCTGTGATGTGCTTTAATAATCTAAATTTCACTGCTCCTTTTGCTGCTATCAAATCCAAGTACCCACCAGAGGCAAAAAAAGATCCCGATCTGAAGGGATTTCCAACATTCAGCAATGTTTGGCTCATCAGATCCATGATATAGCAGCTGTTTCCTGAGGCTGCTTATTAGAAGAATTTCTCCAGCTTGTCGCTGAACGCTGAATTATAATGTAGATAAAGCTATAAGTAAGGCTTACAATTAAAAATCTCCAGACCAAATTTCATGGAATGTTATAATTCAAACCCAGTAGCATGGATTAAGTATGTGCAAATAAAGGACATTAAATTATGAATGTTAAAAAATTTATCTTTTTACTTATGATTAGGTAATTATTTTCAGCAGCGCTATTTTTCGATTCAATTACATAGTGCTCACTTTGTCATTACTAGCTGAGTGTCTTAATGTGATGTCTAATTAGAGTAATTATAATTTACTGCTAATTGTAACAGCTCCTTAGACGTGATTTTGTGTATTAAGTGGCTCTAATCCCAAAACCTTATTAAGATGTTTATTCAAACAAGTTTAGGTCCTGTTGCAGATGTCAAACCCTTAGATTATGTGAAGTGCCACATGCTATTATGAGTTCCATAGCAGTGGCATTAGCAGCCCACAAGTAGGCTTTTTACTCGCAAGCAATCAAATAAAATGAAAAGTCACTTTCCTTGAGTACTGAAAATGAACCTCAGAATAATAATAGCAAAACAATTAGCACAGCTCAGAGCAACTGTACTTCTCTTTAAGAACGCATTTCTAAAAGTGTTCTCCTGCTTTGGGAAGCTGTGTAATTATAATAAGTCACTGAGGAAAGGAGTCATTACAATGGAGTTGAAAAGCGAAGAAGGTTCACAAACTTCTGTCAGTTATTTAATACTAGGGTGTTGTACCGTGTTAGCCATTATGAATGTAGAGAAAAGCCAAGCAAAATGACACCTTTTATTGGCTAACTAAAAAGATTACAATATGCAAGCTTTCGAGGCAACTCAGGCCCCTTCTTCAGGCAAGATGTAATGCAGAAACTGGAGTTCCCTATGTTTAAATACACTCTAGTACAAGAAACTACATTGGTAAATCTTTAAATGAGAAATTTTAAATGTAAAAAATTAATAGATTCAGTCAGGCTAAGATTAATTTAACAAGAGAGAGAAGAACGATGTATGGACAAAATCTTTGAAGTTTGTGATGAGTTTTTCAAAACAATATGGGTCTGTAAACAGGTTATCTGTGTCAGTCTGAGAGATGCAAACAGTCCTCATATCTGGCTATAAAACTTGTCTCTATTCAAGCCATGTTGTAATGTATTACATTTTAACATGAGTTTAACTTCCCATTCTTTTCTCTCTTGCTGCGTTCTGAAGTTGCCCATAAGCACTGTGACTTTAAAGTCCCTCTCACAGTGTCCATGGCTGTTAAATTGGGCCGCTACAGGAACATCTGTGTTGCCATGTTTAATGTGGAACCTGTGTAAATTCATTCTCTGGCGGAGTGTTTGTCCAGTTTCTCGCACATAGAGTGCAGTGTCAGGACATTTCATGCAGAGAATTAGGTAGATCACATTAGATGATCTGCAGGAAAATGATCCCTTTATGTGATGTTCAAATCGGCAGTGTGGTATAACTATACGGTCTATATTGTAAATGTGGGCACACGTTTTACATCTTTTCTGTAGGCAGGGAGATGTGCCATTTTCTGTTGGTTTATTTAGGGAGCTTCGGACAATTAGTTGCTGAAGGTTTGGTGGTTGTCTGTATGCCAGGAGGGGAGGTTCAGGAAATACATTTTTCAGTGTTTGGTCATTGTATAGCATTAGCTGAAGTTCTTTAATAATTTTTCGAAGTGTTTCAAGATGTGGGTTGTAGGTGACAACAAGGGGGATGCGGTTCTTGTTGTCTTTGTTTTTATATTCCAGAAGGTTGTTTCTGGGTATGGCAGTAGCTCTTCTTATTTGAGTGTCTGTTGTTTTGGGGGTATAACCTTGTCTGATGAAATCTTGTCTGAGCTCCTGCAGTTGTTGATCCCCGTCTGTCGGGTCTGAGCAAATACGATTGTACTGTATTGCTTGGCTAAAAATAATGGAGCACCTTATATGCTTGGGTTGGAAGCTATCACTTCTTAGATAGGTCCGTCTGTCTGTTGGTTTGTGAAAATCAGAAGTTACAAGGGTGTTGTCTTTCAGTTGAACGGTGGTGTCAAGGAAGCTGACTTCTGTTTTTGAGTAATTCAGCTTTATGTTGGGGTGAAAAGAATTATATTCATTATGAAAATGGAGGAGGTCCTTCTCACTGGCAGTCCAGGTTATGAAGATGTCATCTAGCGGAGACACAACATTGGTTTTAAGATGCACATTGACATGAAATCTTCCTCCAATTTTGCCATAAATAGGTTTGCATAGTGAGGTGCAAACCAACAGCTCAGTGCAGTCCCCATTTGTTGCAAGTAGCAATCTTGTCCAAAAGAGAATAGATTATGTGTCAGACTGAATTTTATCATTTCTGTTACTGACTTTGTGGATAAATCATGTTGTCTGAGGTACGTTTCGCATGCCAATACAAAAGATCAGTAAGTCCCAGCTATTGTACTTTCCTATTAATTCTTTACTGGGCTGTCCTGTAAACTGTTAATACTAGTCAAGCCCCTAGCACACATAAATTGTGCTGATTCTAGAATCATATATTCAGAGGTATGAGCTAATTCAAAAGGCCAAGGAACGTGGACCTGAAGTAGTGGAGGTGTTATTAGGAAAAACTATTGGTACTTCCAGAATTTATTGTTGTGGTGTGATTATTACCACTGACTACTGGCTGACTATTGTGAGCTCAGCTTTTTGTTAATGGAATTCAAGTTGACTTAATGCTAATGAATTTTTCCATGCTGACATGTATTATAATGCATTTACTTGTGCAGAGCGCACTCTACATGAATTCATACATCGAGACGTGATGCAAGATGCAACATAAGTAATATACATTGTAAGAAATAAACAGATACAGCATAAAGGTTTGGGGTTTTTCCGGCCCCGTATACTGTAAAGATTCTGCAAGTTCGGTCAGTGCTTTCAACGACATGTACAACAGACATTTTGTAATGATGGACGGGGACATTTTATGATGTGGGACCGGAAAGACACAGATGGAATGCTGGGAAGGAACCGAGGTGATGTATAGGAGTCATGATGTCATCAGAAGTGGACCAAAGGGAAGGATGGAATGCGGAAGTGGCACTGCGTTGTTAGGGAGTCTGGGTATTTTCATGGCGGCGTTGCTTCTTTCTTTCTGCAGAAACTAAGAGAGAGAGGTTAGTAGCCCGCTTTTGCCCCCTGGCATGATATTTTACGCTGTGCGTCGGGTCTTTACGCAACTCCCTATGCGTGCATGCATGTCAACATTCAGCACTAGTAAACTAGCACCTAAAAGGTATGTACTGTAGTAACTGATTGATACAGAGGAACTGGCCGTACATAACTACCTACCAGTGTAAAGGAATAGATTATGTGACATGATAAAGTATGCAATATAAAAAAAATCAGTTTCTTTAAAGAATAGGCTCCAAATTTTACATCCATACAGCAATTAACCTGTGCAGGCCCAACACACCATTGCTAATATGTGGCTCCTTGAAATTTGAACACTTTAAAGCATTCAAGCAAATTCATACTCAATGTTTATTACTGGACTATGTAGATATCCTACAATCCATCACAAACACTTGACTGGCCTTCAATATGTATTGAAATTTCTCTGGATACTTACTTTTGCTTTACTTAAATAAGATTACATCAAAGTGAGCCACTGATGACTAATTTTATAGTTTGCATAAAAGTCTCAGATGCCAATAAAATAAATGTTATAAAAATGCAAGAAAAAGTCAGTAAAAATGAGTAACAGGAGGATGTAGTTTTACATTAACCTGACAATCGCTAAATTCATCATAATGTGCTCAAACGTACTTAATTCAATTCAGAATTGCAGCGGGCTTGTAGTGTATCCCAAAAGCACTCGGTGCAAGGCAGGAACCAACCCTAGAAGGGTCTATCTATCTATCTATCTATCTATCTATCTATCTATCTATCTATCTATCTATCTATCTATCTATCTATCTATCTATCTATCTATCTATCTATCTATCTATCTATCTATCTATCTATCTATCTATCTATCTATCTATCTATCTATCTATCTATCTATCTATCTATCTATCTATCTATCTAAAGGAAACATAACATAACTTGATATTCTCAATTCCATTATTCCAGTTAAGGTTTGCAGGGGGTTGCACATATCAAACAGCATCAGATGCAAGGTGAGAGTTAGTCCTGGACAAGAAGCCAGTCCATCGCAGGGCTCAATCATACATGAGTAACCTGAATAGCTTTAGGAATTCAGGACAGAACCACAGGAGCCAGTGGAAAACTCACATAAATGTAGGAAGAACATGAAAATCCCACAAGGGTACTCGGGTCACTATTGTTGCATGTACAGAGTACTATGAAATTCTTACTAAGTTGAACCTTATATTCAATAGGCAAGTAAGAATTTCAATGTCTTCTGTCCGGACATGGAATATAAAGAGTGGAGGCTGTGCTATTTAATATGATTTAAAAAAAAGTACAAAAACAGAAAATTGATCAAAAAACTGAAATGTTTCATAATGCGTGGTGATTTTACCTCCAAGTTGCATGCCCAAAGTGTGAACAGGATACATCTAAGGAGCTTCCTGACATATAAAACAATATCCTTTGTGAGGAAATCACTGTGTACTTCTAAAAAATGAAATGTGTCATATTTATCAGTTCACACTTTCCAGATTGGTTCATAATCCCTCTCAACAGCCTTTTAAGTCGCCCAGTTTCAAGCATCTTGGCAGATGGTACAGGTCGAGAAAATCCATGAGCTCACCAGTTTTGGCAAATATGTACAGTTATCTCCAAGCACAGGATTTTTTTTTTAGTGGGGGTGGGGGAGAATTAATATTCATCATCCCGATTGGTCTCATTCCCAATAATCTAATTAAAATGGCCTTAATTCATGCCAGCATGATTTCTGGACAACAGGAAAAAGGCTGTCTTGAGGTTAACAGAAGGTGAGGTCAGGAGATCAGATTTGCAGGAGAAGCACAGATTAACCAGGTGGTGTGTTTTGTATTTTAATTAAACACTCGTACAGCTCTTCTACACTCCAGTATCCTCCTATATATATAATATATATATATATTATAATATATAATAAACTGAAAAAAGAAAACAAAACACATATAATTAAAAGTCACATAGAAACAGAAGGCAATGTTCTACTCAATTATATTTCAGTCATTTTTTGAACTTATACAGTTACTATTAATCAAAAATAAAAATTAAAAATGTAGTCCAGAAGCAGCAGAGGAAATAAGGATCAGAAATACATACAACAAGGGCAGTTGCCATGTCCGGCAAGGTCCTAAAAGGGAATGAGTAAAAGAAAAACCTGGCTCTTTAAATGATATGGAAATCTTGGGGCTGCATTACCAAGAGATGTTGCAAGCAGGCACAGGCAGCTCTTTGGCCCTGGGAGTTTATTGGAGTTTACCCTTTTTGTACTTTGAGTACTAGAAAAGTGCTATTTAAATAAAATATATTTTTGGATTGGAATAGATAGATAGATAGATAGATAGATAGATAGATAGATAGATAGATAGATAGATAGATAGATAGATAGATAGATAGATAGATAGATAGATAGATAGATAGATAGATAGATAGATAGATAGTGTGGACGCGGACAGCCAGTAATCCACCACCACACGTTTATTTACAACTATTATATACAATTCAAAGTGCACACAAACCAACCCCACACAGTCCTGGCCACACAATGCCTTCTCTTCGGGCCATCTCCACTCTCCTCTCTTGCTTTGTCCTGCTTCCACCCGACTCCAGCCTCGACTGACGGGAGACGGCCTCTTTTATATTATCCTGGATGACCTCCAGGTGTGTCCCGGCATTCCTCCCTGGACACGCCCCAGTGTGGCAGAAATGCCGGCTGTTCTCCTGGAAGCTCTCCGGGTGTCCCTTTTCTTCTTCCCCCCAGCACTTCCTGGTGTGGTGGAAATGCTGAGGTCCAGGGTCCCCAAGGCATTGGGGTGCCCCCTGGCGGTGACCACGGGTCCCTACAGGGTTGGGCTTCCAAGCCCTCTACCCATGGTCCCCAAAGCAACCAGGAAGGCAGCCCCCACGTGATCCAGGGTGGGCATTGACCCTCTTCCGGTCCCTCAAGGCGTCCCGGCCGGGTCGTTGCCCCTGGCATCCCTGACAATAGATAGATACTTTGTTAATCCCAAGGTGAAATTTGTAGTTTAGCAACAGCGGAATGGATGATGTCACTCACTATCTCCACGTCCGCCGAAAGAGGGATGTAAACAACAAATACAATGACGTGTCCAAACTCTCTGGGCAAGTAATAGGGACGTAGACTTACGGCCAACAGTTCAGTGTCCCTTCAGCAAGTGGAGATTTTGACGTTTACATGTCCAGAGTTGCACCATCTTGTACTTACATAGAGAGTGAGTCCTCCTCCTTTCCACTTACCGCAGGTATTTGCATCTCTGTCTGCTCTAACTATGCTAAACCCAGATAGCTCCACGTTAGCATCTGGGATGTTGGTTGCTAGCCACATTTCACAAAAACACAGGATAGGACATGAGAGGATAGGTTAGCCCAAAAGTCAGAGCGCAGGTAAGTGTATGACTGGGAAAGCGATAGAATAGTTTTGAATTTCAAGAGCTGAGAAAACCACTTAGTAATTACACTCAAGAGGTTATTACAAAAGGTTCAGTGACTTGTTTAACATTTAGCTTAGCAATAATTTACATATGGTCATGTAGAATGGAACACAAAGTAGATCATTGTCAACTTCAGGAAGAACAAAGGCAATCACACTTCACTCTATATTAATGGCTCCGCCATCCAGACAATTAGCAGCTTCAGGTTTCCATGTCTCGTGCTGACCAACTGAGTCTCATGGTCTGTCAACACTACCTGCATTCTCTAAAAGGCTCAGCAAAGTCTGTTTTTCCTGAGGAAATTTCTGTTGTTGCAGCACTGAGAGCGTCCATACCGGATGCATCATGGTGTTGTTTGGTAATATGACTTGGCAGTATCATTAGCTCATCCAAAGGACTGTCCGTACTGTTTTCAAAATCATTGGGACAGACCACCCATAGCTCCATCTCAGATATTCTACCTGCTATCTGTGGAGGGCTGAATCAGTCATTGCTGATTCTAGCCATGCAGCTCATCCCATTTTCACTCCTGTCCTCTGTTAAATGTTATCTGAGCCTGACCACTCACTCCACCTACTTTAGGGACAGTTTCTTACCCAGGCCAAAAGGTCAATGAAGTTGCGTTAATGTGATTTTTTCCTTTCCCGTACTGTACACATTTAATGTATCATGTCTAATTCTGCTGTATGTTACTGCTGTATTGTAATCTGCATTTATCTGCTTTTGCCATCTGCACTTACTATCTTATTGTCTGCATGTATTTGCCCACTTACCCCCCTGCAACTGAGCACACAAATTTCACTATACTATTGCAGTGCATGTGATAAGAAAGAAAGAAAGAGAGAGAGAGAGAAAGAAAGAAAGAAAGAAAGAAAGAAAGAAAGAAAGAAAGAACAAATAAACTGAACAGTACCTACATGAGGCTTTTCTTGCTACCTGCTTTTCTTTCAGCTTCTTATTTAATACAAATTTTTAAAATAAGAGCACATAAGAAAGAGCAAGAATTGTATTTCTTCTTTCACATACAGTACACCAAATGAAATGGGTCATGAATGAAAAACTGCACAGTAAATTTGTAAAAGAAGACTCTGACATGAGTCAAAAACATAACACAATTGTTATGTTCTTGGAGTTTTATTTCACTCTGGCGGTTGTCTTTTCTTGCCATTGCAAGCTTTGCCTGTTGCTAGGCGGTGTGTCTCTCGACTGCAGCCACGGCTTCAAAAGGTTGCCCATTTTGCTGTGTCTTCATCCAAGCTGCGGATAACAAAACCTTGATTGTCCTGCAGCTCTTTGGCTTATTTGCTTTGGTTCTTTTTGATCTCCCGGTTTGACCTTTCTTTTTATTTACATCTCTCTCTCTCTCACTGTCCTGGTTTGTGCTTTTAAATCTCTTGTCAGTTCACTGATATTACAACAATTAAAAAGTAACTTCAACTGGTAAGTCAAAAGTGTGCAGTTTCTTTACCATTGCAGATACTTGGTTAGGCATCTCTCTGGCCGTCTCTAAAATAAATTATGTTTACATTGTCATATTGTTTTACACATAATGTGCTCTACTTCATCATTTACTGCATATAAACAAATGATAACAGTGCTGATAATTTGTATTTTTAGCAGTAACTTTTACAAGTACCATAAATTTACAGACTGAAGTCAAGTTTATGCTTTTTATATAATAATAATAACAACTCCCTCCTCAAAGCACGCCACACTGGGAGGATCTAGTATTCGAACCTAAGATCTCCTTATTGTGAGGCAGCAATGTTACAACTGCACCACCTGCATGGGTCTGCAAGGCAGCAGCATTAGTACTGTGACACCTGCCTGAATGTCAAATATAACTGGTTGAAAATCAAACACGCAAACACACACATGCATGTAAACGCTTTTATTTTGTACCGACTTACATTTGGACAGTTTTTAAACATTCACAGTAACATATCATTTGAACAATTATTTTTTATTCTGTTTTATCCTTGAATGGAAGTGCACTTGTTTTGTTATACCTTTTGTGAAAGTATTTAATAGTTGCGCTTTAGTCTTTACACATTCTTTACTTCACAATGTCATTCTTACTATAACATATTGTCACAATAACAGCCCACAGACATCAAAAAAGTTTGGGGCAGCCACCCATGTATTATGCCCTGGCAGCAAATTGGTAATTTTGGTTGAGTTGTTCACAGGTTTGAGTCCAAAGCAGAACTGATTTGAGTGTGAGAAAATGATGGTTTTAAAGGCCAGGACAGGAAGTAATGTCATCGGGTCTGGAACTAGAAGTTATGTCGCCGGGACCAGCAGTGACATCATCAAAAGCGCCAGAAATTACGTCTTTGGGACCAGAACGTCATCAATAGTGCCAGTACCGGAAGTGATGTCATCAATGGCACCGGGACTTAGCGAGATTTCCCATGGATGGTCTGCAGAGGATTGAGAGAGAAAGTCAGTGCAGCTTGCCACCCCCTGGTCTGGTGTGGTACTACTGTTATTCAGGCCCGTTAACTGCCTCCCAATCACACGTGTGTAACAATATAACAAAATAAATTCTGTTTTAGCTATGTGTACAAGATTTCTTGCTGCACATTTCTTATGTCATCCTACAGTTACACAGATCATTGTAGACTTGGAACACACATGAAACGTACTGTATGTACGGTATTTCAAATCATGACATATCATTACCTATATAATTCTTTACAATTCTTTGCTAGATAAAATCTTCAGTACAGACTTGAGCTGAAAGTAAAAACTGTGGCTGTACGATGGCTTTGGCTGGCTGAATGGGGATGGTGAGTGCAGGATGATAGCTGGAAATTGTCACATTTGCAAAACAAAAGCAGTTATCGGCGGGCAGTTGGTGTGATGATAAGGACATACGAGTTCCTTGTGTATATTAGTTAAAATAGGATGTTCAGAGAAAACAACATTTTTTCGCAGGCTTTTCGGGATACTAATTTAATGAAGTAAATTAACTCTTTAAGATTTCTAAATGCCTTTTGGTGCTTCAGTACTACAATGGAAAGTGTGTTGATTTATTTAGTTATTTTTAAATAAAGCAGTAATATTTTGGAAATATTTTTTTTGTCTTTGGACCTGTAGGCCCACAACTGAATGTAAACACTGCCACAGAAAATGAATATAAATTTAACGAAAATAGACAACTTGTATTTTCTGATTTGCTTTAGTAAGTTAGGATTACATTTTGTTTTGTTAATGTCAGCTAGTTTTGTTACTTTAAAGTATAGTTCTGTTGGCCTTTTTTATTTTAAATTTCATAACTTTTGTGTTTTTTTCTTTGTTGGATTATTATTAGTTAATTTGCCCAGTTTATATTTCCTTTAAAGTGTAGGCCACAGTTATTGAAATGAGGTGTCTCCCCTTAGTTTTAAAATCATATTATTTTGAAATATGAATATAATATTTGACACATTTAAATATCTCTAAATCATTTACAGAAACCTTTAATACTGTGCAGATATATTTAAATGATAATTTTATTTTCTGTGCATTTAAAAAGAGAAGCAAGTCCATAGTCAGTTTTGTACTCTTCTTAAAGGTTGGTTAGACAGATCAACAAGTCCAAACAAAGAAACATTATATTATATTTATGACCACTAAGTGCTGTTCCAGGCCACTTAACATGCATAAAGATTTCCTTTAGTTGCTTACATGTATTATATTATTTCAAAACAGACAAAAAAACAAAGCTATGCCACTTGATTGGGTATCAGTACTCTATGAAAATATTATTTTATTCTCTGCACATACTGAAGGCAACTGAAACTACCAAGAGACCAATGTTGAAAATGTCAACAGTGAGTCCAGAACATTTATCATTTCTAGGCTGCTCTTCTAAATATTACATGATATTTAGTATTGTTTATTAGCCCTTGCATAAGCATCATTTGTTCTGGTCAGCATTTCTCCAAATCCCAATTACTTGACTGAGAGAATATCTGAGGCAGCTTTCTTGACTTGGGCAATAATTTAAAATGGGCGATAATTAATTTTGTTAGATTTTTGATAGTTTTTGACATGTTTGCTCTTTTGTTATCAAAGGAAAATGATGGCTGAATTTACTGATTCACATTGATTAACTACTGGAAGAAAACAGCCAGTGCAAGCATATAAAATTGAGTTTTTTTTTAATATAGTCAGACAAATGTCATTGATTGTTTATACATCTTAAACATGATAAAGTAATTCAACAAGTAGAAACCATTTCCTCAAGCTCAGCTAAAAAAATTATCATTTTAAAGCAGAAGCATTTTTTCTGAATAATCAATCAAAGCTTGTACTTGCCAGACCTAAGCACAGGCATCAAAAGGTAATAGGATTTCTAATCATGCTGGTAAAAAATGTCCTTCACTTAATATAAAAGTGTAACCTTTTCATCTTAAGTAAAAGATTTGTATAGTACTGAATTGGTCAGTATTATATTAAAAATCAGACTGATGCTTTTCATTTCTCTGTTACATTTAATGCAAGCTTGCATAATTCAAAAGTAATGCAAGCCAAGGTTAATAATTCATAAGCTTAACTTTATAGATGCCTTTTCAAGAAAAGACTACAGAATGGATAATAATATCTTTCAGAAGGATTTATATTTCATTTATTCATACCTCAAAAAGCGGTAGACATTGCTATTCAGTGACAAATGGGTCTAAGTAGAATAGAATTTGGAATCAACTTTTATATTATAAATGAAAAGTAATTTGTTGACTGTTCTTCTACAGTGTTATTCTTTTCTCAAATTTTGAAGTTTCCGTTTAGTTCCTTGGTCTTTTTTTTCTGCCACAGGAAATGAAACCTTCTGCTTGTGATCTTCTTTATGCCATTAACAAAGAATTGTTTTAAGGAATTGTCTGTCTATTCTTCATTCCTTCTATTTGCTTAATGTATCTGGGATTGACTCTTACCCCCCTGCAGCCATGAATTACACCACGTAGATGAACTAATGCTTTGAATACTTTGAATAATTAGTTGCAGTTATTTTTGTTTATTCCATTATTGTGACATAAACAGCTCTAGAGATTATGTAATTCTACTTTCTGGCACGAGTTCAAGCTACCTTGCTTAAAACAAAAGTTCTTACTAAATAGCATCTCTCAGTATTGTTGAGAATACAAATACCAATAAAAAGAAATAAGATCTGACAACACAGATGCTTCCATCATATTTACATCAGTATCACATGTGGCTTCAGTATGTTTTTCAGAAGAAAATAAAACTTGTGATAACAAAATGTGGTGCCACACAACACAAATGTTCCCATGATTTTCAGCTGTATAATTCATTTGATATTCTTAAGAGAATCACACTGTATGTCTGTATTACTGTCTGCTGTGGTATGTAGTGTGTGAGACCCCTCCAATGACTTTGTCTTAATTGATCCTGTTACCCTGTAGCTTGCTATGACAAAGTCAAAAAGGTTTGATTTTCTGGTAGTGATTTGAAAATTGTGAGATCTACTATTTTGCTTAAATTAATAGCTAATGAGCACTCAGTTGGATGTTGTGGAATATTCAGTTCCGGACACAAACAGGCAGACACAAATTGTCCCCTAAACACACGTGTTTATTTACAGGCCAACGCCACAGTGCACAAAATAACAATAATAATGTTCTCTTTTCGCTCTTTCTTCTGCCACATCCAACTCCTCACTTGCAAGCCCTGCACTCTTCCACCCGACTCCGGCTCCCCGAATGGAGTGAGGCAGCCCCTTTTATGGCACACCTAGATGTGCTCCAGGTGCTCCCTGATGATCTTCCAGCAGCACTTCCTGGTGTGGCGGAAGTGCTGCCCTTGCACCCAGAAGCACTCCGGGTATATCTGGTTCCTGTTCGGGCAACACTTCCTGCTGTGGCGGAAGTGCTGCAGTCCATGGCTCAGGAACCATCCAGGCACCTCCTGGCAGTGGCCATGGACCCCCACGGGGGGGCTGCCCTCTTGCATCCAGGGGAATATATTGCCCCTCTCCCGTACCTTCTCTGCTCCAGGCGTCCCGGTGGGGCAAGGTCCCTGGTTGCCTGCCACAACGTACAATGTATACAATGGCAGCTGCAAGGAATGAAGAAAAGTGAGCGTTTTGGACTGAGCAATTAGAGGAGAGGCTTGTCAGACTTTGGAGTCAGAAACGATTGACTGCAATGAAATTGTAAAAATGATGGATGAACACCTTTTTCTGAGTTACCTCAAGAATGCTACAAAAGACTTCCTGGACCCATTTCAGTTTGAATACAGAACCAACCGGTCTGTGGATGATGCAGTGAATTTAGGTCTGAGCTTCATTTGCCAACACCTTGATAAGCTAGGGGCATATGTGAGGATCTTGTTTGTGGACTTCAGCTCCACTTTCAGTATAATCATCCCAGACCTCCTAAGTAAAAATCTCATCCAGTTCAACCTGCCTAGTTCAATCTATAATTGGATCACAGACTTTGTTACAAATAGGAAAAAGTACATGTGGTTGGGCACACATATGTCCGGCCCATTAACCCTTACTACTGGTGCACCGCAGGGATGTGTCCTTTCCCTACAACTCTTCTCACATTATACAAATGACTATGTTTGGTGATTCGTCTGCCAAACAAATTTGCTGATGACATCACACTGATTGGCCTCATTTCAAACAATGATGAATCCATATACAGACAAGAGGTGGAAACCTTAACATTCAAACAGCTCAAGAGATGATGATAGATTTCAGGAATCGGTCACCTGCTAACCAATCACTTGCTATAAATTGCTGAGCTGTAGGGATGACAGAATCAATTAAATTTCTGGGCTCTGTGCTATCATAAAATCTTAAGTGGGACAATAACATTACATGTATTATTATTAAGAAAGCCCATCACAGAATGTTCTTGGTGCTGCCTCTTATCAGACTAAGTCCAATCTGCAGCACATCATCAAAGCGTGTGAAAGGATAATGGGCTGTGATTTACCACACATTGAAGTCCTATACAAGTCCAGGGTAAGGAAGAGGGCTACAAAGATCACTGCTGATCCGACTCACCCAGGGCATCACCTGTTGCAAAGACTTCCCTCTGGCAAATGTCTTTGTACAGTGAAAGCTAAAACAACATGTCACCTAAACAGCTTTTTCCATGTGCAAGTATTCTGACTAATCAAGTCTGAGCTTCTACTCAGTATCTATGTGCTGTATACCTGCATACTGGTCTGCCAGGATATTTTAATCCTACTATCTCTTCATGTTTGAGTTATGTCCTTGTATGCTGTATCATATTTTATCATTTCATATTTTATGTTTTATCTTCTTATATTTATCTTGTTTATTCTGTGATGTCCTTGTATGGTGCACCAATACTATCAAAACAAATTCCTACTACACATTAGTGTACCTAGCCAATAACATCAATTCTGATTCTGATTCTGAAAATTGTGTACTCCATATTGATTGGCTGCCTTGCTGTAATTTCATGATATAATAACAGGTTTGGAGAACTGACTAAATGTTTTGAGGAAATTTTGTAATCAGTCACCTCATTAACCCTAGTTATAAAAGTCATATAATTTAACACCCTAGAACAGGGGTCCTCAATCCCAGTCCTGGAGAGCCGCAGTGGCTGCAGGTTTTTGTTCTGACCTGGTTGCTTAATTAGAAAGCAATTCTTTCCAATAAAGCACTAACAAGCTATGAAATTAAATTAACTCTGCTATGTCAGGTCATTCCCATATCCTAGATTTTCTTTCCCTTTCTATCATGCAAATGATTTGAAGGCTAAAATGGACGAGTAATTCTCAGTCCTTCACTTTTTTCTCTTCATTTTTCTTCCAAGTATTTAATTAAACCCAATAGTGCAGATAAATACACACAGGTGTAAATGTAAATAAGCTAAATGGAGAAATGCTGCTCTCTCTTGTCATTTGCATGTTATTGATAATAAGGAGCAATTAAAATAGCTGTTTAAGACAAAATTAAGCAATAAGGGCTCAAAATCACTAAAGTGAAGCAGAAGTGTTACTTTAGCAATAAGGGCTCAAAATCACTAAAGTGAAGCAGAAGTGTTACTTTAGCAATAAGTGCTTTTTATTAAGCAACTGGGTTGGAGCAAAAACCTGCAGCCACTGCGGCTCTCCAGGACCGTGATTGAGGACCCCTGCCCTAGAATATAGTAATACTACAACTGTAATACATCCAAAGAAATTTGCCCATCCATTTTTCATCCCCATTTTTTCTATTGCAGGAAGCTGCATTCAGTCAGGCACAAGAGCTTACACTAAATGGATATTAGACTATCGTAATGTAAACTCATATAAACACACATTCTTTTAGAGTCACCCTTCAGCCATATTTTATCCCAGACAGTACCATCAGGTTATGCTTAAGTTCGAGGAAATAAAGACCTAGCATTACTCTTTCAAGCACGCAGACAGCTAATACTGCATGGCAGGATCAAGGAAACCTGAAATGGCAAAAGTCAGGCTTTACCATAAAAAAAACTTTTAATTAGGACACTGAGTTCAATAAACATTAGTAAGAATGGAAAACCAAACCAGGAAAGATGCCCTCCGTTAAAACCAAATCCAAATGGCATATGTCTAAGTCATTTTAGTAATTAGTGCATCTGGAAAAGAATAATTACTCATAGTAGATCAGGTTTGAAGACAGCCATTATTTGGATCTCTCTGTAATTACCACTGAATAATAATAATAATAATTCTTTGCATTTATATAGTGCTTTTCTCACTACTCAAAGTGTTCAGCAATTGCAGGTTAAGGGCCTTGCTCAAGGTCCCTACATAGCAGAGTCCCTGAAGGGTTACATTGAGTATACTCGAATATTCTTCAGGTTGTGCAGCCATCACAGGTTTGTGCCTTAAGTGCTTTAGTCTGGAATCTTTTTATCCCAATACAAGCACAAGCCATCTGACTTCAAGAAGCTGAGCAGCAATTCTTTTCAGCTGTTGTCATGACCCAGCTATGTTGAGCTCCTATCTATGAAATATTAACATCTGACTTCATGCCAGGAATCAGCCTTGGCACAAGGCCTTCTGGTTAGTAAATCAGCAGCCTGGTTCCTCTTGTCAGAGCTTCACTCATACCTCCTATCAGCAGCAGTCCTCTGAAAGCTTCATGTTACTCTCTTTCAGGATGCAAAGAAAGACTAACCTGACAGAGGTTCTATAGACTGAGTTATTTGAGCAATCAAAGGCCAACTGCTTAACTTTAGATTAGGCTGCCATGACCCACATTTAGTTTAAATTTTTTCATGGGAAGAATAAATTTTTCTTTAAACAAGATTTACCCTGTAATAACGTTATTTATGGTCAGGAAATATTTTTGGTTAAGTATTTGAATTGTATGTGGTGCCTTGTGTCTTCAAATGAGTGTCTGCATAGAATTCCAAGAGCTAAACTTAAAAAAAGTGATGAGGCGGCTTTCAGCTGTTATGCACCTAAAATCTGGAATAGCTTGTCAATAGGAATTCGCTAGGCTAATACAGTGGAGCACTTTAAAAAAAACTGCTGAAAGCACATTACTTTAACATAGCTTTCTCATATCTTCATCTTAGTTTAATCCTGATGCTCTGTATATTCAATTAATTATCATTATTATTCATGGTTACTCCAAAATCTGTACTAACCCCTACTTTCTCTTCTGTTCTTTTTCCAGTTTTCGGTGGTGGCAATCTGCGCCACCACCACCCGATCACAGCATTGTCATGTCCCTACATTGATGGATTAAAGGCCAGAAGCCCACATGACCGTCATCATCAAGTTCTTTAATGACAACCCTGAATACAATGAGGACTGATTGAGGTCATTTATGTTAGGTAGAATGCCTAGAGGGGGCTGGGTGGTCTCGTGGCCTGAAACCCCTGCAGATTTTATTTTGTTTTTGTTTTTTCTGTCCTCCCTTGCCATTGGACCTTACTTTTATTCTATGTTAATTAGTGTTCCCTTATTTTAATTCTTATTTATTTTGTCTTTTTTCTCTTTCTTCATCATGAAAAAGCAGTTTGAGCTATGTGCTATAGAAATAAATGTTGTTGTTGTGAAAGTTATTAATTACCATTGTGTTGGTATTTAAAGATAGTACAACACCTTTGTGTATTTATTTGAACATTGCCATTTACATACCTGGTTGCTAGGCAGTTGTCATGGTAATGCCCCCCTGGAGGTTGCACCCGAATTTGAACATACTTTAGAAGCCTTCGTGCAAAAACCTCGTCTTGATTTTCTGGTTTTGACCCTGCTTTGTTTTCTTTTACGAATTACAAGTTTACCCTTCCCTTCAGTTTAATCTCTTGTCTTCCAAGTTTTGATTTTTGCCTGCCTATTGACTTCTCTTTTCAATTGGCCCCTTTAACCTGTCTGCTCATTTTTTCCTGATTGCAGAATAAAAAGTCAGATTGTTTAAAATGAGCAACCCCTGATGAGAAAAGCTTGCCAGTCAGTGTGGTTTTACTAGAAAAACATGTCTGATCTAGTAGCTGCTTTCAACCAGCTGGTGGAGCAATTCAGTATGTTGAAAGTACTAGTATAATCAAGAGCATATTTACCTGTTATAGGGGGCATTGATGAAACCACACTTTGTGAGCAGTAACTTCCTCCCCCCTTTCTTCTCAGGGTATCGAAAACAATATTGTGGCTTTGTTAATCACTGTTTAATGATCTTCAATCAACAACCCAGAACATATTCCACTGATAAAGCTAAAATAAGGTTCTTTATATTGCTTGCTAGATGGTAGGTCCTGTGATAATCCAGTTGTTTGACAATGTTTGATATTTCTTCAAACATTGAAGTAACAGCCAATAACTGTTATTTCTTTCATAATGGGGGCCATGGGTTCCTTTTTATGATTTCCATGCCCCTTTTTTACTTCACAGTTCCCATCGCAAGTATCCGAGAAAGCCTTATAGGTGCTTTGGGGCCTGTGCCCTAGGGGGAGGGTTCTGTGATCAACCACGTTTATTTTGAATTTTTTTCAGGGAAGTAAAAAATTTTCTTTAACCAGTATTTACCCGATAATAATGATATTTATGGTCAGGGAAGATTTTTGGTTAAGTGTTTCAATTGTATGTGGTGCTTTATCAATTTAATTATTTTTGTGTTGGTATTTAAAGATAATGTGATGCCATTTTGTTTTTACTTCAACATCATTGTTTTGGTATCTGTTTCCTAGGCAGTTGTCAAGGTCATGTCCCTGTGGAGGTCTCACTTCTGGTATAAATAGGAACTGTCACTATTTAACTTTGTGGATACATTTTGAAACCTTAGCGCTAAAAGCTCTCATGTTTGTTTTCTGTTTTTGACCCTGCTTTGTTTTCTTTTTCCATCGGTTTAGTTGCCAGATCTCTTGTCTTTCTGGTTTCAGTTCTTGCCTGCCTATTGACTTCGCTTCCCAGTTAGCCCCTTTAACCCATCTGCTTTCATTTCCTGACATAGACGAATGGCTCTTTGTTGCAAATAATCTTCCATATTATCTTATCATAACCTCTCGATATGCTATTTGTCATCATCAAAATGAGACTATTAATGTACATCAATATGCCATTTGGCCTCATGTGACTAATCCAATTAATGTCTATTAATGTACAAAACATCTTTCTCCACCTCATGCTATCGATATCTATCAATGTGCCATCAGTCTTAACTAAATTATCCTCTCGATGACTATCAATATGCCCTTTGTCCTAATCCAAGTCATATTATCAATGTGCAATTCATTTTCACTCAGTATCCCAAGAAAGACAAATCTTGTCTTGTTCGGGAGATTTTTTTAGATGTAGCATTAAACTGGAGCCTCAAGTTCCCTAAAATGTAATAACACAGGTCTTTGAAGTTTGAGTGAAATGGTAAACCATAAACCAGTAAATCATTCAGATGAACTGGTCACTGGGAGTGAGGTAACCCTACCCATATGCACCACACACTCAGCAGAGGAGTTATTAAAGTTCAGTAGAGACTGCCAGTGGTTTAGAAATAATTATGATGCTTTGTTTTTCAATCATTTTCCTAATGAGCAAGTTAATTCTGATGTTATGGTGTATCCATCTGTCTATGCAGGGGCTGGAGTTTACCCCAAAAGCAATGGATGCAACTAAGGAAACAAGCCTTGATGGGATTGCAATTTATCAAAGGGCCTGCTGGCAGTAAGTGAGCCATTAAACTATAACTGAAATCTGTGTAGTAAAATGCATGGTAAGAGATGGCATGTTGATTAAGTTTAAATTAAACTGTATAGAGCAAAAACTGGCAGACAGTGTGTTTCTCAAGGAGCTGCATCTGATACTCTTGTCTTAGAAGGTTAATTCTGTCTCGCAGCGAGTGTGTGGTGTGGTGGTCTTCTAATCTAAACTTGCTACGGGATTCATTGACTCACCATCATGGTCCAGTAACCATAGGGAACAAATAATGCAGACTAGATGATTACATGCTTTGAACAGTATGAAGGGCTAATAGTTTGTTAAAAATTCATAAAGCTTTATACCACATATACATCCATAAGCATTTTCATTAATATTAAATATTATAACTTAAAAATATAGATATGAAGAGATAATGGCATTACTTGCAACATAGTATTCTTTGTTGACTTAGCTCTTACTGTTAACAACTGGAAATTGTCAACATTGTTTAGTTTAGTCACACTGTGAACATTATATAATTTATCTGGTTTTATACCACTTCTGGACCTTATTATAATGTTATTGTATATCTTTACAAAATAAGTTAACTAGAAAGAACTTAGATCCCATTAGAACTCTTAAAGGCAGTAAATGATGCAATTTTTCATCAGAACGATAAATATATATTGTAAAGATAAAAGACAAAGACACTCCCATTTTCCAGTGTTGTAACATGCAGTGCAGTAATTTCTTTAGTCAGTTCTCTTTAAGAGAGGATACTGTGATCTGATGTTCATGTTTTTAAGCTATTGTAATAATAGTGGAACTTTACAATTATTAGGAATGCATATACAGTAGTGTAGTATCTGTATCTACACAATAAGCCAAATATTTATATTATACTACTCACAAGACATATCAAAACTCAAGGTAGCTGTCCCTCAAGCCAGTACGATTCAGGTTGTATAATTAGGAAAACCTCATGAATTTGGAAAGTGGGAGAAACCAGAGTATATAGAGAAAGCAAAAACTACCTAAGAGAGAACATGCAAGAAGGCTCTGAGTTAGGAACTTAATTAAGGCGTAAATATGCTAAATCATCTCTGCTCCAAATAAACCAGCATGCCTCATAAAATACAAAACCTGTGAAGATTTTGTGAATTACAAAATATAAATTGGCTCTGTACTATTGAGTGTGCCCTGGAAAGGACTGGTTCCCCTTCCACAGTTGGTTCCTACCTTGTATTCAGTGTGACTGGAATAGGAACCTTGTAATAGACAGATTAGAAAACAGACTGATGCAAAGTACATAAAATTACAACTGCATAACTGACAAATGTGTGTCCTCATCCATTCAGACATTGTCAGTACTACTTATTCAGTGTGGGGTTATAGGGATCTGCAGCCTAAACCAGCATCACTAGAATAAATAAATAATCCAGAACAGACTGCCAGTCCATCACAAGGCACATTCAGGGGTCAATCATATTCACCTAAGTTCTCCAAAATAAGATCAAATCGAGCTTTGATGCGCCTAAAGTCATACTGTATATCACCAAAGCTATGTCATTGTACTGTGGGATGAAAATCCACCATGTATAGACACTGGAAAACACAGAAGGGAGTATAGCCACAATGTAATCTGAGGCAAAACTGCTTAAGCAGTTTAAGCATCAGATTTATCGACTGCTCCATCATGCCACCCGATAGTGAATTATAAATATTAGAAACTACTTCTTGAATATGTCAAAACTACATAGATATAAGATGTTTAAATAATGTCTACTGTATAACAAAATATGAATTATGTACAACGTTTTTCATTTTTAAAAGATGCTGTGCCATGTTCCTGTTGAGCACATTATCTTAAAAAAGCTAAAATAATAAGTGGGATGTCTAAAATCAAAAAGAAAGCCTCTGTATATTTTTTTTAGTGATCAAAAATTTCAAATGTTCTTTAGAATTTTAAACACTTATAAATGATCAAAAAAACCATATAACATCAAATAGTTGCTAGAAGATGCAAGTGATAACCTGTCCCTTTGCTGCTCCATTCAGGCTCCCCTCAGGCAAACTGTCAGACAGATGGATTGAACCAGAATTTATAGCATCCCCTTTTCCAAAACATGCCTTTATGTTGACTTGCTTTACTACACCCTGTCTATCTCAGCCTGTTGTCAGGAAAAAAATTATATATATATATATATATATATATATATATATATATATATATATATATATATATATATATATATATATATATATATATATATATATATATATATATATATATATATATATACATACTGTATAAATACTGTATATTTAGTACACTGTATGTATATTAAATGCCTATAAGGGTAGGTTGAGGAGACCCTGGAGAGGTGGTGATATGCTCTAGAGAGGAGAGAAATGAAGGTCAGTAAGAACAAGACAGAATACATGTGTGTAAATGAGAGGGAGGTCAATGGAATGGTGAGGATGCAAGGATTAGAGTTGTCGAAGGAGGATGAGTTTAAATACTTGGGATCAACAGTACAGAGTAATGGGGTTTATGGAAGAGAAGTGAAAAAGAGAGTGCAGGCAGGGTGGAATGGGTGGAGGAGAGTGTCAGGAGTAATTTATGACAGACGAGTATCAGAAAGAGTGAAAGGGAAGGTCTACAGGACGGTAGTGAGACCAGCTATGTTATATGGGTTGGAGACGGTGGCACTGATCAAACAAAAGGAGAGAGAGCTGGAGGTGGCAGAGTTAAAGATGTTAAGATTTGCATTGGCTGTGACAAGGATGGACAGGAGTAGAAATGAGTATATTAGAGGGTCAGTTCAGGTTGGATGGTTGGGAGACAAAGTCAGAGAGATGAGATTGTGTTGGTTTGGACATGCGCAGAGGAGAGATGCTGAGTATATTGGGAAAAGGATGCTAAGGATAGACCTGCCAGGGAAGAGAAAAAGAGGAAGGCCTAAGAGAAGGTTTATGGGTGTGTTGAGAAAGGACATGCAGGTGATGGGTGTAACAGAGCAAGATTCAGAGGGCAGGTAAATATGGAAAAAGATGATCCGCTGTGGCAAACCATTAACAGGAGCAGCCAAAAGACAAAACAGAAGAAGATGTATATAAAATGCCTATAAAATATCTTGGGAGTTTTCATAGTTTATTATTATACAACATTGAATCACGTTACCTTTAATTTGCCTTTTTTGACATTGATCAACAGAAAAAGACTCATTAATGTCAAAGTGGAAAGTGACCTCTGCAAAGTCGTATAAATTAATAAAAAAATACAATTGATCCCATAAATATGCACTCTTTCACATTAGTATTTAGTAGATCTACATTTTGACAGCCATGACATTCTTGAGTCACAGGTCTCTGTTTATCAGCTTTGCACATCTAGTCAATGCAATTTTAGGCCAATCTTCTTTGCAAAATGAATTAGGCTCTGCTGGGTTACATGGGGATCATGAGCAAACAGCCTTTTTCAAGTCCAGCCACAAGTTCTCAACTGCCTTTTCATTTGGACAGAGCTGCTCCAGGAAGTTAACTGTTGTTTTTAAACCATTCCTGTGTAGCTTTGGCTTTATGTTTAAGGTTGTTGTCTTGCTGAAAAAAAATATATTCTCCTTAAGACACAATTTCTTGCTGACTCTATCAGGTTTTCATCCAGTATTTTATGGTGTACATTTTACCCACATAAGCCTTGTAGGGCCTACAGCAGAGAAGCATCCCCTCGGCATGATGCTACCACCCCCATGTTTCATGTCTTTGAGTGTTTGACTTTCGCTAAACATTGCATTTAGTCTTCCAGCTGAATTGATAAAAGACTAGCCATATATATTGTATATATACTGTATATATGTAGAGAGCCCCAAACCCCCAAACATAATCACAACAAATCCTGGGTTCAAATAATGGAAAGTTTATTTATCAAAATCCTCTAAAAGTAACACAGGCACAAATACACAGGTTCTCTCTCTCTCCACAATACCTCTCTTCTTCTCACCACTGCACTGAGTTAAGTGTTGCTCCACATCCTCCCAATTCCGACTTGCCGGGATAAGGGAGTGTGGTCCCTTTTATTATGGATCTGGGAATACTTCCAGTGCCAGGGAGATTGCCCAATGGAAGTACTTCTGGGTCACATGGAAGTCCTATAAATTGGGGAGCACATCTCACTACAGCGCTCGTTTGCGGCACCTATGGTCCCCAGCAGGGTTGTATTGCCAGTCTACATCTCCCAGCATTCCCTAGAAAGAATAGAAAGTCCCCAGAGACCTCTTCCACATCTGTTTGGCTGTCCATCCATTTGTTCTGGTCATCTCTTCCCTGGTTAGGATGCTTGTCTGCCTTCTAGGAGCCTACAAAAAACCAAAAGGATGATAAGGAGCCATCCCCTTTTCTGGCTCCAATGCTTGTCCAGCCCATGTGGTATCTACAATATGTATAAATATATATATATATATATAGTGAACAGTGGGGCTGAACACACCCCTAGAAGACATGGACGCACCTAAAAAAAACCCTCTTAAAAACACTGATAGACTACCTTCACATTGCTCCCTTACTTGCTGGGCTTACTTGCAGCTGCTCTGTCGTGTGATATGCTTCCCACGCTGTGCTTCGCATACTTAAAAGCCTGAACAGCACCTGTTGGTTTTTGGCTGTTTGCTTCTCTCTCTCTCTGACATTCTCCGCTCCTGTTGGTGGAGTCCCGCTCCTAACACACACTCCTTTGAAGAGGAAGATATGTTTGCATACTTTTAACTGAGAGACGGAACCGTCATCTCTGTCTTGACAAGGAGCATGTTTAAACTTTTGAAAGAGACACATTGTTTACTGTGTTTGAATAAAGTCCCTTTCTCTACAATCTCCTGCGTTTCTGTGCAAATCTGTGACCCAAGCGTGACAAGATATACTGTATATATATCCTATATATAAACGTCTACACATGGAAGTGTGTCTGTCTGTCTGACCCAAAAGTGACAGGTGGAGTCGGGGTAAAGGCTCCAACTCTGAGGAAACAGAAAATTCACTTAGCCGCTAATAACACAAGCAAGGTGAGCAAGAGAAAGATAAAAGAAAGAAAGACAAAGTCACTTAGCTGCTAACATCAGCAAAATGGTATCCCTTTTACTTTTCCTCCTACCGATAATGCACAAGCGATGCAAGCACATCAGCAAAACAAATCCTTCTAGAAGAGAGATGTCCAGAGTAGTTCCTTTCAAGTCTCTACAACATCTCTACATTTCAAATTTTTTTCAGATGGTTTCAATAATTTCTAGGACAACACAGGCTTACACAGCTAGTGTATATATATATATATATACAGTATATATATATATATAGTGAAAGCTGGCCCGGACACACACAGACGGACAACATATTGTTCATCACCACACACTGTTTATTTACAATATTTACAATTTGCTCACGGCCGGGGACCACAATATATATATATATATATATATATAGGCTAAATATTTTACCTGAATCTGTAAAATCTGTATCATACATATTTTAGAAATAATAGCAATAATGTATTTGAATATATTTATGGCCTGAGCAAACTCCAGATTTGAAAGCAAACTATTGTGTGAGTGAATTGACTTTCAGATTTCATATAACAAATGGCCTGTGTGGGTAAGGAAAGCATGTATGCACCATAAATCAATTCTGGTTTTGCTTTCTAAAATGATTTAAAGCAGAGAATGATGTCTGTCTCCTGCCTATGAAAATTAGGATTTAGATTAATGAAAAGCTACAGCTCCCTAAGAAAGCTGACGGAAACCAGCAGCTGTTTCCGCATTTTTTACCTTCAAAAAGAAACAAGTTAATAAATAATGGTGACCACAGGGAGAAATCTGGAGCGAATATCACTTGGCCTCTGCCACTTTAATTTAATAGCTATACCATAGTATAACTGTAATATAAAAGTATATATAGGTGTGCAATATAAAAAATAAAAATATCCTTCCATTCTTCCCTCCACTACTTACCCCTATACATTTCAGGGTCCTCGAGTTTGGAGCCCAATCAGGCAGCACTGAACACAAGACTAAAACCATCTCTGGATGGGTTATGGATCAAATATCCTGAAAATAATAGTAACTGAAAACAGAGCAAGGATGGCAAACAATAACTAATTATTTCACAGAATATTAAGAATAAATGTAATGTTTGGGGCTACCTTAGAGATCAAACAAGCATTATAGAGCTAAAAGGTAAAATGTATGAGATATACAGTCAAGTCACATTATTTTCATGATAAACTGACAAAGTTGCAATCACAATAACTGAGAGATTAGAAAGAATTTGTAATCTAATTAATTACCTTTGAAAAAAGTATTGTTATAATACTATAGATCAAGAATCTATGAAAGAGGAAAACTAATTCAAAATAAGGTAAAATGTTGGCTTTGTACTATTAGTCACTGTGTTGATTCACATTAGTTCAGTTTTAAAACATGTCTGGAAATTTGTTCAAAAAGAAGTCAAGTAGCACTAGGTAACCTGCAACAGCAAAAAAAAATGAATTAAAGTAAAAAATAAAGGCATTGACCAATCAGAAAGCACCTGCTCTGTTTCTCTGTCTCCTTTACAATTCTTGGCAAGAACAGAGGCATTTCCCTCCAGTCACAATATCTCTCAGTCTACTGCTGTGAGACTGCTGTGTGCTGATGATATCTTTAATTGTAATGGATACAGTTATCTATGTGGAGGCAGACACTTCTGAAATCCAGGCAGCCCATTTAATCTCAGTTAATGAGGTTCCAATATCAGTTATTATGTCAAGTATATCATCAGCTTACCTGTCAACTGTGTTAATGATAGATAGATAGATAGATAGATAGATAGATAGATAGATAGATAGATAGATAGATAGATAGATAGATAGATAGATAGATAGATAACTCTTTAAGTGATATTTTCTAATTAATACCATTACATGAATAGCTACATTTTTTTCCTAGGGATTAGGGCATAGTGGTTAAAGGCTTTGGACTTCAAACTGCAAGGCTGTGGGTTTAAATCTTTTTACTGACAATGTGTGATCATCTCAAAAGTCATAAATCTCTTGAATAAAGGCATCAACCAAATAAGAAACAATAATGATAGAAGACAAAGCACTATTGGACCTGTGATTACATGGTAACTGTGTCACTTTTCCAGAAAATAATGCATGTTAGTTCTGAGCACAAATATTGCCATTTTTCTTATATACTATACATTAAAAACTGTTTTTATATTTTCAAAAGTATTTTGTGTTGTTTTTCATTAATGACATTATTGTAATAAAACTTCATTAATTGATAGATCCATCCATCCATTATCTAACCCACTATATCCTAACACAGGGTCACAGGGGTCTGCTGGAGCCAATCCCAGCCAGCACAGGGCACAAGGCAGGAACAAATTCTGGGCAAGGTGCCAGCCTACCGCAGTTAAAAGATGATGCATTTTTAAAATATCCCAGATTTCACATGTACTTTTTTTTACCATTACCTTTGTGTTGTTGGCACCTTACCTGTGTGGAAATAATGACTAATCTCGTTGAAGGTCTAAGGCAAATTCTGCAGGTGTTGAAGATCACCTCAGTGCATTACACCCACCAGTGATACAGAATATAGTTACAACTTTTTTTTTTACTTATTCCCAATTTTCTGGAAAATATCCAGTGCATTTCTAATTCAATGTTCCATCTGGTTTATTATTTGAATGTTAATTTTCATTTCTGTCACTAGATGGCAACAGAACAGATGAATAGACACTAAACCTCAAAGGAAATGCTTGTTTACCCTGACAACACAAAAGAGTATATTTTCTTGAATTACCTTTAACTTTATAATAAAACATGCCTATTAAATGATGGCTTACTGTATTTTAAGGCTAGTGAGAGCAACAATTACTGTTTCATACTTCACTACATTCTGGAAAATGTAGACATGCTGTCAGTAACCTGACTTAACCACCTGTCAAAGAACTGAAAATATGTTACCTTCAGTCTGCCATAGCTGGGCTGACATTTCTGCCCCAAAAAAGTAGACTCATTGTCAAGCAACCAGCTCAGTTCAGATGCAGTATAAGTATAATGTGGTGCATAAAAAAAATCTATTTTAAGGTCCCTAGATCTTCACTGAACTACTGAAACAGAATATCCAACTGATCTTGATCTGCTATAATAAAACGCTTTGCAGCACCCCTGCTCGGCAGCATCAATACTCATTCCTTCTGCCCACATTCTTTTTAAAGAAGAAAAAAAAAAAATCTGGATAAAAGATAGACCTTCCTGCCTGTAAATGCAAGTTTTAATCAATATAGTTCATCAGTGTTGCAACAGAAAAAATGGGATTTAGTATTGATTTTAGTGCCGCCCCCACTCCTAGCCAGCCCTGTAGGTCATGGCTGTCGAAAATGACCTTCCTGCCAGTATAAATGAGTTCCAGATTGCCAGGTGAGTACAAACCCCAGCACATATGGCAGAAAAACAGAATACACTTGCACCATAACAAGTTCATTAGCTGTTATTTACACTACAGTCCTCATTTTGTTGACCAAAGTACTGTTGTTCATGTTATTTGCAGAGTTTATAAAAATTTGGATTTTAGTTTTATTTGCATTTTTCCAATCTGCTTTCCAAACACTGTTTATCTTTCTTGAAATAATCATTGATATAAGTGCATTGGCTCACAAATCTTTAACCATCTAGGAGTCACTTTGTTTGCTCCCAGAAAAAAAAAGCAACAAAATTACTTTGTCATTTAGATTTTGTAACTGGTTTGTGCCATAATTGTCAGGACAGGGTCAGCAGTCTAATTAAGTTTATGAAGAATTGTTGTTTAAAATAACAATAGAATTAATTGTATATAAAAAAAAAAAACATGTATATCTATAGCTTTCTTATCATAAAAGATACTAAGCCATCCAAGAAAAAAATAATCATGGTGAACTCTGTTTAGCCTGCATTTCTTAAAGGTCTATATATTACTGAAACAGTCAGCATGATGGCATGAGGTTTACAACAACTGCCTTGCAGCTCTTGCGATTTCTGACTCAATTCTCTGGTGAGCTTTCATTAGTTTTGTCTTGGGGCTTCAGTTTCCTTTCATATGAGATATAATGTTAGGTGGATGGGTCATAACAAATAATTTGTGTTGTATTTCTGTGTGCTCCTTTAGGACTTGCAGTTTTCATTGTAACTCTGTAGTAGTTGGAAAAGATTCTGGTGATTCTCAGACATCTCCAGGAAGATGAAGCTCCTGGCAAAAACTGAACTTTGGAACGCATGTTTCAAAAATAAGACCTGCTGATTCAATTACAGTACTTAATTTAAAAGTGTCTCTCACTGATGAAATGATTATATTTTTAGACTTAAATGTGACTCCAATCAGCCTAGCCTTATTATACCAAATGACAGGTTATGCATTCAGGCAAAAGAGACGATAGGAGGCACATAAATGCATAAAATAGATAATAATGAAAGGTTTCAATAACAATGTTTGTTGTCTTAAAGTTATCACACAGCTCTATAGCAAGGGGGCAATGAAGCCAGAAGCTGAATGAGCACATGACCAGTTTTCTTTCTCCATAAATCAGATATGGCCAAGCCAGAAAGCAGCCTTAAGAGCTCAGCAGCCCACATTTAAAAAGTGCAGGCATCAATGGAGTTCAATCAGTATTCAATATTTCACTGCAGTCTGTGTATTTAATTAGTTTTGCACAACTTGCATACTGTCTGTGCTGTGAGAAAGTTTTATATATATAAGTGCAGTCTCAGTACTGTGTTTTGACTTGAAACCATACTGAACTTCGTCAAAAAAATTATTATTAGATAAATGAGCTTATAGTAGTGCTGCAACCACACTTTCAAGTAATTTAAGCAGAAATAGCAAGTAGTAAGTTACTATGGTACAAGTGATCTTTTCCAAACTTTTTAGGGACCGGGTAATCACAGTAGTTTTCAGACAAGCAGGACTAGTACCCATAATGAGAGACTCATTAATAACTTTAGTTATCAATAGCCATAAACTTGAAAAGCCTGCCTTTACCAGAAAAGCAGGCATAGGATCAAGAATACAAGAATATGATCTAACAAGCTCAGCAATTAATATCTCCTCCAGAAGTGAAAAGTCTGACAGCTGATTAGCTGCCAATACAGAGAGCCTCTATGGTAATATTTCAGCCAGCAAACTATCCCCAGATGTCAACATCTGAGAAAATACATCAGTGTTTCTCTAAAGAGGATTTTTTTAAAATTTAAACATATTGTTATGGGAATACCTTGAGGCCATTGTACGAAAGGGGGAGACTACAGAAAATTTGCTAATCCACCATAGTTGGCCACTGCAATCCCATCTACCTGGAATGCGTATCAAAATTAATGAATACTCCACTTATATTTGACAGTCTTGACAATGACATGCAACAGTGGATACTGCTGGAGTAGAATCTCCCTTACAATGATGACCGACACAACACGAGACCCGGTGAAATTTTGAGATGTGAAAAAAAATCAACTAAATAATCCACTTGTGTTTGGTAATCCTGATGCAAACAAACCACGGTAGTCAGCTGGAGAAGAATTACCCACCACACTGGCCAGTGCACCTAAGAGGTCAAAAACCCTTCAAAGTCCAGAATTATAAATCCACCAAAGGGTATAAAAACAAATCACAAATACTTATATTTAAACTTAAAAGTACTTAAACTTAAAACTAGAACTAAAACAACAAAATCATTAAGACGAAATAAATTAATTATAAATTGTGATGTGGCAGCCAACTGCACTAGTGTATCTCTCAACATTTACTGAATAATACGATACTCAGTTAAGTAAAATGCTACTGGGTTAGGCGCCTTTTGATCCTCAGAAGACAAAAAGGAAATGTACTGTCTACTGTTGACACCAGCTGGGATGGATGTATGGATTCTTGCTGTTTACACTATATTCTGACCCTAATATTATCTTATAACGGCAATGTTTTTTCAATTATCGACCATCTCGTTTTGATAATCACACACTCACTGTATCGTCATTGTCCTACTTTTCAGCCAATGTCACATTACTTCACTTTTTGTCATGGAATATGTCATATTTGCCGACTGCAGTCACTGATCTCATAGCTGCACCATGTCAGATCACACTACTGAAAATCACTGGGCATGTCTACTTTACCAACTGGGTTATGATTTTTCAGCACAGTTGTGCCCATTTTTCTAAGAGCCAATAAGGCGCTGCCTGACGGAATTGTCACTGTACAAAGGGTTAAAAGCCGTGGCCTGTTCAGCAGCAGTCTCGTTCCCATTTTTCTTTTTTTCATTCTGTTTTAGTATGTAAAACACGAGATATCAAACAGACAAGCCCGTCTTCTGTTTGCAATGTTCAAAACATTCCATATTCCACGTCACTACAGTCTATGCAATGAACTTCTGGATGAACCTTCATTGGCTCTCAGCACTTGTGCACATTAAGCCTGTCCCCCTGACTAAAGAGAAAATCAACTTTGTTTGATTTGATCAGAACGAGTCACAGGCTTTAGCTGACAAAGGTGAAATTTGACATAGTCTTCTGCTGCTGTAATGTCCACTCCAAAGTCTAATATGTTGTGCATTCACCAATGCCCTTCTGCAAGCTTCTGTTGAAAAATTTTGTTGAATGTTTGTGACGTTTTTTGTTAGCTTAAATAAATGTGCCTATTCTCCTGTGACTTCTCTGATTGACAAGGCGTTTTTGTCCCCAGCACTGCCATTCGCTGGATGTTTTTTGTTTATCGCACCATTCCCTGTGAAGTTTTTGCCACGTCCTCATTGGCTGTTTGGAAGTGCAGGGTAGTTGTGTTAATGAGCTGGTATACCTAATAAAGTGCCTGCTGAGTGAACCTAGCTCACATAATCACCACAGGCACCTAACAAGTTCAGAATACAGTTTAACTGTTTACATATATTCTTTAAAACATGCTCAGAGCCACACAGTGAGTCAGCAGGGGGAACTGAAATGTCAGCCTTGTGATTTTAAAGTTCAGCGCCTTGGCCACTACACCACACTGGCTGACACCTTCAGTTTTACTGTCAATCTGAGTATAATGTCCTTTAGTCTGTACTCAGAGTTCTTAAAATGTTACCTGGCATTTTATGTTTCTTTGTAATTTTGTTTTACATTACATATGTTGCATTAATGTAAACTCCTAAATGCCTTTAAGATTTTGCTTTCAGAATTTCGGATAAATGCAGATCTTAATCCCAAATACTTCTCAAAAAGACCAGAACATAAATGATTGGAATGTTGCCACCAGTTGCTCCTGACCCCCAATGAGGCTTGTGCAAATAATGCTGTGTTTTATGTTTTACAATTACTTTTACCATTACTTTATTTAAATATTTTTTTTGTCATTTGTGGGTGCTGCAATTTTGTGTGTATTTTTTTTGTGTGCATTGTTAGGTTAATCTCGGTTGGCATTGTAAGAGAGTCAATGCCGCCCCTAATCAAACTTGGGCCCTAAGTGGGATCTTCTTCTTACACCCACGTTCCCTACATCTATCTCTTCCCTGAATTTGATACATTACTATTTCTTACAGCAGCTTTGTCTGAACAATAGATATATAAATAAATAAACAAGGACACACACATCATAAGCTTAACAATAACTTTTTATCATAAAAAAGTAACTTTTTTTAAAATAATCAAAAACTGAAAGGGAATTTTTAGGGGTTTCTTATAATAATAATAATAATAATAATAATAATAATAATAATAATAAGTCTAGGGCAGGGTTTTTTTTAAACTAAGAGTTACAACTTTCTGCCACTGGGTTATGAGTTACTGTTGTATTTAATTGTAATGAGTCAAGGATGGCCTGCAAAGTGAGTCATGGTGGATCAACACAGGTTGATTGAGCAATCGACATTGATCTGATGATCATCCTTGATTATATCACAAAGATCATCCATGATTCTCCTGGGGGACCATCATACTTTAATGGTCATCCACGATTTTCCCTACTTCCCTACTCTGACAATCGGACACGATTCACCAAGGGGGAACAGCTCCCCTTACCCCACGCTCTAATGATCAGTGCCAGTTATCCAAGCTGGACCCAGCCCTGCATAGATTGTCATCAGTGCATTCAACAAGGACTACATTTTGCAAGCACTAAACAGGGGAGATCGGGTTGCAACATAAAAAATTGTTTAGGAAACGCTGGTCCAGGGTAGTGATGTGTCGTTACTGTTTGTTAATTGATATAGCCAACAGTATTACTTGTGACATGTGATACAACAATAATAAAAACAACCATTTTAATACTACAACTACTACAATAATACTACTAATAAAAAAATATTAACACTAGTACTATTATTAGTATATAAACTACTACTACTAGTAATAATAATAACAATAATAAGATTAATAAAAACTATTAATACTACCACTGAATGTGCTTAATAAACCTACTGAATATAGTAAGTACAGGGTAAAAAATTATGCTGAATATATACAGTAGCTATCAAAAAAAACATTAATATATCAGAGGCAGAAGCTCTGCATTTTCCCAGTTGATTCTAGGGTTCGTCAGGGTTGTGTTCTTGCTCCTACTCTGTTCAATGCTTGTATGGACTGGGTGTTGGGCAAGGTTGTGGGGTCCAGCGGCTGTGGGGCATCTGTTGGTGAAGAAAGATTCACAGATCTTGACTTTGCTGGCAATGCTGTGATCTTCATAGAGTCAATAGAGGCTCTGATTGGGGCACTCGACGGACTGAGCAAAGAGTCTGAGTGTCTGGGCTTGCAAGTGTCCTGGATAAAAACCAAGATCCAAGCCTTTAATGACCTCTTCGGCACAGCCATCAGCAATGTGTCTGTCTGCGGAGAGAGTGTCGACCTTGTCGAGAGGTTTACTTACCTGGGCAGTGACATTCATGTCTCTGGTGACTCTTCCTATGAAGTCAGTAGAAGGCTTGGGAGACCATGGGGGGTCATGAGGTTGCTTGAAAGTGTTGTGTGGTGCTCCCGATATCTATGCAAAAGGACAATGGTCCAAGTCTTTAGAGTCATGGTGCTTCCTGTCTTGCTATATGGTTGTGAGACATGGACTCAATCCAGTGACCTGAGATGAAGACTGGACTCCTTTGGTACTATGTCTCTCTGGAAAATCCTTGGGTACCAAATTTGTGTCAAATGAGCGGTTTCTCATGGAGTCCCAAATGAGGCACATTACCTGCATTGTGAGGGAGCATCAGTTACGGCACTATGGCCATGTGGTGCATTTCCTCGAGGGTGATCCAGCTCATAAGATCCTCATTGCTAGGGACCTGAGTGGCTGGACCAGACCAAGGGGTCGCCCACGTAAAACCTGGCTGCGGCAGATAGAGGGTCATTTCCGGAGGGTGGGACTGAACCGCGTGTCTGCCTGGGGGGTTGCCAACTGGGATCCCGAGTTGTTTTGTCATGTAGTGGGCACCAGTGCCTGCACCCCAACTTGACTTGACTTGAGTATATCACCTACCTTTATGAATTTATCTAAACTTTATTTTGCCCTTCCAATGACAGCAGATAGCAGTAAGACAGTAACTAAATCAGCAATCTCAGCAACCAATAGTTGAAGTTAATTTGGTCTAATTGCTCTTTTTGTATGTCAGAGTTGCTTGCCTGGTGCTTTTCAACAATTCAGCCAATAACTAACTAATAAGCAAGAGAGCCTGTATGTTGATTACATTTATTAATGTGTCCTCAATGCACTTAATAACTATAGCAGCCTTTAACACCATGTATAGGTCCTGATGTCTATGGGCTGTAATAAATAATCCACAACCATGTGTCAACTAGGTATCGTAACATCAGGTAACATTTGTTAAACAAATATCAAATATCAATATCAAAGCTATTACACATGCTATTGTTATGCCATTGTTACTCTAGTAAACCACTGGCTTTAGTGTAGTAGCAAATGATGTAAAGTTAGCCAGCTTACTGGAAGCTGGACAAATTTCGATTTCTAAATACATCTGAGAGTGCAGCACAAACTACTTCTTTATGCTTTTGTTTATTTTCTTACTGTGCTGCTGACTTGAAGCCATCTCTCTGCTTATTAATGGAAAATTCGCAACATATGACTGTCAATGACATTAAGTTGACAATTCATGAAACAGCAATAATACCATTAGGAGACCAAGTGCAAACTCACACCACCCACCCCTATCATCGGCCCTTTGATCTCAGGCCCCACTTGCAGTGTGTGATGTGCGTATAGGAAGGAGCAGCTCTGATGAGGCTGGAAGTGAGCCTGATTTGGTCGTGTGATGAACTGGTGATCTTTCCCATAAATTAATTAAGGGCTTAGTTATCTCGCCTCGTTTGTATTAAAGATGTATTTTGGCTTTCAAAGTACTGTAACATTATTTCTGTAAAGCTTAGAATTTTAAAGCATCCACACTTCAGCAGTTTTCCTGGACTGTTGGACACAATGGGTGATGATGCCAATTTTTTTCATTGCGGACCAGTACTACCAAAGTAACCTGTTAATTAAGAATAGAATCTGTTAAGGTGACATCCTGTTGCTGATAACAATAAGATCTGTGTGCTGCAGTCACAGAGTGATAGAAGGATTATCAATGGCTAATGAAATCAGAGAAGACCAGCTGATGCTAGGAACAATTTCATAGGTAAGGTGGAATTAACACACATGCAGCACACTGTCTGGTGCCATGATCCGAAAGTATTAATTACTACCTTACCTCAAAACTTTTGTTTTTCTTACCTGAAAAATCTTGGAAAGGGATTTTGCTTGAAGTGTGGGGGTTAAAGTTCAGTAACGGTCACTCTGACTCTGGAAAAATAAATTGAAAACGAATGGAGCTATACAGTAAATTACTATGGGGATAAAACAATTACCTAGACCTTCACTTGCAACTATTCACAGGCTTTTATGGCATTTGGCCTACATGTTAAGGCAGAGCAAAAATAGTCTTTGTTATTCTGACTGTTACTGGCTGACATTGTAAATACAAACATTTTTAAGGAAGTCATTGGCACACAATTACACAATCACACAATTTACTGTTTCAGAGCAAGTCCCATAATGGCTGTACACCTCACTTATTGTATCCCTCCAGTCTTTATGGAAATTAAGTACCCATGAGGGAACTGAAAAACAATTTTACTAGTACTTTAAAATGATTGTATTATGTTTTAATGATTCAGTATTTGGAAAGTTTTAAGTTTTTATGTTTCATCCAATCCCTTTAGATGCAATTTTAAACTGAATAAACTGGCATGGAAGTATTTTTTTAATTTATAAAAAAATGCTTCAGTTAGAAACACAATTTCCCAGCAAATGACTGCATGCTGCGATTGTTAAAAAATAAATTTGACTTTAAAAATACCAAACTTACAGGAGATTCAGGAAGTATACCCTTCACATTTTCACATTTTGCTATGTTGCAGCCTAAAATCATTTAAATTCTTTTTTTCCCACATTAAGCAACACTCGATACCTAAGAATAACATGGAAGCAGGATTTTAGATGTTGTTGCAATATTACTAAAAGTAAAAAACTAAAATATTCTATTGACACAAGTGTTCAGACCCTTAACTCAGCACTTTATTGAACCCCCTCTGCCAGCGATTACAGCCTGAATTTGGGCTTTTTCTCTGCACATCCTCCCAGGCTCTGTCAGGTTGATAGGAGACCATCCATAGACTGCTATTTTAAGGTCTCTCCAAAGATGTTGAATTGGTTTCCAGTCTGGGCTCTGGCTGATCTACTTAAGGACATTCCCAGAGTTGTCCCTAAGCCATTCGTTTGTTGTTTTTGCGTTGTGTTTAGGGTAATTGTCCTGTTTGAAGGTGAACCTTTGGCCCAATTGGAGGTCCAGAGCACTCTGGAGCAGGTTTTTATTAAGAATATATACTTTGTTGCTCTCTCTCTCAGGGGTAGGGTTCGATCTGTTCTTAACTCAATTTTCTTTTTGTAAAAACTTGATTGCTTTGTATGGATTGTAATAAAATTAATAAAAAAAAAAGAATATATACTTTGTTCTCTTCAGCTTTCCCTCAACCCTGTCTAATCTACTAGTTCCTTCTGCTGAAAACCAATCTAAAAGTATGATGCTACCACCACCATGCTTCACAACTGGAGTGATATTGTACTAGTGAAGAGCAGCGACTGGTTTCCTCCAGACATAACTCTAATCTTGGTTCTATCAGACCAGCACAGTCTGAAAGACCTTTAGGTGCAGTTTTACCAGCTCCAAGCTGGCTACCATGTATCTTTTTCTAGGAAGAGGATAATGTCTGGCCACTCTTCTTAAAGCCCAGCTCGATGTTTTGGGGTGGCACGGTGGTGCACCATTTAGGGCTGCTCCCTCTAAGGTCCTCAATACAAATATCAGTTACTTTCAAAGTGAAGTGCATGTTTTCCTTGTGGGTTTCACATAGATTTTTCCATCACATGTCATTGTACAACAGCAAGCAACAGTTTATTGGGTTAACTGGTCTCCAAGTTTGTTCTGTGTGAGTGTGACTTTGCCTAAGAGGGTGCTTTATGATGGATTGGTGCCCTGTCCAGAGTTTGTTCCTGGTTTTAGCCTGAAGGTGCTGGCACTCCAGAAATCCAGAACTGGAGTAAGCAGGTATAAAAATGTCATATTATTTTCAATTTTGTTGTTATTTTCAATGTGATTCAAAATGGTGTACCAAGCCTTACTGGTCACTGATAGAAACACATCTGAATAAATACATTTCAAATTCAAAAATCTGAGAAAACAACATGTGAAATCCATTTAAGTGTTTGAATACATTTTCGAGGCATTGCATATTGCAGTTTTGAAAATGTAGTGTGGCATAACTTGATTTAATGAGATAACTGGTTAGGCTGTTGGCTGTTTCACTGTAAATAATGATTTTTATCCTTTACACAGAAGGCCCACAGTAAAAATATTAATCTAAAGCATTTCACCAACAATAAAGCAATTTTATACTAAATGATTTTGTTTACCAAACGTAACCAAAAAGTTTGATAAATACATTAATAACTTAATGAATAGTCATTTGTATATTGCATGCAATAAGAAATACCATATTTATGGTACTGTGAATAGATAGATAGATAGATAGATAGATAGATAGATAGATAGATAGATAGATAGATAGATAGATGCTTTATTAATCCCCAAGGGGAAATTTGTAATTAATGTAATACATTTTAATTTTTACATTTTTTAATACACCAATATAAATTAAATGTACTCCATCCTTTAAATGTAATAATAGCCCACACATGTTTAGGAAGCTGAGCACAGCTTTGTTTCTTCCTTACATTACATGGCTGTGTGATAAAAAGCATCTTGCAGGTGCTTGGAAAGATGACAAGGCTGGATGATCAAAAACTAATGCAGTTCAAAAAGCTCAGTACAGTACATCCTACGAAACAAGAGCAATACTTAAATAAAGTATGCTTGGAACAAGCTACCTATTTGTAGCCAACACAATATGTGCATTCCAAGTGCCAGGTAATTTTTGTATATTTTCTGTTTCTGCTAAAGTACTTTAGCTCAGCATTACAGTTCAACAGTCCCTTCTTTCTGTTGTACAACTGCCAATCATTATCATGAAGCTGATAGTTAGAAACCATTGCAAGCACTGTGTTAATCACTGTCATTTATATTGTGGCCTACAAGTGCCTTGAAAAGGGTTGTTGCTTGCTGCATACTATGTTGGGTCCGTATCTCACACAGATTCTCCAGTGGGCATTACACATTTCATCAGTATACTCAGCTTTTAACAGAGCGATGCTATCATTTAGCTTGCAGCAATCACTTGATGACATTTTATTTGCCAAGGAAATAGCATCCAATCTCTTAGAATGCAGGCCTTGATGCCAACCCTGCGGAGACCTTTTGGAATTTAATTCTCGAGGAAATGTTATCACTCAATAATTTGAGACAACCTTCCCAGAGATTTCAGCAGATATACCAGCACAATAAGCAGAACAATCTGTAATAAGAAATTATATTGACTCTTTTTCATTGTGCCATAACCCAATGCAAAATATACAATCTTTATAGACAGGGAAATACTACATATCAGCTCTAAAAATAAAATGAACTGTCTTTGATGACATTTTGAGATATAAACTATTAGAAATGATGTCTGTAAGGAACTGTCAGAGGACAGTAATTTTGTGGACTACCCCACTGCAATTTAATGAAATGCTTCCCTCATTGTGAAACTGGGAACATGGCTATTACTGTACACATAGTTGTAACATTTAACAGCAAAACATAGCTCCTTCCCTTAAACCTTACTTCAAGTTCAACTCCTCCATAACTGTAAAACACAGCAAGCTTAAAACCTTGAGAGACAATCCCAATGGTTATTCTTAAGTATTTCTAGTTTTACGTTCTTCCTGGTCATAGCCTGGAGACAACTTGAAAAGATTAATGTTTGTATCCCACTGTTATAATGAAAGTCAAAATTGACCATTAAAACATGTTTGTTATATCTACTGCTTGCCTTAATAATTTTTGGTACAGCATGTCTGATCTTTAACCCTCTAGATCCTGATCAAAAGTCATAAATGAATTCTGCATGACTAGTCATGCCTCTTATGTCCTCAATTTCACTTCTGCAATGTGCTGGCATTGCACATTCAGCCCATTGTTTGCTTTTCAAACTGATGAAAAGGTTGGCCTGTGTGATGCCTGGGTTTGCCTGCAGCTGGCATACTCCTTTCATACTTGGACATTGATAGTCATGTAACGAAATGGACTAGGGCGAATGAGGACATAGAACATCAAGAGTAGTGTAAGTGTGCAAAGTGCTTTTGTTATCCAGCAAAGCAATGTGCAAAACACAAAGTGCAGTGCAGTCTTTTCATAAATAAACACTATATGATTTAAAAAAAAAAATTTGGTTGAAGTTAAATTTCAATGAACAAACAATCCAACAAATGGATTAAAACTGAAGGTTAAAACACAGTCAGTATCCATCCTTAAAAAGAATCACAAGCGTCAATTCATCAATCTAATGACAATGTCTCCTCTGCTAACCTTCTATGATCTGCTCAGCAACGGGGAAAATCAACTACTGTCTGGGCTTATTTCCCCATTGCCATCCCTTAAAGTCCCAGAGAGCCCTGCTTCCTTCTCCCACTGCCATCTTTTGGTATCTGTGGGATCTCCCAGAATGGTGGGTGGAGCAAGCAGAGGGTGTTCACAGAGTAGGGTCACTCCTGCTGAGCACCCAGAAGCAGAAGCCAAACTATCCCGTGAATGCCGTCTGCTTGCTTCATCTGTGGCATCCTCCCTGACCGCTTGCCTCCTCTTTATAGCATGGACTGTCACAATCTTGACTTTTTTTTTTCTTCCTTTCCTTTTAATCTCCTAGTCTCTCTTTATTCTTTCTTTCTTTCATTCTATCCTGCTCTGGCTCCTTTATACTGCAGTGGGTGTAGGTCTCTTAATTACAATTCTGAAAGCTCTAATGAGGAAACTAGTTGAACTGTGCATGTTTGCATGTGAATGCATGACCAGCCAATTTCCCCAATAACACCCTACCCTATGCTACCAAGCACACCTACCCTGCAGTAAAAACTCACACACAGCCACTGACCCCCTACCACACATGACCACACCTGCTAATGAATAAATACTTAAATTATGTTTTAATATCGGGAATATTTGATATCTGGCAGCATGACATCTTGCCAAAACTACAAATTCTGATTCAGACAGACTTACATAAGACGTGGTTTGATATAGAATCATTGTGTTTTTCTGCTATTTCTCTTTTGTTTCTTTTCATTGTTAATGTGTAAGGAATGATGGGGCATGGATTAATGGTGCAACTTTTAAGAGATTCAAGATTTCACCAAATTCTTACCATCAATAAACATAGTCTTTCTTCTCTGCTCCCAAGTTCTGTGTTTGTCGACATTCATATAACCACGTGGACAGCTACTTTATGGAACAAGCTTTGAAGTTCATTTTCATCGAAAATGTTCCTTCATCTTAGTAGATCTTTAGGTACTGATACAAATTCTCTGATAAATCCTCATGGATATTTCTCAGTAATTACTCAGATAGGTTCTGCCTACGTTGAAGTGCACATCACAATATTTGTAAAGACTTATCCTGTCTTATTTTATCAAAATTTTATTACTGCTATAGTATATTTAACACCACTAGTATTATAGTTAGAGCTGCGATTCAAGGTAATATTATGTTTTGTGGTGAAAATATAATTACTTTTAAATGCAAAACTCTAGCAGCTGCAGTTTAAATAAGAAAAGTTCCCAGTTTTCAGAAAAGGATAAGCCTTAGCTTTTCGACACAGAATGGTCCTATGAGTGTTAAAACACAAAATCACAAATGTATTCATCCATCCATCCATTTTCCAACCCGCTGAATGCGAATACAGGGTCACGGGGGTCTGCTGGAGCCAATCCCAGCCAACACAGGGCACAAGGCAGGAACCAATCCTGGGCAGGGTGCCAACCCACCGCAGGACACACACAAACACCAAGCACACACTAGGGTCAATTTAGAATCGCCAATCCACCTAACCTGCATGTCTTTGGATCATGGGAGGAAACCGGAGCGCCCGGAGGAAACCCACACAGACACGGGGAGAACATGCAAACTCCATGCAGGGAGGACCCGGGAAGCGAACCCGGGTCTCCTAACTGCGAGGCAGCAGCGCTACCACTGCGCCACCGTGCCGCCCTACAAATGTATTGATTACAGATAAAAGAAAACATTGGTGGGCTTTTAAAAGAAGGATGTACAGTAGATTCAAAATATGTCAGTACGGAACAGTAACATGATTGATAGCAGTAGCATAGTTTGTCTACCAGAAGATGTAAGTGTGAGTGGAGACCTCATCTGTATGCTTTACGAACAGAGGGAGAGGAATGGCCTCTTTGCAAGAAACATTTTCTCATATAAGACACATGGTGCATAAATCCTGAAGATCACAACAAATAAAATGCAGGTGAAAGAACTGGGACACTGGTAGGTTGTCAATAATAGACTGTGGATGAAAACTAGTGGTATATGTAATTTCATCCATAGATTTGTAAAATAATGAAAATTAGAAGGCTTGATTCCTAATATAGATCACAGTATTATGAACACGTATAAGGCTATGAATATATTTAAGATAGTGATTTAAATTAGAATTAAAGAATTAATGCATTGATACGACGAAAGGAGGAAGTTATCCTCACCTTTCCAAATAAGAAAAACATCATTATTACTACATATTTGTGTTTAAAAACTACCTCTATACGTGTGTAAAATTTATATTTTATATATTTCTAGTTTTATGTTTATTATTCATCATACATAATCAATTTTTTTACCATTTGTAAGTGTGCAACAGCCATCTTAGATATGACTGTAGGCCAGTTTTATTTTTGTCCAAATTTTGTGTGAAGACAAAGCAATGTCTCTCCTGTAATAGAACGGTTAATTTTCTCTAGGAAATTCAGTCTTTAGTGTTGCTTAATTTTCCCGATCCCTTCACCTTACAAACGGTATGAGTTTGGATAAGATCCTTTATTTTAGTCACTCACTTGTTTCTATATACAGGGTGGTCCACATCTAATTATGCAATTATGAAAAGGCGAACACATCTCACCTGTTGTTTGACTGACAACCATCTCCCCGCCATTTTGGAATGAAGGGCAGGTGCTGCCATCTATCGGCAACAAAAAGAATTTTTTGTGAGTTCTCTATGTAATAAACTTAATACGTTATAGCGTAATGAAAATTGCATAATTAGATCTGGACCACCCTATATATGACCACTGCTTTTCTGACTCTTAGGTCCTCATTAATTATCATTGTTTTGCTTTTTAAATTTCTTTTTTATTGTTAGTTTTATGATATTTTTTCATTGCTATTTTGCTTCATAGGCACTACCATTGTGAAGTTTTTTGGTTTTGTTTTTTTTTACCATGGACACCATGGTAATAACAACACCTATTGCTAGTCACATGACATGGAAAGGTTGTTCTCTCTTGTGACAGCAGGCTTGCCTTCTCTCAGCACCCTTCACACATACACACACCCACACTCACCTGCCAATTTAGAATATCCAATTAACATGAACATGAGAAAAAGACGTGATGAAAAACTCACACACACCAAGAGAACAGTGGCTGTGGGCCTTTGAGCCACCATGACACCAAAATAAGAACTAGACAGCATAAAATGTGTATATTTATTTCTAATTTACAGTTTTCCTTCCCTGTTATACTATATATAATATACAGTAGCTTTACTTCAGCTTTAAGGCCGTGGCTATTACCACCAAATATTTTTGAGGTTAACTCCTATGGGATATGGGATGTCAAGTGCCTCCTTAGTTATCTATAATAAGTTACACCTCATTTTCATTTTCTCCTAACTTTCTCTGAATTGATTCCGTATGAGTGTGTGTGGATGTGTGAGTGAACCCGTCCTGCAATGCACAACCATCTGTTGTATTCAATATAGTGTGCCCAGAATGTTACCCATAATTTGATATAATTTTTAAAACTGTATTTCTGTCAATGTTGTATCAATTATTGTCATCTTTCCTAGACAGACCAACACTGTTTCTTTTATGTTGGACTACTGACACACTTGTTTGTAATATTTAAGTGTGCAGTAGGTTCTTTGGATGCTTTTTATGTTGCTGGCAGCAGAAGCAATCTGTATTTTTGTGCCAGAGCCATGGACTCAACTCCTTGTTAGCACACTCATCTTGTTGCACACTGAGTAACTGTTAATATATCCCCAGCATGTTTTGGCCAAAAGAGACTCTGCCATACTTGGCACAAAGCTACAATGTTTGGACAGGCGCTGCAAGGTTTATGAAGGCAGAAATAAAGTGAAATCCTTAAGTACATAGGAAAAGCCATTTACCAAGCTGTTTTGAAGGATATCCTGGGATATGAGGTGATCTGTACCATGACGGATATCAGTTTTACCACAAGACATATTTTTAGAAACAAAAGGGAATATAATAATTTGAAAAATGGCCGAACAGAATTTTGTGCTGTAAATGAAACTGGATGTTTGTGTCACACAAGAGTTGTTGTTAGTTAAATTGTTTCCTTTCTCAAGGAATGTATTCCATATTCTTTACACTAATACATTTAGACCTATGATCCATCATAATGTATGTCTTATTGTATTTCAATTCACCTTAAAACATTAAGGCCCCAGTAAACACAAGAATCAGGAATAAGCAGACAAGGTAATGAAGTCACACCACAAATCTTTATGGAACAAACTATAGAAAGAGAAAGGCATTTAAAGTGTGGATCAATAAAATGTCATAAGGTAGACCCTGAAAAAGCAGGTAAAGTCATCCTTAAAATGATACATTTCCTTCAATAACACTAGCCGACTCTGAAGTTGTTCTCTGTAAATTCATTTAGCTCCATAGCTGCCTGTCAGTTCACATTGTTGCACTCATGATGCTGCTAATGAGATTATTCACAGTCCACTGCTCTCAGCTTCCTTTTCAGTGCCTGAGGTGAATATGCCACATGTGGAGAGGTTAATATAGTGCCAAGAAGACAGCATGCCAAGGTCTATTGAGTGCAAGCAGATTACACCCGTGCCTTACCTAGGGGGTCTTTGAATGTGTCGGGGACTTTGAAATTACTCAAGTATGGCAATGTTAACAATATGGGACAATTTAAATTATGTACATTGATAAAGCTACAATGAATGGCAGCTTAAATCACACCAAACCCCTCCTTGTTCATTTTTGGCTTATATTTTACACATTCTGACTTTTGATCGACTACTTATGTGTGTTATGTGTATTTCAAATGCACTGGATTGCAGGTAATTGTGGTGGGTGTCCTCTGGTCTTATTATTTTCAAGATGGGATTATATTTTTCTTCAAGGATATTACAGTAAGACATCGTTAAAAACCAAAGCAGAGCCCTTTTAAAACATGTCATGATTCTGGAATATACATTATATTAGATAGATAGATAGATAGATAATTTCCTTTGCAGCTATGTACAATACTTTAAATAATTTTAATGTAACCGTCCACCAACACTTAACTAAAGAAATAAAAAAAAATAAAATCCAGTTTGCACTTACTAAAAAGACTAGTACATTTTGAATAAGTGCTACCTTAATTTAAAAAAAGAAATCTTCAATAAAAAAGTGCTAAACAGCAGGAGAAATTAATTTTGAACGCATGTGCCCTTCATCGACCTTTAATGGAATGATAAATGGGCTTGTCAGATGCACAACCAAACAACTAAAACCAGCTAGAGGTGTTGAACACATTGTAACACACCACAGGTACAAAAGAATAAATGCTTAAGTGATGCTAGCTGTGGATATTTAAACGCCCAATTTTGCTCATGTAAAAAACAGGTGTAATCATTAAGCGCATTAAGCCCAACAGGAAGACAGTATTAACAGCGAAAATCCACAAGGCTTCATGCTACAGAATTTGTTCATTAATATCCCTAAACAAAGCAGCATATCATTTTTGAACTTAAAATGATAATTGTTTTACTTGCTTTCTATGCACATTTGTTAAATGGTGAAAGCTTTAAAATGGTGGTATTGGTTTTAGCATGCCCTCTGTTAATTTGACTCCTCCAGGAACAGAATAGACAACTAAAGATACTGTTAAGTATTAACATATTTGATTGAATTATATTAAAGTTATAACATGACACCGGGTTTATTGCTGCTGCCTCACTGATCCGAGTTCAAATCTTGTGCATGCTTGTTGTCTATGCCAAGTTTGCAGGTTCTCACTGTGTTTAACTGTTTTTTCCTCTGGGTACCCTGATGTTCCTTCCACATCCCAAAAACATCCATCCATTATCCAACCTGCTATATCCTAACTACAGGGTCATGGGGGTCTGCTGGAGTCAATCCCAGCCATCACAGGGCACAAGGCAGGAAACAAACCCAGAGCAGGGTGCACACACACCCACACACCAAGCACACACTAGGGACAATTTAGAATCGGCAATGCACCTAACCTGCATGTCTTTGGACTGTGAGAGGAAACCGGAGTAACCAGAGGACACCCATGCAGACATGATGAGAACATGCAAAGTCCATGCAGGGAGGACCCAGGAAGAGAACTCGGGTCTCCTAACTGCGAGGCAGCAGTGTTACGCACTGCGCCACCATGCTCCCAAAAACATGCACTTCAAAAAGGTAAGCCCTGTATTTTTGTCATGTGACTAACTTTGTGTTGTGCTCAGTGCTGACAGAATAGGTTCTAGGCCCCACCTATATCTTGACAATGCTATGTATACTAAAACAAACTGCTCAAAAAAATTAAAGGAACACTCTGAAAACACATCAGCTCTCAATGGGAAAAAAATCCTGCTGGATATCTCTACTGATATGGACTGGGTAATGTGTTAGGAACAAAAGGATGCCACATTGTTTCAAGTTATCAAATTACAAAGGGCTGAAATCATAGACACCCCCAAACCTCCCACCCCGAAAATCAAAGTGATAAAATGATGCAGCAGGCTAGTCCATTCTGCTGAAATTTCATTGCAGCAACTCCAAATCTTACTCAGTAGTTTGTATGGTCCCCACGTACTTGTTATGCATGCCTGACAATGTCTGGGTATGCTCCTAATAACATGACGGATGGTTTCCTGGGGGATCTCCTCCCAGATCTGGACCAGGGCATCACTGAGCTCCTGGATAGCCTGAGATGCAACCTGGCGGCGTCAGATGGACTTAAACATAATGTCCCAGAAGTGTTCTATTGGATTTAGGTCAGGCGAGCGTGGGGGCCAGTCAATGGTATCAATTCCTTCATCCTCAAGGAACTGCCTGCATACTCTCACCACATGAGGCTGGGCATTGTCTTGCACCAGGAGGAACCGAGGAACCACTGCACCAGCATAGGGTTTGACAATGGATCCAAGGATTTCATTCCAATACCTAATTGCAGTCTAGCCTGTAGAAGTCTGTGTGTCCCTCCATGGCTATGCCTCCCCAGACCATCACTGACCCACCACTAAACCAGTCTTACAGGCAGTATAACGTTCTCCACGGCTTCTCCAGACCCTTTCACGTCTGTCACATGTGCTCTGGGTGAATCTGCTCTCATCTGTGAAAAGCACAGGGTGCTAGTGGTGGACCTGCCAATTCTTGTATTCTATGGCAAATGCCAATCGAGCTCCATGGTGCCGGGCACTAAGCACAGGGCCCACTAGAGGACTTTGGGCCCTCAGGCCACCCTCATGAAGTCTGTTTCTGATTGTTTGGTCAGAGACATTGACACCAGTGGCCTGCTGGAGGTCATTTTGTAGGGCTCTGGCAGTGCTCATCCAGTTCCTCCTTGCCCAAAGGAGCAGATACTGGTCCTGCTGATTGGTTAAGGACCTTCTACGGCACTGTCCACCTCTCCTAGAGTAACTGTCTGTCTCCTAGAATCTCCTCCATGCCCTTGAGACTGTGCTGGGAGACACAGCAAACCTTCTGGCATTGGCAAATATTGATGTGCCATCCTGGAGAAGATGGACTACCTGTGCAACTTCTGTATGGTCCAGGTATTGCCTCATACTATCAGTAGCAGCACTGACCATAGCCAAATGCATAACTAGTGAAACAACAGTCAGAAAAGTTGAGGAGGTAAAAATGTCAGTGGCCTCCACTTAAAACCATTCCTGTTTTGGAGGTCATCTCATTGTTTCCCCTCTAATTTACCAAAGTAGCTGAAACTGATTAACAACATCCTCTGCTACTTAACTGATCAGATCAATATCCCAGAAGTTTCATTGACTTGATGCTATACTCTGATTAAAAAGTGTGCCTTTAATTTGTTTGAGCAGTATATATTAAACTAGCCCAACTATCGGATAATGTTCATTGATTTTTTACTAAGGGAAAAGCTGAAGACTTTGCATCTTGATGCCCCCACAATCTCCTGGATCATGGACTACTTGACCAACAGACAGCAGTTTGTGAGGCTGAGGGACTATGTGTCAGAAATGGTGGTGTGTAATACTGGAGCACCATAGGGAACTATCCTGTCTCCCTTCCTATTTAACCTCTACATAATGAACTTTCACTATAATACCCGTGGTCGCCACCTACAGAAACTGTCAGATGATTCCTCCATCATAGGCTGCATTAATAATGGAGATGAGTCAGAGTACAGGAAGGTTGTGGAGGACTTCTTCTTGTGGTACAGGGTGCAGAGCAGCAAGTACCTTGGGGTTAAGATAAACAGTAAACTGGATTGGTCTGCCAACACAGTGGCACTTTACAAGCAGGGCCAGAGCTGACGGTATTTTCTAAGGAGACACAGGTGTTTTGATGTGTGTAGCAAGGTGCTTGTGGTATAGTGGGTCTGTGGCTCAGAAAAAGTGGCCGGTTTAAATAAATAAATAAATAAATAACTGGCCATCTCATTCTCCATGGGTGCATGCACTCACGTAGCTGCAGGGAGTTGGTGGACTAATTGGAGCGAGAGGCACCTGCACATGAAGATACAGTCTTTCTCAATTGCTTCATCGGCTTCCTGCGGTGTGACGCTGCACCCACAGAGCCTTATAAGAACAGGACGGCACAAGAAAAGCAGGGAAATCAAAAGGAAAAAAGCTGGAGGTTAAAAGATGGAGAGAGAAATGGCAGAAGCAAGGGAGAAATCTGGTGCAAGTTAAGAGGATGAAAGGCAGAGAAGTCAGACAGCCGGGAGGCAGTCCCTTGGAGTGTGCAGATGGTGTTCAGGGCTGATGGCTACTCAAGCTGAGCTGAGTGACCTTGGAGCAGGAATGGCTGAAGCACTGTTCAGTCGTAACGTCTCACCAAAAAGAGGCAGCACGGCTGCAGGGATGTGAGGCTAAGAGAGGTGTTCTGCAAGTGGTGCCATGGACCATAAGGACACAAGCCAGGCAGCAGGAGTCTGAGGCTCAATGGGGTGCCCTTCCTGGAGCCAGAGAGGGGTACAAGGGGCCCAAGCTTAGGAGGATCACTGAAGGTGAGCTGATATGAAAATTAGGTGCCTCCTTGCCTGCAAGAGCCAATGCTGGGTTTAGTCAAGGAGATGTCCATTTTTAAGGACTGCACCTGGACTCAGGGATTTTAAAGACAGTTTCCTGCCAGTTGTTTTAACCTTGTTTTTATGAATTCTTTATTAATTGGATTATTTTAACCTCCACATATATCACCTGTTTTTATGGGATTATTTATTGACAAATATTGGAGCACTGCACTTTTTGGACACTATTTTGTATTTTTATTGTAATAAAAGCACTTGAGCACTTTTTCACCATCCCCTTGCTTAGTGTGTTTGTCCTCATTTGCTCAGCTCATCTTGGTCATAACTATCGACGGTGTCGGATTCAAGAGGCTCCCAAAATGGAAGAGGGAGCATGGAGCTAACCCCACCGTCACAGTGCTGAATATGTTCTGTCAGTTCATAACAGCCAGCATGTTGGAGAAGCAACTCGAGCTCTACAGAAGCACAATGCCTGAACAAACTTATCAAAAAGGCCTGCTCCATCACATGGTAAAACCTTGGGCAGACTGGAAGCAGCTGTGGAAAAGAGGATTGTGAAAAAATTGGATGTCATCATGAAAAATCCCCTCCAGGAGGTGCTGCCTTGGAGCAATTTTAGTCACGGTCTCATTCCACCACAGTGTGATAAGAAGCGCTTGTGGGGGTCTTTTCAGCCAACTTCTGTTGGGCAATTCAATTCTTCCGCCCGACGTACTCTTTAAGTTCATTTTGAAATATTTGCACAACATAAACATATTTATTTTTATTGATTAAGTGACTGATTAATTAATTGGCAACATTATTTGTTCTGTGAATCTGTTTCCTGTTTTTTTTATGTTTCTGCTGTTGTATGCATCTGGATTTACCCACGGGATTAATAAAGTTTACCTTACCTAAAGTCACCGGTCAAAAATAGGTAATAGAATACATTTAAAAATGTCTCTTGCCCTACATGTACCTTCAGTGCCTTTCATAGGTATCTTTGGGAGTCTGATCCTCTTTTGACCTGTGCTCCCTCTATCAGGAACATTCTTGTAAAACCTGCTTCTCAGTTCATTATTTTCAGGGTGCCTCGCACATCTTCTGTCCACTTTTATATTTACCATATTTGAATGCCACTGCCAGTGTGTCTGTCACTACTCAATCCTTGCTACCTTGTCGGGACATGTACCTCCCACACCTTTACTCCTCCTTGTGTGTCTCACACTCACGCTTCCTCCTTCAATTGCATAACCAAAACCAAACTGAGCAATCACACTGCTCCCAGGAACAGGCCATACACACAGACCTTAGTATTCTATTGCATAGTAAATTGTAGTCTGTCTCAAAATATGGGCAAAAGACATTTAAAGAAACACACTAAGTGTGTGTGAAGTATAATTTCAAACAGATGAATGAATATATTGCATTAATTTAAAAAACGTCAGCTCTTGAATGTTGGTAAGTAAATATGAAGAGAAAAAGAAGGGTTTGTTGAAGTTTACTTTAAAGTTAATCCAACAAAATATGAAGAAACTTCAATAGGTGACAAAAAGGACAATTTAGTGAAATAGAAGAGGACAGAAAGAGAAATAAAAACAGTTGTGCCTGACACTACTGAGAAGCAGGAAAGAAAATTAACAATATGAAATCATAATGTCTTAATTCTAGGTCATCCATCCCCAAAATAAACATACAAGGGGGAACCCGAAATAACCAGAATTAAAAAAAATGTTTTAATAATGTTTATTTACTGAAACTTTAGTTTCCTTCAAAGTACTCTCCTTATGAATGAATGCACTTGTTCCAACAGTTTTCTCACAGGTGGAAACATTTTTGGAATTGCTGAAGAGGAACAGAAAAAAAAGTAAAGGAAAGGCAGTGAGTGGACAGTTCAGTAAACTGAAGTTGGTATAAAGTCTGTGCCAATTCTGATACATTCTGTAAAACGAAAACCCATAACATGGTAAAGAGTGTGGTGGTATCAAGTGGTAATCCCTTTGATGGCCTTGCTAGGTAGTAGATGGAACAAATAAAAAAAAAGAAAAAGATCATCAGGTGACAGTGTGGCACCATCTTCTGTCTTGATCTTCCAATGAATCAGAAGGACTTGCTGTTGGTGGAGGATTTTTAAGAAGTTGTGCCAGATGAGAACTTGATGTGGGTTCAAAGTCCCTCTACCAGGTCTGCCTACACTGGGCTGAAGTTGGAAAAGGAAGAGATGAATGTAGGTCCAAATCTTTACTCCAAGCACTCAACAAATTAGTCCGTGAAAAAGAAATACCAAGCCTGCATGGCTGACAATGGGCTGGGGAAAAGAAAAGTAATACATTTTAGATGTGTAAAATTAGTTATTATTATAAGTATTGAAGTTACTTCAGTATTGGTAGTTCGTTTTAGGTGATCAAAAAGTATTTCAAAAACAGGTCATGTTGCATTAGTATTTGTGAACCTACAAGTAGTTCTCATTTTGAAATCAATTAAAATATGATATGCTGTACACATTTCTATTTAAAAAATATAGTTTTATATTTAACAATGTAAAAAATATGAAATTCTGGTAGTAGTTTTCAATTACGTTATGTTCCAGAAATGTATTACAAAATTTATTATTATAACATGGGCCACACAGTAAGGAGATCAAGGTTCACGTCCCAGTGCTCCCTGCATTCTCCCCATGTCTGCTTGATACTCAAATTTTTTCCACCATTCCAAGACGTGCAGGTTAGGTGAGTTAGGGATGCTAATTTGGCCCGTAAATTTGCTCTCTATGTTAGCTGGGATAGACTTCAGTACCCATGACCCTAGTCTGGATTAAGCAGGTTAGAAAATAACATGATATTACTATGACATTGTGGAATTATACTTTCTTGTTTTTTCTTTTTAATTTTGAAAATTTTAGTCTGTTTAAATTAAAGATGTTATACATCTTCTAATAATAACTGAAGCACATATCTGACATGTTACTGTAATATTCTCTTTTTGCATCATAAATATTATATGACATTTTCTACATTTTTATTATTTATTTTGTAATAAAAGACTGGGATACACTTGTCTTCCTAACTTTCACATTTACAAGCTAAATATTGATTATAACAGATTAGCACTGAAGCTAAGTAATGTATAAATAGTTGCAGTATGTTACTCATTACATTAAGTGGACTCTTCTGTGGTCTTGGAACTGACAAAATGGATACATAAAATATTAATAATTCTGACTGGAATACTTCAGTATTTTTTACAAAGCAACATAAGTAAACATGCCCCACTATGCTTTGTATCTTAAAATAGGCATTTCAGTCAAACAATGCATCATACATTATACTGTAGTAGTGTAATCACTGACTCTGTATGTTTGTTCTTTGGGTAAACAGCTATAATACAAAATATTAATAGGGAACAACTACAAAAATCCAGTTGTCTATTAAGAGAGGAAAGTCATGTAAGAACACATGTACCTTATTTGATTACCTGAAATGACTTTCATGCAAAAAAATACACTGCTTAGAAAACAAAGAAGAGAATCTGAGATAAAGCCAATTGTGTATATAAAGACAGATGATAGCAATAGTAGTCTAGTTATTCCTTTTCCTCACTAAATGAAGTTTAGTAAGTGCAGAGCCACCTACAATTAGTTGAGGCACGATGCTATGTTTGGGTAAGAAAAAAACATATTCTTTTTTAAGTACTATATCTATTTAATATAGAGTTAACATACTTTGTACAAAAAAAAACGAGATACATATCTGTCAGCACAAAGAATACAGGCTCGTAAAAGGGTGATTTGGGATTGAGTTTTAAATTGAATGAGGCATTGGCACAACTAGAATTTGATGGGTCCTTGTGTTAAAAGTTTAATTAGGTTCCCCCTTGAATGAAATGAAATCAAATCCAATTCAAAATGACCAAATCCAATTTTGGCTTAACAACTAATGAATGAGACAAAGGAGATCTTAAATTCAATATCTCAGTCCCATCTGAATGCATCTCCTGGACAAAAGCACTTTTTCAAAGAGGCTTATTTGAAAGTATTTTAGCCAAAATACATGTGGTTGGGATGGGTGATGAACATACAACTGAAAATCTGGCATTACAGTTAGGTGACAAAAGTAATTTTTTTTTGGATGTTTTGATATGGTTTTCTGAGGATTAGGTGGGGTCTCCATTGATATTCGTTGTATCAGGAATTTTGGGATCTTCATTCCTCCTGCCATCACTACAAACAAGCCAGAGTAAGTACAATATATTAAAATTATACTTTCTGGATGGATTATTCCTTGTACCATATATTAAAATTATACTTTTTGGAAAGAGTATTCCTTTAAAAAAAATAAGGATTTCCACATTTTCTCTATTTCAGTTAATTTTGACGCATACTATTGCATTTGATACACTAGTCTTACTAGTTTAAATCAATTATAGTATGTTGCAGGGTGGCACAGTGGTAGCCCTAATTTCTTGCACTAAAGAGACCAGACTTTGTATCCCAGGTGTTCCCTGTGCTTGTTCTCCCCATGTATGTGTGGGTTTCCTCCATGTGCTATAGTTGTGTCCAAAAGACATGTAGGGTTAGATGAACTGGCATTGCTTAAATGGCCCATGGGTGTGTGTGTGATTGTGGTGCAAAGGACTCGCCCTGGAGTCTACATGTTTTGCACGTGTCTTGCACCCGATACTTGCTGAGATAGGCTCCAGCTAACCTGTGACCCTGCCCTGGAAAAATGGATATTCTGTTCTAATACTTTTTTTTCAAATAAATCAAAAAATATTTCTAGTGTAGGTTTCTGCCTATGACTTTTGGAAGAGAGTAGTGTTTTGGACTTGTAAATTTCTGATACTAAAATACCGGGACTTTCCTTTTTTCTTTCAAAAGATCATTGTACTATGTATTTGGAAAAAGTTACATTTTTTCTTTTATGTGTTTTCATTTTCTGTTTAGCACGTGCCTAACCATCATCTCTGTTAGAAATGGTGTTTTCTAAAGAAAAAAGAAAACACTGGTGTCATTTTCTACTACATGCAGATGTTTTGTTAAACTCTTTGAGGTGTGTTGTGATGTAGTTGTTCTGCTACTACAGTAATGATGTCTGCTTTAGCTTTGTGGCGTCAGTGTAACCAAACGTATCCCTACACACAACAGTGCTGTTACTGACATCAGTGACACAGAATTATGCTACTTGAAAAATTAACAGAAAATGTGCACATAAATCAAGCCACATATGGTCACAAAACTTGTTTTCCATTGTTGATTTGTGAAAGCTTATTAACTTGCTCTTCTATTCCAAAAACTCTTGGGAAAGACCTCTAGTCTTAGCTTGGGCTCCTCTGAGGTGGCATGAATGGGTTTGTGCAGAAATACAATTGTGAAAGCCATGAATAAAAAATGGTACCAAATCATCCTCCGGGAGCAACTTCTCCCAACCATCCAAGAAAAGTTTGTTGATGAACAATGCCTTTCCCTGCAAGATGAAGCACAAGTGATAACTAAATGGCTCGGGGAACAAAACATTGAAATTTTGGATCCATGGCTAGAAAACTGCCCAGGCCTTAATCCCATTGAGAACTTGTCGTCAATCCTCAAGAGGTTGGTGGACAAACAAAAACCCACAAATTCTGACAAACTCCAAGCATTGATTATGCAAAAATGGGCTACCATCAGTTAGGATTTGGCCCAGAATTTGATTGACAGCATGCCAGGGCGAATTGCAGAAGTCTTGAAAAAGAAGGGCCAACACTGCAAATACTGACTCTTTGCATAAACTTAATGTAATTGTCAATAAAAGCCTTTGAAACTTATGAAATGCTTGTAATTATACTTTAGTTTACCATAGAAAATCTGACAAAAAGATCTAAAAACACTGAAGCAGCAAACTTTGTGAAAATTAATACTTTTGTCATTTTCAAAACTTTTGGCCAAGATTGTACTTCACAGCTTTGTTTGGTTTTGTTTTTCCTTAGCAAATTATTAAACTCTCCTTTAGAAAGACACACGTTTAAAATACTTTCTGGGCTTGTGGTCACCTTGCAGGTGTACATGGGAATCAGCTGTGGAGTTTGTGTGCTCCTGTTCTTCTCCTGTTTGCGTGTCTTCAGGCAGCAAAGATTTTGGGGAATGCATGAATTGGCATTTCTGGAGCCAGCCTCTTCATACTGTAACATTGGTCTTTGGTCCCATTACTTGACGTCAGTTTCTCAGTGTCCCTATCCTCTGAGACACGTGTGACTTTGATATTGTCTGAGATATGCAGCTGCTGAAATATCTCAGGGAACTGCAGTAGTATGAATGTAGCCTGAGATTTCTGAAGTACCATCTTTCCATCCCGGGATGGCTTCTGCCCTGACCTGATGCTTCTGGGGTAAGTGTTTAATTGTGTTCAGTAAATGGATAAATGCAGTTTGTGTTTTTGAATGTTGAACATTATAAGCTTTCGGTTTTAGCCCTCTATTGTCTCACCAAGCATACTAAATGCTGTAAGAGTTGCAGGATTATAATTAAGGCTGCTTGATGAATGACCGCTAAGGAGGATGTTATCAAGCTGTGACTCCCTGTGACCCTGAATTATTGGATTAAGCAAGATTGAAAATGTAAATGTAAATAAATAAATGAATATATACTTTTTTATGAGTTACCTTTGTACTTTATACAAAGACATATTTCATCATCAAATAATACTCTCAAAGATAGCAATGCTCTCAGTTTATAAGAGAAGAAGATTTTGCATCAGATGAAAGGTTTCTGTCAAGCAAGATGTACAGCTTTCTTCTTCTTGATCATTTTCTCAGGCACGATGCTACATTAAAAACTGCATTTTCTTCAGATTATCTTACTTAAATGTTACTGGTAAGCTATTTAAAATTCAAGAGGACAGACAAAGTGACAGAATCCTAATTCCTACTGCAAAATGTATCTGATGTTTCTGAGCTTGTCATAGGTAAAATAAAATAAAAATTCCTTATACTGCATTTAAATTCTTCACTTAATCAAGGAGGTGTTCAAAATTGTCAAGCATATATCACAAAAATACCTTATGAAAGCTGTTTCCCTTACTGTACATGCTTTATATATATGTAATCTTTAAGCTGTCAAAGTACATAGTCTGATCAATGAAGTAAAATGAGTGTGAAAAGAGATTATATTAACTTGCATAATGAAAATATTAAGAAATATACATACATGTACAAGACGTTGCAAGGCCCACTCTCCAAAAATACAGAATATTTATGTTTAAAAAGGTCTGATGAAATTCAACTAGCAACGGTTTAAGTTCATATTCTTTTATTTGGAATATTTTTGTGTAATTTCTTACAAACGTCTTTGATTCATTTTTTGTTAAAACTTTTTTCAAATGCTTTTACTCTATACAGTATTTCTTAGTTTAATGTCTTACCAAACCCTTTTTTCCACTATTTTTTCCACCACATTATTTCATGTTTACTTATCTTTCACACTTATTTCAGGGAATCTACCTCATATATATTTTTGTTTGCTTTTTCATTTTCTTATATTTGCCTGTAGTTTATTTGTAATTTTTGTAGGAAGGTGACTGATAAAATTAATTAATCTAACCAAGAAACTGAAAGAAATGAAGACTGTAGGGTAGATTAAACAAAATGGTTGTTAAGCAAAGATACATCTAATTAGTCAATGACATTTTGCATCAGATTGGTTTATAAAATGGGTGAATTGGTCTGGCTAAAATAGATTCAGAAAGCCTGAATGGTTTAACACAGGGACCCAATGGGTGAAAAACTCGTGACTGAGAAATGAATGGAATGTCGAGTGACGATAACTGATTGAATGAAAGAATATTAGTTGTAGAATATTGTTCTAATTTGTAAATATACCACACTGTAAGAGACATTTTTTAGTTATTTAAGTTATATTAAACGTGTGCCTATATATTAGTGCATAGTCTATGGGAGGTTCTTATAACCCCCACAAGCTGAATTGGTATATTCTAACTATTTCTTGTCCTTCTGACCATAGATTGGTCTCAGTTAGTCACCTTCCTTGCCATGTGTAAAACATGGAGGGCACAAGGTTTCAAACTGGGCCTTAACGTGCTCAGTTGTATGTGCAGAGCTGTACGTTTAGAACATACTGAATGTGAAGTAAAGCATAGTGAAATAATTCATCCTTGAGTATAAAAACAATTGAAGTTTTAACAAGAAGAAACATTTTTCTTTTTTTATTTTGTGTCTAACAACTCATCTCTATTCTTGTGGGGACTGTTACCTTGAATTTTCACTAAACCTTTTTAAAACAAACCTTTTTGGACTGAGAGATTTCTTTTGGCATGCATCTGACCCGTGCTTGATCCTGCCGTACTTACCAGCAGCTACACATACCATATCATTTTCATAGCCTGAACAATTTAACATTTGTGATTTTTTGTACTCTTATTAGTTTTTCAGTTAGGTTATTATTCACCATTGTGCATCCACACATGTTTTAGTAAAATGCGGCGTACTACCATCAGTTTATTTCCTAAATGTATTTGCTGAGAAAGATGAGATCCTGTTGCCCTTTCTTTAATTTAAAGAGAGTAGAATTGCAGCTTTATGGCAACTGCATAGGGTCTGTGTCTTTAAATTCTTTTCCCTTTTGCTTCTCTGCATTCCTAAAAACTGTATCAAGCTAATTTAAAAAAAAATAGATGGATGGATTGCTTGAAGGATGCTTAGATGGATTAATAGTACATTGAGCTGAATATTTAAAGAAATGTGTGGTAGAACTAGCTTCAGTAGGATAAACACATTTTACAGAACTCTGTCCAGTTCTAAGTGAGTGTTGAACAACAACAACAACAACATTTATTTATATAGCAGATTTTCATACAAAAAGTAGCTCAAAGTGCTTTACATAATGAAGAATAGAAAAATAAAAGACACAGTAAGAAAAAAAAATAAGTCAACATTAATTAACACAGAATAAGAGTAAGGACCAATGGCCAGGGTGGACAGATAAAACAAAAAAAAAACTCCAGACGGCTGGAGAAAAAAATAAAATCTGTAGGGATTCCAGACCATTAGACTGCCCAGTCCCCTCTGGGCATTCTACCTAACATAAATGAAACAGTCCTCTTTGTATTTAGGGTTCTCACGGAAGGGCTTGATGATGATGATGGTCACGTAGACTTCTGGCTTTTAGTCCATCAATGTTGGTGCATTATGATGCTTTGAGTAGGTGGTGGTGGCGCAGGCCACCACCACAAAGAAACCGGAAAAAGAAACAAGAGAGAGTAGGGGTCAGTACGGATTTTAGAGCCACCATGAATAGTTATTATGATGAATTGAACATACAGAGTATCAGGATTAAGTTAAAGTGAAGTTATAGAAAGGCCATGTTAAAGTAATATGTTTTCAGCAGTGTTTTAAAGTGCTCTACTGTATCAGCCTGGTGAATTCCTATTGGCAGGCTATTCCATATTTTAGGTGCATAACAGCAGAAGGCCGCCTCACCACTTCTTTTAAATTTTGCTCTTGGAATTCTAAGCAGACACTTATTTGAGGATCTAAGGTTACGATTTTGAATATAAGGTGTCAGACATTCCTATATATAAGATGGGGTGAGATTATTTAAGGCTTTATAAACCATAAGCAGAATTTTAAAGTCAATTCTGAATGACACAGGTAACCAGTGTAGTGACATCAAAACTGGAGAGATGTCCTCGGATTTTCTTTTCCTAGTTAGGATTCTAGCAGCTGCATTCTGCACTCGTTGCAAACGATTTATGTCTTTTTTGGGTAGTCCTGAGAGGAGTGCATTACAGTAATCTAGTTGACTGAAAACAAACGCGTGAACTAATTTTTCAGCATCTTTCAGTGATATAAGCGGTCTAACTTTACTTATGTTTCTTAAGTGAAAAAATGCTGTCCTAGTGGTCTGATTATTAGCTGAAGACAGCTCAGGAAAGAATCATGAAAATATGTATTTAAGGACAAGTGAAGAATTATGTCTGTATGCCTGTAATGGCAACATGGTCTACCAGATGCCTGTCAAAGTAAAATAAAGTTTGCGTGCTGAGTGACAAGAAATTATTCTACAGATATTCCATTTTGGCAAATATAAATAACATACCTCCACCCATTTCATTAGCCACTTATCAAGCTCAATGTCCATAAGAAGCTGGAGGCAGAAGAGGCAGGTATTGAACTCTTTTTGTTTAAAGTTTGTCCAAGAGGGAACCAAACTGAAAACAGATAATGGGACACACAATTCAAAATTTTGGTGGCTATAAATCTTTTTTGTAATTAATGCTTTTTGCAGTTTGCATTAACATGAAGATTTTTCTTGAGTTTACAACTTCCTAAGTCTTACATTATAAAAGAGACGAAAAAAGAAAACATAAATAATGACATGATGTATACCAGAACATACAATTCCAACCCATGTTATACACATGGGCTTGTGCTGTATCAATAAATAATTAAATTTGACAGTAGGAAACACACACATATTTTACAACCATAAGTAATAAAACAATAACTGCATTTGAGTACATCCATAAATATCATTAAATAGAAGGAAGGTCATCCTAATGTAAATAATAATCATTGTGCAGGTTGATGAATGAATAAAAAGAAACACAGAACAGCAATTCTCTCACTACTTAACTGTTCAGTACAAGATCGATTCTTTGCTCAAAGTAAAGCGTTTGCATCAAATGCTGATGAATTTTTCCACAGCTACTTCAGCTGCCATTATTGATTTGTGTGGTTTCCCTGGATTTGTTTTCTGATTTTGGCACAGCATTTATTATTTTGTAGCTTTGGGTTTATTCCACATGCAAAAATCAAAGCTGTTGCTGATGATCTACTGTTCTTAAATAAACTGTTTACTCTCAGACAGTAATTTCTTGCCCAAGAAAAATGGTTGTGATGTATTTTCTAGATCCATTACTACCAGATGCAAGTATCTTATCATTTGAGTAACAAAAGATGAAAGCGTTGTTTACCATATCAGAGAATTGCAATCAAATTGTTTGTAAAGTATTAAAAAGACTGTGACAGAAGAAGAACCCGTGAGAAGAAGTAATTGTTTCAGGTACTTTGTTGAGGAAGCCTTCTAAATCAATATTAAAATGAACCTTTATATAGTTCCTGGGTTCAAACCTCATTGCTAACTGTTGACATTTACTGTATGTACAGTTTGTTCTCCCTTTCTTAGAATTAGGTTTCTCTCTAGGGTTTCCCATTTTTATCCCAAAGACTACTATTAGGTTATTGGTGATTTAAAATTAGATAAACAATAACATTGATTAGCAAAATTCTGTCAATCGTTTTTTGCAGCATTATATGCTGTGATTGCTAGTGACAAAAAAAATTGTTTTGATTTGAAGGGGATATTAGCTCTGTGCTTCTCAACCTTTATGGCGCCACAACCTAGTTTTAGCTCTGTGTATTTATTCTGGTAGGTTTTGGCCTGTTAAGGCCATTTAACCTGCTACGTAGGTTTGGGGCCAGGCTGATATTTGCTACTATGCTATATCTGGCTTAGTTTTCTAATAAAAAATTGGGTCTTGAGTTTTGTGGAGTACAGGAAGGTTTGTGTTATAGTGCTATGTCTTCATCATAATTTGTACAGGAAGCACATGTCAAAGTTTTAAGACTAAAGAACATTTAATCGCTTTGAAGGCTGTTCACTACTTTGTTTCAGAAACACCTCTAAGCTTCTTTTATTCTTTATAAACCATCATTTGGTTTTTATTATGAATTGACTTTTGTTTTAAACAACATTATTTTGTCTGGTTTTGTTTTCAGTAAAAACAGTCAGTAGCATAAATGGAATCTTGGCAAATATTGCAAGGCATTACGTGGTAGCCCATGGAGAATGCTGCATCTCTGTAGATGGCATTCTGTAGTCTGTCTATTACAAATCTTCTGAAGGTGGCTGTGACTGTAACAAATGCGTAAAGATAAATATTTTCCTACCGGTCTAAGCAGATCTCGCATCGAGATTGTTTTAGTTCTGTTTTTTAAAATTACAGTAGTTTTAATTTGTATACTATTTTAGTTTCATTTTACTTTTATGAACTTTTGACCATTTCTATTTTAGTTCATATTTTTGGTGACTGACCTCAATGAGTTTTTAATCTGAGGGAATCATTTAAGTTCAGTTTCTGTTTTAGTTTACAAAATGGCTGTTCGTTGAAGATTAAGACATGCTCTCTGTGTAAACGGCAAACGGATTGCAGCAGCATACAGATCTTCCAGTAAAGGACTCACTGCAGACAATTACCTTCTAAATGTTTTCTAAAGTGGTTCCTCACCTGCGTTACAGCCATATCCATCTTTCTGTCAAAGTTTTACTTTAGTAGCACTGGCCATTTTAAACTTTGGATACTTCACAGTATGCTCTGAAAGCAAGTAATTCACACAACCTCCCATACTTTCAATAAATAGGTGTGACAGTACACTTTCTCTCTTTTTATGTTCAATTGACTGAGATCCCCAAATGGTAGCTTTCAGCAGTGGTAAAGTTAAAGTTCGTGGACCAGCACAGCCCGTCATTTTACTGTCCAGTAAATTTGTACATTTCCTGCAGTTCACAGTCCTCAACTGCTATACAGTATATAAACTTCTTTATGAAAGGATTCTCGTTACTGTTAGTTTTGTACTTGAAGTACTCCCAGACATTATCTTTTAATTTAAAACAATTATTTGCTATATATCCATGTTCAGAGAAACGTTTTGTCTAGCCAGGTTATCCATGGTGCTCATTGGGCTACATTGCCATATACAGGGTGAGGCAGAAAGGATGGATATTTTTTACAAAATCACAAAATTGTTATTTTTTTCTTACAGATAAATTTATTGAAAGATTTGAGTTCATATTGAAATAGCATTTGACAATTTTTAGGGATGGAAATGCAGGTCTAAATGCAAAATATGCCTTACCGAACGATTACTGAGGACAAGTTCAGAAGAATGCTTCCGAGCAGATCGACTTGGACTGCGCAGCAGGGCTAGTCATACGCTTTCCACATTTTCAGGGGTATGTGCTGTTCGTGTAGCCCCCAGCGGACTTTTGTTCATTAGTGTACCTCGTATACGAAGTGCTTTGACCCAACATAGGATAGTGTAACAGTGAGAACAGCTTTATTTCTGTGGATATTGAAATGGCAACGAAACTCATGCTGAACTGCGGTAATAGATTGGTTGTTCTTGACAAAACAGTCGTACGCAAAAACGCGATGTTCTATTGTCCACGGCTCCATGGCTTTAACTAAAAAGAAAATAAAAAAATTCTAAGACTTCGCTACACCTAACGCCACCTACCACACATCTGTCATTCCACCTAGTGGTGAGTTCTAGCCATTTCAAAGACGTCTGTCCTTTCTGCCTCACCCTGTAGTGTATTGCCATTTACTGAAAAAGGAGGGACAAACAAGATCTGTCAAAGAAGAGGCTTGATTTGAGCAGAAGATTTTCAGTTCCATTACCTGATAAGCATTACATGCTGTTATACTGTATAATTATACACTTATCCAGTGCATAATATTTGGAATTGCTTGATAAATACTTTTTCAGGTGCATACTGTAATTCATAGGTACAAGGTGTGATCAAAAAATACGATGAATGTTTTAAAAAAAAAATGTTTATTGCAGTAAAAGATTTACAAGTACAGTACTAGTCACCCTCAAAATATTCTCCTCCACTTTGAATGCACTTATCCCAATGCTCCTGCCACTTTGCAAAACACTTCTGAAAGTTTCTTTTGAGACTTTGTCGTGGCTGCCTGGATCATGGTCATTATTAATTTAAGGAACAGCCAGAAGTCGCACAGTGCCAGATCCGGCGAATAAGGTAAATGTGAACACAGTGTAATGTTTTTATTCAACAAAAATTGTCGTACTAGAAGGGATGTGTGACAAGGAGCATTGTCATGATGAAGAATGAAACCATTTCAACATTTTCCTCGATTATTGCTGTTGAAGGGCATCTTGATCTTTTCTCATCTTCAACAGAGTCAGATCCGTTACAAAATCGATCAAACCACTTGTAACAATATTAACTGTCAGTGCAGTGTCACCATAAACCGATTTTAACATCTGATGGGTTTCCTGAGCTTTTTGCAATTTGAAGCAAAATTTAATGTTAATGCGTTGCTTGATATCCATTATTTATGACAAACTTGAAAAACACACTTGAACTCAACAGTGGCTCACAAAGACTGACAGTATTAAACAAGTCGAAAACTTGTCACAAACTAGGCTCTAGAATGGATATATCAGAACCTGCATTGAATTGTTTTGCGATGTTCTTAGATGGTGCTCTGCATTAACATTCACCATACTTTTTGAACAGACTGAATGAATCTTAACTGTATAACTTTTTATTGGCAACATACACCAAGACTAATAAACATCATTCAGGTTTAAAAATTCTGTTTAAGCATCAGAGTTTAATATCAGAGTCATATTGTGGAATTGCAAAAATACTACCAGCAATGAAAAAAATATGTATATCTATTTGTTAGTAATGTTCTCCATCCATCTAATCATTCATGGTCAGATAGATCCATATACAGTAGGTCACCTGCACTTAACCTGATGGTATCAGACACAAGACCGAAATCAAAATCAGACACAAAAAAGTTAGTTGTCAAAAAGGCAAACATAATACAGGAAACTAAGAAAAAAACATTGTAGCAAAGAGCATTGATAAGAAGACGTACAAGCTTACCAGAAACTGAATCTGATGAAGAGAACTTAAATTGATGTACTGGTCATAATTAAACAAGTAACTAACACTAGAACTGCCATTGATGATGACTGTTTTTTTTAATTATTATTTAATTGTTGTGCATGTCATGCTCCTCTCTTCCTTGACTTTTCCTAAACAGCTATACTGCAAAGACCCATGTTGTAATACTAAAATTATTTTCAGAAAATGTGACTAATGATATTTTCTTTATTTTTTAAATGAAAGGCCCCCCATTAACTACCGTAAGCCATCTAATTGAACACTAGTACCCAGATGTGAAGCTAAGTCTACAGATTTTGAGAAAAAGATTACCAAAAGTGTCACACTTATAATCACTCATATTTTTCACTATGCATGATAAACAAATTAATAGACAAAGCTGAAAAAATCATAGTGCTGCAGTTATATCAGTTATTTCAGTTACATAAAAATGTAATGCAGACTCACTTGAAATGGAACCGCATTGTTTTTTTCCTCAACTTGGAATGCAAAATACAAAGACAGCATCATTCTGATGTAGGGCAAGGATAACACGCAAAATCGAAAAATATGAATTGAGGAAGCTATGAATAAAGAGCACAGTGACTGATTCACATCATTTTCACAGACAGAGAAAACCGGACAATGTATGCAAATTTGAGAATAACCTGGTGAATTTTTGCTTGTGCTATATGAAGATGATGACAAACATCTGAGTTTGTACCGGTCTGAAGCTAGAAGGTCTGAGGCACCAATATGAAAAAACAAAATCATCAAGTACAACTTTACTAAAATTGCACCACTTGTGTTGAATCACATACACACAATAATGGTTTGATGACAGACATGTACTTATATCTATTTTGCTTTATCTGACAATAAAGTACTTCTTGTATTATTTTAACTTATTATTTAATGTTTTCAAATTATTATTTTTCTGCCTTTCCTGATTAAACACTGAATTTGTGTTATGCTGAGCTGCATTTTGACTATGGAAAGCTGCTTGTGTCATATCTCTTTGGGTTCCTCTTGCTCCTGGTAGAATGATCTATTGGCAAGTGGTAAGATACACATCCAATAAAAAAGTTAAGAAAACTATATACAGTGTCACTTTAAATATGCCAAAAATGTGTACTGACTGCAGATGCAATCTGTTTTGCAATAAGCTTACATGCCAAATTTTGTGTATCCGTTGAAAGAGAAGTATTTCTACTGTCACACCCATGCAAGTAGGAGGCAGCTAAAGGACCTAAATAATTGTAATAAAACATCCAACTGGGGGCGGCTGACAGTGCTGACTGTCTTTCTCAGTTCCCTACAGACCTTTCTCGGGAAATCTTGCAAGGTTCCGGTGACTCAGAAGACATCACTTCCGGTGCCGACCCATTTGCTGACTTCACTTCTAGACCAGAAGACATCACTTCCGGCGCCGGGCCCTTTGTTGACATCACATCCGGTCCAGAAGACATCACTTCCGATTCCGGCTTTTTTGATGATGTCACTTCCTTTACGGGCCTTTAAAGCCTCTATCTTTGTCTGTAATGATCAGTTCTGTTTTGAATTCTGTTCTATTCACATTATGCTTCACAAACTCAACTTTTGCAGCCAAGAAAACAATATACGGGTGGCTGCCCCAAATCTTTATGATGTCTGTGTTGTATTATTATTACACTACATACATAATATAGTTTCTACTTTGTTATTTTATGTGTCCAGTTGATTGGAACATGTTACTTTGCTTTTCACTAAGAAATAGAAACAAAATACTGATGTAGTCTTCTGCTGAGTAGCAGCACAATTCTGGAAGATGAGGCTAAAAGTTATTTCTAAACTGAAAGGAAAAGAAGATTAAAGATACAACATTTCAGCTGCGCTACACTCTCTCCTTTTCATCATGGAAATAGAATGTAACCATGTTTTCCTTTACAGATGCATGTTAAATCAGCCCTTTACTAAATCCTGGAAAGTGCTTTTTTATTGAAATTATTTTGCACAATTTAAAATGAAAATATATCCAAGAACTGCGGTGGGTTGGCGCCCTGCCCGGGATTGGTTCCTGCCCTGTGTTGACTGGGATTGGCTCCAGCAGACCCCCGTGACCCTGTGTTTGGATTCAATGGGTTGGAAAATGGATGGATGGATATATCCAAGCAATATTTGCTGAAATCATTTTTACACCCATATAAGCTGTTTTAGGTTATGTACATTTTTTTGTGGGGATAGAACAGTAGGGATGTGATTTCACAATGTTGAGCTAATGGGCATTTTGTAATAACTAATGGATTTAAATGTCACATGGAATAGTCTTGGTGGCTAAAGTGCTGAAAATGTTGTGGCAGTTCTAGTGCTAGCATGCTTAACATGTGAATGTGTATTTATTTTACAGAAAGCATCCCTTCCTGTTAAATTCAAATGTTCACATGTCCCTGCAAATAAAATCAACCCAATTTTTCAGAATATTCTGTTACACATTTTTTGAGCTGGGTGCTGGCTCTAATGTACCATAAACTGCTGTCTCTATGGCTGTTCTCTAAGTTAATGGTTTAAAATTGAATTATAACTTACAGCTTTCTTCTTCTGTTTGTTGCAGTATTTGATCATTTAGTTTTGCTTCTCTGTGTTTTACAAACTAAGTTGCTTCAAAATGAAAGGCCAAACTGAGCACAGACAACTTTCACTATTGGTGGGCATAAGTCAAACTAATTGGGTCACTTTAATGTCAATTTTTATAGGATTCGCCTATGAGCTTTCTGTGCCAAATTTTAATAACTGATTACAGAAGGTGGGCCATTGTGCCATCTTTTCTTTGCAAAATTACAGCAAGGGGATTTAATGACTCTTTTCTTTGCTGCTCTAATGAAAAATATTATGCATGCACCTCAGAGGGAACATTAGTCAAGAGTAGCCTACTGGCAACTGGTTTTAAAAATAGAAACAACAGAAAAGCAGACACAGAGTGGAAAGTGAGAGCTAAATAAAACACAAATATAAGAAAAAGAGATCTGCCTCATTTTCAACAAAATAATTTAACTGAGAAATATTAAAAATTACATACTAATATAATAAAAAAATGAAGTGTGTCCAAAGGGAGTGTGCACATTAATGTTATTCAAATTGGTTACTTAGAGGACACCACACAGACAAGTAACGTGATGGGTTTGCGCTTATTGTTTATATTTTTTTCCTCCTAGAAATCCTTACAAAATGAGAATGATTTAATGTAACTTTATATTATAGGGGTAGGGTAGTCTTTGATTGGAGTTTAAGAGAACAATGGCAACAGCAACAATTTGGAAGCTTTTTAAAACACCATTCCAATCCCCTTTTTGAGTTTAGTGGTGAGTTCTCTATCATTCACTTGAACATTTATGGGCCACGTGGGCCACAGAGAAGCAGCTGATTCAAAAAACGTGGTATAAACATTGTAGACTGTCAAGTAATACTTGTTTGTTTGCTGTTAGTTTATTGAAACTGCTGTTTTATTACAATATATATGCATGTAATGTAAAGGATTGCCTAAAAATCGAGGTGTTATTACGACAAAAACTGGCTTTTGTAGGGTATGACGTATGCATTATCCCTCAAACTAACTGCAGTTGAAATGTATTACTAAAGATCTACATCAGCATAATGTTCACAATACTTCTGTTCTGCAGATCATAATTAACCATATTCTTTAGTTAAAAAGGAGTTCTTTCTCTGTATGACCATCGTAATACATTGACAAGACTATCAAGTTAGAAATAGGCCAAAGTCTCTCAACTGCCTTTGCCGATGCAACAGCAGTGCAGAAGATCGTTAGGGACTTTACCTCTCATGTTATTGAGGCCTTCTTTTAAAATCAAGTTGTGAAATGGGGAGGAGGGCATTAGTGGAGATGTTTTCTTTTTTCTTGCTTCATGATCATTGCTACGTTTTCATCTTAAAATAGCCCTAATTTATAGTAACCTGTCCAGAAATAACCTAAATCGGAGTTGTAAAAAGTCCATTACTAGCAAACCTTCTACAGTGGAATGACTGGGAAATATTTTCAATGGGTTACCAAATGGTATTCCCAATTTAATAGGCTGTGCTATGAAACGATTATTGAATAATGAAATGATTATTGTGCCATTATGGTCTTTAAATTACAACATTTTCTTGTTACGGTGCAGTTTTAGGTATATTTAACTGGAAGCAGTGGGACTAAAAAAGGAATTCATGGTGGGGTCAAGGTTGTTCATCTGGATCATGGCCTTGCGGCTTGAGAACAGAAGAATGTGTAACACGCAGATTTCATACCAGGAAATCAACCCCCATAAAAGGCCCACTGTACTCATACATTTGACCGGGCCAATGTACAAATGAATAACAGGGTTTCTTCACTGTAAAGCAATATTAGCTTAATTACTAATGCAATAACTACATCACTGATGTGCTTTCGTGTGTCCTGAAAAAAGGCTGACAGTGTCTCATCGAGTGTGTTGTTTTATGTGAAGACTTATGGTGTACTGAAAAATTGAATAACTCACAAAGCACTGAAAAATGCATGCATAACTCACATACTGTTATGTAACAAGACTTTAACAATAGTTTCTAATGCTGTTAGTAAGATTTACAAAGTATCAGTAAAGTGGTAAGTACCGTGGCGCAGTGTTAGCTCTGCAGCTTTGCTATAAGGAGGCCAGGGTTGTTGTTCCCGGGTCCTCTGTGTGTAGAGTTTGCATGTTCAACCAGTGTCTGCATGGGTTTTTTTCGGGGGCTCTTAGGTGAATTGGCAATTCTAAATTGGCCGTAGAATGCGGTCGGGGTGTGTGTCAGTATGTAAGTGTGTTTGGTTTGTGATGGACTAGCACCCTGTCCAGGGTTTGTTCCTGCCTTGCGCTATGCTAGCTGGGATAGGCTCTTGCAGACCCCTGTTGCCCTGTTCAGGACTAAGCAGGTTAGAAGATGACTGACTGACAGTAAGGTGGTCGTTCACCTTTGTGCTGTGTGGCATATTGACATGCTGGTGAAATGAATTGTGAATATGAAGGATTCACAGGTCTTATACTCAAATATGTAGTAGCAACAGAAATATGTCCCAGTTAAGCCATGGCAAACCATTCCAAAGTGAAGTTATTTTAATAGAATCCATTGCAAAGATGAATAAATGCTTAATTGATGCTTTGTAAGGGTTATCAAGACAAAAAAAGGTGTTTGTTATGCTTTTATTACATAATAGTAAATGAGTAATGTGCATATTTTTACAATATCTAAGCTAGTGTTATTATAAACTTTTGTCAAATCCTTAGGATATAATTGTCATTGGAAAACAACTACATGTAGATCTCTTAGTTTAACAGCGTCTTTATATTATGTGTATTGTCATTAACACCATTATGTGCAAATGTATTTATGTGCTGGGAAACTGGTTAGTCATTAATTCATTCAAATATGGTTTAAAAAGTAGAGAATGACAATCCTTGCCGAAGATGACAGCTTTAATTCTGAGCTGTCATTAGGCTTAGTGGGACAATGACTCTTTCACAATGTTCATCTGATAAAAATTACTTGAAATTTGAGAGTTCTTTTAATGGTGTGTGGTTATATGTGGATGATACAGTAAGAATTCTTGCCACAACGAATCACAAAAATGGTTTTAGGCCACCACAAAACCCACATAAAGGCCAGATCAGTCCTGTTTGCAGGACTGTGCCCACTATATTGCCCAGACACCAAGTGGCCAAGTTTGTACTCAGGCTTGCCTAGGCCTAAAATGAGGTACTGGCTTTAGAAGAGTTCAAAAATACCTTAAAATGTTATTGAGAAAGGCACAAGGATCATATCAAATATCAGGCCCTCAATACCAGAACATTGTTTATTTATAATTAAAGGATATACTTGAAGATTCAAAAGGAAGGGTCACAAAAGGGTAAGGTAGGAAGGCAGGAGCAAAAAACAGGATTTACCTATCAAGTCCAATATCACTAAACAAAGACAGTACCTGTAACAAGAGCAGTCATCAGAAATCCAATAAATCCAAAGACTAAAACCAGGAACACGAAACCAGCAGTAAAAATCAAAATGCAATGCCAAAACCTTAGAAGAAGCTGACACTTTCTTTTAATACACCTGGGGCCGCACCCCCAGCTGCCAAAACTGAAACGTGCAGTATTAACAAATTTCAAAATGGCAAAGTAATATGACTGTACTTAGCTAGTAGTACTGTGATTGCTACTGCCAAAGGGGCTCTGTTACACTTTATTAGAGGCTTGTCTGAGGATGGAAAAGGGCAAAGATCTGAAGCAAGAATAAAAGTAAGACAGAAAAGTTTCAGATTTGGTCTGTCTCCATATAAATAGAAATGTTCGATTACTTTTAAATAGATTGAATGAACTGTCGCATCTCATGGTAAGCCATGGCAAGTTTAGGTACAGTGGGTTTGGGTACTGAGGAGAACTCGATTAAACTTCTTATTTCAGAGTTTCATCTGGTACAATCATATATCTGTTTCAGTGAGCAATGGTGTAAAAATGATCACAATACAAATAGAACTCAAATGTATAATCCAGATTTGAAGTACTAATTGAATCTGTCCACGTTAGCCACCTATAGAGATAAGTTACATCATCCTTGTTAATGTTTATTAACTCAGCCACAGAAATTATTCAATCTGTGACCAAGTGTTGTGATTTTTTTAAAAATACTCTGTAACAAAAGAAAGCTCCACAGGGCACAAAACACAAACAGAGTTGCAATTAGCAAAGTCAATCTGGTAGCAATTAAAGTCACAATACAGTAATGTAATGCTGAAGTCGAAAACAGAGCAGAAGGACAAAAATCCATAAAATCACAAGAAGCACAAAGCACAGCAAAACACATAAGAACTCACCCACTCCTAAGCACATTGAGCCACAAAGTACAGTGGAATACCATCCACCTTTATGGGCTAAGGACAGAACCTTAAAGTGATGGGCAGGAGGTCCCACCTCTTGGGGAACTACCCATTAAAACAAATGAATCATAACACAGACATATACACATTAACAAAAACAAAAAAAAATGTATATAATAAACAGAAATTTTAATACAAACAATAGAATCAATAATGAACATAGACGACACAATAAAGGCAGTTGAACTCCATGAGGGGAATCTTGGCTGACACATAACGCCAGCACTCTAATAATGAATCATTCTGTCCCTAGAATGCTGATGAATTAAACCAAGTGAATTTTAGAAGGAGCAAACTTCTATCAGCATGTTCCTTTGTGGACACGATAGGCTGCACCTTCTGTGTTCAAAACCTTTGTCACAACTGGGAAGATCTTACCATTTCTGGCTCGAACCTACAAACTTTTTATCAACTCTCTTATTATCCAAGCCAGAAGTTCTTGTGTGTATATTGGGGTTGAGGTTTGTTTCTATTTTTGTGTTTCATGAACATCTACAAGATTTTAATTTCCAATTGGGAACAAATAAAGTGTTATCTATCTATCTATCTATCTATCTATCTATCTATCTATCTATCTATCTATCTATCTATCTATCTATCTATCTATCTAATAGATACAAGCTTTATGATGATTTCCCCAAAAACCAATCATTAAAGTGAGTAAGAGGAAAGTAAACCACTTTCTTCTATGGTCCAAATGTACAGGAATATTCTCCATAAAGTGATTTTAAACTATGCATTTATTTCATCTGTTTAAAGTAATTAAATATAACACAAAGTAGTTCTTCAAGCCACAGTACAGGGCACGGCGCTTTTGACTGTTTAATATGGATAAAATTGAATCACCACATTTTTTGCTGCACTAAGCTATTGGTAATATGAGTTTAGTTATTAAATTGTTTTCCACATTAAAAAAACTGCATTAATTTATCAGATTCTTTGCTTCCTAAACAATTTATGAATGTATGCAGAGAATATGAGATGCTAGGTTTATTGATTCATGGAGAACAGAAGCGAGGGTATGCAGTGACACGATTACTTGAAACCAGCAAAGTTTATTTATCCTGGGTCACATGAACTATACATTTTGTAAGAAAAAATGAACAGCTATTTTATTGTGATTATAAGGAATACTTTGAAATGTACAATTGAACTCTTAAGAAATTATGAAATTATATTTTGCCCAATTTATGCACTTTAACATCGTAATTTGTAGAGAGAGATAAATTGACACTGTGCTGTACAATAAAAAAATCATTTTTTAGGTCATATGTTTAAATGGTATAATGAGCATTTTTCTCCATTACTGCACTATCTAGTCTTTCAAAGTCAGACCTTGTCCTCATATTTCAAGTCTTTTCCTATCATGTTTGGCTCTGTGCTGCATGAATCACACAGTCAAAGCACATAGTCTTATGTAAATGTAGGCATTCTGCTAGTTTCATTAAACAATGCCACTGCTCTTCCCATAATGTACACATTCTTTCAGTACTCTTACTGAGTATCAATGAGGGTAAGAGAAATGTAATTTTTACAACAAAATATTCCAGAATATATTCACTTAGATATTTGTGATTTTTTTCTGTTTCTATAAGCCAATGTAGTGTCTCTATTTGAAGTTGCTAAGATTTAAATGCAGAGACCTTTGGTGATTTTACCGACAGGTTAACAGAAACATCTTTATATGCTAAATTTCTCCAAAGCATCTAATATACTTAACAAAAAATTTAAAACACAAAACATGGGGTGTAAAGTGCACCCGATATACAAGTTCTATAATGCGATTTGCGGTTTCATCTGTCACGCAATTCATTCAAAAAGAATAAGCCTGCTAGAAATAAGGTCTTATTGCCTGCTGAGATTCAAAGCTAGAGAAGAACCTTGATTCCTGACAAGAGAAGTCACTGCACACTCTAATATTATTTGTTTTATTTTCTGGGTCTGATGGCTTAGAGGGTTATGTGCCTGCCGCATACCTCCAGGGACGTGGGGTTGGGCCTCACTCTGTCACTGTCTGAGTGGAAGTTGCAAGTCTTCCCTCTGTTTAATGGGTTTACCTTTAAATCTTTCGTTGTACCTTGTAGTTTTTTGTCAGCTGAGGTTAGATTTATCAAGCTTAGGACTTGCCGATGACTAATTAGTTTTGTCTTAATATGTAAACCGTGGAAAAAAGAAGGCGTATTGTTACTTTTTCCCAAAACTGTATGATGGCTACAGGATTCGTAGCAAACTAAAGGATGAGACTAGTAAAGATACTTTCATTTCAAAACAGGCTGGAAGTTTTATTTCTTTTTCTTAATAACTTTTTTTTTTCAACATGATGTATGTCCTTTTAGGTTTAAATATTCAGACTGAGAGCTCTCTTGAAAAATAATTACCCCACAGGCAAAATAAGTATGGAGTTGTCTGCCTCCCTTTAACTCTCTTGGAATAAGTTGCCTGGAGCATTCTCTCAGGCTACATTCCTCTTTGAAGGAAGACTGTACGTGAATTGACCTCCTCTCCCATCACCAATTTTATACTCTTCTGTGGCCATATAACAAGGGAGGCGATCTTCTGGCTTCTTTCCAACCTCTCTGGACTGAGCTGAGTTTCTAGTAAACCCTCTGGGCTGTGCCCTATGTGAAGAACTCCAAGACAGCTACCGCTCTCAATTCCCCTTGAAGTATTACTCTTGTATGCAGGGTATTACTCATGCAGAATATATAAACATGGTCAACTGCTGTGTACATTCTAGTATATTTTGCAGTGCTTTTCAACAATGATATTTGGAACAAAGCCTGCAAGTAATATGTTTACACCTGCCATTGACATGTGTTTGGTGATCACATTAAGATTTGACAGAACCTGACACAATAAAGAAAAAGATGTATATGTATGGCTGATCAGATTGTAATTGGATCAGGTCAGTCATGGATAGTGACCTTTGTTAACACAAGTGTAAAGGCAAAGGTGCTTTCTGTCATATACAACAATCAAATAAGGAGACAAACAACAAAGCGATCACATAAGGCAGTGGTAACAGACAGGGAAGTCACACAAGGATGGTCAACACTGACAGCTGTGCAGCTTTAAAAAATGTGAATGGAGTGGTAGCTCCACTTACCATTCTTCTGCGTGAGTCCACTACATCGTTTCCATTATCCTATAGCACTTAAGTTATCTAGGGCAATATGGTGTATCACCTTTTTTACTTTTGTGTTGGGTCATTAGTATCTGCAGTGTGCTGTTCAGCGTTGATCAATGCAAGCAACCATCAAACTCCCAAATCTTGCACAAACAACAGTACTGCTCAAAGGTGGAATGTCCACTCCATTCATTCATACTCCAGACATGATGCCAACCTTGGAGATGCATTTTAATGCAAAGTGCAAATGTAATCCAACTAAATTACTATATACAGATATAATCCACGTATGAAATGCTTGTTAGTTTCAAGAGAAAATCATCAAAAAGCCGCAGAAGATCAACAGTCCACTCCATCTACAGTATAATTATAGGTAGTTAATTTTATTTTAAAAAATCACTCAACAAACATTTATTGTTGTGCTAAGGTATTTGCACTTCTATTCTCAGGTATCTAATAAAATATACTGTCATAATTACGCGGGTAGTTTGGTTTTTGTTAGTGTTCCATGTTGTAGGAACATTGATTACTGTATATAATTATAGAGATTGACTGCCACAACCATTGCTGATATACTGGAACTGCTAAGGTGTGGTATACTCCTTCACAATAAAAATTGACTCAAAGGTAAAACCTTCAAGGGGTCCAAAGAGAGTATGCCAGTATAGAGCAGGGGTCCTCGATCACAGTCCTGGAGGGCCGCAGTGGCTGCAGGTTTTTATTCCAACTAGTTTCCTAATTCGAAAGCAGTCCATGTTGGTAATGAAACTTGGTATTGAACTATTTAGCTTGTTAATGCTTGCATTCATCCAAGAGCAATTTTAATTGCACTGTAGAGTTTTCTTCTCTGAGAACATTATCCATGTGTTTTGTGGACCAGAATAGATATAAACTTAATGGTCCTTCCAATTACCCTCTCATTCATTTCTAAACATTTTTATCACAGATACTTCATGGTAAGCACATTACCTGGAGAGCTGCCAGTTTATTGGTTATCTGCATCTCATTATTAACTAATGTCTGATTAAGAAAACAGGCAATAATTACAACTTAAATGCAGCTGCTAAAATTTAAAATAGGCAACTAAGGGTTCTGAATGGTAACAGATAAGAGAACTAAAATTAAGCCCAAAAAACATATTGCTTTAGAAGTAAATAAAAGTGTTCTAATTAAGAAATTGGTTAAAGTAAAAATCTGCAGCCATAACAGACCTCCAGGACTGTAACTGAGGACGTCTGATCTACAAAGTAACTAAAATTTGTCTTTGATGAATAAAGGCGCTAACAAGACATTGAGTTAAACACCAGCTTTCATTATCAGCAAGGTCTGAGTTCTAATTAGGACACTGGCTGAAATGAGAACCCGTAGCCACTGTGGTCCTCTAGGACCGTGATTGAGGACCTCTGCTATTGAGGATTTGCAAGAGTTTATATAACTTTTCCTTACTACCAGACATTCAGTTCACAGCTGAGAAATGAAAGTTTTAAGTCTTATTCTTCTTTGATTTTGAAAGATTCTGTGGGTGTCTCCCCATATCAACTAGTAGGATCACCACACCAGTTCCAGAATTCGCTCAGAGATAAAGGTCAATAATTGAAGTCGAAGTAATAATTGTACAGAACTAATTCTGCTTGTCAGGCAACTGCATCAGAATGTCCAACGGCCATTTCTCCAGAAACTGTGCTGAGACATGATGACCAGGAAAGGCCACAGCAACCCTCACTACCCATAAAACTAAAGCTCTGCTCAAAATCACTGATTGACATGTCCTCTATGGCACGGGTGCCGAACTCCAGGCCTGGAAGGCAGCAGTGGCTGCAGGTTGTCATTCTAACAATTGACCAGTTTTCGCTGGTAATTAACTTATTTTCACTTCATTTTAATAGCCCTGTTTTTAAGGATTTAGGCCCCTGAATTTATTCCTTTCTTCATTAAATGGCAGCCAAACAGAAATGAGATGTGAAATAAGCCAACTGATGACCAGCAAAACTGGGGCTTCAAACTCCAACCAATTTCACTCCGACCAGTTCCTTAATGAGAAGCCGATTCTTGCTGTTAATTAAGCCTGTTATTTAATTCCATGGCTTGCTGTGGCTCTCATTCTGCAGCAGCAGACATTTCCAAAACTGTTGATTTTCTGTTTTTTCTAAGAACATCGTCAAAATATTTTGGTGAGATCAACCTTACTGAGACCCTCACCTTTCTTCATGTTCAGATAATGTGGATATCTGGTCACTTGGCAGCTCGTTTTGTGTCTCATTATTTTTTGGCTGCTAATTAAGGAAAAACTAAGGGGTCTGAGTCTTGTTAATTAAAACTAAGGCAAAGGAAGTTAATTAGCAGCAAAACAGGTCACTAATTAAGAAGGTGGTTAGAATGAAAACCTGCAGCCAGAGTTCGACACCACTGCTCTATGACATTACTTGATTCACTAAGGACTTCACTTTGAGACTATGTGAAGTACAGTCCTTAAGAAACACCTGCTTTAAGTCTATAATAAAAGACATTTATTCAGTAGGACAAGAAGCAGTTGGAAGAGTCAAAATGACCAAAAGCATGCTACTATTGTTTAAAATTAATAAACTGTACTTATATGGATGAGTAAAAGAAAAACTTAAATATAGGCAAATGTGATAGACTTTTAGCAGTAGATATGAGAGGTCCATAGTTCTTTTTTACAAATGTTACTGAAATTCAGTAACTGTGAACCATCGATGTGAGCCTGAAATAGTGGAATGACGATCATCCAATCACTTTAATTTAAAAAAACCTAAAACAATACTACTTTGCAGCCAATAAATGTATGAGCGTTCGGGGTGCAGAAAGATGTGGCCCCAGAAAAATCTGAAAGCAACCAATGAAGGGTAGCCTCAGGTCACCTGCTTGCCAAAAAATCAAATACTTACAGACACTCACATTTGGCCAGCATCCTTCACTCAGGAAATATAGGTATTCACGTATGAAACAAATACAAGTCAGAACCGATTTTTAGTGGATGCTGACATGTGCTGACACCAGACATGTTGTGCAAATAAACAAATTGATTTCATGATTATTGACTATTTCACATTACCTAATTAATTTAAGCAGAGTTACAAACCACCACTGCTGTCCAATCCACAGCCTATCCTATCCACCTCCAGTGTCTTGAGTTGGACTTCTTGCATAGTTATACAGGGGCCATGAATGTGACCATTCTGATGACTTTACACAAAATTAAATGAGGGTCTTTACTTGAATCCTAACATTTAATGTGCTTGTTTACTTCTGTTCTTGCTGTGAAGTTGCTCACTGGCTCGACATTTTAAAAGGTACCCCAGTGCTACACCAAACAGCTTGATAATAAAAGAGAGAGAAAAAGAAAATGCTACCCTCAGAATGAGAGAAAATATCTTGGATTATGGATCATGCAGTAGAAACTACTAAGTGTGTTCTTTTGTGCTTTTACAAGCCTGATACAAAGACATAAATAGGGAGTCCTGGTAGATCTCAACATGCCAATTCTGCTTATTCTGCTTACTTACAAAGCAGCAATAATGATTAAGTTCATCTGCAGATCAAGTAGGGTGACTGATGACAAAGTTAAACTTCTGCAAGAGACCCCACCCTTTTTGGTAGTATTTTTAAGTTCCATCTTGTCTGAGTATAATGGTGGTTGCCCCTTTGACAGGATAAAATTGAAGTTCCAGTGTATGTAAGTGACAAGCTCAGTTTAGCTTAGAGTGATGAGGGGACCTGGGAGAAAATCCAATATCAGTTAACCTGAAAACACAGCAGACTTTCATTTCCATTATGAAGTGAAGTGTTAATATTTAATAAAGTAGAAAATGTTGCCACAGTTATCAGACAAAGCAGTGCACATTTTCTTCAAGTGTAAATTATTTAGACTTCAGAGACTTAGCCTGGATTCTCCTTATACTGTTGTTTTATTGCATTTCGCCTCTAAGGCTCAGCATTAAAATATGTGCAGTTCTGTTTTTGGCTAAGAAAGGCAGCAGCAAAAGTCTGCTGACAGCCCAAAGAAAGGCGAATCTAGTCTGAATCAACAATGTCAAGAATAATTGAAGATATCTTCAAAAGGAGGCAATAAAATGAAAGAATCTACAAAGAAATTCTCTTGGGGTGAAACTAATTGGTGAGCGATGTCTGCACTGCCAGCCTAACCACCCCAAGTGGGCTTTTCATTTAAGAATAGCCTCTCTAGTGGGAGGCAGTGCATGATGTTCTACTTCTACCTGCACCTATACAGTTCGTAAGTAGAAAGTCACTTGAGTGTGTTACAGAAATATAGTAAGTGTGTATTGATGCTCAATTATTGTCACAGAGCACAAGAAAATGAGAAAGGAGCCTTTTAGAGTTTTCTATTTTCCTCAACTGGTGTTCCTTGTATAACAGGCCTCCAAACTTGACAGGCAGGACTATTAAAGCCAAACAAAAATAGTCTGCATTATCTCCCTTGAGGCCTAATTGTGAGAGAAGAAAAAAATATTTTCTAGGGGATTGTTCTGTTCTTTTTCCATTTTTTGACACTTTTTACAAAAATAAAACATAGCATAGATTGTTAAAGAAATGCTGTGAAGTAAAAGCATTTTTCTAAGAGTAGATTTTCTCATTCACCATTGCAATGAACATCCAGTCCCCCAACTTGTCCATTTGCTTCATTGTTCAGAACAGATCTCATATTTTCTAGGGTTTCTGAGGGGGATAGTAATGCTGATTGGTTGAAGGTGAATTATAGTTCTGGAACAGCTTGTAAGTTTAACATGCATCATGGGTAAGTTAATTGAAGGAATTATATAGAAGAAGATGGAGCAGCACATGGCAAGTTCAGATGGGAGAGGCTGTGTTTTACTAATATGCTGGAATTCTATGAAGAAGCAACAAAAGTATACAATTAGGGAAGTGTATTTGATATTACTTCATTTTCAGAAAACATTTGATAAAATTCAAGATTTTATTCATTTATCAAATGTGCACACTCAAAGGTACAGTATATGGTAACTAGACATTAAACCCGTTATAATAACGGACGCTAGAACAGTAGTGCATAAACATTTGTATAAGCAGTCTATATTAAATGGCAAGGGACCTTGTATGTGGCTGTAATATGCGTCACTGTATTGTGTGCCTTTAATTTTCTCTCTCAGTAATATTTGTTTGTATTTCCGTAAAATGCCTGTAATTTTGTCTGACAGTAATACAGTGGAACCTCGGTTCACGACCATAATTCATTATTCGTTCTATAGCCTTACCACCCGCTCACTAAAAACACTTTTTTTAATGAGTTTGAAGCACAGGGAAAAAAATGAACATTTGAAAAATCTGTAATTTAATAAACAACCAAGAAAAGTAACATTGCAACAATGCACGCGCGCACCTGTGTGTGTGTCTCTCTCGCGGGCCTGTGTGTGTGTGTGTCTGTCTCTCGCGTGTGTGTCTCTCTTAAGCGCGCACCTCTGTGTGTGTGTTTGTCTCTCTCTCTCTGCACAGGGAATGCACAGGAATAGACTGAACACGTGCCGTGTGGCCCCTCGCATGCGCACTTCACCAGAAGACACACACACACGGACACCTGGACGCACACAGGGCTTTTATTAAAGAGGATACAGTAAAATGCAACTCAGTGAGCAGCCTATACTGTGCAATCAAATATAAAAATATATAGGAAAAGTGAGATAAAAGATTAAAAGGTGCAGAAAGAGGTATAATAATTGAGCAGTTTTGAAGAATGCCTAACAAGATGACCATTAGTTATTTTTATCTCCTAGGAAAATTAATCTCTTTCTCAGTCTTCCTGTTCGTGATTTGACGCAATGTAGATGCCTGCCAGATCTTAGCCTTTTCAACTGGACATAGTAAGAATGGGAATAGTCCTTCATGATCCTAGCTACCTTGGTAGTGCACCTTTTTGTATATAAAGTAGGTCCTGTAGGTATGGTAATGATATCCCCATGATGCATTCAGCCAAGTTCACAACTCTCTGCAACACGGTGTAGTCCTTTTTTAGGAGTCATCTCCATACCAGACAGTGATGATTTCTGCCAGTATGTTTTTGACAGCCACATGATAGAAGCACCTGTGGCCTCTATTTGACACTCTGAATTTCTTAATTTGTCTGATATGATAAAGGCACTACATTGTCTTTCTCACCAGAACATCTGTGGGTGTGTGTACCATGTTAAGTTATTCCTGATGTTGATTCCCAGATATTTAGAACACTCAATCCTGTCCACTGCAATACCATTAATGAACAGAGGTGTACACTCAGTTCTTTGCATCTTCCTACTGAAATCCAAAATGAGCTCTTTTTGATGGACAGACACTTTTCTTCACACCATTGTGTCTTCAATAGGGCTTCTCGCTGAAGTTACTCATTAGGCCTACCGCAGCTGTGTTGTATTGTCAGGAATTGTTACAATGGTGTTTCTGCTGTATATGGCTACACAGTCATTTGTGTATAGGGGGCTAAAAACACATCTTGGGGGCGGGGGTGATGATGTTCAGGATAATGTAGCTGGAGGTATGTTTTTACACATGAGATGTTGAGCAATAAAGTAAAAGAAGCCAGAGTTCGGGGCATACTGTGTAAATGGATGCCACCAAATTTAGTAAAACTCAGAAATCAAAGGTTTATGAAGTGGGAAACCTTATATCATAATTAGGTGTTAAAAATGGTGTCCCCCAGGGATCAATGCTGGGGTGCTTCAATATGTGTTGTCATTATTTAGCCTGTTTAATCCAAATGAGGGACACTGGATAAATGATTTGGATAGAAGTATAAGTAAAAAGCTTGTTAAGTTTGCAAATGTCCCTTATTCACTTGTCTCTATCAACATCTAGATGGTATACGAAAGCCATTAAGAACTGTAACAGAACTTCATTTTATGTGTGGACCACAAGTCAAAGGAGGTTATACTTTAATCTTTATAACATACTAGCGAGGCCTCACCTGGAGTACTGTGCACAGTTTTGATCTCCACGGAACAAAAAGACAGCAGCAATAGAAAAAGTCCAGAGAGGAGTGACTAGGCTGATTCCAGGACATGAGAGGTAGGAGCTACAAGGAGAGATTGAAGAACTTGAACCTTTTCAGTCTAAACAAATGGAGATTAAGAGGTGACTTGATTGAAGTCTGTAAAATTATGAAAGGAAATAGTAAAGTGGATCCAGGTTGTAACTTTTAAATGTGCTTAACAGGAACACAGGGAAACAGGTGGAAGCTTGTTAAGGGTAAATTGCACAGAACCATTACAAAGTTTTTCTTCATACAGAGAACTATAGAAACATAAAACAGGTTTACAAAGAGTATGGTAAAGATTAAGACTTTTACAGCAACAATTACAACAACATTTATTTCTATAGCACATTTTCATATACAGGATGTTGCTGAAAGTGCTTTACAAAATGTCATAGAAATAATTGCAAGAAAAAGAAAAATTTAATTAGTTAAGAACAATAATGAATAAATGATACACAATAAATCAACATTATTTTAACATAATAGATACATAATTAATAGAAAGGTACAGTCTATATATATCATATCGTATTGTATTCTAACTTTCTGAAGATGTGTATGATGGTCAGGTCAGACGGCCAGTAGGGCAGGAAATAAGCTAGATAAGCTAGAGAAAAAACTAAATCTGCAGAAGTGCCAAGGCCAAAAGACCATCCAGCACCCACGGTGCATTCTATCAAACATAAATGATTCTTATTCTGTCTAGGCTTCATCCCAGAGGATGCCATGCAATACGTGTTGTTCACAGCTGCAGCACCAGCATTCAAGCATCACAGGTGGCTGCACAGAGCTTTGATCAGATGGTGGTGCAGTTAAACAACCAACACCACAGAAAACCTGGAAAAGAAAGTAGAGAAAAGTAGAGATTAGCAAATTCATGGAGAATATGATAATTCTGTGCAATTATAGTCTATAAGTAGTACAACTAAAATTTAGCTATGAAAAAGACAAATTATAAAAGACGTGTTTTTGGAAGTTTTATAATATTCCACAGTGTTAGCCTTGTGCATCTCTATTAGAAAAATGTTTGGTGCAGCAAAAGGCCACCTCACTACTTTTTCTTTTGGAATAACAGGCAGACTGCTATTAGAGGATCTATGGTTACGACTTGCAGCATAGGGGGACAGGCATTCCAAAATATAGGAATGAGCAAGATTTTTTAAAGCTGTATATTCCATTAGTGGTATTTTAAAGACAATTCTAAATGACACAGATAGTCAATGTAATGATGGCAAGACAGTGAGATGTACTCAAATTTTCCTTTTCAGATTAAAATTATTGCTGCTTCGTTCTGAACTAACCGTAACCAATTGATGTCTTTCTTAAGTAATCCTGTTAGGAGTTTATCACAGTAATCTATTTGGCAAAAGTGTGAAATAATTTCTCAGCATCTTGTAGTGTTATAGGCAGTCTATGCAGTCCTAGTAAACTGGTTAGTGTACAATTTATTGTTTACGTCAGAGTCTATGATTACACCAACGTTTTTTACTTGCCCTTGACTTTAAATGGTAAGTGGTGAGGTTTATTTTTAAGACCATCACTATTTCCATTTTTGTCTGTAGGATTTCTTTTTTTTTTTCCTTTTTTAGCTTGAGAAAATTACTACTCATCCAGAAATGATTGCTACTCAAACCAGAAATACAAGTAAGACATGGGATCAGAGAGGTCATAGCGTCAGGGTCATGAGATGCTATAGATAAGTAAAGCTGTATGTCATCTGTATAACTATGCTAGTTCACCTGGTGTTTAGATATGATGTGGCCTAACAGGAGCATGTAGATGGAAAAAAGCTGCAGGCCCAGAATAGATCTTTGTGGTACACCGCATGCAATATTTTGAATCCCTGAACTACAATCCCTGCAACTAACAAAGAATTTTTCAACCTGTGAAATAAGACTAAAACCAATTTAAAACAACACACAAGAAACCCTCTGATTGCCTATCATAAAACGATTTCTTCAAAATGTCACAAATATTTGTCTCTTTCTTTTGTTCCCCGGTGCTGCGTTGACATCATGGACCAGCTTATTCAGTGAGAAACAGCAACATGCTGGTGGCCACTAACTCCAACCTGCTTTTCTCAAACCTGTTTCTTAATTAGAAGACAATACTTCTTGTTAATTAAACTTGTTATTTACTTGCTTGGCTTTCTGGTGCTCTCATTCTGCCACAACAGACATTTCAAAAACAATCGATTTTCTTTTTTCTAAGAGAACCATCAAAATATTTTACAGACCTGAGCAGATCAACATTACTGAGACCTTCACCATTCTTCATTTTCAAATATTGCTAATTCGGGACGTTGAGGTGGTTTGTTGTGTGGTGGGTGCAGCAACACATTATATTAGCGCATGCTCCTATTATAGACACAAGTTAGCTCAGGGGTCCTGGAGGGCCACAATGGGTGCAGGTTTTCATTTTAACCACCTTCTTAATTGGTGACCTGTTTTTGCTGCTAATTAACTTATTTTGTCTTAGTTTTAATTAACTTGACTCAGACCCCTTAGTTCTTACTTTTTCCTTAATTAGCAGCCAAACAATAATGAGACACAAAACAAGCCTCCATGTGACCACTCTAACCACATTATCTGAACATAAACAAAGGTGAGAGCCTCAGTAAAGTTGATCTCTCAGTTCACCAGAACATTTTGACGATGTTCTTGATGTTCTTAGAAAAAACAGAAAATCAATAGTTTTTGAAATGCCTGCTTTTGCAGAATGAGAGCAGCAGCAAGCTGTGGAATTAAATAACGGGCTTAATTAACAGCAAGAATTGGCTTCTTATTAAGGAACTGGTTGGAGTGAAATTGGTTGGAATTTGAAGCCCCAGTTTAGCTTGTCATTTGTTGGCTTATTTCACCTCTCATTTCTGTTTGGCTGCCATGAAGAAAGAATCAATTGAGAGGACTGAATCCTTAAAAACAGGGCTATTAAAATAAAGTGAAAATAAATTAATTAGCAGTGAAAACAAGTCAATTATTAGAATGAAAACCTGCAACCACTGCAGCCCTCCAGGCCCGGAGTTCAACACCCGTGGGTTAGCTGATCATGTGTTGGCTAACTTTGTGAAGAAAAAATAAACAGTTAAGGGGTATTTACAGTATCTTAAATAGCAAGTTGATTACAAATAAGGTAAAAGAAGTTAATTAGCAGCAGAAACCAGTCATTAATTAAGAAAATGGTTAGAATGAAAGTCTGCTGCCACTTCAGGATTGGAAAAAAAAAACCTGACTGAAACTTACTTATCAAGAATAAAATGTTTGTTCATAGTCATTTAACTACTGCTAAACACCTTTATTCAAGAATTTTACTTCGGAAAGGCAGTTTAGAAATCAGTCTAAAGTTGTCAAAGACATATAAGTCTACATTATGTTTCTTAAGCAGAGGTTTAACTACTGCAGCCTTTTGACAATCTGGAGAGACCCCTGTATTTAATGTTGAGTTATTTATGTCAAGCATGCTGTCAATAAGTACATTAGAGACTACTTGAAAATAACTGTTGAGTCTGGGACAAGGAAACAAGTGGAAGGTTTTACGTGAGAAAGAGTAGATTTCCAGTGAAAAGTGGTGGCAAACTTTGTTGAGCAGAATAGCCTATTCTTATCAAAGTTTTCAAATGTTCTACATAACCCTGACATTGTTCCTGTAACAAAATAAAGCAATGTCAGATCCACTCTGAATGATGAAGCAAACAGACAGATTAGGGGTCAGTCAAATTGAAAAGATGATTGGTGAATAAATCATTCAGTGTGGCAGAAACCAATCTTTTGTAAAATTTCATAACACAAGTATGTCAGAGCCCACAGCAGCATAAGGAGTATCAACTGAGCCAAGAGGTAGACTGAAAGAGTGTAACCTTCATATAGATGTATGGGTTTATAAGGTTGTTGGTGTCTCTCTACATAATCTACAGAAATGCTAATCAACATGCAACAAGTCACAGTTTAAATGCAAAGATGTTAAGAAGTGATATGTTTGAATTGTTTAAAGTTATGAAGAGAATTAGTACAGGGGATCCTAGTTGTTATTTTAAATGGTCAAAAATGGTAACATTTTAAAGAAAGATTTCACCCACACTAGAAAAGTTTTCTTCACACAGAGAACTATAGTCACAGGAGATAAATGACCAAGTAGCGTGGTAGAAAGTGGTACTTTTGGGGTCTTGATTTGATGTAATTTTGGAAGATTTTAGAGAAATCTAATTTTGGAGAAATAAAAAGAATAAGATTGGGAAACTAGTTGGGCTGTAAGATCTATTCTTGACAAAACTGGTCAAATGTTCTAAAAGGTGAAAAGTGTAGGAAGTTTAATAGATTGCTTTTGAAGAAGTTTCTACTTTCTGTATCAAAGAAAATGTGTGCTGAAGTGGAGATGTTTTAAACACTCTTGTGCTCTAGTTCAAATTATGTGTACAAACACCCTTACAATTAAACATTTATGTTAGTTATGCAACACAATTTAAAAAGCTGTATTCAGTTTCCCTTTTTTCAGTTCCCTGGGGAAACTACTGGGCATGAGGTTGGTGTGAAAGGGAGCAAGGCTTCTTATGCACGCTGTTATATGCATTGAATATTTGGGTTATTTATTATTAGATAGATAGATAGATAGATAGATAGATAGATAGATAGATAGATAGATAGATAGATAGATAGATAGATAGATAGATAGATAGATAGATAGATAGATAGATAGATAGATAGATAGATAGATAGATAGATAGATACTGTACTAATCATTCTCAGAATGTTTCAGACTGAGGACTAACTCACAAAAAGGAAAGGTACAAGGGAACAGCATTTTTTGAATATATTATGCTCTACAGTTGCCAATTTATTTTACTTCAGGTATCCCATGAAGCTGGATTTCAAAATCCTGGATTTTAGCCATTGATTCATTATAACCAGTCTGCCTTGAAAATAGTATAACAGCAAGAAGACTGACAGATACATCAGAAGGGTTAAATTCTTAATTGTGTGTGTGTCACTACTCACATTAAAGGAACACAGTCTCCTAAGAATAAAAGAGTCTGCTTTGCCCTTTGTTATTTTCTGTAGTTCCTCTATGTTACAAGATCAGTCCAGCCTGGTACTGATGTGGAACCACAAATACTTATAGCCACACATCATCTCTATATCCGTTGTTCCGAGTAGTGACTGGACATGGAAGCTGTTTTGTGTAGCAGTAGTCAATAACCCGTTCCTTGGTTTTGCTAATGTTAATGTTAGGAAGCAAAATTCTCCACCTTACTCTTATACTCTGTTTCATCCCCCTCATGTGTACACCCAATAAGTGCAGAATCATCCGAGAATTTCTGCAAGTGACATGGCCTTGTTTTATATTTATAGTATAAGGCGTACAGAACTGTTCCTTGTGTTGCTCCATTGTTGTTCACATCCGTATCAGAGATGATAGACTCAGTTATGGGATGCACTCTTAACCACCTGGTGTTAGTAGAGAAGGAGCGAAGGAAGACAAAACTGATTATGAACAATGCTGCCCATCCCCTCTCTGACACACAAACATCGAGTACTTTTAGCCAACGAATTATGCAGCAGATGTGTGTCTAGAAATGTTACTGGGACATCGTTATACAAACAGCAATACGTCTGCATAATACCTCACTGGTACTGTAACTGCCAAGTCAGAAGTTTTCTTTTTTGTTACTTTTTAGCCATTCTGGTGTATATTTAATTATTTAATGGGTATCCAAAAAACACTAAATTTCCCCCTAGAGACAAATCTATCTATCTATCTATCTATCTATCTATCTATCTATCTATCTATCTATCTATCTATCTATCTATCTATCTATCTATCTATCTATCTACACTTTGAAAACCATTCATTTAGATATTTTTTAGTTTGTGTGATAGTTTTGGAGGACCCTATAAGTGGAGATGGGATGCCGTTGCTGTTCTTATTGTTCCTGATATTTAAGTACCATGCTGAGCTTAAGACAGCAGAATGAATATACATAATTTCTTTTTAGAATCCTTTGTGCATCTTCAACTGCAGTATTAGAGATGCGGTTCAGAGCTTCCCCTTCTCATGTTCACTTCATTCACCCTGTCTCTTTAAAAAACATCTAAACAACCAATGCAATCACTCCTACTCCAAAGCACTGCATTAAATTCAATCAACAGGTTTAACTTGTTATGAAATCATTTAATTAAGTGTTTAAACCGTGGAAACGAAATTGTGCATTATAATCCCTATCATACCACAGTATATAATTCTGGAATAATCAATTCATCTAAAAGCATTTTAATTATGTACATCCATATTTTTCTAATTTAAAAAAATAAGGCACTATTTAAAGCAAGAGAAATTTGTTTAATTGCTATTCTGTATATCAAAATTTTTTGAGTTTGTACAAAATGTTTGATTTAGAATACTTTTACATTTTGCAAGCAAAAATTCAGAAATTGCACAAATCAAATTGTGGTGGTTTTTTGGCCTGAATCGCTTGTAGGCCTCAGGGTCATGTTTTATGACTGTTAAGCAATTCTGTTAAGATGTTGTAGGTTTTGGTTCCTGCAGCTGTCTAGTCGGTGATATTGACATCACCTTTGATGGAAGGAGATCTATCAATCTGATTTACGGAACCTGATTAATCCAGTCCTGGGTCAAGGAGGTTAGAACCTATTCTGACAGCACTGTGTGTAAGGAAGGAAACAGCCATGGAGAGGCACTAGTCCATTGAAGGGCATATTTATGTACATGTTTATGAGGCAATTTCCAGTAGGCAAACAACCATAATTTGCAATGGGGACAAGCCATAATCTGAACTGTTTTATCCAGAATAGGCTCACTTGAACTCAACCAGGCACCCAGTACTTTCTGATGGTTTCACATAGAGCAGACCCCAAAAATGGGAAGCTGGTAAAATAGCACAAAATGTATCAAAATATATCAAAACAACCTACAAGGTGCAGGATAACCAAAAACCCATTATGTTAAATAAAGGTCAAAAAGGAAAGGTTTTTTCAATCAAATATTTATTTAACAAAAATAGAAAAATACAAAGAAAAGCTCAATGGAGCAAAAAAGACAGACAAAGAGTTCCCTTAAAAAGACAATCCTGAGCAAACAAATCCTTAAATGATATCCAAAAATCTGAATCCTTAGTCAGAAGTAAGAAAATGACAAAGTCAGTAAATCCACACAAAAAGCAGTACTTACAAAACTCCACAGAAAATGAACAATCTCCTGCTCCTGAACCTGCTCTGCTTACTCATTTAGCCAGAATGAGGACTCAAGAGCTGCGGTGGGCTGGCTCCCTGCCTGGGGTTTGTTTCCTGACTTGCGTCCTGTGTTGGCTGGGATTGGCTCCAGCAGACCCCTGTGACCCTGTAGTTAGGATATAGCAGGTTGGATAATGGATGGATGGATGGAGGACTTAAGAGCAGTTATGTCAGGGTGGTCCTGCCGCCTGGGGCTCCACTCACAAAGAACAAGGAACAGAATAACATTTAAAGAAACAGTGTTACATTACAGAATTGCAGTTGAAACCAATAGAGATAACATAAAGACATGAACAAGAACAACTCAAAATTATCAAAACAACAATAAAACATAAAATATACATACATTCACTCAGATACGTAACAGAAACAACATTCTGCATTTCTGTTTTTTCTTATGAAGGAACTAGCACTATACCTTTGGTGAACATATTAAACTAGTAGACAAACAAATGTTTTAAAGGAAGGGAAAGACATCTACACAATCTCAGCTGTTGCACTGACATCATGTGGAATATGATGTGAATTGGAGTCACAAAGAGTATAAGGCCTCCAAAAGACCCATAAAGCAGACTATGACCTTTACTTGCCTGCTCCAAACAGCCTCATCCAAGGCAGGCAGTTCCCAACAACTAGCTGTTTGTTTTGACCTAAGCAGGCTCTTAAAAATGGGGAAAAGGTTTAAAAAAGTTCAAAATATAAAGATATATATGTTTAAATACACTCTAGGACAAGAAACAACATTGGTAAATCTTTAAATGAGAAATCTTAAATGTAAAAAATTAACAGATTCATTTAGGCTAGGGTTAATTTAACAAGAGAGAGAAGAACAATGTTGGACAGTTATCTTATCCAAAGATCTTGACCATACATTGTTCTTCTCTGTCTTGTTTAATTAACCCTAGCCTGAAAGAATCTATTAATTTTTTTATATTTAAGATTTCTCATTTAAAGATTTACCAATGTAGTTTCTTGTCCTAGAGTGTATTTAAACACAAGGAACTCCATTTTCTGTATTACATCTTGCCTGAAGAAGGGGCCTGAGCTGCCTCGATAGCTTGCATATTGTTATCTTTTTAGTTAGCCAGTAAAAGGTGTCATTTTGCTTGGCTTTTCTCTACATTCATAATGGCTAACACAGTACAACAACGTAGTTTAACAAGATGCTCAAAAGAGCAACAGAAGTAGTACATAAAAAGGCAGTAGAAAGCAAACAAATCCCAATATGCACAATCCAAAGGCAGAATGCCAAGGCAAAAGCAATATAATTCCAATAAACCAGAACATCCAAATGAAAATCAAACAGCACAGTAAATTGCAATACTAACTCAATGCTCCATTGCTGAATCTCACTTCTGATTGAGAATAAGAACCCAGAAGGAGGATCCAGCAGCAGTGACGTCATGGGGCCTTTCGTCCTGGGGCTTCCCCCACAGAGCACATACAATGGCAGCACATTTAAAGTTACAGTACATCATTAGCAAATTATAAAACAAAACTAACAGAAATAACATATAAACATATCAAACAATAATTCAAACATAAGAAAAAAAAACAGAAAATAAATACAAGGTTAGGAGCACCCATCACATGACAAATCAACTCAGGATCCCCAGATTAGGACCCAAGTGCAGCTATGCAATGGGTGACACCTCAGCACCACACTAGTTCAGATGGAGTGGAACAGTGTGAGGTTTTTATGGTGGCTGGAGTGCCTAATCTGCCACCAACCTCCAGGTTTTTCCCTGCAGTCATACCCAGGACAGAGCAATTACAGGTTAATGGCCTTGCTTAAGGGCCCAACGAAGTAGAGTCACTTTTGGCATTTACAGGATTTGAACTGGCAACCTTCTAATTGTCAGTGCAAATCTCTAGCCTCAGAGCCACCACTCTGCCTAATATGTCTTCCATGTGAGTGTGTGGGAGTGCAATGTTTAGTGTCCAAAGACACACAGGTTAGGTTAATTGGTGACTATCAGTCCACCTGGTTTAAGTGATTGTGAGGGGGTATTTGAGTGCACCCAGCACTGAATCTGTGGCCCATTCATTCTTGGTTCATGTATTGTGCACTGTACTGTTGGGTATAGACACTCACTTCCTGTAAGCCTGAACTGAATAAGCAGATTAAAAATGTATAGATGGTGTGGCATACAGCCAGGATGCCTTTACACCGGAAGGACCAGGGGAGGGAGCTTATCCAGAGCATTAACCTCCTAGGTGGCAGCCCCCTTGGATTGCAGCGGTGCCTTGGACTCCTGCAGGGCTCCATGGGAGCTGGAGTTTGGTGCAGCCCGTGGGCGTTGCCAGAGGGTGCTGCAGATGCTGTCTAGCCCTTAATTGAGAACTAGGTCAACGAGCACCTGGAGCACTTCCAGGTACCTTATAAAAGGAGCCAGCAGCCACTACTCCAAGAGCAAGAGTTAGGTGGAAGAGGACGAAGCTTGCTGGGGAAAGAAAGAAAGAAAGAAAGAAAGAAAGAAAGAAAGAAAGAAAGAAAGAAAGAAAGAAAGAAAGAAGTGTGTTTCTGCTTTTGTGTAGTTCCGAAATGTGCTGTACACGTGGGAAATGGAGGAAGGTGTTAGGTGTTACCCATGGAAAAAAGAAAAAATAAAGGTGTGTTGCGCCTGCACTTGTGTCATTGTCTGTCTGTGTTGGGTAGGGTGGCTGGCACGCCCCCTGGTGGTCCACAGTGGTTAAATGGTTTTTAAGTTAGTCCATTTTTAAATTTTTTTTGTTGACATGCAAGGTGATAAACAGTTCATTTACACCATAAAATACTACTGCTTCTGAAGAACTGAACACAGTACTGTAGATTAGTGTTTCAAGTGATCATGCTGAAAGTTACTCCTACTCACCACTCTTTCACTAAACAAATGTAGTTTCAAAATCTAGAGTTCAGTCTTTTGCAAACACTGTGTTGTCTATTGTGTTCTGCATCTCTCCTGGGACACCCTGAGAGGGTCTCGGATCCATCAGAATAAACTTACAGTGCATATTAGAGAAACCTCTAAAGACAAACCACCCTATACCTAAGAGCAGCTTAATACCAGAAATGTTTAAGGAAAACACTTACCACATATTACTTTGCAAAATTCTGAAACGTGTCTTTTTTCAAGACTCACATAACAACGCAAATTTAGTAATTACCACTTAGAACAGTGAATTTCCAAGATTTAATTACTCAGGTGGCTTGGATAATGTGACATAGGATTCAAAAGGTTAAATCATTTACTTTCAAAGCCTGCAGAAAGTTAAAAGTAGCTATATGTCAGAGGTTGACAATAAATCATTGTTAATATGAAAATTAACCAACGCATCAGTGTTGCCTTTTAACCTTGTAACCCAGCATTCAAGTGAGATTAATGGGTAAAAATGAATGATGCAGCAAATTGGAGAATTTGAACAGCAAGCTATAAGTCATTCTAGAAACTATTTTATAGTTAGGCTTCAAATGTATCTTACCTTCCATGCACCCAGTGTATCAGTTATATACAGTAGCTTAAGTAATGGAATAGGATTCAGGCCCACATTGAATTTTGGATGGTTCACTTAATATTAATAAATAGCCTTTCTTTCTTTCTTTCTTTCTTCAGTCATTTTAAAGCATGCTCAAAAGTAAACGTGTCCAGAGTATGTGAAAATAACAAACAGAAAACATGCAATTCAGATGTTGTGAATTCTGTAGATTACTTTATTATTTTTTACTGTTATGTTTTTTTCTTTTTGATATCTTATAATTTTTTTATAGTGGCCATCTTGGTTGTGGCTTGATCAGCTGTTTTGCATTACCACAATCTCGTGACTCATGAGGTCATAGCTGCAGGGGTATAAAAGATGATGACATAGCACTCTGATTATCCATGTTAGAAGCTGTTTCTAAAAGTCTTATAGCTGCTTTGCTCTTGTTTGGCCCCAAGATTCTACGAGTGATCTTTCCCACTCACTTTATCAGAGTGGCATGCACATTTAAGCAGAGCAAAACCCTTTCCTGATGTCAGATCTTTGTGCCCTTACAGTCCCTGAGAAAGTTAGCTTTCTCTGCTTCTGATTTGCTTGTCTCTAATTTTAGACCATTGCCTACTTTTTTGAAGTTATATTTTTGTATTCACTTATCCCAGCCTCCTAGTTGTCAGGTACATTGTCATTGTCATTAGGCTGTTTCTTTCCAAATTTTTTTTATATGAATCATAAACCCATTATATTTGTTGATATGTTTTCTGATACCCTTACCTGAACCATTGAGGAAACACCACATCCATGACAAAACGGCTTTGGTTTTCACCACAAACTCACATTTACTTCCTCTTTAAATCTCCATACACCTGCTTTGGAACAGTAACTCTTTTTTACGTTTTATGAGAGTACTCATTATTAATTTTTTCATTTAAGCTTTTTGCCATGTTTTCTGTTGAGGTTTTGTACAATCCTGTTTTTTTCGTATTCATATTTGAAGTCAGTATTGACATTCAGTGCTTATTTAAATGTTCTGTTCCTGACACCATTTTGTTTTGATATAGAATTGTGATGCCCTGGGTTGTCTGCACCTTTGGCATCTTCTTGAAACTGGGACATTGATATTAATGATTGGGATTGACTAGTGCAATGAGAGCACAAAACAGCAAGTATGGTGCAAAGTGCTTTTTTATTAACAACAATAGTGTCCAAAAAGCGCAGTGCAGTTCAAAGTCTTTTGATAAATAAATTCCATAAAAACAGTGAAGTGAAGGGAAAAAAGTAATAAATAAATCCAATAATCAAGAGCTAAAATCAGGAATAAAGAAAAGTGTAAGAATCGATTCTCTCTCATCTCATCTCTAGTGCTTCTCCCTCTCTTTCCTCACCTACCCTGCACACCTACAGGGTGTTCTCAGCAGGAGCAAGACTCCATCAAATGACGTCTCCCTTCTGGTTCAAATCCCAGCCACGTTGGTCAGTTATGTACAGGGATCCACCGATTTTGACTCCCTCTTCCTTCTACCTCAATCGGTCATTGCAGGACCCCAGAGTCCATGATCGCCCCTGCTTCATAAATACTCAGCATCTTCAACCACTTTGCCTCGTCTCCATTACACTAGCTTGATTGTCCAGTTCTACTTGTTCACTCTCTCTTCTTTTTTATTTCTTGTTTTTTGTTCTTCTTTTCCTATCCTGCTCAGACTCTTTTAATGCCTTTGCAGGTGCTTAGCTTAATGACTGTCAGTGAGAAACAGCTGAGCTAATCACGTCTGCACGTTAAGAGACAATCTGCAAGACGGCTTTCCAGCCGCATACACCCAACACCCACGAACTGCATTGTTTTTATTTAAAAATCACATAATGTCACGGACCACCTAATGTGTATCATAACAAGGACGCAGCCTTTTTTTGAGTCCTGCTGTTTGGGTGCTGCTCCAAGTTGCTGGAAGCTTGGACTTCTGACATCGTTGACACAAAGGGAACAAATTTCCCAGACACAACCTTTTCTTATCTGAGATTATAATGTTAGATAACACAACTCTTTGCAATGGTATTATTTCTAAAATTCTTTTAGGTTTTTAACGCCTGAATTTTTACTTTGTTTTTTGTTTAACTTTTTGGCCTTGACAGCACTTAGTTTTGGCTACCCAGGCTTTTGGCTTATGTGTCTCTTATTCTGGTCCTTCTCTTTTAATTTTGCCAGCAGCTCATCTTTAGCATAACATCCAAAGATGCCTTTTAAAATAAATAAGACAAAATTCAATCATAGCTTAGAAGTCTAAAACCAAAGCCAAACCCAGATGAAAAACCCTAAAAAACATTTTCCTTGAATCAAACGCTTTCCCTTTATTATTTTTTTTATGTTTAGAACCAAGCTGCTGTGTATGGCCATTTTTTATAACACAGCTGCCATGATGTCATGGGTCACATGGCACACACTCATCATGTGCCTAGCAACATCATAGTAACCAGATACACATAATGGGGACATCCTTGGGGTAACAGACCCACAAAAATGGCAATGTGATAACATTCCCCACAAAAAATTAGTAATTTAAATTGTTTTCACCAAATGAAGCAAACCTCTTACATAAATCAAATAAAAAAAAAAACTTTTGTAACAGTTGCACTTTTACTTTGAACGATTTAAAATCAAATTTGGCAAGTAACTGTGCCCTTTCACCTTATCTATTGCTTTGAAATGAATAACAACATTTACACATCTGATTAACACTATAGTGTATCAGTGGGTGGTAGTGGAGAGGGGAAGTAGTGGTATTGGTGTCTAAGCTACCTACAATGCATGCTCTGTCAGACTGAGCGGATTGAGTACATAGCCTCTGGAGCTCACGGCTAAAGACCTGGCAACTGGCAAGAGATTACAACACTCCTGCTGCTCTAATATTGATATACAAGAAGATATGCACAGTACAGAAGAAAACCCAATAAAATGCTAGCTTGCAGTGTATCCTTTTAATTAAATAAGTCCTGCTTTCAAAGTGCATTTCAACCAGTGATTTTCAATAAGGATATTAAACAGTCAAAGCCATAGCCAACATGCAATTATATCACTCCTAGACAGCATTTCTAAAAGACATAAATGGAGATATTTTTCAAGCTGGAGGAATTTTGCCCTAGGAAGAGCTACAGCTGAACCTTTAGCATTAGGTGCAGAAATCTGGGCCAATTAAAAACATTTTAAGTGTGCTAAAATGAAATTAGCGTGAAGTCGGTGAGACTCAGGGTCATTCCTGTACAGTTCAAGCAGAAGCCTTAGCCCAGAGAATACGGATCTGTCACTCTCTAGAGATTTTGTGGAAAAAAATAAGTGACAGCTACACTGATGCATCCTTAGGGTCCATAATTGTCACTCTGGGCAGGTTCATGCCCATTTGGTCTATTTTTAAATCTGTTGGGTAAGAAAAATGGCTTTGGTGTGACTCTTCATTTTGGGCTCTATTCATTCAAATTGTTCACGATTTTGTAAAAACTAAAAATGTCTGTTTACCATCTACACATTCCTTTAGCCTATGAAAGAGTCTCTTTTTCTTTCCAACCTATGACAGCGAAATGTCATACAGACCCCTTCATTTAAAGTTTAAAAATTGTCAATTTCAGCTCATTCAACCAATGACTTTGTGGTCACAGCTTTTCCTTCCCAATTATCAATAAATCTGGGTAATGCAGCAGGTGTCAACCAATTACAGCCGACAAAACAGAAGAGTATACATGTGTGACCAAATCAGGAATGCAGAGGTAGAATAACTACAGAACAGAAATGATTTTTGCAGTAGCTCTGCTTACTGTCAGAGAACATTTTGTAAAATAGAAAGTATGGGAAGATTATCCTGACCTAAAACAATTGGTCACTTGGATTATTTGAAACAGTACAAAGGTTAAACCATGCAGCATAGTTGCCAAGTAACTATTTCTTATTTTACTGCAACATTTACAATAAACCTGCTTTCGTTTGGATGTAAATTTTAAAAAATAAGATGTTTTGAATTGTTTTGCTTGGCTTTTTGTGTCATTTTTAGTACCAAGGTGAGCTGGATTCTAATTATGCCTGTCAATTCCGCAAGCTTTAGATGTTTTACATCTTTCTGTTCTGAATCTAAGTAGCAGATGTAGTCGATATGGCAGTCGTGGGTCTATTAACATTCTGCTTCTACTGTAAATGTTTAATTAGGAATTGGTTGCCCACTGTGACATAGAGGTGCAGCATGAGACATGAGTTAGAAGTCGTAGATAAGTCATGAGTACTTCATAAAAACAGATATCTGTGCAAGTAATCATGAAAAGATGAAATTTCTTCTTTAAATGAGTGTGTTAATAATAAAAAACTACTTAAAGGTGAAATCCACACTGAAGAAGAAAAGGAAATAAGTGATGCAACAATAAGGTGACACACCTGAAAATAGCGATACAGTAGCAATAGCTTCAATAGCTTCTTCCTTTCCCAATATAGTAATATATATAATCTTTTAACTTTTTTGTATACAAAGTATAGGGAAAGTATTGTAATTGTCCAAAAAATGGACCTTGAGATTTTGATGAATCTCAACATTGTAGACCTCCCTGAGTCCAATTTACTTTCTTGTAGGGAAAGTATTGTAATTGTCTAAAAAATTGATTTCAAGATTTTGAAAATTTTTGAGTCACAAAATGCAATCTTTGGATTTATCTCTGTGTGTTTGTCTAATCCAGGCCTTTAATGACCTCTTGGGCACAGCCATCAACAGTGTGTTTGTTAGTGGAGAGAATGTCAACCTTGTCAAGAGGTTTACTTCCCTTGGCAGTGACATTCATGTCTCTGGTGACTCTTCCTATGAAGTCAGTAGACAGATTGGGAGAACATGGGGGAAGGTGATAAGGTCACTGGAAAGGGGTGTTTGGCGCTCTCGATATTTATGCAAAAGGACGAAAGTCCAAGTCTTTAGAGTGCTGGTGCTTCCTGTCTTGCTATATGGTTGCGAGACATGGACTCTATCCAGTGACCTGAGACAAAGACTGGACTCCTTTGGTACTGTGTCTCTCTGGAAAATCCTTGGGTACCATTGGTTTGACTTTGTGTCGAATGAGCTGTTGCTCCTGGAGTCCCGAATGAGGCACATTACCTGCATTGTGAAGGAGTGTCAGTTATGGCACTACGGCCATGTGGAGCGTTTCCCCGAGTGTGATCCGGCTCATAAGATCCTCGTTGTTAGGGACCTGAGTGGCTGGACCAGGTCAAGGGGTCGCCCATGTAACACCTGGCTGTGGCAGATAGAGGGTCATTTCCGGAGGGTGGGACTGGACCGCATGTCTGCCTGTGGGGTTGCCAATTGGGATCCCAAGTTGTTTTGTCGTGAAGTGGGTGTGGCAACGCACTGTACCAGTGCATGCTCCCCAACTTGACTTGACTTGTGCGTGTTTGTGTGTAAATGTAAGCAGGACAACTTGAGTACGTTTTCACTTAGGTCAACCAAACTTTGCATGCAAGTATTAGGTACAAAACGTAGATTTCTATCAACTTTTGACCTGTTTCTGCTAACCGGAAGAGGTACTTTTTTATTCATGTAGCTGCAGAGTCCAATTTATTCAACTTTACTTTTGTAATAACTGTTCAATATATTATTCATTTAATTTGATTTGTTGTTGATGGTTCTTTACAGTACATAATATAAAAATATAATCATTGTCTTGCGGTTTATTCCTCAAATATCCATCCCCATATCTGAGTATATGAGAAAGTCTAGGGGAGACCACTCCCATTTTTTTTATTAGAAAATTGTCTGTTATGTTATTTCACCTGAAAGAAAATAAAAATGCAACACACATAGCCATTTGGGCTGTATTCATCTTTTTTCTGGCCATTCATATCTATCATATCTATTTAAAGAAATCAGTTTAAAGGCTTTACTCTGTTAGTTGCACCCTAGGACCTTAGCCAAAAATGCTAAAAATGTAAATGTAAATAACCCCACCTGCACATGCAAATTAAAGGCAAGTTGCCCAATCGGTGGAAGTTTGCTTGCTTGAAATGGACTAAAAATATTGGACAAGAGTTAAGTGCCTGTCAAATATGGAAACCTTTTTAGGACATGGCTTGTGTATGGTGTCCACTTCTGTTTGGAATTGAGTTTATTTGGTGGTAATTTATAAACCACTGGATGCCTTTTGGTATTGTATTACATATAATCCATTTTAATTGTACCAATTACATATAGATTAATGAGTGCAAAAAAGCCATGCAAAAGCTTTCATGTAATGCATGAAATTAATTTTGGTTGAAGTCGTAAATTCAAAAGTTAACAAAAGAAATGTTGCCGAGTGTCATTTTTACTTCTCATTGTGCACATCTTATAGGGAGAGGGCATCTACAGTAATAAGCTCCCGGCTGAGCTCCTTGCAGTCTTTGGAGTGCCTCCTTATTGTCTAAATTGAAGTTTACAGCTATGTGCTGCCTTGTGAAAGCTTGCAAGCAATCTAATGTATGTGTGTGTATTCTCCTTGTGGCATAGCTGGTATTATCTATATATATATATAATTCACTAAGGCAAGACAACCATGAAAAGCACACCGGAAGGGGCGTGGATTCACTAAGCCGCCGACAAGTGAGACACCTATGGCGCACGCAGGAAAGAGCCACGCCCACCAACTCCAAGACCATTGGATACGACGACAACTCGCAGGGCCACGCCCACCAACTCGGACGTGACGACACAGAAAAAATGCCGTCATTTATGTTCGTCTGTCGTAGAGGCCACATGCAGTGCAGGTCAGGTTAATGTCATGTACCTCCGAGCTACGTTGACTGTTCATAGAGGCATGTTTCACGCGGAGGTGAATCGCTATATGCAGTGTGTGAAACGGTTCACGAGGGGTATCCCATGGGATCCTTAAAACAATCCTTTAAAACTGAGGTTAAAGCACAATGAAGGAATCAGTCTTTAAAAACCAATAAGCCCTGTGCCTCTGTTTCATTACCGTCTCACCTGCTTCACCAATGCAGGCCCTGCAACAGTTGAGACGCTCTGTCAGCAGCTGACCTTCTCTGTGCCCGACCGTTCACACAGAGGCAGCGCAAGAGAAAGCTGTGCCAGAGACAGACACACAGGCAGCTGGTGGGCGGCTCTCCATGAGTTTCTCTTGGACATCATAACCAGGCAGTGTGTATGCTTCGAGAACGAGGCTGGACGCGGCTTGCGACCGGGCACATGAGCTGGCAGTGTGTATGCTTCGAGTGCGAGGGTGGATGCGACAGGACCATCTAGGAAAAATCATGTCGCGGAAGTGATTCGCTGTATGCAGTGTGTAAAACAGTTTGTTTGTCGCAGATGTGAATCGCTGTATGCGACATGTAGAACAGTTTGCGAGGGGTGTCCCTGTGTCTTTCCAGAAGTGTTCAACCATCAATAAATAATTATGCGGCGTTTGTTATGTCACGGGTTCATTATTGTGTTGTATTTTGCTCTCTCCAGAGTTCCATCTTTTCATTTACTTACTGTTGTATTGTCACACTAACCTGTTTTAGACAACCGTGTCTTTCCAGAAGTGTTTACCATTCAATAAATAATTATGCATGAGATTGAGTGTGTGTCTAGGCGTGGGTAAGCCGTTGAACCCCATTCGGGCTGCAAACCGTGGAATTGCCACTAAGTGCGACTCATACGCTCCCACTGTTTTCGTCCCTACCCTTTGTACACACCCCCCTCCCACACGTTGACTGTTAATAGAGGCATGTTTCTCGCGGAGGTGAATCGCCATATGCAGCGTGTGAAACTGTTCGCGAGGGGTATCCCATGGGATCATTTAAACATTCCTTTACAACTGAGGTTAAAACACAATGAAGTGAGCAGTCTTTAAAAAATGAGTTTTCGGTTAGGACGCACGACCGCGTGCAGCATAACAAAGTGTTGTACACGCTACATACAGCAATTCGTATCCGCGACAAACATGCGTCTTCTTATATGCTCCTGCACTTTGTACACACCCCCCTCCCACCTCGCTACGCCGCACGGACGATTGTGTGTTGGTTCGTTCCGTGCATTGTTACAATGTTGCTTTTCTTGCTGATTTATTACATTACCGATTTTGCAAATGTTAAATTTTCTCTCTGTGCTTAAAAATGATTAAAAAACCGGCCTGATTATGCGGCGTATGGTACGCCGCGGGTTGGCTAGTTGTTCTTATTAGCTTATTATCCTAGGCTTTTAAATCTTTAGTCATCCAATTTGCGGTTAATTGAGGTCTAGAGGTGTCAATGTAAAAGTTATTAATGGAATAATGTAGAGGGACATCACAAGTGGGCTTGCCAGTGGTATGTATGCTACTGTCTAACTCCTTCAAGGCCTTTGAGTGTTATTATGTAATACAAACTGTGTGAAGGTTTGTATAAACTTTCGATTTATGTTAGATTCATGACCACTGGTCAGAAAGCACTTGTTTATGTAGTTGGGACAAAATCAAATAGTCCTATGTCCTTGAGTCTGCTGTCACACATCATCAACTAAACTAAAGACAGTGTCGGAAAATCAAAGAGTTTTCAAATTAGTGTTGGAGACGGACATGCCTTGACTTTGCTGAGCATGATGAATGTTCATATCAATGTTATGTATGCTAGGCCTGGAACTGAGGATCCATTTTAAAATCTTAATCTGTTTGCTCTGTGAAGTGTGTGCTTCAAAAGTTGTCAGAAGAAAAATTCGCCGGTGATTGTATCCTTCTGTTGCAAACATACAACTGGAGCTCATTAAGCTTTCCTTGAATCATCTGAAAGATTCAGTTTCACATTTGGTTTTAGGAATCTTTAGGAAACAAAAACATAATAGAAACTAACTAGTAATCAGCTTTAGCTTGGCTTTTTCTAATTATTCGCACTCACAGAAAAGCAGAAAAAGCCACAGATCGTACAAATGAGGTCATATCAAATATCATAAGGCTAATCCATATTTGTGAATTGCAAGTTCAAGAAGTGAACCTGTTACCACACTGAAGGCGCTAAAGGTTACACTGTGTTATCACACTGATTAAACACATTACATCAAAATGTTCTGGATTTTTAAATTGTCATGACAAATTAGCTATACAGTCACAGTTTCTCAAGCGCTATCTGTCTCGTAATACCGTCAATCAGAAGGGACCCCTCTGAGTGATTGCATTAATAATTATGAAATTATTAAAGATCAGCCATACATAACAAAGAGAGCACATCCATTGGTGCCACTCTAATCTAACAAAGCAGTCACTACACATTTAAGATTTTGCAGATAATTTTTATTTGACTGAGCAACCTAAGCACAAAGCCATATAAAGGGTTGGGGTCTGAGAGAGACACACCATTTAATGAAGGGAAGGCCATTAAATAAAAAAAACAAACATAATGGATTGTAACAATATATGGTTAGCAGATCTGCTTTAAATAGTGCTACTGAAGGACACAGATGTTTCTCCTGCAGGCACAGGTCTGAGAATGAATGTTTTCTTCCAGTTGGCTCTGGATTTATATGGCTTACCTGGTGTAGCGGCTTTAGAATGGCTGCTGGTGATTTGGAAGAAGACAGACACAGCAATACCCGAATTCTGCCGTTTATTCTACAAAAGCGTCATCCAGCTTTTTTCTACAAGACAAGCAGTAAAGGGCACAGTCAGCACATGCAACGTCAGGCGCTCTCGGTCTCCTGCAAAAGCGTCATCCAGCTTTTGCCAGGAGTCTGCTGTACGCTACATGCGCGTCCCGTGGGTGATGCATCAATTAAAGTGACCCCCCCGCTACAACAGACAAATAGGAACTATATACAACAGATACAATGATTACATTCAAAAATAAATAAAATTTACAATATATATAAAACAAAAGAAGTTCAGTATATATAAAAAAAAAGTTTTGAGAATGTTCACAATAAAACAAACTAACTCAGCCACATACTCCCCCCTGAACTTCTCAAAACACTGAGGGTCAGGCAATGGCAGAGTTCTAAATAACAGTAACATAACATGTCATTATTTTCTCACAGTACATCACAGTACTCTTACGTGCGACAAAACCCGTCTCCCAACCAAAAGGGAAAGTGTCAAAAGGAAGCTGGCCAGACTTCCAATGTTCACTTGCATAAGAAAGTGCCTTATACACAATCTCATCTTAATGAATAAATGACTGTTACTCCAACATTGAACTTACTTAACAGAATTATACATATTATACACATTGCTAATTAACTTAGAACTATTCCAATAGGATAACTGACGATTGTTCACAAAAATAAAGTTTTGGCTAACCCACTAACACCACCACTAGCTTGTTTGTTTCTCTGCGTCATGTTCTGAATCAATCTGTTAACTGGTTTTACTATCCTTCCTACTCTTGTTCTGATGTGCCCTACTGTGCTACTTGGTGCTCTATCGTGTCTCAAAGTGGTTTCTGACATCGATCTTCTAGCTACTTGGTCCTCAGGATGACTGTGGTTCGGTTCTGGCACTTCTGCACCATGCAAACTATCCGTTTCACTGTTGTTGGCCCCGTTTGTCTCAACCCCAACACTATGACTATCGCACATGGTCCAGCATGACTATCACTACTGTCTGCTTGGGTGTTGTCAGCCTCTGGCACAGCATTCTCAGTGGATACTTCAGGAGATTCAGATGATGCACATTCTCTTTCGGGAGGAACTAAAGTCTCTGCTACCCAACTGGTAGTACGCTCTATTGGGTCAAACTCTGATCCAGTCACAGAGGCAGTTCTATCCACATCACACTGGTCCCAACTTGGTTCAGAGCCACTATCAAAGGAAGGCTCCACTTCCTGTTCGAATACCACTGGCAAGAAGCTAGCTTGCAGGATCAAATTCCTATGAACAATCTTCTCCTGTCCATTGATGGTGTTTTTGATGTGGTATGTATGGCACTTTGAATCTTTAGAGACCACAGTGTACAGTGTAGAGTCCCATCTGTCAGCCAACTTCCTGCGACCACGTTCACCTCTGTTTGCCAAGAGAACTCGATCTCCTTCCTCAATGTCTGCACCTTTTGTCTTCATGTTGTACAAGTCTGCCTGGCGCCGCTGGCTGGATTCAGTGTTGACTTGGGCCAAGATGAGAGCTTCCTTGAGGTCATCCCTCATTCGCCTGACATAGCTATCATAGTCAATGATATCACTGTTCCTCTCCACATTGTGGAACATAACATCTACCGGCAGTCTAGGGACCCGCCCATACATGAGGTAGAAGGAGCATACCCAGTTGACTCATGAGCTGTACAGTTATATGCGAAAGTCAATGTCTGCAGCATTTGCGCCATTTAATCTTATCCCTGGGCGGTAAGGCTCTGATCATGTTCCCTAAGGTTCTATTGAATCTCTCAGTGTGGCCATTCCCCATTGGGTGATAAGGTGTTGTTCTTGACTTTTCACACCTGCAATTTGTAACAGCTCCTGGATCAGTTGGCTCTCGAAACTCGCCCCTTGGTCTGAATGGATCCTCTGGGGGAATCCATAGACACAAAAATATCTATCCCAGAGCTGGCGCGCAACTTGTTTTGCTGACTGGTCTGAGCAGCAGAAAGCATGGGCCATCTTGGTGAAGTGGTCTGTCACCACCAATACATTCACACTCCTTCCTCTGGAGTCCTCGGCAGACCAAAGTCCAGACAAACCAGCTCAAGGGGTACGTAGTCTTGATACTTTCAAGCGGGGCTCTTCCCTCTGGCTCCAGGGTCTTGCTGACTACACAGCGCTTGCAGCATTTGACATAGTCTCGGACATCGTGCTCCATGGTACTCCAGAAAAATCTCTGCCTTGCCAGGAACAGTGTCCTACTCTGACCCTGATGACCGGCATCATTGTGGACACCACGAAGAACATGTGTGACTAAGGAGGAAGGTGTCATATACTGGTGGCGCTTCTTCCCAGTCACTGAGTCTTTACATACTCTGTACAGGATACCATCAAGCATTTTCAGTTTCTCCCATTGTTTCAGAGTCTTAAGAACCTTCAGCGATAGTACAGCCCTTTCTCTCCTTGACGGCCGCCCCTCGGGTGACAAATGGGATGACCTGGGACAATATAGCATCTCTCCTTTGCTCATCCTGGAGCTCTTGGATGAGAAGACGGGCAAAGCATCTTGGCCAGGTGGGATTAGCTGTTCCAGGTCTTGAGCCAACCAAGTGACCACCCTTTGGTTGGCTCCTTGGTCCCATTCCATATGACCTGAAAGGACCGCAGACACTTCACCGCTTGTCATAGAGCAATGTCTAAGGCTCTCAGGTGGGAATGAGCACTTGATACTCTGGTTGTTAGCACTGACTCTAAATGCCTCCTGGACCATGCCCTCTCTAACCTGCTCCGACTCCTCTAACAGTGCTTTGTACGGCTCTTTAATGAGCCTCTGGCAAACACGATTTTGGACAAAGGGCTGCCTGCTTAGGGCGTCTGCAACAATGTTCTTACTACCAGAGATGTACTTGATGTCGAAGTTGTATGGGGACAGTTTTGCTACCCATCGCTGCTCGCATGCATCGAGTTTGGGCTTTGTGAGGATGTAGGTTAGCGGATTGTTGTCTGTCCAGACGGTGAAGTTGTGTCCCTTTAGCCAATGGCTAAATTTATCACAAACAGACCATTTCAGTGCCAAAACTCTAGACGGTACGCTGGATAGTTGCTCTGAGCACGGGTGAGAGCCTTACTGGCAAAGGCAATGGGGCGTGCTTTACTTTCACCCTCTTGGACCTGAGATAGCACAGCCCCTAATCCATCCTGCGAGGCATCAGTGGACAAGATGAATGGTCGACTAAAATCAGGGTGTGCGAGGACAACAGAGTCCAAGAGAGTAGATTTTAACTGTTCAAATGAGTCACGCTGCTCCTGCCTCCAGTCACTTGGGTGTAGTTTCCTGAACGAAGCAGCACCTCGTGCATTCCCTTTCCTCCCCTTAGGTGCAGCAGTCAGGGCGAACAAGGGCTTGGCTATACTGGAACAATCTTGGATGAACTGCTGATAGTACATGACCATGCCCAAGAATGACCTGATCTTCTTCTGTGATGGCGTTAAGCCATCCTCCATCATAAGGTCAGCCTCTGTCATAGCAGCGATAGCTTTGACCTTGTCAGGGTCAGTTGAGACACCACTTTCATCCACGATATGCCCCAAGAACCTCACAGTTCTTCTGAGTAGCTGGCATTTTTTTGGGGCCAGTTTCAGTCCATGAGCATGGAGCCTGCTGAAGACCATCTCCAGCCTCTTGAGGGCTTCAGCTTCATTGGGTGCATACACTAGTACATCATCCAAGTAACAGAGCATCGTCAGGAAGTTCTGGTCACCAAAAATACCCATCATGAGGCGCATGAAGCTTGCAGGGCTATTACAGAGCCCTGGGAGCCTGTTAAATTCATACAGCCCCATAGGTGTGGTGAAAGCTGTAAGTTTTTTGTGTTCCTCTGCCATTGCGATGTTATAAAAGCCAGAGGTAAGGTCCATGGCACTAAAGATGGCGCTCCCTCCTAGAGCTGCAAGACAGTCAGACTGGTGTGGCAAGGGATGTGCGTCCTTGATTGTGCGCGTGTTCAGCCAGCGATAATCCACACATATCCTGAGATCACCATTCTTCTTCCAAACAAGCACTAGTGGGAGGCCCACTCACTGTTAGACTTGCGGATGATCTCAAGCTCTTCCATCTCTGTGAGCACTTGACGGAGCTTATGATATTGCCCTGGTGGGACACGTCGATATGGAAGTCTGAAGGGTCGATCATCAGACAGATGGATGTGGTGAACAAAGTCTTTAGCCATCCCACAGTCAAGCTTACTCTTTGAGAACACATCCTCATACTTTTGCACTAGCTGCAGCAACTGAGATTTCCAGTGGTGGGACACCTCACAGGAGTCAATATCCAGATCTTCCAACCCCAACTTATGTAGGCTATCGTGAAAACTGGGACAAGGAGGGTCACCTTGCTTGTTGCCACTTCATCACACAGCGTCTGACTCTGCAGCTCAAGCTCCTCTGCTGGTGTCTGTCCAGTGGTCACATCCAAATCTTCAACAGCAATGCAGGGTGACACATTTGCAACCTTGGTGTTGCGCTTTAAGATGATTGGTTTGTCAGAGGTGTTCAAAATTCTTATTGGGACCCACTTATCACCACTCATGGAGCACACCGACCTGCAGACAATGATGCTTTTCTTGTGAGTTTGTGCCTTAGATGGTTCAATCAAAATGGCACTGCCCTCAGAAAGAGGTGAGGCTGCAGGTAATTTGGCCCAAACCAGGTGTTCTTGTTTAGGGAGAAGAGTCACTGCCTGCGCCAACCTGGCGGTTCCAATAGCATCTGGGATTGTCTCACCTCTCCACCTGCTAATGCCAGACAGCATATTAAGAAACTGCACTATTTCAGGTGCTTTAGCGGACTCAGGTTTGCTTACAACATGCCAGAACTGGGAGACTGCTTGAACCACTTTAGAAGGTGCTTTATAACATTTGTGCCCAGGATAAGCTGGTCTTTTGCCCAGGGACAACCAGGGCAGGCACACTGAATGCACATCCATACACCTCCATCATTAAGTTGTAAATGCACTTGGGCCTAACCTCAACTCCACCACAGCCAATGAGCACAACATCAGTCTGGATATTGTCAATCTCCAGTGCCAATCCAGCATTCTTTAGCACCTGCTCAGCTTCCTCATTAATGGTGCAAGCCATAGAGCCGGTGTCGAGCAACGCTTGTAATGAGACTTTATCACCCACCTGTGCACTGGTATAAAACAGACTGTCAGCTTTATCAAGTCTAATCATGTTCTGAAACAGTACAGTACTCCCAGGTGGGGCAGATTTCAGGCACTTTGTATACACAAACTGCACATCTTCATCAAGGTTGAGGGCTTCAACATTTTTACTCACACTGTCCCCTCCTGAGTGTGAGCAACTTAGTTTCCTGATCAGATGAGCTAACGTTTTGTGCAATAATGGCTTTGGGGCAGTCTCTCCGCTGATGCCCTATTTCTAGACAGGTTAGACATCTCCTCTCCCGCATACAATGTGTTCGTGTTGAGTGAGAGGCGCCCCGCAGACTTGGCATGGAGGGAAACGTGCTGGGGTTGAAGCCTGTGGTCTAGCTGTAGCATGAACAGGCTGACTGGTGCGCTCCAACACTCTCTCCAGCATACTTAACACACGCTCCAGAGCATTTGGCTCTGAAATGACTGCCTCACTTGACTTGGTTGGATTAGGCGGGCTGCACCTGGCTGTGTTCACATGAGCACATGCAACTTCGGGTTCTGGCACACTGCTACTTGTTACGGCAGTGGCCACTTGTATAGCATGTGACTTGATCATGTCTGCACCTGATCTTTTAGCTCGGCATTCTCGCTGATGCTCATCTATAGCCTCTTGTACCTCTGTAATTGACCACTTGCTTGTAGGCTTACACTTGAAAACACATGCGAGACTACGGTCAGGACAGTTTCGGATAAACATCATGGCTATTTCTGCATCCATATTCTCTAATTTACTACCCTGACGTCCCAAGTGCCTATTAGCCACTTCAGCAGCTGTGTTCAACCTGACCCAGTAATCTATTGGCGTTTCTGTTGCTATTGGTTGGGTGGCATAGAAATCGGCCAGTGGTAGACATGAAGCAGGGCTCTCACTAAAATAACGTCTCAATATAGAATAGATTGTCTCAGGGTTAACAGTAACACCAGGTGAGGGGTTGCTTTTCAGTCCCACTTTGACTATACTTTTTGCCTTACCAAGGAGGTGGTTCAGGACCTCATCTCCCTGTTCATGACTTGGAAGGACTTTTTTATGCAGGTACACCTCCATCAGCTCAATCCACTCCTGAATGGAGTATCTGTCTGCACCATCGCCACGATACATCGGGGGCTCTTTAATATCTGGCCTCACTACTAAGCTCACTTTGGACAAGTTTAGGGTTGTGTCAGGTGGTTCAACCCTAGCTGACTCAGCTGGTGGAGGCTGACTTGGAGTGAATGGGTGCTGACTAGCCAGCAAACAGCTGGCTATGGATTCACCTATCTGGCTCCCCAACTCACCAATTAACACACGTAATTGTTGTACAGTGTTGTCATTTGTAACGGGAGTCGAGAATTGAGGTTCAGGGGCAGGTATGTCATTTACACTTTCTGATTCAAATGGTTCATTTAAATCATAGGTTAGCACTGAGGTCCTACCAGCTGCTCCATCTATATTAAACAAACCCCTCCCCCTGCCTAGAAGTTGTGTAGAAATATTAAAGGTATGTTGACCTCTGCCTGCCATATCTCACACAGGAACAAAACAGTTACAATAACAGTGAGCAAGAACTATAAAGCAGTTTACATTAAATATTTCAACTTATGTCACTAACTCTTAACATGAACTTATATTAACCACAGTTGCGCTTATGCAAAACACCAAAAACCATCTCAGCAGCTACAAAAGATCCACACTTCCACCAACTTGATATCCCACGATGTCACGAGCACACAGCTTGACCTCGGCGATCGGCAGTAGCTGATCAGTGGATCCGGGTCACGGCACCAGTTTTATGTAGCGGCTTTAGAATGGCTGCTGGTGATTTGGAAGAAGACAGACACAGCAATACCCGAATTCTGCCGTTTATTCTACAAAAGCGTCATCCAGCTTTTTTCTACAAGACAAGCAGTAAAGGGCACAGTCAGCACATGCAACGTCAGGCGCTCGGTCTCCTGCAAAAGCGTCATCCAGCTTTTGCCAGGAGCCTGCTGTACGCTACATGCGTCCCGTGGGTGATGCATCAATTAAAGTGACCCCCCCGCTACAACAGACAAATAGGAACTATATACAACAGATACAATGATTACATTCAAAAATAAATAAAATTTACAATATATATAAAACAAAAGAAGTTCAGTATATATAAAAAAAAAGTTTTGAGAATGTTCACAATAAAACAAACTAACTCAGCCACACTGGCAGAAGAGGGGGGTCTTCCAGAAGTAGAGGGGTGTGACATCAGAGACCCCCAGTATTTTCCTCATTGAGTCTATAACCAGTAAAGGAAAATGTGTGAGTGACTGTGTCTCAAACCCAACTTACTCCTACTTTTATTTACCTCAAAAGAGCCCACCAAAAGCTCCAACAGCGTACATACTTGATGTTGCAAGTTTCTAATATATCCATGGAAAAATATTTTGCACTGAATGGTGTAAATAATACATTTGGTGGCATTGTTATAATGAATATATACAAATCTTAGAATTTCCGTTTCGGTGTACCATGTAATTTTCTGAACCTTGTTTGGCAATTATCATTGATTGTGGTCAGGCTGCACACAACAGTCTATGTGTAAATTATCTTTATCTACGTTATCCATTCATTTTCTATAACCACTGGCTATGCTACCGGTCTAAGGCGGGTTGAAATCTAAGTAATCAGCATAGACCATAGCATTAATATTTGCAGGGCACCATGCAATGTCTATATCTCTGTTATATGCCATTTTTGTGTGGGATTCACAAAAGCAGTGTTAATGTGTGTGATGTGGCGTCTATTAGAATGACAAAAGCAGCACATTTTCTTGCTAAAATTCTTTGTGATGTGCCATCATTTAGAATGACAGAGAAATAGCAACCAGACAAACACAGAAACAGCACACAGACACTTACCCTTTGATTAATTTGGATTTTTCTTGATCACAATTGTTGGGTGTACATCTTTTTGTGGCCTCTGTATTAGAAACTGAATATCAGAACATTACTCCCAGAAGCAGCTATTTAAAATGGATAATTGTCTTAAGAGTTTTGCTAAGGTACAGGCCACTCCCAAGTAAATTCATACAAACATGGGAGTAAAAGCAAACCAGATATTTATTGAGTACATGCAGCCCATTGTGCCCCCCATACCAAATTTAATTAAACAAATAATTAAATTCAATGCTTCCCTTACGTATTTGGTAGAAGAGTGTAGAGCTACTGTAATTCAATTTCACTTCAGATACTAGGAATAAACTAGCAACACAATGCAGAATTATTCAAAACAGCTAATCTCAAAATGCTTTCATCCATCCACCTAACCAACTTCAGAACCTCTTTGACATCTAAAGAAAGAAATCCTCTCAGCGTTTTCTTACAAATCTCACAGCTATTGAAGCCATATATAGCTGTATGTTCTTATTATAACTAAGCATTATCATCTTAAGCCAGTAATACTACAAAAATTCTATTTGTTTGTGTCTGATATTTTATGGACGTCTACCCTTTTTCTTAAGCCGATAGTCCATGAAAAATGCTGATATTTCTACCCACCTACTGCTTCTTATTATCCACAGTACTGTCAGAAGAGTTGAGATGCTGAGGAAAAACTAAGAGACGCTGAAATAACTGCTGCCAATGCTGGCGTCAAAATTTGAGAAGATAACCAAACCAGATTTTCATTAGTCTGTGCACTCACTTCAGAACCTATTTTTTTGTTCAAATTATATCTTAGCACCCCATGTAATTTTTGTATTATCATTGTTATTGTGCAAAAAAACAAATAATAGACTTTTAAGATCCTCAGGCATCCCAAAAACCCTCATGTCAAATTATCTTTGTACTTTTAATAAGAAATTGTAAAAACATTTTTAAAAGCAATTAAGTTTTTAAAAAGCAAAGAATGCTTGCTGGCAGTTTGACAAAGAGCAATAGAGAATTGACACCATGGTATGCTAGGTCATCACATTTTAGCCTGTATAATGCTGACAGGCAATCTGATCCTGGATCAGGCCTTGTAGGCACAATCTATTCAGACTGAAGGGGATTGAAATAAAGCTCCTTATGTCACAGTGTGATGACACCCCTCCAGGCGATTGTGGGCATGCTGGACAGACACTAAAAGCCTCCTTAGCTACAATATGGAAGCCATACTACTTATAAAAAGACCTTTGTGTTATATACACTATAGAAATATTTTACTTTTATTTAAGCACTGTGACAAAGTGTTAGAGAATCCAGGCACAACTAGAAATAAGATAGAAGACTAGTGGGCAGGGCAACACAAATCATTAATGTTTATGAAATAATTGTACACATAACATTAAAGTCTCCGACCCACTTGATATAATTCAGGTTTGCACGAGTCAAAGAATATCTTAGAAGCACTAAGCTGAAGGTTCAAAACAACCATGGATAGTACACCAGTTCATCATCAGTGCTGAGGGTTAAATGCGTTAAAAGTAACGAGGGTTACATAGTCAGATTGCTTCTTAATGGAATGAGTAATGCAACACAATTCTTACTTAAAGAAGTAAAAATACCCGTATTATTTAAAATAAAAGCTTTTCTGTGTTACTACAGAAGTTTATTCCCAACGCTCCAAAACAAATGCTATAAGAATAGATATAATTCTGAATGTACTAAGGGGTAAATTTAATACGCCCAGTTTAGAATCACGGGGAGCCAGTGATTATCACAGCAGGTCTGACAAGATGTTGTGGATGGTATGGGCCTTTGCCCAGCTCGATTGCAGAAAAGAGTGTGCTGCATGCAATCCAGTAACCAAAACCTATTAATAAAGTGTTAGTTTAGTTTTCACCCCGCTATTTGCTAAAGATAGGTTGAAATAGTGTGATCTACTGACACAGAGGCCAGTGTTCAAACCGTGAAACTTTTAGGGCTTGAGTTGGGAATGGAAAAAGGAGATGTATGTTATTTATTTCTCAGCTCATGAAGGATTAAGCATATTTATAAAACACAAGAAGGTTCATGTCTGGGTTTAGGATTTAATCAGTGCCAGAAGTGAAACCATATAAGTGGTGGTAATTTCTGTTTTTGTCAGCTTCTTGGTTCTTTGTCCTTCTCGCAATTTTTATTCATTTAAAATGTTTAAGTGATTTGTTAATCAAGTGGGGTTGTTTACCCCCTCAGAGTTTCATGATAACGTACTGTATGTACATGTGATCGTTGGACAGAATAGGGCAGTGGGAGTTGTTCCCTCTTGGTGTGTCAATCGGGATGTTTTTCATTAATTAGATTGGAGAGCACAGGGGTGCATGGTTAGATGTTGTCCCCTTAAAGGTCAGAGCAGGATATGCTGATACTCAACCACTACTGCTGGTGGGCTGACGCAAAAAATGGAATAAAGCCGGTATGCCGTATGCCTAGATTTAATAACAAATGCTGGTCAATAAGATGTACAGTTTTTCATACAAAAAAGGAAAAAGTAATTCAGAGTTGCACAGTTTATAATGCATTACATTTTTAAGTATCAACTGTATATAACATACTCAGTTCTATTTTTGTAATAAATGAGTACTGTAACTAAGTTAATGTAACTAGAACACCAAGGGACACTCGCAACCACCCACTCTGGGAAAAAATCTAGATTCTCCAGTTAACCCATTGTCAAATCTATGGGATATGACAGAAAACCTAGCGTACCTGGAGGAAAGAGAATGTGAAGTCCACAAAAACAACAGCTTGGCATCGGATGAATTCCCGGATACTGAATCTGTGAAAATAGACTGCTAATCACAGCAACATTGTGCCATCCATACAGAATCTCTCGCTTCGCTCGCCAACCTCCAGGCCTGTGCTACATGCTAGCCTCTTTGCGGTTCTGCCGATCGTGTATGGAGATGTGGATGTACAATTTAAACAGATTGTTATTTTCATGGGAGGTCTTACATATGCATAATAGAACTAACTATTTTACATTACAGTGAGTAATTAACCATATTAAAAAATAGTAAAATGCAATAATATGAAAGTAAATTTTGTTTCATGTTATGTTAGAGTTATTTATTGCGTAATATGATTTTGTTCTGTTTGGCTTTACAATTAACACACAAATACTTTTTAAACTTACACTTTTACTTTAAAACTTTAGTAAAAACATTTTTTTTTATTCAATTTTCGTCAAAATTGCATTGAGTTTTGATTATTTGTTTGGACTTTCATCATGACAACGCAACGTATAACTGCCCGTGATTGAATTTAGTTTCTTTCTCTCTATTAAATAAAATGACTTACTTGAATGTTTGGCTCTGAGATTTGTTAATTGTCTTTGCAAAAGCTATTCTAACAGGAAACTGTTAATGTTTTAATACGAATGGCATATCAAGATCTCCTTTGTTGTCTAATGTTACCCGTGGAAGATGTACTACATTACCTTTCTTGGACACCTCCTTCTTTCTACAGTAATTTGTGCAATGGATGACTGGACGGTGTTAGCAGTTATAGATATTCTTCGGGATATTATAAGTTGATGTTTTCATCTTCCGCCTGATCACCACCAACTGTTTCAGCTTAGTCTATTGATACGCATTTAGCTAATTTGCCGTGTAATCAATCGTCATTTTTGGTGTTAATTCTTTTGACTTCATCATTTCTCAGTACTTGGATTGCCCGTGTACTAATTTTTTCGGTTGATAACCCTTCATGATGAAATTCTTCAATAAGATTTCGACATAATACGGCTTCTTTAATTGGGAACTTAAAATGAGGAAAACGTTAAAATTTATAAGAGGTGAGAGTACCGTGTGCGTGGTTGAATAAGGTTGAGAGGAGGGAGTGACTTGAAAAAATCTCTTGAAAAAAGTCTCATCTCGTCCCAGGATTTTTTTATATAATAGAGACATAAATAACAAATTTGAAATTGTTTTGGGAATACTTTGGATTGTCTCTTTTATGTACACAGTAATTACCCATTTATTACCAGCATAAATATAGTATAATTAGGCTTTATTACAACATACTGTGCAATGTCAGCCACAGCACAGGTAAGTAAACATTTTTCATTCATATATCCATGCATATACCTGCTTGTGAAATTATCTATACCATTATGGAGGAAAATTTCAGACAAAATTAATTAAATAAGTAAATACTCAAACAAATAAATGTACTGTGAAACATGACGATAAATAAAAACAGTCACATGTTTTCATAAATAATTTGTTTAGATTAGATGACATTAGATATACTTTACTGATCCCCAAGGGAAAATTCAATTGCATACTTTAATTGACAAGTTAGACAACGTTTGCATTGTGTAACATGCAGGTGCTTTAGGCAACTAAGTCAAATGATAGGCACTATATAAATAAAATGTATTCATTATTTTTATTATTATTATTATATAAAAGTTGGAGCATTTCACTTTTTTATTTACTTCATCCAAAAGTCAGTTATTATTTGTTTATTAAATATTTTAGTAACAATGATTTTTCACTTGAAGTGGTCCTTCTCACTACCAAGAACCAATGAACGGGAGACTAATAATGTTTCAAAGATTCACAAACCCAGGACATCTAAAGGGTCTGATGTCATCAGTTTCAAACAGATCTGAGATGACTGATGACTGCTATTAGTGTACAGATGTACCTAACAAGGCGCTGCGTGCAACAAAGTGAATAATTCAGTGTTGCATTACATTACTACACTGACAAATGAGTTATATCTAAAATAAGGGATAAATAATAATTTGTTAAGTATAAGTCCAGGCCTCTAGATTATCCCTGAAAAATCAAGGATGTCTAGAACATAGAGGAGTGTGTTATAAAATAAAGCAGGTTTTCTTATCCTATTAGTATATGGTGATGGTAATTGTTTTTAACAATTTCAGCAGACTTCTCATTGTAAAAGTGAACTTGTTTGTACCTTAAAAATATCAGATTCACATGCATATGTCTTCTCTGATTTGAAACAGCATCGATATTTTAAGTATCCAAAGGTCAGCTGAGCTGCATCTTTCAGTTCAGAGTAAGGACACTTACATCTGTAAGTTTCTCTCACGTTCTTAACTTCCACCATCACATACACTAATGCCCTTTTGAAACAGCTTTGGTGTAAGATAATGGAAAATTCTTGATCAGAAAATGAATATAAAATAATTCAAGAGTTATGGAACACAACATAGACTATAGCAATGCCTTTTACCTAAAATTTGCCCGGACACTTCCTTAAATCTGGCAGGCAGAAGTCCAATAAATGTCCTTTCACATCACATGACTTCTCTAGTGATTTTTAGCGACAGACTATATTTAGATTGTCCTAGCGAGTCAGAGAAAGTCATGGAGCGATCCTGTGAGCAATGGACATGGAGTCTGTAATAAACTCAGTCCAACTAGTCTGTTACTCAACACAATAAAATAGAACAGGTTTGAATAATTGTAGGGACAGTCTCTGCTTGTGCGCCAGTCGAGAACCAATGAGTGCTTATCTGGAAGTACAATGTATATAGTGCAGCTACAAAGAATAGGTAAAGCAGGAGTTTGGACCTGGCAAACTGACGACAGTCTTGTCTGTCTGATGTCTCATGTTTTACATATGTACCACAAGAGAATGGAAAAAAGAAAAAAGAGCTGTGATTGTGCCCGAACTCATTGCACTTGGAAAGCATTTGTATAGCAGCAGCTCTGTCACCAGCACATTATTGGATGCGTAAAAAAGAAGCGAGCCTTGGATACTTTGAAAATGTGAAATTGTGCTGAAAAATCATCACAGAGTTGCATAATTCATCAGGCTCTGATTACTAGTCTTGCATCCTGACATATTCGGATGATAGGAGCACTAACTGGAATTGTCAAGTTTGATATTACTTCCAACTAAATTGCATCATAGCAAAGTTAATGCTATCACTGAAACAGTCCGTGAAGCCTTTGACTGAGAACATTTTGGAGATGGGAGATAAATTATAATGTAATGACAAATCCTGCAAGATGTTTGCCCTTTAAATGACATGGTAAGACAGATGATAAAAGGTGTTTTGATCAGGTTGATAAAGATAAATGCAATATGTGTAAAATAAAAAATACAACATCACCCAACCATCAACATGTCTACAGATAAACTAAGATAGAAGCAGCATTATAACTTCAGGTTGATTCATACCAGCAGGCATTGAAAAGTGTCTTAAGACTAAAAGGAAAGAAATGGAGAAAATCTTTAAAAATCTAAGAAGAAACTGTAACACAAAAACCCAAAGTACAACGCCAAAGTCAGTCAGTCAGTCATTTTGTTACCCGCTTAGTCCTAAACAGAGTCGTGGGGGTGGCTGGAGTCTATCCCAACTAGCGTAGTGGGCAAGGCAACAAAGCCAAAGTGGGTTAAAATAAAAAATGTTTTTGAGCTTTCCAGGAAGGTATGTTCAGGATTATTCTTACACCAGTAATGGCACACTGCATTATAATGCACAGTGAATACACTTGGCATGAGCATTCATAGTCTTCATACTCTTTCTCTGTACATTTAGCAATTATTTGCTCAGAAGCTGATGCGTTTGCTGCTTCCTGAGCAGCTCTTCTTTTCTTCACCCTAGCAACCCGCTTCTTCTCTTTTTTCGTCGGCATCTTTTCGCATTAAAACTGATTAAGTCAGTGCTAGTGTTGCAATTACAGGCGGCTCCCAGCGGCAAGCGGTTTCACTGCCTGCCCACCACACATGGCTGCCCTGTTCATTCTCGGTGGGTGACTGGTAATGCTGCATGCGGTGACCTGGTTGTGAACGGAGGCCATTGAGGGTGAATGGGGCAGCGGGGGGTAGCATTGTAGTGTGCCTCGGGTGGCTGCCTGTTGAATGGGGGCAGTGGTGGGCGATTCACTACCTGCCTTTGACCACACCGTGTTCATTCTCCGTGAGCAGATGCTGCAGACAGCATACTGTAGTGGAGGTGACTGTGAGGTGGGCTGGTGGTGAACCACCCCTCGCTGTCCCCATTCATTCTCAATAGCAAGCCTGCTTGTACTGTTACGCACATAGCAGGAATGCTGTCTCTTGTCGGTACATCAGACGTGTTGAGAGGTGCCTTCCTGCTGTGATAGCATGTACAGTGCTGTGCAGAAGAGTTCATCTTAATCGTTTGTCTTTACCTTTCAAGAATGTCTCTGAAACACAAATCTGATGCAAATGCTCGTGATACAGTAAAGAAGAGAAAAACCATCAACATTGAAAATAAAGTAGAAATAAAACGGTCAGAGAGAGGTGAAATCATTCATTGGCAGAGCACTTGGTTACAGTCGGTCAACAATAGCATTTATTAAAATAATGTACCTGTTCCAACTTACGTACAAATTCGACTTAAGTACAAACCTACAGTCCCTATCTCGTATGTAACCCAGGGACTGCCTGTACTTAGTACGTTTTCTTGAATTTTTCACTTAAGCTAGCACTTAAGTCTTCAATCTGCCTCAAGAATGATTAAAGATATGAAGTGGTAGGGGAAGTGATGGCAAAGGTGGTAGGGTTGAGAATGGCGCCTGTACACCATGTGCCGCATGACCGCCTTGCTGGCTGCTGCTGAGAGTTGATTCTACAATAAAAACAAAATAAAGAGAGGAATAACCTTGGAGGTCACCCCGAAGGCAGAAAGTAGGTCGTCATGTAGTATATGTGTACCAGATTTCAGGTCAATAGGTCAAAAGGTTTCCGAGCTCCAGGTGATTTAAAATCCTGGACAGACAAACGAACAGCCACAGAAGCGTATTATGTATAAAGATTTTAATAACATTTCAGCATTGTGATTGTTACTGTATTCAAGGCCGATTAAATGTAAATTTCATTATTGTTAAATATAATTAGGAATCATTCATAGTACTAATTAGAGACCAGATTTAAAGATGTGATTTCACAATACAAATGCATGGTATTATTCCTGAGAACATAAAATTCTAGTAAAACAAAGCTTAGCTGGGATGTGTTAAATGCAGGTTTTGCTTAACAAAAATAGCGGTTTAGTTCCCAGGCACAGTTTAAATGCTAATTTTGAGTGTTGTTACATTGCACACCTGCAGCCTCTGTCCTCCATCCAGACCTAATGTCAGACACCCCTGCTGTACATGATCTACAGGGCTTGGTGTGAAACTATTAAGTCCAATTTTCAGCTGATCAGATTTTATATGACAAGCAAGTGCTGCATCAGTAGGGGTCTGCGTAAAAGTAACCTGCAGTCAATACAGTGATGAAATTCAGAGAGCTTAAATGCTAAATCATTATTCTGATGTTAAAATTAATAATGTAATTAGCCCAAGCATAAATTTTCTTTAATTACCAGTTCCCACAGAGCCAAGGGAACATTCCTCTGAGTCAGCTGATGGCTAATACGCACGCTCCGGAAAGCTAATTACACACAAAAGGAGAGCGAGTTAACCCTGATTTATGACCTCTCCATATATGTACCTTTTAAATGATAACAAGTATAATGAAAAACTATTTTTGCCTCTTTTGAAAAATAAAAGATGATTTAAAAGGTAAAAGTAATCAGTCTTCAAAGATGGATGAAATGCAGAAGAACTGCTGGGAATGCAAGAAGAGTTTGATAAAAGCAAAAATGTTTAAGGACAATTAAGGTGATTTGCTAAGGTTGTTCGAGATCTCAATTTACATTTTAACTGCTACGAGGAATATTTGTAGTGTTTATCTTCAAACAAAGCCTGTTAAATCTAAACTGTAACTTTGTCCAAGAGTTCTCATTGTACATAGAATGCCAGCAAAATGGACAGTATAATTTTCTCACCTAGAAAAATGTACAGTATTTATCAGTACAAAACTGAAGTTAACTGTATAAAAATAATCCTCAAGTTAAAGAAGGTGGAATAATGGAGAGCTTTAAAGCCATTCCTTCACCAATTTATAGCAGTGCTTCCTCTTTTTGGAAATATCCCAGCCTACATAGGCACAAGTAAAGAGCCTGATTCAGGACTATCATACCATTCACCATTTTCCCAGGGTCTATAAACATCATTGTCATTCTCACAATGCCTTTCTCTTTATGTCCCTTCCTCTGGCTACTATAGTAAGGGTGTGTACTCTTCAGGCAATTGTAGTAATTGAAGTAGCAGTTTTTCATTGGCAAATAAATAACGGGAAATTTCGCCTGCGATTGAGGACATCACTTCCGGTACCGGGGCCCAATGAAATCACTTCCGGTTCTAGGCCCAATGACATTGCTTCCCCTACCCGGCTTTAAAAACCGCCATCTTTGCCTGTTATCATTGTTCTATTGTTGGACTAAAGTCTGTTGAAACCCGTGCTCTAGAACCAACCCTTCAATTTTGGCAGCCTAATTCAAGTATCCGGGGGGGCTGCCCCCAAACCTCTTCCTGTGTCTGTCCAAACCTTTTACAATAACAACTTTCTCACAACTTTCTTTAATTAGTAATGTTTGTAGGTCATTGTCATGTTGCTAGGTAGTGGGTGACTTATAACCCTTTGATTTTTTTGGTACAGAAGGAGAGAGATGCTTGAGATTTACTTGAACTAAACTTTCCTTTGTTGCTCAGCTTAGATTGAATACCACCTCAGAACCTTGTATTTTATTTAAAGATCTAATATTATTGGCCATCTGTTACTCTTGAAACAACATCAGAGTTATTGTTCTAGGATAGTAATTCACTTTTAACCAGTTAGGCATTTTTTTAAGTGTTCACATGATAATTATGAAGAGAAAAAAAAACTGTAAGCCCAGACTCCACCTATTCCCTAAAAAGCACCATTTTAAATTTCAGCATTTTACAACAAAGTGATTTATCACATTGCTGTCTTCTTCTCATTTCAGCTGCTCCCATTAGGGGTTGCCACAGCAGATCATCTTTTTCCATATCTTCCTGCTGTCTATATCTTGCTCTGTTTCACCATCACCTGCATGTCCTCTCTCACCACATCCATAAACCTCCTCTTTAGCCTTCCTCTTTTCCTCTTGCCTGGCAGCTCTATCCTTAGCATTCTTTTCCCAATATACTCAGCATCTCTCCTCTGGACATGTCCAAACCAACACAATCTTGCATCTCTGACTTTGTATCCAAACTGTCCAACCTGAGCTGACCCTCTAATGTACTCATTTCTAATCCTGTACATCCTCATCGCACCCAATGCAAGTCTTAGCATCTTTAACTCTGCTACCTCCAGTTCTGTCTCCTGCTTTCTGGTCAGTGCCACCATCTCCAACCTATATAACATAGCTAGCCTCACTACCGTCCTGTAGACCTTCCCTTTCACTCTTGCTGATACCCGTTTGTCTCAAATTACTTCTAACACTCTTCTTCGTCCATTCCACACTGCCTGCACTCTGTTTATCACCTCTCTTCTACCCATTACTCTGCACTGTTGATCCCTAAACTCATCCACCTTCGCCAACTCTACTCCTTGCAACCTCACCATTCCACTGACCTCCCTCTCATTTACACACATGTATTCTGTCTACTGACCTTTATTCCTCTCCTCTCTAGAGCATATCTCCACCTCTCCAGGGTCTTCTCAACCTGCTCCCTACTATCGCTACAGATCATAATATCATCAGCAAACATCATACGCTACGGGGGCTCCTGTCTAATCTCAACTGTCAACCTGTCTATCACCATTGCAAATAATAAAGGGCTCAGAGCTGATTCCTGATGTAATCCCACCTCCATGTTAAATGCATCAATCACTCCTAACGCAGACCTCACCATTGTCACACTTCCCTCGTACATACCCTGTACAACTCTTATGTACTTCTGTACCAATCTCGACTTCCTCATACAGTACCACAAATCCTCTCAAGGCACCCTGTCATATGCTTTCTTCAGGGCCACAAAGACGCAATGCAACTCCTTCTGGCTTTCTCTATACTTCTCCATCTACATCCTCAGAGCAAATATCACATCTGTGGTGCTGTTTCTTGGCATGAAACCATACTGCTGCTCACTAATCATCACCTCACTTCTTAACCTAGCTTCCACTACTCTTTCCCATAACTTCATGCTGTGGCTCATCAATTTTATCCCCCTGTAGTTACTATAGTCCTGCACATCCCCCTTATTCTTAAATATCAGCACCAGTACAGTTCTTCTCCACTCCTCATGCATCCTCTCACTTTCCAAGATTGCATTAAACAATCTGGTTAAAAACTCCACTGCCATCTCTCCTAAACACCTCCATTTTTCTATAGGTTATGTCATCTGGAACAACAGCCTTTCCATTTTTTATCCTCTTCATAGCTGTTCTTACTTCCTCCTTGCTAATCTGTTGCTGATTCATTATGTCCATATCACCCAACCTTCTCTCTCATTCTCTTCACTCATCAGCCTCTCAAAGTACTCTTTCCATCTGTTCAACACACTCTCCTCGCTTGTGAGTATATTTCCATCTTTATCCTTTATCACCCTAACCTGCTGCACATCTTTTCCCATCATACACCTTTTATTTAGCCTTCACCACCTTTCTCTTAACTTTAGACCTTATCTCCTTGTACTCTTGTCTACTTTCTGCATCTCTCTGACTATCCCACTTCTTTTTTTGCCATCCTCCTCCTCTGTATACTTTCCTGTACTTCCCCATTCCACCAACAGGTTTCCTTTTCCTCCTTCCTCTGTCCAGATGTCACACCAAGCACCCTTCTTGCTGTCACCCTTACTACATCTGCTGTAGTTTCCCAGCTGTCTGGTAACTCTTCACTTTCACCCAGTGTCTGCCTCACCTCCTCCCTAAACTCAACCTTACAGTCTTCCTTTTTCAACTTCCACCATTTGATCCTTGGCTCTGCCCTCACTCTCTTCCTCTTCTTGATCTCCAACGTCATCCTACAGACTACCATCCTATGCTGCTTAACAACACTTTCCCCTGCCACCACTTTGAAGTCTTCAATCTCCATCAAATTGACTCTTCTGCATAGGATGTAATCTACCTGTGTACATCTTCCTCCACTCTTGTATGTCACCCTATGTTCCTCCCTCTTCTTAAAATACGTATTCACCACAGCCATGTCCATCCTGTTAGCAGAATCCACTATCATCTGACCTTCTTCATTCCTCTCCTTGACACCATACCTACCCATCACCTCCTTGTCTCCTCTGCTCCCTTCACCAACATGCCCATTGAAATCTGCTCCAATCACCAATTTCTGTCCCTTGGGTGCACGGTTCATCACTTCATCCAACTCACTCCAAAACCCTTCTATCTCATCCATTGCACACCCAACTTGTGGGGCATATGCATTAACAATATTCATCATCACATCTCCAATTTCCAGCTTCATAATCATTACACACTGAAAATCATGTGAAAGTTACAAACTACACAAAATCATCTTGTAAGTAGACATAGCTTTCGAACCTGCAGAGTAAAATATTGTGGTCGCACCAGGATATTTACACTGTTGTTTTTTAAGCCATTCCTGTGTAAAGGAGAGAGAGTTTGGGAGCATGTGCTAATAGCATGTTGCTGCACCCACCACACGCTGAACCATCTGGATTGGGACCCAAATACAGTGGATGAAACCTCAGCACCACACTGGAACAGTGTGAGGTTTTTACAGGGGCTGGAGTGTCAATCCTGCCACCAACCCCCAAGTTTTCCCTGTAAATTGGAGGATCTGCTTGCAGGGCTGGATACAGATTAACGTCATACCCCAGACAGAGCAACTGCATGTTAAGGCCCTCACTCATTGGCCCAACGGAGTAGAGTCACTTCTGGCATTTACAGGATCCCTAGCTTCAGAGCCACCACTCCAGTGTAGCTTTGCCTTTAAGGTTGGGGTTTTGTCTTGCTGGAAAATAAACCTCAGCTCACAACTTGCCTCAGTGAAATTAAAACCTGGATGGAACAGAACTTTTTAAATTTAAATCACAACAAAACTGGACTGAACTGGTAAAATAGGACTAAATTGCAACTTAATAAAATGAGCTCCTTCCCAGTCCATCTTTGCAGTGATCTCCTCAGACCTGCCTCTACTGCAAAGAATCTTGGTGTCATTTTTGATTCCTCCCTTTCTTATTCCGCCCACATAAATCACATTAAGAAACTTTCTTACTTTCATCTCCATAACATATCACGTGTTTGCTCCTTCCTTTCCTTTTCTAATGCTGAGAAAGTTGTCAATGCATATATCACAGCTCCAGCTTATTCAAAACTCAGCTGCAAGAGTCCTTACACGAACCAGCAGCAGCGAGCACATCACACCCATCCTGCTCCGTCTTCACTGGCTCCCTGTGTCTTACAGAATTGAATATAAAATTCTACTAATAACCTACAAAGCCTTAAACGACCTTGCGCCAAACTACATCAGTGACCTTCCCCATCACTATGTGCCTGTCTTCCCACTATGGTCCTCTGATTCTGGCAGTCTTGTTGTGTCCCACACTAATTTACACTCTGTGGGTGACAGGGCCTTCAGCTGTATAGCACCCAGACTCTGGAATGATCTACCAAAATTAATCAGATCAGCTGACTCCATGAATTTATTATCCTTCTTTCAGTTTACCTCTATGTCAAGATGCTCATGTAAACTGTGTGTGTGCTAGACCATACAGTATGTTGTCTGTTAGGCTTTTTTTTTTTCTCTGAATTTACTATCTTACTCGTCTTTATTTATTTATTTGGTTTAGTACAATGCTATGTATTGTATCCCCTGCCGTTCTTTCTTAAACTCTGTGAAGTGCCTTGTGCATGGGAAAGGCGCTATATAAATAAAATGTATTAATATTATTATTATTATTATAAATCTTCTCTCATGGTTTCAAGCTGAATTCTGAGTCTCCCATGAGCCTTCTGGCAACCTTTAGCTGAGCTGTCATGTTCTTATTTTTTTAACAGTGCCTTTTTTATTTTATATTTCTAATTAATTTAGAACACTTTGGAGAGATTGGCATTCACTTTGACATTAAAGAGTCATTTTTTGTTTGTTAGTGTCAAAAGACTCTGTATCTGTAGTGGGCAACTAACATTTCAACCAATCAGCTTCACCATTGTGCTAAATGAGTCGGACCGGTATTAGCGGCCATGCTGATACATTCACTCAGCATGTCCTGTGTAATTAACGATTCATCAAAGAGCCGCTTTAGATGGGCTGCTCTTGTCATATACAGTAGCTGTCTGAGTTGAGTACGGCCGAGTGTTGTGTTTCAAGGATAATCTTCAGAACATAATATTGTCCTTGCTACATTTTTTTTGGATTGGATTATGTTATTGTTTAAATAAAGAAGAGCAATGTGAACTCCTTAAAAAAATTAGAAAGTCCAACAATAATGTAAGCAAACTAGCATACTGTATCTAGAATCATAAAGATGCCAATTTACTACCTTCAAATATATTTTAGGCAGTATGAAATTTAGATAGATTGGAATATTTGCAATGCTCTTGGTATAGAAATTGTTTGTGTTTATTTTTTTCAATTTCTGCATTCATGCTATAAATATTTCTCTCATTCTTGGATCTGCTATTTTTTACAAAAGAATTAAATAAGCAAGAAAGCTTTTATTTTTTCTTCTCAGTTATATTCAATAAAAACAACCCTATAATGGAGTTGCTGTCTGCCTACAGGATTTCAGTGAATGTTTTTCTAAATGACATAAATACCAATAATAATGGCAAGGATACATCTATAGATTAGCAATGTAAGAAACTCATTTGTGTTAGTCTTATATAATTGAAATTATTGCATAAGTCAAACTTAAAGAAGTAATAGTGGAACCAGGGAGCAGCAAAGAAAATTATATATAAAGAAATGGATTGTTTCAGAAGTGAAATGTGATTGAAAATGTTTGTTGAAGAAGAATGAAGATAAGCTATCTAAGGGATAAGACCATGGCATTGCTTTAATAATAATAAGGGAGCGACAAAGCACATTCACAAGTGCCAAACTGAAAGACGATTGCTGTTCTTTATTGCCAGTTATCTTTTATGAAGATACTATAAAATTACAGTATTTAAATAAACCCAAACACTAACTTTGTATGTATGATGTTATCAGACAATCATTTGAAGACATGTACATGACAAGGCATATCTTACAGAATCTTAAAATCATTTGCCAATTTATTAATAAGAAGAGTTTTGTTTTCCATCCTAGAATTTGCACTTTCAATTTTCCTTAAAATGGCAGCGTTTTCCTATGACAAGAAGTGAATTAAACCTTAGATTTTTATATGTGTTAAATTACAAAATCAAATATTTCCGTGCAGAACAGATTTATATGCAAAGTGTTTAGACAACCATTCAAAGTTTCTACAGATCTATTTTAATTAACACAAAGGAAAAAGCATTTTAATGCCATGAGCCAGGTCTGTGTAGGTGGATATATGTAAAACACAACAAAGGGCTAGTGTAGGAGGATACAAGCAAGGTAAATGTTAATGTCAAATTCTTATATACATCTTTAATAAAACAAAAAATATTATTTCTTGTGTGTTCGTCCCAAAGACACTACATCAGTGCCAGATGATGTTTGAGAGGTCTTTGTTGAATCGATACTCTCAACATGATGTCATTTCAGGACATTAAAATGAAAAACAGTATGTGAAAGGAAAAAGGGGAGCACTGTCTGCTCTGTGGGAGATTCTGAGAGTTTCCCACAGATCTATCTTATAGACGGGCACTGACAGCCCTGTTTGACTGTTTTTATTTGAGGTATTCAATGTGACCAAAAAGCTGTTTATGATCAGGTTACCAAAGAGCCCTTTCAGACGGATCGCATGTGGTACCCACTTAAAATTCATTTAGCAGGTCATCTTAAGGACATTGTATTGCATAGTTAATGTCTAACATAGACATTCTGTAGGAAGTTCCAATTCGTTTCTTTAAAGAAATGTGCAGTATCACACTGTGCCATAAGTACATTGTAATAATGCATAATTACAATGTATTCCCTGAAGCAATTATTACATCTGATGTACATTGTAATCTTGGGAAATCTAAATATCTATTTTCAAAATAAACAGTGAAGTATGTATTCAGTCTTTTTCATGCTATTGTTATGAGTTTCTGAAGTTAATAATGCTTTTTTCCAGCCTCTGGTGAGGCTTTAATAACAATTAATTTTGTGTAATGCCATAGAACGTTTCTAGCATCGTTGATTGTTATTGTGAGTTCAGATTAAAGATGATTTTGTCTTGGTTATTCTTATCAATGCAGCCATTTCATGAACTTTGCTGTTAGGATGCTGTTGCTAGTTGTCAGGAGTAGAGTGTTGTACCGTGTTAGCCATAGATTATGTAATTCCAATTGTTTATTAAAGACGCAGAACATTCCTTTTACTGACAAAGCATGCTAGTAAAGATTTTGGGTAAAAATATTGGAATATTAATATCCTCACTTATTCTCAAAAGCACAAATAGTTTAGAGGACGGGACCCCTAGTTTAGAGGCCCCTTCATCAGGCAAGGTGTATTCTGGTATATTCATAGCAATAGAGTGTTGTACAGTGTTAGCCATAGATTGATACAGGAGAAAGTAGGGTGAAATGACACTTTTTATTGGCTAACTAGATTCCATGTGAATCCGGTACACCTTGCCTGATGAAGAGGCCTTAGCTGCCTCGAAAGCTTGCATTTGTAATCTATTTAGGTAGCCAATAAAAGGTGTCATTTTAACCATAGTTGCCAGGAGGTAAGACTCGTAGAATTTAAAACTTGACATTAATTACGTGACAACATTTTCATTAGTACAACTCATAACTCAGCGTTTGTGATTTGGATTCAATACAAAACAAAAACGTTTTGAAGAATTTTTTGAACTTTTCGGACATCTTTCTCTTTGTTTCCTACTTTTGATTTCGACCTCTATTCTTACGAACTCTTTGCCTTGCAGTTTTTAATTATTTTTTGATTTTTGACCAGGTCTTCTTTTATTTCTCCGCTTCACAGCGGAGAAGTAGTGTGTTAAAGAAGTAATGAAAAAGAAAAGGAAACATTTTGAAAATAACGTAACATGATTGTCATTATACAGTAATTGTTTTGTGAGTGTTATGAGTGTTGCTGTCATCAAGGATTTGATTATCATTATTTCTTTCAATCAGGTTCGTATTTGTAGGATGTGTTGTGTTCAAGTTACATTCCGTGTTTGTCAATCGTAAAGATAACAGGTTTCATTCATCGATTCTTTTCTTACTGCATCAATAAACAGCTCATCTTCCTCTTTATTTGAGACATCACACACTGCATGCATGGGTTTTTTTTACACTGTCTTCATTTAGCTGTACATTGACTTTTTCCACCGTGTGCTTTGTTTCCACAGTAGCTGCACTTATGAATATGATTGTATGCGTCACTCGCTTCATATTCTTTTGCTGCCTTCTCAATTGTGTAATGCTTTTTTGTTCAGTGCTCTTTGGAGCTCTTGCTTTTTGTCTGTGTACTGTGTTCACAGTCAGTTCACGTGAGCTGCTTGGACTACATGCATCGAAGGTTCAGAGCTGTGCTTGTGCTATCTCGTGCGATGTCCATGGCTTTATTTAATGTTAGATAAGAACGGGCACTTAAAAGTTTCTCTAGCAGTTTTGCTGAGTTTGTGCCAAACACTACCCTGACCATCTCATCTTCGTTTCCATAAGCACAGCCCTAAACCCACGAATATTCAGCGGTAGAGTGTTGCTATTGGATTGGCGCTGACATACGGCCTTGTATGGTCAGGCACTCAATTAGGTGGGAGGCATGATGATGACAGACGCAACTCCACCTCACACGGCGACGGAGCTGTAGGCTATGGCTGATATATATGTACATAGGTTTGTAGGTTCCAGTTATGACTGTTACGCGTAGAATTTCGAAATGAAACCTGCCTAACTTTTGTAAGTAAGCTGTAAGGAATGAGCCTGCCAAATTGCAGCCTTCTACCTTCACGGGAAGTTGGAGAATTAGTGATGAGTGAGTCAGTGAGTGAGTGAGTGAGTGAGTGAGTGAGTGAGTGAGTCAGTCAGTCAGTCAGTCAGTCAGTAAGTCAGTCAGTGAGGGCTTTGCCTTTTATTAGTATAGATTTGCAGGTGTTCCAGTATTTCTGTCTGCTCAGTTTGCTAACACCTATATTAATAAAGGCTGACTAGGCACCTAGAAGATCTAGAATTCACAGACAACCTTGCCTTTCTGTCACACCACCTGCAAGATATGCAAGGAAAAATCAATTCTCTGAGAGGGACTGCACAACACATCTGCTTTAAAATCAACCAAGAGAAAACCAAAGTACTGTGGATTAACAACAGGCAGGAAACACCAATTATGATCGGGGAGAAGGCAGTATAGAATGTAAATGAGTTCACCTACCTAAGATCAGCCAGTCCGGAGGGACAGACGAGGATATCAAGGCTAGGATTAAGAAAGCCTTTACTACCCTCCACCCAGTCTGGAAATCCACCACCTTCTTCTTCAGCATTATGCTCCAATTTTTTGGCTCAAAAAATCTGTAAAAAGATGTAAAATCTGTTCTCATCTATGGGTCAGAAACATGTAGAATTAGCAGCAATAGTTCCAGTAAGATCCAGTCCTTTATTAACAAATGCCTCCGACAGATACTCCACATACAGTGATTCGATAGAATGCAAAACAGGTAATAGAATAATTTTAAAACATTTGTTATCTGTTGCCCAACACGTACCTTCAGCAGCTTTCCTCTGTATTTGCATGTGTCTGAACCTTTCTTTGACCAGTGCTCCCATTCTCGAGCATGTTCTCGTGAAGTCTGCCTCTCAGAATCTGTCATTATTTTCGAGATAAGCTGTCTCCTGTCCACATTTACATTTTGTAGTCTTTGAAGGCAACTCTCTTGGCAAGACTCCTATACCTTTTCACCTACTCTTGTGTTTCACACTTGCACTTCCTCTTTTGTCACATCACCAAAGCCAAACTGACCAATCAGATTGCTCTAAAGGACTGGACACACACACAATTTAGTGTTTTATCATATACTAAATAGTTACATATTTAATGACATTTATGCATTGTCCTATGGATTCTGTTAAAGTTAAACAACTTATCATCTGTAAAAAACAAGTTTCAGTCATCAAAGTGGGATGATAAAACCAGTTTTTCAACTAAAGGCCACACATTCCAGTCTCCCTGGGAAAGCATAATGGAAAGTTGTATGTCAAAAACATACAATTACCAAATGTATGAACACTGTATATTTTTGAAAGTATAGACATTGCAAAGGAACCAATTGCATGCATTGATCAGTTACACTGTTTGCAATATGTGATACATTGCTGACACTTTTGTTTCTGCTTGTTGCTACAGACTACAGCTTGTGCTTGTCTTTCACACAGGTGCCGGGAAAATGATGAAACAGGAATATTCTACATATTTGTTTGTCTCCACAGTCATCAGATCAAAAGCACTCACAGGAAAAAAAAACAAACAATATGAAATAATTAACTGGCTCATAGACCACCCAGAGTTGGTTCTAATGGTGGTTCTCTAGATAGTCTTTCCAAAATACAGTTGCAGTAATTTATACAGTTTTATATCACTTTTACTCATGCTTGGAAACATTACAGAAACACTCCCTTTTGTTGCTATCTTCTGACAGCACAAAATCTCCATCTAACAGTACAGAATGTCAGGTTATTATATTTGGGAGTTCCCCGGCACAAAGTCTAGAAAACACCTAAAAATAATAATATTAATAATAATAAGGGCAAACACAGGATCTTTATAAAATAAAAAGATTTATTTCACTAAAATGCCCTTGGGCACAAAGAAGCTCCATGGATCACAAAAGTGAAAGGGGTTGCCTGCACAATAAGGCAGTCCAGTAGCAAACATAGTCTCTATACCGAATCCAGGATGTGAAGTTAAAAAACAGGACAAAAAGGTCAAAAATCCAGCAAATCACAAAGCACATAGACATAATTACAACAGTTACCAACTCCCAGGCACATATGAAATGAGCCACAAGAGACTGTGGTTTGCCTCCACCTTTATAGGGCTGAGGGCACTCCTTTGTGTGGATGGGCTGGCAGCCCTGCCTCTTGAGTAACCACTTACAAAAAAAAATGGTACATAACACTGATACATAAAGACTGTAATAAAGAAGCAGAAACTCATAAAGATTTGGGGTTTTTAGCCCCGTATACTGTAACAAAATAATGCCAATAGTTTTCCAAAACTCAAAGACACAGAAAGACAGGTAGACGGGCAATTTATGGGGTCGGACCAGAAATTAAATAATGGGATGCTGGGAAAACCGTGGTGCTGGATGGGTGGCTGACGTCATCATTCGGGGACCAGAGGGAAGAAAGGAACCCGGAAGTGCTGTAGCTGTTTGGATCGTCCGGGCAGTATTACAATGTTGGAACCTCGTTCTTTCTGAGAAAAATAAGAAGAGAGAGGTTAGTATGCTGCCATTGTCCCCTGACACGACTTGCCCCCATGGGCTTGTGTGTGACAAAACATAAAAAATAAATAGCCTATAATATTAGCATAAATATCCATCCATCCATTGTCTAACCCGCTGAATCCAAACACAGGGTCACGGGGGTCTGCTGGAGCCAATCCCAGCCAACACAGGGCACAAGGCAGGAACCAATCCTGGGCAGGGTGCCAACCCACCGCAGGACACACACAAACACACCAAGCACACACTAGGGCCAATTTAGAATCGGCAATCCACCTAACCAGCATGTCTTTGGACTGTGGGAGGAAACCGGAGCACCCGGAGGAAACCCACGCAGACACGGGGAGAACATGCAAACTCCATGCAGGAGGACCCGGAAGCGAACCCAGGTCCCCTAACTGCGAGGCAGCAGCGCTACCACTGCACCACCGTGCCGCCCTTAGCATAAATAAAAGACTCAAAAATTAACAAAAAAAAAGTCATTTAACTGGACTTTGAACCACAGCAAGGTGAGAAATCCTGACCGAAATACACAGTGAGTCATCAACAAACAGGGTTTCTTTTTTTGACAAAAGCGACAGTCAGAATTTGATGCCATGTTGTAACAAAACAATGCTTGACATGTATTGGTCTTTTTTTACTTTGCTGTCTTTACTACCATCTAGCAGATAAAACCAAACAATACAAGATTGGTGACCTTTTTTGACATTTAGCCGTCTACCTCTTAATGTCAACTTTTGTTGACACCTTCCTTTTACCCTTTGTGTCAAGTTTTGACAATACATGTTCTGAAAGTATTAATGTGCCATGTTTTCAAGTCAGCACTCCCACTTGTAAATATACACCCTGGACCTTACCCTTGTAACCTTGTATAATGTTGAGTAACTTGCTGTCATGTCTCAGCTAGGGTCCCTCCTCTGGCTGGAGTTCAAATGCATGTTTTGTGTCTCTTTTGTTCATTTTTTATTTTTTTATGTGTATTAATTATCTACATCATTCTTTATTTTTGGTTTTGTCTATGTATATCAGATATTTTCGCTATGTCCCATGTGTTTTATGGGTGGTTCCCCAAGAGGTGGAGCCAACTTTCACTCACCACCAGGAACTGAACTCCACTCTATAAATCTGAGGGGTCTTCCATAGTTTTCACTGTGTTCACATGTTTTGCTTGTGGTTAATGATTCGCCGGATTTTTTGACCTACTGAATGAATCCATTTTTCAATTATTCTGGGGATTTCATATTGGGACTCTATTTGATTTTGGATTTGCCTTTAACAGGAATTGTATGGCTTTTGTGTTCTTTGTAGCCAATTCAATTTTACAGAGTACTTTTCTTGTGAATAATACATATATAAATATATGAAGATTCTTGTTTGCTCTTGTTACTAGTTAGGTCGAACAGTTTCCCCTCTAGTGGGCATTTTTGGGACTACATGTTTTGGAACCGTTTAGTGATTGGGACTTCCAGTCCACAACACATGTCCTTTTACACCCTGAAAAACTGAATGTGTCCTCCTCAGTCTAATCTCTCTCCTTCCCAGCTTGTATCTCCACTAAATCTCCTAGGGCATTCAATGTATGTACAGGACATTCTGCCCTCTGTAGTGCCATTCTCCCTGAACTGGCAGGACAACATATTTCATCTCTGCCAGTGGCTACTTCTGTCTCTCTCTTTCTCCCACTGCCGATTCCATGTGCCACTCTTGCTTGTCCATGAAATCACTTACCACAAGAACCATTTCCAGAAGACCTGAGTTGCTTGGTTTCAGCCATTTCCATTACACTTGAAAGTAAGCATTTGGTATTGCAGAAGTGTTGAGGCCCAATGCTTTTACTAATACACAGAAGCCATTTGTAGCACAAAAAAAGTTTGAGTCTGCAGACAGCTTCTCACCTGACAGAGGAGGGATGCTTTATATTCCATTTGGTTCTTCTGAGATTGAAATTGGCCACTAGAACATGATTACTTAACAATACTGACAACTTTTGGATTCTAGGAACTCTCGCCCTGTGATCTCTATCTACCTCATGCACAGTAATAAGAAAGCAACCCTTGCTGTCACTTATATATGATGAATTTTATAATGCAAAAATTCCTGACATAAAATGAAAAGATCCTCATAGGAATGAAAATATACACATGGCAACGATTTACCACTTAGATAATTATACAAAATTTTGACAACATATTGATGTCTTTCTAGACTCCATCCATCCATCTATTTTTTAACCTGTATGTCCAGGGTAGGGTCATGGGGCAGCTGGGGTCTACCCCAGCAATCATCAATTGCAAAGCAGAAAAGACACCTGGACAGGCTGCAACTCCATTAAGACGAAACTTGTTTTACTTCCAAATAAAATGGCTTCACAACTACAAGATGGCACTGAGTCATTTGCTAATGTTCATTTTACATCTCTGACTTACCCAATGTCTGATCTTGAATTGTAGTAACTGGTTAAGAGTTGTACTGTAGGTTTTAGGCACTTTTGGGATAATGTCCACTACACTAGGTGATATATACAGTGCCACAAGATTTCAGGAACTGGGAACATAACTACATGTGATATGGAAACAGGGGAAAGGAATTCATCAGGTAAGCTGATTTAATGTTTTCTATTAAATAATATTGTTTGTTTGGTGTTATCATTTAGGTCTTAAAGTCCTAACTATGTATGAAAATACACTAACACAGAAACAGGACTAATTCAAACTAAACAGGAGATGAAAAGTATGCAAACTAAAAAGTAAGTTAAACATGATATCAATAATAAAAATAATAATGTTTGTACTGTTCTCGATTGTATGAAATGCCCTGTGCTACTCTTTAGTCCAGTAAGTGCTCCACTGTTGGCTGAGCACTGTATTTTTATGCTATGTTCCATTTACCTTGGAAGACCGATGTCAAATCTGGAAAGGTTGTCACACCTGAGTGACCCAAGTTCCAGTAAAACATTCAGGAAACCAATATAGACACCTCCAGAAAAACTTGTTGTGCTTACTTTTTTGGAATTAACACCAGCTGATAACAATTGGTTATGTGGTATTTTGCCCATGTAATCATATCCAAAGATAGAGGCTGGACAGTACTGTGTATATGACTAATTAAAGAGACACAAATGGACAGAAGTTCAAATAAACAGTATAATACTATAGGTTTCACTAAAATTTGTGGTTTTCATTGCCATTTTGGATTGACATCTAAAGTCGGACAAACATGGAGTTAACAGACCAGGCCCAAGAAGTAAATCCGACTAGGGGCAGTCCAGTTGAAAATTCCAACAATGGACTTGGAAATTCCTACTTCTCAATTCAAAAGGAATATAGCAGAGAGAGAATGCCATTAGTAAGGATGAATTACATCACACATGCAAACACAATCTGCAAACAAACGCTACAACACCACATACGTCTGAGCAGCATTACATGTAACAGTCTCTTTTTTTTGAAAACCTGCACAACCTGCACCTGTATGCAAAGACTGCTGCATCTCTGCTCTGATCCTTTATCTCTAAGCTGATTCCCTTCACAATTTATGCCTATCAAAGCCTCCATCTCCTGTGCACCTTTACTTACTTCTTGGAATCAAAGTCCTCTTGATGGTCAAAGGTTAATTTTGAATAATGGGCTTGGTTATTGAACTACAGTAAACAGCAACAACTTACTCTAAGAGCCTGAGACCGATGACTTAACGTTCCCATTTTTACAGGAGAGAGGAAACATGGCCTAAACAAAAAAAAGAACAAATTCAGAACCAGATGTGTGCAAGCCTCATGCTAGGCAAGCCACTATCCTGAACACTGTTGGCATCGTGGAATCAGCAATTGTCATCATACTCCTCATATCACTGAAATGATGCCCCGACACAATACTTGGTGCTCTCATACAGTATATTCCTTCTATTTTGAAAGTCTCCAATCTCTGTCTCAAATCCTAAAGATTTAATGGATGCTCTCCTCTTCAGTCCTGGCTGTCTGTTGCTACTCAGACATCTAGCCTTGTCAAACCTGTGATGAGCTTTCTGCAGGGTGCTACGATATTCTCTTGCAACCCTAGTAATGAGTACTGAATGATTTATCATGTGTGGTCTGTTATTGAGCACAGTACCTTTCACAAATCAAAAACACTTCAGAAGGATCCTTGTAATGAAAAAATATACCCCTTCCATCTTTCCATTTTCCTTATCCTTGTCCTCCATTTCTGACTCCAATTGCCTGGTCAAGGAAGAGAGGCTCCTTCTTAAACCAGATTAAGAAGTGATTCCAGCACATCCCAGATGACAAGGCAGCCTCCCAGCAGCTCCCTCTAGCAGTTGAAGTTGGGGTGTATGAATAGCCTTTGGCCCATATACAGAATGGCCACCTAAGACAAATCTCGTTGGTGATGATGCTAGTACATACAGTAGCATAGGTTTTTTAAAGCAACCTATTTTTAAAGTCTAAATTATTGGTAAAGGTCTAGCAACATAAGCAATCAATTGAAATTATGTCTGCTTTATTATTTATGATAAAATAATGAGAGGATTTCAGCTTTTATTTAAAATGAAATGTTGCAGGGTATTTTCCTGACTTAATAATCCCAGTGAACACATTATAGAAGCTGGTGTCTTCATAAGCTCATCAACGCTGGACTTATTTTCTCATGTGTGTGTATATACAGCTCCAGGTCACGTACAGTAATTGCTATGTACTGGCATTCTGTTGTGCTGAGGCAATTCCCAGTCAGCGGATTAAATTCTGGCAGAGATGCATGAGGGAATTCATTTTAGCGGAGCACTGAAAAATGATGTATACTACAATGAAGTGACCACATGGGAATTTATAGACACAAAATCCTTCACATAGGTAATGTGCTTAGGAAATGACTCTCTCAGACATCCTTAGAATCAACTACCTTTGTTATAAAGCACTCTGAGTGTGTGTGTTTTTTTTTTCTTGGAGATGTTTTTCCATGTGGGGCCTTTTTGCTCACACAAGACAGTTTTAAGCCTGACAGCTTTAAGTAAGGATGAAAAGTGCCTATTTGTTTCCACGATGACTTGTGATAAAGACATATGGCTTGTTTTAAGCAGGTCTTTAGTTTTCATTGTTACACTCAGTGTGGAATAACTAAATACTACTGTAATAATCAACCAAATACGTGTTTTTCTTCATTAAATACTTTGTAAGCTACAGTATTCCTTTGATTCATGAAACACACTATTAGTCACTATTTGCTGTGGTATCAAGTATACGTTCTATAGAATGTTAGGCAAAAGTTCATTCTGGAACTACTTGTAAATATATATATATATATATATATATATATATATATATAATGCAAGAAACAGAACACAATCGTAAAGGTTTGAGGTTTCCGGCCCCATATACTGTAGAGGTTTGAAATGGGTCAGTGTTAGCATCAAAGCATTACAACAGACAATATTGCAATGGTGGACAGGGACACTTTATGGCATGGGACCGGAAACAAACAGATGAAATGCTGGGAAGGAACCGAGGTGATGTATGGGAGTCATTACATCATCAGAGGTGGACCAGAAGGAAGGAAGGAATGTGGAAGTAGTAGCGCATGGTTAGGGAGTCTGGACGTATGCCGGCGTTGCTTCTGTCTTTCTGCAGAGATAAAGAATGAGAGGTTAGTACCCCACCTTTGCCCCTTGGCATGATATACTACGCTGCATGTTGGGTCTTTACGCGGCTCCCTATGCGCGCGTGTGTGAAAATATATATATATATATATATATTGTGGACCCGGCCCGGACACAGACAGGCGGACATGTTGTTCATCACCACCACACGTTTATTATTTACAATATTTACAATTCAACAGTGCCACACAAACCCCAGCTCAGTCCTGGCCAACACACAATGCCTTTTCTTCAGGCCGCCTCCACAATCTCTGCTCCTGCCTCGTCCTGCTTCCATCCGACTTCAGCCTTGAATGAAGGGAGACGGCCCCTTTTATATGCTCCCGGATGAGTTCCAGGTGGTTCCCGGCATTCCCCTCTGGACACGCCCCAGTGTGTCGGAAATGCCGGCTGTTCTCCTGGAAGCTCTCCGGGTGTCCCTCTTCTTCTTCCCCCCAGCACTTCCTGGTGTGGCAGAAGTGCTGAGGTCCAGGGTCCCCAAGGCATTGGGGCGCCTCATGGCGGTGACCACGGGTCCCTACAGGATTGGGCTTCCAAGCCCTCTACCCGTGGCCCCCAAAGCAACCAGGGTGGCAGCCCCCACGTGATCCCAGATGGGTGCACGCCCACTTCTGGTCCTTCAAGGTGTCCAGGCCGGGTCGTCGCCCCTGGCATCCCTGACAATATATATATATATATATATTGTCACACATGTGCGTTTAGGAGGCAGTTAAAAAGCCTAAAGGTTAGAGAAACATCACGAGAGAAGGGGTTGTCACATGGTACTTACCCAAATCTCTTAATCTCCCACCAGGAAAACAGAAGAAAAATAAGTCCCTCCAATTCCGGGTTCCAAAATGGTGGCTAAAAATATATAAAAAAAAAGATTTTTAAGTGACACAATTTTATTCGCTATGCACTAAAAATACAATACAATTTTTTTTCTTGTACTAAGATTTTGTTGGTTATATGTGTAAAATCGTGGGGTGTCCATAAAAGAATTAAGTTTATTCAATTAAAATGCATAGACTCATTAAACTGACATAAAAAAAAAAAAATTCAGGAAATCTGGGAAAAGAGGTGCTATCAGCATCAGAAAGTGTCAAAAACCATAAAATACACATTGTCAAATCCAAAACGACTAGCAAAAGTTGAAGTTGGAAAATCACAGGAAAGAGTTGAAACCAAAAAGAAACTAAGCAGAGAGAATAACATCACAAACTTGAGCATCAAAACAGTTTTATTAATCTATAAACTCGAAAAGGGAAATTACATCATGAGTGACCTTTTAAACCCACTGCATTGCAAACGACCTCTAGTTTAATGACAGGAAGACAAAACAGTGGCGATCATAAATAACCAAAATAGCATGAAAACAAAAAAAGTACATTTTAGATCATGAAACAAATGAAAGATTCAGAATCTGGGGCTTACAAAACCTCAAAGCATGCACACAAACTTGTAAACTGATACTGAAAAACACATACAAAATAATAATGAACCCATTCATAACTGTAAGGACCTTCCTTATAGTTTTTTGATTTCAGTTTCTGTTTATGAGTATTGGGTTTTTGCATTCTGTCTGGTCCTTGGTACTCTGACTTTTACCCTTTTTCTGTTCCTGATCATGTATAACCCTTTTCCCTCATAAACTATTTATCTCCTAATCTTTATTATTTTTTCTTTGTTTCCATACATGTAATGCCTTTTACATATTCATAAAACTAACCACCTAAATAACCACAGCAAACAAAGCTTTGAGTTTTTCCTTTGAGAATATCAGTCACAATCTTGGAAATGAATAGTACTGTGCCACCATCTTAAACAAGGAGCACATAATAACATCAAAAATGATGGTGACACCAAGACATGTAACCAGCTACAACCTCCTTGCCAACAGCAGTCACGAGGTATAGATTCAAAGTGGTGCCAAAATGACATCACAGATAAAACAATAAAATAAGAAATAACTATTAATATTAAACAAATATTAAACCAAGAAAAAAATAAATCTGAATACCACAAAACTAAACTTTTTTATTTAGAATTTTCTGCAGCAAAGGATCTCCAAAGATATTAATGGTCCATGTTTGAAGACTACAGAAGGTAACTTGGCGAAGCAAGAAGTAGAGGGATATCTTCTGCCACTTCATGTCACTTTTCCACAAGGTGTATTGGTCTCAAACTATTGGAATCCATCTGGACTCACTCCCCTCTTGGGTGTCACTTTATCACCTTTCTGAGCAACGTGAACTTTACCTTTCTAGTCTGACATGATTTCTGTAACATGCCAGTGTTTTGTAAAAACATCTTTTGTTTCTTTCAGTATCAACCATAAAAACGGATCAGTCCCGGGTGTTTTGCCTTTATTGTGCCTAGTTCTGTGCCTAGTTTTAAAATTTTTACTCATTGAACTCCCTCCTTGCCTGAGAGATTCCATTTATTTCTTTGATTGTAAATTCTTGGGTAAAATAGGAATGTAGTTCATTGACACATTTCTTTTCATTTTGTATTCTTTTGTCTTTATGAATCTCTGAGACTGATTGTCTTTTGCTGTCTGCTGTTTTTTCAGCTTCTCTTTTCATCTTTCAAAAGATTTTCCAGTCATTCTAAGTACTTTGCTCCTTTTTAAAGGAACTAGCTGTGCTACCAACCTAAGACGGGTTGAAACCTAAATAATCATTGCAGACCTCATTGTTAATGCTTGCAGTGCACCATACAATGCCTATGTCTCTGTTTCATGCCATTTAATATGGGATTCATAAATGCAGGGTTAATGTGTGCGATGTGCCACCTATTGGAATAACAAATGCAAATCATTTTATTACTAAAAATGTTTGTGATGTGCCCTCTTTTGGAATGATGGATACATAGCAACATCATAGACACACAGACAGACACACAGACACTTATCCTTTTATTAAAGTGGATACTCCACCCAAACAATGTCATTTCATTTTCTTTTTTTTTAATATTTTCTTTTATTAAAATCAAAAAACATTCCATACATGCAAGACAAGTTTAACAAAACTGGTTTGAAACAAATCGACCCCCACACATAAGAAAGAGGTCAGCAGTGTAGCACTTTAATCCAGGTCACAATCACGGGGTTGGGGTGCTGGAACTTAACTCAACTAGCATAGGGTGTGTGGCACGCGGCTGGGGGCAGTACCCTGCCGGGACGCCCAGGAGGACCGGAGGAGGGCACAAGGGGGCGACCACCCTGGTTGTGTTGGGGGCCATGGGTAGAGGGCTTGGAAGCCCAACCCTGTAGGGGCCCGTGGTCACCACCAGGGGGCGCCCCAATGCCTTGGGAGCCCTGGACCTCAACACTTTCACCACACCAGGAAGTGCTGGGGGGAAGAGGACCAGGGACACCCGGAGGACTTCCGGCTACACAGCTGGTACTTCCGCCACACGGGGGTGTGTTGGCGGAGGCTCCTCAGGAAGCACCTGGAGCCCATCCGGGGGTGCATAAAAGGGGCCGCCTCCCTCCATTCGATGGCGAGAATCGGGTGGAAGTGGAGGCGGTCTGAAGACTGAAAAGGCATTGTTGGGGTGATTGGTGCTGAGGCACTGGGTTTGTGCACTGTAAGTAAGACTGTAAATAAACGTGTGTGGTGAAACAACATGTCTGCCTGTCTGTGTCCGGGCTGTACTCCACAGGTGCAAAGCAGGAACAAACCCTGGACAGCCCGTTAGTCCATCGCAGATCCAAAAATGATATTTATTATGTGCTGCTTACTTCATGTACTGTAGTGTTAGAAAAAAGAAAAAAATAATACTCTCTTGTTGCATAATCCATATGTCCATTCACTTGCTCAAATTGTGCAAAATGCATGCTTTTTTTGCTAAAATATTGTTAAATAATTACCTCTGTATTAATTGGAGCAAATCATAAACAGGAAACTAAAAGGCTCATGGGATTCACTTTTTGAATTGCAGGCCCTCCTCTCCCTGTCATTCGTTGGTCAAGAGTTCTGTCTTTTTTTTTTCCATGGATGTTTTTCACATCATTTGACATTGTTCAGCATTGGTCACTATAGAGTCTCGTCTATCAAAAACACTATGATGTCCTTTCTCCATGAAAATATGGAATTAAAAAAATGTTCTTAGCCACCACTGCAAAGTATATGGGGTAAGTCACATGTAAAAAAAACAGTACTTGGATGGAGTATCCTTTAAAGTCAATTTACCAGTCAATCAACTTTACCAGACAGCAATGATGAAATTTTCATGTTATCAAAATTGATCTTAATTTAGCAGCAGCAATTAATCAATTTCAAACTAAAAAAGCGCTACCAAAGTCTGAAACAAATCTTCAGCTGCTTCACTCATTGCTCCCCACTAACTCTGGCTGTACCATTGTTTAACCCTTAACTACTCGCACCATTTCTCATCTCATAAGAACTCGCATGGGGTACTTTATGCACCACTGTTGAAATGGTTATTTACATGCTCGCTGTAAGGTTGTAATATAAAATATTGCAATAATTTTAAATTGTACATGTTTTAAATGTAATTTAATACCATATTACTGAATAGTATGACACGGTCTATAACTATCTGAAAATAAACCTGATCCACTTCTCCAGAACTCATCGTCACCAGTCACACTTTCATTCACTGCAGGATTTGCACATTTATTATATTTCATAGTTGTTTAATGTTCTTTGCAGACAAAGTCATTGCAAGAAGAATATCTCATCGTTGTCATACATACATAAGCACCCGTGCGGTGTACCAAATGCACCATATGGAACTTGCGACTGTGCATTCACTCATAAAGCCGGGCGTGGGGCACACTGCCATTGAGATGCTGTACTTGCAGTGAATCAACCTGAGAACAGATGGCAGATGCTACTGGTAGGTTCAAGTAAAAGGATGGTAGACACAAATAACTGAGATTGCCGTACAAAATACACCAGTGCGAATAGCTAAGGGTTAACTGCATCATAGTATGTCTTTGAAATGCCAAAGGTAAGCCCACATTGAAGTGGCAGTCTGCACTGGGGACTGCAACACCACTTCTCGGCAGTACAAGTGTAAAGAACATTGGCACAGTGGCACAGTTATAGCACTGCTGCCTCACAGTAAGGAGACCTGGGTTCACTTCCTGGGTCCTCCTTGCATGGAGTTTGCATGTTCTCCCCGTGTCTGTGTGGGTTTCCTCTAGGTGCTCCAGTTTCCTCCCACAGTCCAAAGACATGCAGGTTAAGTGCATTGGTGATCCTAAATTGTGCTTGGTGTGTGTGGGCTGGCGCACCCTGCCTGGGGATTTGTTCCTGCCTTGCTGGCTGTGATTGGCTCCAGTAGACCCCCTTGACCCTGTAGTTAGGATATAGTGGGTTGGATAATGACTGACTGACTGTAAAAGACCCTCCTTTCTTAAAAGAGATTCCCAGCTGTTTGGTGCCTTTGAGTTGCACTGAATAGTATATTAGACCTGTTTTGGACACCAATATTCAAATAGAAATTGCCAATCAGGAACCAAAACTCGAAAATTTGTTTTTAGTAAACATACAAAAATGAGGTCACTATGGAGGTGTTTTATCTTGGTAGAGTAATATATGTATTGCTCTACTTTCCCCTATTGTATTATTAATATGCAGCCTTAGAATGCCTAATCTCACAGATTTACCACTGTTTATAAGGTATTATTCTATATAATGTCTCCCCACCTTCCCTTCTATATCTATAACCTCAGGCAATTAGATGTAGTAAAAAGACAAGCAGGAGTTAAGTCACACATAAAATAATGTATTACTGATGATATTCATAAATAATAACAAAATGCAAAGTACATTTGAATATTGGCAACCATACAACCTGATTAAATGGTGATGTGTAATTCAGGTGGCACACAGACTTGCAGTTACTTAAAATGTCTCTAGTTAAGGCATCATTGGTGCTCAGCTTTCAGCCACATGTCTGTTCAAAATGGCTGCTGAGCTGCGCTCTTCATTGTGTTGTCTTCATCATCACAGGTTAGCAAGAGAGATGCTTCTTCATCATATGTTGGTTAGAGAGAGAGAATGTGGTTGAGCAAGTACATTTATAGATGTTCTCTCCAATTCCTAGAACCAATAGGACATCATGGTTCTTAAAGGCCTCTGAGACAAGCCAATTCCAAACAGCCATATCTCAGACCAATGAGAGAAATAGTACATTTTAACACCTTAACCCCCCCAAGACCATATGTTAAGCTAACCTGGCTTTGTGTGGGGAATGAGACAAAGACTTTAGCAGAAAAATACTCATCAAACTGGTTTAAGACACATCCCCCCAAATCCTGTCATAAAATTACAAAAAGACAGTCGTAAAAAGGGGTTCAAACACGAATACCTCTCACCACTTGGTTTGCCTAAATTATAAATAAAGACATACAAAACATTTATCAAGTTATAGGCAAAATCCCACATCACAACAGGAGGTAATAGCATAAGTGCTAAAACTCCACTGCAATTCTTACCTACTACTTCAATAGCACTTTCATCCAGCAAAAAAAGCATTTGCATGCATTGTAAAATGTTGTTTTTCATTTGCTATTTTCATCAGAGAAAAGGAATAATCGACTGACAGCACCCTACAAATTCAGATAACTGGAGGAATACAAAACAGTCACCAAGTAATAGAAACCCTCCAGAGAGCTTCTTCAGATCAGATTGTACACAATCGAAGATGGTAATCCTCTGTAAGTGAGAAAGCCTAGAAGATTTAACGGAGAGAAAGAAGGAGGATTTGTATTTGTTTGAGAAAACTGAGGACAGTGCTTGCTTTTCTTATCCTTCTATTTTGATGCTGCCTTTATTCTCTTGAATAAATCAAGTCCGGTAGCCCAAGACTTAAACATTCCCATTATTTCAAGTTTTTTTTTTTTCTTTTTATTTTAATCATGCCTCTATTCATGAATTGTTTAGATGGGGCAGGAAACAGATAAGAATGGCCGCCTTTGTATGAACTTATGAGACAGTGCAAGGCTTCAAGAGAAAGATACCCTGAAAGAATTTTTATCAGGTTTTTATTGTTCTTTTACACCTTCCTTTGGATTTGTTTCCAGTACTTCTCTCTTTCTGAGATATTCCCATTGGCTCTTAGTTTATTTTTATTCACGACTCCTAACAACAGCCAAGCAAAAGTTCACATCTTTAGAAAGTGAAAACGAATGAAATCATGCAGCAGGTTTGCCTTAAAAAGCGAATTTATTTCCAAAAGAATCTTTTTTTAAACACCACCCACTATTGGTATATGGATTTTTTTTGTGAGATCATTTTTAGTATGGTCATTTTTTAATGCACATTGCTATTGTTCCTGCATTTGTGGAAAAAAAAAATGGTAAATATTATCAAATGGCGACACTGGAGGCAAAACATGAACTGCGACTCAGGATAAATCTGTTGCACGGTGTTTGTGTTAAAATGCTGATGAGAGTGTGTTACAGATGCTCTTTAAATAGGAACAAGGTGTCAGATGTGTTTGAAAGCTTCTACTGCTATAAAATTATTCTCAGTTGGAGTACATTTTACACTGATGACAACATGCACTGTAATGAAAATCATACGCAGCTGCGTGACGGCAGGGCTGTCTGGCACGAAAAAGATCTATTTGCTCTGCAAAGGGTATTAAAATTATAGAAGATCAGATGATGCCTCGGTAAGAGTGCTTGACTGTGGATGTTTTAGAGGAATTTAAAACCTGAAATATAATCTTACATGACCATGAGTACAGACATCAAGAGTCAACGTATAATTTTGGAGTAACTAACACACTAATAAAATGTGACTAATGTTTTCTTAAAATAACATGCACAATTATATAAGAGGGCTTGTTTTTCTGCTGGAGATGAAAGCTCATGGCTTAACATTTACCTCAAGTAAACCAATTAATAATTCAAAAGCATTCAACACAAATTGCATTTTTATAAGTCTTCCATCAAAGTCATTCAGCCTGTCTTTATAATATTACTCGGGTATATTTGCACAATCCGTGTTTTATTATTCTCTTCCAGCTCAAAGTTTGTTAAGAGCAGATAACAAATTCTAGCCTTACAAGAGGTGCAGTATGTCTGCGATCAGGTGTTTTATCCCAAGTTGTTTTAAAACAGATGGCACTTTTTAATATCTTGCACCAAATTTGGCAGCCAACAGCAGCTGGTCAAAAATCTGCTGTCTTCAGAAAACTAATATTACCTGTAAAGTGTATGACATGTGCAAGAGGCAGCTTGTAAATATCTTTTTTATAATGACAGTTGCTATATTAGTGAACAGACAAGTCTGGACAAACTTAGAAGCAGCTAACCAGTAGTATTACTTATCTCTATATTGTTTATTTGAAAAAGCAGAGTGTTAATTATTGTAGGAATAAATAGCAGGATCTAATGAAATAATGGTTAGTGAAGAAATTGAATTTGCAGTGAAAGCAAAATAAATTGTGTTTTTGCTTTCTGCAAAAGAAGAAAGGTGCATAGTTCCTGGAAGTGTTTTCATGCAATAATTCTGCATGCATCTGCCAGTCATTTAGCATTTAAATAAAGATCTCTCTGCGGTGGGTTGGCACCCTGCCCAGGATTGGTTCCTGCCTTGTGCCCTGTGTTGGCTGGGATTGGCTCCAGCAGACCCCCGTGACCCTATTCGGATTCAGCCGGTTAGAAAATGGATGGATGGATGGATAAAGATCTCTAGTGAAAACATCACCAGATTAATTTCCTGTCGCCTGAAGACATTGTGTTGAATCTTCAGCCGTGTCTTGTGATTGTACATACTACAAATGATCACAAGACAATTTTGCCAATCACAATCCTAAAGATATATCGGAAATAGGAAAGAAGTTTGGAGTTCCATGGCGTATTTAGTGTGCATATCCTTAACCAGAAAAAGCTGGTTGCAAAGTAACACCAGGGTGGTCTGCAAATGGTCGCCTTAGTGGTATGTGAGGCCTAGGGCTAACCAACGCCACACGGGGCCGATTATGTCAAACGCTGTCACCGGTATGTGTAGACTGTATAAACATGCACAGAAATGTAATAAAAATAATGTTAACATACACCGCATTTTCTCATTACATTATTCATGTAAATTTTTGCAAGATAACATGTGGACCGTAGCAAAATATAACTGGAGAATATAACCGCTTGAATGGGACATGCGGACCTCAAAAGCGGGGCTTGCGACGGTCACCCCGCTTGCCACGCCGCTCTTGGGGGTCTGGGGCTTTTGGTAGCAGTGACTTTCCATGGAGAAAACACAGTAATGTGTCCAGTAGTGCGTATTGATGTGTCATTATGCAAAAAAAACAGGATGTCACATTAAAAAAATGAACTGCACTGCTCCATGGGGATGTGAACAAGAGGCATAAACAGAATTGACTTTACAGTTTTACAGTGTAGTACTAGGGTGTTGTACCATGTTAGCCATTATGGATGTAGTGAGAAGTCAAGCAAAATGACACCTTTTATTGTCTAACTACAAAGATTACAATATGCAAGCTTTCGAGGCAACTCAGGCCCCTTGTTCAGGTAAGATGCTTACATCTTGGGGCCTGAGTTGTCTCGAAAGCTTGCATATTGTAATCTTTGTAGTTAGACAATAAAAGGTGTCATTTTGCTTGACTTCTCACTGGTTTACAATGGATTACATGGATTATGCAGCTGTGTGAAAGAAAACAGAAGTGTGAATGAGGCTTTAGGAATCAACATTCCTTGTTTTCCACCCTAAAAAACATTTTTTTTTAGGTTTTACGTTTCACAATTGCTAAATTGTTTACAAAATAAACAATTCTTTCATTAATTTTGGAGTGGTGGCTCTGAGGCTAAGGATCTGTGGTGGTACCCCGAAGGTTGCCAGTTCAAATCCCCGTCACTGCCAAAAGAGATCCTACTCTGCTGGGCCCTTGAGCAAGGCCCTTAACCTGTAATTGCTCCAGGGGCGCTGTACAATGGCTGACCCTGCGCTCTGACCCCACGGGGTATGCGAAAGCTAACAAATTCCTAATGCAAGTAATTGTATATTTTTCGAAATAAAGAACAAAATAAATTCAGTTTACAAAACTGTATGTGAACTGGAAGTTACCGGTTTTGTTCATCACTAGTATTGTCAATTAATGTACATGGCCTTTCCCTTAACTTTGAAATCTGATTCTTTTGAATAACGTCCACGATATGCATCTTTTCTCTATAACAAATAATCTATATATTGTGAAAGGAGTCACAAAAAGATAAAATGCTTTGTGGTTCATGAAAAATAGAGTGTTTCAGATTAGACATGGGCGTCACTGTAAGCACTCCAGCTAGACACCATGTTGAAGAGATGGTGGATTTAATCTCACGGAGACTGGAAATAGCCAAGTAAGAGGCAGGGTGTAAGTGAGTTTATTGCCAAGGTCATCAGCTTCCTGGCTGGTGATGAAAGGACAGGGATGTGAACTGTGATGCACTCTCATAATCTTTGGCTCGTGTTCCTGGTAAGTCAGTTTCTGTAAGGCTTGCAGAACATTCTTGCACATAACATTATCAATGAAAGATCTCTACTATAACCTTCTAGATTTTCTTAATGCTGGAGCAGACAAAGGCATATTAGATGGATATGAAGTTGTCTACATTTGGACCAAAGTCACTATTATATTGTTTAGAATCTGCATATGCACGGGTTTGACCAAAGATAAGAGGACAAGACAGATGCCGAAGGTGACATAAGGAGGAAACAAAAGACCAAATAATTGTATTTTTTTTGTAGATAGGGCTTTCAGGTTCAAAAACTAACCACTTGTGCCCGCCCTTACCCACACACCTGAATGTGATAGCCATATGTTTTACAAATTACATGTCTGTAAAAACAGTATATTTTTAAGCTTGTCCTTCATTCTATCCCTCAATAAAGGTACACTTTTCTTAAATGTTTTAAAAACTGCTATTGTTATCCTTTATTGTTGACTTTTCATTTTCTAATTCTATATTATTCCTTCATTAATAACTCCCAGTAGGGTGCAACAGTAAGAAACTATCAGACTTTAAACCAAGAGAAAGTGAAAGCATTAATGACAAGTCAAAAATGCTGAATTGAAATATAGTATTGTCAGGCTTGCTCCTCACTAACAGGCAAAATAAAAGAAGGCACCTTGAAGGTTGCCAGAAGAACCAGTACACTGGTCTAATGAATTACCAGCAAGCCACCAGAGCTTGGTCTGTCAAAGAAAGCTCAACAGCACATTTGGGTTACTTGTAGCACCAGCAAAAATGAAAAAGATTCAGTCATGAAAAAATATTTTCTTGATGACATACATTTTGATTATGAAAACAAAGATAAAAAAGCAATATAGGCATATTAATTACTATCATATTACTACATTGATGTGGTCATAAGGCTCAGCTCAACAATAATGTCCAATACAGAAGGCATCAGATGCATAGCAGTTAGCACTTTCCTATAATGTGGGCATCACTATCACATGCGCGCACACACACATGCAGCAACATAGCTCACCACAGATGCCTTTTTATTTTTTTTTATCTATGTAACAAGCAGAGCTAAGTTATTGGAACTTTTGTTACTGTAAGTGGGGCAGATCACATATATTTTACAGTGAACCTTTGTGACACAAAAGCAATTTAGCAACCAAACAGAAATTCTATTTATTAAATTCAACTAAGAAATAGTTGAATATTTCAAGAAGGGGGTATAAGAGCAAAGAAAAAAAGTGACTGCAAATGCAGTGCATCCAGAAAGTATTCACAGTGCATCACTTTTTCCACTTTTTGTTATATTACAGCCTTATTCCAAAATGGATTAAATTCATTTTCTTCCTCAGAATTCTACACAAAACACCCATAATGACAATGCGAAAAATGTTTACTTGAGGTTTTTGCAAATTTATTAAAAATTAAAAAATTGAGAAAGCACATGTACATAAGTATTCACACCCTTTGCCATGAAGCTCAAAATTGAGCTCAGGTGCATCCTGTTTCCTCTGATCATCCTTGAGATGTTTCTACAGCTTAATTGGAGTCCACCTGTGGTAAATTCAGTTGATTGGACCTGATTTGGAAAGGCACACACCTGTCTATAGAAGGTCCCACAGTTGACAGTTCATGTCAGAGCACAAACCAAGCATGAAGTCAAAGGAATTGTCTGTAGACCTCCGAGACAGGATTGTCTCGAGGCACAAATCTGGGGAAGGTTACAGACTGAGCGATTAGGGGAGAAGAGCCTTAGTCAGGGAGGTGACCAAGAACCTGATGGTCACTCTGTCAGAGCTCCAGAGGTCCTCTGTGGAGAGAGGAGAACATTCCAGAAAGACAACCTTCTCTGCAGCAATCCACCAATCAGGTCTGTATGATAGAGTGGCCAGACAGAAGCCACTCCTTAGTAAAAGGCACATGGCAGCCCGTCTGGAGTTTGCCAAAAGGCACTTAAAGGACTCTCAGACCATGAGAAACAAAATTCTCTTGTCTGATGAGACAAAGATTGAACTCTATGGTGTGAATGCCAGGCGTCATGTTTGGAGGAAACCAGGCACCGCTCATCACAAGGCCAATACCATACCTACAGTGAAGCATGGTGGTGGGAGCATGAAGCTGTGGGGATGTTTTTCAGCAGCAGGAACTGGGAGACTAGTCAGGATAAAGGGAAAGATGACTGCAGCAATGTACAGAGACATCCTGAATGAAAACCTGCTCCAGAGCGCTCTTGACCTCAGACTGGGGCGACGGTTTATCTTTCAGCAGGACAACGTGCCTAAGCACACAGCCAAAATATCAAAGGAGTGACTTCAGGACAACTCTGTGAATGTCCTTGAGTGGCCCAGCCAGAGCCAAGACTTGAATCCGATTGAACATCTCTGGAGAGATCTTAAAATGGCTGTGCACCGACGCTTCCCATCCAACCTGATGGAGCTTGAGAGGTACTGCAAAGAGGAATAGGCGAAATTGGGCAAGGATAGGTGTGCCAAGCTTGTGGCATCGTATTCAAAAAGACTTGAGGCTGTAATTGCTGCCAAAGGTGCATCGACAAAGTATTGAACAAAGGCTGTGAATACTTATGTACATGTGACTTCTCAGTTTTTTTATTTTTAATAAATTTGCAAAAATCTCAAGTAAACTTTTTTCACGTTGTCATTATGGTGTGTTGTGTGTACAATTCTGAGAAAAAAAATGAATTTAATCCATTTTGGAATAAGACTGTAACATAAAATTTGGAAAAAGTGATGGGCTGTGAATACTTTTGGGATGCACTGTACTTGCCTATTAAACTAAGACTCCCTGAATTCACTTCTACCGGCACCTTTTAGATTAGAAAATGAGTACAGTAATCCCTCCTCGATCGCGGGGGTTGCGTTCCAAAACCCCCCACGATAGATGAAAATCCGCGAAGTAGAAACCATATGTTTGTATGGTTATTTTTATATATTTTAAGCCCTTATAAACTCTCCTACACTGTTAACATTATTAGAGCCCTCTAGACATGAAATAACACCCTTTAGTCAAAAGTTTAAACTGTGCTCTATGACAAGAGAGGGATGACAGTTCTTTCTCACAATTAAAAGAATGCAAACATATCTTCCTCTTCAAAGAATGCGTGTCAGGAGCAGAGAATGTCAGAGAGAGAGAGAAAGAGAGAGCGAGAGAAAAGCAAACAATCAAAAAATCAATACGTGCTTTTGGGTTTTTAAGTATGCCGAAGCACCACGATAAAGCAACATTTTTTAGAGGAGCGTCCGTATCTTCTAAGCAAACAGCCTCTGTGCAAACAGCCCCTCTGCTCACACCCCCTCTGTCAGGCGCAGAGAACGTCAGAGAGAGTGAGAGAGACAGAGAAAAGCAAACAATCAAGCACCGCGTAGGAAGCATATCGTATATCATTGAGGAGTTTTAGTTAATACGTAATACATGCTCTGATTGGGTAGCTTCTAAGCCATCCACCAATAGCGTCTTTTGTATGAAATCAACTGGGAAAACAAACTGAGGAAGCATGTACCATAAATTAAAAGACCCATTGTGGAGTGAAGCCGCGAAAGTCGAAGCGCGATATAGCGAGGCATCACTGTACATATGTAATGTTTAACTCTGTGCTTTGTTCTGTGATAACAGTTTACATATGAGAAGTCTTAATTCTTATACCTAGGACTTTTAAGATGTTTAACTAGTTTGGGACTTACTTATTAGTATTTATTTCAGAGGTTTGTTTCTGTAGCAACTCATTTATCTAAAGCTGAGTAATGAAAATGAAAATATATTGAAATGGATTATGTAAATAAACTGAAAAAAGGAAGTTTTTCTGTTTGAGATTTTTAATCAGCTATGATGCTTTAAAGAAGGCACATGTGGGCTGTACCTATACAAATAAAGGATGGCCATTTTGGAATTTCACATAAGAACATACAGTAAGAAATGTGACAAATGAGAGAAGACCATTCAGTCCATCAAGCCCATTTGTTTAACTAAAAGCTGTTCCAATATCTCAACCAGATTTTTCTTACTACATTTCTCAGTAGTTTGTTCCCGAGTCCCACAACTCTTTACTTAAAGAAGTGCTTCCTGGCTTCAGTTTTAAATGCACTTACCCTTAATTTACATTGATGTCCTTGGGTACATGATTCACCCTTAAGCTGAAACAATGTTGCTGGATCTACTATGCTTTTGAGGACTTTAAATACATGGATTAGTTCTCCACACAGTCTCCTCTGCTTGAGACTAAACTGTTTTAATTCTCTGAGTCTGTCATAGTAAGACGTGTCCTTATGTCAATGTCAAATTTATTTATATAGCACATTCAAAACAACATAGGAATGCTGAGGCCAAAGTGCTTTACAATAATAGAATAAAAGAAAAACATAAATAGAAATAAAATAAATGAACACAGCCAAGTGCCTGTAAATATTATGTCATCCAAATCATCCATTTGCAAGCAACAAGGCCGGCAACAAAAGCAACATGTGACATCACTGAACTCACCCTATAAAGTATAATGCCATGCGCAGATATGGGTTTGTATTCTGGATCCTCCAAAACACAAACCTGACACAACCATGTTCTAGAACCTCTTCAAAAAATAAGGAAAAAGAAGCAAACTCTGATTTAATTTAGCAACAACTTTATTTCTGATTGACTTTGGTGGAAACGTTTTGCTGAATAGTGATAAGTCAAAGAATGAAGTTGTGTTTCTCAAAACTAACTTAAAGTGAGTTAACTTAAAGTAAACACATCTGTGTTTTTTGAGCAGCTGCATGAAGCTGGTTACCCACAGCACAGTATATTTTATAGATATAGTTTTGACATAAATGTTTTGCTCAAAGGGAAAATATTTTGTTTTCAATAAATAAATATCTGATAAGGAAAGTCACCTTGCTATATGCATTATATGCAAAGTGGCACCAGTGATAGAAAATGTGAGCACAGCTATAGATGCAGTAAGGCTTCAAGTTAAACAGCAATAGCGACAACCATTGGAGCATAATGTTGCTAGAATTAAAATTTAAATTTTGAAAAAGTATCAATAAAAAAACTATTGTTTAAAACAAGTATAAAAAAACAACTTACAAGGTGTGAAAACATGCACAGGCGATACTAGTTATTGACGATGTTTGTCTCACAATTGCTACCTATGACACTATAAAAAAATTTTCTTTTTATATCCATGAAGTTTGTGAATTGTATATGACCTTTGTTGGGCACTCAGACTACCAATAAGAAATATTATGCCAAAATTGGCCCATGTTTAATTGGAGAAATGTTTTATTTTAAGACATACACAGTCCCAGGAGTATTTTAACAGTTCTTTGGTTAACCAAAGTCATTGCTTCCAAGTAATAAAAGGAGTCGTTCATTCCTTTAATTCCAAAAGTGAAATGAGTCTCTCTTTTCTTTAATTACAGTCTCTTCAGAAGGTGCTTTGGAGGGTGTAGCAACAGTTTTTTTCCAGCACTGCTTTGATATAAGTAATCAAAAAAAGTTAGGACAACTGTAGGAATTGTTTGCATCAACCTTTTAAGGCTTAAATAACTTCCAATTCTGCAGAAAAACCATAAGCTGTTAACCCATGAGAAATAATATTTAAAATTAAGGTGCTTCAGTCTTTCCAAATAATAAAAGTATGATGCTAATAGAACGATAAGAAGCGTGACGCTTACGTATTAAATAAGAATGTGCTAAGCAAATTGAACTAATGCAGATACTAAAGCTATAAGAATCTAATTTCTTTATAACTAATGTAATGTACTGAACTAAACTTTATTTAACCCTTGATATTTTATGAGCAATGTGCATGCAAAAAAAGTATAAGGAAGTGAGCATTGTCTAAAATCGCTAAGTTGCATATACCTTATAACCATTAGGACAAAACGTGCTGTAACTGGACTTATGTACGTGCAAGCTAGCAGAAGTGTATTTCCTAAAACTGTGAAAATGCTGAAAACTCTTTATCTGTAAAAAACAGTGTTTTTCTGCACGTACAAATTCAGGATGTGGATAGTGGCTACAGAAATCCATGTAATAACCTCAAGATGAACCGCTACGTTTCCTCCTTTTCTTTTTTTTAGGCTGTCTGATCTGACCAGTCAGTGGCACTGAGCTGGGGGTGCAGCAGTCTCTTTGATTCACCAAGAATAAAGAAATTGCTTTTTATTTTAAATTGTTTTTTGTCTCACGTTGTTTCCGACTTCAGTATCCACACCCATTACTTGTTCCCTTAAAAGACCCTTTTGTATAATGCTGAAGATGACTTTATTTTTCAATTTTTGGTATCCTAAACCTACATTTTTTTAACCCCTGGGAGTTTACCGCACACCTTTGCACAGTTTCAAGTTATTCACTGGACTTGAACTGCTTCAATTTTACTTTAAAAACTGGAAAAATGGAGGCGTTCTATAGCATTTGACTTGTAGGGTATTTTCTTTCAAATATTACTGCAGTTATTGTGTTTCAGGTTAACTGATTAAGGTTTGCCTAACTAACTAAACTAACTAACTAACTAACATCTAAAGCAAGATCTTCCTCACTATGCAAGATTCATGATATTACTCAACACTCTGCTAAGTTAGACTGACTGCATAAACATGAGCTCATCCATTGGTAAGTGCTAGTCAGTATGATGATTCCTTCTTTATTGCAATGAAACTTTATCTCACCCTCAGCAACAGCAGCCAATATCATCAAATCAAAATGCTCTGGCAGCCGTGCGAGGTCTGCAATGAAGTGAAGTGACAGACTTTCTGTTTCATCCTTGTATGTTTAGGCAGTAACTGATGATTTGAAGCATTCTTGCCATTTAATGGGAGCCATCTGAGAATCTCATTGTAAATGACGTTTTTGTAATTGAAAACAAAACAAATATGAAAGTGTCTATACAAATATCAGATGTACACTTTCCTTGTGTATAGTTTTGCCAGTGTGTTTTTTCATGATAATTCCAACTGTTAAAGATAAGGTAAATTAATTTTTATTGGCTACTTTATTAGGTACATTCATTACCACCAACAGCTTGCTCCTACAAACAGCCAATTATGTGGGTGCATCGCAACATTTATAACATTAACAGTAGATACAGTTAATAGGTTTAGCTGCTGTTCAACCCAACATTACAATGGGTTCCATGTGTGATGGAAGTGACTTTGACCATGGTATGATTGTTGGTGCCTGATATGGTTTTTCTAGCATCCCAGTTACCCTGCTTGGACTTTTCACCCTTTATACATTCTATGGTTTACACAGAATGTTACGATAAAGAAAAAAACAAGAAGTAAATAACAGTTCTGCTACAGTTTGCTATGACATGCACATGGTACAGTCAGAAAGGATCCCTCCTGTCTTGTGACAAAATTAAAGGCAGGTGGTAGTAGTGTCGTTGATTGAGGGCATGTCTTCTTGGCACTTTTTATTCCTTACAAGTGTAATTGTGTGCTGCAGTGTACCCAAGAATTATTGATTAATATATGCATCCCTTCATGGCTACAGATTGCCCTTTTGTCAAATAGATTCTCCTAGCAAGATTGTATGTCATACCAAAAACATCACCTTAAGATGGATCCACAATCTTGACTTCTGTTTATTCCAATGGCCTGTACTTTTCACAGATCTTAACCCAACTGAATATTTTTGAGATGGGGTGGAATAGGTTTAACATTATGAAAAATGTGTAGGAATTACCTTTTGTCACAATAACAAGTCACAGACATCGTAAAGGTTTGGGGCAGCCCCCTCCGTATATTGTTTCCTGACTGCAAAAATTGATGATTGATTGAGATGTTAATAGAGCATATTCCAACACAGAACTCATTTGTATTGAGGCAAAATGGCAGTTTTAAAGGGCAGTACAAGAAATTAAGTCATCGGTGCTGGAACCGGACGTGATGTCATCATTGGCCCCGGAATCGGAAGTTCCATCATCAGCACCAGAACCAGAAGTGATGTCTTCATTAGCTCCGGAACCAGAAGTGACATCTTCGGGGGGCGGAAAGTGATGTCATCCGTGGAGCCAGAACCATGTGGGATTTCCCGTGGATGTCCTGCAAGAGACTGAGAGAGACAGTTAGCGCACTCCACCGCCCCCGGTCCGGCGTAGAATTACTATCATTTAGGCCCATCGGCTGTATCCTAATCACACCGTGTGTGACACTATATATAATACCCTCAAGTCAAAGTGTTTCTAAGATCCAGGAAGAAAGCTTCCAGCACTTCGTTGAATCCTTGTCTTGAAAGATTTTGGCTATTCTACGTGCAAAAGTGTCTCATATTTGTCACTAGACTGTTTTACCTAATAAAGTTGCCACTGACGTCATCACAAAACAAGATCCTGAAACCCATCTAATTCAGTGTGTGCATATTTTATACATGCAGTAAACTGAATAAGTAGATTAGAAAATGGATAGACATACTGTTACTGTATGTGTACATATTTATCAATATATCAATCTATGTATCTAAATAGATAGATAGCTTCCACAGCACTCTTTTCCTCTTTCTTCATATTCTAATCGATTTCACTGACATCTCTTTAGTCTGGCATTCTGCCTGCCTAAGTAGTTAGCCTTATATGGGCTTTTTGCCAGTTATTGATCTGTCCTCTGCAATGACCATCTTGTATCAGCTCCCTGTTCTTTCAATAACCATAGTATGGCCAAAGCTATCAGACAAGAAGTCAATGAATGCAGGTGATTGTTTTTTTTTTGTACAAATTGACTATCCGTTTTCTGTCTGAACTTAGGTTTAATTGAATTGCTCCCAACAATTTCAGATTAAGTTCAATGATAATGTAAAGTTTGTGTGTGTGGATGGGGGGTTGAGGGGGTTTCATCAAGATTCTAATCTTTTGTCATTTGATTTGTCCCAGATCAAATATATACAGCAGATGAGGTATTAAATGTCTTTGTTAATCAGGTCTTAAAGATATAATAGTTTTTACACACTAATATATTAAAATAGCATGATTAAATATTTTAGTAAAATTAACAGGTTTTATTTTTATTTTATAGTCCATGTCATCTTAAAATCTTTTAGTCATCAAACATAATAATCTGCCTAAAAGGCCCTTTTTTTTTCCTTTCCAGTAAATCTTAGATGCCTTTATTCGATCACTGGTTAGTCCTTGAATAATTAATTCTAGTTGTATACAATAATGTGTTACACAAGAGAATATTTTGACCTGAGGAGAGAAAATTGGCTGAGATAAATAAACACAGCGTTTGCCTTTGTAGTCTGCATTAGTTGTTCATTTTTGGGAATGCATTTTATTATAGTTAGATTGTGTTTAATGTCTGAATTTTAGTTAATTATGATTAGTGTGATAATTACTTATTGTTGATCAAAATATTGACATTTGTTAACTGTCTTTGACCTGGCAGCATCACACTGCCATATACATTCTTAAATATACTGATTCTTTAGGGGAACAGGATTGCATAGTTCCTCGTAGAAACCATTGCTTGACATGGAACTATTTAATTCCGGGAAAGATTTTTTGCATATGAAATTGAGTCTTAGTTCCTAATATTTGACCAAACAGAAATCTTTAAGTAGTGGGCATACAATAGATCACTAAAGCCTTAACTTAGTTTGTGTTATTGTGCAGTAAGAGTTCTTTTAACATCATGAGCTTGTTGGTATTTCAAAAATCAGTTATCTATTTTTAGTTATTTATAAAGATTGTTATAGACCTAAATAAAGAAAGGTTCTTTCTGCAAGCTTCACATGGATAGTTCATTCGGGAACCAAAATGGTTACCCTATAGCATCACTTTGAAGAACTACTTGTCACCTTTATTTTTAAGTGTATACACAGAAATCATCACAGCAAAGCTTCAACAAGGTCTCAAATGTCCAGCAGAGGGAGGCTGGCCCAAATAAATTCCAACATATCCCATAGCTGAAAATATGTAAGTTGTGAATCTCTGATCCAAATAGATTCATCACAACCCACTGGATTGAAAATAGTTGACTGGGGGGGGCAACTGTGAGTTAATAACTTTATTTTGGCAGTCTTGTTTCCAAACACACTATTAGTTGGACGTTTTAAAGATAACACTGGTACAAATTTCAGTGGCTGTTCCTAATAAATACATACAATACAGTTTATTTTTGTATAGCCCAAAATCACACAGGAAGTGCCGCAATGGGCTTTAACAGGCCCTGCCTTTTGACATCCCCCCAGCCTTGACTCTCTGAGAAGACAAGGAAAAACTCGCAAAAAAAACCTTGTAGGGAAAAATGGAAGAAACCTTGGGAAAGGCAGTTCAAAGAGAGACCCCTTTCCAGGTAGGTTGGGCGTGCAGTGGGTGTCAAAAGAAGGGGGTCAATACAATACAATACACAGAACAGAACAAATCTTTAATACAGCATAAAAATAAAATTTTAGAAGTACGGAGCAGAATTTAACAGTAGATGATATCACATAATAAGATTTGGATATTTTTAGAGTCCTGAAGACCTCATCCATCAAGCTGCCTCCCCCATTTGGCCATTCCACGGCTGAAACGTTGCTCAGCCAGCCAATCCGATGAAAGGACCCCTCTTTCCCATGATTCCTGTGATTCTCCATCAGGGATGACTTTACCATAGGCTGCCAAACAACTTGGCAGGTGGGCTGTGGCACAAATTGCCACATTTGAGTACCGAGAACAGAAACAGAATAGGTGAGGGTTAGTATCCAATTATAACTATCATGTTACTTATGTTTTAGTGCTAATGACTAACAACAGAGATGCAGTCTGTACAGTTAATCAGCAGCTCTAGTCAGGATATGCTAAACTGAAGTAGTGAGTCTTCAGTCGGGATTTAAAGGCTGGGACCGAAGGGGCATCTCTTATAGAAGCAGGGAGACCATTTCAAAGTTTAGGGGCCCTGTAACTAAAAGCTCGACCTCCCACTGTTATTTTATTAATACTTGGAATCCTAAGCAGACCGGCATCTTGAGATCTTAATGTGCACTCAGGTTTGTAAGTCATGATAAGTTTAGACAAGTAAGCCGGACCTTGGCCATTTAATGCTTTATATGTTAAAAGGAGGATTTTGAAATCTGCCCTGAACTTAACCGGGAGCCAGTGTAAGGATTTAAGAACTGGAGTTATGTGTTCGTATTTTCTTGTTCTTGTAATAATTCTTGCAGCCGCATTTTGGATTAACTGGAGGCTGTATAAAGAACAGTTTGAACATCCAGTGAACACCGCATTGCGGTAGTCAATCCGCCAAAGAATCTGCCACCCAATTACAAAGTCAATTCTAAAGCTCCTTAAATCTTTGATTTTGTTTACTTCCTGCCTGAATTGGATACACCATTGCACGCTGAATTGGACAACTGAACTGAAAAAAACAACATCAGAGCATTTTATGAAGGTGATTTCATGATGAAGTTTAAAGATCACTACTCACCATCAAATAATAAAATCTCGAGTGCATGGAATCATGGGAGCTAGGTTTCTGGACAAAGCTTTTGACTTATCTGTTAATCTATATCATCATCCTCACCAACAGTCATAAGCTCCAGCTAGTGGCTGACAGAATGAAATCATAACTACTAAGTTGGCAAAATGGGGTTTCTGCTCAGGTTTGATGTGCTTATTCTCAGTAATAGAGCAAGGAACTTAAGGCCTTGAAATGGAACTGCTCCTTCTTTGAGTCAAAATGAGGTGGGATGGGCATGTAGTCAGGATGCCAACCAACTGCCTCCCATGGCAGTAGTGTACTATGCCCACTGGGAGTTAAAACTATCCTAGTGGAGCTCGAACCTCACCCTTGGTTCTTTAATTTTTTTCCATTTTTGGCTTTTGTTTCTTTATGTTTTGGTTAATTTTCCTTTGTTTCCTTTGTTTCATTAAAGAGTCGAATGTGAGAAGCAGACACTCTAATTGCTTCCAGTTCCCCAGTTGTTGCTGTTGATATTGGCAGCCACCTGCATTTTGATAATAAGGCTAGTCCAAGGCTAGTTCTTTGCTGAGACAATGTGTGCATGAAGTCTGTCCTTGCCAACAGCCCTACTTTTACTTCTCATTTCACCTTCCATCTCTTAATATTTAGGTTTAGTTCCTCTGATCAAAGAATTGGTGTAGGAGTAGCAGTTTTAGTATAGCAAACCATGGTGCAGCCTTTGATTTACTGATTAGTCTACATTGACATCAGCAACTATGGTTAGTAGTAGAGACAAAAAGAATGAAACTGCAAGTAAAGTGGCTGAAAATACGTTCTTATGCAAGGTTGGTGAGCTCCCTTACCATCACACAGTAAGGAGTTTAGCAATTCCCGAGCAGTGGATCGAGAGGAGTCAGTTTGGGTAGTTTAGGCATATACTTAAGAAGCTTCCTGTGTACATGTCACACAGGGTGTAGGTGGCATGGCCTATTGTGAAAAGATCCAGGACACCCTGGATGGATATCTCCCTGTTTTTTTTGGGGTGGAGTTTTTCCTTGTCTTCTTAGAGAGTCAAGGCTGGGGCGCTGTCAAGAGGCATGGCCTGTTAAAGCCCATTGCGGCACTTTTTGTGTGATTTTGGGCTATACAAAAATAAATTGTATTGTATTGTATTGTATATGTCATGATTGATCTCAAAGCAGCATAGAATTTCCCATATGAACTGGAGACAGAGGTTAGTTGGGCATAGACCACCTGGTAGGAACAAAGAAAGGTCAGAAGTTCTAAAGGAAAGAGGGGGAGTTCTTAGTGGAGATATCAGCAGACAGAAAAGTGAGGGAAGCTACACTACCTGACAGACAAGGACAACAGTAGGACAGCACAATGTTTTTTGGAGACTTCTATCTTGGTTCATACTTTCCTTGCCTGTCCAAACTTAAAAAAAACTCATTGGCACTATTCCATATGTAACGAGAGACCCCGTGACAATGTGTGCAAAGCAAAGTTGTGCCACTCTCAAGAGATGTTTCTTATTAAATGTCTGTTTCATTACATTTATTCATCACCCATTTAAAAGAACTTTGTACAAAATGGTTCAAGTGTTATTACAATTCAGTAATCAGCCATTTGTTGCTAATGAGATAATCATTTGCAAGTACATGAAGTGAGTAAAACTGAATGTGGGCATGATGTAACATTTAACAGGTTGATACTGATATTGAGTGCTTGATCACATGCATTTTTGAAGTAGCTATTGTAGCATTTAAAAGAAGAAACTTGAATTATTTCAGAATTTAGAATCAGAACACATTCTATCTTGTGATCTAATTTTTATTTAAGTTAAACAAAGAAACAACAATCTTAAAAGTCTATGTAATTAAATAAATTAAACTCAAAAAAAGTAATGAAGAAGATAAAACAAACCCCACACAACAATCTCTTGTTGAACTTCTCTTTACTGACCTTACCATTTGGTTACTAACTGGAAGTACACTTTGCCCTATGTAGAGGAAAGGAAACATGTTGCAGCTTTTTGACTCAGTCCTTTAAATAGACTTTTAAGAATTCAGAGTTGTAGAGATATTGGAAACCATTAGAGGGAGCTCAAACCTGCTGTTACTGAAGCCAAAGAAGAGCCACCCTTGACCACCATATTAATATTAGGGTTTGATTGGAAGTGACCTTGTTAGGCAGTTGAAGGTCTCTTCATTTAGACTGTTAAGTTTAGATTTGGCACAGCAAATACAGCAAAGACTCACAGGCATGAGAAAAATGCCCAGGTCACGAGGCAGAGAGAAACTGGTAGCGCTTTAGTAATGCTAGAGTGGTGAGTAAGGGCATGAATCACCTCACTTTGAACACAGGACCAATGGATCTGTTATAATCACTCCAGTGAAAAAGAGAATGACCCTAACCCTAACCCTGACCCCTGAGATATTAAATTGTTTAATAGATAGCAATAAAAAATGGGAAACAGGAAAAGCCAAAAGGAGAGGGCTGGAGCATGGTATGAAAAACAGGTAAGAATCTAAGAAAAAGTAAAACCCAAAAATACAAACATAGTGTTATAGTCAAAAAAAAAATTGCAAAAAAGGTCCTCAAACTACATTGTTTAATTTTACTTGTAACTAATACTAAAGTTCAGTCCAATAGATAGATATGAAGTTATATGTGCTGTTAAGAAATATGGTCATGACCGGGAGAGGAAGAGTTAACCAAAGCCAAAGTCAAGACCAGAGATCTGTCTTGTCAATCATCACTTCACAAATGTTAAACAAAGAATCATTGTAAGAAAATAAAAACAAAGTGTCAGCAACCAGGAAAACACAAATTACTGGAAATACACACACACAGACAAAAGGTTGGCTTTTCAGAGAAATTCGTAAACTCGGATAATGATGCATTTGATATTCGTCTTTGTGTATAATAGCATCGATACCATTAGTTATGTAATTTCCAGTGAGGTGCTTAGTAGCAACCAATACCACATCATAATTATGGGGGCAAAAATGGCACAATAGGTTTTTATGAATAATTAAACATAAAAATATTTTGAAAAATATTAATATTAATAAATAATTGCAAAATATGATACACCACTCCAGAATATCCAAAACCTGACACTTGTGAACAAAAAGAAGTTGAAAAAAGTGTACTAGAATTTTTTTGAAGTTCACAGAACTTTATGAACTTCATAATCTCTGCTTCACATGACTAGCAACTATAAACAAGATGACTTTGCCCATTAAGCTGCATTTAAAAATGGTACACCCAAGAAGATACTTACAAAACGATAGTATGCTAACATCATTATCATAATAATAAAAAGATGAATAATCATTTAAAAATTACAAAAGTGAGAGAAACCAATCCTATAGATGCCCAAAGAAAGGCTCATAACACTAGCTATACCCCATTGAGGAGCAAAGCTTTGTTTTCCCTGTTCTGTTTATCCATGGTAACTTGTCAGATACCTGCTCATCCCTTCCTTTTGTGCTTAATTAAAAAAGTACATATTTTTGTATCTTTGGCTCCTTTGCTACTGTGCGAGTACTCTTTCTTGTTAAAGTGGTTAAAGCAGAAGGAAAGAAGCAGGCATGAGACTAAATAAGAGGAAAATAAAATTCACTTTATATGTTGTGGGTGCAAATGATTGATGTTACTTGGACTTGTGTAAAGTAGTGTATGAGTGTAGAGTGTAGAGTGTAGCCTGACAGCTAAGACATTAGAGAGTAAACGACAAGACCACCCATTTAATCCCCACTGACGCCTCACTGTGTGATATTATGGGCGTCAATTCACTTGTCAAGTATCTCTGATAATGGAACACAGTTATGATTTGAAAGAGGCTTTGGGTGAAAGTGTCAGAGTCTTAAATTTAAATTTAATGCATAGATAGATAGATAGATAGATAGATAGATAGATAGATAGATAGATAGATAGATAGATAGATAGATAGATAGATAGATAGATAGATAGATAGATAGATAGATAGATAGATAGATAGATAGATAGATAGAATTTCAAGACTCTACAGAGGTAAGAACAGTGGCTCCTGAGATGGCGTAGTTGCTAACTACATCTCCCTTTCTGCATGTAAAACTGAAGATGGGCAGCTGGAATACGGCTGGCATCACTTTCTCCTCTGGCCCAGAAGTTCTGCCTCTTCAACCTCTCCCACAATTTAAGAACACACAGGATCAGAAGTTGGCATTCAGTCACAAACCTGCATCTAAGAGAGACAGAACATATCTGCAGATGCAACTTAACTTAAAGTGTTGGCTTTGCCTTGAGACTGCAAAAATCTCTTTACTCTGTTTAATTTACGCTGACCTCTTTCTTTTTATCATTAAACTGGTTTTCACGATGGAGGTACCCCATCTCTTTATCTTTTTTTCTTGGATTTTATTACTACTTTTATAATTAATGCATAGATAGATATGTATGAGGGGCTGAACAGGCCATAAATTATATATTTTTGTCCATAAGCTATTGGTTTTCATGTACACACAATTGGTTTATGAATATTTACTATTGGTTTCATACATACTTCATTGGTTTGCATTCGTTCAATGCTGGTTTCATTCATATGTATTATATTGGTTCATGTGTATAGACCCATATAGATTCAAAATGTGTATTTATTTTTTCAAATAGTAGATCAGTTTGTAATGATGCTAATTAATGTACATGTTGTAGAATATTAGCCATTGTTGTAAACAGAGTAAGAAACTGTTTTGCAAAAGCTGTGTTATAATGTAGCTGACTGCAAGTGAATATGTAGCTTGGAGCGAATAAAAAGCCAGCTGAGTACATACCTAACTGCAGCCTCATGTTCATTTCAGACTTAAAGAAAAATAATATTAAATATAATTACAATCAAGCCCTTTCACAAATGTATTGTGTGAAAAAGTAAATGTTGAGCTGTTTAATAACTCCTACATGCTCATCTTCGCACTCTTAAAATTAATGTTCCTCCTCTTAAGTTCCTGTCTCCTGCCCCTCCCATTGTCGCTGAAGTTCATTTCAACAATTAATATAATTTGCACACAGTATTAGAGTCGTTCAATCCATTAGGTGAAATAGGAGACTGCTTAAGGTGCTGTCACCCGAAGGGTGCCATTTATGTGTGCACGCTACAGACAGTATAGGGCACGTGCTCCATGAAGTCAGTGGAACGTACACAAAGGGGTGGCATTTGTGTTACTGAAGGGGTGTGTGCTCCGGACACCAAGGGGGAAAGGTCGGTGAAATTTGATAGTACTAACTGTGGTGTTATCCTCTGGACACCATTTACGAAATAGAAAGGGCACACATTCTGTACAAGGAGCACATGCTCCATTAAGTCCGAGGTATGTACATAAGGGGTCCACACTCTGGACACTAAGGAGGACCCCCTTCCACAATGTTCTCAAATAAGCTTAATAATATCTACTACACAGAGGCACCCTAGGGCCCTGCCTAGGGCTCCAAATGGGCTTCGACCTGTACTGCACAAAACCGATAGAGTTCAAAGCACAAAGCTGCTTCAGGGTGCGTACATAAAACCGATGTGTTACACATCAAACTGATATAGTACACACATAAAACCAACATGTTACACACATGGTACACACATAAAACCAGTATAATTCTCAAATGTAATTAATCTATTGCATATATAAAAAACCAATAGAGATCAGACGCAAAACCAATCTATTACCTGTATCAAACCAGTATAAGATAATATAGTGCATACACAAAACCATTGCTAGATGAGCAGACCAGTAGTACATAAATGCAAACCAATATAGTTCATATGCAAACCAATAATGTTCAAGCACAAACCAATGCAGTTCACTCAGAAACCAATGATGTAATTTACAAGTGCAAATCAATATATTTCATATGCAAATCAGTAGTATACAAACACAAACTAATATAGTTCATAAACAAGCTGAAAATATACAGACAAGAACCAGTATAGTTTTACATGAAAACCAATCAATTACCTACAAAAATATATGATTTATGGCCTGTTTGGCCATTCATAGATATGAAAAGTCTCAGTATAATGCATAGGTAGATACTGTAGATGTGGGTGATGCTATGTAAGTATTTTATAAAACTTGCTGTATAACAAAGATAGATAATGAGATGGCAAAGGAAGGCTCTATAAGATTGATAGATTGATTTGAAATGCTCTTCATGACAGATAATAAAAATAATAATAATAACAGTAACTGTTTACATTTATATTGCACTTTCTCACTATTGAATATGCTACCATAAAGGGAGGACCGGGACACAAACCCATCAAATCTCCTTACTGTGAAACAGCAGCACTACCCAGCACCACCTGCAGATAAATAGATAGATAGATAGATAGATAGATAGATAGATAGATAGATAGATGGATAGATAGATAGATAGATAGATAGATAGATAGATAGATAGATAGATAGATAGATAGATAGATAGATAGATAGATAGATAGATAGATAGAGTATGATCTCTTTGACAGACAAGAGATATGAAAGATGCTGTGAAGACAGATGTAGAAATGATACTGTACATAGGATTTAAGATTGATAGATAAATATTAAAAGCACCATATGACAATTATTTCTCTCCTTGTGTTTCTTTCAATTTTCAGTTATTTATTTCTTAAACCGGACCTTAAAAATAAGTACATATTTCTTTCCAGCATCAGTTTTATGTTTACTTGACACTGATGCTTTAGTGCAGCACTTTAGAAATCGTGAAACTTTATACATTTGGCTGTCAAATGATAACAATCTATGGTTAGAGGGTAATGACAAGTTCTCTTCCTATGCCATCATCCCCACCTGCCAGTGCCTTGTCCTTCGCTGGCCCCGTATTAGCTGCAGGAGTTGTTGTTTTATTCCCTGGTAATAATTCATAGCTTTCTCTGGTGTTTCCTGTTTTCAAAGTTACACAAATCTTCATGATGAGCTCTCCAGAGGTACTGTTCACAAAATCAATGTGTCCATCATTGTCTTAAAAAATAACCTCTCAAGGCTTTAATATATTTTATATAACTCAGATAGGCCTTTTGTTTTTCCTAAGCTACACCTCCAGTTGTTACACAGTAAAAGCAACATTCCAGTATCTGATCGTTATACCACAAATAACACTCTGCTGTTGTGGCACATGTATAAAAAGTATCTAATGACAAATGATAATAAATATTTAATGGATAAAGAATTCAGTTTAATCAATAAAGTATGCAGTTACACCAGAGAAGATTATTCTTCAGCCATGGAGAGCCTTTATTTATTGCTAGTCAAAGAGACCAGCATTGCCCAAGTTAAAATAACCATCTTTATGGAAATGCGGACTGAGAAATTATCTGACCAATTGGCCAATGATATTAATCTTTGGAAGTCCTGTCTTGCTCAGTGTAAATAGTACTGCCTGACGTCATTCATGTGACTTCTCAGGGTTCATTTTGGTCTGACTTGCAGCCTTTCATAGCTACTGTACATGCAAGTCCATACTTTGAATGGAAAAGCTGAAAAATGTGTACGGCCTAGAAAGTCAGGGTGGACTTGTAGCTGCCTGAATCCTGCTAGCGGTCACATCCCCTTTGATCGTGAAATTCAGCACAATTTATGTGGGGGCATTTGAGCTCTTTCTCATTTAGGGACTCTTCTTCAAGTATCTGTGCTTTGATCTGTATAAAGTATAGCCGGGCCTGAAGCTGTAAGCTCTTTGCACCATTAACCCTTGTCTCAGTATTCAAATATACTATTGAACATGATCAAAATCCCATCAGTTTAATGTATAAGATTTAAAGGGTGATGCTTATGACAAATTAAACTTAATTTTCCATTATTCTTTACTGCACTCATTTAATTTCCTGGTACAATCAGTTCAGGTTGGCTTCTCACTCCTTGGTTGCTTCCAGGAGCAACTTGTATCTGGGTAACATATCCAAGGATGACCCAAGCACAAATAAAAAGTGCAGTACAATATGATTCTTCAATAAATAAATACATAATCCATAATATGTACAAAGTGGAGGTTAAAATATTCAGTAAATAAATTCTCTAACAACAAGTTTAAAATCAAGGGCAAAAATAATCCTTCTTTAAAAACCATGAGCCTCAGTGCTTCAGTCTAAAACGGATGTCTCCTCGGCTTAGCCTTTCCTGGATTCCTCAGCATGATGAGATCTCACCAATAGGTGCAGACAACCCTTAAGTTCAGCTCGGGTCCCTATTGCCAGTCCTTCTGTGTTTGCAGGGTGCCATGCTGAGGTATACTCTTTGCTCCCTCCAAGCTGCATTCTTCAGGCCTCCATGGAAGCCTCATAGAGCACTTGGTCGCTCCGGCTTCTTAGGACGCTCAGCAGGAGTAGACCTTCTGCCCCACTTTCAGCCATGTGTTCCTCTAATGGTGCTCACTTTCCCATTTGCTTGCTTTCCATTTTATATCGCTCTGTCCCATTCCTGCCCTGTTCTCCATTCTTTTAACCTCTGTTCCTCATTGATGTTTTAGTTCTCTCCCATCTTTCACACCTCAGTTCCCTTTTTAAAACCCCGTGGGATGCAGTCATGGCTCCATCACTAGTGAGTAACCAGGACAATTCTGCACATGCGCACATAAATGAGGAATTGGCTGCTCCCACATTCATCTCTAGAACTGCTCTGGCACACTACCTATGCCACACCAAAATGTGAATGCATTATTTATTTATCTAAAATGTACAAGCCACAGACCTGCTATATCACAACCTGGAAAAATTCAGTGAACCCTGGACAAGGTGCCAGCCGGTGTTTCTGGAGGACTCACACTGATTTTTGGAATGTGGGAGATAAAATGGAGTACACATAAGGAAAAAAACCCAAGTGTATACTGAAAGAATGTGCAAATTTCAAAGTACTCTGAGATTAAAATCCAATCTCCTGAAATTTATAGCAGTCCTAGCCCTGTATCATATCATTTTACTTTGTGGCTACCTAATGTTAATAGATATTGGCATACTGTATGTGAGAATATGGTCATGCTGTGCAAGGATGCAATTTAAAATATATTTTCTTAAACATAATGTGCACATTCAGCTCAAAGAGGCTGACCTGGTGCTGCGTGGGTTGCTGTGTCCACTGATGCTGAGCTTAGGCGATGTACAACCTCACGTAAATTCCATCATACAACATGATTTAACTCTATGCTGGAGAAAGCCTCAACAACTCCAAGCCTCTAAAATCATTTAGCAACTAAGAAACATAAAATTCCATTAACTCTTTCGTCGTTTCTTGAACGCCACTTCCCATTATTAGAAGCTGCCCGTACCTTCCAAAAATGCGTCAGTCACACTTTGAAGACACGCCCACTGATCAACGCAAATTAAAATATATTTACACATGGAGAATTTGAAAAAGAAAATGCAAAGTGGAAAATGAAAATTCAGTCAGCAGCAGGAGGTGCCACTGCCTATTTACATTTGGCTTTTCATTTTTGCAGCCTCATTACTATTCTTGCTCAAAATGAATATCCAAACAGGGAGTTTATGATTGATTTTTCTATTATTTTTTTGTTTATTTGTTTAAATTTTGTAACATATCTACTGCAAACCTATTAGAAAAGAAAATATGAAGGAAATATTGAATTTTCATTTCCGTTTTAGCAGTTATTATGCATGTCATGAAGAAAAAGCAACTCTGAAGTGGGGATTGCATTTTCATTTTAATTATGACACTGACACACTAAGACGAGCATGGAAAATGAAATGACAAAGGGTGATTTAATTTTACTTTTAAAATTTTCACAAATGATTCTTACGTGTGTGGAAAATGAAAATTGCAAATGGTGTTATTTCATTTTATTCTTAATTTTTGCAGCATCCTTGCTCATAGAGTTTGAAAAATAAATGGTAAAAGAGAGATTCTATTTTAGTTTTATAATTTTAATTTAGTTTTTAGCAGAAAATACCTCCCATATATATGAAGCCATAAGCAAATGATTTATTAAACAGTATGAAAAGGACTGAATGTAACTCAGGGATTAAGTAAATGTAACTTAAAGCTGAAAGTGCAAGAGGTCTCTGCCTCATCTTAGATAAGCTACCAATGTAATTTTCCAAGGTTAGAATGAAGTAAATGAGTTACAAATACCCCTACAGGAAGCCCATCCGTTCATCCTATGAAGTGGTGCTAAGATCAATAGGTCAATCTGCTAAACACCGGTTTCGGAGTAATGGAAGAATCGACATGAGCCAGAAATTACTGGTGGCGTTAGTTGATTGGAATAGGTAAGAAAGTTCTGCATATTAAGAATCAGATGATGTGATGTATTAGATGAGGTAATGGTAATTAGAAAGATGTATTAAAGCGGGCTAATTGTTTAATTGATTACCCACTCCATGGTCTGAGACATTTGTGCAAATAAAGCAATGTTCTGCATTTTCATCTGGGCTCTATGGCTGCCTTCTTTCAAGATAGAGGAATGTTTTTTCTTCGACAATAGTCAAGCAGTGGGTGACATGTGTTAAGATCATTAAGGCCGAAATAAAACACACAGAAAACACTAATGCAAATACAGTACATGCTATTTGTATTTTTGTATTTTTTATGAAATATTCACTTCTTAGGTCAGTAATGTGCTTGTAGTTACACAGAATATTAATTAAACTAGTGGAACATGTGGAACTCTGGCATTCAAAAATATAAGACACTATTATAATGATAAACCTTAATATGAATTTTGAACATGAAGGCACCATGTTGTGGTGGGGGATATCATTACAGCTGTAATCAATGGAAAAGATAAGGAGTTCTTGATACCATATATGTGCATGTGTGGTCCTCAAATAAAAGGGAATTGAAAAAAGTTCTCAAAGGCAGTGTAAAATGGAAGTCTAAAGTGAAAGATATGTGTTTTTGTAATAAGGATAAAAGTATGAAAAATACAAAGACAAATTAATACAAAAATGAGATGAGACATTAAACAAAAAGCTTGAGATACTGTGTATTCTAACGGAGATGATCTTGTATAAAGGGGGCCGTGGAGGACTGTCAGAAATATTAGCATTTGTAAGTTTTATATACAGTAGCTGACTGAAAGTTAATTTTTGAAACTAAAAAACTGGCCAAATGGTCTGAAGAATTATCTACCAACCAAAAAAAAGTAAAGTTAGTAATTAGTTGAAATCACTGAAAAGCACGGCCTGTTTCTATCAAAATCTAAAAACATGCTGCCTACATGAGCTACAGAGGAAATCACAGCCCACTCTGTCTGTGGCTTAGGTCCATTGCATAATGTGAATTTTTTAAATTCTGTCTGTATTGCTTAACTGAAAAAACGGTTTTAACACAGGTCATTCATTCTTATTGTCAAGTTAATTGCGATATGCTGGTTTAAAACAGTGTTGGCATTTTCAGAAACAGAAAGTTGTGTATTTCAGAATTATTGTCAAGTGTGGTGTACAGAATAAAATGAAGAGCATGCCTGACAAAATGCTTGACAGTGGGGTGAATGTCTCTGCATAGATGAAGTAAAATATAACAACATGATAGGTGGTGATTGGAAACACTGCACATGCCAGTTTTGGAATATTATATTCTAAGAAACTGAGGTAGAGTAAAATAATGGGGGGCAAAATGTCTTTTGTAAATGCGTTTTGACTAAACACAACTGACGAAGAGAGAAAAAGATAAAAATCAAGTAAGAATTTTACTCTGCTGTGTACATGTGACAACAATGACTCAGAAGATAAAAGCGCTAATGCAGCTAGAGAATGAAATTATTATTACAAAATGGTTGAGGAATGAAAATATGTAGGAGCTGGTATCTATGATGACATCATGCTTTTGCAGGGGCTTGTATTGAAACTGTGTGAGTATTGATGAAATTGTCTGCCACAGAGCATGATGGGAATTGTAGTGTTTGCATTGGTATTGCCATAAAGTCAGAGAAGACATGAATATACTGTATATATAGTTGGGTGTAAGGGCTGAGTGAGAGATGTTTGTATTTGTAGGCCATGAAGTGTTTACTTAAGCATTTCAGCTCAAAAGTTATGTACATGGGAAGTTATTGAACCTTTATAACATATGGGTGTGGTGTTTGTTTATTTGTCAGGAATTAATTAAAAGATGTATGCTCTGTCCCTTTAGGATTATCAATATACGCTCACATGAATATAAAAGATAAGGAGCTGTTCATACTAGGTTTGTATTCTAAATGATTTATTTTTCCAGTGGAACAACGTTTTGTGTGGAAGTGTCTTGTCATCTTATCATTTTTCATTCTTTGTCAGTAAAACGGCTTGTGCTTTAAGGCTATTGTTGAGCAAAGGACACAGATGATGTTGCATTTCTTGTCCAGATGGTTTATATGACTTTGTGGTGCTAGTGGAGTGTAAAGATGAGGAGCTTGTGACTTTCCTGTTGCTGTCAGTGGGGTTTGGTTCATGTCAGTAATAGAATGTGTATGCTGCATGTTTGCACCTCTGTTCTGTTTGCACACAACCGTGCTTTTTTGGTCAAGGGATCAATGCTCCCGCATCTTCAGTATCTGTGAGAAGAACCCAAAATTCAGGGCTTTTGTGCTAAAATGATGGGTCACGTTACATATATATATATATATATATATATATATATATATTGTCATGTACGCGAATAGGAGACCACGGACAGACCTTAACACGCTTCGGAAGACTTCGCCGGCAGGGAGTGGCGGGTACTAACCTTTCTCCTTTGCTTTCTTGCAGAAAAAAAGACGCTCCGCCACCATAAGCCTCATTTTCCCTCAGCACGTTACTTCCACCCTTCCTCCTCCATTGTTCCTGACGTCATCAATCCCATCTTCCCTCACGGTTCCTTTCCAGCATTCCTCCACTTCCGGCTCCTCCTACATAAAATGGCCATTTTTGTTTATATTTTTGACCAGATATTTTGCTTTATTGCATTGTGGATTTGACTGCAATATACGGGGCCGGAAACCCGAAACCTTTATGTTGTTTCTTGTTAAATCTTTTACAATGTTATATATATATATATATATATATATAATCTTCATTTGGATCTTGATCTTTGTTTGTCCGCGAATGAATTAGAAGAAGAAGCACTAGATGGCAGTAGAGAGACAGCTAAAACATAGGCATTGCATTAAGAATCTCCTCCAGGCTTATATTACTGAAGACTGTAGTACTCCAGTCACACCTCAAAACACAAACATTCAAACTAAACAAATTGTTGTGCTTTAAATTAACTAAAGAGATCTTCATTTAGATCTTGATCTTTGTTTGTCCGTGAATTCCACGCATGCGTAGACCACCTTCCAGTTTTGTACGTTGTTGTTACTCACGGATGTCAACAATGTGCCGGAATAACAAAAGGGGTGTTGGACAGTGTTACGCTGGTTAGCTCCTGAGGCCTGGTTAGAGAATGAGATTGCTGAAGATAAAAGGTACGTGTCTACGTACAGTAACATGTGAATGAAAGAAAGACAGTGGGTAAAATGAATGACAACATAACAGCACGTTCCGGAAATTATTATTTTTACGTTGTAGCTGGCGAGTGCTGCGCGTCTCACAGTTGTACCGTGGCTTGCTCACATGTCAATGAAGTGATCCCTATTTATGCTTTAAAAAGCCTGGATACCTATGTGTCCCCCTTTTATAACCATTGCTCCATGTATATTGCCTTACTCTTTGGATTGCCACAAAGCAACCTGCGAGATTAGAGAAAGGTTGAGAAGAGATCGTGAGAGGAAACGACAGCGTTGTGAAAACAAGACGGACTGTGAACGGACAGAAGCAGAAATGCTCCTACACCACCACATAATTAGGATTCGGACAGTGATTCCGAGTAGGCCGTTCCTATCGAATCATATCCAAGGGTTTTCTTTTGTAATTTTGTTTCCCTTATAAAAAATCATAATGCTGTGCGACGAAGGGCCCAGTTCACGACTGGCAGCCGCGTTTAAACAGGGTGCCCTTCACAGACAACTTTAACACGTGCAACGTAGTTGGGCGCACATGGCTAGTATATATATATTGTCACACACGTGTGCATGGGAGACAGCTAAAGGGCTTGAGTAAGGACAGTTCCGAAACATACCGGGATGTGGCAGAGTGCACTGACTCTTTTTCTCCCTTGCCTGCAGACCATTCTCAGGAAATTCAACCTGGTTCCCTTGAAGTCACTTTTGGGACCGATCCAATGGAAGGAGACCTTGCCGCCTCTGGACCCTGTGATGTCACGTCTAGGCTCGTACCAATGACAAAAGACCTCCATGAGCACGACCCCTTTGACTTCACTTCCTGTCTTCCCCTTTAAAAGCCTTCACCTTTTCCCTATTCCTTCAGTTCTGTGTTGGACTCGGTTTTGAGCAAAACAGTGCTATCATTTAAAAAGACGATTTGCAGCCAGGATACCACATTATACGGGTGACTGCCCCAAACCTTGCTATGTCTCATTGTGAGTTTTATTACTATATATATATATATTGTGGAGCTTGGCCCGGACACAGACAGGCGGACACGTTGACGTCACCCAACACACATTTATTATACATATTTACAATTCAAGTGCACCTCAAAACCCCCAAAAATCCCAAAGTCCTGGCCACAACACAATGCCTTCACTTCTCTTCAGGCCGCCTCCTTGCCTCCTCCCAGACCTTGTCTTCCTCACTCCCGACTCCAGCCCCTGAAAGGAAGGAGGCGGCCCCTTTTATAAGCACCTGGATGTGCTCCAGGTGTGCTCCGGCAATCTCCCACCGACACGCCCCAGTGTAGCGGAAGTGCTTAGCTGTATCCCCGGAAGCATTCCGGGTGTCCCTGCACGTCTTCCCCCCAGCACTTCTGGGTGTGCCAGAAGTGCTGAGGTCCGGGGCTCCCAAGGCATCAGGGTGCCCCCTGGCGGTCCCCATAGCAACCAGGGTGGTTGCCCCCACGTGGTCTGAGGTGGGCATACATCCTCTTCCGGTCCTTCAAGGTGTCCCGGACGGGTCGCCCCCCCCCAGCTATCTGCCACAATATATATATATATATACATATATATATATATATATACATATATTTTTTATGTCACATTTTTGTCATGATTTAAATCAGGCTTATTTTAAAACCTACATATATATGTTTGGTATCATTCTTTTCAGAGTTTATTGAACTTTAATGTGATGTTGTTAGATTTTCAGATTCTTATTCCGTTTTTAAATTAGAAACTAAAAAATATCAATAACTCATGTCCTGTGAGTCGAGATTTGTGCCAAGAGATTTAACCACACCTGGGGCCGGAAACAAAACACAAAGAGTAGGACTGCTGCTGTACAGGCTTTTAAATGTTTGAAACGCCGCACGAGATGCAGATCACGTGGCATGGCAGCAGCAGCAGCAGCAGCAATCCAGCAGCTGGTCGAGCAAACAGGAGGTAAAAAAAGCTGTATTTGTTTCCCATTGTATCACCGTTTAAGAGGGGATTTTGGAGGAGCGACCGCATCTCCTTGGGGTGCGTTCATCCCCCCTATTCACAACGCGAGTGGCAGAGACATAGTGGCTGGCGCATAGCACATGCCTGGGGGGTTGGCAAATGAGGCGAGCAGGTGGCAAACCTCCTAGTGTATATATATATATATATATATATATATATATATATATATATATATATATATACGTATATATATATATATATATATATATATAGAGAGAGAGAGAGAGAGAGAGAGAGAGAAAATATATTTTTAAATGTATACTAGCTGTGTAGGACCGTGCTGTAAAAAGCTTGGGGTCCTAGAATCTATTGACATCATCAGAAAAAAAATTAAAATGTAGAGATGTCAGGCAGTTGAAAAGAACTACTAAGGGGCATCTCTCTCTCCTAGGAGGATTAGTTTTGCCAACGTGCTTGTATTGCTTGTGCATTAGCGGTGGGAATAAAAGTAAAAGTGATACCGTTTTGCCAGTGTTAGCAGCTAGGCGACTTTGCCTTTTTTCTGAGGTTTCATTTTGCTGATATGCTGGCCTCGCTAGATAGATAGATAGATAGATAGATAGATAGATAGATAGATAGATAGATAGATAGATAGATAGATAGATAGATAGATAGATAGATAGATAGATAGATAGATAGATAGATAGATAGATAGATAGATAGATAGATAGATAGATAGATAGATAGATAGATAGATAGGGTAACATATTTCACACATGATTTTGAAAAATATTTAAATAATAATCTGTTTATATTGGATTAGTGGATATTCTGGAGTTAGCCAAATCCTTTCATATGGATCATTATCATCATAGAACTCTCAAATGTTACTAGCTATAATTTCATGCACAGAATTATGAAAATATTAAGTGTAAAAAGTAACACCACTGGTAACCTTCAATTCTCTACTCCGCATTATTTTTGAAACTGCAGGTAAATAAGAATTGACAGGCTACATTGGGTAAAATAACTTGTTCTCATAAAAATATTTATTTTGTTCCTCAAAAGAAGAGGATAAGAACTGAGACAGAGGTTAGAGAACGGAGAGAAAACAGGAGGCAGAGAGAGCTGGTGCAAGCATGCAATAGAAAGAGAGAGAAGACAGCCAGCCAAGAAAAAGACCCTAGAAATGCATGCAGCCGATGCTCAGGGGCTAATGTTGATTACTCCAGCATAGCGATCAGGAAGCTGGAGTGACGTGGTGCTCGATGGAGTGACTCACCATGTAAGTCAGGGAGAAAGGCAGCAGGAGCTGCAGGTGAAGGATGGCTTGGTGTGTTATCCTATGGCAGAGCCATGGACTGCAGTAATGCACACCTGGCAGCAGGAGTTGGAATCTCAGCATGGTGCTTGCCAGGGCCACAGTCAACTGTGGGGGCCACAAGCCTTGGAGCAATATTGTTGAGTGAGGCACCATGTTGGAACCCATGGGTTGCAGGGATCCAAACCTGGTGGAGAAGGTTGGCTGAACTGTCGGTTAGGTGTCACTTCAGCTACAAGACCCTATTAGGGACATTTATATTAAAGAAACCCACCAGGAACTATGATTTTAAAGAAATGATTTCCGCTGTGTTTATCCTTATTTTTATGGATTATTTATGGAGTTTATTTTAACCTGCATGGAACACTTTATTTTTATTGGATTATGTATTCATTTATTGAATGTCTGAAGCACTTTAAATTGGACACTGTTTTGGTATTAGATTATAATAAAATTATTGTATCACTTTTGCACCTACCCCTTGGCTGAATGTTTGTGTCCTCATTTGCCCGGCTCATCTTGGTTACAGTATCAACGATGGCTGGTTCAAGAGGCTCCCAAAGAAGAGTGGAAGCATGGAGCATGGAGAACTGCACCATTACAAACAGAAAAAACAACAAGAAAACGGTACCAACTTTGAAGAGTTTCTTACATTCCTTCTGTATTTTGTGTAACTGAAGAAAGCAGCTACAACTTCTTTACACCACTGGCATGTAAAACGAAAGACCCTCCGATTCTATACTTGTGGGATGTTATCTTATACATGCAGAAGGACCTGATGGCCTTGCTGGCTACTGGCAGACAGAGAACCATGTATCTGAATGTTGTGATCTAGAGCATCTCAAAATGTTTCTTCTTTGGATTTAAGGGTAAAAGAAAAGGCAGAAGAGGTCATCAATTGCAAAGCAGCATTCCTCAGGACAGTTATAACACAGCTGATATGTATAAGAGATTGTCCTGCTGTAGGGCTTAAGGTCAGGAGAGAAGGACAGTCAAGGCTGCATCTGCACATTAGCATTCCACAGGACAGGTCTAACTATTCAGCAGTGAAATACCTGGTATTGCTCTGCTGTAGGGTCAGATGCCTAATGGGGTGAGCAGATGGCCTCTAACAGGTCATCTAGCTCTAAGATCAGTAGCATGGAGCCTCTCACTCACAGCCCTATCACTGACACAATCATTGCGTCTTTCAGCAGTTTTAGCAAAAGTACAAGTGGTAGATTTGAAACTGACAGAAGGGGACCTTTTTTTCGATTTCCTGGGTAATCCAGTTACTGATTGTGTAAAGGCTCACTGCAGGATGTAGGTATTTACTGTATTGCAAAGGAGTCACCACTTTGAAGTTTTTGGCTGGTTGAGATTACAAACAATACTAAGTTGCTGACTTGGAAATTAACATGTTTGACAATATTGGTATCTAATCAGCAGATCTGTACTCATTAATGGTTGGTAAGAATACATTTTGTTAACTTGTGTTTTCATTAATTGTTAAACCCAGGAAATTTAGATGTGCCATTGTTTAATCCGATTGTCCAGAACTGATAATGGCAGGGACTGAAGGAGATTTAAACTTCTGGGCAGGAGAAGGCAGAGAGAGGAACAGTCAACTGAGAATGCTGCCAAGACACTTGGACAGAGCACAGGGGCTCTTGCAGGCAGACGAGGGTACGTGGCTGGCACGACGTGAGGCACAAGGACAGCAACACTTACTTCCAGGGAGGAAGAGACAGCTCCACAAGAAGACGCCAGTTGTAGATCCTGCGAGAGAGGGAAGGACCAAGCAAAGCTGGCAGATAAGAAGTGAGGCATGCCTAGGTCACAGAAAACACAAGGAGCCCAGAGTGGAGAAAAAGGAACAATGAAGAGACACTGACAGGAGTTCCACGATTTTAGAACATTAGAACACTATAGACGAGAACAGGCCATTCAGCCCAACAAAGATCGCCAGTCCTATCCACTTGTTTCCTCCAAGAAAACATCAAGTCGAGTTTTGAAAGTCCCTAACGTCTTACTGTCTACCACACTACTTGGTAGCTTATTCCAAGTGTCTATCGTTCTTTGTGTAAAGAAAAACTTCCTAATGTTTGTGTGAAATTTACCCTTAATAGGTTTTCAACTGTATCCCCATGTTCTTGATGAACTCAATTTAAAATACAAGTCTCAATCCACTGTACTAATTCCCTTCATAATTTTAAACACTTCAGTCATGTCACCTCTTAATCTTCTTTTGCTTAAACTGTAAAGGCTCAGCTCTTTTAATCTTTCCTCATAATTCAACCCCTGTAGCCATGGAATCAGCCTAGTCGCTCTTCTCTGGACCTTTTCTAGCGCTGCTATTTTCTTTTTGTAGCCTGGAGACCAAAACTGCACACAGTACTCCAGATGAGGCCTCACCAGTGCATTATAAAGGTTGAGCATAACCTCCTTGGACTTGTACTCCACAAATCGTGCTATATAACCTAACATTCTGTTAGCCTTCTTAATGGCTTCTGAACACTGTTGGGAAGTTGATAGCTTAGAGTCCACTATGACTCCTAAATCCTTCTCATAAGGTGTACTCTCGATTTTCCGACCGCCTATTGTGTATTCAAACCTAATATTTTTACTTCCTATGTGTAATACTTTACATTTACTGACATTAAACTTCATCTGCCACAAATCTGCCCAAGCCTCTAAGCTATCCAAGTCCTTCTGTAATGATATAAAAGATTCCAAATTATCTGCTAATCCACCTATCTTGGTATCATCTGCAAACTTAGCCAGCTTGTTACTTATATTACTATCTAAATCATTTACAGTGTATCCGGAAAGTATTCACAGCACATCACTTTTTCCACATTTTGTTATTTTACAGCCTTATTCCAAAATGGATTAAATTCATTTTTTTCCTCAGAATTCTACACACAACACCCCATAATGACAACGTGAAAAAAGTTTACTTGAGGTTTTTGAGAATTTATTAAAAATAAATTCCATTAATTTTCCTGTGATGCATGTTAAGCTTACTGGCCTATAGTTGCTTGGATCAGCCCTGTCACCCTTTTTATGTAATGGGATGATATTTGCCATTTTCCAGTCCTTTGGAATCTCTCCAGTGCACAGTGACTTCCTAAAAATATGTGTCAAGGGTTTATATATGTACTCACTAGCCTCCTTAAGAACACGAGGATAAATATTATCCGGGCCTGGTGATTTGTTTGATTTCATCTTATTTAATCTGAGCAGCACTTCTCCCTCTACAATTTCCAAATCCCTCAGTACCTCCTTAGTAGTTGTTTACCTCTGGAGGTTATCCACTTGTTCACTTGTAAACACCTCAGAAAAATGTAAGTTTAGGGCATCTGCTATTTCATTATCTGTATCTTTTAATTCCCCTTTACTATTCCTGATGAACTTGACCTCCTCCTTAACTGTTCTTTTACTACTAAAATACTGAAAGAATCTCTTGGGGTCTTCTTTCGCCTTATCTGCTATATTCCTCTCCAACTGTCTTTTAGCCTCTCTGATATCCTTCTTAATGGTTGCCCTCATGTTCTCATACGCGATTCTCTTTGCAGTCATTAGTCTTATATGCCTTATACAGCAGTTTTTTCCTTTGCAACTTCTTTTTTAAATCTTTATTAATCCACCGTGGAGTTTTTCTTAGTTTCCTATTAATTCCAAATGTAGGTATGTATCTGTCCTGCATTACATGTAAAACATTTTAAACCTGTTCCACTGCTCCTGACTGTCTCCACATTTAAAAGCTTATCCCAGTCTATCCTACTTAGACTTTGTCATCTGCTCAAAATTAGCCCTACTAAAGTTCAACTTAACAATTTTAGTCTTTGCATCTGTACTCTTACAAAATACTGAGAATTGTATTACATTATGGTCACTTGACCCTAGTGGTTCAATCACCTCTACACCCTCAATTCTATCCTGATTATTACAGAATACTAAATCCAGACAGGCTTCACCCCGTGTTGGTGCTTTAACATGCTGTGTTAAAAAACAGTCGCTGATTACTTCTAAAAGCTTGTGCTCCTCCATCTGTAAGGTTATCCCAGTTAATATTTGGATAATTAAAGTCCCCATGACTATAATATCCCCTGTAAACTTGCCTTTTGATATTACTAAAAGATGTGTGTTGAAATTACTGTCTGAATTGGGTGGTCTATAACACACTCCTAAAATAAGACCTGTTTCCCTAATATTTTCCAGGCGAAGCCACATGTCCTCACTAAGATGGGGCTCATCATCCAACTGAAGATGACTTACATTTAAACCTGTTTGGCATAAACAGCAACCCCACCTCCTTTTCTGTTCTGTCTATCCTTCCTAAAAATGTGTATCCCTCTATGTTACACTCATCCCCATCTTTGTTATTTAGCCAGGTTTCCGTTATTGCTATAATATCATAATTATGCTCTGCTACATACAACTCCAACTCACTTACCTTATTTTTGATACTTCTAGCATTAAGGCAAGCTATTTTTAATGTGTTAATCCTTCTACTTTACGTGTTTGCTTAAAATTTACATTACTATGCATTTTTATTTCTACACCATTGTTTGTTCTTCCATGTATAGATCTAAATCTGGCCTGTCCTAAACTCCCTGCCCCCATTCCCTAGTTTAAACAATCCTCGACTAGCCTACACATACGCCTCCCCAATACATTGGTGCCCCTCCGTTCAGATGTAACCCGTCACGGCGGAACAGGTCCCATCTGTTCCAAAAGGAGTCCCAATGCCCCATAAACCTATACCCTTCTACCCTGCACCAAGATTTGAGCCACGTTAAGCCTTCTAATCTCCTCAATCTTACCTGGACTGGCGCGTGGCACAGGCAGAACTTCGGAGAAGACTACCTTGTCAGTTCTGCTCCTCAGCTTGGTACCTAACTCTTTGAATTTGGATCGCAGAACTGACAGACTACCCTTATGTATGTCATTTGTTCCAACGTGGACAATGACAACTGGATCCACCCCGCTCTGGCCAAGAGCCTATCCACCTTCCAGGAGGTCTCCCACCTGTGCTCCCGGAAGGCAACACACCGCAGACTCTCTCTCTGGAGCACACCTGCCTTCAATCCCCTAATGATTGAGTCCCCAACTATCACTACCTCTCTTTTTGGGAACTGGTTTTGAGGTGGCCCGTTGGGGCTCCTCAACCCTGCCTACCACCTCAGAATTATCAGAGTCACCGTCCCGCTCTGCAAGGACATGATAACAGTTAGACACTTCTAATTCTGGGGTTGGTGCCCCCGGACCATGTGAACCCTTTACCTTACGCCTTGTGACCGTGACCCACCTATTCCTACCTGTCTGGTCTGGAATCTCCTCAGCGCCACCTTAGGGGTGCACACTATCTCTAAAGGACACCTGGGCCAAGTCCGCCAATTCTCTATTACAACGCAGGTCAGCCAACTCCTTCTCCAGTTCAGCGACCCTGAGCTCGAGGTGCTGGATCAGCTGGCATCTCTTGAAGATGTAGCCCTCATAGACAACTGGTTCTTCCAAATCATCATCTAAAAAGTCCAACATCCAACAGGACTTGCATTGCACTGGCTTCATTATTAAAATTTGACTTGGGATTACAGTAATCCCTCCTCGATCGCGGGGGTTGCGTTCCAGAACCCCCCACGATAGACGAAAATCCGTGAAGTAGAAACCATATGTTTGTGTAGTTATTTTTATATATTTTAAGCCCTTATAAAAACTCCCACACTGTTAACATTATTAGAGCCCTCTAGACATGAAATAACACCCTTTAGTCAAAAGTTTAAACTGTCCTGACAAGACAGAGATGACAGTTCTTTCTCACAATTAAAAGAATGCAAATAGATCTTCTTCTCTTCAGGAGCAGAGAATTTCAGAGGGAGAGAGAGAGCTCACTCGCAAAGAAAAGCAAACAATCAAAAAATCAATACTTGTGCTTTTAAGTTTACCGCGGCATTTTTAGAGGAGCTCAGTATCTTCTAAGCAAACAGCCGCTGTGCAAACAGCCCCTCTGCTCACATCTCCTCCGTCAGGCGCAGAGAACGTCAGAGAGAGAGAGCGCGAGATTAAAGCAACAATCAAAAAATCAATATGTGTGCTTTTGTGCTTTTAAATATGCCGAGCACCGCAATAAAGCGGCATTTTTTTAGAGGAGCGTCAGTATCTTTTAAGCAAACAGCACCCCTGCTCACAGCCCCTCCGTCAGGCGCAGGGAATGTTAGAGAGGGTGAGATAGAGGCAGAGACAAGCAAATAATCAAGCTCCGCGCGGAATGCATATCTTATAGCATTGAGGAGTTTTAGTTAATATGTAATACATGCTCTGATTGGGTAGCTTCTAAGCCATCCGCCAATAGCGTCCTTTGTATGAAATCAACAGGGCAAACAAACTGAGGAAGCGTGTAGCATAAATTAAAAGACCCATTGTCCGCAGAAATCTGCAAACCAGCGAAAAATCTGTGATATATATTTAGATGTGCTTACATTTAAAATCCGCGATAGAGTGAAACCGCGAAAGTCAAAGCGCGATATAGCGAGGGATTACTGTAATAAGCTGCCTTAACTTTTTTTCTTAAAATTAAATTTCTTCTTTTTTCAGCTGCTCCTTAACTTAAATGGTAACACTAAGGTCTGCTACAGATATTTTACACCTTTTTCCCTTAAGCTCCTGTACTGTTCTCCCTCTCAGCTGCCTGCTATTTGCCTTTCTATGAGGTTTGATAAAACTTCTGTTGGGAAACGAGTGTCCGGTGAACAGACTGCATCGGTGGACAGTTAGGCAGTTAATTGTTGGGGTAACAGTGCGCAAACTGGACTCTGCACTACTAAAGGTTGTATCCTCCATTTCTTGTTTTTGACGGACTTTTAGAGTGTGGACTATGTGTTTTCCTTTTAAAAAAAGGAAATTCGTTCCTGGTATTTTTAGATTTTGTTATGTTTGTTTATCTTTTAAATGTACTTTAAATTGTCTTGTGTAATAGAAGTTAGTGTTGCTTTTCCTGAAATTACTGTTGTGTCGTTTATTGTGTGTTTACTCACCGCCCAATTTAAACAAACCTGTGTGCTATTATCGGTAAAGATTATAGATCGGTAAAGAGTTCCCAGTCTCTTAATAAAACTAGGTGGCGTAGTCGGATATTTTAACAGTATCTAGGCTAGATTACCTGTAAGTGTGACCAGACACCTGTCACATATCTCTAAGATGAACCAGTCTTTTGTGAAGGTTCTGCTCTGGTGTGGTCTCTTGAGGTCAATCTAGACAGTTATTTGCCCTGCTGCTGGGCTGAAATCTTGTCTTAAGTCAGGACCCAGTAAATGGCTTAAACCATAGTTTGTGGCTATCCTGGCATATGGCAACCCTGCCTGCAGCGTATTCATGGTTATCTCCTTCTGCCTCTTGTGACATTTGCAGCATCATGGAATGCACAGAAAACTAGGTGTGATCTTTGTCTTGCTGTGAGGACTTTGCTGTATATGGCAGAGTGTTGGTCAGAACACAGGATAGGATATTTCAGGAAACACTTTCTTATTTAAGCACTAGAGCAGAATCGCAAAGACCAGATGTTGCTTTCTTATTCTTTCTCATCTTTAGTCAAATGTGCATGTATCTTGTAAGCATTTTCAACTCCACAATATGAGCTTGGCGTGTCAAAGATATATCCATGGAATAATAAAAGATAAACATTAATATAAGGGGATCAAAATTCAAATAGCCTAGCATCTCACTTTCATCTCTAAACACAACTATGAATTGAAACAATGCTAAACGTAGTTATATGCATAATTATATACATATATAATGTAAAAGGAACAGACTCGACACACGTAGAAAAAGGTTTGGGGCAGCCACCTGTATAATATTCCTAGCTGCAAAGGATTCTTTAAGTTTTAACAGAGTTGTTGAGACTACGGAGTCCAAAACAGAACTGATGAAGGATGGAAAAGATGGCAGTTTTAAGTGGTCAGACAGGAAGTGATGCAGCAGCACTAAACATTGTGCCATCACGGCACCCATGACGTAAGCAGACAAACTTACAGCCATATGAAAAACTAAGCACATCCCATGGAAAGTGTTGACTTTTTGAACATATTTCAACAGGCAAACAGAATATCTACATTCAATAAGTGCTTAAAAATAAAAAGTTGATATTTTTTAACAAAACGCACAGAAACCTGACATGGTGCATTCATTCTCATAATCTAAATTAATAAAAATGCAAATTTGTCAAGTGGAAAAAGTAAGCACACCACTACATTTATCAACTGATGAAACACACAATGAATGAGAAGGCTTAGGGAAGAGACCACCATAAGCGATGAGCAGTTTAGTTTTATGCTAGGAAGAGGAACAACTGACTCATTCTTTGCATTGAGACAGCTCATAAAGAAGCACTGAGAAAGGGATGCATATGGTGTTTATTGATTTGGAGAAGGCTTGTGATAGAGTGCCACATCCAGAGGTCTGGATGTGCATAAGAGTGAAAGGAGTAACAGAGAAATATGTTCAGGATATGCATGTGGGAGTGAGGACTTGGGTTAAAAGCTGAGTAAGCTGGGGCAATAGACAAGATCCCAGTTTGAGTAGGGATCTTCTTTAAGTCCTTACCTCTTTGATTAGGTTATGAATGTGTTGACTTTTGGGATGAAAGAACAGTCCCCCTGGTGCTTGCTTTTTTGCTGATGACATTGTGTTGTGTAGCACCAGAAAAGAGGAAGTAGATAAGAATTTGGAAGAATCAAGAAGGGCTTTATAATATAGAGGACTAAAGATAAATAGAAAGAAGCTGTAATACATGAGGTTTACTAATGAGCAGGATTCAGAAGTTAGACAGCAGCCTATAAATTTAAGTATCTAGGATCAGTAGTAGCCTGAAATAAAAAAAAAAATTAGATACAGAGATAACACATAGAGGGCAGTGTGGATGAAACATTTGGAAGAAGGTACTGTATCAGGAGTATTGTGTGATCAAAGAGTAAATGAAAGGTTAAAGATAAGGTTTTAAAGATGGTGGTAAGACCAGCAATGATGTATAGAGCTGAAACATGGGCAATAAACGGAGCACAGGAGGAAAAGTTAAATGAGGCAGAAATGAGAATGTTGAGATGAGTGTGTGGAGAAAAAATAAAAGGACATAATAAGAAATGAGACGATCAGAGGTACAACTAAAGTGGGAGAGACATCTAAGACAGGACGGGAAAGTAGTTTGATTTGCTATGGACACATGATGAAAGGAGACAATGAATATATGGGCAAAAGAGTAATGGCATTTGAAGTACAGTGGATTAGAAAGTGAGGGAGACCAATGGAGTGGTAGATGGATAAAGTAAAGTAAGATCTGAAGGAGAAGGGCTTGACTGAGCAGGAGGTGCAGACAAGGGAAAGGTTGATCAAGCACATCGACCTCACATAAAAGTGGGAAAAGATGTAGAGGAATAAGAAGACTGAAAACTCAGACAAAAGAAGATGTCATTTTAAAGGTGTGCCTGTCTTAGTTGTTTCTTAGCAATACATAAAAATAATTTACTATGAAATCTAAGCAATAGTAGCTGAGTTATTCCCTGATCAGTTTGAGGTGATAAAAAGTACAATTCATAAGCTAATTTAGCATGATCTACCCTGTCAAGACAGTGATTTTGTTCATTTTTGCCTTATGAATCAATCTGAGGAAAAACTGACAGTTATGTGATTAAGGCCATGCAGTGTAGTGGCCAATGGTTCAAATTCCAGGCTAGGTGCTGTCTATATGGCGCTTGACCACTCTTTCGATGTGCCCACAGGTTTTCTTCTAAAATTGGACTGCTACCCTGATTAGGGCTGATTGCTGCACTACACTTGATTCTGTCAAAAAAGACTTTATAGCCCCCTGTAGCAATATATTAGAAAAAGCAAGTTCAGAAAATGACTTCTTCTATATTTAAAGGATTTCAGAAAAAAAAATGTGTTTGGAATTGCTTCAGTAGTTTCCAGATTCACAGGCACACATCATTATAGAAATGCATATGGAATATTACCACTTCATCTAAAAATATTCTGCTGATTTTTATGACAGTTATGAAAATCATTATAGTTTGTTTGCTCATCTATGACATGTGAGTTTATCTTAATTCTAAGAATCTAAAAGCTATGCACTTCTCCTAGAGACTGAAATGATAGCAGCTAATTTACTCGAGCATCTGCATAAAATTGGTCCCCAGGGAAAGCAGCAGGAAGAAATTTCAACCTCCTGCAAAGATCAGAGTTTCAGAACTGACTTTAGACAGCAGGTCAAGGTGGCATATGCCTGTGGCAATACTGGTATTGATATTGTGGACACCCTGGTCCATTGTTATCTTACTGTATCATTGACCAACATAAAAACAGCAAGATTTGTGTTTCATTAAGAATGGAGTGAAGCCCAACAACATTATACTGTTACAAGAGCTAATTGAACTTGGAAAATATGGTGCACTTCTGTTCTATTTACCAAAAAAGTGTGATGTTTATTATGACTGAAAACAAACATCATGAACTAAATAAAGAATATTAATAAGCATGTGGGAGAAGTGTTGAGATAATCTTTTAATTAGCAGACTACTTCCAGAAGGTGTTGCCATGTATAAATTTGTGGGTTGTATTTTGAGACAGAGGTACAGTAACAAGGGAACATTTGCCTTTTTCTGTAAACTGCAAAAATAAAAGAAAATATAAACAAATAAAGTTTTCCATTGCACGCCTTTATAATGGCACTTCGAAGGATGTCTCCAAATTGTACTCTGAAAGAACAATGGCCTCCACAAAATCAGCAGTCCATTTTCAAATTCAAATGGACATTCAGTACAGAGGATTTACAAGTAACAAATGATCCCAAAACCAGTCCAAAGGAAGGGTTTGTAGATTCAGAACAGAAGTACATGTTAAGAGTGTTGGGTAAAGTCCCTATAGTTGGTGGCACATGAATCTGTGTGTCACATTAATGAATCATGCTGATATTAAATTGTGCCTATTGCTAAGACAATCCACATACTGTGTAGCTGCTCTTCCAAAAAGGCGGTGGACCATAGAGGTTGTGAAACAGACTGTACCTGGCTTTTCTGAATGTCCCACATGTCTTTTGGCAAAGAAGTTGCTGAAATTTAATATAAATATCCTGGAAATGATAGTTGTGCTTCTCTTCCAGCATTACCTTATAAGAAAACTAACATCAGGCAGGCTTGCTAAAAAACATCTAAAGATGAATTCCAGAATCTCCTCACAATATACTCAAATGGTCCAACTGCCCCTGATATCCTATAGAAATTACTGGTTTAAGTGTCTTTCCATCAATGAGTCTTTATCCCACCTCTTTTCTTTACTTTATTTTCATTGAAATTGTTTGTGTGGTTACGTCTGGGCCAGGATTCAAAATTTGCTCCTGGAATGGGAAAGTCTTGTTTTGGTAAAAGAAAATAAACCTAGAACTCCTTTTATGGGCCTTTGTGTACTTTTTTTTGGTAAGGGTATGTTAATATGCTAGAGGATTATTGTAAATAATAGGAAGACCCGGAGATAAGTGCAGAGCTGAAAGATGTTGTCAAGGAAAGCAAAGAGTCAATAAGAATCAAAGAACCAAAACCAAAAGGATGGCATAAGTGCAAAGGTCAAAGCCAGAAACAAAGTCAAGACCACAACATAGAATTCTAATTCTATGCTATTGCTGCTACTGTATATTTACATTGTTATATCCTGTGATGTCAGCCCAGGTAAGCAGAGAGCTGAGGAGACTTTGTGCCAGCAAAGCAGCGGGTCCAGCTGGAGTATCACCACGACTGCTGAAGGCCTGTCTGTTGGAGCTGGGGAATCCTCTACAGCGCATCTTCAAACTGAGCCTGGAACAGGGGAGAGTCCTGAGGCTTTGAAAAACATCTTGCATCACCCCAGTCCCAAAGGTATCACGTCCTAGTGAGCTGAATGACTTCCAGCCTGTCTCTCTGACGTCACAAGTGATGAAGACCATGGAGAGGCTGCTGCTTCACCACCTGAGGCCACAGGTCCACCATGCCCTCGACCCTCTGCATTTCGAATACCAGGAGAAGGTGGGAGCGGAGGATGCCATCATCTATATGCTACACTGATCCCTCTCCCACTAGGACAGAGGCAGTGGTGATGTTTGAATTATTTTTCTGGACTTCTCTAGCGCCTTCAACACCATCCAACCTCTGCTCCTTAGGGGCAAGCTGACAGAGATGGGAGTAGATTCATACCTGGTAGCGTGGATCGTGGACTATCTTACAGACAGACCTCAATATGTGTGTCTCGGGAACTGCAGGTCTAACATTGTGGTTAGCAACACAGGAGCGCCGCAGGGGACTGTACTTTCTCCGGTCCTGTTCAGCCTATATACATCGGACTTCCAATACAACTCGGGAGTCCTGCCACATGCAAAGGCTTGCAGACGACACTGCCATCGTGGGCTGCATCAGCATTGGGCAGGAGGAGGAGTATAGGAACCTAATCAAAGACTTTGTTAAATGGTGCGACTCAAACCACCTAAAACTGAACATCAGCAAAAGCAAGGAGCTGGTGGTGGATTTTAGGAGGCCCAGGCCCCTCATGGACCCCGTGATCATCAGAGGCGACTGTGTGCAGAGGATGCAGACCTATAAATACCTGGGAGTGCAGCTGAATGATAAATTGGACTGGACTGCCAATACTGATGCTCTGTGTAAGAAAGGACAGAGATGAGTATACTTCCTTAGAAGACTGGCGTCTTTCAACATCTGCAATAAGATGCTGCAGATGTTCTATCAAACAGTTGTGGCGAGCACCCTCTTCTACGCGGTGGTATGCTGGGGAGGCAGTACAAAGAAGATGGATGCCTGATGCCTGGACAAACTGGTGAGGAAGGCAGGCTCTATTGTAGGCATGGAGCTGGACAGTTTGACATGCGTGGCAGAGCAACAGGCACTGAGCAGGCTCCTCTCAATAATGGAAAATCCACTGCATCCACTGAACAGGATCATCTCCAAACAGAGGAGCAGCTTCAGCGACAGACTGCTGTCACTGTCCTGCTCCACTGACAGACTGAGGAGATCGATTGTTCCTCCCTCACACTATGCAAACTCAATCTATCTATCTATCTAAAATTGGTGGTGATCATGGTCACTTGATGGGAGCCGATATGGTGTTCTGTAAACAAAAGAAACAGTACAGAAAAATATGAAACTAACCTCAAGAATGGACCCTTTGGGTAACTAAATCCCAAATTAGTCAAGAACTTACTTATACTACGTGTAAAATGCTGTTTTTATAATAACTTTTCGAACATCAGAACAATCTAGATGAGAACAGGCCATTCAGCCTAACAAAGTTTATCAATCCTATCCACTTAACTCTTAAAGACATAACAGGACTTATTTAACCAAATGCTAAAGTCAGTTACCTTGTCTTTTCTTGGGAGAATGGAAGCATAAAGAGAACTTGGATCAGTTGCAGGGGAGGCTTCTGTAAAAATAAACGTAAAAGTAAAATTGTGGAAAACGCTATTAAGAGAGAAGTGATGTTCACACTAATAGTGCCTGCAGGTGGACGCTAACCAATTGCAACACTATCACTCTTTGCCCCCTCATTTCTGCCAGTTTTTTTTGTTTGATCCCCCATCCGTTTTGCCTAACGTGGGATATTTTTGAATTTGACGTTAAGGTGTGCTACTTTTTTTGTCTGTACTGACATTTTGCTTGCCAGGGTACTCTGCCCGCCCATTTAATTTAAAAGATAACATCAAGTCGAGTTTTAAAAGTGCTTAAAGTCCTGCTGTCTACCACACAACTTGGTAACATATTCCAAATGTCTGTGGTTGTCTTTGTGGAGAAAAACTTCCTGATGCTTGTGTGTTTATCATGTATTTTTTATTCTGACACTTTTGTATTTTGTTTGTTGGGTGGTCACTGCCATTTTTTGGCTGATTCCGCATTGCCACGGCCATATTCTTTACATTTGCTATACCTGTTGCTAGTCATGTCACACAGAGGTCAAGTGACAGTTTGGTTTATCATGTCCAGTCTACAAAAGATGGTAACACACAGTTTCCATTATCTCTGTCTTGGATTAAGAAAACAATCTTTTTTTTTCCTCTCAGCTTTCATTAGAAGTCAGGAAAATGATATTGGACTATACACTAAATATTTTGACTCCTGCCTTTTCTTAGACTATTCTTTGTCTCACCATTTTTAACAATTAGACCAATCTAAATTTAACTGAAGTGGTTCTGGTCTTCCATCTTTGGCCAGGTTTGCCATCCCTCTATGGCCTGACTCTATCATCAAACAGAAGAGCATTGTTAACCAGGATTCCACCTCCATTCTAGCATTTTGGGGAAGTCCCCTTCAGGAAAAAGTTCCTGTCTGCATGTTCTGATGCCATTGGAAGTTCAACTTACAGTTACAGTCCACTGACCCCTGTCTTCCTACAATGGCATAAAGAAGTGCCAATGCAACGGTCTTTCTCCTATCAAGGTTGTTATGGGTCCTTTCTATGTGTTCTGCCATTCTTGAGGTATTTTTGCCCCAAGCAAACTCTTGCCAGCTATGCACCCCTTAAAATACTAAATAAGTAAATGCATTTCTTTGACAAGATACTTTTAGAAGTAGTTTTCCTCTTTCTCAATGTTTATATGACATATTTTAAGGCATGTGTATCATATCTGCATTGGCAGCAAAAGCACACATAAGCCATCTGTTTACCTTAACACATTTTCAAAATGTGTTATAGGGCTTAATTTATTAAATATGTACTAATTAATTGAAAATCAAATCCCTATTTTGATTTGTTTAAAATAAGCAAAATAACTATTTGGATAAAAAAAAATCGTTTTTCATTTTATGGAACGCTTCCCCATTCTATTTGCAGACTTTTTTAGTTCCCAAGAAAGACCTTTTGTTCCACAGAACTGTAGAAAATGTTTTAAAGTGTTTAGTGTACATTCAGTGCTTTGCAATGCAACATAAAGAATAATGTATTTTTATATACAACTGTTCTCTGAAACCTGACTGAAAGCAAAGGTATGACTGCTCTTGGCCAAGTTAGACACATGAGTGAATAGAGGCCATCTTCAGTGCTTGTCTATTAACACCACTCCAAGCTGTGGATTGGCACTCTTGTTCACGATTTTACTTCTTTTAACTCAGACTGGAAGAATGGAGGCTCAAGGACTAATGCCTCTGCAGGAACTACCACCCTTTCCAGTTCTGAACCAGATACGAAGCAGCACCACCAGAAGATGGCCGTTTGTAGATTATCATCTGAGAAGATGCATCAGTGCAGCACTGGCTGATACAAACAATCATTTTTGTCTTGTCCCTTATTTTCTGAACCATCTACCAGTGACACAGGGTTTACTGGCTGGTGCCTCAAACCTTTATCTGTGTTTATTCTATTTATTACAATGCCAACACATGGTGACGGTCCTTTGACTATAGCTTGGCTATTCTAGCGAAAATGCTTCACAGCAAAGCAGTGATGGACTACAATAGAATAAGGTGCTATTCATTGTTAAAAGGTGTGACACAGGCAGCTTAAAGCTAGGCTTATGTTAGATGCAAAAATAAAATCTTTCCTCTTGTGCACCAGCTCAATCTTTGCCACTTATGATTTCTCAAAGATGTGATGCTGTGTGAAGATTGAGGGAACTGGAGCCACACCACAGTGAAGAGAGGAAAGCTGCCAGGAATTAGCTAATGGTGCACAAATATGGGAAAGTCGTTCTGCTGAGCAGACTTGATCATTTAAACAGACCAGAGGATGAATCATAAATCTTAAAAGCCAGAGAAGAGTCAAAACCAGAAAGTCAAAATAATATTACCAACGCCTAGACACTAACCAAACTCAAATTCTAAAGGAAAAGCATTCAGGATCAAAAATTCTGTTAATAAAAGTACCAGTCTTTTAGAAAATCCAATTTTAGATGATGCTTATCCTTAAAGTGATGGCTATTATACCATTGCATTCGTGACACAATCGTCACACACCTTCTGAAGCCAAATGCTAGGAACAGACATTCACGTCTTGATGATTGTCCCACAAAATGATAACGTTTACCAGAAACAAAATAGTTGTAATGTAAATGTTTAATGAAACGAGAATAAAAATGAACACTAATAAATATACATCCAAGATTAAACAGACTTAAATTTCTGTCATCAAAAATCACTGAAACCACCTTCATAAGCTGGCAGAAAAAATTATCAACATAGAAGTACACTTTTAAATACCATAAACTATAACAAAAAGAATTTATAGTTTTAGTTTAGGGTTTTCCCAAGGGATATCAGTTTTTCTGTGTCCATATGCCTCTCTTTTAGCAGTGAGAAGCTGCCCTGTCCCTTTCCTTTTCACGTTCTCACACTGAGTGGCTAGCCATGAACCCAGGACCTCACCTTATTCAGATGAGAGGACAGAGAACTTCCTCCACACCAGGGAGCAAGTGGACTTCTGATATTTACTGCAAACTGCAAACGTGTCACATGCTGTCTCTTTTCAGCATTGCGGCCCCCTCACTATACCCTTCACAAAGCAGTATATGTTACTTCAAGTTGGGTATACAACACCTACTAAACATCCATCCATCCATCCATTATCCAACCCGCTATATCCCAACATAGGGTCACGGGGGTCTGCTGGAGCCAATCCCAGCCAACATAGGGTGCAAGGCAGGGACAAACCCCGGGCAGGGCACCAGCCCACCACAGTGCATACACACACACACACACACACCAAGCACACACTAGGGACAATTTAGGATCACCAATGCACCTAACCTGCATGTCTTTGGACTGTGGGAGGAAACCGGAGTACCCGAAGGAAACCCAAACAGACACGGGGAGAACAGCAAACTCCACGCAGGCTACTAAACATCTTAATAATAAAATTAGACATTTAAGAAAATTGTTCTACTTATAAATTGCTCAACCTTGGCATTTCCTGTTTCTCACTTGCTTTTTGTTTTTTCTCATGCCTCATGGTTTTTGACTTCATTCTCTGTATAGCTCCTTCTCAGGTCTGACTGTATATACAACATTGTATTTCTTCCAATAACAAATTCAAAATAAGAAATTATGCTGTGGTTTCTCATTGTAGGAACTGTACAACGCTCAACCCAATAATAAACTGATGGGTAATAGATTAAACAGAACAATCTCTGCAGAGTCTTTTGGACCTCTTAGCTGTCTGAGATCTTCATCTATCATAATCTAAAACCTCTTCAAAGGTTACTAATTTTCATAGAATTGTTTCAAGAACAGTACTTGGAATAGTAAGGAATAGTTATTACAGAATCAAAGATTCTTTAATTTAAGATAATCAGTGAACACCATACAAAATAGAAAGCCTTTAGTGCATCCATTTACCAAAACAATGTTTTGCAATTTGAGGTTACATGAACCTGGAGTCTGTCCACTGCAGTTCAGGCCTGAGGCTGTAACTAAGCATTAAGTTAAGTCAAACTTTCCCTTTGATTATTCTTGCTCCTCCCATCACGTGACTTAAATGCAGTTAATGTTGCTAGACAACAGATGGAGAAGGGAGGGGCCTAGGAAACTGTAAGTAAGAAAAGGGTTGGGGGCAGAGCCCCACACAATTCCTAACAACTAACAATTATTGCAAAAAACGTTAGCACAAAGCCTCTGTAAGCATGTGTCCAGAGGCTCTTTGCTGGAATCCAAACACCAAAAAGTAAAGAAACTATATTTTGCTCTGTAGTTTATCCATTTAAGTATTCATTTGTAACAAAATAATTACCAACAGAATGTCTGTTTTATGGTAGCATACTGGTAGTGTTGCTTGCTCAAGTCCTCAGATGCTCTCTGCATGTAGTCTGCACATTTTCCATGCCTGTGTGGGTTTTCTCCTGGTGTTCCAGGAGACATGTAGGTTGGGTACATTAGCTCTGGTGGGTGGTTGTGTGTGTATTCTGCGATGGACTGGTGCCTGTAAGGGACAAATTTATTGTATGAAGTGTAAAAATACTTCAAACTGTTCAGACTGTGCCTGTCTGTTAAACTAGGTTATTCTGACTTTATTTGTAAATGTTAGAAATGAGATTATATGATATTTTATGTTTTTATTTTTTGATAATCAAAAATATATAAGAAATTTTATTCTGTAAACTAAATATTTACATAAGATATTTCTTTTTTTAAACTATTTTGAGACCTTTACATAATGTTAAGCCATAGGGATTTTCAAAAAGATCATACCATTTATGTGCTCTCTGATTGGTGTGATTACAAATGAACCTTACTAACAAAAGAAACTGTTCTGTTAGATTAGGCTGTCTTGCCATAGAGAACTTAGCCTGGTGCAATACAAAGGCTGTCCATCCTTAGATTCATTTGTAATAATGACTGTTCTTTATTTACAAAGTATTTTCTCTAACATGTCCAGGAGTTGTTCATACTTTGTGCCAGATGATTACATGAATGGGTTCCAGCTATCCTGCAGTCCTATGGGACAAGTGCTATATAAATAAAATGTATTATTATTATTATTATTATTATTATTATTATTATTATTATTATTATTATTAGCTTAGGTAAGTGGGTAAGGAAAATGGATGGATGTCATGTTTTGCCTTTATTTAGATTTTTAAATTCACATCAAAGGCATTATACACATAAAGGAGTCTTGCGTTAGATAATTATAGTATGAATAAAATAAGAATACTGTTGGCAAAGACGTTTTGTTTAGACAGAATAATAAAGTACCAACTTTTTCTGAGCCATGTCGCTTACAGCATAATTCATTATTCATTATAACTTGTTTTCACCTTTTATGATTACAAGATGCAGAACATTTCTTTTTATTAACATTAACAATATGATTTGATTTCACTGTCACACAGCTATTGACATTTACTTTTTACTTTCAACTTTAGCTAATATGACTTTAACATAACATATTATTCTCAACTGTTTTCAATACAATTCAGGGCCACTTGGGCCTGAGCTTATCCTGATGACACTGTGCATTAGGCAGAAAACAGTCCATCGCAAGGCCTCCTTACTCTCTCCCAGGGCAATCTAGAATTGGCAGGTGACCCAACTGGCAGATCTTTGGGCAACTGGGAATGAACTGGAGTACACAGAGGAAAGGCCACACCAGCATGGAGAGCAGGTGCAAACTCAAACTCAGGATGGTGGATTTTGAAGCAGCAGTTCTAAGCAGTGCGGTCAATGCCACTGTTCAGAACTGAGAAACTTAAAAAACTGTTGGCACTTTGCATATGTTTTTTTTAGCTTACAAGAATTTAGCAATTTTAAAAATTAGTTTCCAAGCTCCACTTTCATTTATGAGTTTGAATTGTATTTCCTTGTTTGAGAGTTGTTTTTTTATCATTTAAATTTTATCTGCATTACACCGGCTCTTTGAAAGCAGATACCAGCTGATATATTATAGTGCGACAGCATGTGCTCCCTTGTTCAAGATACGGATTCAGTCAGTGCTGTTAGAAAATCTCTTCAGTAATGTGATTTTTGACTCTTGCTAGTTTGCCTCATCTAGATTTTTCTGTAGTGACTTGGCTGTAGTTATATAACAGGATTTTTTGAAGAACTCTTTGCAGTTCTTTCCTGACAATCATTTAGAGTTAATCCCTCTAATTTAGAAAAACAAATTACTGTGATCAGAAAAGTTCACCCTTTGCTTTTGATTTTATTTTTAATTTTTAAGAAAGGAATCTTTTATTTTGGTTCTAAAAGAAGCACCTACAGCTTACTTCCTTCATTTTTTTAATTATTTCCCAAAGGAATTGCATTGTTGTGTTATTTTACAAAGATATTACCTAATATGATCCATATCATTATGCTTCAGACTGTCCTGTGATAACTAGTGAGGGAGAGGTTAAGGATGCATATAGTGTGCGATCAAGTGACGAGACCTGAACAAATGTCATAGGTAAACATTTAATCTTGCATGTGCTGAGGGGTAAATTTAATCCATCCAGTTTAGGGTCACTGGGAGCCAGTGATTATTGCAGCAACTTGTAACACATAAAGCAACCACGGTGGACAGTACTCCAGTCTCTTGCTAGGGCACAATCGCACGGCCAAAGTGGTACAGAATTAAAGTCAGTAAACAAGCAAACATCAAAAAAGTGTCATGGATACTTCAATTCTTAATGTTCGGGTATTTTATTTTATTTCTTATGTCATGGTTCACTCTGCTTCCCTCTAACACCCTGATTCAGAGCACAGAAAAGCCCAGTAGTGAAGCTCTAGATACTTCATAGTGTGTTCTCTCTTCTTCTCAGAAAGGTGACTGGAGGTCAGCACAAAATTCACCACACTCATGAGGGTTGAGGAGCCATCCATACAAAAGCCTGTAGGGCTAACTACTGAAGGACTTCAAACCACCTTTTTCATTCACAGGACTGGAGCCTCAGGGATAAAAGGAACAACTGAAAAAGGGACAGGAAGTCCACTTCCTGCAGTTTTAAATAAAGGAACTCAACCCTGTGAAGGGTGTTCTTTGTGTATACAACGGTTTCTAGCCTTTGGAAAAGTCTGAGAGACTGAAAGAAAATAAAACAGTGTAATGGCATTGACAAGTTGCAACAGCCAAGGATGTGTCATCCACAGTATGAGCTGGCATTCTATCGTGTAAATGAGCAGCTTCACAGCCAGCTACAGGGCGCCAATAAAAACAGCAAGCAAACAGAATTCCAATTGTTACAGCAAAAATGAACAGACATTTGAAGAACAGCATCCCACCTTAAAGAGTCACGTAAAGAGCAGAGAATCCATTGTGGCATTGGGCACCTGCACTATATTGATGTCAGAAATGGGACAAAAATAAGACCTACTATTTGATTTTAGCAAGTTCTGAGTGCTGCGGTAGACTTGCCTAGGCTGAGATTCGTGATCTGGAGTTCTGTTTGCAGACTTAGTACATGGAGGAAGACAGCTGAGAGACTGCTACATTTGCAGCTCCACCAACATTTCTCCATCTGCTAAGGTCGATTGGCCAGGGTGTGTGGATGCTGAAGAAGCTTCCGGATCATGGAGCTCAGAAAAAAGTTCTTGCAGATCAAGTTGTCACTGACCACAGGTGATCTGTATGAAGCAGAACTGGTAGACCAGTATACTAAATGTGCAGCTCCACACAAGAAGGTTCATCTGCTCACTTGTAATAATTGACAGATCACCACACGACAGTGCAGCATTCAACACCCTGCTGCGCCATCTGACAACAAAGCGCTCAGGACCCTTGCTGATGTGAGATCACCTTGCTGTTTTAAAGAGTTGTTTCAAGAAGTTGGAAGTGGTTGCTGGTGTCAGCAACTTCAAAGGGAGGAATACATAACAGCATTCATAATTTGCATCAGCCAGAGATGAATCACCCACAGTATGAGCTGGCATTCCACCATGAAAATTAACAGATTCACTGACAGTTGCAGGGTCACCTATAAAAAAACGGCAAGCCCACAATGTTGCAGACAGAATGCCAACTAATGTGGCAATGGTAAGCAATCTTTTAAAGAATGGCCAGCCACTTAAAAGAGCCATGTAAAAAGCAGAAAATCCATTCTAGCACTCGGTGCCAGCACTGAATCATTGAAGTGAAGCTCTAATAGAACATATCTTGTTACCGTATATACTCATGTTCAAGTTCTCCCATGCAAGTCGGGCTTGATTTTTTCATATAAATCCTGGCATTTTCTAATGTAGGTTGTACAAGTCGAATGCGGAAAACTCACACTATTGGTCCAGGAAATTACAATATGCTAACGCCCACCTGAGAGAGTAACCACGGAGCACACTACCTTTTTTTTCTATGCATTGTGCCTACGTGACCACACGGTAATACCTGAACTATTCCAAAGTGACGTTTGCACTGTTTTGTGTTTTTTGGATCTCACACCCTCATACACCTTTATCGTAAGAGCATCCCTTATCTACGATGGAGCAATTGATCAGAAGAAAATACAATATGAAGCTGGAGTTAAATTAAAAGTTATTGAAGCGACAAAAGAAATTGGTAACTGTACTACTGCAACAAAATTTGATGTGTCTGAGAAACTGATGCGAGATTGGAGGAAGAGAAAAGATGTAAAAAAAAGAATTAAGTGTCGTATTTTTGAATGGGCGTATAAGTCAGGGTCTGATTTTATGATTGATTTTTCGGGTTTCATGACCCAACTTATACACAAATATGTACTGTATTTAAAGAGCCTTAAGGCTATTATAACTATTATAAAGTGATATGGTAGAGTGAGGCTCACTAAAACTAATTTCAAATTTTTGTTTTAGATGGCTTGTCTGTTTGGTGAGTTCTCTTCCCCTAGCAGCCCATTATCCACCTTACTGGTAACACTCAAATAAATAAACTAAATAAATAAAATTCAAACTCATATATAAAAATAAACCTTGAAAATAAAGCTTTAAAAATATAAAAACCTTGTGAATCAAAACATATTCTGAAGCATAAAAAGTTTTCTTCCCACCTCTTAACAACAATGTTAGTTGAAAATATTTGTAACCATTAAACCATGGTTGGTCGTTCTTCTTCAACTGTGTGTTTTTACTGCCTGGATTGGCACCTCTTCCAAAGTTAGTTTCTGCTTTGCAACCCCCATAATCCAGAATTTAACATTCCTTGTTGTTCATCATACAAGAAACACTTTTTAAAAAATGTTTACTTAGTTAAAAGCAAAACCATAAAAAGTTTGGAACTCTAAATGTTGACATTTTTGCCTTGTTGCCAGGCTTAAGAAGGCAGTAGTTAAGATCAGGAGGCACAGCTGGAGAATATGCTTTATACATATAATCTGCCCTCTCTGTTAGGTGGGATGGCTGGTCTATCTCCCTTTTCAATACCAAAGCAAACTCACTTCTTCTCTCACCTCCTGCACCTCTTTCCTTAATCCCTAGCCTTGCATCCTCCTACCAGTAGAGGCACTGCTTGACTACCCGTCTGTCGCCTAGATTTCTGAGAGGCATTTTTGTAAGATCTACTCAGGGATGACATATGGTTTCTGGATTATCCTTTGTAGAGAAGAGCCAAGCAAAATGACACCTTTTATTGGCTAACTAAAAAGATTACAATATGCAGGCTTTCGAGGCAACTCAGGCCCCTTCTTCAGGCAAGATGTGAAACTTCTAGAAGAATCCTCGTTGAGGTGTTGGTGTGGTCCCAAGCCCCAGTTGACATCCAAAGGAGACGAAAACTCCAGAAGGCCTTTAAACTAAACTGCTCAAAAAAATTAAAGGAACACTTTGAAAACACATCAGATCTCAATGGGAAAAAGAAATCCTCCTGGATATCTATACTGATATAGACTGGGTAATGTGTTAGGAACGAAAGGATGCCACATCGTTTGATGGAAATGAAAATGATCAACCTACAGAGCCCTGAATTCAAAGACGCCCCAAAAATCAGAGTGAAAAAATTATGTGGCAGACTAGTCCATTTTGCCAAAATTTAATTGCAGCAACTCAAAATTGTACGTAGCACTTTGTATGGCCCCTGTGTTCTTGTATACATGCCTGACAACATCGGTGCATGCTTCTAATGAGATGACAGATGGTGTTGTGGGGGATCTCCTCCCAGATCTGGACCAGGGCATCACTGAGCTCCTGGACAGTCTGAGGTGCAACCTGGTGGCATTGGATGGACCAAAACATAATGTCCCAGAGGTGTTCTATTGGATTTAGGTCAGGAAAGTGTGGTGGCCAGTCAATGGTATCAATTCCTTCATACTCCAGGAACTGCCTGCATACTCTCACCACGTGAGGCCAGGAATTGTCGTGCACCAGGAGCCACTGTACCAGCATAGGGTCTGACAATGGGTCCAAGGATTTCATCTTGATACCTAATGGCAGCCAAGGTGCCTTTGTCAAGCCTGTAGCGGTCTGTGTGACCCTCCATGGATATGCCTCCCCAGACAATCATTAACCCACCACTAAACTGCTCATGCTGAATGATGTTACAGGCAGCATAATGTTCTCCATGGCTTCTCCAGACCCTTTCACTTCTGTCACGTGCTCAGGGTGAACCTGCTCTCATCTGTAAAAAGCACAGGGCACCAGTGGTGCATCTGCCAATTCTGGTATTCTATGGCGAATGCCAATCGAGCTGCATGCTGCTGGGCAGTGAGCTTAGGGCCCATTAGAGGACATGGGGCCCTTGGGTCACCCTCATGAAGTTTTTCTGGTTGTTTGGTCAGAGACATTCACACCAGTGGCCTGCTGGAGGTCATTTTGTAGGGCTCTGGCAGTGCTCATCCTGTTCCTCCTTGCCCAAAGGAGCAGATACTGGTCCTGCTGATGGGTTATGGACCTTCTATGGCCCTCTCCAGCTCTCCTAGAGTAACTGTGTGTCTCCTAGAATCTCCTCCATGCCCTTGAGACTGTGCAGGGAGACACAGCAAACCTTCTGACAATAACACGTATTGATGTGCCATCCTGGAGAAGTTGGACTACCTGTGCAACCTCTGTAGGGTTCAGGTACCGCCTCATGCTACCAGTAGTGACACTGACTGTAGCCAAATGCAAAACTAGTGAAGAAACAGTCAGAAAAGATGAGGAGGGAAAAATGTCAGTGACCTCCACCTGTTAAACCATTCCTGTTTTGGGGTCATCTCATTGTTGCCCCTCTAGTGCATCTGTTGTTAATTTCATTAACACCACAGCAGCTGAAACTGATTAACAACCCCCTCTGCTACTTAACTGACCAGATTAATATCCCATAAGTTTCATTGACTTTATGCTATACTCTGATTAAAAAGTGTTCCTTTAATTCTTTTGAGCAGTATATAATAAATAGCAGGGAGCCACACAAAAAGTGGCAAGTAAAGAAATTTCAATTAGATTGCACATGCTGTTTCTGTACCCCATGATTGTTATGTGCGGGGCATTCTCTTAAGGACATGATTTCCTTCCCATCGGTGAAAGTTCTTCAAATTTACAGAAGTGGCAATATGTGTCATTCCATGTAGACGTTTCTTTATAGCTGGACTCTGTCTCTCCCCTGAAGTACCCCTTTATAGGCCATTATTAACATGGTCATCAGACAACCATCTGGTGATGTTTCAGATTTTATTTTGCTGCATTTGCTCCAGCCCACCTGAGAATTTCATCCAGATAATCAGAACAGAGCAGAAGAATGGATGCATTAGGCTGCTGGACAGACATTTAATTGACTGGGGTTTTTACTGAACCTTGGTAAACTCTTATGGCACTCATACTCCAGCACAAGTTAAAGTGGTTTCCATTGTTTGTCATCAGCTGTAGTCTCAAAATATATTGGCCACCGACTAGTAAATTAATTGTGAGGCTCCTTCTCGTCCATGTGATCTCCAAATGGAACTAAATACACTCCCATTCTACCCACCTTTCCACAGTGCCTCTCATTTTGCTTTCCTTTTCCAAGAATATTAAATTTGTTTTTAAATGTCCTTATGAATGTGTACAATATTGCTGTTCAGGTTTTTTGGGAAAACTGAAAATATCTGTCTGTTTGGTTTACCGGATAACAGAGTTATTCTTCCCTCCATTCTTCTCAGATCCTTTCTCTGCCTTTAATTTATAACTTGCCATTTAATGGACCTGTCAGGGGCTAAAAAAAAGTCTCTACAGAGATTTCCTTATCATTACATCCCAAACTTTAAAGCAACATACTGGTAATTGAGTAAGCACAGTTCCATGTAAGGAATGTAGTTAACTTGTCAGTTGGGGGCTATTGAGATTGCCCATTGCATTAATGCACTTGCTATAAGGCTTCTTGCTTGATGTGTATACTGTATTAAAAGCAATGGGGAGATTACTTGAAGTGCCTACGGAGCATTTCCTCTTTTATACATCCTCTGTGTCCATAAAGCAAAACTCTGTTTGGCTGTTTGTGCTTGATGCACTGCTTTGTATTTTAAGCTACAAACTTGAAATTTAGCACACAGGTACTTCTCACCATAAGTCAGGTTTTTGGCATATAACATATGGCCTTGCCAGGTGGTAATGATGGCTCAATGTTAGAGTAAATAATATTTGCTAATGAAGATAATATATGCTAGCATAGTAAAACGTTTCTATATTAAAACAGGCTTCCTCTTCTTTCAGCTGCTCCCATTAGGGTTTGCCACAGTGGATCGTCTTTTTCCATATCTACCCATCCTCTGCATCTTGCTCTGTCACCCCCATCACCTGCATGTCCTCTCTCAACACATTCATAAACCTTCTCTTAAGCCTTTCTTTTTTTCCTCTTGCTTGGCAGCTCTATTCTTAGCATCCTTCTCCCAATATACCCAGCATCTCTCCTCTGCACATGTCCAAACCAATGCAATCTCGCCTCTCTGACTTTGTCTCCCAACCGTCCAACCTGAGCTGACCCTCTAATGTACTCATTTCTAATCCTGTCCATCCTCGTCACACCCAATGCAAATCTTAGCATCTTTAGTTCTGCAACCTCCAGCTCTGTCTCCTGTTCTTTGGTCAGTTCCACAGTCTCCAACCCAACAAGAGCCAACAAAACTAGTAAAAATTGCCAGTGCCTATTCTAAATATTATCAATAGTTCATTACTGCATGGCACAGTACCTGATGCACTAAAAGTGTCAGTCATTAAACCATTACTTAAAAAGTCAGACTTAAACACACACATACTAAATAATTATAGGCCTATTTCAAATTTACCCTCTCTCTCTAAAATACTAGAATAAGTAGTCACCAATCAGCTTCAGTCACATCTTACGCATTACAATTTGAGAAATTCCAGTCTGGTTTCCGCACTGGTCATAGTACAGAAACGGCATTAATGCGGGTTGTAAATGACATTCTGATATCCTCTGATGAAGGAAACTCCACTGTAATTATGTTGTTAGACTTAAGTGCAGCATTTGACACCACTGACCATTCTATTTTACTACACAGGCTAGAAAATAATGTTGGGCTTACAGGCACTGTGCTCACTTGGCTTGGTTCTTATTTATCAAATTGATTCCTATATGTACAGAAATTTGCTGACAGTACTCCATCATTATACACAGAAGTGAGATATGGTGTTCCGCAGGGCTCAATACTGGGTCCTTTACTATTTTCACTTTAAATGCTTCCACTGGGATCTCTCATTAGGAAACATAATGTTAATTTTCACTCGTATGCAGATGACACCCAGTTATACCTTTCATTTAGATCAAATGAAGTTTCTCCAATGTTGTCTTTAATTAGTTGTGTTAGTGAATTAAAGGAGTGGATGGATGAGAACTACTTGTCTTTAAACACAGATAAAACAGAGATGTTAATTGTTGGAGGGAATGATGCTAATCACAACAATATTTTGTCATCATTTAACTTAGTTGGAATCACCATTAATTTTACTGAATCAGCCCGCAATCTATGAGTTATTTTTGACTCTAGCATGTTATTTAAAGCACATGTTATAAAGTTGTCCAAATCATGTTTCTTCCATCTCAAAAATGTTGGGAAATTAAGCACTTTCTAAATAAACAGGATTCTGAGAAACTAATTCATGCATTTATTTCTAGTAGGATTGACTACTGCAATGCGGTGTTCACTGGATGTTCAAACTGTTCTTTATACAGCCTCCAGTTAATCCAAAATGCTGCTGCAAGAATTATTACAAGAACAAGAAAGTATGAACACGTAACTGTAGTTCTTAAATCCTTACACTGGCTCCCAGGTTAAGTTTAGGGCAGATTTCAAAATCCTCCTTTTAACATAAAACATAACATTAAATGGCCAAGGTCCGGTTTACTTGTCTGAACTTATCATGACTTACAAACCAGAGTGCACATTAAGATCTCAAGATGCCGGTCTGCTTATGATTCCAAGGATTAATAAAATAACAGTGGGAGGTCGAGCTTTTAGTTACAGGGCCCCTAAACTGTGGAATGGTCTGCCTGCTACTATAAGAGATGCCCCTTCGGTCTCAGCCTTTAAATCTCGGCTGAAGACTCACTACTTCAGTTTAGCATATCCTGACTAGAGCTGCTGATTAACTGTACAGACTGCATCTCTGTTGTTAGTCATTAGCACTAAAATATAAGTAACATGATAGTTATAATTTGTTACTAACCCTCACCTATTCTGTTTCTCTTCTCAGTACTCAAATGTGGCACTCTGTGCCACGGCCCACCTGCCAAGTTGTTTTGCCTGCCAAAGGTAAAGTCATCCCTGATGGAGGATCACTGGAATCGTGGGGTAGAGGGGTCCTTTCATCGAATTGGCTGGCCAAACAATGTTTCAGCTGTGGAATGGCCAAATTGGGGAGGCAGCTTGATGACTGAAGTCTCCAGGACACTAAACAAATCCAAATCATATTATGTTATATCATCTACTGTTAAATTCTGGTCCGTACTTGTAAAATTTTTATTTTTATACTGCATTGAGGATTTGTTGTGATCTGTGTATTCTATTGTATTGACCCCTTCTTTTTGATACCCACTGCACACCCAACCTACCTGGAAAGGGGTCTCTTTTTAAACTGCCTTTCCCAAGGTTTCTTCCATTTTTTCCCTACAAGGGTTTTTTTTGGGAGTTTTTCCTTGTCTTCTTAAGGCTGGGGGGGCTGTCAAGAGGCAGGGCCTGTTAAAGCCCATTGCACCACTTCTTGTGTGATTTTGGGCTATACAAAAATAAATTGTATTGTATATAACAAAGCTGGTCTCCCTACTGTCCTCTAGACCTTCCCTTTGACTCTTGCTGATACCCGTCTGTCACAGATTATTCCTGACACTCTTCTCCACCCATTCCACCCTGCCTGTACTCTCTTTTTCAGCTCTCTTCCACAATCCCCGTTACTCTGTACTGTTGATCCCAAGTATTTAAACTCATTCACCTTCCCCAGTTCTATCCCTGCATCTTCATCATTCCAATAACCTCCCACTCATTTACAAACATTTATTCTGTCTTGTTCCTACTCACCTTCATTCCTCTCCTCTCTAGAGCAGATCTGAACCTCTCCAGGGTCTCCTTAACCTGCTCCCTACTCTCACTACTGATCAGAATGTCATCAGCAAACATCATAGTCCACATGGACTCCTGTCTAATCTCGTCTGTCAACCTGCCCATCACCATTGCAAATAAGAAAGGGCTCAGAGCCGATCCCTGATATAATCCCACCTCCAACTTGACTGCATCTGTCACTCCTACCACCGACCTCCAACTTGACTGCATCTGTCACTCCTACCACCGACCTCACTACTATAACACTCCCCTTGTACATATCCGGTACAACTCTTACACACTTCACTGCCACTCCCAACTTCCTCATACAATACCACAACTTCTCTCGAGGCATCCTGTCATATGCTTTCTCCAGGTCCAAAAAGATGCAATGCAACTCCTTCTGGTCTTTTCTATACTTCTAAATCAACATCCTCAGAGTAAACATCACATCTGTGGTGCTGTTTCCTGGCATGAAACCATACTGCTGCTCACTAATCATCACCTCACTTCTTAACCTAGCTTCCACTACTCTTTCCCATAACTTCATGCCGTGGCTCATCAATTTTGTCCTGCTGTGTTACTACATTCCTGCATATCCCCGTTATTCTTAAATATAGGCACCAGTACACTTCTTCTCCAGTCCTCAGGCATCCTCTCACTTTCCAAGATTGAATTAAACAATCTGGTTAAAAAATCCATTGCCATCTCTCCTAAACACCTCCATGCTTCCACAGGTATGTTATATGGAACAAACGGCCTTTCCATTCTTCATCCTCTTCAGAGCTGTCCTTATTTCCACCATCCTAATGCATTGCACTTCGTGATTCGATATCTCCACATCATCCAACCTTCTCTCTCTCTCATTCTCATCAGCCTCTCAAAGTACTCTTTCCATTTGCTCAACACACTCTCCTCGCTTGTGAGTATGTTTCCATCTTTATCCTTTATCACCCTAACTTTCTGTACATCTTTCTCAGTTCGATCCCTCTGTCTAGCCGATCAGTACTAGCCCTTTTTTCCCAGGTTAGTGTCCAGCTTCTCAAGCAACTGATCATACACTTTTTCTTTAGCCTTCGACACCTTTCTTTTCTCTTTACACCTTATCTCCTTGTACTCTTGTCTACTTTTTACATCTCTATGACTATCCCACTTCTTCTTCACCAACCTCTTCCTCTGTATACTCTCCTGTACGTCCCGATTCCACTACCAGGTTTTCTTTTTCTCCTTTCTCTGTGTAGATGTCACGCCAAGCACCCTTCTAGCTGTCACCCTTACTGCATCTGCTGTAGTTGCACAGCTGTCTGGTAACTCTTCACTGCCACCCAGTGCCTGTCTTACCTCCTCCATGAACTCAACCTTGCAGTCTTCCTTTTTCAACTTCCACCATTTTATCCTTGGCTTTCCCCTCACTTTCCTGTTCTTGATCTCCAAAGTCATCCTACAGACCACCATCCTATGTTGCCTAACTACACTTTCCCCTGTCATCACTTTGAAGTCTTCAATCTCCTTCAGACTGACCCCCCCACTCTTGTATGTCACCCTATGTTCCTCCCTCTTCTTAAAATGCATATTCACCACAGCCATGTCCATCCTTTTCGCAAAATACCATCGATAAACTTGGCCTTACTGCCCTTCCATTTATCCTTCCTTCACTCCATCACACCTGCTAACTCTCTCCCCTTACCAGTCATACTGCCAACATTCAAAGTTCCTACCCTCAGTTCCATTTTCTTTACTTTTCTTCTCTCCAGCCTCTGGACAGACCCCCCCCTTCTTTACCTTCTTCAGGTTCTTCAGCCAACAGTAGCCCAATTTCTGCCAGCACCCTATTGGCTAACAGTACTGGTGGTGACCATTGTTAATCCAAGCCTCGACCGATCCTGTATGGAAATCTGTATTGTTGTCTACATATTGATCTGGCAAAATTTTATATAGGATAACCCTTCCTGAAGTAACCCTCCCCTTTTAACCGGGCTTGGGACCAGCACAAAGAAACAGATTGGTTTCTGCATCCCCTGTGGCTGACATATATTAAAACAGGCTTAATAGTGCAAAAGTAGGTCCATGTTTTGGTAGGTGCAAAAAGTAGGTCGTGCTTTATATTAAAACAGGCATAATGGTGTGAAGGTAGGTCCATCTGTTTCAAACACTTCATGCTTTTACATTTACAAACCACTGTTCACCGAATATGCTGGCCTTTACATCCCTCTTTCTTTGTGCTTTTTGTGGCCTTCCTTCGTCAGATGACATGATAATCAGACACACAGATGTGCACCACAAGGTGTACTGTCTTATGCTAGCCACTTGCCTTTGTTCTTCAGACATTCCACCCTCTTGATGATGCTGAATGGATGGATGATTTATAGCTTTATATATATATATATTGTGTACTTGGCCCAGACACAGACAGGCGGACATGTTGTTTTTCAACCACCACACGTTTATTTACAAAACTATTTACACATATATTGGTCACACAGACCCAGTCCCGTGCACAAACCCCAACAATCACTCAGTCCTGGCCACAAATGCCTTCTTCGGGCCACCTCCACACCTCCTCTGTGCTTCGTCCTGCCTCCTCCCGACTCCAGCGCTGAATGAATGGAGACGGCCCCTTTTATGCAGTCCCGGATGAGCACCAGGTGTTCCCGGCATTCCTCGCTTGGCCACACCCCAGCGTGGCGAAAGTGCCGGCTGTCCTCCCGGCAGCTCTCCGGGTGTCCTTCCTAATCTTCCCCCCAGCACTTCCTGGTGTGGCGGAAGTGCTGAGGGAACAGGTCCCAAGATATTGGGGCGCCTCCTGGCGGTGACCACGGGCCCCTACAGGGTAGGGCTTCCATGCCCTCAACCCGTGGCCCCCAGAACAACCAGGAAGGCGGCCCCCACGTGATCCAGGGTGGGCTTTGACCCTCTTCCGGTCCCTCACGGCGTCCCAGCCGGGGCGTTGCCCCTGGCATCCCTGACAATATATATATATATATATATATATATATACTAGCTGTGCTAATGCATCTAAGATGGGTTGAAATCAAAGTACTCAACATACACCTCACTACTAACATTTGCAGTATGTGTCTGCTATAAACCAATTCTTGTGAGATTCGTAAAAACTGTGTTAATGCTTGTGATGCACTATCTATGGGAATGATAAATGCAATGCATTTTATTGCTAAAAATGTTTGTGTATTGTATCATGTTTTGGAATGACAGAAACAGACACACAGACACATATTTTTATTAAGGTGGATATATAAAGATACATACTGTATATAAACATTTAAATAAATTATATTCTAACAAACCACTTGTGAAGTTTGTTTTTGCTTTTTTTATTATGAGCTCCTGCTTAGTACTTGCCAAAGACTCAGTATGCATTACATTTTCTTAAAGTGCATGGAAGCAAAAATGATTAGAACATTTTTTTTTTACGCATTCACTACCTTCTGTTGAAAATAATTAGTATAACAGTTCATGGAAAATAGTCATAACATTTGCACCACCAGATTTCAGTTGGGTCATTGACACTCAAAAAAAACTACAAAATAATTCTTCTTATATTATGCCTATGAAATTTTGGTTTACTGATTTTGCATACATATTTTCATTTTTAATATGACTGCAAGTGTTGTATGTGTTAACCATTGTAAATGCCACAGGGGTTAGATGGGTATCCCAACCACAAAAGGAGATGGTTCCTTACACAGGTAGGAGGCTCCGAGCAGGCAGGCAGATGGGCACCCCGACCAGGAGAAAGGAAGGATCCAGACCCAGAAGTGATGGCCAGAGTGGATGGATGGATAGCCTACCAGAAGAAGATGTCGCAGGGGACTCTTAATTCCCCCCAGGACATTAGATGGGAGCAGCCCTGGATATTGGTGCCCAATATGGAACTAGAAAGGCATACTGGAAAGTGTAGTCCGGCACCACAACCCTGCTGGGGTCCGTGGGTGCACTACAGGGAGATGCATTCCTTAATAAGTGTGACTTCCATATGTCCTGGAAGTACTTCCATCGAGCAGTAGCCTTGGCACCGGAACTGCTCCTGGGTCCTCAATAAAAGGGACTGCACTCCCTTACCCAAGCAAGTCGGAGCTGGGTGGATGTGGAGCAACACTTGACTGGAGGTGTGCAGTGCGGTTGTGAGAAGAGAGTATGTTGGAAAGAGGGAAAGAAAAACTGTGTTTGTGCTTGTGCTACTTTTTGGAAGTATTTTGTAATAAACCTTTCATTACTTGAACCCGGGACTATGCTGGTGTGTTCATGTTGGGGTTCGGGGCTTATTGATGCATCTAATTCCATCACACCATATTTTGTTAAACTCTGCACAAAATTATACTGTGTGGCTATGTGAGCACAAATGTTCACTTTTGAAGCCAAAGGACTGATTTCTTATTATCATCACTTTTAACAATCTCAGTGAATGATTCACAATGTGTTAGATTTTTATAAAGTTTAATAATTCTAGAAAGACATTGCATCCTTTGTTGATGTTTATTGACTTTTTTGCCATCAAACTGACAAGGTTATTTGTATTTGTGTTTGCAGTGCTGTTTACTGGTCTTACAATCCATCTATCCATTTTCCTAACCTGCTTATCTAGGGCAGGGCTGCTGGGTGGCTGGAGCCTATCCCACCAATCTTTAGCGAAAAGCAGCAAACAACACCAGGACAGGACACCAGCCATTACAGGGCAAACACACAGACCAATTAAACAATAGCTTGAACTCTGGGAGGTAATCAGAGCACCTGGAGGAAGCCTATGTGGACACAGAGAGAACATGTAAACTGCACATAGGGGAACACCCGGGATGGTAACGTCAGAATCCTTACTGCAAGGCAGCACCACTACCACTGGGCCACTGAGCCACCAGGCTGCCCCTTCTGGTCTTACATGAAATACAATTCAGTACAGTATGCTCTATTTAATGAATGACATTTCTACCTAATTACGGTACTATTCGCACAGAACTATTGAAGTATATGGAATGCATTTCTTACCCCCTCATACATGGTACAAATTGAACAGTACAGCATATTCAGTTAGTTAAAGAGCACAACAAACATTCAGTACCTAATGGTACAAAAGGTGTCTTGATTTACGTTCAATACTAAACTCTGTTTATATCTTCTTGTTTTCAAGGAGCAGTGCTGGGGTTATACGAGTTTAAAGGGTATAAATTAAACCAGTAAGAAGCATGATAACACAAATGACTGTACTCCAGCAAGGTTACACGTAAGAATAGAAAGTAAATAGCTGTGAAGTGGATATGCCAACTCTAAATTTAACTTTCTTGTTTTTTTTCTTTCTACTCTTCTCGTCCTAAAATGTACTGTTACTGGTCCCTTTATTAAAAATGGGAGAGGAAACTTTAATTTCACTGGACATTTACAAACTGTTAAACTAGCAGAGTTTGCCACCTTTTCGGTCACTGGTCACATAACCTTGCTTTATAGTTCCATATCTTGATGGAAGTTAAGTCTCTTGGTAAATGTGGAAGACTATTGCACTAAAAAAATAACAAATTTAGTAATAAATTTAACCTTTTCATTGCAATGGTTAGTATTTTATTGGAGTTTACGGTATATACAAGTGTCCTTCTGTGTATAATCGGAAACAGATTTATCTAACATAGTGCTGTGCAGAGCAAGAGCCCACCCTGAGATCTCTGAGGCAATAGCTAATCCTTAGGGAGATGCCTCTGTGGTGGCAAGAGTATCTATGACTGCAGGACAAGTAGGAATGTTAAGTAAAAAAGAGAATGGAGGGACCAATAACGAATCCATTTCTATCCAGTGAGATGACTTGCCAACATGTCCACCATGTATTACACACTGTACTTCCCTTTTATCTCTTTCTTTTTGACTTCTGTCCTCCTCAAAATCTGAGTGCTTCTTTCAATTTCACACTCAAAGAGTGCAAAATGCTGAAGCAGCTTTTTATTTCCAAAGCAAACCGTAAAATCAACTCTGGAATTCAATCTTTTTTTAAGTGTGTGAGATGTCCTCAGTAAGTCCAGAGGACATCTCTCCAGTGCTGTTCCTAGCATCCCAGGTATCTCTGCAGCTAAGAACCCCAAAACCCCACACCATTTAAAGGGTCAGCCTTCTTCAGCATCCCTGACGTCACCTGGTCCTCATAATGGGACACAGGGGCTTTAACTTCATCAATAAGGTTTATTGTGTTGCCACATAGGAGGTTGTGTGAAATCACCCAGGGCCATTTTAACAGCATTATTGGCCCGAGGGCAAAGCTGTGCGCTGGGGCCCCTACCTGCACAACCACTCAGGATTTGCATTAGGCCTCTATGCTTATGAGGCCCTGGTGTAAACTGCCCAGTGTGTCCTTGCGTTAAGATGGCCCTGTCTCTACCTATGCTCCATATCTTTTTTTTTCTTTTGGTTCAGAGGGCTAGATAGACCCTACAACTGCTTGAGTCACTTGTCCTTTACTGCCCTGGGCTACAGTCCTCTGAGCCCTCTGCTCATACAGGGCATTGTGCTTTCTTCTGGCTGTTTACCCAAACAAGTGCTTGAGAAGCTCTTCTTCTACCAGTGTGTGTTGTTCTTTTCCAGCAAAGGCTTGGCTGGTCCATACCACATCTTACTGTTAATTCCCAGCTTCATCCAAGGACCTCCTTTTCCTACCCAGTAATAACATCACACTATATAGAGGAATTCACACTGCACTGAGCAAAATCAATAGAATTCTTTATATTTTTGTAATGAGTGCTGTTTAGATATCATTATTTTGAATATTAATTAAATTTAATGGGAAATATGAACAGGTTTTTTAAAAAACTTGTTGAATCGGTACCATAACATTTATGTTAGCAAAAGCAAAAGATGTACACGTTAAATAAGAAAAGCACATCACATTATGGTGTATTTGCCATTTTTAGTGACTTCATTGATACTTTGAGCTGGTGGCAAAAACACAAGCACAGATATTTATGTGCCACTTTATCCAGGGTTTGTCAGTGTGCTGTGAACATCTTTAACACTTTATTACAAATGAACTACAACTATAGCAGCACCAACTTGTTAGATAACTGTTTCAAACAGGAATATTCAGTCTTTCATTTAATACCATTCTTTGTCATGGCAAATTGTAGTTAATTTGTTAAAGCTCCTCACAAGTGTTTGACTAGCCTTGGATATTCCAGATGTGTCTCTTCTTTAAATGTTGAGCGCCTGCTTACAATAAAGTCTCTGCATGACTGTTCTGTATAGAATTCTAAAGCCTTAGGCTGACAATATTTGTCTTGAGTTAGCAAAAGGAGCTTATGGCTTATTGCACTGTATATGTATATAATTACATTTTGTCTTAAATTAACAGATTAAGAAAGGAGCATGACTGATAAAAATGACGTTGCATTTTAACGTTGAGTATCATATATTTATTTGGAGTGTGTGCATATTATGCATTTTGGAATGTGTCCTCAGCAGACCTTTACGTCTACAATGTTGCAGAAACATCCACAGCTGTGCCTTTCACTCATTCAAGATTATTTTCTTTTACTATTTCCGAACAAACAGAAAGTTTAATACCCAATTTAAACCCTGTCTAAGCTTTAAGAGACTGCATAGGTAAGCAAAAAAAAAAAAAACGTGTTATTTTTAAGAGTCATTTTTTTTTTGTGATTGATACAGTTATGCAGAGGGTCATGCTGTAAATGAGACGTGTCATCTGTATTATCTCAAATGTAACACCCATTCTATTTAAATCATGACATGACCTGAAATCAAAATGCACCTGGGAAATTCTGGCTTAAAATAATAAATAGCACTGTCCATAACAAAAGGGTTTTAACACACACTTGTTTATTCTCAAAGACACGTTTCCTGAGCCTTAGGAGCACCCTGAAGCATTTTAACTTGAGCATTAACCAAAATTTAAAGAATCCTTTTGAATTTTCTGATGGACATTTAAAACACAGGCAAAGTTGACAGAAAAACAAAAAAGTCAGAAACAGGGACAAGTGGTGGATTGCATTCCATTCAAAGCTCTGAAGGCATATTCTGTCATCTTTCATTTTCAAGAGGCTCAGCATTCGTTAGTTAATGCAATGTGAAAAACAAATATTAAATTACAAACACTAGGAAAAAGGGCCTTTGGATTTAGTTACACTGTAACATGTTAAAAAGTCTCTGAGCTCTGACAGCTCGGCAAGAGTTCTGAGTAGTAAAGGACAGTCCTGAACCCAGTGTAGCCAAAAAGGTTGCCCTTTCCTTTAACTGCTCACTTCTTGTTTTCAATTTTGAAGGGCTTGCTTATCTGGAAGAGGCCCAGAGAGCAGTGTGGCATTCTGGTTAAGTAGCCAAAAGGAAAACTTTGCAAAATCAATCCCACTTTAGTCAATCATTGAGGAAAGAAGAATCTGAAAAGACATTAGGCACTTCCAAAACAATATGCCACTGGAGCAGCTTTATCAGCTTGAAGACTTTTTTTGATTTTAAATTTGGTGTATTCAGGCCTGGAAGTTTCCCATATGAAACAGCAGAGTAAACCTGAGGCTAACCTTCTAACCTTAGAATAACAGGAGAAACATGAGAAACTCTACATTCCTTTCAAATATATGGACAAAGTTTACTATGAATCTTGTCAAACTAGTTATTATACTATGATTGTGAACTGATTAAACTTAGTAATATACACACCTACAGTGGGGCAGGGACATTTAATTATTTCATGACATAGTTCTCCTTGTCTTTCTTTTTCACTGATTCTGACTCTACAGCCTTTCTTCAACACTGTGAAATGCCTTTTAATGTCTTCAGTGCATAGCTTTCAGCATGAATAAACTGTATGCTAACTGGTGACTATTTAGTTAATATCAGATTACTTCATTTTTCCAGCTGATGTGCATGAATTGCACTTACAGTATATTTAGTTTCTGAACTTCACTATACTGTATTTTCACTCCATTTAATCATAATGATGGTCAAACAGAAACAAGCCACCCTGTCCTCAACAACTTTGTTCATGTAATGTACTTGTTAGTATGGTACGGTGGAGAAAGAGAAAACAAATGATACTGTCTAAATGTAAGAAAGAAAACAATTCTTTGTTAACTACTTTATGAGGCTTTTTGATGTCCTGATCAATGACGAGCTTAGGGGCGGCATGGTGGCGTTGCTGCCTTGCAGTAAGGAGACCCGGGTTCGCTTCCCGGGTCCTCCCTGTGTGGAGTTTGTATGTTCTCCCCGTGTCTGTGTGGTTTTCCTCCCACAGTCCAAAGACATGCAGGTTAGGTGCATTGGCGATCCTAAATTGTCCATAGTGTGTGCTTGATGTGTGGGTGTGTGTGTGTATGTGTGTGTGCCCTGCAGTGGGCTGGCACCCTGCCCAGGGTTTGTTCCTGCCTTGCACCCTGTGCTGGCTGGGATTGGGTCTGGCAAACCCCCGTGACCCTGTGTTAGGATAGCGGGCTGGATAATGACTGACTGACTAGCTTAGGAATGCAATAAAAGTAAACATGTTAGGCACAGTCAGAAATATACATAAAGCTACTGTCATCGAAAATACAATTGCACATTTTGGCCAGAATCATCTTAGTCTCATGTAAATTCATAAGCTGAAACTTACTCCAAGATACTGTAAATTAAACTGACCTATGCATTTATATATTTATTCGCATCAATCTGGAGTGGAGATTAGAATGGAACATCTGTTGACTATTGACTGCTGCCTCATGAGTGAATGGGTCTCTTGCTAGAAGGCAGTATCAGCTTTGAGATTAATTAAATGAGTAAATACATTATTACGTTTCGCTTAACGATTCATTCCTTTGACATTCCAGCTAATAAAATTTAATGAGCAAACATATGTTATTTAATTTTAGACATCATAAATATTTGGTAATAAAAACATAGTAATAAAATACACTCTGCAGCTTAAAGAAAAGCAACAAAATGTAAATCTGCCTTTAGATTTAAGGTTATAAGGTGCTGTAAAAGTAATTTATTAGTAAATTAACATTTGGCAACATAATCTAACAATGTCTGTGTTATTTCTAGTAATATAAACACAATAAACATTAATGGCAAATTAACTACAGGTCTGACACCTGTCATATATCGAAGTCCATAAATGTATTGATCTGTTGGAAATCATCGGGTTCCAGAACTTAGCATGTCAAATATAAGACAGGCAGTTTAAGAAATGGATGGCAGCCCACTACAATTTGTCTGTCTTACCAGAGAGACTTTAGGGGAGAGGAGTTAGGTTAGCTAAGGTTAATCAATGTAATGTAAATGTAAATGAATAGAATGTTTCAAATACATAATAAGAACTGTGAAAAAACAGCATTAATCCAGTCTGACAAAACTTTCCAAATATATCTCTTAAAATTGTTTTTACATATTTGCACTGAAAGAGAAAAGAAGCTGGTGAATTGTTCCAGAGTGTAAAGTTTTCTATTAATCAGAGGCCTTAACATAATGGCTAGTACTTATTGTGTGTACCAGCACAGGCTGTAACTTCATATTTATTTCTATAGCTGCATTAATGATTTGTGAAAACATGTAACAATCCTCATTTTTTTTCAGCTTATCTATTTATTTGAGCATAAAGTGAATGAACCTGCAAATTAAAGGCAGACTTTAAGACACTGATACAAGATGTACCTTTGGAAAATTGTCTACAAAATGATCTTGTTCTTTAGCCATTGACTTCACTTGGCAGGGGACTTCACTTTTTGTCCTGTTTTTTCTAATATAAAAAAATGTACAGATAGTACTTTTGATGCTGAAACACAGATAGTACAACATTCTTTGTACTGACCATCTTGCACACTCTGTATATACTTTATAATACTAATTGAGAGAGCCTTCAGCAATCAAATAGGTGAATTGTCTGTTCTGAAGAATAAATGTCATACCATACTAACAAAACATGAAATACTGTTTTTGTGAGTGAAGGAGTATTTTAGCTTTGTAATATAATATAATATAATATAATATAATATAATATAATATAATATAATATAATATAATATAATATAATACATTGAGGTTCACAAGGGCCAGAGCCTTTCCCAGAAGCACTGGAAATAATAAACCTTTATAAACTTTACAATGGATGTTTAGCTTCAGCTATAGAGTAGGTATTTCAAAAAGGTCTACATTTAATGAATAATTGATCACTATAAAGGTAAAACAACATCACTTATTAATGGAAGTTACTTTAAAAAGTTAATATCTGAATTACCTGAACTGTAACCTGAAAACACTTGTAATCAGAATGTACATGAACTAATAACATGTTAAGCACAATACAAGTTGATTATTAACTAATTAATCAAAGTTATTCTAAAGTGTTACTCAAAGCAGAAACCAAACTGCCCGTTCATCTTAGGACAAGCTCAAATTTGCACCCACCTCACTCAGACATGGGCAGAACATGGAACTTCTACACAAACGATCCCTACGCTGTTATTCATATAAGTGGACTTTGGACCTGTATCAGTGCTTGCTGCTATGCCATCTAACAAAAGCTACTGTAATTATTTTAACATAATAGCATACATGGGAATTGGGGGACATATTGTCCTGTCACTCTAGATAAAGGAATGAGACACAATATAGCATAATATCAACAAAATTACCAATGTATGACATAAATCACAAAATTACACATGCAGCTATAAAAAATGCACAGCATGCAGAATTGTGCATAAAAATACCATCTATGCGTGTAGACTGCCTGGCCTGCAACAATCAAATTACCTGCTACCTGTCATTTTCTCAGAGACACTCCTCTAGGGTAGAAAAACCAGTTGATTACTAAAAGAGTGCAAGTCATACTTTACGCTAAAAAGCTTTGGGCTTTTTAGAAAGTAATAAAATACCAGTTATTTGAGTCATCACATATTAAGTCATACAAAAACACTAAAACAAATAAACACAGGAAACTCCATTTCAAACCAACAGCCACAAGCATTTCAAAATGTTTTTTTGCTGCATACTGCAATATGTATCTTGTCTTGTGTAATTTGTCACAAGACAGATAATTTATGTAGCTTACAGAATAATTTAATTAAGGTTACCTACTGATGATCTGCAGCATATTGTTAATGTACAGCCATCAGTATAGAATTTGACATACTATATAAAGACAGATTTACAAGTCTTGGTATATGTAGATTTTTTTATTCCCAAGGGCAACCTTGCATTAGCAAGTGGATCTGTCCTTGAAAGCCTGGTACACTCATAAATCTCATGTAGGTCTATTAGTATTATATTGAATCCATTTGCCTGTCATGTCATTTTTCAGACTTGTGTTCTCTTGTTTTGCCTCTTTTTTGTATAAGTTATTATCATGTCTATTAAAGTATTACAATTAAAATGGTAGATCTGTAATAAACTTAAGTTTCTGCTATGCACTTGACAAGAGCCTGATCTGTATAAAGATTGGGCATTGTATAAAAAAATGTATGTGAATTTGCAAGTAAAGGTGATAAACAATATTTAAGTCATAATTATGAAATAACTGTAGGCCTTCAGATCTGAATGTACGGCCAGCCATGGGATAATAAATCATATTTAAGAAGATGCAACGTGTGCTTGCATGGTTCTGCGTAATTAACATAATATACGCTCCAGTGAGGTCATGCAGTCAGGATATGCCTTCAAAGTGTTCTGTTAGTACAATGCTGACTAACTATTAATCATTTACTTTCTTACAATCTGTAGCACCTCACCAAGAATCCAGGAATATTCACATATGAAGGTAAATGTTTTGATTACCTCGCCACAATAGCCACATTCTGTTTTTAGAAGGGAAAGAATATTTAATTTTTTAATATTTACATAGTCCACCTTTCGTTTCTTGACCCAGATGACATGCTATTAACCTACATTGTTTCTTCATGTAACAACTGTATATGCTGTTAATTGAAGATTAAGGTGGTAAACTTTAATTCAATGCTGATTATTTGTGTTTTTGATCACAAATTGGGTCTGTGGCTAAAGATCTGGAAGTTAGCGGGTTCAAATCCTGTTACTGTGAGAAAAGATCCTGGTGGCATGGATCGTGGACTATCTTACAGACAGACCTCAGTATGTGCGTCTCAGGAACTGCAGGTCTGACATTGTGGTCAGCAACACAGGAGCGCCGCAGTGGACTGTACTTTCTCCGGTCCTGTTCAGCCTATATACATCGGACTTCCAACACAACTCGGAGTCCTGCCACTTGCAAAAGTTCGCTGATGACACTGCTATCGTAGGCTGCATCAGGAGTGGACAGGAGGAGTATAGGAAACTAATCAAGGACTTTGTTAAATGGTGCGACTCAGACCACCTACAACTGAACACCAGCAAAACCAAGGAGCTGGTAGTGGATTTTAGGAGGATCAGGCCACTCATGGACCACGTGATCATCAAAGGTGACTGTGTGTAGAGGGTGCAGACCTATAAATATCTGGGAGTGCACTGGATGATAAATTGGACTGGAGTGCCAATACTGATGCTCTGTACAAGAGAGGACAGAGCCAACTATACTTCCTTAGAAGGCTGGTGTCCTTCAACATCTGCAAGAAGATGCTGCAGATGTTCTATCAGACAGTTGTGGCGAGTGCCCTCTTCTACGCGGTGGTGTGCTGGGAAGGCAGCATAAAGAAGAGGGACACCTCATGCCTGGACAAACTGGTAAGGAAGGCAGGCTCTATTGTAGGCATGGACCTGAACAGTTTGACAAGTGTGGCAGAGCGATGGGCGCTGAGCAGGCTCCTGTCAATAATGGAGAACCCACTGCATCCATTGAACAGTATCATCTCCAGACAGAGGAGCAGCTTCAGCGACAGACTGCTGTCATTGTCCTGCTCCACTGACAGACTGAGGAGATCGTTCCTCCCCTACACTATGCGACTCTTCAGTTCCACCCGAGGGGGTAAACGTTAACATTATACAAAGTTATTGTCTGTTATACCTTCATTGTTATCACTCTTTAATTTAATATTGTTTTTTATCTAAATGCCGCTGCTGGAGTATGTGAATTTCCCCTTGGGATTAATAAAGACATTTGCCACAGACAATTCCTCTCTCCTTATTCTTATCCTTCCTGACTGATTTTTCTCTCATTTTGTGTTTTGCTAGTGTCCTTGTCATTACTGGTAGCATGAGACAATACCTGGACCCTACAGAGGTTGCACAGGTAGTCCAACTTCTCCAGGATGGCACATCAATGTGTGCTATTGCCAGAAGGTTTGCTGTGTCTCCCAGCACAGTGTCAAGGGCATGGAGGAGATTCCAGGAGACAGGCAGTTACTCTAGAAGAGCTACACAGGGCCGTAGAAGGGCATCAGTCTAGCAGCAGGACAGGCATCTGCTCCTTTAGGCAAGGAGGAACAGGAGGAGCACTGTCAGAGTCCTAAAAAGTGACCTCCAGCAGTTCTGATCAAACTGTCACAAACAGACTCCATGAAGGTAGCATGAGGGCCTGACATCCTCTATTGGGACCTGTGCTCATAGCTCATCACTGTGCAACTCGATTAGCATTCACCAGAGAATAGCTCAATTGGCAGTTCTGCCAATGGTGTCAATTCTCTTCACAGTTGAGAGCAGGTTCACACAGAGCACTTGTGACAGATGTTAAATAGTCTGCAAATACCGTGGTGAACATTATGCAGCCTGCAATATTATCCAGCATTACTGTTTTGGCAGTGAGTCAGTGATGGTCTGGGGTGATATATCCTTGGAGGGTCGCAACAGTACCCTGACTGCTGTTAGGTACTGGGATGAGATCCTCAGAGCCATTGTAAGACCTTCACTGGTGCAATGGTCCCTGGGTTCTTCCTGATGCAGTACAATGCCCAGCCTCATGTGGCCAGAGTGTGTAGGCAGTTACTGGATGACGAAGGTTTTGATGCCATTGACTGGCCCACTGGTTCCCTGCACCTGAATCGAATTGAGAACCTCTGGGACGTTATACATCGGTGCATCTGACACGCCCAAGTAGCACCACAGACTGCCCAGGAGCTCATTGATGCAGTTATCCAGGTCTGGGAGGAGATCCCTCAGCACAACACCCATCACTTCATCAGGTGCATCCTCTGACATTGTCAGGAGTGCATACAGGCACATGGGGGCCATACACACTACTGAGTCACATTATGAGTTGCCGTGATGAAATTCATACAAGTTCTTCACTTTGATTTTCAGTGTGAGGTTGAATAAAGCCCTCAGTGGGTTGGTGATTTTGGTTTCCACTGACCGTTGTTACATCATTTTGTTCTCACTGAATTACACAGTATTACTCGGTACAGATTTTCCACTTGAATATTTCATTCATCGAGATCTAATTTGTGACATAAGTGTTCACTTAATTTTTTTTGAGCAGTGTGTGTTCTTCATTTAGAACATATCATCGGTACTATGCAAGTTTGCCCTCAATAATAGTATTTTGGTGTTTAACCTCATATTTGAAGCACCTTTGACTGCTGGAAGCTGGTGCTACCAAGGCATAGTGGCATAAGCTAGGATACACCATTTTTATAGGAGTTGACTAGTTCAAGTAATGTCAAGCCCTGTGGTGGGCTGGCGCCCTGCCCGGGGTTTGTTTCCTGCCTTGTGCCCTGTGTTGGCTGGGATTGGCTCCATTGACCCTGTAGTTAGGATATAGCGGGTTGGATAATGGATGGATGGATGGAAATAATATCAAGTCAGGTCAATCTATTGTCACATTATTTACCACAAATGAATGAAAAACGTGTGTAAAGTTCATTTCAGTAGAGCAATATTATTTTGAGTGCAAATTCATACAAGAGTATGCACATTTAAATATCAATTATTTAGTCACATGCTGTACAAAATAAACTTATTACATAAGTAAACAATTAGACATATCAACACAATTCAAATTCATACAATGCATACTAATATAGAAAATAGTTGTGGTGCAACGGAATATAGGGATGAAAGAACAGCAACATAAAGTGGGGGAAAGGTGGAGTGTCAGTAAAAGTGAGTAACACTCACTATGCAGAGATCAGCATTTTAACAGCTTGATGGAAGAAAATGCTTCAGAGTCTGCTGGTCCAGTACCTGATGTTACACCATTGTCTGTCATGAACTGCTTAAGTCCCGCAAGCACAGCCGCCAAAAACATTTCCCAAATCTCTCACTAGAAGGGCAAAACTCCATCACAACACCCAGTCTAGAAACCCAAAGGCCTAAGACTAAGATTGATAAAAACAAAAAACACAAAGTTCTGAAGAGCACAAAGAATTGTCAGAAAGGCAAGAACAAACACAGAAAACAGAGCCCCAACAAAGTATCCAAAAATCATAGTCAAGGCAGAGCAGGGGTTCAAAAAATCAGTAACGCAGTTCCAATACAGAATCCAAAAATCATAGTCGAGAAACAAAGCAGAAGTTTGAAATCCAGAAATTCAATAGGCAATAGCAAAAACAAAGATACTCACAAGAACTCTCCTCTCCTTAGCACATTCAATGAGCCGCAAGGAATCATGGAGAGGCCCTCCCTTAAATAGGACAGAGGACCGTTTCTAGCAGTGATGGGCATGTGGTCCCACCCCCTGTGGGACCCCCACAAAGCACAAGGGATATATCTAAGGCCTTTCTTGTTTTCAAACATACACACAGAAAAATATACATAATAAATAAATTGAGCATTAATACAATTAAATTATACAAAGTTAAACAAGATAGCGAATGACAGCTATGGGGAAAATGCTGGCTGAAACATGACATTGCCTGCCTGAAGATAATAACGTGAACAGTTCATGATTTGGATGAGTGGGGCCATTAATGATTTTCTTGATTTTCCTTAGACACACTCTATCATATATATCTTGTAGCGTCACCTCCTATGATTTGTTGGGAAGAATGTATTTCCCACTGCAACTCTTTGTAATTGAGGGCAGTACAGTTCCCATCCCAGGCAGTGACGCAGCCAGTTAGGATTCCTTTCAATTGTGTAGATGGAAAATGTACTGAGGATGCCCAGGCTGATGCCAAACCTCTTCAGCTGCCTGAGAGAGAAAAAGCCATTGCTGTGCCTTCTTAATAACTTCTTTGGTGTAAACAGTCTATGTGATGTCTTCAAAGACATGCACTCCTAAGAACTTTAAACTGCTCACCCTTTCCGCAGTAGTACCTTTGATGGTGAGAGAAGATGGTATGCCTCCTTGCTACCTGAAGTTCACTGTTCACTTTTTGGCCTTGGCCACATTGAGGCAGAGGCAGTTTTGCTGGGACCAGTGTGTCAGATCTCTGATTTCTTCTCTATATTTAATCCCTAGTTCCTATGTAAGTCCAGGTCCAAACTATATTTCTATCATCTTTACAAAAAAGCTATTTGATCTACAAAAGTGAAATCATTTTTTTCCTTTTAATACTGTATTATCATATTTTTACATAAACACATTAATAAATGTCTTATTCTCTCAAAAAATATTTCAGTAAAATTTATCCTAGAATCTACAGACTGCTATTTTAAAGTCAATATTTTAGATAAAGGACTTCCAGACCTTGAGGTGGGGGCTGTTTAATTCAGTTAGTGACTATCGCTTAAGTCAAGGTCCCATTAATTACTAATTCCTTCATCTTTACTTTAAAAGATATTAAACATCATAAGCTAATCTATTTTCATTCTCGCTTCATTATTCTAGATATTTACTCCCTTAATGTTTCTTTTTTCTTTTTGCTTTGATCGTTAGATTCAGCAATATACAGTTTATAACACAACAGTTTATTCTGTATAATCCTGTATACAGAATGAGTTGAGGCAATAATTTCCTAAATTTAAATTTAGGGAAAATTATTCCACATATATTAAGATTTCTGATTTCTGTTATTTATCTGTTTATCTATTATTGTATGTACAAATACAATAGCATTACTATAAACAATCTGATGATTTTACTTTTATACATAAAAGAGAATAATTATATCTTGAATTATACTGCTACAGGACAGTCAAGCAGGACACAAGGCCATCTGGAGTTTGAAGGACATATCTATTTCTACACCATCATTTGTTAAAGATTAGCCATCTCAGGTGCTAGTATAGGCATTTGAAGAGCCAACATTAATATAGCCACAAATACTGTTTGTTTTTTTTTCTTTTACCTGTTAAATATGTGGAGGATTCCTTCAAAAAGAGACCTTATAGTGGAACCATTATGTAAAGAAAATGAAAGGGATGATAAAATATTCTATAGTCAAACGCATCAAATAAGTAGAGAACTTGTTGAGTCATACAAGTATTTGGTAATCAATGTTGATGATCAACAAAGACTTTCAGTGCCTGGAGTACAGTTACAGTGTTAATGTTGCATTATTAAAAAAAAAAAGTCCATTGTTGCATTTTATAAATGTTTTATGCACCCAGATTTGCAGTGTGTTACTTTCTTCCATTTAATCTGTGTTATTAGAAACATACATGCTCAAGAAAAAATTTAATGCATTACTAAACAGCTAGCAGAGTAGCGGTGGTCAATCGGTCTCATCTGCGTTTCAGTTATACTCACACCTATTCCTCAAAGGCTTAATCAAATCCCCTCTTAACAATTAGGCAACAGATAAAATCATTTATACATTTTGTATTTGTACCTTTAATGATAAGAGTGGCTGAAGAATAACTCTAACAGATATTTATTTAAATAAATGTTTTTAATGTTTGGAAAACTTACGGGATTAGATCACTTAGTGATTTGTGCATAGATAACATATTTGCATCCTACGAACAATTACACTCCAAATTTAACTTCCCATCAACACAATTTTTCCACTATTTTTCAATTAGAAACTTTGCTAAACAAAATCTGCCCAATTTTCCTCACCTCCCACTTACTTCTACTCCAGACGAAATATTGATCAGTCTTGAGGACTCATACAGCATTTCTATAATATATAAAACCATTTTAAAGTCCCTTCCTTTTAAAGATCCCAATGTAGAGTGGGAAAAGGATCACTTACTCAACATTTCAGAAAAAGGAGTGGAAGGCAACCATGCACAGAATTCACTCGAGCTCCATATGCGCAAAGAATTACATTATTCAACTTAAAATTTTTTATTGAGCACATCTATCTCATATGAAATTGTCCAAAATGTCTCCAGGGCAAGATCCATCCTGCAAATGTTGCAATCGAGCTCCAGCCTCACTAGCCAAATGTTCTGGGCTTGTACCAAATTAACATCATTTATAAATGCCTATCAGACAGCCTTGGTGTCACAATCACTCCTAATCCATTAACAGCTCTGTTTGGAGGACTTCCAGATGGGCTTAAAGTGGAGAAGGACAAACAAACTTTAATTGCCTTTACTTCTCTACTAGCACGTAGACTTAACTTGCTCAACTGGAAGAATCCTAACTCACCTCTTTTAAGTCAGTGGGAACTTATGATATATACTATTTGAAATTGGAAAAAATCTAATTCTCACTTAGAGGATCTTTTCAAAACTTATTTTAAACCTGGCAGGATCTAATTAAAAACATTTTGGAATAAACTTTTATATTGGGGCAAAAAGGATTCTCTCCTCCTTTTTTCTGCTCTTAAAGTTTTACTCTGGCTGTTAGCCTTCCTCTCATTCTCATGGGTGGGGGTTGAATTTAATGTAATTTTGTCAAGTTTGACTTGTTTGTAATGAATGTTACTTGCTTTTAATAAATTGTTTCTTTAATCTCAGTTTTTAAAGTCTCCTTCTTTTGTATATTTTTGACTTATATTCTTTTCTCTAAACAATTCATGCAGAGCTTAGCATTAAAGTGATCTGCGTTCCCTACACTTGAAATAGTGAGAAGTTGAGCAAAATTACACCTTTTATTGGCTAACTAGAAAAATTACAATATGCAAGCTTTCAATGCAACTCAGGCCCTTTCTTCAGGCAAGACTTCTTACTATATCCATAATGGCTAACATGGTACAACACCATAGACCTATCCATCCATCCATCCATTATCCAACCCGCTATATCCTTACTACAGGGTCACAGGGGTCTGCTGGAGCTAATCCCAGCCAACACAGGGCGCAAGGCAGGAAACAAACCCTGGGCAGGGCACCATAGACCTACACTTGAAATAAACATTTTTACCTCAACTGAATCCTGCTCAAATTAGTAAGTTTCAAGAATTATTTGATCAGGAAAAATATTTTAATTTCACTCAATATTAATATTAACTCCAGAGTAATCACTACAAACAGACCTTGTCACAAGCAAGAGAAGGTCCTGCCTCCAACACCCCGATGGTACTGGCACTTATACAATGACTTAAGGAAACTCAACCAGGTCCCTCAACTCTATACCAAGTGTAATTGAAATTATTGAGCAACGGGGTAAAGCGCATTTTCTAACCACCGCAGTTATTACAGAGTGATATTGGCAGATACTTTTGAGAGATGCTACAAAGGAAAACAAAAAAGCATTTAGTATTCCAAGTGGACAATGGCAGTACTGGGTGAGTCCTTTTGCGCTACTCAGTGCCACTGCTACATTCCAGCATTTGGTGGATTTACTTATATTTCCACCTATTAAGATCATATTATAATCTTTGTTGGCACCTGAGAATAGCTCCTACACCATCTAATGGCAGTTCTGGTCAATATATTACTTCCAATAAATATTATTTATCAGCGATAAAATATCCAAGATGTCCAAGGTAAAGTCAAATATGTCCTGGCCGCAACCCAAATGTAAAAGACAAGTATAAGCTTTTCTTGGTTTGACAGGGAACTAATAAATATTAGCAGCCTCAATTGTGTGAGAGAGTTGTTTATTTTGGGAGCTGCCATTTTGGATCCTGGTTGTTATGTGCATCATTACCGCAATGGTATACATAGCGGTCATTTTGATTACTCCTTTGTCCTAATTTAATTATTCTAAAAGACTTAACAGCATTCACATCTTGTTTATTTGAGTCACAATGTTTACAATGAAGAATGCTCTCTACATTGTCAACATTTATACCTGTGGGAATACCATGTAGTATATCTCTCTCTATATATAAACTCCAATGTCTGTCTGTCTGTCTGTCTGCTTTTCATGAGAGAACTACTTAACAGATTTAGATTGGGTTTTTTCTATAATTTGCTTGAACATTCCGGTTGATTTTGCGACTTCTTTTATTGTGCTATGTATCATAGTTCGCTTGACATACCAATTTATTTGTGCGAATCCAAGAGAAATGCATCGGGCCTCGGGGGTTTAGGGTGGAGCCTCAGGGCATACGTTACTTCCACTCAGCCAGCGAACAAGAGAACTACTTAATGGATTTAGATCAGGTTTTTTTCTATAATTTGCTTGAACATTCTGATTGATTTTGCAACTTCTCTCTTCGCACTAAGAATCATAGTTTGCTTGCAGGAGACATATATTCGCGCTCATCTGAGACAGAGTCTGCGGGCCGAGGGGAGGGGGAAGCGTGACGTCAGGAGTGAGGAGCCGGGCAGCGCCCTCCTCACTGTCCTGTTTCACTACTACACGGGTGGAGCCGTGGGGAACAGCTAGTATAGTATAAAGAAACAGTTTTGTCAGATTTTTACACATTCAGTAATATTGTGTCCACACTTCTCTTTTCTACCATTGACTGAAGAAAAAGGAGAAACACTACATAAAACTACTTGTATAGATCACAGTTCTGATAATCCACGATAACCCTGAATGCTGCTGAGGTCAATGTATTATTTCAAAAGTTTGTGAAAGATTATGACTAGTGAATACAGTTGGCCCATCATACCTGCTGGGAGGATACCAAAAGCCACAGATGCTTAAGTGCCTTATTTAAAATAAAATAATAACAAGAAACAAATGTAAATGTCTATTGTGCATGTATGGCTAATTTCAGCAATTACTGGTAAACACCATTGCCTTCTCTGAAGGGAACAACAAATTACAAGACATCTTAAATATCATGAAAACGACAATTCACCACATTCCTCTAAATCAGTGGTTCCAGAATTCGGTCCTGGGGACCCCCTAGGGCTGCCGGTTTTTGTTCCAACCAACTGCTGCTTTTAATTGGACTCCTAGCCTAATTAAGTGAGCTGTTTCCGTGTTTTGGGGACAAAGATGAAATTACAAAATTAAGTGTGTTTATACATTTAAATAAAAATTAAACAGTTATATTTGGGTAATTGTTTTTTTTTTCTTTTTATTTCTGTTCATCCTGATTTCCATTCTGCCATTCCATTATTGACTAATAAGCGGGTTTGACGTTGAAGCAGTTGCAGCCTTTAATCATTTAGTGTTGTTCACCTGGTTTTCTACAGTATTTTCTTGTTTTTGTCACTATTAGGATAAAGTGAAAGGACATGACCACACAAAATAAGAGAAATAAAAATAGGAAAACTACAAAAAAGAGTTAAAGACTTAAAGCTATAGCAAAAAACAGAAATATTTCTAAATGTCTTACAACGCAAAAGTCATACTGTTGTGCTTTTCTGAATGCAGAATAAGAGAAGAGCATAAAAAGACCAACTAACTAAATACTAAATAATCAATGATTATTACTTATTGCGAATCTGGTTGGAACAAAAACCTGCAGCCACAGGAGCCCCCGGGGCCGAGTTTCCAGTGCTCTAAATTAGGACAAACAAAAGTAATTAAACTTTTTAATGATTTATGATTTTTCACATATTCTAACAGTCTTCTGGGTTACATAGCTTCTTCTTTCATGCTGCAATGTATTTCTATTTACTATTCTCAGTGAAGTTGTAAGTGTGGAGAGCTAGAAATTGACTCAACATCAGTGGAAAACTGTGAAGCGTATCAAGAGTGATGAGGGCCCTGGTTGCCATGTGAATGTATGGTCACTTCAAAACATTCATACATTCATTTTGAAACCCACTTAATCCAATTCATGGCATTGTTGGACCCTTGACCCTCTTAGACCCTCTGTGCAATGTTGGAGAAAAACAAAAATACCCAGAGAAAAGAAATTCCATCTGAACATGGGGAGAAAGTGTAAGGAATCAGTCTTCTGGAGCTATGAAGTTACCTCAGCATTACCTACTGTGCCACTGCGCACAATCAACCATGCACAAAAATCTGTGGTAGCATAGCTTAGCACTGCTGATCAATGCAGTTTTGTCTCTGATTGCTTGGTATAACCATTTAACTGTTTAATATCTACCAATCCATTTTCCCTTCTTTTTGCAGCAGGACAATGAGCATATCCCAGTAACAAAAAGTAAAAGGCAGGAATCAGTCCTGAGTGGGATGCCAGTCTATTATGATCATACACATTGACTTTAATTTATTCTTTCATTTTCTGAGCCAGTTGACTCTAATGCAGAATCCCAGGGAGACAGGTCATATATTTGCAGCAAGGCAGAAACCACTGGCCATTCACAAATCACATTTAATTATTATCAGAATTGATGTCAATATATGTTTTCCTGTTACTATGGGCTTTGTTGTGCTGTTGACACATACACAAATTTCTGTGCATATTAAAAAATTCCCATTTTTAAATTGACATTACCATTAAGAATAATGTGGTTCCAAATAATGAAAAGTAATTGCCTTTACTTCACTATTGGCACACAGACTTATCATGTTCAACTGGAAGAATCCTAACTCACCTCTGTTAAGTCAGTGGGTATGATGTTATATATTATGTGAAATTGGAAAAATCAAATTCTCACTTAGAGGATCTGTACAAAACCTGGCAGGATCTAATCAATAACATTTTAAAATAAGCATTTAAATTTGAGGACGCGGATTCTCTTCCCTTTTTTTAATTCTATGTATGTATTTTTATTTATTTATTTATTTTTCCTACTATTAAAGTTCTACTCTGTTGGCCTAGCTCTCTTTTTCATGGTTGGGGGTTGATTTATTTCCAGCCTAGTTTTATAAAACTTGACTTGCTTGTATGGAATGTGATTTGATTTTAATACATTCAAGAAAATGTTAGAAAAAAAATAAATGTAAAATAAAAAATATAACGGTGAGCATGTTTTCCTGTTTAGGTTTCTTGAGATCCACAGCTCAGCAGGAATTGATGCAAGGCAAGGTTCATTTCTACATGAGACTGCAGTTCACTTCAGAGCGTTGACACACTAGTGATGGGCATTTCAATTACTTTACTGATTCAGCGCTTTCAAACTAATTGATTCATTTGATTTGTTTAATTCATCAGTAGGATACAGCTAGGCTTGGGCGATATGGCAATATATTCTTTTTGCTTTGAGACGATGATTGGCTAATGCTTACTTGGCATGTTTGAAAAGAATGTGGATAATATCTAGATTTAGGCAAGGTGAACATGCTAACTAGGAACTAGCAATCACTAGTCAACTATTTAAAGATAGCTGACTTAGTTGCAAAAAAGAAAACTAGTGCTGCTATTTGGCAGTTTTTTGGTTTTAAGCCAGATGAAAAAGAAGAGGTGGCCAATTTAAACAAAGTCACTTGTTGCATTTGCTAAAAAGACGTAGCAACAAAAAGCTGTCAACACAACAAATCTATACTCCCATCTCAGAGTACATCACCCACTTGAATTCGCAAAGACAAGCAAGGCTAATCCGATATTGAGTTCAACACCATCGGGTTCAGAAGTTTCATGTGAACAGTCCATAACTCAGACCCAGGTACAACCAACTATTATCAGAGCAAAAAGTACAGAATACAAAAGTGAGAGTTTAAGGTGGAAAGAATGCACAAACTCTGTCACGAGATACATTTCAAAAGAAATGGTTTGTTTACGCACAGTGGAGAAAGCCACTTTCAAGAATCTGCTTAACACGTTTGACTGTCAGTATGAGATCCCGAGTCATAAGTGCTTTGCAACAGCAACTGTTTCAAGATATTACAATAAAGTTTGCTCAGAGGTGGAAGCAGGAATCAGGAAGATGGATTTTGTTTCAACAAACAAACAAGTGGCCCAATGAGAATATGGAGCCGTACATGTCAATCACCACTCACTTCATTCACTTCACATTCAACATTTTTCTTCAAGCAGCACACTGCAAAGAACCTGGCTAATGAATTGCATGTTACGCTTAATGGAAAATTCAAGAAAAATACAAAGCCTGCATTACAATGGATAATGCAGCAAATATAACTGCAGCCGTAAGACAGCTGGGTTGCCCTTGGCGTAAGTGTGTTTTCACATAGCTGGCAAAAGTGGAAAGATCTTCAAACCACTCAAATTGAACTTTCCTGCTGGAGAAGTCACTCATTATGGTAAGCTGTTGGTAATTAAATTAAACAGACAACTGAGAGTAAAAGAAAAAAAAAATTAAGTTAAATGATGTTCCTTCTGAGTCTGTACCTGATACAAATATTTAAATGACAGCTGCTTTGGGCACTTTGGGTGGTGGAGATTAAAAAAGAGAAAAGAGTGCCAAGCTGGAAATTATCATGTTCTTGTTCAGTTTTGGTGGAACAACGGTGACAAGCTTGTGTGAGAAGGAAAGAAAGTTAAGTCGTTTCTCATAGCCATAACAATGGGAGTTTCATAAATAGCTCTTGTTTATTGTTATTAGTGTTGTTTGGTTCACTGGTAAGTTTGCAACGTTTAGAGTTTGAGAAGTTCTATATTTCTCACCTCATAAGGGGCATTACAATTTATAAGTAGCCTTGTTAAGTTACTTAGGCTAAAGAATAGGAAATTTTAGAAAAAATATATAATAGAAATATAATAGAAATTATAGGAACCTAATCAAGGACTTTTAGCAAAACTAAGGAGCTGGTGGTGGATTTTAGGAGGCCCAGGCCCCTCACGGACCCCGTGATCATCAGAGGTGACTGTGTGCAGAGGGTGCAGACCTATAAATACCTGGGAGTGCAGTTGGATGATAAATTGGACTGGACTGCCAATACTAATGCTCTATGCAAGAGTGGACAGAACCGACTATACTTCCTTAGAAGGCTGGCATCCTTCAACATCTGCAATAAGGTGCTGCAGATGTTCTATCGGAGGGTTGTGGCGAGTGCCCTCTTCTACACGGTGGTGTGTTGGGGAGGCAGCATAAAGAAGAGGGACGCCTCACGCCTGGACAAACTGGTGAGGAAGGCAGGCTCTATTGTAGGCACAGAGCTGGACAGTTTGACATCCATGGCAGAGCGACGGGCGCTGAGCAGGCTCCTGTCAATAATGGAAAATCCACTGCATCCACTGAACAGGATCATCTCCAGACAGAGGAGCAACTTCAGTGACAAACTGCTGTCACTGTCCTGCTCCACTGACAGATTGAGGAGATCATTCCTCCCCCACACTATGTGACTCTTCAATTCCACCAGGGGGGATAAACGTTAACATTATATAAAGTTATTGTCTGTTATACCTGCATTTTTATCACTCTTTAATTTAATATTGTTTTTTATCAGTATGCTGCTGCTGGAGTATGTGAATTTCCCCTTGGGATTAATAAAGTATCTATCTATCTATCTATCTATCTATCTATCTATCTATCTATCTATCTATCTATCTATCTAAAGCTGCTGTTACTTTTGTAAAACACATATTTGCATAAGATACGCTTTTATACATGGGATAAAACATTCATTTCCACAATCTGATGGCTGAGTTAGTTGTTTATTTCTAAGAGGGTAAAGTCATGATTGTTATGTAGCCTGGCCTACTCTTAAAGTAAATTACAATATCAATCTAGAGACTTTGTGTGTTCTTCACAGGATTGTGTGACTTGCTGGGACTCAAAACAAAAGATGTTGGAGTGTATCTTGGAGCAGGCACCAGCCATCAGGCATGGGTTAGCCGATGACAGGCAGGCACCTGCTCTCACAAGGCAAGATATTACTGTAGTAGAGTCGATGATTGCTGATGGTTACTGAATTGACAGATGTTTTATCAGGAGATGATGATGTAACGGTTTCTTCGTTAGTACCCATGCTAAAGCTTCTTAAAGATGACATTTTTTTGCCAAAAAGGGGGGCAATGACCCAAGACATTAAAGCTGGTGTGCTCAACAAACTTAATGCGATGCAACACAGGAAATGATGCGCATTGCCACCTTTTTGGATCCGTGGTACTGCAGTGACCACAACAACATACTTCTAGAAACTCAGGATAAAATACAACAGAAACTGAATGCTCTGTCACTGCAGACAGTGTCAATCAGTGTCAGAAATTAAGACAAATGTAAACCAACGTCACCAACAAACGAAAAGAAATCTCTTAGCAGTCTGCTTGGAAAAGTGAAGAAACCCATTTCATCATGGGCATCACTAACATTAGAGGAAAGGATTGCAGCCGAAGTAAGAAACCATGCAGAAGAATCTTTAAGTTGCAGAGAAGAAGACCCCCATATTTGATGGTGAAACAATGAAAGACAATTTCCCCTGATAGCCAAATTAGCATGAATGTATTTGTGCAACTTGCGTACCGTGTGAACGGGTCTTCAGTACAGCAGGGCAGATTGTTACTCCTCAGCATTACCTTTTGAAACCAGTGAAAGTCAACATGCTTGTTTTCTTGGCTAAGACTGCAGAGTCTGGTGAATGAATCATCAGAAATGTTGGTCTGACAGTTGTTACATAATTGATCTATCTCATCCAGCTTTAAAAGGCTAGACTTGTCAAAGCTCTTTTACGTACCTAATTTGACAGTAGTATTCCTGTTAAGGTAGTAGCTTAATGACTTCTATTTGTTTAGATGTTCTTATTATACTTTAATTAAAATTTTAAGTTTTGGTTAACATTTTCTGGTAAGATGTTTATGATATTTCCATATGTACAAACGAATTACCATACTTTATTACAAAATAATGCTTTTGACTTTGGAAAAGTTGAATTTTATGAATTGTTACATTTTTTCCAATTTTGGAGCATTTGTAGCCGGCTGCAGCAGCTGACAATGCATACAGCCAACTCCAGTACATATATGCCACCATGTGTCAAAATTATAAAATGCAGATAATATGAATGTTAAGCTTTTTCCAAGTATAAACAATAATATCGTTTTTAAAAAGATACCCACTGCGCCACCGTGCCACCCTTGTGCAAGGCTTCAGTTTGCAAATCATGCGAATGAGAATTGTGTGCCTTGTTCTAGGGTAATGAATTAGTTTGAACTCGAAAGAATCTTTGAATGATCCATGCCTGGTGCAGACAATGAGCCGTAAAAACTGTGTATTAAAGTAAAGTTGAAAGCAAATAATTGTTATATATGAGAATAATATTTTCACAAGGTTGCATGACTAACTTGTTAAAGGTACAAAGGGCCATGAATGTATAGGTTTAGTATGTTTATATATATTCTGTTTCAAACAAACCTAATTGTGAATTGTGCAAAACAACAACAACAACAATAAAATTTATTTATATCGCACATTTTCATACAAAAAGTAGCTCAAAGTGCTTTACATAATGAAGAATAGAAAAATAAAAGACACAGTAAGAAAATAAAATAAGTCCACATTAATTAACATAGAATAAGAGTAAGGTCCAATGGCCAGGGTGGACAGAAAACAATCGATACATTCTAATATAAGTGTGTTGTTAATATATTGTACTTACATGATGAACGTGAGAGCTGTTAGTAACAGAGTTCTCATTTGCTGATAGTAATTCTGTTCAAATTTAAAAAATCATAACAGAAGTGAATGACAATCATAAATCAGACAGGCGATACTTGCTGACAGCATCACACATGTGCTACAGCACTCCTGTTGTGCTGAATCGCTTGTGTTTAAAACAGAACAAATCACTCATGAATTGCCCAATAATAAGCTACGGTTATGACAGTAAAAATTTTGATGCCAGTGCTCTTAGCAGTATGTCATTAGGGTGCAAGAATACAGCAGAGAATCAAATGAGAAACTATGCAGAGCAAGGACCCAGCCAGAATGACACAAGCTCCAAACCACTCTACGAGGTGAAACACAAAAATAACTGAATTGGTAAAAAAATATATATTTATTGATGAATTACAGCATTCTGAACATTGACACATTCTATATACTCCCCCTCCCAATCTCTACAACGCTCCATACGCATCTTCCATTGATTGAAACAGTGCTGGAAGTCTTCTTGCTTGAGGCTGTTCAACAGGCTTACTTACCGTTTCTGTCTTCACTTCAAGATAAATGTGTTCCCTTCAGGTCACTTTTGATTTTCAGGAACAAGTAGGGAGCTAAATCAGGCAAATGGGGAGGATGATCGAGGACAGGAATGTTTTTCTCTTTCAAAAACTGCTAAAATGGTAAAAGCATTGCGTGGGAGAGTTATCTTGGTGAAGCAACCCAAAATCAACCTGGGCATTGAACATCTTCCACATTTTCTTGTCCTTCCTTGAAACATTTGTGCCACTCAAAAACTTCTGTGTGAGACAAACTGTTATCACTGTACACTGTTTTTATCATTTCATAAGTTTCTGTGGACGTTCTGATCAATTTCGAGAGAAATTTGATGTTGATTCACCCAACTTTATAGCAGCAACTCGTGTAGCGATTGTTGTGCAAATACTGACACCCCAATACACAGGATATGCAGAGCCGATCGTCGTTTTGAGAGGGTGTTTAGGAGGGGATATAGTTCTATGATTCATGTTCAGCCGAAAGCCCCAAGCCCAGTCCGGTTATTTTTGTCTCACCTTGTATAGCAGCCACAATAGCGGCTAAAATGTCCAGCAATAATCAATATTGTGAAATTATTCAAAAGCTTCAGTTCTGTACTATCTTGAAAGACTTGAGGGAAACTCTATTAAAAATTACCAACATAGCTTAAAACATAGCAACATCCGCAGAACTACATAATTACATTCAGCGATGTGAGAGGACAGAATCTTGAAAAAGTTATAACCATTTCAAAAAACATTAAATGCATTGAAACTGGCTATTCATGGGCTGTACTGGAGATGATTACTTTCTTTATCTTTCTTAGGCTGATAATGTTGCATTCTAAATATATACAGTTTTTCAGTGTCAGTGCACCCATTTCTTCTTTTTGGAAATTTAGTGCACTTTTAAATATGTAATTTAAAGCACATTCTCAGATGTGATGTTGTGTAAAGGGATTGACATAAGAAGTAGCAGCTACACAGTCAGCAAATGGCAGACTGGTGCAAAGCATTTATTATTCTCTAACTTTACAAAGTACCACAGCAACAACACCATAGACAACCACTGGTGTGGAAAGACTATTAAGACTGTAAACTGTACAAGTCATAGCAGTAGGGGGCTCTTTTGATAATTTCTACTTAAAAGCAGCAATTGTGATCGAAAACAATCATTGTAGAATATGCAAAAAGACTTAGGGGTATACCTCAAGCCTTGTATTTTAGATGCTGATGGAGGCACTGCTATTACTGTCAGCTTCTGTTCTTTAGTCTCATAGCCACAGGGAGTAGACCACCTTGGTGCTATGAGAAGAAGTAGACAGCAGGAAGCTATCCTTCATCTCTCAGACTTAGATGTAAATTAAGTAAAACCAATACAACTCAGAAGAAGCTCTCAATTTATATGTAAAATAAGTTTCAGGACCAACATCCTGCTGTGTTCTTACAGTTATCAGCTAGCGATCACAATTCACAGAGAAGAGGTACAACAGCCCGTCTTTGCTGCTAATTGAGGTAGCTGAAAAGCTCAGCATGAGAAGTGTGGTGGATACCAGAAGCAATTTAATCATTGATCAAAATATAGGTTCACCTACTGTGGTTGGCCAACTCAACCAGAGAGATGAAAAAAATAGAGGAAATAAATAAAAATGATGAAACACCATATGAAAAGCAAGGCCAAAAGACAAGCAGTGTTACCTGGGTTAATTACCACTTCAGAAATTAACAGTCAGCTCTGGAAAACACTTAATATCTAATATCTATAGACTCACAACTTAAGCAGGTTTAAATTCCATAAATAAAACTGGCAGGGGAAAAATTCTTTATCTATATTCATCCTGTCAAAAAAATAAAATCCCTCTTAATCTTTTGATTCCTTTCACTTGCATACTTGTGAAAACACTGGTTGAATCTTTCACCTATGCTGTCAGCATTCCACAAGCGCATGTCAAGTGTTGTATGAACTTGAGGAATTTAGAGGAGAGGCAGCGGCTCAGCACGCACTCAGCTTGAGGACATCTTTAAGGTAAAATGCTTCATCATAGCTTATATAAACAAAGATTTCACTCTGACTGCAACAGCATTCACATGGCCCTCTCCACCAGCAAAAGCAGGTTATCCTTGTAGGACATTGACCCTTGCAGAACAGTAGCTTGAGACTTATTAATGGTATTTTATAATATGTAAAAAATAAAACACATAAAGTCAGCCCTTTACCCTTCAAAAGGCTGAATAACGACCAACTTAGCATCACAAGCACTGTCGAGCTCCCCCAGATAAACACAATTTAGTGAGCATTGCGATTCAGCCTTCTATAAAATGCAGGTCTAGGTAAGCCACTGTTTGAGAAGCAATAAATGGTACACAATGATTGTCAACCCCCTTGGCAAACACACAGTCTGGTTACACCCCCCAGAAATGATCATCTATCTACCACAGCCAGGTGTTGTGGGTGTGCCCTTGGCCTGATCCAGACACTCAGGTCCTCAACAATGGAGATCCTGCAAGCAGGAAGCACCAGGACTCTAAAGACTTGGACCTTCATCCTTTTGGAAAGATTTCAAGAGCGCTATACACACCTTTTCAATGACTTCATGACCCCCCACGCTCTTCCAATCCATCTACTGACTTCATAGGAAGAGTCACCAGAGTTATGAATATCACTCTCGACAAGGTTGACATTCTCTTTGCAGTCAGACACACTACTGGTGGCTTTGGCCAACAGGTCATTAAAGGGAAAACAAATACTGGGGCCTTTTGTAATTTTCACAAGGCCAGACAATCCAGGGACACAGAGGGGACCAGAGAAACTTTAGAATGACTCTAAGGTTTCCTTTAAATCAAGAATGAGATACAAATGGCTGATCTCTCTTAGCGCTTATTAGTCTTTGTGATGAGAGGTGAGAGGGAAAGCAGGGAAGCTGGCTCCACTGAAGGAAAATTAGGTCAGCACTTGTGAAGGAAGGTGTTTATTTTTCTATAAGATGAAAAATGTAAGTACAGGTTACTTCTATGACGATACAAATAAAATACTATTTTATCAGTAGCACAACACTTTTGCTGTGTAGTCTTTATCAGACTACACTGATGTCTGAGGTCTGTCACATTTTGTACTGAAATCTGTACAGTGTCTATGTACTTCTACATGTATATATTGTGAAAGGGTACCTGGTTAGCAGAAGTTTACCTGGGCTAAAAGCATCTCTGAAAAGACTAAGTGGAGGGCAAGTCAACCGTTAATGTATTGTGAGACCCATACTGGGGAGGACAGAGCATCTGTTCATGGATGGATCAACAGATCCTGTCAAACCTGATGTCCTAGATTTATAGAAGGCAACGCTGTAATGCATAAAAAAGAGACTTGCACACTGGGGAAAAACATATTCCATGAGGTGCCAGAGGGCATGTGGTAGGGATGTCCAGGGGTGACCATTAAGAATAAAAGAGGAAGTATGCAAAAGCCAACCCAGCAGTAGCCAGGAGTTCCTGGTCATTTGCTCAGGGTGACGGCCACTTTATTAGGTTCACCTGTTCAACTGCTTGTTAACACAAATATATAATCAGCCAATTACATGGTAGTAACTCAGTGCATTTAGGCATGTAGATCTGCTGAAGTTCAAACCAGGCATCAGAATTGGGAAAAAAGGTGATTTAAGGGATTTTGAACATGGCATGGTTGTTGGTGCCAGATGGGCTGGTCTGTGTATTTCAGAAACTGCTGATCTCTTGGAATTTTCATGCACAACCATTTCTAGGGTGTACAGAGAATGGTCTGACAAAGGGAAAATATCCAGTGAGCGACAGTTGTGTGGGTGAAAATGCCACCTTGAAGCCAGAGGTCAGCGGAGAATGGCCAAACTAGCTCCAGCTGATAGAAAGGCAAAAGTAACTCAAATAACCACTTGTTACATCCAAGATATGCAGATGAGCATCTCTGAATGCACAACACGTCAAACCTTGAAGCAAATGGGCTACAGCAGCAGGAGACCACACTCCTCTCATCTAAGAACAGGAAACTGAGGCTACAATTTGCACAGGCTCACCAAAACTGGAGAGTAGCAGATTGGAAAAATGTTGCCTGGTCTCAGAAGTCTCAATTTCTACTGCCACATTCAAATGGTACTGTCAGAATTTGGCAACAACAACACGAAGGCATGGATCCATCCTGCCTTGTATCAACGGTTCAGGCTGGTGGTGGTGTAATGGTGAGGGGGATCTGTTAAATGGCGCAGCCTACCTGAGTATTGTTGCCATCCCTTTATGACCGCAGTGTACCATTCATCTGATGGCTACTTTCAGTAGGATAACGCAACATGTCACAAACCTCAAATCATCTCCAGCTGGTTTCTTGAACAAGAAAATTAATTCACTGTACTCAGGTGACCTCCACGCTCATCAGATCACAATCCAAAAGAGCACCTTTGGGATGTGGTGGAACAGGAGATTCACATCAAGGATATGCAGCCGACAAATTTGCAGTAACTGTGTGATCCTATCGTGTCAATACGGACTAAAATCACTGAGGAATGTTTCCAGTACCTTGTTGAATATATGCTACAAAGAATTACAGCAGTTCTGAAGGCAAAAGGGGTCCAACCTGTTACTAGGAGGGTGTACTTAATAAAGTTGAAAGGGACTGTATATTCCACTGTGATGTGACAAAGAATTAAAGAGAAGCTTATTTCGATAGCTTCCAACAGAAGGAAGACACTTACACTGGACAGGGTATCAGTCAACCACAAATTAAACTCACAAACTCACCAATCTGAAAAAAATTGTATATGCTGTGGTCAGATGGAGGAGAAGAAAACAAAAACTTTATAACACACTTGTGAGGTCTCATCTGTAGTACTGCATACATTTTTGGTTTCCAGGCTACAAAAACGACATAGCAGTTGCAGAAAAAGTCTAGGGGATAAATTATGAGGAAATGTTAAAAGAGCTTAGCGTTTTCAGTTTAAGCAAAAGAAGATTAAGAGATGACATGAGTGAGGCATTTAAAATTATGAAGGGAATTAGTACAGTGGATCGAGAACGTTACTTTTAAATGAGTTCATTTAAAGAACACAGGGACAGAATTGGAAACTTGTTAAGGGCAATTTTCGCATAAACATGAGGATTTGTTTCTCTACACAGTGAACCATAGACATATGGAATAAGCTACCAAGTAGTGTGGTAGACAGTAGAAATTTAGGGACTTTTGAAAAACTAGAATTGATGTCATTTTGGAAGAATTAAGTGGATTGGACTGGTGTGCTTTGTTGGACTGTATGGCCTGTTTTTGTCCAGACTATTCTAACGGTCTAAAAAACCTAGCTGGTATGAATGCTGGAGAAAGTAAGGCTCTAGGGATTCCAAAACCAAAACACTGCCCAGGCATTCTACTGTACTTAAATGTGACAAATGATTATTTAATATCAAGGATATGATGCAGTGTCCTTGAGGATTTGATGCAATAGGTATCACCTTGGTAGCTGAATCCTTTACAACACCAAAGGCAGCTACAGACTACTTTGACACATGACATCACCACCACAGAATACTACAAAAGAAAATACAGAAGTCATGATTAATGACTGGAAATATTAAATATAAATAATCAGAACTGATGATTTTGCTACTCTATAAAAGCCAAAACCAAACTAGAATGCTACAGTCAAACCTCTTTAAAAAATAAATATACTTTGCAGACAACAGGCAAGTCCACAACATTATTTAATGTGAAGACTTTTGGGGTTTTATCATTTTTAAGATTGAACCTGTTTTTGCCTGTTTTGCACGTTTCTTTATTTTGCCTCTATAATGTAACAGTTGTCACACATGCACGGTCGAGGATCTCCTTGCTGGCTCATTCGAGGTAGGTGATAACCCGCCGGAGAAGAGAGGGAACTCTGACACTAACTGTGTCGTCTTCGAGAAAACACCCAGTGAGGGAAATTAGCCCCGCCCCTTCCAATCATCCTGTTATAAAAAGTCCGACTGTCTCCACTGAGCTGGCTTTTTTGGGACCAACGCCTGACAAGTCAGAGCTCTACCGGAGACCTCTTCTTTGTTGTGACAGCTAAACCTGAGTATTTTATTTTCTTTAGTGTTTTGCCCTACGGGGTTATGTTATTTGTTGCCAGTAGGCACTTGTTTAAGTTTATAGAAGTAGGGAATTAAACAGGACAACCCGGCTGGTGTTCCAAAAATTCTTTGTTTGTCCCTGTTCTGTTTTTGACCTGTGCTCAGCCAGCTCACACAGTGTAGATACGTGGAATAACTCTTGTTGTTTAACCTAGTGGAGTCCCAGAACACCGCCATGACAGCAGTTATTGTTCACCCTACCATCATTATAAAACTCCATTTATGCTGTTGGTTGCTGTTTGCTTAATCCTCTCCATTGACATATTTTTTTTTTGGCAAGTCACTTAACCCAGCAGAAATATGGCAAAGGCAGCTTATACTGCACTTTGAAAAGAGGAGAGCTCCTTCCTGGCATTTGTTCCTGGGCTAGTTACTGTTTGAATGGACCTTAAATGTTCCCACCATGCCTTTGTGGGTTTTTGTCTGGTACTTTGGTTTCTTCCCAAATCTTCACAATGTGTCTCTGTATGAATGTGGGTGTACACATGACTGTGCTCCACCAGGGAATTATTCCCTATTCAGAATTTGTTTCTATCTTGCCCCCATTGCTGTCAGGGTGGGCTGCAGTCACCAATAATGACACAAAGGAAAAAGCAGGTTTTTAAAATCAACAAATCAATTTGAACACTAAGCCATTCAAGCAGAGTCAAAAGTGCTGATGCTCTAAAGATCAAAGGATCATATTTTAGAGATAATTTACTACTGAATTTACATCCTTATATCTGTAGTTCTTAATTGAATATGGTGAAATCACACAAAAACAATTATAAGATGACAACAGAGGAAAACAATGTGTTTTAAAGCAAAATGGGGCAAAACAAGTACTGAATACAAAAGTCTTGCTATGGTTTGTTCCACCTGAGTTTGTGTCTCTGACACTAGTGATTCATGCTTCACTGTTAACTTGGTAGGACAATCTATCAAAGCCTAAATATAATAGATATCCCATTAAATATTTTAAACATTGTGACATTTCCAGTCCGCTTACCGAAAAACACTTGCACATGAAATCAAAATTCCTACTCATGTATGCAAACAGCGAACTCCTCTTACATCTAAGGATAATTTAGCATAAAGAAGATGATGAAACATTTACTTCTTTTTATAACAGAGTATTTATGCTCACTGGGCAGTGTAGAAACAATTGAATGCTGGATGCGTTCAAGTAAATAAAGCTTTTCATGATGCGAACAGAGGTGACTATTCATCATGAGCCTCTCTATACATTCCAGATTCCCGGGCAGCCCAAATTGCTGAGACTGAAAGATGAGAATAAAAGCAAAGATTAAGTGATTCAACAAGTGTATTTTGCTTGCCTTGTTCAGAGATTTATCCAGACAGCTGTGCCAGTAGTAAATCATTTGCATTTCTGTTAAGGCTATTTGTTATCAGTTGCTTAAATACAAAGAGTAATGTTGTATCCTTTTACTGCTATATACACATAGAGCATGCCAAGAAATCCTTTCAGGCTTGTTGCATTATTCACATGAACATACTGCTAGAGAGCAGAGGGCCAATGTCAAATAAACGAGAACCGGTATTGGGAAGTATGCAATCAGATATGAAGACTGAGAGATATGTACTTAGCCATACTGTCACTCCAGTTACACAATAGTAATACTATCCTCATGCAAGTAATTTCTCAATTGATCTTCACTTTATATAGCACCATTCTTAGTATGCTGCATTGCAAGATAGAAATAAAATTACAATACAGTATGCTGTTAGTGAGTTATTACTGGGCAAGTGACACTTATGCAAGGCCTGATCTACTTGTGACATGTTATTGGAAGATTCACAAAGCACTTCTCCTCTGGATCATTTCTTTCATTTTTATATTGTGCCCATCTATAACAGACATGCTCAAAGTGGAATAGTGGAGGTCTCACACTGGGAAGGCCCTGTTTATCGGCACTAATGTAGTACTTAAAGTTGTAGAGTGGAGAAAATGCACTTACCGGCACAGCCATCAGGCACAATCCCTTCTGCGCTTGTTGTTCAGTACTGGAAGACGTGAATCAGGGCTAGCATGTTAAATGATGTCACCTGAGGGAAGGCACATTTCGATCAAGTCTCCAAATTGTATTCTCACATTGTATGTAAGGATTTCCTTTATCCACAAGTAATATGTATTGTGATACAGGGTTCACAATACAATACTCTCCCAATTCAGTGCATCTATACTGTTTCAAAGCCTGGAGATAGTATTTTAAATGAGAGTGGACCAGGAGACAAGATTTGTGCCAAATTTGGTAATGAAAGGTCAAACTTTTCTTTTTTTTTTTCAAAGTCAGGGAGAACAAAGCAAAAGACAAAAACCATGAATCAAAGATATCTTTAGTCAGAAGCAAAACATGATCAAAAAATCAGAGTCAAAAAACAAGAGCAAGGATTTCTTAACCAGGAAATATTCAAAAAGAAACAATTCAAGCTTATATCTTTCAAACCGAGATAAAGCACAAATGTTTGAGCTGATTTTAAACCACTTGACCTAACAGGATCAATAGGGCACGATTTTGTATGATTTTGGGTCCTCATACACTGCAAGTGTTTAATTTCTTCATTGAGTCTGCTGCCGGCATTGCTTATCGACACAACAAGATAAAAGGATGGCTGTGAGTTCAAATCCTTATCTGATCTGCGGTTACCAAAACTCTAAAGAACTCAATGTTTATTATTGTGTTCATTTCTTGAGTGTACTTTTAAGTTTTGACCCTCTTGTTCTCTCAACCATGATTATTGTCTCCTGTATTTGGCTTTGTTTTGCTTTCTACCTTTTTTTTATGTTTTGTTTTTTATGCATTTGCCTGTTTTGCTCAAAAAAGTTTATCTGCCAGTTAGCTGGCTACTGCATTTACAAAATGCTGGTGCCCAAGAGAACGACAAATATAAAACAATTTTTAAATGGTGTTAAGGTGCATGAAACTCAAAAACAAAACTAAAATTTTTGTATCATTGACATACAATTATAAAGAAACTCCACTAGAATTTTCATTATAATTAAAAAATCCTAATAAATAAATATTTTACTTTTTAAAATATAAATTTTGCACTACTTCTATTTGATCCATCAAAAAACATTTTATGGAGTTGAACTGAATTTCAAATGACCCCCGACTGTTTCACTCATCCGTTCACTTCTCTAAGCACCTTGGCAGTTTCAACCTCTGTCCTGCACGCTGAAAGGCGCCTTCCAAGAGAGGCACATGGAGGGGCGGAGTCAGGGCCATGTGACCTGAGTTACCTGTCATTCATAACCTGTAGGGCCAGTGGAGTGGTCAAAGTATGGACAATATGATGGACCTGACATTTTTGGGATTTTCTTGTTTCTGAAACCCAATCCAGGTTATCGTTTTGGGACATGCTACAGCCAGTCAGTTTTAAATTTAAGCCAATCTCCTTACCTTAAGACTTTAAATGATGACAGAAGTTTTCTTCTAAGTACAGACTTTGTCATACTGTATATTCCTAACAAAAAAATTGTGTGTGCCTTTTCACGCAGTCCGTGCTTCATGAAATCAGAAGCTTACTTTAAATCTGATTGGTTGAAGTTACAACACTGTTCTGGTATGACCAGACTGGTGTAATTCCAGGAATAACATAAATGTGACAATATCAGTTTTAATAATTGTACATATAGTAGATGAACAGATTAATTCTAATTGAAAATTATTAGTATTTTTAATTGTGGTATACCTAATATAATCAAGAAAAGCAGTTGTTTCTGCAATGAAGTGTACTTAAGTCATTATGGATGATGTAATAGATAAAACAGAAGAAATGTTGTGTTCTGCTATTTTAAGATCCATATGACCTTGGATCTAAATGGTCATATGATAGATATGACTGACACAAAGCCATAATCCTCTGGATATTGCAGTCTGCAAGACTCTGAATCCTAAGCATTTTTTACATACTGCACTATATCAATGAGGAGACTAAAGATGACAAAGCCATGATCCTTGCATTAATAACTGTCTGATAAGGCTAGTAATAGGTTCAAGCAAATGCAACAAATAACTGCATTTCTGTTTTTGATTAGTAAATATTCCAAGCTTAAAGACACACATTCTGTATGTTAGAATGTCTCTGACACTCTTGGAAAATGACAGATTTAGTAAAAGCAAATGTAAACACTGGAAGCAGCATTGCAGTGGTACTTGCACAGAAAAAGATGCCCTGAAAAAATAATCTGTGCTAATAAGAGCAAAATACAATTTCATTAGGCTGGTAATTTAAGAGTTATTTATTCTGATTAAAATAAGGTTGCAATATGTAGTGTTTGTCTAATTTTACTACCTACTAGTACCACAGATCTGTGAAATCTGAATGTTCTGCAATCATCCATTTTCACCAGGCTTTCCAGCTTCTTCACACTTTTCAAAAGAGGTACAAGTTAGCTTAGCAGATGTACTTCACCCTCTGTAAGCAAAGGTGGCTCTTCACATGCATATCACCAGAAATAGATTGGTGCCCTGTCCAGAGCTGGCCCAGTCTTATGAACAATGCTGCTGCAATAAACTGTAATTTAGTCACTTTTTATATTTGAATTGTGGTGAACTGCAGGTAATCAGCTCCAACCAGATACAAAAAGAATATTTATAAAATATTTTTAAAGACTCTGTTTAACAGTGTAGCTCTACAGAAAGGCAAATAAAAGGACTAATACAAAATCCCAGGAATATTCAAAATATAGAGTGAAAGGTCAAAAATCCAGTAAACCACTAAAAATCACAAAAAGCACAAGAACTCGACAAAACATGAAACAAATTAAAAATGAACTGCCAGTAACTATGGGAGATTCCCCAAATTTATAGAGCAAAGGGCAGTTCCTGGTTGGTGACTGGTAGGAGGCTCTGCCTCTTGGGGGGCTACCTGCAAAACAAATGGAACAATAAACAAAATCAAATACAAATAAATATAAATAAAATGAATACAAAATTTGTGTAAAATTAACAAAAAAGTCATACAACACAGATCTGAACCCTAGTTAGGGGAGGATCTCTGAATGACACATAACATTGGCTTTTGAAGTTCAAAATACCAAAAGATACCAAAGAAATATGAAAAAATGCCTTGAATGGGAGAGAACTGTCAAACTCTGGTTTGTAGAGACAAATCCAAATGAAGAATCTTAATAGATCAAAATAATTATTATCACATACGATAGAATATAACACAATGCTCAACAGAGTAAAGTGAATTGCCTAAAAGGCAATACTAAGGCCATCCAATCCAAATTCCATAATCCTAATGAAAAAACAAAGACAATAGCAAAATTAAGTCAGAAAAGCTATAAATCCAAATGAAACTAAATACTTACAAAACAGAACCCAACTGAACTCAGAAGCAGTGATGTCAGAGACGTCCTGCCTCCTGGGACTCCACCCAGAAAATACAGATAATGGCACCATAATTAAAGTACAATGCATAAATAACAAGTAACATTCACAGGAAAAAAATAAACTTGTAAAAAATCCATCCATCCATTATTGAACCCGCTATATCCTAACTGCAGGGTCACGGGGCTCTGCTGGAGCCAATCCCAGCCAACACAGGGCAGGAAATAAACCCTGGGCAGAGCGCCAGCCCACTGCAGGGCACACACACACACACCACACACCAGGGACAATTTAGAATTGCCAATGCACCTAACCTGCATGTCTTTGGGAGGAAACCCACGCAGACATGGGGAGAACATGCAAACTCCATGCAGGGAGGATGCGGGAAGTGAACCCAGGGCTCCTTACTGCAAGGCAGCAGCGCTACCACTGTGCCACCATGCCGTCCAAAAGCAAAAATAAATCAACAAATAAATACAAGTCGGGGTCAAAAACCCTAGCTGTAACTCAATAAACGGGCTGCAGTTACTTGAAAGCCCTTAATAGAAGACCTGCTGCCTTAGCCACAGTGCTGTGGCATTAGCTTGCTATAGCAGCCTTTTGTTTCTCAACTCCCTTTTGTGTTTCTCATTACATTTTGGGAGTTTTGTGATCCTTGAACAGTTGGATTTTTGAGTTTTATGGGTGGAGTAGCTTCTAGTTAATTTATTTCAAGTTTTATTAATTTACTCAATTTCTACATTCTTTTGATGTTGATACATTTGGAATGTTGAAAACTTTTATTTTTGTCATTATTGACTATTTACTGAATTTAAAATTTTCTGGATTATTATTGAATTGTTAACGAACAGCACACTTATAGAGGCTGTTAGCTAGAGGGATTTTTTTCCTAATCTTCTTTTGTCAATTGGCTATATCTCAATTCTTACGTTATATGAGACTTTATGTAATTAATATTCTTTTCTGCTTTACTAGACTGTTATCATATTCCAGCTGTAAATAGATGTGTTATTTTCCAATACTCAGTGAAGAGCATTATACAAGAATAACACAAAATTAACTGAAATGAACATGGGGAAATATGCAGCAGCGTATTCTATCCCAGAATAAACACAGATCCAAGTATTGCATGCTGGAAACGATGCCAACTATACCACTGTGAAACCACTTTCTACCTCAGCCCAAGTTTAATTGTTTCTATAAACTGAATATCATTTTCTGTACCCACACAATACATTAGCACTTCTGAGGAAGTCCAAGCAGACAGTGAGGCTACACACTATTTGAATACCAACATATCATCCAGCTAATATTATAAAGTTGTAGAGGTGGAGGCATTAAATAAAGAGAAAAAAATTGTATAATTATAATTATTATTCCTAGCAAAGCAATATTTCCAGAAATTAAAACAGATTTGGATATCTTCAACTGTCTTTCACTGTATATTTTATGGAAAAGTGCTCCTTGACACTTGAGTGACAATTTAGTTGAAAGGATTCATGGAAACCAAGCCACTTATAATAATGCACTATTTTATTTTTAATTTGTGCTCTCCAAGCTAAATTTCCTGTGATAATTGCATTATCTTGAAGTGCTCCAATTAAGCCTGACTCTGTGTTGAAGCTTTAATGAACTGTGCCTTACAAATTGCGTTTAAACAGCACTCAAGCAGCAACATTAGGGGTTATAATGGACCATTTTTATTTTGGTTTTTGTTTTTATAACGTTGCACTCCATTTAAAATACCCAGTCTTCGATCCTTCAGCAATCTTCATTTCTCTAACAGTCTCAACCAAGAATTTGGAGATCCTCCAAATCAGTGCATGCTTATATAGTACAGCATACAATGGGTCTGCTCAAGAAGAAGTGCCTAGAGCATTAATACAAACAAATAGCACAAAATTAACTTTAGATATACAAACTAAAACTCACTGGAGCAACATTTATTTATACAGTACACAATGCAGTGACCCTGACCTGGATGAGGGGGTTAGAAAGATGAATGGATGGGCAATAGAAAAAGAAAAAAAAATTAGAAAACAGGTTGAAATGGAAGAGTCCCTAATGGAGATGAATGAAAAATAGCTTACAAATGAAATCAGGAGCAAATCCTGTGTTCAAAAAGAAAACAAAAACTCAACAAGATGACGCTGCTGGAAAAAATAAACCCCTAGGAGTTCAAAAGCCACAAGATCTCCCAGCCCCATTACGGCATTTAACAATCCTTGAATGTTATAAATCTAGTTACTGTTATCAATCTACCTGTTGTCCAGAAAGATTCATTGTAATAGGTGTCACCATAGCAAAAAAGTTATTTACAAATGTCAAAATTTCTTGAAGGGATATTACAATAAAGTATACGGCAATAAACTACACTTTCCGCACAGCTTCATTTTTTTACCGCTACATTTAATTTTCTTGGGTGTAGAGGTTAATATTTTTTCTTACTATCTAGAAGCCTTGGTTCAAGTCTCAGTATGTGTGGAGTTTGTAAACTCACCCTGTGTCTGTGCAGGCTGAGATAATGATAAGTGAAATATTTGTTTTACTTAATTTTCTATCAGTAATGCAACATCATTCGACTTACTAATATTTTTCATTAAGTAATCAAAACTAATATTTTTCATTAAGTAATCAAACTCAATGTTATATACAAGACAGGAGACAACTTCACTGTCTCACAGGCCTACTGCATACTGGACTTGTATTAGCAGAGTCTGCCTTCTTTCATGTTGGTTTCCCTGTAGTTTTATTAATTGGATTTCATGTTCTTATCCAAAATACTAATACCCAAAAAAATGCAGTACAGTTGTTCTCTATGTCTCATTAAATCTCTAAATGTAAGTGTGCCATACATCATCTGGCAAAAAATAAGACAAAAATGGCAAAAGCTTAGAAATCAATTTGCCTCTAAGGATTCATGGTCCCTATACATATAACCACCATGGCATGTCTGGCCAATTGCTGGTCAATAATACAATTTATAGTCCAACTAGCTGTGTTACCTGGCATCGGACGGGAAATTCCCAAATACAGTATGCCTCAGTGATAGTCAGTCAGTCATTTTCTAATCTGCTTAGTTCTGAACAGAGTAGCGGGGGGTCTGCTGGAGCTTATTCCATCTTGCATAATGTACAAGGCAGGAACAAACCCTGGGCAGGGTGCCAGTGAATTGCAGGGTGGACACCCAAACACACAACCCAATCACATACTAGTGGCAAATGAGTTTAAGTAACTTGCATGTCCTTGGACTGCGTCAGGAAACCGTCCTCTTCCCACTACAAAGATCATGCTACATAATATCCCGTCCACTGGTTGAAGTGAGACCACATATGAGGTGATCTGTGTTGTTGATGTATTGTTCCCCTTCTTGATACATTTAAATTTTTACATGTCATTTTAGTTTAGTGGCCCACCTTGGAAATCGGAGCTCATTTATTTTAAAATATGATACGATTTTGATCAATCAGCGTCTGTGTATGTGGTGGTGCAGGTGGGTGCCACCCTCAGAGATTGAAGCATGCTTATTTTAGTATATGAAATTTAGGAGTGGGTGAGGCATTAGATTGAAGCATGATGACATTAGTTATATCAAAGAGCCCTTCAAGCCTTGATCCCATCTCTTTTTCCTGTGCAGAACACTTCACTTTCTTCACTCCATTGCTAACCCTATTGCTAGTGCCACTCTTCTGCTGGCAACCTTCATTTGCAAGCCCCGTAATTCTGTGTGATTACTTTTCAGTGCTGTGCCGAGAAAAGGACATGGTGTGTTAGAATAACCCCCTTGCTACAACATTATTATTGACAAGTATCGAGAAATAAAAAAATCCCATGTCAGCTAATTTTATTTTTTCTATAACATCACCAAATTTCAATTAAATCTGCCTTTTTGAGGCATTTTTGAGATTTTGGAGTATTTAATTTTTCTTTTGTGTTCAGCCCCTAAATATTGATATATAGAAATGTCCTTTCTTCACAAATACTTACTTCCCTAGATTTACAATCCTGACAAATTTCAGTTTTAAAACTAAACAGGAAAAAAGTGCTTTTGTTGATGAGTTAGTGAGTGAATGAGTCAGTCAGTCATCTTTATATATATAAAGATGCTGACCACGGAATTACAGAGTTTGATCAGCAGTCTTTAAATAGAATAGTCAGTCTGCAAAGAACCTAATCATACACTACAGGTATATATGCATGTTTAATAGCTACTACTACACAGCATAAGAAACAAATTACTTACTAAAAAAAACAATAAGTAACCGTGGTGAATTGAGCAACAACTCAACAGCAAATTCATAAAAATAATTTTTTTTCATACAAGAATAATGATGTTCTTCCTCTTTAAAGTCAAATTCAATAAATAACGTAAAAGGTCAAAGGTTGGAACATTTTGTAAAAGTCAGATATAAACTGTCTCTTTAAATAGAACAGCTTAATCACCTATATAAATGGGCAGCAGCTTATATTGCTTATATTAGACTACTAAATCAAAAGTAAATAGGCACTATGACACTGTGCATTCATCATCAATTTACAATTTATGCTGGCATAATTTCAATGTGGAATAAAGTCTTCTAAAACATGTATGTAAGTGATGCAGACAACTTTAGGTTTAAGCATTAAAATATTATAGAATTGTGTAATGCCAAATAGAAAAGGAATAGAAGACATATTATATCTTCACTGGTTAGACTGTTTAATCTTAAAGGGTAGTTTAAGCAAGACTACCACAAATCAGATACATCACAATGAATGACTGCATCTTGTTTATTTTTTTCCCAGGTGCCATACTGTATATTTTCTTCTTTCCCTTACATACTGATGTCACTAGAGAACAAACATTTTGCTTCCTGAACACTTTGGGGTGTATCTTCTGGATTGTGGCCTGCTGCTTATAAAAATCACCTTTAATTTTCCCTTTTCAATTGCCTGTTTTTGTCACTTCCTCTCATATTATAAGTATACAGTACAACAACTGTAACTAGAACATCTGTTGTGATCTAAAGGTAGTGGCACTGCCACTAGGGATGCAGCTCAGATATACAAAGTCCTGTTGTTTTATTTGTGAATAGGACAACAATGCTAAAGAGTTTCATTACATTGAAAGAATTGGCCACTCTGTAAACATTTGGTTCCAGGGTGAAAACGTGTGGCACTTAAACTTGTCAATCTAAGAAAAACATTTTTACCTCCTCTTAATATATTGCACAGGAGAAAATTTGTGGAAAATGTAAAGTGAAGGATTTCGATATTTTAGAGAAATGTTTTGAAAAATAAATGACAAGTTATAAATCAGGTAAGTCATCAATGAAAAGATCTGCTCATTGGTCTGAAGTAAAGTGCATTTAAAGATGTTGTTGGGAATTTCTTTGGGAACTATAGAGCACAAAACCACTTCCAACAATAGAAAACCAGAATCAGCAGCCCTTTTCACATTTGAACCAATGCTCTGAACATTCCATGAAGCAACTGTTATGGCCCAGAGTTATATTATTGGGCTTTTTCACTGTATCCAGTATGGCACTGACCCTCCCTCATAATTGCTGCTGGAGTCCAATAGGGTATCCCCAGGTTCTATTTGCACCCTCCCCTTCTCCAGTATTATCCTTAGGGCTTCTAAGATGGGTCCTCTAATCAGTTATGCTTTTCAAATATGGCATTAGGTGGAGAGGCTTCTAGGTCTTGTCCAGGCTGGCACACACACTGTCATATTTTTCACAACACGCTCCTGCGAATTGGAGGTGGTCCCATTATGTTCCAGCCCTGGCCTAGTAAAGGTATTCATACACTGGGTGATATATTTGATGAGTCGGGCCCTTGAACATTCCAGTCTCTAAAATCATTTTCCTGTTTATTTCTTTACTTACAACTTAGATCTGTCTGTAAAACTAGTGGGATTCCTGTCTCTTCTGCCCTTGCTTCCCATCCTTTGTACAGTTTCTCTATATATCCGTCCCCTGGTTGCAAACCAGATCTACATTATGTACAATGCTTTGTAAGGCATCATGTCACCCTCTATCAATTAAATCAGTGTGGCACAGAGATTTTTCTCCCACTCCTTTGATTTCCTGGAATTTAGTTCTTAAAAATTTTTTAATGGTTTGAAGGAATTCTAATTATCAACAAACTCAATTTAAAGTTGTCAATCGATTATATATTACACCCCACCCAGTTCATGATATGCTTGAGGATTGTCATGGGACCCAAGTTGATACTTTTGCTCCCTGAACTCCCCAGATACATTTATGTCTGAGATGTCCAATTTTCTTACTTCCATACTTTCTATTTGCATGTTCTTGCTTCCCCACTTGTTTCTATAGCTAGATTTTTCATCATTTTACTTATCTGTTATTTAGCAGAGGCTATTTGTGATGCTATTTACTGCTAAAATTGCCTCTCACTGGAAATCTCCAGATTTGGTGGAAGTCTTCATATTTTAATCTGCTCCTTTTGTAGTTGTCAGTGGCAAGGCTCCATTGGGCATCGGGTTCTGATATTGGTAAATGGATAAATACAGTACAGCTGGTCCGAACACGGATAACTCCTGGCCTTTGGAGCAACCCTAATCCTTAACTCTTCTTCTCCTTAATGGGGGTCATTCCTGTGCTGTTCCCTCACTTACTGGTTCTCATGGATTCCTTTATTATTTTGTTGTCACTATCATTATATCAGGTGTATATGGATGGCCGACCGTTTATCCCGGCCAATACCCCCAAGCCGCCAGATGGAGCCCTCCTTGCAGTATGGAGGTCCCCAGAAGACCAGCAGGGCATCATGGACATTGTAGTTTGTATACGCAGCCCTGCTGGATGCCATGGGGGCCACTAGGGGATGCTGCAGGGAGGAATAACGGGTATTTTCCCTACGCCCCGGAAGCACACGTGGACAAGAGGAATGACATGCTTCCAGGGTGAACAAAAGGACTTGTACCTGACCCGGAAGTGATTGAGAGTCACATGGACTGGGGATTGGGAACACTTCCGGGTCAGGCTATATAAAAGGACTATGGGAGCTCCCAGACGGCGAGCTGAGCTGGGTGGAAGGGTGGCAACACGTCTGGGAGTGGAGGATTGTTTATTGTTATTGTATTTGGTTATTATGTGAGTATAATGGAGGAGAGGGTGCGTTGTGCACTGTGGAAGATTAATAAAGTCAATTTGTGGACTTTTACCTGGTGTCTGGAGTCATAGACAGGGGTTCAAGAGAGCGAGAGCACCCTCTATCTGTCACACAGGGTTGGGTTGTTTTGTATTGGGTTATGTTATGGGATAGGGGTAGTTACCAAGAATTGGGTTTTACCTTATTCTAATTCCTGTCAGAATGGTTTATGTTCCCTTTTAAAGTATTCGCTTTGTATTTCAGTAAAAAATTGATCACAAAACAAAAGCAGTATCAGGGGTAGTAGAATCCATCAATGCTAACCAACTATTGTTGGTCACAGAAATAAGAAGCTTCAGATGCTGAGTGTGAACGAAAATCAACAGCAAAACATTTTTATGTTAGTTGAACTAATGTGGTTTATCAACATCATTGAGCGAGTAAATGTAGTAAATTTAATAAAAGTTAATGTCATGATTCCAACGTGATAGAGTCTATCTAAACATATATTAGTCTTTGGCTTGATGTTTTCTATAATAAAACAACAACTTATTTCTTGTATAGCTCAAAATCATACACAAGGAATGCTTCAATGGGCTTTAACGGGCCTTGTTTTTAGACAACCCCTGGCCCTGACTCCTTAAGAAGACAAAAAAGCTCCACCAAAAAAAAAACCTTGTAGGGAAAACAATGTAAATAATCTTGTAAAAGACAATTCAGAAAGTGACCCCCTTTTTGATAGGTTGCTTGTGAAATGGGTGTCAAAAAATGGGGTAAACTCCATACACAAATCAGAACATAAGTAATCCTCTTCACAGAGCTAGATGGCCAATCTGTCATTGCCACCTCATAAATACAATGCAATAGTAGAAACTAGTTTGTTCTTGCACAGTGCTCCTCACCAAGTGCAGATGCAGAGTGGCTGTAACAACTCTCAAGGCAAAATGCAAGAGCAGATTATAGTTCTAACAAATACATCAAAAACAATGTAAAAACTAATTAACATAAATAATAAACAACAATAACTGTCCACCAGCTAATTGTAGAATCACTGTCAGATTGTACAAAAGGAGTCAGACACAGACAGAGACAGAGTTCTGAAGATCTCGGCCAACAAGCCACATCCCCTCTATTGGCCAAACTACAACTTAAATAGTGCTGGGCCAGCTAATCTGATGAAAGGAACCTTCTACCCAATGATACCAATGCTCCTTTATATGAGATGACTTTTCCATGGAAAGCAAACCTGGCAGCAGAGCAGTGGCACCAAGTGCCACATAAGGATACCAAGAAGAGAAACAGAATATGGGAGGTTTAGTAAGAATTTATAAATGTTGTATTACTTATATTTTAGTATCTAATGACAAACAACAGAGATACAGTATGCAGGGCTAATAGGCAGCTCTAGTCAGGGTATGCTAAAGTGAAGTTGTGAGTCTTCAGCCCAAAGTACTTACTATAGTATAGTAATAATCACCAAAACCTTTTCAGGAAGCAAAACATTTTTTTAATCAAATATTTATTGAAGTTTAAATAACATTAATGAGTAACAGGCATAATAATAACAAACATGTTTCCCACAAAAATAAATAGTCAAAAGAAAACAATTGTTAAGGGAGTAATAATAATAAAAAATACGGCCTTACCTGCAACAACCCATAAATTGTCCTGACTAAAAGGTTAACAAAAATTGCCTGAGCAAAACTTAGGAGGAGAACACAGGCCAAATGTCAGACCCCACTTAGACAGGATTTAAGAAGCAGGAAGAGGAGAACGACAGCAACCACAGGCAATCTGGCTCTGCAGAATTTCTACCAGAGCACGCCATTTGGTAATATATGAGGTATTTGACCCATTGATCCCAGCAGGAAGCAAATCTTTTGAAGGAAACTGTTGTTATGTGTATTTTTTATCATGTAACACTCAAAGCTAATAACTCAGTCATAATCTTAACTTGTCTTGAACAGGTAACAAAATTTGCTAAACCATTTTTGTGTGACATAAGAATCAGTAGGTTTTGTTTGATATTTGACAACAGCATAAATGACATCTTCCACCTCTCAATGTTCTTTTCATATGTGTGTAATTGATTACTGTCTTTTATCTTTTGAACATTTTTTTAGCATACTTTATATTCTCTTAATGATTAAAGAAATTACAAAATGAATAAATTATTAAATTTTTTGATTTCTTTTGCATTCTTCTGTTTTGGTCAAGATGCACGTATTAATTCACTGAAGCCCTGTAATGGGCTTGTTTTATAATGCAGAGAATTAAATTTCTCACCTCCTATTCAAAAAGATCCTATTGCAGATCACCTGTGGATGAACACGTTACAAGTATTACCATGTGCCTAGGTGAGTTATTAATCGTTTTGAACAAATTGCATCTAGTTACAAAGATCCTTTTTAAATATAGTGTTTTTGAAGACTGTCATTTTGCTAGTGCTCTTCTTCAGTATAATTAAAAAACATATTTAGACCACAGTATTTAGTTAATTAGGGTTGACCTTTCACTAGAGCCTTGTTATGAAATACATGAATGCATCTTTGGTATTTACTTTCTTTTTGCTGTATTAACTTCTTTGGTGGTCATACAGTTGACCATTTAGTTATGTCTCCAAATATGTGGAGGATATGCAATATGCACGCCAGCAGAATACAACACCACATCTGTGGAGTAAAAAAAAAACCCTGTTTCTGCTGTTTCAGTTTACAACACATTTGCACTGAAGTCTAAGTTTACACTTTGCGTCCTGATTATTGATCATTAATGCTAGTGCATTCTAATCCTTACAAAAGGCACCATGGAGAAAAACTGCAGTGAGCATCTAATGCCTAGCTCAGAGTTTGTTGGTGGTCTACAGTCAAAGTTTTAGATTTCAAAAGAAGCAGGCTGAAGCTGCTTTGAGGGCGGCCTTCAAATGCTTCGCCCACAAAGACCCCTTCAATAGATCTAAGGTTTAGTAGGCTTTTACTGTTCATTGCCAATTATTACACAATAGCAAGTATTACAGACCTCAAAGAATTAAAAACTCTCAGACACATTAAAATGGTTCCAAATAAAGAACATAATGTCACAATTAACAGGGAGCCAGTAAAACGCCTCTATGTAGCATGAGAATATGGCATATTAGCATACAGTGTGTACCACACATACAGTAGGCAGCATATGTCCCTTTTGTGAGTGCGTGTGTATAAAGGACACTCATCTATTCCTTAAAAAAATCCCAAAATCCTGGGAGAATAGGCCCTGGGTGATAGGTTAAAATGTCTATTTCTAAAAGAAAAAAGAAAGAAATGATTGGCTTTAAGTTCAGATTTTAAACTTTTTAGTAAAGGTGCCTCACAAATAGACAATGTACAAAAGACTGTTCCAGAGAGATGAGGTCTCAAAGCTGAATAATCTTTGACATTTACTGAATGTAATGCAGTCAAGCTTTGCCCTTTGTCTCATTTAACAATAGTAAAAATACTGTATATTATACTCACTAATGTGTTTCTATTAGTTAAGGACTTTACACATTTTTAGAAGAATTTTACTGATTTACATTATCTTTTCATAGCCGCACTAGCTTAATAATCACAAATAGTAATTTGAATGCATTTATTTGATCACATCTTGCCTTTTCAATGTGTTCCAAACTAATAGTTTAAGTCAAAATGTTCAACAAAGACAACAGTAATATTCGCAAAAGCTGAAAGCTTGTCAGTAAATGCATTAATACAGTTAGTCTGGCATGTTAACAAGAAACATACGTATATATTGTAAATCTTCAATCAAGCTTCTGTCTGATGCGACATGAAGAGCTGAAAGCTCAGCCTCTGAAAATTAATGAGAAACACTTAATAGACAATCTGTAAAAAAGTAACCACACATGTCATTCCCATATGTTGCATCAGCTTCACAGTAATAAAATGCATGATCCGCAGAGACCTCATAAACAACTAGGTTAATAAAGCAAAGAAAAAAAAAAATGTGGTTTTTCCAATATGCTGCTCCAAAGCATTTACCGTGGACAGCTGAGAAACAAGAAAAAACTGTAACTGCAGCCGCAACTACCAACGAATCATCTGCACTGGCAGTTTCGTATTCATTCCAACATAAAAAAAAAAAAACAAAGTCTGTGCTACAGTATGCATCTCTGTTTGGTTCCAATGTAAAATGTTAGGCTGAAAGTCATATTGTCTGCATTCTTAGAATGTACTGTATCATTCTGCTCTATTCCATATTATGGCTCCTTTCCATCCAGTTTTGTGAACTGAAATGGTATTGTTGCTTGTTTAATCAAGGAACCATGCAATGAAATTGCAGAGCACCCTATGGTTTAGTAAGCCATTTTTTAAATTGGTAAATTGGTTCAAAAGTCTAGACTAATGAATTTCAAACTTCCCAGTTAATTAGAACAATCAATAAACTCTTATAATTAAAGACTCATGTAGTGGTTGGGACTGAAGCAGTGTCTTAGCCATATTTGCACTTTTTTTGATATTAATGCATTTTCCCCAGTCAATTTTATCAATTATCTTATGTTTCAGTTTGTGTTTTTCATTTTCCCCAGTTCCTTACCATCTCAAATATTTTTGATTTGTAGGAATGGAGCTTTGGTATGAATTAAGACTCTCAGGTGCTGAGGTGGTTAGTGTTGTAGTTACTTGAGTGGTCTATTTAAGACTTCTTCTGTTATACCAGTCACATGAAAAACCTGAAATGGTCTGAAAACCCACACCATGGACTCCCACCTTCCCTTTATGTTTTCCAAACTGGCAAAATGCCTTCTCTCCCTTACGGCACAATGTTTATTGAAAAGGAGATGCAAATTCTTCAGAAACTAATTTGTTTTAAAAAAACTTCACAAAAACTGAGAAATAAACTCGGAAACAAAGGCTCTTCACAGTAGAGGGATTAGTCATAATTGAAGTAAAAATGGAACTGCCAAAGGTCATTCATTAAGAAACTCCTAACCAGAGACAAAATCAAAGCGCAAATATCCATCCATTAACATTCATAAGAGGGTCATGGAGCAGCTGGAGCCTATCCCAGCAATAATCAGGGAGAAGACAGGAACAACACCTGGAATGGGCACTAGTCTATTATAGGGTGAACACCCACATACAAACACGCTCTAGGGACAATTTAGCAGCAACAACCCACCTAACCTGTATGTCTTTGCACTGGAACACCCGGAGGAAAACCATATAGACACTGAAAAAACATGAAAACTCAACACAGGGAGCACCAGATCTGCAAATCCGAGTCTCTCTATTGTGAGGTAGTAGTACTGTGCCAAATACCATACAAAAGTCAAAATATGGAATACTATCATTTCCACAGGCAAATTTAGTTTGATTTACATTTCAGACAAAGCAGCTCATGCTGCCATACTGTAATTTATCAGGAAGGCAGTCCCAGGAAACCAGATAAAGTCAGTCAGTCAGTCAGTCAGTCATTATCCAACCTGCTATATCCTAACACAGGGTCACAGGGGTCTGCTGGAGCCAGACAACACAGGACACACACACTAGGGACAATTTAGGATCGCCAATGCACCTAACCTGCATGTCTTTGGACTGTGGGAGGAAACCGTAGCACCCTAAGGAAACCCATGCAGACACAGGGAGAACATGCAAACTCCACACAAGAAGAACCCAAGAAGTGAACCCAGGTCTCCTTACTGCGAGGCAGCATGCATACCACTGCGTCACCATAACGCCCACCAAATAAAGTTTCATAGCAATTCTATTAACAAATAGTGGTTTTTGATGTGGCGATGTGACACAGTTAAAATACATATGAGAAAAAATGAAAAATTTCTTGTGTAAGGCAAATAAAATTAAAATTCATATGTGAAAATAAAGCTCCAAACTTTACGATTATCATCAACTAAAATAAAATAACCAAAATACAAAACCTGACAAAGTAGGTTTCACTGTTGTCAGCCCCTGCCTGTCCAAGCTCTCTGCTGTGGCATTAGTTTGCAAGTTGCCGTGCTTACGGCCCCTTGCTTGTAAGTAAGTCTTGAATTCAAAAGGTTTTTTGTATTTAAATACATTTTCTGGTTATCTTATTTTATCTTGTTTTGTTGCTGTTACATGAGTTCCACTACTTTTGTTTTTTTAGTATGTTGGATTTGTTAAATATTTCTAATTTTAGTATTTCAAAGCCACAGAAGATCCTTCTTTTAGATTAGGCTTTCACTTTTACATTTCCCTTTGCTTCTTTCTTTCAGAATTTTGTCATCGTTTTACTTTTCCTTGTAACTAACCCTTTAAAAATCTTTTACTTTCATTTGATTCAGCTTTCAACTCATAATTGTTCCTTTGCTTTGTTAAGGTTATGATTGTGTGGAATTTTTATTTTGTTTTTAGTTGTACAATTAATAACAAACTGCAGGTGTAATTATGAGTTTGTTTCCAGGCAGAATTTAGTTATGAGATTATTTTTACTTTCTCCTATACGAAGTATAGGGAAAGTATTGTAATCGTCCAAAGATTTGATTTTGAGATTTTGATGAATCTCAATGTTTTAGACCTCCCTGACTTTCTCATATACAAAGTATAGAGAAAATATTGGACTCCTCCAAAAATTCCATTTCAAGATTTTGATGAATCTCAACATTTTAGACCTCCCTGAGTCCAAAAATACCATTTGTATGTCTGTCTGTGTGTGTTTGTGTGTATGTAAACACGATAACCTGAGTACGCTTTCACTTACAGTAGGTCAACCAAATTTTGTATACTAGTATTAAGTACAAAACATAGATTTCTAGCAACGTTTGGGCTATTTCCATTAACCAGAAGTGGTACTTTACCTTTTCAATTTTGTTTTGACTTATACATAATTTGCATTATCTGTCTATTGTTACATGCTACATTTTGTATTACCTTGTGCACTGCCATCTTGTGAACTTTTGCTTGTGGTTCCCACCTTGGTTGACAACTGCAAGTGTGCAATTTATACTGTCATAATTGCCGAAATGTAACGATCAGCGCCATGAACTTCCAGGTTATTCACAACTCTGGGTAATTCTCAAACGCATGTAGCTGCATTTATTTTGGATTCTGAGTTAATTAACTTTGGCAACATATATTTTGATTGCAACTTCTGTTTAGTGTTTAGGGTTTGGCACTTGATGTTTTTTTGGAAACTTAAACAACAATTTGGGAATGTCTGCTTACTGTGAGCCTTTTAGCAATTAGGATCTTGGTGAATGGGGTTCTCTTCCTTTATTGGTTTATCACACACATTTTCATCTCCATGTCCCTGACCCTTTAAAAAACTTTACTCTTGCCTTCATTTGGTACACTTTTTTTATTTGATTGTTTTATCTTCCTGTTCTTTGTTTAATTTGTGTTTTAATTTCAATTGACATTATAGTTAATTATTCAATTACATTTTAGGAAATATTTTTGTAATTTAATTTAAACTGCTATTTAGAAGTTTTGGAATTTGCGAGGGTCTTTCTGGGAAGGTATAACAGTATCTAGCTGTCCAGTTTACCTTTGAGTTTGTTTTTAACATTAGGCACCTTTAATAACGTACCTTGCTCAAAGTATTTTACAAACTATAATACAATTTTTTAAATAATGTTATTATAAAATTGTGGAGTAAATGTATCCATCCAGCCAGCTGGTACAGTGCAATACATCAAATAGAAAAATAATCCAAACAAAAAACACAAAGTGGGACAGATTGGGCTCATTGATAATGTCATGCTCTTTGGCTGAAGTTTCCAGGACTCTGACTTGTCTCTGACTCCTTTTCTACAATCTGGCCATGGTTCTACTATTAGTTGATGGACAGATATTGTTGTTTTTCATTTATGTTAGTTTCTATTTGATGTATTTTAACAACTCTGTATCCTTATATGTGATAGTTCTGTATTTAGTGAGTGTTATAATCTATTGTTACATTTTGCCGTGAGAGTTGTCATGGTTTCTCTGTGCCAGCACTTGGTGAGAAGCGTTGTGGAAGAACAAAGTAGGCTACTGTGGTTGTCCGTTTGTCTGTCCAGGATTTAAATCACCTGTAGCTCGCAAACCATTTGAACTATTGACTTGAAATTTGATATACATATACTACGTGATGTATACTATCTGCTTTCGGGGTAATGATTGACCTCCAAGGTTATTCTTCTTTTTATTTTATTTTATTGTAGAATCAACTCTCGGCAGTGGCCATCAGGGCGGTCGTGCGGCCCATGTGTACCGGCGCCGTTCTCATCCCTACCACCTTTGCCATCACCTCCCCTACCCCTTCATATCTTAAATCATTATTGAGTCAGATTGAAGACTTAAGTGCCAGCTTAAGTGAAAAATTAAAGAAAACGTACTAAGTAATTGCAACACAAACACCGACCTCATCAGTTTTAATGCGAAAAGATTCCAATGAAAGAAGACAAGAAGCAGGCCGCTAGGGTGGAGAAAAGAAGAGTTGACCAGGGAGCTGCAAGCGCATCAACCTCTGATCAAACAAATGCTAAACGTACAGAGAAAGAGTATGAAAACTATGAACGCTCAAGTCAAGTGTATTCACTGTATGTTACTGTGCAGTGCGCCGTTACTGGTTGTATTATATTTCTGTAGTGGCAATGACAGATTTGACATCTAGCTCTGTGTTATGCTTTGTGTTTTTCATTTAACCTATTTTTTGACAATCATTGCACCCTCAACCTACCTGGATGGGGGGCTCTCTCTAAATTGCCCTCACCAATATTTCTTCCATTTTTGTGGGGGAAGAGTTTTTTTCTTGTCTTCTTAGAGAGTCAATGGTCTGTTAAAGTGCATTGTGCCTTTCTTTGTGTGATTTTGGACTATTACAAGAAATAAAATAGTTGTTGTCGTGTTCCTGAGATGATGGAGCTAAAATGTTTCAAATTTTATATCAAAACCAGATGTTAAGTTAGACATTAATTTGTAACAAGTAATTTCAAGTTTATGAGGGTATAAAAGGTAATTAACATCAAGTCATTTGCAAAATAATTTTGTTGCCTTTCTGCATCACATTGGATTGCATATTAAAAATCTGACATCAGACTCTCCTATCTCTGATCCTTAACTACAGCCTCTGACTTTTGTTATTGGTTTTGCTCTTGACTCCAGGGTTGGAATTTGATCCCCTTGCCAATGCTGGAGCTAAACAGCATGATTTCCCGAACTGTCCCAGAAGCTCCCTTGTGATTCATTAGTTACTTTTGCAATGGATCATAAAGTGCTAAACAACCCAGTGTTTCCTTCCTGTGCAAAAATAAAGCAAACATGAAAATCAAAAATAAATGTTTTCAGTAATCCTGAACCTTTGAAAGTTGAGAACAAGGTAAATCCACAAAGAAATCTAATAACAGAATTAAATGCAGTATACTGTATGAAGCAGCATAGGGGAATTAAGTTAACTCATCTGTTAAAGGCAGATGAAAGGCTCATTTAGTGAAGTAATGGGAAGGAATATGATTTTTTTGTGAGGGCTTACAGAGGGTTTAAGATCAAACTACATTTTGGTCATCTATCTGAGTGACTGTGAAGCTGCTAATCAAGTGTTTATTATGCTATTCTGCTTTAAAACAGGCTGATTAATCAAGTAAACAGATAATGGACAGAGCCTAAGGACACTGTAAGTACTACAAGGCTTCAGAATGTTTTCATATTCTGAGGGCCTCAAAGCTATAGTAAGGTATGAACATAATAATGATATGCTGTAGGTCAGATGAGTACTACAGTATATGTGAAGTGGGCTTTAAGTAATGCTGCTCATATCAAAAGAAGAATAAATAAAATGAAGAACCAATAATATAACATAGTATAATGAAACCAGACTGTTTTAAATTAGGATGAAAAATAGATTGCAGCAGGGGAATAATAAATTTAGCTGCCGCAGTGAGTGGTAAGTCGTGCTATGGTGACAGTTTTACCTCTGTATGTGTGTGGGTGTGTGTGTGTGTAACTATTTATAGATTTTCTTTTTGTTCAGATAGCTATGAAATGCTTATCTTTGAACATTGTGAAGTGGTGCCGATGTGAGATCTCCAGCAAGTTAGCATAAATCCACAGCTGCACCTGGCTCAAAAACAACACTGAAGACACAGTCTCCAGGAGCCTCATGTATAAATGGTGTGTTTGCACAAAAATGTTGTGTAAGCCCATTTCCACGCTCAAATCGCGATGTATGAAACCTAAACCTGGCATAAGCTATGCACATTTTCATGCTAGCTCAAACCCTGGCATACGCAAGTTCTCTGTTCTGTTTTGCAAACTGGCGGCACCCAGCGTCAAAAGCATTGCTTTTGTTCCAGTGTGGTTTCCCTTTCTATTTTAGATCCACATCTGACGCGGCTTTATGATATACACTGAAATTAATCGCATATTGTTTATTAGTTTAAGGTATTTGATTGTAATTAACCTGTAACAATATAAAGGTCCATGGAATGGCCAAATTATTCAAAATACCATAGCTGCTTTACCGTTGTTACTCTCACTGCACCTTCTTCTTTTTCTTTCAGCTGCTCCCGTTAGGGGTTACCACATCGGATTATCTTTTTCCATATTACATATTTATATCACTGTATCTGAGTGTGGAATTACAGCTCTGCAGCAGCTGATTGGAAAGAGAGTCAAGCTGCCTATTTGAACTGCTCCCATACAGCAAATGCCTCAGAGACTTTCCTGAACGGACCTCGCAGTTCAGAAACAGTTTCATCCCAAGAACTTTAAACACAATCAATCAGTCCATCAAGTGCTCCTTGTAGAACTTTTTGTACTTATAAGTACAATTACCTCACTGTAAACTTGCGATACAGTTATAATATTGCACAACCTGCACCACTTTATAAAGCGCATATTTACATATGATGACAATATCATTATTAAGATGAAATGCAGCAAAATATGTTTATTAAATTATACAGATAAAATGTTAACATCATTTAAATAATCTATATTTTTAATAATTAAACGTGAGGACATGGTGTCGCAGTGCTAGCAAGGAGCTGTGTCTATTACTGAGCTGATTGTGTGGTGATTGGTTACTACGTTTGAAAGAGACAGTACTGTAGAAATAAATTATTTCATCGAAGGTCGCGCAGCAAGCATCTTCTGTAAGGCAGGAACAATCTCTGGACAGGGCGCCAGTTCATCACTATCACTGCGCAACCATTTTCCCATGTTTAATACATGCTTTAATTGATATGATATGAATACAGAAATATCAAGTATACAGATAGATAGATAGATAGATAGATAGATACTTTATTAATCCCAAGGGGAAATTCACATACTCCAGCAGCAGCATACTGATCCTAAAAAAAACAAAATATTAAATTAAAGAGTGATTAAAATGCAGGTATAACAGACAATAACTGTGTATAATGTTAACCCCCCACGGTTGGAACTGAACAATCGCATAGTGTGGGGAGGAACGATCTCCTCAGTCTGTCAGTAGAGCAGGACAGTGACAGCAGCCTTTCGCTGAAGCTACTCCTCTGTCTGGAGATGATCCTGTTTAGTGGATGCAGTGGATTCTCCATGATTGACAGGAGCCTGCTCAGCGCCCATCGCTCTGCCACGGATGTCAAACTGTCCAACTCTGTGCCTACAATAGAGCCTGCCTTCCTCACCAGTTTGTCCAGGCATGAGGTGTCCCTCTTCTTTATGCTGTCTCCCCAGCACACCACCATGTAGAAGAGGGCGCTCGCCACAACTATCTGATAGAACATCTGCAGCATCTTATTGCAGATGTTGAAGGACGCCAGCCTTCTAAGGAAGTTTAGTCGGCTTTGTCCTTTCTTGCACAGAGCATTGGTATTGGCAGTCCAGTCCAAATTATCATCCAGCTGCACTCCCAGGTATTTATAGGTCTGCACCTTCTGCACACAGTCGCCTCTGATAATCACGAGGTCTGTGAAGTGCCTGGGTCTCCTAAAATCCACCACCAGCTGCTTGGTTTTGCTGGTGCTCAGGTGTAAGTGGTTTGAGTCACACCATTTAACAAAGTCCTTGATTAGGTTCCTATATTCCTCCTCCTGCCCACTCCTGATGTAGCCCATGATAGCAGTGTCGTCAGCAAACTTTTGCTCGTGGCAGGACTCCGAGTTATATTGGAAGTCCGATGTATATAGGCTGAACAGGACCGGAGAAAGTATAGTCCCCTGCAGCACTCCTGAGTTTCTGACCACAATGTCAGACTTGCAGTTCCCGAGACACACATACTGAGGTCTGTCTGTAAGATAGTCCACGATCCATGCTACCAGGTATGAATCTACTCCCTTCTCTGTAAGCTAGTCCCTAAGGAGCAGAGGTTGGATGGTGATGAAGGTGCTAGAGAAGTCCAGAAACATAATTGTTACTGCACCACTGCCTCTGTCCAAGTGGGAGTGGGATCGGTGTAGCATATAGATGATCCACTCCCACCTTCTCCTGGTATGCGGATGCAGAGGGTCGAGGGTGTGGCGGACCGGTGGCCTCAGGTGGTGAAGCAGCAGCCGCTCCATGGTCTTCATCACATGTGACGTCAGAGCGACAGGACGGAAGTCATTCAGCTCATTAGGACGTGATACCTTTGGGACGGGGGTGATGCAAGATGTTTTCCAAAGCCTCGGGACTCTCCCATATTCAATGCTTAGGTTGAAGATTCGCTGTAGTGGACTCCCCCGTTCCAATGCACAGGCTTTCAGCAGTTATGGCAATACTCCATCTGGACCCACTGCTTTGGTGGCACGAAGTCTCCTCAGCTCTCTGTTTACCTGGGCTGCTGTAATTGTGGGTGGGGTGAACTCTCTCCTATGCTGGTATCAGCAGAAGAATGGTTGGATGGTGCAGTACTCTGAGGTGAAAGTGGGTTAGGGTGGTCAAACCTGTTAAAGAAGTTTTTCATCTGGTTTGCTCTTTCCACGTCTCTCTCGATGGTGGCACCCCACTTCAAGCTGCAGCAAGTGATGATCTTCATCCCATCCCACACTTCCTTCATGCTGTTATTCTGCAACTTCTACTCCAGCTTTCTCCTGTATGGCCAACAGTTCGATGTCCCTGCAGCAAGTGGAGATTTTGACGTTTACATGTGGCTGCACCACCTTGTGTTCACATAGAGAGCAAGTCCTCTTCCTTTCCGCTTCCCGCAGGTATTTGCGTCTCTGTCCACTCTAACTGTGCTAAACCCGGGTAGCTCCACGTTAGCATCTGGTATGTTAGTTGTTAGCTACGTTTCGCAAAAACACAACAAACTGCATTCTCTGTAGGTCCTGATGTTTTTCACCAGCGCAGCCAGTTTGTCGATCTTATTTGGTAGTGAGTTCACATTTCCCAGGATCATACAAGATACCAAAGGCTTGTATCACCACTTTCTGTGTTGCCTGTTAGCTTTTAGCTTAGCGCCTGCTCTGCTGCCACGATACCACCTCCTTACCTCATCAGGTAAATAGGGAACCACACTGGCATGGGCCTTTGTTGTCAGCACTTGAAGTTGACTACTTGAATAGACGAGTCTCGGCATGTGAAAATCCATGTCCAAGTAGGAAAAAAGTAGTAAAAATTGTCCAGGGAACGAGTCCACATTAAAGAAAGTGGTAGGAGTGATCAGTGAAATAGAGAAAAGGGTAGAAAGATAAAGTCATACATGGAGCTGCTGGAAAGGCTGCCACTCGTGGTGGCGTCTGAGTCATTATAAGTTATTATATACATCTCAGTATTTAAATTATTCAGAGAACTGTAATATCATGAATGCAATGGATTCTGTGTCCTGTAGGAAGGAAGAGAAAGCTCATTTAAGAAGTACGTTGTGATTCACACACATAGTGCTACTTTAGTTACGATGGTATTTGAGAAACTAGTAAATTAAATGATTTTAAGATGAAATTTATGATGTTCTACTTTAATGACAAATTAAACAATGTGATTAAAGAGGAAATTTTGAGATTAAAGTTGACATTTTGAGCTTTTTTCCCACTGTGTCCTTATTTTTTTTCTTTTCTCTGTACCCTAATAAGCTTTCATATGACACTCAGACAATGGGTTACAACTTGCCTTTTCACAGAAACTTTGATATCTGACAACTTTATTATTTCGGGCACTGTGCAACTTTGTGAACTTGAGCTTTATAGTTTCTCTGACACTCTATGTCACTCAATCAACTATCTTTTGTTGTTTAAACCAACAAATAGTATGTTTTTCCTTGCCTCCACTTGGTATTCGCTGAAATTCTTCTATTTTCCCCCGTGCTTTTGACATTGCCTTTTCACAGAACTCTGAGATTAAGGGCTATTTATATTGATTTGCATATTCAAATAGGCGTAATTTTGGGAGGAGTTGGGGAGTGGCAGCAGGTGCGTGCACGTGTGTTACTTTTCATGCTGACCGGGATTTATGGAGCAGAAGAACGTGGAAGTTGGCGTACACACAGATTTATGCATCTGGATTTTTTTGTGCGTACACACATTTCCGCTTTTCTCCGTACGCCACATTTTAGTGTGAATTCTATGCATGGCATTATGCATGAGGCCCAGGTCTTAAACCTGCTTAGAATATGTGGCTGAATTTGATAAAGGATGTTCAATCATGATCCCCATACAGTCTGACAGACCTTGAGCAGGTTTGCAAAGAACTGCAAAATTGCAGCATCCAGATATGCAAATCTCATAGAGACCTGTGCACACAAACCTAAGGCTGTCATGGCTGCCAAAGGTGCATCTATTAAATACTGACTTGAAGGGCATGACTAATTAATGTTATCCATTATTTTGCGCATTATATTTATAATTAGTTTAAACCACTTTAAATAAATCTGTTCTCACTTTGACATTTTCAAGTCTTTTTATCTGATGGTCAGTGTCAGTGCACTGTGATTCAATGTTGTCAAGTCAAGAGGTTTTATTGTCACACCATCCATACACAGTATTGCAGCATACGGTGCCATGAAATAACGCTCCCTCTGACCATGCTGCAACTTATACATAAACACACGACAAGGGCAAGACAGGTTAAGTATGATACTTTAGTCTAAATAAATAACAAAAATTGAAAACTTCTATACTTTTTATAGTACTGTACATCAGTGCTGAGTTTTTAATTGAAAATCAGTGAAGTTAAGACATTCTCCTTCCATAAAATATGTTGACATACAGGAGCAGTGTGCAAACCTGTGCTGGATTTTCCTCGTACTAGGTTTAATTCAGTGAAGAATCGTATGGATGTAGAGAAGAATTAGCTGAAGAAGTATATTTGGCTTATACATCAGCCAATGAGAAAAACTACAAGGATGTTGTACAGAACTTGAAGGTTGTATACTGTTTCAAATGTGATATTTAATAAGTATCTATAGTTTTGAGTGTTCACAGTTAGTTTTAATGAACTTTATACAATAAATCTATAAGCTGTGATCATTGACATATGCACCCACACAGACTCTTACTGGGCAAATTTATAGATATTAAACAAGACTCACATTTTTGGGATGTAGAAGGCAACTGCAGCCCTTAGATTTAATATGTAAACTCTACAAAGACACTGATGGTGTAGGGACCTGAACTGAGCTCCTGAGCGCTGCTAGGCACCTACGAGCACTAACCTCTGTGATGCCCAGCACTGAAACAGCATTCAGTAATTTAACAATGCCAAGCCTTTTCACATCCAGCTAGCACAGAAAAATGTAACATGTTGCCAAGGCTTTTGTTAGGTTCAGTGAGGTGATTTTTTTTTAATCCTGGGGCTTAGCTTAAATATGTAGTCAAAGTCACTTAAAATCACAGTGAACAGATGGTGTGAATGAGTTTAAGCAGATTCTTTTTTAAACCTTATTACACATCAAAACAGTGCCACAGTTTTGCTCTAATTTTAGAACAGGTTTCAGCCTTTCCATGATGCCGTTAGCTAAAATATTATAAAAAAAAAAATTTCATACTTGTATGTGAAGAGTAGTGTGGGGGGGTGGAGTGGTTTGCATTACTGCAACAGGACAGGAAGCCTGGTCTTTATTCACACCACTGCTGTGCCTTCTGTTGTAAATCATATTAGTAAATTGGGCCTGACCTTTTGCATATATTTTAGAACATTTGCTAAAAAGCATATGTGTTTAACCAGGAGCAGCATGTAAAACATTAGTAATATAACCTTACTTAGACATGGTCAGTTGGGACTACTTCTACTGTATACTGAAAATGTTCTTTCAAAAATATACCTTTACAAGGCATCTATTTATTATATTCTACCTTTATTCTATTTATTTTATTCTATTCTATTCTATTGTATTCTGTTTCCAGACAGATGTAACTGATACTCAAACTGGAGGTATAAGGTTTATAGAAAGGATTTAGAACATTGAAATGTGTTAACGAATTAATGAAGACTTCTGTACATTTATTCACAAACAAGTAAATACTTTATTAGACAAAACTATTTGGTATTTGGTTCCTGAATCAGGTAATGTGGAGCTTCACCTTTTCTCAAAAGTAGCCAGTCTTATACAGAAACCAACTCTGAACAGTACTGGCGTATTACAGGGTGCACTAAAGCACACAACCACACTCATCCATGTCAATCAAGAGTAGGAAATGACACATTTTTGGGACATATAAGAAGATCATAATATCTGGACAAATGTCGTATGGACATGGTGAGAACATGAAAACCCCATTCCAGCAGTGACCAGGGTTGAAGATACGTCTGTGGTCCTGCACCATAGTGCTGATCCATAACAGCAAGTGTTGCATGGACTGGGATTAAGTGAAGCTATGACAATCACCATGGGTGTCGAACTCCAGGCCTGGAGGGCCACAGCGACTACAGGTTTTCATTCTAACCCTTTTCCTAATCAGCGACCTGTTTTCACTGCTAATTCACATTTCATTAGCCCTGTTAAAAGGATTCAGTCCTCTGAATCGATTCGTTTCCTCATTAAAATGCAGCCAAACAGAAATGAGACGTGAAATGAGCCAACAGATGATCAGCTAAACTGGGGCTTCAAACTCCAACCAGTTTCTTAATGAGGACTCAATTCTTGCTGTTAATTAAACTCGTTATTTAATTCCTTGTTTTTGCTCTCATTCTGCCACAGCTGACATTTCCAAAACTGTTGATTTTCTGTTTTTTATAAGAACATCGTCAAAGTGTTTTCGTGATTTGAGAGATCAACCTTACTGAGACCTTCACCTTTCTTTATTTTCAGATATTGTGTGATGTGGCGCCTTGTTTTATGTCTCATTACTGTTTGGCTGCTAATTAAGGAAAAAGAAACACTAAAGGGCCTGAGTCAAGTTAATTAAAAGAAGTAATTAGCAGCACAATCGGGTCACTAATTAAGAAGATGGTTAGAATGAAAACCTGCAGCCACTGCGGACCTCCAGGACTGGAGTTTGACACCCCTGATCTATACTGTACAGTACAGTATATTTTAATAAGCACATTATTTGAAATATACATAATAGAAAACCTTCTTGGGCCAATTTAGACTTCTGGGGGTACTTGTCTGTCCTAGCAGCAACCATGAACAAACCCTGAATGGATGATAAGCTTTTATAGAGCACACTAACACACATACATCTGCATTCAAACTCAAAAGACCCCAGTGTTGAAATTGTCAATTACATTAACACAAACATCCTTAAAATGTGGGAAGAAAAAGTATAACTTAGAGAAATACTCCATAGGCATGTGAAGAACATGCAATCTTCATACATACAATGACAGCATATATTGTACTATTAACGCAGCACCCCAGGTCACTCTGACAAGAGGCAATAATTTAGCAGAGGAAACCTGAACCTTCAATTCTTTGGTCGTGTATGACTTTCTGTGGCATTTCAAAATGAAGTACTGAACTGCTCTGCATTGAAACAATCAGTAAGCCTGTGCAATGTGCTTCACTGTCAGCAAAGATCCCTGCTGTTCTTTTCCTGTCAGCAAATGGCACGTGGACGCTCCACCACCTGCCGTGATTCGTTTCCTGTCTGCAGTACCATGTGATGGTGGTATTGTTCTTTTCTTGTCAGCCAGAGGTGCATGGCTGAGTCAGAAGGATCCAAAGCCCAATTCGATGGCAAACAAAAAGACATTCACATTGAGTAATATAGAGATGGCAGTCAAATTGAAAGTACATCATTGGAATATGCAAGGACACCAAAGCCCCCAGTAACATGTAGAGAGGAAAAGGAAACTCCCTACGTTAGGCCTGTGCTCTAACCAAGGTCTTTCCCTTTGAGAGTCCTAATCACTGTGTCACCATTCTAAATGCCAAATGTATGATGTAGTTGTATTACATTTCCACTAGGAGCTTCACAGTGGCACAGTGGCTAGCACTGCTGCCTCATAGATGCTGGGTTAAGGTCTCCAATTTGAGTGTCACTGAATGTGAGGAGTTTGCACATTTTCCCCAGATCTCTCTCTTTTTTGGGGAGTACTCATGTTTTCCTAACAAATCCCCAAGATGTTAGGATAATCATTGACTACAAAGTGGCCTGTTATGAGAGACTATGGACGTCTGCAATAACTCTGTGATGGACTGGTGCCCTGTCCTGAAGTGGTTGCTGCCCCGCACCCAGTGCTGCCAGAGTATGCAGATGTGACAAATGTGTTGGTAACCTTACAGCTTATTGAAAAAGAGCTACAGTATATGACTTCAGAAAGTGATTAAATGAAAAGCAACTGTCCCATGTATGAAAGTATGAAAGTAAAGCAAAGCAAGTGTTAAAAGAGATCAGATATTGCTTATCCCACAAAGATATTCTAAAATGGCCTGGTCACATTTGTTGGTACCCTAGATTAGATCTTAAATAAATGAATGATTTGATTGATTTTTTCAAACTTGCTGTTATCTTTAATTATCATCACAAATGTCTCTGATTATGCAATCAGTCATTCAGCCTATTTAAATGGAGAAGAGTAGTCACTCTGCTGTTTGGTATCGTTGTGTGTCCCACACTGAAAATGGACCAGAGAAAGCAAAGAAGAGAGTCGTCTGTGAGGATCAGAAAGAAAATTACAGACAGTCACGTTAAAGGCAAAAGTTAGAAGACCATCTCCAAGCATCTTGATGTCCCTGTGACAACAGTTGCAAAAATGATTAAGATGTTTATGGTGGCCACAAGTAGGAAATTGACCCCAGAATGGACAGAAGGATAGTGAGAATGGTAGAGAAAAATGCCAAAGACAACCTTCAAAGAGATAGAAGCTGACCTGAAAAGTTCATCAGTGACTGGTCGCACCATTCATTGCTTTTGAATAACAGTGGAAACAACTGAAGAAGACCCAGAGGGACTCCACTTTTGAAAGAAAAGCATAATAATGCATATTGACATGTCAAAATGCTACTGGAAGAATGTCCTTTAGACAGATGAGACAAGACTGGAGCTTTTTGGCAAGTGATGTCAGCTCTATGTTCATAGATAAAAAAATAAAGCTTTCAAAGAAAAGCACATCATATTTTACTTCATCTCCTTGCGGCTCTGATTTGGGTAAAGGAACTCTGACAAATAGACAGACAAATTTCTATTTTTCATTAAAGGTGTTTGTATTTGTGCAGATGGTCATATTATCTAATTATAGGAATTTTAAAACAGTGTGGATAGAAACGTTTCAGGTAGATAAGCAGGTAACTTTAAAATTAAGAAGGTCTTTATTTAGTAATGTTGCCAGTACAGGCTATGGCCCCTTTGACATCTGCATTGGATTAGGCTGATTGGACAATATTATCTTTTATAATGTTTAGTAATGCATTTACATGGTCATATTAAAATTTTAATAAAAGATGCATACTATGTTATGTATTGTTATGCAAAGATAAAATGTTAAAATTCACTTGAGTTTCAAATATACTACTCATGCCAAGCTCAGATATTTAATAAGAACTTTTTCACACCATTCCAACCATTTGCTGTCCAGTTTCACCAAGATGACTCCCAGTAACACCTCTGAGGGCCTCCAGTGACAGACAGAGCAGCTGCCGAAATGCAGATACTGCGGATTTCTTTGTTTAATGATTGCTTCTAAATTTTGTTGTCATCTTCAATTTTGATATCTTCTGGTAAATCTTTGACTGCCATATATTTCTTAATAGACATTGATACCAAAAAGTTGTCAACTGATTTCTTTTCTCTTAAAATGTCAATAAACAAAAGGTCAATTTTATTTGAATATCAATATAAAGGCAAGCAAGAGAGCAAAGCAAACTGCAGTGTAGTGCGCATCCTGGCTGGGAAATCAGGGATGTCAGATTAATGGAATAAATGTTGGGGACATGCTGTAAATTTAGTCAACCCCCAACCTTCTACTAGTATAGGCTAATGCAAAAGCGCCAGTGAGATGATGTTTGTATAGAAGTCATTTTAGCCTTATGGGACATTTTTATATTAGTGTAAATCGCTTAAAAACATAAGAAGATTGACAAACGAGAGGAGACCATTCAGTCCATCAGGCTTGTCTGTTTAGCTAATAGCTATGCTGTCCCAATATCTCATCCAGATGTTTCTTAAAGGTTGTTAAGGTTTCTGCTTTAGTTACATGTCTCAGTAGTTTGTTTCAGATTCCCACAAGTCTTTAGGTAAGGTAAGTACTTTCTGGCTTCATTTCTAAATGCATGTCCCCTTAATTTCCACTGATGTCCTCGAGTACAAGATTCACAATTAAACTGAAACTACTTTATCAACACCTTTGAGAATTTTGAATACCTTTATTAGGTCCCCTTGCAGTCTCCTCTACTACGGATTAAACAGGTTTAATTCACTGAGCCTGTCCATGTACAACATGTCCTTACTGTAAGTCCTGGGAAGTGCCAGGTTGCTCTACTCCTCACAGCTTCAGGTGCTGCTATGCCTTTCTTGTACCATGGTGACCATAACTGTGCACAATACTCCAGATACAGTCATACAACTGCATGACTTAGTCTAAGCATAATGTCCCTTGATTTATATTCAACAGTTTTTATAATATAACCTAACATTTCATTTGCTGCTTTAATTGCTTTTGCATGTTGCTTAGACAATGAAAACATTATAAATCTGTAAATCCTTTTCAGTGGTTGCTTCCTGTATGACGGTGTCTCCCATCTTGTATTTTTAATTGACATTCTTTTACTTACATGTACCGCTTTACACTCTTCTATATTAAACAACATTTTCCAAGTATTTGGCCAGTTCTGAAGCTTGTCCAGGTCCTTTTTTTTTAATTATTCTTGCTGCCTCTTTGGTGTCTGCCTTTCTTCCAATTTTAGTGTCATCCGCGAATTTCATAAGTTTACTGACTGTACCGGAATCAATGTCATTAACATAAATCATACAAAGTAACAGTCCAAGGACAGATCCCTGAGGAACTCCACTGATGACTTCATTCCACATGAAATACAAAAATAGACATTTGAACCCTTTCCTCAGGTTTAGTTCCTTCATGTATCAAAGTAAGAAATTAACTTATTTCTGTAATTCCCCTTCTTATAACCTACCTTTAATTCAGGATGACCTCAGCATGTGAACTGGACTTCTGCAGGCTTCTCTTTATGACTTTCCTGTGTTCTTAGCTTGCACGTTCCAAGAATGCAATGCATACATTCTCAGACCCACTCAATCCAAACCAGGGTCATGGCTATGATGAAATCTATACAGTACTGGCAGCACCTGGCTCAAGGCAGGAAGCATTCTTAGTTCATCGCACTTACACACACCTGTACTTGCCAATTTACAGTCACCAGTTACTCTAATATGCACATCTTTGGAATATGTCAGAAAAGCTACAGTACAAGATGTGTGTATGCTGTCACACACGTGGGCATGGGAGGCAGCTAAAGGACTCGAAGGAAGGTAATTCCACACCAGACTAGAGGGTGGCGAGGTACACTGATCCTTTCTCTTTTTCCACTGCATACCCATTATGGGACATCACTTCTGGTCCAGTAGATGCACCATCTGGTCACAAGCCCAGTGATGTCAGTTCTGGTTCTGGTCATAATTACCTCACTTCCTCTGCCACACCATCTCAACCTCACCAGTTAGTTCTGTTTTGGACTTGAACCTGTATACATCTGTACTAAAGATTTAAGCCATATAGACGCATAAATGCATTTTCTGAACCAACTTTGCCTTGAGCCTCTGGTACATGGTTCTGTAGCATTGGCTGTAAAGCAGGAATTAACCCAGGGTGGAGTTCAATTCCCTTGCACATTCATTTCCTGGAGACTCTGAAGAGAAACTACTAGAACACTCAAGGAAAATTTGACAAAGAAAGAATCTCAGGCAGCATTATGGATATTATCTTATGGATATTGCACATTTTGGAAGTACTTTACTATTATTTAGCCCATCTTTCAAACAGCATTGTCATAATCATTGTACAAGAAAAAGAAAAGACAGCATTTGACTACACAATGAGCAAATAGACTTTGCAATCCTTTCAATTCAAATGTAGGGTTTGAGATTTTTTGTGACAATAAATTTGACAGTATGGAAAGAGACGGAAATCTTACACATTATGCCACTGAGACTGCTTAGTAAGTGAGAGTAATGATTCTGGCTGCAAATCCAACTGGCAGATTATAGGCGGCAAAGTAATTACAAAAGAGGGAGTGATAAGTTAGAAAACAGGAGGACAAGAAATCCTTCGTGGGATGGTGAACTTTAAAATAAACACCATAAAAAATGTGTAGGATGAAATAATGAACAGAATCGTTTTGGGTTAAATGGCATAGCATATCTGGACAGGATTCAGCTGTGCATCAAATCCTGTGGCATAAATGGCTAAATTGCAGACAAAACAACCTTGGCAATGGCGAGCAGATGGCCAGACTGTAAATTTGTGTGATGGGATCTAAAAACAGCCAAGGATTTCTGAATAAAAGGGCAGCTCAGCACCCGGGTTATCTGTTGCATTCTTCCAATGTAGCCTCCGACACAAAGTTTTTTTTTTCTTTTTTGCTTTTGCATTGCCAAGTTTCTGGCAGAGTTTTCAGACTTCTGTGTTATAAGACGTGGAAGGAGAAAATTGATTCTTAAGTGAAATCCTTGCTAATGACTGTGTTCTTTTATAAACAATTAATACAAATGTTGTGATTTTGTTTGTTGTTCCCGATTTCAGGCAACAAAGAGCATATGTGACAAATATAAGACATTTGCATTTATTCGTGCTTTGCAAAATTAACAATAAATATAAATGAAAAATAGAGTAAAAATATTGTAAATAAAGTATCATCTGCCTCATAACCTCTCATTACCCATTGGGAACCAACTGTTCAATAAATATCATTATCTGATGAATTCCCATAATATTTAACTTTTTCTTCCATAACCTGAAGAACTGGAGGATACAAATGTCTAGGCACCTCAGCCAGTGAAAACCTAAGCTACACATCAAGGTAATTATTTTTAAAACAAACATTTTTCAATTGCAGGGTTATGGACAGACAGTGTCTAAAATTGGCATCATCATCATGCACAAAAAAAGAACACAACCCTGATTTACTGTGTTGAGGAAGACCAGCAATGGTGAACAGCCTTCAAAATGAACCACAAAGCACTCTAGGACCTTCATTGGCCTGTCTTGATGTGGCCTCGTCCCTAGGCAGCCAGTCCCCAACTACTACGTGCAAGCTGCAGCCTTATCTGGCCCCAACTAAGGAAGTAGCTTTAAAAGTTCACAAATCAAAAAAAAAAAACAAAAACACAAGATGTCTTACAAGGGAGTACAATCATAAAGCCCTGGATTGTTAAGACCTCTGAATCTTTATACATTGAGAATTTATTTAACAAAAATAGAGAGTACTACAGAAGAAGGAAAAACTGCAATAAGATTCGCCTGAAAGGTAATCTTAAATGAACAAGTCCCAAATTACAATTCAAATAGCAAAATCCTATAAACCTATAAAACAAAAGACAAGCAATACTTACCAAATAAAAAACCTATAACAAATTTACTTTTCTCTGATTTGAATATTTGTAAAGTCAGAGGAATGACCCACTAGCAGTGATGTTAAGGAGGTTATGCCTCCTTGGGTTCCACCCACAAAGGGCACAACGTTGATAAATAACCTTTAAATCATAAACAAATGCAACACAAATTAAATAAAATATGAAAAATAATCATTCAAAAATAACAAAAACAAAGGCATTAAAAAGTTATATATACAGAATATATATAAAAAAACACATCAGAGCTTGTAACACTCCAACTCTACATGCTCCTCGATCTGAAAAGTTTAATTAAGTTTAATTAACAGTTGGATTTGCTTTATCGTTATTGAAAGCAACAGTTTTATAACAATCATCTAATTTACAATTACCCACAATTATCTTATTTGCTTGACAGTTGTGTTTCTACCTCTGTAATCAGCCATTTAGGAGTTTCTTAAAGCAGGGATGTCAAACTCCAGTCCTGGAGGGCCGCAGTGGTAGCAGGTTTTCGTTTTAACCATCTTCTTTATTAGTGACCAATTTTTGCTGCTAATTAACGTCTTTATCTTTAGTTTTAATTAACTTGCTCAGACCCATTAGTTTTTTCTTCTTCTTTAATTAGCAGCCAATCAATAATGAGACACAAAACAAGCCACCACATGACCAGCTCACCTGTGCCCATCACACAATATCTGAAAATAAAGAAAGGTGATGGCCTTGGTAAAGTTGATCGCTCAGGTTACCAAAACATTTTGATGGTTTTCTTAGAAGAAACAGAAAAATCAACAGTTTTGGAAATGTCTACTGTGGCAGAATGAGAGCAGCAGCAAGCCATGGAATTAAATAACGGGTTTAATTAACAACAAGTATAAGCTTCTCATCAAGAAACTGGTCAGAGTGAAATTGGTTCGAGTTTGATCCCCCAGTTTAGCTTGTCATCTGTTGGCACGTTTCACGTCTCATTTCTGTTTAGCTGTCATTTAATGAAGAAAATAATTCAAAGGACTGAATCCTTAGAAACAGGGCTACTAAAATGAAGAGAAAAGAAATTAATTAACAGTGAAAACTGGTCACTGATTAGAAAAAGGGTTAAAATGAAAACCTGCAGCCACTGCGGCCCCCAAGGCCTGGAGTTTAACACCCCTGGCTTAAAGAGTAAAGGCAATTTTAACTTTTGAATTACGGATTTGTCTTTCTGTTTTTGTGATTTTTACATTCTGTCTTACAATTTGGCTATTTTGCCTGTTTTTCTTTTTCTGTTTTAGAATATCTGCCAGTTATCTTCTGCCTACTGTCCAAATGCTGTTCATTCACACGACTTGAATCATGAGACAGACAAGAAGATTCTTGTGTTTCTCTGTTTCCTCCATAGCTCCAAGATAATCAGTCCAAAAAAGCACCCATGACTAAATCTATGTAAGATGTCAATGGTTCATCAAAGGAAAGAGAGTTGCTTGAGGACGCTTTCTTACATTCTAATGGAAGAAGATTATTAAGGTCATCATTAAACAAGGCTTTCCTCTGGAATTTCAACCCTTTTTCCTGTTTCTCATTTTTGGTTTTACCCTACTCAATTCTTATATGGGCTATCAAACTTTGTCAGTCTCAGTGTTCATCATGGTTCATTATCTAAATCGCTTTGGCGCCAAAGAATTCCAGTTTGGTTTTCACTTTCACAGCGTGAGTTAGCTGAAGCAAATCACAGCCCATCTAGTGCAAAGAACATGTGACTCATTTTCAAATACCACAATCATTTATTTTTATGTTTATTATGAATACTTTGCGATCACTTCAGTTTTATTTGTCCAGCACGTCCTGACTCAGTGGTATCACTTATGACATACCATTCCACTCATCTTGGTGTGTGTGTAGTTATGCAAGATGTCGAGCATTTTGGCATACCCCCCGGCTACTTTTGTCCCTATAGACCCAAAAAACATGAAATTACACCCTTATGATAGAGTAAAGTAATAGATGTCTTCAGTAAAAATGATCAGAAGGACCTGAAATTGTGCAAGCCACATCAATTAGTAAAAACAAAAATATTAATACAACCTAGGGAAAGTATGGTACAGAGGTTTAATGTCTGAAAAATATGGGGTTCAAAAGTAATAAGCATATTGGAAATACAGTATAAAGAAATGCCTGACATCATAAGTATTCTGTTTCATTTGTCATTTCTATCCTCAAAGAAGAGTGACATTATCTGCTTCAGTTACATGTTCATAGTTCATACCATGTTGACAATGTACGGTAAATAAATTTCAATCCCCTCAGCTAATATTCACACGTGACTTCAAGATGCATTTAGAGACTTTCACTTAAAAGAGGGAACATGGACAGCAGAGATAACCGAATAGTGCTTATCCACAAGCTACCTCTGCCGAGAGCAGTAGAAAAGAATAAAAAAAACAAAATTGATTAGCTCATTAGAGAGAATCGATGTGTGACAATCAGAGAAATGACTCTGTCTAGGAGAAAGCGCATCGCTCTTTAGGACAAACATAGGCCACAAGGTATCTTTAGACTTTTATAAAGCGGTGGCAGAAAAACATTGATTGGGATGGAGATTTTGTAGAGAAATAATCAAAGGCCCATAGATCGCATCTCCATGTAATTAGTTCCAACTCTTATTAGAAATGAATAAGAAAATTCTTATTTTCGTTACGTTTGGTACAAACATATGAATTTTATAAAAACAAGAGTGAAGAGGTGCCTTGATGTTAAGGTTGGAACCAATGGATTCTCAAGAATGGCTCTAGGTAGAAGTTCTCACTGAGTAAAAAGTTAATGATCTTTCCTGAATTGACAGAGTGGACAGATGTGTAAGATGATAGTAGCATTCAATTAGAGATGGAGCCAGTGTATATTAAGGTTTAATTTGCTTTAGCCTATTGATATGTAAAAAGGAAGAAAGGAATTGCGAGCAAAAACCAATAACAACGAAAAATAAACAAATCCATAAAGAGCAAATGAAAAACAATACTTACAATACTCCTAAACAAAATCAATGATGTATTGCTGGGACTCTCATTCGTTCTGCAAGAGAGATGAACCAGCATCAGTGATGTCAGGGTGGCCCTGCCTCCTGGGGTTCCAACCACGAAGTGCAAGGATTAGAAGCACGATTAAAGAAACAGCAAACATAGCCGAAATAACAAAAAAGTGTGGCAAAGATCTTCATCATCATCTGACCTGGAGTGACATTGTATGTAAGTGAAGTCTTGTCTGCAACCCAGCTAAATTTAGATGACTGACAAAAGTGGCAACAAAAACTAATGGAAAGCTCTGAGCAGGTGCTGTGATTCAGTCGGTATTTCAACTAATACATCATTCATTGTTTTCCAAGGTAATATGAAGATTTTCAAAGGAAGAGCAGCTCTTGGCACTTTACCCCCCAGCTAGATGAAATGAAACCAATTCATAGGCTGTGTTGTTGTGACAACAGTTATGGGTAATTAAACCAACTGTCTCTTCTCCGCTCCCCTCACAGTTCTCCACACCTAGCAGTATTCCTCTCACTTCTAACGCCAGCTTGGAGTAATGGCTGCTGTACATCAATTGCCTTTAATCATAATATTTATGCTTAGTTGTTCATTGATAAACAACAATTTTGCCCATATTTAGTAATGAATTTTATGTTCAAAAATATTTTTTAATAATTTTTTTTTCTTCACTTATGAATGGATTTAGTTAATTTAACAGAAATACATGTTACATGTCACATTCTGTTATGAATACACTTTTAGGCTGCCAGGAATGTGGTGCTCATATGGGAAATCTACTGTCCTGTTAAGAGCCAGAAGAATAAACCTTCTTATTTGAAGTGATGTGAACCTGATGAGATAGGATCCAAGTAAACACATGGAAGTGTGTTGGCCTGACTGCATGTTGTCACATTCTTTAGGGTGCTGACTGTGTGAAGGCCACACATTTGTTATTTCTTTTGCTCTAATGGCTTAGCCTTGGTTAGATTAGCTTTTTTTATTCATTCAGTATGTTTGACCAGCTTGTGTTTTTGTTGTTATTTTTTGTTACTGTAAAAGTGTTCCCTTGCAAATATACCAAGTTAAGTCTGTTAATATACATAGCACTACTACATTATTTGCATATTTTCTCATAAGAGTGTCAGTAATACAATATCAACAACAGACACACACAAAAAACATAAATGCTGTATGTATTTACACAGTGCCAGTAATAATTATTCACCCCCTTGGAAGTTTTCACATTTTATTTTTATACAAAATTGAATCATAATGGAATTCATTTGACCTTTTGGCATTGATCAACAGAAAAAGGTTAATTAATTTCAAAGTGAAAACAGATCTGTTAAGAGTGATCTACATTAATTACAAATATAAAACCCCGATTATTGTGAGCATAAGTATTCAAGTCAGTATTTAGTTGATTCTAATTTGACGGCCATTCTAGGCTTGAGTTTGCATTCACAGGTCTCTGTCAGTTGTGAACATATCTGCATATTTACAACTTTTCCTCAGTCTTCTTAATTAAGCTTGAGTGAACAGCTTTTGTTAAATCCAGATGGAGGTAATCTTAAGCGTCAGCTTCAAAACAATTCTAGGTCAACCTGGACACTTCTATGGCTTGGCTTGGCCCCATAAAACTCTTGAGGCTTTACTTCCAGACCACCCGCTTTTGGCCCAACACAACCCTGTAGGTGTTATGTTTACAGCCAGGCTTTATGTGTATTTTCTGTTTTATTGCTCATTTTGTTAATTTCAAATTACTATTTTGTGGGATTTTTTTCTTATTCCTGCAATGTTTATGTATTATTTAATTGTTAAGTACTGTTTCCTTAAATGCATTACCATTCCTTCAACTTTGTGGGTGAAGCCCCAGGAGGCAGGGACACCCTGACATCACTGCTGCTGGGTCCTCCCTCTTGTTTTATAGTGCAGTCCCAGCCGTGGATCATTGAGTTTGTTTTGGATTATTGTAAGTATTGTTTTCCATTTTTTCCTTTATGGATTTGTGAATTTTTGGCTCTGTTTTTGATTTATGATTCCAAGAATTAATAAAATAACAGTGGCAGGTCGAGCTTTTAGCTACAGGGCCCCTAAACTGTGGAATGGTCTGCCTGCTAATATAAGAGATGCCCCTTCGGTCCCACCTTTGAAATCTTGGCTAAAGATTCACTACTTCAGTTTAGCATATGCTGACTAGAGCTGCTGATTAACTGTACAGACTGCATCTCTGTTGTTAGTCATTATCTCGAAAAAAACGTAAGTAACATGATAGTTATAATTGGATACTAACCCTCATCTATTCTGTTTCTCTTCTCGGTACTCAAATGTGGCACTTGGTGCCACGGCCCACCTGCCAAGTTGTTTTGCCTGCCTAAGGTAAAGTCATCCCTGATGGAGGATCACAGGTATTGTGGGAAAGAGGGGTCCTTTCATTGGATTAGTGCTATTTCAGCTGTGGAATGCCCAAATGAGGGAGGCAGACTTGATAAATGAGGTCTCCAGGACTCTAAACAAATCCAAATCATATTATGTGATATCATCTACTGTTAAATTCTACTCCGTACTTCTAAAATGTTTATTTTTATATTGCATTGAGGATTTGTTCTGTTCTGTGTATATTGTATTGTATTGAACCCCTTCTTTTTGACACCCACTGCACGCCCAACCTACCTGGAAAGGGGTCTCTCTTTGAACTGCCTTTCCCAAGGTTTCTTCCATTTTTCCATACAAGGTTTTTTTTTTGGGAGTTTTCCTTGTCTTCTTAGAGAGTCAAGGCTGGGGGGCTGTCAAGAGGCAGGGCCTGTTAAAGCCCATTGTGGCACTTCTTGTATGATTGTGGGCTATACAAAAATAAACTGTATTGTATTGTATTGTATTCATGTTCATTGGATTATGGAGTTGGATTAGCCTCAGGTTGCCTTTTAGGCATATTCTTTTATCTTACTTTTTGTCTTGTTTTCAAAAATGTAAACACGTTTCTCTATTTGTAAAGATTGTTTTGAGTTGTCTAAACCAGCCAGAGGTTTGCATTGTCCCCTCTATCTTGTAAGGCATTTTTGAATTTGGGGTCATTAGTAAAGTATTTTAAACTTTTAAAATCAACTTGCCATTTTTGGGCCCATGTAAGACAAAAGAATACAAGTCGGAATTGGGGACTGGTTGACATGGGATAATGCTTATGTGGGCAGGCTGTTTAAGGTCCTAGCCTGATTTCTGGAACATTATAGAGGCCTCACGCATTTTTTTTAATTTTATTGATTTTATTGTGGGCAGCATGGTGGCGCAGTGGGTAGCGTTGCTGCCTCGCAGTTAGGAGACCCAAGTTTGCTTCCCAGGTCCTCCCTGCGTGGAGTTTGCATGTTCTTCCCGTGTCTGGGGTTTCCTCCAGGTACTCTTGTTTCCTCCCACAGTCCAAAGTCATGCATGTTTGGTGCATTGGCGATTCAAATTTTGTCCCTTATGTGTGTTTGGTGTGTGGGTGTATGTGTGTGTGTGTGTGCGCCCTGCCCAGGGTTTGTTTCCTGCCTTGTGTCCTGTGTTGGCTGGGATTGGCTCCAGCAGACCCCCGTGACCCTGTAGTTAGGATATAGTGGGTTGGATAATGGATAGATGGATGGATGATTTTATTGTAATCATTCCATACAGATAGATTGATTTTTACAAAAAATAGGATTGAAAACAAATCAACCCCCACCTCTAAGAAAGAGAGCATGGCCAACAGATCAATACTTAAAGCTTGTAAAAATACATAAATTGATGAGTCTAATAGGCAGATAAAGATAAATGGAGAAGAAAAAGAAATGGGAAGAGAATCTACTTCCTCAGTGCTTTAAGAGCTTATTCTGAAATATTACTGATTAGGTCCTGCCAGATTTTGAAAAAGTTCTGCACAGATCCTCAAACTGAGAATTAGATTTTTTCCAATTTTAAATAGTATAAAACAACAGTTACCCACTGACTTAAAAGAGGAGAGTTAGGATTCTTTCAGTTTAGCAAAGTAAGTCTGCATGCCAATAGTGTAGTGATGGCAAGCACAGTTTGTTTGTCCTGCTCCGCTTTAAGCCCATCTGGAAGAACATCAAACACAGCTGTTAATGGGTTAGGAGGGATTGTGACACCAAGGCTGTCTGAAAGGTACTTAAACTTTTTTGTCCAGAATGGTGTTAATTTGGCGCAGGTCCAAAACATGTGACCCAGTTAGGCCTGGAACATTTTGGACAATTTTAAGTGAGACAGATGTACTCAATATATAATTTTGAGTTGAATAATTGTATGCTTTACGTATATGGAGCTCGAGTGAAGTCTCTGCATTGCTACCTTCCACTCCTTTTCTGATATGTTGAGTGATAGATCTTTTTCCCATTGTCCTCTTGGATCTTTGAAAGGGAGGGACTGTAAAATAATTTTATATATTGCAGAAATGCCATCTGAGTCCTCGAAACTGAGCAATATTTTATCCAGCATAGAGGAAGGTGCGAGATGAGGGAAATCGGGCAGGTTCTGTTTGACAAAATTTCTAATTTGAAGATGATGTGAAATGTGCTGCTGGAAAGTTAACTTTGGAATGTAACTGTTAATAAGATGCAAAGATGTTGTCTATATAAAGATCTCTAAGCAATTTAATCCCAAATGTTTTCCAGATATTAAAAACTGCATATGTTTCGGAGGGTTGAAAAAGGTGGTTCTCATGTGGAGGTGCCACAGATAAAAGATTCTCCGTCTTAAAATTCTTTACACATTGGTTTCATATTCTGAATGAGTGAAGCACAATTGGGTTCTTAGTATACATACACAAGTATAACTTGTATTTATTTTGGCACAATGCAGGGAATATAAAGAAGTACTGCAGGATTTTATTTCTATTACTGACCAAGCCTGTGTATGTTCATTTATTTGTGTCCAGGTTTTTATAGCTTGTATATTTGCTGCCCAGTAATAAGACTGAAAGTTAGGTAGAGCCATGCCACCTTCTGCCTTAGGTTTTTGTAGGGTTGCTCTTTGGATACGTGGATGTCTTGAGTTCCAAAATAAATGAGGTTATGGTTGAATCTAATTGCTTAAAAATGATTTATTGATGTATATTGGAATGTTTTGAAATAAAAAGAGAAGCTTAGGAAAGATATTCATCTTAACAACGTTAATTCTTCCAGCTAGATTGAGATGAAGGGTTGACCATCTATGCAAGTTTTGCCTCCTTTTTTCCATACAAACGGCCAAATTTTGTTGATAAAGAGCTTTTTGTTTACTTGTGATGTTTACCCCTTTGTATTTAAACTGATCTGCAATGATAAAAGGGAAGGAGTCCAATTTGATATTGTATGCTTGAGAATTCACTGGAAAGAACACACTTTTATTCATATTATTTCTGAGACCAGAGATCTTTTGAAATTCTGTGAGTGCTGTTAAGACTGCAGGCACAGTATTTTGTGGGTCTGATATATACAGTACCATGTCATCTGCATATAGAGAAATATTCTGTTCAAGTCCTTCTCTGATAATCCCCTTTATCTGATCAGCATTTCGACAGTGAACTGCCAGTGACTCAATGGCGATAGCAAATAGCAGTGGTGACAAGGGACATCCTTGTCTGGTACCACGTTCTAGTTTAAAGTAGTCTGAACAAATGCTGTTAATACAAATTGAAGCTTCTGGATTGGTATACAGTAGTTTGATCCATGCACAAATTTTCAGGCCATTATCCAAATTTCTCTAATGTAGTTGAAAGGTAGTTCCATTCAATCATGTTGAATGCTTTTTCTGCATCCAATGATAATAATAACTCTGGGGTGTTTGATTTTGCTTGTGAATATATTGCATTAAGGATGGCACGGTGGCGCAGTGGTAGTGCTGCTACCTCGCAGTTAGGAGACCTGGGTTCGCTTCCATGGTGCTTGCATGTTTTCCCAGTGCCTGCGTGGGTTTTCCGGGTGCTCTGGTTTCCTCCCACAGTCCAAAGACATGCAGGTTAGGTGAATTGGTGATCCTAAATTATCCCTAGTGTGTGCTTGGTGTGTGTGTGTGTGTGTGTGCCATGCGGTGGGCTGGTTTGTTTCCTGCCTTGCGCTCTGTGTTTGCTGGGAATTTGCTCCAGCAAATCCCAGTGACCCTTTAGTTCAGATATAGCAGGTTTGATAATGGATGGATTGATATATTACATTAAACAGGCGTCAAAGATTGGAAGCAAAGTGTCAGCCGTTAATAAATACAGTTTGATCTTGTGATATTACCGAAGGCAGCACTTTCTCCATCCTTCTAGCTAGGACTTTGGAGAGTATCTTAACATCATTATTCAGAAGTGAAATTGGTCTGTATGATGCACATTGTAATATGTCCTTATTTTGTTTAGGAAAGACAGTTATTAATGCTTGGCAAAAAGTTTGAGGTAGAATTTGATTGTCTCTAGCTTCTGTAAAAGTTGCTAATAAGAGGGGGGCTAGCTGAGTGGAGAATTTCTTATAAAATTTTACAGGGTAGCCATCAGGGCCTGCTGCTTCCCCGCTTTATAACATCTAGTAATTTTGATACCGCCAAAGGTTTATCCAATTCCTCTGCACTAAGTTTATCTATTTGTGGTATCTGTAATGCTTTTTTTTGCCATGCTTTCATGACAGTAGGAGCAAGAAAAACAGGCAACAGCATGTTGCTTCCATCTATACAGTAATCCCTCGCTATATCGCGCTTTGACTTTCACGGCTTCACTCTATTGCAGATTTTATGTGTAAGCATATCTAAATGTATAACGCGGATTTTTCGTTGCTTTGCGGGTTTCTGCGGACAGTGGGTCTTTTTACTTCTGGTACATGCTTCCTCAGTTGGCTTGCCCAATTGATTTTATACAAGGGATGCTATTGGCGGACGGCTGAGAAGCTACCCAATCAGAGCACGCAGTTAAGTTTCTGTGTGCTGATTGAATTAGCGACAGAGTGCCGAATTCGATTCCGCTGCAATAACCAGGAAATCTCACCTCGCTCATTCAGCATCAGCGTGTTTCGCTGTGTAAAGAGTTAACTTTTTATCTTTGGGCATAGTCAAGCTCTTTTTTATGGCTCCAAAACAATCTGCTCCTGCTTCAGGGGCTGTGCCCAAGCGCCAACAGATGATGATAACGATTGCCGAAAAGGTAAATGTTTTGGATATGTTGAAGGAAGGGAACAGCAACACCACTGTAGGACGCCATTACAGCATTAATGAGTCCACGATTCTTTTTATTTAAAAAGGAGGAGAAGAATATAAGATCTAAGGCCGCAGTGTCCTTTAACCAGGGCGCAAAACAAGTTGTGAGTGGACGTAATAAGGCGGTAGTCCGGATGGAATCTGCTCTAGGGATTTGGATTGAAGACTCCCGGAAGAATAATAAAGGTGGTGCTAAGCAGTCGCTTGAAGAGGCTCCTTTAAAAGAGCTGTAACGCTCTCCTTCGTTGTGCAGTAATATTAAACTCATCGTTATCGGACAAGTCATCGTGTCATTGTTGGTGAGTAACCATAATTAATTTTCTATGTACAGTACTTACTGTAGTACATGTACGTACGTTTAGTGTCACTGTACACACATTTTACTGTATACAATTTTTCTTGCATTGTACGTATTTATTGCTGGTGGCCTGTCTATAGTAATGGCTGTAACATATGTGATATCGGAGATGCTCAATATCTTTAAAATAGTATTTAGGTTTTACTGTATATAAACAGTATGTTTACATACATAATTTCAACAAATCTTACCTAATATCTAAGAGAATACAAAGGGTTTATGCCATATTACTGTGCTGGAAATGTTTATAAGAGTGTGGGAGAGTTTATAAGGGCTTAAAATATATAAAAATAACCATATGAACATATGGTTTTTACTTCGTGGATTTTCACCTTTTGCAGGGGTTCTGGAACGCAACCCCCGCGATCGAGGAGGGATCACTGTAATCTTATTCTAAATTCCTGATTGTCCTTACATTAATCTGGTATTGCTTACAATGTTGTTCCTTCCCCTTTCAAGTTTCCACTTACTATGTTGAAACCAAGGCTCTGACCATTACAGCCTTACTCACACATAGTTAAGCTATCGTCTTTGTCACTCAACTACCAATCAGATTATAGTCTGTACAGCACCTTTCAGAGTGAACATCCTCACAGAATACAGCAGAGCTAATTACCATCATGCTTTGCTTTTCAGAAAAGTACCTCAATATTAGAATGACTTTCATGAAAATGCATCTTTCTCCCAAGCTTTTCTCTTCGGGTTTCTATTTTGTTCTTATTCTGCATTTCTCTGCTCTCCTTATTTAAATGAAAAAGCAACCCCCACAGTAATGGTACAATCACCTTTACATTACATGAACTATACTAGTAGCAGGTTATGCAATTTTCAGAGGTTAACCAAGAGAGTCAGCCCTCTTATAGCAATGCATCACAAAACTGTTAGGTAAAGAAAAAGCACTACCAATCTAAGGTACCTGCTCACACTAAATGAATTACAAATATAAAACACAAAATAATGAATTCTTTAACAACAAAACCATTTATTTGTATAGCACATTTTCATACAAATGATGTAGCTCAAAGTGGTTTACAGGATGAGGAAAGAGAAAAAAGGAAAAAAATATAAAAATTAGACAATACTAATTAACAAAGAATAAAGTAAGCTCCAATGGCCACGGAGGACAAAAAAAAACAAAAAACAAAAACCTCCAGAGGGCTGGAGAAAAAAACTAAATCTGTACGTGTTCCTATGCCATGAGACCACCCAGCCCTCACTAAGCATTCTACCCAACATAAATGACCTCACAATCAGTCCTCATGGTTTTCAGGCTTCACGTGGGAGAATTAGATGATGATGGTCATGTGGACCTCAGGCTTTCAATCCATCAACGTAGGAACAGCATGGTGTTTTGATCAGGTGGTGGTGGCGCAGATTTAAATAGTCACCACCTTTACTGTGAAACACTTAAATTATCATTGGCATAGCCAATTAGTCACATAATTAGTTTAAGTAAAGATTACCAGCCTATAGTCAAGGGGTTTCAATTGATTGTAGTATAAATGTATATTATCTAAAAAGTCCACATGTGGTGAGTCAGTATCATGGCCTAACCTACAAGATGAAGACAAAACAATACACCAAGCAACTCTGGGAAAAGGGGATCGTAAAGCATGAGACAGGGGATGGAGACATGACAATATGCAAGTCACTAAATATTCCTTGTGGTCCAGTGAAATCAATCATTAAGAAATGAAAAGAATATGGCACAGCTGTAAATCTGCCTAGAGTATGCCATCCACAAAAACAGAGTGACTGACCAAGATGAAGACAAATGAGGTTGGCTACCTTGAAACCTTTGAGAGATCTGAAGGAGTTACAAGCTACAATTGATTAAATTGGAGGTACTGTGTTGACACGAACTGTCGCCTGCATGATTCACCAGTAGCAGCTTTACAGGAGAGTGGCTAAAAGAAAACCACCATTAAAAAAACACACACACGATATCTCAGCAAGAATTTGCCAAAAGGCAAAAAGGAGATTCTGAAGTCAGCTGGAAGAAGGTTCTATGAGTTTGTGAGACCAAAATTGAGGATTTTGGCTCTCAGACTAAACTCCATGTTTGGAATAAGCGTAACACTGGTCATTATCAAAAACTCACCATACCTACCATGAAGCATGGTGGTTGCAGCATCATGCTGTGAGGATGCTTCTCTCTTCCATGCCATAGGACAGACTTTGCCTGACCAGAAGGAAAAGAGTCCAGCATGGTTGAAGAGGAAATATGTGGGGTTTAGGAAAAAGTACTTTGTTTAGGATTGATTGTGTGAGAAGCAGCTCAACCACCCACAGGTAGATATGACATTGATTGTATTAAGAAAGCATAGGGCCTGCTTATTTTATTATTTTTTATCTAACTTCATTTTATTTTACCTGCTGCTTTTTTCATTTGATTGTAGTTAATAAACACCCCTTTCTCATTGCATGGGTCGCACAGTGTAATTCAGGGTTTGTGATCTCCTCAAGAGCACTCCCCAAGGTGTCACAAGGCCTAGAATATCTGAACACAGAAGCACAGGTTTTTAAGAATACCCAAGGATCTAGGGCACAATCTTCATGTTAGGTGTCCATGTTGGATCTTTTTGGGTCTAGATCTTTTTTCAATAGTGCAGCTCAGATTTTGTCAGTGTAGGTTTGAGGGAGAAAAGATATGCAACCATGGAATGCTTAATGGAGGAAATGGCTGATTGCTCATTCACATACACAAGTGTGATCAGCGCAGCCATCCCTCATTAGTGCTTTCTGGATCATTTAGAGTACTTACATTCACAAGGGTATAAAAGGACTGAGTAGGAGAGGAAAACACAAGGCAGAGAAAATGGAGGAATAAGAAAGCAGGTTTGGGCCAGTGCAAAGCAGAGGAGGTGTAGTCATTGGAGATACCCATGAGGGGAGCAGCGGTAGAGTGAGGGGAAATGCACTCCATGGGTAAATCAACCTTGCCTAGTAATATGAACCAGGGGCAATTGGAGGCTACAGGGCTCCTGTGGAGACCAAAGGAGGTGACAGGAAGAAGCACTTGGGCTTGGTTCGTCCAAAACAGGTATTGAAGAAGGTGATAGATATGAGAAGATGTCACTTGCCTGTGTCTCACTTGCTGGGTGAGTAGGGAAGATGAGAGTGAGAGAACAAGAGAGAGAGAGAACTGGGGGCAACAGGGTAGAAAGATGATTCTGTTTTTTTCCTGATTTTAACTATTTATTTAATTTATTTATGGGTTTTATTCCTTACTGCACTGTTGTTATATAGATTATTTATTGAAGATTTAGAGCATCTCACTTATTGGACACTACTTGATTGTTGTGAATAATCTTGCACTGTGTACTTTTTGCACCATTAACTTGCTCTGTCCTAGTCCAGCCTTGGTTACGAGCTAATAAAGCTCCAGGGATCTGGTGATATCCATGGCTGCAAGCACGGAGCATCACAAACCTAGGCCAGGGCAGCACTGATTGAGAGCATAAAGATGTGACCCCATTAGGAGATGGTAATTGCAAACTTGAATAATGCAAAGGAGAAACAAATGCAACCTATTAACTGCAAAAGGAAGAATTACCTAACAAAGAGAGAGAGAATATACAGTATTGTGACGTCTGTGGTAGCATGAGAAATGTCTGTTTTTATAATGATAAACCTAAATGATCATCTCATTGTGCAGTTCAATTAAATCTGTATAATAAAATAAATATAAAATATAGGGAATCAGTTTTATTTATAGAGCACATTTAAAACATCATAAGTCGACCAAAGTGCAGTACAACTTCCATAAATACACCAATACCTATATTCAGTAAGTGAGAAGTCAAGCAAAATGACAACTTTTATTGACTAACTAAAGAGATTTCAATATGCAAGCTTTCGAGGCAACTCAAGCCCTCTTCAGGCAAGATACAGGGGCCTACGTTGCCTCAAAAGCTTGCATATTGAAATCTCTTTAGCCAATAAAAGCCGTCATTTTGTTGAACTTTTCACTACATTCATAATGGCTAACAAGATACAACACCCTAGTACTGTGCTACATATATACAGTAAGTAAACACAAAAGAAATACATACAAGTTCTAAAAGCTAAGGCAAAAAGACAGGCTTTGAAGCAGGATTTAAAAGTGACCAAAGTTGGTGCTGACCTAATATAAAATAGGTACAATATTCCAAACCTTATGAGCAGCTACTGCAAAAGCATGGTCTCCTCTATGCTTAAGTCTAGAGCTCGGCACAACCAATACTGTAACTTCTGGTCAGAGGACTTCAGTGATCATGAAGGAGAGTAAGGGTGTAAGAGGTCAGTAAAATAAAAGGAGCTAAACCATTCAGAAATGGTAAAACTTTATACTCTTTTTCTGTAGCGAACAGGAAGCCAGTGAAGAGAAGGTATCATATCTTGAAGCTAGCTTAGAAGCCATGATGAAATGGTCTTCCTTTATACTGCAACAACACAATCTAGAATTATCACTTTTTGAATGACCAAAAGGGATCCAAGAGGTCAGTTGGCCTACATCCACCGGTTCTTCAAGTGTTGGTTCCCATCTTGGGCTTAAAGTTACCAGATGTGGTATCAGTTCACGTGACTCTGAATGGCTGGGACAGTCTCAATGAAAGAGACATTTGCAGAAAATAAATATTGTTTATAGATAGATGGATAGCACTTAATTATCCCTCTTGGCACCCGACCCGACACAGATGGACATGGAGGCACGCGTAAAATAAAACACAAGTTTGTTTTCCTTCAGCTGGAGGTCACGTCTTCCCCGTGTCCCCCAGCCACAGCACAGTCCCAAAACACCAACACAATACAAAAGAAATATCCTCTACTCATCCAAGACAGCTTCGTTGTCCTCCTCCCGACTCTGGCGCCTTGATTAGTGGCCGCAGGCTTCTTTTATAGCCCACCCTGAAGTGCTTTAGGTGGTACTGGCCTAATTAGGCTGCACTTCTGGGTGTGGCTGCGTTACAACCCACACAGGCTCAGGAGGCCTTGCAGCTCCCCCTGGCAGTAGCCACGGAGCCCAACAGGGATGAGCGCCAGTGTAACATAATTGTGGCCCCAATGCAACCCAGGGGGGCTGCCACCAAGTGTTCCAGGGTACGTAATGAGCATCCCAAGGCTGCTTCCCTGGATCCAGTGCCTAAGGGGCGTCCTGGACGGGCAAGGGTCCATGGCTCATGGCTCCATCTCTCTAGGTTCAAATCCTGGCCTAATCAATATGTGGGACTGTAATCCCTGCATCGTACTTGATACAACGTACTGACAGAATGTACTGAAAACAGCGTGGTGGAAAATGATTAGATATGTAATTAGTGGCACTGTGGTTATCATTGCAGGTTCCCAGTTTAATCCCTGGCCTGGTTAATGTCTAGGTGAATTTTTGCAAGATCATCTCTTTCTCTTTATTTACTGCCACCCTCCTAATGATGTGTGTGTTAAGTTCACCTCCTCTAATTGATTGTGCTCTCTAAAAGACTGGCATTTCCTCCATAGTTAGCTCCTGCTGCGTGCCCGGTGCTCCCAAGACTGGCTCCAGCAAATTCTGGAAAATTAATGATAGAAAAAGACTTTCACACATGACTTTAACATAATTTGAAAAAGGCTTGATATTTAGAAATTTTGTTTTTGATTTTGACCACATCTGAATGAAAGCAAAAGATACAGGCTGCTTAAAAATGTCTAGCTCGTTTTGGTTTTACGATTAACTCATTTGTGCTTTATGAGATACAATTGTTAGATGAAATGTTTAAAATAAGAAAGAAGCAATGCTGCAGATAAGAGAAAAGATGTGCATCAGAAGGAAAAGGCTTAAAAACAGTACTCTGATGATGAGGAAAAAATGAATAGAAGGCATGGGAAAAAATATTTTCATCACATGCTTGTATTTATTTTAACTGTTTTGGAAATACTGTGTACTAAAAAAAAACCTGGAAGATCCATTATTTAATCAGATGAACAGATGCTTATAAAGTTGTTCTGCTCAATTTGCTTTTCTCATTAAGCAGCATTCCCTACAGCCATACAAATCAGCTGGTTATTAGGCTACAGTTCCACTACAAGGTGATTCAACTTTGCTGCTAGTGTTGTGATTACCAAAGCTTTTATGTAATAAAAACAATTTACCTCATGACAACACCCGTCTAATGAGCTCTATGACTTCGTCTGAGACGCATTTTTATGTCAGGAGTCTTTGGTTTCTGGCTGTGAGACATACGCTGCATGAAAACTTTCTTTGTATTTCAGCTGTCATAAGTCTCACATTTCATTTTCAGATCATAAAACGTTTAATCCAAGGAAACTGGACTCTGAACAATGTTTTACTGTTAATATAAAGCCCCAATTCTATAGGAACAAGTGGCAGTGTGAACATGATATAATGGGACTGTATGCAAAGCTAAATTGGGGCAGACACTGAATTTTATATTAGGATTTGGAGAGACAGGCCTAGTCCTTGGGCAGAATTTCAATTGACAGATCAACATCAGAACATGTCTTTAATGCTAAAAAGTATTGAGCCACTAATGTTTACAAGTAATCAGATGTTGCTCCTATCACTGTACTGCAGCACTTCTCTTAAATTATTCAAGAGCTCTGTTTGTTCTCCATTTCTACTCTAATTTTCAGTTTACCCATTCATTAGCTGTATAATAGGGGAGGATATGTGCATGAATACACCTTGCGATGCACTGATATCCCATACCGGGGTTAGTTCCTACTTTGTACCGGGTGCACCAAGGACAGGCTCTAGCTCCTTTTGGCCCTGTAATATTGAAAGGGGGCTGAGGAAAAACGATAACTGAAAGGAGGTTTCAGCAGCCTAGTCACTCAGTCCTCAAAAAAACAGTCACTTTCAAACAGCTGTCCTAGACAGCTGGGGACTCTACCCAGCTGGGACGCCTGGGCGGTCCACAAGAGGGACGATACCTTCCCTGGGCCACGAGAGGGCAGCCGCCCTGGTCTGCTTGGAGGGCCATTAGAACAGAGCTGGGAAGCTCATCCCTATGGGAGGACGTGGCCACCACCAGGGGATGCCCGGACTGTTACGGAAACCTGGAAGGCAGCACTTCCACCACACCAGGAAATGCTGCCAGAAGAAATCCCAGGGGCACACGGAGTGCTTCCAGGAGCTCATCTCACACCAGGAAGAGTCGTCGGATGGAGCACCTGGAGCCCATCCGGGTTATTTTAAAAGGGACTGCCTCCATCCAGTAGATGAGCCGGAGTTGGGAGGACGGAGACGGAGCTTGTGAGGAGGGGAATGGAGGCCATAGGCAGAGAGAGACAGAGAGAAAAGAGAAAGAGACTGTTGGAGAATAAGGCATTGTGGTGCTGTGGATTAATAAAGGAGCGCGTTTTGGACATTCTGGTGTCTGTCTGCCTGTGTCTGGGGGCTGTCTTTCCACACAGTGTAGCATTCATCCATCAATTTTTAAATACAGTTAATCTCTTTCAGCATTAAAGAGAACCACAGTTTATCCTATGATCGTTGCCTGTAAAGCAGAAAACAATCTAGATAAACTATAATCATATTTAATATATGAAAACATGAACCACAATCTGATCGATGAGACATACAAAATTAATCAAACCTAGCATCGAAACTACACACATTTTCTTCCTATTAAACAGCTATTTTCTTTATCCTTCAGTCTCTGCAGTCATCAGCATCCTTTAACCATATTTTTTTAGACCTCCCTCTGAGCCTCATCCCCTCCACCACCATCTTGGTGCACCTCTTTACCCAATCATCCTCTGTCTTTTGCTCCACATGCCCAAACCAATCAGTCTCTTTCTCCTCTTCACAACACTTATCTCCTCCACACCAAGTCTCTTAATGCAACATTCATCTTGCCCTCACTCCATGGTACTCCATGCATCTAAATGATCATTCTCATCTTGATTTACTTCCATTTGAGTGAACGCTGGTGTGACTGCTCACCACTGCTCTCCGGTAACTCTTTAACTTTTTAACTTGTTTTTCTTTTTTTTACGACTAACTTACAATCTAATTGACTAAGAAGCTGTTTTCATTTTTGTTTCCGGCAGATTTATTCATTTAGTTTTATTTTTCAATCACTTAAAGTTAGACTATTTCCAGCTTGACTGCTGATTTGGCTGTATAAGGACTACTTTTTGGCCTATCCCTGCCTTGAGACTTACCTGGCTTTGTTCTCCGGACATCTAAGTTGTCTGCATCCTCGCTTAACCTGTGGACCGGTAGGATATTTATTTGTTTCATGTTTGTTTGGTCCCTCCTGTCGCTCGCTATCCAACCTGCTCCAGTACTCAGCTGCCGAGTTACTCCAACTAGGCTTTCATCTGCCCGAGCCTCCGCTGACCGACCTATATCTCCACCCAGACATCGTATTCCTCTCACGTCAGAGATACATCCATCGCAGGTCCCACCGGAGTATTCAAGCTGACAGATCGAAAATAATAAACTGCATCTGGTATAGTTCTCGACGTCGCTGACCACAGTGTGTTAGCCAGCCTAGCCCGGTCAGCTAACACCGTTGCTAAATGCGATAACGCCATTGTTAACTTTGGTCTGCCGAACATCCGCTCCCTCACGAGCAAGGGGCATCTCATCCACAACCTCCTCATTGATCGTAAGTTTGACTTTTTCTGTCAAACTGAGACATGGCAACAACCCCATGACTTTTCCCAACTTAATGAATCCACTCCCCCGGGGTTTGTTTACATCTCTCAACCCCGTGGCTCTGGCCGTGGCGGAGGTCTTGCATTAATGTATCGTGAGAATTGGAAATTCTTGCCATTATCTGATCCTGCCTTCAGTTCTTCTAAATCTCTTGTATGTCAAATAAATGGGCCTATTCCTACTATCATTGCAACTGTTTACCAGCCCAATAAAACAAATAATGACTTTCTGAACGACTTTGCTGTTTTCCTTACACACTTATCTAATGTTTCATCAAACATAATACATCTGGGTGATTTCAGTATACATATGGATAATATCAATGTCCCTAATACTAGAGACTTTACATCCTGCCTTGAGAGTTTTGGATTCCAGCAGCATACTGATGTTCCCACTCATTCCAAAGGACATATCTTGGACTTGATTTGCTGTTCTGGAGTTAACCCAATTGATTGTACTGCAGATGAACTCCCCATAACTGATCACTTTCTTATTCCATTCAATGTTAAACTTGCACTTTCCAACACTAAGCTTTCCCGTCTCATGTCTTTTCGTAATATTAAGAAAATTAACTTAGACTCTCTTTCCTCTAGTATTGATTCCCTTATAGACATTGATAATTTATCCACTCCTGAAGAACTGGTCTCACACTATAACACTGGACTTAATGGTATTCTTAGCTCTGTCGCTCCACTAAAAACTAGATCTGTTTCTTTCTCCCTTTCTGCTCCTTGGTTCATGCCTAAACTTTGTCTTTTGAAAGCCAAAGGCTGGCAACTTGAACAATTATATAGAAAAACTAGACTCTTTGTTCACAAAGAGATGTACAAAAAACATATACTTTATTACAAGGACTGTATTGCCCAAACTAAATCTAACTATTATACTCTCATTATTTCTTCCATTGAAGGAAGCACCAAGTCATTGTTTTCACTACTTAACAATATCACACAACCCCCGGATTCTTTACCTTCTCACCTTTACTCAACCGAATTTTGCAATTCCCTAATGTCCTTTTTTAATGAAAAAATCCAGAAGATTCACCAGTCTCTCTGTACGGATTCCTCCAGTACTGTATTTGAATTTCACCCACCAACTCACTCATTTTCCTCTTTTCAGCTTCCTACCTTCTCAGAAATCTCAGATCTTGTCTGTAAGTCTAAGCCATCCTCCTGTCAACTGGACCCCCTCCCTACAGTTCTGGTCAAAGCTTACCTCCCCTCTCTGGTCCCTCTTATTTCTGCTATAATCCACTCTTCTCTCACTACTGGTACTGTTCCTTCATCTTTTAAAACTGCTGCAATAACCCCAATACTGAAAAAACCTGGTACTGATCCGACTAATTTCAGTAATTTTCGTCCTATTTCTAAACTTCCCTTCATTTCCAGAATTCTGGAAATAGTGGCTATTCAACTTCATTCTCATTTATCTCAAAATAATCTGTATGAACAGTTCCCGTCTGGTTTTCGTCCCCTCCACAGTACAGAAACAGCACTTACTAATGACCTACTTATGGCAGCTGATTCTGGTTTAATTACTATTCTCATCCTTCTTGATCTGAGTGCAGCTTTTGACACTACTTGTCACACTACTCTTCTCAATAGGTTATCTTTGATTGGCATTGCCCACACTCCACTAGATTGGTTCAGATCCTACCTCTCAGGCCACACTCAGTTTGTTCAGCTTAAAACTTTCACATCCCAACCCACCGCTGTTACTTCAGGTGTGCCCCAGGGCTCTGTCCTGGGGACCCTCCTTTTCATTATTTACCTCCTTCTCCTTGGCAACATCTTTCGTAATTATAACATTAGCTTCCACTGTTATGCTGACGACACCCAGCTCTATCTCACTAGCAAACCTACTGCTTCCTTTCCACCCTCCTCCCTTACTAATTGCATAGCAGAAATCAAATCCTGGTTTTCTTCAAAAGTTCTTAAATTAAATAGTGACAAAACTGAGGTTCTCCTCATTGGTACAAAATCAACATTATCCAAAACTGATCATTTTTCATTTTTTATTGATAATTCCTCTGTCTCCCCTTCCCCACAGATTAAGAGTCTGGGTGTCATCCTTGATAGTACTTTATCCCTTCAGTCCCACATCAATAACATCTCCCGGTCTGCATATTTCCACCTGTGTAACATTAATCGTATTCGCCCCTCCTTCACTCTCCACACGACTGCTATCCTTGTTCATAGCCTTGTCACTTCTCGTCTGGATTATTGCAATTCCCTTTTCTTTGGTCTTTCTCGCAAATCTCTTTATAAGCTTCAACTGATCCAGAGTTCAGCTGCCTGCATCATTACTAGAACCCCTTCTATTCACCATATCACTCCCGTTTTGCAGCAGCTTCATTGGCTTCCAGTTCAGTTCCGAATTCAATTCAAAATTCTCCTATTAACTTTTAAGGCTATCCACAACCTTGCCCCTCTAAATCTGTCCAACCTGCTCCATGTTGCCATTCCCTCCCGCACCCTCAGATCCTCTTACTCCATCCACTTGACTGTCCCCTTTGTCCGTCTTACCACTATGGGGAGAAGAGCATTCAGTCTATTGTTCGGTGCCCTTGAGTGTTTAGAAAGGCACCTACAAATAAATAAAATGTATTATTATCACAGTTCTGTCCTGCTTTGCTGCATTCTCTACCTTCATCGGCCATGTGAAGCATACTACTCGTTTCTTAGCTTTCATAAACGTTTTCCTTCAACACCAGAAAGGCTCCTTTAATACTCAGAATGTGGGAAAGCTCCAGAAATGTTTTCAGTGAACTTCTCACCCTCACTACCTCTTCTTTCCGCACTCAACATGCCATGTAAGTGATAGATCTTCCCTACTACCTCCAGGGCAACTTCTTTGCACCCTCTAGATTGCACCTGCAACCATCTCACCATTTCTCCAGTCAAAGCTCACATTGGTAACCTGTAGACTACACTAAATACCACTACACCGTCAATGCACTCACTTTTGACAATCCATGCAACAGATTAGAGCTTCTGCCAATAGATAGATATGTATTGTGCAAGTCTAGAGTCATCGTAAATCAGGTTTGCAGGTGGGGGCCCCCACAATTTATTATTCACAGCACCTCACCCATGCTTTGTAAATCTAATCTTTCAACATCATGGAGATAGTCAAGCCACATTTTTCAGGACAGTTGCATTTCTGATGCCAAAAAAAGGTTAATGGGGACCTGCTGAGCAGAAAGTAGGACAGACATTTTAGGAGCAACCTTACTCATCAGACTTAGTGAAATCAAATGCATTAAAAATTAGTGCCTAGTGGTTGGATATGCAGAGCGAATTATTAAGTATTTTCATACATTATTTAATGTACCTGTCAAACTAATCATTGAATCCCATGTGGGGCCTTGATATTTTTAATGCCTTCAAAATCCTTTTATTCCTTTCTTCTGCTCTGCATCTTTCAACAATAACATAGATCTTATTACTGCACAATATTCTTCATGTAATTTATGGAATATTATATATTACTGTAGACAGTAAAAAAGGGCAAAAATGCCATCAGAAAGGTACAGGACAAAGGAAATGAAAGACCCAATGCTAGCTATCCCTAAAGGCCTGGGTGGACCTAAGGGCACTGCCAGGGGTGGTAAACCATACTGATATGTGCTGTGCTTTAGAAGCACTTTATCTGAGCAGGTATTAAGTGCCAGCACTTAGCCCTTGTGACAAAGGCGCTATACCAGCACTTGACCCAGCACAGACAGACACAGGAGGTACACTAATAAAAACAAAAGTGCTTTTATTTTTCTTTGCCTGTGGGCAACGCCTTCCCCATTCCCACAGGCACAACACAATCACACAAGCGCAATCACCTCAATTATTCTTCTTTGTTTCTCCTCCACTCCTCTTCAGCAAGCTTAGTCCCTCTCCTCCCGACTGTGGCACTCGGAGTGCTCCAGGCGTTTGATGACCCATTTCCAGCTGCACTTCTGGGTGTGGCAGAAGAACCACCCACATGGACCCAGGAACCACTGCAGTGCCTACTGGTGGCACCCCCAGATCCCAACAGGGACATAGAGAACTCCATCTCCCATGGGGTCCATGCGGAAATCTGCCATCCAAGGGGGCTGCCATCTAGTGTCCTGCCTGGGGGAGGTACTGATCAGTCCATGCCTCTTCCCCCGGACCATATACAGAAGAGGCGTCCCGGCCGGACAAGGGCCCTGGGCATCCGCCACACTCTTGATTGGAAAAGTGGGATGATGATGTCCTTTTAAGAGCCAAGAGATGATTTGGGGAGGGTGTGTGAAGTCAACTCAGGCCAGAGCGTGACTGAGGCTGAGAGTTCTCGGAGGAGTGTTAGCTGGTTGCTAGAGGCCTGGATGAGTGTGTGTTGGTGTAATAGAGATGGACAAAGGCCCAACCACCAATGGAAGCAGGCTCAGAAAGCAGCTGGACTTTTTTCTTTATTTGTATTTTGTGACCCCCTTTAGAAAGCGTTCTCTCGATTTGCATCACATAACATCTCATATTATACATGAGACAACTGTCACTGTGAATGAGGGGCAAGGCAGCAGACACAAAAAGGAGACCGTGAAATGAAGAGTCAAATCATTCACTTCAAGTTCAGGTTTATTATATGGTAAAGCCACATTTGTCCCCAAAATAATTTAAGAAAGAGAAAAAAAGACAAAACACTTCAGCAAAAAAGGGGCCTGCATTTTAAAAATAAATAGATCAATTGTTGTTAAATTAGTCTTCACCCTAATGATTATGAAAATAGGTCTCTCATGTTATAGGTGATGCAATAGCTGTATGATTTAGGCTTTGTTTTGTTTCTTATTTTTATTTCTGTTAAAGCTTGAAATGCAATGCTACATTGTTGTTCTTATTGTGCAGCTGTAAAAATTCAGATTTGTAGTACAGTGGCCCAGAAGATTTAAGTTAGCAGATTAACTTTAAATGCAATAAACTGAAAATAATGGAAACAATTGTTACCAAAATCTGCAAGTGCATAAGATCAGTTTAGGGCAATTTTAGCAATCTATCTTAGAATTACTTTTAATTATGTTTAAATAAAGACTCCAATGTGATGCTAGAAAAATAAGCAAAAATATTTTTAAAAGGACCAGGAGATAAAACAGTCAGAAGGCAAATAAGGGCTTAAACCAAGAGATGGAGATATCAAGCATTAGGAAAAAAGGTGATAATTTAATAAACTAATCTCAAAATTTGTTTCCTTGCCTTGGAAAACCCCCCAAATGGAGGGTAAGAATGTAACTGTTAAATCTAATAATAATACAATTTATTTATATAGCACCTTTCCCCTGCTCAAGGCACTTACACCAACACCAATGAAATATTTTAAAGAACCCTATTCATGACATCCAAGTCCAGAGTAATGCTTCTTCTAAGGCATCAAGGACTTTCAAAATGTCTGTCAGTTCACTTTTTTCTGCTTCATCAAATTAGTGAATGAATTTACTCACAATAAATACGGAAATATAGCAGATTCTGTTACTTTCTTTTGCTATCTGACTGAGCCAGAAGGTTTTGATATACAGGGCATGTGATTTCAAGACAATTGACAAAGACACAAAGCTTTCTGTTTTTGTATTTGTTTCATTAAATATAGTTCTTTTAATCCTCAAGAGAGATTACAAAGCACATTACAGAGCTTAAGTTATGAGCTATGTATACTTACTTGAACAAGTGTTATTGAGTCACATACCATAAATCCTGTGTATTCAAGTGCCATCTGAGACATGAGGGCACCAAGAGCTGATTGGGTTGATCGGTGTCATGCAGGTCATGGACTACACAGCAAATGGAACTAGAAGTTTCATTCTGTTTGCTTGTAAGTTCTAACTGCTAAAAATATTGCATTCTGAGAGTAATTTTTAGTCCACGTTTCCAGATCAAGTTCATCTTTCTCAGGAAATTCCCATCTACTCTAACTATACATTACCATAGTGACTGTTTCATTCTCATGAGTTTCGTGGAGCAGAGCCAAATTGCAAATGGCAATTTCGATTGGAAGTAGTGGCCCTGGAAAAGCATTCCTTAAGTACCTAAGCAGATGCTTTGTCTAAGAAGAAACAAACCTCCTGTGGAGGACTTTTTAGAAGAATATGGCCAGCCTGTACACTGGTACTGTGAGTGCTGTGCAGAGTGGGTTGATTCTGGGGTTTGTCAGGGGTGTGTTCTTGCTCCTACTCTGTTTAATGCTTGTATGGACTAGGTGTTGAGCAAGGTCGTGGGGTCCAGTGGCTGTGGGGCATCTGTTAGTGAAGAAATATTCATGGATCTTGACTTTGCTGATGATGCTGTGATCTTCACAGAGTCGATGGAGGCTCTAATCGGGGTGTTCGAGAGACTGAGCGAGGTGTCTGAGTATCGGGGCTTGCAAGTGTCCTGGATAAAAACCAAGATACAGGCCTTTAATGAGCTCTTGGGCACAGCCATCAGCAGTGTTTCTGTCTGCGGAGAGAGTGTCGACCTTGTCGAGAGGTTTACTTACCTTGGCAGTGACATTCATGTCCCTAGTGATTCTTCCTATGAAGTCAGTAGACAGATTGGGAGTGCATGTTGGGTCATGAGGTCGCTGGAAAGGGCGTGTGGCGCTCCTGATATCTATGCAAAAGGATGAAGGTCCAAGTCTTTACAGTCCTGATGCTTCCTGTCTTGCTATATGGTTGCGAGACATGGACACTATCCAGTGACCTGAAACAAAGACTGGGCTCATTTGGTACTGTGTCTCTCTGGAAAATCCTTGGGTACTGTTGGTTTGACTTTGTGTCGAATGAGTGCTCATGGAGTCCCGAATGAGGCACATTACCTGCATTGTCAGTTATGGCACTACAGCCATGTGTTGCATTTCCTCGAGGGTGATCCGGCTTGTAAGATTCTCATTGTTAAGAACCTGAGTGGCCAGACCATGCCAAGGGGATACCCACGTAACACTTGGCTGCGGCAGTTAGAGGTTCATTTTCAGAGGTTGGGACTGGGCTGCGTGTCTGCCTGTGGGGTTGCCAACTGGGATCCTAAGTTGTTTCATCATGTAGTTGGTGCAGCAACTCACTGTACCAGTGCATGCTCCCCAACTTGACTTGACTTGTTATTTGTACCTTTCATTTTTTTGGAAAGTGTCTAGTTCTTTTCATGTGATCATCACCTCCATTTCCAGGTGGATACAACAACAGCAATTTTATAGTGGTTATAAAACCACTCTCAGAATAACTGGGATTTCAGTAGAGTGCATCACCCAAGCAGTGTGGCAAGTGTTATCCAAGTGGATCTAAGTGTTATATCTTTTTTTTTTTTGCCTGATGAAAACATTACCATCATCTCCAAATTTGAAAGATAACACTATAACATTTGTAGAAAAAGATCATATGCAATAGAGAAATTGGTGAAGACTCCGGGGATTGCTTGCCTGTCCAGTTAATGTCTATGTGAAGTCTGCACATTTCAATCATGTTCTTGATGTTTTCTTTTAGAAAGTGGCAGCAAAAAGTCAGATATAAAAGACCATTATATTCCTATGGAGAGAATTTATTAAATGCTTAAAAACAAAATGTTTAACAGGATACACTTGTACATACATTAATATACCCTTCACATTAGAATTTAATTAAACGTACAATAGCAAAGAACTGGTATGTACAGACATACAGTAAGAACATAAGTCGTTGGACAAACAAGAGGAGACCATTCACTCAGTCAAGCTCATTTGGCTTTGTAACAGCCAAGTTGTTTCAATATCTCACCCAGATCCTGTTTAAAGGTGGTGTTTCCTTCAACTACATGACTGTTTGTTCCAGATTCCCGCAACTCCTAATTGTTGAAAATCTGATTCACAAGTATGCACCACCTAACATCTGCAATACGTTTTAGGGTTAGTATTTTATATGAAGTGCAAAGCATGCATTGTTATACAGTAAGCTTTTTATTTGTAAGTAGGGAAAGTTCACATTAAAATAACAATAGAAAGTATAGTACAGTACTAGTAGCGCAATTGCTTCGTATATAAGAGACATGAAATCCATGAGTTGTGTGTGGGAAGCTGTCACATTCACTTCAGGTTACATCCATATCAGAAATCAGGTGCCCCATTCTCTGATTGGGAAAGTGAAATCTATTATAACCTTATGGAACCACAGACATGTATGTGGCCGGATGTTGCCCAAATGGATGTTACGTGGGGCATAGCTGTAGTTGAAAGAATTCTGTTGGATTCATTATATGGATATCTTTAAAATTTCAAAGATCTAGACTAGGCAGCATCTTCTGCTTGAGACAAACAAATTGTGTATGTTATTTCAAGATGTCCTGTTATTTACCTTTCTGCAATATAGAAATATGAAGGATCTGACAGTAAAAATGAACACTTCTAATATAAACCCCGGTAATTAGGGGGCAGGAATAATAATACAGTAGGGCAAGTTCCTAGTTTAGGATGTGAAAGCTGCAACAATGTTTATAAAATGGACAAGATTAAGATTAAACTGCAGACAGTTTTGTTAACAACACACGTGTATAACTATGTCTCAAAATGGTTTATTAACATTCCCTTGTCCAAAATTTTATTTATGCAAACAATCTGTACAATGTGCTCACAAATCAATGAGCATAGAAGTAATATGAAAACAGGGTCTCTTAAATATGTAATGTCGTTAAACCATTTTGTGATGATGTGGCATATGGTGGAACAATTAAAGAGCTCAGTTTTAGAGACTGTCAGACTTTCAATTACAGATGGGAACAAGAAATGAATCTTGTAACGTGAGGCATTTTGGATTTTTAATTTGCAAACACTGCACATGGAGGCCTGAATGAAATGAATAATTTGGCCTTTTTTTTTAAACAGCTGGCCACAAATGGTTTATTGCCAATTTGGCTTTAAGTGTTAAGATGGATGGATCATGTAACAACATGTGTGTAAAGGGACAAATTTGTTTGCGTATGGTTTTATTTTTGTGGAGATCACTTTTGTAGTAGTAATATACTGTATGTGCATATTTAATTGTCTTTATATTTTAGAGCTGTAGAAGGGACTGAGGATCTAGAAATGCATTGGCCTTTGAACTTGCACAGTGCTATTACTGAATCTTAAGGCACTGAAGCTTATTACAGAATCGATGTCTTCAAGGAACTTTTAGTATGGAATCTGGTGTTGGATTTGACATAATGGACTATTTTTATTGAGCTTTGGAGAAATATACACTGACAATTAAATGAATAAGTAGATTTTTGACCATTATAGTTTAAATACTTCTGATTATACAGTATATAACATTGATTTGTTTGTGATGTTTAATTTCATAATTTTAGTCAGATTATGATGAGCTATATCTGTGATTCTTGATGGTGAAAGAGCTTGTCTGTCCAATATTCAAAAAGATATTTTTATTATAATTTTTGAGAATATTGACTACTTTTCTGTTCTCTATGTAAGCTGACAGCAGTCTGGTGTTTGCCTGAAAGGGGTCTGAGTGTGATTACTCTGGCATCCTCTCACACCTCAAAGACATGAATGTTCAGATAGTTGATACCTTCAGATAGACCTAGCGTGTGTGTGTCTGTGAGTGTGAGTACACCAACAATATCTTGGTTTGTCATTCAGGTTCTGTCCCTGCCATAGACATGCTGTCATTGATATAGGCTCCAGCTTCATGTAAGCCTTCTCGTAATGCAATAGATCTGAGTAGAAAATGGATGAGGGTGGCCAAGAGCCCAGAATGTGATTTTCTCATAGTGAAGTTTGAGTGTTCTTCAGATATTTCAGTTTTCTTCCTTCATTCCAAAATTCATATGCTACGTTAATGGGGACCGATCTCAGTCAACATGTGCATGTGTGTCAATATGCCCTGTGATAGACTGGCACACCATTCTGAATTGGGTCTTGACTTGTGTCCAACACTGCTCCCCTCATGACCCTTAAATGGAATAACTGTTTTGGGTAATGGATGGATCAAAAAGGAGTTAACGTATACATGGAAGTAGTAATGTGAACATTTAGTTTCTTATTATTATGATTAATCTATCCATCCATTTTCCAACCCGCTGAATCCAAACACAGGGTCACGGGGGTCTGCTGGAGCCAATCCCAGCCAAGACAGGGCACAAGGCAGGAACCAATCCTGGGCAGGGTGCCAACCCACCACAGGACACACACAAACACACCAAGGCAAATTTAGAATCACCAATCCACCTAACCGGCATGTCTTTGGACTGTGGGAAGAAACCGGAGTGCCCGGAGGAAACCCACGCAGACACGGGGAGAACATACAAACTCCACGCAGGGAGGACCCGGGAAGCGAACCGGGTCACTTAACTGCGAGGCAGCAGTGCTACCACTGCGCCACCGTGCCGCCCATGATTAATCTAACTTTTTAATATGTTACTTTTTTAAAGAAACTCTAGCCCATGGTGCTTTAGTGGTTTGTCCAAAAACTGAAAATACAAATGATACATAATTTCTTTCTTTTTTTTTAAATTGGATGGATTGGCAGTTTAATAAACGGGCTTGGTATGACGCAGAGGGTCATACAGTAGGAGAGCCCTGGCCTAGTAGTCTTATGGGTTATCATCCAAGCAGTAATTCACACTGCCTGTCTAATTGTGTGTTATAGTAAAATAATCCATTAAATAAGGTTTATTGGTTTATAGGGTCACTTGTACGGAGTGCAGTGAAATTCTAACTTCCATTTGTTAATCAACAAGCAAAATGTCACCAGGAGAAGTGTCTATAACCACCTTTCAGTACTTCGAAACCCCCATTTCCCCAACTTTAAATAACCACGCAACCTGAAAACCTCTGTTTTCCATACCTAAAAAAAAATCTCTGAACACATTAGTCAAAACCTAGAAGCAACAAATTATATAAATTGTTATAGAATGTATTTCAGTGGTTTTCAAACTGTGGGATGGGCCCACCTAGGGGGGCGCAAAGTAACAAAAAGGGGGGCGCGAAGATGTGAAAAAAAGAAAACAAGAATCGAAAATATGAAAAATACATCTATTGAAACCAAAACAAATTAACTTAAAATATTCTGATACTAGAAAAATAAATATAGAGTTAGATAAATGTCGATAAAAGTTAAGTAGGTATAAAAAAAAATACATCTATGATATATCAATAATTAAAAAAGAACAAATTGGTATTAGTTGGCTCCTTTTTTTTTTGAAATTTTATTAATTTTATTGCAATCATTCCATACAAAACAATCAATTTTTACAAAAAGTAAAAATAACAATAAGTCGACCCCCACCCCTGAGAGAGAGAGCAAGGCAAACGGCGTAAAATTTAAGGCTTGTAAACATACCTAAATTAATAAGTTTGATAAGCCAATAGAGAAGAATGCAGAAGACAAAGAAATACAGAAATAATTGATTAGGCAAATACAGAAATAATTGCTTAAGCTCTGTGCTTTAAGAACTTATTTTAAAATATTATTGATTAGATCCTGCCATGTTTTGAAAAAAGTCTGTACAGATCCTCTAACTGAGTATTTGATTTTTTCCAATTTCAAATAGTATAAAATATTGGTTTCCCACTGACTTAAAAGAGGAGAGTTTGGGTTCTTCCAGTTTAGCAGAATAAGTCTGCGTGCCAAAAGTGTAGTGAATGCAATCACAGTTTGTTTGTCCTTCTCCACTTTAAACCCATCTGGAAGAACCCCAAACACAGCTGTTAATGGGTTAGGAGGGATTGTGAGACCAAGGCTGTCTGAAAGGTAATTAAAACTTTTGGTCCAGAATAATGTTAATTTGGTGCAGGCCCAGAACATGTGACCCAGTGAGGCTGGGACTTGATTGCAGCGTTCGCAGGTTGGATCATGCCCTGGAAACATTTTGGAGAGTTTTAGATGAGACAGATGTACTCGATATATAATTTTGAGTTGAATAATTGTATGTTTTGCATATGGAGCTCGAGTGAATTCTCTGCATTGCTACTTTCCACTCCTTTTCTGATATATTAATTGAGAGATCTTTTCCCAGTGTCCTCTTGGATCTTTGAAAGGAGGGACTGTAAAATAATTTTATATATTGCAGAGACGGTGTCTGAGCAATATTTTTTCCAGCATGGATGAGGGTGCAAGATGAGGAAAATCTGGAAGGTTCTGTTTAACAAAGTTCCTGATTTGAAGATAGTGAAAGAAATGTGTAGCTGGAATGTTAAATTTGGAATGTAATTGTTCATAGGATGCAAAGACGTTGTCTATATAAAGATCTCTAAGCAAGTTAATCCAAATTTTTTTCCAGATATTAAAACTGCATATGTTTGTGAAGGTTGAAAGAGGTGGTTCTCTTGCAGAGGTGCCACAGATAAAAGCTTCTTTGTCTTAAAATGTTTTCTACATTGGTTCCATATTCTAAGTGAGTGAAGCACAATTGGGTTATTAGTATATTGCCGATAACTTGTGTTTATTGGGGCACAGAGCAGGGAATATAAAGAAGTACTGCAGGATTTTACTTCTATTGCGGCCAAGCCTGTGTATGTTCTTCTATTTGTGTCCAGGTTTTATCTCTGTATATTTGCTGCCCAGTAATAAAACTGGAAGTTAGGTAGAGCCATGCCACCTTCTGCCTTTTGTCTTTGTAGGGTCGCTCTTTGATCGTGGATGTTTTGTTCCAAATAAATGAGGTTATTGTTGAATCTAATTGCTTAAAAATGATTTATTAATGTATATTGGATGTTTTGAAATAAAAAGGAGCTTAGGAAGAATATTCATCTTAACAGTGTTAATTCTTCCAGCTAGAGTGAGATGAAGGGTTGACCATCTATGCAAGTCTTGCTTAATTTTTCCATGCAGAGGCGAAATTTTGTTGATAAAGAGCTTTATGTTTACTTGTGATGTTTACCCCTAGGTATTTAAACTGTTCTGCAATGATAAAAGGTAGGGTATCTAATCTAATATTATATGCTTGAGAATTCACTGGAAAGAGTACACTTTTATTCAGATTAATTCTGAGACCAGAGATCTTTTGAAATTCTGTGAGTGCTGTTAAGACTGCAGGCACAGAATTTTTGGGTCTGATATATACAGTACCATATCATCTGCATATAATGAAATTTTCTGTTCCAGTCCTTCTCTGATAATCCCCTTTATCTGATCAGTATTTCGACAGTGTATTGCCAGTGGTTCAATGGCAATTGCAAACAGTAGCGGTGACAAGGGCATCCTTGTCTAGTGCCACGTTCTAGTTTAAAGTAGTCTGAACAAATGTTGTTGATACAAACTGAAGCTTCTGGATTGGTATACAGTAATTTGATCCATGCACAAATGTTGGGCCAAACCCAAATTTCTCCAATGTAGTAAAAAGGTATTTCCATTCAATCATGTCAAATGCTTTTTCTGCATCCAATGATAATAATATTTCTGGGGTGTTTGATTTAGTTGGTGAGTATATTACATTAAACAGGCGTCAAGATTTGAAGATAAGTGTCGGCCCTGATAAATCCAGTTTGATCTTGTGATATTACGAGGGAGCACTTTCTCCATCCTTCTAGCTATGATTTTGAGAGTATTTTAACGTCATTATTCAGAAGTGAAATTGGTCTGTATGATGCACATTGTAATAAGTCCTTATTTTGTTTTGGAAAAACAGTGATTAGTGCTTGGCGAAAAGTTTGAAGAAGAGTTTAATTGTCTCTGGCTTCATTAAATGTTGTTAATAGGAGGGGAGCTAGCTGAGCGGAGAATTTCTTATAAAATTCTGCAGGGTAGCCATCAGGGCCTGCTGCTTTCCCGCTTTGAAGTGATTTTATAGCATCTAGTAATTCTGATAACACTTGAGGTTTATCAAGTTCCTCCACACTAAAAGTGTCTATTTGTGGTATCTGTAATGTATCCAGAAATGCATTAGATTGTGTATTGTCTTCTTTAAACTCAGTAGTATATAGGATTTATAGTAGTCTCTGAAAGTGTGCATTATATTTTTGTGGTCGATGATTTTATCTCCGTTCATGTTGGTGATTACTGGGATTGCGTTGCAGACTTCTTGCTTGTGAATTTGTTGAGCTAAAAGCTTATTAGCTTTCTCTCCATGTTCATAGTAATGATGTCTGGATTTATAAATTAGTTGTTCAGTTTCTTTAGTTGTCAAGAGGTTTAGTTCTGAATGCAGAGCCTGCCTTTTCCTATGTAGAGCCTCGCTTGGTAGTCTGGCATGTTCTTCATCTATTCTAGTAATTTCGCTTTTTATCTCTGCTACTTTCTTGGTTTCTAATTTATTTCTGTGGGAAAGATATGAGATAATCTGTCCTCTTAAGAAGGCCTTAAGAGTTTCCCAGAGTATTCCTGCAGAAATCTCTGAGGATGTATTTGTCTCTAGGAAGAAACTGATTTGTTTGGATATAAATTCTGTACAATTCTCGTCTGCTAAAAGAAGCGGGTTGAGAGGCCATCTGCGAGGTGAGTGTGTGGGGCATAGTAACTTTAGTTCCAAGATCAGCGGTGCATGGTCAGAAATAATAATAGCATCGTATTTGCAAGATTTAATCATAGGCAAGAAGTTATTATCTATAAAGAAATAATCAATCCTTGAGTAGCAATGATGTACTGGTGAGTAGAAAGAATATGTTCTTGAGTTTGGGTTTAAAAACCTCCAGGGGTCTGATAAGTTGTGATTAGTTATAAACTTTGTAATTATCTTTTCAGTGTTAGATGTTGTTCCCCCTCTGGTAGATGTCCTATCTAAGAGTGGATTTAAAACACAAGTCCCCAGCCTTTATAATTTTATGAGTGTTCAAATTGGGAATGGATGCAAATAAATTTGTTATCGTCCGTTGCGAGAGATGAACGTCTGAAGCTGAGGTCGGCAAGCCCTAGTTCAAGATACGGCCTTTCAGAGACTGACCTGGATCAGATGGACGAAAGCCCAGGCTCCTCGGGACCACGGTCCGCCAACATTGTCTCCGGCTAAGAGCGAAGTGGGGAGCGAATATACGAGCATGAATAAAATAGGTCTCAATAGCTCGCTGATTGGAAAAGATAACCTGAAACTGGAAAAGGCCTTGCAGTCCGCAGTTTCAATTACTCCATGTGAGCCGGGAACATCGGGGACACCGACTACAACAGAGCCTGCCGCCTCACCTACAGTGCAAGAAAGCAGAATTGATCTGTCTGAACTGAAGGTGATGTTCAATGAGCTCATACAAGAGATAAAGAAAAGCAAGAAGGCAAGGGAAAAGGCAAATGAGAAGCTGCAACAGGAGCGGCAGCAGGATAATAAAGACTTGGAGAAATGCATATGGGTTCGATTTGAGGCAGTCTTTAAAGATATGCTGGGTAAAATTGAAGAGCACATTCAGGAAACCTTGGTTAAACTGAGCACGCTTGCTGATCAACTGGAGGGTGTCAAGGAGACATTCACGACTCAGATTGAAACAACCGAAAATCTAGCTGCCAATGCTGAAGGAAAAGCAGCAACTGTCAGCTCCGAATGCAAAAAAACTCGGAGACAGACTGGCTGCTTTGGAAGATGGAAGCAGAAGGAATAATGTCAGAATTGAAGGTCTGCCTAAGAATCGAGAAAGTCCAAACCCTGTGAAATTTGCAGCTCTACTATTTTCTAAAATAATTGGGGAGGACTTTAAAGCAGATTCTGAGATAGCAGCAGCTTATTGCGTACGCAGATCAAATACCGTTAGACCTAGATCTTTTATTATTTGCTTTGAAAGATTATCATTTAAGCTAGAGGTGATGGCACTCCTCAGACACAAGCAAGAGATTATATATGAAAATAACCACATTCGTATCTTCCCTGATTTCTCTCCAGCAACAGCTACTAAACGTGCAGCTTTCTACAACATTAAACAGCGGTTATGGCAAGCCAATATCAAATACAGCCTCTTGTATCCTGCCAAACTGAAAGTGGAATTCCAGAGTCAATTCTATGTCTTCGTTAGCAAGGAATTAAGAAAGCTAATCCTGGGAATATTCTGATACATAATAGTGAGTCATAGCCGTGAATGATATGGCAAGGATTAATAACCTACTATCTGATCTATTTGTTTAAAATACGGGTTTTTATCATTATATATCTTCATTATTACTCATTATTACTTGGACGCTATCTGTTTATGTTTTAATTACAGCTATAGATGTTTGTGCTTAATTACTTTTTTTTCATTTATTTTTATCTATTTTCTCTCTACCCTAAACGAGACTGTTCAACATCATACCCTTGGTTTATTGTTATTGCTATTATTGCATTAAGACTTATTATGCTTATTCTGGACCACTTTCTAACACCATTCCCCGGGTTTATTATCTGGGTGTATCATCTTAATACACTAAGATTGCTGAAGATAATATATTTTCTAAGTTCACAGTTTGCTAATAATTAAATTTTATGCATATAGTATTTAGACTATATTGGTAATAGATATCTATTTTTTAACCCTAAAACGCCGCTGCGTGGGGGCTTGTTTTGCTTTGGACATGCTCTGTCTCTGGGTATGTCAGAGGACCGGGACTGTGTGAAGTGAGTTCTAGCCTCACGTGGGGAGGCAAAGGGAGGGTGGGGGGATAAGGAGAGGAGAGAAAGAGAGCAGGCTATATCTATACCTAATCTATCATTTTAATCTTTATAATTGTAACTACCAACATAATAATAGGCTGCATGGCAATAACTCTTGGGGAAATAGGAAATTAAGGCCGAAGCTGTCTCACTTCCAGTTAAGACTATAAAATGACATCAAAAACTCATAATCAATGTCTCCATGACAGTTAACTTCGTGAGCTGTAATGTTAAAGGCCTGAATCACGAATTAAAGAGAAAGAAAGTACTCTCTCACCTAACAGGTATAAACGCTAAAACAGTATTTTTACAGGAGACCCACTTACTAAGCAAGGATCAGTTCCGGCTGCAAAAAGACTGGACTGGCCAAATGTTCCATTCAAGTTTTATGTAGAAAACTAGAGGTGTGGGAATTCTCATACATAGAACAGTCTCATTTGTAGCATCAGGTGTAGTATTGGATCCTGAAGGGAGATATGTGATGGTGATGGGAGACTTATCTAAATGTAAAATGATTTTGATAAATGCTTATGCACCTAATGTTGATGATAAGGAATTTATACAAAATTTATTTGCATCCATTCCCAATCTGAACAATAATTAGTTGGCTCCTTTCAAAAAAACCTTAGGAGGGCACAATTAAAACTGTTATGAAAACTTAGGTCGCAAACACTTAAAGGTTGAGAAACGCTGATGTATTTAAAAGCTATAAACAGAATAGGATTTTCATTTTATTAAAGAACCAACCCTTCTGATCAGACAGTTTTCAAGCTGACATGTGACAACATATAATGTCATACTTTGAATACAAATACCATTTTAAACAAGTATCTGCAATGGAGTTGTTATCTTCACATGAATGCTTCCTCCCTTGCAGCCATTAGATGTGCTTGCTCAGTCAGGACTAGAATTAATGTACATAGGAAAGAGAGAGATAAAATGATAAATTAAAAACAGTTCTATTTACATTTAGGAAAGCGAGAGATAAATTGATAAATTAAGGTCTGTTTACACTTTCTTTGACTGTTAAGGTTGATTTTTCCAATGGACGCTTTCAGCTGTAAATTAAATTGTTTACATTTTCTTTATTATGTTATTTCTGTTATTTAAACTCCTAAATCCATTTCCTGTAGTATGTTATCATAGAAGGCCTGGTCCCACATTGTACCCTGCGTGCAGGCTGTTAACCAAAGTCTGGCTGATTATCTGTTAGCTAACAAGAGCAAATTGTGTCTTTCACGAATGCTTGCAAAATACAGCATATTAAGAATTTCAGCAATTGTGTGCAGTACAGTGAAAAGAACACTGTTGTGAATAAAGTCAGGTTTTCTAAAATAAGGAATGCATTTTGGCTGTCTTACCTCTCCACATGATGAATAGTTTCAATTTAACAGCATATTGCTGTTTTTGTATGATAATTACAAGTTAGAAATGTGTGATTTTTTCATTCCAGGAAAGGATTTATTGCTTTGAGTTTGGGTGATAGAATGTGAATGTAATTATTTCATGATATATTTGCTACTAATGTTTATTTTTGAAGTGATAAAAACATGTTTCAGACAGGTCCAGCTGGGCAACTTCTCACATGCAGGGCAGAGTTGAGAGTTTCTTTTTTTAATTGCTAGCCTAAAGTAATAAAGCTTACGGTAAAACCTGGTAAACCCCCACTCATTCAGATTTGCCTCAGGGTCCTGTTGAGCTGAGGACGAGCTCAGCAGCAAGAGCAAGGCAGGAATACACCCTAGGCTGGAATTCAGGCCATCGCAGGACATACCAATGTACACACTGCCAGAAGAAAAACAGGGAAACCATACAAACATCACGCAGAAGATGAGAGTCAAAACCAGGATATAATTCTGATCTCTGTACTACCCTGATGTCACTGTCACTGAAATTAATTGTACATTTGGTCTGTTTTAATTGTATAAATAACTACAATTTCTTTGTTTGGTGGATTGCATAATGACAATAATGTGATACACAGATAAATTATCTTTTGTCACACACGTGTGCATAGGAGGCAGCTAAAGAGTCTAAATGAGAGTAATTCCATGCCAGACCGGGGGTGGCGGAGTGCACTGACCTTTTTCCTCGTTTTCCTGCAGATCGTTCACGGGAAATTCTGCCTGGCCCAGGATGACGTCACTTTCAGTTCCGGCCCTTCTGATGACATCAGTTCCAGTCCCAAACCCATGGAGGATGACCCTTCCAGTTCCGGACCTTTTTATGCTGTCAGTTCCGGGTCTGAGCCTATGGAGGGAGATCCTTCCGGATCCGGCCCCTGTTGACATCATAACCTTTTTTGGCCTTTAAAGACAACATCTTACAAACAGTTGATCAGATCTGTTTTGGACACAGAATTGTGCACATTAGTGCTATAAATTTACCCTTTTTGCAGCCAGGGAACAATATATGGGTGGCTGCCCCAAACCTTTTATGACTTCTGTCTCTGATTTGTGTGATACTTTACAATACCAAAAACACACAACTATAGGTTTTTAGAAATAAATTTGAAAAGGCAATGAGGCTGTGTAAGAATACATTAATAATTCATTATTATTTTAGTACATCTCTCACAAGTACAAGATGCAGGTTTAAATAGATGTTTATATTATTTTGTTGAGCTCACATATTTATAATCTGAACAACAGAGGACTACACTCTGCTATCTGTAGACTGTGAACCTTCTTGAGTGCTTCTGGACACTGTCACTATCTACTGTATATGCACACATTGTACAGAAGCGATCAAGAAGACTAATAGAATGTTAGGAGCACAAGTCAATGGAAGTTATACTTAAGCTATAGAAAACACTAGTGAGACCTCATCTGGAGTACAGTGTTCAGTTTGATCTCCATATTACAAAAAAGACATAGAAACACTAGAGGAAGTCCAGAGGAGAACAGGACTAATATTCTGGGGCTAAGAGGTACTGTATAAGTGTAAAGGAGAGACTGAGGGAATTGAACCTTTTCATCTTAAACAAACAGATTAAGAGGTTACATGATCAAAGTGTTTAAAATTATGATTTGAATTAGTTAAGTGAACTCCAGCTGTTACTTTAAAATAAATTCTGCAACAAGAACATTAGATCACAGCTGGAAATTTGTTAAGTTTGTTTATGCAGAGAACCATATGCACCTGGAGTAAATTACCAAGTACTGTGGTGGAGTTTAGGACTTTATGAACCTTCAAATCTCATTTTAATGTTATTCTGGACAATCTAGGTGAATTTGATTGGCTGAATGGTCTGATCTCATAACAACTGTTCTAATGTTCATACACGTATGTTTTCATCTTGATCTCTGGAATGAATTTGACTGGTTTAAGGCAGAGTGTGATGTAGTCAGGAAGAGAATCAGTACTTTTGAATTTGTAGATATGGTCCTCCACGGCATAAGAGGGACTTGTCCTTTTCAAGGGTCAGGGTGTGACTGTGAGTTTCTCCAGTGGATTTGGGCAGCTGGTGATATTTATAGTGATGTAAAAAAAAAAGTCTTCTTCTTTCTCTTCATTAGGTGAGCTTTGTCCTACTCAACTCCATCTCAACCTGATGAGAAGTACAGGTTAAGACTGAGGTCCGAGATAAAGGAAGATCTTCCAAAGAGTAGTTCTTCCCGTGGCTCTGGAGGATCCAAACAGGGCTGCCTATTAAAATTACATATCTAGTGCAGCCTTGTGGGAGTTCAAATCGCAATATCATTGTCCCCCACTGTCATTCAATTATTATGGCTTCCTATCCAGGAAATGACAGACCACCAATTGAGCTGTACATTGTATATAAATATTTGCTTGATTATTTATTTTTATTTTGATATGTTTCCATACTTATTGATGTTTATTGTTTTTTATTTTGATTGCTTTGCTTAGATGTTTGTGTCTGCTCTGTCATTCCACCTTTGACATTAATATTATTGCATCTGGAGAAGTAGAAGTAAAGATTTTTCATTATAATGTGAGATACAGTGAAATACATGTAGTTTAAATCAAAAAACCTCCATCCGTACTGGCAATATGCTTTTGGGATAATAATCAAATAAAAAACTAAGCTCGTATTAAAGCCGCATAATACTGCAAAGTGGTGATTCCGCATACATAATCTATGCAGTACAACACCACCATCTTGACGTCACCAAGCATCCAACTCACCAAATCAGAATGAAAACTGCTGTCCAGCTGGAAACTTGACTTGCTTTAGGTGAAGGTTGATATCACATAAACATTAAATACACATTTTGTGATTTGTAGTGAACTGTAATACAGTATACAGTATATTGTCAAGCTTGGGACACAAAGTTGCACAGGAGAGTACAGAAGGTTTTCCGAGCAGTAGAAACTTTATTGCTGTTCAGGCAGATACAAACACAAGCCTCTTTCACAGGTGATCCAGAACAGCTGTCAAACTTCACTCTTTGACCCCAATTCCTGCTCAAAAGAAGAAAATTTTCTTCATCAAGGGGGTACAACGGCTCGGAAGCAGTGGCCAGAACAGAGGGAATCAGGGGGAAGAGAGACGGGAATATGAGACCACAGGATGGATACTCTTTTAAATATTTGAAGCCCCGCGTGAGGAGCATGTCATGCAGCAAGCCAGTATGCCTGCAGCTGGTCCCACAAAGAGGAGTTGTAAGAGTGTGTTTGTTTCCCATTGAAAAACTGTTTAAGAGGGGGTTTCTGAAGGGCGGCCATGTCCCCCTGCAGCAGCGGTCACAATATACTGTATATATAGCTGTCAATATATCCTCTTTCCTAAAATAATACAAATTGAGCAGTGTCAGGAACTTTGCTGTTGAAGTACTGCTCAGTGGTGAGCACTCTATCTTTTGTTCCTTCCTGGTCCCCTACTTCAGCATTTTCCCCTATTTGGTTTAATTAAGTTGATTTTATAATGCAAAATTCAAAGCCGGGTGAATAACGCATGTTACTAACAAATAAAAATAACTACAAAATAAAAGTTATGTAACATTCATAACTACAGCATATTAATCAGCAACTGCATTCTAATAATAATGCAATGAACACTAGTGCCTGTAATGAAATCAGTGTTCAATTTATGGCAGTCTTGCCAAAAGTACTTGTGATGATCTGTGACATTACAAGTTATTAGAAAGTGTCTTAAATAAACATCTTAAAGGGCAAATAGAGTTTAATGCAATTTTTAAAATATATATTATGCTTTTATGCTTGACAACAGCCTTCTGTTATTTTTAGTTGTCTCAGTGATTAAAGGAGAATTCAATACAGAAGGCAACTACACAGCTTACATCTATTTCACAATAATTGGTGTCATTGATTTCTAACCCTGCCATATGTTTAAATTCAATCCTTAAAATATGACATGATGAAATTTAATGTGTAATAATGTAAACTTTTACAAAATTTTTCTTGTTGATAAGATTTAATTAAGCACTCTTTTTTTAAAACAATAACAATTTGTTTCTGGTATAGCCCAAAATCACACAAGGAATGCCTCAATGGACGTTAAAATGCCCAGTTTTCTATCAGATCCCTAGTCTTGACTCTCTTAGGCCTAGTCCACACATACCCGAGTATTTTTTAAAATGGGAGATTTCCTCCTTCATTCTTAAAAAAAATCCTGCCCACACCCACACTGGTTTTTAAAAAATCTCCATCCAAATGAAAACACAAAAATCCGCTGTCAAGAGGGCCAAAGTGGACTTTAAATGCTTTACACACTTGACTTACTATTTTAGAAACCACGTGTCTTGACAATCCAAAGGCATTTACCATCTTGTGTAATGTCTCTTTGTCTGCTGATTAGTATAGAGTGCAGGCAACTTTTTTGACAACACTGACAGGCCATGTCATTACAGTTGCCTTTCCTTCAATGTGTGGGTGAAGCAGCTCACTCAAAGAAAACAGTAATGCCCTGGCCTAGATAACTAAAAATTTTCTCGCCAATCGTCAGCAACAACCACCTCATTCTCAAAGTTGTCCTACCAAGTAGAGGTCTGACCAGGTCTCATCCAAAACTCACAGCCACAGCTGGGTCTGTGTTGTCGGGGTGTTCGATGTAGCAGTGACCTCTGTAGCACATTCTGACAGCTCCTTTGCTCAAAATAGTGATAAAGTAATTGTACATTTAAATGTACAGTAAATATGTAAAAAGTTAGGTTAACACCAGCACTACTTTATCTACGAAATTGCCTCATATAAACAAAACAGATAATAGTGCCCAAACTGACGTTAAACAAAGAAGATACCAGCACACACTCTGACATTACAAACCAAAAACAACATTTTTCCTGTTTACATGTGAACAGGGAAGACAGAGTTTCTAAATATCTTCACCCTGGAAGGAGTTTTTCAAAAGGTCAGTTTCAGTGACCAAAAACGAAATTTGCACGTGGACGAAAGGCCAAAACACATACAAAAAGCAAAAAAAAAAATACCCAGGTACGTGTGAAATAGGCCTAAGCTGTCAAGAAAGAAAAACCCAAAAAAACCTTGTAGGAAGAAAAAGAAGAAATTTGGGAAGGTCACTTCAGAGATAGATCCTCACTCATACAAGGTCAGTTTAGAATGATCAGCTAACCTAGCACCCGTATATAGGACATGTGAGGAAAATCAGATCATCTACACACAAAACCGCACGGGACCAGGGAGAACATCTAAACTCTACCCAGACAATGACTCGGCGAGGAATCAAAACCAGGACTCTGGAGAGATTAGGCGTCCACAGAAATTACTGCATCACTGTGCCAAATACTGAGCAATGAACAAAAAACTGAGAGTTTTTGAGCCTTACTTTTATCTAGACAGACATTCCAGAGCCCACTTTCAGTATGAAATCCATTGTACCACCTTACATGAAACCTGGCACTGGCATTGGCAATAGGTGACATTATAATAGAGTGTAGGATTATCCATGACTAATATCATCAAAATTTAAAATGAACAAACCCCTTATGCAATTACAATACAATACAATATCATTTATTTTTTGTATAGCCCAAAATCAAACAAGAAATGCCACAATGGGCTTTAACAGGCCCGGCCTCTTGACAACCCCCCAGCCTTGACTCTCTAAGAAGACAAGGGAAAAACTCCAAAAAAAAACCCTTGTAGGGTAAAAATGGAAGAAACCTTGGGAAAGGCCGTTAAAAAAGAGACCCCTTTCCAGGTAGGTTAGGCGTGCAGTGAGTGTCAAAAAGAAGGGGGTCAATAAAATACAATACACAGAACAGAGGTAATCCTCAATACAGTATAAAAATAAAACTTTTACAAGTATGGAGCAGAATTTAACAGTAGATGATATCACATAATATGATTTGGATTTGTTTAGAGACCTGGAGACCTCAGGCATCAAGCTGCCTCCCCCATTTTGGCCATTCCAGAGCTGAAACAGCGCTGGGCCAGGCAATCTGATGAAAGGACCCCTCTACCCGATGTGTTTGTCTTTGTGTCTTTTTCTCACACTTGTAGCCACAGCAGCTGTACAAAACATTCACCCCTTGGAGGTTTTCACATGGTATTTTATGTCAAATTTAATCACACTGGATTTAATTTTCCTCTTTTGACACTGATCAACAGAAAAAAGACTAATGTCAAAGTGAAAACAGATCTGTGCAAAGTGATCTAAATTAATTACAAATGTAAAGCACAAAATAATTGATTGCATAAGTATTCAAAAGTACGTAATATGACACACCTAATTCATCATTGGCACAGCCATTTAATTTCAGAAGTCAAATAATTTGTTTAATGGCAATCACCTGTCTGTAGGAAAGTGCTGTCATTTAATGACAGTATAAATACACCTTATTTATAAGGTCCAGTTTGTGGTGGGTCAGTATGATGGGCTAACCTACACAATGAAGACTATAAACACTCCAGGCAACTCTGTGAAAAGGAGATGGAAAAGTACAAGTTACAGGATTGAGACAGGAAAATATCCAAGACAACAAATATCCTATGGAGCACAGTTAAATCAACCACAGAGAAACAGAAATACAAACGGTACAACTGTTAATCTGCATAGTGCTACAAAAACTGAGTGATTGTGCTGGAGGAAGACTAATGAGGGAGGCTACGAAAAGACTTATGAGAACTCTGAAGGATTTACAAGTTATAGTGGAAAAGATTGGAAAGATTGGGCAGACAACAACTGTTGTCTGGGTGCTTCACCAGTCACAGCGTAAAACGAGAGTGGCAAAGAGAAAAATTGAGATTGCCAGAAGGCTCACGAGAGACTCTTAAGTCAGCACAAAGAAGGGTCTATGGTTTGATGAGAACAAAATTGAGCTTTTCCACCACCAGACTAAACAGTCAAATAATGCACATTATTACAAACACACCTTCCTCGTCGTCAGGTATGGTGGTGACAGTTTCATGCTGTGGGGGGTATTTTTCTCCAACAGGCCCTGGAAGTCTTGTAAAGGAATAATGAATGTAGCAAAATACTGAAGAAAAACCTTATGCAGTCTGCGGTTAACCTGCATCTTGGAAGATGATTTGTTTTTCAGCAAGACAATGACCCCAAACATAATGCCAAAGTTATACAGGAATGGCTTAAAAATAAAATGTTAATGTCCCTGAGTGGCCAAGTCACAGTCCAGATTTCAATTCAATTGAGAATTTGTGGCTGAATTTGAAAAGGCTGTTTACTCACGAACCCCATAAATCCTGACACAGCTTGAGCAATTGTGCACAAAAGAGTAAAGAAAAATTGCAGTGTTCAGATGTACAACGCTGATAGAGACCTATGCACACAGACTCAATGCTGTCATGGCTGCCAGAGGTGTATCTACGAAATACTGACTGACATGAATACTTACACAGTCAGTTATTTTGTGTTTCTTCTTTGTAATTAATTTAGACCACTTTGCAAGTATCTGTATTCAGTTTGACATTAAAGAGAAGTTTTCTGTTGATCATTGCCAAAAATGCAAGATTAATTAAATTTTGATTTAATATATTATAATAATATATAAGGAGGTAGTGTGAGAGAATATGTTTGAGTTAACAGCAGTTAAGTAGTTTGGTCTGCAGTGCACATTGATCATATAAGCATTTATTTTAAATCTCATGAAGACAGCTACTGAAATGGTTAAATAAATGTACTAGGACGAAGGTTGATCTAATACATAACATGTACCAGGAGATGATTAAGAGATCAGCAGATGTCCTGTAAACAACAAGATTGAACAGTTGTTGCATACACAGAAATTTCAAGGATAATAGTTAAATCTAAAAGATATAAGAAGAATAAGAGTATGGTAATATAGACTTTTATTTACTGAGTTATCTGGGTGTCAGGTGATGGGTATACATTAATCAGCACTATTATGTAAATTCAGTTGTTTATAAAATAGACTTCTATCCTTATTATTCGGACCATTTTGTAAGACTGCCGTGATGAATGCTCCCATTTTGGCATTTGCTGAGGAGTGAATAAAGGAAGCAATGGACAAGTTTTCTCCTCCCTGATTTCTGACTTGAAGAAGTTTTATTAAACTTGTCCTAGTAGAGGATACATTTCTTTCTTTAATTAATATGGTAATTTCTACCACAGTGAATACTTTTTATTGGCACTTTAAATGCAGAAAACCTATTGGAACGTTAGGCTTTGTAATAAAAGCACAGACAAGTCTAAAGATTTGGGGTGGTTTAAGCCCCGTATACTGTAAAAGAAAAGGTTCGTTAGTCAGTGTTTCTACTCAGTACAACAGACAGTCAAAATAAAGTACTGTACATCGGACATTTTATAAGGGTGCACAGGAAATGATGGTGCAGTGGGTTGGCACCCTGCCCAGGATTGGTTCCTGCCTTGTGCCCTGTGTTGGCTGGAATTGGCTCCAGCAGACCCCCGTGACCCTGTGTTTGGATTCAGAGGTTGGATGGATGGAGGGAAATGATGGGGAGAGCAGTGTTGAACGATGGGAAGAGTGATGTCATCTTTGGGGGACCGGAGGTTAGAAAGGACCCCAGAAGCTGGAGGGAGTTGTAGACTTCCAGGTATTTGTAAATTTATGTCGGTGGTGTTTTGGTCCTTCTAGGGAAACAAAAGAAGAAAGGTCAGTACTCCGCCTCTGTCCCCCGGCATGGCTGATCGCGGCGCCCGGCGGGTCCTTAAGCCGCTCCCCATGTGCTCGTGCGTGACAGCTTATATGTATACAATTTGATTGATTTAAAACTCCTGATTAGTAAATATTACATGTATTACATACACATGCAGAACACTACACTACATACATGTATAAGCTGGGGGTATATACTGTATAGTCACAGCATAATTATGACAATTCTCATCACTAATATCATGCCAGAAACAATTCTGAATCCATGGGACACAAATATGCCAAGCATTGTCAGCTGTCAGTTATGCTAAGATCCCATTGTAATGCTTGTCTGATCCAATTTTCATATATCAGAAAAAGTACACAGAGATATGACCCGAGCTACACATGTAGACACAGTTAATTTGGAAAAAAAGAATATAATATTTTGTGACCATAGTTTGTACTTACAAGCACAATCAAATGATAAATCTCAATGTGTTTTTCCTGTGTGCCTATACTTTATTTGGAACTCCACCTGTCCATTTATCAGTCCATTCGCAAACATGCTTCATCCAATTTAGAGTTACAGAAGCTGGACCTGACTCAAGAAAGAGAACCAACACATTGCAATAACCAGCAGCAGAACGTATACATTCATCTAATAACCTACTGTAATATGCACATCTTTAGGATGTAGAACATCTGGAGAAAAAGCTGCACTAAAACTGGACAACTTTACACATTCAGTAATTTGCCAGAAACTGAACTGAAAGGAAATAAACAATTAAACAGAAATTGCTTGAACCCTTTCTTTTCTTAACACAACAATTACAACTTATAACCACCTGCAGTCCCTCAGATTTGAAGCCAATGCATTGAGGGGCCGCATACCAAACTAACTGGTTGTTCCTAAAATCTTCTATAGCCCAGGCAGATACTGTCACAGGTTACATTAGGGTTTTAATTGCATGGCACAGTTGTTCCCTTATTAATCACCAAATTATGCTTTTTCTTCTTCTTTTTCAATAGTTGTGGGATTTATGTATTTTTACTGATGGCTGATTTTCACCTAGCATGGATAGTGTTGGCTGGTTTTCTTTGTGCTTAATTACGGTGGGCTGTATTTTTTTTTTTATTATTCATCTCTTACCTTGTAATCTCTGTATTTAATTATTTAACCGCCCACAACTGAACAGAATTGCAGCCTGCCTTCTTTATAAAGAAATGTTGAGGCAGACAGAATACAGGGCACCCAGGGAGGAATACTGAAGTCATGTGAGACAGAGCTACTTGGGGATGAATAGGCCATTGCCAAGGGTTGAGGAACCTCAGTGAAGAGTTTTCCAAGACATGGGTGATGTAGAGATGGCCAAATACTGGGGAACTTTATAGTCATCTTGATGGAGGCATGCACTGATTATTTTGTTTTCTTCTGGTGGCAAGTGGTTGATGATATTGATACATTTATCTTAGCATAAAATGAGAATCTTACTTTTTCCTAATTTTTGTACTACCTGAAATGGCAGGAGAGAAGTTTAATCAATGCTCATTTGTAATGACTGATACTGTTTTTTTTTCTTTTATGAACTTAGGAAAGGCTAATTTAGGAGTTATGGTTATAAGCTATGCAAGGCTGAAAAGTATCAAACCCTGAAGCATCAGGTTTAGAGTTATTAACTGCTGCCACAGGTAAAGTGATAGCACTCTTAAAGTAAGTTGTAATTTTTTGCATTTTAATTGTTTTTTGAGGAACCTTGTGTTTTGAGAATGCTTAAAGGCAGGGCACATGGGCCTGAACAGTAACATTGCAAATTTTTCACCCATTTGTTTTGAAATGGTCTTAATCTTAGTATCTGCATCCCACAATTCTATTTGGACTGTTGTAATAGCATTGACCACAAGGCAGGAACCAACACTGGATGGGGAATCAGTCAATTGCACAGAATGCAATTTAAAGTCTCAGTTTAACCAAATACATACATCTTTGTAATGCAGATAATAAACTAGGACTTGAATGAAAACTAACTTCAGGGGTCTTCGTATGTTTATTTGTCACCTTTAGTTTTTGTTGGCACACTTGTGTCTTGTAACTGTTGTCGCAGGCCGAGGGGACCGGAAGAGGGCTGGTGCCTGCTCCCGACCACGAGGGGGCGACCACCCTGGTTTTGTTGGTGGCCTCGGGTAGAGGGCTTGGAAGCCCAACCCTGTAGGGGCCCGTGGCCACCGGCAGGCAGAGCCCCGGTGCCAGAAGAATCCTGGGGGGAAGTAGAATGGGAATACCCGGAGGGCTTCTGAGTGCGCAGCCAACACTTCTGCCACACGGGGGCGTGTCTAAGGAGGAGTGCCGTGAAGCAGCTGAAGCCCATCCGGGTTGGTATAAAAGGGGTCGCCTCCCTGCATTCGAGAACGGAAGTCGGGTGGAAGAGGACGGAGCTGGAGAGAGGACTGGAGGCGACCAGAAGAAGGGCAAGAGACTGTGAGAGGCCCGGACTTTTGCGGAGTTGGTGCTGGAGGCACTGGGACGTGCACTGAACTGTTTGTAAATATTGTATATAGTTGGGTGAATAAATGGGTGTGTTGGGTGATAAACCGTTGTCCGTCTGTCTGTATCCGGGTCCCGTTCCACACTGTCTAAATTTGGAATTGTATGTAAATAAAAAAAATCACACAATCATGAGACAAAAAAGTAGAAAAGGTCCTAACTGTCACTAAGGATTCCTTTTCCAATATAGCTGACAGCAATTTGTTGAGTAGAGGTTTTTTTTAAATCAAAAGCTTGAATGCAAGACAATATGTTCCACCATCTTATATAGGGATCTACACTATATCTGAGCTGGGCAGCAGCAGGGTGTTGACACCATGGCATCAGTAGACTGGCACAAAATGCACAGTGGCAGAGTATCTATCTATCTATCTATCTATCTATCTATCTATCTATCTATCTATCTATCTATCTATCTATCTATCTATCTATCTATCTATCTATCTATCTATCGTGGACTATGGCCGGCAGCTTATCACAGAGACATGGAGATTCCCCGAATTCCAGCTGGGCATAATGGACTATGGAGTTTTAAAGCACAGCCCTGCTGGATAATGTCGGGTCTGCCAGGGATCGCTGCAGGGAGACGCAAAGGCGGAAGAAATAAAGTGCTTCCAGGCTGACGAAGAAAAGGGGTTTTCTCCTGACCCGGAAGTGCTGGGTAATCACATGACCTGAGAGATCAGAAGCACTTCAGGGTCGAGGACTATAAAGGACTGTGAAAGATCCCAGATGGGCGAGCTGAGTTAGGAGGAAGGGAACAACGCGTCTGGGAGTGGAGGATTAATTATTGATTTATTGTATTGGTTATTGTTTATGAATATAGTGGAGTGGAGGGTGCTTTGTGCACATTATTGTCTTAATAAATTTAATATTTGGACTTTTATCTGGTGCCTGGTGTCTGATCTGAGGGTTCAAGGAGACAACAGTTCCCTATCTATCTATCTATCTATCTATCTATCTATCTATCTATCTATCTATCTATCTATCTATCTATCTATCTATCTATCTATCTATCTATCTGCAAATAGCATGGCTGGATTAAACAGGACTCAAAATAAAATGTACATTCAAGAACTTTCAGATCCATTGTAGAGTTAAATAGACTTTAGTGTGGATGCATGATGAGGAATAAATGACTTGTTTTGTAATGGTTGTTCATAGGCTAACCTTATTCCCCTTTATACTCTTTATTACCTAGACCTTAATACCCCAAATCCCTTACTCTTATCACAACGTCAGGATTGACTGCTGCTGTTATTCAACGCTTCTCCCTCTCCTTTACATGTGTAACCCCAGGCAATTAGACCATAACAGGCAGGAGAGAAAGTTAAACACTTATTTATGCATTACATATTAATATGTACAACATATCAGAGGACAATGAATGTTAGTTAAAATAATAAAACCAGATCATAGACTACAAGGTAGTTCTCTGCCTTATCATGTTGATTGGTCTCAGGTCTGGGTTGAGCTTTACTCCTGAATGACCTTTGATTGGGGTGGCAGAAACAGGCCGCATAGCCAGTCTGAATATGACCACTGAGAAAGATTCTTCTCCTGAAGATGGCAAGTGGCAGTCAGAAAGAATGTGTCTTTATCAGCCTTAATTTAAAGAAAAGTTATGGCTTCTTAACACATCTCTCAAATTCATATGTTTGTAGTCCCCAGTAAAACAGCTCAGGTACAACACGGTCTCCCTTCCAGCCCAGAACAGCAGAAGCCTGGTCGTGTCCTCCAGTCCAGCCCCCTTGAATTGATTTTGTTCCTATCAACAATTTCTCTAGTTTTTAATGGATGCACAAATATAGTTTCAGACAAACAAGAAATAAAGTTTAAATCATTAATTAAATCATAAACTGCCTTCTTAAACTTGCCTACCAGTACAGACTTTCTTCCTTGAAGATTTGGCTTGCAAGCTCATACAAACTAAACTGTCACGGTCTTCTTTTCATGGCCAGATGGTGAGAGAAAAGAGTAAAGGAAAGGTGACCACCTTTTTACCATTCTTATCACAAATCATGAGCCAACGGGGAGTTGTGGTACAGAACCAATTCAAAACCCGAGGAAAGGAAATCATTTTAAATTATAATTATAACTGTTTATAATATAAAGGTAATTGAAAATATCAAACATCTACAAAAATGAATTTATGATAGATGTCATAACACGCACCTATGAAAAAACTAATGCAGAAATGGGGAGAATAGGAAAGTGCCACACAGAGTAGCCAAATAAAATTTACAAATGTAACGATTGCCATTCTGATCTGCTGTGTGTATTGGACTTAAGAGAATCTGGCATTGTTATCTGGATGAGATACCCTAACTGACTCACTCATCATACTCTGTTACAGTTTTTTAGAAGAACAAAATATGAAGGCATTAATAAACATTAAAGATACACATAGAAGCATACAAAAGGAGAATGCTTACAGACCATTTACTGTAATAGATTAATTTATGTCACTTGTAAAGTGCGATTCAGATTTGTCACATCTTGAGCCTTTTTCCTAAGGGAGACATTGTCTATCACAACTTTTAATTGGTCTGCAACTCCTGTTTACACTTATTGCTATATTTTTTTCCCTGAAGCAAGATATTGAAAAATAAATCTATACAAAGGTCTGTCTCCAGTGACTTGCCATCATGAATAAAACAACGTAGCTGGGCAGCTGGATCAGGCATGCAGATCATCACAACTGGTGCTAGCGTGTAATTCACCTGCAGGATTTATCATCTTCTGTAAGGGCTGGCAAACTGAATTTCAGCAGAAGGCCACTGATCCTTCTGTGTCACCAGCTCTGTATAGAAATAGATTTAAAATCTAAATCTCTCAATTATGAATTTCATGAGCACCTTAAAAAATGAAGCAGTCATGAATATTTTTAGTACTGAAGGACAGCATACGCTTCAAATGGATCAAATAATGTACTTGCAAGCTCACTCAAGAGATTGCAGATTAAGATTTTCATTTCATATTCTTCTCTTTTTATATACTGAGCTTCGCAATCTGAGCCAGTCTCTGACTTATGATTCTGCTTAAAAGTTTAAAAATGTAACATTCCATGAAGAAAAATGATGAGACCCATATTCTGTAAGTAAAGATTGCTAGTAAATGCACAGGGACCAAAGCTCACTTTCAGCATCCAATAAAGCTATGTGACCAGTTCTGGAAGGTTGACAAAATGTTGCAGGACATAAACTGCCATGCTTGGCTCAGATCATTTGAAAACACTGGAAATGAATTGAGGCAATTATTAGGAAGCAAAAAGATAAATGACTTTTAGTCCATTTCTGCCAGTCAGAACTACTGGTTATAATGCAGTGAGGCTAGCAGTCAAGAGAGGTCAGGGTACCATCTTGAATGGAAACTGATGGGAAGATCCTGACAGACAGGTGCACATGCATATCTTTTTTTAGTGTCAAAAAAAAAAATGTGAAACTTAATGAGCTTTTACATGGTATGTTTACTTATTGTGCTAAGTTGGATCAGGTCTGCACTTCTGGCATTTCTGCCCTCTGACTACATGCATTTCCTTCTCTGTGCTTATCTGCCACCAGTTCTTGAAAAATAAAGAACTAATTTTACCCACTTTCTGGCTACAGGTTTGTCAGGGGGTGCCAAGCACAGTAATATCTCACCCTGTCATGACTTTTAGAAAGATGATGTGCAATAATGTACTGTAATGGCTCTGACTTGTAATTAGGATGATTTATTGACAATTCAGTTAGCCATGTGCTGACTTGGAAAAAAAACCACACAAAGCAGCACTATTTTGATGCTAGTGTGAAGGAAAGCCAAATATGTTGAAATAAAGATAACTGTATTTACAATGATGGCAGACTAGACTTTCCTGGAATCTGTGTGGAACATTTCTGTTTTTTGATAATTGTCATGGAGCGGGTCCTCAACCTTTACCTTGGCTCCCTCAGTAAGCCAAACAATGTCTTGGACTTCACCCATAGTTTGAGACAGGCAGGTGTAGCAGGAGTCAAAGGAAGTCACACACACACATACAAAATTAAAAATATTTATTGTGATTCATAAATAAATGTTCTCATGTAAAGAAAAGGGATAAATAAAATGCACAAAACAAACCAGTTCTTCTTAGCTAGTCTGGGTCTTTTTTAACATTTCCTGGACCTTTATCTACCAGCGTTCTAATAGGGAAATCAGATACAAGCTAGCCAGGAGCCAAAATACAAAAGATTCTTGTGTTCAGAGGCTGTTATGACAACTTGGGGAATCCTTAGTGCACTAATACAAATTTCAAACCAAGATTTGGAGAACGTCACAGGCTGGTAAGCCACAGTGACTCCACAGCTTGGATATGAAGCACATGCAGATGCCATCACTCAGTATTGTGATCTCTGAGAGATCGAAGGAGGTAGCATGATTGGGAGATGGGAAGAAACAAGATGAGCAGACAAACCAAAAGCTCAAGTGAAAGTTCTAGAGAGTAACAGGTGAATGCTCCTAGCACTAAATGTGCATCCTCTAACTTTAAGGAAAATGGCAGGAGAAAAATGAGACAAGACTGAGAATAGGCACAGTACCTGACTATCAAAAAAGAGAAGAGGAAAAATGAGAGCCCAAAAGTAGTAGTCAAGTTATCAACTAAAGTTCCTATCAACAACTGTTGACTGTCACTAACACTAAATACAAACCAAGTTTGTTTTTAAAATGAATCCAATGTATTGTTAAAGTGGTTGCCATACCACTGTACTAAATAGGAAAAACAAGATGACGAAACTCATAAGGACCAATGGATTTCATTGGCATAAAGTGCATAGCCTCAGCTATATGCCACAAATACAAGATGGCAGCACCCACAACAGAAACAAATGACTGAATGATGGCAAGGTGATATCACCATTACAATGAACTAATATGTAAATGGATACAAAAGACACACTCTAATCTAACAGGAACTGCAAAAATTAGATACAGGGAACGCAAAACGTATAATAATATAGGTCCAGCCATGCCGTGAGCTCATGCAATGCATAACATACCTATAGTTTCTCCTAACATTTCTGATAATCAAAATCACATCACTGGACTGGCAACTGAGAGGTCACATGTGAGTGTCCATTATGTGTCATTAATTACCTTTTCTGCAAACCAATCTTACGTGACAAAAAACGATTACATATAATCATTGGTCAAGTAGTGTGGTAGAAAGTAGGACTTTAGGGACTTTCAAAAGTAGATCTGATGATATTTTAGAAGAATTAAGTTGATATGACTTGCGAGCTTCATTCGGCTAAATGGCCTACTCTTGTCCAGATAGTCCTAATGTTCTAATGTTCTAAGAGCAGGTGAACATTAGCCTACTAATGGACAGTCACAGGATTTCAGCTTCACACATTACGTGTTAAACATGGTTGTTGCTAGGTGCTCAATCTGTGGCTATGCAGTGAGCCAAGTGGACAGCAGGAAATGTGATTTAAATCCAGCTCCTGAGCCACTAAACCACTATTCCATCCATCCATCTCTCCCTTCCATCCAGTCATATATCCTTTCATTCATCTTTCCACCAATTTTCACACTTAGTCCAGTTCAGGTTTTGGATTAATAAGAAATACAATTACTGAACCAATTTCTGAACTCATTTTTTCTGTTACAGATTTTCCTGATAGCATTGGTACCAAAATAGGAATTAGGCCTACCTTGGGCATCAGTTCAAGGAAAATCCACTTAAAATTGCCAAAATGTAAATACCACAGTCCTGAACCCAATTACCTGGTTAATCATTAATTAACTTAATATGAATTTATTTGGTGATCAGTTAATACTTTAATTTAAAGGTGAAAGCACATTTTGTTGTCTATGTTTTTATGTTAAGTAGTGTCCTTATATTCTAAAAAACACACTTTATTTGCAACACCCTAATACTGTCCTGCTAGCAAACAAAATCACCACCCAATTGTAGTTCCAATTTTCCCACTGCAAATGAATTTTGGAAATCTGTGACAAAATTCCCAGATAGGAGCCAAATTGGTGCTTATCTGTGTTTGTTAAGTATTTGTTCATAGATGTGACCTGACTGAGCCTTTCAGTCATTGCCAATGCCCCCAACATTTTCATAGATGTTTGAAAGTATTAACAAAAATCTTGTAGTGTGACCAAGTATTTAACATATAGTGTCAACAGTAATAAGCAACAGCCAATGAGAACAGAAGTATGAGGCAGGGACAATGACAGAATAACTTTAAAGATGGCCTCTCCATGGCCTTTGAAGGACCAAAATTACAGAGGAGTCTAGTAGAATTTTAACAAGAGCATGAATGCCTATTTGATGTTTAATCTGTTCTGGTTCCATTTGTCCAAAGAAACATTATAAAAACTGCCAGCAGAATTTGGGGATCAGTTGCTCCTTGCTGTCAATCCCACCATAGAAAAGATCTTGTAATTAGATAAAAGTAATAATAATAATACATTTATTTTTTTATAGGTGCCTTTCTAAACACTCAAGGACACCAAACAATAGATTAAACACGGATTATAACAAAACTGAAATACAAAAATTAAAATCAGACAGAGCAATTGTAATCAAAGAGAAATCTGCACTTGATTGTGCCGTGTATGTTTGCATCACCAGACCACTACCTCAAGACCACTGATTACAAGAAAAAATGTCGGGTGTGAGTAAAACAGCAATTATGAGATTTTGAAAATTGTGTGGCATATACTTACTCTAGGTGCCCTAAAGTACACCATACTTATATCTTTCCAGGACTAATTCTGCATATCATTTTGGATTTAAAAGTGCTATAAACATGCAGTGAGTATCAAAAGCACACCACAAGTCACACATATCCCATATCTAAGTATGCCTAGAAATGTTAATGTCTGTCAATAAGATTTTTAGAAAATGCAGACACAAACTGATCATTTGAGACTAGCTGTGCAACCTGTTTAAGATGGGTTGAAATCTAACTAATCAGTGCATACACGTCAGAATTAACGCTTGTAGTGCTCATTTCTCTGTCATATGTCATTTAGTCTGGGGTCTGTAAAAGCAGTGTTAATATTTGTGATGCGCCATCTATTGGTATGGAAAATGCAATGCATTTAATTGCTAAAATGTTTGTGATGCACAATGGAATAAGTAAGGAAGAGCAACTAGACAGACACATTATCCTTTTATTAAGTTGGATTATCATAAAATAAAAATGTATATGGATGCTGTATGTTAGTGCATGCTATGAAAGTACAGCTATGGAGCTGAAACCTGGCAAACATTTTCTAGCTGTTCATAGGTTTAACAATGGCCATATGTATGCCAGAATTATTTATGAATCATTCTATATAAAAACTGATGCACTGTCCAGAACTTTCAGTTAACCATTTTCTTTTTTTTATCTCTTTTATTCTTTAGGAATAAAAGCAAAATAATTCATTTTTTCTCTTTGCACCTAACCTTCCTGCCTTAAAAGGAACTGTATGTATTTTTTTTGTGTGTGTGTTCACATTTACATCATATTCCTTGAGGGCTGCTTCAAAGTGAGACATTTAAAATTTCCATTTCTTGAAGCTCACAGCTAACTTTGTATTATGCCAGATGATTCCTGCTCTCCACAACACTGACACAAAGGAAGAGGTCTCAGTGAACAGAATAGAAAATACAGCGCTTACCATAGTTGTAGCCTATCTGCCGTGAAAGATTTGCTTCCTTCAAATTCAGAAAGAATGTAGAATTTAGGAAATTGGGCACAGGATCAGACTTTCATGAGCCACCAATGCATGCAGAATGCAAACAAGAAGAATGAAGCTGTCCTCCTGTTTCTAGCTACTGGAAATTAATACGATTAAGAAAGCTGGCGTGTCACTGTTGCACACTCCACTTGAAGAAGTAAGGCGCTAATGAATACAGAGAGTTAGCAGGACATTTTGATCGTTTATCTTTCTTTTGACAAGCCTCAGAGTTAAATCTAAAGCTCTGACGAATACTGTTTGAGGGGGTAATATATCATGCTTACAGTGAAAAGACAGCTTCCCACCCATCACTGGCCCTATTGAGTTTCAGAAGATAAGACGAGGCTGAGAGATTCAGTTTTATAACAGAATAAAATGGGAGAAACAAAGGATATGATCTTAAAAGTAGGCATGTAATGTAGCAATCAGAGACCTGTGAATAACATTTTAAATGTGGAGAAATATGGAGAAAGAAAAGCTGATTGTCATACTTTTTGCTAACTGTTCTAGCAGAAACATAACATCCTAAACCTGCTTAATCTAAATCAGCGGCCATTTTTGAGTGGAACCTATTGTGCAGCAACAGGAAAGAAGCACTGGACATAGTGCCAGTCAAGAGACCTAGTAGTGCTCTAATTTGTGAAAATAATTTTCATGAAATCCTCAAAAGAGAATGAAGCCTCTACAGTCTAATTTTTTCAAACCTTTTGTAAACAAGGCCTACAAACACCTCTACGCTAATGTTCAAGAGAGTGGACATTAAGCAATGACCATTCCATAAACACAATAATGATGGTGTGCAATGCACTGTATATCATAGAACATTGAAATATGTTATTCTGATGCCACAGCAGCCATTAGATTTGATAATATTTTTATTAATCAGTCTGAATTTAGTTCCAACACAGCTAACTATGTTGCCAGTAAGTTAGAATGTTTAATGCTAAGTGAGAGCTACAGTAGACATTGGAGCCCCAGAAAAAAAGAAATCTTCCAACACTAAAATAAATTGGAGAACTCATAAAGTGTCGGATTTTATTTGAAAATGCCAAACAAACAGAGAAAATGGAGGAATAACTAAATTAACTGTCCACTATGACCGAAGGCACTTATAACTGTATATATCAAAGCAGTTCATTTGAGAGGAGTTATATTTTATAAATTATTTAATGATAATGCAGGAAATCCGAGAGTTTTATTTTCAATTACATCTTCTAAGCTCAATCAATAGAATGTCCCCTGAAACTTCTACTGAAACTTGTGAGGCTTTAGCAGCGTATTTTAATCACAAAATAAACTATTAGGTGTAATATATACTGTATACCATATATACTCATCGATAAGTTCTTCTGTGGATAAGTCTGGACTTGATTTTACCGTATAATTCCCGGTATTTTATAATGTTGGTCATATAAGTCGAATGCGGAAAACTCACGCTATTGGTCCAAGAGATTATGCCATGCTAATGCCCACCTGAGAAAGTAACCACAGAGCACACTGCCTTTTTTTTCTATGTATTGTGCCTACATGACCACACGGTAATATCTGAACTATTCCAAAGCGACATTTGCACTGTATTGTGTTTTTTGTATCTCACACCCTCATACACCTTTCTCATAAGAGCATCCCTTATCTACGATGGAGCGTTTGATCAGAAATAAATATGAAGCTGGTTTTAAATTAAACTTTGTTGAAGTAGCGAAAGAAATTGGCAACAAAATTCGATATGTCTGAGAAACTGATGCGAGATTGGAGGAAGCAAGAAGCTGTAAAAAAAAAAAAATTAAGTGTCATATTTTTGAACAGGCGTACAAATCGGGTTCTGATTTTATAATGGATTTTTCGGTTTTCAATACCCAACTTATATCTGAGTATATACAGTAAGTTAATCATATTGAACCTCAGTGTGCCCATTTTAGCAAATTAAATTGCTTCATTCAAAAACGTTTACCTGAACTTTGTAGAAGAATTACTCAAGAAAAACCTTTCACCTGTGTCTTTGACCAGTCCCAACATGCCATTCACTGATTTTGTAATTGTCAGTGTACCTGACATAGTTAACTCGTCATTAGATATGGGTGGTCTTAACTAGATTCTCAAAAAACTGCAGTAGATAGATAGATAGATAGATAGATAGATAGATAGATAGATAGATAGATAGATAGATAGATAGATAGATAGATAGATACTTTATTAATCCCAAGTGGAAATTCACATACTCCAGCAGCAGCACACTGATAAAAAACAATAAAAAACAATATTAAATTAAAGAGTGATAAAAATGCATTTAAAACAGACAATAACTTTGTATAATGTTAACGTGTCTGGAGATGATACTGTTCAGTGGATGCAGTGGATTCTCCATGATTGACAGGAGCCTGCTCAGCTCCTGTCACTATGCCACAGATGTCAAACTGTCCAGCTCCATGCCTACAATAGAGCCTGCCTTCCTCACCAGTTTGTCAAGGCGTGAGACGTCCTTCTTCTTGATTCTGCCTCCATTGCACACCACATCGTAGAAGAGGGCACTCGCCACATCCGTCTGATAGAACATCTGCAGCATCTTATTGCAGATGTTGAAGGATGCCAGTCTTCTAAGGAAGTATAGTCGGCTCTGTCCTCTCTTGCACAGAACATCAGTATTGGCAGTCCAGTCCAATTTATCATCCAGCTGCACTCCCAGGTATTTATAGTTCTGCACCCTCTGCACACAGTCGCCTCAGATGATCACGGGGTCCATGAGGGGCCTGGGCCTCCTAAAATCCACAACCAGCTCCTTAGTTTTGCTGGTGTTCAGGTGTAAGTGGTTTGAGTTGCACCATTTAAGAAAGTACTTGATTAGGTTCCTATATTCCTCCTCCTGCCCACTCCTGATGCAGCCCATGGTAGCAGTGTCGTCAGCAAACTTTTGCATTTAACAAGTTCTCCGAGTTATATTGGAAGTCTGATGTATATAAGCTGAACAGGACCAGAGAAAGCACAGCAGCGCTCCTGTGTTGCTGACCAAAATGTCAGACCTGCAGTTCCTGAGACGCACATACTGAGGTCTGTCTTTAAGATAGTCCACGATCTATGCCACCAGGTGTGAATCTACTCCCACCTCTGTCAGCTTGTCCCTAAGGAGCAGAGGTTGGATGGTGTTGAAGGCGTTAGGGAAGTCCAGAAACATAATTCTTACAGCACCACTGCCTCTGTCAAAGTGGGAGAGGGATCAGTGTAGCATATAGATGATGGCATCCTCCGCTCCCACCTTCTCCTGCTTTGCGAACAACTCCAGATAAAAGGCTATTATTTTTAATGTTAAAAATGTAAACCACTACCACATTAAAAATCTCATTGAGAAAAGGTGGAGGTAATATATCAGTACGGCAAAAAGAAGGGTTTAACTGGTTAATCAAGTTCACAGGCACAAATGGTTATAAATAGTCAAGCATACAGAAAAGGAAAAGGGATTACTGACAGGTGATAAAATTTGGGGTTTAGATGCCTAATTTTACCAATAAAAAAGTTCAAAAACTCATCACAAACTTCAGAAGAAGCCTCAGGGTAGCAGAAAACGGAAACAGGATTAAAAGTACTTTTGATCATTTTAAACAACACAGGCTCAAGAAAAATAGTCTAGATTAGTCTGTCTTTGACAATTTTGATATATTTTCTAACCTGCCTTTTTATAGTAAAATATGAGAAAAAGCTGTTTTTTAGCAATTAAGTAAATACTTGAATAAACATTATTTTATTGATAAGTTTCAGTGAGGAATTTAAACAAATCAAAATACATAAACTGTACTGGTTAAACTGGTAGATGATCTGTTGCTTAATGTGGACAAAGTTCTTGTTCTTCTAGACCTGAACTCAACAATTCACACCATAGACCCCTGCATTATTATAAATTGCCTTAGACAATGAGTGGGTTTCTTTTAGCAGTTTTTAAAACTGGTTTCAGTCTTATTTAACAAGTAGTAAATTCTTTGTTAATTGTGGGAATTGGAACTTGGGGCGCCATGATATTGTATGCAGTGTAAGGATCTATTCTGGGCCTACTATTTTTTTCAATCTACATGATTCCATTAGGCCAGATTATCTTGAAACACAAGGTGAACTACCACAACTATGCAGATGACACGCAGCTTTACTTATCTATAGCTCATGGTGACTCTGACGCCCCCAGGGCCTTTGGCCCAATGTCTTACTTGTATTTCTGTAAAAGTTTCTCATGCTAAATAAGGCAAAAAACTGAAATCTTAGTTGTCTGCAAAAATGAAAAAAATGAAGGTCATGTAAATAAACCAGATTCCTTAGCATTAAAGGTCATGGCAGAAGTAAGGAATTTGGGTGTAATCATATACTCTGAGTTAAACTTAAACTTTAATTTGCACCTTTACCAAATTACTACTGCATTTTTTTTACTCCAGGAACATTGAAAAAGTTAGAATTCTTATTACATCCAAGATACTGAGGAAAAGTTCATGCTTTTGTTTTTTTAGTTGATTAGATTACTGTAATGCAATCCTAACAGGAATACCTAAGAAAGACAAAATCAGTAGCAATTAGTGCAGAATGCAGCAGTAAGAATCTTAACCACAAAAAGAAAATCTGAGCACATCTCACAAGTTTCAACATCGTTACATTACTTACCTGATTGTAGAATACTGTCAATGGTATATCAAGCCTTAATTAATCATACGTCTTCCTATATTTTGGAGTGCCTCTTCCCCTACAATCCGACTTGTAACCTTAGATAGCTTAGCTGTCTACTTATTATTCCTGAATAGTGGTAAGGCAGCCTCTTGCTGCTATGCACCAAAAATCTGAAACACTTTACCAATAGAGATACAGTAGAGCATTAAAAAAAAATTCTAAAAACCCACTTGTTGAATTAGACTTTTCATAACTGCATTTTAGTTCTACTCCTAAAAGGCCATAGATGCACAGAATTATCACCTTCGTCATGAATATGGAATCATTATCAAGCTTTGCTTTTTTTGCATTCTTTTCTGGTTTTTCTGTTGTGGCATTGTACACCCCCACCATCTGAACGAGGCACTGTGCAGCTGCCTGTCATGTTTGAATGAAAAGGGGTACTCCAGCTGTCTACGAGAACAACTGCACTGAATCCTCTAGGCCAGTGGTTCCTAAACTCAATCACAATAGGTTTTTGTTCCAACCAGATTCGCAATCGGTAACAATAAGCGAAAACAACTGGTCTCATTTAATTAGCTGGTCTTTTTTACTCTTCTCTTATTCTGCATTCAGAAAAACACAACACTATGGTTTTTACATTTATAAGACATTTAGAAATATTTCTATTTTTTTTAAAGCTATAAATGCTTCACTCTCTCTTGTTCTTTTTCTATTATTTTCCTGTGTAGTTTGTTCCCTTCATTTAACCCTAATAGTGACAATTAACAACCTGCATAGCAGACACCCGGGATGATGTAAGCAGCAACGACTTCAGTATCAGACTCGCTGAATAGTAAATAATTAATTAAATAACCAAAACACCTGGAAAAGCAGAATGGAAATTAGGTTGAAAATACTGTTAGCAACTTAAAAAAATGACATATTCCCCAAATAACTGCTTATTACATTTTAATAAAAATCTACCAAACTTAGTTTGTAATTTCTACATTGACTCAAAAACACAGAAGCTGGGAAATAATGACTCACTTAATTAGACTTAAGAATCCAATGAAAAACGGAAGTTGGTTGGAACAAAAACCTGCAGCCACAGTAAGTCTCCAGGACTGAGTCTGGAAACCACTACTCTAGGACAGCGGTCCTCAATCACAGTCCTGGAGGGCCGCAGTGGCAGCAGGTTTTTGTTCTAACCCGGTTGCTTAATTAACTGCCAATAACATAATTTCATGGCTTGTTAGTGTTTTAACTCTGCTATGTCAGGTAATTCTCATATGCTGGATTTTCTTCCACTTTCTAAGCATATCATCCAAATGATTTGAAGGCTAAAATGGATGCGTAATTCTCAGTCCTTCACTTTTTTCTCTTCATTGTCCTTTCAAGTATGTAATTAAACCAAATAGTGCATAATAAATACACACAGGTGTAAATGGAAACAACCTAAATGGAGAAATGCTGGTCTCCTTTGTCATTTGCATGTTATTGCTAATTAGGAGCAATTAAAAACCAAGAATAAAGCTGTTTAAGACTAAAATAAGCAATAAGGGTTCATAATCTTAACAAGCGAGACAACTAAAGTGAAGCACAAGTGTTACTTGAGCAATAACTGCTTCATATTAAACAACTGGGTTGGAGCAAAAACCTGCAGCCACTGCGGCCCTCCAGGACCGTGATTGAGGACCCCTGCTCTAGGACAAAGCCTCCAAAACAATACGAAGAACTTAAAGATTTTTATGTTAGGTAGAATACACAGTGAGGGCCTTGGAACCCCTGCGATTTTTTTTTCTCAAGCTTATGTGGATTTTTTTTTTTATTTGACTCAGAATGTACCTCAAAGTGCTTTGCAAGATGTCAAACAATTGCAAGAAAAGAAAAACAAATTAAATTGGGCCAGAATAAAATCAATACAAGCTTACATAACATAGATATATAATTAACAGAAAAATAGAGTCCTTATATAATATTGTATTCAGAGTCTCTAAAGATGAGTACAATGATCAGGTCAGATGGCCGGTAATACTGAAAAAAAAAAAAAATCACTTAAGCTGGAGAAAAAAGACCAAAGACCACCCAGCCTCGACTGGGAATTCTATGTAACACAGATGTCCTCAGGTCATTCCTCATTGTTTAGAGACTTCTTCGGAGAGGATTCTATGCAGTAGGTCTTGTGGATAGCTAGGGCACCCGCCTTCGTTCTAGCATTACAGGTGGCGACACAGTGTCTCCTTCAGGTGGTGATGGTGGCACAAAACGCCACCACAGAAAAGCCACAAAAGAAAGCAGAGGACAGTAGAGAAACCAATTGCAAATCCCTGAAAAATATCATAATTCTATCCATGGACAGTCTAATAGGAGTACAACTAAAATACAGTTATGAAAAAGAGTGGGATTTTAGGAGTTTTTTTAAATGTTCCACCATATTAGCCTGGCACAACTCTATTAGTAAAGTATTCCAGAGTTTTCGTGCGGAGCAGCAATTGGCCACCTCACCACTTCTTTAATGCTTAACTCTTGAAATAATAGGCACACACAAATTAAAATATCTAAGGATACAGCTTGGAATGTAGTTGAGCAGGCACTTCAAAATATAGGAAGTTTTATACACAATTATTAGCATTTTAAAGTAATTTCTAAAGGAGCAATGTAACAATGCTGACATTGATGAGATTTTCTTTTTCAAGTTAAGATTCTTGCTGCTGCATTCTGCACTTATTGTAACCGATTGATGTCATTCTTAGGTGGTCCTGTTAGGAGTGCATTACAGTAATCTAATTGACTAAAAATAAAAACGTCATCTAATTTCTCAGCATCTTGCTTTGTTGTCAGTGGTCTAACTTTTGCAATGTGTCAAGTGAAATGGTTAATGTGCGATTTAAAGTTTAGGTCAAAGTCGCTGATTAGCGCTAAAATCTTTACCTCCATTTTGATTTTTAATGTTGAGGGATCGAGTTTATTTCTAATAACTTCATTATTTCCATTTTTGTGACGTGTTTTTGCAGTTTATATAGTGTGTGTCTCTACTAGTTGTTCAGTTTGCAAGGACAACTTTCAGTTAAAATTTTGGGTTTGGCACTGGGCGTTACTGTTTTTACTGTTTTATAAAATTTAAATCCTTGCCAGTTGTTTATCCTCTGGTATCTTGTTGCTGTTGTGGTCAGCCACATGTCCATTAATTGACAGAACATAAACATTTCAAAATGTATCTGGTTTCGTTTTGATATTCCTTTGTCTTAAAGGCTCTTCATGTTTGGGTCTTTCTTTTGGTTGTGTTTTAGTGGGGGTGAACATTTTTAACAGAAACAGCAATTATTTGGGGTATTAAAGAATAGTTATGTTTACTTCTGGTTACTACTAGCGTTCTTCATTTGATTCTCAATTTTGGAATACATTTTGCTTTGATGATTAGTTCTCTTGACTTTCATATTTCCTTCATTACATTTTTTGGATGACCCCTGTATAAAATACCTTAAAGAAATGTTGGATTACATCTGCACTGCATATTTTTTTAATTCATTTGGACCTCCCTTATCCAAAACAAACTTAATACCTCCTAATTACATTTGCTATCGCCTGTAAACTGCAATTGCATAACTATTTTGCAGTAACATGAGGCTCAGCTAATACCATGAACCTTATTATTTAAACTTCCCCTGATATTCTTTGCTCAGTTTTTGCATTTCTCATTTTACCATTTCTCTAGTTTTTTTTATTATTATTATATCAAGTTTATATTTCACAACCATGCCTTTGTTTATGTTTTCCTACGTTTTGCTCATTTTGTGATTCTTAACATCTCTTTCTACCTTTTGACCAGATCCTTTCTCGTTCATATTTGTGAACTTTTGCTCTCAATGGGCTTACTGTCCTCTTTTTTTGGTTATGGCCATAGTTTCTGTCATCCTATGACAGAATCATTTTGCCAGTCTTTTTAGCTTTCCCCTGAATAGCCTAGACCTTCACAAATTGAATTCCAGGACAAAAGGAAGTGTTTGGCTAACAGCGAGTGAAGAACTGTTGTGTACTAGGCTAAACATGCAGTAGCATGACAAACTGGAACCTTAAACTGAAAAAAAACCCTCATCATTCAGTGAGTCACTTTTTTAAAAACTAAAAAAAGCTTTGAAAATATGAACATTTAACAGTAAAAGATATAATTTGGTATTGAAATATAATAGTGGTCATAATTAACAAAATCACAAATAAATATAACTCGATTTCTGGGAAGATACTTTCATACATTGCTTGACTGGGCTTCTGAAAATGTGCCACCAGCTTTAAATATTTGAGTTGTTTGGTAGTGCTGTCTGGCTCCATCCTTTTGATGAATGTTCCTAAATATAAGTTGTATTTACAGCCAACCATCTACTTATTTTGCCCTTAGTTCTGAAATATCTTGACTGAAATGTCACCTCGACAGTGTAACTCATGTAGGCAGCCATGAGAGGATTAGAAAGCATCATCGATCCTCCCTTTTTTTCACAATATCAGTTCCAAAAAAGCAGATGCTGACAGGCCTTCGAGCCCTCACAGGTCTCTGCCTTGTTTTCCCCAGGCAGCTGTTCAGGATGGCTTGTGTGACCTCGGCCTTTTTTTCCCTGCTAGAGGACCCCAAACACTGGTGTCAACACAAGGCTTCCCGCAGAGTGGCAAAAGACAACAGGTGACTAAGGCCCTGCCTCCTGCTGTTCTCAGCTATGGGTGCTATGCACACATTTTCTAAACAAATGACTTTGTATGAAGGCAGAAAGGAAACTGACTAAAAATAACATTCATTGATTTACTAAAAATTCGGAATTGTACTGTGATCAATCTGAAGTGCACTCATTTCATTCTAACAATATAGCTGTATTCTGATTCCTTTACAACTGCTATAGCAAATTACTGAAAGTCCTGTAAGTAAATGACTAAGTACATCACATTCTGTAATAAGAAGCTCCTAGAAGGGCATTATATCTGCTACAAGCCCAGTTAGTGTAAACGCTGCTATTATTTATGAGGTTTTCCAAAAAATCAATGCAAAAATAAAGACAACTAACAGGAGTTCCAATTTCTGTCTCTCATACTTTGAAACCTTTTGAAAGTGAATAGCAAACAAAAGAACATAAGAAATTTGACAAATGTAAGGAGACCATTCATTCTATCAGGCTTGTTTGTTTATCTCATAGATAATTCTTCCTAAAGGTTGTTGAGGTTTCTGATTCAGCTACATGTCTTGGTAGTTTGTTCCAAATGTTCATGGCTATTTGCGTAAAGATGTGCTTTCCGGATTCACTCTTAAATTTCTACTGATGTCCTCAAATATGTGATTCACTCTTAGGCTGAAAGAATTATGCTGGATCTATTTAGATTGAAGATTTTGAAGCCCTGCATTAGTTCCCCATGCAGTCAATCAGTCAGTCATTGTCCAACCTGCTGGAGCCAATCCCAACCAACACAGGGCGTAAGGCGGGAACAAACCCCGGGCCGGGTGCCAGTCCACCGCAGGCACACACACTCACACACCAAGCACACACTAGGCACAATTAAGGATCACCAAGGCACCTAACATGAATGTCTTTGCACTGTGGGAGGAAACCGGAGCACCAGGAGGAAACCCACACAGACACAGGGAGAACATGCAAACTCCATGCAGGGAGGACCCAGGAAGCAAACCCAGGTTTCCTTACTGCGAGGCAGCAGTGCTACCACTAAGCCACAGTATCCAACCCAACCCCCTAAAATTCTCCGCCATGAAGCCTCCTCTGCTCAATAATAAACAAATTTAATTCTTTGAGTCAGTCATAGAACGCCGTGTCATTAAGTCCTGGGATGCACCTGCTTGCTCTTCTCTGAATAGCTCCAAGTGTTGCTATGTCTTTCTTCCAGTTTGGTTACCAGAATTGCACACAACACTCCAGTCACATAAGTACATTATGCAATCTAAGCATAATACTCCTCGATTTATATTCAACAGTTTTTACATTATAACCTAACATTTTATTTGCCTTTTTAATTGCATTTGCACATGGCTATTGACAGTGAAAACATTGTATAGAAATAAACCTCAAAATCCTTTTCAAAGGGGGATTTGTGCAGAGCAGTGTCCCTCATCTTGTATTTACAAGTGATGTTCCTTTTGCTCAGGTATTTGCCCAGACATGTGCAACCTACGGCCCGCGGACCAAATCCAACGACTTTTAAATACAATTGAATCTGGCCCGTTAACCCTCTTGGTGATGCCTGTTTGTTTTTCTGGTATTGTTAGATTATTTTTGATAATATGATGCAGCCAGTGCTTTCTGAAGTACTTTATATTGTGCTTTCCCCCGTTTTTACGGCACGTCCAGAACTGTCGCACATTTAAAGTGTGCAAGAGCTCGTAGTCGCGTAGTCATTGACTCTGCTGCATCTCTTGCTCTGCTGTCGTGCGTAGCATAGTGCAGTCTTTTCATGGTTTTTGCTAGTGCTGTACCTATCTGCATGTTGTTTCGAGTTTTACGCTGTATCGGCCTACATTTCAATACTTTCAAATACTTGTGAATCTTTGATCAAACCCTAATTAAGGTGGCTTCAACAAAGAAGAGAAAAGTGGACGCTGAGAGTCGTACATTTCAAGAGAAATGGACTGACGATTATTTTTTTATAATGCAGAAAGAAAAACCTCTTTGTTTGATTTGCTTGGAAACTATTTCAGTTTTAAAGGAATGCAATTTAAAAAGACACTACAATACAAAACATGCTAATTACAACAGTTACAAAGGTAATCTAAGAACAGATAAGATACAAAATTTGAAAAAATATGTATCGTCACAACAGATGTTATTCTGCAAACATACTGATGTAGCTGACAATATTGTTCGTGCAAGTTTTATTGTTAGCGAAAAAATTGCGAAGCACTCAAAACCATATTCTGAAGGCGAGTTTGTCAAGGAATGCCTTACTGCAGTCATGAAAGTTCTGTGTCCAGAGAAAGGCCATGAAATGGAAAAGATAAGTCTTTCTCGTTGGACAATAACCCGGCGAATCGACGAAATGGCCAGTGACATAAAATTAAGCATTAAAAATATTGCATCAAAATTTGAAGCATTTTCAATTGCTCTTGATGAGAGTACAGACTCCAACGATAGCGCTCAATTGGCTATATTTATTCGCAGAGTTGACGCTAGCTTCAATTGTGCAGAAGAATTGCTTGCTCTCCAACCAATGAAGAATACAACAAGGGGTGAAGACATTTTCAAGGAAGTAAAAACTGTTTTTACTGTATTTGATTTAAAGTGGGAAACGTTATGCGGAATATCCACCAATGAAGCTCCATTGATGATTGGACCAAATATCGGAGTTGTTGCCCAAATAAAAACCGAATTATCAAGTAACAAAATCAATACCGAAGATTTGTCGGTATTGCATTGCATTATACACCAGCAAAACTTATGTGCAAAATCAGTTAAATTTGCACATGTGATGGGCACAATAACTGCATGTATAAAATGTATAAACTTAATTAAATCCAGGGAGCTAAATTACCGCCAATTTCAAGAATTTCTGGCTGACATTCTTTCTGACCATGAAGATCTTACATTTTATTGTGAAGTGCGTTGACTTAGCAAGGGAAAAATGTTGAAACGTTTTTATGATTTGAGAAATGAGATATCTCTTTTCATGGACGTGAAAGGAAAACCTATTCCTGAGCTAGAAAACAAACATTGGCTGTGTGATCTTGCATTTCTTGTCAACCTAACAACACATCTAAATGAACTTAATGCTAAATTACAAACTCAGGAACAAATGATTCATGAGCTTTATGGACACATAAAATCATTTCAAAATAAGCTTCAACTCTGGGAAAGCCAATTAAAGGAAGGCAATACTTCTCATTTTCTCACACTTGCGAACCAAAAAGATTTTGATTGTGAATCATTTGCGAATTAATTAAATTCATTGAGTGGAGAATTCAACACTAGGTTCTGTGATTTTAAAAATCAAGAAGCAAACTTGCAAATTTTCTCTTATCCATTTGATGTTGATGTCGAACTAGCTCCACTTTCATTGCAAATGGAATTAATTGAACTACAAAAGAACCTTGTCCTGAAATCAAAATCCAATGATATTGAATTACTTGACTTTTATAAAAACTATTTCCCATGTGACAAGTTTCCAAAGCTGACAGCTTTTGCTCAGAAAAGAATGACTCTTTTTGGCAGCACCTATAAATGCGAGCAACTTTTTTCAAGGATGAACTTCGTAAAATCCAAAAACCAGGACTCGAATTACTGATGAGCACCTAGAAAACACGTTGCGAGTTTCCACGTCCACAATATCTCCTAATATTGATAAGCTTGTGTCCACCATGCAATCTCAATCGTCACATTAATAAAGAGTTTTTATTAAATAATATATTAATAAATATTTGTTTTTTTTTTTGGCTTCTTGCATTTTCGATTTTCAGAAATACATATATATCCTGAAGTACTCCGGCCTGCGTAATCTTTCTACTTTCTAATCCGGCCCATAGTCCTGTCAAGGTTGCACATGCCTGTTTTTGCCCAATGACCACCCATTGTCTGAGTTACCACCAGGTACTCCTGGCTAATGGGAAATTCTAAATTGGCTTTATGTAGTATTGCACATTTTTGTACTCTGCAGTGCGTTGGCCCTTCATCTAGGCCTGGACTGGCACTGATTATGCTATCTTACAATGACTGACCACCATGAAGTTTCTTATATGTCCAAACACAGTGGAAATGTACATTTTAAAAAATGAATATGCTATTGGAAGAGCACTAAGCTGCCTATTGTAGTGAGACAATGGATAACAATGTCTTCTCTGTATGTTTAACTTTGTATATCTGATCTCCTGCTGACTATACGGGACAGGTTCCTGCCATTCTGTCAAATATTCTTGACACGGGCCAGGCAGTGCTGAGGGGGAAACTTGTGCGGACCGCACATCAATTTCAATGCACAACAGAGTATCCTCAAAGGTAATTGGCACAGAAAGTCAACAGTGACACTTTAATGTTTGGATTTCAGGATTTTCAAAATGTTGCTTGAAATAAGGAACTTGTATTCCTGTTGTGTACTTTATTTTAGCAATTCAGATATATGAGAGGTGCTGCCATGTTCTGTTATGAATGTGCTTTTTAGGGTTCACTGCATAATTTGATAGCATATTTTGCTGCAGTGTGAGATCTACAAGCAATACTGTAATTGGCCATTGTCTATTTCCTGTTCATTAGAGATTAGAACTGGTGCCCTTTGTGCCTTAGTTGATTGGTACTTAAATCTCATGATTGTTCATTTTGTTTTCAGCTAACATATGTGGCATAAGGTAGAAAATGTAATCATTTGTAAGGCTCATTCTGTTGTGCTTCTCCAGAGTGAAGGTCTTTTTAACTGTCACTTTTAGATGTCAAGAATGTGTCACCTGGCTTGACTGCTCCTTCTGCCATTTTAATATATTAATATAAATTGAATTATTGACACATTTATGTATGTATTTTATCATTCTATTTCTCCTTTTATAAATTTCGTGAAGTTTCTATGTGTCGACTGCTGCAGTTTCAACTTAATATCAGTAAAGTCTATCTACTTTTGCATTGCATTTTTGAATGTACCTAAAACACATTTTAGTCCTAAATCCAGATCTTAAGGAGCAATTTGGCACTAATAAGTCCAGAAATAAAGTAATCACTATTCTGTAGTATACGCTGCTCAGGATAAGTGTGTTTAGAAATGGATGGATGGATTATTGGTTTGGTGTTTTTCTTGAAGTTGTCTGCTTATTCAAATTCAGATTTCACATTTTAATGAACAACGAACAGTAAAGTTTATGAAAGTTATGTGAAGTGTTGTATACTCTGTAGCAGGGTTTCTCTCATTTGAAGAATCGTGGACTATTATCTGAGTTTGGGGGTAGATAATCCAAGACAATCGTTGGAGCAATGTCGATTGCTTAATCAACTTGTGGTGACCAAGCACAACTCATTTTGCAAACCATCCATGACTCATTACCATTAAATACAACAGTAACTCGCGACCCAACAGCGTCAACCCGTAACTAATTTGGGGGCACAACCCATAGTTTAAAAAACCGGGCTCAGTAGGATTGAGATGAGGCCTATGAATATGGAATGTGAAGCAAGGCTGGAGAAAGCAGAGATGGGAATGATCAGATGGAAGTGTGGTGTGTCACAGAATGAGAATAAGACAAACACCAAGTTAAGAGAAAGACTTGGTGTGGAAATGATAGGCATTGTTTTGAGGAGAAGTAGACTAAGGTGGTTTGGGTATGTGCAGCAAAAGGCAGAGGATGAGTATGTGAAAAGGTGCACCAGAATGAAGGCGGAGGGGGCGAGGCCCAGAGAAAGGTCAAAAAAGATCTGGATGGAGATAATTTTAGACAATATGAAAAGAATAGATTTCACCCTTAAGAATTCTCAGGACCATGGACAATGGAAAGTGAAGGAAAAATATATGCGGGTCTCCAGCTAACCTGAGTAAACATAGAAAATGGCTGTTAAACTGGTGATAATGATCAATGCTGCATTTGATCAAAATGTAACACTTCTTGTATTACTTCTGTTAAAGATTACAACAGCAATTAGAACACTAAAATTACATTTCCACATTTACATTAAAATGTCAATGAAATACAACAATGGAATGAAAATGCTGCCGTTGAGTTCTAAGGTCTGATTTTGTCCGTTTCTCAGGGCACTGTGGTTTATTATCTCATATCTTTAAGATATACAAGTTGGGTTTATCAAGGATTCTAAATGGACCCTGCATGAGTGAGTAAAGTTATGTGTGTGAGTGGACCCTGCAGTGGAGTGATGCTCCTTCCAGGACTGTTCCCTGTGTGTGCTTCATGGAAAGACACCTATTCATTTCTGCATTATCTTAAGTAGCGCTAGATACCCAAAAATCTATGGTAGCATCACTGGACGCAAATCAGGAACCAACCCTGGAAGAGGAGGTTGCCAGTCAAAAGTAGAACATAGTACACGTAGCACACCCACACTCACTGTCATCAGCCTATTTCATAGTTTATTTGAACACAAACACACATCTTTTTGTTGTAGGAGGAAAACCAACACAATTAGAGGGTGAAGCCAGCAGTGGCCATGTCAAGAGTTTAAACACACTACATAATATGAATACACAATTCTGAATGAGACCTACTTTGTGGCAGCTTTCAGAATATCTTAACACAGGAAGGCTATATGAAGAGGATTAAAAAGAGGCTGCATTCTTAATAAAGCTCAGCATTATTCAGTGGAATAAATTATCTGCTCAGTTCCAGCAAACACCTCATTTCTGATGAGTTTCTAAAGTCTCTTTAAAAATACCCCTAATACAAAATACTGTAGTCAGTTTTCATTTCCCACATTGTACATTAACTGCAAAACCAGATGTGAATTAAACGACATGAGCAGCAATGAATTTTGCATATGTTGTACATAATGTCAGATAGGCTGCATCCAAAAATCCTCCTGTGTGGTTTAGCAATTTATTATTTTTGTCTTATAGTTGTAGATATGTGTAAGCACTCTGGGGATATGATAGTGAAGAGAGCTATAAAATAATAAATTGAACTGAATTGAAATGTCTGATGGGTTAATTCAAGAAGTACTACATAGCAAAAGCCACTAGCAGCAATAACAGCAAAGAGAAGGCAGCAGTTTTTACAGCTTCACCATGTTTGCATGTACAGCAGGAAAGGCGTCGTCATCAAAATCAGAGGAGAGCACAGGAAGAAATGGGCCACAATGAGAAAGAAATCGGCTCATCTGCGTCTAAGTCTGCTAATGGATGCATATAATTGGATCCAGAGAGCTCTCCGTGACATACATGGTTTGAGATATAAAAGCCAGCCATTGCAGTTTGAATGTGGGAACTGCTTCACTGTGGTATCAAGATTTGACTGCTAATGACTGTTTGCAAAGGAGGTAAATTACACTGTTCAGGAGATATGCTACTGTGAAATATTAGGGGGAATTCTGACTGTTTGGCCTTTTCTTCTAACGCTTTATTTGGATTTTGTGCTTCAGAGGAGAAAGATAAAAATAAATTTCTTTTTGAGATTAGGCTTTTCTTCCTATACTTGGTCTTATCGGCTGTTAAAGTTCCGTTTCTGACTTTTGTGCCTTTGTATGAAATTCATCCTGACGCGTCTAATTAGAAGTTTTCTGACCAAACTTAGCTGTTCACAAATATGTTGTTTAAAGCAAATGGCATCCTCATGTGCCATTAGGAATGTTGTGTTTATTTTTACATAAAGAAACTGAAATTGCACACACATTTATACTTTACATTTGCTTGGTGCTGTCACAGCTGTCTACACATAAATGAATTGTTTATAACGAACTTCAACCATTCTTGCGGCCATTTTCTTAACAAACAAAAGCCACAGAGACCCTGAATCTATTCAACATTATATGATTCAGATCAGGAACTTATCCTGGATATGACAACAATTCATCATACTGCATGCTTACACACAGTACTGTGCTCAATTCATAGACATAGGGAGCTGCAGCCTGCCTCATCAACATCAAGTGCAGGCAGAAGCCACTTCCTAACAAGGAACTGGTCCAATCCCAAGGTGTCCTCACACCAGGAACATTTAAAGTCCCCATTGAGTCTAATGTTCAAGAATGGAGGAGGAACCAAAGCAAAACACACACCCATCAGATGGACCTGCAAACTCCATCCAGACAGATAACGAGACCAACCAAGAACTGGACCCTTGTCCATGAAGCTCTGAGGCAGCAGTTAATCACTATGTTTTATAGTTTTCTAATGAAAGCAGAGAAATTTGGCATGATCAGTGACAAATCTGCTTGGTGCGTTTCTCTACAAAAACTGGTAAATGCAGCTGCTGAACCTGTTAGCAACAATTTAAAGATGTGCACAACTTTTTTCAACTTACTCTTTTTAGGCTGAATGCACATAAACACCACCAAGCCAATCATCTATAAGCAGGACATGTGAACTACACATCTATGACAGAGCTGCCCTTTCTCTGTTCCAGTGGATCTTCTCTGAGCTCCTATATATTGTAGTCTATGTTCATTACAATCAGTGGGTTGGTCTTCACTGGTGGCTGCTGAAATGTTTCTACACTTATGGTGGAGCTTTTGTCTTAGCCATTAGGTATATGTTATTAATGCCATGCACTATTGACGGTTTTAAGCAGTCCTTCAATGAGTTTGCAAAGTCAGACTTACCAACTAATCCTTGTAGCCAAGCTACGGCTCTGTAGCTCATACTCACTTATACAGTATGTTTTCTCTGCCAAACTATTTCTTGGCATAAAAGCTTGTGTCATTTTTTCTCTGGCATATAATTAGTCCACAACACTTGGAAATGAACTACTATGAATATTACTCTGGGAATCTTTGGTACCACTAAGTCTTTCACATGATAAAAACATTTTTTGCCTAATCTTTGTGTGCAAGTATTATGTTTTTACAAAAAATACTATTAATGGAAGTGCAACAAAAATCCCAACACTTTGGCTTCTGTAGCATTTTAGCTGTCCCATGCTTTGTTTTCTTCTGGTTAAACTGTGCTCCTAACCCCTAATCAAGTGAATCTCATCTTAATTACGGTCAAAGATCAGTAGTAGTCCTATCGTCTGAAGTGATTTACATACAGTTAAATGGAAGGAATGACAAGACCTCTTTTCTCGGTTGGGGTTTCTGGCCATTGTATTCCATTCTCTGTGTAGAGTTTGAACATTTTCACATGTGTATTTGTGTGAGTTCCTCTGTACAGTTATTTGAATTATTATTTTTTTTAAATATATTTTTAAACTGAGTGTGCTGACTGTCTCTCTTAGTCTCTTGCAGACCATTCCCGGAAAATCCTGCTTGATTCCAACACCACTGTGTTGAAGGGGATCTGTGCAAGTACAGATCTTTCTAGGAGGCTTTTTAGAACGGCAATAAGGAACAACACAAGGGAGTGATGTCACTTCCCGTTTCCAGTGCGAAATGATGACGTCACTTCCAGTTCCAGTGCCAGTGACAACGTCATTTCCGGTCATGATGACATCACTTCCTGGTTCCAGCGCCAGTGATGTCATTTCCCCTAATCGTGCTTAAAATGGCCATTTTGTCTCAAGGCCAGTCAGTTCTGTCAGTCCTATAACTTGCACATGTCTGACAAGGATTATTCAAAAAGAATTGAAAATAATATATTACTAAGTAATCAAGCAACATATGAACGTGTAAAATACAACCAATTGAAGAGTTACCCCTAATTTTTCCCCGGAAAATGAAAGAATACATCATGGCTACCATCTAAACAATTGATAGTGATATTACAACAAGAGGGTCTGTGAAGAATTAAACTTCTGGATTGATGTTTGCATTGTGGCAAGAGGAGCGCTTTTTGAAAATTTATAAGATTAGGAAATTCCTTTATAGACTGATTTAGACTACATATTCATAGGATAAATAGTTACTAAGCAAAACATTTTTGAATACATTTATTTTTGAACCACCCCATATTAAAAACCAGTTTGTGAAACTGTGGGATGGGTTGGCAGTTGAGGATGTTGTGGGCCACAGGACAGAGATAAATAATATTACAGTAGACAAAAATAAATGTGAGCCTAATACTGCGATATGAGACTAACTATTCATTCTGTGATTGTGCACCAGGGCATTATTTTACTGTACCAGTTAATATGAAAGCACCCTGATGGCAGGGAGGGGATCTGTGCAAGTACAGATCTTTCTAGGAGGCTTTTTAAAACTGTAATAAGGGACAACACAAGGGAGTGACAAGAATAATGTGCAGAGCAAACTGCTGAGTTTTAGGATAATATGTAAGACATTTTAGCATGATCAAATACCTTATTTCTGTCTCAACAAAAGCTAAGGTAATCTGAAACATCCTCTGCTTCTTCTGGGCCACTGCTACAGTTTGATTTTTATGGGCTTTGTTATGCAAGTCTGCATCTTGTGATATCAGGTTGCCCACATAGTGTAAGGAATACCCACTGCCTTCCATCTCCAGCATCCTTCTGTCTTTATGTGAGTCTGAAAAGGCTTCATTTCTGATTGCAGTACAGCACACGCTTTTAATGGAGCTCAGCTTGCTGCAGGCATGAAGTCAGTCACATGTTGTGCTCCAACATCTCACCCGTCCTCACCGCAGCTGTCAATCAACAGGAAAGAATGCAAATTCATCAGCTTGAAAGCATGCGTGCCATAAGAGCGATGTAACTGAGAGAGGATCAAGGTACCTACAGTAGGATCACATTTCATTGTTTTGCAAAGAGCAACCAACTGAAATACTGCAACTTTGACTTTGTTTTTTTTATTTCAGTGATGGAGAGGGGGTTAGTAGGGTTTCCTTATTCTTCATATTATTCATACAAAAACAATCTTAAATTGTATTGTTGTGGTTGTGAGTTTAACTTTACGGTCACAAGTACATAGAAATGTGACACACATCACATTCTGTCCTCCATGTTAATTTTTCAGATTTTTAATTGAAATTTAAAATAATTTTAAATCTTGTTGTGTCAACTTTAACAATGCAACCCGTTTGAGATGTTCTCAATTTTCTGTTCCTGGGTATCTGAAATCCTCACTTCAGTTCCAGTCCATTGCAGGGCTCACTCACCCTGGCCCAATATGGACTCTAAAGTCAACCTAACAAGCACATCTTTAGGGAATGGGCAATGGTAAATGACTGGACATGGGATTCTAAGCCATGATGCTGGATCCTTCAGACAGCAGTCCTACTCACTGCTCATGGCTCTTTTTGTACAGAGCCTGTACTGGAAAATGGATGGCTCAATAGAACCTATTACTCAAAAAGAGCTGAATGAGGACATATACTTGGCCCTGCTGCCTTATACTTTCAGGAACATTTGGCACTGTCATGTGGAGTTTGCACGTTCTCTTTACATCCATTAGGGCTTTCTGAGTGCGATAGTGCTCTCTCTATGTTCAAGTGGGTTTTCTGAGTGCTAGTGTGTTTACACAACAAAAATCATGTACAGTAAGAGTAGATGTGTTTGTGTGTGCTTCTGTTTTGTTTTTATTCTTTACAGTAAATGTTAACAAGATGAAGGAATTCATGGATGGATTCATTAATGCGGCGACTGTCACAATGGAGCAGGCTTGTGACACTGCAGCTCTAGGGACTTAGATTTCACGCCAGGCATATGTACAAACTGTATGGAAGGATGTGTTTAGTGTTTTCTTGGTTTACTCTAGCATGTCAAGGAAAAGCAGATTAACATAATTGGCTTCTCTAAATTTATAATGTAGGAGTGAGTGTGGGCATGTGTTTGAGTGTGCCATGTGATCCACAGGCATTCCATCCAATGCTAGCTCTAAGTAATGGAAGAAGAGGGTTCAGGATAAGAAAGAATAAACAAATTGCTTAGTGAGATGAGCTGGTCTCCTAATAGGAATGTCTACAGTCAGTGTGATTTTAGCAATTTGAAACCTTAAGGTCACCAGGTCAGACCTTTCCTATCCTTTAGATATAAGGAGATTGGAACAAGCCAGCTACCTAAGTGATGATAATCTGGGCCACAGCATTGGCATTTCATCTCAGTGCCCACAGATGATGACAGTGTGTGAATAAAAGGAGCTGCTTGGAGCTCAGACAGTCCCCATAACATGAGTAGGATGACAGGGAGGCAATCAGAAAGACCTGCAGGGTAACCAGATGGTGGTGAGAAAGAAAAAAAAACGACAGGGAGAGTGAGGCTTTTATGATTCTGAGGTGCTACGTTTATTTTTTAATTCATTTTTTTCTGTTGTTTAAAGTCTAAGTTCTTCGTTCAGTTTTATCATTACTTATTATTGCCATCAGCTTAGCCAATGGACACCACCATATTCAGAAGTTTTGTTGTTGGCAGTGGGTCCTGTTGCTGTCCTGCCATGACCAGAATTGCTGCATATGACATGAGATATGCACTGGTATTTAAGACTGCCATGTGCTATTGTCAACATCCAAATTTGTGGCTTGCTGGCAAATTTTGCATTTGAACAGAATAGCATTAGGGTTACTAGATGTCTCGGATTTCTCAGGGCAGTCACATATTTCTTATTCAATTTTTGCAATTTATTTTTTAAGAACATTCGCTTTCTCCTGTATTTTAAACATGACTCGTATCTCAGTTCATCAACAGAGCAGTATGGAAGTCATTGTAGAAAGAGCACTTTGGAGTGTAGATCCTTCAATGCATTAATAATTACCAGTCGTATTATTTCTATTTGAAACGGACAATATCAGGACAGGTCCACTCTACTACATTTAAAAACACAGAGATTTGACTCAATTTTCATCTTTTATCTACAGTATCCTGGCATTTTCAACTAACAAAAATGAATGTTTTTAATTAGGCTTTCCAGAGCTGGTAACATTTGAAAATACTGATCTGGCATTTCACAGGCAAAAGTAAAGATTTCTGAAAAATGCTGACCCCATCCAGTTTTTGCTTATTATATGGCTTTCCCCTAGTTGGATCCTATTCATTAATATATCTCATTCCTGATTGGTCACACTTCACAAAAGAAAAACTTATTCCAACACAGCGGGCAAGAAAGAGTTGCTTTCCATGGTGCTTATTGTGTTGCTTACCTGTATGCATCTAAACTGCATTCTGTGCAATTTTTAGAAATCATGGTCAAGTGACTATTCACACTGCATGACAGAGTCCCTGGTCATATATGTCTTTTAACCACAAGAGCAAGTTCGGTCTGACTGACAACACCATGGCATGAGTGCTCACTGCAGTCTCTGCACAATGAATTTCGGGAAAGTTGATAGCGACATCAGAAACTTGGCTCATAAGACTGCTGAAACTACAAGACAATGACTGAAATTTCTGACATGACAGAAATTCATCCCGTGGTGCGACAATCCAATCATGAGAGGCAATCAAGCGTCACAACCACTTTCATACTGCATGTGAAGCGACAGCTGATGAAGTGCTGGTTCAAAAAAGCTATCAGTGACTGCAAATCAAGCATGAAATCATACAAGAATCATCTATGCTACATACATACTCCGTGCAGGAGGATGATTATGTCTTATGTGTTTTTGGTCATTTTCTTCTTTTTATTGCTTTTCACTTCTATGGTAATTACTTTTTTCCAGTTTCCCTCAGTTTCAAAATTTTCCACCTTCACTGGCCACATGTAATCCTAATCAACACACATCTCTTCACTCCTTTTGTCTTCAACATCAGGTAGTTTCATGTTGAGCAGATAAAAAATGGATGGTACTATTCGTTGATAAAGTGGTATGGTGCTGCCTCACAACTCAGGTGACATGGAATTAATTCTCATCCTCCATACCACCTACTGTATATGGACCTTACACTTTCCTTTAGGGGGGACAAGGTGGCACAGTAGTAGCGCTGCTGCCTCACAATAACGAGACCAGCGTTTGTGTCCAAGGTCCTTGCTGCATGGAGTTTGCAAATTCTCCCCGTGTTTGCTCCGGTTTCCTTTCAAAGACATGCAGGTTAGGAGGACTAGCAATCCTAAATTGACCCTAGTGTGTGGCTGGGGTGTGTGTGTGTCTGCCCTGTGATGGACTGGCGCCCTCTCCTAGGCTTGTTCCTGCCTTGTGCCCTGTGCAAGCTGGGATAGGCTCCATCACCCCCCATGACCCTGTTCAGGACTGACTCACCTTTAATGTCCATATGGGTATTATTCAGGGTGTTGTAACAGCATATGCTGGATGGGAAAATTCCACACAATAATTTGAATTCTTTATGAGTAGCAGACAAGACAGAGAGATAAGATAGAGAATTTTTCAGAGAAAAGTTTTGGAGTCGACATACAAGATGTTAAATCAATTGCCAAGTACGAGGGTAAAAACGAAAGCAAAGTCAGAAACAAAACAAATGAAAACCAGAAGTTGTTCCCTACATGTTTCAAAGTTCAAATGAGATTTGTAACATCAAAGTTAAAAATGTCCTGATACTGTGTGCAATCATCCTCGATATCATGACTGACCCGATCACGTCAGGTCAAGGGCACATGAATCACATGGTTAGCAAGCACACAGCATCCTAGTGACAAGAAATGGCAGCACCCATAAAACAGCCACAGCCTTTAACCAAGACATTGATCAAATTTTTTTTAGCGTATTTAATTGTCTTATTTTTCAAAAATTATTGATTTTTCATGTTACATGTTAATTACATACATACTATTGGTTTGCCTTTTCTTGATCCATATAAAGGAATGTTTGTCTTTGATTATGTTTTTTTTATTTATTATTTACAATTGTGTTTTTTATGTAAATTAATGTTCTGTCATGTCCTACCCCGGGGGCATCCTGACATCACCACTCCTGAGGCTCCCCCCTCACTACTATAGGCAGATAAAAGGAGACTTCAGGAGTGGTGCATTGAAGGTGTGAAGGAGTGCCCTGTAAGTATTGCTTTTCTTGTTCGATTTATTGTTCTCTTTTATTTCTGCTCTGGTTTTTAGACTCTGTTTTGGATTATGGATTTGGATTATCCAATGTTGCAATTAGGACAGTAAAAGCATGTTTCTTTCTGCACTTTTTTAGACTGTTTTCTGTTGCTTGTGCATGACAGGGTAAAGTGTCAGTGCCTGATCCACACTATTGATGCTCCCTGTGTGTTATTGTAGGCAACCACAGCGCAAGGGCTTAATGACTTCCACGTTTCCCCTCACACAAGCATAGACAGTTGGCACATTGTGAACAGTGCTTAGGGAGCTAAAATCTTTCTTGTCTGTGCACTTAATCACAATTATTTTACATTTTTGTTACACAGCTACTGTCACACTGCACTAAAGCTTCACATGACCAAAATCACCAGGTATATCATGGCAGTTGCATCGTATAGTATCATATCATGCATCAGTTTCACTTTTCGTGTCAAAGTCTGATGACCAATTGCCATTGTCATCACTTTCGCTCAATTCAAGCAGTGGCTCAATTTCAGTTCATTGTAAAACTGCCTTTACAGCTTTTTGTTTGATTTTGTGTTTTTAGTCAGTGACTTTGCCTCACTCATGATTATTGATGAGTTACCTTAGAGGTGCAAAATGCATATAAATATTCATATTTTTTTGAAGCCTGATGTTATTTCAACCTTAGTTAGCAGCACACAGCACACTTTGGGGTAATGCTAAGGAAATTTAATGTTATTTTTTATTGATGGCAGACAGGCCCTGTAATGGACTAGCACCCTGCCCAGTGCTGTTTCCTGCCTTGTGCTTTCAGCTCAAGCTCCCAAGAAGGCTGCATTGGATTAAGCAGATCATTGTATTTGGCAGACACCTTTATTCTTGGTTGCTTACAAGTTTTCGGTATATTAAAACTGTCCCTATACAATTTGAGCACAGATAGATCAAGGGACTTGCATAGGGCCACACATTGAACTGGAGGTGGGAACTGAACCAACATCCTTGAGGTTTAGAGTCTAATGCCTTACCTCCTGCACCACACTGTTTCCAGCAGTTGCTGTATTTAGTAAGCATTGGTGAATGAACAGACATGTGCTCATTATGGCAAGCTAGCGGTCAGATATTCATAACTCTCAGCTTTATTTCAAGAACCAACCATTTATTAATTCTAGTGAAGTCTACAAGCATAAAAAGAAAAACTCTGCAATTCCCTGTCCTTTTAGAAAAAATGAACTTTGGTCTACATGTGTTTCATTTAAAAGATAAGAGGAGAGTTTTGGAAAGCAGTCATGCTGCTATAACTATTTCATCACCTCTTGCTTAAATAGGTATGTTTTATGTCAAAGCCCTTTCTCCTTGTTCCAAATGCATTCACAAAAGTTTATTTATCTTTGCAGCTGGAAGACCAAAGGAGATATTTATTAAGTAGAACAGCACATGGCACACCCCCCATATATTCCTTTAATTTTAACTCTTTTTAATCTCCTCACCCAGGTCTCCAAGCTCAAAAATAATTTTAGAAATAGGAGATGCTTGCTGACTGGAAAAAAAAAATTAAAAACTTTTAATAATTATAAGCTGACTCCTGTGCTTCAGCATGCCTCACTAGACATTACTATTAGAATATTGCATCACTTGTGCTCAATGTAGGTTGTGACTTAGATCATTTGACTGGTGTGATTTTTTTTTCTTGTCTGTCTTTAGTGTCTAGTTATGTTTGTGTCAAAAAACATGATCTAACTGTTAAATTATTTGGCCTTGCTGTCACCGTGCCAAAACACTGTTTAATCAGTTGACCGCCTCTAAACTGCTGTTAGACTGCGAGTCAGCTCTGTATAGTGTAACATAGCACAGTTAATCTCACCGTGCATTATCTTTCAATAGCTTTTCATTCAGCCACATGAAATTTAATCAGGCTTGGATGCAGTTACATTTACAGTTTATACATTTGGGATTTTTACATAATTTATGACTGTGAACTCTTAAATTTCTTTTAAACTCCTCTGTACAGTAGTGTATTTATTGAGCCCATTTTTGAGTAAAAGGGTATTACTTTGTTAAAATGAGCCATATATTGTCTCCCTTTTGACAGCTCATACATATACGGGTGGGATACCATATTACTATAGAGCATTTGTTTTTGTTTTTGTAGAATTCTGTCACTTCTGTCACCTGTTTGGCAGAAATATAAATACCAAATGTCTACACGTGGCCGATATTTCCTAACATTGATGAGTTTTCTAGTCCTGTAGACATTTACAGTAATGGTACTGATATTTACTGGGGAAAGGCTCCCAATCAGACAATCGTAGTTTTCTGTTTGATGTTGACTGGCACTGATCTGTGGAGTGTGTAGAAACGGGGCTGTCTCTGTTGTCAAGTTGTTCATTTTATGCAGAATAGAGTTTTCCTTCCATGACTTACTTTGCCAGAAGTCAATTGCTTAGTATTAGAGCAGTGTTTCCCAACCTTTTTTCTGTGGTGGCACAGTTTTTTAACCACTAACATCTCACTCATATATTATGTTCTACTAACCGCAAACACACCATGTCTGATACAGGCGCTCAACTGTTTGAAGGGATGCGACTACCAGAGAAGCCTCTGAGATCAGTGTCCGCAGACACAGCACTTAGTGAGCACTTTGGACACATCCCCAGCTGCTTTGTCCCTTTGCCCACTCCTCTCTACCACAGAGGCAACTTCTATGCCCAATTTCCACCAGCCTTGTGAGACTCGCTGGCAACAACACACTTAGCCAGATAGAATCTAGCAGCAAAGAGATGCATTCAAAGTGCTCTAAGTGTTGCGTCTGCAACATAGCAATCACAGAGCTGCTTTTATGCCAGCTTCTCCAGGTAGACCTGTTCTCCTCTGATACATCTCAGACACCAGTGGACGTTGTCCTTCTCAGGTTTAGACCCAAGTGCACTAAACGATTATCTCCTTGGCACACCTGGGAAGATCTCATGGTGCCCCACTGTGCCAGGGCACACTGGTTGACAAACACTGTAGAGGGTAAGTCAATAATTATCCACAATTCTGCAATAATTTTGTTTGGGTTGGCTGTTCAGCTTTCCCCCTCACATATGTGAAAATATGTTGTGTTTGTGGTTCCCTGTGGTCAAGTTTTGCCCTTCATCACTGAGTTTCTCTTGTTGTTTTCCAGAAGTTAACATGGCCATTCTGCTCTTCATTTACACCCAAGAAGGGAAGTGAGCAGTGAGCACTTTCAATGGACTAAAGGTGAACCAGGGCCTGAAATCCTTATTGGTTCATCTGAATCATGGTACAAACTAACTTAATGCTGTCACCGGTAGTGGATGTGGATGGGCCTTCTGCTCCTTATTCACACTTAACAGTTGTACAACTATTTTTACATTTCTCAATCCATTCATAAGTACACTGCCTGCATGTTATACAGAAAGTCTTTTATGGATTTTGTCCTCTGGCACAGCTTCAGTCCATAAAAAGCAGGTCACTGCTTACTGCTCTTCTTTGCAGCAGATGGAGAGTTGCAAAGCCATATGTACTCTTAGAAAACAACAAAAGAAACTGACTTTTCAAGGTTGAAACTTTACCACCATGACCAAAGACACACCATGTTTTCACATGTGTGCAGGGAAAGGTGCACAGGCAACCCAAACAAAACTGTGGCTAATTATTGACTTACCCTGATATCTTTGGCTTACAGTTCATTTTATTATTTCTACTAGGGGGTTACCCCCTGCTTGCTTTGCTCTCCAACCCCCACCGCCACCCCCGGCCTGCGCTATGTGCCAGCCACTTCACGTCTCTGCTGCTCGCGTTGTGAAGAGGGGAGATGAATGCACCCCAAGAAGACGCAGTCGCCAGTGAGGGCTTTGCCTTTTATTAGTATAAATTACGAGCTTCAAAAACAAACTGTACTGATAAAATGTATATACTGTGAGTGGCCACTTTATTAGTCAAGTGTAACAGCACATAGGTCTCCCCTTTACCATCAGAACAGGTGAAATACATCAGGACATCAACAAAATGTCAAAGTTTGGCACTGGAATATTGACCTTTGTCAACTGTAGTGTGTCCATTGTTGTATCATACATCTCACTCCATCTCACTTCAAAGATGGTTAAATGTATAATGATCTTTTGACTGAAGTGGTCACTGCATTTAGTTAAATTCACTAACATGTTTCGGATTGAGTACGCTACTACTATGAAGAAATGGAGACTATAATAAATAGTCAGAGATCTTAAGTTTTTAAACATATTAAGATATGCCATAAAACAATCCTCACGCCATTATATTGCCCACACTAGCCTGTGTTGTTGTCAAACAACAGAATGGGTTCAGTCCTCCTCAACCATTGCCGATACTTACTGTCTGTATTCCTTAACCCAATCAAAAGACAGTCTCAGAAGTTTGTGGCATTTGCTCGCAACCCGTTTAACCTGCAATGAAATTCGGCTCCACTTGGGGACGGGACCAACGGACCGTTAGAGACTTCTTCTCTGAATCACTCATTTCTCAAAGGCAGAGTTCTCGTCGAGATAATGATAAATTGGTAATGATGACAGACTACCAGTCATGTCTCCTCTTATACTGGTCCTGTGGTGGAACCAGAAGTAGTATCACAGTTCATCCCGAAAATCATCCTCTGCATTGAAGGAAACAAAAGGGTTTTAGTTAAGGATGGCAGAACAGTGTTATTCTTCCCCATACTTTCCATTTCAGAGACAGACAGCAGCTCCCACACTTGTGTGCCCGACAGTATTGGTTCTTGGTAAGTGTCTGGTTTTGACCACAAAATATCCTGGCATGAGAGCGGCTTAGTAATAGAAATATCTAAAATACTCCACAACCTGCAGAACTGAAATCAACACCAGCAGATTGCATTATTCTGAAATGTGAATAATAATTGACACACCAGCATTTAATTGATACACCAGCATTATACGTTTTTAACTTTGATTTCAAGTAGGGGTCATTCAAGTGTACTATATTCATAGCAGAGGTTGTTGTATTTTAGGCAAGTGTTGAAATTGATGGCTCATCTGCTCTGAGGCTTATACCTTGCCAAATTAAGAGTTCTTTTGTGGTATTTATGTGTGGTGGAACATTTTAAGAGTAATTTTTTTGGTGATACACAATTGTTTGTTTTGTTTTCAAATCAGATGCTGCACTATTTTTAAGTTACAATTGAAGTAGCGGCATATTCAACTTAGTGTTCGACATTTTCAGATCCATTTCAACTGGTGACTCAATGATGTTTTCCAGACCATCTGACATAAAGGACTTGCTGATATATTAATATTTTCTCTGACTGATGTTGGAATTGTGACTGTTGCATGGATTCAAAATTCAGTGAGTTCACTTTTTTCTAAGCTTCCTGATGGTTCATGTGTTCTTAGCATGTCATGCATTAAATTTAGCCAAGTTTCTCCCGATGGCATTAAAGACATGTTTACATTCCAAAAATGTCTTCTTAAAGGATAAAAAAAAAAGGTTAAATTCCTACCTGTGAAAAGTCAGCAGAGCAAGAACAATGTTTCTTTGTGTCAGAGTATGTGGTATTGAAAGTATTCTCACTTGGCATGACACCTTAATGTTGTCTGTCACTCCAATGACATTTGTTTTAGCAATCTGAAATATTAAAGAGGAGTTTTTAATTAATGAGAATAAAAGCAAATGGAAATGGAATTGAATTCTGTCTTGATTCTACAAAGATTATACAGGTAATGTGATCTACAGTATAGTAGGCTAAATTCTTTTAATTGCTGGTTAAAGACCGGGACTCAATACATGACTGAGTGTTCGGAATCAACCTGGAATATTTGAGGAGATGGTGTCTACCATGAAAGGAGACTTTTATTTTATATACATTTATGACAACAAACTGCCTAGCTTACTTTTGAGGGAAAACCTTAAGCCATATCTCTATGGGGTCATAAATTAATTGCCACATACTTTGGCTTTGATACACATGAATAATTCATGTTTAGGAGAATCTCAGAATCTACTTGAGGAAATGATTTAAAAATGTAAATTGGAAAAGGAAGATGGGGCCCGTAACTTCACTCCACATAAAAATGAGATCCTTCACAAGGAATGCTTATTTTATGTTTCTAAGCAGTTTTTAACACATAAAAGTCACAGATATAAATTTGCTATGCACTGTAGCACTATATGTAACATCTGAACTATTTGTTCATTATAAAACCAGCTTTTTAACCAATTATTTCAAGAAGAGAGTCTGGTATCGCTTTATACGTTTTTTAACTAAATCCTAACTAAGAGGATCAGATGCTTATTGACTTTGTTAAGGCATTACATGTTGTTTTTATAAAATGTGCATTATCAGGCTGAGGAGATTGGGCTTATTAATGATGAATGTCGTTTTACTTCAAAATGATTAAGTGATACTACATTCTTCTTCGAGGTACTAATGGTAGACATTAAAGCTAGATCATATTTACTTATACTATTAATGATGTACTGCACCATATTTTTCAATCACAGTTCAGCAACCTTATATCTGAACTTTTATCGTCGATATGATTAAGTAATCTTGTTGGGTGAATTTAATATTCAGACAAATGTGGGAATGGTACACTTAGCAAAATGTTCTGCCCTTGATTGATTCTGTAGTGTTCCTTCAAGTTGCAAAAGGTTCCTTTAAATTTATTGATCACACAATGAAAAAGAGTTGTCCTCTTCTATATTTCTTTGATAATTTCACATTTTGGACAATGAATGTTTTCAGGTGTTCAACCTAAAGCTAATATTAGACCAAGGGCAACTAAATGAGCACACTTTCACAAATAAATACACCAGACAGCACAAAGGTTTCGGGCAGCCACCCATATAATGTATCCTGGCTGCAAATGTAGAAAGGCTGAGACCAAAACAGAATTAATCACATATAGTAAAGATGGCAGATTTAAAGGCCCATTCAGGAAGTGACGTCATCTTTAGGGCTGGAACCAGAAGTGATGTCCCCGGGACCGGAAGTGACGTCGTCTTTGGGGCCCTGATCTGGAAGTGGCAGGATTTCCTGGGAATGGTCTTCAGGTAACTGAGAAAAACAGTCAGTACACTCAGTGGTGGTATAACAACTACTCAGGCCCTTTAGCTGCCTCCCAATCGCACGTGTGTGACAACACTCATGTCATTTTTTGCTTATGCCATTAATTTAATGAAGAAAGTTATTCAACACAGTCTTGCAGTGTGAGAAAAAGTAATTGCCCCTTTATCCTTAATAACTAGTTAGGTCACATTCAATTGAAATGTATGTGCTTCCCATAAGTCAATATTGGATTGTCACATCACTGTGGAAGAAATTTAGCCCAATTTACTTTGTAGAACTGCCTTAATTCAGAAATATTGGTACGGTTTTGAGCATGAACTGCTTGTCTCTATTAGGTTTAGGTCTGGACTTCAACTAGCCCACTCCAAAGCTTCAATTTTGTCTAGTTTCAGCCATTCTGGTGTGCAGTTACTTTTATCTTTCTGATCATTGTCTTACTGCATAATCAGACAACCAGGCATTTCCATAATGAATTTCCTGATCCAGTGCAGAGTTAATTGTTCCTTCCATAGGGGTGAGTTGTCAAGGCTCTGAGGCAGTAAAGCATCTCCACGCCATCACACTACCAATATACTGAAAGCTGAATGATGCAACGGTTAATATCAATCACAATGATATTAAGAGAAAAAGAGGAAAATCTGGACTTGGTCTGGAAAAATCAAATAAAGCAAAGAACTACAGTCAGGATAAGTTAAACAATTGCCTGAGAAAATACAGTAGATATGCTGGAAAGTATAGCAAATGTAGAAGCTCTTATTATGCTGTGATACTTGCTTTATGTGAAGGTATCTGAAACACAGATTTTTTTCCTTAGAGTATTAGAATTAGAGTATTGTCATGTGACACAAAAATTTAAATAAAATCATACAGGGCTCCCAAAAGACTAATTCAATTAGAAAGCACATTCTTGAAGTAAATGAACCAGCATAATGCCCTCTGTTTACCTGTCAAAACTCAGCTTGACTTGCACACTTTCTTAAACTGTGCACTTACGCAGTAGCTACACTGTTATAAACAATAGCTGTTAAGGTTTTAAATGTGACAATGTTTCTAAATCATAAGACAGTTGGGTCCAATGTTTGCAAGTAAACCAGTGATTCTTTTGTTCATTCCTGGAGGGCCTCTTAGACTACAGGACTCCTGCATGAATTAAGATAGCTGTTTCTTCCAGTTTGCATTTTTTTTTTTGTTTATTGTAAAAGGCGCTATATAGCGCCCGACCCGGCACAGACCACGCAGAGGCACGTGTACAAAAACACACAGGCTTTATTTTTTCTTCAGCTGTGTGACACGTCTTCCCCGTGCCACACAGCCCAAACACAGTCCCAAAGCACAAAACAAACCACAAATCTCCACCTCTCATCCCAGTCAAGCTTCGTCTCCATCTTCCTCCCGACTCTGACTCCCCGAGTGGTGGTGGCTGGGCCCTTTTATAGCCCACCCGGAAGCGTTCCTGGTGATTAACCACCTGGTCCTAATTGCACTTCCTGGTGGGGCTGCAGGCTCGTTCAGCCAGGCTTTGGGAAGCAGGCAGGTCCCCCTAGCGGCCACGCCGGACCCCAACCAAGCTGTGGAGGACTCCATCTCCCATGGAGCCCTGCGGGTGGTTGGGAAAACACCGTCCATCAGGGAGGCTGCCACCCAGCGTCCCAGGGGAGGTACTGGACTGTCCATGGCGGCTCCCCCGGAACATAAGCAGCAGGGGCGTCCCTGCCGGGCATGGGACCCGGCTGTCCTTCACATTATATAAATCCAGAAATTACGCACTGGTTATGCTAATTTTTTTACTGAACAGAGAAGTAGCTTAGGTGCATAAGAATGTTTTCGTTTTTGATTTTTTTTAGCATTTTCTTCTTTTTAAATTTCTGGTTATTTATCCCATTAAGCACACAAGAGGGAATTACTAAAATGGCCACCATTTTGCTTCTCCTGATGATTGCCATGATTGTCACTAATTATCAGTACTTAGATACAATTACGAGAAAAAAATCTCCACAGAAAAGGTAAATTAAAATGAAAATGACAAAGTTAAACATCTAAAGATATGGCAAAAAAATATTTATATATACAGTATACAAAGCTGACTGAATGACTTGGTAGCTCACTCATCAACAAAAACACTATTTCACATTTAATTAAAAAAAAAATAAAAATTAAAAAGTAGGTGTCTGCTAAGAAAGGACATTTTGATATATCACTATTTAGTTATAAAACCCCCTCCACAACAGAAAAATAAAAATGAAAGATGCTCTACGCTGAGAGGAGGCTTTTTGCAAATGAATAGATGGAGCTGAAGTAATTGACGGGCCAAGCAAAAAGAACCATTAACCAGTCGGGTAGATGGATGGCCTGAAGAGGGGGTGATGTCCTGGACAGGAAAAATGAGACCTTATCACGTTTGGTGTGTACAGTGTGAAGGATAGCCAGCGTCCTTACCCAGCCAGGATGTCCACAGGATGGAAGGACTGGGAAGTAGCCTATACAGGGCTTTATCAACCCTAAGATGCTAGATTGCAGCAAGTCCAGGTTCAGATTCCCACATGGATGCCCACAGGGCATTCCAGGTATTGTAGTCCTGTAGGACAGCCCTGTTAGGTCCCGTGGGGGCCACCGGGGGAGCTTCAAGATTGGGGAGTCCCTATATCATAGGGTTTCTGCCTCACCTGGACGTGCTGACCATCCACATGTGCGTGGGGTAGTTAAAATATAAGGAGCTGCCTGCCTCACATTATAGAGCCTGAGTTGGGAGGAAGAGGTCAATTTGGTTTGGGGAGCTGGAGTATCCCCTACTGTCCACAAGATTCAGGAGTGGAAGGGAAGGAGAAAGTTCAAGGATGCTCAAGGAAGATACAAACGTTAATGATTAGCAAGCACACTATAAACCTTGAGGTGCTGCTTCTCCAGGAGTGAAAAGGGAGGGAGAGAGTAGTAGAGGCAAAAGCATTTAAATATAATGGGTCCGCCATGAGCTACTTGACTGTAATACACATTTGTATTTACAGAATTTGAAAGCTGATCACCACCCTACTGCAAAATCATTTACATTTATATGCTTGTCTGCTTGTTTTGCAAAATTCTCCGAAATTCTTTACATACACATCTGCAAACTTTAAAGGGGGACCACATACAGTACAACCACCGAAAAACATAAAATGAAATTCTTGAGTGAACAATATAAACAACAAAAAGCTGTAAACATTTGAATATGATAATAATCAGATTAGGTTGGGGAGTATGCACTGGTACAGCGCGTTGCCGCACCCACCACATGACGAAACAGCTCGTAATCCTGGTTGGTAACCCCCAGGCAGACATGCGGCCCAGTCCCACCCTCCAGAAATGATCCTCTATCTGTTGCAGCCAGGTGTTATGTGAGCATCCCGTTGGCCTGTTCCAACTGTACGGGTCCTCAACAAAGAGGGTCCTGCAAGCTGGATCACCCTCAGGAATTACGCCACATGGCCGTGCTGCCATAACTGGCCCTCCCTCACAATGCAGGTAATGTGCCTCATTCAGGACTCCATGAATAACCACTCATTCAACACAAAGTCAAACCAATGGTACGCAAGGATTCTCCAAAGAGAGACAGTACCAGAGGAGTGCAGCCTTCATCTCAGGTCACTGGATAGCTTCCATGTCTATGAACCATATAACAATAATAATAAGAATAATATATATAATAACAACAATAATAATAATAATAATAATAATAATATACAGTCAAATTTCACATTATTTCTATTGATTACTTGTTTCAATTCAAAAAAATATGCTTTCCTGTAAAACTGTATTTTTCAATGACCATCAACAAAAGGCAAGTCTCTAGGAAAAACATGAATTGATCTAATGCAAGAAAGAATATGTTTTACTCATAGACAATTCAAGAGTAAGCAGCTCCGTTGACATAATAATAACTATTATTACTTATTATTTAACTGATTTTTATCCAAGGTCACTTCTAAAATCTGAGATACAGTTTCACAACCTCAAAGATCCAAAACCTTGACTACTATAACACACTTCTGGCCAATAATATTAGCCCTTGGGGAAAAGAAATACAATTATTGTATACAGAAAAGTACTGCACTATAGCTGAGGCCCATTGTCTTATAAATTTTTCCAGGCCAGGCCAGGCCAGGTAATACAGATACAGTTTCTTGTAAATGTAAGTTTACCATTACTTCACTTTTCAGAATGAAAAATAAAATAATAAATAAAATAAACAGCTAAATAAACAATGAGATCAATGAAAGGTAAAAACATCACACTGACTCACTGTGTGTTTTTTTTTGTTCCAGATAATATTTTTTAGCCACAACCCAATGATCTGTAGGATCAGATTACTCAAAATTAAACTTTACAGACCGATGTTTCATTGACAGCTGCACCATGCCTTGCACCTGATACTGTTAGCATTCTTTTTGGCCTTCGATGACCTCTGGTTTTGATCAAGCAGATCAGAAAATTGATTGATGAACGTATTAAATTTGCTTGTATTAGCTGGGAGCCTCTTTATCTTTTTATTATATTTGTTTACAGAACAGGCTACTTCACTTATCAGAATCAAATTCTGCATCATTTTAATCTACAATGAAAACACCTATTTGAAATTTGCATTTGTTTAAGGTTATGGTCAAATTTGTCAGGTTCAACTTAACAAACATGAGCAGCAGGCATAAAAACATTAAAGAGTAACTTTCATTAAAACAAATATGAAGAAAATATGTACAGTATGTTCAGTAAACATTTACATAATGCCAGGAGGGATTGCTTCCTGAAACACATGAGGGCTCAGAACAGCAAAGCTAAATCATTATGTGTTACTTGAGCATGTATATAAGAAAACTGTCAAACCAGTTTAGTGTTTTAGCTAGTTAATCTGCATTCTTATTATTGTTAAACCTTACTAATGTTTTTCTGTTTATAAATAAGAGATGCAAGTTAGTTTAATAGGTGACTGTAATGTGGCCGAATGAATGCAGCCTACTTTGGTTTCATTCCATCTTTTCACCAGTTGTCTGTCCCTGACAACAGAAAACGACGTACAGAAACAGAAAATGGACAATACAAGCATGTGGGAGCACTCAGATGCTCAGGTACAAAAATAATGCCACAACCATGCCATCTTTACCATTGAATAATAAGCATGGCTTTATTGTGCATTAACATTAATCATTTTCTTTTCACACACCTGTGCCTTTGTTAGAAATAACAGATCATTTTCATTTCTTAAAAAATATTTAAAATATAGCCATGTCACTTTCAAACCTGTTTAATCTAGATCACAGTCACAGGGGGGATTAGGCCAGAGACTAAACCAGCTAGCAAAGGGTGCCAGTCCGTCACAGTGGAAATCCTCATGCACATACCAAACACATACTTGGGCCAGTTTAGCACCGTCAATTCGCGTCACATGCATGACTTTGGACAGTTGGAGAAAACTGTTGCAAACTGTGGCACCTACCCAAACAGACACAGCAAAACATGCAATCTCCATGCAGGAATAATCTGGTCACGAACCCCTGTTTCCTTACTGCAGGGCAGCAGTGCTACCACTGCACCACCTTGCTACCCTTTAATAGATAGTTCCTTTCCTAAAAGTCTTTCTTAGACTTTCTGATCTTTTTGTGCCCTCCTGGTCCCACAGGAGACAACTTTGAGACCTTCTAACAGATGGAGTTCCTAGTCAATCAACAGTCAACCCAGAACATTTTCCAGTGTGTTCACTTATGTTGATGCTGGAAGTCATATCACCAGAAAGTCTGGTGCGTCCAGGGACCTCACTTTGGGGAGCTGTGGTGACCTATCTAAGCAGGTCCTTCTCAGGCCATCTGCCAGCCTTCACCTGGGGCCTCATGTATAAACGGTGCATATGCACAAAAATGCTGCGTAAGAACGTTTCCACGTTCAAATGGCGATGTATAAAACCTAAACTTGCCGTAAAGCCACGCACATTTCCACGGTAGCTCATACCCTGTCACACGCAAGTTATGCGCTCGGTTTTGCAGACTGGCGGCACCCAGCGTCAAAGCAGTGCTACTGTTCCTGTGTGGTTACCCTTTCTTTTTTAGATCCACATCCCTGAAGCAGCTTTATAAATACACTGAAGTTAACCACATATTGTTTATTAGTTTAATGCATCTGATTGTAATTAACCAGTAACAATATAATGGTGCAGAGAATGGTCAAACTATTCTAAATACCATAGCTGCTTTAGCGTTGTTACTCTCACTGCACCTTCTTTTTCTTCTTTCAGCTGCTCCCGTTAGGGGTTGCCACAGCGGATCATCTGTTTCCATATTACTCTCACTGTACCACTCAGAGTATTTATATCACTGTATCTGAGTTTGAATCACAGCAGCAGCTGATCGGAAAGAGAATTATCGGTATACAGCATCAAGCACACGCTGCCTCAGTCATGCTGTCTATTGAACTGCACTCATACGGCAAATGCTTCAGAGCCTTTCCTCACGGTTCAGAAACAGTTTCATCCCAAGAACTCTAAATGCACTCAATCAGTCAATCAATTGCTCCTTGTAGAACTGTTTGTACTTATAAGTACAGTTACCTCACTGCAAACTTGCGATACCGTTATAATATTGCACAACCTGAGCCACTTTATAAAGTGCATATTTACCTATGATGAAGATATCATTTTTAAAATGAAATGCAACAAGATATGTTTATTATATTATACAAATAAAACTTTAACTTCATTTAAATAATCTATTTTAATAATTAAACATGTGAGGACATGGTACCGCAGAGCTAGCAAGCTGCTGGCACTCCATTAACGGATTGTTCCTGCCCCGCGCTGTATTCTTCTAAACATGTGCCATGAAGATATTTCAATGTTTCTTAAAAGTTTTGAAGAATCGGCGTTCTAAGCTTACAGATGGCTTAACATCTATTAAAGAGCTGATTGTGTGGCGATTGCGTATTTGGAGAAAGTAAATTAAGGACAGGAATTGGAGGTTAGTATGTTTGAAAGAGACAGTACTGCTACAAAGTATTTCATCGAAGGTCGCGCATGGTGCAGCAAGCATCTTGTGTGAGACATGAATAATCACTGCGCCAATATGTTCCCATGTTTAATAACATGCTTTAACTCATGAAATGATATGAACTCATGAAAATGATATCATGTATACATCTCAGCATTTTAATTATTCAGAGAGCTGTAATATCATTAATGTAATGAATTCTGGGTCCTGCTGGAGGAAGAGGAGGCCCAGAAGCACGTAGTGATTCACACACATAGAGTACATAGAAGATAAAATACAAAACAAAGCATTTAACATACTACTTTAGTTATGATTAGATTTGAGAAACTAGTACATTAAACGATTTTAAGATGAAGTTTATGATGTTCTACATTAATGACAAAATAAACTACATGATTAAAGTGGAAATTTAGAGATTAAAGTTGGCATTTCTTGCTTTTTTCCCACTGTGTGCCTATTTTTTTTTTCTCTGTACCCTAATAAACTTTCATATGACACTCAGACGGTGGGCTACGACTCGCCTTTTCACAGCGACTTTGATATCTGACATCTTCTTTTTTATTTTGGGCACTGTGCGACTTTGTAAACTTGAGCTTTCGAGTTTCTCCGAAACGCTATGTCACTCGATCAACTTCGTTTTGTTGATTATACCACTGTTTAAACCAACAAATAGTATGTTTTTCCTTGCCTCCACTTGGTATTCGCTGAAATTCTATTTTCCCCCCTTGCTTTTGTCATTGCCTTTTCACAGAACGCTGAGCTTAAGGGCTATTTAAATTGATTTGCATATTCAAAGAGGCATAATTCTGGGAGGAGTTGGGGTGGGGCAGCAGATGCGTGCACGTGCGTTAATTTTCACGCTGACCGGGATTTATGTAGCGGAAGAACATGGAAGTTGGCATTTGCACAGATTTATGCATCTGGATTTTTTTGTGCATAAGCACATTTCCGCTTTTGTGCTTACGTCATGTTAAAGTGCGAATTCTACACACTGCGTTACGCATGAGGCCCCTGGAGAGAGGCACTCTGAAGTATCTGGAATCCCTTTGCTTGAACCTAGGGTTTTTTCTGTGTTCCTGTGCTGGTACTCACAGTTAACGGAACAAGCTTTGACAACAAATGAGGACTTTTTTTATCATCCCAATGTAAGACTGAGAATTTCTCAATATGGCAACAGTGTTACATTTTAACATAATCCAGATAAAATATCTTTTTATTGTGTAATATGTGAGGAATATCAAAATCTAATTCTTTACCATAGTAAGTAGATTATTAAGTATGAATCCTTATAGGCTCTCTAAGCAATGATGATCTCTAAAATCAGCAAAGAGGAGATCATTAGTCCACTTTTCAATTCTTTACAAAGAAATTTCAGGTTGACAAAACTTCCTGTTATTTTATCTAATGTAATGCATACCTGTGGAAGTTGTGGAAATGAGTTTCATTAAACTGGCACTGTCTATTGTTTAGACATGTGATTAGAGACCATAATGTTGCTTGGAAAAGATGGCAATAAAAATATAAAATGTTTTAAAGAGCATATCCTGTTAAACACAGTTATTATGATACAGTATATCTTGAATTTGTGGTAAAACTCTAAGCTGCTCTTAATCTGTGAGTGTTGTCATACTACACCACCAAACTAACACAGGCCAGACCAGGGCCTCACCTCCATGTAGCCTGACCCCAAACTCAAAAGGCAGGCTTTCCAGCTTGAAAACATGGGGCTCTGAATATTAAAAATATGTTTAAGGAATATTCCACCTGGGCGGCACGGTGGCGCAGTTAGGAGAATTTCTGATTAACTACACAAAAAAGTAATCAGCCTGTGACTGATAATAGAGGCATCCAGAACACCACCTGCCCTTTCAAATTAAACACTCCATGGAAGAAAATTCTTTGGATATTAAAATATAAAGTTAATCGAAATCCTCATCACTAATATTGACACTTTACATAGCAGTGGTATGATTTGTTTACAACAATTTGTACTTTAACAAAATTATCAAAAAATGTAGAATGTTAGGGCGGCACGATGGCGCAGATGTAGTGTTGCTGCCTCGCAGTTAGGAGACCCAGACTCCTGCGTGGAGTTTGCATGTTCTCCCCGTGTCTGCGTGGGTTTCCTTCGGGTGCTCTGGTTTCCTCCCATAGTCCAAAGACATGCAGGTTAGGTGCATTGGCGATTCTAAATAGTCCCCAGTGTGTGCTTGGTGTATGTGTGTGCGCGTCCTGCGGTGGACTGGCGCCCTGCCCGGGGTTGTTTCCTGCCTTGCACCCTTTGTTGCCTGGGACTGGCTCAAGCAGACCCCCGTGACCCTGTAGTTAGGATATAGTGGGTTGGATAATAGATGGATGGATATTCCACCTGTTGTGATGTGAAATTTTGCATGCAAGTTGATAAATATTTTGTATTTCTTTATTTGTAACTTAGACAAAGCAATGTAATATTAGTGTTACATTATTGATAATAACAGCAATGGTTTAAGAACCCCTTGCCCACTTTTAGGAATCAGTCTCTTTGTAATTTTACAACAGAGTGCCTCAAACAAGTTTGACCAATATTTCTCGGCTAAAGTCTCTCAGTCAACCCCGTCAAGAAACCCAGGCTGCCAAACTGCCAAGCTTTACCTTAACACATGGTTTGGTGGGCAGGTGTGAAGGTATTCTGTCCCACCATTGATCTGAAGTATGGCTGTTTGGAACTGCTTGTATCAGAAACCTTTAAGTACCACGATGCCCTGTTGGCTCTAGGGGTTGGACAGGAAACCTATAAATTTGCTTGCTTTACCAAGCTCTCTCTCTCTCTTACAACCAAATGATGAAGGAGCATTTCACACCATGAACTGAAAAGGATAACACAATGAAGAGCACAGCTCGGCAGCCATATTGAGACAGGCAAGCGGCCCTGTTCTGAAGAAAGCTGACCACAAATGATGCCTTAACCAGAGACTTTTTAAGTAACTAACAAGTCTGTATGCCGCCTGAAACTACACATCAGCATTTATGAGGTTGTATGGTTGCCAATATTCAAATGCATATTGTTATTATTTATGAATGTTATCAATAATACATTATTTAAATTGTAACTTAACTCCTGCTTGTCTTTTACTACACCTAATTGCCTGAGGTTATACATGTAGAAGGGAAGGTGGAGAGAAGTTATATGGTACAGTACATTATAAACATTGGTAAGTCTGGGAGATTTGAGGCATTCTGACAAAGGCTACATATTAATAATACAAAAGGAGAAAGTAGAGTAGTATAATACTCTACCAAGTCAAAACACCACCTAAAAATGATATATTTCTTTATGTTACTTACACCTATGTAGTTAATAGTGATGGCCAAGGAAAATATTTAATCTCATGTTTTCATTCAGAATGAAGATTAAAAAAATGTTTATGATATAATACAAGGCAATGGTGACCAATGCTTTACAATGGCAAATGATATGAATAGTCCATGAAAACAAGGAAAAAATACTCATGTTACTTGTGTAACTTAATCCCCATATCTTTTATCTAGTTATATGCTTGAAATGTGCCAAATGCGTGAATTTTTCGAAAATATTGTTAAAACAGATACTACTACAAAAATCATTGCACATGATAAACAAGAAACAGAGGTCTTTTGGGATTCTCTTTTTGAATTTAAGATCCACTTCTATCCCTCATTCACTGAAACAAAGTTCATTATATTTGAAAGTTTTTTTTAAACAAAAAAGGAATAAAAACAGACATAGCAGGGAAAAGGCAAAAAGAGTTTGCCTAAAAAGACAAAACCCAAAGTTAACAATTCCAGTCTGTAAATTTAAAGGCAAAAATCTCAAAAACAGAATCAGTATTTCACAAAACCAGAAAATCCAAACATTATATACAAAAATGCTCAAAAACCACAATGAACCTCTGAAGGAGCTGCTCTTTAGCCTGAAATATAAAGGCTGAAGGTTGTCCCTCAGCAGTGACATCATGGCGGGTAGGGGCCTCACCTTTTGGGGCTCCACCTATAAAGCATTAAAACATACAACAATCTACCACCCCATTAAAACCACTTATCTAATATTGAGCTTGTCCCCTTCATGCCATCAAAACGGCTTTAACCTCTGCAGGAGTCCTGTGGTATCTGGCACAAAGACTTAAGAAGCAGATCCTTCAAGTACTATAAGTTGCAAGCTGGGGCCTCCATGGTCAGACTTGTTTTTCCAGCATATCTCACAGATGCTCGATCAAATCTGTGGAATTTGTAAACCGAGTCAACACTTTGAACTCTTCATCATGTTCCTCAAACCACTCCTGAACAGTTTTTGCAGTGTGTCAGGGCGTATTATCAACAACAACAATAACAATTTATTTTTTGTATAGCCCAAAATCCCACAAGGAATACCTTAATGGACTGTAATAGGCCCTCTTTAATGACTTGAGAGAGAGAGAGAGACCCCCTTCCAAGTAGGGGGGGTGTGAAATGGCAATGCACTGTCCTGCTGAAACAGGCCATTGTCATCAGGGAATATTGTTGCCATGAATGTGTATATGTTCTGCAACAATCTTTAGGTAGATGGTATGTATAAAACTAACATCCTCATGAATGCCAGGTCCCAAGGTTTCCCAGCAGAACATCACCCAGATCATCACACTGTCTCAGCTTGCCTTCCTCTCGTAGTGCATCCTTCTGTGATCTTTTCCCCAGGTAAATGACTCACACACCTAGCCATCGATAAGATCTAAAGCAGGGGTTCTCAACGTCGGTCCGGGGGACCCCTTGTCTCTGCAGGTTTTTGTTCCAACCAGCTTCTGTTTTTAATTGAGCTCCTGGGCTAATTAAATAAGCTTATATTTCCCAAGTTCTGTGTTTAGGGAACAATATATTAATAGAAAGCTAAGTTTGCTAAAAAAAAATATTAAAATGTACCAAGCAGTTATATAGGAATAATGTATTTTTTTAACAGTATTTTCATTGTGATTTTCATTCTACTTTTCAAGGTGTTCTAATTGTTTAATTAATCCATTATTTACTAATTATTGGGTCTGATTCTAAAATGGTTGCAGCCTTTGATTATTCAGTGTTGTTCGTTTTAAGTTGTCATTATTAAGATACAATGAAGGGAGAAAAACAATCAACAAAAGAAAGTTAAGCTTTTAAATCTATAGCAAAAGCAGGAATATTTTTAAATGTCTTATAAATGTAAAAATCATGCTACTCTGCTTTTCTGAATGTCAAATAAAAGAAAAAAATACTCCCAGCTAATTAAATGAGATCAGCGTTATCAGGTATTGTCACTGATTATGAATCTGGTTGGAACAAAAACCTGCAGCCACAGGGGGTCCCCAGGACCGAGTTTGAGAGACACTGATCTAAAGGAAAGCATAAATCATCAGACTAGGCTTCTTTCTTCCATTGCTTTATTGCACAGTTCTGACACTCACTTACCTATTGTACGCACTTTCAGGAGTGGACAGGATTCAGCATGAGCACTTTGACCTGTCTGCGGCTACGCAGTCCTATATCCAGTAAGCTGTGGTACACTGTGTGTGATGACACCTTTCTCTCATGGCCAGCATGCCGTTTTTTCAGTAATTATTTCTACAGTAGCTCTTCTGTGGCACTGGACCAGATGGGCTAGCCTTTGCTCCCCGTGCACATCTGTGAGCCTTAGGCATCTTGTGTCAGTTCACTAGTTGTCCTTCTTTTGACCACTATTGGTAGGTACAAGGGGTGGGCAATGTCAGTCCTGGAGGACCACAGTGGCTGTAGGTTTTCATTCCAACCCAAATGCTTAATTAAAAACCAACCCTTGCCAATCTCATACCTCATTTAATTTTATGGCTTGTGTGGACCACCCAGGCTGGCACTGCCAGCTGGACCCGACACAGACAAGCTTGGGACACAAGTTCAAGGCAAACACTGATTTTTTTATTTTCTTTTTACCTCATGGGAAACGCATTCCCCCATTTCCCACAGCTTCGTCCTCTTCCTCCCAACTCTGACTTCCAGAGTAGTGGTTGCTGGCTTCTTTTATAAGGCACCCAGAAGTGCCCCAGGTACTTGATTACTCCTTTCCAGCAGCATTTCCTGGTGTGGCGGAAGAACTGCCCATAAGAGCTCATCAGCTCCTGTTGCAGCACCCCCTGGCAGCACCTGCAGATCCCAACAAGGCTTCACAAAACCTCAACTCCCATGAAGCCCTGTGGGAGTTTGAGGCACCGCTGCAACCCAGTTTCCCAGGGGAGGTAACACCCTGGCCATGCTTGCTTCCTCAGTCCTCCCACTGCAAGAGCCCACTGATGTCCACACACACCTACCAACCGCCTGTTTACATTTACTGACTAACTTGACATCTTCAGGGATGTGGCATGAAACCCCACTTAAAAAATGAGAGAACTGTAAAAACTGCACAAAGAGAACAGCTGTGCACAGAATTTGAACCCCGGGTGACAGATCTGTGAGGCAGCAGCACTAACCACTTCTCTACCATGTTATCCTTATCAGGTTCACTAATTTTATGTCATAAATGTAGGTATTTTTCTTATGCATAGTTTTTAAAATGCCTCTCTAATCTATGGTCAGACTTGCTTCCTCTGAAACAAATGAGCCCAATTTCATCTCTCATGGCAGCTTACGTCATTAACATTCAGAATTCAGGCATTCAGGCTCTTTTCTGGACCTTGTCTAATGTGACACTAAAACACAGGATGTATGCTAATAAATGTAGAATAAATGATTCTGTTGGCCCTTTAATTTTCTCTGAATATTGTAATTCACAATAACTCTGTGTGATTTTAAAATGCATGCCAAGCGTCCAAGGATTTACATTTATTTACTATTATTGGATGTCTTCTGCACATAGTCTTAAGTGAAATAATTCACATGTCTAAACATGCTTACTTTAATTAGCTGGTGAAATGATGAGGCTTGAAATTATACAATTTTCTTAAGTACAGAAACACATTAGAACAATCTAGACAAGAACAGGCCATTCACCCCAACAAAGCTCGCAGGTCCTATCCACTTCATTCTTCTAAAATAACATCAAGTCAAGTTTTGAAAATCCCTAAAGTCCTCCTGTCTACCACAGTACTTGGTAGCTTATTCCAAGTGTCTATGGGTCTCTGTGTGAAGAAAAACTAATGTTTGTGCAAAATTTACCTCTAGCATGTGTCCCTGTGTTCTGGTTGAACTCTTTTTAAAACAACAGACTCGATCCCCTGTACTAATTCCCTTCATAATTTTAAACAATTCAATCATGTCATCTTTTAATCTTCTTTTGCTTAAACTGTATAGGCTTAGCTCTTTAATCTTTAATCTCTCATAATTCATCCCCTGTAGCCCTGGAATCAGCCTAGTTGCTCTTCTCTGGACCTTTTCTATGCTATGTCCTTTTTGTAGCCTTGAGATTAAAACTGCATAAAATACTTTAGATGATTTTCAAACCTTCCATTATGTATTCAAACCTAACATTTTTATTTCCTACATGTAATATTTTACATTTGCTAACATTAAATTTCATTTGCCACAAATCTGCCCAAGGCTGTTGTCAGGGATGCCAGGGGCAACAACCCGGCCGGGACGCCGTGAGGGACTGGATGTGGGTCTGCGCCCACCTTGGATCACGTGGGGGCCGCCTTCCTGGTTGCTTTGGTGGCCACGGGTTAAGGGCATGGAAGCCCCACCCTGCAGGGGCCCGTGGTCACCGCCAGGAGGCCCCAATGCCTTGGGACCTGTTCCCTCAGCACTTCCGCCACACCAGGAAGTGCTGGGGGGAAGATTAGGAAGGACACCCGGAGAGCTGCCGGGAGAACAGCTGGCACTTCCGCCACGCTGGGGTGTGGCCAACGAGGGAATGCCGGGAGCCACCTGGAGCTCATCCGGGAGAGAATAAAAGGGGCCGTCTCCCTTCATTCGAGGCTGGAGTCGGGTGGAAGAGGACAAGGCAAGAGAGGAGAGTGGAGGCGGCCCGAAGAAAGGCATTAGAGTGGCCAGAACTGAGTGTTGGGGTGTTTTGTGCATGGAACTGGGTCTGAGTGACCATCTATTTATTTGTAAATATTGTAAATAAAACGTGTGGTGGCGAGTAACAACATGTCCGCCTGTCTGTGTCCGGGTCAGCTCCGCACTGTATACTGTCCGAGTTCCTCTGTAATGATTCAGCAGATTCTAGACCCACCTATCTGCCAACTTAATTAGCTTCTTACTTATATTGATATCCAAATCATTTATATATATTAAAAAGAGAACTTACCCAAGTGGAACACCACTATTAACTCCATCCAATTCTGATTACAGAATTCCTTACACCATAACCCTCTGCTTCCTGTGTCTGACCAAATAAGACGGTGAACAATCAAGATTTACTAATCCCCAAAAAAGGCAAACTGGACATGCTTTGGCCCATCGTCCCAACTGAAGTCCTTTCTGGACGAACATGCATTTCTGGAAGTGTTCCAGTCTGGGTTTAAAACTCACCACAGCACTGAGTCCTCTCTGTTAAGGGTTTTTAATGATATTCTTTTAACAGTGGACTCTGGTGACTGTGTACTACTTATGCTTTTGGATTTAGCAGCTGCCTTTGACATGACAGACCATGAGATTCTCATCTCCAGGCTGGGGCAGTGGGTGGGCATCACAGGTTTAGCTCTCCAATGGTTTAGGTCCTATCTCTCAGATAGAAGTTTTTGTGTCAGTATTGATGATTTTACTTCCACCTCTGTTGCCCTCCCCTGGGGGGTACCACAGGGCTCCATCCTGGGATCTCTTCTGTTCTCCCTATACCTGCTGCCACTCTGCGCTATTTTGCGGTAACACGGTATTTCCTTTCATCTTTATGCAGATGATTGTCAGGTTTATTTCCCTCTGAAACGCCAAGGTCTATGTTCTGTCCAGCCGCTGCTTGACTGCCTTATTGACATAAGGAGTTGGATAGCATTACATTTTCTAAAATTTAATGAGAACAAAACAGAAGTCATGCTATTTAGACCCAATAGCACCAGTGGAACCCCCTGCATCGACCTTTCCACTGTGGCTCAATTTGAGAAATCCATGATCACAAATTTAGGTGTGAAAATGGATCCCAATTTAAAACTTGATAGCCATGTGAACGCAGTGGTAAATCTTGCTTTTTCCAGTTGAGGCGACTGTCAAAAATGAAGCCTGTCTTGTCTAAGTGCAACCTTGAAACAGTGATACATGCTTTTATAACATCTTGTCTAGATTACTGCAATGCGCTTCTTTTTGGAATTAGCCTGGCCTCCATTGCTCACCTACAGATGGTACAAAACGCTGCTGCTCGATTTTTATCTGGCACAAGAAAGCATGAGCATGTTACCCCGATTTTGGCTTCCCTTCACTGGCTTCCAATTCGTTTTCGAATTCATTTTAAGATCCTTGTATTTGTTTTTAAATCCTTTAATGGTTGTACCCCTCTTTATTTGTCAGAACTGCTGAACCCATATGTACTGTCTCGCTCTCTCAGGTCAGCAGACCAGATGCTTTTATGTGTTCCCACGGCACGATGCAAACTCCGAGGTGATCGAGCTATTTCAGTTGCAGCCCCAAATCTCTGGAACGATTTGCCGTTGCACGTTAGGCTAGCTCCTTCGCTAGCTGCCTTTAAATCATTTTAAAAACACATTTTTACTCTCTGGCTTTTAACCCACTATGATATGTTGGCTAACTGTATACTTTTTATTAAGAATCTTTTCAGTTCTTATGTGTTTATGTGTTTCTGTTTCATTTACCCTTTGGTTTTGTGTGTCTGATATGTTGGGTTTTTATTGTACAGCACTTTGGTCAGCCTTGATGTTGTTTTTAAAGTGCTTTATAAATAAATAAATAAATCGTCATCTTACACAATATTTGACGTTAAGATAGATATACCGTATCATACTGTACATATATTGAAAATTACAAGAGAATCAGTTTGCTTGTTAAATACAACCTATTAACACACACAGCAAAATACGTACTTTGCCTTGAAAACAAGCTCTGGGAAATCAGTATTGAATATATCGGTAAATCTGAGTCACTGTACTGGACTGTACTGGTTATTATCTAATAAGCCACTGTAAGGAACGGCTGGCAGTTTATCCCAGCCGGGACGCCCCAGTAATGAAGGATGGGGGAAGGCAGCGTATCAAGGACACTGCTTCCCCCAGGACGATAGATGGGAGCTTCCCTGGATGGCAAATGTGCCCCAGTTGCCCGCTGGACAATATGGGACTTGGAGTTCAGCAACACAGCCCTGCTGGGTACCGTGGGTGCTGCCAGGGAGACTAGGGATTCCATACTGTTTACATAGCCCAGAAGTACTTCAAAGTCTCGGGGATGGAAGCAGAGAAGTACTTCCGGGCTCAAGAAATTACAAGTTCTCCATCTGACCTGGAAGTGCTGACGAGTCACGGGGATGGAAGGACAGAAGCCTTTTCGGGTCAAGGACTATTAAAAGGACTGCTGTGAACCCAGCAAGCGAGCCGGAGTTGGGAGGTAGAGGACAGAGTTTGCTGGGTGTTTTAGAGGGAAGAATTGTTATTATTGTGATCATTTATTTACTTGTTTATGGTGGCTGTGGTGCTTAGAACAATATTAATAAGAAGAATAAGAATTAAAACTCTTTTTTAGTACTTTTACCTGGTGTCCTGAGCATTTGTCTGTTGGGTTAAAGGAGCAGCAGCGACTCCTAGTGTTACACCACATTTTGTCTGAATTTAAATGGATGTCAAGGGATATGCTAAACAATGTGACAGAATGCTGATTTATTATTTAAATCTTTTGTGTACATTATTTTGATAATTTCATTGATGTACACAATGTTGTACTCTTGGTGTTACATGAGTGTGATATGAAAATAAAATCATGGCTTCCATTTTGAGAACTTCACAGTTCACAGCCCAGTTTCCAAACAAATATGTTTGAATGCACCCAATTTTGATAGTGAAAGGTTAATGAAAAATTATTATTCTGATAAAATTCCAGTTATTGAAATATGTGCTATGAAATTAACACTATGAGCCAGTCTAGCACTTGGTTTAGTTTGCTGACAGCTAGGTTTTCACTGCCTACGAATTTAGATAAATCACAAAGGAAGTTATTGCCTTTGCTGGCTATAAAAATATATTTTTAAAGAGTTATTTAGTTTTAAAAAAATGTCACATGGAACCTGCAGATAAATCCACCAATTGATCCTTAATTCAATCACTGATTTACCGAGTCCATCACTTTCAGTCTTGCAGTGAGCTTGGGCCAGCATTATCAGCCTCAGGCTAACAGTGGGGCAAGAACCATTTTATCACAGGACACATACCCATATGCTCTCTTTTACTGGGCTAATGCAGAGTCGCCCGTTAACCTCACATGCATGTCTTTGGAAGGTGAAAGGAAAAAAATCCATTCAGAGACAAGCTGAACATAAAGATACCAAGTGTTTTTAAATCTGCTTGACATGCTTGAAGAGAATATGGGAGTGCAAAAAAGACTTACATACTCAAACTAATGGATTGAATAGTAGATTGTACCAAATACTTGCCACCCATCCAGTCATTCTGCGGTGTGAGTATAAAAGGGTTTGGGATCGTGACCTTTCATTGGTCTTTTCGGTCACAGAATTGTGATGTAGAATTCTCCAGTGTTACTGTGTATTAGAATATCTAGGACTGCTGCAAGATACTATGACTCCAAAGATCTGCATTCATTTCCCAAACTGGTCTTAATCTGTGTCGGTTTCCTCAAGATATCTCGGGACTTAAAATTGGATCACACCAGTGAGTGAATTAGTTTGTGTGTGGTAGTGAGTGCACCCAGCAATATACTAATGTATTATTATTATTTGATTGGTCTTAAATATATATATATATATATATATATATATATATATATATATATATTGTCACACACGCGCATGGGAGGCAGCTAAAGGGCTCGAGTGAAGGCAGTTCTGAGCCATGCGGGATGTGGCAGAGCGCACTAACTCTCTTTCTCACTTCCCTGTAGACCTAACCCGGGAGGTTCCACCTGTCTCTCTGGACGTCACTTCTGGGACCGAGCCAATGGAGACAGACCTTGCCAGCTCCGCCCCTGATGTCACATCCGGGACTAAACCAATGAACAATGAACACGTGCCCGACCCTTATGACCTCACTTCCTGTCTCCCCCTTTAAAAGCCTTCCCTTTTCCCTTCTGTGTCAGTCTTGTTTTGGACTCTGTTGTAAGCACTTCAGTGCTGGTATTTGAAAGAAAACGAAGTTGCAGCCAGGATACCAAATTACATGGGTGGCTGCCCCAAACCTTTTTCTGTCTTTGACTCGTTTTGTGACAGTGGCGTAGCGCAGGATGGAGAAGTCCCAGAAGAGAAGGGGACAGGACCTGCAAAACACCCAGGTGGGAGCGTGCGGGGCCGAGTATTCAGGCGGGAGGGTGCCCCGTGGTTCGGCGAGACCCGGTGCGGGCTCCGCTCCCAGCACGCAGAACTAGGCCGTCTAGAGAGGCCAGGGGTGTGCGGGTGGGGCTCACCAATTGGGCTGCCCTGGAGGGGGAGACAAGAGGGACTCAGTATGCTCTCTTGGGGAGAGTGCCTGCCCCCAGTGAAACCACAGCCCCTTTACCACCTTGGGGTGCCCCAGACTGGCAGGTGAGTAAAATAACGAAGTGGAGGTTGGACCCTGAGAGGCCGACCAGTAAACAAGCCTGGTCCTTATGGGCAAAAGTATGGCAGTGGCTACGGCCCTTGGAAAACAAGCCCCACCAGGTCATTGAGCAGGTAGCGTGCTATCTGCTCCTGAAAGCACTTCCCCAGGGCTTCACCCAGCCGGTCTGGGGCGTGCAGTTTAAGAACATGTCTGAGCTCATAGAGCTTCTGGAAACACAGAGGGCGGCCTCACACTCTGGGAGAGCGGAACCGTCCTTCTGCCAAACTCAGCCGGGGTATGTCCCAAGACCTAGCCCCTCCCTGTATAACCCGGAGCTTGCATCGGCGTCCGCGCGCTGGCACGCAAAACCGCTTGGAGGCGAGGAGGAATGCAGGTGGAGGGGAGGAGGGCTTGGTGTGCTCTGACAAACCCGTTGGACGGTCCCGCATACAGGCGTGGTGATCGTTAGCGGGTTTAAAACTTCCGCTCTGCTCGATTCCGCAGCAACATTTCCATTGTTGCCCGCCGCTTTGTGCTACCGCGACAATGGCTAAAATTCAAGACCAGTATAACCTGTGTCCACGGGAAACCGCTGGTACAGCACCGCCGCTGTGTCATTAGCTACGGAGGATCAGTCCAGAAAGTAACCGTGGCAATCCTTCCTGATCCTCCGCACCCGGTGATACTAGGGCGGGACTGGTCTGACATTAAAAGCGGTGAGACACATACCACTCCCGGGTTAAGTTGGGCCTCGTTATGGACGGAGATGAACCGTCTCAAGCTGCCTCCACGCCGTGTAATCAGCCGGCAGAGAGAGGTGAAGCAGCCGTCCTGGCTGGCGTGGCAACTCCCGGGCCGTCGCAGGCTGACACGTCATCCACCAACGCCGCGGCGGAGCGGGAGGAAACCACGCCCATTGAGGTCGGCGCTGACCCTCTCTCCGTGTTGCGGTTTCAATTTAAAAAGACGCCGGCTTCTTTCAAAAGGGAGCAATGGAATGACGACTCCCTGAAGTTTGTAAAAAATGCAGTGGTCCTTGTCAATGGCCAGCGCACTAGTCAGTCGATGCCACAGGGCCCCTACTTTGTGTTAGATAATGACCTCCTTTACCGTGTAGCAATGCATGACGGGCAGGAGACGAGGCTGCTGCTAGTGCCGCGTACCTTCCGCGGCAGGTCTGCGAGCTAGCACACGCCCACCTCCTAGGTGGCCACCTGGGCACCGAAAAACTCTGGAGCGGATCAAGCTCCGGTTTTACTGGCCAGGAATTAATGAGGAGGTTCGCCGCTTTGCGCTTCCTGCCCGGAGTGTCAACTGCGACAGATTCCTAGGAGGGACCGTGCTCCTCTTGTTCCTATTCCCTTGATTGACGTTCCCTTCCACAGAATCGGGGTCGACCTGGTGGGACCTCTAGAGCCCTCAGCCCGAGGACACAAGTACATTTTAGTCCTCGTGGATTATGCTACACGATACCCCGAAGCTGTTCCGTTGCGCTCAGCTACCTCTAAAGCCATCGCACGGGAATTACTAGGGTATTGGCGTGGGGATCCCCAAAGAAGTCTTGACAGACCAGGGGACCCCCTTCACCTCGGAGACGTTCAAGGAGACTGCCAGATTACTGAAAATAAAGCATTTAAAAACTCGTGTATCATCCTCAAACCGACGGATTAGTAGAGAGGTTTAATCAGACTCTCAAGCAAATGCTACGTAAGGTGGTCAGCGAGGATGGAAGGAACTGGGATCAGCTCCTCCCCCTCGTCCTTTTTGCCTATCGGAAGTCCCACAAGCCTCCACGGGTTCTCCCCTTTGAACTACTGTATGGGCGACAACCTCGGGCATATTGGATATTTTGAAAGAAGGCTGGGAAGAAGAGGCTCTTCCCACCACTAACATACTGGAGTATATCGCAGTTACGCGATAGATTTGGAAAGATTCGCCTGTCCTTAAAAGTCACATGGAGGAGGCTCAAGCAGCACAGGTTCGCTACTACAACCGCTGCACGCCTCTTCGGGAGTTCCACCCGGAGATCGGGTCATGGTCCTAGTGCCTACCTCCCACTCTAAGTTGCTTGCCCACTGGCAGGGCCCCCTGAAGTTAAGGAGAGGAAGGGACTGGTCGACTATTTGGTGAGTCAACCCAATCGCCGGCCAAAGGAGCGGTATATCATGTGAACCTGCTGAAACCGTGGAAGGACAGGGACCCTGATCCCTCCTCCGCCAGCCCCGCCACTCTTCGCTCACACACACGACCTTAACTTTGGCGCAGACTTGAGACCCAGGCAGCGGCAGGAGCTGGAAACAGTTATCCGGACCGCTCGAGAGGTAGTCAGTGAACACCCGGAAGGACCTCTCTGATTGAGCACAACATTGTGACAGAGCCCGGGTTGTTGTCCGAGAACGCCTACCGTCTTCCCGAGGCAAAAAGGCTGAAGTGGAACTGAGATCAAGCGCATGCTGGAACTAGGTGTAATTGAGGAGAGTTATAGTCCCTGGTCCAGCCCCATTGTGCTCGTCGGTAAGCCTGACGGAGTTGGAGGTTCTGCAATGACTTCCGTCGGCTTAACCAAGTCTCCCAATTTGATGCCTATCCAATGCCGCGCGGGGCGACCTCCTCGAGAGGCTTGGACAGGCTCAATACCTGACCACACTTGACATGACAAAGGGTACTGGCAGGTTCCTTTAACGGACTCGCGAAGGAAAAACGCGTTTAGTACCCCTAGCGGACACTGGCAGTATCGTGTCCTTCCATTTGGGTTACACGGGCTCCAGCAACCTTTCAGCGCCTGGTGGACAAAGTGCTTCGGCCTCATAACTCATACAGTGCTGCCTACCTAGATGACGTGGTCATCTATTCCAGCACATGGAAGGAACACCTACAGCATGTCCAAGCGGTATTACGGACACTTGGTGAGGCGGGCTCGGATTAATCCCAAGAAATGTTTCTTTGGATTAAGCGAGGCCAAATATTTAGGCTACCTGGTGGGTCGGGTACCGTAAGGCCACAGTGCTCCAAAATTGATGCCATTCTGAAATGGCCCGTCCATGAACCAAGCGGCAGGTCCAAGCCTTTCGGTTAGCGGGTACTACCGCCGGTTTGTACCCGGTTTTGAGAAAGCGCCCTTGACTGATTTAACAAAGAAGAGGGCCCAACATTGTGGTATGGACTGCAAAACAGACGCTGCATTTGGTGACTTGAAGAAGGCCCTTACGTCCGCACCTATTTTGATGGCACCTAACTTTTCTTTGCCTTTCATCCTCCAGACGGACGCCGGACACAGGCCTGGGAGCCGTGCTGAGCCAAAGTGTCGATGGTGTGAACACCCGTCATGTTCCTGAGCGGAAACTGTTGGACCGGGAGACCAGGTATGCGGCGGTGGAGAGGGAGGCTCTGGCGATTAAATGGGCGATCACTCAGCTGAGGTACTACCTGTTGGGCCGTGAGTTCACCCTTGTCACGGACCATGCACCTCTACAGTGGATGGCCCTGCACAAGGAGTCGAATCCGCGGGTCACCCGGTGGTTTCTTGACCTGCAGCCGTACAAGTTTTCGCTCGCTCATCGCCGGGTGCTCTCCATGCCAACGCCGATGCTCTCTCGGGTTTACGACCTCTCGGTTAAGGTCGCCCGACCCGACGGGTCTGGGCTGAGGGGGGGGCCTTGTCACACACGCGCGCATGGGAGGCAGCTAAAGGGCTCGAGTGAAGGCAGTTCTGAGCCATGCCGGGATGTGGCAGAGCGCACTAACTCTCTTTCTCACTTCCCTGTAGACCTAACCCGGGAGGTTCCACCTGTCTCTCTGGACGTCACTTCTGGGACCGAGCCAATGGAGACAGACCTTGCCAGCTCCGGCCCCTGATGTCACATCCGGGACTAAACCAATGAACAATGAACACGTGCCCGACCCTTATGACCTCACTTCCTGTCTCCCCCTTTAAAAGCCTTCCCTTTTCCCTTCTGTGTCAGTCTTGTTTTGGACTCTGTTGTAAGCACTTCAGTGCTGGTATTGAAAAAAGCGAAGTTGCAGCCAGGATACCAAATTACATGGGTGGCTGCCCCAAACCTTTTTCTGTCTTTGACTCGTTTTGTGACAATATATATATATATATATACCAGTAACGGCATACACGATAACATGCAGTGAATACACTTGGCTTATACAGGTAGTTTTCATCCTCTTTCTCTGTATATTTAGCATTCGTTTGCTCAGAGGCTGATGCGCTTATTACTTATTGAGCAGCTTTTCTTTCCTCCACCCTATCAGCCCGCTTCTTCTCTTCTTCCATCGGCAGCTTTTTGCGTTAAAAGTGATTCACTTATTAAGCTGGCACTTAAGTCTTCAATCTGCCTCAAGAATGATTTAAGACATGAAGAGGTAGGGGAAGTGACCGCGAAGGTGGTAGGGAATGAGAACAACGCCCACCCTGCTTGCCGCTAAAAATAAAAAGAGTAATAAATATCATCACCCCGAAAGCGGATGGTAGTCGTCATGTAGTATATGTGTACTAAATTTCAGGTCAATAGGTGAAACGCTTTGCGAGCCGCAGGTGATTTAAAATCCTGGACAGACAAATGAACAGTAGTATGAACGGTAGCGTATTATATAAGAAGATATATATATATATACACTCACCTAAAGGATTATTAGGAACACCATACTAATACGGTGTTTGACCCCCTTTCGCCTTCAGAACTGCCTTAATTCTACGTGGCATTGATTCAATAAGGTGCTGAAAGCATTCTTTAGAAATGTTGGCCCATATTCATAGGATAGCATCTTGCAGTTGATGGAGATTTGTGGGATGCACATCCAGGGCACGAAGCTCCCGTTCCACCACATCCCAAAGATGCTCTATTGGGTTGAGATCTGGTGACTGTGGAGGCCATTTTAGTACAGTGAACTCATTGTCATGTTCAAGAAACCAATTTGAAATGAATCGAGCTTTGTGACATGGTGCATTATCCTGCTGGAAGTAGCCATCAGAGGATGGGTACATGGTGGTCATGAAGGGATGGACATGGTCAGAAACAATGCTCAGGTAGCCCGTGGCATTTAAACGATGCCCAATTGGCACTAAGGGACCTAAAGTGTGCCAAGAAAACATCCTCCACACCATTACACCACCACCACCAGCCTGCACAGTGGTAACAAGGCATGATGGATCCATGTTCTCATTCTGTTTACGCCAAATTCTGACTCTACCATTTGAATGTCTCAACAGAAATCGAGACTCATCAGACCAGGCAACATTTTTCCAGTCTTCAACTGTCCAATTTTGGTGAGCTCGTGCAAATTGTAGCCTCTTTTTCCTATTTGTAGTGGAGATGAGTGGTACCCGGTGGGGTCTTCTGCTGTTTTAGCCCATCCGCCTCAAGGTTGTGCGTGTTGTGGCTTCACAAATGCTTTGCTGCATACCTCGGTTGTAACGAGTGGTTATTTCAGTCAAAGTTGCTCTTCTATCAGCTTGAATCAGTCGGCCCATTCTCCTCTGACCTCTAGCATCAACAAGGCATTTTCACTCACAGGACTGCCGCATACTGGATGTTTTTCCCTTTTCACACCATTCTTTGTAAACCCTAGAAATGGTTGTGCGTGAAAATCCCAGTAACTGAGCAGATTGTGAAATACTCAGACCGGCCCAACAACCATGCCACGCTCAAAATTGCTTAAATCACCTTTCTTTCCCATTCTGACATTCAGTTTGGAGTTCAGGAGATTGTCTTGACCAGGACCACACCCCTAAATGCATTGAAGCAACTACCATGTGATTGGTTGATTAGATAATTGCATTAATGAGAAACTGAACAGGTGTTCCTAATAATCCTTTAGGTGAGTGTATATATATATATATATATACAGTGGTGTGAAAAACTATTTGCCCCCTTCCTGATTTCTTATTCTTTTGTATGTTTGTCACACAAAATGTTTCTGATCATCAAACACATTTAACCATCAGTCAAATATAACACAAGTAAACACAAAATGCAGTTTTTAAATGATGGTTTTTATTATTTAGGGAGAAAAAAAATCCAAACCTACATGGCCCTGTGTGAAAAGGTAATTGCCCCCTTGTTAAAAAATAACCTAACTGTGGTGTATCACACCCGAGTTCAATTTCCGTAGCCACCCCCAGGCCTGATCACTGCCACACCTGTTTCAATCAAGAAATCACTTAAATAGGAGCTGCCTGACACAGAGAAGTAGACCAAAAGCACCTCAAAAGCTAGACATCATGCCAAGATCCAAAGAAATTCAGGAACAAGTGAGAACAGAAGTAATTGAGATCTATCAGTCTGGTAAAGGTTATAAAGCCATTTCTAAAGCTTTGGGACTCCAGCGAACCACAGTGAGAGCCATTATCCACAAATGGCAAAAACATGGAACAGTGGTGAACCTTCCCAGGAGTGGCCGGCCGACCAAAATTACCCCAAGAACGCAGAGACGACTCATCCGAGAGGTCACAAAAGACCCCAGGACAACGTCTAAAGAACTGCAGGCCTCACTTGCCTCAATTAAGGTCAGTGTTCACGACTCCACCATAAGAAAGAGACTGGGCAAAAACAGCCTGCATGGCAGATTTCCAAGATGCAAACCACTGTTAAGCAAAAAGAACATTAGGGCTCGTCTCAATTTTGCTAAGAAACATCTCAATGATTGCCAAGACTTTTGGGAAAACACCTTGTGGACTGATGAGACAAAAGTTGAACTTTTTGGAAGGCAAATGTCCCGTTACATCTGGCGTAAAAGGAACACAGCATTTCAGAAAAGAACATCATACCAACAGTAAAATATGGTGGTGGTAGTGTGATGGTCTGGGGTTGTTTTGCTGCTTCAGGACCTGGAAGGCTTGCTGTGATAGATGGAACCATGAATTCTACTGTCTACCAAAAAATCCTGAAGGAGAATGTCCGGCCATCTGTTCGTCAACTCAAGCTGAAGCGATCTTGGTGCTGCAACAGGACAATGACCCAAAACACACCAGCAAATCCACCTCTGAATGGCTGAAGAAAAACAAAATGAAGACTTTGGAGTGGCCTAGTCAAAGTCCTGACCTGAATCCAATTGAGATGCTATGGCATGACCTTAAAAAGGCGGTTCATGCTAGAAAACCCTCAAATAAAGCTGAATTACAAGAATTCTGCAAAGATGAGTGGGCCAAAATTCCTCCAGAGCGCTGTAAAAGACTCATTGCAAGTTAACGCAAACGCTTGATTGCAGTTATTGCTGCTAAGGGTGGCCCAACCAGTTATTAGGTTCAGGGGGCAATTACTTTTTCACACAGGGCCATGTAGGTTTGGATTTTTTTCCCTAAATAATAAAACCATCATTTAAAACTGCATTTTGTGTTTACTTGTGTTATATTTGACTAATGGTTAAATGTGTTTGATGATCAGAAACATTTTGTGTGACAAACATGCAAAAGAATAAGAAATCAGGAAGGGGGCAAATAGTTTTTCACACCACTGTATATATATACAGGTGTATATATATATATATACAGGTGTATGTATATATATATATATATATATATATATATATATTGTATCTCCACTGGAAGACCGACTTAATTTGGTCACATGAGCACTGAATTGGTGATAAAAGAAGGACAGTGCAAAAGGGACTACCCATATTCACTGGAATTGACAGAATTTCCTGAAAGGAATTTTGGGGATTTGTTTTCTTTTCTATGATGAGCTTCCCACTCAGTCTTGAAGCTGGGTTGAAGCTATCAAACTTTAATTACCGTAAATTGGACAAGGTACTTATGTAATACTTCTGTTTAAAATTAAATACCATTCTGATAAGTGGGGGAAGACATTTCATTATTGTTTTCTTTGTTTACTTTTGGAAATTATAATGAATTCCTTCTGGATGGCTGGAATGACCAGTTTTGTATCAGGTCTGGTTCTTTAACTGGTAGTGCGCTACCCAGATGTCCTACTATGCAGGATATATAAAAAATATGCAGCAGCTACTGTTAGGGATGGTGGACGTTTGGGAGATGGAGGAATGAAATAAGCACTTAGTTCGCACCAGTGGTAGATGGCGTTGCCTTAATTAAAAAGAGTCCAAAGCAAACACGTCCCAAATACACAAAATCAAGAAGGTGAAGTCAAAAACAGAACCCAGAAATCCAAATTGACAAAAAATGAGTAATAATCACAAAAAATCACCAACACCAGTGCATTTAATGTACCACAAGGAACTGTGTGTTTCCTCAATATACTGTATATAGGGTTGAGAGCAGTCCCTTTATGAAGAGGAGGCCCCGTCTTTTGGAAAACCTTCTACAAACCACACAGAATATAACAGAAAAAGCATAGACACAAAGAAATTAAATAATATACAAAACTAATTAAAACCATAACAAAATACAAAAACATCTACCTAAATGACAACAGTAACACAAACAAAAGAATTGCAAATGAACAAAAAGGAAATAACTAATGTATTTAAATCCATGCCAGGGGAGAGAACTTTGCTGAAATACACTTGGAGCCAATAGCAACACCAACTTCCCCAACTTCATGAGCTGAACAAATGCTAAGATCTCACACATGGCCACACACCGAGGCCAGTAGTTTTTAGCAGAAGAGAAGTGCCAGCAAAGTGCTTATAGGTACACACACACATATCTATACTAATAAAAGGCAAAGCCCTCACTGACTCACTCACTCACTCACTCACTCACTTATAGGTAGAAGGCTGAAATTTGGCAGGCTTATTCCTTACAGCTTACTTACAAAAGTTAAGCAGGTTTCATTTTGAAATTCTACACGTAACGGTCGTAACGGTCATAACGGTCGATAACGGTCAACAACGTCCGCCATGTTGAACTTTCTTATTTATGGCCCCATCTTCAAGAAATTTGGTAGGCGGCTTCCCTGCGCTAACCGAAACCGATGTACATACTTATTTCGATGGTATGACGCAAGTGTCAGCCGCCATATTGAACTTTCCAACGTCACTAATTTTCCAACTTCCCATGTAGGTAGAAGGCTGACCCCATCTTCACAAAATTTGGTAGGTGACTTCCCTGCGCTAACCAAAACCGATGTACGTACTTATTTCGGAGGTATGACGCCACTGTCGGCCTTCATATTGAATTTTCCAAACGTCACTAATTCTCCAACTTCCCGTGTAGGTAGAAGGCTGAAATTTGGCAGGCTCATTCCTTACAGCTTACTTACAAAAGTTAAGCAGGTTTCATTTCGAAATTCTACTCGTAATGGTCATAACAGTCAACAATGTCCGCCATGTTGAACTTTCTTATTTATGGCCCCATCTTCTCGAAATTTGGTAAGCTGCTTCCCTGCACTAACCGAAACCAATGTACGTACTTATTTCGGTGGTATGATGCCACTGTCGGCATCCATATTGAACTTTTCAACAGTCTTTGCTACTTATGGACCCATCTTCAAGAAATTTGGTACACGGGTTCCCAACGCTAACTGAATAGTACTTAAGTACATATATACGTCCATAGCCTGCACCTCAGTCACCGTGTGAGGTGGCGTTGGGTCCCCCATCCCAACGCCTCCCACGTTGTTGGCTGCCTGCCTATATAAGGCCGTCCGTCACTCCAATCTCTAAATTCCCTTCCTTGCTTTGCCACGGGATTCACGTCTCCCTACTGATAACTACAGCCTTTTTGTTTAATCCACGGCTTCTCTGCTGTTTTATTGTTTGTTTATTACAATTATAGTTATTGTATAGGTACTTTACACTTACTTTACAATGCTCAGGTACCCATTTCCTTTATCATTCCAATCCCCATTACCACGTCAATCGAGATGATCACTATCGATCAAAGAACTGTCACTTACCGAGTGGTTTCCATGCCCAGAGATGGCACCTACCTTTTCCATTCTCTTTGTTACATATTGCACAGCCATATCAGGCTCACTCTTGATATCCGGAGGAACATTTTGTCTTATGTATTGAATGACTGGGACAGGTTCAAGGTGTGGACTGATGACGGTACAGGAGATCATTATTCTACACAGGAGCACTATAAGAGTGAAATGCTTAAGCCCTTAACCTATGGTTCTGCATGTGAGTTGATGGCTGCCGCTGAATTGTTCGGTTGTCGCTTTCAAGTGTACCGAAATGGCCAAATATTTTACACCTTTCGACAACTGCCAATGCCTCTTAAACATCTTAGATTCACAGGTGACGATTTCAGTAGTGGACACTTTGATGTTTATGAATGTTTAAACTCTCAAAAGCTGGATGTGATTTTATCGATGAAACCGGTTGTATGCTTACAACGCTTGACAGATGCCAAATGTCACTTCAACACAACAAATTCTGCAAATACTGTCGTAATTGAAACAAACCATGAAACTCAAACTGATTATGACAGCAGCAATCCAAGCTGTGAGATTTGAGACAAGATTACTGTTCACATGGCCAACTTTACGTTGCATGCTCAAGAGTAAGCTCAGCGCACAGCTTGATCATGTTACAACCGGAGGGCTGAACTGACAACATGGTATACAAAGAGATCCTTAACAAATAATTATTGGCATATTATTTCCCTCAGTTTAAAAAGGTTTAATTTTCTTCTTAATAAAAATTTTAATGCAGTACTTCGCCGCTGCGAAGTGCGGGTATTTTGCTAGTATATATATATATATATATATATAGCATAAACAAGAGGGTATATATACTGCATAAATAGTGTCAGAGACAACAGAGACCAATGACTGAAAGCAGTTAAACGTGGAGATTTTACAATGACAATAAAAATATTTGCAGAATAGAATTGCATGTTGAATGACCTTGGGCTGCAGCTGTTCCCCGTGCTAACAGACATCTTGTTTAAGAAGTAATAACAAAGAGTTAGCAAGATTTGTTTGGCAGACAAGTGCAAAGCAGGGAATGCCTACAATGCATATTGCCTTTAACTTTGTTTTCCTGTAACTTGTTAACTGAATATCTTATCAGTGCATTAATCTTCCTTACATTCATTACCTCACACAGTGAACTGCCATCACAAGTGGCAATGCGTAATGAATATATGAAATTAAATGTAAGAGATGAGAAGGATTAAACTTAGTAAAATTGTGATTTATTTTTATATTTTGTTTCATAGTATAATGGAAAAAAACATTCTCAAGTAAAACAAAATCCTCAGTATTGGCAAATTCAACAGAAAATCGGAGGAACCATGTAGCAGCTTTTCAGTTAACACTGAAGGAGTACTCACTTCTTTGTTTTTAACACTTTGGAATTGGATTATGCTCAAGGGGCACTTGTCCTACTTACTGTTTTGTCTGCCCCACTTGGTTGGTTCCATCCACCAAATCCCAAGTAGCCTTATGATCACCACAGCTTCTGGCATACACTTAATAGTTTTATTGTAAGCAGTTGTATACAGGACAGCAGGATATGCCCATTTGGCATCAAAAAGGAATAAATTATCATCAATAAAGCAGCAAATAAGAATAATAATTTAAATTAATTTACTGAACCTTTACTGCGGTGGGCTGGCGCCCTGCCCGGGGTTTGTTTCCTGCCTTGCACTCTGTGTTGGCTGGGATTGGCTCCAGCGGACCCCCATGACCCTGTAGTTAGGTTATAGGGGGTTGGATAATGGATGGATGGATAATGAACCTTTAAGCTATTATGTTGAACAACTTAATCATGATAACTTTGACATTCTTGACATCTGTCTTATGAGCTATGCTTGCATCATTAACATCTATAAATAAAATACCTTAAATAACCAAAATCTTAACATTACTAAAGAAAAGGAAACATTTAAAGGACAATACACTATCCAAGGTGGGGTCAAGGTCTTCTTCAGAGTCCTATGCTAAATCCCAGCCTGTCCTCCATGTGACCATGCCAAAGATGTGCAGGTTAGTTTGACAGTGTGAGTGCACCTTGAAAAAGACCACCACTCCACCCATGGTTAGTTCTGCACCAGTTGCTTCTAGGATGATGATCAGTATCCCATTAGAATGAACTGGATTAAACAGGTCTAGACAATGGGTGGATAAAGGAACTACAAGACAGATGGTTAGGCCTTCTGGGTGTCAAAAGAATGAATACATATTATCTTCTGCAAAAAAATATGAAAATAATATTTTACATTAATTTATTGAACTGTTAAACAATTTTATTAAACAACTGAATCACTATAACTTTAATAAAGCTGTCCTAATTGTTTTGTTTACAGCATTAAGACCTCTACATAGATCATTTTAAAATAATTAAATTTTAAAATCAAAATTAGGTGTTTGGTGCTGCTGCCTCACAGCCCATATGTTCTAACCTAGACACATTTACTGTTGTTAAATGAATTAATGAGCTGTGCGTGCAACGCTAAACAGTAAATCCAGGAGCGACTCTGTCAAGTACTCAGCGACTAATCTCAGCACAGTTAGTGTTAACACTTAGGAGAGCAGTGTACCTACCTATTTATTTATTTACTAATTTGTTTATTTATTCCAGTAACATTTTAGGTTATCTATCCAACACTGTGTATATTATAAAACATTAACATGATATAAAAACATTAAAACTGACATTAACCTATTTTAAGGGTCCTATTATTTTTAAGGATACTTTACTACTATTATAAAACATTTTCAGACTAAAATGTAAAGCTGACCAATTTGCTGGATAGATAGATAGATAGATAGATAGATAGATAGATAGATAGATAGATAGATAGATAGATAGATAGATAGATAGATAGATAGATATCTGGGGGTCCAGAGTGCACCTATAACTAAGCTTGCCTTTTTAATTACCTTGGTGATGCGGTGAGCCTCAAAATGATTTTACCAGCCAAGCATACCGCAACACAGAAAATCACACTGACCATAACAGAGTTATAGAAGATGTGAAGGATGTCAATTCCCATGTTTAAAGGAACACAGTCTTCTAAGGAAGAAGAGCCTGCTCTGCCTTTCTTATATACTGTAGTTGCTCTGTGTTCTGAGCCCAGTCCAACCTGTCATTAATGTGGACCTCCAAGTACCTGTACGAGTGGACCACCTCTACATCTACTCCTTGAATAGTGACTGGAAATAGATGCTCTTAGGTGTGGCACCCCATAAGTGCAGAATCATCCATGAGAAAATTTCTACAACTGACATAACCTGGGAGGACTCATGTAGTTCAGGACCAGCCTCTTGTAGGTCTTCATAATGTGGAAAAATAAGTGCCACTATTCTGAAATCATAAGGAGAAGTGGCTCCAGAATTCTTCGGAACTGGAACAATACAGGATGTATTCCACAGCAAGGGCCCTTTCTTTGACCATTAGGGACAGAGGAAAAGATGACAGAAGACACCAGAAAATTGCTCAGCACAGGCCTTAAGACCTCAAGGACCGACTCCATAGGCCAGTGTGTCTCCTTCCTATTTATGGACGGTTCATACTAATAGTCAGAAGTAGGAGATTTCCATGCAAGAGAGACGGTGTGGGGGGTCAGGTGTGGCATATTATTATATTTAAAGCAACGACTGTCACTTCATTTAGTCAGGACTGGCATTAGGTACTTTGTTCAAGAAGATCCATCTCCTATGTGTTTTGTTTAAAGTTGCAAAATCCACAAAGTGCAAGGTCATGCTGTTTCCCTTGGGAGGCAAATATATCACAGATGGTCATAATTGCAGGTGGATAAGTATTATAAATTCCTAATAACATCTTAATTAAGAAAATTAGTTTAAAGGGATGAATATTTTGATAATTTGAGTAGTATTGTATCCATTCAACCATCAATTTACTGAACCTGGATAATCCAGTTCCATGACTGCAGGAGGCACCTCAAATTGTTTTTAGGATATTCATGCACACCAAATATGTTAACACACATGAGTTTTGAAATTACATCATTTTGCTTGGGAAGCATCATGTGATGGAAACTTGAAGCTGAAATATGATGAATAAAATATGTAGATACTCTAATAACAGAAAATGTGGCCAGTACAAATGGAAGTCACAGAACATAAGCTCATCTGTATGTCATCAGAACTGACCACAAGACAGGATTTACTTTGTTGTAGGTTACTCTTCTGAATGTTGTCAAGCTGATTGCCCTGGCTTGCCTAGTGCTCAGGTGTGGAGGTTGAACTCATTCCTTAATGACGAAAGCAAGATACATCAACACGAATGAGTCTTGTCTTTACAGTAGTAGGAGAATGTAATATTGACCTGGCATGGTATTTTTGTTGGACACCTATACTTCTTCCTTTTTCTTTACAAAATGATGTGCCACTTTTTTTCAATAGAAACAACTAAGGCTACTGCGTTTTCATTTAAAAATTATGTTGTTAAACAAAAATAATCTCTGATCCAACTAGTGTTTTTAATAATTTACAAACATCTCTCCACCTACGCTAAAGTGACCTAAAATGCATGTGATGTTGTTGTCAGCCTACACTGGGCTTGTATGCAGAAAAAGGAAAAGTAAATGACCTCCATGCTAGACTTTCATTTGCAGTTTGTGTGTACGCAATCCTTGAACCGTCAGCCACAGGATTTATCGTAGAACTGTAGCAACTGGTAAATGATTTGCTTTTTCTGCATGTATGTAGTGTTCAAACTGCTCAAAACACAATTTAGATGCATACAGGTAAGCAACACAACAGGCGCCATAGAAAGCAAGTCTTCTGTCTCTAATATGTTGGAATAATCTCCCATGATTAGGGACCGAAATCAGGTAATGAGATGAACAGGAACGGAATTAGGGAAGGGCCACATGATAAGCACAAACAAATCAGTTTGATGAGCGTCTGCATTTTTAACCATCCACACCATAACGCTGTGGCTGCATTTTCAGAAGTATATAACTCTGGAATGCATTTTCAAAAGTCTCTCTTTTCAAGTGTTGAAAATGCCAGGTAGTGTGGACGAAATGTGGAAATAGAGGCTAATGTCTGTGTTTCTAAAAGAAAACATAGTAGTATGGACTGGGCCTAAATGTCTAAAACATGGATTTAATAGGGCCTGAATTCTGGGTTATCTAGAAAATACAGGCAAACCTGTTTCTAATTTTTATAACACATTTATATTGCTTCCCTTATATGCTGAAAAACAGGTAATGACATAATTAATGGATATTTTCATTTCACTCCTCATTTGTGTGCTTTGTATAGGCTAATAAAAGTATAAATGTGCTTTACTACTGATACAACGATTTGAATCTCAGCCTTGTTGCTTTATAATTTACTTTTTGTTTTTCCCTTGCTAAATAGTTTGTACTTATTGTTTTTCACTTTGAACATTATTTTCTGATTATGAAAACATTTTATTGTTATGTTTATGATGTCTTTTGCACTGCCATTTTGGATATTGTTTTATATTGGCTTGCCATCGTTTTGTGTTTTTTTTTAGGAGGCTCAGTGCTATTTTGAGACTTTCTGCTTTGCTGTGACCATATTTTTTTAGATTAGTACAATTGTTACCAGTCAGATAACACACCAGTTATGTGACACTCTGAGTTATCATTCCTCACATATCAATGATGGCATAATGCTTATCCTGATACCCAAGTCTCTGAATATCACAAACATCAATTACCATGCAACACCAACAATGAACAATGAGTTTTTCCCATGATGGCACCAACATGTAAACGACATAAAGTACTGATTGATTGCTGTGAAGCACCAACACATGAACAATGAACGGTTCTCCCGTGGAGTTTCAGGAGCACAGCTGCATTGCAGTTCCAAGCTCCTATGAGGAAGGGGGAGTGAGCGGCAGTTCAAAAGTGCTGCACGGAAACCTGAAAAAGGGCCGCTGAGATTCAAATATCCATTTGTGCTACTGTGTAACAGCAGTTAAATTATACCCACAGAGGCTCCATTGCAATGACCTGTGACCAACAAATGGCCAATTTGACATACAGCCAAATACAGCCAGTCCCAAATGGAGCCATAAGTCGGCACATGACTGTATTATATAAGTTTGTGCTGAGCTATCTAATAAGGAGGCACAGTCCTTTCATCCTTGGATTCATCCTTGGATTCGAAGGCTTCCAGTATGTCTGTTTTTTTTTTTTTTCACGGGCTGGAGAGCAGCTTTTCAGTGTAACAGTAACATTGAGTGCTACAGCCATATACCAAGCAGAGGTATGCAAGTTTTAGAACTTTGTACATGTTCTAAGTCGGTGGGGGGATGGAATAGCCGGCTGCTTGCAGCCTGATTTTTATCAGCTCATTTAGATGACAAAAGACGCTGGTGGAGAGCAGTGAACGATTTTAAGAAGCGATTTAAGGTGGGATGGATTTACGAGTTTTTTCGTAGGCTTTCATACATTATATAGTTTATGCCTACATTTTGTCAACTACTAGGAGAATATAAAAAACGTTTCTGTTTTTAACAATGTGTTTACACACATTACTGTAGAAACGGTACAGACATGAAATGCGTGTGTTCCAAACAACGATCTATTATTTACACTCTAAAACTCCACTTCACTCCCAGAAAATCAATCAAGGCATGAGCTGAGAGAAGTTTGTGTACGTTCTAAGTCGGTGGGGGGATGGAATAGCCGGCTGCTGGCAGCCTGATTTTAATCAGCACATTTAGATGACAAAAGACGCTGGTGGAGAGCTGTGAATGATTTTAAGAAGCGATTTAAGGTGGGACGGATTTACGAGTTTTTTCGTAGGCTCTGGTAATTCTAGTGTTAAAACCACCACCTTCCCAAACCTCAAGCAGTTCATGTCTGGACTCCAATACAGACACTTCTGTCTGCAAAAACAAACCCATTGCAGCCAGGGATAATATACGGGTAGCTGTCCCAAACCTTTTTAAGTGTGTTGAGTTTGATCCTTTCACATCATATAAGATTAAAGTATATAAAATATATTACTAAAATAAATGTGCATACTATTCAAATCATAAGATATAAACTATATTGCATTCCACCCTTTTACATATACTTTGGAGCACACAATAAATAGTAGAAAAAAAGTGAATAATGGAACATCTACAGTCCGGGTTTTACATGTTCCATGAAGTAAATAATAGTACTGACATTTTATTGAGGCAAAAGATAAGCATCCAGCAGATCCCGAGACAGAAATGTGAATGATTTAGTCCTACCAGCAGTTCCTCCTGTGGCCTACTGTAGGCTTCAGAGGAGCTCCACTATTAGGTAAAACCATAAAATCCTTCAGAGATTCCCTTAGAGATTTGAAGGCAAGTGTTTACTCCTCCTGAAAAGAACTGCTGAATATAGAGTTCTTTGCTTTATGTTTTCCTCCTCTTCTTTTTAATAAACAATTCACAAAAATGAATAAGCAACTCATCCCCTCTTCTTTAGCAAAAAGTCTGCTGTAAATATCTATCAATAAGGTCTCCTTCAGACTCAGCATATCCCACCGTAGCCATCTTAAAGGGACAGGGGATATATGCATTGGATACTTTCCATTTAAAACAATATTTCCTCAACCCAAAATCACTATGAAAACAGAATATTACAGTACATATTGCAAGACATTTCTCCTTGTAAGACTCCTTGTAGCTGCTGTGATGCAGCGGTGATGAGGCAGAATGTTAACCTTTTTAACTGTAAACCCAAAATAAAGACCAATGAATTTTGGTACACGTGCAGTAAAGTTTTCTGTTGAGTGTTATTGTATCTTTTCATCAGACTGGCCAGCCCAGTACCGACTGTAGAATCTCGAGGACTCTGACTGTGTCCGAGTCTGGCCTTTTCTACAATCTAACTGTGGTTCTACAATTAGCTGATGGACAGATATTGTTGTTTTTAATTTATGTTAATTATTTTTTACTTTGTTTTATGATAGTTCTGTATGTAGTGAGTTGGATAATCAAGCACTTTGCCTCGAGAGTTGTTACGGTACTCTATGTGTGCACTTGTACTGTATTTTTGAGTTGACAATAACAGACTGGCCATCTAGGTCTGTACAGAGGATTACTTGTGTTCTGTTTTGTGTATTGCGTTTACCCCATTTTTTGACACCCATTGCAAACCCAACCTACCAGGAAGGGGTTGTTTCTCTGAAATTTTTTTTTGAGTTTCTTTTCTTGTGTTCTTAGGGAGTCAAGGCTGGGGGCTGTCGACAAATAGGGCCTGTTAAAGCCCACTGAAGAATTCCTTGTGTGATCTTGGACTATAAGAGAAATAAATTATTGCTGTAAATTACTGCTGTTGGGTAACAAGATTTTTTTTCATGGTCGTTTTTGTTATTGTTTGCAATTTTCCAGTGTTGGTCACCATTGGGCCATGTTTTATCAGAAACTTTATGTCCTTTCTCCATGAAAAAGAAATTTCACCAACAATTTTTTTTTTCTCAGCCATCACTACAAACTACATGCTTCTATATTAACATATAAAAAAGTCATTTTGGGGTGTAGTATTCCTTTATGTCATCCCAAAAAACTCTACATTATTCTGCCACCACCATGATTCATGATAAGGATGATGTTCTCAGTATGTTTTGCAGTGTTATGAAGGCGGTGTGGGTTAGTGGAAAAGGACCTAAATTTTAAGACACACAGTTGCTAGTTTGGTTCTCACCTCCAGTCCCTGTGTGACGTTGAGCAACTCACTTAAGCTGCCTGTGCTCCAGCTATACAAACTTAGCAGATGTATATAAGTGTATATGGTGTCTGACTTGTAAAGTGCCTTGGGTTGATGTATACTGCGGTAAGGTACCATACAAATTATTACTTCAAAAATGTCTTTAGCATGCCTGAGACAGTCATGTCAGTTCTCTCGTATGAACAGAAAATATTTTCTAAAAAACTTCCATATGCTGCTTCTTCACAAAATAATGTCTGTTTGTCCAAAGTGGATTTTGCTTCACTACTTGTTAAGAAGCCTAAATAACTGATGCTGATAATGTGCTTTCTATATATTTCAGATTTGAAGATAGGTGGATGAGTTCTTTGTGGCCTTTGTGAGAAAAGCCTGGATACTCAATTATGGAAGGACACCTTCTTACTTTATAATGCTCTTAGAGATTTTTGAGGCATTTCATTTTTTTTTCTTCTGCCTGTCCCATGATTTGGTTTTTTTTGTCCTGTATGTTCCTTGGTCTTCATGATATAGATAGTTTTGTCAGGTGCTGTACTCTCTGCCTATTTTACTTCCAGACTTTGGTGTTGTTAAGTGTAAGCTCATGGGAAACACCTTCATTACTCAGAGTTGGACTCGTTCCGCTAATAATAAAAATCTAAATACCAAGGGTGGTAGCAGAGTGAGTTTAGGTGTGAAGCCGTCAAGAAGGTGCATACTTAAAGAGTAAGTCATGTTTTTGTTTTTTTTTTTGTAATGACTTTATAAGAATATGTAAAAGGTTGTAAATTTTCAGATTCATTTTGAGATTAAAAAGGTATTTTGTGCTGATTCATGTAAAACATGAACATATTAAACATAGTAAAGTTCATTATTGTAGAGTACATCAAAGGGGAAGAATACATTTTATATTCACACCAATGGCATTGTGTGAGCTAAACAAATAAACTACAAAATGAAGATAACATACAAAAAAAAAGTCAGCCACCCATCCATCTGTTCATTTCCTAAATCAATCTCTTTTCTATATTTCTTATTTTAAAACAGAGTCACAAGGAACTCTGCCAACCCTGGTATTATAAGGTGCCCTGGTTGGTACACTGTGAACAGAATAATACAAAGAAAGGACATCCACACAAATCTAGAAATGTGTCGTAGCAGTAAAACAATGAGGATGGAGTGGTGGCTCTGAGGCTAAGGATCTGCACTGGTATCCAGAAGGTTGCCGGTTTGAATCCCCATCACTGCCAAAGGAGATCCTACTCTGCTGGGCCCTTGAGTAAGACCCTTAACCTGTAATTGCTATACAATGGCTGACCCTGCACTCTGATGCCAATGAATATGCAAAAACTAGCCTAATAGGAGATTATATAAGGTGAAATAAAGAACAAAAAAAATCCTTTGTGGTGTATGAAAATGTAAAAGAAATAAATTGACTGCAGGTCAGAATGGGTTGCTTTTATTTACACAGTATAAAGAAAACACAATACAATTCTGAAATAAGTGTTTATTTCTTTTAAATAAATTCTACAATAAACAGAGTACCCTGATTTCTGGTGCCCTCTCAAGGGATTGTTACTGCCTCATGCCACCTTGCTGGGATAGACTCCATCTTGCCCAGGTTCCTACATAAGCAGGTTTAGAAAATGGATGGATGGCTAAAGAGAGTGTTTCAGATCATAATTAATGCACAAAGCAGTTATTCCAAGTTTCAACACTGTGCCTATTGGTCATATCCATGTAGACTTACCTTGGTCAATTGCCAGTTCTCATCACCACTTTTGATGCTCTTGTCTTTGGTGTGATGTTAATTTAAGTAAATGACCTGCTGAGGTTGTAATTATAATAAATGGCAGTCACTTTGCTTCGTATTTCATAATTTTGAAAAGTTACTGTGTGAAACAATAAGAACAGTGATAAATGTTTAAACACAACTAATAAAATTATTGAAGTAAAATGGCAATTTCATTTTCTATCAAATCACCTTCGTCATTTGAGCAGAAAATCCTACATAGTGCCTTGGAGAAAAAATCAGATTCTTCACCAGTTCTATAATTTAACTGAATAACACACCCTACACTGAAAGTATGTTCTCTGTGATATTTTTATTTCATAGCACTGGATCTCAGAAATACCATGTTTAGGGTGGCATTGTTATATGTTCAAAAAAGAATCTAATGTGAGACCAAATTAGTTTGCAAAGGACCATATATTACCTAAGAAATTACTAGTCAGGTAGCACAGTGGCTAATACCTGCTGCAAAGACCCAGTACATTGAGTTCGAACCCTGCCCCTGTTTGTTGACCATGTCTGTAAGAAATTCCATCTGAGTATTCTAGTGTTCCTCCCAAAAAGGGGTATGTTAGACTAGTTGGAACTTCTAGACTATCCTGTTGTGATGACTGGGGCCCTGCCTTGCTCCGGCACGCCGTGATCTTGAATGGATTAAGCAGGTTTGAGATTGTTGTGGAATACTTACTTATTCCTTATGGTTTAGAAGTTGGAGTGCTGGGTGTCCATAGGTTTACAAATTCAAACTTCGCCCTGGTTCACTTCACTATGGGGTCATAAATAAATGAATCTACCCATCTCATCCGTTTATTCAGTGCAGGGCTGAAGGGGAGCTGGTGCCTATTCTGGCATCACAGGTAAGAAAGAACACTCCATGAGACAACAGGCCACCATAGGGTGCACTTACAGACACGCTCCCATTCATTCTCAAGGGGCCAATTTAGAATAAATGTATTTTCTCAAACATATGGGCTTTGTGAGTGTCTTATGGGGACTGATTTAACTTTGCACTGGGAGAACTGGATAGATGATTACACTGTCTGTAATAACTCCTTTCATTCCCATTACCAGGACACAGGAAGCCCTGTCTGTGACTCCCTGCCTCCATCGTCTCCACCACAGCTTCTATCAAAAGAGACTCTTAATAGAAGAAGGTTGTCATTTGACCATTGGAGGATGGAGCTGCAACACAACGGCATTATAAAAGGTTAATTTCCTGAGACTTGCGTCTTATTTCATACAAATATTGTGATTAAAAAGGGATTTTCCTGGCTGTTTATCTTTTATCGATCAAACTGATTTGCTGTATTATTTGTCCTGTAAGTCTGTATCCTAGTTTTTCGTGTTTTCTGCTGCTGTATGAATCTAAATTCCCCCATGGAATTAATACAGTTTATCTCATCTAATCTAGCAGTCCTTATGTTTCTTTGTCATTATACTTACGATGTCTTTGGCATAAAGGACCAAAATAGAAGTAACTGGAAAAAAGAAACTAGCCAACATGGAGAGAATTTATAACTCCACGTAGGTAGGAACTATTCCCTATTGGTGCAAATCTTGGGATGTCACGATATTTTATCGATAAAGAGAAATGGGCTTTATGTGTGGAGTTTATACATTCTAACAAAGCCTCAAACATTTCTGTCTGACTATAAGTGAGCCCAATGTGGGTATAACATGGGCACGGGTCCCACTGAGCTCTCCATGACCCTTAATATATCTACATATACAAGTCTCTTCAGGATAATGTTCACTAACAAAAGGCACTATGTGTCTTTAAAGATGGTGACATTGCTGTGAAGGTGTAATGATATTTGGGTTCCCTTGGAATAAGAGGTTAAATTCTAAAAGATGATATTAGATCGATGACAGTGACTCTACACTATGTTAAAGTGTATTATGATGGTTTCTTTCTATTTTTTTTAGTGTTACTAGTAGAGATAAATTTAGAAGTGCTGCATTGACTGAAACCCCTTTTCATTTGTTTGTAAAATTCTCTTTGTTTTTGTACCCTTGGTCACTCAAGAGTTATCATAACACAACCATTTGCAAGAGAAGCACAAACATGGATCAGAAATTAAAAATGACATTTTAAATGCAAATAATGCACTTGCCCTTTTAATCCAAGGTTGAGTAAATATTAAATATTTATAATTGGTAATCTAGTGTGTGTGCATTTTGTATTTTTTAATAATGCACTTTATAAAATATTCATTGTGGCATGACTGATTGCTACAGATCTATAAATCACTTTTCTGCAATAGCACTGAATTTATGACAATGATAAATGATGGGTGAACACTACCCTGAATTTATACATGATAATATCTGCACTCGGCTTCAGTCTGACACAAGAACCACACAGAAAGGTTTGACCTTTCATTTGTAAAGGCTGTGTTTAAGGGATATATTTATTCAGTTCAAGCACCCCGAGATACTTAAAAAGGTGTTTATATGCCGAGTCAAGGAATTAGATGTCAGAACCATTTTTGTCTTTAACACTTCCGTGCCACTGCACCACATCGGTACCCATAGTAATATAGATGTGTGCCCTGCACTGGCCCTTAATTCAACCGTAAAAATTTGGTCCAAGCATACGCTGTCACAAGTGTGCCATTCTGCATTAAGAAGCAATGAATTTCACGGCAATGATCCTCTGTAGCCAACAGACATGTCCCAGCAAACAAAATTTACTTGGCAGCTGACCAGCCATTGACTGACAGAATTCCACAGGAGAGGAAAATGGCAAACAGCTTCACATTTGTCCACAAAAAGCAAACATTCAATTTATGTGTATATCCATCCACATGTTTTCTCAATCTGCTTAATATTTCCCCGGTAGCATAGTGTGCCAGGAGAGAGTCAATACTAAATAAGTCACCAGTCCATCACTGGGCATATTTATGGACATACCCACTCCAAAAAATTAATTAATCAACATAAACTTCACATCTTTGTGACCTGGAAAGAAAATTATATAACCTGACAGAAAAACACACAATGAAACCGTGAGAATGTGCAAACAACACAGAGAGTGATGAGCCAGGTACATGGATCAGCTCTTCTGGAACTGCGAGGCAGGAGTGCCAACAGATGCCCAGCCATGAAGTCCACTTCTCTGCTGTTGACATCTTGCTTTGAAGTGTAATGACCGGATGGCATGACCAGAGCCATCAAGGTGACTCCTGATCATACATGGAAAAACCTCTGATTGGCTTTCACTTGTGTAATGCTTCCTTGGTTTGTCCCCAGGGATCACCAGATGGCAAAGTTGAGTTAATGGACCTCAGAAAGCATTTTGTATTGATAAAAGCATAATGTTGTACTTGTATTAAAGCCTACTGTTAACTTAAATAAATTAAAGTTATAAACCTCTCTATCTACCATATTCTGAGCAGAGTGACATGCACTAAAACAATCACACTTCATTCTGTTGTTGTAGCTCAGCTCTATAGAACTAAGTAAGATATACAGTTGTGCTTGAAAGTTTGTGAACTCTTAGAATGTTCTATTTTTCTCCATAACTATGACCTAAAAAATCATCAGATTTTCACTCAAATCCTAAAAGTAGATAAAGAGAAACCAGTAAAACAAATGAGACAAAAATATTATACTTGGTCATTTATTTAAGGAAAATGATCGAATATTACATATTTGTGAGTGACAAAAGTATGTGAACCTTTGCAACTGCAACTAAACGTTTCCGGTAACTTTTGATCATTCCTGCACACCAGCTTGGAGGAATTTTAGCCCATTCCTCTGTACAGAACAGCTTCAACTCTGGGATGTTGGTGGGGTTCCTCGCATTAACTGCTCACTTCAGGTCCTTCCACAACATTTCGATTGGATTAAGGTCAGGACTTTGACTTGGCCATTCCAAAACATTAACTTTATTCTTCTTTAACCATTCTTTAGTAGAATGAATTGTGTGCTTAGAATCGTTGACTTGCTGCATGACCCACCTTCTCTTGAGATTCAGTTCATGGACAGATGTCCTGACATTTTCCTTTAGAATTCTCTGATATAATTCAGAATTCATTGTTCCATCAATGAAGGCAAGCTGTCCTGGCCCAGATGCAGCAAAACAGGCCCAAACCATGATACTACCACCGCCATGTTTCACAGATGGGATAAGGTTCTTATGCTGGAATGCAGTGTTTTCCTTTCTTCAAACATAACGCTTTTCATTTAAACCAAAAAGTTCTATTTTGGTCTCATCCATCCATAAAACATTCTTCCAATAGCCTTCTGGTTTTTCCACATGATCTTTAGCAAACTGCAGACGAGCAGCAATGTTTTTTTTTTGGAGAGCAGTGGCTTTCTCTTTGCAACCCTGCCATGCACACCATTATTGTTCAGTGTTCTCCTGATGGTGGACTCATGAACATGAACATTAACCAATGTGAGAGAGGCCTTCAGTTGCTTAGAAGTTACCCTGGGGTCCTTTGTGACCTCGCCGACTATTCTTTTTTGTTAGTTGTGGGAATTACAACTCGAAGACACATGATATCCGATATGGTGTTCCACAAGGCTCTATCCTGGGTCCGCTGTTATTCTCAATCTATATGCTTCCGTTAGGTCAGATTATCTCAGGGCACAGCGTGAGCTACCACAGCTATGCTGATGACACACAGCTGTACTTATCAATAGCTCCTGATGACCCTGATTCTATTGATTCACTAACAGAATGTCTGACTTGTATCTCAGAATGGATGAATAGTAATTTTCTCAAGTTAAATAAAGAGAAAACTGAAATCTTAGTGATCAGCAATAATGGATACAATGAGGCTATTAGAAATAAACTGGATACATTAGGATTAAAAGTCAAGACGGAGGTAAAACGCTTAGGGGTGATTGTTGACTGTAATCTGAATTTTAAATTGCATATTAATCAGATCATTAGGACAGCATTTTTTCACTTAAGAAACATAAGTAAAGTTAGACCGCTTATATCACTGAAAGATTCTGAGAAATTAGTTCACGCGTTTGTTTTCAGTAGACTAGATTACTGTAATGCACTCCTCTCAGGACTACCCAAAAAAGATATTAATTGTTTGCAACGAGTGCAGAATACAGCTGCTAGAATCCTAACTAGGAAAAGAAAATCCAAGCACATCTCTCCAGTTTTGATGTCACTACACTGGTTACCTGTGTCATTCAGAATTGACTTTAAAATTCTGCTTATGGTTTATAAAGCCTTAAATAATTTCGCCCCATCTTATATATCGGAATGTCTGACACCTTATATTCCAAATCGTAACCTCAGATCCTCAAATGAGTGTCTCCTTAGAATTCCAAGAACAAACCTTATAAGAAGTGGTGAGGCGGCCTTCTGCTGCTATGCACCTAAAATCTGGAATAGCCTGCCAATAGGAATTCGCCAGACTGATACAGTAGAGCACTTTAAAACACTGCTGAAAACACATTACTTTAACATGGCCTTTTCAAAACTTCATTTTAATCTTAATTTAACTTAATCCTGATACTCTATATGTTCAATTTCCTCAAAATAACTATTCATGGTGGCTCTAAAATCGGTACTGACCCCTACTATCTTTTCTGTTTCTTTTTCCGGTTTCTTTGTGGTGGTGGCCTGCGCCACCACCACCTACTCAAAGCTTCATGATGCTCCAACAATGATGGACGGATTAAAGGCAGAAATCTACGTGACCATCATCATCATCAAGCCCTTCCGTGAGAACCCTAAATCCAAAGAGGACTGTTTCATTTATATTAGGTAGAATGCCCAGAGGGGACTGGGCGGTCTCATGGTCTGGAATCCCTACAGATTTTATTTTTTCTCCAGCCGTCTGGAGTTTTTTTGTTTTTTCTGTCCCCCCTGGCCATTGAACCTTACTCTTATTCGATGTTAATTAATGTTGATTTGTTTTGTTTTATAATTGTGTCTTTCATTTTTCTATTCTTTAATATGTAAAGCACTTTGAGCTACTGTTTGTATAAAAATGTGCTATATAAATAAATGTTGTTGTTGTTGTTGTACACACCTTGCTCTTGGAGTGATCTTTGTTAGTCGACCACTCCTGGGGAGGGTAACAATGGTCTTGAAATTCCTCCATTTGTACACAATCTGTCTGACTGTGAATTGGTGGAGTCCAAACTCTTTAGAGATGGTTTTGTAACCTTTTCCAGCCTGATGAGCATCAACAACTCTTTTTTTGAGGTCCTGAGAAATCTCCTTTGTTCATGCCATGATAGACTTCCACAGACGTGTTGTGAAGAGCAGACTTTGATAGATCCCTGTTCTTTAAATAACACAGGGTGCCCACTCACACCTGATTGTCATCCCGTTGATTGAAAACACCTGACTCGAATTTCACCTTCAAACTAACTGCTAATCCTAGAGGTTCACATACTTTTGCCACTCACAAATATGTAATATTCGACCATTTTTCTTAATAAATAAATGACCAAGTATAATATTTTTGTCTCATTTGTTTAACTGGTTTCTCTTTATCTACTTTTTGTTTGTGGTGATGTTTCAGGTCATATTTATGCAGAAATATAGAAAATTCTAAAGGGTTCACAAACGTACGCAACACCATACATCCCTCTGGATCCACACATTTCAGATAAAACAGTCCAGATGAAAATAAACAAGGAAAAGTGTTTTTTGGAAATGCAACATGGTTAAACAAGCCACAAACAACATACTCAACAAGAAAATAAAACGGTTATCTAAATTAGTCCAGAAGAAAATGTTTTTGCTGGTACCATTTTTTACAAGTATTGTGTGCACTGATCATTCTTTTTCCAGCGGTCAGTGGTTGGAATTTCACTGGTCAAAAAATGGCATAGATTCACTTTTTTTTTGGTGAAACAACATGTTTATAATGCAAATTTAATTTTGCTAATTCACTACTAATAATAAGCCCTGGCCCGGGTTCTGCAGTTTATGGTCAAATATCAAGTGAGTTCTGGTGCAGTATCAATAAAATCTTCAAAACTAAACCTGTTTTTTCCTCTACTTATTGTTAGAATCCTCTCAGACATGCTGGATTTTTGCAGTGCATTTCAACACTGGTGAAAATGTTGGACTTTGGCATGTTTGTTACATTACTGGTTTTGACCCTGGCCTCTCCCCGTTTCCCAATACTTCCTTTATTTGTCTCCTTGTCCGATTCTATGCATTTTGGAAGTGCCAATTCTGACAGCCTAGATATACTGTAAACAGCTGTATCATGCATGGGCAGCAGGTGTAACAACACCACGGCATCAGAAAGAGTCACTCAAAGTAAAAGACTAAGTGAGAAGGAAAACATCTCTACAGTATTTATTCTGTCAAAGCAGACAGTAAATACTTTTTTTTTGTAAACAAGAGTTGAATCTTATGTCAGAAAAGCGAGAAAAGCAAGAATCAAAGTCAAGTTTTCACAATGTGAGCCGTTTAAACAGAACAGCACTAAAGAAATGGTCGATAGTAAAAAAACGTGGTTTATCCAATGTTAGATACAGCGTAATGGATGCGCCAGCCTCTGTTGTTGATCAGTTTTGCTTGTGTGGATAGTACTTACAGACTGTGATTGACAGCTGTGCTCCAGAAGGTGGGACATCCGGTTTTCCTTTATTTTCTGGGAGCAATTTGCATAAAGCACTCTGTTTTAAAAGGAGAGAACGATAGCCAAGAAGAAGACGGGAAAAATCAGACTAAATAGATCAGCATCTGGCCGGGTCATGAGAAGAGGTCCTGTAGCTCCTAAAGACCAGACTGTTAGGTGGAAGTCGGTGATTCACTTTTGAGTTGTGAATTTGGCGTTCCATTTTTTCCCACAGACTCGGTCAGCTCGCGAAGACCTTATTTTTCTTTATCATGACACAGACTGACTGTAGAGCATTTTAGAGTTAGACTTTCACTGATCTGTGGTGGGCTGGCACCCTGCCTGGCCCGGCCACTGCCCTGCGCCCTGTGTTGTCTGGGATTGGCTACAGCACACCCCCATAACCCTGTGTTAGGATATAGCGGGTTGGATCCCTACCTAAAATACTTCACATTAATGTTTGTCAAAAAGATGACTAAAGAGATCAAATAACAGAAGACTATTACAAAAGAACACATGCAAAAACTTACTCCAAAGCACGGGTGTCGAACTCCAGGCCTGGAGGGCAGCAGCGGCTACAGGTTTTCATTCTAACCCTTTTCCTAATCAGTGACTTTTTTCCATTCATTTTAATAGCCCTGTTAGAAAGTTTCAGTCCTCTGAATTGATTTGTTTCCTCATTAAATGGCAGCCAAACAGAAGTGAGACGTGAAACGAGCCAACAGATGTCCAGCTAAACTGGAGCATCAAACTCCAACCAGTTTCTTAATGAGAAGCTGATGCTTGCTGTTAATTAAATCCATTATTTATTTCCATGGCTTGTTACTGCTCTTGTTCTGCCACTGCAGGCATTTCCAAAACAGTTGATTTTCTGTTTTTCATAAAAACATTGTCAAAGTGATTTGGTAAGTTGAGAGATCAGCCTTACTGAGGCCTTCACCTTTCTTTACTTTCAGATATTGTGTGATAGGCACAGGTGAGCTGGTCATGTAGTGACTTGTTTTGTGTCTCATTATTGTTTGGCTGCTAATTAAGGAAAAAGCGACAACTAAGGGACACGAGTCAAGTTTAATTAAAAGAAGTAATTAGCAGCAAAAACTGGTCAGTAATTAAGAAGATGGTTAGAATGAAAACCTGCAGCCACTGTGGCCCTACAGGACTGGAGTTCAACACCTCTGCTCTAAAGTATTCACAATCTTGGACAACTTGACGATATACAGTGCTGATCATCATTGCTTTGCAACAATAACCTCAAGGACAACATACTTCGTTATCCTAAAATAGCAACATTACGGGAAATGAAAAAAAAGAAAAGCAGCACTCATTAAAGAAAAAAAGAAAATGGGGTCATGGAGATGTAAAAACAATATATAAGAAAATATTAACCCAGTCAAAGTATAAAAAAAATACTACACGTAAAAAAACGTAAAGAGTAAAAAAATGTGTAAGAAAAAAATGTAAAAAATTAAATTTAAACTATAATCGGAACAGTGGCTGCTATACCCAATTTGTGACTTCACTCATTGCTCAGATATGTCTCATTCAACACGACTGTCGTACTCAGCTGTTAGCTGGCTGGCTGTAGTCCATCTGTTACTCTTCATTCTGTAAGTTATGCCAGCATCCCTTTCATCAATGGCCTGTTTCTGACTACAGAACTATACTGATTTTTGATTGGTCATGACTTTTCCATTCACCTGTTGGACTGTCATGTGCGAGAATTGGAGCAGAGATGACGCTCATGATACACGTGACATTCACAACAGTGCCAGTTAAATCTGTCGTCTTGTCCTTCATATCTCTGAAATACAAACATTTGATCATTTGAAGGCTGCTTAGCTCTTTTAAACAGCGTTATTGACACACATAGTATAATTATTCTAGTTAAATATTTTATATTTGGTTGACTCTTTTGTCCAACAAACCTTTAAACATCAGTATTCTTTTCATTTGTTTACACATATACTGTATTTCTAGAGTTGAAGCCTGGGCAGATTAAGTATTATGATTTTATTAATTCTCTGTCCGTAAAATCTGTTTCCTTTTATCAAGTTTATTGCTTTTTTGATTTATAATTATCCTTTTATGTTTTTGTCAACTTCTGTAATATGTTAGTTTCATATGATATGTTTTACTTTTAAAATTATTATTGTTATTAAGTATATTTATTTAGTTTCTTATTGTCTTTGTCTTCTGTGTATTAAGCCCAAGGGGTCAGGGCCCCCTGAAGTTGAAGCTATAAGACTTTTGCTCATGTTGGTTGGCTCTCACTGTTTCTTATAGATTCTTTTTTTTTTAGTTGAGCATTAAAAATCATGCAATTGTCATTTCTAGGGTTTTCTATTAAGGAAATTCTGTGGTGATTTTTTTGGATTGCAGCCTTTGTGGAGAAGATGACTTTCATTTAACATTTTTCTTTGAAAATGGGCACCATCATTGTTATGGCTGAGCCAAACAAGGGAAATGGAGACCGTTTTAAAACAAGGAAATGGAAACATGTCAAAATCAAAGCAAAAATGATTCCTTGGAGGACTGAGAGACTGAAAATAACTAAACCAAAATCATTAAGCAAAAGAAAGTAGAAAAGGACACACGTGAGAATTGAAACCAGAATTCAGAATTAAGTAGCACTTCATGTTGCCAAAGAATTTTATTATTTTTTTAACCAAACATGGATAGCAAAATATGCATTGTACCAGTTTATAACATGTTTCACTAATGCAAATTTACTAGGTAACCAGGGCTAGCATCTTGACAACTGATTCACAAAATACAAACGCACACAGAAAAACAAAATAGCAACACTATAAATAAGGTACATAGTTGAAAATAAAATACATCTATTCTTAGAGATAGAAATACTTTCAGAGCATCAGCCCAAAGATATGTCTTAGAAAAAAGTACAATTTCTACACATAAAAAATGCAAATAAGATTCATGGAAGTGTATAACATAATTTTAATTATAGCAATTTTAATAGTGACATTCATAACAATGGATTTGTTGATTCTGTCATCAAGATTTGAATCCTGGTGGCTGGGGGTATGACCTTTTAGGTCATAACTTTGGGGGCCAATTGGTGAAGAGTTAAAAGGTTGTCTCGATGGCCATTTTTATCCGAGATTGGACAAAATTTAGAGACTTGCAATTCCTTAGATTTTTTGGTTATTGCTTCTTATACTCTCTCTTATAATCTTTATTTTCCAAGTCCATTATGGTACGTATTATGATTGCGTAGCTAGGGTGGACCCAAAATAAGCTGAGAAATAAAGGATGAGATGACAAAAAAGGTCAAATGCAAAACAAAGCTGAAGACAGAAAGAGAAAGCAAGAGAGACATCAAGGCCAAATTGCAAACCGAAAATCGAAGTCAAAAAGCAGAGCTTGTTTCTAGAACCAGTAACCAAATTGTCAAATGTTGAACACAAAATGGCTATCAAAATAACATTTTAAAATTTCACGATTCATTCATTGGATTTCAGCTGTATTTTTTTTTTTTAAATCTTGTGAGTAGTTTCGTTAAAGTTCTGATTTTTGATTCTCTGCCCTCATTAAAGGTTTTTGCTCTTGGATTGTTCATTTGGATTTGTTCTTTTTGAGTTACCTCTTTGCAACTTTTCTTTACTTTGACATTTTTGTTCGTTGCTGATATACTTTATTGTTAATATTAACAAACGTTTCTTCTGTTCTTTGAGCTAAGGGATTCACCATTCCACACTTCAGTTTTGGAATTTGTGTGACTTTGCCCCTTTTTGAGTGTAACATACCACAAGCTTGCTTTTTGAATTTGAGGGCCAGGCCTACTTGATGCTTGGGAGGTCTACTTTTTGTTTCTAGGAATTTTTTTTTACAGTTTAAAGGCTTAGGTTTTCATAATTAAGTCAGTTTTGTGTTTCAGGAGCACTGCAATCACAACATTAAGTTAATGGCTCAGGGCCACACTGTGGACTAGAAATTGGCTTTGAAGATTATGGCCTTAGCTACTACAACACATTGCATGCCTTTATGATGATGATTTGAATTGAGCAATTAGTAAAGTGGCATGGCCAGACTGAACCTATATATTATAATCAAAAGTAAAAATGTCAAAAAACAAAAAGTTTGTAGTTTGATTAAAGAAGGGCATGACCCTCTGAATTCTTATTATCCATACTGTATTTAGCAGTGAGTTTTTACAACCCAGTTTTGTTTGCGTTTTGACAAAATTTGACTGGTGTCTGTGATTTTCTTCAAGGTCAAGTCTATTTGGCCATTACTTATTTTGTTGTGATTAAGAGTACATTAATAACTTTTGGCAAGCCTCTTGCAAAATAAGGCCGCTTTCCAATTCAGTTCCCAATATACAGCGGATATTTGTTTTGTAATGAATATGATCAAAGCATATTTTGATAAGCATGCTGTAGCAGTGATTTTTCAAGCAGCATATCATATGACGACAAGCAAGACAAAAACGGGACATGTCAGCAGACGAAGGCACTCAAGGCAAAGTTCAAACCAGGGCAACATACTCAAGTGAGATGCCAGATGCAAACAGGCTGCTAGCGCAATGAGTCGGATTACAGCTTCGCTCGCCTAGTGCCATGTGCATCTGCTTACTAGCTCAACTGTAATTGATTCACAACAAACAAAGCAGAAAACAAGACATATGATGCTCATGGGAATGACAACCATAATCGAGAGCAGACTCATTTTAAGCAATTTCTTATCATGCTTAGTGCTTTATTTAATCAGAAGTGGCCAACCTTGGTCTTGGGTGGGCTTAGTAGATATTTATATTGTAGATATTATGGCAGTCAACTGCTTATTTGAGCCTGTGATTAAACATCATTGCTATATGCTTTCATTTAAAAGAACATGGCAGGTGTTGAGGTACATCTTAAGAGAAGGGATATCCAAAGACTTTTAATATTAGATGAATGTTAACAGGGGACAAAAAAATATTTAACAAGGCAAACAAAACCATACTCAAGGGTGCTGGCTGGAGTTAAAAATATCAGTAAAGACAAAATATTGATTGTCAAAATTCAAAACAATATCCAAAAATCTATGCTAGAAAGACATTGCCAGAAAAATCATAAAGAAAAGTAGCATAAAACAACATTTTTTTAAAAAGTAGACATAAGTTCTTTTAGCAATTTCCACAGTCTGGATACTCACATTATTTTGCCACCATCTTTTATAGCAGTGATTCTCAACCTGTGGGGCGGGCCCCCCTAGGGGGGCACAAAGTAACAAAAAGGGGGACGCGAAGATGTGAAAAAAAGAAAACAAGAATCAAAAATATGAAAAAAAACATCTGTTGAAACCAAAACAAATTAACTTAAACTACATTCAGATACTAGAACAATAACTATAGAGTTAAGATAAATGTCGATAAAAGTTAAGTAGGTATAATAAAATATGCATCTACATTTCAAAAAAATGTTAGGGGGGGCACAATTAAAACTGTTATGAAAACTCGGGTCGCAAATACTTAAAGGTTGAGAAACACTGTTTTATAGTGATAACCGGATGTGTTGTGCTGCCGAAGAGTATATGGGCAGTAACAACATGGTCACAGCCATGAAAAAGCAAGTGCACAATGTGTGGAAATTATTATCCAAATATTGCAATTCTACTTTTTGACAAAGTAAGAGTGTCAAGCAGAAATCATGAGAGCAAAAGTTCAAGAATTTGGAAGTCATCAACAAAATATTCTTTTTAGAATACACTAGGTTTATTTTCAAATTGTGATATTCTGGAAATGTTCAGGGCAACCTTTAAATCTATGTTCTGCTAATACTGCAAGTAGTGTGCCTCCCAGTGAACTCTGGGAGAATCTCCATGACGACAGGAAACATAAAACTCCTGAAATGGTAACAACCTTAGAAAAGAAAGATGCCATCACGGAATAATGGTAAAAAAAAAACAACTTTGTTAATTTACATGGAAATCAAAAGCTAATGAAAAAATTATATACGGGGTTAACCTTCATTGTGCCCCAAAGAATTTCCATCTCATTTTGTCTCTTTATTACAACAGATATACAAGTAACACATAAAGTTGGGCCTTTAACCATAGACTTGTTTTTAAGTCATATGATTATAGTGGTATGTCCGTCCGATTCTATGTGAATAGAAAAAAATTTAAAAATCCAGCTTGTGAGATGCTAGAAAAAAAAATCTGCTGTGGTTCCAAAGCCAAAAGACCTCTCAGCAAAGGGGCGTTTACGTTTATATTTACTTATTTGACTGTTACCATTATCTAAGGCTACTTACAACATTTGTGATACAATTTGTTTATCAGGGAGTGAGGTAGTACCTAGAGTTTTATAGGGTAAATAATATATTGTTATTTGGAACACAGTGTAGGATGACAGGAAATGCAAGAAATGTTGAACACATACCTAAAAGACAAACTTTTTTCCTGTGTTAGTACTAATGAGAACATTTTGAAATTAAATGTATAATGTGTGAAGACTTAAGTCCAAATATCAAATATGCACTTTCACAAAATGTACAAATATAACAGAACCAGTGCACTTTTATTCAAGACTATAACCGGAGAAAAAGAAATAATAAACAAAGCTTGAGCTGGGAGAGGTTTTTGCCATTTCTGTGGCAGTGGGAGGATGGGATTAGCAGGCTGCTTGCTGCTTTTGCTTATTAACACATTTACAAGACAAAAGAGGCTGATGGAGAGGTGCAAACAGATTTAAGGTGGGCCAGGTTTGCGAGTTTTTTCGTAGGCTTTGGTAATTCTAGAGTTAAACGTAATTTAACAACAGTGTCTCTGCGTCTATGTGTGTAAGTGTGTGCAGGCCAAATCAAACCCGGGTGCATTAATGGTGTTAAAATAATTAAATCCTATAGTGAAAATCTGAGTGTTTCACGCCACTACATTAAGTATATTTTAAAATCTGTGGAGTACTCTCAGCCATGGGACATCTGAGCAACTTGTACTGTATATACTTTGGAAATAGTAGCCAGACAAAAAGCTGATGCTAAAGTGAATCGGGACAGTTAAAGGGTCCAATTGGGAGAATTTAACAAGACAGAAACACTGCACTGATAACAAGCCACTCTAATTGGCAGTGTGGGTAGACGAGGTCCTCCAGAATTTGATTGTTCTTGTCTTTTCAGGGAGTGCTGTAAAAGTAGATACCAGAGTTCGAGCAAGGATGATGGTGAGGGGCAGGATGCCTGCAAACGTCATGAAGACCAATAGATGGCCTTTTTATAGAAGGCAGGAAGCAAGCTTGCTGGCTTTCTGAGGTGTTCAGTAATTCTAAGAAATTGAAAGGGGTGCAAACTTTTTTAAGACGGGCCAAGTGTGGTAGCAGGATGTTCCTAGAATATTCCCTTTCTTTTCTGAGTAGTTTGATCATTTTTTGATATAATTTGTAACGCTGTGGTATTTGTTCTGAGTTAGGAGAATACAAAGTAGTGCACTTTCCCAACATACAGCACACATGCACACTGAAAAACATTTGCCACCCCTAAACAGCTAGTCTCATGGGATTTAGCTTTTCTTGGCATAGGCTAACCAAATGCTATTCTAGGCCATTGGAAATAGAATCCGCCAGACCATCCATTTTCTGAATCTGCTTTGTCTGATGCAGAGTCATGGGAGCTGGAGTTTATCCTAGTAATCGTACATAAAAAGTCAGAAATCCAGACATACCAATAGAAAATGGCAGTTTTGTTAAAATACAAACATGCACCTTACCACCTTTTAGTGTTCCAGTAAATGCTTGCTTGTTCTCATGAGATTTTTCCACTCCTTGTCATTACTACAATCACGATCATATTTTGTAACCTCTAACCTTTTTACATTTTTAATGTATGATGCCCTCCTTCAGCCCTGGATTACATGTATAGAAATTTAGTTGCAGGCAAAATGTGTTGTCAAAAGAAAGGAAACATATATTTAAAGTCTGACAACCTGATATGCGTGGATTGTGTTGAGGGCACATTCTGTCAGGACAAAAGAAGATCCACACCCTGCCCCTGAGGCCTTAGGGTATTGTCAAATAAATACAATTACATATCTAAAAGCCTTGTCACCATCATGTTTCACACATTTAGAAAACAACTACAACAAAATATACTGTTAAGGCATTTTCCACAGCAGACTGCTTTGTATGAATCATCATTCTAAGCTGGAACAATATTCCCAAGTCAGCACTTGGAGAAAAAGAACAATTATGCTTGCAGTTTACAAAAGTCTGTATTTGTAACAGTAACAACCTCAAACAAGAACTTTACAGTGCAAAGGGAGGCAACCCAAAGCTTTAAATGTTTCTTTTTATTTACTAGTCTCTCAATGTAGCAGACATATTGTAGTTAATAATATATAGACAAAGCAGACATGTCCTCCTCTGTCTAAAAAGCCATGTTCTGATTCATAAAAAGGGCTTCAGATTTGGATATGGTTATGGCACACATAGTTTATTGTATATTACAAAGCAAAAGAGAAACCAAGTCATATCACCCTTGATGACCATCCCAGTGCACTGACATTTCAAAATAACACGCATGGTTTTATTTAGCCACCTTCCCCATACATACGTGATTGCTTACCATTGCAAACATATGGGAGCAAACATGCTACAGGATTGAGTAGTTATAGAATTTCTCAAACAAAATGGAAGTGCTTTTCTAGATCATCTATCTATGGCACCATAGGTGAACACTATTATTTTGGCATACCATATGCCAAAGGAAAATAAAAACAAAGAATCAAGATGTTTTCCAACACTAGATCATAGTAGTGGCATCATCTCCGATGGACTGTCTTCTTTCATTGGCAGTGATTCTTAAAAGAGACCCAGGGCAGAAGAGGCAGGACTTCTGGGTGAGATGCGAAAGTGGCGTCAGAGCTCTTACTGTCAACGATCCTCAGATCTGAGGTCAAAAGAGAAACAGGTGGAAGCAGCAGACCAACCCATGGTCTAGAGTGGAATTGCAGTTATTACCCCCTACTCACATGTGTCTGACATTGGATAAGTACACAAATTTACATTTTCTTATATATAAACGTCTACGCATGGAAGTGTGTGCATCTGTCCAGCCCGGAAGTGAGAGGTGGAGTCAGGGTAAGGGTTCCACCTCCGAGGATACGCAAGTGAGGCTAGCACGTCGGCAAAGCAAAACCTCTGAAGAAAGAGTCATTCACTTAGCGGCTAATACAGGAGCGAGGTAAGCACATCGGCAAACGGTATCCCTTTTACTTTTCCTGCCCCTGCTAATACACAAGCAAAGCGATCATGTTGGCAAAACGAAACCTCCAAAGAAACTTTCAATTACTAGACATCTCGACATTTTAATTTTTTTCCTGACGATTTCAATAGTTTCTAGGACCCCATGCTTTTAACAGCATGGGCTTACACAGCTATTACATATATATTGTCACACATGTGCGATTAGGAGGCAGTCAAAGAGCCTAAAGGTGAGTGAAACATTGCGAGATAGAGGGTTGTCACGTGGTACTTACCTGAATCTCTTTTGCCCGACAGAAAACTGGAAGAAAAATAACTCCTCCACTTCCGGATTCCAAAATGGCCGCGACGACGTCACTTCCGGTTCCACTATGATGACGTCACTTCCGGCTCCATCAATTCACATCACCTCCGTCCCATCCTGATGACGTCACTTCCGGTTCCTGTTTCAAACGTCACTTACTGCCAACCATTTCCTGTCCCATAATCCTTCCCTCTATAAAGTCGCCATTTTTCTCAGGAAGATTGTTCATTGTTTTATTTTTAAGACTTTGAATCGTGTTTTCTTTGATTGTCTGGATGATAATATATGGGGACGGTCCCCAAAACTTTTTCTTTGTTGGAGTATTATTCTTTTCAAAAAGAAACCTTATCACATTGGCGTAGCCGGCAGAATTGTTTTTCGTCGAGTTTAAAAGATGTCGGAAGAACAGGACCTTAATTCTATTTTGAGTACCATCGTGATAGATCTGCAAACCCTGAAGCTACAGATGGGTGAAACAAGGACCCAAGTAGCTGAAGCCAACGCTCGTGCTGCTGCTGCTACTGCAAGTGCACGGATGGAGGTCGCTCGGCCACCACCTGTTGCTATAGCAACACTAACTGAGTCAGATGACATTGAAACATACTTTTTGATTTTCGAGCGTACCGCTAAGCAGAACGCATGGCCCGAGGTCGGAATGGGCGTACATACTGGCTCCCTACCTGAAGGGAACGGCGCAGAGAGCCTATTACGATCGAACTGAGGAGCAGGCAGCTGATTATGACGCTCTAAAAAAGGAGGTCTTCAAACGCTACGGCGTATCTCCGAACAGCAGGCGAGAGAATGGAGGGAGGGGCAGTTGGATCCCGACAGACCCAAAAGAACCCAGGGCTTTGAAGCCTGGGGAAAAGTATGTCGCTGGCTACGGCCCGACATTAATAATTCCCACAAAATGGCTGAACTGCTCGCTTGTGAGACTTTTGTGCATGCCCTCCCTGACCATATCGCCCAGCAAGTCCGGAAACATAATTTTGAGGACATGGACTCCTTGATCCAGATCATGGAGCGTCATTGGGCAGCTTGCAAATCAGGGAAATCAGAACGGTTCTCTCGTCAAACCCAACAGGCACGTGGGGCAACTCCTGAGCCCACCCGACAAGCTCCCGAGCCTGCCGTCCGTAAGCGGGACAGAGGTGCTAGTCTTCCCCGCTGTTTCAAGTGTGGGGAGATTGGACATCTGTCCCCTAACTGTACCATCGAGCCTATGGATTGCTCATTAGTTAAGGGAGAAAGGTATTGTGCCACTGTGACTAATCCTTTATCTCTTCCATATACAGGTGCAGTTATTATAAATGGCAGGAAGGTAAGAGCAATGTTTGATTCCGGGAGTAACATTTCCATTGTTGCCACCCATTTCGTTTTACCACAACAGTGAAAAACTAGTCTAAAATGTATTCATGGGGATATCAGGTATTATAAAACGGCCAGATGTGTAATATCCGTGAATCATCACCTAACAAGTATGGCCATGGCTGTATTACGGATCCCCTTTTCCAGTTATATTGGGTAGAGACTGGAATAATATTACCAGCGGTAATAACGTAACTGTACCTCCGAAACATTTGGGCTTAGTAATGGAGAATACTGCTCCGACTGCCTCCACGCCATGTCCCACAGTAGCACGGACCCATACGGTACCCAATGTGAAGAAATTGATGTCCCATCGACCTCTGCGGGAACCAGTGCAGTTAACGCAGAAGACGTGGAGACAGAAACCACGCCCCTTAAGGTCGCACAAGACCCTATACAAGATTTAACTGCTCAATTCCTATTAACACCATCATCTTTTAAAAGGGAACAATGGAACGATGATTCCTTAAAAAATATTAGGAATGCAGTAGTATCTACCGAGGGTTATACAACCCTGGATCCCATGCCACCGATGCCGTTCTTTGTATTAAAACGAATTATTATATAGAGTGGCAGATCACGAGGGAGAAGTGCGAACGTTGTTGTTAATTCCACGCACTTTTCGGCGAAAGGTGTGTGAATTAGCACGCGCTCACCTTCTAGGAGCCCATTTAAGCTCCGAAAAAATGTTAGAGAGAATAAAGCTCCGATTCTATTGGCGGGAATTAACGAGGAGGTCCGCGATTTTGCTTCCTGTCCGAGTGTCAACTTCGCCAGATTCCTAGAAGGACGCGAGCTCCTCTCGTTCCCCTTCCCCTTATTGATATCCCTTTCGAACGAGTCGGTATCGATCTCGTAGGACCATTGGAACCCTCGTTAAAAGGTTTTAAATATATTTTGGTGCTAGTAGATTATGCCACTCGCTTTCCGGAAGCTGTTCCTTTGCGCTCAGCTAATACAAAAAACATCGCACGGGAATTAGTAGGGATATTCGCTCGTGTTGGGATCCCCAAAGAGGTTTTAACGGACCAAGGGACTCCTTTCACTTCAGAGACGTTCAGGAAGTAGCCAAATTACTCAGAATAAAACATCTGAAAACGTCTGTCTATCATCCCCAAACTGACGGATTGGTAGACGCTTTAATCAAACTTTGAAACAGATGTTACGCAAGGTAGTTAACGAGGATGGAAGAAACTGGGATCAGTTGCTTCCTCTCGCTTTGTTTGCCTATCGGAAGTCCTCAGACCTCTACTGGTTTCTCTCCCTTTGAATTATTATATGGAAGACAACCCAGAGGACTTTTGGATATGCTAAAAGAAGGATGGGAAGAGGAGGTCCTCCCAACTTCAAATATTCTCGAATATATCGCGCAATTACGCGATAGACTAGAGAAAATCAGACCAATTCTAAAAGAAAATTTGGAAAAGGCACAAGCAGCGCAGTCCCTTATTATAACGAAACACCACCATTCGAGTTTGTCCCGGTGATCGTGTGATGGTACTCGTCCCAACTTCTCATTCAAAGTTGTTAGCACATTGGCAAGGCCCTTATGAAATTAAAGAAAGAAAAGGTCTGTTGATTATTTGGTTAAACAACCTAATCGGCGACCTACTGAACGAGTATATCATATTAATTTGCTGAAACCATGGAAGGACAGGGAACCTGATCCCTCGTCCAATCAGCCTCGTTCTCTTTTATGTCATGTGCCCATCTCAATTTTGGCCCGATTTGACATTCAAACAACGACAAGATCTCGAGACGGCTATCTTGTCTGTCCCTAAAGTTGTGGACGAGATACCAGGACGTACTGCGTTGATTGTTCATGATATTATTACTAACCCTGGAGTGATTGTCAGAGAGAGACCTTATAGGCTCCCGGAGGCAAAGAAAGCGGAAGTAGAGTTGGAAATTAGACGAATGCTAGAATTAGGGGTTATTGAGGAAAGCCATAGCCCTTGGTCTAGTCCAATTGTCTTAGTTTCTAAACCTGATGGGTCGTGGAGGTTTTGTAATGACTTTCGCGACTTAATCAGGTCTCTAAATTTGATGCGTATCCCATGCCGCGGATAGATGATTTACTTGATCGGCTGGGGAACGCTCAATTCCTAACTACTCTTGACATGACGAAAGGGTATTGGCAAATTCCCTTAGCGGACTCCGCCAAAGAAAAAAACGCTTTTAATACGCCCAGTGGACATTGGCAGTACAGGGTCCTTCCTTTTGGCTTGCACGGGCACCAGCTACTTTCCAACGTCTGGTAGACACACTGCTAAGGCCCCACAATTCATATAGCTGCCTACCTAGATGATGTGGTCATTTATTCCAGCACGTGGAAGGATCATGTCTGCCAGGTTAAAACAATACTCGCCACGCTAGCGAATGCTGGTCTTCGAATTAATCCAAAGAAATGTTTTTTTGGATTAAAAGAAGCCAAATATTTGGGCTACCTAGTAGGAGGGGGTGTTGTTAAACCACAATGTTCCAAAATTGATGCCATTCTTAATTGGCCCCATCCGATGAATAAGCGGCAGGTACAAGCATTTTTGGGATTGGCAGGTTACTATCATCATTTTGTACCTCATTTCTCAGAAATTGCTGCGCCCTTATCTAATTTGACAAGGAAACGAGCACCTTTAAAAGTGGTATGGGATGTTTCGGTTGAGAAGCATTCGTGACTTAAAGTTGGCCCTTACTTCAGCACCTGTTTTACGATCTCCTGATTTTTCTATTCCTTTTCTCCTCCAGACCGACGCATTGGCCACAGGCTTGGGTGCCGTGCTGAGCCAATGCGTTGATGGTGCTGAACACCCTGTTATGTACCTGAGCCGGAAACTGCTGGACCGAGAGACCAAGTATGCTGCGGTGGAGCGAGAAGCCTTGGCGATTAAGTGGGCTGTTACGTCTTTGAGGTACTGCCTACTGGGGCGGGAGTTTACTCTGGTGACGGATCATGCCGCTTTACAGTGGATGTCCCTTCATCGGGAGTCTAACCCTCGCGTCACTAGGTGGTTTTGAATCTTCAACCTTATCGTTTCAATGTCATTTATCGTAAAGGTTCCTTGCAGGCCAACGCAGATGCTCTCTCTCGTGTCCACGACCTCGCCCGACCCGACGGGGTCTGTGCTGGGGGTCATGTCACACATGTGCGATTAGGAGGCAGTCAAAGAGCCTAAAGGTGAGTGAAACATCGCGAGATAGAGGGTTGTCACGTGGTACTTACCTGAATCTCTTTTGCCCGACAGAAAACTGGAAGAAAAATAACTCCTCCACTTCCGGATTCCAAAATGGCCGCGACGACGTCACTTCCGGTTCCACTATGATGACGTCACTTCCGGCTCCATCAATTCACATCACCTCCGTCCCATCCTGATGACGTCACTTCCGGTTCCTGTTTCAAACGTCACTTACTGCCAACCATTTCCTGTCCCATAATCCTTCCCTCTATAAAGTCGCCATTTTTCTCAGGAAGATTGTTCATTGTTTTATTTTTAAGACTTTGAATCGTGTTTTCTTTGATTGTCTGGACGACAATATATGGGGACGGTCCCCAAAACTTCTCCTTTGTTGGAGTATTATTCTTTTCAAAAAGAAACCTTATCACAATATGTATATGTAACACCTTCTTATGAATAATTTACTTATAATAATAAACTGGGACTTGGCCATTAGCCTTGTTCTGGATGCTCATGGTTCCTGTGCAAGTAGAAATGTGGCATGACAAAAAGGATTAACAAAGCACACTGTAAAACATAACATCATACACACCCAAAAGTGATCCTCCAGCCAACTGTTCAAAATCAGTGCCTAAGGTTCAGGCTCTTCATATATTTAAATATTCAGCATGACTCTTTGTGCTTTACCATGGCTGTGTTCAGTGCAAGAGAGAATATGTCCATTTAAACTGATCAATAAACTAAGAACTGTTATTATACAGTATCTTGTTGGCCAGCCCCTTTGCCGACATCACTGCTCAAGACCTCTGGAGCATGAAGTCAATGGGCCTCTATAACAGTCTTGCCACACATCAGATCAGGGGGTGGATGAGAGCCAGAATGATGTTGTACACATGAAATCTGAGCCCTACGAAGCTGTCTTAGCTGTGTTGGGTGTTCGCCTTTTATTGAATGCACGTCATCTTTGTAGCCAAAGATCCCAAGTTCCAAGTCAAGTGTAACACCACAGAGTGAATTCCTGGACAGACCTCTGACTCTGCAGTTATGGTATTTTATTCAATTATTTCAGTAGATCCTGGACATTGGAAGGCAGAGGGTCATGTCTCTAAAAAGTTGTGATAGAGAATATCCCACAAGTACTCAATGCAGTTAAAGTTACAAGAGAAAACCAAGGAAGCAACTGCACCTCAGCATTTCTCAATAGAGATGTGACCACAGCAGCTGTATTTGTGTTTTGCCTGTTGTCGTCCTGCTCTAGTGTCAGATCTTTAGGAGGTGTGAGCAGAGGGATGTTTGATAGGTCACCGAGCTCTAAGACCAATTGAACTGAGCCTGCCCCCCACTGTTCTAACTCCAACATGGGTGTTGCGTCTACTGACAATTCTAGCAGCAGTACGGTACAAATTCAAAAATGATGTCACAGGTAGACCAAGTATGATGTGTTCGCACTGTCCTGGAGTGAGATGTTGGGCAGTTATCTATCCTGCTGCTCTTTCAAAGCTTTGCCTGGGGTCAATGTACTGCAACATACCAATGTCCCTTCTATATTTAACAATTAATATACTGGTAACCTTTGAGGCATAATGGAATGCACAGAAAAATGAATATGGTTGTTGTTGTTCTGACTTCAGCTTTAAATTAAGACTTTTTGAAAGGGGACCAGATCAATAATTGTTCCTCTTGGACCTTGTTGGATAAATGTCCACCTAAAGAATGTTTCATAATTTGACATGTTACAATAGCACTCTGCATAAGCTGACTGCTCTTCTGTGGCTCTAAAATGAAAAAGTTTGGTCAAAGTAGAAAAGCTGTAATTATAATTTTCTTATTGCAGAATGTTGATTTTTTACATTAGTATTGTAATCAGTCATTTGTACAGATCCATTAGAGGCCCACACCATTGCAATGTGCTTTAAAACTCATAGTCTACTACAATACAGTTTCCAAGGTAAAAACTCTTCAGAACAATAAATATTCAGACAGGAGTACCATTTCAAACAGTGTTGACAGACGTTATGATGGATTTGAAGAAATAAAATCAAGAATAATGAACAATGCAGCATGAAAACAAGCAAAGCCAAAGGCACTTGATATGCCATTTCACAATACAATGGAACAAAGTTCATGTGAGAGTGTGTAGGTAGGCCTTCAGTCCTAATATAAATAAGCCTTGTGAACAGACCTAAACAGAAAGATTAAGAGATCAGCAATCACAAAGCTAAATAATTATTTACCAAGACTGTGTTCAAAAGCTTTTGACTAGCAGGAAGACAGGCATCAGATGACCTTAGTTTTGTCATGGTGTCAGTAGACATATATTGTGGTGCATTGACAGTTTTTATAAATTACAATTTTTTCCATATACTTTATTTGACAGGAAGCCCATGTAGCGAAACCAGTTAGGATCTAAAGCATTCACTGGTCTACGTCTAAACTGGGACATAAACACGGCTGTGTGTTGAACTTTTTGTAGTCTATTGACACTTCAGGAAGAGTGACCATTGAAGACAGAAATTCAGTAATTGACACAAGAAGAGAGGAGTAGACTATGTTGGTAAGTGGACAGATGATCCCTTTACTGCAACTGCAACAATAACAATTGTTATTTTGCATTAGAATCATAATGTATCTTGGATTCAAGCACCATCACTAACCTTTGTTTTTTTTTTTTGTTTTTTCTTTTCTTGAGTTTTATGTCTAGTGTACTAGAAGTATGCATTTGGAACTGAAGTCTTGCTGACCCTTGGAAATGGAATGGAATGGAAATAAGCATTAACCATTCCTAGGAGAACAAATTACTCATAATCAAAAGAAAATGTTTAATACCTTAGTTACACAATTATGCACACTTTCTAATAATGGTGTCCACTTTGAATCCTAAGTACAGCATCTAAAAACTCATGATGGTTTTTGAAATGTGCTATCCCTTTTGTCCAGTTTGATTCTGGACTGTTTTCCACAATAAGAAGTAACGAGTAAGTTGGGTAAGTTGATTTTTCTTTTCTGTTTAATAAAATGAAATGTCTTTTATTGCAGGCATCATATTCTAAAATACTTAACATTTATAAAATACAATGAAGTCAGTCAGTGAAAACACTGAAAATCTTTTCGTTGTATTTTTGTCAGTTAAATAAATGTTTAAAAGAATTAACAAATCACAGATTTTTGTTTTCATTGCATTTACGAACATTTTCCACCTTTAATGGAAACCTGCCTGCCTAATACTGTGTAGGTCCCCCTCAAGCTGCCAAAACAGCACTGACTTGTTCTTGGCATCAACTCCACAAGTCCTATGAAGGTGTCCTGTGGTATCTGGCACCAAGACATTAGCGGCAGACATTTAAGTCCTGTAAGATGGGGCCTACATGGGTTGGACTTGTTTTTCCAGCAAATCCAAAATATGATCAATTGGATTGAGATCTGGGAAATTCAAGGAACTAGTCAAAATCTCAAACAATTCAAGAACAAGTCCCATCAGGGAATATCTTTGCCATGAAGACCCAAGTTTTTCCAGCAGAACATTACCCAGAGCATCACATTATAAGCTTGCCTTTTTTCCATAGTGTATCCTACTGCCAGATAAATGATCATATGCCAACAGCTGTCGACGTGATCTAAAAGAAAACACGATTCACCAGACCAGACCAGCTTTTTAGATTGCTCCTTGGTCCAGTTCTGACATTTACATGCTCATTGTAGGTGCATTCATGGGTGGGCAGGGGTCAGCATGGGCACTCTGACCGTTCTGTGGGTACGTAGCCCCATACACAGCAAGCTGTTATGCATTGTATAATATGTCATGTTTCTCTCATGCCCAGCATAAACTTTTTCAGAAGTTTCTGTTACAGTCGCTCTTCTGCAATATCAGACCAGACGGGTTAGTCTTCACTGTCCACACCCATCAATGAATCTTCGGCACCAATGACCCTGTCCAGGGTTCACTTATTGTTCGTTTTCTTGGACCACTTTTGTTAGGTACTAACCACTGCAAATTGGGAATACTGCCATTTTGGAGATGTTATAACCTCATTATCTGACCATCACAATTTGGCCCTTGTCAAAAGTGTTCAGATCTTTACACTTACCTGGTCCAGCTCTTATCACCTGTTCAACGATTGTTCAATTGCTGACTAATATCCCTCCTGCTGACAGATGCAATGTAACGAGATAATTTGTTGACTTCACCCATCAGAGGTTTAAATGTTGCAGCTGATCAATGTGTGTGTGTGTCTATATATAATTATATATATATACAGGTAAAATTCCATTACAACAAAATTTTCATTACAACAAAGTATTTTTATTGTCCCAACAGTTTCCTCATATGACGTGAGTCTATAGAAATCTTGTTACTATGAAGTACATTCAACAGATACTTTCATTACAAGGAAGTGCCCAAAAGACCTTGAAATGCCAGAATGAATCATCCACAGAGCAGTTATTTCTATGGTCGCAGCTTAGTTGTGCACAACGATCCCCAAACAGAAACATTATTAAAAAAAATTCTTTCTTCGGACTTCCCTCGTACTGTTTTTTTCTTTTTGCTGTTTTTGTTTCCTGCGGTTTTCAGTGATACTGTTTGCTTATTGTTTGTCAACATATGAAAAACATCCATTGGAATTTAACTTACTGTCACGAAAAAACAATAACAGTTCATATTAGAAAAACAAACTACATTTTTGCAGCTCTTGATTGTGGCAAAAAGAAAAAAGACGTTGCCAGTGAATTCGGAATTTCGCCATCGACACTGTCAACTTTCTTGAAAGACCAAGCAAAAAAAGAAGAAAAATCTTGGGTTGCAAATGTATGAGAACTGCTGCATTTGAAGATGCAAAATAAGCCATTTTTTTATGTGGTTCAGTGATGCTCGTTCAAGAAACATTCCTATTAATGCGGCACTAATTCAAGAAAATGTGAGGTTTGTAAACTCTCTTGGGACCTCCCCCATACAGGACAACACACTGAAGAGTGTCCTGAAGTGCGATCACCGTGTCTGTGGAAGACTGTTTATCTGTTGCCGGGGCAACAGCAGGCTCACAGCTCTGCTGTGGCTCTGCAATGAAGCAAACAGAATAGATCTCGATGGGTGATGCAAGGAACTATGTAAATGCAAGGAACAGGATTACTTGGCCACTAAGCTGGCCACAACTCTGTCTGACTGCTGTGTCTGAGTATAGGAGAGTGGCAGATCCGCTACAATAAATAACCATGCTGATCCTGTTTCAAGCTGAATAAAGTTGGTTTTGCTAAAGTACTGAGACTCAGCCTCATGTTTTGGGGTGTAAGACAGGGGCTTATAGCGTGACCCCAATCTTTTAGGATTCGCTTCTGTGGTGCATCACTGCACCAAGCCTGCTGTTGCTCTGCCCCGGCAACAGACAAACAATCTTCCACAGACGCGGCAATTGCGCTTCGGGATGCACTTCAGCAAAACGTTCCCGTTTATGAGAGGGAATCCCTAAAGAGTTCAGAAACCTCACAATATGAAGAAGAAGAAAAGGATGATTTGGCTTTTGATTGATAACTGTGTTGCCCACAACATGCTTCCACATTTAGATATGTTCGCGTTGAATTCCTCCCACCCAATTGCACAGCAGTGCTTCACCCAATGGGTTTGGGCATCATTCACACCCTGAAAGTGTATTATTGCAAGGAAATGCTGAGAAAAATTCTCATCAGCATAACTTGTAGACAGGAGAAGATTAAAATTAACATGAAAGAAACTATTGAAATGATTGCAAATACCTGGACACAAGTTAAAGAAAGCACTATAGCAACAAATACAGAATCTCATTACAACGAAATTTTCATTACAACAAAATATTTTTTTGGTCCCTGGCAGTACGTTGTAACGGAATTTTACCTGTATACATATATATATATATATATATATGTAACCTTTTTTCACTTAAGAAATATAGCAAAAGTTAAGATACTGAAAACACATTACTTTAACATGGCCTTTTCATAACTTCACTTTAACTTAATCCGGATACTCTGCATGTTCAATTCATCATAATAACTATTCATGGTGGCTCTAAAATCTGTACTGACCCTTGCTCTCTCTTCTGCTTCTTTTTCTGGTTTCTTTGTGGTGGCGGCCTGCGCCACCACCACCTACTCAAAGCATCATGGTGCTCCAACATTGATGGACTGAAAGCCATAAGTCTACGTGACCATCATCATCAAATCCTTCTGTAAAAACCCTAAATACCTATAAATGTTGTTGTTGTTGTTGAAAAATTTGTTCACACTTTTGTTTTCAGTCGGCTAGATTACTGTAGCACACTCCTCTCAGGACTACCCAAAAAAAGACATCGATCAGTTACAAGTGCAGAATGCAGCTGCTAGAATCTTAACTAGGAAAGAAAATCTGAGGACATCTCTCCTATTTTGACGTCACTACTTTGGTTACCTGTGCCATTTAGAATTGACTTTAAAATACTGCTTATAGTTTACAAAGCCTTATATAATCTCTATCCATCCTATATCTCGGAATGCTTTTCACCTTACACTCCAAATCGTAACCTTAGATCTTCGAATGAGTGTCTGCTTATAAGTCCAAGAGAAAAACTTAAAAGAAGTGGTGAGGTGGCTTTTGCTGTTATGCATCTAAAATCTGGAATAGCTTACCAATAGAAATTTGTCAGGCAAATACGGTGGAACACCATGGATTTCTCATAGCTTCACTTTAATTTAACCCTGATATTCTGTATATGCATTTAATTATCTTTTTTTTGCGGCTACAAAATATGTACTAACCCCTAATATCTTGGCTGTTCTCTTTCTGGTTTTCTGTGGTGGCGATGTGTGGCACCACCACCTGATCAAAGCACTGTGATGTCCCTACATTGATGGATTGAAGGCCAGAGGTCTACATGACCATCATCATCTTATTCTTCCATGTGGAGCCTGAAAACCTCAAGGACTGATTGAGATCATTTATGTTAGGTAGAATGCCTAGTGGGGGCTGGGTGGTCTCGTGGCCTTAGGACCCCTGCAGATTTTGTTTATTTCTCCTGCTGTCTGGAGTTTTTTTTTTTTTTGTTTTTTCTGTCCTTCCTTTAATTCTATGTTAATTAGTATTGCCTAATTTTATTTTTATATTTTTTTTTCTTTCTTCATCCTTTAAAGCACTTTGAGCTGCATCATTTGTATGAAAACAAGCTTTATAAATAAATGTTGTTGTTGTTGCAGACCACTCTGAAGCTTTGAAGCCCACTTCTGCAGGATACACTTTTGCCTGAGTTCCATGAACCAGGCAGAAATCATAACACTGCCTATACATTAAGATTATTAAATATAAAAATCTGCAAACTAATTTGTCCATCTACTCATTAATTTTATAATCTTTCCATTTTGGTTTCTTTAACATGAAATGACTTGTTGGCATACAAGCTGACTCAGAACATCCTATAATTTTTTTAAGAATAAAGATGAACACATAAATAAAATTGTATATGTGACACTTTTTTCAGGTAATTGTATTCTGGAAGTTGTCAGCTGAGCCAAGTGCCATACTCGTTGAGCAGACCATTCAGGGTACCAGCACATCAAAAAGAATATACAGTTTTCCAAAACAAAGCCATTGCAATCATTCAAACCAAGTCTATCATGTTGACAAGCAAGTGCTGGAAATGATTTGAAATGAAAATGAGATGGCCGTGTCTGCAATATTTTTATCTACAAACTTACTTCCAGCTTCTCTCTAGTTTCTGGAATACTGTACTTGTTACATAACAGAGTTCACTAATAAATATGAGCTGTGTCTAGAAATATGCATCAAGCAAGCAGTGTCTGGCACCATGGATACAGCTAACAGTCCAAGACCTGTATAGTTATTGCATCTGTCAACTCTTAGTTGCTCAATCAATATTTAATTTATATAGCACTGTTAACAATTTGCACTATCACAAGACACTTTACAAAACAAAAATTAAAACACAACATTATATTAGACATCTCCAGAATGAAATAAAAATTAAAACAGTGAATGAAGTATATACAAGTATGGTATGCAGTGTTGACAGATGTTACAAGGAAATATGACAGGACCAGACATCAAGAGGAAAGATCTATGCCCTATGGAAACAGAAAATAAGCATTACAGTTAAAAACAATAAAGCATGGCCGGGACCCTACTTGACGAAGTCTTTAGAAAGCAAGAATGAAGGACAAGTTTTTAAAAACACATTTGGTAAGTAGACCAGTGGTTAGTGCTGTGGATGACAATTATTCCCAGTCTGTTGACAGTTGTGGTGCAGTTAGCATGTTCTTTCTTTGTTTACATGTGTTGTCTCGCACAAACGGTTCAGATGAATTTGTGATTCTAAACTGCCATTATAGTAAGTGAGGGTGGAATGTATTAATGTGTCTCTCAATGCATGGGCATCCCACCTATGGTTGTGTTTCCTCATGCTTCCTGTTGGACAAGTCCTGACTCCTCATAATCCTGCAGTAGAAAAACAAGGCTCAGAAAATGACTCTCGGTGTGCACCATCTACCCTAAAAGTTAGGGTTTGGGTTAGAAAACTAAAAGATCACAAGTTTGAATCTGAGTACCGTACAGTGTGTATTTAAATAGGTCACTAATATAATCTTTGCTCTATCTTCAGAAATTGTGTAACATTTTAGAACAGGAGCTTTAAGGGCTGTCTGTAGTGTATCTATTAATCACTTATTGGCATGGAACACAAAGCCTTTGTTAAGGTTAGGTTTCATGGCAGCAAGTGACTGAAAGGTGCACTGTAGGCCACCCCTATTAGAAACAATCATTGGTGCTTAGTAAGTCTTATTAAGGCCACAAAAGGTATTTTTCAAAGCCACAGCAGGAACTGACATGAAGATGCATTAAAGCAGGAGTGCCCAGCTCAGATCCTGTTAGGCCTTAATGGCTATCAGTTTTCCTTCCTGCCAATTTCTTAATCAGTGACCAATTTCTGTTATTAATGGACATCTATTCCATTCATTTTAATTGTTTTTTAAGTTCTTTGAATTGCTTCTTTTTGCATTAAATGGTAGCCAAATAAAAATGAGGCAACAGATTACCAGTTAAGTCGGGGCCTCAAATTCCAACTAGATCCACTCCAGCCAGTTTCTGAATTAGAAGTCGATTATTGTTGTTAATTAAACGTGCTGTTTCATTCTGTGGCTTGCTGCTGCTCTCATTCTGCCACAGCAGATATTTCTAAAATTGTTGATATTCTTTTTTCTAAGAGCACTGTCAAAAAGTTTTGAGGACCTGAGCAGATGAACATTACTGAGACTTTCACCTTCTTTATTTTCAAATATTGTATGATGGACACAGGTCAGCTGGTCATATGTTGGCTCATTTTGTACCTCATTATTGTTTGGCTGCTAATTATGGAAAAAAAAAACCAATTAAGAGGGCTTAAATAGCAAATCTATTAAAATTAAGACAAAAGAAGTTAATTAGCAGCAAAAACGGGTGTAGATTAAGAAAAGGGTTAAAATGAAACCCTGCCGTCACTGCAGCTTTCCAGGACTGGAGTTGGACACCACTGTATTAAAGAGATCCGTTATTGCAAATTGTTGTCTGTGGTGCTTTGCTAGTCCTAACAAGACTAAACTAAGCGTTTGTTAATGTCTTTTTATATATAGACTAACCTAGGTAGACCTCTTTATCTGTGGACAGGTATCCCATTCAGAGGTGTAGCATAGTTTGCACCTGATGCTGCTATGAAACATTTATACAATACAAAGTGAACAGATGGATTGTGAAGATATCCACAGATTCATCCAATTTTTGTAACTGCTTGTCAAGGTTATATGGTAAGAAAATATAAACTTTTTAAATATATTTTATTATCCCTGCAGTATATATTTCAAAAGCTGTAATTAAAATATCTCAATATTCCAGGAGAAGCGGGTGGGAGCGGAGGATGCCATCATCTACAGTATATGCTACACTGATCCCTCTCCTACTTGGACAGAGGCAGTGGTGTTGTAAGAATTATGTTTCTGAACTTCTCTAGTGTCTTCAACACCATCCAACCACTGCTCCTTAGTGACAAGCTGACAGAGATGGGAGTAGATCAGTATTTCTCAACCTTTAAGTATTTGCAACCCATGTTTTCATAACAGTAATTTTAATTAATCTTGCCCCCCCTAACATTTTTTTGAAATGTAGATGCATATTTAATATACCTACTTAACTTTTATTGACATTTATCTAACTCTATATTTATTGTTCTAGTATTAGAATGTAGTTTAAGTTAATTTGTTTTGGTTTCAACAGATGTTTTTTTCATATTTTTGATTCATTTTCTTTTTTTCACATCTTCGCACCCCCCTTTTTGTTACTTCGCGCCCCCCTAGGGGGGCCCACCCCACAGGTTGAGAACCACTGGAGTAAGTTCATGCCTGGTAGCATGGATCGTGGACTATCTTACAGACAGGCCTCAGTATGTGCGTCTCAGGAACTGAAGGTCTGGCATTGTGGTCAGCAACACAGGAGCACCGCAGGGGACTGTACTTTCTCCAGTCCTGTTCAGCCTATATACATCAGACTTCCAATACAACTCGGAGTCCTGCCATGTGCAAAAGTTCACTGACGACACTGCTATCGTGGGCTGCATCAGGAGTGGGAAGGAGGAGGAGGAGTATAGGAAGCTAATCAAGGACTTTGTTAAATGGTGCGACTCAAACCACTTACACCTGAATATCAGCAAAACCAAGGAGCTGGTGTTGGATTTTAGGAGGCCCAGGCCCCTCCTGGGCCCTGTGATCATCAGAGGTGACTGTGTGCAGAGGGTGCAGACCTGGGAGTGCAGCTGGGTGATAAATTGGACTGGACTGCCAATACTGATGCTCTTTGCAAGAGAGGACAGAGCCAACTATACTTCCTTAGAAGACTGGCATCTGTCAACATCTGCAATAAGATGCTGCAGATGTTCTATCAGACATTTATGGTGAGTGCTGTCTTCTACGAGGTGGTGTGCTGGGGAGGCAGCATAAAGAAGAGGGATGCCTCACGCCTGGACAAACTGGTGAGGAAGGCAGGCTCTATTGTAGGCACAAAGCTTGACAGTGTGACATCCATGGCAGAGTGACGGGCGATGAGCAGGCTCCTGTCAATAATGGAGAATCCACTGCATTCACTGAACAGTATCATCTCCAGACAGAGGAGCAGCTTCAGCAGCAGACTGCTGTCACTGTCCTGCTCCACTGACAGACTGAGGAGATCATTCCTTCCTCACACTATGCGACTCTTCAATTCCACCCGGGGGGGTAAACGTTAACATTATACAAAGTTATTGTCTGTTATGCCTTCATTGTTATCACTCTTTAATTTAATATTGTTCTTTATCAGTATGCTGCTGCTGGAGTATATGAATTTCCTCTTGGGATTAATAAAGTATCTATCTATCTATCTATCTATCTATCTATCTATCTATCTATCTATCTATCTATCTATCTATCTATCTATCTATCTATATATCTATCTATCTATCTATCTATCTAAAAAGTGGTGCAAGGCAGCAACCAACCGTGCACTGTTCATCACAGGGCCCACCATTACACATTACACCCGCACTCACAGCCTTTGGTAACATACTGTATGGGAGTAAATAAAACAGTATGGTCAATTTTAAAATTGTGGTAACTCATAGAAACTGATGTAGTGTAACGTGTTTACAGTGGATTTTGTGTAGTTCGAACACACACAGTGCAATGCTCTGCCATTAGTCTAGTTGAAGCCAAGGTCTAATGAACATGGATGCTCTGCTGCAGGATCGCACCATTGTTGAACAAGGCACCGTAGTGAGATTTCTTTAGGCAAAGTGAAATCTATTGAAATTCACTGAAGGATGTTGGCTTGTCCAGATCAGTAATCTGTTTGGGTACCCATCCTGCACAAACGTTACCATACCCTGAGCCATCATGGACTATATCATGTGTAGATCCAAGGCCGATATTCAAATGTGCAGCAACAGTGAACAACGTAATCTGTCAGCCTTCTTTGATGAATTCATTCGCTATGTCGATGTAGACTTACGTGCGCCATAGTGATAGTCGACCAGATCAAGCTTCATCAGTTACACTTGTACTTCCCAGTTTTAAACCTTTCTATCCATTCCAAAACTTTTACTTGAGTCATGTTGTTTTCACTTCCATATTGAGTCATCATCATTTGATGAATTTCGGCAGGTTTCACTCCCTCTGCCCAAAGAAATCTCACTGCAATCCCACAGCAGAGCACATGTGCATGTTCATACTACCCTTAAACCATCAGGAACGTGTTATATATAGTGCTTATATAGTGTCACCTTTAATCCATTGCGATTACTGGTTAATTTTCAAATTGTCTTTACCTTTTGATTTACCCTCATAATTTGATTAGCACACGCAAGTAACAATTTCATTGAAGTTCTCTATGCACTGAAATTGCTCTGTAAGCGTCACAATAAGGACCCTGTAAAGCTATAACTGGCAAATATTGAAAATGTGGGAGGAAAATTGGAATACCCAGAAAAAATTGCTATAGACACATAGGATTGTACAATAGCGACATACACAGCAACCAGTAACAACATTCAAACTGGGTATTATTAGAGGTGTGACCATTCGGCTTGGTCTGAAGAGATTACATTATAGAGAATACAAGAAAGGATTAATCCTGCTGCATTCACATGCTGTTGGACAGATGGTTAATCCGACATTGCGAGTCAGAAATTTCACATGAAACCCCTATGAATTCAGAGCTACAAGATGGACAATTCAGAGAGTTCGGAGTTGTGACATAACCCAGAATTTTGACTGCAGTCTATTATATAAATTTAAAAAAACATGACCTGGTCAGTTGGATATGGCATTTTTTTATGATTGAATTTTATTTGGAACAAATACACCTTTAATACATTTATTTTTGTTTATTTTCTCAAAACAAATGAAGTTTATCTACATTTTCTTTATAACTGCAGAACACTTAACAAATCAACAACTACATCCTGTTTCTCCCAAAACTCCAACCAGAAACTCACATGAACATGTTGATGGGAGAAGGTGAAATGTAGAAGTTGGAGCTCCGAAAACTCCTGCAACACATGAATGCAGTATGAGAAATTCAATGTGTTTATGTCTTTCCTCCACAGCTCCGAAGTCACTGACCAGGACAAAGAACAATGACCAGAGCTGGACTCTGACAACCTCTCCTGACAACCAACCCCAAACCTCGACTTTGTGTAAACTTCAGAGTCTTCCTTCTAACTGACCATCTATCTTCAGACTGATGGAAGACTTATGTATGTGCTTGCATTAACATACAATAGACATCTGCAGTGGTCTGCTAGTGCCACACAAACCTTAACTCAGCGTTTCTCAACCTTTAAGTATTTGCGTCCCGAGTTTTCATAACAGTTTTAATCGCGCCCCCCTAACGTTTTTTTTTTAAAGGAGCCCACTAGCACCAATTTGTTCATTTTTAATTAATGATATATCATAGATGCATATTTTATTATACCTACTTAACTTTTATCGACATTTATCTAACTCTGTATTTATTTTTCTAGTATCAGAATGTAGTTTAAGTTAATTTGTTTTGGTTTCAATAGATATATTTTTCATATTTTTGATTCTTGTTTTCTTTTTTTCACATCTTCACGCCCCCCTTTTTGTTGCTTCGCGCCCTCCCTAGGGGGGCCTGCCCCACAATTTGAGAACACCTGCCTTAACTACACTCCTTTCTCAACAATATACAGGATTTATCCGTCTGGACTCTGAGTAGTGTCTTTTGTTACAGGATGTTTGAGACCAAATGAGATAACAACACTAATGACTGCAGCACCTTGCCATCCATATGTATATTTATTTATTTTTTTTATAATTACTTCTCTGTCTGCATCCATGCAGGTTACCAAAAAGGCTTGCTCTTGGCACGTCTTCTTCCTAAAATAAATAAGCAGAGTGGTAACAGCATGTCTTATTAAAGTAATAACCATGCATTATGGGCAGTGTGCAAAAATAACCTGTGATAATTAGGCAGTCCTGCTATTGCTTCAGTGATGACAGAACAAAGAAATCTTACTCTTTTATAATGAAATATACAGGGGTGGGCAAAAGTAGGTTTACAGTTGTGAATATGTGAGCACTTACAAGATTGTACCTAAGTATACTGTACCATTGTGACATTCTTTTAAGTTAATAAAGCTATTGAGTTAATAAAGCTGTTGTAATAATTATAACTTACATATGTCATATTCCATACAAACAACTGTGAACCTACTTTTGCCCACCCATGTCTAATAAATTAGCTATGGAGAATGCCATCAGATAGGATAAACAAATCACATCATATGCAATCTGTAAACTAAAAGCCATGCTTCCTTGTAATTGTGATAAGCATCACATTGAACAGCCATTTTCCATTATACATGCACTCTTAAATTCAGATCAAAGTAACTGTGTGGGTTGAAGTCCACCTTAATCAGACCAACCAGTGATGCAGCTCTATTTAATTAAGATCAAAAAGGGCACAACTGTATACTTTCGAGGGTAAAGCAGGCATTACCATGCAACATGGAGATTGTCCGTAAAATAGAATAAGCAATCGGCAGCATTAGAACAAGTACTAACCACTGCATGTAACTCCTGTTTCTGTAAAAGCATCTGCCCTTTTTCTCTAATGTTCTCAAGGATTGTTAAAGGACAGTCTTTCCTTCACTTCCCTTGCCTGCTGTAAGGACTGCTGCCACTCAAGTGTCAGCCCTTCCCAGCCCACTGTCACTTGAACATCTATCACCCAGCTGTTATAAATTGTCTGCCAGCTGCTACAATATTTTTTTGTAAACCCAATAATACGCACCGACTGATTTACAACACAAGAACATACAGTACTTTAAAATGTATTTTCATGGATTTGATTTTTAACCTTCAGTGGTTTAATCCAGATCCCAAACCCCTCCGTATTTTGCACTTTGGTTATCAGAGATTGGTAGTTGAAATACAATTGTTTAAAACAATATTGTTTGCTTAAATACCTGCTGATGTTTTAGTCGAGCATCAACAAGCTCACACTTGAAGGGAGTTTGCCTGAACTGTCGTTTCCAATTCTGCCCAATTTCCTGTGAATTAAGCTACTTTTCTCTACTGGACGGCGACCTGCTTAATGGTGCTCATCCAACACAGGGTTTAATCAAACCCAATTATTACATTAGAGCAAAAAATCTGGAAGAGATACTAGTAGGCACTAATATTCTCCAGGAACAGAATAAGGGGATGCAAATGGTTGCCTAAATAACAGAAGAAACTGCTAAGGAAGCCTAACATTTATCCCAGTTGCCAAAATGTATCTATCTGTCTCATGAATGTTTCATCAGGCCTGTGCTAGCATGCATTGAACAATTTGGGATGAAATGTAATATTTTCAGCAAGATAATCTTCTATCATAATATCACTGTGATAGTCTACCTGACCCGGCCCAATATGTTATCTTGCTTGGAGCATGATCCGAAAATGGGAAGTCCCGACCTTGAATTGCTTCTGTCATTTAGTTTAACATCATAATTATTTTGTGACCTGAAGCACTGGAGTTCTTATATTTAGTCCCCAAGAGAACAGTCTCTTTATGTGCTCATAATGCATACCGAGACAAGGTTAAAAACTGTACATGGAGCTATTAAATCACATTAAAGATACTGGAAAGAAACCCATGCAGTAAAGATGCAGGGCCAACACAGCATTCTGTCTCACTTGTCCCCTGGCTGTAATCAACATAACAAAGATGAAACAACAAATAAAGAAAAAAAATGGATATATAGCTTTCATCCATAAAGAGCAGGGAATATTTTTTACTGTCCTTTGTCCTTTGACATTGTAAAAACTCCAGAATATAACACTGTTATTTCAAGATAATGTTCTTACAGTATTTCCTGTACGTAGAAAACAGGTTTATGTTATATCTTTGTGGTGTATTGGGTTCAATTCTCCGAAAGAATGGCTGTTTTTTGAAATAATCCATTGGCTATGTCAGTCTCCATGGGTGCACTTGCGCAGCTACGGGGAGTTGGTGAGTTAATTGGGGCAAGGGGATGGGATCCTTCTCAATTGCTTCATCGGCTTCGTGCGGAGCGTGATTGAGATGCTGGGCCCATGAAGTCGTATGAGTACGGGCCAGCAGTACGGGAAATAAAAAGAAGAGAAAGAGAAAGGCATGTAGAGCAAGAGTGTGGCATTGGGGCCATGACAGAGAGAATGAGCCAGCCGGATAGAAAAAGAGGAGGCAGTGCGATCAGGCGTCCCATGACGGAGCGAGGGATTGGCACTGTTGGGATGGATCATACCCACTGATTGTGCTGAGGGGTGGGTGCGATCAAGGTGGCGTCCTCTCCCGGTATCCGAGTGAGCGAGAAGGATGACGAGAGGACAACTGACCCAAGTGGTCTGGCAGACCCCGACAGAGGCAGCCAAGATGGGGGTCAGGATTGAGAGGACTGCAACTGCTGAAGTCTCCCCAGCTGAACGAGCAATGGGTGAGTTGAGGAAGACTAGGAAGGACTTTTGCTCTGCTCGTTTGTCCCAGTGACTGTTGATTTTTTATTCTCGTTTTTAGCCTTGTTTTTAATCTCTTGTTTTTTCACTGTTTTAATTTATTGGAAGCACTGCACTTTTGGACACTAACTACTTTAATTTTTTTCACTGTTTAATAAAAGTACTTGAACACTTTCCACCATCCCATTGCCTGGAGTGTTATGTCCCCATCCGCCATGGTCATCCAGTTACGTTATTGACGGTGTTGGGTTCAAGAGGCTCCCAAATAAGGAAGAGGGAGAATGGAGCTGTACTCGCACCATCACAATCATACTTTCATCATTATTATCAGCGTCTGACAGCTTGGCCTTTCAGCTGGACAATGAGAAGAATGCCTACAAGGCAAGGGATGCAAATTAAGTGATTTCCAGTGGCTGAGAGGAAGAATAAAAAATTGCCATTTAAATGACTGTTAATCATGCAGACTTAACTGAGAACTACACAGAGGTCTACAGACCACCAGATTAGGTTGAACATTAGTTGGCGTCTTGCAGCTAAATGTGACAAACTGAAAGAAAAAAAAGCCTCACAGTACTGGAGGTTCATTGGTCAACAGTCCAGTGCAGCAAACACAGCAGAGGTGCACAACAAGAAGCACTCAAAGAGCAGCACACTTTGGAAGAAACGTGAACTGTGATTAGCGTGAGTAAGCCGCAGCCTGGGTTTTGGTGGTCACTCCACCATTGGGAGTCTGAACAGCAGGAGCACCATAGGAGAGAACTGGTGTGTCTCATGGGAGCTAGCAGTGCGAATAACCTGAGAGAAGTGTTCTCAATGAATGGTCCCATATAGGATCTTTAATTTACTAGCTATTTTATGCTCCTGCCTTTTCGGTCACACCACGGACACAATGTATTACATGCACAGAGTTTTAAGACAAATCAAAATTTCACTTAAAAAAGGGCAAGTGTTCATTTTTCTAGTATGAGTAGGTTTACTCTTAGAAGAATTGGTGTCTTTTAGGGCTATGAAAGTGGTGCAGAGGTGGACAATTCTCTGTAGCCATATTTGACTTTCTCTAACACCATGTATACCGACTCTAGTTTGGGTTAAGAATTCACTGGCAGGAGTAACAGAGGACAGGATGCATATAAATACATTGTAACTAAAGAGACTTGGGCTGTCAGGAGAAGTTGAGCAGTACAACACAAGCTCCTCATAAGAGAGCCAGATAAGTCTTATAAAGCAGCCTCTGCAAAAGCAGCTGTCATGTCTGCCAGTTAGCCCCTACAACTCCTGTCTTCACACAGGGCTAAAGCCTCTAGAATCTTTAACTCTGTTAAAAGGTGCAATAGGGAACAAGACACAAGCAGTTTCTGGACCTTCAGGCTCTTACAATAAATAAAACCTTTAAGAGACTCACAATAATATTTTGGCTTGTCTCTTTGGGTTACACTCAAGAGGAGAACGCTTCTCACCAGGATGCTATTGACTGTTTAGCCTGGCTGCCTAATTGAAATTAAACGCTTTCTGCTGTGAAGAGATGCTGCCAAGCTTGTTGTGTAGCATGAACTGATCTTTTTTCAGCTTCTCTTGTTCTAGCATTGAATTTGCAATAAAGTGTGGAACTGCAAGCATACAAAAAAGGGGTCCTGTCTGAAGTTTTTCTGCACTGCAGAATACAGTCTACTGAGAATGTATATATAGATAAATATGCATGTGTAATCTACAGGACTATGTATACTTACTGTACATATAGGGTGGTCCAGATCTAATTATGCAATTTTCATTACACTATAACTTAAGTTTACTAAGTTTATTACATAGAAAATCATCCAAAAAATCCCAGATCATGGAGAAATGTGCGAACTGACGACATGAAGAATTGTCTTTGCGTTGAACTGGAATCGTCCTAGTATAAATCAAAGTCATCCAGACAATCTGGATCTGCATAATTAGATCTGGACCACCCTGTATAAGAGTGCCTATTTATTTCTATCTCATTTTGTTGCTAGATTGGACTCTATGATGCAGAAATAATTCATACAGGACCCCTTTTTCTATGTTTGAATTACTGTGTATGTGAGTGTGTATACAGAGTGAGACAAAAAGTGAAAAAACAAATAGTTTTGAGGTGGGAAAGCTGGCATGTCACCTCATTGAGTAAACAGAGAACAAAACGTTTTGAGCTGGGTCAATGGAGCCTGGAAGTTTTTTTAATTTCATACTTGCCTGCAAGTCATTTTACCTTAGAAAGAAATCTTTACCAGTATGGCCATGAAATCCACTTACAATACAATACAGTTTATTTTTGTATAGCTGTAGTACTAGGGTGTTGTACCATGTTAGCCATTATGAATGTAGTGAAAAGTCAAGTAATATGACACTTTTTATTGGCTAACTAAAAAGATTACAATATGCAAACTTTTGAGGCAACTCAGGCCCCTTCTTCCGGCAAGATGTAATACAGAAACTGGAATTTCCTGTGTTTAAATAGACACCAGAACAGAGACAGCATTGGAAAACCTTTAAGTGAGAAATTTTAAATGTAAAAAATTAATAGACTCCTTCAGGCTAGAGTTCATTTACATAAGAGAGAAGAACAATGTATGATCAAGATCTTTGGATAAGATGACTGTCTAACAAAGTCTTTTGAAGTTTGTAATGAGCTTTTTAATACAATGTGGATCTGTAGTCAGGTTGTCTGTGTCAGTCCGAGAGACACAAACAATCCTCATATCTGGCTATAAACCTCTTGTCTTTATTCAAGGCATGTTGTAATGTATTAAATTTTAACATGAGTTTAACTTCCCATTCTTTTCTCTCTTGTTGTTTTCTGAAGTTGCCCATAAGCACTGTGACTTTAAAGTCCCTCTCACAGTGTCCATGGCTGATGAAATGGGCCACTACAGTAACATCTGTGTTGCCACGTTTAATGTGGAACTTGTGTAAATTCATTCTCTGACGGAGTGTTTGTCCAGTTTTTCCCACATACAGTGCAGTGTCAGGACATTTCATGCAGAGAATTAGGTAGACTGCAGATCTGCAGGAAAATGATCCCTTTATGTGATGTTCTAGTTGGCAGTGTAGTATAACTACATGGTCTGTATTATAAATGTGGGCACACGTTTTACATCTTTTCTGTAGGCAGAGAGATGTGCCATTTTCTGTTGGTTCACTTAGGGAGCTTTGGACAATTAGCTGCTGAAGAGTGGTTTGGTGGTAGATAAAATTCGCTGTGGTATTGTTCCAACTGGCTATGAACTTCCTACTGTTAATCATGGTATTGTCTTGGAATGTTTTGATCTTGTCTCACTTTCACAGTTAAAAAGAACTATTGACACCCTTAAACTAGCTCTCAGTCCTCTTGATATTGTACCACCATGCCTCATAGTAAAAGCCTTTGATGTTTTGGGTGCATCTTTACTAGCCATTATCAACGGTTCTATTAGTGAGGGAGCTGTGCCCTCATTTTGAAAACTTGCTGTGGTATGTCCCTGTCTAAAAAAGGCAGAATTAGATCCTGGAGTTTTAGCCAATTTTTGCCCGATTCCCCAATTGCCATTTCTAGCTAAAATTTTAGAAAGAATTATTTATAATCAATTGGTTGATCACATTAACTCCAATAATTTATTTGAGATCTACCAATCTGGCTTTAGGCGTTATCATGGTGTTGAGACGGCCCTCCTTAAAGTATTCAATGACATCTCTATTATTACTGACTCAGGTGGCGCTGCAGTGCTTGTCCTCCTGGACCTGTCCGCTGTTTTTGACACTATTGACCATGAGATACTGCTGTTGCGGCTTGAACATCTTGTTGGGCTTAAAGGGGCTGCTCTTAACTGGTTCAGGTCATATCTAACTGGTAGACACTTTTCAGTGACTTTAAATTCCTCTTTTTCGTCTACTGCTCCTCTTAAATGTGATGTTCCTCAGGGATCCATTTTGGGTCCTATTTTGTTCTCTATATATCTTCACCCTTTTGAAGCTGTTTTTAGGAAATGTAACATTTCTTTTCACTGCTATGCTGATGATACTCAGGTTTATATTCCCATCTGCAACTCTTAAATAAATCAACTCCACAACTGTCTTTCTGAACTAAGATCCTGGATGGCTAATAATTTTCTTGATCTGAATTAAAATAAAACGGAGGTGCTTATAGTAGGTCCATCAGCTAAAGCCCAAATTGGTCTTGGACTTCTCGGCTCTTTCTCTGTCTTTTGCAAACCTCAAGTCCACAATCTTGGTGTTATCTTTGACAGTAACCTCTCCTTTGAGAAACAGGTTAATTCTGTAGTCAAGAGTTGCTTTTTCCAGCTTTTTCTATTAGGTAAGATCAAGCCTTTTTTATCTTCTAGGGATCTTGAGAAAGCTACTCATGCTTTTATCTTCTCTCGCCTTGATTACTGCAATTCGCTGTATTCTGGGATTAGCAAATCCCTGATATGCAGGTTACAGTTGGTTCAGAATGCTGCCGCTCGCTTTCTGGTTGGGGCAAGAAAGTCTGATTCTGTTTCTCCAATTTTAGCTTCTTTACACTGGCTGCCTGTCAGTTTTCAAATTGATTTTAAAATCTTGCTGCTAGTTTTTAAATCTTTACATGGGCTTGCTCCTGCCTATTTATCTGATTTGTGTGTTTTACACCAGCCATCCAGAGTGCTTAGATCTTCTGGTCAGTTGTCTCTTGTTGTCCCTCGTACCAAGTGTAAAACTAAGGGGGACAGACAGGGCTTTTGCAGCTGCTGCTCCTCGCCTGTAGAACTCTTTACCTCGTCACATAAAGGAGTCGTCTACAATTGAACTTTTCAAAATAAGATTAAAGACTCATTTCTATTCACTTGCATTCCGTGACCTTCAGTAATACTGATGGTTTCCTCATTGTGATTATGTAACATTACTTCTATTTATTATTTATTTTATTTATGTTCATTTATTTTATTTCTATTTATGTCCATCCATCCATTTTCTAACCCGCTGAATCCAAATACAGGGTCACGGGGGTCTGCCGGAGCCAATCCCAGCCAACAAAGGGCAAAAGGCAAGAACCAAACCTGGGCAGGGTGCCAACCGAGCACAGGACACACACAAACACCAAGCAGACACTAGGGCCAATTTAGAATTGCCAATCCACTCAACCTGCATGTCTTTGGATTGTGGGAGGAAACCCACGCAGACACGGGGAGAACATGCAAACTCCACGCAGGGAGGACCCGGGAAGCGAACCCAGGTCTCCTAACTGTGAGGCAGCAGCGCTACCACTGCGCCACCGTGCCGCCCCTCTATTTATGTTATTCATGTTAATTGTATGTTTTTCTTTTATTCTATTATTGTAAAGCACTTTGGCCACAGCATTCCTATGTTGTTTTGAATGTGCTATATAAATAAATTTGACATTGACATTGTCTGTATGCCAGAAGGGGAGGTTCAGGAAATACATTTTTCAAGGTTTGGTCATTGTTTAGCATTGGCTGAAGTTCTTTTATAATTTTTTGAAGTGCTTCAAGATGTGGGTTGTAGGTGACAGCAAGGGGGATGCGGTTCTTGTTGTCTTTGTTTTTATATTCCAGAAGGTTGTCTCTGGGTATGGCATTAGCTCTTCTTATTTGAGTGTCTCTTGTTTTGGGGGTATAACCTTGTCTGGGCTTTAACAGGCCCTGCCTCTTGACAGGACAGACCCCCAGCCTTGACTCTCTAACAAGACAAGGAAAAACTCCCAAAAAACCCTTGTAGGGAAAAAAATGGAAGAAACCTTGGGTAAGGCAGTTCAAACAGAGACCCCTTTCCAGGTAGGTTGGGTGTGCAGTGGGTGTCAAAAAGAAGGGGGTCAATACAATACAATACAATACACAGAACAGAATAAGTCCTCAATACAGTATAAAAAATAAAAAAATCAAACTTCTAGTCACCTATTTACAGAACCAGTAAAAAGTATTCACTCCCTTGGATGTTTTCACATTTTTTATTATACAGCCTGATGAGCATCAACAACTCTTTTTCTGAGGTCCTCGGACATCTCCTTTGTTCGGACTTCCACAAACATGTGTTGTGAAGAGCAGACTTTGGTAGATCCTGTTCTTTAAGTAACACAGGGTGTCCACTCATACCTGATTGTAATCCCTTTGAATGAAAACAGCTGACTGTAATTTTACCTTCAAACTAACTGCTAATCCTAGAGGTTCACATAGTTTTGCCACTCACAAATATGTAATATTCGATCATTTTCCTTAATAAATAAATGACCAAGTATAATACTTTTGTCTCATTTGTTTAACTGGTTTCTCTTTATCTACTTTTAGGACTTGAGTGAAAATCTGATGATGTTTTAGGTCATATTTATGCAGAAATATAGAAAACTCTAAAGGGTTCACAGACTTTCAAGCACCACTGTATGTACTTTGTATTTCATTGCAAATCGTAAATTACATTTCTTAAATTATACAGTTTTTTTCTAAAATGTATTCCACATATTTTTAATTTACATATGATGTCAACTTTCTTTAACTACATATAGCTATATTTTTAAGACAATATGTGCCTGGAATTGGTTATGCTGATATAAAGTGACCAACAGAAAATGGCCAAACTTGCAGCTGTGAGTTTCCTCAGGCACTATAAGGAGGATGTCAACACAAGCAAACAAACCTGCTTATAAATTGTTTAGAAATAGAATCACATGATGCACTTTTTTCCGCAAAAGCCACTTCTTTGACATTACTTTGGATTATAAATATTCATATGAAACAGATAGGCCATTCTATATGCTGTGCTGAATGCTAAACATGGGTCTCAGTGCCATTTTTACTTAGAATCGACTGCAGAGGTGCACACTTGATAATGAGAATTATTCTGCATTTAAGGCACAAGACGGTTTTGAGTCTAAATGTAATCCTTGATCATGTATTCCAGACACTGCTTTGGAAGCCAGGAAATGCAACACCTTAGAAACAGAACGTTGTCGGCTTATTGATATTTATCAGAAGCACCAGCACCTTGCCTCCCAATCCCTTCAGACTTTAAAAGTTTCTGCTGCTGTATGGAATCTGCCTGATTTGTTTATTGTGTGATAATGTGCATGCTAAACAGCAGGTCTTATTATTGTTACAGACTTCCTCATCTTTGTAATTGGTGCAAGGCAGGACACAGTCACAAATGGGTTATCAGTCCATCGCATACTAAGATTGATCACTGGAACCATTCACGAAATGTGCTCCTCAATTAAACCTTTCTAATACATGTGGAATTTAAAAACCCTTGAAATTGCATCTACAGTAAATCTAGAATTGTATACGCTTGTAAGAGCAGCTTGGTGGAGTAGTAATGTGGGCTACTGCCTTACAATTCCCTGAATCCTGGTTTCTGATATTGGATTTCCTTATTCATTTGTGTGAAACTGATCTCTGACGACTTAGTGTGGAGAAGTATACTTTCTGATGGGTTGGTGTCTGTACTGTACCCAGTGCTGCTGGAATAAGCTACAGATCCTAGTATGGGAAACAACTGGTAAACCAACCAAAGTATAAATACATAACATTAGAACAATCTAGACGAGAACAGGCCATTCAGCCCAACCAAGCTCGCCAGTCCTATCCACTTGTTTCCTTCAAGAAAACATCAAGTCGAGTTTTGAAAGTCCCCAACGTCTTACTGTCTACCACACTACTTGGTAGCTTATTCCAAGTGTCTATCGTTCTTTGTGTAAAGAAAAACTTCCTAATGTTTGTGCGAAATTTACCCTTAACAAGTTTCCAACTGTGTCCCCGTGTTCTTGATGAGCTCAATTTAAAATACAAGTCTCAATCCATTGTACTAATTCCCTTCATAATTTTAAACACTTCAATCATGTCACCTCTTAATCTTCTTTTGCTTAAACTGTAAAGGCTCAACTCTTTTAATCTTTCCTCATAATTCAACCCCTGTAGCCCTGGAATCAGCCTAGTCGCTCTTCTCTGGACCTTTTCTAGTGCTGCTATGTCCTTTTTGTAGCCTGGAGACCAAAACTGCACACAGTACTCAAGATGAGGCCTCACCAGTGCCTTATAAAGGTTGAGCAGAACCTCCTTGGACTTGTACTCCACACATCGTGCTATATAACCTAACATTCTGTTAGCCTTCTTAATGGCTTCTGAACACTGTTGGGAAGTTGATAGCTTAGAGTCCACTATGACTCCTAAATCCTTCTCATAAGGTGTACTCTCGATTTTCCGACCGCCCATTGTGTATTCAAACCTAATATTTTTACTTGCTATGTGTAATACTTTACATTTACTGACATTAAATTTCATCTGCCACAAATCTGCCCAAGCCTGTATGCTATCTAAGTCCTTCTGTAATGATACAACGGATTCCAAATTATCTGCTAATCCACCTATCTTGGTATCATCTGCAAACTTAACCAGCTTGTTACTTATATTCCTATCTAAATCATTTCTATATATTAAAAATAGCAGCGGCCCTAGCACTGACCCCTGTGGAACACCACTCTTAACATCGGCCAGTTCTGATGAGGTTCCTCGCACCATCACCCTCTGTTTCCTGTGTCTGAGCCAATTCTGCACCCATCTAAAAACATCACCCTGAACTCCCACTTCTTTTAACTTGATGCCCAACCTCTCATGTGGCACCTTATCAAATGCTTTCTGAAAGTCCAGATAAATAATATCATAAGCTCCACTTTGATCGTATCCTTTTGTTGCCTCCTCATAGAATTCCAACATGTTAGTAAAACACGACCTCCCTCTTCTGAACCCATGCTGACTGTTCAGAATAACTCCTGACCTTGCCATGTGTTGCTCGATCTTATCCTTAATAATTCCTTCCATTAATTTTCCTGTGATGCATGTTAAGCTTACTGGCCTATAGTTGCTTGGATCTGCCCTGTCACCCTTTTTATATAATGGGATGATATTTGCCATTTTCCAGTCCTTTGGAATCTCTCCAGTGCACAGTGACTTCCTAAAAATATGTGTCAAGGGTTTATATATGTACTCACTAGCCTCCTTAATATAAGGAAAGGCATTATTAAAAATCGCCCCATCCAGCATGATTAGCTTTATACCTAATAGTCTGACAGCACTTGCTGCCAACCTGCATCCCAAACTGCTATTTTGTAAATACAATTCTAAGCATGTTTGATATATTTTTGCTTTTAGAAATGGTTGTCAAGCCATTAGGAAACAGATAATTGAGAAATCTCATCTTTTGCTCACTAGTCTAATTCCCTAGTTTGCAACAACTCCCTAGTATGGTGACTATCAAGCTCCATGTATTTCCCACAAGCTTTCTCACTCATAATTTCTGATAATGTATTGCTTTCATTTTACAGAATTATGCAAACAATTATAATGTTTGGTGACTCATCAGCATGTTTGTACATGTCAATATTTTATTGTTATGTGCCAGTAGGTCCTGGCAGGAGGCTGTGGGTCTTTATCCTTGGTTTAAAGTTTTTTCTGTCCATTCCCATCATGCTTTCATGACTGGTTGTCATGTTTTGTTTTTTCTTTTTGCTCCAAGCACTCTTTCTCCTTTTTCTATTTCAATAGCATATTTCTGCCTCCATGGCACATATTATGTCTCTCCACACAAAAATGTAATAAAAGAATTCTGTCAAAACCATTAACCATGGAGCAACCATGGTAACAAACTCCTTAGATAATGTGAAACAATGACGGGCACAAGGTCTCATAGTTAGACTGTCAGACAATAAAAGCAGTTCCGCCTTAGACAAAATATTCTCCGTCCCGGTCAGTCACTTCCCATGGCCATGTTATGTTATGTTCTACCAGACCAGTAATCTCACTCTTTGGGATGATCCTAGAGGTTCATTCTCTATTAGCTCACTAGAGCGCAATACCAGATGGCACACCACTGTGGTACTGTGGTAATGTTTGCTACACTGGTGGCTGATTTTGCACAATTGAATGAATCCTCATCTAGCTAACATGTCACAATGGCTATGAGATCTACTCTACTACCTAAAAATTAACAGCCAGAAATTCTTTAGTGTGTGGCAGCCTTTTATCAATGCCTTCATCAACCAGCACTTCCTAAATTAATATTTCTGATTACTTTCAATGGCTATAAACTTTACTAGACATTTTACTGCAGTTTTCATCTCTCTTATTCTTTACTAAGTAAAGTAGAGCAGAATCAAACTAGTGTATTGTGTGTAGCTATCCCACAAAGTCCCGAGACCATTCTACAGTTTTTTATTCCGGTTTATGTTTCAGTATTCCCAACTTGCTCTGTTTTAGTTAAACTGATTGTTGCCTTTCCAGTTAACAAAGTGAGAATTCCTCAATAAATAAATACCAAAGAGGCAATTCAAATAAATGTTTAACCTCTCAGTGAGAGGCAGTAGGTTCTGCTCTTAAAATAGAATATTGTTTGTGGCAGCCTCTCAGACAGAGTTCTAACCATCTTTGTGGTCTCAATTGATCTGCCTTCCCTCTTATATAACACCACTTTAAATGTCCCTACAACAAGAGGATATTTTTTAATCTGTTCTTGGGCCATATCCTCGGTGCTTCCATGAGTCCCTCTATGGTGTATCCTCTGTGATGCACCACCAAACCTTCCTGTGAAAAGAGCAGACCAGTCCCTAAGGTATCAAGAGGTCTCAGTCCCCTATCTAATAGTTCCCCCTGTGCTCCCAGCTTACTTTGCATGATGTCATATGTGGCACAATATAAACTGCTCAATAAAATGAAAGGGACACTTTGAAAACAATCAGATCTCAATGGGAAAAAATCCTGTTGGTTATCTATACTGATATGTGTTAGGAATGAAAGGATGCCACATCGTTTGATGGAAATAAAAATTATCAACCTACAGAGGGCTGAATTCAATGACACCCTGAAAATCATAGTGAAAAAGTGATGTGGCAGGCTAGTCCATTTTGCCGAAATTTCATTGCAGCAAATCAAAATCATACTCTATATTTTGTATGGCCCCCATGTGCTTGTATGTATGCCTGACAACAAAGGGGCATTCTCTTAATGAGACGACGGATGGTGTCCTGGGAGAATCTCCTCCCAGATCTGGACCAGAGCATTACTGAGCTCCTGAACAGTCTGAGGTACAACCTGGCAGCATCGCATGGACCAAAACATAATGTCCCAGAGGTGTTCTATTGGATTTAGGTCAGGCAACCGTGGGGGCCAGTCAATGGTATCAATTCCTTCATCCTCTAGGAACTGCCTGCATACTCTCGTCACATGAGGCTGGGTATTGTTGTGCACCTGGAGGAACCCAGGACTCACTACACCAGCATAGAGTCTGACAATGGATTCAAGGATTTCATCCCGATACCTAATGGCAGTCAAGGTGCCATGTCTAGCCTGTAGAAGTCTGTGCATCCCTCCATTGATATGCCTCCCTAGACCATCACTGACCCACCACCAAACCGGTCATGCTGAACAATGTTACAGGCAGCATAACATGTGCTCAGGGTGAACCTGCTGTCATCTGTGAAAAGCACAGGGTGCCAGTGGTGGGCCTGCCAATTCTGGTTTTCTATGGCAAATGGCAATCAAGCTCGGTACCAGGCAGTAAGCATAAGCCCACTAGAGGAAATCTGGACCTCAGGCCACCCTCATGAAGTCTCTTTCTGATTGTTTGGTCAGAGACATTCACACCAGTGGCCAGCTGGAGGTTATTTTGTAGTGATCTGGCAGTGCTCATCCTGTTCCTCCTTGCCCAAAGGAGAAGCTACTGGACCTGCTGATGGGTTAGGGACCTTCTACGGTTATGTTCAGCTCTCCAAGAGTAACTGCCTGTCTCCTGGAGTCTTCTCCATGCCCTTGAGACTGTGCTGGGAGACACAGCAAACCTTCTGGCAGTGGCACATATTGATGTGCCATCCTGGAGAAGTTGGACTACCTGTGCAACATCTGTAGGGTCCAGGTATTGCCTCACGCTACCAGTAGTGACACTGACCGTAGTCAAATGCAAAACTAGTGAAGAAACAGCCAGAAAAGATGAGGACAGAAAAATGTCAGTGGCCTCCACCTGTTAAACCATTCTTGTTTTGGGGATTGTCTCATTGTTGCCCCTCTAGTGCACCTATTGTTAATTTCATTAACACCAAAGCAGCTGAAACTGATTAACAACACCCTCTGCTACTTAACTTCTTCTTCTTTCTGCTGCTCCCATTAGAGGTTGCCACAGTGGATCACCTTCTTCCATATCTTTCTGTCCTCTGCATCTTGTTCTGTTACACCCATCACCTGCATGTCTTCTCTTACCACATCCATAAACCTTCACTTAGGCCTTTCTCCTTTCCTATTCCCTGGCAGCTCTATCCTTAGCATGCTTTTCCCAATATACCCAGCATCTCTACTCTGCACATGTCCAAACCAACACAGTGTTGCCTCTCTGAATTTGTCTCCCAACCATCCAACTTGAGCTGACCCTCTAATGTACTCATTTCTAATCCTGTCCATCCTCGTTACACCCAATGCAAATCTTAGCACCTGTAACTCTGCTACCTCCATCTGCAACCCATATAACATACTGTAGCTGGTCTCACTACCGTCCTGTAGACCTTCCCTTTCACTCTTGCTGATAACCGTCTGTCACAAATTACTCCTGACACTCTCCTCCACCCATTCCACCCTGCCTGCACTCTCTTTTTCACCTCTCTTCCACAATCCCCATTACTCTGTACTGTTGATCCCAAGTATTTAAACTCATCCACCTTTGCTAACTCCCTGCATCCTCACCATTTCACTGACCTCCCTCTCATTTACACACATGTATTCTGTCTTGTTCCGACTGACCTTCATTTCTCTCCTCTTTAGAGCATACCTCCACCTCTCCAGGGTCTCCTCAACCTGCTCCCTACTATCGCTACAGATCACAATGTCATCAGCAAACATCATAGTCCACGGGGACTCCTGTCTAATCTTGTCTGTCAACCTGTCCATCACCATTGCAAATAAGAAAGGGCTCAGAACTGATCCCTGATGTAATCCCACCTCCACCTTGAATGCATCCGTCGCTCCTTCCACAGATCTCACCACAGTCACACTTCCCTTGTACATATCCTGCACAACTCTTCTGTACTTCTCTGACACTCCTGACTTCCTCATACAATACCACAGCTCCTCTCAAGGCACCCTGTCATATGCTTTCTCCAGGTCCACAAAAACGCAATGCATCTCCTTCTGGCCTTCTCTAAACTTCTCCATCAACATCCTCAGAGCAAACATTGCGTCTGTGGTGCTCTTTCATGGCATGAAACCATACTACTGCTCACTAATCATCACCTCACTTCTTAACCTAGCTTCCACTACTCTTTCCCATAACTTCATTCAGTGGTTCATCAATTTTATTCCCCTGTAGTTACTGCAGTCCTGCACATCCCCCTTATTCTTAAATATTGGCACCATTACTCTTCTCTACTCCTCAGGCATCCTCTCACTATCCAAGATTCCATTAAACAATCTGGTTAAAAACTCCACTGCCATCTCTCCTAAACATCTCCACATCCCACTTTGCAGTCTTCAATCTTCTTCAGATCAACTCTTCTTCTTAGGATGTAATCTACCTGTGTGCATCTTCCTCCACTCTTGTATGTAACCCTATGTTCCTCCCATCCGTTTGGCAAAATCCACTATCCTCTGACCTTCTTCATTCCTCTCCTTGACACCATACCTACCCATCACCTTCTCGTCTCCACTGTTCCCTTCCCCAACATGCCCATTGAAATCCGCTCCAATCACCAATTTCTGTCCCTTGGGTACACTGTTCATCACTTCATCCAACTCACTCCAAAAATGTTCTTTCTCACCCATTGCACACCCAACTTGCAGTGCATATGCACTAACAACATTCATCATCACACCTCCAATTTCCAGCTTCATAATCATTACTCTGCCTGACACTCTTTTCACCTCCAAAACACTCTTGACATACTGTTCCTTCAGAATAACTCCTACCCCAATTGTCCTCCCATCCACACCATAATAGAACAATTTGAATCCACCTGGCCTTACACCCCTTCCATTTAGTCTCTTGTACGCACAATATATCAACCTTCCTTCTCTCCATCATGTCTGCTAACTCTCTCCCCTTAGCCGTCATACTGCCAACATTCAAAGTTCCTACCTTCAGTTCCACTCTCTTTACTTTCCTCCTCTCCTCCTGCCTCCAGACACGTCTCTCCACTCTTCTTCTCCTTCTTCTTCGAGCAACAGTAGCCCAATTTCCGCCAGCACCCTGTTGGCTAACAGTACTGGTGGCGGTTGTTGATAACCCGGGGCTCAACTGATCCAGTATGGAAATTTGCATTGTTGTCCGCTTATTGATTTGGCAAAATTTTACACTGGATGCCCTTCCTGATGTAACCCTCCCCATTTATCCGGGCTTGGGACCAGCACGAAGAAACACACTGGTTTGTGCACCCCTGTGGCAGGGTTAGTAGGTGTGTGGGAAATAAATTAACCCCTTTATCTGACAGACTTCAAGTAAATGGCTGAAGCCTGAAAGAACTGTCAAACTGACGAGGAGTAAAGTGTTTTCTGGGAAAGCTGAAAGGCAAACCAGGAGGACCTTAGAATGTTTTGTGTAGCCAGTCTGTTTGTTGCTTAGTCCAGCTTTTGATTCTCATGGGAAACAACCTTTAGCTTGTGTGATAACTTAACATATTGAGAGGACCTACAGATATTTAAAAGGAGCTTGTTATTTGCTTAGCTGCAGGACACTCTTTCTCCAGCAAAAAATCTTTCTTTTTACTTTCAATTAAGGATATTGTGGTTGGGTGCTGTAACGATACCGCCAAATAAAATTTGGGATAACAGCAAGATTGTCCTGTTAATGTTTGTAAGCTCAAAAAAAATAAATTCTGGGTGAAACACCTGCCAAATACTCATGACAGAATTACACTAAATGAATTGGCTGGTTAGCTACTGGTTCTCAGTCAGTTTTTCAGAAGCTCCATCTGGTGGACGGCTGTTGCCAAAAAATGACGTCTGCTTCTGGGAAGCTCGAGCTTTTATGTGATGAGAACTGCAAGGGGTGGAGTCAGTTGACCTCACTGTGAGGTTTCTCAGAAGGAGATGACAATGTTAGTGATAGCATCCCCTCTCATCCAAGAGTGTTATTAGATACCTCAGCAGAGCCTGTAAAGAGATCCAGTGACAATATACTGTATAATCTGTAACTAAGAAACTACCATCTGGGAAATGTTATCTGGGACAAAATGAAGATGGCAAGAACCCCCACCCCCACCCCAAGATGTATAATTCTTTATATTGCTTATATTTGCTGTTATTTTGCAAATAAATATAATCTTTTGGTAAAAACTTAAACTCAATGTCTCTGTCTAATTATTGATTACTAGCATTGCTGAGAGGCTATGATCATTCATTCCTTGTCCACCTGCAGTCCTTTACAGGGCATGAAGGATGCTCTAGGAAGTGTTCAGTTGGTGAGAAACTGGGCTGAAGTGAAGGACTGAAAATGGATGATTATGCATGATACAATTTAGGCAGTCACAAGGTTACAGATGTCAATTACATGGATGGTTTTGACATTTCTTCCTACTCCACATTAAGAAAAGAACCTAAGGTGTTATCTGGTACCTTTCATGTTAGGTGCATATCACAGGTGATCTAATAATGCGGTAAAACAGCAAGAAAGCTGTAAGATTTTTGTTTTTGTTTTTTTAGAAGGAACAGGAGATGTCAAGGCAGAAATTGCAGTCTGATGAATGGTGAAGGTCAAAACTACAGTTCAAAACAAAAGCCAAAAGTGAACATATGCCCAATATGTAAATCAAAAATGGAAGCAGAAAAGAACAAGTGAAAACTCACAACTCCACAAACTAGTGTGTTAAAGAAGTAATGAAAAAAAAAGGAAACATTTTTATAATAACATAACATGATTGACAATGTAATTGTTTTGTCATTGTCATGAGTGTTGCTGGCATCTATCTATCTATCTATCTATCTATCTATCTATCTATCTATCTATATATATATATATATATATATATATATATATATATATACTATCAAAATACCAAGCCAGAGGTGAAGTAATGCCTTAAAATTTTTATTAAGAAGAAAATTAAACCTTTTTAAACTGAGGGAAAATATAGCAATAATTATTTGTTAAGTATCTCTTTTTATACCACATTGAGAGTTCAGCCCTTCGGTTGTAATATGACCAAGCTGTGCACTGAGCTTACTCTTGAGCATGCAACATACAGTTGGCCATGTGAACAGTAATCTTGTTTCAGATCTCACAGCTTGGATTGCTGCTGTCATAATCGGTTTGAGTTTCATGGTTTGTTTCAATTACGACAGTATCTGTAGGACTTGTGTTGAAGAGACATTCGTCATCTGTCAAGCATTGTAAGTATACAGTACAACTGGTTTCATCGATAACTTCACATCCAGCTTTTGAGAGTTTAAACATTCATAAACATCAAAGTGTCCACTACTGAAATCGTCACCTGTCAATCTAAGATGTTTAAGAGGCATTGGCGGTTGTCGAAAGGTGTAAAATATTTGGCCATTTCGGTACACTTGAAAGTGACAACCAAACAATTCAGTGGCAGCCATCAACTCACATGCAGATGCATAGGTGAAGAGCTTAAGCATTTCACTCTTATAGTGCTCCTGTGTGAATAATTATCTCCTGTACCGTCATCAGTCCACACCTTGAACCTGTCCCAGTCATTCAATACATAAGACACAATGTTCCTCCGGATATCAAGAGTGAGCCTGATATGGCAATATGTAACAAAGAGAATGGAAAAATAGGTGCCATCTCCGGGCATGGAAACCACATGGTAAGTGACAGTTCTTTGATCGATGGTGATCACCTCGATAGACATGTTAATGGGGGTATGGTTGGAATGATAAAGGAAATGGGTACCTGAACAATGTAAAGTAAGTCTAAAATACCTACACAATAACTATAATTGTAATAAATGAACAATAAAACAGCGGAGAAGCCGTGGATTAAATAAAAAGGCTGTAGTTAACAGCAGGGAGACGTGAATCCCGTGGTGAAGCAAGAAAGGGAATGTAGAGACTGGAGCGACGGACGGCCTTATATAGGCAGGCAGCGAACAACGTGGCCCCAGCCCAACGCCGCCTCACACGGTGACCGAACTGCAGGCTATGAACGTATATATGTACGTAAGTAGGATTCAGTTAGCGTTGGGAATCCGCGTACCAAATTTCTTGAAGATGGGCCCATAAGTAACAAAGACCGTTGAAAAGCTCAATATGGCGGCCAACAGTGGCATCATACCACCGAAATAAGTACCAAATTTCAGCCTTCTACCTACACGGGAAGTTGGAGAATTAGTGACTTGGAAAGGTCAATATAGCGGATGACAGTGGCGTCATACCACCGAAATAAGTACGTAAATTGGTTTCGGTTAGCGCAGGGAAGCCGCCAACCAAATTTTGTGAAGATGGGGCCATGAATAAGAAAGTTCTACATGGCGGACATTGTTGACCGTTATGACCCTTACGCGTAGAATTTCGAAATGAAACCTGCTTAACTTTTGTAAGTAAGCTGTAAGGAATGAGCCTGCCAAATTTCAGCCTTCTACCTACACGGGAAGCTGGAGAATTAGTGACATTGGAAACTTCAATATGGCGGCCGACAGTGGCATCATACCACTGAAATAAGTACGTACATCGGTTTTGGTTAGTGCAGGGAAGCCACCTATTAAATTTCGTGAAGATGGGGTCAGCATTCTACCTACATGGGAAGTTGGAAAATTAGTGACTTGGAAAGTTCAATATGGCAGCCGACAGTGTCGTCATACCATCGAAATAAGTACGTACATCGGTTTCGGTTAGCGCAGGGAAGCCGCCTACCAAATTTCATGAAGATGGGGCCATAAATAAGAAAGTTCAACATTATTAGTATAGATATATATACCATTTGGGGTGTGAGCCACTGTTGCTGGGGGTGCCAGAATCCATCGAGGAAGAAAAATGAAAAACATTATTTGTACAAAATCTTAATTTATCTATCCATTCCTAAATAATTAAATGGGCAGGCTATTTCGTATCAGTGCAATGCGCTGCTTGTTAAAACGGATGACTTCCGCTCTTACGTGCACTTAGTGCTGCGTGGGTATTATGAACTATCGTATCTGTTCAAGTTCTATTTAAATTTTAAATATAAGTCATTTTTATTTAGTCGACAGAAATATCTTTGGTAGGAATGTAAGTTAAATTTAGTCATCATTGCATAAATATTTCTTCACCATAGAAATTTAAAGACTAAATTCAACTTACATTCCTACCAAAGATATTTCTGTCGACTAAATAGAACCTAGTTATATCCAAATAGAACTTGAAAAGATATATTTTTTTGAATCTGATCGCACATTTTAGATCGACTGGACGCACACTACATCGAGCCCGTGTGCTATTGTGCTCTCGCCTGCCTGCCTCAATAAGTCACCGTTGCTTCGTTCTTACTTTTTTACCGTTCATTTAATCATGGCTAGTCACGAAAAAATGAGAACATGGAAAGAGGATTACACTGAGTATGGCTTTACAAAAACAATTATTGATGGCGAATAAAGTATCCATTATTCATAAAGCTTCAATTGGTGATCTGCTTTTCTGCGTTAACCTCATATTTTTTCATACTTCTTCTCAAACCAAGGGGGTGCGAGGGTAAAATGAATCGGGAAGCGCTGATATATATGTATGTGTGTGTATATATACAGTATATATATTGAAATAGTTTTACTGTCAAATAATGCAAAGAGTACACAACACATGTTTCACTCTAATTCTGGGCTCATCAGGCATACATACTCACTGCACCCCCTCTCGGGAATCAAACCTCGGACATCAGCGCTAGAGGTGAAGCCTCTTGCATTGCGCCACAGCGTGTGGTTCGTTTATTTGACAGTATGTAGATCGGGATATATATATATATATATATATTGTGAACCTCGCCCCGGACACAGACAGGCAGACACGTTAATGTCACCCACAAACACAGGTTTATTTTCCATTTCTTTTACAATTCTGCTCACCAACCCCACTCAGTCCAGGCCACTCCAATGCCTTCTCTTTTCTTCTTCTCTTTTTTCTCTCTCTCTCTCTTTTTTCTCTCTCTCTCTCTCTTTTCTTCTGACCGCCTCCTTCCTCCTCCAGACGTTGCCACTCTTCCACCCGACTCTTGTCAATGACTGGAGGGAGGCGGCCCCTTTTATAGGAACCCGGATGGGCTCCAGCTGCTTCCCGGCAATCTTCCACGGACACACCCCCGTGTGGCGGAAGTGCCGGCTGTGCACCCGGAAGCCGTCCGGGTGTCCCCTGTCGTCTTCCCCCCGGCACTTCCTGGTGTGGCGGAAGTGCCGGGCTCCTGGGATAATCAGGCACTGGGGCGCCTACAGGGCTGGGCTTCCAAGCCCTCTACCCATGGCCTCCAGTATAACCAGGACGGACGCCCCCTCTCGGTCTGGAGAAGGCACAAGCCCTCCTCTGGTCCTCCTGGGAGCCCGGCCGGGGACCACAATATATATATATATCAAAATAACCGCGCTTCGCAGCAGAGAAGTAGTATGTTAAAGAAGTTATGAAAAAGAAAAGGGAACATTTGAAAAAAAATGTAACATGATTGTCAATGTAATTGTTTTGTGAGTGTTATGAGTGTTGCTGTCATCAAAGATTTGATTATCATTATTTCTTTCAATCAGGTTCGTATTTGGAGGATGTGTTGTGTTCAAGTTACATTCCATGTTTGTCAACCGTTGTAAAGATAACAGGTTTCGTTCATCGATTCCTTTCTTACTGCATCAATAAACAGCTCGTCTTCCTCTTTATTTGAGACATCACACACTGCATGCACAGGTTTTTTTTACACTGTCTTCCTTTGACTTTTGTGTGCTTTGTTACAGCAGTAGCTGCACTTATGAATATGCTTGTATGTATCACACGCTTCATATTCTTTTGCTGCCTTCTCAATTGTGTAATGTGTTTTTTGTTCAGCACTCTTTGGAGCTCTTGCTTTTTGTCTGCGTACTGCGTTCACAGTCAGTTTACGTGAGCCGCTCGGAGTACATGCATCTAAGGTTCTCAGCTGTGCTTGTGCTATCTTGTGCGATGTCCACGGCTTTATTTAATGTTAGCTAAAACACGGCACTTAAGTTTCTCTCGCAGTTTCGCTGAGTTTGTGCCAAACACCACCCTGACCATCTCATCTTCATTTCCATAAGCACAGTCCTTCACCCTCGAATATTTAGCGGCAGAGTGTTTCTATTGGATTGCTCCTGACAGACGGCTTTATATGGGCAGGCACTCAATTACGTGGGAGGCGTGACGATGTGGTATGCAACTCCGCACCACATGGTGACCGAGCTGCAGTCTATGGCCGGTATATATGTACATAAGTAGGTTCCAGTTATGACCGTTACGCGTAGAATTTCGAAATGAAACCTGCCTAACTTTTGTAAGTTATATGGTGAAGATTTCAAGAATAGTCAAGTTTCATTGTTCGGGAAAGAAATCTAACAGGCAAATTGTACCAGATGCTAAAAGACACAGACAGCAATATTCCAAGAACTTCAAAGAAGCGCACAAAACCCAATAAAATTACAAAATAGGTAATGCACACATCTGTGTGTTAAGGTGTATGACTAGATCAATGAATCCGTCCTAATCTCTGGTCATCACAAACTGTTTTTATTGAAATTGATAACAAGGACCACATAAAAAGCTACTAGCGTGCAAACTGATAATAATACAATATGTTTGTTATGTGAAGAAAACCCTATCATAAATAATTGTTGTGATCAGTATTGTACATACAAGGGAAAAAGCCTTGAGCATTTCTGCAGTGCTGCCTTGAAGAGAATAAAGAAAATGAACAAATATATTAGGCAGCTCCTGAAGGCAATTTCATCTTTTCATATTACTTTATAGTATGTACTGGGCTTAACCTGTTAGAGGAAAACATATAACAGATAAAAAGCCACCCTCTTATAATTAAAATATGTTTTAGTTCTCTTTGAAATGTGGTTATACATATTTTCATTTTGATATTGAGAGTTTTATTTCCACACACACTTCAATTATAATTAGATCTTTGAAATCCTACTACAGGAAGATATATGAGGAGGACTTAAATTAAAGAAAATGAAGCTGTTAAAATTGAGGATAAAACATGAGAGAAATAACGAAGCTCAATGAAAACTCAAAATAGATGCTTGTAAAAGTGAAACACTAAAGTGTAAAGAATTACTCTAGTTAACAATTTATTGCCTTTTGCTAGTCGATGGTAAAAGTTCAGTATCATTGCCAACACATTGTAGCTCAAGTTATTTGAGCCCTTGCTTTAAACTGTTAATTTGTGCCTGGGCATCAGACGCTTTAAAATGTTAGAACATTAAAACAATTTTGATGAGAACAGGCAATTCAGCCCAATGGGCACTCCAAATCTATTTTACATAATCTCTCCAAAATAAGATTGAGTCAAGTTTTGATGGTCCCTAAAGTCCTACTGTCCACCACACTACACAATGATTCATTCCATGAGTATATGGTTCTCTGTGTGAGGCAGAACTTTCCAACATGTGTACAAAGTTACCCTTTACTAGGTTCCTTCCCATGTCCCTGTGTTCTTGTTCAAGAACTCATTTCAAATAAACATCCTAAATCTACTGTAATAAGTCCCTTCACTTCAGTCATGTCACCTCTTTGTCTCCATTTGTTTAAACTGAAAGGGTTCCACCACTTAAGTCTTTCCACAAAGCTCATTCTTCTCAGTGCTGGAATCACCTTAGTCCATCTTCTTTGGACCTCATGTGGCATTGTCATATTTTATTTTCTAATATGTAGACCAAACCTTGTCAGAGTAATCCAGATGAGGCCTTAATAGTTTAACCTCCCTTGACTTACACTTTGTGGAAGCCGGCCCGGACACAGACAGGCGGTGACGTTAATGTCACCCAACACACGTTTATTTACATACTCCATTATGTAAAATGTGCACAACAACCCCCAATCCCCAAAAGTCCTGGTCACAACAATACCTCTTTCCATCTTCAGGCTGACTCCACTCCTCTCCTCCAAGACCTTGTCTTTCTCCTCCCGACTCCAGCCATCATATGGAAGGAGGCGGCCCCTTTTATATCCACCCAGATGTGCTCCAGGTGTCCTCCAGTAACCTTCTGCCGACACGCCCCTGTGTGGCGGAAGCACCGGCTGTGTACCCAGAAGCACTTCATGTGTCCCCGATCCTCTTCCCCCCAGCACTTATGGGTGTGGCGGAAGTGCTGAGGTCCAGGGCTCTCTAGCCACAGGGGCGCCCCCTGGCGGTGACCATGGGCCCCTACAGGGTAGAGCTTCAAAGCTCTGTACCCGTGGCCCCCAAAGGAACCAGGGTGATCGCCCCCATATGGTCTGAGGTGAGCGTAAGCCCTCTTCCAGTCTTCCTGGGCGTCCTGGCCGGGTCACCTCCCCAGCCATCTCCGACAACTTGTACTCCTTACATTATGCTATAAAAAGTCCTACAGCATTATCCTTCTGTATACTATCTGGATAAAAATACTGAAAAGTTTGCTTCAACTCCTTGGACCTCCTTTTGAGAAATACTTTCAAGTTTCAAACGCCCCATTGTCCATTCATATCTATTTTTTTCTTCCAATGTATAATATTTACACTTATTTATATTAAATTTCATTTGTCACAAAATTGTCCAATTTTAATTATTAATCTAATTCTAGATTAATTGCCATCTACTTTGGTAACACCTAATTTAGAAGAAGTACCTTACATCATAACACGTTGCCTTCTGTCTTTTAGTTTGATCACAAGCCCCTTATGTGAAACCTTATCAAAATCTCAATCAATATAATATTACATTCACCTCTCTAACCATATGCTTTTGTTGCTTTCTTATATCTAAGCCCATGCTGACAGTTCACTAATACACCTGCTCATACCATGGGTTGCTTCATATATTCCTTAATATATTATAACAATAACTTACCCATGATGTATGTTGTTAAATTGCCTATAGATGCTTGGATTCCCTTACTTACCCTTTTAAATAATGAGACGATATTGCAATTTGTAAGAATTTACCCAATTTGTAGTGATTTGTGAAAAAGGTTTATACTATATATTTTCTCAGTAACCTCCTTTTGCACTCTACAATAAATGCTGTCTGCTCATGGTTATTTGTTTGATTTCTTCCTTTTTAATTCAAGTAGAACTTATGTTTCTACAACTTCCAAATCAATCATTGATAGACCTTATAACCACTGTAAGGTTATCAAAGTATTCATGTGTGAAAACTCCAGAAGAAAGGGAGAGTAGGATATTTGTTTTTCATTTTAGTTTATTACTATTCCTAATGCTCTTCCCCTCATGCCTGACAATATTTATACTACTAAAACCCATCCATCCCTCCATCCATCTTCTGTTGCTTATATATAATTCTGATAACTGGAGAGCAGTCTAAGCAGTAATGCCCAGATGACCCTTTTCCCCGCTGTGGCGAGCGGCTGGGGGTGGTACCCAGCCAGGACGCCCAGGAGGACTGGAGGACGGCTTACGCCTCCTCCAGACCATGAGGGGGCGACTGCCCTGGTGGCTTTGGGGACCACGGGAATGGAGCTTAGAAGCTCAACCCTATAGGGGCCCGTGGTCACCGCCAGGGGGTGCCCTAATGCCTGTGGAGCCCTGGCCCTCAGCACTTCCACTACACCCAGAAGTGCTGGGGGAAGAAGACCAGGGACACCCGGAGTGCTTCCAGGTGCGCAGTTGGTACTTCCGCCACACCAGGAAGAGGCGGCTAAAGCTCATCAGGAGGCACCTGGAGCACATCCGGGTGTGTATAAAAGGGGCCCTCCATTCTATGGCTGGAGTTGGGAGAGTAGAAGGACAGAGCTCGGAGGAGATGAGTGGAGGCGGACCTGAGGAAAAGGCATTGTGGAAGAAGGACTGGACTTTGGGGTGAAGTGAGTTGTGTCTGCACTGTATATAGTAGGACATTGTAAATAAAGCATGTGTGGTAACTTAAACGATGTCTACCTATCTGTGTCCAGGCAGCTTCCCACACCGCCATCTGCTTTAAATCCTTTGGGAGGATACAGAAGAGCTTCAAGGCCAGCTGAGAGATATAATCTCTCCAGGATGTCTTCAATCTTCCCCATGGTGTCCTCCCGGTTGAACATTTCTGAAAAACACCTCAGCAAGGAAGTATATAGGAGGTATCCTAATCAGATACATGCAACCACCTTAACAGATTCCTTTCAGTGCAAAGGAGCGATTCTGCTCCTCATGAATGTCTGCACTCCTCACCCTGTCTCTGAGGCTGCACCCAGATACCCTGAGAAGGAAATTCCCTTCACCACTTGTATCCATGATCTACTTCTTTTGGTCACTACCCACAGTTCGGGACCATAGATGAGGGTAGGAACATACATCTTCTAATAAACTTAGAGCTTTGCCTTTTGGCTTAGCTCCCTCTTCACCACGTCTGCTCCGATCTGACTGAAGATCTCCCACTTCTTTCTTTCATCAGTCATGAACTAGATCCTGTAATGCTAAACTAGATATAATACTAGATTGAAGTGCATTGAGCACAGGAAAGTATGTTAGATTTTAGACCGTAGAAATGTATTGTAGGTGAAGCTGTGCAAACATAGGGAGCTGAGCACATGTGAGCCTTACGAAGCATAGGCAGCTTTGGGTAATATCCATTAGAGTATCTTGCCTTTCTGAAATGTCAGATGCTGAGCATTAGTTGTCTTAATAATGAAAGTAGACATACCTGTTATGTTCTGGGTACCATAACATTTAAAAAGGGAATAATAATACACAAGTATGTAAATTCTGCAGGGCAGCTGACAACAAAGGATGCCTAAGAGTTCCTTCTTCATTATTGAATTATCTAATAGTATAGACTACTATGTTAATGAACACGTACATATCTTTGTATAACAGAAAGCATTATGTCAATTTATTAAGAACAATCGAGTAAGACATTTACTGACATATTCACACTCTCTGGAACCTCTTAAATTTCACAACATCATATTTTACACAAATTTCGGCATTATGATGCCTTGCTATTGTTAACTAAGACACAACAGGATAGTCCAGTTTTGTCTGTTGTTACTATTTTCATATTTTCCACAACAGAGGGGAGCACTGAATGGGAATATAAATGTCTTTCTATGTGATGCCTGTCAAGCTTCTTCTAATGGGCAAAGAAATGATTTGTTTTGTGCTGCGCAAGGTTTTCAGGGTGATCCAAAACAGCGGTCAGACAAGCTGATTCAGTTAACATTCAGCAAAGTAACCAGAAATATAAATGGGTAAACAGCAAATAAAAGTTTTAAACAGTGGCTGAAGTGGAAAAAAATAACTGATGGTACTCTTTGTTGTGTGTGCTGATTGGAGGCGTAGGGTCCCACCTTGGAGGTCCAGTAGTATACTTATATACACAAGTATATAAGTATACTACTGCTGGTATTCATAACTGGAGGTACTGGGTGGTGCATACCAGCCCACTTCAACCTCTAGTTTAAAGGAGACCAGAAAGCAACACCAAAAGAAAAATAAATGAAACTGTGCAAGCAGCTAACTCTATTGTGTCACCAACTTTTCTCTTTGAAGAAATCAAATGCAGAGGCTTTCTAAATGCATCGTTTTCTATGACCAGGTGACCACCCCACCCCCCCACACACCCAACCCAGTAGGCCACATAGTCCTCAAAGACGTATATTGTCAGGACACATTCATACCCTGTGGGAGCTTTCAGAGATTGAACTTGTGACTTTACACCTTTATTTTGTTCATGTGAATTCCAGTCAGACTTTTGGCAGGAATTTGAGGACGGTGTTGAATTGACACTTGATTCTGCATTAAAAAAGCAATTAAAGACGAACTGTAATTTTTCTGCGAAAATGAACAGGAAACTAAATGCATTAAATATGTAGCATTTTGTTCCAAATACAAAAATGCCACTTCTTGTGAACAGGTCCTTTTTTATTAATGACAGTGCCTGAAGTGGATATACATTAGTGCTGGTGCTCCCTGCTTAAGACTGAATGACTCACCCTTGGAGTTTCAAGTGTCGGCATACAGCATCATTCAGGTGACGAGCAGGGGGAGGAGTTTTGAGCCCTGCATTAAATTAACATTCAGTCAACTAACGGGGTTGAGGGTGGACTTAGTTATTCATGACGAGTGCCAGTACACTCGAAACCATTGTCAGTACACTTATATTCCAGTACGCCAGTAAGCAACTGTTAAAAATGGAGTGATGCCAGTTTTCAGTTGCAGTTCACTACAAACGCTACGCTGAGGTGTAAAGTCAGTGTTATTTCAAAACTTTGCAAATTTGGGTAGAATTGTTTTTTCCAACTTGTCAGAATGGGAGCTCCATTTCTCACTGGAAAATAGATAAGATAGATAGATAGATAGATAGATAGATAGATAGATAGATAGATAGATAGATAGATAGATACTTTATTAATCCCAAGGAGAAATTTTTCCTGTCCATCCAATAGCATGTAAATGCAGCATTAGAGTAACAGAAACACAAAGTGGCACTGATGGTTATGTCCCTGATAGAATCCCTAAAAGTAGCAAATAATAAAACAAAGCAGCCAATTCCTTAATTCCTAGAGATGTCCAATAAAAGTTGTATTATGGATAATTTATGACCCCTTACCCTCAGTTGAGTTTGATGCTGAACTGGGAAAGACATGTTTTGGTTGGAGGAGGAAAAAGACAATGCTGAATAGTCGAGAAGAGGAAAAGGAGTTTAAAAAATCAACCCGGCATCACTCAAAACTGCCCGGTAGACATTGTGATACTGACCTTCTTACTGTTCCATAGCCTCATGATGAACCTTGTGGGGAGAATTCATTTAGATTTCTGGTTTCTTCCCACTGGAGCTCTTTCCATGGGTCTCCCTGTATGCTCTTTTAGTTCTTATGCTTAAATCAAGGATTAAAACTTGCACTTTAGTTTTGTAGCTGACTAATCTCTACCTACATCATTAATGATAACTCAGTTGATTCACCACCATTATTGTCAGTTTTCTTTGATGTATTGCCAGTTCAGTTTTGCTTTTGTAATCTATTCAAGCATTTATTTCATTGTAATGTGTTAGGTTTTGAATTACCTTGAACCGAGAAATTGTCACATTACAGTGCATACCTTTGTATTCCTTTGATGATCTGCTTTGTGAAAAGTGTTATATAAAATACAGCTTCATGGAATTTGTCTTGATGCAGAGCTGAAAGGTGAATATGTCTTAATCCCTTTCTTGCTATTTTTCAAACATACTCACTCCATGCACAGGCATGCGCAAAGTAAAACACTTTGAAAGATTTTGTCTACATCTTCTGCTTGTGTTTAATTTTTTGCCATGAACAAGTTCACATGGGAGTCAATCTTTACATCTGATGTAACTTCTGAAGGTAAATCCTCCAAAGGTTTCGTAGTTTTCATTACTGTTATAAACATTTAGCTCAGATTTAATTGATTTTCAGGATGGTCTTTTTTGTAATGTTTGGTCATATAGTGTATTATAGGATATGGATAGCCAATTCCAGTTTCTTAAGCAATTTGTACTAGGCAGTAAGGAACCCTGGGTATGCTGACTCACATTCACACATTTCTCTTATTCACACTGAATTGAAAAATAATCTAACATGGGAAAACCTAATCAAATACCGCGAGAACATGCACCCTAAGTCTCTGAACCCTAAGGTTATGTCCACACTGTTATGTTTTCATTAAAAACGTAATTTTTAAATGAACATGATCTCTGTCCAGAGCAGCATTTTCACATTGTGCTCAAAAGATTTTCAAATGCATTGGGCAGTTATGCGTCAGCGGAAAAACCATTCAAGGGATTGTAATGCCGGCAGCTACAGGATTTATCATAAAACTGTAGTAAAGTATTTCCCAGAGTTGCATCCTGCATTACACATGCACGCAGCAAACTGTACAAAATGCAACTTAACCCCTTGTTGCCTAAATTTATTTTAAAAAATGATTTGTGTTTTTGCTGTCAAGCAGATGCTAAATTAAGTGGAGATTGTTAATTTGAATATAGCACACAAGCAAACAATAAGCTGGTACGTATTTTTAATTTAGCACAACTTTTCTCAAATTTGGACAATTTCTCGAAATTAGCAGCCAAAACCCACATGCAGGGCTGCGGCAAGATTTCGTTTTCCATCAGGTGGATGTAGTTTCTACTATGACAGCTAGATGGCGTGACCAGTGCTTCCAATACGATACTTGGTACGCATCGAATACACATCTACTGGCATTGGCAGGGTACATATGCGTACAGGTAAGCAACACAACAAGTGCCAATGAAATCAGCTCTTCGATGTCCAGTATGTTAGAATATGGTTTTATCTTGTGAAGGATTGAAAGATCAGGGAATGAAACATTGTCTTGAGCAGGCTCGAATTAGGGAAGGGTAACCTAATAAACATGAATGAAGCATGGTATAGTTAGAGTCTGTGCTTTCAAAAGTCTGTGTTTTAACCTGTTCACATTGCTGTTGTTTTCAGAAGTACACAGCTCAGGAGAGCATTTTCAAACGTCTCTTTTTTTGGGGGTTACAAACACGGGGGTAGTGTGGACAAAAGGAGAAAATCGAGACTGACATCTGTGGTTTTAAATGAAAACGTAGTAGTGTGGACGTAGCCTAAGTCTCTAGGGCTGTGAGAGAGAGAAGTGATTATTGCTCTGCCACCATGCCACTCCTTTAGAATAAATGTTAAATGGAAATCTTCATGTAGAATATCGCTTTGCTATAGTCATGGCTGGGGTCTACCTGCAATACAAAATGTTTAACGCATGTAATATAAAGGCTGCAATTAAAATTATTATGGCTGAGTCTACATAACCATTTGTAGAACAGGTAAAAGTCCAAACTCATGTTAAGAGTCACTTTTGTGCACATAGATAAAGAAGACAATTAATTTAACTCTTCAAAAACCAAAATCTTAGCTGCTCCATTCTGTCAATAACTGCCTCATTCTCTCACAAATCAGGACTTCTTTTACTAACAGGCAACTCCAAATTTCATTACTGGAGAACCCATATTTTTAAAGGAGCAAAGCCCACATTAACCTATTCATAGCATACATTAAATGCCAAAACCCACTCCCGCGTGAATTCCTAAAAGACAGTTGTCCTATTGATTGATTGCACTATTTGTCCTGCATCTTTGTTTTTTTAGTTCACTCCTGAGATTAATAAAGTTTCTATCTAATCTTATCTAGTCTAAAGGAGCAGCTTTAGTGAGTCCTGCTTGATCCTCATGTGTGTGACCAGCACAAATAATGACGCCTGTTAAATTGTTCAGAGTATTTAATCAGTCTTTTATTCTCTAACCTCCATGGTCTCGCTTCTTGCTGATCTCAGATTATTCATCATGCTCATTTGCTTGTTAATGATACCCCCTCAGCCTGACTCCATACTTCAACAGACTTGCCACCTGATGCATTATTTCACCTTCACTACGAGTCAGTATTTCCATGTACCTTCTAAACCAGCACCATATGACGCTCTGCAAAGCCTTTCTGTCTCAGGTGCCCAACTGCAATCTGCCCTTCGCACTCCTCCCTTCTTTGCTCAGTACTAGATATCGGGTTTCTATGCCTGTTACTAATCTCTGACATCCATCTGGAGACTGAAACCACTCAAGCCATCCAGTGCATGATAAATATATCGACGATGGCTTCTACAACCTGTCACCTTGTCACTAAATACAAACTCCCACGTAACCAGGGACTTTTACAGAGCACTCAAAAAGCAGATCAACAAGAAGCTAGCTTTTCATTAGCCGCACTTTCATATTCTGAAACAGAATGCACTGTCTAGAGTCTCGCCGACACAAGCCTTACCAAATAATGTAAAGCAAAGTTTCAGAGGGTGTTGGAATATAATTTATCGGATTTAAAGAAATAAAATAAGAACTTATTAAACTGGATTCTAATATACTACACCATTCTTTAGATTCTAGGGAACAGCTTTCCACATTTGAAGTAGTATTATGTGACTTGGGAGGATTCTTTAAACAGTATTATATTTCACAAAGTGTATGCCCAGATTAGATGACATCAAACTTTAAAAAGTGGTTATTATTTTCGTCTTTACCAATGGGCTGACTCTTTTTAAACTTGTAGGAAATAAACACATTTCTTCATTAGAAATTATTGCTTTACAACAAATTAAATGAGGAAATTGTCTGAGCAGAGTGGTGTAGTAGTATCTCATGGTGTGTGTTTTCAAATCCTATATCCAAATTTTGGAGTTTACATGATTTCCCCTACAGTGGGCTGGCGCCCTCCCAGGGTTTCTTTCCTGCCTTGTGCCCTGTGTTGGTTGGGATTGGCTCCAGCAGACCCCCGTGACCCTGTAGTTAGGATATAGCGAGTTGGATAATGGATGGATGGATGGATGGACATGATCTCCTATTTGTCTGCATGGGTTTTCATCTTGGTAGGCTGAAAGATGAGGGAGACTGTGCAGGCCTTTGGGGTGAACTGAAGTCAACATCATGTTTGTGAAGCCACCTTGAGAAGTTGTATAGTTTGGGAAATGATGCATCATCCAGCTGAAAGTTCCATTGAAAAATTGTAGTCTGTGGCCATAAAGGGATGCACAAATTAATTAGCAACGCTTAAGCATTTTTTGGAATTCAAATGACACTCGGTTACTATTATGAGACCTAAGGTCTGCCAAGAAAGCCTTCTTCACACCATTGTGATTATCACCATCAGCCAGTAATGTGGACATAATCCAGGCAGAACCCATGGATTTCTGCTCTTTATTCCAAAAGCTTACCCAACCCATTGCATGTCACAGTGGAAATTGAGATTTGACAGAGTAGGTGAGATTCTTCTAATCTTCAGTTATCCAGTTTTAATGATCATTGTTGCCTTTGTGTTCTCAGGTGGCAGGAGTGGAACCCAGCATGGTCTTCAGCTGTTTAAAGGCCCTATATATTTTGTACTCAGGGATGTTTTTTCTGTGCACCGCTATTGTAAGCAGCTGTTATTTCAGCATTTGTGTCATTTCTGTTGGCTTATTAGTCTTGCCATTCTTCTCAGGACTCTCATTAACAAGGTGCTTTCACCCACAAAACTGCCACTCACTGGATGTTTATGATTTCTCACACCATTCTCTGCAAACTCTAGAGACTGTAGTGTGAGAAAAAATCAGCTGTTTCTAAAATGCTGGAGCCAGCACATCTGTCAACAACAATCATGCTGTGGTCAAAGTCACTTAGATCATTCATGTTGCCAATTCTGATGTCTGGTTGGACAACAACTAAATATCTTGATCATTTCTGCATGATATATACTACCAGTATATATCGAGTTGTAGCTATGTGCTTGGCTATTTGGAAGAGCTGATTATTTGTGTTAACAAGAAGCTGACCTAATAAATTGACCACTCAACAATTATTTGCATTGTGTGGTGTTTGCATGTTTTGTCTGTGTGTGTGTCTTATTTTGTGGCTTAGTACAGTAATTAAGACATTGAACCTTATGGTACAAAGTTGCTGGTTCATTTCTACCCTTTGACTCTCTGAAGCTATCAATAAAACTGCCTTTCCATGTAAGGTGCTGTGGGATGACCATAGTTCAATTAAAAAACTACATTTTCTTTCTTTCTGTCTTTAAAATAAAGTAATGCATTTGCACTTGATGTATTAAGTTAAGAGGAATTAATATTATATTGTCAAGCCTAAAAGGTGCTGAAGCTTTAACCCTACCCAGCCAGGGATTAAAAAAAAAAAACATGGATTAACTGCCAGCCTGGGACATGTCCTTTTAAATATAGTAGAAACCTCCCTTAAAATCGTAGAATTAAGCAGAGCTATTTTTAGGAGGCCTGATAGTTAAAGCATCACAGCGCATTACGTGATATGGAAGACAAAGAAAAGAGTCTTAGTCTTATCGGTGGAGCTCAGATGAAATAAATGGACTGACACACAGCACATGGCGCACGCTCGCTGTATGTACATTGTGCTTTAACCTCTTATATGCGGCAAAAGGAGCTTAGGAAACAAATCCTTTACTGGATGCCTAGAGACCAAGGAAGACTTAAAAACAATCATTTAAAATGAAGAGGGACATGCAAATTTGTTTTTTGGTAAAGCATTATTATTATTAACTTTATTTTATGCATTGCATTAATCAATCTAGTGGTAGTTTTGAACAAAATATTAAAAGTCCATAGACATAAAGAGTAAATAAAGTAAAGGAAATCAATGTAGTGTTGTATGATGTTTTTCATAGTGGTTTTAAATATTAAAAATCCACAGACAAATAAAATAAAACAAATCAATGTAATGTTGTATAGTGCCTTTCATAGAAGGAACGCAGTATTTAAATCCATAGACACAGAGTAAATAAAGCAAATCAATATAATGGTTTCTATTGCATTTGTAGTGGACACAGCAACAAAGCACCATGGCAGACAATATACATAATCTGCAGGAGATGGAAACACAATACAACTTGACAGTCTGGCAGCAGCAGTACGGCAGGTTCAACAACAGCCTTTATCAGCTCGTGGTACATGTTAGGTCAGATTGTAAGACCTCTTCTAAATAGAGTGTCAAATCCACTACATTTATGTATGTTGCTGCTTTTTTTTTCTGTCTTTTAGTGTGAGAACTGCATGCAAATAAGAATGGCAATATATTACTTTAATTATGCAATTTATGCAGTGAACTTCAGCACACAGCATATTATTTTGTGGCATTCCCAGAAAAGGCCTGTTGAACTAAGTCAACTAAATTATGGCTATGTCTTTCAAAAGAAAATGATAACTCATTATGGTACTGGAAATGGAAATGTGCTACATGCTGATTCGCACATGCTGGTAAGAATTTCACTGTTCTCTGTACAATTCGCAATAATGCCCATAGTAAAGGTTGGGATGCCATCTGGATAACCCTGTTTAATGAGAGAAACATACAATACATTTATTGTGGCTTATCACAGAAAGTAAAGTCAACCAATCCAGCCTTTTAAACAACAAAACCGCCATGATAAACTCTTATCAACTTATAATAAAGCAGATTTGTCAGCTTCAGGTAGCTCAGGAGTTCCTGCCATGTTTGGGTTCAGAGTACAAATGAAATCTGGATCTTGGGCATGTCCCTTTTTATTTGGTGTTTACCATAAGGGTGGGGCCTTCTCTGGGCTCCAGGGGCAGGGTTGGGCGTTGATGATCTTCTTGGTACTGCAGATGGATCAGAGAGAATGGTTAGTGATGGTGCTTCCTCTTGCTCTGGGGTGGAGTCACTTTCCTTAGCCATAAAGGTGATCCCAAGGTGCACTTGCTTGACACCCTATAAACCTATAAACATAACCATGGACCCCACCAGAAGTTTACTTCCTCCAGCAATGCTGTTAACTGGAATTTTGCTTTTGTCTTCAATATTGTCAGCTGGTTATATTTGTAACGATGTGGGTTCGCTCCATGCTCCTTTCCAACTTCAGGGAGCTCTTGAACCCGACACTGTCGGTAATGTCACCGAGATGAGCTGACAAATGAAGACAATTCTCAAATGAAGCCAGGGGATATTTCCAAAAAGTGCCAAAGTGCTTTTATTACACAATAAAAATCAAAAACAGTGTTCAAAGTGCAGTGTTTCACAGTTCCAATAAATAAATCCATAAAAACAGTGAAAAGTTGAGATAAAAAAATAAATAAATCCTTTAAAATCCAAGGTTAAAAATCAGAAGTTAAAATGCAGCTTTTCTAGTCCTGATCTTTGCGCACCTCTATCTCATCCTCCCCGGCTCACACATTGCTCCTGTAGCCAGCAGAGACCCAACAGCCACGAGCTACTTTCAGCCGATCTCCGTCTTGGCTGTCATAAGGACATCACGGCCAGACCGTCCGAGGTCGGCTCTCCTCCCTTCTTCCTTTGTGCTCCTGTAGTCGCTCCTTACATCCATCGGGAGGACACCTGCCTTGCTCACCCCACTCCACCCGAACATTGAGTAGGATGGACTAGCCCCTAGAGCGCTACAGCCTAACACTCCTTAGCGGGGCCCCAGCTCATGCTGTCTCCTCCTTCCAGGTGGCCAGATCGCCACTTCAAAAACTGCCATTCATGTCCTTCAACCTCCCTTTTCTTCCTCTTTCACGATCCCTCCTGATTTCTCGATCCCTCTATCGATCTCCCTATTCTTTGTGACGGCAAGTATATATACACCCACACCTCCGTGGGCTCAGCGCCTTAATCACACGCTGCAGGAAGCCAATGAAATAATTGCGAATGATCGCACCTACATGTGCAGGTGCGACTCGCTCCAACCACTTCAATTAACTCCCCACGGCTGTGCAATCGCGCTCACGGAGAGTGACACGGCTTTACGGATTTAAAACCTGGCCCCTTTTTCTTTGAAGCTGCAGACCCGCTATACCACAATATTTCAATGTGTCTGATAATAGGACTTTACATTAGCATTACTTTGTTAATATACAACCATTTACTTTCTGTTTGCCTGGGCAGCAGCACAATGGTGTAATGGTCGCACTACTGCTTCACAGATCTGGCACACTATTTGCATAACCTGCACCATTATGTTTCTTGTGGCAGATTGCACTTCAGTTTTATGGTTAGAAATCTCTAGTATATAAACACTGAGCTTGTATGGGGTATAGAGCTCTCTATAATATGAACCTAATTATTTACAGACTGTAACACCATCCAGAGTCGGCTCCAAAGTTGGCAGGATAGGTTCCACTTCACCACAACCCTGAGTTTGAATTGAGCAGATACAACAAATGGATGAGAATCAAAGCATGAACATTTAACTGCAAAATAAGAGCAAGAGGAAAGCATGATCCAGATAGAGAAAGCTTAAGAGAGATGAAGCTTGAGCATGATTATTTGAAATGATGCAGACAGACTCAGGGTAGGAAATTTACCATCACTGAGCAGTGGTAGAGTTGCTGCCTTGTAACAATGAGGTCAGGGTTCACATTCCAGGTGCTCCCCCCACTGAGTTTGCATGTTCTCCCCATGACCATATTGGTTTCCACCAGGTGCTCTGGTTTCTTCCCATAGTCCAAAATCACGAAGGTTAGCTGGACTAGCAATGCTAAATTGGGATGTGTGTGAGTGTGTGTCTCTGTGTGTTTACCTTGTGATGGACAAGTTCCCTGTCCTCCTTTGTGCCTAATACTTGCTGGGATAGGCTCCAGCTTCTCCACAACACTACCCAGGATAGGATAAATGGATGGATGGATAATTAAGGAAAGTGGAGTTGTGTTACAGAATAGGACAGTAACCTCTTAGGTGGTTATTTACTGGCTATATCAATTGGACATTAGAACAATTGGGAAATGAACAGGCCTTTCAGCCCAATAAGCTTGTCCATCCTATTTCCCTAGGTTGTCCAAAATAACATCAATTCACAATCTGAACATCATTTCATGGCACTCTTTGGTAAGTTATTACTTCGAAAATAGTACTTTCATGTTTTGTACCTCCCATTGTGTATTTAAATCTAATATTTCTATTACAAGTGATTGTTCCTGCCTTGCACTCTATACTTGCTGGCACTAGTGCAACCCTAGATGGATAGAATAATGTAACATGTATAACGAAGATTTTTCAATGTTCCTTAAAAGTTTTGGAAATTGGCATTCTAAGCCTACAGCTGGTTTTACATGTATTGTAGACTCTTATTGTGTGGCAATTATTACATGGAGAAAGAAGATGGAAGGACAGGAATTGTGGGTTGGTATGTTTGACAGACACAGTACTGCTGCAATAAATTATTCCATCCTGGGCCATGCGCATCTCAACAAGTATCTTGCCGAAGGCAGGAACAATCTGTGGATGTGGTGCCAGCTCATCACTACCACTGCACCTCCATGCCCCCATGTTTAATACATGCTTTAATGCATTTCATCATAAAAATGATATCAAGTATATATCTTAGCATTCTAAAATGAGAGAGCTATAATGTCATGAATGTAATGTCTGCACATTTAACAAGTACGTAGCAACACATAGAATACAAAGCATTTAACATGCTACTTTAGTTATGATGGGAATTGAGACACTCTAGTAAATTAAACATTGATTTTAAGATGAAGTTTATGATGTTACACTTTAATGACAAAATAAACTCCAAGATTAAAGTGGAAATTTCGAGATTAAAATTAAAAGTCTGACTTTAATCTCAACATAGGCCTTTTTTTCACTTCACTGTGTCCCAATTTTTTCTTCTCTGTGGCCCTAATGCACTTCTGCATGACACTCACGTCGACTTTGATATCTCACCACTTCTTTTTATTTCAGGCACTGTGCAACTTTCTGAACTTGAACTTTTGAAAGTCTTTGCCACAATGTGACACTCCACAAATTTGCTTTTGTTGTTTATACCACTGCCTAAGCCACCAAATAGTTTTTCCTTGCCTCCATTTCACTTAGCAGTCTCTTCATTATGCATTCACTAAAAATTTTTCTTTTTCCCCATGTGTTTTTGCCATTGTCTTTCAATAAAACACTTAGCAGAAGGGGCTATTTCTATTGATTTGCATGTTCAAATATGCAAAATTTTGGGGAGGAGTCAGGGTGGGGCTGTTGGCACATGCATGTGCATTAAAATTTACATTCATTGGATTTATAAATGGGAACTGTGTGGAACATGCACACTTGAGCACAGTTTTATGCATCTGAATTTTTTTGTGCATTCTCACATTTCCAGTTTTCTACATAATGTGTTATACATGTGACCCATAGCTTGATTCATACTATCTATTCATATCAAATTAACAGAAATTCATCACAAACAAGTAGATATAAATATTAATAAATCTATACATTTTCAAATGTACACTCAATTAATCTAGTTCAGGTTCACCAGATCCAGCAACTACGCTTACAGCAGGTGACACAGTCCACAAATGGATCCTGGATAAGATGCTAGCCCTTGCAGGTTGCATGTGAAAGGTTATGAGAGGAAGTTCATGATGAAAGACTAAATATAAGAGTTGTTGAAAAACAGAGGATCTCACTGAACTATAAAAATGACAACCCAAGAACAGAGATTAAAGGTACATTAAAGTCAAATCCATGCAGCATGTCACGCTGTGGTTGTATTTCTTTGTTTGCATTGTGGAGTTATTGATATTAAAATGACTGACTATATACCAGCCTAGCCAGAGAGATTTAATATCATATGGCAGATCTTACAGTGACTAAAGAGCAATGCCGAATCAAATGAGATCAAATTAACAAACGTTTCCATCTGTGCCTCTTTTACTGTTGTCTTCTTTGAGTTTTAATTAAAGTATCCTTGTACCTGGCCTCACAAATGCAATCAATCACATTTGAAAAAAAAACGCCACCATCTGTGGTTTTAAAATGAAAGAAGATACGAGTCCATAAGTAGCAGCTAATAATAACTGGAACAGCTGTCCACTGTCTCTAGTGAGAATTATAGGAGATGTACTGGATGCATGGAATGCTTCTATACGCCTTTGTTTAGATAAAGTTTTCAAACAGAAATCTTGATCATTCAATTAGTGATATTTAACAAGTGAAACTTGTAAATGGGACAGAGCGATGCTGGGTTCTACAGCTGGCACCCATAAGCTGCTCTGTTCCAATATTTAAATATATTTTCCTTACTCATGTGGTATACAGACAAGTCTTTGGACTGGACTCTGAACATGATTGTTTCTGGATCAATCCTAGCCTACAATTCTTCATGCGACCCTGAGACAGTTGTGTAATCTGCCTGTGTTACAACTGTAGCAAATGCATGGGAAAAATTGAGGCTTAGGGCAGAACTTCTAGAGTGGCTTGGAAGATGCTATAAGCCATAAAAAAAGAACAGCGGCCAGGGACCTTGCCCTGTCGGGACACCCTTATGAGGACATGAGAGGGCAGCCCCCCTGGTTCAAATCGGGGCCGCCAGGGGGCACCTGGACAGCTCTGGAGTCATGGTCTACATCACTTCCACCACACTCGGAAGTGCTGACAGAAGAGGAGCTGGATTCCCATGCAGCACTTCCGCCATACCCAGAAGTGCTGCCGGAACTTGATCGAGGAACACCTGGAGTACTTCCGGGTGTGGTATTAAAGAGGCCACCTCACTCCAGAGGACAGAGCTTGCAAGAGAGGAATGGAGGCAGCAGCATAAAAAGGACAGGAAAGAGATAAGGACTGAGCATTGTGAGATTTGTGCACTGTGTGCATTGTATTGTTGTGCAGACCATTAATAAATGGGTGTGTTTGTGGGCCATTCTGAGTGTCTGTCTGTGTCCGGGCTAATCTTCACTATATATACAGTATATACACAGTGGAACCTCCAGATACGATCACCTCTGTATACAAGAAATTCAAGATAAGAGGAAAGTATGAGCGAAAAATTCGGATCTAAATACGAGCATTGACTCGTATAAAGAGCCACAAGCCAGGCTGTGGGTATGCGTGACGCGTTTCCCGATCCGCCCGACTCGGGGATTCACCCAAGCTGACGCTGCCTGCATTTAACGTGAAAATAATTACAGTATTCCACGATGCCTCTCAAGAAGATTGTTGCCTCAAAGAAAAAAAGGAAGCCATGGCCGTTGAAATTAAGAAAGAAGTAATAGATAAACATGAGCGTGGTGTAAGAGTGACGGAACTGGTAAAGACTTAAGGCCGTTCGACATTGACGATCTGCAATATTCTGAAGAAGAAGGAAGAAATTAAGAAACTTGATGTGGCCAAAGGAGTTACCGTGACTTCCAAGCTCCGTCTAAAACTCCTAGAAGATGTTGAGAAGCTGTTGTTGGTGTGGATTAGCGAGAAACAGTAAAAACGCGATTCGGTGTCGGAAGCTATCACTTGCGCTAAGGCTAAGAAGCTGTACTTGGACCTTCTCCGAAAAACACCAGGTATGTCGGCTGAAGATGAGGAGGCATTTAAGGCAAGCCGTGGATGGTTTGCAAAATTTAAAAAGAGAACCAGTATTCACAGTGTTGTGCAACATGGGGAGGCTGCCAGCTCTGATACAGCTGCTGCTGATAAATTTGGGCAAGATTTCCAACAATTTATTACTAGTGAGGGGTTTATTCCCCAGCAAGTGTTTAATTGTGATGAAACTTGATGAAACTAACAGCTTTATTGGAAGAAAATGCCTAAGAGGACCTACATCTCGCAAGAGGAGAAATCTTTGCCTGGCCACGAGCCAATGAAAGATAGGCTTACCCTCTTGTTCTGTGCCAATGCAAGTGGAGACTGTAAAATCAAGCCGTTTCTTGTCTACCACTCAGAAAATCCATGAGTTTTCAAGAGGGGGAATGTGCAGAAAAAACAACTGAATGTGATGTGGGGGGGCCAACAGCAATGCCTGGGTAACACGGCAATTTTTCATCGAGTGGGTCAATGATGTTTTTGGCCCCTCAGTGAAGAAATATCTTCACGAAAATAAGTTACCACTCAAGGTTTTGCTCGTCCTTGATAATACTCCTGCACATCCTTCAGGGCTTGGAGACGATTTGCTGGAGGAATTTCAGTTCATCAAAGTCAAGTTTCTTCCTCCCAACACCACTCCATTTCTCCAGCCCAAGTAATTTCCAGCTTTAAAAAGCTGTACACGAAGGCCTTGTTTCAAAGGTGTTTTGGAGTGACCGAAAATACAAGCCTGACCCTCAGAGAATTTTGGAAGGATCACTTCAACATCTTAAATTGTTTAAACCTTATTGATAAGGCCTTGGAAAAAGTCTCAGTGAGGACCCTGAATTCGGCATGGAAAAAACTGTGGCCTCAGAGTGTTCCTGACTTTGGTTTCGATCCTCAACCTGTGGACAAAACAGTGCAGCTAGTCGAAGAAATTGTATCTCTGGGGAAAAGTATGGATCTGGATGTGGATGGTGCTGATCTGAATGAGTTAGTGGAGGAGCATAGTGAAGAACTTACAACGGACGAACTTAAGGAACTTCACAAGGAGCAGCAGCAAGAGGTGGTAGAAGAGCTTTCGTTAGGGGAGGAGGGAGCAGGGGATGAGGTCCTCTATTCCAGTAAGATTAAAGAAGTGTTGGCAAAGTGGGAAGAAGTAAAAACTTTCTTTGAAGAAAATCACCCTAATAAAGAAGTGTGTGGGCGCACCATGAACTTGTGTAATGACAGTGTAGTGTTGCATTTTAGGGGTATCTTAAAAAGAAGACAGAAGCAAGTGTCATTAGATAAGTTTTTGGTAAAGCAACCTGCAACTAAAAGAAAGTTAAGTGATTCTGACCCAGAACCTGCTTCCAGTGGGGTAAAATTCCCAAGAAGAGAGAGCCTTCCTGAATCAGAGGGGGACTCTCCTTCCCCACAGTAACCCGTTTTATTTACCAGTGTTATTTATTAAAGGTAAACTTTAATTACTATACTTTAATTAAAGGTAAACTACAGTATATATTATTTGTCAGTGTTATTTGTTAGGAAAATTGATTTTTATGTTTATATTTTTGTGGGTGCAGAACGGATTAACTGGATTTCCATTATTTTCAATGGGGAAGTTTTGTTCTAGATACAAGAAATTCGCTATACAAGCTCAGTGCTGGAACGAATTAAACTCGTATCTAGAGGTTCCACTGTATATATATATATATATATATATATATACTAGCAAAATACCAAGCTTGGAGAAGTAGTGTGTTGAAGAAGCAATGAAAAGAAAAGGAAACATTTTGAAAATAACGTAACATGATTGTCAATGTAATTGTTTTGTCACTGTTGAGAGTGATGAGTGTTGCTGTCATATATATATATATATATATATATATATATATATATATATTTACACACACACACACATAAACATATATATATACATATCTATACATATACGCATATATACACACACACATATATACATACATATATATATATCTACATATATATACATACATATACATACACACATACATACATACACACACATATATACACACAAATACATATATATATACATACACACACACATATATAAACATATATATACATATACATACATATCTACATATATACACACACAGCTATTTCGTATCAGTGCAATACGCTGCTTGTTAAAACGGATGACACCCGCTCTTCAAGTCTGCGTGGATATTATGAACTATCGTATTTGTTCAAGTTCTATTTAAATTTTAAATAGAAGGAATTTTTATTTAGTCGACAGAAATATCTTTGGTAGGAATGGTAAAAACAGACAGGAATATCATTCGTGAATAAATCAACTCAAACCTTAAATAACTTAAAAGAACAAACATTCAAATTTCTTTACTCTTATGTAAATTTATATAAAAAATAAACTTAGATTTTAAATATCCCAAAAGATTTTGCTCTCCATAAAAATATATCCTGTCAAAATTATACAAATTCAAATATGAACATGCTGCATAACAAAACCTGGAAATATAAATAAAATGTGTTCCTTTCAGCAATAACAAATCAAATCATTCAGTTGTCTTTGCTCATATGTCATTTTAGAGCTGGACGCCTGGCATCTTTTTTTGGCAACAGGTTCGTTTCTGTTTGGTGTGAGGTTCTGTGTTGTGGAGATTCTCAGGATGGATTGCAGGTGCTCATCAGTGAGGCGACTCCTGTGTGCTGTTTTGTTAGTCTTTATCACTGAGAAGAGCTTCTCACACAGATATGTGCTACCAAACATGCACAAGGTTCGAGCTGCATGTAGACGGACTTTTTTTGTTCTTCAAAGTCACCAAAGCGCCGTGCAAACTCAGTGCGCTCAGTTTATCAGCAAAGTGCGATTTGGGAACACCGTAGTGACGACTTGGTTTAACATTACTTGGTAACAGGGAAAGTGGGGCAAATGGTTGTGTCTCCCATAAAAGCAGCTCAATTGAAATCACTTTGTGATTGTGCACGGGTAAAAACGTCCGCTGAAGTGTCAGATTCTTATTTAATTCTTCTGCTTTCTGTATCTTCTGCATTGCATTCAGGTCTTTCAGGTTACCCTGATGTTTTGTTTTATAGTGCCGTCTTAGATTAAATTCTGTAATTACAGCCACATTAGCTCCACAAATGAGACACACGGGTTCAGTAAACATATACTCAGCCTCCCATCGGTTTTAAAGGCTCTATTTTCAGAATCAACTTTTCTCTTCAGCATCGTGTGAGCTAGCTTCGCAATAACTTGCAGCATCATAAGCTAGACTTGATTAACGGTAAGTGTTGGCAAGGCAGCTGAAGCGCTGCATTATGGGATCTGTAGTTTATTGTGTTACCAGCGCTTCATATACCCGGGCTTTAATAACAATAATACAGTATATAAAATGATCTCGCGGGCTGGATATAATTACACGCCGGGCCGGATGTGGCCCGCGGCCCTTGAGTTTGACACATATGGACTAAATAGAACTTGAAAAGATATATTTTTCAAATGTGATCACAATTCAGATAGAGTTGACGCGCACTACAGCCTGCATCCTCCCTCGCTCTTACTTTTTACCGTTCATCTAATGAATACACTGAGTATGGCTTTACCAAAACAATCATTGATGGCGAATAAAGTATCCATTATTCGAGTATGTAGATCGGGATATATATATACATATATATATACCCGCGTATCGCAGCGAGAAGTAATGTGTTAAAAAGCTAGAAAAGAAAAGGGAACATTTTAAAAATAACGTAACATGACTGTCAATATACAGTATTTGTTTTGTGAGTGTTACTGAGTGTTGCTGTCATCAAGGATTTGATTATCATTATTTCTTTCAATCAGGTTCGTATTTGTAGGATGTGTTGTGTTCAAGTTACATTCCGTGTTTGTCAATCGTTGTAAAGATGACAGGTTTCATTCATCGATTTGTTTCTTACTGCATCAATAAACAGCTCGTCTTCTTCTTTATCTGAGACCTGACACACTGCATGCACGGTTTTTTTTTACACTGTCTTCCTTTAGCGGGACATTGACTTTTTCCAACGTGTGCTTTGTTTCCGCAGTAGCTGGATTTATGAATATGCTTGTATGTATCAGACGCTTCATATTTTTGCTGCCTTTTCAATTGTGTAATTCTGTTTTGTTCAGCTCTTTGGAACTGTTGCTTTTATCTGTGCACGCGCGTCAGTTCACGTGAGCCGCTCGGTGTACATGCATCGAAGGTTCCCAGCTGTGCTGGTGCCATCTCGTGCTATGTCCATGGCTGTATTTAATGTTACCTTAGTCCTGGCACTTAAAACTTTCTCTCGCAGTTTCGCTGAGTTTGTGTCAAACACCACCCTGACCATCTCATCTTCCTCTGCATAAGCACAGTCCTTCACCCGTGAATATTTAGTGGGAGTTTGCTATTGGATTGCCGCTGACGGACGGCCTTATATGGGCAGGCACTAAATTACAAATGCCAGCGCAGCCTGTCTATGAACTTAATTTAAAGTGTAGGTTTACATCGTGCTTTGTTTCAAGTAGCAGAACTCATGAATATGGTTGTATATGTCACTCGCCGCTTCTTATTGTTTAGCTGCCTTCTCAATTATATAATGCATGTTTTCTTAAGCGCTTTTTGAGGTCTTCCTGGTTTTCTATGTACTGCGTGATTACGTGGGAGGCGTGATGATGTCACATGAAACTCCGCCCCCACGGCATTCAAGCTCATCTCCATTACAGTAAATGGAGAAAAACAGCTTCCAGTTATGACCATTACGCGTAGAATTTCGAAATGAAACCTGCCCAACTTTTGTAAGGAAGCTGTAAGGAATGAACCTGCCAAATTTCAGCCTTCCACCCACACGGGAAGTTGGAGAATTAGTGATGAGTCAGTGAGTGAGTGAGTGAGTGAGTGAGTGAGTGAGTGAGTGAGTGAATGAGTGAGTGAGTGAGTGAGTGAGTGAGTGAGTGAGTGAGGGCTTTGCCTTTTATTAGTATAGATATATATACAGGTAAGATTCAGTTACAACGATTATCTTTACAACAAAATTTTCATTACAACGAACTATTTTTATTGTCCCGACAATTACCCCACATGACACAACTCATTATTACAAAGTACATTCAGCAGATACTTTCATTACAACGAAGTGCCCAAAACACCTTGAAATGCTTGAATGAATCATCCACAGAGCAGTTAGTTCTGTAGCCACAGCTAAGTTGTGCACAACGATCCCCAGAAACATTGTAATTTGTTTTTCTTTTTTCGAACTTTCCTCATAATTTTTTTTTTTATTTGCCTTTTTTGTTTCCTGCAGTTTTCAGTGATACCTTTTGCTTATTGCTCATCAAAATTAGAAAAACATCCATTGGAATTTAACTCATTGTCACCCTCCTATAGAAACGGCAGACAAGAAAAAAAGATAAAAGTTCATGTTAGAAAAAAAAATGTTACATTTTTGCAGCTCTCAATTGTGGCAAAAAGAAAAAAGACATTACCAGTGAATTCAGAATTTCACCAGCAATGCTGTCAACTTTCTTGAAAGACCGAGAAAAAAAGAAGAAAAATCTCAGGTTACAAACGCATGCAAACTGCTGCATTTGAAGATGTCGACAAAGCCGTTTTTATGTGGTTCAGTGATGCTCGTTCAAGAAACATTCCTATTAATGTGGCACTCATTCAAGAAAATGTGAGGTTTGTAAACTCCCTTGGGACCTCCCCCAACTAGACAGCACACCGAAGTCCAATCTCCGCATCTGTGAAAGACTGTTTATCCTTTGCCGGGGAAAAAGCTGGCTCAAACCTATGCAGCGTCTCTCAGCTATGCTGCGTCTCTCTCATAGCGCGACCCCGATCTTTTATGATTTGCTTCTGTGTTGCTTCACTGCAGCACTATGAGCCTGTTTTTGCCCTGCCCCACAACGGACAAACAATCTTCCACAGATGCTGCAATCTCACTTCAGGACGCACCTCAGTGTGTTGTTCCCGTTACTCAAAAGACTTCAGAAACCTCACAATACAAAGAAGAAAAGGATGATTTGGTTTCTGATTGATAACTGTGCTGCCCACAACATGCTCCTACATTTAGATAATATTCGTGTTGAATTCCTCCCACCCAATTGCACAGCAATGCTTCAGGCATTAGATTTGGGCATCATTCGCACTCTGAAAGTGTATTATCGCAAGGAAATGCTGAGAAAAATTCTCGTCAGCATAGCTTGTAGGCAGGAGGCGATTAAAATTAATGTGAAAGAAGCCATTGAAATGATTGCAAACACCTGGGCGCAAGTTAAAGAAAGCACTATAGTGACAAATACAGAATCTCATTACACCCAATGTCATTCTATGTGTGGGTTGGGGACCGCACTGATCATGGAGCTCCATGACATAATGAAGTTTATTTACACTTAGAAACAACCCGGCTTGTGAACATAACACTCTCAAACATGCCTATTCAAATTCAGATTTGCAGAGGGACAGAAACTATAAATATTGTAAATATTATAAATATTATTATTTAGATTGTTACCTACCAGGTAATGCTTTTGATTGGTCGTTATGTAACTGGTAGATCACCACCTAAATATGCAGATTGCGATTTAGATTGCCGTCAAGTAAGCAAATCAGTTGCCGTGGTTCAGCATCAGAGGCTTTGCGTCAGGCACTGATTTCTGAGGTTCAGTCCCCGTAAGGGGATGCAAAGTATGTACACCTGACGAGTCCCAATGTCGTTTATTCTTTGTATTATTGGCAGAAACCCCATTTTCTTGAGAAAAAAAAAATAAAAAAAAAATAAAAAAAGACAAAGTGAAGCACAGTTGTTCTCAAAATAATGGCTTCTCTGCCTGTCGGATATGTTGGTATATACATTATAGCAGTTGAATGGTAAGGGGAGCAGCTGTACACTAGGGGCGAATGTGATGTCAGAGTTTTCCTGAAGATACTTCCTTCAGTTTAGGGAAAAGATAATAGTAGTTATTAAAGACTGTCACACCATCCACACTCCCCATCTTTCTCACCTGCTTGCAAAGTGAGACAATATGCGATATATATATATATATACAGTATATGTGCTGTAAATGTATATACAGTACATACAGTATTTAATATAAAAGTAGTGGCAATCTGGCGAGCATTTTACTGATGGGCACAAAATATTGCAATTGAAGCATATATCCTGCAAGCCCATCTATGTATAATCGTCTAGGACACTTATTCTCAGAATTCATAATACAATGTAAGTTTTTATGTTTGTAGACAATGGATGGAAAGTTTATTGTTGTTTTTATCTATTCTCTTGTAGCATATTAGTTTAAATAGTACTATAAATTTTAATATACAGTAATACATATGGACACACAAACATAGATAGATAGATAGATAGATAGATAGATAGATAGATAGATAGATAGATAGATAGATAGATAGATAGATAGATAGATAGATAGATAGATAGATAGCACTTTATTAGTCCACGGGTGGCTTTTCACAGAAGCTCAACAAATAAATAAATATTTTAAAAATTATGACAAGCAACAAACTCCCTCTCAAATATGGCTATCACAACCTTACTCTTCAGAATGACTAAAAAGAAGGAAAGCTAATACATATATATAAATGTGTGTGTGTGTATTAATCTAACTTCTAGAGCTTAGTGAATTTTACATTTAAAAGTGACTGAGCTTTTGAAGGGCTTATCTCCTCACACGGGCATAAGGGTTCTTGCCTCTGACTCTTTCCTGACTCTTTTTGAGGACACAGTGATGTAAATTTATGCTGATGGAATTAACTGCATTATTTACCCTCCACTATTTAAAGATGAAGCAAGAAGCGGATTACTTGAACAGGATTGTGTTCATGTGTGGTGACTGCATTTAAATGCATAGACTTATCTGCCCATAGTTCAGCAACAGCCGACTTTTGCCTGTTGAAACCTCACTAGCTGTCATTTAATAAATCAGATTATGCATTTTTTCGGTCAACAAGAAGTGCGTATGTGCAAAGAATCATGACTTCTTAGCTTTACAGTAAATGATAAATTGTACAAGGAGTGTTTTTTTATGCTTAACCTAAGAATATTATCAAATCATTTCAATATTTTTTATTTTAATTAGGAAATAAATACTATGTTTATTTTTATCAAGTATTTGAGATTGACATTAGCATCACAAAGAGACTTTCCCAGCTTGAACACATTTTTGGACCTGCTTCTGCCAATATACAGTACAGTAGTGTCATGGAAAGTCCAGAATGCTACCTAATTACAGAGCATGAAAGTAAATGTTTTTAAACATTAATAATAAGAATATCATCTGTTATCACTGATTACATAGAGGAGCGCCTGCTTTTACCATTGTATTTAAAAAAAATTTTTTTTTAAAGAATATTTTCATCTGACTAGTGTTCCTGTAGGGGGCGATACCTCTCCCATAGTAATATGGCAGTAAGAAATCACATAAGAGAAAATAACTTAGCTTTCTTTAATGACGATTTACGCGGCATTAAAGACGGGAAGCCATAGGAAGACATTACTAAGGTGGGATCTTGATCTATACAGTCTGCCATTTGTCGTTGCTGCGATGGAAGGGTTTTCAGGATGAATATCGCCCATCCATCCATCGGCTTCGAGGTATTTGGCTGCTGTCCAAGTCTTTTAAACTGGTTTGTCCACATGCAGGCCCTTTCTAAGGTTCCGAACAAGGGAAGCAGAAGATTCAATTTCATCTCTAACGTACAGCATTAGTGCAATGCCCATTTTCATAGTTGTCCCCTTCTCTCTTCAAATGCTTGCCTAGCAGTTCTAAATGATGAGAGCCCCTGTGTGCTAACTTTGGCCTGGCCTGTACATGTGACTGGATTTTTGCACAGAGCACAGTGACATTAAACTTATATTCTTATTACAACTAGGTAAAATGATGATGTTGCTGCATTGATTAGCACCACTGCCTACAGCATCTTGGAGTTGAATTCCATGCCTGCCACCTGTGTGCTTTCAGGCGGATCTCCCCATGTCTTTGTGGGTTCTTCTCCAGGTCCCCCAGTTTTCTTTCCGCATCTCAAAGATATGTTGGTTCAGAGTTAATTGGTGGCTCTAAAACTGGCCCTATGTCAGTGTGAGTGGGACTTTAAATGACTGTCCATGGCCTTGTGGCTAATATTACTGCTCTGATGTAATCCTGAATTGCATTCAGCTGGTTTTAAAATGTTAATATTATGTTGATTAAATAAAGGACATAAACTAATTAAATAACAGCAAATACAACACTACTGTAAATATCTGTGTTGCATTCTAACTCATTTTTTAAACTTTCTTCTTACAGATTTATTTTTTTAAAATTCTCCAATTTTCAAATAAGAGCTGGGATGAATTGGCAGGGTTGGTTCTTGCCTTATGTCATATGATGGTGAGATGGGACCGCTAGCAACATTGCAGTGTATATTGGAAAAACTTTATAATACTGTAGGTAATATAACAAGTGCACTTATATAGTAAAATATGATTATTAGGTGTGAAATTTTAAATAATAATGATTTTTATTAAATGGAGACATACCCTTCCTTTCCGTCCGTCGTTCTCAGAACAAAGTCAAGTCATGTGTGTGTCATTTTATCCTGGGACACAAGACAGGTCACAGCCCTGGATGGGACACTAGTCTGTCACAGGGCACACTCAGTCTCACACTTTCGCTCTCTCTGGCTCTTTAATTTATACCATTTAAGCCAGCCGTTTGTCCACAAGGAAAACCCACATAAGCACAAAGTGAAAAAGAAAACTCCAGGCCCATAGCACCAGCTGCTGCTCGATTTATCCAGGTAAGAATTTAAAACAACACTGTAATAATAGGTTTTAATAATAATACTGTTTATATATCATTCGATTTATCTTTGGCTTTAGACTCAGAATGAAGAAAATACCACATAAATACACAATATTGAAAACTATATTGACTATATTTTTTATTTATTTATGTATAATGTCAAGCTTTTGCTGCATTTTAACTTGAATACTTGGCATGTGCTGTGAAGTAACACCATTTAACACTCTCAGCATGCATACATGCGATTACTCTCTCGGCAGTCACTCAAAATGACAGTGATGGCCATCACAGTTATGAGCTTAGATGGCTGAGGACTCCCGTCACGGACTTTGGGAGAGAAGGGGAGGGCAGTTAATCTTGGCATATGCTCTGTGAACTTTATCCATTGCAGCCATAAGCATATTATATGAAGAGACAGAAGGTGTGGAATAAGGAGAACTGAGAGCCTCAGACTTCTAAACTGGTCTTAAAAACTCGGACATCTTTAAATAAGAAAGGAAGTGGAACAAAGAATGCTATTTTATATTCCATAACTAGAAAAACAGAATAAGTCTCATTGTTACCCCAAAGGGATTATGCTGGTAGTTTTCTCTTACAAAATATTTCATGTACTCATAAGAGAATCTGTTCTAATACACTTTTAAAAAACTAAGTATATCTCACTTGAGCCTGATAACAAAAAATCAGGTATAAAAAATTCACTGGATGGCATTTCACTTTCACATTTCAAGGCAGTTTTGCTCAGAGATGCTGTTGACGTCCTAACTTTGGGCTGTTAATGAGGACTTCTAAACGTATGGCTAGTGACCATAAACAAACCACCTCTACGTGTTGAAAGATGAGATTAATAGATGATGTAGCGGATTGCCAGGACTATTACCTAGCTGGGACGCCAGCTGGGTTGAAGGACTGAGGTACAGATCGTGGTTAGGACATTATCTCCTCCGGGATGCTAGAGGGCAGCCTCCCTGGGTTGCTACAGCACCATGGATTCCCGCAGGGTGTAATTTGGAGCAGTCCTATTGGGTTCCATGGGTGCCGCCAGGGGGTGCTGTAGGTGCATCTGGATCCTCAGAGGATCATCTTCTGCCACACCCAGGAGAGCAGCCAGAAGAGGGTCAAGAGACACCTCCAGGTGCACAATAAAAGCAGCCACCTTTCCACCAATCGGGGAGCTACAGTCAGGTAGAGATGGACAAAGCTGCAAGGAGGAGTGGAGGAAGAAGAGAAAAAAGAGGAGAAAGAAAAGAGAGAAAGGAAAGGGACTGAGTAATTGGTGATTGGTGCTCTGTGTGCTAAAGAAAAAGAAAGTAAAAGTGTGCTTTTGGAACTTGTGTGTCACTGAGCATGCCTAGGGTCCGGGTTAGGGGGCTGTGCGACCCCCGAACTTTCACAATGCATAAAACATATTAAAACGAGATGAGAACAGGCCATTCAGCCCAACAAAGCTCGCCAGTCCTGTCCACTTATTTCTTCCAAATAAAAAAACATCAAGTTGAGTTTTGAAAGTCCGTAAAGTCTTACTGTCTACCACACTACTTGGTAGCTTATTCCAAGTGTCTATCAGATATGTCAGATTATTAGATAAATCTTAGTGGTAACACTCCATAATTATAAAGTTATTAAAATTGGGACATTGGAAAATTGTGACAACGTTGAACCATTTGTGTTTGACAAATAATCTCACACTCAGGACAATTTTCCTCATGAGCAGGTTGCATTCTGTATATACCAGCTCATTTCCATTGAACCACCTAAATGAAATATTGTCCAGTATCATGTGTGATAAGCAGCTGTCCTAAGGCATTGGCAAATGGACGCTACCGGTGGCGCCATGACAAGGTGCTCAAGGCAGTTGTTGAAAGCTTGACTGCAGCCATCAAGACAAGCAAACACATCCACGGCCCTAAGAAGTCAGTTACCTTCATTAAAGCAGGAGAGCAATCCCAGGCAAAGGCAGTAACAACAGGCCTCTTCTACACAGCCTATGACTGGCAGCTGCAGGCTGACTTGGGAAACCAACTAAAGTTCCCGCAGCAAATTATAACAACAACACTCCGGCCAGACATGCTCATTACATCTGAGGCCTCAAAACAGCTGATCATGCTGGAACTGACAGTGCCCTGGGAAGAACGTGTCGAGGAAGCTAGGGAGAGGAAACACGCCAAGTACCAGGAGCTGGTACAGGAGTGCAGGGGCAGAGACTGGAGGATACTCTATGAGCCCACAGAAATAGGTTGCAGAGGATTTGCAGGACACTCACTCTGTAGAGTCCTCACACAGTTGGGCATAACAGGAGCGGCCAAGAAGAGGGCCATTAAATCCGCAAGTGAAGCCGCAGAGAAAGCCTCAAGGTGGCTTTGGATGAAGAGGGCCAATCTGTGGATTGCTACTGGGACACAAGTTGGGGAGTGATCAACCCCGGCTGGGTCACCTGAGCGAGGGTGTATGATGTTGCGAGACCCGAAACGCCTGATGACCTCAGGATACAACACTGATGATGTGTCCCAGTGCATCCAGGTGATGTTTCTTATACAGTGCCTGTGTTTCTGGCAATATCTTTCTCAGCAGTTCAGGGGTGCTGTGCAACTTCATTGTCATCATGAAGTCAACATCTGACCAGTGACTGGTTTGAATCATTGCATTTGATCATCTCAGTCCTGATCTTGAGTTGATGCTGGTAAGCTGCAAATATTAAAACAAGAATAATAATGTTATTTACTGTTTATCAAGGGACAGACACTTCTGATTTTCCTGTCAGTCATTTTAGCTCAATTTTGTATAACTGTGTTTCCAAGTAACCAAGTGCTGTATGCAGAAATATTTAATTCCTTTTTTTGTTGTGCAACTCTAGATCTAATGATTATATAATCATATAAAGAAACAGAAAACAAAAATTTTGCCCATAATTGCACATACAAAAAGATGCAGAATTCCAGATATAAAAATGTATATGGTCCACTTTTATTCATAAAAACACAGATACACATTGACGTTCTATACTATAGCTTCCAGAAGATACAGTAGATGGATAGACAGATCAGGCACTATATGAATTAAGGATAGATAGATAGATAGATAGATAGATAGATAGATAGATAGATAGATAGATAGATAGATAGATAGATAGATAGATAGATGACGGCACAGTGTCGCAGTGGGGAGACCCGGGTTTTCTCCCACAGTCAAAAGACATGCAGGTTAGGTACATTGGTGATCCTAAATTGTCCCTGGTGTGTGTGTGTGTGCGCGTGTTTGTGCGTGTGCGTGTGTGTGTGTGTGTGTACATGCCCTGTGGTGGGCTGGCGCCCTGTCCGGGGTTTGTTTCCTGCCTTGCACCCTGTGTTGGCTGGGATTGGCTCCAGATAGATAGATAGATAGATAGATAGATAGATAGATAGATAGATAGATAGATAAAAGTAATTAAGTACTTGATGGGATGTTTAAAGGTCTTCCAAGTCTATTTGATAATGTGGCCAGGCTTCTGTCACACCGTACAAGCTACTGTACATCATCCAAGTTTGCACTGACGTCCTTATATGCATTTAATTTCCAACAAATGAGTATTGACTCTGACATGAAATTTATTGGCAAATATTTTTTACGATTTGGCCAAGATTATTGATACTATAATAGAGCATTGAAGCTCTGCCCTTACATCAAAAGCAGAATGAACAAGCGAGGGCAGCTTTTATTCAGTAAAACGTTTCTGAGGCCCCTGAGACCAGCAAAACTTACAGGAGCATAGGGTACACTGAAGTATAATTCAGAATACATTGATTTTTAAAATTTGGAGTTGTGTATAGTGGGATTCTGCATCATTCCATAAAACACTGCACTGAAATAAGACAATTTAAAGTATTTAAAAATGATGACTTAATGTATTGAAAGAAATGTTCTCAGTGGCACTACAAAATTGTGATGAAGCATATTGATCTGAGTATCAAAAATTCAGAACTGCAATAAAACTACAATAAAATAGATGAGCTCATGAGTAAACTATCAAGCAAAAATTTTAAACTTCTATAAATGAGACTTCTTTTTTATGTCCTGCCTCTAATTAAAAGTTTTGTGTTCAAATTTCCCCCCAACCCCAAAATTTAAAGATGCACATCAACACAAAGAGGTTTAATTATCACAATGTCTTTTTAAGGCAAACTGCTCTGCTGTAAATCTACTTGACATAAACAGATCTGACAAACAGATCTTCAATTCAGATTTTCAAACATTTCAGGGGTGGGGATCGATCTGTTCTTAACATAATTCTTTTTTTTGTAAAAACTTGATTGCTATGTATGGATTGTAATAAAATTAATAAAATTTAAAAAAAAAAAAGATTTTCAAACATTGTTAACTTTTACTATTCTCCTTTAGTTTTTTTATTTTTTGTGGTTTTATGTGATGGTGTTTTGCACCACTGTCATCTGATCAAAGCACTGTGCAGATGCCTGTGATGGAAGAACTATTGACAAGACCCACTGCATCAGATCTTCTAAGATGAAGCTTAAAAACAATAAGGACTTACCTGAGCACATCTTATGGCGCTTTTCCACTGCATAGTACGGCACGACACGGTTCAGTTCAGCTCACTTTTGGGGCGTTTTCCACTGGGAACAGTACCTGGTACCTGGTCCTTTTTTTAGTACCACCTCAGCCGAGGTTCCAAGCGCACCGAACCGTTACCAAAACGTGACGTGTAAACTCTGCTGGTCACTGATTGGCCGGAGAAAATCGTCATTACTGCGTCACTGGCTATTCTTTTCTTTAAAGGTACACACACGCAGAAGTTTGTGTCCCGTCTCTCCATCGCTGGACGCAGTTTGTTGCATAAGTGGATGAATGTTTCTTCAGACATTCGAAAGTTCTCCAGCCACTGAGTGTTTGTAAAACCGGGAACAATCACATCCCACCACTCTGAAGCACGGTTAAATGTCCAAACAGATGGTCTGTTGCGGCGACTTTTTTGCAAAATGTGGAAGATCTGTAATATACAGAATCAGCATTTTAATGTTACACTGGCAGTTAAGTTCATTTTATGCTTTGGAACAGTGATAAAAGTTAGCTAGTGACGTGCTTTTTTTAGATGCTTACCCTTGGGCGTCGTCGAGCTAAAGTGTTGTCGTTGTCTGCATGTTGTTGTAAAAGTTCCACGGTGTCACGGCAGTAGAGGCGGCGCAACTATAACGACACGTGAATAATCCGCCCACTCTAAAGCGGTACTAAACTGCAGTCGAAACGCAAACCGAGCCGAACTGAGCCGAACCAAGGTGAGCTGTACTGAACCGTGCTGTGCCGTACTATGCAGTGGAAAAGCGCCATAAGTTAAAGAGAATGCCCATTGGGGTTGAGTGCTATATTGGTCCTGAAACCCCTGGAGAAAAGTTTTTTCTAACATAAAACGCTAAGAACATAAGAAATTTGACAAGCAAGGGGTGACTATTCCACCCATCAAGCTTGTTTGTTTAGTTATATTATTACCATTTGATTATCATAATTCTATTACCATAATGCATCTCGTCAAATGGAGTTTTTATTTTTCTGTTCTCCCAGATCATCTGACCATATCATTAGACTTATCACTTGTCATAGAATAAGTCACAAGAAACAATTCTAAAGGTTTGGGGATTTGCCCCATATAATGTTTTGCTCGATTTGCTCAAGATGATAATTAACTTTTATCAGACATTTGACAAATGATGGTGGTTCAGTCAGCTTTTATACAAAGACAAGATGGCTACAAGAAATGATGAAAACAGGAAGTGATGTCATGGGGGGAAGTGAAATCATCAGTGGGAGCCGGAAGTGACGTCTTCATGCCGGGACCGGAAGTTACGTCATCAGTGGGAGCCGGAAAGTGGCGTCATCATGGTGGGACCGGAAGTGTATGATAAACTGTTTTCTGAGATATGAGTTGTTGCGAGTATGAAATAATTATTTTTCTTCTTTAGTTCTGCAGGTTTAGAAAAAGAGGCATTAGCACCATCATACAACCCCCCATCTTGTAGCCATTCACTCACCTCTGGACCTGTTGATTGCCTCCTAATCACATGTGTGTGACACACTAGTCATTAGAATTTCGAAAAATGAATTTAGCAGATTAATCCAGTATCAAGGACTCTGTCTATTACTTGTTTTTCTGTATTATGCAAGTGCAAAGTTACTGCATTTGATATTTTTTGATATTTCATTTATTTTGTTTTTCTTTTTGCCGTTTTTTCTTTAATATCTTGAAAAGCACTTTGAGATACATGCTTTGTATGAAAACATCGAGTCATGACAGGTCAGATTGGGGAGTATGCACTGGTACAGCGTGTTGTCACACCCACCACATGACAAAACAGCTTGGGATCCTGGTTGGCAACCCCCCAGGCCGACATGCGGCCCAGTCCCTCCCTTCGAAAATGACCCTCTATCTGGCACCGCCAAGTGTTACGTGGGTGACCCCTTGGCCTTTTCCAGCCGCTCAGGTCCCCAACAATGAGGATCTTATGAGCTGGATCACCCTTGGAGAATCACACCACATAGCCGTAGTGCCATAACTGACGCTTCCTCACATTGCAGGTAATGTGCCTCATTCGGGACTCCATGAGCAACAAAGTCAAACCAGAGGTACCCAAGGACTCTCCAAAGAGACACAATACCAAAGGAGTCCAGTCTTCGTCTCAGGTCATTGGATAGCGTCCCATGTTTCACAACCATATAGCAAGACAGGAAGCACCAGGACTGTAAAGACTTGGACCTTCATCCTTTTGCATAGATATCTGGAGTGCCACATATCCCTTTCCAACGACCTCATGATCCCCCATGCTCTCCCAATCCGTCTACTAACTTCATAGGAAGAGTTACCAGAGACATGAATGTCACTGCCACTGAAGTAAACTTTTTGACAAGGTCAACACTCTCTCCGCAGACAGACACACTGCTGATTGCTGTGCCTAAGAAGTCATTAAAGGCCTGGATCTTGGTTTTTATCCAGGACACTCGCAAGCCCAGACACTTAGATTCCTCACTCAGTCTCTCGAGCACTCCAATCAGAACCTCCATTGACACTGTGAAGATCACAGCACTGTCAGTAAAGTCAAGATCAGGGAATCCTTCTTTGCCAACAGATGCCCCACAACTGCTGGACCCCACGACCTTGCCCGACACCCAGTCCACGCAAGTATTAAACAGAGTAGGAACAAGAATACATTCCTGACAAACGCCAGAATCAACTGGGAAAAAAGCAGAGGTTCTGCCTCCACTTTGCACAGTACTCTATACCAGTATACAGGTCGGCCATGGTATCCAGTATCCTTAAACGGATCTTGCAAAGTCTCAGGATGTCCCACAGGGCAGCTCAATCGACTGAATTGAACACTTTACGAAAATCGACAAAGGTTACAAAAAACGCTGCCAATATTGCACTCCATGAGAACCCCCATTGCCAGAATGTGACTTCTTAGGCTCCAGTTGTTGGTAAGTGAGTAAGTGATTACAGATCCTATTGAGGATGACCCTAGCAAGGACCTTACCCAACACAGAGAGCAATGTGATTCACCATCTTCAGTATTCAATGTTTTCCTCCTCTTACTTTGCTTTCACCAGTGTCACCATCACAATATTTACTAGGGTACATTGAAGCACAATTTAGGATATGTTGATTTTTTTAATTTGGAGTTGTATATAGGGGGATTAACATTATTCCATAACCACACTGCACAGAAATAAGACAATTTAAAGCTATTTATTTCTTAGCTGTAGTTCTATTCTATTCCAATCATACACATCAAACTGTTCAATTTAAGTTACACACAGGCCTAGTCCTCTTTCATGTCAGGTCATTGCAGCAGATACAAAACGTGTGGGCTTTTCTACAAGATACACATTGTGACAGTATTACCTGATGGCGTTCCAAACACATTCTTGTCTTGCAATTCTCATGTCTCGGTTAGCTAAGCCATACTCATGTCCGCCCTTCATCCTTTCATCAGCACACACTCATTGGTTTGAGGCCATTTGTGACCATGGAAGTCTTTGCCAAGTAAGGGGGGATTAAAGTGTTTGGTGACAGAATTAGAGGATGAATTAATACTAGTGAAGCTGTCAGCTTAAGAGTGTGGAGACAATGACAAAGAAAAGTTAAACAAGCAGAAAAATGTATATGAAAAAGAAGGAAGGCACATGACAGAGCAAAATTATCAGTGTTAAATTAAGGCTCAGCACATATAGGGGCACACTTCCCATATATACAGCATGCTTTTAAGGATTCATTTCACACTTGTGAAGAGAGAAAAGGCAGTACAGGGCTAAGTATCCCAGTGAGATCTCCATTTAATCATGACAAAGCTACACAAAAAAAATGAAAAGGCAAAGTCAAAAATACAAACGGCAAATATTCATTAATCATTAGTGATCGTAATTTTAAAACTTCTGCAGGAAGTCTGGCTCCAACATTCAGTGAAAAATGCACACAGGGTGTAGACGGTTAAATGGACACTGACTTCCAGTTGCATTATGTTTTTTTTTTTTCTGGCAGGGTGACCAGAATGGGCAAAGTGGAAGGGATGTCATATGTCTTTAGAAGGGTCCTCCTCCACTCCAGGGTTGGTGAAGGAAAAGAGGTTAGTAGCTGCAACTCACCCTCATCTGTCCTCCAGTTTACTGCGTTAGCCAGGGCCTTCCACACACTCCCATGGCAAGCGTACGTGACACACTGCAAGAGTTCATTTAGAACTGGTGATGTTACTGTAAATGCAGAGATTGAAAATCCAATATCAAAATGTATTATCAAAAAGATGTTTTTTTAATAAATGAGTGTTGTGATGATAATAGTTACAGAAGGATGAGATCAATACGCATTAAGCAGTAACATTAAAACAAGTGGGAGTCGATTGATCAGCAGACTTTCAGAACAGAGCTAAAGGGTGCTTAATTAGAAATCTGAAATTCTAAATAAAACCATTTCTCTATAAATTCTTGGCTATACTTTTAATTGAGATATCAGTTATAAAGAAGCTATTGATAGTCTATTAACATTTCATTAATTACACTATTAGCAATGATCCTTTACCATAACAAATAATACAACTTTTAAAATATGTCACTGTCATTTTTCATAGCTTTATATCATGTTATTAAACTTTATATTATGATTTATAACATGTAGACCCTTAATAGTTGCTTATAATGTAATTTTTTTTTGATACAGCATCTTTTCTTTATGTTTAAATAAAGTGCAGACAAGAATTTACTGCAATCACATGCTATTAAAATAAGATGACATCTGAAATATCATCAATTCATGCATGTGCAGTAACATGTTGAAATGACAAGGTAACCCTTGATACAGAAAATAGATAGATAGATAGATAGATAGATAGATAGATAGATAGATAGATAGATAGATAGATAGATAGATAGATAGATAGATAGATAGATAGATAGATAGATACTTTATTAATCCCAAGGGGAAATTCACATAATCCAGCAGCAGTATACTGATTCAAAGAAACAATATTAAATTAAATAGTAATAAAAATGAAAAAAATTAAAATAAAACTAATGTTTGCATTTACTCCCCCGGGTGGAATTGAAGAGTCGCATAGTGTGGGGGAGGAACGATCTCCTCAGTCTGTCAGTGGAGCAGGACAGTGACAGCAGTCTGTCACTGAAGCTACTCCTCTGTCTGGAAATGACACTGTTAAGTGGATGCAGTGGATTCTTCATGATTGACAGGAGTTTGCTTAGTGCCCGTCGCTCTGCCACAGATGTTAAACTGTCCAACTGTGACATAAAACACAGAATGACTCTGTCAATACATTCTAGCAAACGGTACCTGAACATTAGTACTTATACCACTAAATTCAGTGACAATTATAATCCACAGATTATTAGACAGCTAGTCGCCAAGCTCTGGATATCATCTAATGTTATATTTAATGTATGATTTATAGTCCTTGCTTGTGTTCTATTCCTTGCCTGTTCCTGGTATTGTACTACTGCCTCTGGTACGTAAAACACTTGCAATTAAGAATTTCATTGAAGTATGTATTAAACATCTATATAAATTAAAATATAAGCTGCGTGTGTGTCTATTTGTTTTTCTGTTCACCAATAATACAAAAACAGACGGAAAGATTTTCACAAAAATTTGAATGTGCATTTGCGTTGGTCCTCCTTACAATATATGCTATGCATCTTGTCAGGGAGTGGTGTTTTAATTGTTAGGCAGTCTAAAAACCTGTGCCAACACAAGGACTACAACTCCCATCAATCCACAGGAGCACACTGGGACTGATAGGAAGACACTGTAATCAGTACGCACAAAGTTTTATAGAAGCCAAAGCTAGACCTCATCTATGACCACAGATACAGGGTTTCCTTCTCAACTAGTCAGGATATAATTATAATGTACTAGGGGGCTTACCCCCTGCTCACTCCGCTCACCAACCCCACTGGTCTGTGCTACGCGCCAGCCACTTCACATCTTTGCCACTCGTGTCTCCCAAGGAGACATGGTCGCTCCTCCGAAACCCCTCTTAAATGGTGATAGAATGGGAAACAAATACGTTTTTTTACTTCCTCTTTGCTCGATCAGCTGCTGTCTTGCTGCTGCTGCCATTCCGCGTGATCTGCATCTTGCGCAGCACTTCGAACATTTAAAAGCCTGTAGAGCAGCTGTCCTACTCTTTGACTTTTATTTCCGGCCCCAGGCATGGTTAAATCTCTTGGCACAAAGTCTTGTCTTGCGGGACGTGAGTTCTTGATATTTTTTAGTTTATTATTTAAAAACGGAATAAGAGAGTAGATTATAACATATTATTATATTATAATTGTAATTTAAGATTTTTATTGTCTCACTGTATTACAGCTTTTGTCTACAAGTACAACATTTTTGTCTAATTGTGGGCTGTATTAAACCATGATGAATTTCCAAAAGACTGTTTTTGCACATTTATTTTAATCTAAACCCTTTACTGAGAAACATATGGATCCAAAAGGGGTGTACAGTGTTGCTAAACCCTTAAAGAACAGGAACTCCTGTCAATCATAAATAATCCACTGCATCCACTTAACAGTGTCATCTCCAGGCAGAGGAGTAGCTTCAGTGACTGACTTTTGTCACTGTCCTGTTCCACTGACAGACTGAGGAGATCGTTCCTCCCCCACACTATGCGACTCTTCAATTCCACCCGGGGGAGTAAATGCAAACATTAGTTTTATTTAAATTTTTTTTCATTTTTATTACTATTTAATTTAATATTGTTTCTTTGTATCAGTATACTGCTGCTGGATTATGTGAATTTCCCCTTGGGATTAATAAAGTATCTATCTATCTGAACTTTAGCACCGATTTCACGAAACAGTATGTGAAAGGAAACTCGGATGTTTAGCCCACCACCACCTACTACTTTGTGATGCGCTGTTATATCTGACATAATCAACAGAGCCAAATTCAGGCTGCCAGACAATGAATGTGACAGCCTGCTTCATGTTGGTCAAACATGCAGATAGGAATTTCAGTACACTCTGTACGCATTACAATAACTCAGAAATTTACTTATTATACTATATACTTTATATAGTAAGCAAATAAGCAAAACCTTAGTATTGGCTTTCTAACAAATATATTTTATGCATATTATTACTAAGTGCATTAAAGGTAAGCAACTATAAAAAGAATGAAATGCATCTGTTTAAGGACGTACCAAGTTGCCATTCAGAATACAATAGAAAGAGAATGACATGTCAGCATTAGCATCCTTTGCTGTTTCTTGATGGAAGTCATTTATAATGAGGCAGTTATTTTAGTTTTTGATGCCAATGCAGCATCATGATTAATGGCAATTTTAAATCTACTTTGATCCAAGCGTTATAAAATTATACTGCCACTGGCGCTCTCTCCTGAACACCTATGCCCACCACCCAACTCCCGGCACCCATCCAACTGTAAATGTTCTCCAGAGACTACAGACTGAGGGAAGACAATTGAGGTAGATCTCGGCATGTGCCACATTTACATATGACATGCATAATTTCATGGTGAAATGCAAAAGCACTAACATCAAGTGCTCCATTTCAATACTGTTTATAGCATATCATTTTAGATACAGATTAGGAAAAATATCTGAGTAGGAAACAGAATATTAGATAGGAGTGTTTACTAGGGGCTCCAAACTTTTAAGCAGATGAGCCTTTCTCATCAATTCTTTTCACAGAAGTCTGGGTAGAATTAAGACCAAAAAATATATATATGTTGAGAGAGAAAGTTATCTGCAGCCAGGCAGCAAGCCTGAACATTGCTAACGGGCATCCAGGTGTGATCTTAAAGTGGAAAAAGGTGTCATCAGGATACACATGAAATATGAGCAATAAAAGTGAAATTCCGATATGGCAGCAAGATTAAACGGTACAGAAGAAGTTAGAGGCAGAATGCTTTGAATTTCTTTAAACATAAAGATTATGTCCAAGCTATAGTGGGACGTCAAATGTCTATGATGTAATTGACCTTAAATATTCACTTACTTGTCTGCAAAACCAAATAAATAAAAACAGCAATAAGATTGTAATCACTGTTAAATAATGTTCAGCATTCTTTTAAGTGATTGCATTATTACCAATTACTTGACCTCAATAAAATAAACAAGCATATCATACGTACATATAAAAATCCTCTACAATATACATTAAAAAAACAAATAACTAAGAACAATAATAAAAAAATATGTTTTCTACTCAGCAGTCCCTCAGTACTGGACTACATATTTCTGTCAGGTAAGTTTCCATGACCCATCCAGGGTTGAGCCTTATTAAGCCTATCATTAGAAGAGTAAGTATTCAGCACCCATAACTGTTGTTCTGCCTCACAGAATAGCTGTTTGTTGTTCAAAAGGAATATTAATATAACCTTCTGAATATTCATGTAAATAGTTGTAAGGAAGCAGAGACAGAATTACAGAAAGTCAGTAGACAGCTTAGACAGTTTGTTAGTCCAATCGAAGCAAAGCCTGAAAGTATTATTTAAAGTTTATTTATTTATAAAGCACTTTAAAAACAACATCAAGGCTGACTAATGTGCTGTACAATAAAAAAAAAAAGAAAACCCAACATATCAGACGCACAAAACCGAAGGGTCAATGAAACAGAAACACATAAACACAAAAGAACTGAAAAGATTCTTAATAAAAAATATACAGATAGCCAACATATCACACTGGGTTAAAAGCCAGAGAGTAAAAATGCGTTTTTAAATAGGACAAGTATATAGCAAAGTTATATTGTTTATTTTAAATCGGTAATTATTTGTAATTTTCTTCTTTTCAGTTTCATTCTAGCTTTATAAAATTGAAATGAAATTAGAGCAAGGTGTTATCTCCTGACTCTATGAATCTTTTGTGAAGTAGAGTTTGGCTGCTGTTTAGTTTCTGGTTCAACCACCACAGACAAGTACAGTACAACCATACACAGGTTAAGTGGACTCAGCAACTCCATTTATTTTGTAACTTTAAAGAGAACAAAAAACATGGCTTAGAAAACTTGCAGATAAATAAAAGACTGAATCCAGGTGGAAAACAATTGATCTAAACTGCATTTTATGACTTTACCACACCTTGTTACCTTTCCTCATGGGTCCTGTAATTGTGCAGGAAGAAGAAGAAGAAGAGCAAGAAGATAGTAGAAAATTGTAAATTGTGGAGGACAGGTGGAGACTGGGAAAGGAATATTGATGGAAGAATGAAATAGACATGGCACATGCAGGAGTACTTCTGCTAGTTAGCTTCAAGAGCATATTGGGTTGGTACCATAGAAATAGCCATCCTGAGCAAAAAGAGAAGTTTTTGGAGGCTAATAAAAATGCTGTAACACTCCCTAAGAAAAGAGGAACAATATTATTAATAACCATATTATTTAGAGATAATGTTTTTTGAAAGATCTCAGTAAAGGAAATCTAGATATCCATACAGTACTGTACACAATTAATACAAGCTCATCCTCCATGTGTATGTACTGTTTGTACAAGGTGGCAGCAGTTTAGAGAGAAAACAGAATCGGGAGATACCACAGAGAAGTCAGAATAACATGGGGGACAACAATTAAATAACCAAGCTTAGTATGTGTAGCCAAAATCATAGTCAGAAAACAGAGCCATACTGTAAATCATGAGCTAAACCGGGTACACATAACACAGAGCCTAGAAACACAAGATGTAAACCATAATCATAGGACAGAAAAGAATGGTGTATAGACATAAAACTAACAAAACAAAATGACACAAAGTTTTTTTCTTTTAGTAATCCAATCTTGGATGAATTAGAAACGAGTGGTGCCAGCATACTAGTAACATCGTGACATGAGACCTTCCTAGAACTGTCTGCCACCTCACATTCTAACAACCAGTCTCCAACATGGTGGTGCCCATAGAGAAAACAAGACAGCACTGCAACAACATTAGAAGCACAATGAAGGAAAAAATAAATGCAATCCCTAGAGTTCTTGGAATCATAACCCTGAAAACTGTTTTATGACACCATGGATTTCTAAACTTACTCAGTGTGTTGAAAATGTTTCAGTCCAGTACTTCAGAAGGATCTCACAATTTTAAAATACTACAGTTCTTTAAATGTAATACAGTGGTACCTCGGTATACGTCCTTAATCCGTTCCAGATCCTTTAACTTAAACCAAACAGGACGTATACCAAACTAATTTTTCCCATAAGAAATAATAGGAAAATAATTAATTCATTCCCATAAACAAAATCCTATTGCTATTGGCATATTATACATTGATGGGGTTGTATAAAATAATTTAAACACTGCTTAATACTAAAGTACATAAATAAAAAAGCAATTAGATGAACTAAATGAAAATTTTACCTCACTTTACTTTTTAATAACATCTTTGTTTTTCACAATCGTAGATACCGTCGTTCTCGGCAAACGGTATGCAACAGCCATGTCCCGGATACGCATGCCACCTTCATACTTTTCAACAATCAATTCAAATTTACATGAAAAAAACGCATTAAAAAAATCACGTTGTGACGATGCGGGTTTGCTGTATAGTGCTATCTGCTGTCGGGGTGCCCTTGAACCCTACACCTTCGGTAATGTGCCTCACTGCCACGTTCATCGGTAACAACAAAGCAAGGGGATGGTGAAAAAGTGCAAAGTGTTTTTATTAAAACAATCAACAAAACAAGGTGTTCAAATTAAAGTGCAGTCTCCAAAGTTCCAATAAATAATCCATAAAATCAGAAGTGAAATGTGGAGGTTAAAAACAATAGAAAAAAGTCGTCTTAAAGACGAGGTTAAAATACAGCAGGAAGCATTCTTTAAAAAAAAAAAAACCAAGAAGAAGCCTGATGCCTTTTTACCTGGTGCCCCCCCTGCTTCCCCTAGTCACCCTACTTGCAGTTGACCTTCACTCTGCCTACTTCAGCTACTTTGCTCGCGCTCGCTCTCTTTTTTTTTGTTGCAAGTGCCCTCCTCTACACGGTGGTGTGCTGGGGAGGCAGCATAAAGATGAAAGATGCCTCACGCCTGGACAAACTTGTTAAAAAGGCAGGCTCTATTGTAGGAGTAAAGTTGGACAGTTGAACATCTGTGGCAGAGCGACGGGCATTAAGCAAACTCCTGTCAATCATGAAGAATCCACTGCATCCACTGAACAGTGTCATTTCCAGGCAGAGGAATAGCTTCAGTGACAGACTTTTGTCACTGTCCTGCTCCACTGACAGACTGAGGAGATCGTTCCTCCCCCACACTATGCAACTCTTCAATTCCATCCAGGGGAGTAAATGCTAACATTATTTAAAGTTATTGTCTGCTTTTACATGCATTTTTATTACTATTTAATTTAATATTGTTTTTTGTATCAGTATACTGCTGCTGGATTATGTGAATTTCCCTTTGGGATTAATAAAGTATCTATCTATCTATCTATCTATCTATCTATCTATCTATCTATCTATCTATCTATCTATCTATCTATCTATCTATCTATCTATCTATCTATCTATCTCTCTCGCTCTCTCTCTCTCTCTCTCCTCCCCTTCTATTCATCAAGATAAGCAGCCGCAGGAACAATCACGAATGCGGATGGTCTCTCACCTGTGCATTTTGGTGAGAAACACCCACATCGCGAATCACCCTGAGAACCTTCAGCCACATAACCACTACGCCCTCACCAAGCCACGAACGTGGTGATTATTTATTTTAAAGCTGGCCTTTGACAGGAGCTGTGTACCCACTATACCACACACATGAAAATTCACAGTGAGTTATAGCACGGGTAGTTCATTGAATGCTAGCAACTGGCGCACTGACGCTTGTGGGCAGTCGTGACTTTGTCTCGAGAGAGGTAAACAAGGGTAGCACCCAAGTCGTATTCCAAACAAAGGTCGTATACCAAACAAAATTTTTTGTGGCCAAACACGATGTATACCAAATTGGACTTGTTCCAAAGCAGACGTATACCAAGGTACCACTGTATTTAACTAATTAATTTTAAACCACATGTAATTTTAAAGCTTATTATGTATCTACTTGTACACAAGCATTATAGTTCTAGACACCTTAGAAACATTACAAAAATTGTGACGAGAACAGGCAATTCAACCAAAAAGCTCATCATTTCTTTTCACCTAGTTTGTCCAAAATAAAACTAATATGAGATTTGAAGATCCCTAAAGTCCCTGTTCTCCACCACACTACGCGGCTATTTTTCCAGGAGTCTGTGGTTCTTTGTGTGTGAAGGAAAGCTTTCTAACATTTGTGCAAACTCTGCCCTTAACAAATTTCCAGTCGTGTTACTGTGTTCTTGTTGCAGAGTCCTATACCCACACTCATCCTCTGCTTCATTCTCTTCAATTGCTGTTCTGATGTAAAGGTCCCTGCAGAGTACTAGACAGGTATACCCAATAAAGTGGCCACTGAGCCTATATATCTTTCAAAATGAAAATATATATAAAGGGTGGAAACTTTACAGCTCCAGAATTATTTTACAGTAATACCTCATTTAATGAATCCTCTGAGATCAAAGCTCCTTTATAATGAAGTCGGCATAAAGTGTGCTATGGTGCATATGCAAGATTAAGTCCTCCCTGTCCTCTAGACTGCTGTGAAAGTCATTATGCAACCTCCCTACACAGAATAGTTGGTGTCTGCTGTTGATACTATGCTTGCTAACACGATACGTGAGAACTTAAGTATTTCATATGTTCCATAGTTATTTTAATATTGTTATAAATTACTGTAATAGATTATATTTGCCCAGTATGTCATGAAAACATAAAAGTGATATCTTTAGAAACTAAAATGCAGATTACAAAGGGTGTAGAAGATGGTTAAAATGAATGCTACATGGTAGAATCATTGGATTAACAGTCATGAAAGGAGCCGATACAGAGCATGGAAGAAGAAGTGTGGATGGATAGCCCTTTCCAGCAGGCAGGAGTTGCTTCACATCTGCTATAATCTTTTGGCCTGCATGCATGGCCACCAGCAAGTCTCCATAAGAATCCTGGTATGGTTCAGCTAACGGAGCTGGGGAAAGTGAGGCAGATGGAGTTGACTCTAATTCCCTGTGTTCAGTGCGATGAAGAGTCAGTGGCCTAAACATGCAGTGGAAGGAGTCATAGAATATAAGGGTAGAGACAGCAGTGGAGGCAACACCCCATTGTTAAAATATGTATCCTGTAATTGCTCCAAGGGAAGGACTGGCACCCCGACTGGGATGAGGGGCACTCCTGGCCCAGATGAGAGGCCATGATGGATGGACACTGTAAACTGTATACTGTGATGGATCCTGGACGGGTCTTTTTTGATTATTATCGAGTTGCAAGTTGCTTAGGTTTGTTGATGATACCAGCTAGGTGGATTGGCAGACAATCTAGAAACTGTTGAATCATTACAGCGTACAGGCTTGAGCAGATTTGTGGCAGATGAAATTTATTGTAAGTAAAGTATTACATGTAGAAAGCAAAAAGTTTAGGTTTGAAGACACAATGGGATTTCTGAAAATGGGATGTACACCTTTGGAGAAGGATTTAGGAGTCATAGTAGACTTGACAATATCAAATGCAAGTGCTCAGAAGCCATTAAGAAGGCTAACAGAATGTTAAGTTATACAGCACGAGGTGTGGAGTACAAGTCCAAGGAAGTTATGCTCAAGCTTTGTAACCACTGATGAGGCCTGACCAGTGTACAATTTTGGTCTCCAGGCTACAAAAAGGACATAGCAACTTTGGAAAAAGCCCGAGAGAAAAGTAACTAGGATAATTCCAGGGCTACAGGGGCAGAATTATGAGGAAAGATTATAGGAGCTGAGTCTTTTCAGTTTAATCAAAAGAAGATTAAGAGGAGACATGATTGAGGTGTTTAAAATTATGAAGGGAATTAGTACAGTGGATTGAGACTGTTATTTTAAAATGAGTTCTTCAAGAACACAGGGACACAGCTGAAAACCTATTATGGGTAAATATCGCACAAACATTAGGAAGTTTTTCTTTATGCAAAGACCCACAGATAGTTGGAATAAGCTAGTGTGGTAGACAGTAAGACTTTAGTGACTTTCAAAACTCAACTGTTAGTGTTATTTTGGAAGAATTAAGTGTATAGAACTGGCAGGCTAAGTTGGGCTGAATGGCCTGTTCTCATCTAGATTGTTCTAATGCTCCAATCGGGGCAGAAGGTTAATGGATAGACTGGGGGAGATTGTATCTCAAAAGAATTTCCTTTTCCAGTACAATAGATGGAAGTGCTCCTCTGGCATGGCTCCAGTATGGACACTTGCAGGGATTAATGGGAATCATAGTCCTGAATGACAACCCTGTCATTTGACCTTGGGTGCCACCAGAGTGTGTTGCAGGAAGAAGAACTCCCTATTTTGTGGGGCTTCCACTTGTTCTGGAAGTGCTTCTGCCATCCAGGATCCAACATAAAAGAAGTCACATGACCTCATCCAGGTGAGCTGGGCCAGGGTAGATGAGGACACCCTTACCTGGAGGAAGGTGATTATTGAGTTTGTTCGAGAGATTATTTTGTACATTGTAGAAAGAACTTACGAAAGGTACTGTTGTATAATAAAAGTCACTTCACTTGTATCCTTAACTGTGTGGGTGCTTTTCTGTTTGGTGTCTGGGGCATCCCCTTTTAGTTACAATCCATATTCCATTTATTGTACATCAACTTCTAATAGCTATGATTCCTATAAGAAATTAAAGTACAGGAATGCATCAACGTTGTTAGCTGAGTTATTGATGTATTGAATCTAGTCCCACTGCCTTGACTGTGATTAAAATGATTTGTTCCCAAATGATGGTTATAAATACTGTACATAGACACCGATTCACCGTACACCAGAGCAACTCAGCACAGTGTACGAGAACCTGCAGATGCTTCAGGTTTTCATTTTACCTACTTTTTAAGATTGAAGTTTAAAATACATCTAATCAGACACCTTTGCTACTGGTAATACTTGTTTTTTCATTTGTGCTGTGGAGCTGCATATTTAGAATTAAACACCTTCGTGAAACCTACCAAAAATTTGTATGAAACTGCTTGCTGACAAGTTAGTCCACATGAGTTTATATGGTCGCTATCGAAACTTTGTGAGAACTCCCTGAAGATTCCGGATATCATGGCCATGATACATCACTGGTACTGTGTGTGCTGTGCTAATTGATTCTGGGGTTTGTCAGCAGTATGTTCTTGCTCCTACCCTGTTCAATGCTTCCATGGGGCATCTGTTGGTGAAGAAAGATTCACTAATCTTGACTTTGCTGATGATGCTGTAAGCTTTGCAGAATCAATGGAAGCTCTGATCAGGGCTTTCGAGAGACTGAGCAAGGAGTCTGAGTGTCTGGGCTGCAAATGTCCTGGATAAAACCAAGACCCAGTCCTTTAATGACTCTTGGGCACGGCCATCAGCAGGGTGTTTGTTTGCAGAGAGAATGTCGACCTCCTCAAGAGGTTTACTTACCTTGGCAGTGACATTTATGTGAAATGGGTCATACGGTCACTGGAAAGGGTTGTATGGCACTCCAGATGTCTTTGCAAAAGGAAGAATGTCCAAGTCTTTAGAGTCCTGCTGCTTCCTGTTTAGCTATATGGTTGCAAAACATGGACGCTATCCAGTGATCTGAGTCGAAGACTGGACTCCTTCAGTACTGTGTCTCTTCAGAGAATCCTTGGGTACAACTTGTTTGACTTTGTGTCAAATGAGTGGTTGCTTGTGGAATCCCAAATGAGGCAAATACCCTGCATTGTGAGAAAGTGTCAGTTACGGCACTACGGCTATATGGCATGATTCACCGAGATTGATATGGCTTGCAGGATCCTCATTGTAGTGTGGATTGGGAGAGCATTAGGGGTCATGAGGTCGCAATAAAGGGTTGTGTGGTGCTCCCAATACCTATGCAAAAGGACAAAGGTCCAAGTCTTTAGAGTCCTGGTGCTTCCAGTCGAAGACTGGAGTCCTTCGGTACTGTGTCTCTTCAGAGAATCTTTGGGTACCGCTGGTTCAACTTTGTGTTGAATGAACATTTGCTAACAGAATCCCGAATGAGGCACATTACTTGCATTGTGAAGGACCATCAGTTACGGCACTCTGGCCATGTGGCGCAATTCCCCAAGGGTGATCCAGCTCTCAGCATCGTCATTGCTGAGCTCCCAAGCGGCTGGACCAGGCCAAGGGGACGCCCAAGTAATACCTGGCTGCAGCAGACAGATGGTCATTTCCGGAGGGTGGAACTGGACTGCGTGTCTGCCTGGGGGGATACGAACTGGGATCCTGAGCAGTTTCGTCATGTAGTGGATGTGGCAATGTGATGTATCAGTGCATGCTCCCCAACCTGACCTGACCTGATTATTCTTAAACATCAGGCAGTTTGCAGTCAATGTTTTAGGTTCCAATGACAATAAATATGCAGCTTCTGTGCTGCAAGCAGAGTTGTTATATTTAAACTGACTAGTTTTAAAATTGGCTAAATGGAGTAAAACAGGTGCATTATATGGCATAGAGTAGTTCTGCAGGCAATAATTTTCAGCAGAGCTGAAATTCACTAAATACCTTAAAGACACAAACTGTATATAGGATTGTGAGCAAATTCTGAAAATTCACTTTGAATAAACAGAGAAACTGGGAAAAAGAAGTCTATTTAAAGGATTAGAATGAAATGAGACTCAGATGCAAACCTGCATCCACTATGGCCCTTCAAGGCATGAGTATATTGAAAACTACAGTATGTGCCATAACTCCAACTCCAACTCTTAGCTCATGTGTCAAGTCCACACTTATCATAAGACACTGAATTCATGAAGAATTATAATCCATTAAGAAAATCACCTCCTAGCAATTTTCTTGCAAAACCCTCAAGATTTATAAGGTCAGAGCATTTTGATCTATAAACAATCTCTAAATGTATTAACCTCTCTACCATTAGATATTCACAGCACAAATGTCAAGCAGGAATAAAGAAGGATTAAATATTTGCATTTCAGGCAGGAATTTCATATGATAACATCTCAAGAAATATAAAGTATGATTTGTAAAATATTCTTCTGATAATATTAGCAGTTCTAATTAATAGAACTATGCATATAATTACTTGTGTTAACTGGGGTGTATGCTTTCTTTGCATGTGGCTGCATCTAATAATCCTGCACAAAGATAACTTGGGCAAAGAAGAAGCAATCACACTTTTAGCATGATTAATATAACAGAAATATACTCACCCTAAACTAAACTGCAGTAGTATATGCTTACTGTATACCTACATTTTCAAAGAGTATTTAAATTAATATACTGTATAATGCATGATTATCACCTCCCTGTACTCCCTCTATATAATATGTTGCCAGTTTTATATCTCCCACCGTCTTCGTTTCATTTATATTCAGAGACACGCATTTTAAGATTTTCTCTTTTCAACCATTTGCAAGTGCAAGTAAGGCTAAAAAGTATCTTGTGCAGAAAAGAACTCTGTTTGCTTTGTTAAAAGGAAATGTGATAATGACTTTCTCATTATTGGTTTATTTTACCAAGCATTCAGGAAACTGTCATGCTGAATGTGTTTAAGATTGGCACAGCATGGCAGTATTGCAGCTGGAATTGCTGGCACATGAAATGAGCAAACTGGGCCTTGCTATTGTCTGAGTGGCATGTGCATGTTCTCATGTGCATTGGTTTTGTCCAGGTAGTTTGGCTTTGCTCCTAAATATTAAAGACACGTTAGGTTAAATATTTATTTTAAACTAGCCCCCTGTAAGCTGATCAAGCCGCCCTGTGTGACATCCTGAGACTTCGCGGGATCCCCTCAAAGTTGCTGGATATCATGGCCGGCCTGTACACTGGCACTGTGAGTGCTGTGCAGATTGGAGGCAGAACCTCTGCATTTTTCCCAGTTGATTCTGGAGTTCATCAGGGGTGTGGTTTTGTTCCTACTCTGTTCAATGCTTGTATGGACTGGTTGTTGGGCAAGGTTGTGGGGTCCAACGGCTGTGGGGCATCTGTTGGTGAATAAAGATTCACAAATCTTGACTTTGCTGATGATGCTGTAAGCTTTGCAGAATCAATGGAATCTCTGATCAGGGCTCTCAAGAGCCTGAGTGAGGAGTCTGAGTGTCTGGGCATATGAGTGTCCTGGATAAAAACCAAGATCTAGGCCTTTAATGACCTCTTGGGCACAGCAATTAGCAGTGTGTCTGTATGCTGAGAGAGTGTCAACCTTGTTGAGAAGTTTCCTTACCTCAGCAGCAGCATTCATGTCTCTGGTGACTCAGTAGATGGATTGGGAGAGCATTTTGGTCATGAGGGCGCAGTAAAGGGTTGTGTGGCACTCCCAATACCTATGCAAAAGGACAAAGGTCCAAGTCTTTAGAGTCCTGGTACTTCCTGTTTTGACCTGAGTCGAAGACTGGAGTCCGTCGGTACTGCGTCTCTTCAGAGAATCTTTGGGTACTGCTGGTTTGACTTTGTGTTGAATGAACAATTGCTCACAGAGTCCCGAATGAGGTACATTACCTGCATTGTCAAGGAGCATCAGTTACGGCACTATGGCCATGTGGCGCAATTCCCCAAGGGTGATTCAGCTCGCAGGATCGTCATTGCTGAGCGCCCGACCAGCTGGACCAGGCCAAGGGGAGGCCCTTGTAACACCTGGCTGTGAAAGATAGATGGTCATTTCCTTAGGGTGGGACTGGTCCACATGTTTGATTTGGGGGGGTTTCCAACCAGGATCCCAAGCTGTTTTGTCTTGTGGTGGGTGAGGCAAAGTGCTGTACTAGTGCATACTCCCCAACCTGACCTGACCTGACCTCTGTGAATGTACATGTATGTCTGAGTGGGCTCTGATGGGTTGGATTTCTTCCAGAGTTAATTCCCAGCTGCTGAGATAGACTCTGGTGACTGTGAATTGGAGTAAGGAGGTCTGTGAATGTAATGTCATGTTATTTTACTTTGAAACCAGTTAAAATTTATTCAATGGCTTGAGCCATTGTAAACTAGGATGCGTACATTGTGTACTCAAGACATGGCCCTGAAAATGTCAGGCTCCACAGTTTCATGAAAGAAAGAGTCTCTACTGAACATGAGATGTCTGTGTATCTGGCATATTGTGATGAGGATAGTATAATAATATTATGATAAAAATGTGTACTTAGAAAAAGAGTTTAAGAATCAACTGTTGCATTTATTGCAAGTTAAAAATAGCACGGATAAAAATCTCACAGATTCTGGTCAGCTGACATGGAAGAACACAAGTGGGCTGAGATGAAAGGCCATTAACAGGCCAGTGTAGCCTATAATGGAAAAGATAGTCCGGTAGAATTTATGATGCCTCTTCCCATCCAGGTGGAAGACCTGGTCTAGAATGTGGAACCAATTGGAGCTGTGGCTGAGTGAGGTTGGTATGAAGTAGGGAATCAACTTATCCTATTGGTTCAGAAGGTATATCAAAGAAGATAAAGACATAGGTATCAAAGACACCCCAACTCTGTCATTTTCCATCCATGGAGGAGTAGATGAAAACCTCTCTTTGCAGCCAAATTCAAAGGCCATGCCAAAGTAAAAACCAACACCTGGATGTCTAAGCAAGAAGAACTGATTACCTAACCTGTAATAATATTATTTTGCCAATGCTCACATTTATATTTTAGGCAGATTATTGATAAAACATAAATAAATGTGTAACCTAATCTGTCCTGCCTGTTCTTGTACTCTGTCTTGTTGTCTGAGGTCATAGATATAAAGAATAATGTAGAATATTAAGTATATAAGCAAGATTGGGGGAATTTTATTAATGTCTTCATAAAGAGTATAAAGGGGAGAATAGGGTCATCCTAAGATCCTAGCATGAAAAAACACATGTGTACAGCAGAATGAGATGAAGGAAGGCATTGCAAAAAATATCTTTTAATTTTACTCACATGGTCATTACAGTGCCTATAAAAATATTCATCCTCTATTTGAGGACATTTCAATTGATTGCAGTAAAAATGCATCTTTAACTGGAAGGTCCAACTTGTGATGAGTCAGTATAATAACCTAAGTTGCACAATGCAGACGAAACATGGAAAAAAGAAGGAAAAGAAAGAACGCTTCAAGCAACTCCACGGTAAAAGGTGAATGAAAAGCACAAGTCACTGCATGGATATAAGAAAAGTATCTGCGTTACTGAATATCACTTGGACTCCATTAAATCAATCATTAAAAAATGGAAAGAGAATGGCATAGTTGTAGATCTACCTAGTGCAGGCCATGCACAAAAACTGAGTGATCAGGCAAGAAGAAGACTAGTGATGGCCACCAAGATACCCATGTTAACCGTGAAGGAGTCATAATCTACAATGACTGAGATTGGAGAGTTCAGCTTCACCAGCCACAGCCTTGAAAATAAGAAAGCCACTGTTAGAAAACACACACATGACATCTCAGCTAGCGTTTGCCATGCAAGACTCCAAGGTAAGTTGGAAGAAGGCTTTACGGTTTAATGAGACTAAAATTGAGCTTTCTGGCAATCATAATAAATGCCAGGTTTGACATAAGCCAACCGGAGCACATTATCAAAAACACACCATCGTGGGGGCAACATCATGTTGTGGAAGGCTTGTAAGGGTAAAATACAGCAAAATATAGGGAAATCCTAAAGAAAAATCCAATACAGTCTACTGTACAAGAAGATTTGTTTTCTAGGAAGACAACAACTACAAGCATAAATCCAAAGCTACACAGAAATGGCTTAAAAATAAAAAATATTAATATCTTGGAGTTGTCAGGGTCTACATCACAATCAAACTGAGAATTTGTGGCTGGACCTGAAATGGCTGATCACTTATGATCTGCATGCAACCAGGCAGGGCCTGAGCAATTTTGCAAAGAAGAATGGAGAGAAATGTCAGCATCCAGATGTGCAAAGGTGAGACTTGTGCACACAGACTCAAGGCTGTGATTGCTGCCAAACTTGCAACTACTAAATGCTGACTTGAAGGAATGTTATTTTGTGTTTTAGATTGGTAGATTTGTGTTTTACTTTGACATTAAAGAGTCTTTTTCTGCTGATCAGTGTCAAAAAAGCCAAACTAAATACAATGTGGTTCAGTATTATTTAATAATAAAGTGTAAAAACTTTATTAGGTAGAATGGTCAAAATGGACAAAAATCCCTTAGAGATTTACTTTCTATGGCATATACTGTACATAACGTAGCATTGCCTTTCTTCTTGTCTGTTGCCATTCATTGATTATCAAATCAGACTTATACAATTTAGGATTGGAAGAGCTGGAGACTTTCCTGGCAACAACAGGGGGAAGGTGGGGAAAAGGGCTAGAAGGAGCAGCAGCCCATCACACAGCCTACTCACTGACTGACCCACACTCACTCATATACTGTATGGCCCATAATGCATACTGTATAGTAATATTATGTTTTATATTTCTTCAAATACATTAGTGTGTTGTGAGTTTTATTTTAAATGCATTTTATTTATAAATATGTATTGTGTTCTGAGCCTGTGCAGTAAGTAAAAATTGAATTAAATTGAAGTGACTATTGTGGTCAAGAGGATAATGTGCACATCACCAATGCAGGCATGGGACTGTACAGTACACAGCTTTGCCTTTTTCTTTAGATTACCAGCCTGCTACACAGCATTTTTTATTAATTACTTTCAGGCAGGATTTCATTTCAAAGCTTTTTGTGAGAACCTCTTAAGTGTTCCCGTTGAAAGATTAATAGTAATAATGAAAGCGTATAAGAATAACAGGCTTCCAGGCATGCTGTATTGCAAGTCTAAAAACAGCTCGACACTATTCCTTCAAAATAAACAATTTGGAAGTTCCTGCCTCCCGTTATAGTATTTTGAATTATACTGACTTGCTTTCAGCCCTCCAGAATAAGTGTCATAAAAAAACAAAAAAAAAAAACCGAATGAATATCTCTAAGTGAAAGAAAGCACTACATATAATTTTCATCATGAAATTATTGATAGCAAATAACTGCATCAGACTAAGTGTCTGAAAATTTTAAATGGAAAGTATCTGAATCCTGTAGGATTTCAGATCGGAACAGCACAGTTTAAGTAGAACAAAGCCCTCTAGGGTGTAACATTCATGTCCAAGGAGTCTTCAGAAGTGCTGGGAAGGGCTGAGTTTCCTGTTCAATTTTCAAACTAAACGGACAATCCAGTCTTTATCATTAGAGCAGATAACATCATACAGAAACAGTGCTAAATCTGATAATGGAATGCTTTAAACTACTGCAATAAAAGTTTAAGGTATAATAACTTTGGCTATGTCGTCTATGGGACCAAGATAAGTTCAAAGACTTTTTAACAGTCATAATGTCTTTCTTTTAAAATATCTTAGCATGGTAAAGTAAATATTGTTTCTTGTATATCTTGTCACACAGAGATATGTGGTTTTGGATGTGGTTACTTAAAGATTTGTTATTACATTACTACATCAAGTGTGCCTATTATTCTTCTACCAAAGCGATTATCTGTGTTCTATGTAAAGCACTGTGTGCAATTAGCTTATTTAACCTTTATAACAATATTATTATTTATTCCACTACATTTGCCAGCTTTCAGATTTACAAAAATTGGACCAAGCCAATTTTTGTTAACACTTTTCTCTCATGAAAGAGCACATGAGATGACATAATGCGCACAGATAATAAAGTGAATGTTTATCTGAGCTGTTAGACAGTTTCGCCCCAGGGAACATGGAAAACTGAGAACATTACTTGATCTCCAACAGCTGGGATTAAGTAATACTTTTTTTCCTTTTACATCACTATTCTGACACTACAATTAACTTAATTATTTAAACAGTACAGACCAAAGGTGTCTGAAAGTCTTGTGTTCAGGGGTCTCCATGTCCTACAGCGCTTAATTTGTGATACATGTGGTCTGAGATCTGTTCAGGCATCAATCATGTTTTAATAAGTAGGGTTCTGTTTATTTGGGATTATTTTACGAAGCACCATTTCTCTTAAGAGAATGACTGGCCCTGTAAGGGGGGAAGTTTCAACCCATTTAACAGTGCGTATGTTTTGAGGAATGTTTTTTCTTTTTGCTGCATTATGCCCACCTAAGGGAATCCATGTGAGCATACACAGTGAGTCCTCCATTATGAATACTATTTTACACCAAATTCATTCCCCCACATGCAGATTTAACTACTGCTTTAGATAAAAGAGGCCGTATTTGCTCAGTAGCTTGTAGCACATATGTTTTTTGTTGAATTAATGTATACAAATGATTTTATTTTTCTGCATTATGAACTCCTGTTTTTTGTTGCATGATACATAAAGTGCAGATTCAATTTTTTCCAGTTTTTCTATTTATGTTGTCTCACTCTTTTAATCAAAAGGGATAAATTGAAACTCCATACATGGAAAGCTCTGAAACATTTTTATTTTTATATATGCTAGCTGAGTTAACCCGCATTTGTCCTGGTGAGAGGGTGGGAAGGTGAAAGGTAATAAAGTAATTAAAAATGATATATTAAAACATTTCTATCCTTAAAGAAATATCACCCCAAAAAATATTTTTCAATAAGTTAGCCCATTTAATTTGCAGTGGCAGTCTAGAAAAGTTTTTAATCTCATGCTTTTATGGTGAAAGTACAAAGATTTGTATTGCATAGGACCCAATAGTGACCAGTGCAGTAAAATGGAAAACATCTGTCAAAAAAAGAAAAACATTCTCATATAACCCTCGTCGCATGATCCACATGGCTGTTCATTTGCTCCAAAAAAATGCGAAATGCATGTACTTTTTGATAAAATATTAATGCGTACACTGCACTTCAAAAGTTTGGGGTCACTTGGAAATTTCCATGTTTTTGATTAAAATTAATAACTTTTATTATTAAGATGCCTTTAGATTTTTTTTTTAAATATAGACAAGATGTTACTAGTGATTATGATGGCTATTTTAGTGTGAAATGTCCGATTCTTAATTTATTATTCACATACTGTATGGTCACAAAGCACCATTTTCAGCACCATTTCCTTCAGTGCCCTAAGGGTAAACTCCCTTAGCTTATTTTTAATTAGTCATGTGTTAATGCTAATTGGTTATTTGAGAAACCTTTCCAACAACATTAGCACCACTGAAACCTGTTATCATGTTCAATAGTGTTACAAGGTACTGGGATTCCTCAAGTTCATTTCTGGGTTGAAAAATGGCTGAAATGAAAATGTTTTCTCTTACTGTAAATTCTATCAGTCTTGAACCTTGGGAGTTGAAGAAGCCAAAACAACCTGGAGTATCGCCATTTAAAAGCAATAAGTCATCAAAAGAATTGTGTTCAATGTTCTTCAATGTGACCAGCCCTTTTCAGATCTACCCTGCCAACATGTTGGATCCACCCTGAGTCCATGTGGAGATTTGATTTTAAATGTATGGGACCTATGAACAGTTCTCTGCAGCTGGATGGTTTTACTTTGTCTGAGGAACATAAATAATAGATAAAATAAAACAGAAGTAAATATGTTTTGAGATCATATACTTTATAGTAAATTTTGCATTATCAGAATTCAGACATAGGGGCCTTCCTGCCAAAAGATTTGGTGTGTTGTGTCCACTTGAGGTTGTCAGTGATGATAACGGCAAGAAATCTAAGGTTGCTGACCCTCCCCACAGAATCTCCTCCATGTATAGTTGAAGAGAGGATGGTCAGATTCCTGTTTCTTGAAGAAGAGTTTGTCACCACTGTGTCAGAAGGCCTTCTCTGTAAGACATCTCATTATTACTGGTGATGGGGCCTACAAAGTTGGTACCATAAGAAACCTTAATGAGGAGATGTAGCTGGGTCTTGATATGCAGTCAAACGTGAACACTACCCTATAGGATACTAGAATTAAGGATCAGTGTGATGGAAGTGATGCTACCAATTCATAGAGTACATACTGTGTTCTGCCAATTACAAAGTCCAAAATCCATTTGAAGACGATGGCACAATGTCCCAAGTCTAGACGTCTGCTGATTAAGTTTGATAGCGCAATAGCATTAAATGCTGAGTTGTATTCTATTCACAGTACTCTGGTATCTTCTTCTTCCTCCAAATACTCTGGTATCTTCTTCTTCCACTACACCTCTTCCTACTTCTATGTGGAATTGATATGCCTGACCAACTTTCTCCATACAGCTCCTGCACCCATTCCCCAGTCAGACCATTTCCTCCAAATCTTTGAATTTATAAAATCAGTCTCTGCTTCGTCTTTCCCTACTTTCTCTTCCCTTGAGCTTCCATTTCTATCCCTCTTTTAGATTAGATTAGATAAACATTATTAATCCCAAAAGGAACGTCACATTCAAATTTTGCTCTTCTAATCACTTGTCCATACCAAATCAACCTATTTTCCTGTACTTTCTTAGATATCTCTCTGATTGTCTCATTTCTTATTCTGCCCTTCTTTGTATCTTTAAATCTCCATCTAAACTTATTTATTCCTGCCAGATACAACTTCTGCTGTTACTGCTCATGTCTCAGCTCCATACATCATTGTTAGTCTTGCCAATGTTGTAAAAACCTTACTTTTAATACTTGCCTTAATTCTTTGATCACTCATTATTTCTTATACCTTCTTACAAGTGTATCATCCATTTTGCCCGCTGTGGGTTATCTCTGCATCCAATTTTCAATTTTTAGCTAACACTGATCTTAGATATTTAAGCTTATAAATTTTTTGCTATAGCTCTCCATGCTGGCTAACCTCTGAATCCTGATCATAAGTAAACCTCTTTTTCCTGTTTCTCTTCAATCCCCTATCTTCTGGTGCTACACAATAAAAATTATACAGCAAAAGCATGCATCCATAACCAAAGTTTAAAAAAGATCTCTGGTGCAGACCTACTCTAACTGGAATCTTGCCTGTTACACTAATTCTAACCCTAATCCCTGATCCTGAGCAATCTTTACATTATACTCTGGTACTCCTTTCCCTCATGTACCTCAAAACCTTTCATGTGGAACCCAATCAATATGTCTTCTCCAAATCAAAAAATGCCATATTTAAGCCTTTCTGTTTTTCTTGATGCTTTGCTATTAGCTGTCTCAGTGCAAAGACGGTAACAGCTGTTCCTCTGCCTGCTATAAAACCAAACAGTTCCTCCCCTATGATGCTCTTTTCCTGAAGCCTTATATCTCAAAACCTTTCCCAGATTTTCATTATGTGTGATATCACCTTTATCCCCACATAGATTCCACGATCCTGCACTTTTTATTGTTTAGCTATATCAGAATGTCTTGAAGTACAAGCAATATAAGAACACAGGATTTTTCACAAATGAGAGGAGACAATGGAGTCCATGAAGCTTGTTTTGTTTAGCCAATAGTTAAGGTGTCCCAATATCTCATTCAGATAATTCTTTAGGGTTGCCAAGGTCTCTGCTTCAACAGTATGTCTCAGTAGATTGTTTCAGATTCTCACAACTCTCTGTGTATAGAAGTGCTTCCTGGTTTCAATCCTAAATGCATGTCTTGTCCATTGTGGACTGGTTGTGATGATATGCAAGCTGCAGGTGCTCCAAACTATCTGGAATACCATTTTTAACACTAGAATCCCTGAAGCCTATGAAAAAACTCATAATCCCGGCTCATCTTAAATCCCTTCAAACCTCTCCATCAGCATCTTTTTTTTTGTAAATGTGTCGATCAGCACAAGCAGCAAGCAGCCTGCTGTCCCATCCCCGCCTTGACAGAGCTAACCTCGGGTAAAAAGTTTCTCTCGGTTCAAGCCAAAGCTCCTTATCTGTGTGTGAGGTTCCTGGAGTTGTATAGGGTAAATAATACAGAATATCGTTATTTGGAATACATACATTTCATGTGTATTCCATGTCTGCAAAGATCTGGGTAAGTGTAGCATGAAAGGAAATGCCAGGCAAGAAATGCTGAAGACATAACTAAAGCAGAAACTTTTTCCATGTAATACTAATAATGATGTGAAGTGTATAATGTGTGAGACTTTAGTCCAAATATCAAATAAACATGTGTGCTTTTATTCAAGAATCTAACCAAAGAAAAAAAAACATTTTATTTACATTTTGCTGACAATGAGTTACAAACCCAACCTCAATGGTCAATTGATAGAAAATGTATTTGTATTCTTGAATGGTGTTGAGGTAAGAAATGCTGCCTTATAACCCGAAGGTTCCGGGTTTGAGACCGAGTGCTCCACGTTTGGAATAGTGAGCTGCTATTATTATTATTACTATAATATAATAAAAACATACATTTTATTTGAGTCTACTTGTAAAAGTACTACTTGTAAAAGTTAGCACTTGTTTTTTTATTATTCAGTTTTTTTCTCTCAATGCCGTTCACGTGTTACAAAGAATTTGCCTATCCCTCTGTGAGTTGATGGCATTTATCTCCATTCTTTTCAGAAGAACAGCACTGTGACTGATGCCTGCTCAGGACTATTGGATGTACCGGCAATCAAAGATACAATGTCCTGTGACCGCTATCAGACTGGACAAAGGCAGAACCATAACAACAAACACCTTCTTCACAACACTTTTACTGGCTAAAAGACTGTTGCACTCAGCTTGGCACCATAAAGTAAAATGGGACTTCCACCTGCAGCTATAATCACTTCAGTACATGAGCAATTCACCACACTAGTGTTTAGATCTGGCAGTGCCATGATAACAGCGTATAAAGACGAAAAACACAAAGATCCCAGAAGATAAAATGGTTGGCGCTTGATCATTAAGCAATCCTTAATGACACAATTTTAACATTTATGCACCACATGGTGTTTACCATAAAACACATGCCATTTCTTTTACCTGACGATCCATACAGGTCCATGCAGTAGAAAGATAACCCACCTAGCTGTATTGCAGCATCTAGAATCTTAGGAATTAACAGTGTTTCAGAGAAACAGAAAAGATTGCTGTTTCTGGTGTCTCTTCCTGAAGCTTGTCTTTTGCTAATGTCATCTGGTTATTTGCCAGAAAAGTGCTGGTTGCAGCTGTGTTTCCTTTCACCCAGATACTCCCCTTCATTTACATTTAGAATTTGACATTTGCAAATATAAGATTAGTGCTCAAATTAACAATAATCATTTGTCCTTTATTATCCTCTTGGATTTCGGTCTACTATTTTTTAATTTGAATGATCTGAATCAACATGTGTTACTATTTTTAATACAGCTACTATGCCATAGATGCTTTTTGTAACAAAGTATTTTTTAGATTTTAGATTTGCATTTCAAATTTACATTTTCCCTGCAAATATTTATTTCTGTGTCAATGTCAAACTTGAAAAATATTTAGGTAGGCAAATGTCCTAAGACCTGTTTAATTCTGTTTAGGGTCTTGGAGATAGCATGTCACAAGGTGAAGGCCAATTCCATGTAGGATGCCAACCCACTGCAGACAGTCACTCATACAGAACCTGTTAGAAGTGGTTAATAATGGCGTGACTTTGAGATTTGGCATGGAGATTGCAGTACCTAAAGAAAACAGCAAATAGTCAGTACAGGTTCAAATGGTGGATGTGTTTCACTAATATGCTGGAATTCTATGAGGAGGCAACAAAACCATGCAAGGGGTGCATATGATATTATTTGTCCAGATTTTCAGAAAGTATCCAATAAGGTACCAAGTGAAATGTTAGTGATCAAACTAAATTCAAGGCGTAGTGTGTAGGTGGGTGCATAACTGGTTCAAACACAGGGAGCAAAGACTTATGGTAAGGGGAAGTGTTTCTGAATTAGATGATGTTTAATGTGGTGTCAGTTAGAGATCAGTGTTGGGGCTGCTGCTCTTTTATTATACATAAACAACCTGGGCAAGGATATACTCAATAAGCCGGTTAAGCTTTTAGATGATTCAAAGGTAGAAGAGCTAATAATGCAGAATCAGCTAAATTGTTATAGAGGTACCAGGGCAACATATAGGTTTGGGTGGATTTATGGCAGATGAATTTTAAAGTAAATGTAAGGTATTACACATAGGAAGTGAAAATGTTTGATTTGAAAACACAATGAGAGGTTTGAAACTTGAAAGTACACCTTATGGGAAGGATCTAGGAGTGACAGTGGACTCATCATTATGTACACCAAGACAGCTTTCAGAAGCGATCAAGATGACTAATAGGATGTGAGGTTATATATCACGATGTGTGGCGTATATGTCAAGAGAGGTTATGTTTACGTTATATAACACACTAGTAAGTCCTCACCTGAAGTTCTGCGTACAGTTTTGGTTTTCACATTACAAAAGACGGGAGTCCAGAGAAAGTCCCAGGAAGAGTGATTTGGCTGATTTGGGGACAAAAACATATGCGCGATGAATAGATACTGAAAGAGTTAAACCTTTCCATTTTAAACAAATGGAGATTAAGAAGTGACATGATCAAAGTATTTAAAATTATGAAGAGAGTTAGTACAATGGCTAGTACCTGTTACATTTAAATTAATTTCCACAATAAGAACACAGATGCATAGTTGGAAACTTTCACAATTTTAAGTTAATTTTTCAGTTCTTTTCTATTATCGTGACACAAATCGTATTATCGTTTTTTAAATTAGGCACCCAAAAAGGAACATTAACATTAGGGACCTATACGTAACTATGCTCCACCCCCACTAACTTTAAGGTTAATATTTGTGGTTGGGGTAGGCCAGTCTAATAATTTCAAATTATTACAAAAAATAAGTAACCGGGGTGGCGGATCCACTGATTTGCATCACGATAATAAAAAAGTACCATTTTTTCTTCACACAAAGAACCACACACACAGTGAATAAATTATCAAGCAGTGTAGCAGAGAGTAAGACTTTAGTGACCTTCACATCATAACTTGATGTTATTTTGGACAATCTTGGTAAATAGAATTGGTGAGCTTTTTGAGCTTAATGGCCTTTTCTCGTCACAATTGTTTTATAGCAGTGTTCCCCAACCTCAGTCCTGGGGTCCCACTGTGGCTGCAGGTTTTTTTTCCAACCAGATTCCTAATCAGTGACAACACCTGATAACGCTGATCTCTTTTAATTAACTGGTATTTTTTTTTTTCATTTACTCGACATTCAGAAAAGCACAGCAGCATTATTTTTACATGTATAAGACATTTAGAAATATTTCTGCTTTTGCTATAAATTTAAATGCTTAACTCTCTTTTGTTGATTTCATTATATTTTGCCCTTTCTCTGTGCAGTTTTCCCCCTTTGTTGTATCTTAATAATGACAATTAAAAACAAGCAGAGCAGACACGCAGCCAAACAACACTGAATTATCTATCAAAGGCTGCATTTACTTTAGCATCAGACCCACTAACTAGTAAATAATGGATTAAACACCTAGAAATGTAGATTGAAAATCAAGATGAAAATATTGTTAAAAAGAAAAAACACATTATTCCAATAGAGTATAGCTGCTTGGTACATTTCATTTTTTTATTTTATTTTTTTACCAAACTTAGTTTTCAAATTTCTCTATCGTTCCCAAAACATGGAACTTGGGAAATAACAGTTCACTTAATTAGCCCAGGAGTCCAATTAAAAACAGAAGTTTCCTGGAACAAAAACCTGCAGCCACAGTGGATCCCCAGGACCGAGTTTGGGAAGCAACGTTCTAAAGTATGATCTTAAAATATTCAACAAAAATGTATTCACTGTAGGAGAAAAAGCCTTATCAGGGCACACCAGACCTCTTTTCGTCCAAGCACAGTTTCCAGACACTTCTTGGATTCCCACAACCTCCTTCCGAGTGAGAATAATCTTAAATATGAAGGTATTCAGAGTATCAATATCGATGGCACACAAATATGGGTAGAACTGGTAAACATCAATGCAGCGTGAAACTGGGCCAAGCATTAATACCACATTCCTGGATAAGACAGCTGTATCAAGCACTCTGCCTCATCACATTATAGTTCATTAATTCAAGCACAATTATTTACATCTGCTTATGCAAACAGAAAGGTCATGGGTTCATTGACAGTGGAGAGCCTGAATATACTGATTTTGCTAAGAACAGCGTCTTGGGCAAAATGCTTTTGGTTTCACCTTCAAGTGTAAGGGTTTTTTTCCTCTGCTTTAAAACAAAAGTCACAGTCATTCATTCATTCATTTTCAAAACATGATTATTCCTATACAGAAGGAAGAATTGATTGACTTATTTTTCCTTGTTTTTCCAGTCTCAATCTCAACTTTCATTTTCAAGAATGAAATCCAACATGTCTCCTTTCCAGGTCACAAACTGACCTGCTCTTTTAATGATGTGAAAGAAGTGGGTGTGGCTTGTGCTCTGACCAACCAGAAACGGCCTTTGTGAGGCGTGGAGTCTTTTTTGTTAGAGATAATAAATAGATCTGGATTAGATCTCAAGGTTTAGCTTCTGTGGCTTCAGTGTCTCTTTTGAATAATCCCTTCTGAAGTGCACCTACATTTAAATGTTATGCTTTGTTAAAGATGCATCTGTAATCTTGTGACTGCACACAATTCAATAGTTCTCCCTGCACATTCATCCAAAAGCATTTTATTCTGAAATCAAAACCCCAACTACAGTCTAGTGACTGTTCATATATAAGAAGTGTTTTATTCTTTTACAAAATTGGAAAATGTTGTTTTCAAAAATAGTGTTTCAAAGCAGAAGGACAAAAAGCTGGGACTGACACTGTGGCTACAGTTAGTTTTAACAGATTAAAAATGTATTATTTCAATAAGCTCCTCTCAGCACTGTGATGACAGATGTCCACTTTTTTCAACTAAAATCACTTTAACAGCTAAATAAAACACTGCGGATTGCTTCTGGGATTATACGTGAAGTGTAAATGTCAATTATTAATTATAGATATTTCAAAATTGTATTATATAAAATTACATATATATATATTTGAAGTTTACACAAATGTAAATGAATACAAGGATATTTATATTTCTAATAACAGAAATATGCCATATAACAAAAAAAAGGTCAGTGAAAATCAGTTATACTCACTATGATCTAATGAGGCCAAAATGAGTACAGTGAGAATGTGGAACACAATCCAACATTCTGTAATTTATATCACAACTTTCTATCATTCTAAGGCAAGTATGACATTGTGATACAACTGTGTATGAATATTTTTAGAGTTTGACAAAGACAGATTACGTGACTTGGTCAATACCAAAAAAGGAGTTGAACACGGGAGTTAAACCAGGAAAAAGTCAATTTTCCTATCCAATGCGCCATGGGAAAAATACTGTATATTCCTTGAAATAAACATTTTGATTTTGTATACAGGAATAACTTATAAACTTATTTTTTTCATAGCTGATAATTTTCATGTACTGTAGTTGATGGTTTTAAATGGGATACAGAAAAATAGTGAAAAAGACATATAGGACCCTATATATATATATATATATATATATATATATATATATATATATTGTGGAAGTTGACCTGGACACAGACAGGCAGACACCTTCATGTCACCCACAAACACGTTTATTTACAATAAATATGTGCACCACAAATCCCCAAAGTCCTTGCCTTCCTTTCCTCAGGCCGCCTCCTTGCCTTCGCCAGCTCAGTCCACTCCGCTCCGCTCCAGACTCTCGCTCTCGACTGAAGGGAGGCGGCCCCTTAAATAGGAACCCAGATGGGCTCCAGTTGCTTCCCTGCACTCCTCCGCAGACATGCCCCAGTGTGGCGAAAGTGATGGCTGCGCACCCGGAAGCCCTCCAGGTGTCCCCTGTCTTCTTCCCCCCAGCACTTCCTGGTGTGGCGGAAGTGCTGGGCTCCAGGGTTGTTCAGGCACCAGGGTGCCGCCTGGCGGTGGCCACAGGTCCCTACAGGGCTGGGCTTCTAAGCCCTTTACCCGTGGCCCCCAACATAACCAGGGCGGTCGCCCCCTCACGGTCTGCAGGAGGTACAAGCCCTCCTCCGGTCATCCTGGACGTCCCGGTCGGGCTCCAGCCCTGGCCGGATGCCACAATATATATATATAGATATATATATGTATATATATATATTGTATATACAGTGATCCCTCGCTATATCGCGCTCAGACTTTCGCGGCTTCACTCCATCGCGGATTTTAAATGTAAGCATATCTAAATATATATCACGGATTTTTCACTGGTTCGCGTATTTCTGCGGACAATGGGTCTTTCAATTTATGTTACAGTTTGTTTGCCCAGTTGATTTCATACAAGGGATGCTATTGGTGGATGGCTGAGAAGCTACCCAATCAGACCAAGTATTACATATTAAATAAAACTCCTCAATGATATACGATATGCTTCCCGCGCGCTGCTTTGCACACTTAAAAGCTCTAACAGCCCGTATTGATTTTTCATTCTTTGCTTTTCTCTGTCTCTCTCACTCTCTCTAAAAAATACAGGCAGATACTTATCCATCATGCAATACCATCAGGGAGGCGTATGATTGGCCCCATTATCTGCTCCTGACGGAGAGAGTGTGAGCAGAGGGACTGTTTGCACAGTGGCTGTTTGCTTAGAAGATACGACGCTCCTGTAAAAAAATGCTGAAAGGCTACCTTCACATTGATCCCTTCATTGCGTAGCTTTATCTCCGGTGCTTGCATACTTAAAAGCGCAACAGCCCTATTGATTTTTGATTGTTTACTTTACTCTCTTTCTCTGACATTCTCTGCTCCTGACGCTCACCTTGAAGAGGAAGATATGTTTGCATTCTTTTAATTGTGAGAAAGAACTGTCATCTCTGTCTTGTCATGGACCACAGTTTAAACTTTTAACTAAAGGGTGTTATTTCATGTCTAGAGGGCTCTAATAATGTTAAAAAACATATTTACAATAGAAGGTCATAAACAGGTTTTCAATGCTCTAACTGCGAAAATATTAGATTTATAAATAAAGAATCCTACTTCTTGGAAATTTATTTATCTGTCTGGAGCGGATCTACTGCTATAAATGAAGGTTTACTGTATAACTGTGCAGAGAATATTTATAAACAGTGTGGGAGAGTTTCTAAGAGCTTAAAATATATAAAAATAACCATACAAACATATGGTTTCTACTTCGTGGATTTTCACCTATCGCGGGAGGTTCTGGAATGCAACCCCCGCGATCGAGGAGGGATTACTGTATATATATATATAACTGCTAAAAAATGAAAGGAACACTTTGAAAACACATCAGATCTCAATGGGGGAAAAAAAATCCTGCTGGATATCTCCACTGATAAAGAGTGAGTAATGAGTTGGTCGCGAAAGGATGCCACATCATTTGATGGTAATGAAAATTATCAACCTACAGAGGGCTGAATTCAAAGACACCCTGAAAATCAAAGTGAAAAAATGATGCGGCAGGCTAGTCCATTTTTTCCATATTTCATTGCAGCAACACAAAAATCATACTCAGTAGTTTGTATGGCCCCCACGTGCTTGCATGCATGCCTGACAACGTCAGGGAATGCTCCTAATGAGAAGATGGATGGTTTGCTGGGGGATCTCCTCCCAGATCGGGAACAGAGCTCACTGAGCTCCTGGACAGTCTGAGGTTAAACCTGGTGGCATCGGATGGACCGAAATATGATGTCCCAGAGATGTTCTATTGGATTTAGGTCAGGTGAGTGTGGGGGCCAGACAATGATATCAATTCCTTTGTCCTCCAGGAACTGCCAGTATACTCTTGCCACATGAGGCTGGGCATTGTCATGCAACAGGAGGAACCCAGGACCCACTGAACCAGCGTAGGGTCTGACAATGAATCCAAGGATTTCATCCTGATACCTAATGGCAGTCAAGGTGCCATTGTCTAGCCTGTAGAAGTCTGTGTGTCCCTCCATGGATATGCCTCCCCAGACCATCACTGACCCACCACCAAACCGGTCATGCTGAACAATGTTATAGGCAGCATAATGTTCTCCATGGCTTCTCCAGACCCTTTCACATCTGTCACATGTGCTCCAGGTGAACCTACTCTCATCTGTGAAAAGCACAGTGGTGGATCTGCAAATTCTGGTATTCTATGGTAAATACCAATTGCGCTCCACGGTGCCAGGCAGTGAGCACAGGGCCCACTACAGGACATTGGGACCTCAGGCCACCCCGATGAAGTCTGTTTCTGATTTTTTGGTCAGAGACATTCAAACCAGTGGCCAGCTGGAGGTCATTTTGTAGGGCTCTGGCAGTGCTCATCATGTTCCTCCTTTTCCATAGGACCAGATTCTGGTCCTGCTGGTGGGTTAAGGACCTTCTACAGCTCTGTCCACCTCTCCTGGAGTAACTGTCTGTCTCCTGGAATCTCCTCCATGCCCCTGAGACTGTGCTGGGAAACACAACAAACCTTCTGGCAATGACACGTATTCATGTGCCATCCTAGAGAAGTTGGAGTACCTGTGCAACCACTGTAGGGTCCAGGTATCGCCTCATGCTACCAGTAGTGACACTGACCGTAGCCAAAATGCAAAATAAATGAAAAAACAGATGAGGAGGGAAAAATGTCAGTGGCCTCCACCTATTAAACCATTTCAGTTTTTGGAGTCAACTCATTGTTGTCCCTCCAGTTTAATTAACACCAAAGCAGCTGAAACTGATTAACAATGCCCTCTGCTAATTAACTGACCAGATCAATAGCCCAGAAGTTTTTCTGACTTGATGCTATACTCTGATTAAAAAGTGTTCCTTTATTTTTTTGAGCAGTAGATAGATAGATAGATAGATAGATAGATAGATAGATAGATAGATAGATAGATAGATATTTGTATGAAATTTTTCACATATATTTCCACTAGCTGAACTTAAAATGGTTGAGGGTAATCCAAAAACCAGTATCGACGCAAGGACTACAATTCTCATTGGGCAACAGGAGTCAATCTGGATGACATTTTCATTATTTTACTGGATTATAGCTTTTATCCAAGAGTATGTCTTTTTGTGTTATCACGGATTCTGTTCAACCATGTTGAATTTCTAGAAGACTGTTTTTTCCTGTTTGTATTCATCTAGACACTTTTCTGATATATATACAGATCCAAAAAGGGTGTATGGTATTGCCAAACCCTTAAGGAACAAAATTAATTTCTTTCAACAACCAAAAAATCTTAAAACTCCAAAACACCATTTTAGTGAGTTTTGTAGTTGAGAAGTCTCATGGGAAACAAAGTGTCAGTTTTGCAAAATTGTATGCAAAAGGAATCTTGATGGTTTCAATCACCACTATGTATTATTTTATGATGATATAAGACATTACCAACAGAGCCAAGTTCAGTCTGCTGGTCCAGGACATTGGGGGACTGCTCTGTGCTGGTCAAACAAGGAGCAATTTAATTGCTCTGTGAACACATGAAAATAACTTTGAAATGAACTGATGGCACTACATTTTTTATCAAAGCAAAAACCTCAGATTTTTGAAAAAGCCAACACTATTGTAGTTCTTCATATCGTTATTAGTGCAATAGAAATAAGGTTTGATGAAATAGAATTAAAAGGTTTTTTTTAGTCACTGTTCACAATATTGTAGAAAGAGAATGACAGAGGACGGTGTCAGTAACTTTTACTCTTTCTTGATAGAAGACATTTATTCAAGTTTATTTTATGTTAGGTCTGTTATACATTATTCTTGATTGGATCAACTTTGAATCATCTTCAAAACATTTTTGAACACGGCCACTGGTACTGTGTCTTTTAAGGGATGTGTGTGATCCCCAAACCCACCAATGCAGGTGCGTTCTGCAGCAAATAGATTAAATTATTCAACAGGCAATCCAATTTATTAATGTGGGATTAAACATCTACATCTAACACAATACAAAAGAAGCACTCATGGTTCCAATCCAGCACGGAGTTAAAGCAATTATGGAATCCAATCATGAATGACAAAGACAAATTCTCAACTCATGAATGTACACAAATTGATAGATAGATAGATAGATAGATAGATAGATAGATAGATAGATAGATAGGGGGTGCTATTGCTCCCTTGAACCCTTGTCCAAGACGCCAGACACCAGGTAAAAGTCCAAATATTAACTTTATTAACACATCACAGTGCACAAAGCACCCTCCTCTCCACTATACTCATCAAATCACACAAATACACAATAATAAACAATCCTCCACTCCCAGACGTGTTGCCACCCTTCCACCCAGCTCAGTTCGCTGTCTGGGTGCTGCCACAGTCCTTTTATAGTCTGTGATCCGGAAGTGCTTCTGAACCCTCAGGCCATGTGACTTCTTAGCACTTCCAGGTCAGGAAAAGCCATGTGACTCGGACGTACTTCCGGGGCGTAGGGCAAATGATATTCATTGCTCCTCCCTGCAGCTCCATCTAGCGGCCCCTGGGGTATCCAGCAGGGCTGTGTATGTAAACTCCATTGTCCAGGATTCCCAGCTGGTCTTCAGGGCACCTCCATGCTGTAGGGAGGGTTCCATCTGGCAGCCTGGCGGTATTGGCCAGAATGACAAGCCGGCCATAGACCACAGTACTCCTCCCCCAGCGAAAAACTCTGGTTTTGAGCATCCTGTCCTGCGAGGGACATCTTCCCCCAAGGTGATCCAAAGGTCGGGCCTCGATGATGCAGCTGACACTCCCGTGCAAACCTAGTAGGAACAATATAAGAGTGAATACTTTGTTCCCTTGTCCTCCTAGGACAACCTCTCCATTCGTGGCCAGGCCTGTGGCATTCATAGCACAGCTGTGGTCCCCTTGGTAGTCTCTCTCTGCGGGATCTGAAGCACCTCGGTACTTCTGGCTCCACCCTTTTCTCCGCTGAGGAGGATTCATTGGCCACCCTCGTGCTTTTTTAGCCCTTTTCCAACTTGTCAGGAGGCCCCTGTTTTATTTTAGTGATCTCCTATTTAATCTGGGCCTTGTCCACAGTCTGAGTCTCTATGAGATAGAGAGAGAAAATTTGCTCTCTGCACCCCTTTAGATATATTTTTAGTACATGGTTCAGGGTCTTCAGGACCGAATCGTTCCGAGATACAGCACCATCCAGCTGCTTCGAATCGATCGGCCCTTCCCCCGACCACTCAGTCAACATTCAGGCCTCTCTTGTAGGGCACGGAGTGACTTGGCACCCGCTACTTATTAACCGCGGGCCCGGATCACACTGAGTCCCTATTTCATTATATACGGCACCGGCATTCCCTGCCTGTACCGCCAAATCGTATAACATGGGAGGCTCTCAGCCTAGTCGCCGCAGGTACTCACTTACATTCCTTATGGGCTTTTCGGCCGTCTCTCCCAGTTCTCCAACGATCTTCTGACTCGCCGTCAGCATCTGTAAAATATCTTTTACGGGCTCGATCAACCTCTCGAGTTCCCGCATTTCAAAACAGTTAATTAATTTAGCCAGTGGTAGATTTACTTCCTCCTTCTCCTTACCTGCCGGCCGGGAGCCAATGAGCACGTCCGCTGTTGGCACATACTCTGACGGGTCTCGCGGAGGCTTCTGGGAATTGGAGTTCTTTTTGGCCAAGGGCCGGGTCGCCTTCTTTGGCGGACTGCGGTCTGTCTTTAGTAATTTTTCAACAGCACAATCAGCCATTTCCCGGCCCTCCTTACCTTCTTTCAGGGTGAGCGGTGCTTCGCTTGCCTCCTCATTCACATTCGGAAAGTCCAAGTCCATTTCTTTGGATTCAAAGGCGCAAACAGCGGGACGCGGACCTCCTTCCTCCCAGAAAACACCGGGGTTGATCACGTGTCCCTCGCCGGCCGCCAACATGCAGAAGTCCTCATCCATGTTCTTTGACTCGACCATGAGTGTTCCACTGTCTTCGGTAATGTCGTCATTCTCCCGCAGAGCCTCCAAGTGATCTTCTCCGAGGTACATGCACGGGACAAAGTGTGTTATTTTAAACGGATTTTCAATAAAATTCCCAGCACGTACCTCAGAGCGATCGTCTGTCCCCGGAGGTTTCTCCTGACTTGTGTAGCCGCTCCATAGCTCCTCCCAAGCGTCGGCCATTACGAGCATGGCTCTTCCGCTGGCGTTGTCGCTCTGCTTGCCCTTCTTCTTTCCCGTTCCGGACTTGTTTAAGGTGGGTTCTGCCGTTGTTGTTGCGTATCTGAACGATGTCTTCTCAGGGTTCTCTGCCCACGGAAAATTTGTAAACAGGTCCTCTGCAAATGACGCTAGAGAATCCTGCCGACTACGCCACTGTCGCAGATGGGGGCGCTATCGCTCCCTTGAACCCTTGTTCAAGACTCCAGACACCAGATAAAAGTCCAAATGTTGACTTTATTAACACAGCACAGTGCACAAAGCACCCTCCTCTCCACTATACTCATCAAATCACATAAATACACAATAATAAACAATCCTCCACTCCCAGACGCATTGCTACCCTTCTACTCAGCTCAGCTCGCCATCTGGGTGCTGCCACAGTCCTTTTATAGTCCATGACCCGGAAGTGCTTCTGAACCCTCAGTCCATGTGACTTCTTAGCACTTCGGGTCAGATCAAAATTCTTCTTTTCTTCACCCCGGAAGCACGTCATTCCCCTTGTCACCTGGGGTATCCAGCAGGGCTGTGTATGAAAACTCCATTGTCCAGGATTCCCTGCTGGTCTTCGGGGCACCTCCATGCTGCAGGGAGGGCTATATCTGGCGGCCTGGGGGTATTGGCCAGGATGACAAGCTGGCCATAGACCACTATAGATAGATAGATAGATAGATAGATAGATAGATAGATAGATAGATAGATAGATAGATAGATAGATAGATAGATAGATAGATAGATAGATAGATAGATAGATAGTGCAGACAACAAATGGGGCAATTGCATTTCTGCCAGCACTGACAAAAGGGTCAACATTTGCAAAACATATAAATATTTGTTTTTTTTACCTTAACCCATTATATAAATACACTCAGTGGCATCTTTATTATGTACTACGTACACATGTGGCTGCAACTCAGTATGTATAAGATGCACACATTGGAAAGAGTTTTACCTAAATGGACAAAAAGTGTAACTTTGTGTCATGATTTCTGGGGCAAGACATGTTGGTCTCAGTATCTCAGAAACAGCAGCTGCCCTACAATCTATACAGCTTACATAGAAAGGTGAAGGATAACAGACTGTAAATCGACATGCCAGTGCAGACTCAAGGGCACAGCCAAGGGCAGCATGTCCTTTATTTGTGAAAGATGACCCAGAGGGGATTTGGAAATAAATGGCCAGGTACATTGGAGTGATGCATGGCCTGGGTACAAACATGTACAGTTCTCTCAGAACACTAAAGGGGCAGATGGCCCTGCAGTTGTCAGGAATTCCAGGTCCTCCTTGAAGGCAAAAAGTATGCAATTTCATTGTGGGTTGGCAGAAGCTGAGAAACTTCCAGACTGATGGGAGAGCAGGGACAGAGCAGCTTTGGCTGTTTCAAGGGATTTGATGGCTCAGAGTCCTAGTACACCAGAGTAGTAGTAATTCTTGGACTTATTTGGAAGTGAGCTCAGGAAAAGGTTTAAAGTCTCTTTAGAGTGTGAAGTCAGGTGGAGAGGAAGGACAAGCAGTCAACTGTTTGGCAGAGGACATAAAGAATGTGTGGTAAAAGGCATAGTTAGGGTACTTTAAAGTGGGCAAATGTGTGAGCTATTTCACCCACTAGACAGAGGCTGAAAATCCCTTAGGGAATATCCAAAGAAGCAGTAGTTTTCTGTTTCCTTCTGTGTATTTTATACTTTTTAGGTTATAGATTTCTAGTTTATAGCCACTTTATATATAAAGGAGTTAGTGAAGGGCTGCATCAGTGTGCATCCGCAAAGAATATAAAGGTTAAAGGTTATTGCCATACTGAAAAGGAAAGAAGGTAAAAGACAAAGTATTTTGGCTTTATAGCCTTAATCAGGTATGCAAATGAAAAGGAAAGATCAGGTAACATACAGTATATAGGAGGGAGAACATATCTAGGGAAGATGAAAGTAGAACCGGTAAGAAAAAGCTGCCATTAGAGAAGATGAAGGGAAAGAAAAGTTAGTCAGCCATTAAGATACGGTGAAATATGTGATCCTATGGGTGAAAATGACCATAACTTATTTTGTTTTTCTTTGAAAAGTGTTTTTGAAGCCCGGTCAGAGAACATAAACAGACAGAACAGACTGGCTATGATCAAGGAGTGAGAAATGATCTCAGCAACTTGAAAGTGCGCTCTGAAACAATCTGCTAGTTATACCCCTGCTGTACCTACATAAATGGCTGGACACTTCAAACAAGAAACTCAGCAAATAAAATATTTAAGATGGTAAGACACCTCTACATTAATTGTCAACAGGAGAAGATCAAAGGATGGTAAGGAAAAAATCAGTCTGAAAAATATGAAGATTTGTTTATTGACCAATGGAAGAGACAGAGTGTCAGGGTTCGTTTATACTTCACACTCTGAACGTGTACGTGCACGCATCATGGCTGCCAAGCGTTCCCAGCATTCATCCTCAGAAATTAACGCGACATATGCGTGAGTTTCAGTACAAGCAAAAAGATGGGGGGCGCAGTGTGATAAAAGTCAGAATATGACGTCAGGGTCTCTGTTTACTATCTACGGGATTGATGTTCCGGCTTCAATGTTTGATGAATGGTTCGATGTGGTAAAGCAAAATGCCAACATACAAATGCATGCGTGGTGCTTTTATATTCAAGGCTCGCATATTCCCAAATGATACATTTTAAAAGTCTCACATACCATCTTCTGGGCCGTCTTTTTTTTTTTTTCCACCTTCACAATAGCATCAAAATGTACAATAACGTATTTGAGCCACAGAAAAAAAATTAAGGGCATGGTGAAAAGGTCTATTTTGTGATTAAACTGGAAATTTTGGCTTTAGTCTCGATATGTCCACTTTAACCTCGTAGTTTATTTTGTCATTGAAGTAGACCGTCGTAAACGTCATCTCAAAATTGACCCAGTTGTTAATTGCTATGTGCTTCTGGGGCTTCCTCCTGAACTGACAGCAGCAATCGCCACACACAGAATACATTACATTTATGATATTCCAGCTCTCTGCACATTTAGAATCCTTAGATTTATACTTGATAACATTTTCATGATGAAATGCATTAAGGTATGCATGTAACATTTTACAGATAAATCGTTAACTTCATTTAAATAATGAATACTGATAATTACAGATGTTGTGGCGGTAGAGTAGCAGAGCATAGTGCTGCTGCCTCGCAGGGAGTCGCGTCCCTTGTGTTCCCTGCCTGGAGTTTGCATGTTTTCCTGGTGGGTTTCCACAGTGTGCGCTGGTTTCCTTCCAAAGACATGAAGTTTTGGGGATTCGGTGATGCTAAAATGTTGCTAGTGTATGTGTGTGCTTGTGTTCACCTTGTGAAGAGCTGAAGAGAGATTTTATTTCTTTCTTGCACCGGATGCTTACTGGAATGGGCGCATCCCTGGACTGATGGATGGAATCATTAAACGTCCTTTTCAGAGATATTGTGGCAAGGTGCCCTCAAAATTTAATGGATGTTTCAGGCAATTCACAACACAGCGAAGCCAAACGTTTTCTCACCGTGATATCTCACACTGCCACCTGATGGAATCTTCCAGATTTACGTAAAGTACACGCACAAGTATAAACAGTATAACTCTTGCGTAACAGTAGCGTCCGCTGGAGCATGAGTCGCGTTGCATGAAGTATAAACCTGGCCTTAGAGTGCAATGTGGATTTCATTATTGGGGTTTCTCTCAGATTTGATGATACAAGGTCTGCTTCTGGCTTGATTAAGTGTGTTGTGGTTGACATGAGAAGTGTATCATCTATCAATGAAGAAACTCCTCATTCTGAGTGCTTGATTAGAGAAGTCAACCTCATCACGGCAGAAGCAGCACAGTATAAGGAACTGTGAAAGAGGTAGAGTTCCTGTGTGAGTCAGCTGTCTTAGACAGAACTTTTTAAGTCCTGGAAAGCTGACAGAAAGACTGGTATCTACAAATTGTTGTGTTGTGTTGGAAAGTTAACTTAAACCTTAGAAGTGGAAGGAAACTAATAAAATCATTAATCAACTGCTGTAGCTGGCTTGGGGAGCTAGACAACAAAATGTATTTCCAGGCCTAAAGACCACCCAGCCCTCACTGGGCATTCTACTATCATAAATGTTAAGAATCATTTTTTTCCACTTTCATTCAAACATTTACAGGTGGCTGCACAGGACTTTGAACAGATGGTGGTGGAGCAGAACACCACAACAGAAGAGCCAGAAAAGATAAACGGAGAAAAGTAATGATTAATAAACACTGCAGATTCATTGAAGAGTATGATAATCTGGTTCAAAGTGTACAGTGGGATGCAAAAGTTTGGGCAACCTTGTTAATAGTCATTATTTTCCTGTATAAATCATTGGTTGTTACGATAAAAAATGTCAGTTAAATATATCATATAGGAGACACACACAGTGATATTTGAGAAGTGAAATGAAGTTTATTGGATTTGCAGAAAGTGTGCAATAATTGTTCAAACAAAATCAGGCAGGTGCATAAATTTGGGCACTGTTGTCATTTTATTGATTCCAAAACTTTTAGAACTAATTATTGGAACTCAAATTGGCTTGGTAAGCTCAGTGACCCCTGACCTACATACACAGGTGAATCCTATAATGAGAAAGAGTATTTAAGGGGGTCAATTGTAAGTTTCCCTTCTCCTTTAATTTTCTCTGAAGAGTAGCAACATGGGGGTCACAAAACAACTCTCAAATGACCTGAAGACAAAGATTGTTCACCATCATGGTTTAGGGGAAGGATACAGAAAGCTGTCCCAGAGATTTAAGCTGTCTGTTTCCACAGTTAGGAACATATTGAGGAAATGGAAGACCACAGGCTCAGTTCAAGTTAAAGCTCGAAGTGGCAGACCAAGAAAGATTTCGGATAGACAGAAGTGACGAATGGTGAGAACAGTCAGAGTCAACCCACAGACCAGCACCAAAGACCTACAACATCATCTTGCAGCAGATGGAGTCACTGTGCATCGTTCAACCATTCGACGGACTTTACACAAGGAGATGCTGCATGCGAGAGTGATGCAGAGGAAGCATTTTCTCCGCCCACAGCACAAACAGAGCCGCTTGAGGTATGCTCAAGCACATTTGGACAAGCCAGCTTCATTTTGGAATAAGGTGCTGTGGACTGATGAAACTAAAATTGAGTTATTTGGGCATAACAAGGGCGTTATGCATGGAGGAAAAGAACACAGCATTCCAAGAAAAACACCTGCTACCTACAGTAAAATATGGTGGTGGTTCCATCATGCTGTGGGGCTGTGTGGCCAGTGCAGGGACTGGGAATCTTGTCAAAGTTGAGGGACGCATGGATTCCACTCAGTATCAGCAGATTCTGGAGACCAATGTCCAGGAATCAGTGACAAAGCTGAAGTTGCGCCGGGGCTGGATCTTTCAACAAGACAACGACCCGAAACACTGCTCAAAATCCACTAAGGCATTCATGCAGAGGAACAAGTACAACGTTCTGGAATGGCCATCTCAGTCCCCAGACCTGAATATAATTGAAAATCTGTGGTGTGAGTTAAAGAGAGCTGTCCATGCTCGGAAGCCATCAAACCTGAATGAACTAGAGATGTTTTGTAAAGAGGAATGGTCCAAAATACCTTCAACCACAATCCAGACTCTCATTGGAACCTACAGGAAGCGTTTAGAGGCTGTAATTTCTGCAAAAAACAGAGCTACTAAATATTGATTTCATTTCTTTTTTGTGGTGCCCAAATTTATGCACCTGCCTGATTTTGTTTGAACAATTATTGCACACTTTCTGTAAATCCAATAAACTTCATTTCACTTCTCAAATATCACTGTGTGTGTCTCCTATATGATATATTTAACTGACATTTTTTATCGTAACAACCAACGATTTATACAGGAAAATAATGACTATTAACAAGGTTGCCCAAACTTTTGTATCCCACTGTATGTAGGAAGAAAAGAAATGCTCTTCCACCCAGCCAGCAAAGATGTTGGCATTGCCAAGTTCCATTCTAAATGTGCTGTTTTTACAAACACAGCAGACTGTTTCACAACTGAACTGGGAAATGAGATGCCATATAGGAAAAGGAGAAAATTGGACAGTCATATCTGTTTGTTTGTTTTGCCTGAATGATTGATGATACAAAAGATTTCTTACCATAGAAAAGGTAAGCAAAGGAATTAAGCAAAATGAATATACAAATAATCCAAAAAGGTACCATTCTTGTACAATATTTAGTTATACACTAAAAGGCAGGAAGCAATCACTAATGCTTACATAGCTTCACTTCTTGCCCTGGATAATAGAAAGTAAATACTTTGAATACTGAATGTCAGAATTTTTAATGCTCAATGTTGTCATCATTTTATCATAGCAGATCAAGTTTACTTATGGAATAAAAAATTCATGGTGAAATTTTAAAATACATATTAGCTTTCTTAACTATTAAAAACAGCAAACAGTTGAAAAGTAAAAACATCTGTTTAATGCTATTATGCATGTTTCATACAATCAGTGACACGACTGAGAATTGGACAGAGGTCAGTGGAGCTGTAAGTCATTTCGTATTTTATTTTAGATATGTAGAGAAAAGCCAAGCAAAATTACACCTTTTACTGGCTAACTAAAAAGATTACAATATGCAAACTTTTGAGGCAACTCAGGCCCCTTCTTCAGGCAAGATGTAATATGTGATATTCTTAAATGTGTGTAGAGCTGTGAGGCCACCTAATGTAAAGTGCACCACGTAAAACGCTAAGGCAGGCAGTGTTGTGAGTTCAAATCCCACTACTAACACCAATGTCAAGTCACATGACCTGCCTGTGCTGCACCTGGAAAACCACAAAAATAGTAACCAATTGTATCATAAATGTTGTAAGTCACCCTGGATAAAGGTGTCAGCCAAATAAGTAAATGTAAACTGAAATGAAATTTGAAAAGGCACTACAGTGATGGAGTTGAAGCTTCTGCTTTCAAATTACTCGAGTTCAATTTGGAGAATTTAACTCAGGCAGATTGGCATCTTCTAATGTTAATTAGATTGTATGCCTATTGGTTATGCTAAATTAGCCTAAAAGTAGTGAGTGAAAGTGTGCCATGTGATGGACTTGCCTTACAGCCGGTGTTTCTGGGAAAACCTTTAGCACCAAACACTCCATAATGGAGGACAGACATGTGGTGTTTCATGCCTTTCGTTTAAGTTCTGACTCTGTCATATACAGTTCTGTGCTAATACACTCACATGACACCCATCATGATTTGCCAAATCATTTGAAGCATTTGTGCAACACTCTGTACAAGAAGACTGTGTTTTAGAATCAAGCACATGTCATTTTTGAATGAATCGGCTAATTTGCTATCTTGCTTAAAAGAAGAATGACTCTAGTACAAATTATAGTTATTAATCTGTGTTGACACGGAACCTAGAGATACCTGCATAACAATTCATAGCAAATGTGCACTGCTGCTATAAGAAGGAGCTTGTTTGAGCACGTTAAATATCAGTCATTCCAAAAGCTTCCAGGATTCAACAAATGATATGAAGGGGCAGCAGTTCTCTTTCTCCTGCCTTTGTATCCTTTACTCACTGAACTGGCCTCTTGAATCTCCCAATGCATAACTCCTAACATGTCCAAATATGCCATGCAACCTGATTTTCTGGACTGCTGAACCATTCGGTCAACATTTTTAATAAATGTTGGTTAATGACACTCCAAAAATCCTAACTCCAGTCACGTCATCCTCTGAAAGCTACATGGTGATGCCTGTGGATTTTTTCTAGTTATGTTGTGCACTCTAAAAAATACACTACCCAACACTCCCTGCAAATTCTATAGGTTTTATTGACCCCAAACACTTATCTCTTTTCTACTTTTAATGTAAAAGCATTTATTAATCGTCACTTTGAATCTTTCTCAGCTGGAATGTGACCCTGCTGCAGCACAAAAACACCTCGCACTTATTTTCCGACTACTTCCTCCTGAGCACAGACCCCGGACCTGTCTGTGCTGCTGTACCTTGACCAAACTTCCACTTTGACACAAGAGACCACAAAACTCTCCTACACTCTCTAAAGCATTGTACTGGACTTAAAGGGATTTGCTGTATCTGAATGTGAAAATTTAGTATGCAAAGAAAAAATAAAATGTAACCAGGCTTCCAAAATCTTTACTTGTTATGAGAGATGAGAATGAATAAACAAGATAATGACCACAAGGCGTAGCATTCAGGCGCGTTCATTGACTTGGTTAGCTGGTCTAAAAGTTTAAACATTTACTCATTAGTCACATCTTTAATTTGAACATCAACCACACCTTTAAAGAGTTTGTAATCAGTTTTCTTTATTACATATTTTGTAGCAGTTAGTCATATTCCAAAATAACAGTGATAATTGAATGAAAGTATATGCATTAGTAGTGTACATAAAATGTTTTTTCAATACCAGTTCACAATATCATGTGGCTAAAATTGCTTTCATAAACAGCAGATTCCAGCACAATTGATGAAAAGATCCATGTGCTGTTGTTAGTTATTGGATGGGAAGGATTTGTTCAAATTTTGTAAACATTATATTTTTCACAGAAGTTTAGATAATATAGTTGTGAGATTGTTTTTAGTGTAATGGATGTACAGTAGAGCCTCGGGTCACAACCATAATTCCTTCCAAAACTCTGGTCGTAAACCGATTTGGTTGTGAACCGAAGCAATTTTCCCCATAGGATTGTACGTAAATACAATTAATCCGCTCCAGACCATATGCACTGTATGTAAATATATATATTTTTTTAAGTTTTTAAGCACAAATATAGTTAATTAAACCATAGAATGCACAGCATAATAGTAAACTAAATGTAAAAACATTGAATAACACAGAGAAAACCTTGAACAACAGAGAAAACTAACACTGCAATAGTTCGCGCTATATCGCTACCAACCGCTGGCTAAAAGCACTTTTTTAATGAGTTTTAAGCACAGGGAAAAAAATGAGCATTTGAAAAAATCTGTAATTTAATAAACCACCAAGAAAAATAACATTGCAACAATGCACACTTCGAACAGAAACAGAAGTGAAAACAAAATCAAGCCCAGTGCATTCTTTAACCGCCTTCCTACCTTAATGTGTCCAGCTCTCTCTCTCGTGCTGCCTGTGTGTCTGTATCTCGCGCTGCCTCTATGTGTGTGTGTGTGTGTTGCGATCTCTCTCACGCTGCCTCTATGTGTGTGTGTGCGCGCGCTCGCGGTGCCTGTGTGTGTGCGCTCGTGCATCTCTCTCGCTGCCTGTGTGAGCGCGTGCGCCTCTCTCACACTGCCTGTGTGTGTGCGCATGCGTGTCTCTCTCGCTGCCTGTGTGTGTGCTCTCGTGCTGCCTGTGTGTTTGTGTGCGTGTGTGTGTGTGTGTGTGAAGCTCTCTCGCTCTCTCTTTTGCTCGCTGCACAGGAAATGCACTGGAAGAGACTGAACATGTACACACTGAAAAGGAAACTGGCTTGTTCGTATACCGAGTGTGTGGTCGTGAACCGAGGCAAAAGTTTGGCAAACTTTTTGGTCGTAAACCGAGTTGTACGTGTACCGAGACGTTCGTGAACCGAGGTTCCACTGGACGTGTATGTTTAGTCAGTGTAGTATAAAGTGTCAGTGAGCCATCTTTCATACAGTTCTACATAAGTTAGATTATTTTTATTTTTGATTTTTACAGACATGACCACTACATCACTTACCTGCTTGATATTTAAGGAGCAGCAGGAATGAGCTGTTGTAACTGAGGTTGATTCTGTGCAGTCGCATGGACGAGGAGGCAGGATCCAGACTGTTAGTATATGATGAGTCTTTCCCCTGCATTCTGGTCGAGTAAGGAATAAGGATTAATATATAAACTACTAGCCATGCCGCGTTGCACAGCCCTTGTATTAGTGAAAAAGGACAGTGAGGAGGGCACTGCCCGACTCCTCACTCCTGACGTCACACTTCCCCCTCCCCTCAGTCCACAGCCTCTGTCTTGGATTAGCACGAATATATCACTGCTGCAAGCAAATTATGATTCTTAGCGCGATGAGAGAAGTCACAAAATCAACCGGAATGTTCAAGCAAATTATAGAAAGAAACAGTCTAAATCCATGAAATAATTCTCTTGTTCGCTAGCTAAGTGGAAGTAAGGTTCACCCTGAGGCTGGAGCGTGAGTGATGAGGACCCCGCCCCCTCCCCTCGGCCCGCTGCATGTCTCTCGGATTGGCGCAAATAAATCGTTACCGCAAGTGAACTATGATACATAGCACAGTGGCAGAAGTTGTAAAATCAACCAGAATGTTCAAGCAAATTATAGAAAAAAACCCAATCTAAATCTATTAAGTAGTTCTCTTGTGAAAAGCGGAAAGACATACAGACAGACAGACAGGCAGATATTGGATTTTATATAGAGAGGGATTATTTCTACCATATTAAATAAATAAAGAAAATCATTATTGGTGAATTGAATAAATATATACACAAGTAATGTTATTCCTTCCTAATACTCTGTCATGCCACTATCTACAAACGCGCCTAACAACGGCATGTGGTTTAACCTTAAGTTCCTAGTGTTCTTTCATGTTTTTTTCTTTAATTTCTTTCAGTATTTGTCAAAAAATAATTTTTATCATGCTTTTATTCTTGGATAGAGCACTTAATAAAAGTACCAGCTTTCGTGTGTCTTAGTGGTTCCTAGGGACACAGCCACCAGCCATGTATTTGGAGCTAATATAAACTTTGCTGAAAAAAACTAAGCCTAAAATTAAATCTACTAACTTTTTAGTGATATTTAATAATAAATACATCAAGAATTTCAGGAAATCAACTTTGGACTGTTGTTAACTTTAACATTTAGCATTTTAGCACCGTACATTATTTGTCATAAAGTTTTCGGCCACACCCAGAACCCCTCAACTTCATAACAGACATGCCTGCTTCCCTGCTAAATAAATATTTATCCAAGCTAAATTGGTCATTTAACGTGCACATCTAACTACGGTAGCCCAAGGTACCAATTGTGAAGAAACAACAGGTGCCAAAAAGGCTGAGAATAATTGGGAAGAAACAATAACATGTAAGAGAAAATGCCAAGAGGACAGAGTACCAAAACAAACAAGTTAATGAGAGAAATGAATGTTTTCAAAAAAGAAAACTAACATTAAATCTCTTTAAGTTTTCTTCAGAAAAATCAAAGCCAGCATTTTGCATATCTCATACATAATGGCACTAAAGTAATGTGCTGCGAGAAAATTGATAAGTGGCATAGCAACTAGCATGATTGCCAACTACCGCAGCACAGCTGTCATGATGCAAAACAATGCACAAAATGGAGGTAAATTACAACATAAACGAATTTAACAAAGGTTATGGAAAAAATGATGAAACATAAGCCTAGAGTACTTTAAATGAATTACAACAGAACCCCAAATTACTATGTAGGATAAAAACAAAGAAAAAAGAGCACAGAATAAGCAAGGATGAGTTGCCAAAAACAAATTCAAAACTACTTTGTCTGATTTTTGTAGTATGTGTATTATTGTTACTATTATTATATTTTTATTATATTATTCATAAACCAAATTGTCTATAACCATCCATTGTCCTCATACAATAACAATACAATACAGATTATTTTTTGTATAGCGCTCTTCACTGAATGCAGGCACACAGCAATGTGAACAATTCTCAGTCAAAAGTAAAGACTATACTGATTACTAAATACAGGACAGGTACACATATAAGTAAAGATTTGTAAAAACACACAAAGAACAAGGTAGAAACTGATTAAACATAAACAGAATCCAACAATATCTGTCCATTAATTAATTAGTGGATTACTGTCAATTGACAAAGGAGGAGATTAAAATTGTGAAAGAAAGTCAAAAATAAGTCATGGTCTTGGAGACCTCAGCCAAATGGTCACCTACCCCCTCCTGGGTTTTCTGTAGTGGACTCTGTGCTAGCCATCCAATCTCATGAGAAAATCTCTTCAACCGAGGATTCCAACGCTTCTTTGTCTGAGATTACTTTTTCTTATACTGGAGAGCAGCCGGCCAATAGATACCAAACAGAGGAAGGTTAGTTATGGTTTCAAATATTGGTGTTACTTATATTTCTGTACAAATGATTAACAAACAGAAATACAGTATGTACAGCTAATCAACAGCTGTACTCAAGGTATGCTAGGCTAAAGTAGCGAGTCTTCGGTATGGATTTAAAAGCTGAGACAGAAAAAGGGCATCTCTTATGTTAGCAGGAAGATCGTTCCACAGCTTTAAGGCCCTGTAAATAAAAGCTCAACCTCCGACCGTTATTTTATTAATCCTTGGAATCTTAAGTACATTGGCTCCTTGAGATTTCATTGTGCAATCTGGCTTGTGGTAATGATAAATTCAAATAAGTAAGCAGGACCTTGGCCATTTACAGGCTTTGTGAGTTAAAGGTGGAATTTTGAAATCAGCCCTAAGCTTAACTAGGAGCAACAACATAACAGCCCTGTAGTTGCTCATCCAATACTGAGTTATGAGGGGCTGAAGCCCATCTTGGCAGCACTTGGTTGGGTGCAAGGCAGGAACCAGCATTGAACCAGTCCATTGCAGGGTCCACTTACACACAAGCCTACAGAGCACACTCTCATACTCACTCTGTGTCAATATAAAGTCATCAATAAACCTCGGACAAGGAAGGAGAATTCATGCTGACAAGGGAGAGAATGTTCGAAATCCATGTGGACAACAAGCAGGTACAGGGTTCAAAGGCAGGATGATGGGTCCATCAGGCAGTTGTACTAACCACAGCAATTGCTATATATTTCAAAAAGGAACTGTCTATCATTTTCAGCCTCAAAAATAAACAACTTGTCAAAAACATGGAACATTTCTGGGAGTGGTCCAAGCTGCCTCAAGCATGCTTCAAGCCTCTCTCTATCATCATTCTTTACTTTCATCTCTATAACTCACAAACATATTTTTCTGTGCTGTTTCTTAAGCATCTTTTGTCAAGATTACTACATCTCTTTGCTCAGGAAGAACTGTTACCGGATTGGCATTACTGTGAAATGCTGCTCTTGAAATTCCACTGCCAGTTAACCCCTGAGTAACCCAAGCCACCTTTATTAACAGCATGCTGACAATACTTACCTTACATAAACCTGTGGTATCACAGCAACCTTCAGACAGGTTTTCTTTCTTCCCAGCTATAGTAACTTATGAGGCTACTAAACCTATGGTTAGATTTGCATCTCTTTAAAAGCTCTTTCTTTTCCTCCATTGATTATCCTCATGTGTCTGACTCTCCATTGACGTCTTCTCTTTTATTATGCTATTTGTAAATCATTAGTGTCTTGTCCGGTCTATTCCTTTGAGGTCATATCAACACTAAGGAAGAGTTAAATTCATGCTACTATAACCAGTCTGTTTTTATAGATGTAAATTATTTGTTTTTAAAGGCTATACCTTATTTATTTAAAACTTTAATATGAGGCATTGATTTGAAAAGCCCTTTTAAGTATTTAAAGGCACCAAACCATACAAAGACTGTTAGAGTGATTTATTTGTTTATTTATCATGGTGAACCATTTCCTACCATCTTCAAACGTTCTCTGGGAAAACCACTTCTTGAAAAAAAACAAGTTAACAATTACAGGTCTGTCCTCTCTCCTTTCCCTTCTTTCCAAAACACTTGAAAGTGCATTTTCTAAACCAGATCTTTTTCTTTCTTGTAAAGAATGGATTGCTCGATACCAACAGGTCTGGCTTTAAGAGGAACCACTCGACTAAAATGGCTCTAATGATTGTGATCAACCAGCTACGACTTGCTTAGAGCCACCAACATATCATCGGTCCTGATTCCTTCTCTTCTGCCCTCAGTCAACCACGACATACTTCTTGCCACCCTCTTAAAAAGTGGCATCACTGGCTCTGCTCTCAGATTATTTGAGTACGTCCTGACAAAGAGAGTGGTCAAGGGCATACCAGACATGCACAGGTGTACCCCTAGGATTGGTGCTAGGTCCTCTGCTTTTTTCTCTATACACAACCTTGCTGGGTTCCATCATCCAGTCTCATGGGATTCCTTATCAGTGCTATGCCAACGATACACAGTTGTAACTGTCATTCCCTTCGGAGGACAACACGGTATCAGCTAGAGTCTCTGCTTGTTTTACTGATATCTCAACCCAGATGAAGGACCACCATCTACAGCTCAACCTGGCAAAAAATGAGCTTCTTGTTATCCCAGCCAGCCAGTCTGTTCTACTCCCATTCTCTGTATAGCTTGGCTCACTGTCATTAACTCCTGCCAGGTCAATACACAACCTTGGTGTGGTGATTGATGAGCAGCTATCTCTTTCTCTGAGCACATTTCTGCAGTTTCTCATTCATGCAGGTTTGCACTGTACAACATCCGTAAGATCAGACCTTATTCGACAGAGCATGCAACACAATTTCTGGTCCAGGCTTTGATCTTGTTGCATATGCACTACTGCAGATCACTTCTGGCAGAAGTACCCACATGTGCTATCATGGATAGATGGTCCAGAATGCAGGAGCTAGTCTTGTATTTAACCAGCTGAGACAGGCAGATGTCACTCCTCTCTTCAGGTCGCTACCTTGGGTCCCTGTAGCAGCACACTTTAAGTTCAAATCGATGATGTTTGCCTACAGAGAAGTCAATGGGTCAGCACCTATGTATATATATATACAGTATATGGAGACACTGGTGAAGTCCTATATTCCTTCTTGCCCACTCAGGTCTCATATGGAAGAGCATCTAGTTATGCCGCCTCCGCTTGGTATCACATTTCAATCAAGTCAATCCAGACTTTATTCCTGTGTAGGTCCTAGATGTTGGAATGGGCTGCCCACCTCCATCTGTACTACTGACTCCCTCAAAAGATTTAAGAAATAATTGAAAACCTATCTGTTCTGTGAATATCTGTCTAATCGAAAAGAGAGAGAGAAAAAAAACTTTGTTCTGTAATATTTTATATTGTTGGTTAATTTGTTGTTTAAGTTTAATTGTGGTATTGATTGCAATCTATGATTTAAATTATTAATTAATACATCTCTTCACTTGTGGCAATCAACTTTTCTTACCTGTCCTTATTACACAATCTGAATAAACAGGCCCTAGCCTAATGTTACTCGGTTATATTTACCTCTTTTGTAAATCGCTTTGGATAAAAGCATCTGCCAAGCAAATAAATATAAATGTAAAAGTACTATAAAAATTAAAAAATATTGAATCCATCCCTGCATCTATTTTCTGACACAAAACTATTGAGAGACATGTCCAACATGGAAAACTGCTCAGCCTGGATTATTGGTCTGTCTTAAGTTTATTTCTTGTTTGTTAAATATTTTTGTTGTTTTATATGTTTTCATCTTTTGTTTCTTCTGTCTTTGATTTACCTTTACTGTATATAAAATCATGTTTTTCATTTATATACAGTATGTTTAATTTACAGAGTTGGGCAAAAATAGGTTTACAATTATGAGTATGCAAAACAGTTTATTCTTGTGTTATTATTTATTTATTAATTATTGTTTTATTTAGTTGTATTTGTCTTCTTCTTATTATTTTTATTGTTATTAGCTAGTAGACTACAAGAATGAAGGAAAGCAATTTGAGCATTAACGTAATTGTCCCCAAGTGCACTGTGCCATTGTGACATTCTTTTGAGTTAATAAAGTTAATAAAGCTATTGTAATAATCATAACCTGTATGTCTTTTTCCATACAAACGACTGTAAACCTAATTTTTGCCCACCCCTGTATAGTTATCCATCGACTTGTGTTCTTTTGAGTAACCATTTGCACTAATGTCCAGGGTCCATCCATGCTGCAAGCTGTATAAGGACACAGTACATATCTTACTTATAATACAATACATATATTTACTTAATAGCTATGATAAACTGATATGTTTCAGATATATGTATGTACTCTTCATTGCTATAACATATGTTAAAGTCTATTTTCTCCATTTACTGAGAAGAGAGAACTGTATTACATTTTGCTACTAGTCTAACAGCATATCAGGCTTCTTGTACTCAATATTGTCCACTCACATCTCCTTTGTGAATTTTGTATTTCATAGCTTCTGTATTTGTGCCTTATCATGACCCCAACATGCCACCAAGATAGGTCTATGGAGGAAACCAAGAGGAATAGATATGTCACTGATTTGGTAACAATATTAAAAAGTTATAAAACAATCTGAAAGTGTCAAAGTCGTGAATGTTATCATAAACAGCTTTGGCTGATCCCGCTCTATGATAATGACAATTCTGAAAAACAAGGAAAAAGATTACTGAAGTTGTCAAAGGATCTGCACCAATGAAATCCACCACAACATAGCATCCCTGTGTTTGGACCTGAGAGACTCCACAGGTGGCTGAGACCGGTCAGAGGTGGTGGAACACCAGAAGCCGGCAAAAACGCAGCTCCGCAATAGGTGTTCGGGGAGATGCAGACACAGCACTTCGGATTCAACTCCCTGCTGCTAGAGTTAATTGGCCGTGATCGTAGCTGCCGGTGAATCTCGCATCCCATTGTCATTACAATAATACGATAATAACCATGCAGCAAAAGGCAATGATGGCTGATATGGAGAAGTTATTGCAATGGAATGAAGACCAGAACCAGAAGCTTTCTCCCCCTAAGCACCCTGACAATCACATCATATGCACTAAGTTTGTTGAAAATGCTTAAAGAATAAGCAGGACATGAATGTGAGTATATTTGATCTCTCCACTATAATTATTGAAATTTGCCCAGACTGCCTTATGTCTGCAGTACTGGAACATAACCTGGATGTCAGCTGATGGTACTTGTACTTAATTTGTAAGTATTCTACTTTTAAGAAGGTAAGTCATTAATTATCTGCACTTTAGTGATATATATATATATTTTTTGGTTGATTGTGCAGGTTTTCCCTGCACACATGTGGAAACTTGGTGTGTCTGTGGTTACAGTGGTGAAGCTTTGACCTTCACCTGTCAGCTTCCCTTGCTGTGCTCTACTAGTGCAAACTACGTACAGTGACAAGATATACTGTACACTAGGGGTGCCCAATACGTTGATCGTGATCGACCGGTAGATCAGAAAGGTAGTGCAGGTAGATCATGTTGCATTCAAAAAATGTTTTTTTAAAGGCTAGTCTATCATATATCCTCCCTATGGCATTTGCCACTTGATTGACATACAGGGCGGCCAGTCTGAGATCTCTTTTCTTCTAACACACTGGTCATCCTGCACGCATGATCAAATGCGCGAGCTACTGCAAAACTCCGACTATCTAAGTGATCTAGTTAGCCTATAAACCTATATATTTTTAATGTAGGTAGATCATTTTAACCTGGTCATTTTAAAAATAGCTTGCAAGCCGAAAACAGTGTGGGCACCCCTGCTGTACACTGACAGTATAATACTGCATATTCACTTGCCCTCCAAATAGCACACTGATAGAAAATAACATAAAACATAAATAACATAAATAACATAAAAGTACAAGGCAGCTTGTACAAGTGCAAGAAGTCTCACTTTACCTTGACTGTCTGTGTCTGTGCAGGTTTGGTTAAAACGTGCTTGTTCTTCACTCAGTGAAGAGATAGTTACACTTCAGCAGGAGTTGGCTCTCATTTTTCATGTACAGTAGTCTTTCTGTCCCTGTCCGCTGTCTGTGAGGAATTTGTGCCACTAGGATGTGACAGTTTGTGTGTGGTCATGTGACTGCATGGCTACGTCTGATTTGTGAAACGGAGCCATTTGATTATTGTTGCTACATCTGATTGGTGAAACAGTCGGCGGATTCTCTCTGGCAAAAATATAGCGTTCTGTATTTAATGGAAAAAAAGTAATGATTCGAGTGTTGCACAATGTAGCAGAGTAAGAGTAGCGTTTCTTCTTCACAAATGTACTCAAGTAAAAGTAAAAGGTATGGTGCAGTAAAACTAGAAGAAATTAGAAGTACAATTTTTTTAAAAAGTTACTCAAGTAAATGTAACGGAGTAAATGTAACTCGTTACTACCCACCTCTGGAACTAAGATCCTGGATGGCTAATAATTTTCTTGATCTGAATCAAAATAAAACGGAATTGCTTATAGTAGGTCCAACAGCTAAAGCCCAAATTGGTCTTGGACTTCTCGGCTCTTTCTCTGTCTTTTGCAAACCTCAAGTCTGCAATCTTGGCGTTATCTTTGACAGGAACCTCTCTTTTAAGAAACAGATTAATATTGTAGTCAAGAGTTGCTTTTTCAAGCTTTGTCTATTAGGTAAGATCAAGCCTTTTTTATCTTCTAGGGATCTTGAGAAAGCCACTCATGTTTTTATCCTTTCTCGCCTTGATTAGCAAATCCCTGATACGCAGGTTACAGTTGGTCCAGAATGCTGCCGCTCAGTTTCTGGTTGGGGCAAGAAAGTGTGATTCTGTTTCTCCAATATTAGCTTCTTTACACTGGCTGCCTGTCAGTTTTTGAATTGATTTTAAAATCTTTTTGCTAGTTTTTAAATCTTTACATGGGCTTGCTCCTGCCTATTTATCTAAATTGTGTCTTTTATACCAGCCATCCAGAGTGCTTAGATCTTCTGGTCAGTTGTCCCTTGTTGTCCCTCGTACCAAGTGTAAAACCTTTGCAGCTGCTGCTCCTCGCCTGTAGAACTCTTTACCTCATCACATAAAGGAGTCGTCTACAATTGAACTGTTCAAGATAAGATTAAAAACTCATTTCTATTCACTTGCATTCCATGACCTTCAGTAATACTGTTTGTTTCCTCATTGTGATTATGTAACATTACTTCAGTTTCATATTTATTTTATTTATGTTCATTTATTTTATTTCTATTTATGCTAATTGTATGTTTTTTTCTTTTATTCTATTATTGTAAAGCACTTTGGCCACAGCATTCCTATGTTGTTTTAAATGTGCTATATAAATAAATTAACATTGACATTGACATTAACATATCTGATTGTGTTTTAACTTCTCTGTTCATTCATAAACACTCTGCCATGGCTAAACTCTGTCTTCATATTGTGCAAAAAGCCTTCTAAACTTAAGTATACTTTAGTGGTTCATTATCTGTCAGAGAGTGCATTTATCGGTAAGTATTATATTTTTCTGGTTTCTGGATTGTTCTGCCTTTGGATTTGATATTTGCATAACAGATCAGCTATGTGCTGTCTTAGGAAAAACCTTTTGCCCAATGTTTGTTTTTATCTTAAATTAAAATAAATTCCTTCATTTATGAAGATTCTCCATTGGACATGTCTCTCAAGTTAGTGGTTTCCTGCTTTTCCTCTCCCTTGAAGTGTGCTTTTGTTTTTTTTGGGACATTTAAGATATTATTTGAACTTTAACAGACAGTTCCCCATTTTGGGCCTGTACGGTTCAAAATCTTCTATGAAGGCCCTGACATGGGTTGTAGATCTTTTTGGAGGCCTATGACCCTTTTTGCTATTTTGTGCACTCTTGTAAGCAAAAGGCAGAAAAAAACTCTAGATGGAAGACCAATCCATCACCGGCACTCTTACTTACACAGTGGCAGTTTAGAGTTGTGAAATCACATGTTCTTACTTACATTGTGGGAGAAAACTGAATAATCAGTATATATTTAGATTTTTTAAATGATCCTTTGAGGTCATTAAGTAATGCCATTTTGTTTATTTAATGACACACTTGTCCATGGTCGTCTACTGTTGTTGGCAACAATGCAATTGTTATGCACATGTCAAGATGACAGCCTGTGATATCAGGGTTTGGAATCTGTGTTAGATGGTGTCATGCACCATCAAGCATTCATGTGTTTTGGATGAAAACCTTCAAAAAAGAAACATACAGCTAATGATTTCTTCGCTAGAACCTCTGCATTATTAGTTACAGTTACAATCTCTTCTTTTTTAATCTTCTGTTCACATTTTTTCATACTTTGTCATACTCAGTCCTATCTCAAACTCTTTTTGCCATTTCTTAAGCACACCCCTTGATTCTCAGTCTTCATTATATGGGCTTTAGTTCTTCCTTTTTGGCCATTTTTTTCCATCTGGCCATCAAATAGACAACGTGTAATTTGGAAGTAAAATCCAGGCCCATTGAACTGAGGGACTGCAGTACAAACCACTGGACCACCATGCAGCCCTTTAATGAAACTTTTATTTAACCTCCTTGTCTTCAGCCGCAAGTGTGACTCTGGTTTGGGATTCTATGTAACTAGTTATTCCTGAGTCAAACCCAGGGTGGAGTGTAATGATCCGCTTTACAGTGTTAAGCTTGACTATCTTGGGACAGTATTCTGCTGTTATTTAGTAGATGACATAACATCATGCTACAAAACAATCATGAGTATTTCTATGCATTTGCCACTCGAAGATAACACATTAATATTCATGAGTGGGGTGGAAACCAAACTAAAACAGAATGGTGTGAAAAACAAGAAGCTGTAAAGTCAGTTTTAGAACAAACAGAAACTGAACCATGAAGTTGAACAAAGTCATAGTGATGAAAATGTCAATTGGTCACCAGATGTTGACATGGATAGTGAAACTGAGGCATACGGCACCAAAAGACGAAACCACTGTTAAATGCTTGGTGAATTCAGTCGCCTGTATGCTCACTGTGGTGCAAAATGATTGCATTCAAATAGAAGGACAAAAAAGACAAGTCACTTAAGCCCTGTTCATAATGCTGCAACTGTCATTTGTATGAAGGAAAATATGGAAGTCACTAAGCTTTGTGCTGTGGTGTCCTACAATAACACAAGGGGTGCACCGATGGTGTGAATCAGGCACTAACATTCTACCCTCTCAAAGTCCATCCATCTATCCATCCTCTTCCGCTTATCCGAGATAGGGTCGCAGGGGCAGCAGCTTGAGCAGAGATGCCCATTTCACCACAACAGACCGATGCAGAGCCCGCATGACTGCGGATGCCACGCCAATCCGCCTGTCGATCTCACGCTCCATTCTTTCCTCACTCGTGAACAAGATCCCGAGATACTTGAACTCCTCCACTTGGGGCAGGATCTCACTTCCAAACCCTAAGTGGGCATTTCACCCTTTTTCGGCTAAGGACCATGGTTTCGGATTTGGAGGTGCTGATTCCCATCCCAGCCACTTCACACTCAGCTGCGAACCGATCCAGAGAGAGCTGAAGATCACGGCTTGATAAAGCAAACAGGACAACATCATCTGCAAAAAGCAGTGACCCAATCCTGAGTCCACCAAACCAGACCCCCTCAATGCCCTGCCTGCACCTAGAAATTCTGTCTATAAAAGTTATGAACAGAATCGGTGACAAAGGGCAGCCCTGGCGGAGTTCAACTCTCACTGGAAATGGGTTCAACTTACTGCCGGCAATGCGGACCAAGCTCTGACACCGATCATACAGGGACCGAATAGCCCTTACCAGGAGATCCGGTACCCCATACTCTCGGAGTACCCCCCGAGGGATTCCCCGAGGGACACGGTCGAAAACCTTTTCCAAGTCTACAAAACACATGTAGACTGGTTGGGCAAACTCCTATGCACCCTCCAGGACCCTGTTAAGGGTGTAGAGCTGGTCCACTGTTCCACAACCAGGATCCCTCTGTAGTTGGAACACACCCTCCGGTCCCCTTTCTTAAAGAGGGGGACCACCACCCCAGTCTGCGAATCCAGAGGCACTGTCCCTGATGTCCATGCGATGTTGCAGAGGCGTGTCAATCAAGGCAGTCCTACAACATCCAGAGCCTTGGGGAACTCCGGGTGAATCTCATCTACCCTGGGGCCCTGCTCCCAAGGAGTTTTTTGACCACCTCGGTGACCTCAGTCTTAGAGATGGGGGAGCCCACCCCTGAGTCCCCAGGCTCTGCTTCCTCATTGGAAGGCATGTTAGTGGGATTGAGGAGGACTTCGAAGTACTCCCCCCACCAACTCACAAAGTCCCGACTCGAGGTCAGCAGTGTACCATCCCCACCATATACAGTGTTGACACTGCACTGCTTCTCCCTCCTGAGACACCGGATGGTGGACCAGAATCTCCTCAAAGCTGTCCGAAAGTCGTTCTTCATGGCCTCCCCAAACTCCTCCCACTCCCGAGTTATTGCCTCAGCAACCACCAAAGCTGGATTCCGCTTGGCCTGCCGGAACTTATCAGCTGCCTCCAGAGTCCCACAGGACAAAAAGGTCCTGTAGAACTCCTTCTTCAGCTTGACAGCATCCCTTACCGCCGGTGACCACCAACGGGTTCGGAGACAGGCACCGACCCCCTTACAGCCACAGCCCGGTCAGCTGCCTCAACAATAACGGCACAGAACATGGCCCATTCGAACTCAATGTCCCACACCTCCCTTGGCATGTGGTCGAAGTTCTGCCGGAGGTGGGAGTTGAAGCTACTTCTGACAGGGGACTGCCAGATGTTCCCAGCCAACCCTCACAAAACGTTTGGGCCTACCAGGCCTGACCAGCATCCTACCCCATCATCAAAGCCTACTCACCACCAGGTGGTGATCAGTTGACAGCTCTGCCACTCTCTTCACCCGAGTGTCCAAGACAGGTGGCCACAGGTCCGACGACACGACCACAAAGTCGATCATCGAACTAAGGCCTAGTGTGTCCAGGTGGCAAGTGCTCATATGAACACCCCTATGCTTGAACATGGTGTTCATTATGGACAATCCGTGACGAGCACAAATGTCCAATAACAAAACACCGCTCGGGTTCAGATTGGGGGAGCCATTCCTCCCAATCACGCCCTTCCAGGTCTCACCGTCATTGCCAAAGTGAGCATTGATGTCTCCCAGCAGAACGAGGGAGTCCCCAGAAGGTATGCCCTCTAGCACCTCTCCAGGGACTCCAAAAAGGGTGGATACTCCAAACTGCTGCTTGGCGCATATGCACAAACAACAGTTAAGACCCATCCCCCCACCCAAAGGCGGAGGGAGGCTACCCTCTCATCCACCGGGGTAAACCCCAATGAACAGGCTCCAAGTTGGGGGGCAATAAGTATGCCCACACCCTCTCTGCGCCTCTCACCGGGGGCAAATCCAGATTGGTAGAGAGTACAGCCCCTCTCATGGAGATTGGTTCCAGAGTCCAAGCTGTGCGTCAAGGTGAGTCTGACTATATCTAGCCAGAACCTCTCGACCTCACGCACTAGCTCAGGCGCCTTCCCCTTCAGAGAGGTGACATTCCATGTCCCAAGAGCCAGTTTCTGTAGCCGAGGATCAAACCGCCAAGGTCCCCGCCTTCGGCCACCACCCAACTCACACTGCACCCGACCTCCTTGGCCCCTCCCATAGGTGGTGAGCCCATGGAAGGGTGGACCCACATTACCTCTTCGGTCTGTGCCCGGCCGAGCCCCATGGGTGCAGGACCGCCACCAGGCGCTCGCCATCGAGCCTCACCTACAGGCCTGGCTCCAGAGGGGGGCCCCAGTGACCCGCGTCTTGGCAAGGGAAAACGTGGTCCAAAGTTTTGATTCATCATTGTAGGTTTGTTGAACTGCTCTTTGTCTCATCCCTCACCTAGGACCAGTTTGCCTTGGGTGGCCCTACCAGGGGCATAAAGTCCCAGACAACAGAGCTCCTAGGATCATTGGGACAAGGTGAGGGTTCACACTTCTACTGCAACCTTGGGCTGGGCACTGATGAGTGTCTCAAAACATGTCACACGGAGGACATGCATTAAATCTACATCAGTACAGCAGTAGACACTAGATATAGTTGTCCTACTGTATTTATGTTGACATTTGTGTATTTACATGTTTCTGTTACACATACTTACATTTTTATTGTTGAAAAGGATTCAACATTTTAACTTTTCTTTCCTGGGGCAAATACAACGCTAAGGAAGTTAAACAAAATGTCTAATTACAGTTTTGCAAAATAACTAGCTGAACAGGACAACATGCAGAGGAAAAGAAAAAAAAAGGTGTCTCATCAAAATCCATGATAAGCATCACACTAACAGCAGACTTATGGCTGGACCTAAAAGTCTTCCTTACCTTCAAGACAGAACTGATTCAGGATGGCATGCACACATGTACTCTCATACTCCTTTATACCTGGCTATTTTAGAGCAGCCAGACAATGAAATCTACCTTTTCTTTAGGATCTGATAAATGAAAAGGCCAAGACCCTAGAAAAAACACCATGAGGAGATGTGAGACTTGGCCATTTTCACACTGGTGGCACCCCAGTGGAGAAATAAAGCCAGGTGTTTCACGATAACTAATATAATTCCACCAAAGGTGGATGCCAAACAACATCCTCGGTAAGAGGAAATGGACTTATCTGAGAAGCTCTCTCTTCTGATTAACTGAATTCGTTATGAAAGGATTTTGTTTCACTAATGTAATATTTCTTCTGTTCTTATTCAAATATAAATACCAGCAAACACAGATTTATGTCTTCAGACTATACATACATTTTCAGTTCATAATTAGTTCTGAAGATTTGGAAGCCTGCACATGACAAGGTTCTTTAATAATTAAACTGCTCTATAAATGCGCCCTGCCAATGCATTTATTGATTTGGCTAAAACTACTCGAGGAGCTTAATTTTCAGCTGCTGCTCTTACAAACAGCACATACCCTTCACAGTGTCCTTGTGAATAACAATATGCAAAGTAAACAATGCCTGCATATATGTTTAATCCCACAACTAATACTTCGTAGGCTGTCAGATTAGTTGGTCAGGGTATCTGACAGGCAGACTTCTTCTGACACAGAGCAGTAGCAATCCATTTAACGGTTTCTTTTGATAAAGCTTCACTTTTTCCATATTTTTTTAAACCTATCTTAAATACGATTATGAAACAACTCAACAGCAACACTTCCAACCAAAACACAAACAAATCCGGAGCGATTAACTTCTGAAGACTAAACTAACAAACAGATTTACTTTTAGTCACTGTGAAAAAAAAAAAAACAAGATCCAGGAGGAATGTGTGAGCCTTCAAAGCATCTGCTCTTCTGAGCCGTTCAGGGGAAATAAGTACTCTTGGAAAAGAGGGAGTGGAGTTGGAATAAACTGCAACAAATCCATCACAAAACTCAAAGAAGGACTGCTCAGCTCATTAAGAACAGAAATATTCAGTAAAATTAATTCTAAAAGATAAATATGGTGTTTTTTATGAGTATACATTACAGAAATATTTGCAAAATATTCTGTGTGGTTTACTGCACATAACGGGACATTTTTAAGATGTTAGGTTAAAAGCCAACTGATGATGTCTCTAGTTACAGTCGTGTATGTTGTTCTCTTTCTTATCTTTCTTCTGGATTTTGCTCCTGACTCTATCCTTTGTTCCACATAGAAATCTCTCCCTCCTTCCCTCTGGTTTACTAGATGACCACTGAAATGCACTGACCTTTCACAGAGTGATAGGGAAGTAAAGCCTATATCTCTACGTGGAATAAAACAAGAGAATTTCACTCAATTATATTTTTTCCATGTTATTTACCCAATGTAGTTTGTTGTGGTAGCTGAGAAAAAAAAATTATCCTCATGTTTTCCTGGAGAAATGACACAAAAAAGATTCAGAATGAACAAGACACAAAGGTGACCATCTCTGTACAATTCTAAACAATGTGAAAAATGTTTGTGGAAAAAAGAAAAAACTATTTAAGTAAAATGATTGTCATGTCAATTGTGCATTTTTCATCTCGGAACGTACAAAATACATGCACTTTTTGCTAAAAAGCTGTTCACTGAGATGAAGAAGTGGATCTTAATTCAAATATACAATAATATAGGAATGTGGATTTCCTGTTTATCTTGCAGAATTTTTCGTAAGTATGAATAGCTTATCAAAATACATATAGTTTGCGCATTCTAAGAATACTAAAGAAAACAACATATGGATCATATAACACAAGTTATGTCAGAATTTTTTAGCTTTTTTTCTATGGATTTTTTCACAATGTTTGACGTTGTCCAGAGCTCATCACCCATTCCATTTGAATTGTTATGTTTTTCCTCCAATAAAACATGAGATTAAAACTTTTTCTTAGTCCCCACTACAAATTACGTAAAGTAGGTTACATATAAAAATATCCAATTTTTGGATAGAATTTTTTTATAGAAGTTTTTATGCTTTATCCTGAATTAATTCCTACTAATTATACGTCTTTTCTAGGGTCGTGAAACTCGGAGATTCTGATTCTGAAGTCAGATTTCAGGCTTAATGCATTCTCAAGGAATGTAGAATTTATTAATGTTTACCTGTAACCCCATTTTGTTTTTCCTTGAGTGCTGCTATTTTGTGCATTCCTCCGCCATGATGCAGATCCTGGTTACTGGGGGCGTGACCTGTAGGGTCATAGCTTTGAGGGGTCAATTGGCGTAATGTTAAATGGTCACCCCAATGGCCTTTTTTATACATATTTGTGGATAACAAACCTGGTTTATTTTGCTACTGTCCAGACCTTTATTTCTGAATTACTTGTTCTTGAATCCTTTGCTCTTATCTGTGATCTGCGATTTTTGTTCTTACTTTGGCATTGTTGATAGATTTAATATTTCTATGTTTTGACCCGGGCTAGTTTTTTGCTTTTGCGTTATTTCCTGGTAATTATTTTGAGTCAGTAAAAGGTCTCTGCAGCTTCTGGTGTCTTATCAGATCTCTTCTTCTAAGAAATATTCTGAAGAGCCCCATCTACAGTATAAACAACTACACCAGTTTCTATTTATGACAAAGGTGATGAATCCTCCACCACCATGAACCATTATTGGGGCAGTTTGGAAATTACCTAACCAAGTAAGGTTGATGGATTGAATGGTTTTCTCTCATTTGAAAAACTTTTAGAAGTCTTATGTTCACCGTGCCATTTCACAATGTAAATCTATAGACTGACTTTCCAGGAGCTTCTGTCTAAAAGCAAACTCCCTGTGATCTCTGTAACCCTAGCACATTTACCTTTTTTGATACTTTCTCAGACTCTGCATTGATCAAACTGACTTCTATAATTAAGCACTCAAAATGCCAAGTTTGTTCATTGATTGAGGAAATCCTTCTTAAATTGTTAACACTGCCCTCGGTTAAGCCAGGAGCAGATCATGCAATATTCACTCAATGAGGTACACCAAGATTAAAAAGCATACTCCACCTTCTCCCTTCCATTCTAATACTATTAAACACAAATTTTCTGTTGTAAAGGTATTCCGTTTCAAAGACATCTTTAAAAACAACAGGAAATGAACACATAGTGTAATATTCAGGTATGCTTGGGGACTTACTGATTTGGAGCATTTTTATTATTTTAATTTCTTCATCAAAGAGTCAGTTATGACATTTTTGTATATTAAATATTTTTTTAAGAAAAAGCCATACTCAAAAAAATATTAAAAAATCAATGTAACTACATTTGGTATTAGACTACAGTAAATGCTATACAAGTTCTTTAACAGGATTTTCAAGTGTCATGCACAAAGAAGCTTGTGGTGGCTTGAAAGCTTTCCTAGACCACAGATTTAAATTTAAATGATGTGAAAATGGCACTGATTGATGTGCCATTGTTAGATGTTAATCATGGAGGGTCAGTGACTAACTGTAGGACAAACTTACTAAACATAACATTTTTAAAAGAAGTACCTGGGGGAGAGCTAAAATCTGTGTTCACGTCCCAAGTAAAATTGTTGTCTGCTTTGGCCCATGATGGAGAGCAAGTCTCGAGCTTTGTTGATAATCATAGTGTCAGAGAACTACTGAATAATTATAGTGTGGTAATAATGAAACTGTCAGGATGTTTCTAGCGTAATTTAAATATGGAGTACGCATTTGTTCACTCTTTGCTGATAGAGTGACGCTTACAGAATTCTTTTCCTCTAACATTAATATGTAGATTCCTGAACCTTTGCATTTTTTCTTTACTTTTATGGCTAACCTCAAGCAGCAGACAAAGTGAGAGTGTTTGATTAACTTTTACTGGGTATTTGTATTGTCTTCAGGAGCAGTTATTGGAAGGGTAAAAGAAGAAAATATTTACAAAACTAGTGGGCTTTGGCCCCCTGCTCGCTTCACTCGCCAACCTCCCTGCCTGCGCTACGCACCAGCAACTTCACGTCTCTGCCGCTCGCAAACAACAAAACTTTTAATTCTCGCAGATGAGCCTCTTCATTGGGAAGAAACACTACTTTTCCCTGATGGCAACACGAATTAGATGATCTACAAGATTCCGACTTAAAGTTTAAAGCCAAACAATATCTATGTACTTCTGTCATATTACCTATGTCCGATCTCTTTTTTCGATTTTACCTTTTCGTCAATATCGCATTGAGTTTTGATTCTGTGTTTCGAATTACATCGTGACAACGCAATGTATTACTGCCAGTGAGTGAATATCGTTACTTTGTCTCTACACGAACTGTGTTTGACGATATCATTCACACAGATGAGAAATGATTGAACCGTGTGCGTGGTTGTAAATGTTTTAGATGTGGGTAAGACGTTTCCAAATCTCTTTACATAAACTTGTCTTGCGGGGTTTGAAATTTTCTCTCGCAGGATTTCACTTGCACCAAACAACCAATCTTTTAATTCTTGCGGATACACTTTTACATTGGGAAGAAACACTACTTTTCCCTGATGTCAATTAGAATTAGACGATCTACAAGTCTCCGACTTAAAGTTTAAATCCAAACAATATATTTGATCTGTTTTCGCTGTTCTCTTACTTTATAGAGTAATAATTTTTGTTTGTTTACACTAATGCGATCTTTGATATAATTTTTTTGAGACTTTAGAATTTTCGTACTTCCATTATCTCTAACCTGCTCTGCATGTGCATCGCGCAGCATTTTATAACTCTTTACGACATTCTACTTTGTCATCAACTATTTGTCTTTTATTTCCGGCCCCAGGCATGGTTAAATCTCTTGGCACAAAGCCTCGTCTCGTGAGACGTGAAAGTGTCGCTCTTCAAAAGATCATGTCTCGTCACAGGATAAAAAGTCTCATCTCCTAATTTTTTTTATTATAATAGAGAGATATACAAGTTGTAGTGCTATCTCTCATATTAAATTGGCAACAGTCAACTAATCCATAATTTAAGTCGTATAGAATGTTTCCCTGTTTTTAGATAGACAAACTCATAAAAATGGCCAATGCTTTCTAAAGGTAGATTTTAAAATTTCAAACCTTTGTACAGTGCACTCTACTTGAAATATCTCAACTGTTGTTGCCCCAACAAATTTTCTTGATGAATAAATGTGACTAATTTCAACAAATTAAGCCCACTGGAAGTCTAGTTGTTTAATGTGGACAGACAGACATGGGCCATCACAGTAGGTGCTTTTTTGTATTATATATAATGCATCTAAAAGAAGACAAACCTTTTTACATTAGATTACACATTGTTTTAGCATATTGAGATCAACTAAATTTATCATCTGATGGCTGCCCTTCTGTTCTCTTTCACAGTTTCCTACCTGCTTACTCTCTTTTTAGACGCACTTTCTAAGAATAGTCAGCAACTGAAATGTAATGTTTCTAACCTTTTTATTTTTTTTTCATACGTGCAGTTTATATGAAAATATATGCATTATATATTCAAATGTGTATTAAAATAGATTATTTATTATAGATTATTATCTAAAATAGATTATAGACCTCCTGGCATCTTGAATATAACAAAAAGGTGAAACTTATGACTGAATACATGAAATTTTTAATTCGTTAAATGGGAAGTGGTGACACATCCTTCAGCAGGTATGACTGCAACCAAAATTTTCCTTTAGTTGCTAAACTTACACATCTGGTGTGAGGAATTATTTCCCCCATTAATTCTCAAAAAACTAATTCAGTAGCTCTGTGATATAAAGCATGAACGGCCTACTTCAGTTCTTTGATTAAAACCCAAACATTGACTCATTCTAAAACTTTGGAAATCTCTCTCTCTTTTGTCTTTGTTAGATATTCTGGAATGATTGAGATCATTTTTCATGTTAGAGGATTTAGATTCAGCCAATCTACTATACATTTCAGAGACAAGAGGACATACTTTCTAATCTAGAATATTCATTTATGACTTTAGATTCATTATTCCTTTAATTGACAGTGAGCTTTTCAAGTATATGAGAAGAAAGCAATCCTATTACATTCTCAGCATTGGCTTGACCAACTTTATATTATTATAAAATATAAATTATTTTATAATATTATAGTGATAAGCAGTGCTGTCTCAAGGCATGAGCAGGGTCCATGGGAGCAACTGATGGGGTGTTGTCACTGATGTGCGTTGCAGGATATTTGTTGGAAGAGGTGGTGGCAGTGAGTAGTGGTAAGGTGATGAAATATTCACCTAACTGTACCTGATGCTATTGGTACCTTCTGGTGACTCACTGGCTTCTTTGTCATTGATCACCTCTCACATACTTTTTTTTCTTAATTCCTGGATTTTTAAAATAAACCTTTCAAGAGATTTCAAATAAACCTTTTAAGAGCTACATCTTCACTGTCCTGTTTCTTCTTCCTTTTCTCTCATCCACTGTAAGTTTTCCATATCCCTACTTATGCTCACTGATTTTCCACCATCTAACCTTTATTTTTCTCAATCATATTTATCTTGCAACTGATGACAGGATGATCATGCCTTAAATAATGCATCTATTGTTCCCTTAATTTTAGACTCCACTATGAGTAAAAATAATAGTTTTGTCAACACTTATGTATTGATATTTTATCTTTGTATTAAGAGGGGTTGTAGATTGTGGATGAGGTTGTAGCTTAGATAGCCCCGGTCACCCTACACTGAGAGGGGCCCTGAGTGACCAGAGTGAGACCAAGAGACCAGTTTCATATACAAACGTTCTTTCAAAAATCATCAAGATGGTCTTATTGTAAATTTAATGTAGCAAATCAAGATTTTTTTCTCTTTGCTTCCCTCCTATGAGTGCCACTGTAATTCAGAATTAGTCCAACAAGCCTTTACAAGAAGTTCGACTTTGGCTTTCATCCTGGTCACTGCACTGAAACAGGCTTAAATGATAAAAATTATATAATCTGATGCAGGAAACACAATTAGTATTCTTCTAGATTAAAGTTTGTTTCAGTATCAGCAATGAAGGTCTTGCATGTTGTGGCCTCTGGCCCGGACACAGGCAGACGGACATCATATTTTCACCACACACCGTTTATTTACAATAATATTTACAATGTAACGTGCACTCACAAACCCCAGTGCCTCCAGCACTGATTCCCCCAATGTCCAGGCCTCACAGTCCTGTGCCTCTCTTTCTCCTGGCCGCCTCCAGTTCTCACTCCAGCTCCGTCCTCTTCCACCCGACATCCGCCAATGACTTAAATGGGAACCCGGATGGGCTCCAGCTGCTTCCCGGCAATCAGTCCTAGCCACACCCCAGTGTGGCGGAAGTGCCGGCTGCGCAACCGGAAGCCATCCGGGTGTCCCCTGTCGTCTTCCCCCCAGCACTTCCTGGTATGGCGGGAGTGCTGGGCTCCAGGGTTCCTCAGGCACCTGGGCGCCGCCTGGCGGTGGCCACAGGGCCCTACAGGCCCCAAACATAACCAGGACGGATGCCCCCTCGCGGTCTGGAGGAGGCACAAGCCCTCCTCTGGTCCTCCTGGGCGTCCCGGCCGGGGACCACACGGGATATTCCGGCATCGGGGCGCCGCCTGGCGGTGGCCACGGGTCCCTACAGGGCTGGGCTTCCAAGCCCTGTACCCGAGGCCCCCAACATAACCAGGACGGATGCCCCCTCACGGTCTGGAGGAGGCACAAGCCCTCCTCTGGCCCTCCTGGGCGTCCCGGCCGGGGACCACAAAGTTAACCAACCACTGTAATCTTTCAAAATTTCTAAACTGACCAAAGCAAGTCTCTGGACGAATATGTGATGACCGAAGGTGACACCTAATATTGATTTCCTTTAAATTAACAATAGTTAGTGTGACTTAAAGTGAAGTGATTTTTTTGTAGAAATATATTTTCCTTACACAACAATTGCAAATGTTTTTACAATGAAATAAGAATTACTGTTTTTTTTTTCTTAATACAACTTTTTAACATAGAAATCAAAGATACTGTAGGATATTAAGTTTCAGCCAGAATTAGTTACCTGGCTTATTTTTGGTTTTCTCTTTTTGGTTATTTGTGCTATTTTTTATTTATTGCTATGCACCCTTCTCCACCATAACCTATCATCTATGGAGGAGGAGTGAAAACTTTAGAGTGGTCAAAAATTGTAATCTCTTGTTTTTGATGGCTCTCAACGTTTTAGGGTCCACTGATTCTGAAAACATTGATATCTCAATGATGGGTGTATGTGTATTTGTTTGTGTGTCACAGTTTCTTGAGGACAGTCTAGAGATAAAATGACTGGATAGAAAAATACAAAACTCAAAATTTAAGCCTGTTGTGAGATGACAATGTGTTGATTAGTTTTGGAGCCAAATCATGCAAGAGAAAAAGGTACTCTAAAAGAACCCTGAAATACCGTAATTCTGTAATTAATTATGAATTAGGCTCATCAATTGCTATCATAACGATCTATTTTATGATCAGAAAAATCATCATCAGAGCGGTAATTACTGAAATGTTATAGAATAGTTTGGGTAACATGGCTCCTAGGGCACAAAGCCTACTGATGCTCATGTCCAAATTTTTATTCAAGTCAAGTCAAGTTGGGGAGCATGCACTGGTACAGTGCATTGCTGCACCCACTACACGACGAAACAACTCGGGATCCCGGTTGGCAACCCCCCAGGCAGACACGTGGTCCAGTCCCACCCTCCGGAAATGACCCTCTATCTACTACAGCCAGGTGTTATGTGGGCGACCCCTTGGCCTGGTCCAGCCACTTGCGGAAACGCGCCACATGGCCGTAGTGCCGTAACTGATGCTCCATCACAATGCAGGTAATGTGCCTCATTTGGGACTCCATGAGCCGCTCATTCGACACTAAGTCAAACCAACGATACTCAAGGATTTTCTGGAGAGACACAGTACCAAAGGAGTCCAGTCTTCGTCTCAGGTCACTGGATAGCGTCAATGTCTCATAACCATATAGCAAGACAGGAAGCACCAGGACTCTAAAGACTTGGACCTTCGTTCTTTCGCATACATATCGGGAGCACCACAAACCCCTTTCCAGTGACCTCATGAGCCCCCATGGTCTCCCAAGCCTTCTACTGACTTCATAGGAAGAGTCACCAGAGTCATGAATGTCACTGCCAAGGTAAGTAAACCTCTCGACAACATCAACACTCTCTCCGCAAACAGACACACTGCTGATGGCTGTGTCCAAGAGGTCATTAATGGCCTGGATCTTGGTTTTTATCCAGGATACTCAGAAGCCCAGACACATACTCCTTGCTCAGTCTCTCGAGTGCCCCAATCAGAGCCTCCATTGACTCTGCAAAGATCACAGCATCATCAGCAAAGTCAAGATCCGTGAATCTTTCTTCACCAACAGATGCCCCACAGCCGCTGGACCCCACGACCTTGCCTAACACCCAATCCATACAAGCATTGAACAGAGTAGGAGCAAGAACAGACCCCTGACAAACCCCAGAAACAACTGGGAAAAGACAGAGGTTCTGCCTCCACTCTGCACTTTGTACTCCACTCTGCACTCTGTACTCACAGTACCAGTGTACAGGCAGGTCATGATATCCAGCAACCTCAAGGTGATCCCATGAACCCTCAGCATATCCCACAAGGCAGCTCAATCAACTGAATCGAACACTTTACGAAAATCGACAAATGCTGCAAAGAAACTCTGCCGATATTCGTGTTTGCATTCCATGAGAACCCTCAGTGCCAGGATGCGGTCAATGGTAGACTTCTTAGGCGTAAAACCAGACTGTTCTGGTCACTGGTAGGTGAGCAAGTGATCACGGATCCTATTGAGGATGACCCTAGCAAGGACCTTACCTGGCACCGAGAGCAGTGTTATCCCCCTGTAGTTGCTGCAATCCAGGAGATCACCCTTCCCTTTCCAGATAGGAATGACAAGTACCGTTTTCCAGTCAGTTGGGATGATGTCAGTGTCCCAAATGGAAGCAAAGATTGCTTGCAATATCAAGTGGACAGCCTTACCACCAGCCTGGAGAAGTTCACCCTGGATGCCACAGATCCCTGCAGCCTTTCCCCTATTCAGCTGGTTCACCACCTGTGTAATCTCAGTGAGATTGGGTGGTTCACAGTTAATTGGAGGATCAGCCTCAAGCACCATGGACCCAGAGATATCCAATGTCCTAGCTGGAGTATCAGCTTTGAACAACTGCTCAAAGTAGCCATCCCAGTGGGTCACGACTGCAGTGTCATCCGTAAGGACTGTTCCATCTGCCGCCCTGACTGCGACTCTCAGAGGAACAGATTCAGATGTGCATAATGCTTCGATTTCTCTGTAAGCAGGACGAGGGTCGCTAGACCACAGATGGTGTGTCACTTGCTCACAGATTCCCCTAACAAACACCTCTTTATCTGTCCTCAAAGCCCTCGCAGCCATCTTTCTCATTTCCCAGTACAGACCAGAGTTGCCATTGAGCCATCCACTGCGACTCCTCTTGATGATATCCAGGGTGCCCAGTGAGATGAAACACCTCCTTCTGGGGACACCAGTAACACCAACACAACCCCCAGAAACCTTCAGGCTCTTGTCACGGAAGATCTCCCACATCACATTAGGATCGGCAGTCGTAACAAAATCTGCAAGTTCCTCACACAAACTGGGTGCAAACTCATTAGCAACAGCATGGTCTTGGAGTCTGGCCAAGTCCAGGATCATTTTCATAGTAGGTGGTAACCTACTGGACCTAAGCTGGATCCTAAGAGTAGCAACAACAAGTTCCATCCATCCATTATCCAACCTAATTATCCTAACTACAGGGTCACGGGGGTCTACTGGAGCAGATCCAACCAACAAAGGGTGCAAGGCAGGAAACAAACCCTGGGCAGGGTACCAGCCCACCGCAGGGCGCACACATACACACCCACACACCAAGCACACACTAGGGACAATTTAGGATCACCAATGCACCTAACCTGCATGTCTTTGGAGAGTGGGAGTAAACCGGAGTACCTGGAGAAAACCCACGCAAACACGGGAAGATCATGCAAACTCCACGCAGGGAGGACCCGGGAAGCGAACCCAGGTCTCCTAACTGCGAGGCAGCAGCGCTACCACTGCGCTACCATGCCACCCTGCAACAACAAGTTTGTCTTCAGAATTCACAAACTGGGCACTTCTGTACACCCTGCAGTTTTGCACGAGCCTCCAGCATCTGTCCACGAGGATGTGATCTCCTTCACCGCACCACCAGTATCGGAGTACCAAATCCAACGATGTGGGTCTGGGCGCTGGAACCAGGATCCAGCGATTCGCAGCCCCTGACGTTTTGCAAAGTCAAGGAACATGGAGTCACTTTCACCACGGTCTCCAGACCCATGGGGACCAAGACAATCCTCATAGCTAGCCCTTTCAGTGCCAGTGGCTGCATTGAAGTCACCCATGACCAGAGGAGTATCGCCTTGTGGGCACCCATCAACCACCGAGCAAGCTGCAAATAAAATGTCTCCCTTGAGGAGACATCACTCACCGTGAATAAAACATAATTTTTATTCATTTATGTTTATAGATTATTAAGTATTTATGTATTGTGGATTTATGCTGTGTGTCTTATGTTCCTTGTATTGTGTGGATGAGCCCCAAGATGCAGGGCCACCTTTACATCACTAGTGAAGGACCACCTTCAGATTTATAATTTCAAGATGAAGAGAAATTCCATCAGATATTAATTAACGTCTTTGTGATATTATTCTTACATTTTGTGATTTATTGTGTATTTTTTGTTTGTCTTTGCTTTCTGATTTTTGGATTATGGATTGGAATTCTTAGTTTTGAGTTGTCTTTTTAGGAAAACCCTTTCTGCATCAAACCCTTTGCCCATTTATAAATAAATACTTTATAAGCTTGTTTGTTTGCCTCTGCCAGTAATACAATCATCCTCTCCAAGGACATTTTTGTGTATGTGAGATGTTTAAAAGTATTTTTGAACATTTAAAAGCCTGAGCCTCATTTTGATGATGTGCAAGCCTTGAAGCTAACGTTGTGAGTTGAAGACCAGGCTGCCTGGGGAGAGACCAATTAAATTCTAGTCTGTGTTATGGTTAATTTTTTAATCCTTTTTTGTCAGCTTTGTTTGTGTCACAACATAATGCATTGGTAAATTAATAAATTGAAAAATAAATACAAGGCAGTTAATTAATAACATTCAATGAAGCAAATTTTCTTACATTGAGAAGTCTTGATTGTTGTGACTGCAGGCTTTGAGATGGACTGCTTTTTAATTGTAAAAAAGGATGATACTGTGCTAAGAAAGAATAAAATATAATATGTAATGAGAAAAAATATCAGGAGAAGAGATGGGAAAATAGAGATCAAAATTATGAGCACCAAAACCATTAGACCACTATCAAAAATAAAACTCAAAAGTGGAGCCAAAATTCATAACTGACATACAAAGTAAACATCACAATGCACTTCAAGAATCAAAAGTTGTTACCCATAATATTGGATAGAACCTAAAAGATGACCTTTTATCCCATCGTTTCAATGAAGTCATGGGACCTGGAAGCCCATAGACTAATGACAACAAGCACTGTGGACAATGCTGCACACCATTTCTCTGACATTGTAACATTAAGCACCTTCAGCCAATAAATTAATTAGCAGAAGTGTGTGAAAAAAACAGCAATACACCGGCATAACACTACGCTGTGACTGAGAATGCCAAGTCAGAAGTTTTCATGCTTTTTAGGCATTCTGGTGGATATACAGTATGTTTTTCATATTTATTAATTTAATGAGCCAAAAATTCCCCAGGGACAAATAAAGTGCCCATCTATCAATGTAAAAACCCAAGAAAACCAATGTGGAAATACAAATTACATGTGAAATATTTTATGTTATTGAATAATTCTGTAATTGATATTGGCATGATTATTAATCATTGTTTTTGTGCCACCCCTTTACATATTGTCTTGATAAATATCTGTTGTTAACGTAACTATTAAAATTATGTTCTGGACTTCCCCAAGACTTAAATTTTTTTCTTATGGAAACAGTACTTTTACTATGAAGTTCATATGAGCTGAGGTTCTGGGATTATTATGGTTTTTTTATTTCTACGAAAATTATTTCTACTTTATTTTCCGCCATGTACCTTGTTGCCAGACTCAGCTGTCTGGGATGTTTGTGTTGTTGTGACGCCATGTGGAACATAAAAAACACAACACATTATATACCTGCATGATCCATATCTTGTTATCTGTGATTGGATAAAAAAAACTTTTCAATGTATCCTGCTATTTAATTCAGATTTTCTGGTTTTATTTTCTTGTGTGTCTTTTTCTTACTATGAGTTTACTTTTATGATTTTAGATTAGTTAGTTTCAATTTCTCTCTCCCGTCGGTAATGACTTTCATATTGATCTTCAACCAGTTTCCATTTCCTGCTCTCAAATCTCTCTTAATTTCTTTTGTTTGTCTCCACCATAGCGATATCTATATATAAAAGCAACTTTGTTTTGTTTTGGACCAGGGGCCTTTATGGTTTTCCCTGTATTTGTTTTCAGGACATTTATAGACAATGCATAAACTTCATTCAATGAATTAAAGTAGCCTTGCCTTATTTAGGGCCTACACAGGTTTGGCCCTTTTTTTAATAACAATTTTCTTTCATTGTGGGACATTTTCAGAAATTTACTATAATAAGAAAAGTTCTTTTTGTTTTTTGGCCTGGGTTTTATACAGCTTCCCCTATCCCTTGTGAGTTTTATGAGCATTTCGCCCTTTCAGATTGTAAGTCACAAAGCCTGCTGCTTGAGTTTGGGACTAGGCTTACTTTGAGCTTGTTTTTTTATGCTGGTCTGGTAGTAAAAATCAAAACTAACCTTGTGTTTACTAATATCAGCATATTAAAAATTGAACAAATCACTGAGTCCTAAGGAACAGTCCATATAAATACAAAAAAACTCACTCTCCAGGCATCGGGGCGCCCCCTGGCAGTGACCACAGGCCCCTATAGGGTTGAGCCTCTAAGCTCTGTTCCTGTGGTCCCCAAAGCCAGCAGGGTGGTTGCCCCCTCGTGGTCTGGAGGAGATGTAAGCCCTCCTCCGGTCCTTCTGAGCATCCTGGCTGGGTGCCACCCCCAGCCGCTTGCCACAATTACTATAAGTGAGTTGCTGGAGAAGTCACACTACAAGACTAAAAACCACTGAAAAAGTAGTGGAGTGTGACACCGGCCTAACTGACTTTTGCTTCGACTTTAACTTTTGCTTTCCTCTTTAAATAGACAACTGCTTATCTTTGCCACTGTTAAAACACTCCTTAAAATATATAAAAATAAGCATACAAACATATGGTTTCTACTTTGCGGATTTTCACCTATCGCGGGAGGTTCTGGAAAGCAACCCCCGCGATCGAGGAGGGATTACTGTACGTACTACTCGTTTTGCAAGACCTCACTCGTTTAGCAAGTTAAAATTTATTACAAATTTTAGCTCGTCTTACAAAACACTCGCAAGCCAAGTTACTCGCAATTCAAGGTTTCACTGTAATAATAATAATATTAATTCCTTACATTAATATAGCACTTTTCTCGGTACTCAAAATGCTTTTCTTAGAGAGTGGGGAGCCACTTCAACCACCACCACTGTGCAGCATCCACCTGGATGATGCAACCACAGCCATTTTGCACCAATACACTCACCACACATTAGCTATTAGGTGGTTATGGGGTGAGCGAGAGCCAATTAGAGACAAGGGATGACTAAGGGGCGTGAATGACCAGGCCTTTGTGGACAATTTAGTCTGGACATTAAGATACACCCTGTTCTTTATGAAAATATATAATATGCCAATATTAAGGATCTTAATAAGCATGTGATCGGTAAAGGATGGAGAACATTTGAAGAAGCAGAACGTAGTCTAACTATTTGGCAGGTTTTGAAGGTCCCATGGCTATCATGTTTACTGGCTCTTTGGATGGCTTATTGAGAAAGTGCAAACTTTAGATAGCGACTGACTTAAGTTTCAAATCCATACTCCACAAAACCACGAGGCACAAGCGCTAACTGCAGTTCCACCAGGCTCTCCTCTTTTTTGCTGTAAAGTTTACCTGGTTGTGTAACAGAGAAGCAGCTGATTGGCAATATTTTTTTTTTGCTATAAACAGGGAGCAACAGCTGGCTCAACCACAGAGTCGTGTTCTGCATTGTGTCAATTCAGAAACATTCCTCTCTCTCATACTGGGGGCTTACCTTTTGTTTCTCACTGCTTTATTTAGGGAGGAATTTGTGGCTCTGGTTTCATTTGCACAGAGAGAGATAAGCCATCTCATTTAGTTGGTTCACTTGTTTATTTTGCCCATACCAACTATGTTTGAAATTCCTAAGCATCTGACAAATATACTCTTATTCTATCAATTCTCCAAAGTTTTCCTTTTTTGACTAAAGCTTTTAAAATAAATATGCAGCCCCATTTCTCCATAAGCATAAAGGGTACTTTTTAATAAAAATATACCCACTTGGCAACTGAAATCAGAAATGTTTAACAGTATCATTAAGGCCTTAAGAACAAATGGCTTGCCTGATAAATATGCTTCTCGCCATTAATTGCGCAATCGTTTCCCAAAATTTGCTCAACCAGTTTCTTCTGCAAGTAACGATTGGATAACTCTTGGGAGAGTTTAGCCTTTAACACAGGCAGCATGCCAACAACCATTTAATAAAAGTATGAAATGCTGTATAAACAAGCAGCTTAACTTAACTGTTGCGGATAGTTTCCCAACCTCCAGCGCCCCAAAATAAACATTCCAGTAACACAAAACAAAGGCACTCATGTTACAGCTATTACAGGTCAAAATGTGAGACATTTGCATTAATACTTATACTGTATATGAAAGAAAAAGAAAATGGCAAGATTTAATTTTTTCACAGAATGAATGACTTTGGGGGAAGTGGGACCATCCATTCAGTGACATGAGTAATAGCTTAAAACGTGATACTATGAAACATGGTGTGTCAGCTATGTAATGAACTTAATCCTTAGGCTATGCAGGTGTTGGAGACATCAAACTGGGCAACAAATTATATCTATGAACTTAATTTCATTTCAATTACAGTATCCATCCATTATCCAACCTGCTATATCCTAACTACAGGGTCACGGGGGTCTGCTGGAGCCAATCTCAGCCAACACAGGGCGTAAGGCAGGAAACAAACCCCGGGCAGGGCGCCAGCCCACCGCAGGGCACACACACACACAAGCACACACTAGGGACAATTTAGGATTGCCAATGCACCTAACCGGCATGCCTCTGGACTGTGGGAGGAAACTTTAGTACCCAGAGGAAAAATTACAACATCTAAGTATAATTTTTTTTTCTCCCAGCAGCTATACATACATGCCTTGTGCACCTCAGTGCACTTTGAGATATTTCATAGTAGCAAACAGACATTGCTAATGCTGAATCGTTTTGCAACTTACAGGAAATCAAATGGGAAACCACCATAACATTAATGATATTTGTCATAGGAGCACCCGAATGCTCATTTTTTCTTTAGTAAACTGATTTAACAGATGTAACACAAGATAACAACAGACTTGGAAAACACTGTTGCTGGCATCAAGTAGAGCTTGATTAATGGATCTTATTAATAAATCTCACAGTTTCAGAGATATCGTAAAATTTGTTCTAGGAGATTTGATATCTCACTTCAGGTGAATTATTTATATCGGAGATTTGTGGACAGGGAATATAAACAAAAAAATGATAGTCTTATATACTCATAGAGTTATATTGTAGTCCTCCGCTAATTCTCGGCAATAGTCTGACGCGCACTCTTACATACTCTGTCCACTCTAATGCAATCAGGTGAAGCATCCTTAAACACTGGCATGATCTTTAATTACAACCATATTTCACACTTCAACCTGAGTTCTCTTTCACACATAACTGCAGTATGAAGGACATGGTGGTTAAAACGTCAGACTTGTAACTTAACAGTCGCCTGAATCTTCCAAGTAGATTTAGTAAACTGGGGTATCTTCACTGTCTACAATGCTGTTATTGCAGTAATGTGCATAAAGGGGATCAGATATAAAGATGAATTTTGCCATTATGTGAATAGCACTGCCGTGATTATGGACCTGCAGTGGGCTGGTGCCCTGCCTGGGGATTTGTTCCTGCCTTGCACCCTGTGTTGGCTGGGATTGGCTCCAGTAGACCCCTGTGACCCTGTGTTAGGATATAGCGGGTTGGGAAATGAGTGACGGACTGACTGATTGTGGGACAAAGGGTATCATGTATTGACTTTTTTGTCCGCATTTTTGTTCTATATTGAAAAAACAGACTAATCGGTCAGTAAGCATATATTGGATCATAAGAGTAATATTAGAAGGTTGTCGGAGGGCATTTTAAGTTGCTCAACCACTCAGTAACGGACTTGAAATACACCGTCCTGGAGACTGTTAGACCGCATCCAAGGGGCAGTGACTAAGAGTAAGCTCTTTTAAATTGAGAAGCATTCTGGATCTTTTACTTAAAAAAATAAAACCGATTGGCTTATATTACTCGTTTGACTTGGGATGGTACTTTTAAAATGTATGCGCTTTCATGCACCTTCAAATTTTAACTTTGCTTTAGTGCTTTAGTGCAAGACAAATGCCAGTGGGGTTAGTGTTGTGTTATTTTATTAAGCACAGAGACTTTTATATGAATATGTGTGTCGGTCATACTTTGCTTTCATTCTTTCATCTGTTAATGTCTAACATTTGCCTGGATATTATCAGTGTCTTTTAACTTGAGATCTATACAAATACTGTTACAATTAGTTAAGTTGCATAACATTAAGGACGGAATTGCAATATCCTCTTCAGAATTTGAATTTTGAGTATATTCAGGTACCTGTATCTACATCAAAATATGAACCTTGATGATGTTCAGGTACTGTATCTCTAAACTTATATTCTTATACTGTATTTATTATTTTCTTTTTCAGTGCTTTAAAGTGTAAGTTTGGTATTTTTCAAGTAGAAGTTATTTCTTCATGGACATGGTATGTATATAACCATATTTACATTACATTTAATTATTTGTCCAACACCTTTACTGAAAGTGACTTACAACATTCAAGATTCAGTTGGTTACATTTCTGTTCATTTTTTTCTTCCATTTGCAGCACAAGCAGATGAAGTGACTTGCTCATGGTCACATAGTGTCAGTGGCAGAATTTGAACCCATAACCTCCACAAAGTCCAAAGCTTTAACCAATACGCCACAATGCCTGCCTAAAGTTAAGCATTTTCTATACATTTACAATGAAGGCTAATGGAGCATCACAAGAAAACCAAGTCATCACTGGGCCGAGCCACCCACAAAGATCTAAGTTACAGGCAACAACTAAAATATCTTGCTTATCTTTGGGAGGAAAACAGAGTATAAAGGTGATTGTATTCATAGCCTGTATCAACAGGAGGCCAATTATAATTGGCTCCGATGGAGATTTCAAGTGGAAATGCTAGAAAAATCACCCCTTGAATTATTCAATGTGGGCAACACACAAGAAAAGAGCACACGTTCCTCAGCCCTGTGACTGCTGTCAGCATGTTGCGGCAAATACTTAGTAAATAGAAAAGAGTCTGCAGCCATCATTATATATAAACTCTAAACATGGACATCTTTTATTTACAACTACAGGTGGAGTCCCACATGCTCTTGTTAATGCAACAGGGCAGTCTGAAGAAATCTAACAGAAAGCGTTCTCTAATTGGCTAGGTTTATTTACATATAATGACTACAAAGCATTCCAAATACACCAATCAGCACACAGACAAAGTCACAGTCCTGAAACACACCTGTGTCTCAAGTATTATGTAAAGACCCAAAATATTTGATCATCAAGAGTCATGAGTGAATACTTGGTTAAAAGAAATATGACTTCTTATATGTAAACTGTAATCACAGAACACAATATAAAGTTAAATATCATTTATGATCTCATTTTCTAATTTAAATGTACTGGTCCAAATGCCAGGATGCTCTAGTTAAACACGTGGACAGTTTCAAAGTATATTTTCTCTTACAGAGCAGGAGTCTGCTATTAAGGCCCCTGCAGGCTTATTCGGCTCTTTGGTTAAAAACGAGCCAACAGTTTGACAGGGGAACCGGGGGCCTCCAGTGGCGGCTCTTGGCAGACAGGGCCAGGGGTGTTGTTGGCCTATGCCTGACCCAAAGTCACCTCAGAAGTAGTCCAGGGATCTGAGATAAAAGAGGCCAGTGGCCACTACACGCAGGTGGAGTGTGGATGAAAGTTCACTTGGCAGGGGGATGGAGAAGAAACGAGCAAGAAGGGAGAAAAGTTGAAGAAGGAGGTGTGAAAGGTCTTTTTATATTTTTTTCAGTTGTAATTAAATCTTCCAGCCCTTATATTTTTTGGCTTCTTTGGCATTTTTGAATGTTGGTGGACCGGAACAGCGCCCCCAGCAGGCTACAGGAAGAAACATTTAATTATTTCTGGGTTCAGAGTAACAGGTATATGAAGGATAAAAACAGGATTTTTTTTTTCTTTTGTCTTGAACTTACCAGGATTGTTTTGAGTTTTTCCTCCTGGGTTCACGTGAGAAAGTGCTGGCATCTGCTGTGGGTGAATTCAGCCTCCATCAGCTCAGGATATGATGGTGGTTTGTGCGTCTTATTTCAAAGCACCTCAGACTGAGATTGATATCGGACACATCAAAACCGAATCCTAGTGGTGATCAAATGACTATCACGTGTTATGTGTGTGCAGGGCCATGGTGACTGTGCAGAGGGATGGTGTGCTTGATGGTTCTACTGTGTGCAGTGTTTGGATGGGTGTGTGCATGTGAGGTTGCAGACACACACAAAATCTACAATTTAATGTTGTCATAAGGCATACAGGTGTAAATGAGACACTTTTGTTATTTTGTTCATGTGAAACAGCAAAAGGTGTAAGAGTGGATCACACATGTCCTAAGGGGGGGGTGTCACTAAATTTAAAGGTGTTAAATCTCCTTGAGTACAGATATGAAAAGAATGCTCTCTCTTTGAACAATTTGGGAGCTAAAGAAATTATGATAACTTTTGAAAAGGTTGAATTTGTTTTCCTGTTTTATTTTTTGTCGCTGGTCTGTATATATATATATATATATATATATATATATATATATATATATATATATGTATATATATATATTAGTTTAATTTATCTTAAGTATCTTTTCACTTATTATTTCTAATAGTGGTACAGTAAAATCATATTTTGCAACATGAGTAACATCAGGTTTTGCAATCACTGTTATTTCATCCTGACCAGGCATTCTGGTACTACTAGTCCTAAGTGACAGAATACCAGTTGTCACAGGAGCATCCAGAGAAAACCCATAGGAACAAGGATAGAAGTGCAGACCACATAGATGGTGCTTAGGCTGTTACTTCTACCCATACGTCTGCAGATGTGCTTCTTTTATAATATAACATAATATTCTCAAACCTGTTTAATCCAGTTCAGGCTTGCAAATGGTGAATCCTATTCTACCATTGGCCTTGTGGAGGGTGGAGCCTTTCCTGGCAGCACTGAGCATGAGACGGGTTTACTTCCTAAATTGTCACATTAGTTGCCATTGCTTATTTGCTAGCAAATCAAACAAAAGAGTTAGTAATTTGATGTGAGTAATCACTGTTCTCTGGCACCAGTGTGTCATCTCTTCTCCATAACACTTCTGCTAGATCATGTGAAGTTTCTTACTAACTGCAAAAGTGACTGAGGCATTTTCACATATCTCTGCCAATTCAGGGCTCCCTGGGATTTCTCGGGGTTAAATTAAGGTGAAAGATAACCAGGAGTTATACACTTGCAATGTGCCAGACTATTCAATTGCATGCTAGGCTTAACATTTCTACTGTAACATTTCTTTTATTTTTTTAACTTAATAATCAATATTGGCTTGTACATATGAATATCACACCAGTCACAGTATATATATATGCCTGCCCGGGATGCCCCTTCACCACATCTGCCAGGTGGACAAGGCTGGGAAGCCCAGTATCTCCCCCTGGACGTTAGATGGCAGCATCCCTGGGTTGCAGTGGTGCCTCGGACTCCCCCAGGGCTTCATGGGGATTGGAGTTCTGTGCAGCTTTGTGGTGTTCCGCAGGCGCCGCCAGGGGGTGCTGCACCAGGAATGACTATCCCCTTTTGGGCACTGGTTTTGCCGCACCCGGAAGTGCAGCTGGAGGCCAGCAATCAACCACCTGGAGCACTTCCAGGTGCCTGATAAAAGGGAGCCGGAAACCACCACTTGTTGGCCAGAGTCGGGTGGAAGGAGGACAAAACTGTGGAGGAGTGGTGGTGGTGGTGAAAGAGAGAAGTGGGGTGCCTCAGTGATTAGTGCTTGGGACTGTATTGTGGCTGGAGGGATTACAGGGAAGATTTGTTTTACACGTCCCTCCTGTGTCCAGTATGTGCCAGGTCGGGCTCAATATAGTGCCTTTCTTACAATATATATATATATATATATACCTGTGATTGGTGTTTCCACTCTTAACAGTAAACTATGGCAAAGAAACACAATTGCCCTTCAGAAACTCCCTCTTAAACAGTATTTCAATGGGAAACAGACTCTTACCCATCCCCTTTCCAGGATGGTCTTCTTGCACGTCTGGAACTTTTAAAAGACTGAGCCCTGGCCAACCTAACAGTCACTCCACTTTTCTCTCTCCCTCAGACTGCCTCTGCTCCAGTTGCTGCCTCCGAGCTATTGAACTCACTTGATGAGGAGGACTTTTGTGTTCTTTTGACCTGGAGATGGAAGCTGTTGCACCATATTTGGTGTGTGCTTTTCTGCTGTTGACAAACCCCATCTGGGTCTCTTGTTTGTACCTGCCTGTTCAGCAATAAAGATATTTTTCCTTCATTATAGACGGCAAGATCCGTCTAGAAAAGATGGTAGTTCCTTTAGTGAGAGACGATCTCCTAGAGACATGTGTTCCCTCTGTATGCTGGGTGTCAGCACCCCTGTGGTGGAGCTTCTATTTCTTCACCTGCAGCCAAGATATTCCACCCTCAGTTTTTTGTAGATCTCAGAACTATCATTCTTGGTATCAGGATCTGAGGTAATAAGGCTTTACTGAAGGAGTATAGGAATGTTGGAGATTACATGATTCAAACTGTTACCAGAATCCTTAATAATGTTCTTGTTTTTGATTAGTGTAGGGTTTTTGATGTTAATAGAAAATATAGAAAATATAGAAAAAATGAGGAGTGTAGCAAATACATTGAGTTATATTAGGAGTATGTTTAAACAATTCTATAATAAATTACTAGAAATAAAAAACAGTTTTGATACACTATCTAGGTAACCTTTGGCCTATACATTCACAGGAAAAGAATTAGCAAACTAGAAGAGCATTAGAGTGTTACCATTTTATGTGACTGTATGTCTAAAAACCAAATAATTCACCCAAGTAGGACTATTTTTAACATGTAATATGTCTTTACTATCATAGGTGAAGCCAGCCCCAACTATTTCCTGGGTCATTTGACTGCCATGTTTGCTTAGAGGAAGTGAATAAAAGCCAGACTACTGAGTGGAGTGGTGGCCTGGATTAAAACCTATGTCTTTCTGATGTAATACTTTCTACCGTGAGGAATCAATTAACAGACAAGCTAAACTTATGGCAAGAGACTCTGCCTTTTTCTGTTATTTGTGCTAAGAAATAGTAGATACATGTATTTCTACAACATACTGTATACAAAGTAAGGCTACATCCATTTAATGATACTAATTGATTTTAGAAAACCATTTTGTAAGATGAAGTTTTGGGATGTGAATATGTAATCACCAAGTATTGTTACACATTCTCTATCACCAAAAGTAACATTTTTATTCAAATAACATTGTAATACATGAACATTGACAGAACTATCTTAATAATAACACTTGTCATCACAACAAACCCTAATAAGTCATTGCCTTTCAATAAATACGGTTTAATAAGAATGTTTATCTGCTCTTTATCACTTGCACTATCAACAAAATGGCCTATCTCTCTTAGTGTTTTTCGACTGTTTCATTGTCTTTTATGGAGCCATTATTCTCAAGATAATATTAGCAACAAACATGACAAGTTGAGTGAACTATAGCACATGAATGCACAAGTACCCCTTACTGCAGACAGCTGATTTTGGCTGTCCCCATTCAGGGGGCTGCCACAAGGACAGTCTCTGAACATAGCGTAAGTTGTGAGAATGATGTCACCAACATCTAGCCCCTCACCAACTACCCAGCTGTGCTCCTTCCTGTAGTCTGCAGCAAGGCGTACTTGGAATGACCGCAGATGTAACTGGGTGTTAGCGCCAGCAACACATACTTGAAAATCATTCAAATCACTGGTCTTTATAAACGTGAAATTCATCTTCAGTGTTGATGAAAAGTTTATGAAAGGATTTTCTTCATATACACATATTTTTGCCAAACTGTTTTTTTTTATAAAGCAGGAGAACCCTAAACAGTCTATACAACAACATGAAGGTTGGTGTACAGAACAAATGGTGCATGTAAGAAATGATCCCAAAAAGAGAGCAAAGGTGCGTTAGGCCATATCACATGGTTTTTATTTGTCCAAGTAAAAAAAAACTAATTATAACTTTGCTTTTAAGATACCTATAGAACATGCACGTAACCTGTAGGGTAGATGAGGAATCTACTGAGGAGAAATGGCTAGAGCAGCAGCATGAAGTCACACCGTGGGAGAAAGTCCTGCTAGCTGCTTACTTCTTCTTTGATTTCATGGCGGACTGCACCTAACTTAAAGGTGCATTATTGCCACCTACTGTATAGGAATATGAAGCTGAACAGGCAGTATCAGACACTTTCACTTTACCCTGCGCTAATCAAAAACTCTACTGATGCTAATAACAGTGGATCTTAATTTAGTCTTGCCCTTCTTAGCGCCCTTGACCCCCAGTCCATGACAACTGAACTGTCAGATCAGGGAAGTTGGGGGTTCCCCCTTTGAGAAGCACCACCTACTATCATAGTGGAGTCAGTGGTGAGTCATGACCCAAATGGCATCAGCCTTAACCTTAAGAAACTAGGCCATACAGGATTTCACTTTTCTCTCATTTGCTTCTATAATAACAACTCCTGGTCTATTTGTTATTTTCCTGACTTTCCTCTACTGAATATTTACTGCAATGCATTAAATTATCACATGTTCTAAAGTTTCTGGAACCACACACTGTTTACACATACTAACATGTTTCTCGATGACTTTCAAAGTAAAATCTGAAGTACTAGTACCAAACCTGATTTGTGCTGTCCACACATCTTCTTTTCTAGAGGTTCCTGTAAAGTGCCTAACCTGAACAGATTTACATAGCCCATAATGCCACCTTCCAAGTGTGCATCTGTCTCACACCTTCTGCCATTTTCAAATTCCTATTTTCTTAATTATGAATTTATGAAGCCAACTACTGTATTCACCTCCAAATTTTTAAGTGCTTCTTTTGCAGTTGCATCAGCTATTTCATTTTCATACACTCTGCTGGCATTTTAATCCATGTGTGAGGAGGTCTGTTGGGCCTCTTGAGTCTTTGAGCGTTGCTTTGTGCCTGTTGAGAGTGACATCCATTTGAGTCTGAGTGTGTTACAGCAGGGTTATTTGATGGTTAAAATGCCAGTCATGCAGAGAAGCCATGAAGTGGCAGTGAAACTTTAGAAAGGTGCCTGAAAGTTAGGGATGTGTGGACTTATTCTTGCTGGGCAGGTACGCTTGCATTTGTGAAAAGAGACACCAGAGATAAGAGGGACTTCTGGCTAAAACGAAGCTACAGGTACGACGTCATGACGGCAGTGCCGATTGGTTGTGGCAGGCCGATGTGAGTAGTGATTGGTCAGTCAAATCAACCTGGCATATAAAGTTGAGAGTTACCTAGCAGGGATCATCTTCTGACCGTTTCTTATTTGAAGAGTATAGTTAGCTGAGTGTATGTGTAGCAAGCCATAACTGCATTCCTGTATATTGAATTTTTTTTCACTGCTATCCTGTGCTATTTTTTTAACTTCTGATTTTTGCTTACTTTTCTTATTCTGTCATCTTTATTTTTGTATTGTGGAAAGAGAAGAAAGCAGAATTTTTTTGCTTGTTTTTGTTTTCTTATCACCTTTATTATAATGTACATATTCACCATCACAAGTTTTTGTTTATTGTTATATGCATATTCTGTGTCATTGTAGAGGAACGTTTTATTATCTTTAAGTGCATCACAACACAATTATTATTTTGTGGCACTATAAATAAAGAGCATTTGTTTTTGGAACATATACTTTGCATTTTTTTTCCACCACTGGTCTGCATGGGTACGGTACAGATGTCTGAAGTTTGAACGTGTGCTAGGTGCCAGTGCATGGGGCATCACAAAAGGAACTATTTATTAACCCAAATGGGAGCTACATGTGGGAGTCATTCATAGCTGGGAAAACTCTTGTGGTTGGTGTTGGAAACAGCTATGATTTCCATTGTGAAGTTGTTCATGGCACTGGATTGTGGTGAAGTGTTGCCAGTTGATTAGCTCATGCAAGTAAGAATGACACTGTACTCTGTGCACATGACAATAATGACCCTATAAATCTCATAAATAGGTATGGAATGGTGTCCAGTACTACTTTCACCCAAGCAAAGAGACAATAGATGAATTCTGTATCCTTGGGCAATCAGACACATCACTGAGAGCCCTGCTCGTCAGAAGTACTTTTCACTAGTATTATCAGCTGTTTGTACAATGATATGCATTCTGCTTTTAAGACTGGCACTTCAATTGATTTTTTTTCATAGAGAGTGGTTATGATACTCTTATAATAAGGATAAGGGAAAATATGGTAACAATGAATTCAATAAAGTTGTAACCATTAACACCAGACGGGGTGTTGACTGTGCTGAGATAAATATGAGCTCAGAGGCAAAACAGGAGGCCAGTTGCCAGGTCTCACCCCAGTCAGTGCTCTGCAATGTGTTACGGCTGCTATAAAACGGGTTACAAATTACATGAATATGAATTGAAACATAAAAGCACTGTTATGTACCAAATGAAACAGTCAAATATCCTTGTTAAATGGCGGATAAGCTAACCGGTCTGGACTAATGTGTGAAAGCTTGTAAAGGACAATTTTTGGACACAGCAGGAGGCATTTTTTCACACAGAGTCATAAATTCATTGAATAGTTTCTCAGGGTAAGTTACAGCAGCTGAAACAAAAGTTGCTGAGGACTACTCCTCAGGTTCTCTTAAATTCCAATTGATTTATTTAGGCAATAATCTGAAGGCTCAGTATCTGTGACTGAATGATTGCAGTTAAATGTACTTTATATAGGCATTGATTTGCCAACTAATGCCCTTGTTAATGGTATGCAGAGATATGTGTGTGTGTGTGACAGGCTGTTTTCTTCACATATTCCTTTAGGTAACCTTCCTCACATAAAATTTTAAAATATCTGATCAGTTCATGGCATCTTGAGAGTAAAGCCCTTTATTTTTTTGTACATTTAATTCTTCATTTCTTTCACATATATTTATTATTCCTTTCTTTTGTCTATGTTTTCCTCTGAATTGGTAAAGCAGGCTCAGAAAATGGATTGACGAATAAATAGACATTAACAAATATGCTTAACATATCACAAATGTACAAAACAAAATTATTCAGCAGCCATAGATGTGCAGGTGAGTTTATTGCATACTACATACAGTGTAATAGCAGGGAAAAAAAATCTAGGAGTTGAAATATACACAGAGACAAATTAAAAATCCTTACACTATAACATTAACATGACAATACTGGCTTTGCCTGGGCTCTATTTCTTTTGTTCTTTGTATATTATGTTGTTATGTTTTTAGTTTTGTTAGTTTACTTTAGTGATTTATTGAAATTGTACGTCTGGCTTATTGAGTTTTTGGAAGTTTCAATTTTTTTTACTTAATACATTAAATTAAACTTAAAAAATTAAATATGTTGCTCTTGTTTATTTCTGTCAGGGGTTTAGGCAGTTTCCCCTTTTTGAAATTTTAGCTCTTTGGCCAGCGTTTCTCAACCTTTAAGTATTTGCAAGCCGAGTTTTCATAACAGTTTTAATCACGCCCCCCTAACGTTTTTTTGAAAGGAGCCCACTAATACCAATTTGTTCATTTTTAATTAATGATATATCATAGATGCATTCACTCTATATTTATTTTTTCTAGTATCAGAATGTAGTTTAAGTTAATTTGTTTTGGTTTCAATAGATGTATTTTTCATATTTTCGATTCTTGTTTTCTTTTTTCACATCTTCGCCCTTTTTGTTACCAGCCCACTAGGGGGGCCTGCCCCACAGGTTGAGAACCACTGTCTTAGGCCTATTTTAAAAGTGTAGGCCTCAGGCCTCTTTTTAAGTATTCAGGCTTTTGTTGAATCTCTTAACCCTGAATCACAACACATGCTAGTCCCATTCCTGGTCTATATTTATAAATAATCCAATCCATGAATATGGAGGAATTGATCAAGCATGGGCCTGGGTGGTGAAATTGCATAGAGATTCCAGTGGCTAATGTTGACGTGGCATGAGCTAAAGAGTTAGTAAGCATGACAGTACCAAAAAGTCCCAAAACTGACTAATAGAGGTGGATTACCATTACACCTGGCTAGCTACAAAAGAAGACAATAAAGAATCTTTAAAAAAAAAGGATTTATTTTTAAGACAAAGCTATGTTAAGCAAAAGTAAACCCAGAGGAGAACAAAGGTACAGAAGGCAACGTCTTCAAAATAGACAAAACCAGAGGAAAACAGTATCCAAATACAAAATCCAGAAATCATAAAACAGAGCAAGGGATAAAAATATCCAGAATTCACAAACTGTACAGAAAAAAAAAGTCAAGAGAACCTACTACCTGCCGAGCACATTCAGAGTGAACAAAAGGAACTGCGGGTTTTCCTTACCTGATCTTTCATAGGGCTGTACTTTGAGGGTGATGGGTATGTGGGCCCACCCGTTTGGGAGCAGCGGCAAAACACATGGAACATAAAAGAAAATGCATAGGTACATAGAACTTAAATTAACATAAACAAAGCAATCAAAAATGAGCAAGAAAGAAATAAAAAGAGTATTTGAATCTTAGCCATGGGAAGAACCCTGGCTGAAATACAACACGTTGGAAACAGTTCAACTCCAGATATGGTGATTGTCAACTTAGCCTTTCTAAAAATACTTACTTAATCTTCTTCAACATCCAAAGGACCATTTTTAACATCAGGTAGAGGACAGGAACAAATTCTGGTCAGTGCAAGTTACCCAGGCCAAGGTCAAACATCATTCATTTCTTCATTTTATAAACTTATCCAATATGTCATCACCAGGAGCTACAGCCTGTGCATTTTGCAGGGGTCACAAGTTACCTGAAAAACAGGTTCTTTTATCTCCAGCTTTATGCTAGCCCAAAAAAACACCTTGCGCAATTCAAAACCGGCGTCAGAGTGCATAACACTTGGGTATTAGAGAGAAAAAAATGACCCTTAGCATGACTTTGAATTCTGGTTTAACCTGGAACATACAAGCAGCTGCAGAGACGAACAACATATCATTATCATCAGTATCAGAACAGGAGTCGCTAGTACAACAAGAACGTGGACAAGTTTTTATCTGCTTCTCAGTTTTCCTTCTGGTTTTTCAGCTGTGCCCATGCAACTTGGTTAGAAAAAAAAAACAAAGGCTAAATGGCTTGAACACTTTCAACAAGACAACACGCAGATGCTAAACCATGAAGATAAGTAGATAGCATCAACAGAGTAACCATTAGCACCATATTAATATTATCAAATACGGATTACAACACTTGACCAATAAGAAGTACAATTCCATATACACAGCTTTTTCCTATCTGTTTCCTGTGGAATCAGAAATTCTGATAACTTCTAAGCCTTCATCTGAGGTCTTGTTTTTCAATTTTCCCCTGGACATTTAAATTCAAAATAGGCCTCTCTCTGCCACTCACATAGTGCCTCATATAATGTATTTTTATGTATATATATATATACATACACATACACATACACATATTAAAGGCAAAGCCATCACTGACTCATCACTAATTCTCCCTCCTTCCATATAGGTGGGAAGCTGAAATTATGCGTGCTTATTCCTTGCAGTGTACTTACAAAAGTTAGGTATGTTTCATGTCCTATTGCAACATCCAATTGTACCCCCTAAACTGTGTATATAGATAGGGGAAACCCATTCTTACTATTTATGTGACTTCCAATATATGTGGGAAGCCCAAATTTCCCATGCTCATCCTTTACACTGTACTTACAACCGTTAAGTATGTTTCATTTCGCGCCAGGCCCTGTAACGAACGTTCGAAAATAACATCTTCGTTTTGGTGGTTCTCATTATTATGCTGTAAGGAACTTTCAGAACTGACCCATCCTTTTTGCGAATTAATTCCTTATTTCCATTAACAGATGATTTATTTCACAGCAGAAACGCACAAGGGCCGCCCTTGGTCCCCCTTCCTTTTTCTGCACGGCCGCAGTTCACACACCTACCATGTGGTTGGCTCCCTCTCTATATACATTAATGACATCCCATGCTAATGTGCCTCCTCACTTGCTTCCTTACTTTCCTCAGCTGTTCATCGTGCTCACTGCTCCCTTCTTCTTTACTCCACTGCTTCAAGCCTGTTATTGTTCACCTTTCTTCACGACTTCCTGCTTGTGACTCCTGCCTTTTCATTACAATCATCAAATTCACTCTCAATACTAAAATAAGCCTACGACAATTACATTGACAATCACTCAGTCATTTTCCAACCCACTGTATCCTAACACAGGGTCGCAGGGGTCTGCTAGAGCCAAATCCAGCCAACACAGGGCACAAGGCAAGAACCAATCCTGGGCAGAGTGCCAGCCCACTGCAGGGCACACGCACACACACACCCACACACCAAGCACACACTAGGGACAATTTAGGATCGCCAATGCACCTAACCTGCATGTCTTTGGACTGTGAGAGGAAAGAGGAGCACCCAGAGGAAACCCACGCAGACACAGGGAGAACATGCAAACTCCACACAGAGGTCCCAGGAAGCGAACCAGGGTCTCCTAACTGCAAGGTAGCAGCGCTACTACCCTATTGAAAATATAGTATATATATAGTGCTTTTACAGTGTGTTAAATAAGACTCAGAAAATGTAATTTGTGTATTGCATTGATGTAGGAATATAGGCTTATTAAGTTAAGTTTTTCAGTGAAAAGAATAGAATGCAAAAATAGATTTTTTAGGAAAAAGCTAATGAAATTAGCATGGCCAAGATGAGTGTGTTCCTGAGGAAAAGCACTCTGAAGGTGGATGTATGTGAATAAACTGATGATTAGGCTGATGGGATATTTTCAAATACCATATTGGCAAAAAAAAATCCACAAGTTTCCACTTATATAGTGACAGGGTTAATAGATTAAACGAGCTAAGAGAAAATAGTGTGCATAACTTTGTAAAAGCATAAACTCTTAGTGCTTGAGACTTTCTTAGTTAACATGTTGTTGTACTTAACCTCATGGTAATGATCAAAGTGGTCCAAGACCATTCTTGGAAATGGAATAGACTCTAAACTTGCATTTTTCTGACGTCTTCAAATATGATAAAGAGGATGGCCTCCCTGCAGCAACAGGGACAACTAAGGAAGTACCGAGTGATTTGGAAATTGTAGAGGGAGATGTACAGTTTAGATTAAATAGGTTGAAATCAAATAAATCACCAGGACTAGATAACATTTATCACTGAATACTTAAGGAGGTTAGCAAGTGCATGTATAAAGACGACAGATATTTTAGAAAGTCACAGCACACTGGGGAAATTCCTCTAGGACTGGAAATGAGCAAATATTCTTCCAAAATATAACAAGGGTGACTGGACAGATCCAAGTAGCTATAAGTTAGTAAGCATAATGTGCATCAAAGGTAAATTAATGGAAGGAATTATTAAGGAAAAGATTAAGCAGAACACATGAACAAGATGAGTCAAGTCAGCATAGGTTTAGATGTGGGAGGTTGTGTTTTACTAATATGCTGGAGTTTTATGAGGAAGCAACAAAAGCATATGGTCGGAGTGGTGCATTTATTATTTATCTTAATTTTCAGAAGGCTTTTGATAAGATCCTACATGAGAGGTTGAAGCAGAAGGCTATGGTGTGAGGACCCTTATCAGAATTAGGTGATGTTAAGAGTGGTGTCTCTCATGGGCCACTGCTATTATTAATATATGTGAATGATTTGAATAGGAATATAAACAACAAACATGTTAAGTTTGCAGATAATAAAAAGTTAGGTTGATTAGCAGATAATCTAGAGTCAATTTAATCATTACACTGGCACTTGAGTTGCACAGATGCTTGGGCAGATTTGTGACAGATGAAATCTAATGTAATTAAATGAAAGTATTGCAAGAAGGAAGTACAAATGAAAGATTTGAAAACCCAATGGGGGGTCTGAAAATTAAAAGTACCCTTATAAGAAGTCAGTGTAATGCTTCACTGTCAACCTCCAGGTAGGGTTCAGAAGTCATTAATAAGGCTAGCAGAATGTTGCGTTACATAGCACAATGTGTGGAGTGCATGTCAAAGGAAGCTACGCTTAAGCTTTGTAACACATTAATGAGACTTCACTTGGAGTCCTTTGTGCATTTTTGGTCTATGGGGTTTACAAAAGACATAGCAGCTCTAGAGAAAGCTCAGAGAAGAGCAACTAGGCGGATTCTAGGACCACAGGGTATGAGTTATGAAGAAAGATTGTGCTTTTCTTAGTTCAACTCCTTTAACCAATGAAGGACAATGATTTCAACAAGAACACAATGAATGGCACAGGGGCAAAGTTGTATGTTTTTAGGGATAACCTTCAAACAAACTATGATGTTTTACTTCACCCAGCAAACTATAGATACATGGAATAAGTTGCAAAGTACAGTGGAGGACAGTAGGTCTCTAGGAATGTTGTTTTGAAGGAATTAGGTGGATAGGACTGTTGAGCTTTGCTGGGCAGACGTTTTCCAAATGTTCAATGACAAATTATCAGTTTATCAAACTATCAGTTGTTCAGCGGTCAAGTTTTAGCTGATTCAAATTTCAGGCTGTTTAATAGTACATTTCCAAAAAAATTACCTCTTCAACAGGCACTGTATAAAAGAAAGGGAATTGAGAGCACTCGATGATACATTGTTTTGGGGACAAAAGAGAGCCAATGTTGGATATGTGACATAGAGAGATATGAAGTATTTGGTAAGTTTGCCACCTACAAAATGAAAATATGACCCAACATATAGAAGTTTTAATTGGAAGAAAATGGCTTGAATTTTAAAAGAACACCTTAGCTGGATTAAAAGGAAAAGACTCTCAATGTACACAGACATCTGTGCTGGTTTAAGAAAGAATTGCGAAATGTCTTGACTGGTAAAAGGCACACTATCTGAAACGCAGCTTGCTGTTTGGACTTTGATCTGAATCGTTCAGGTGGTATGTTTTCATCCATGTTAACTCCTAGTATTTGATACGTCTTGTTTCTAAGCCAATACATTTACATGGGTTTAAATAAAATGTGTTATTTTCTCACTGAAACTATCGTGTTGTTTACAGAAACTAGCAATTACCAAGAGGTTAGATGATGTTTGTGTCTAGCCTAGGTCTTACAGAACAACAGGGAGACATCATTGTTAACCCACTCATTGATGGAAAACTGGGAGTAGACCATAAGATGTGGTCCCAGCACCGTTAAACTCACCATTGCTGAGATTTACTGGGCTAGGAATTGTGGGGTGTACATGTAAAACAATGTTAATAAGCTAAGGTACAGTATTGGGGCATTTTTTCTTATTCATCATTAGAAATAACCTTGGAGGCTAGTAGAGGCTACTAAAAATACCTTTGTTGACCGTAGGACAATTTTCATGATAAAACAACCCTGACCTAGCTGCATTAGGTGTAAGGCAGTAACCATCCCTTGCCAATGCAGGTCACACTCACATCAGCATATACTTTATGTACAACCACTCCCAAATTAAATCAATTTATGGCCCACATTTATTCATTCTTAGAACCACAAGGAAGTGAACCCTGTTGTAGTAAAGTCATGCAGATAGCAGGACACCTAATTCTAGAGGAAAATAGGAAGAACAAACAAAGGACACATTGACTGGGGCCAGGACAGAAATTGAACCTACAACTCTGGTGTGATGTGGCAGCAGCACTAACAACTGTGCAGATTATTTTCCTGCTAATATGTCAGCATGTATTCCATATGATTTCTTACCAGAGTATACTGCTGTGAAGTGTAAATTATTCAATCATATATTTAGAATATACAGTGCTTTGTGTAAGAAACACAAAATGAAGACTTTTCTCAATAGGCACGAAATTGCATTTAAAAACCACAAAACAGATACTTGCACTTTAATGTCAGTTACATTTTATTTAAAGATGATCTTCTGTACTTATGTACCACTTAAAATATGTTACATTTTCAGATGACAGCTTTACGCAGTGAATAAAATGTAGGCCGTCTTATCAAAGCAGTCTGATAACCACAGCACAGAGTGCCAAGACCCAAATGTGTAATCCATGTGCCCAAATGTGACTGCATTTCAAAGAAGTGACAGAGCTGTGCTTTAGCCGAGGCATCTGAAAGAAAATCAGTGTTCTTTTGATTGAATTTGAAAATAAAGCTGCCATATTTGAGCTAGTTTCAAAAATTGCTTTGGAGTATCACTGGAAAACGGCTTGGTTGTTGATAAGGAAAAAGGGATAACTTTAAGAGCCTTGTAGGCAGTTCTGAAATTGATAGGGTTTTAATGGCAGATATTAGAGATCCTCTCGTAGAGCTGCAGAGCCGTAAATAATTTAAAGTGCATAACTGAGTAAGAATCCGAAAAAAATGTGTTATGCACAGATGTTTGGAAGTTATCCTGAAGGGTCTTCCCTTATTAGTATGTAATATAGTGCTTACAGATTTATTACCCGAGGTCACTTTCTGGTACTTAATAAGCTGTGTTTCGTGCAAAGTAACGATCCCTAAGGGCTACCTTAATTTTCCTACATATTTGCATGTATCTTTACATTTGAAGTACTTAGCAAACAGCTATGAATGTGGCTTTTTTGTGAGCCATTCCTCATCTGTGTCAGTATCTGCTGGCTTGAGTTTCACTTGTGCTGTTTCTCCAAGTAGGTTTGGCTGAGCCATAAGAATACTGGAATTGTTATATATTGATTTTTAAGGGAAACCTTGACTGTCTATAATTGTACTGTAAATGAATATATGGGAGAGGACCGTTTATGCACTGTTCATCACAGAAAACTAACATATGATGGAAGTCTGACAGCCTATGATATTTTACCACAAGAATAATCCTTTGCTTCAGATGAAGCTCTCTTCTTTAATTAACCCCTGAACTTCTCCAAATTGGAATGACCTACAGTTGTTAGTAAGAACCAGGAGATGAAGAGATCAGAAGGGAAAGAATAACTATAAAGACTGACATGGGTAAAAGATACAAAGTTCAGAGTGCCAGTTAGCAAAAAGCAAAACATTAGGCAAAACGTGTTGGTGAAAAAGAGCAAAAAAAGGTCACAACAACAACAACATTTATTTATATAGCACATTTTCATACAAACAGTAGCTCAAAGTGCTTTACATAATAAAGAATAGAAAAATAAAAGACACAATAAGAAAACAAAATAAATCAACATTAATTAACATCGAATAAGAGTAAGGTTCAATGGCCAGGGGGGACAGAAAAAACAAAAAAAACTCCAGACGGCTGGAGAAAAAATAATAAAATCACCAAAAACTACCACCACTAGAATTCCTTTCTCTGGCAAAGTTAATCAGAGGATTGTCAAGCTTTGCTTTTAAGTTATATGCTTAGATGTTAAGTACTCCTGCTATGTTTATTAATAAAAAAGCCAAATTCATATCCCACCATACGTCACACCCATGTGCTTGGCAACAGGGGTCATTACCATAATCTATATGGCTGCTGCCCTGAAAGTCAAACACAATATGGTAGGACTCATGTAAACAAAATGGCACAGAATAATAAGATGTTCATTCAGAAAATCTTGTAGCCTTCAATATTCTAAAAGCCAGAAAGCATTATAATTTACAAGCTTATAACTAACATTAGGTGAATGTTCAAATCAGAATACAAAAAGTCACAACTGAGCTAAATTTGATCTTGGGCTACAGATGGAGTAGATGGCAGAATGTAAATATTTGAGTCAAGCAGGACTCTGGCAAAAACAAACAAAAGGAAAAGGTATGTGAAATAAATAGTGTCTAAGCAATGCCCTTCTGTTGTAAAAAGGATGAAGTCATAAAAGTAAGCATGGAAGGTTTCAAAGGACATCTGCACTTCTAAATAAATGAGAGCTGGAAACCAGAGTGGAGAAAATAACACAGTATGACAACAAGCTGGTGAGATTCAACGGGGCGATTTTTGCGGGGTTCATTTCCAGATTGCTCTTTAACAAGTTGCAGCACCCTTCCAACCCCTCATAATCTCTTAGAAGGTTACATTAATCATGCAAGATCCTGAGGTGTTTATCATTCTTATTTCATAATAGGACCTTGGTCACTTCCATCTCTGAATCTTCACTGCTTGGGGGACAGACCTTATCATTGCCATGGGCCCTCTCTTCTTTCTTACCCATATTCTTCAAGCTTTAAGGTACTGAGTACAGATTATGTGACTACCACCCGTAGCCCAATCCAGGACATCTATCTTCTATGACCCAAGGTTGGTTAACACTTGAGTGGTACTCCACGATTCAGGACAATAACTAGAGATCATTCTTCTTGGCCTTGATCCTCTCTTTCGGTCTTTTGCTCACTCTCTTTAAGCTCCAGACCAGAATTTCATCCCTGGAGTTGCTCTTAGAGGCCACTCACATACTGTATATGTATCACCTCATTGTATTTTCCATACTGGTTTGCCCTTGGCAGAGTAGGATTATACTGTATATTGTAACAGAAGAACATATCCTTCAACCTGGAATGATGATATGAGGTGTAAAAATGGTGTATATATTCATTTAAACATGCAAAGGAGGGATATGTGACAGTTCTTATGTAAGACAGAAGCCTCTACAAGGTAGGACAACTGATTTATTAACTATTATTCATTATTTGATCTCCGGATGTTTTATTATTGTGTTTAGACCTGGTGATAAGTGTTGACTTATAGTGGTTGATCGAGTAAGAATATTCAGAGATATTGATGGCTAAAACATTATTGTTAATATTCTATTATCAATTAAAAGGCATTTTGCAAATCTTTACCTAAGTGTATACAAACAAAGGATAGACCAAAACAAACAGAAATTTCTCAACAACCTACATTAATCACATCCAGAGGCAACAAATTAAACAATTTAACCAATTAAATTTTTTACTTTGCTTTAGCATTTTTAAAACCTTTATAGATTTTAAATAATATTTGAATATTACCTTAAAGTTTTTGAAAAAGGGAGTTTTCCTGGACCATTTTAATTTGCGAATATGAACTTTACCCAAAGTTGTGCTTTCTGATCAGCTAAAATAATTAAGTTTGCAGTGTTTAAGGACTTATTTACGCAAATAAACACTGACATTTGCTTAAATGACGCACATTTATTCAACTTGTCTAGACGTTGGCACTGGCTGGGCTGAGGGGTTGAAGAAGAGGCCCGATCAGGGACCCATAGACTTGGGATCCATTCCTACTGAGGCAAACACACAAATTTTGAGGAAAAGAAACCCAAAATTGGACAACCAAGGTTGAATTTTGCTTAGAACTGAGTGGAAACAATTAGACAAGTCACTGAGTTTTGGATTTCTAAGCCAATCCAACATCACATAAAAGTCGCACTCAAAGTAGAGGTGTTGATTTTGAACTGCAGAGAACAATGGTGCTCTTGTTGACTTCATCCTACAGATAGCAAGTCTCTGCATACAATAAACTGTTTACAGCTGAATGGGCTCCTACCAAGACCCCTACTAAACATATAAATGTCCATCCATCCATCCATTATCCCACCCGCTATATCCTAACTACGGGGGTCTGTTAGAGCCAATCCCAGCCAACACAGAGCGCAAGGCCAGAAACAAACCCCGGGCAGGGCGCCAGCCCACCACAGGGCACACATACATACACACCTACACACCAAGCACACACTAGGGACAATTTAGTATCACCAATGCACCTAACCTGCATGTCTTTGGACTGTGGGAGGAAACCGTAGCACCCGGCGGAAACCCACGCAGGCACAGGCAGAATATGCCAACTCCACGCAGGGAGGACCCAGGAAGTGAACCCAGGTCTCCTAACTGCGAGGCAACATATAAATGTGTGTCATGTATTTTGAGAACACATTGCATATGTTAAAAATAGTCATAACCTGTTGTATGGAAAAAATTTTCTTTAAAAATTATTTAAAATATGCTTTGAGATTTAATAATGTATCTGCTGAGAGAGCTGACAACAAAGAGCCAAAGGAATTGCAGATTTCAGTGTTTAAAATACTCAGATCAAGAAATCTGCCAATCGACACCAGTAAAAGCATGTAAGAAGCTACACAACATCCAACTTCTGACTGCACGTTTAAACGAATAATTAAAAGAAGCTAACATTAATTCTATTTGCTATTGTTATGCCATATAGTGATGCAACAGCACGTTGAGCCAAGTAGCTGCAGTCATTTACTTGTGTGTGTGTCTGTCTGTTTCTTCTGTTGCAGTCTGTGTTACAATGTAGAAATGAAATCAATTTAATCTTTTTTATTTTCTGTCAGAGTAAAGTCTTTTCTTGAGTTTCTTTTGTATTCTCCCTGAAACTGAGGAAGCTTAAAGTGTAGAGACTGGAGGAATTGGATTGAGTGTTTTAGGAAAGAGCAATTGCAGTGATGGATTTTGCCGCTGTTCACTACAGACATGTATTCTCATTTGAAAATCATGTCTGGCCATGTCTGACTACTCCTACTCCTTACAACCTTTTGCCAGGCCTTTTCTAAATTGCAGGTCAGGCACTTTAATTTGGCTACCCTGTAGTGCCTTTGCAGAACACTGCATGTTTACATCCAGGCCACCACTCTCCTCCTTGTACATGGGTGCCTCTGCCCCTTGCCATTCTAGGGAGCCAAGCCTGGCCAGGTCTACCATTGCACAGTACACTCCATCTTCTCATACTGGAACATTGTGTTGTCCTCTCCCTGCCAGTGTGGATATCTCTCTTTCCTCTGTAGAGGTTAATTGCTGCTCGTTTCTCTGCCCTGTGACACCTTGTTGATGTCCGTAACTCAGTAACCTCTTGCCTGGACACACCTTCACAATATATTCACTCAACAATACAAAGTCATACAGCAAGAAATGCTTGCAAAGCATCTGAAGTATGTGCAATGAATTGGCATTGCTTCATTGTTCCGTGTTTATTTGATTTACATTCCTGACTTTCCTTCTTCCTTTTATCCTTCTTTGATGTCAGAAGCAGTTCCTTCACACTGCTTTCTGGGTCTCAACTACTGTATGTTCATTTTTTTATTTGTAATAAAAAGAAATTGACCCTTTGCCTCACTTTCTTTCCTTTACAATTTAATTTGATAATGCATAGGAGAAGTTTTTCTTTTCTATGGTACTTCTTTGCAAAAAGCATGAAGTCATAGTTTTGCTTTGTGCTTCATTTAGAAGCAGTTTCTTTTTTTACAAATGATACTGCTGTTTCACACTTCTGATCTTTCGGTAGGTTCCTCGCCTCTCACCTTGTTATAGAGCTGTGCAAGACAGGTAGTCTTGGTGTGAAAGTGTAAGGAGGTTCAGTTGATGGATCATAATCCAAAAATAGAGAATTAAAGACAAGTTGGAAAGGCAGATTCAAAAGTAGCTGCTATGAGTCATCGCAAAGAGTGTGTTTGCTTTGAAACAATTTATTAGTTTCAGGGCTGTTTTCACTTTTACCTTGCTGCTATTACAATATTGGGATTTCATGTTTTCAATGTAATAAATATAACAACCTTTCCAAAGAAGAAAAAACTTGCTTTTGCTAATTCACATACATGCAAACCTTTAAATCTGAGAAACATTATGGCAATTTGGTTCATCCTGCTGCCTGACTGCTTCCGGGACCTGAGTTTAAACACCATCCTGGTCATTGTCTATGCAGAGTTGGCATGTTCTCACAAGTCTGAAAATGTATGCTTGGCTTAACATTCAGGTGTTTTCAAGGATTGTGCAAGCACTGCAGCCCTTCTCAAGTAAATTCAGGGTTGCAGGGGCCAAAGGCTATCCCACCAGGATTGGGCAAAGGGCTGAAAAACAGGCCCGGACAGGTCACTAAAATCTTCTTCTTTCTGCTGCTCCCATTAGAGGTTGCCACATTGGATCATCTTCTTCCATTTCTTTCTGTCCTCTGCATTTTGTTTTGTTACACCCATCACCTGCATGTCCTCTCTCACCACATCCATAAACCTTCACTTAGGCCTTCCTCTTTTCCTCTTCCCTGGCAGCTCTATCCTTAACATCCTTCTCCCAATATACATAGCAACTCTTCTCTGCACATGTCCAAACCAACACAATCTTGCCTCTCTGACTTTGTCTCCCAACCGTCCAACTTGAACTGACCCTCTAATGTACTCACTTCTAATCTTATCCATCCTCGTCACACCCAATGCAAATCTTAGCATCTTTAACTCTGCTACCTCCAGCTCTTTCTCCTGCTTTCTGGTCAGTGCCACCATCTCCAACCCATATAACATAGCTGGTCTCACTACCGTCCTGTAAACCTTCCCTTTCACTCTTGCTGATACCTGTCTGTCACAAATCACTCCTGACACTCTTCTCCACCCATTCCAGACTGCCTGCACTCTTTTTTTCACCTCTCTTCCACAATCCCCATTACTCTGCACTATTGATCCCAAGTATTTAAACTCATCCACATTTGTCAACTCTACTCCTTGCATCCTCACCATTCCACTGACTTCCCTTTCATTTACACACATGTATTTTGTGTTGTTCCTACTAAACGTCATTCCTCTCCTCTCTAGCGCATATCTCCACCTCTCCAGGGTCTCCTCAACCTGCTCCCTACTATCATTACAGATTACAATGTCATCAGCAAACATCATAGTCCACGGGCATTCCTGTCTAATCTCGTCTGTCAACCTGTCCATCACCACTGCAAATAAGAAGGGCTCAGAGCTGATCTTGAATGCATCCATTACTCCTACCGCAGACCTCTCCACTGTCACACTTCCCTCATACATATCCTGTACAACTCTTACGTACTTTTCTGCCACTCCCGACTTCCTCATACAATATCACAGCTCCTCTCGAGGCACCCTATCATATGCTTTCTCCGGGTCCACAAAGATGCAATTCAGTTCCTTCTGGCTTTCTCTAAACTTCTCCATCAACATCCTCAGAGCAAACATTGCATCTGTGGTGCTCTTTCTTGGCATGAAACCATACTGCTGCTCATTAATCATCATCTCACTTCTTAACCAAGCTTCCAGTATTCTTTCCCATGACTTCATGCTGTGGTTCATCAATTTTATTCCCCTGTAGTTACTGCAGTCCTGCACATCCCCCTTATTCTTAAATATCAGTACCAGTACACTTCTCCACTCCTCAGGCATCCTCTCACTTTCCAAGATTCCATTAAACAATCTGGTTAAAAACTCCACTGCCATCTCTCGTAGACACCTCCATGCTTCCATAGGTATGTCATCTGGACCAACGGCCTTTCCATTGTTCATCCTCTTCATAGCTGTCCTTACTTCCTCCTTGCTAATCCGTTGCACTTCCTGATTCAATATCTCCACATCATCCAACCTCTTCTCTCTCTCGTTCTCTTCATTCATCAGCCTCTCAAAGTACTCTTTCCATCTGCTCAACACACTCTCCCCGCTTTATCATCCTAACCTGCTGCACATCTTTCTCAGCTCAGTCCCTCTATCTAGCCAATCGGCACAGGTCCTTTTTCCCTCTTTAGTGTCCATCCTCTCATACAACTCTTTAGCCTTCACCACCTCTCTCTTCACCTTGTGCCTTATCTCCTTGTACTCTTATCTTCTTTCTGCATTTCTCTGACTATCCCACTTCTTCTTTGCAATCCTCTTCCTCTATATACTCTCCTGTATTTCCTCATTCCACCACCAGGTTTCCTTTTACTCTTTCCTCTTTCCAGATGTCACACCAAGCACCCTTCTTGCTGTCACCCTTACTACATCTGTTGTAGTTTCCCAGCTGTCTGGTAACTCTTCACTACCACCCAGTGCCTGTCTCAGCTCCCTAAACTCAGTCTTGCAGTCTTCCTTTTTCAACTTCTGAAACATTTGATCCTTGGCTCTGCCCTCACTCTCTTCCTCTTCTTGATCTCCAACGTCATCCTACAGGCCACCATTCTATACAGCTTAACTACACTTTCCCCTGCCACTACTTTGCAGTCTTCAATCTCCTTCAGATCAACTCTTCTGCATAGGATGTAATCTACCTGTGTGAATCTTCCTCCACTCTTGTACGTAACCCTATGTTCCTCCCTCTTCTTAAAATATATATTCACCACAGCCATGTCCATCCTTTTGGCAAAATCCACTATCCTCTGACCTTCTTCATTCCTCTCCTTGACACCATACCTACCCATCACCTCCTCATCTCCACTGTTCCCTTCACCAACATGCCCATTGGAATCTGCTCCAATCACCAATTTCTGTCCCTTGGGTACACTGTTCATCACTTCATCCAACTCACTCCAAAAATCTTCTTTCTCATCCATTGCACACCCAACTTGTGGTGCATATGCACTAACAACATTCATCATCACACTTCCAATTTCCAGCTTCATAATCATTATTCTGCCTGGCACTCTTTTCACCTCCAAAACACTCCAGACATACTGTTCCTTCAGAATAACTCCTACCCCATTTCTCCTCCCATCCACACCATGATAGAACAATTTGAATCCACCTGGACTTACTCCCCTTCCATTTAGTCTCTTGCACATACAATATATCAACCTTCCTTCTGTCCATCATATCTCCTAACTGTCGCTCCTTACCAGTCATACTGCCAACATTCAAAGTTCCTACCCTCAGTTCCACTCTCTTTACTTTCCTACTCTCCTCCTGCCTCCGGACACGTCTCTCCCCTCTCTTCTTGTTCTTGTTCTTCTTCAGCCAACAGCAACCCAATTTCTGCCAGCACCCTGTTGGCTAACAGTAATGGAGGCGGTCGTTGTTAACCCGGGCTCGATCGATCTGGTATGGAAATTTGTATTGTTGTCCGCATATTGATCTGGCAAAATTTTACACTGGATGCCTTTCCTGATGTAGCCCTCCCCATTTATCTGGGCTTGGGACCAGCACGAAGAAACACACTGGTTTTTGCATCCCCTGTGGCTGGGTTGGACAGGTCACTAAGGTCAGTGTCACTATTTTAATTTACTTCAGTTATTAAAAAAAAATAAAAATTTGCATTTGAAGGCCTAAACTGAGGTAAAAGAATAGCTGTTGTTTTACTTCATACTAACATTGCACTTAAGTGATCAGTGTTTTAGTATTTTTGAATGGTAAGCTTGTATCTTTATTGGTAAAATGGAAATCCTTTCATTTCTTAAACACATTTTTCTGTAGTAGTAGGTATGTTGTTGTACTGTATTAACCATTATTGATGCAATGAGAAGACAAGCAAAATGACACCTCTTATTGGCTAACTAAAAAGATTACAATATGCAAGCTTTCGAGGCAGCTAAGGCCCCTTCTCCTGCAAGATGTAATGCAGAAACTGGAATTCCCTGTGTTTATATAGACACTGGCACAGGTAGCACTGGAAAACCTTTAAGTGGATCAACTTAAATGTAAAAAATGAAAAGACCTCTTCAGGCTAAGATTCATTTAGCAAGAAAAGAGAACAATGTATAGTCAAGATCTTTTGATAAGATAACTGTCCAGCAAAGTCTTTTGAAGATTTTGATGAGTTTTCCATACAATGTGGATCTGTAGTCATGTTGTCTGGGTCAGTCTGAGAGATGCAAAAAAATCCTCATATCCAGTCATAAACTGTTGTCTCTATTTAAACCATGTTGTAATGTGTTATGTTTTAGCATCAGTTTAACTTCCCATTCCTTTCTCTCTTACTTTATTTTGGAGTTACTCATAAGCACTTTGACTTTAAAGTCCTTCTCACAGTGTCCATTGCTGCTGAAGTGAGCTCCTACGGGATCTTCCTGTAAAGCTTGCATATTGTAATCTTTTCAGTTAGCCAATTAAAGGTGTCATTTTGCTTGACTTCTGACTAAACGTTTTAGAAGGAGTAAGATGCTAAATCACTGGTTCTGTCCTGTTTGTGATCAAGTGATTGGGAAAACCTCCTAAAGCAGAAACAGTTTATAGATTTAGAGCTTTTTGTGCACACCCAGACTGACTTGCAGACAGAGGATTGCTCTCCTACCAGCCTGCCATAAAAGCGAGTTCCTACCTAGGTCTGCTAGTGTTTCTATAACTTATATTGGGAATTTGTTTACCACCAGTAGAGGCTTTAGGACATGAAAAAGAGAAAAACAGTAAACAAATCCGTAGTTGAAGTCACACAGAATGTTTCTCTGTTTTAAGCTAGACAAGGATGCAGATCCACCAAATCTTTTCAATGGAAGATTTCAAAACTTTGTACAGTGAGATCTGTTCAAGATATTGCAATGAAAACTGAGTAGTGATTACAATTTTTTTGAAGATTAAATGTACTAAATTTCAACAAAATCAGTCTTCAAAGACTTGAGTGGTTGTGTGCGGACAGACAGACAGACAGACAGACAGACAGACAGACAGACATGGCTAGTACAGTAGGTGCTTCTCGCACTATTAGTGAACACACACTTAACGATGGCTATGTAGATTTTGTTCAAGGAGTCCAATTTCCATAAATATCCTCAGATTTGTGTATTAGTTTGATTTAAAATCCTAGGTTGGTACTGTGTGATTTGTGCATTGGTGTGCTATCAGTGAACTGATAACCTTTCCAGAATAGGCTCTGGTTCCCTATAGTGCAGTCTCAAAAACAGTTTGCTAGCCTAAATGTATCTTCAGCAGGGCCATGTGAGTGTTGGATATAAAGCAGGATTTTGTTGCACTGAAGAGCACAGACACAATGGCCAAGTCCTGGCAACACAAAATGAATCTAAATTGCTTTCATAATTTGCAAAAAAATGACTTCTAAGAAGCAAAAGTATCTCCTCAAAAATCTCCTTCTCTAAACCTGTCCCTTGAACTCTTGGCAGTGCCTTATTTTTGTTTCAACTAATTTAATAATCAAAGGCCAATTCCATGTTTTAATTCAAATGTTCTTTTTACAAGAATTGCCGAAGTATGTTCAGTTATTCAGTTAATCTAAACTACATAAAACATGATTGCATGTTTTCAAAGCATCAGTCCAATAACCCCACCGGAACTTTACAGCAACATTATTTTTGGTAATCATCAGGTTGCAGTCCCACCACTTTGCCCCAAAAAATAAAGATTTTCATCAAACTATTTCATACTCTTCTAATCTAAGGTCATACAATCTGTTTAATTAGTTGACTTATTGCTGTTCCCTTCACCAAGTCTAGTTAAGTCCTCTAGGAATCTAGGCTGCTGAGTGTTGCTTCACCATTCCTGACTAGGATAAGAAGTCATGGAAACTGGCTGAATCATAGTACTGATGTCAAACCTTTCAGAACACAGGGGTCTCTTAATGCTCTTTGTCAATACATTTTGTTGTGAGCAGTTTGGTCCTTTAAATGGATTTAAAGCTATAAGTTCAATTACATTCTCACTCATGTGCTCATCCCTTGTTAGCTGCTTTTCATTTACTAACCTTCTTTATCTCATTCAGGGCAGGGTGTCACAGATCCGAGTCTGATAACACACAATGAAAGACAAGAAACAATCCAAGATATGGCACTGGCTTGTGAATGGGTACACTCATTCACATCTTCACTTTTCCAGAGTAAATGTGGAATTGCCTTTTACCATAAATTACATATATAATAACTGCACAGGGAGGCACCAGTTTAAACTAAGACAGGATCAGGAGACATAACATGATATAATAGCGAGCCAAGGTCAAAGCTGGGAGTACTTGATACCAATGGTCAGGATGTGAGACAAACTCCTAAATCTATGGTCATAGTAAGGGAGTCAAATACCAAGATATTATACAAAACCTAAGCTAAAACACAATTCGTAAATTAAAGTCAAAGAACAGAAAATAATTCATAGCCAGGGAGGTGTTTGAGACAATGATGCTTGAGTTTCGAGCATTGAATTAATGACAAACTCGGACAGTAAGGAATTCTATGATGTTGACATTTATACTGTCATGGTAATTATGTCACATGTTACAAACTCCTAGATGTCTTATATAGCAACAGCCTGGCAAACTGACATTACAAACAATACACAGACATCAAAATGGCGCCTTGGGAAGATGTATTTCAAAATTAACGTATTCAAAAATATCTTCAATCTTAAAAACAGATCATCCCATTCCTTGACCTTTAAAACCCCAAATAATACCTTCATTATTTGTAGAGGCCAAGGAAAAGGCTGTAAAAGAACAGCTAAAAGTAAAAACAAAATCCAAATCATGACAGGATATATTTGGGTTATAGAAAGAAGATCAGAGTATATACCTAGACAAGGAAGGTATACTAAAAGAAGGGTCAGTATGTCTGGGCAAATAAAATATCTTCTTGACCTAATGAGTTTTAAGTTGTTTTTCAATAGAATGAATTACATCGACTGATTTCATTCATTTAAGGAGGTTGTTCCCCAGTCTGGGAGCTACTTTTGCCTAAGGTTCTGTCATCCACAGAGCGCAGGTTACTTTGGCGCAAAATGGGATTGCTAGAATCGGTGGTCCTTTGTGGGAGAACAGAAGCATAGTGATGGAGTAGATTACTGATGTCCAGTGCAAGGCCATTTAATGTTTTATAGGTTTTATATTTACAATCCTATAAGACACATGGAGCCAGTAAAGGTGAAGCAAGATGACTGTTATGTGCTCACTGCTGCTGGTCTGTGTAAGGAAAGATCCAGAACCAAGTGGATCTGTGATAACTGATTAAAAGGGCTACCTGCTAGTAGGGAGTTACAATAATCAATGTGGAATGTGATAAAGGCATGGACAAGTTTCCAAGCATCAGGAAAAGAGAGGAATGTGTGAACACGGGATATGTTATGGAGGTGGAAGTAACATCATTTCTAAATGTGGTTTATGTGGGTAGGAATCAAAAATGCAGAAAAAGAAAGTCTGATGACATCATCACCAAGAGGGACTAAGAAGGAGCCCATTTAGGACTTTAGTTTTGCTGCATTTGAAGAGTTATGTTCTGTCCGTGTTTTAATTTCACTGAGGCAAGTTTTGAACTTAGAAAACTAAAACTAAAGTGTTGTGTCCTGGATGTTCAACATATCCAATATTTTGAATTTAGAATTTTACTGCGTATTAAAATAAACAAGGTCAAACCGTTTTCCATTAGTTACTCAGTGTTGCTTTCACAGAACACTTTGTGAGCAGACAAGCACGTTATTACCTTGATTTTTTCGTTTAAAACAATAAGTCAAGGTGGTTTGTCAACACAGTACTAATTGACCTTCTACAAGTACAAATGGTAGACAAGATTACAAGTCACCTTTCTCTTTTTATACTGTTGTAGAGAGCGCAGTGTTAGCATGCCAACCTTGTCTTTAATGTGACAGGACACCTTTGATGTCTAATGTTTTCAATGTAAATGAATAATTATTATAATTTCTTTAAAATTGTATAAAGAAAGTTGACACCGATTTGCAATTTACACCTCAATTGGCTGGAATCACTCAGTCACAGATTGTCGGAGAAACTCCCAGAGGGACACGATGAGCTCTGATACCTACTGTGCCAGGCCTCACACTTGTGGCTCATGCCCAGTCCTTTGCTCTTGTGTCACCAGACTAAAGAAATCCTCTTCTGGTCCTTCATTCTGTGCCTTCACATTTATATTTCATTTTAAATTCATGTATGTATTCCCCCTTCTCATGTAAAACCCTCTGAGGAAAAGAAAACAATTTTCCATAATTTTGATATAATTAGATGTACTTCACTTGGCACTTTGCTATTGACTGCTTACTTTCTGCAAATCAAAATCAGAACCTTGTGTTAACTGTCCTCACTGTGGTGTATGAAATGTTGGCTCTCACCCAATGCAGATAAAGGGTTTTCACTTTGTTGCCCTTGTCATGACAGTTCAGATTGTGGTGGGTATGAAATCTAGTAAGGATGAGGGGATAGACATCTGTTAAACCTCAATTTTCGGAGGCCTCAATTCAGTTCAAATTATTCTTCAATGAGTTAAAACTACCTGTTCCACATTCCGGTGTACTGGTCAAAGACGAAATACAAAGTTTACATTTCAACTTAGATAGATAGATAGATAGATAGATAGATAGATAGATAGATAGATAGATAGATAGATACTTTATTAATCCCAAGGGGAAATAGACTACTGTCTCAGCACTAAGCACCACAGAAATCCTAATCCAGTTTGGCGGTTTGGTACCAGGATAGAGGTAGTGCTTTTACTTCCTTGGCTGAGGTAATACAAATGGTCAACAACATCTTCACACCACGAGGGCCAGGTCTTTGGCCACACATTACATACATGATCACTCTTTCCTGCCAACAGCATCCATTTTATACGATGATGACAGTTTTCAGAAAAAGATGTCATTTGATGATTAGCAATACTATCTCATAAAGTTCACACAAACCATCACAGTGACACGTATGTGAAATTTGTGTTGTATATTTCCAAAACTTTGAGTTTCTAAACCAAGAGATCCTTAAACACATCTTTTAAACCTCAGAGGCCTAGAGGTGTTTTGGTAAAAAAATACTGACCCGGGTCCATATAATGTTATTTCTAAAATGCACCTGCAGCATTGTAGAGTATTTTGCCAAGGTTTTCCTACACAGTACATTAATGAAATGAGCCCATACAGAATTACCCTGTACCCCTGAAGGCACAGTAGCTAGAGTGATCATTGTCTACGTCAAGTGAAGATCCAGTACAAAGGTTTTATTTTATATACTGTAACTCAATTCACATACCTTGTGAGAGGCCGTCGAATAGCATCACCAAAATTTGTCCTTAAATAAGCATGTTTGTATAGTGCAACAGGAGATCATGTCTTAGTGGGGCATTATATATTGTGTTTGCACACTAAAAGTACTTTTGGCAAGGCACATGCTAAGTCAGACACATCTTCCCCCACCATCGAAGCCAACTCACCACCAGGTGTTGATGAGTTGACAGCTCCACCCATCTCTTCACCCGAGTGTCCAAGACATGTGGCCGCAAGTACAATGACACGACCACAAAGTCAATCATCGAACTGAGGCCTAGGGTGTCCTGGTGCCAAGTGCACATATAAACACCCCTATGCTTGAACAAGGTGTTCGTTATAGACAATCTGTGACAAGCACAGAAGTCCAAGGATCAGTTCTAGGTTTGTTATTCTTCTCACTTTACATGCTCACTGTTTTTGTATATTTTGTATGTCTTTATTTGTAACTTAGACAAAGCAATATAATATTGGTGTTACATTTTTGATAATAACAGCAATGATTTAAGAACCCCTTCCCTCCTTTTAGGGATGAGTGTTTGTAATTTTATGACAGGGTTGGTGGAAGTGCCTCAAACAAGTTTGACAAATAGTCTCTCAGTCAACCCCTCAGGAAAGTCAGGCTGCCTAACTGCCAAGGTTTACCTTAACGCATGGTTTGGAGGGGTTGGACAGAACATCTATAAATGTATGTGCTTAACCTCACATTCTCCCTCTTGCTAACCTGTGATGATGTAGAAGTATCTTTCTCTTGTTAGCAACTGATGAAGACCATCACACCATGAACTGACAAGAACAGCACAATGAAGAGCACAGCTCAGCAGACATATTGAAGAGGCTTGAGGCCTGTTCTGAAGAAAGCTGAGCACCAATGATGCCTTAACTAGAGACATTTTAAGTAACTAACAAGTCTGTGTGCTGCCTGAAACTACACATCACCATTTATCAGGTTGTATGGTTGCCAATATTCAAATGTACTTTGCATATTGTTATTATTTATGAATGTTAGCAATAATACATTATTTAAAGTATAACTTAACTCCTGCTTGTCTTTTACTACACCTAATTGCCTGAGGTTATAAATGTAGAAGGGAAGGTGGGGAGAAGTTATATGGTACAATACCTTATAAACAGTGGTAAGTCTGTGAGATTTGAGGCATTCTGACAAAGGCTACATATTAATAATACAGAAGGGGGAAGTAGAGTAATATAAAACTCTACCAAGACACAACACTCACTTTAGGCCAGATCATCGCAAACTACAATGTAAATTGCCAGAGCTATGTAGATGACATACAGCTTTATTTATCCATAGACCTGGATGATCCAAAGACACTAGAATGTTTAACAGATTGCATAAACAGTATTCTGCAGTGTTTAAGTTGTAATTTTCTTCAATTAAGTAAGAAGAAAACTTAATTATTTGTTGCCAGCCACAATAAAAAGTTTAGATATTTAAAAAAATAGAAAAATGTTGAAATCAGTACAAAACCTGAGGTAAAAAATCTTTCCGTTTTTTTGGATTCAGAACTTAATTTTAAATCTCATATTAAAATAATGTCACCAAAACTGCATTTTTTCATTTAGGAAATACTGTATAGTATGTGTTTGGTCCTTTATGTCTTCAGAGGATGCAAAAAAGACAACACATTGTCTTTAGCGATTTAAATTAATACAGTGCCACTCCTAACAGGTTCCCCAAGTTTATATTGATTATCGTTGGTTCAGAATGCAGCTACAAGAATACTAATTGAAAAGAAGAAATGTGACCACATTGCACCAGTATTAGTGTCTTTACACTGGCTGCTAGTGTCTTTCAGAATGAATTTTAAAGTACTGCCAATTGTTTACAAGGCTTTGAATAACCTTGTACTTTTTTATATCTTGGAATGTCTGGCCCTTACATTCCCTATCACAACCTTAGATCCTCCAACTCTGCTTTGCTGGCTATTCTGAAAGTAAAACAATCTTCATATTGACATACAGTACAGTACATCAGGTCTGAAATGTAGAATTGCTTAAGTAAAATCTTAAAATGTACTTTTTAAATGTTGTATATTGGTAAACTTGTGACTAGTCACACTCAATATCTGGTGGTGGTCCTGTGCCATCACCATCTTGAGAACATTCCCTGAGGCTGGGGGAAGAAAGAAGAATATTAAGATCTCATCCATTTTGTATCTTGGAAATATAGCGCAAACCCAGAGCATTTTTTTCTCCACTGGAGTTTTATTTATTTCCTTTTTCCTCTAACCATGTGACCCTGGTATATTTGTTCATTTGATTGTTGTTTTTCTTAGTTTCCACTTGATATCATTTGTAAATAAATGTTGGACGGTGCAATATGAATAAATGGTGTTCTTGTTTTTGTAATAGAAAATGAGAACATCAAAAAGATTTTGATGAGAAAAGGCCATTTAGCGGAAAGATATCCAATCTTATTCATCGAATTTCCAGCAGACCCCCATGACCCTGTAGTTAGGCTATAGCGGGCTGGATAATGGATGGATGGATATACAGTATTATCACCGTTGTTTATCTCTACTGTTTTATTTGTTTGAGGCAGAGCAAGTTTCTGCCTTACAAATCCTAAGTTTTGTGGTTGGCTCATATGGAACCTGTTAACTTCCTTCTTGTCTTGTCTTGTTTACTTATTGAGCATGTTAGGATTTACACTATATGGTTTTTGAATCCCCCATTATTATGACATCACATTTTTGTATGTTAAGAATGCCATGTCAACTGTTCGTTTACAGTAGCGAAATATTCCACAACAATTTGCCCCTTCAAGACTCCCCTAGGTTGATGGGTTTGTGTAAGAATGTGTGGAGGGAACCTACTGAGACGCAACGATAAAACACAATGGCCCTTAAAGAAAAGCTAAAGAAACTTCTCACATTTGTAAAATTTTTGGGAACAGGTGTCTCAAAAGCAGTGCTATAATTGGGGATGAGCCCGTTGAATTATTTCCAATACAGATTTGACATGTGAATCATATAAAAGAATGGAGGAAGCAGCAGAGTACAAAGGAAACCCAGCTGTCTGAGAAGGAAACTGTAGCTGATACTATAATTCCCACAGACATAACTTTAAGCAGGCAAGAAAGGGAAAACCATGTGAGCCTTGTCAGAAAGATTAAACCAATGTTTTCTCCATTTTCTAAGAAAATGTTCTCCAAATTGTACAAGGTGTTGCTTTATAAGGTTCCCAAGGCTAGCCAGTTTATTGAAAGGAGGTAAATGTTTAAGTTTGATGAAATTGAAAAGTGATGTTTCCTAGCAAAAGTATCCAATTTTAATGTGTACATTATGACACAAGCAGATGATCTTTGGAAAATTTGACCAAAATATCTTATATCACAAGACTCAGCTTGGCAAAAGGATACAGGAGGTGCAGGAGAGGAAGACAAATTGCAAGAAAATCATTTTCTCCAACTCAGATTGAGTTTTTAGAATTGGTCTGGTGATACTTGGGCTCCTTAGGGATGTTCTAAGATTATGATGGACCCTTTTTTTTGTGGCTCTCATTGTCTCTCTGTAGCAAATGTTAGTTAGTCTGAAGAACGTTTGTTGGACTGCTAAAAAAATTGAATTAAAAAATTTATGAAACTCTCTTTTGGGAAATATTCCAAGTTCCAAGTGTGAAAACAGAATTGATTCTCGGGTTTCTGCACCAAAATTGTGAATTTATTAAATAAAGTAAATATGATGTATGTTTGAACAGAGGAAAAGTGCAATGTAACAAAGTAAACAAATGTAAAACAAAATCATATAGCCACTCTGGGCTTATCTTGTTGCTGTTCCCCTGCCCTTCTGAAGGGAAGTGGTTCACACACTTACACGTTTCAGAAGAGTTTCCATATCTGTTTCATTTCTGGACTCGCTTCCTCCCACTGGTGAGTTCTTAGCCCAACTCATCTACTGACTCTAGATTGAAAGGGCTATCCTGTTTAATGATTTTTTTTTTGGTCTTGTATTTTTGTAATTGTTTAGTATATTTATCTTTGTTACTTATCTTGTTCTGCGGTGGGTTGGTGCCTTGCCCAGGGTTTGTTTCCTGCCTTGCGCCCTGTGTTGGCTGAGATTGGCTCCAGCATGACCCCCGTGACCCTGTGTTAGGATATAGCGGGTTGGAAAATGACTGACTGACTGACTTATCTTGTTATTTTCCTTCTTTTCATATGTTGAGCCCAAGGGGAAATGAGGCACCCTAACGCTGTTGCTGTGGCTGCTTCTGTCTGATATAAAGCCCTAGGATGCCTCAGATCTTTGCTAGGGCGTCAGCTCAAATTTGTGTTGTTTGGCTTCCAATTCTGGATTTTCCCATTTGGAAAATTCATAAATTTCAATTTATTTATTGGCTATTGTTTGATATTCTGCTCTTGTTTCTGGCTTTGATTATTGTTTTTAAGATTTTGATATTATTTGCTTTTTGGGTTGCTTCATTTGAGGTAACATTTTTTTAATAACTTTCCATATTTTTGAACATAATTTCTTGTAATTTGATTTTTGAACCTTTCTGTGAATAAACTTAATATTCAAAAAAGGATAATGTTGTTACTTGAGCCAGGGCTTGTAATAATTCCCCACTCCCATTTGGGAATAATTGGAATAATAGACTTTTTGAGAGTTCAAACACTGGACATGTTTTTGAGTGTTAGCACTATGCCAATTGCATATTTTCAGGCTTATTTTTCACACCAGACCTTCTTGTAATAGTGGGCTTCAAGTTTCTCAACAAAATGAAAGTAACAAAATTATTCTGCACCTACGTTAATAAGCAGTTTTGCCAAAACATTCCTATCAAAAATGATTGTGGTTAATTCATAGTTTCTTCAGTTGTTTAATAACATTTGCCATTTTTAATGATTTACCATTAAATATACTAACTAACTGCAGTGGGCTGGCACCATGCCTGGGATTTGTTCCTGCCTTGCACCCTGTGTTGGCTGGGATTGGCTCCAGCAGACCCCCGTGACCCTGTGTTGGAATATAGCGGGTTGAAAAATGGATAGATGGATGGATATACTAACTTAAAAAATTGTTAAGAACACTCTATTAATACTGAGTAGAGCCTAATTTTGTTTTAATATGAGCCTTAATTCTGTGTGGCATGGATTCTACAAGACTTTGGAAACTGTTCATTTGTGAGTTTGGTCCATGTTTTAAGACCATTTTTGCTTTGTGACATGCTGCATTATCATGCTAGACATTGCCAGTAGAAAATGGTAAATGGTCAGCAACAATACTAAAATAGGACATGGATAAAAGGTCCTCTAGGCATATTATTCCCCATCCGACTACATGGATTCCAAACCCCTTCAAACCTTTATTGATTTTTTTTTGTGTTGTTCCTCTTGTTTTTGAGCTCTCTGCATTTCTTCTGACTTCACGTCTTGCGATTCTTGCTTACATTACTGATAGTTTTTCTTTTGGTTCTGACCCTCACTACAGTTTTTTAGTCCATGCCTGTTGTGATGTAAGATTTTGCATATAACTTGATAAATGTTTTGTATGTCTTTATTTATAATTTAGGCAAAGCAATGTAATTTGGTGTTACTTTGGTGAGAGGCATTCGTGTTTGCCCCCCCTTTACGACTAAGTCTGTTTGTAATTTTACGACAGGATTTGGGGGATGTGTCTTAAACCAGTTTGGCGAGTGTTTCTTTGCTAAAGTCTTTCTCTCATCCCCAACACAAAGCCAGGTTAGCTTAACATATGGTCTTGGGGGGGGGTGGCAGATGTTAAGATGTACTATTTCCCCCATTGGTCTGAGGTATGGCTGTTTGGAATTGCCTTGTCTCAGAGGCCTTTAAGTACCATGATGTCCTATTGGCTGTAGGGGTTGGACAGAGCATCTATAAATGTATGTGCTTAACCTCACATTCTCTCTCTTGCTAACCTGTGATGATGTAGAAGTATCTTTCTCTTGTTAGCAACTGATGAAGACCATCACACCATGAACTGACAAGAACAGCACAATGAAGAGCACAGCTCAGCAGACATATTGAAGAGGCTTGAGGCCTGTTCTGAAGAAAGCTGAGCACCAATGATGCCTTAACTAGAGACATTTTAAGTAACTACAAGTCTGTGTGCCACCTGAGTTACACATCACCATTTTACCAGCTTGTATGGTTGCCAATATTCAAATGTACTTTGCATTTTGTTATTATTTATGAATATTATCAGTAATGCATTATTTTATGTGTAACTTAACTCCTGCTTGTCTACATCTAATTGCCTGAGGTTATAAATATAGAAGGGAAGGTGGGGATAAGTTATATACAGTGGTAAGTCTGTGAGATTAGGCATTCTAAGGCTACATATTAATAAAGCAATATACATATTACTCTACCAAGATAAAACAATGCCTTTGTCTTGCAGTTGCCCCCTGAAGTCTTGTGCCCTGCTGGACAAAACAGGCTGTTGATGCATGGAAGACTTGGTGCATAGATTTATGAGCCTGTGCCCACTACAATCTCCGCATTCTTTTCTTAGCTGACATGAAGATAAGATCAATAATGGCAGCCACCTCTACTCAAGTTTAGCTTTACATTAACAAAGGAAAGACAAAAGTCATCAAGGCCAACACGACTAATAACGAGCCTGTTCAGCTGAGAGGTTGGAAGAAGTAGAAACCTTTTACCACCTGAACAGTGTTGTCAACAAGGAAGGAGGCACAGATGGTGATGTTAGGACCAGAATCATCTAGGCTAGGGCAGCATTTCTGTAGCTGAAAAACAAAATGGTACAAAGCCAATGTAAAGGCAGCCCTTTTTATGGGGCTGAGACCAGGTGGATGACAGTTATGACCAGTAAGAAAGATCAGACCTTCATCAACACATGTCCTCTCCAGACACACTGACCCAGTACCATCAGCAACAATGACCTTGGGGAGAACAAACCTTATGCCTGCAGAAGGTGACATTTTAAAGAAGAAATGGGGATGGATTAGACAAACCCTTGGAAAGTGTCCCAACAGTATCAACAAACAGTTCCTGACCTTGAATCCCTAAGGCAAAAGGAAGAAGCATGTAGCACCTAGACATGGAGGCAGATACCATGAGGATGGGCTTCACTTGGAGCCAATTGGAATGAAAGACACAGGGCAGAGGTGCCTGAAGGACACTTGTCAGAAGCCTATGCTCCAGGAGATGTAGAAGCTATAAGCAAGTCCGTGTTCCAAGCACAAAACACAGGCACACTACTGTACCATACTGGCGTTTTTTTTTGTTGTTTTTTTTGTAAATCACAAAATGGTGGGTGCTACACAGAGGCTTTATTTGAAATTCAGGTTGTTTGTGTGTCCTTTGTATGTTTATGGTACTTGGAAATTCATGAGTGATCCCTAAAATAATCCCAGCATGATCAACACACTTTTTTCATATTAGACCCTTGATGGCAGACACCTTCCAAAGCAAAACACAAAAGAATACTGAGAGATAAAGTACTTAATCATATATGTGGAGTGAGCAAATGAAGGTAAATGACTCACTCACAATTACACAGTAGGATTTCAAAGGGTCTGACTTCTTTAAAAATATAATAGAACAAACTGCTCCAGTCAGCTAACCTTTATACTTTGTATGGCAACTATTAATAGCAAATGCTATCACGAAGTTCTTTACAAAGTATGGAGAATAAAATTACATGAACAAAGAACAATTCAAAAGCAGTGAAGATGCTTACAGCGTTGACTTGATGGCTTTGTGTTTTATTTAAAAGTTGCATTGCTGCTCTAGGTTTGTTTTGACCACATGTAACTGTAGAAGGAGAATGAGGAAGACTAGGGGCTGCTTTGCATGAAATTCAATCATTATAAACAAGAATGATTTAAATTTTTTCATATAGTACCTTTTTATAACGACCGTTGCACCATAAATGTCCAAACGTTTCTTTATTTTCATTTTTTTTTTCAAAACCTCTGGGCACTTAAAAAGAATTCAGAGTGCCTGAGTATTATGTTTGAGAAAAGTAAATATTATGTACCTAGTACAAGACAAGTCATTAACATTAGCTTTATAATTAGACATAATTAATCTTGTCTGTGTCAGCAGACAAAGCTGTGGTGCCTGCTATGTCTCTAAAAAAAGGCAGCAGCAAGTTGTGGCCGATTTCTTTTAGGAAGACCCTTGAATCAAGTCACAAAGTCTCACAGGAAGTGCCACAGCACACTGTGTGAATCTACAGCTGACAAGTGTCATACAGTAGAACTAGAGATATTAATCTATGAGAACAAAGCAAGCAGGGATTCTACTGGTTGGGGCATAAATAGGACATCTCTACTGAAAAGAAGGTTGTTTCCTTGCATTAATAATAAACAACGGGCCATACAAGGTGCTGAACCTATCCTGAGGTATGCTATAAGTGGTCATGGTGTTGTTTGCACACAAAGTAAGAATGTCTGCTGTCCCCCAGACAAAACTGCAGTCTGATATCTTCATCTAGCTTCATAAATGCAGTCCCTCACAGGTTCACATTAACTCATGCATGTTATAAGCATGTAAAAAGAGGGTCCAAATGGACTATTAAAATCAATAGTACAGTGAGAACGAGAGCAGGAAAAATCAGAAATACCAGGGAAACAAAACAAGAACAATCATCAAAGTAAAAGGAGCTAAAGTAGAGTTGAAATCCACCAAACAGACAATCAAAGGAGGAAATAATTTATTACTTGACCAGGAACAGATTTAACAATGGTAAGTAACACAACTGTAGCTCATGCAAAGATTGACGCAACTATCACTGATTGCATCAAAGCAGAAAACCATATGGCGTTGCCAGAATAACAATAAACATTTTATAGCAATCACAAAACAAAGGTAGGGCATAAGAAAAAAAACAGATCATAATTACCGTATATATTCATATATAAGTCGAGTCTTGAAACCCAAAAAATCGATCATAAAATCAAACCCCGACTTATATACCCGTTCAAAAATACGACATTTAATTTTTTTTTTTTTACATCTTCTTGCCTCCTACAATCTCGCATCAGTTTCTCAGACGCATCTAATTTTGTTGCAGCAGCGCAGTTACCAATTTCTTTCGCTACTTCAACAACGTTTAATTTAAAAGCAGCTTCGTTTATTCTTCTGATTAAACGCTCCATAGTAGATAAGGGATGCTCTTATGATAAAGGTGTATGAGGATGTGAGATATAAAAAACACAAAAGAGTGCAAACGTGGGTTCAGAATAGTTTGGGTATTACTGTGTGGTCACATAGGCACAATACATAGAGAAAAAGGCAGTGTGCTCTGAGGTCACTCTCTCAGGTGGGCGTTAGCATATCGTCATCTCTTGGACCAATAGCGTGAGTTTTCCGCATTTGATTTATACGAATAACCTTATAAAATACCAGAAATTATACAGTAAAATCAAGTCCTGAGTTATTCGCGAGAGAACTTATCCGCGAGTATATACAGTATACACTATGCTAAGCATATAAAATCAGTTTCTCTCAAGCAGCAGTTGAGCCCTTCATGTAAAATACTCTGTGATACTTTGAATGTATTGTATAGGTGTTGTGCCTGTGTTGAAAAATGGTATGTATCAGGTGAAAAGAGATAAAAACAAAAAAAAAGGTTTGGGGTTCCAAGGGGAACAACTAGAAGCCAGGTTTAAATCAGTCCAGGACCGAGCTGTCAAAGTGCTTCTTTGGTGAAGAGATGCATCTCTGTTAGAAGCTGGATCCAAGTGAACATGGACTTTCAAAAGACATTGGCAGGTATCTGCTGCTTAAGCAAATGGTCAGCAGTCACACCAATGAAAAAAAATTACAGTCAACTGGGAGATCGACCAGAAATGCAAAAACCTTCAGGAAGCTGTGGCTGGCCTCACAGAAATAATATAGCTAGTAGGACAGGAACAAAAGCATGAGAAAAGCTGCCTCTTATTTTCCTGAATTCTTATTTTGTGAAAAGTCCATTCAGTTGCTCTTTTTTGTTCCTATCCTTGGTGTCAGCTCATCTATTATTTCTTCATCATCCATAACCCATGTCTGGTTTGTCATAATTGTTAGCCTCTATCCCAGGTCTTCAACAATTGCAGAATTACAACTTTTAGTAAGAATTTTTAGCACTGAATTGTGAACTCAGAAGATGTTGCAGATTCACCAAGGTATGAAGTGCACAGAAGAAGGGATAGTATACTTTATTTGATATAAATGTACAATACTTGTACTACAGCATGCTGTTGCTGAAAGTGTTGGTCTATGTAACTCAGGTGTGCAAACAGACAAGAAAATGATCTGGCCGCCTTAAAGGATGTTGAAACCAAGAGACCACCCCACCTCTTCACATCTACACAATGGCTAAGTCCACAATAAAAAAGCACTAGAAGAGTGAAAAGGTTCATTAAAAGCTGTTCTGCATATAAACCAATGTGGTTTGCACTGTATGAGAATGATGATGGCAGTGAAGTGGATATAAAGCAAAGACAATATACAACTTGTGAATTCATCTGCATTCAAGTATCCATCCATCCATCCATTATCCAACCCGCTATATCCTAACTACAGGGTTACGGGGGTCTGCTGGAGCCAATCTCAGCCAACACAGGGCGAAAGGCAGGAAACAAACCCCAGGTAGGGTGCCAGCCCACTGCAGGCATTCAAGTATCTATGGATGATATTCTTACCTTCTCCAACTGTGTGTCACATCTTCTTTCAGTGTGATCAGCAACTCAAAAAATGTATACTTTGTCTCATTTGAAGTCCCTACTGCATCGCAGTACATTTCCAGCTCGATTTGGAAGGCAAGGAAATACTTAACTATGCTGCCTGTCACTTATCCAGTGCTGACTACTGGAGGGCAGAATGATCATTTCTAAGGACCGCTAGGGAAAAAAAATGCACAGGCATATTTGTAAAAATTCTGACTGAAACGGACACATCTCATTGCTCTAATGGCCCTTAACAGCCGCTTTCATGTTGAGATAAGCATGCTAACTTTGGCATGCATCAGAAAGCTACAACAAATTGCACAAATTTGCCAATCATTCCACAGAGAGATCATAGAGTGCTAACTGTGGACAATAGAAACTATTGGGAAAAGAATGCCGTTCTGCACCAAACTCATACCTGTACTACCGTAACTGACTGAGTTTATTAAGGTATATGTAGGCCATTATATGCTGTCAAATACATGCATTCCTGCTGACAACAAAGTAGTCTTTGTCCTCTAAAGAAATCATTATCTCTGTTCAGAGTGCTGTAAATTCTAACAAACAGTAAGAGTACATAAAAGGAGAAACCCATCTAATTTTTCTTACAATGTGCTTTTAAGAACACCTAACTACAAAGAGGATGGCTACTCCCATATCTACCACATCATCATCCTCTTTGTCCTTTCTCCTTCATGTTTGCCTTAATCATCACAGATATGCCTTTACTCACATGTTTTCCATGTTCATCCCCACTTCAGTCTCAATATGAATGCAGAATGCATGGCATTGACAAGGCTGACTGTGTGCCTGAATTCAATCAGAATGCCATATGTCTGCAGTATACAGTGCTGCCATCTTAGACTCAGGGTTCCACAGTTCTGAATGAGGCTGCAAATCAGTGATAACTTAGTACTAATCAGAAAATGCTTAAATTGAATATTTATGGCCAATGCATTCATTCTTGTGAAACATGAGGATGAACCATAACACGTGCCAGAGAAAAAAATACAAAATTATTTCATAAGAGATTGAGATTCTTCTGTGACCTGACTAAATTACCAAATCTGTATTCAGTCAAGTGCAATGGTTAGACTGTAAATAAAACTGCACCCTCACAGAGGAAGAACAGGATATTAATGATCTGTTATTACTCCCCTGCTTGCTGATATTGCTGTGCTGAGAACTTGCCATTAGTCAGGAAACCAGCCAGCCAGCCAGGCAGGCAGGCAGGCAGGCAAAACGCTAAAAAGAACAGTTGGAACCTTTTCCATAACTCTTTGTGCTATCATTTTACTTGGATGTTCATGCAAATTCTTTTCACTAAAACCTTGCTAGTCTTTTTATAAAACATTAATCTCCTTTGTCAATGTGCTGATCCTTAAACCTGCCCTCTTCACAGTTAAAGAAGGTATAACAGGATTTGGATGAGTGCCAGGCAGCCCAATGTCTTGGAGCCACTACATTACAGGGAACAACGCTGTTAATTTGTTCCAAGGCTTAGGTAGTACTAAGATGTGCCTCGTCACAATGTGCTTTCTCAATTTAATGTTGCTGCAGATCTAGACAGGAGTCACTTTTTATCTCTGAGAATAATAATACGTGCACAGTACGTGTGCCTGTTGTAGCAAGAAAGCATCTTCTTTAGCAAAAGCAGAGTACTGACTTTTGGTTTATAAAGTTTGAAAGGGCACAAATCACACGAGCAAAGTGTTAAAGCAAACAAAATGCAGCATCAAGCATATTAAAAATTAATCTGTCAAAAAAAGATGAAAATTAATGGAATATTTTTTTTAGATTGGAGCAATGAATTAAATTTTTTTCTCACATAACTTAAAGAGCTATTTTAATGTTTTAAGCGTTTTTCTAACAGATCTGCTAAATCTGCAGGAGCTCATTCCTTCCAGCAAAAAAAAATAATTTTTATTGCATTATTTCACAAAAAAATGGATTGTTTTGCAATAATTATTGTATTATTCTGGAAATATTTGGCCTGCTGCTGGTATCATTGTGCATGTGTGTGCAATCAAGTGCCAAGAACTGAACAGACTTTATAGGAGTACATTTATTTTTATCCCAGATTAAAGTTTAGTATGTTTAGGACAAATGTTTTAGCATAGGCAAAGTGGTAGCACAGAGCTGGCATTCCTGCCTCACAGTGCCAGGGTCTACATTGTGTATGCATGTTCCTCCCATGTATTTGTGGATTGTTTGGTATCAGTGAGTGTTTTAAACTATTGTCGTAAGTGTCTGAGTGGATGGACAGACATCCCAGCTGGGTTGCTTACTGGTATTATTCCTGGTCAGGAGGCCATAATGGAAGGACAGAGGGAGTCTGCTTTCCAGGGCCATGTATTTCTCTTGTACAAAGGGCGTTAGCATTCCTCTGGTGGATCTCCCAATTGTAACACCATAAATGTATATTGGGAGCTGTTGTCCTGAGAGACAGCCCTGTTGGGGTAGTTAGGTGCCACCAGGGAGAACTGCAGGGCAATGCTGTCCCTGCTCAGGGGAACTTCCATCTGACCCAATGCTTTCACCCCAGAGTTACTGCAGAGTCTGGCATAAAAGCAGGCCCGTCGCGACAAGGCAGGCAAACCAAGCAATTGCTTGGGGCCCCGAGCTGGCCTGGGGCCCCAAGACAACGACTGGTTAAGAATAAAATGCAGCGACAAACTGTGTGAGCGCCCCATTGATAGTGAATGCAGTAAAGTGCAATGACACTGTTATCGGGATCCCCCTCAAGGGGCCCCCCTCGCTGACAGCAGCCAGCCAACCACGCGATCTCTGCTGCCAGCAAAATACAAAACTTCCTCGGCAGTCATGAAGCGGAATTATGCTTCAGGAAGCCAAAAAAGAAAGATGAGAAAGGAAGAGGAGGATAAGAAAAAACAAGACAGTGGTAAGTGATAAATTACACACATAAAATAGCTCTACTTGTCTTGTACAAATGGTGCAATTTTGCAGCAGGTAGGCTAGCAGAAATATGTATGGCTATGCTGTGGTTCCTTTGCGTGCGTGCGTGCGTGCATGCGTGCGGGGGGCCTCCATGTCCATTTTGCTTGGGGCCCCCAAATTCCTTCAAACGGCCCTGCATAAAAGATACCATCTCGTCTGCAATAAAGAGCTGGTGGACAACATCCGTGGAGGAGTGTGGTGGGAGAAAGCTGGTGACCAAATGTGTATTTTGTATTGTGCCAGACAGATTTAACGCTGTTTATTGTATATTAAACAACCTTTTATTTTATGAGTTGTAACTGGTTTTTGGGGTTCCCCCTGGTGGCCAGACTGAATACTGGAAATATGTTAGTAATACTTCTCAATTATCAAAAAATGTTTAGGCCTTCACGTGCTGTGAAGTAAATAACATCTTTCCCATTTGTCTATCACCAACATAGCCCACAAAGATTTGAGGTATGACCACTAGCCACTGCATAACCAGATCACGCAGTATCAAAGCAGTATATATAGAAAATAACTGGATTGAAATTAAACTGATACTTTATTTATAGGTTTGTGTTAATGAATTGCATACATTTCAAATAGGTTATGTGATTGTGCCCTGCAAAGTACTGGCATACTATCCATCATTTCTGCTGCTTGAATTCTCTCTATTACTTTTTGTGACTCTGAACTGGGTGGATACAATTTTGCCCTCAGCACATGTAGGATTAACTGTATAGCTTATGCCTATGATGTCCGTTCAGCTCTTGTCACTTGATTGCAAGCTATGATGTGCTTAACCTCTTCCTCACTAAGTGTCACTAGATAACTGGAGCACACGCTAATCTTGAGAGCAGCAGACAATTTTTTTGTGAAATAATGTAATAATTATTGAGGATTATTCCAATATTTTGGAGAATAAAGCAATAACCTTTTTTGTGTGTTGCGAATAATCTTCTTTATATTTATTTCTGTTATAATGAATGTTGAAAAAAATACAAGGGTATGCAAGATTAAACTTAAAAATGAAAAGTAGTTAGACAACTGCTCAGACAAAAAACAAAAACACATCACTAGACAGATGTTCAGAGAGAAAAAAGCCCCATCATGCTGGACAACAGGCTTGGCAAAGAAAGGAGAGCTGCTGCTGTCCTAGATGGCTATCTTAACCAAAACAGGACAGCTGCTGCTCATTGTCGCACAGTAGTCATAATAGGACAGGACACCAATTTCTCAGTGTGAAGATTGTCACTAATTAAATAGAAATCATTATGATTTATCATTTCTTTTCTTTTTGTTTATTCTTTGGTGTTTGTTATTATACAATAATACATTTTACTTGGTTTTGTCTGATTATGGTCATGAATTGGATGTTATGGTAGCAATATTGTTTCAAAGAAATCCACATGCTATATAACTGTTTGACCTTTCTTTTCAAAGGGAATCATTTTTGTTAGCTTGAGAAGTTTCCCTGGCGATATCTGTTCAAGGCTGTTGTTTTGACTTTTGTTTTTCTCTATTTTTTTACTACTTTGAGCTGCTACATCCATTGGTTTAGGTTGCTGATTTCTTTGAGCCTTTTGTAAATCTAGCCCTGCCCTCTCTCTAGATTTCTTTTTTTGATATGTCATTAAAAACATCTTTGTCTCTGACCTTTTTAGTGCACATTTATAAAAAGATTAAATTGATTAACAAGACACTTCCAGTTCTTTTTAGAACAGAAAGTTGATGTTTCAGGATGTCCGTTGCTGATGTCCGTCAGCAACACATGGATGCCTTTTCAGGAAAGAGAGAGCCACCGATCAATGAAGCACATCTGATTCTCAGGATGGCACAGCTGTCCCTCAAACAAGATACAGTTAGCCTCCCCACATTTACAGTACACATGGCTGGTTTTTTCGAGAAAGGACAATTGGTCAATAAGACACAGATGACTTCTGGGACAGAACAGCCATCACTCAACAAAATACAGCAGGCTAAACTGGAATAGAACAGTAGCACCTTGGTGTTAGAAAATTGGTTTAATATGAACAAAAATATAACAAACCAAAACAAAAATCACTGAAACATTTTGTGGGCTCTCCAAAACAGTCCCGAATCCCTGGGATCTTACACTAAGGTTATGTCATGAATCAAGGAGTGCTTCTTAACAAAATCCCAATGAGGCCTCTCAGAGTAGCTGGGGAGCAGGTGCTCAGAGTGGGAAATTGGCAAATATACTTAAACACCTCAAACACTAAAACAAAAATCTACACAAGTGGAAGGATCTGTAAACCTCTGGCTTGAAACAAAAGGGGCAAACAAGCATTTTTATATGTAAAAATGTTTATTTTGCAAAAGATGTTCTGAAAAAAGTGAAGTTCCGAGGAGCACAAAAGGCATAGAAGGAATTGTTGGAAATGGGCAATAAAGCATCTTACAAAATCCTAAAGAATTGTAGAAAACAGACCAAAAAAGGTGAAAAACAATCCAGAAACTCAAAGAGTTAAAGAGTTAAGCAGAACTCCTCAACATCGCAAAGCACATTCAATGAACTGCAAGGGACTGCTTATTTTCCAAGTCCCTATGCAATGATAGGCAGGTGGCCCTGCCTCTTGGGGAAAACACCAACAAAACACATGAAACATACAGTAAAAGGACGGGCAGAGGTACACAAAAATGATACATAAATAGTTACTCAAAAAATATAGATAAGTAATAATATTGACATAAACAAAAAAAAAACAAAAATGAACAAAAAAGACATAAAAAGGGGCATTTAAACAACAAGTTTGTTCAAGAATGTCCCTAGTTAATTGCAGGTTAACAGGCAACAAAAATGGTGTCAAGAATCTAAACCATTTAATCTGATTTGAGCTTAGTTTTGTAAAATTTCACTTACTTGTATGGAATGTTATTTGCTTTTAATAAATTCAATAAAATGTCAAAAAAAAAAAATCTAAACCAGATTGATTAGGCACTTACCCAGACCTGGTATTACTGCCAACAAGTTCCCAGGTTTTTATACGTGTGAGTAAAGGTAGAAATTTTTCACAAAAAACATGCAAAGTGTCACTGGATTCTCATTAACATTATGCCAATGTTCTTGTCAGTGAAACAGCCATAAGAGACTTGGGCATCATGGATCAATATAAACTTCAATCGCTTTACTGAGCTTTGTCAGCTTAGGTTAGCAAGGGAACAACAGACAGCAGAGAAGAAGCAGTGACACTGGGTGAATGGGGTGCATTGTGCTTGACACAGGTTTTGTGCAGTTTTTCGGAACAGTAAAAGATACTAGTTGATTTGCTTTTTACTTTCTCGTATACGAAGTATAGGGAAAGTATCATAATCATCCAAAGAGACGATGTCGAGATTTTGATGAATCTCAATGTTTTAGACCTCCCTGAGTCCGGAAATACCATTTTTGGAATTACAGTATGTCTGTGTATGTGTGTGTGTGTGTGTATGTAAACATGATAACATAAGTACACTTTCACTTAGGTCAACCAAATTTTGCATACAAGCATTAGGTACAAAATTCTGATATCTATCAACTTTTGGGCTATTTCCATTTACCGGAAGTGGTACTTTACCTTTTATTAATGCAGCTGCGGAGTCTGACTTTTATAATAATTTTTCAATAGATTATTAATTTGATTTGATTTGTTGTTGATGGTTCTTTAACGTACATGATATAAAAATATAATCATTGTCTTGTGGTTTACTCCTCAAATATCCATCCCCATATCTGAGTATACGAGAAAGTCTAGGGGAGAACACTCCTGGTTTTTTTATTTTCTAATCATATTATTTTTTGTCTTAAATAAGTCTTTGTGAAACAAGTAATTTTTTCATAATAAAAAGCAAACTGACCACTTAATTATTGTTCAAAACTATAGTTTTTTTAAGGGAAAATTAAACAAGTTAGAAAATGTATGTGTGGTGGAACATTCAGATGTGCTCAGGGACTCTGCAGACACTGTGGCCCCCAATGGAATGAGTTCAGTAGGTAGGTTACAGAACCTTCTCAACACATTTCAAGGTGGGAGGGGCCAAAGAAGACTATCTCAGCAGGATTCGTCAAATGGCTGAAAACAGGCCTGAATAGGACTTGAGTCTATCACAAAGACCACTCTAATTCACATACGGTACACACACACAGACACATATCATATTCGCACACAGTAACAATTTGAAATTGCCAATTAACATAACCTAAATTAAAAAACACACAAACACACACAAAAAAATATGTTAATAATTCCTTCTTTGCTTCAGCATGTCTAGCTATTGTACTTTTCATGAATGCCACCGTTTCAGTCCTATCAGTGCCATCCATCCCAAAATATGCAGTCTCATCTATTTAACCTTTTGTTTTTTTGTGCTGCTGTTGTTAAGGACCTGACTTCCCAAGTCCCTATGGTCAAGATCCTGCTTTTGAGAGTTGTCAAAAGTGCTCCAAACTTTGCTGGAGAGGCTCCAAATTTGACCAAGGGGCTTTCAATGCTTACTCATCCCCAAAGTACAATAAGATGCATTGTGCCATGTTCCCAGGTGGTAGCACTTTGTTGCCCTGTGCCATGGTCCAAGGAGGGAGGACTCTGTTATCTTATATCACATTACCAGGAAGTGAGTTAATTTTTTGTGATTATTACTTGTTGTTTGTTAATTCTTTGGATTTTGACCTATTTGCCCTATTTTTTGATTTCGCTTTCTGGATTTGTGTTTTTGGGATTTGCTTGTCGTGGATTGCCTTTGCTGTTTAAGGCAACTCTTTCTGGAGGTTCTTGTAATACAGAGCATTTTTGTAAATAAATCTTTTATTTTATAAAGATTCTTTGTCTGCCCTCTATGTTTTACAAGCCAACAATTGACAGAGCTTTCCACTTGTGGGGCCTTTTGCAATGTTTTTTGGAACAAAGGAACTCCCTAGTTTCATGACATTTAAGGTTAAAGAAATGAGTGCAGAGGCCAGAACTCACTGTATTTTTTGGAATGCCACCAAATGAATGTCAGAAACAGAGCTTGAATCAAAGCAGAGATTGCTGACAGTGTATTACCTTCTATACTAATGACATTAACTAACAGTTAGTCATACTGAATCTGGTCAAAAGGTAAAGCATGGTGGAAAATCAGAGCAGAATTCTAGCAGCTTCCATTTTCAGTTGATAACTAATCCTCAGAGTTTCAGGTACTCAGGAATGGAGTGCCTAACCTCACATGCAGTAGGTGCCATCTAGACTTCCATAGTCTCTAGCTTGGGCCTATAAATATGCTCTTGCCTTGGTCATATAATGGTTCATTGTTCCCCTAAATAAAAGCTTGTAGCATATGTATTGCCATAACTGACAGGCTCCCTAGATCAGACACTAGTGATTGTCTCCATAAATTACTCTCTAAATGCAGTTTCCATATTACTTATGTGGCAATCTGTTACAGCACTGCTTAGTATTAATTCCTAAAAAAGAATTTCCCCATACATCTTCTGTGAATTCAAGGTTGTCCAAGGTCGCCAGTATTTACACCCACGAAGGTCACAATCACTCCTACCCCATATTGAGACTGCTGCTTGTGTTGAATGAGTGATTAATATGAGACGATTCCTCTTTAATAATGCACACAATATGTTTTGTATGTTTGTTCACTTTCCTTGCAATGTTTTACATTTTTAATTGTTACATATGCTCTTTAACCCTTAGACATCAAGGAGCTATTTCGAATTTTATTTTTAAAATAGCAAAATTAACTGCATCGGAGTGATGCTTGCATATGGTGCCTATTCTGAAGGTTAGAAGAATTGTGATAACAGTCTGTCTGACACCATAGTGCTCAGAGTTGTATGAATGACCTTGAGTTTCTGTGGTGGTGTGAGGTCAGCTTGTTTCATTTCCTTCTGACAGAAAAAATAAATAAAGAATTGAGGAACCTTACTTATTGCCTTATAGCTGCTCACTGAGATGTTTAAAGTGTTTTCCTTTAAGGTGCCCACTCAACTGTGATTTGACACATTCAGCATGTAAATCTGTGCTTCCTAGGAATCAAGTCTGCCTCCCAGATTCTGAATGGAGGTCCTGCCACATAAAATGATCAGTTTGCATCCTTTTCTCTCATGGGTTGATTTTTTTTGTTCAAAGCATTCTATATTCATTCCCACAACAATATTCTTATTCATTTTTTATTATAACACAAGACCCTATGAGAGGTCATCCCATTTGACTCTTTCAGAAATTAGTTTGTCACATCACTTGGCAGCAATCTAAGATATTCCACACAAAAAAAGCTCTTCTCATTTTTTGTAGCCCAGACAAATCACTGCCCAGTTGCTTGACTATATAGAGATTTGGCTCTGTAACAGACTTCTTATCTTCCAGCCCCAGAAAATCCACCGACTCTTTTCTTTATTCACTTTAATCCTCAGGCTCTCCCTTAGAAGATGCTTTATCACTCCCCTTACCACATGACACTACCCCAAAAGTTACTCTTGCTCTCTAAAAGAATTCTCTGTGTCATTTACCCTGACTCTAGTCTGCAGGCCCTGTCAGACAGCGCCCCATCTAACAGCCTCAGAAAATCTTCTGTCATGTCCCCTTGCTATACTCAGATCTACAGGCCCTGCTTCTGAAAATCCACTGTTGTATCACTTCAGCTTGATTTGGGGCCCTGTCACAACAACTCCATCTCACCGCCTGCAAAAAGTCATCTGACAACTACATTTTGATGCCCTGTCACAGAAAACTTAACTGCCTTTGAAAAATTTTTCATGCTTCAGCCCATGAATATACAGGCATGGGTTTAGAAATTCTGCCAAACTTACTTCTCTTGATTACAGTGTGTCTTTAGATTTTAAACTTGTGTCTCTACTTGTAAAAATAAGCTCCTGGCTCTGAATCCCAAGGTCTGACACATAGGATCATCTTTCTCTCGCTCTTTCTCTCTCTGGTTCCGAAAGTGCCCTGTCGTTCCCCCTCTTTTCTTCTCTGAATGGAATTGTGGACTGAGTCCCAGACAATCTCATTTCAATGCCACAGAATATACTCTCACATTTGTCTACTGTTGACTGTAGCCCAACCAGTTTTCTGTGATGCTAGTGAAGCCTATGGCTCATCCAGAGAACTATAATTTAGATATAATGAAAAAAAATACAAATGGATATCTTATCATGGTCTGCAGTAAACAACCACGCATCTATTCAATCATCCATCCATTTATACTTCTTACAGTTGTAGGAGGCAGGAACTATCTGTGCAACAGCAGAGGCAGAAATCAATACCACAAGGACTGTCAGGACAAGCTAACACAACACCCACACTCATGCACATTTGGCCTAACACTATACAGCAAGAAAAACAGAGCACATGCAAAGTCCACATAGGCAGTGACCAGAGCAAGATTCAAAGCAAGGTGTCCTTGAACTGTGAAACAGCAGCAGCAGCACTTACTACTGTGACTCCCACAATACTCTAGCATTAATGCAATGTAGTTTCCATTAGATTTTTTAACATTTAAAAGTGGCACATTTGTACAGTAGGTATTGACCTGAAAAGTTTAAAGTCACTTCCCAGGTGCAGACCTCCTCATGTTCAATCCTAGTACAAAGATCTGCTTCATTCATTTTAGAGTTGTGTTTCTGTATGCTATGTGATGCAGTGCGCTCAAATATTGGGCAGCATTCTGCTATGTGTGCATCACTGCTAAAATAAGTTCCAGTCCATGTGACCGTACGTTGAATAAATCAAATCTAAAAATTGATTGGATGGATGGAAGGATATAATCATATAGACAGATGCTGCAATTATTTAATTATTTGTACTGTGAGACTTTGGTTAATTCCACTCAGGCTAGCATTAAACAAATCAATCATTCAATTAAAAAAGATGATGATACCAAAAACAATTCCCACAATATGAACAGTTTGCATAAACTGTATCCTATAAAGAATACCTTGAAAATCAGAAACAAGTGTCTTGCATATTATAGATGGTCAAAACCCAGAATGTGGTGTGTCATCATCAGGCTTTTGTTTTGATTTTTTTATAAATTTTACTTGACCTCAAAAAATTATTTAGACCTTATAATAGGGGTTTTAATGGTCAAGGGATCTCGTAGGCACAACTGTTTTTGTCCTTGATATGCTTTTAACAATGTTGAAAACAAGCAGTGCTTTCCCTTAACGTCATGTTGTTTTTCTACTGGGCGCCACCATTTTAAAGTATATTTGTGTTTGCTAGGCGTGATCAACTGGAAGTGTGTGCTATGTAATACATCAAGGTCAAGAGTATAAAGGTCACGTCGTGCACTTCCTGGTTGTCCTCAATTGTATTCAACCTGACCCTTAAAACTATTATTCCTTTGTTGTTTTGAAAGATTTCTGGTTCAGAAATTTAAACTTTGCTGTTTGACTACAATTTACAGTTAACTTTTTGCCTCTGGTTATGTATGTCTATTTTGTTTTCAAATTTGACGAGTTTTGTTACATGCATTGAGCCTTGTTTATTTGTTTTTGATTACACACTTACAACTCACTGCTTGGTACTTTGGTTATGATTCCTCACCCACTTCCTTTTCTAACTAAATTCTACCATTTCCTGTGCAATCATCTCACCGTGTCCAAATCGATCTATTCATAAAAAGAAATAAATATATCAAAATAGCTGCATGATTAAAGTCTCATTTTGGGTAAAATGAATATCAGTCATCTGAACAGAGCAGAGTTGTATATGCTAAATTTTAAGAAACAAGCAAACTCAAAGTTGAAACAAAAAAGCAGATGAAAAGCAAAAAAATAAACCTTGAAAGAAATGTACTGAGAAACTAGTTTTCTCAAACTATCAGGACGTTTTTCAAAGACAGAACATGTGGCTCGATTTTTAATAAGTTGTCCACCACAATTACATAACCACTCCTGTGATGATCACACACGTGTGTACAAACACAGCCATGGCCCATAGCCATTCTTTACTCTACAGTCTAAAAAAATACAATTGGTGGAAACATGACATCATATTACATGATATCTCAATAGTAAAAAATAAATGAAAACAAAGAAAACTGATAAAATAAAAATAATAAAAGGTTACGGTTACTGTTTTAATCATAATAGTGAAGTCTGCATTTTATCTGGTTTCAGTGGAGCCTCCTAGCTGACACCACTTTTAATGTGTAATTTTGTGCAAGATATTTTTCTTTTACACCTTATTATTGCATCAGTAATAGAAAGTCGAGCACTGCTGACATACAAACTGGTGTCTTCCAATGACCAGGACATAATGTCAAATATAAGTACTTGCTCTTTGTGTGGTTCTTGATATCCATGCATTTACTGAACTGACGAAATAAAAATCTCAGATTGTGTCCATGCCAACAAAATTGGGCAAAAGGTAAGAACAAACATTAGATTAAGTGTCAGTCCTCTACAGAGCACAGGGCACATCCACATTCATTCTTATTGCTCTAATTAAGAGTAGTAAATTACATTGTAAAAGTATGTCATGTAGATACAGGAAATGAATTTCTAGAACATTAAAACATTACAGCAATTATGATAAGAACAGTCCCTTCAGCCCAACATAGCTTATAAATATCTTTTATACTAATTATTGCATGAGAACATTAAAACAATTAGCATGAGAATGAAGTTAATTAACTGGTCACTACCCTGGACCTGCCTCTTGGAGCTGAGGGATTCACTACAATCACTATTCTGCCCTTTCTATATATACTTGTCAAAATCAATTTTTAACAGTTACATTGTCAATAAATATTTTATACAGTATACTGTAGGACTGACTATTCACATTATCTTATGTCTCAAAATATCGGTCCAACATAACAAATACTTTATGAAATCTTATGAAAGCAAAATTAGTTAACCAGAGAGATGAAAATAAAGTGTAGGAGTCCTCAGCTGAAATAATCAGGTTTGGGAATGTTATGTTATCCTACTATGTGAGCTATAGAATCAAGAGTTTTCTATTATTAATACAATACTGATCACAAAAGATATAATTTAATTTAAAAAGAGAATCAACCACGCATATCACAAAGCTATGAAAATATAACGTCCTTACAATTTGGATTTCTACTCGACATATTCCATTAGATAATGACAATACAATACAATTTATTTTTGTATCGCCCAAAATCACACAAGAAGTGCCACAATGGGCTTTAATAGGCCCTGCCTTTTGACAGCCCCCCAGCCTTGACTCTCCAAGAAGACAAGGAATAACTCCCAAAAAAACCCTTGTCGGGGAAAAAATGGAAGAAACCTTGGGGAAGGCAGATCAAAGAGAGACCCCTTTCCAGGTAGGCTGGGCGTGCAGTGGGGGTCAATACAATACAATACACAGAACAGAACACAAGTAATAGTGAATCAGAACATTTTTCAAAATGGCTAATATTATAAAAAAAAAAATAGTAATAAAGGTATTCACTAGGATAGTCGTCAATGAATATGTTTTACTTTCTCAATTTATAAACAAACAATTGATAATAGGAGTGACAGCAAGCAACATGTAAATATAAATTAAGCATGTTCGGTCAAACCTATTAAATGTGTATTAAGTATATAATAAAACACAAAGGTCTGTGTGTTCAGTCCCTCTGAGCAATCTGATTGGTCAGTTTGTCTTTGGTCATGCAATGAAAGTGGAAGTGCTAGCATGAGACACAAAAGGAGGAAAAAAACAGCATGGTAGACATGAGAAAGCCACTTCAAAAATAATGACAGAGTCTAACAAGCATGGGAACATGCTCAGGAGAGGAAGTGCCAGTGAAGAAATGTTTACACACATGCAAATAGTGAGGAAAGTAGCTGATTGTGCTCGTAGGGTAAGATAAAGCAAGTATATTACCTATCTTTGACAGGTAGCATAGCTAGTTAAGTTTAAGAATCGACAGACAACACTGTGGTCCAAGGGGCATATATATATATTTTTTTTTACATTCTCTGTCTTGTGCTTTTTTTTTATCTCAAGTGCTTAATTAACTGTTTTATGTTATGTCAATTATGTAACTTATAATTGGAGAGTCACCAAAACCGGAGTCAAATTCCTTGTACGCGTGCACACTTGGCCAATATATCTGATTCGGATTCGGATTCGGATTCTTCCAGCACACCGTTTATAAAAAGGATAGATGCATATAAGAATTTATGAGGTCATTTTATTCTAACCATTTATAGACTAAAATGAAATAAGCACACATTTTATTGTAGTTAAAAAATAAGCTAGTCTGCACAAGGCTGCAATATAAGTAAAGTAAAAAATAATTGAGCAAATAGAGACTATGTCTAGAGCAGCATTAGTTCTAAAAACATGAGCAAATACTGGTATGAATAAATATACTGTTCTTTAGTTATTTTTTTATTTTCAGATAAATTGTTGGTTTTGTTATGGACGTGTCTTTAGTGAGTTGAGCATTAAAACTCTTAAATTATGGATAAAATATCTTCATATCAACGCTTTACTGATACATCAAACTGCATTAGTTGTTACATGACCATAGTGGGTTAAAATGCCTAACCTTGGTGCCCACAGTGAACAGACTACTTCACCAAACAGAATTCTTTTCAAAACTTCAAAAGCACAAATTTAACTAAGGCATTGGAAGGATTGTGCCCAAATGATTTAGATGTAATAAATGTAAATATGAGAGAGGGGCAGAAAAACAACAACATCAAGAGGGGACAATGTACATACAGTGCATGCCAAAACCCCTGAAATTTACAGTAAGTGCAGAAATCTATTACTTTATGGCAAGGGTGCAGTGCAAAACAAAAACACCAGCATTTTGCAACTCCCACAATGAAACAAACTCCTGAGATGCATACTTCTCAGATAAGTAAATGTTAGACAAAGCCAACCCAGCTGGCCCCGCGGTGTGTATTCTGACAGTGCAAAGAAAATACTACAAAGGCAAGTGTCCAAGACATTATTTGGAATGAGTGAAGTGGCGGAGCAGGAATCGCTCTGGGATCAATTTGTAATGATAGACAGTGCTTTTCCAATTTGTTAGAGAAGGTCTCTTGGCCAAAAGCTGTAGTTAAAGCCAGTTGATGGAATAGCCATAAGAAAGTTGGCAAACAACAACAGAACAATTCACCATGTACCTTCACAACAGAGTATGGTTATGATGAAATAATTAGTCTAATGTCTCATTTTAAATATTTTAAAGTATTAAAAATTTTAAAGTATTATGGTTCATTATTAGGGAACTGGTCATTCAAAAGTCTATGGCTTTTATAATTAAAGATTATATTGCCTATTACAATTTTCTTTATCCTTAAGAATTATGGTGTATTTACTGTTAGGGATGTGATCATCAAGCCTCCTTTACAGTAAACACTAGAAAGAGTAGTGCCACAAGTGAGAACTTCTGTATAATATGCTTACAATGTTTTGTAAGATGATGAAAATTAAACCACCTGCTTGTCCATCAGTAAAATCCTTCCCAGTCAGTTCAACATCAGTCTGAAGACCCAGGAGAAGAGAGAACAGACATCACTGACAAAAGAGAGAGTTGGAAACTGAACAGCAAAGAGGTTACCACATGGGCTTTTGATTTGCTCATCTGTTACTTCCCTGAAGCATCTGTCATGGTGTATTTTGACATATTTATTGTATGTGTTTTTCAGAAAGTATGAATGCAGTACTAATACTTGAATATATATAGTTAAGGGCAGCATAGAGGCACAATGCTTAGTGCTGCTGGCTCTTAATTTCCCAGCTCAATCTCATCGCGTAGAGCTTGAACATTCTATTTCTGTCTGTGTGTATTTTTTCAGGGCAATTAGATTTCTGTTCGTATAACAAATCATGCATGATGGCATAATAAACCGAGTGTATAAACAAAATCAGCACTCTATAAGTCAGTGTGGATTAGCTTTCTAATGTCAACTGGCCATAGTTTAGCAATTAATTAATGGACAGATATTATTGGCTTCCATTTTTGTTAAACAGTTTCTACTTTTTTTGCGTGTTCAAAAATATGTGTTTTTATGTGTACTTATGTATTTGGTAATTTGGAAAATTTATACTTGCATTTTACCTGAGATCTTGTCTCAGCACTGTGTACCTGCACTCAGGGAAGAGCACTACACAAAAATAAATGAATTATTTCAGCAAGTTCCTTCTTGGCATCCAGTTCTTTCAGGATATTTTCTAGTTTGCCATGAATCTGCAATGTAATATAGGGAATCAAAAAATAAATAGATTGTTATAAATATATTTACAAGTAAAGCAAAAATATTGAAGATTCTAAATTGTGTCATGATTCATTTACTTGTGTTTTAGTCACCTTAACCAGTTTCTTTAGGAAGAGAGTTATTCATAGTGAAAATACTAAGAAACTGAAGAACAGCCTTATAAATATCTATTTGATATAGTCAGTCAGTCAGTCATTTTCCAACCTTCTATATCCTAAAATAGGGTCACGGGGGTCTGCTGGAGCCAATCCCAGCCAACACAGAGCACAAGGCAGGAACAAACCCCAGGCAGGGTGCCAGTCCACCGCAGGGCACACGCACACACACCAAGCACACACTAGGGACAATTTTAGGATTTTTTGCACCTAACCTGCATGTCTTTGGACTGTAGGAGGAAACCGGAGCACCCGGAGAACATGCAAACTCTACGCAGAGGGGATCTGGAAAGCGAACCCAGGTCTCCTTACTGCGAGGCAGCAGCGCTACCACTGCAACACCGTGCTGCCCTATTTGATATAATACAGTATACCTATTATTTCATAATCTATTTATAGTCTTCTTCTTTTGGCTGCTCCTGTTAGGGGTTGCCACAGTGAATCATCTTCTTCCATCATTCTGTCCTCTGCATCACCTGTATGTCCTCTCTCACCACATCCATAAACCTTCGCTTAGGCCTTCCTCTTTATCTCTTCCCTGGCAGCTCTATCCTTAGCATCTTTTTCCCAATATACTCAGCATCTCTCCTCTGCACATGTCCAAACCAACGCAATCTCGCCTCTCTGACTTTGTCTCCCAACCGTCCAACTTGAGCTGACCCTCCAATGTACTAATTTCTAATCCTATCTATTCTCATCACACCCAATGCAAATCTTAGCATCTTTAACTCTGCTACCTCCAGCTCTGTCTCCTGCTTTCTGGTCAGTGCCACCATCTCTAACCCATATAACATAGCTGGTCTTACTACCATCCTGTAGACCTTCCCTTTCACTCTTGCTGATACCCATCTCTCACAGATTACTCCTGACACTCTTCTCCACCCATTCCACCCTGCCTGTACTCTTTTCTTCACTTCTCTTCCACAAAACCCATTACTCTGTACTGTTGATCCTAAGTATTTAAACTTATCCACCTTTGTCAACTCTACTCCCTGAATCCTCACCATTCCACTGACCTCCCTCTCATTTACACACATTTATTCTATCTTGTACCTACTGACCTTCATTCCTCTCCTCTCTAGAGCATTTCTCCACCTCTCTAGGGTCTCCTCAACCTGCTCCCTACTCTCGCTACAGATCACAATGTCATCAGCAAACATCATACTACACAGGGACTCCTGTTTAATCTCGCCTGTCAACCTGTCCATCACCATTTAAAATAACAAAGGGCTCAGAGCTGATCCCTAATGTAATCCCACCTCCACATTGAATGCATTCATCACTCCTACTGCAGATCTCACCATTGTCACACTTCCCTCGTACATATCCTATGCAACTCTTACATACTTCTCGGCCACTCCCGACATCCTCATATAATACCACAGCTCCTCTCGAGGCACCCTGTCATATGCTTTCTCCATGTCCACAAAAACGCAATGCAACTACTTCTGGGTTTCTCTGTACATCTCCATCAACACCCGCATAGCAAACATCGCATCTGTGGTGATCTTTGTTGGCATAAAACCATACTGCTGCTCACCTCACTTCTTAACCTAGCTTCCACTAATCTTTTCCATAACTTCATGCTTGGCTCATCAATTTTACAATACAATACAGTTTATTTTTGTATAGCCCAAAATCACACAGGAAGTGCCGCAATGGGCTTTAACAGGCCCTGCCTTTTGACAGTCCCCCAGCCTTGACTCTCTGAGAAGACAAGGAAAAACTCCCAATAAAAACCTTGTAGGGAAAAATGGAAGAAACCTCGGGAAAGGCAGTTCAAAGAGAGACCCCTTTCCAGGTAGGTTGGGCGTGCAGTGGGTGTCAAAAGTAGGGTGTCAATACAATACAATACACAGAACAGAACAATTCCTTAATACATCCATCCATCCATCCTCTTCCGCTTATCCGAGGTCGGGTCGCGGGGCAGCAGCTTAAGCAGAGAGGCCCAGACTTCCCTCTCCCGGCCACTTCTTCCAGCTCTTCGGGAGAATCCCAAAGGCGTTCCCAGGCTAGCCGGGAGACATAGTCCCTCCAGCGTGTCCTGGGTCTTCCCCGGGGCCACCTCCGGTTGGACGTGCCCGGAACACCTCACCAGGGAGGCGTCCAGGAGGCACCCTGATCAGATGCCCGAGCCACCTCATCTGACTCCTCTCGATGCAGAGGAGCAGCGGCTCTACTCTGAGCCCCTCCCGGATGACTGAGTTTCTCACCCTATCTTTAAGGGAAAGCTCAGACACCCTGCGGAGGAAACTCATTTCAGCCGCTTGTATTGCGATCTCGTTCTTTGGTCACTACCCATAGCTCATGACCATAGGTGAGGGTAGGAGTGTAGATCGACTGGTAAATTGAGAGCTTTGCCTTACGGCTCAGCTCCTTTTTCACCACGACAGACCGATGCAGAGCCGCATCACTGCGGATGCCGCACCGATCCGCCTGTCGATCTCACGCTCCATTCTTCCCTCACCGTGAACAAGACCCGAGATACTTGAACTCCTCCACTTGGGGCAGGATCTCTCCCCAACCCTGAGAGGGCACTCCACCCTTTTCGGCTGAGGACCATGCTCGGATTTGGAGGTGCTGATTCTCATCCCAGCCGCTTCACACTCAGCTGCGAACCGATCCAGAGAGCTGAAGATCACGGCCTGATGAAGCAAACAGGACAACATCATCTGCAAAAGCAGTGACCCAATCCTGAGTCCACCAAACGGACCCCTTCAACACCCTGGCTGCGCCTAGAAATTCTGTCCATAAAGTTATGAACAGAATGGTGACAAAGGGCAGCCCTGGCGGAGTCCAACTCTCACTGGAAGCGGGCTCGACTTACTGCGGCAATGCGGACCAAGCTCTGACACGGTTGTACAGAGACCGAACAGCTCTTATCAGGGGTCCGGTACCCCATACTCCCGGAGCACCCCCACAGGATTCCCGAGGGACACGGTCGAATGCCTTTTCCAAGTCCACAAAACACATGTAGACGGTCGGGCAAACTCCCATGCACCCTCAGGACTCTGCTAAGGGTGAAGAGCTGGTCCACTGTTCCGACCAGGGACTAAAACCACACTGTTCCTCCTGAATCCGAGGTTGACTATCCGGCGGACCCTCCTCTCCAGAACCCCGAATAGACTTTTCCAGGGAGGCTGAGGAGTGTGATCCCTCTATAGTTGGAACACACCCTCCGGTCCCCTTTTAAAGAGGGGACCACCACCCCGTCTGCCAATCCAGAGGCACTGTCCCGATGTCCATGCGATGTTGCAGAGGCGTGTCAACCAAGACAGTCCTACAACATCCAGAGCCTTAAGGAACTCCGGTATCTCATCCACCCGGGGCCCTGCCACCAAGGAGTTTTTGACCACCTCGGTGACTTCAGTCCCAGAGATGGGAGAGCCCACCTCAGAGTCCCCAGGCTCTGCTTCCTCGTGGAAGGCATGTTAGTGGGATTGAGGAGGTCTTGAAGTACTCCTCCCACCGACCCTAGCGTCAGTGAGGTCAGCAGCGCACCATCCCACCATATACGGTGTTGACACTGCACTGCTTCCCCTCCTGAGGCGCGGACGGTGGACCAGAATCTCCTCGAAGCCGTCCAAAGTCGTTCTCCATGGCCTCTCAAACTCCTCCCATGCCCGAGTTTTGCCTCAGCAACAACGAAGCCGCGTTCGCTTGGCCTGCGGTACCTATCAGCTGCCTCCAGAGACCCACAGGACAAAAAGTCCTATAGGACTCCTTCTTCAGCTTGACGGCATCCCTCACCACCGGTGTCCACCAGCGGGTTGGGGATTGCCGCCACGACAGGCACCGACCACCTTGCGGCCACAGCTCCGGTCAGCCGCCTCAACAATAGAGCACGGAACATGGCCCATTGGACTCAATGTCCCCACCTCCCTCGGGGCGTGGTTGAAGTTCTGCGGAGGTGGGAGTTGAAGCTACTTCTGACAGGGGACTCTGCCAGCCGTTCCCAGCAGACCCTCACAACACGTTTGGGCCTACCAGGTCTGCACGGCATCCTCCCCACCATCGAAGCCAACTCACCACCAGGTGGTGATCAGTTGACAGCTCCCCCCTCTCTTCACCCGAGTGTCCAAGACATATGGCGCAAGTCCGGCGACACGACCACAAAGTCGATCATCGACCTGAGGCCTAGGGTGTCCTGGTGCCAAGTGCACATATGAACACCCTTATGCTTGAACATGGTGTTCGTTATGGACAATCCATGGCGAGCACAGAAGTCAATAACAAAACACCTCGGGTTCAGATCGGGGGCCATTCCTCCCAATCACGCCCTTCCAGGTCTCACTGTCATTGCCCGTGAGCATTGAAGTCTCCCAGCAAAGCGAGGGAATCCCAGAAGGTATGCCCTCTAGCAACCCCTCAGAGACTCCAAAAGGGTGGATACTCCAAACTGCTGTTGGCGCATATGCACAAACAACAGTCAGGACCCTTCCCCACCCGGCGGGGAGGCCACCCTCTAGTCCACGGGGTAAACCCCAATGCACAGGCTCCAGTGGGGGCAATAAGTATGCCCACACCTGCTCGGCGCCTCTCACGGGGCAACTCCAGAGTGGTAGAGAGTCCAGCCCCTCTCAAGGAGATTGGTTCCAGAGTCCAAGCTGTGCGTCGAGGTGAGTCCGACTATATCTAGCGGAACCTCTCGACCTCGCACTAGCTCAGGCTCCTTCCCTTCAGAGAGGTGACATTCCACGTCCCAAGAGCCAGTTTCTGTAGCGAGGATCAGACCGCCAAGGTCCCGCCTCGCCACCACCCAACTCACACTGCACCCAACCTCCTTGGCCCCTCCCATAGGTGGTGAGCCCATGGGGAGGAGGACCCACGGTACCTCTTGGGCTGTGCCCGGCGAGCCCCATGGGTGCAGGCCCGGCCACCAGGCGCCATCGAGCCCCACCTCCAGGCCTGGCTCCAGAGGGGCCCCGGTGACCCGCGTCCGGGCAAGGGAAAATGTTGTCCAAAGTTTTTGCTCTTCATTGGAGGTTTGTTGAACCGCTCTTTGTCTCATCCCTCACCTAGGACCAGTTTGCCTTGGGTGGCCCTACCAGGGGCATAAAGCCCCGGACAACATAGCTCCTAGGATCATTGGGACACGCAAACCCCTCCACCACGATAAGGTGACGGTTCAAGGAGGAGTCCTTAATACAGCATAATAATACAAATTTTAGAAGTACGGTTTAACAGTAGATGATATGACATAATTAGGTTTGGATATTTTTAGAGTCCTGGAGACCTCATCCATCTAGCTGCCTCCCCATTTGGCCATGCCACGGCTGAAACGCGTTGCTCCGATGAAAGGACCCCTCTTTCCCATGATTCCTGTGATCCTCCATCAGGGATGACTTTACCATAGGCAGGCAAACAACTTGGCAGGTAAGACGTGGCACCAATTGCCACATTTGGGTACCGAGAAAAGAAACAGAATAGGTGAGGGTTAGTATTCAAATATAATTATCATGTTACTTATGTTATAGTGCTAATGACTAACAACAGAGATGCAGTATGTACAGTTAATCAGCAGCTCTAGTCAGGATATGCTAAACTGAAGTAGTGAGTCTTCAGCCGGGATTTAAAGGCTGAGACTGAAGGGGCATCTCTTATGGAAGCAGGAAGACCATTCCACAGTTTAGGGGCCCTGTAACTAAAAGCTCGACCTCCCACTGTTATTTTATTAATCCTTGGAATCCTAAACAGACCAGCATCTTGAGATCTTAATGTGCGCTCAGGTTTGTAAGTCATGATAAGTTCAGACAAGTAAGCGGACCTTGGCCATTTAATGCTTTATATGTTAAAAGGAGGATTTTGAAATCTGCCCTAAACTTAACTGGGAGCCAGTGTAAAGATTTAAGAACTGGAGTTATGTGTTCATATTTTCTTGTTCTTGTAATAATTCTTGCAGCCGCATTTTGGATTAACTGGAGGCTGTATAGAGAACAGTTTGAACAGCCAGTGAACACCGCATTGCAGTAGTCAATCCTACTAGAGATGAATGCATGAATTAATTTCTCACAATCCTGTTAGAAAGCGCCTTAATTTCCTAACATTTTTAAGATGGAAAAAACATGTTTTGGATGACTTTGTAATATGTGCTTTAAATGACATGCTAGAATCAAAGATAACTCCTAGATTGCGGGCTGATTCAGTAAAATTAATTGGGATTCCTACTGAGTTAAATGACGACAAAATATTGCTGTGATCAGCATCATTCCCTCCAACAATTAACATCTCTGTTTTATCTGTATTTAAAGACAAGTAGTTCTCATTCATCCATTCCTTTAATTCACTAACACAACTAATTAACGACAACATCGGAGAAACTTCATTTGATTTAAATGAAAGGTATAACTGGGTGTCATCTGCATACGAGTGAAAATTAACATTATGTTTCCTAATGAGAGATCCCAGTGGAAGCATGTAAAGTGAAAACAGTAAAGGTCCGAGTACTGAGCCCTGCGGGACACCATATTGAACTTCTGTGTATAATGATGGAGTACTGTCTGCACATTTCTGTACATACTGGAATCGATTTGATAAATAAGAACTGAACCAAGCGAGCACGGGCCTGTAAGCCCAACATCGTTTTCTAGCCTGTGCAGTAAAATAGAATGGTCAATGGTGTCAAATGCTGCACTTAAGTCCAACAACATAATTACAGTGGATAATTACATAATTACATACAATTTTATCCCCCTGTAGTTACTACAGCTCTGTACAGCCTTCTTATTCTTAAAATACGGTACCAGTACACTTCTCCACTCTTCAGGCATCCTCTCACTTTCCAAGATTGCATTAAGCAATCTGGTTAAAAACTCCACTACCATCTCTTCTAAACAACGGCTTTTCCACTCTTCATTCTCTTCATAGCTGTCATAGCTTCATTGCTTCCTCCTTGCTAATCTGTTGCACTTCCTGATTCATTATCCGCACATCATCCAACCTTCTCTCTCTCATTCTCTTCATTTATCAGCCCCTCAAAGTACTCTTTCCATTTGTTCAACACACTATCCTTGCTTGTAAGTACGTTTCCATTTTTATCATTCTAACCGGCTGCACATCTTTCCCAGCTCGGTCCCTCTGTCTAGCCTGTCAGATCTTTTCTCCCTGTTTAACGTCCAACCTCTCATACAACTCATCATATGCCTTTTCTTTAGCTTTTCTGCCTCTCTCTTCACCTTACGCCTTATCTGCTTGTACTCTTGTCCACTTTCTACATCTCTCTGACTATCCCACTTCTTCGCAAACCTCTTCCTCTGTATACTCTCCTGTACTTACCCATTCCACCACCGGGTTTCCTTTTCCACCTTCCTCTGTCCAGATGTCATGCCAAGCACCCTTCTTGCTGTCACCCTTACTATTTCTGCTGTAGTTGCCCAGCTATCTGGTAGCTCTTCACTGCCATTCAGTACCTGTCTAACCTCCTCACTGAACTCAACCTTGCAGTCTTCCATTTTTAACTTCTACCATTTGATCCTTGGCTCTGCCCTCACTCTCCTCCTCTTCTTTATCTCCAATGTCATCCTACAGACCACCTAACTACAATTTCCCCTGCCACCAATCTCCTTCAGATTGACCCTCCTGCATAGGATATAATCTACCTGTGTGCATCTTCCTCCATTCTTTTACGTCACCCTATTTTTTTTCCCTCTTCTTAAAATACATATTCACCACAGTCATGGCCATCCTTTTCAAAAAAATAACTATCATCTGACCTTCTTCATTCCTCTCTTAGACACCATACCTACCCATCACCTCCTCATCCCCTTTGTTCCTTTCACCAACATGTCCACTGAAATTAGCTCTCTCTCTCTCCCATGGGTACACTGTCCATTACTACATCCAACTCACCCCAGAAATCTTCTTTCTCATCCATTGCACACCCAACTTGCAGGGTATATGCACTAACAACAGTCACCATCACACCTTCAATTTCTTGATTCATAATAACCACTCTGTCTGACACTCTTTTCACCTCCAAAACATTGATGACATATTGTTCCTTCAGAATAACCCCTACCCCATTTCTCCTCCCATCCACACCATGATAGAACAATTTGAATCCACCTCCAATCCACCTGACCTTACTCCCCTTTCCCTTACTCTCTTACACGCTCAATATATCAACCTTCCATCTCTCCATCATATCTGCCAACTCTTTCACCTTTCCATGTCATACTGCCAACATTCAAAGTTCCTACCCTCAGTTCCACTCTCTTTACCTTCCTCCTCTCCTCCTGCCTCCGGTCACATCCCCTCCCCCACCCCCATTCTTTTCCTTCGACCATCAGTGGCCCAATTTCTGCCAGCACCCTGTTGGCTAACAGTACTGGTGCCGGTCATTGTTAACCCGATGCTTGATCAATCCGGTATGGAAATTTGTATTGTTGTCCGCATATTGATTTGGCAAAATTTTACACCGGATGCCCTTCCTGACGTACCCATCCCCTTTTATCCAGGCTTGGGACCGGCACAAAGAAACACACTGGTTTGTGCATCTTCTGTGGCTGGGTTTCATAATCTATTTATAGTAATCCCTCCTCGATCATGGGGGTTGCGTTCCAGAACCCCCCCCCCAATAGGTGAAAATCTGCGAAGTAGAAACCATATGTTTGTATGGTTATTTTTATATATTTTAAGCCCTTATAAACTCTCCCACACTGTTTATAAATATTCTCCGCACAGTTATACAGTAAACCCTAATTTATCGTGGTTAATCCGTTCCAGACTCTACCGCGATAAATGAATTTCCATGAAGTAGGATTCTTTATTTATAAATCTAATATTTTTGCAGTTAGAGCATAGAAAACCTGTTTACCTTCTAAATACATTTTTTAATATTATTAGAGTCCTCTAGACATGAAAGATCGCCCTTTAGTCAAAAGTTTAAACTGTGCACCATGACAGCAAGACAGAGATGACAATTCTTTCTCACAATTAAAAGAATGCAAACATATTTTCCTCTTCAAAGGAGTGCGCGTCAGGATCAGAGAATGTCAGAGAGAGATAGAGACAGAGAGACAGAGAGAGAAAAGCAAACAATCAAAAATCAATACGAGCTGTTGGACTTTTAAGTATGTGAAGCACCGCGATAAAGCGGTTGCAAGAAAAAGAGAGCAATGTGAAGGTAGTCTTTCAGCATTTTTGAGAGGAGCGTCTGTATCCTCTAGGCAAACAACCTCTGTGCAAACAGCCCCTCTGCTCACACCCCCTCCGTCAGGGGCAGAGAATTTCAGAGACAGTGAGAAAGACAGAGAAAAGCAAACAATCAAAAATCAATACGTGCTGATAGAGCTTTTAAGCGTGCGAAGCACCGCACAGGAAGCATATCATATATCATTGAGGAGTTTTATTTAATACGTAATACGTGCTCTGATTGGGTAGCTTCTCAGCCATCCGCCCGTAGCGTCCCTTGTATGAAATCAACTGGGCAAACAAACTGATGAAGCATGTACCATAAATTAAAAGACCCATTGTCCGCAGAAATCCGCGAACCAGCGAAAAATCTGCAATATATATTTAGATATGCTTACATTTAAAATCCGCGATGGAGTGAAGCCGTGATAGTCGAAGCACGATATAGCGAGGGATCACTGTATACATAGTATAGTATAATTAATTACCTGCCTTGTACTTGTCCTGTGTTTGTGTATATGTAGCACCACGGCTCTGGAGAACATTATTTCGTGCCACTGTATGCTGCAGTACTGTGTGTATGGATGGTATGACACTAAAGCCACTTGATATGATGAAGAACGTCTACACTCTATTTCCTGAATGTGATGAAATTAGACCATTGCTAGTTAACAGTTTATGCCTTTATAACCATTAAAGAAGAATATCAAGAAATGAGAAGTACCAGAATTATCTGTTTTTTGTCATTGCAAAACCTTAAACTATTCAAATTATTTTCATCTGTGTGTGTATATTCTGCACATCGCACAGATGCAAAGTTATTAATGATTGTGCATTACCTGTTATACATCAGGTTTCTTTTTTCTTTATTGTGAAATAATTTGAACCATAGCAAAATGTCTATAGTCATTCTAGGTGGCACAAAAAAGTTTGTTTTTGTTTAGGTCGATTTCAACCATAAAGACATATGGGACATTTCATTTGCTTGGATGACAAAATATTTTTGTTTTTATTTGGCACTCTTCAGGGCCTTAATTTGTGTGTTCGAACTGTGATTGCATTCTTCTTTTTTTTGGTTCCTAATTTATTTATTCCTTTATTTATATGCATGAGCTTGGCATTATAGTTTTTAAATATCATGTAAATATTGCAGATTGTCCTTAAAATTAAATTCAAACCTGTGTGTTGTATTAGTTGTTGGGGGTTGGTCTCTGTGCTTTTACGGGATTCATTGATTTCAACTGCTTAGGGATTTGTCTACTGTGTCAGCTGCTCGTAATTTAATTATATTCTTGTGTTTTGATCTGCTGTGTGTACATGAGGTACTGGTTGTTATATTCTGATTTCTTTTCATATCATACATGTTATTAGGATATTAGTGGGGCAATGAACTGCACAAATAATTAAACCACCCATCCATTCTGTTTTGAAATTAATTGTTCCATTTCAGGGTGGTAAGGATCCAGAATGTATCTTGGTAGTAAAAGATTCATGGCAGAAACTAGCCCTACATGGAGAAGAATATCAATACCAAGGACACTTATGAACATATAATCTTCATGTCTTTGGCCTGAGTCAGAAAATGGGAAATCACAGAGGAACATTTAATGAAATCCCAAGAAAAAAGGGAGTGAAATCAGGGATGTAAGCATTCTAAACTGGCTACACTACTCACTGAGCCATTTTGACATTTTCACTTTTTTTTTCAACAAGCTTTTATTAACTCCTCTGCACAGTCAGCTGTCTGAGAAAATTATCATCATATTACAATTATAGTTATGAGGCAAATGAGTTAAATGGAAAATTGAAAAGTATGGTAGTTGTCCTCCAACAAATCTTGAGTCCTTATTCCCAGCTAAAATATCCATCCATCCATATCCTAACTATAGGGTCGCGGGGGTCTGCTGGAGTCAATCCCAGCCAACACAGGGCGCAAGGCAGGAAACAAACCCCAGGCATTGTGCCAACCCACTGGAGGGCACACACACTAGGGATAATTTAAGATCACCAATGCACCTAACCTGCATGTCTTTGGACTGTGGGATGGAACCATAGTACCCAGAGGAAACTCACACAGACATGGGGAGAACATGCAAACTCCACACAGGGTAGACCTGGGAAGTGAACCTAGGTAGTGAACCTGGGTCTCCTAACTGCAAGGCAGCAGTGCTACCCACTGTACCACCGTGCTGCCCCAGCTAAAACAGGTGTACAGAAATTTACTCAAAGTCACAAATGCTGAAATGCACTTGAAACTGAGAAAGAAAGGTACTGGTGTTCCAGTTGCTCTGCATCCAGTTTTACCACTGAGGCATGGGTGTAGTGAGTGGAAGAGATGTGGAAAGACATTGAAATGATATGGGGCAATTCAATGTATGAAAAAAACTGAGGATTATCCATGCATAATCCCCATACCCATAATTCCTATGAGGGGCATCGATGCAATATGTGCAAAGCACTGAGGATTATCTATCTGTAATCCATGGGTACCCATAATTCTTATGATGGGCATCTGAAAAGCTATCCTGTGTTATATATTTTAAATTGACATATCCCCACAGTTAACATGTACTGTCTAAATCATTATTTGATCCACCATGAGCACCACCAGGAGTATATAAAGTATATAAAAAACCTTTACAAATAAAAAGTCACCTACTTTACAGCAAAATATTTTAAAATGTTCTTTGCTTTGTTTTTTTCCACTTTGAAAATAAGTTATTCTGTCTAATGGTACAGTAAGTGTGAAATCTGGTCTCTGTTTATCATGGCTTAGAGAAGCAGACACAATCCCCTTAGTTAAGGCCTTGACTAATGGTTTTACTTTCAGCAGCCTTCCACTTTTAGCAACCTTTCCTTTGACTTGTTAATAAATGAAGTTATTTTGATATGGGATTATAATATTCACAAAGACATACAAATGGTCACCAGCAATAAATTAGATTGATTCTGGAATATAAAATATCACATGCACAAGGACTTTATATTCCGTCCATCCATCCATTGTCTAACCCGCTGAATCCGAACACAGGGTCACAGGGGTCTGCTGGAGCCAATCCCAGCCAACACAGGGCACAAGGCAGGAACCAATCCAGGGCAGGGTGCCAACCCACCGCAGGACACACACAAACACACCCACAGGCCAATTTAGAATCACCAATCCACCTAACCTGCATGTCTTTGGATTGTGGGAGGAAACCCACGCAGACACGGGGAGAACATGCAAACTCCACGCAGGGAGGACCCGGGAAGCGAACCCAGGTCTCCTAACTGCGAGGCAGCAGCGCTACCATTGCGCCACCGGACTTTATATTCAAACTGTAATTATTTCCCAATAAATATGAATGAAAGAATTAAATCAATGTAGTTTTCAGATTTCAGTTTTGTATAAGTTTACATCTAGTTTATGATTTATTTATTTATTGTTTTTCTGATTGTTGTAAGGTTTTTTGGAATGCTCACAATTCTTTTTATGTTGTGTTTTCATTTTCTTTTTAATTTTGTATTAATGTACTGCCATTTTTTTAATGAGCATCGCCATTTTGAGGCTCAGAGAAGACTAGTTTTGTTACCAATGCTCTGAATGGTAAGTTGTGACTACTGGAAGCCACAAGTTATGATATAATTACTGCAACTGTGTAGAGAGAGGCTGGTGTCACAGAATTCCAGGTTGTTTAAGAAAGTGGACACAAAATAGTTTGTGAAATAGTTTGTCCTTTTGATTTAAAGTTAAAAGAATTACTTCTAGCTAGTTCTGACTTTGACTTTGGTTAGCTTTTTGGAGTTTGATGAACACTTCAGAATACTTTTGGTTTTGAGCCCAGCTAGTCTTAGGTTTTGTTTTCATCACCTGCTATTTTCTCTCTGCCACCCTAGCCTGGCTATGTTCCACTGTTGGAAGAACAAGTGGTCTGTAAATAACAACAATGCCTCAATCATCTGGCACCAAATTAGATCTTCAAACTTACCTACACTGAGAAGAAATTTACAGCTTGTTTAATGATACAACATAACATAATGTTCTCAAACCTGCTCATACTCTGTCAAATTAGAGTACTAAAAACTAGAGTGTAGATAGAGAATGCAAAATCTTGAAATATTTATACTTACTAAGACCATGGAATGATATTAAAAAGTTGTCTATACTACTCATTCTGAACAGAAACGAAAACAAACTGATGAAAATAACTGGATCGCTGCATTTGGACTTGTTTGCTTTGTATCGCCTTGTGCCTTATTTGCCTTTGAATTCATTGGAGTATCTGTCTAATTGGAATACTACTGTACTTTGTGAACAATAAATCTTTTATTTTTTAAAGATTTTACAAGACCTCAACAGTGACTAACCAGGGATTTAGATGGTGTCTCCTCCAGCGTGGGCATTATTAGAAGTGCTTTTGGAACTTTTGGGACGTTCGTGCTTTGTGACTGTTAGTTCACGACAGGAGATTAATAACATGAGTGGCAAAGCCAAAAGTAGAGATAAAAATCGTGCCCAATGTTAAATTCCACCTGTCTTCGCACATGCCACCTTTATAACTTTAAGTTAAAAACTGAGAAGAAAATTCTGACAAATACTAAATAAACAGCTCATCTTTGAGACTCAACATTGACTGTAATGTAAGTAACACACCTTTACTAACCAGCACAGTACTTGATGCAGTAAAAGTTGCCATTGTCAAGCCACTACTATTGAAACTGGGTTTAATTTTTCATACTGTCATAAGTCTTAGAAAAGAATGTAGTCTCACAATTTTATTTTTAACATTCATCCAGCACAATGTATCTGTTCCTTAAACCTGCTTTATCCATTACAAGATAACAGAGAATCAAAGCCACGCTCAACTGATCTGGATAGTATGCTGCTCCAACACTATTATTTACTGTGAATTTCCCCTTGGGATTAATAAAGTATCTATCTATCTATCTATCTATCTATCTATCTATCTATCTATCTATCTATCTATCTATCTATCTATCTATCTATCTACTGTTGCTAGAGACCTCAACAAAGCATATTTTTAAGTAATATTTGTACCATATATCATTACCATGTCATCTGTCCTCTTCAAGTGTTGACACTGATCATGTCACTGTTACACACCTATTAAAATGACCCCCTACTCTCTACCATCTTGCCCTTACCTTGGGCGGTCACATCACTTGGCAGTAGTCCTATTTATAGATTACAAGTAGACACTGAAGTGTGAAGACGCTTTAAGAAAAGGTGTACAATGATGGACTAAAGAGGCAAAGAAAAAAATTGCAAGATTCTTTTAATTGAGTAAACTGAGACGTGTTTTGAGATTCCTCATGAGATCAAGGCGAGTGTATAACCATCATAACTGCATTAATCAAAAAATGTGTGAACAATTGCGTGCTTACAAAAACAACCTGCTTATTTCCTAACAAGAAAATGTGGATCACCCGTTACATCTGTAATTTACTGAAGGGCAGCAGGAACGCATTTCATGTCACCGATACAGGCACATACAAGAAACGCAGGTACGAGTGCAGAAAAGCAATTAATGTTGTTAAAAATCAATACCAAGGAAAATGGAAACAGATAAGAGAGAAGGATGCTTTTGGTCCAGAGGGAATTTTAGGACACGTTTTAAAAAACCTGTAGTGACCAATTAGCTGGGGCATTCACAGACACATTTAATGCCTCACTGTGAGAATCTGCAGTTCCTGCCTGCTTTAAAAAAAGAAATTATTGTTGTTCCTAGTAAAACCAAACAAGACAGTCTAAGTGATTAATGACTGGTGGCACTCACTTTTGTTGTGATGAAATTCTTTGAGATTGGTCTTGGGACACACTCATAAAATATCTCAATATTATCCTCCAGACTGTGTATTTTAACAACAGATCCATAGTGGATGCCACTTGAACAATAGCAAACTACTCAGCCAGAACACTGTGTATAGACTACAGCTCATCATTTAACACCGTTGTACCATCAAAGCTGATCACCAATCTCCTATATTAGGGATTTAGTGCCACCCCATCTATTGAATTTCAGACTCAACTGGCAGAGCTCAGCATGTGTGCAGGGGCAAATCATCTCACCAGCATTCCATAAAGGCACAACACAGGACTGTGTGCTGAGCCAATTGCTGTACTTTTGTTCAACCAATAACAGTAGGGTCAAACATAGACTATAGACAATAGAATAATACAAACAACAAATAATATACATATACAGTACTTTGTTAGCTAATATATACATGCATATACATGTTAGTGTAAGTGATTAAATCTGAATCTAGTGATCTAGCATTGTGAATGTTAATGGTGCTGAACCTCTCTGATATACATGAACAAGTTCTCTGTCTCCTGCTTCCTGCAGTGTATAAAGTAGCTGCTTGTTTTTGTTTCAGAATTAAAGGAGGGATTGTTGTCATGGCACCACTCTGTCAGAAGGCATTTCTCTTCTCTCCAAGTTGTCTCATCATTGTTGGTTATCAGGACTACAATGGCCAAGTGATTAGAAAATTCAACAATGGAACAAGAACACGGTCAAAGGTGAACAAGGAATATACCAGTGGGTTCAGCACCCTACCCTGAGGGGTATCTCTGTTGAGGATAAGGGCGGAGGATAAGCTCTGGGCATGACGCCAGCCCACCACAGGACACACCCACTCACCAAGCACACACTAAGGACAATTTAGGATCGCCAATGCACCTAATTTGCATGTCTTTGGACTGTGGGAGGAAACCGGAGCACCCGGAGGAAGCCCACGCAGACACGGGGAGAACATGCAAACTCCACGCAGGGAGGACCTGGGAAGCAAACCCGGGTCTCCTAACTGTGAGGCAGCAGTGCTACCACTGCACCACCGTGTCGACCATTTCTCAAAGCATTTCAACATAAAAGGTCTGTAGTCATTGAGACATTCTGGTTTTGCTTTCTTTGGTACAGGAATAATTTAGACTTTTTGAAGCAGATAAAGTTTATGGATTTTCTCAATTTGATATAAAAGGTAAAACAGAAAATTACAGCTATCGGTCTCTGTAGCTGGGTCTTTCCTACGTTTCCTAAGTTGTCAAGGCAGGGTCCAGCTTAAGTCAAATATGTAGCAAAAGGAAAACCACAGTCCAGTAAATGTTACTGAAATTTCAAAGATGAACCAATCACAAAAATTTAGGAAAAAAAATTACACATATGTACAAAATAAAAAAAAAAAATGGTTTCTTCCCTATATCGTTACTTTCATAGCTTTTTATGTTAAGGTTCAGTCAATTCTACACTTATATGTAACATTGCTATTCTATAGTATATTTTAATAAACCTACAGTTACAAAGTACCAATTTAAAGTTACATTACATTATGTTAGGTTACTGTATATTATGCTACAGTATGAAAATGTTTGTTCTCCATGCCTTGTCAACTATAAGAAAGGATTAAACCAGAAAAGGTTGCTTCCCAGTATGACAAGAAAATATCTTAGAATGTACGGTAGTGTGTTGTAGGGGTCAAGGTAGAACTATCCATTATCTATTTTACTATGTGTCTATATAGTAATATAAAGCCAATATTTTAAAATAACTAAGTGAATGTTTAATTTATTGTAACATTAATTTACTAAAAATAGCTCTTACTCTTACCACAGGTTTTGCATTACAAATGTTAACTCATTTTAAAGTCCTCCTTGTGTTATCCACTGTCACTGCCTATTCTTGGCTTCTTATGATGAATATTCAGTTTGTTTTCCTAGACATATATTGTTTGATGTTTTAAAATTTTTAATATTAATTATTTAGGTAATGTGGAACAATCATTTTCACCCTATAAAAACATGCAGGGAAGCTAAAACATGCATCAGTTCAAGCAGAGTAAATAAACTTTTTATTAATAAGCTTTTCATATTGTCTTAAGTCAACCTTTCGTTTAATTCACAATACAACATCAGCGACTATTACCAGCAATAGGATAAGCACATAACTCCTGTTCTTAAGTCTCCATACTGTCCCCTTAGATTTAGGACTGATTTCAAAATAATATTTGTAACATATAAATCTCTAAATGTCTAAGGTCCTATTAATTTAATGAATTGCATGTCAATGCATAGTCAAACCATACTTTATGATCACATGACATCAGTTGTCTAAAAATTTCAAGCATAAATAGAGTCTTTAGTTGCAGAGATGGAATGATCTGCATGCTACTGCAAGGGAGGCTGCTTTAGTCTTAGCATTTAGATCCTGGCTGAACACTCATTACTTTTGTCTACCAAAAGTGCTGCTAATTAGCTTGTTTATATTGCAGCTATGTTAGCTATTTGTTGAAAAGTAACCACTTCAGAAATCATTATGCTACTGACCCTCTTCTGCGTTGTTTCTTCTCTCATTATACAGTTGTGGCAATGTGTGTAAATGCTGCTTTGCCAAGATACTGTTCTTAACTATGGATTGAGAAACAAAATAATTAGTAATCATAGGATTCAATGGTTGCTGACACAAGACCACATCATCTTTGTCATTTTGTACAGACGTGTGTTTTAGCAAGTGCTTTTGAAATGATGGAATGCCCAGAAAGAGGAGAGGGCATTAGCTTTTATAAGTGACAGCGAAGTGGATCACCCAGAATTTTATTTCCTTCAGAAATGATGGAGTTTTTGTTTTACTTCTTTTATTTGTCAGATCTCAGTTTTCATGTTTATATTAGCATGACTTTGTACTTAACAATAAATCACAGACTTGGATATCTCTTTTTTTTTACATTTTATTAGTTTCAAAAGTATTATTATTGTTATTATAGATGTTTCATAATGTGATAATCAAACAGACATTTCAGTATAACAAAATTACAAGATTTCTAAAGAAATAGAATCAGTTGGGCAGCACGATGGCATAGTGGTAGTGCTGCTGCCTTGTAGTTAGGAGACCTGGGTTCGCTTCCTGGGTCCTCCCTGCATCGAGTTTGCATGTTCTCCCCGTGTCTGCGTGGGTTTCCTTTCACAGTCCAAAGACATGCAGGTTAGGTGAATTGGCAGTCCAAAATTGTCCTGAGTGTGTGCCCTGCCTGGGGTTTGTTTTGTGCCCTGTGCTGGCCGGATTGGCTCCAGCAGACCCCCATGACCCTGTAGTTAGGATATAATGGATGGATGGATAGAATCAGTCCCATCTATCACAGAAATAGTTAAGATTTGTAACCAGGAACCAGGCAGAGCAGTTAATTATTAGTAATAAAGAGCCCCACTGTATTATACAATCTGTTTTAGAATAACTTTCATGAAATCCTGCAAAATCCTATACAAGCTCTGCACAGTTCCATGCAAAGAAAATTTTATTTTTTTCTAGCAATATTTAATTTTCAACAAGGTTTTTTCCAACTGAGCAGAATTAATTGACATAATAACAATGTAGTGTCAGAAATAATGGTCAGTTTATAACCTGATAAACTACACTCATCTAAAAAAAACTCCAAAAACTCCTGTAAGAGGATTTGCAATAGCCATAAATCCTATGGTATCTAAAAGAAAAGAAACAAAAAAAAATTCTTTCAATCCTAAAACTTTGCTCTAGTAGGTCAGAGCATTCACAATTAGAGTCCAATCTGTGATATATTCTGATACTTTTAATTTGGAGAGGACTGCCTGATGTGCAATTTGCATCTGTATTACAGTCATGTTTTGTACAAATTGAGGAAGAATGAATGTTGCGAATTATCAAATTCCTCTCCTTACACGAGATATTGATAGAGACGTCTTTTTTCCAGTATTGTCAAAGGTGGTCCAATGGTGAGAACTGTGACAATATTTGATGAAGGCTGGAAATGATGACAATAGACTTTTCTTTACTAGTTGAAGTATATAAATGGAAATGCAAGGAAGAAGTAAGTGATGAATATGCACCTTCCTGGTTGGATTTCAAAAGAAAATAAAATCACTACAAATCTCTCTGTATGCTCTTGTCAGTGCTCTGGTCATTAATAACGATTGCCAAATTACTAGTAATAAGATTGTGCTTCACTTACTCAAAATGTTTAACCAGTGTAGAATATTCTAAGGACAAGACACTGCTATCTGCTGCTCCATTACAGGATAATTTTGCCTTCAAACTCACCCTCAAATATATAGTATTTAAGTGTTGGAAGATATCAGACATCGCAACTTTAGAGATCTTTATACTGATAATATGTGTACGCCTTTTGATCAGCTTTTTTGTAAATAGGGAATTCCTTTATTGCACTTATTTTTCTATCTACAAGTTGGGAACTTTGCAAAAAAAGAAAATTCCAGATTTCCCAACATTCATCAATTCCATAACCAATTCTATATGTATATTCATGCAAGTAAATACTGTAAGGTTTTCTACTTTACAATTATAACAGAATATTTGCATGTATGGGTAAACATGGTGAGCACTTATTTAGTATAACTGAATTCAGTATAATTGAATAGTCTATGCCAAAAGCAACACATAATTTTATGATGTGACTGCAAGTGAAAGCTCAAGAATGCTATTTACTGTACAATAACGAGCACAAAAACACTGGCAAAAAATAATGATTAAGATATTTTAAGTGATTTTAATTTCAATCATGTCCAAATATACCAAATTACTTCATATTTCATAGCAAATCAACCATTGGAGGACTATAGAGTGTTTAGGAAGTCATATGGCAACCCATTACAGTCAACACAACACAATGCTTTTGCAAAAACAAAATAAACAGAGTAAAGTCTAAGATGCATTCTAGAAGACGTCAGTGGTGAGAGTGCAGACGATTATAAAGGAAATGAATTCCTGGAAATGGCAGTTGGCTGTATTCTAAATTACTACATTTATTTCCATTCACTCCTGGCGTTCTGCACAATACAAGACTTCCTCTGCACAATGATGTTTTTGCTTCTTTTGCTTGGGTCAGAATGCTGCCTCAAATAATGCAGATTGTAATGCATGTAGCAACTTTGTTGAACCAATAGATTAATTACTGTAAACTGTTACAGTAGACTATTAAAAATGATTACTTAATCATAGTGAAACTGATGTGAAAAGAAGCAGACACTATATATCCTTAGACCAGAGCTATGTAATCCTTTACACTATTTATGACACTCATTTAAAACAATTTGAATAACTTTCTAAACATCTCAGCTTTTCAGATGCCTTTCATTTAAGTATATTATCAAATGTTAAAAATTTGGATCTCCATATTTTCTATCATTGACAAATATAAATGTTCTATAAAGGCTGCAGGTTACTGGGCATATAAGTACAAAATGCTTACAGAATTGTCAGCTTATAAGCAGTACTCTGACCTTTCTATTCAGGATTCACTATTTCAGTACTAGTGTAAACCCTTCCATCTATTTTATTTTATAACTCACTTTTTCCATGCAGGACTATGAGGGCTCAGAGTCTGCCCCTATAGTATGAGACAGAAGACTGTAAGTAACCCTTGATGAGGCGTTAACTCAGGTTGGGACACATTTATTCACACTTAATACTCAGTCACACTGTTTAGTTTAGATCTCCCAATTAGCCTGACATACATACATTTTGTTTGAGGTATTCAGAGTGCATTAAGGGAGAATAAGCACTCAGACAGTGTTTGGGTCAGGATTTGAACACAAGACATTGGAGCTCTGAAGCAACCACTATAACTAGAACTACCATAAAACTTATATCCAATTCAAATCTGGTGACAAAGAGTCTGTGAAGGATGCTCAATAAATGCTGAAGATAAAGCTGAGTGAAGGAAAGGATGTTTACAAAGCTAAAATTTAAAACAAACTCACTCAGAATAACATGTAATGGACTAGACATCATTACTGAACTGCAGCATTCCATCCCTCAGGTACTAAAAGCTAATGTGCTGAACCAGTTGTTAATAGATTTTACCTCCCACTGTCATCATCTCCCAATAAACAGTAATCCCTACAAAGAAAGGTCTATCTATCTATCTATCTATCTATCTATCTATCTATCTATCTATCTATCTATCTATCTATCTATCTATCTATCTATCTATCTATCTATCTATCTCATTACACTTCAGGATATGTGGAGCCAGAGCCTATCCCAAAAATGTAAGGGATGGGCAGCAGTCCATTGGAAGGTACACAACACATGCACACACACATACACATAACACAGATCCACATTCACTCATAACAGGCAGTTGCAGAGTCATTAGCCAACTAAAATGCAAGTCATTGGAATATGGCAGTAAAATTGGGGGAGTTACAGAGAAACATACACGGACATATAATAATGTGCAAACTCAAAATACACAGAGACAAGGACAGAATTTGGACCCAGAAACTTTACAGCAATAAGACTAACAACTGTGCTACTGTTCTGCTCTCATTCTGATCAAATGGATTTTAATTAATTTTATTACTAAAGTATTCTTATGTAACAAACTTTCATCTAATTGCAAAACACTGAAAATAAAAGAAGTGCAATTAATACTTACAAATGCATACATGCACACACACACACACACACATATAAAACTGCTCAAAAAATTAACACATCAGATCTCAATGGGAAAAACAAATCATGTTGAAAATCTATATTGATATGGACTGGGTAATGTGTTAATTACGAAAGGATGCCACATCATTTGATGGAAATGAAAATTATCAACCTACGAGGGCTGAATTCAAAGACACCCTGAAAATCAAAGTGAAAAAGTGATGCGGCAGGCTAGTCCATTTTGCCGAAATTTCATTGCAGCAAGTCAAAATCGAACTTAGTAGTTTGTATGGCCCCCATGTGCTTGTATGCATGCCTAACAACTCACGGCATGCTCCTAATGAGATAACTGATGGTGTCCTGGGGGATCTCCTCCCAGATCTGGACATGTGCATCACTGATATCCTTGACAGTCTAAGGTGCATCCTGGTAGCATCAGATGAACCGAAACATGATGTCCCAGAGGTGTTCCACTGGATTTAGGTCAGGCAAGCATGGGGGCCAGTCAATGGTATTAATTCCTTCATCCTCCAGGACCTGCCTGCATACTCTCGCCACACGAGGCCTGGCATTGTCGTGCACCAGTGCAAATGCCAATCAAGTTCCACTGTGCCAGGCAGTGAGCACTGGGCCCATTAGAGGATGGTGGACCCTCAGGCCACCCTCAAGAAGTATGTTTCTGATTGTTTGGTCAGAGACATCCACACCAGTGGCCTGCTGAAGATCATTTTGTAGGGCGCTGGCAGTGCTTATCCTGTTCTTCCTTGCCTAAAGGAGCAGATACCGATCCTGCTGATGGGTTAAGGATCTTCTACGGCCCTGTCCTGCTCTCCTTGAGTAATTGCCTGTCTCCTAGAATCTCCTCCATGCCCTGGAGACTGTGCTGGGAGACACAGAAAACCACCCGGCAATGAAAGTAAATTTTGCATTTCTTTTGGAAATCAAGGCCCCAGAGTCTAGAAGAAGAGAGGAGAGGCACAGAATCCACGTTGCTTGAGGTCCAGTGTCAAGTTTCCACAGTCAGTGATGGTTTGGGGTGCCATGTCATCTGCTGGTGTTGCTCCATTGTGTTTTCTGAGGTCCAAGGTCAACACAGCTGTCTACCAGGAAGTTTTAGAGCATTTCATGCTTCCTGATGCTGACGAACTTTATGGAGATGCAGATTTCATTTTCCAACAGGACCTGGCACCTGCACAAAGCTACCAGTACCTGGTTTAAGGACCATGGTATCCCTGTTCTTGATTGGCTAGCAAACTTGCCTGACCTTAACCCCATAGAAAATCTATGGGGTATTGTGAAGAGGAAGATGCAATACGCCAGACCCAACAATTCAGAAGAGCTGAAGGCCACTATCAGAGCAACATGGGCTCTCATAACACCTGAGCAGTGTCACAGACTGATCGACTCCATGCCACGCCGCATTGCTGCAGTAATCCAGGCCAAAGAAGCCCCAAATAAATATTGAGTGCTGTACATGCTCTTACTTTTCATGTTCATACCTTTCAGTTGGCTAACATTTCTAAAGATCCTTTTTTTGCATTGGTCTTAATTGATATTCTAATTTTCTGAGATACTGAATTTGGGACTTTCATTAGTTGTCAGTTATAATGATCAAAATTAAAAGAAATAAACATTTGAAATACATCAGTCTGTGTGTAATGAATGAATCTAATATACAAGTTTCACTTTTTGAATGGAATTACTGAAATAAATCAACTTCGTCATGATATTCTAATTTTATGACCGGCACCTGTATATTCGGCTGTGTCCTTTCTTGCACAGAGTATCAGTATTGGCAGTCCAGTCCAATTTATCATTAAACAAACAAATAAATAAATAAATAAATAAATAAATAAATAAATAAAAGACAGAGTCGCTTTCTTTGAGCTTCATGCTGTAGCCTCACACTTTTGGGCCAGACAAACACACACACACTTCCACGCGTAAACATTTATATATAAGATATATATATATATAGTATATACTGTATATACATAAACTACATAATTTGACAACAGATTAATTTCAGACATGAAAATGCAGTGCATTTACCTAGCACATCTCTACCAGTGCTAATTTTCATGTATTAGAATACAATGTTTAAATGCAATTTCAATGTCTGCGATGGACTTGTGTCTTGTCCAGAGGATTGTTCAGGCTTTGGACTCTACTGTATGCTTGCTGAGACAGGCTCTGGCCCCCCAATGACACTGCTCCAGTTATGGCATGGTTATTTCAATGTATGTTTTTAATGGTGTAACAGGAATCACCACTGCATGCATGTAATACAGATTATGACCTATAACCACATGAATCTTGTTGGGTTATACTAAAAAGATTTCTGTCTAGCATCACAAAGTTAAAACATGATTTGGCTGAATATTTTCTCATTAGATTGCATATTATAAGATTGTGCACATGTATGTTTCACTATTTATATTTATCCCATAAGTGGCTCCTGAACAAGGAAGTTTGTAATAACAATTTTCTAAATGTTATGTCAGTTACGGAAAAACACAAAATTGTCTGAAAACTAGCACCAAGGGTGCTCACTTCTCATCTCTTTTTCCAAAATGGCTACTCCAAATTTTAATGAAGCTGACCAGGAGATGTGCGTTTATTTCAGAAGCAACATTAAAAAGTTTCTTTTTCACAAAGGCTGACAAATACATTTGAAAACAAAAGATAAACTCTTCAGATATCACAATGCATTTTTAACAACAGGTGGCTTAGTTGTAGATGTAGTCACAATGGAATTGCAAAAGTCTGTCACCAAAAAATCCAATCCAATAATCAGTCAAAACACTAAGACATAAACTGAGACAATGCCAAGAGCACATGTCAAAACCTGATTATCGAATGCTACACTTTCTATGAACATTAGTTCACTTGTTGAATTTGTATCTTGGACAAAGCAGCTTGTGCCACTGCAATTTTACAATTTTAAATTTACAATTTACTATCTTGTTTCAAGAGGACAGACCGTAGCCACCACGCAAGACCTCATATCAACCCTGTTAGCCTTTAGTTGCTTTCAACATGTTGATGTGTTGCATATAAAATTTAGGCAGTCAGTCATTTTCTAATTCGCTTAGTCCTGAACAGGATCACAGTAGGTGCTGGAACCTATCCCAGCCAGCATAAGGTGCAACGCAGGAACAAGCCCTTCACAGGGTTGTCCATCGCAGCATACGAAATTTAACAGAAAAAAATTAAAAACTTTCTCAAGTGAGAAAATAAATTTCAAACTTGTATATGAAAATAAAGATCCAAAATTAAGCTTTCAAAATATAAAATTCTCATGAGCTTAAAAAAAATTATACAAAGCACAACAAAATTTTTAAACTGACAAAACAGATTTCCTAATTCTCTACACTAGGAAATTTCTGAGTTTTACAGAACAAATGGTACATCTTTTTATAGCTTGCTAGATATCTAAAAATACTATTTGTGCCTTTTTAAACAGTGTGACCTTTATATGGCTGCATTTTCAGATTTGTGTGTTGACACAGAGTAAGTGTTCTTTCTGTCTCCCTCTCTCGCTCTCTCCTCCGCAGTCTTTTGATCTCATTTTAAAATAGCTTATAAAACAACTTAATTCGATTGCATACTTAATTGCCTAATGAGGACTCTATCACACAACACAAGAAATTCTGTATATGTCTGAATTACATATGAAAATTAAACGTTACAGTAATAACTACGTTTTTGTTTCTGAAGTCTGAAACAAGCACTTTAAAGTTCTTGAAGGAATGAAAGTAAAAGGTTAATATATTATAGTGAAATAAATTCTAATAACTATCAAGATATACAGTATAGACTAGTTATATTGAATATGTCTACCTTTTTATACTGTAGACTTCAGAAATTATGTAATATTAAGAATTAAATGCATTGCTTATATTGTAAATGTTCAAAAATGCATTGTTATTTTTAGAAGTTCCAAAACAAAAATAAGGATATATTAAAAAATGAAACAACTATTAACAACGTACTATTATAGATTATATCCCATGTCAGTTCAGTTCAGTACTTTCAATTTCTACTGTCATTCACATTATATTCTAAATAATGATTAGAAGAGGCTGCGGTGGGCTGGCACCCTGCCCAGGGTTTATTTCCTGCTTTGCGCCCTGTGTTGGCTGGGATTGGCTCCAGCAGACCCACGTGACACTGTAGTTAGGATATAGACGGTTGGATAATGGATGGATGGATTAGAAGAGGTTATTTAGATTGAATATAACTATATCTCTAAAAAGTGATATCAGCCTAGAACATCAACCATCAGAACACAGTATGACAAACCAGTATTTGAGTTTTTAGAATCCACACATGTGGCATGCCAGCAGCTCAATACAAACAAATGTTGCAATTATTTAATTGCTTTTTATAGTTTTCACAGTTAAATCTTGTTATACAGAAAATGCCATGATGTATGCAGTGTACTGTATGCCATGGTGTATTGCAGCAAGGAAGTTAAGAAAAAAATGTAAATGTTGAAATAATTTCTGAACTGTAACTTTGTAATATTAGCAAATGTCCAATTCAAGTTAAATACTGGAAGATTAATATACTGAAATTAAATTAGGGGAAGCTTTGAATTACTGTATATGAAATGCACCATATCACTAAAGACTTACTAAATTGTATACTTAAATATATTTAAAAAAATGTTTTTAAAAATGGTATTTTAAAACATTAGTTTAAAAATTATGTTAAAAATAGGCTATTGGAAACTACTGTGGCCAAACAGGCTCAAGTATTACTCTAGTTTTGAGAAACTGCCACAAGAATAAAGACAATTTAAAGATAGATAGATAGATAGATAGATAGATAGATAGATAGATAGATAGATAGATAGATAGATAGATAGATAGATAGATAGATAGATATGTTTAATTTTAAAATATGGATGAGATGCAATAAATTTGCTGTGGATGGGTTATCTATTTCAAGTTTCTTTTCATTGAATAAGAGATCTTCATAACCTTATGAGAAGCCATACAAAATTATTGTCCTTGTAATGTACTGTCATTTTTTAATCACATTAAGTTATTTTTTGCCCTTATGTTTCATTTGTGATCAAATAGGCAATTTCAGAAGCAGCAGGCACAACGCCAAAACACAACATTATTGCTCCACCAGCCAAACGTATCTCACAGATACATCTATGGTATGTTAAGCCTAAAGCTGTCAAACTGTTTTAAAATACTGGAAGAAAACAAAACTATATGGAGAAAAGTTGTGCGAACATAGATAGAAATAGATTTTCCACACAAAAGTGTTCCTAATTCATATTCAGAACAAAAACCCAAGGGCTTGAGGCTATAGCACTTACTGCACCTTTTCCAAAAGGCAACAGTGCCTTTCTTATTTATATTTCAAGCTGTGTTGAAATTTGATGATTGATGCTGCCTCATGGGGACCTCAGGGACCTGTGTATGTGGAGTCTAAACATTCTTGTAATTATTGTGTGAGATTTTTCTTCGTGGAGCTTCAGTTTCCTCTTACAGTTCAAAAGCATATACAGCTTGTTTAATTGTCCTGTGGGGATTCGTTTAAGCTCCACTTTCTGAGTCTGATTACTTTCAGTTACAAGTCTGCTCTCTTGTTTAAAATTTTCAAATCTGTTTTTATCAAGGTTGGGGAAAACCATTTGATCATAGCTTTAAACAGCATGCTTTAAATGCAAGAAATTCAACACCAGAGCAATGACCTACAAAGTACATTTTTAGAATCTGAGAGGAAACCAGAGTTTCGTAAGAAAACTCATACAGACATGGAGAGAGCATGCAAACTATACATTGACCAAACTCTTAAATCTGGGAGGGTGAAGTGCCTAACTATTGAGCCACTGGCACCCTGAAATCAATTGAAATATATGTAATTCAAATAATTGATAGTAATCTTTTTCAAGATATAAGAAATGTATTTTGAGATTTCTTCACCCATCTTCTTATTCATTTTTTTTAAATATTGCAAATATGTTACTGCAAGAACACTTCCACAGTAAATGCCTTTGTGCGAATATGAAGTTGTAATATTTTATACTATACTGGAATGACAGAGGCTGCACAGCCTTAAACACCTGGGTTGATGCTCCAGCCCAACCATTGCATGTGTGTATTATTCTTCCTGTTGCCATAAGAGTTTCTCCACGTATTCCTGTTTTTCCCAGATTCTAAAGATGTCCACCAAAATTCAACTGGTACCTTTTCAATGGTGGAACACGAGTATATACCTATATGTTGACTTGCATCTCATTCAGTGTTCCTCTTACAGAAATCGATTCTGGCTTCCTATTATCCTGAAATAGAAATCACAGGTTCCGAAAATGAATTGGCAAAATTAACCAAATTTTTTTTTTAAAAAACATATAAACAAGCTGAGATTCCTCAGTGCAGAAACCACTCTCTTGCAAATTAAGTTTGATTAATGATAACAATGATAAATATAGAAAATATGAGTGGATTACAACATAATGGCATGATAAGCTAGGCAAAAATAAGAATAGAGTGAAAAAAATACCAGAAAAATAGACATTTTTTTAATTTGCTGTACTAATGACAGAGAATGATGTTAAAACTCTGTCAGAATTCATTAAAAAATGTGCTTTATAAAAAACTAATAAAAGTATACCACCACTACTTAACAAATGACATTTGACTGTTGAATATTAGCCGATGGTGCCCAATATATTCTGCAGGAAGGCATAAGAAGTCCACTGATGACAACTAGAGATTCATGGACAGGTATACACAGGCCTGTTTTATTCTTAGCGATGATATGTGAAAACACTGTCAAATTTATGACAAACAAACACATGGCTAGCTCAGAGCTGAAGTTAGGACACTGCTGGCCTAAATAATGAAAAGCTCCATCTGTCACACATAGAGGGAGAGAGGGAGATGCACACAACAACTGGAATGTTGAGAGATGCCATGAATTGTCATCAAGTTCCTTAGTTTTAAACTGCATTTACTCTACTGTTGCAACATTTCAACAATGGCTAGTAGGGACGAGATATGTTGATGAAAGATTTTTAGCAGACAGTATAAGCATCACAGCTTTATGGGTTAAACCTTTCAACCTCTGCTGTATTGGGAAACAAAAGAGTAAACAGCCTAAAGAACATTAGGTCATCAGTGCTGCAGTTTCAGAAGTGATATAGAATACTACCAGCAGAGAAAGAGAGATACATAAGACTGCTGAGCTCCTTAGAGATAATATGCCTAGACCACAGGAGAAAGAAAAATCTTTGCTTTAAGCAAATGAAAGATCACAGACAAAGGGCACAATGAGAATGCAAAAAAAATGAAACTTTCATTAATAACATGTCCAGTTTTGTTTCCATTAAGTACAAAACAAAAAGAGAATGCACTGATAGCCTAATCTTTTTAACATTAAGGTTTGCAGTGAAAAAAAGAAACTAAAGATATGCCAAACAGGTAATCTGATCCTGTTGCCCACAGATACAGAGCTGATGAGTGACTAAAGAGAAGTCCCTTCTATCCATAATTTCATGGCTGTATTTGGCAGTGATTAATATACTCATTACGTTGATGTTCCTGTTCATTTGCTGCATGGTGGGATTAGGATTTCCTTGTCTAGTAGAAAGAAAGACAGACAGAAAGATGTAAGGATTTAGTATTTCAGATATTATACTGTGTTTACATGTTAAATTGGAAAGATTTTATCTTTAAAACTAAAACATTCTATAACATACTGTAAACTGTGTGTTGAAAATGTTTTTTTTGCCTTAAATAGCATAAGTAAGTGATTCATGTAGTCCTGTCCTTAATGTAGTGCATAAAACATCATATCCATATTATGATTGAGGTTTTATAAGGGTTAACAGGCAACACCAGAGGTAGAAATACTAGGAGTGGACAAGAGCATACAACAATAGTGTAACAGCAACATTCAGTACAATTGGTGCCCAAGAAATAAATATAACAAGAAAGCATGAAGCATAATGGTGCAGTTGCTAGCCGTGTTTGTGTCGTGTTTACATGTTTATATGTTTAATTGTGATTTTTTTTTCTTTTATGATTTCATTCCAAAAATGAGTGTTACAATAATTGTCCATGTATGATTGACTGTGGATGTGTGTGTGTGACTGTGCCATGTGATTAACTTGTGTTCGCTCTAGGGCTGTTTCCTGTCTTGCATATGAACTGTCAGTCAGTCAGTCAGTCATTTTTTAACCTTGTTTGTTCTGAATGGCATCTTGGAGGGTCCTGGAGCTAGCCATCAGTCCATCGTAGGATGAACACACATGCACGCACACACCCCAACCACACACTAGGGCCAATCTAGTACTGCTAATCTAATCATTTTTCATGTCTTTGGACTGTGAGAGGAAACCCACACAGTCACAGGGAGAACATGTAAACTATATACAGGGAGTACCCAAGATGCAAACCCTGGCCTCCCTACTGTGAGGCAACAGCACTACAAATGTGCCACCGGCATCTGAAATGGATTAAGTTAAAATGGATGGAATAATGATGATTATAGGACAAATCTGCTGGTTCTCGCACAAGACCATTCTTAGTCCCTTTATAGTTAACTGAGATGTGTTTGTCTTACTGGCAAACATAGTTTAAGGTAAGAACTCAATATAAAAGTATCAGACATTGTGGATTTTAAATGCTATATATATGCTTGCCTACTGACATATTGATAATTCCAGCATCATCGCCCAATTTGTGAAATCTGCAACTAAAGCAACAGTCAACCTGAGAGAAGGTATGTATATATATATATATCTCCATGTTTTCTCATAACACTCAAGGTTAAGGTTAACTTAGAGTACATGTCTTCAGGATGTGGAAGAAAACCAATGTAAATGTAGAACAACTTCATGGGCACAAAGAGAATATACCCATAAGCCATTGCAAATGTGTTATATTGCATCAGCTTCTATCAGTTGCAGTTATCATGTAACTTTCAAATTGCCTGTACTTTTGATTTGCTCTAATATTTAATGTAGCCTAAATGGTTGCACTTTCTTTATCTTTATATATAATATGCTACCATGGCTTTTCGTTTTTCTGTCAGGAATTTTAAATCACCTGTAGCTCACAATTGACCTGTCAACCTGAAATTTGGTATACATATATTATGTGATGTCTACTATGTGCTTTTGGGGTGATGATTGACCTCCAAGGTTATTCCTCTTTTTATTCTTATTTTATTTTATTGTAAAATCAACTCTCAGCAGCGGCCAGCCGATCTCATCCCTACCACCTTCGCCAACACTTCCCCTACCTCTTCATATCTTTATATCATTCTTAAAACAGACTGAAGACTTAAGTGACAGCTTAAGTGAAAAATTAAAGAAAATGTACTAAGTAATTGCAACACAAACACTGACTTAATCAATTGCAACACAAAAAGATGCAGACGAAAGAAGAGAAGAAACGGGCCGCTAGGGTGGAGAAAAGAAGAGCTTCTCAGGAAGCAGCAAGCACATCAACCTTTGAGCAAACGAATGTTGAACGTACAGAGAAAGAGTATGCAAACTATGAATGCTAAGTTACTGGTAACTTATCAACATCTTAGTAGCAGATTCTATATGTCGTAATATTTGCAAAATTAATAAAAAATAAATGTGGAAAGTTACAAGCAATTTGATCTGGGCCCATGCAGTCTGATTAATCATGTACAATGTACCTATTCAAATGACATTTAAGATGTGAAGATAATTTATACTGAAACACGATATCTATAATTTTAAGTGCATACCGCTCTCTTTTGTTATTTGCCAAATCTGTTACTACAAATCCCTAATAATTATGAAAAGGCCCAAAACTTTTGTTGGATTTGTTGATCCATTGTTTAATGTAAAACATTTTGAACTATCCTCTTACACCATATGCTAAAAGCTGTACAGTCACAGCTGTAGTCAGAAACAAGGAAAGATCTAATAAATAAACAATTAAGTAATTAGTTTTGGAAACTCAGCTTTCAAATTTGGCTTGTGTATTATGTTTTACACAGTGGATCTGTAACAAACTAAGGAATATGTTTCTCATATTGGTTTATCAATAACAACAAATTATATTTTGTTAACATAACTTGATTAGTACCCATGATACGTGCACTTCGGCAAAATATGCTGTTCATTTTCTAATGTTCCGCTAGGAAATTCATAATATCAGTACTGTATATACTAATATAACTCCATTTTCAATAGTTGGTTAAAGTCATCTTAGACCATAATACACCAAGAAGAATTTCCACTTTTTGGGGGGTCCTAGCAGCCTATAACGACATAAGGAGAATATGGAAAGTTAAAACAGGAAGCCCATATACAGTTACATAATAAAATTATTTTGATATATAGGAACACACAAGGCCCAAGGTGAAATTTCTTAGTCTATAAGAGAAATAGACCACAAGGTAGGAAATGTCAGCACATTACCAATTACAATTTTGCATTAATGTTTGAAATTACTATGTAATGTTGTAATACAAACTTTATAAAGCTCATTATCACTACTTGTCAACAAAGAACAGTGTTGTGTCCCATAAGTGCAATGAAATGCTTTATTATTCACAAAAGCCTAAGGCACTATCAACTTTTCAGAGAAGACATGTGCCAATTACTTACTGATATGAAAGTCTTTGAAAAAAACAGGATTTCCAAGATTATTCTTTTTTTTATAAACAATTACAAATGTGCCTGTGGTTATACTTTATTTTGCTGGAGCAACACATTTTTTTTTCATGGGAGAGATTGGAACAATGGAAAATTTAAAGTCAACCAGTGACCAGTTATGCCATGGGAAAGACACTATATAAATAAACTGTAGTATTATTATTAATGTACTATTATAATAAATTGTATTATTATTATTATTATTATTTATTTATTTATTTATTTATTTATTTATTTATTTATTTATTATTATTAAAGGAAGCAATAGACAAAATATCATAGAAACCCAACATTATTCCTGTCTGCACAATCCCTTCTTATAGAAAATAGTATGATCAGGGGTGCAGTGATGCCTAGGGTCACAATAACTTTAGGGCTTTCAGGATATATTTTTAATAAATAAAACAACCATGATATTCTTAAATTGTTTGTTTGTTACCAGTATATAGAGGTATTTAAGCTTAAACAGTAAATACTAGCAATTTCAAAGGAAAAGTTTCTTTTTAAACTTATAATCAGACTATCATAATATTCCCTTTAAAGTTATAATCTTAATATAAATGCTATAAAGTGTGAAAAATGGAGTTGAAGGTATTAGAAATTTTAAAATGTCAAGAAACATCAAAAGCCCTAATTAACAAAAAATATTCAAAAAATAACAAGTACATTTTAGACTATATCAGACAATTTTAAAATATAATACCTTGTCAAATCAAATATGATGCAATGTAGAAATATTAATGAAGATGCAATGAAGAAAGAGCCATTATCATACAATGTTCTAGAAATTCATGTTTTAGTTTAATAAATGAAAATCCAGAAATATAAAGCTACAAAAATGTTCAGAATCAGTGCTCTGTATGCAATTTCACTTTACATCTGAGTAATACTAAATATCCCTTGAATGCATACATTGAATGAGTAGCACTATAATTTATTAGACCAACGGTAACTAATACAATAGAATTAAACAAATAGTTTAAGAACCACTCATTATTTTATATTTTTGTCAAACACTTTTATTTATAAGAAGTTTTCAAATTCTGTGAAATAACTACATTACATGCTTCCAGCACCTTTAAATGTCTCAAAACAGGCACCAAGCAAATTTAGATTAAACAGCTAACCAAATTTGCATGTTATTTGGTTCTGGAAGGAAATTGTGCCTGGAGAAAGCTTTGGCGATCCATCCAATAAGTGAATACAGATCCATGGAGCTGTGAGGCAGCAGTGCTAACTGTAATACTGCAGTGCCAATATATTTTCTAACAGGATCATCAATGTTTTAATCTATTTACAGTATAAGTTACCTGGGTATCTAAAAACTATGTAAAGTATGCTTGGTTAGCATTTACTGTATAAAAGATTTTGTTTTTACTAAATATATAGTATATTCAGTAATGATTATGCATGCCTATAATAATATCTCTTTATGAAAATCTTTGTAATTAAATGTTTTAGTATGAAAAGGTGCACTCAATTTTGCTTCATTTCAATTTAATTACAGTTCATTTCAGAAATCTACCCATCTACTCAATCTTCAGAGTGTACCATCCATGAATTATGTAATATTTGGCAAAAACATTCAAAAAAAAGAGTGGCTACAAGCAAGCATTTTAAACATATCACATACTGTAGCAGTACCTTCCAAAAGCCTTTGTAATTTGATCTACACTATTCAGACAAAAATTGCACTGGCTCCTAAGAAACAGTTGAAACGACTCCAGACTGAAAGGATATACGCAGTAGCCAGCTCCTTTTCATCTGAATAGGCTAACATTTTAAACTAAAAGAAAAGAGGGAACTTAAAACATAAATACAAACAAAAAACAACTGAATAACAAATTTTGATTAAATGTAATTTTCAGAGGCATAAAAACATATACTATAGAATTATTTCATTTTCCTGTTGAATGTGGAGAACAACACTCTGTAATTTGCTAAAAATTAAGAATAGGTTTAGCACTGTGATCAACATGAAGTTTTTACAGAAAGGTTGATCTATGAAACATGAAACAAACACAAAGAGATTTAAACACTGTTCAAACGTTCTTTAATGGATCTATGAGCCTTTTTCACTTTATCAAGTGTTTTGAAAAGTTCTCACATTAGTCTAGAGTTTATGTCAAAAATAAAACATTTGTTGCTTGAAAAACTATTTGAATATTGATGTGTTTAGGAATGAGTTTAAAAATAGATGTTCTTTTTAACTGGTCTAAAACCTAACCACATAATTAATAAGAATTAGAAAAAGGAGAAAAATCCTTTTGAAATCAACAATTCAAAATAGTAAACAGTAAATTATAGCCATAAATAAAAATATAATTGTTTGAAGATTGGCATAACAGGTAATTATGAAACCTTGTAGGACTAAGACCTTGTTTCACTTCTTAGATTCTGTTATTTATATGGAATTTGCTTGTTTTTTCCAAAAAGTTTTATTCAGATATTTTAGTCTCCTATCATAGTCGAAGACTTTCCTTGTAGTATGTGAACTTGAATTTCTCTTATTGTGACAAAAAGTGGTTATATACCGTAGATTAATAAAGTATCTATCTATCTATCTATCTATAAGTATGTTCCGTCAGTGATTGGTACCTTGTACAAGGCTGATCCCTGCTTTGTAACTACTGTTACAGGAAAAGTCCCCCACTACCTGTCACTCTCAGCTTAAAAAAGCAGATTCAGAGAAATGAGTAGACAAACGGACTAGCAGAGTGGACATAGTGGTGCAGGGAGTTGCTTTGTTACCTTAAACAGCTTAGACCAAATAATAAGCTTTAACATCCTAATGATAAGCTTTAACATCCAACCTGTGTTCCCTTGGAGTAAAAATACAATACATAGTTCATGGTGTACAAAGATATTCATTCATAAACTATAGATCTATGTGAGTATTATGTAAAAATTGAAAGTTCCAGAGAACACGAAATAGTTGAGAAATCTACTGTAGTCAAGTTCATTTTGTATTTTTCAAGTTCTACTGGCATCTTAATGGAATATAAATATTTCAAAAGACACTAATCTTGTATAAAATGTCAAAAATACAATTAATAAACTAAGAAAACACACACCATGTTTTTTAGTTTATTAATATGTTGTAAACTGTAGTGAATAAAAATGAGACCAGTGTTCTGTGAACCTCCAGCCAAGGGCACTTAGAAAATGAAGCCTTTAACAAAGAGTGATGCTGAGCAGGGCAACATTTGGACTGCATTAGAATCTTTTACAGCTATCATCAAGTGATGAAAACTGGCGTGGGAATATTGTTGCAAACTACTTATCAAGTTTGCTGTATGCAAACATATATTTTATGTACCAAAGGTGCCACTATTAAATAAAAGGCAAGTCTAGTGGGTGTATCTGACTACTGTACTAAAAGATGTAGAGCTAAATAGGTATTATATAATGGGACCAAACAATCCCAAAGACAACCAATTCTATGAACAGCATAGGAAACTGAATGACCAGTTGATAGGATTAACAGTGCCATGGTCAAGAATATCAGGATATAAAGGTATTTCTGTTTTGTTGTTTTAAATTCTTTTTAACTGTTGCTATTTTATCGTTGCTTAGGTTTTGATAGTTACAAAGCCACATGCTGATGATGTCATCACGCAGGCCATGGGTAGCTTGCAGCTATTTCACAGGCCTTCTAGCAATTATGCACACACACCCTAGCAGTTGATGTCTCACAGGTGCCTTTCATATATATACAGTAAATAAATGACAAGCAAGCAGAACTTCCTTGAGGGAACTTTACTTCTGGTGATGCAGAAAAAATGTAGTTTCTTTGTGAAGAAAAATGGTATAACAGAAACCAAATGGGCTTGCCAACCAAAAAAGTTCACTGCATTTAATCTGTACATCACTACTGGATTTTATTTTAGGATAACTTTTTACCTCTTATTCTCCTCGTGGCCCCCTGGTGAAATTTTGGGAGAACGGCCATTTCTTTTACATTTGTTGTAAAAGCTATCCACTTGCCTATTGTTTGTCTAGCAAAATCTTTCTGAAATTACTTTATAACCTCATCCAAATGATGAGCATTCACTAGTTTTTTTTTTTCTTAACCTCTCCTGAGGTTTCCAAAATTTGAGGCATGACTCCAGAATTGTAGGAAGAAAACTGATCTACTTTCTTGGAATTATGTTTGCTCCTCACTAGCACATCGTTTCACGTCATTTACCCAGTTGATTTCACTTTTTTTTCCTTCAAATTGAGACTTGAAATTGTTTTGGTGGTGGGAGGCTGATCATGTATTAGTCAAGCTACTTTGGAGCAATTCTCCTTTGACCCTTTATTGAATGTAAGAGTTATATGTTTGGTATCAGCTTTGCCAACTGTATGATTCTGATTTCTGATCCCTTTTGTTCTGACACCTCAGTCCTTTTTGAGCTAGTAGTTACAATCCTTGCTTTAGAATGTCAGTTACAGTAGTTTCTTGATTTTAAACACTCTCCAGTATATAAACTGATAAAAAATAGGAGCACACTCCCTGGTACAGTTCACAGTTTTAAAAAGTTTTAACTATAATTTTAGATTTGCAGATTTTGCAGTACTTTAGGGAATCAGTATAATTTATAAATTGTGCAATGGAATTTCCCAAGCATATTAAACATTACACGCAAATGGTGTTTTTATTTGTGGTGTAAAAAGTTAACAAAATATGACATGAAAAGTACCAAAACTGAATCATTAAAGTTAAATATTTTAGATCTTTTACAATCCTAGGCATTACAAAAAAGTAAGCTAAACTAAAAATGTAATAGCATGATATTTTACAATAAAAAAAAGAATATACAAAATACACAGAATTATATTGAAAATAAATTGAGCCACAGATATTTATGTATAAACATCTAGGCCGAAAAGCCTGATTTGAAAAAGAGATGTATACTCATGGTGTTCAAATTTTGTAATGCTAGTAAAAAACATGATAACATAAAGATAAATAAGCAGTGTAACTTGTATACACTAGAGAGTGTTGTATCTGACATCACTTGAGCTAGACAAACCCACTTAATGTTTATTAATCAAAAAACAAAGGAATATCCAGATAACGGTCCCAGAAACTGGCTTTCTGCAGGTTCTGCTGTGAAACTAATGAAACTTAAACTTCTGGATCCTTAATCCTGGAGGGGCTCAAGAAGCGACTTTAGTCCATATTGCTTAAACTAGCAAAATACCCGCGCTTGGCGAAGTACTGCATTAAAATTTTTATTAAGAAGAAAATGTAACCTTTTTAAACTGAGGGAAAATATGCCAATAATTATTTGTTAAGGATCTCTTTGTATACCATGTTGTCAGTTCAGCCCTCCGATTGTAACATGACCAAGCTATGTGCTGAGCTTACTCTTGAGCATGCAACGTACAGTTGGCCATTTGAACAGTAATCTTGTCTCAAATCTCACAGCTTGGATTGCTACTGTCATAATCGGTTTGAGTTTCATGGTTTGTTTCAATAACGACAGTATTTGCAGGATTTGTTGTGTTGAAGTGACATTCGGCATCTGTCAAGCGTTGTAAGCACACAACCGGTTTCATCGATAAAATCACATCCAGCTTTTGAGAGTTTAAACATTCATAAACATCAAAGTGTCCACTACTGAAATCGTCACCTGTGAATCTAAGATGTTTAAGAGGCATTGGCGGTTGTCGAAAGGTGTGAAATATTTGGCCATTTCGGTACACTTGAAAGCGACAACCGAACAATTCAGCAGCAGCCATCAACTCACATGCAGAACCATAGGTGAAGGGCTTAAGCATTTCACTCTTCTAGTGCTCCTGTGTAGTATAATTATCTCCTGTACCGTCATCAGTCCACACCTTGAACCTGTCCCAGTCATTCAATACATAAGACACAATGTTCCTCCGGATATCAAGAGTGAGCCTGATATGGCCGTGCAATATGTAACAAAGAGAATGGAAAAGATAGGTGCCATCTCCGGGCATGGAAACCACTCGGTAAGTGACAGTTCTTTGATCGATGGTGATCACCTCGATAGACATGGTAATGGGGGTTGGAATGATAAAGGAAATGGGTACCTGAGCAATGTAAAGTAAGTCTAAAATACCTATACAATAACTATAATTGTAATAAACAAACAATAAAACAGCGGAGAAGCCGTGGATTAAACAAAAAGGCTGTAGTTATCAGTAGGGAGACGTGAATCCCGTGGCGAAGCAAGGAAGGGAATGTAGAGACCGGAGCGACGGACGGTCTTATATAGGCAGGCAGCCAACAACGTGGGAGGCGTTGGGATGGGGGACCCAACACCACCTCACACAGTGACCGAGCTGCAGGCTATGGACGTATATATGTACGTAAGTAGGATTCAGTTAGCGTTGGGAACCTGTGTACCAAATTTCTTGAAGATGGGCCCATAAGTAACAAAGACTGTTGAAAAGTTCAATATGGCGGCCGACAGTGGCATCATACCACCGAAATAAGTACGTACATTGGTTTTGGTTAGTGCAGGGAAGCCACCTATCAAATTTCGAGAAGATCGGGCCATAAATAAGAAAGTCCAACATGGCGGACGTTGTCGACCGTTATGACCGTTACGTGTAGAATTTCTAAATGAAACCTGCTTAACTTTTGTAAGTAAGCTGTAAGGAATAAGCCTGCCAAATTTCAGCTTTCTACCTACATGGGAAGTTGGAGAATTAGTGATGAGTGAGTGAGTGAGTGAGTGAGTGAGTGAGTGAGTCAGTCAGTCAGTCAGTCAGTCAGTCAGTGAGGGCTTTGCCTTTTATTAGTATAGATAAGTTTGGGTGTTTACTGTATGAGAAGGGGTTTTTAAAACCCCTACACGTAGAGGTTCAATTTGTGGTGATCTGTCTTGGAACAACCCCAATGGTTACCTAGTCCATGCTATCAGCTGTGAAGGAGCCATAACAATTCAAGCTTCAGGGTCCCAGAAATGTAGGTCTGTCACTCCCTTTAATTGTATAATTTAAAAAGTTAAGCAGAAAGCTTGACTGAGCTGTTAGGAATGTAATCTAACAACTAAACCAGGTTCTAAACAGTGTGAGGCAGCAATGTTTCCTTTTATCCAATTATGTCATCCAAGGCTCCACCAAATCTGAAATGCTAATCTAAATTGCAAACCAGCTTTTATTACATTTTTAGACTGGTTCACAGCATCTATTTTATAGCTGGTTCTTTTGTGTCATTTACACTGATGCAAACTAATATAACCATTCGGTGAACATTCTTATCACAAAACCCTTAGCCACACCACCCAGTACTGTGCTTAGCTGGAAGCCACCTTAATCCATTCTGCTTTAATTGCTAACATATTTAGAATAAACCTGCTATTTATTTTTCAGATCACAAAACATTACAGTACTCTGTAATTTCTGATATGCTCCCCAAAATACTGCTATGTAGTAAGAAAAAAGAAAAGGTTGAAGATCAGAAGGGGTTAATAAAATATATCATATAAAAGAAAAGCTGTATTCAATAAAGGGTACTATACTCTTTTGAATAGTTGGACAGCTCCCCATTCAGGAAACTTTTTTTTTGTTTCCACTATTAAGCATCATCATTAGACATGGCAAAGTGAACTAACAAAGGGCAATACATTAGAATATTGGCTGAAGACAAGTTGTTTCATCAGAGAAAAATCTAAAAAGGGCAATTGCTCAATAATATTTTATTGAATTGCGAAAGGTTTACAACAGCATAGTAAAACCAGATGTCCAGTTGGATATGAATCTAGGGCAGAGTTAACACATTCAGCCACGGAAAATTGGTGTCTAGTGGTACCTCTTACTGATTTGAAAATGTATGAGCATAGAGAGGGGTATACAATGAGGAATGATGTCTCATCTTCCCATTTCCTTGTGTTCATGTTAATTCTAGTTGGCATTTTGGAAGAGATTGTGAAATCACTGTTGATTAGTTACTATCCCTCAAAACAAAATACAGCAAAGATTAGCTGTTTTTTTTTTCTTGAAAACAAGATGATGTCCCAGATGATGTATTATAACTTTTCATACCCCTTCATATTATAACCAGAAAAGTCTTGCTGTGGCTCCCCCACCAACAAATTACACCCATCCTAACACTGAGGACTGTATAAGCTAAGTGTCAGTTTTGGTTCATAGTTCAGTTGGAGCTTAGTTTATTATATTCTGCCTTTTTACTAATGATCCATCCATCCATCTTTTAGCCTGTTAATCCAGTTCAGGGTTGTGGTGGCAGGAGCCTATCATATTAACAAAACGTGCAAGGCCGGAAACAGTTCTGGATGGGCTGTCAATTTAATATAACATGTTTGGTTTTCATTTGTGATACCCTTCTGTTCCTGTTCATTTTAATTGGTTCTGGACTAAAGTACATGAAAAACATCCAAATACAAGGAAAACATGCACACTCAAAGCAGTCAGAGAAAAACCTTTAATCTAACTGTCAAAGTATGTAGATGCGTGAGGCAGTAGCAACAATCGCTAATGTTTGTTGGGTAGCTCTTGCGCAAAACAAGAAAACAGGGTCCTGAGTGGGTCTTGAGACCAGATTTTAATGTTTCACTTAATGAACTTTTATAAGCTGACCAAATACAGTAAGTGATTTCTGGAGACTGCACACTACGAAAGCAAATGACACTACAAAATGTTATTAAAATGAAAATGGAAATATGTCCTTTTCACAGTTAGGAGAAGCATCTCTCAGCTGTAACTTGTCTTCCCATTCTTTATATTTTCTTTTAAATTGCATTGCGACATTAAGGACTTTGTTTCCTCTCTTAATGCAGTACTCTGCAAATCATAATGTAAGGACCTACCATCTGGCTATCTGATTTTAACCTTGCTTCTCAGATCATAACCACCATTTGGACACTGTCTTTAAAAATGTATTTTCTGCATCACTATACTAACTTTCATTATCTGCAGAGAATGCATCTGATCCCCTTCAAACATGCTATGCTATGTAGCTCTTTCTTGACCCTTTATGCCTCTTATGCTATCTTGGTCTGACAAGAACATTCTCACAGCTGTTCTGGAGTTGTCTCCCAGTCCACTACTTTTGGGCAGCTATCACTTTTCATCAACCTTGATTAACTCCTTAATTCTGTCTCCTTATCCCCATAGGCAGTAATTTTAATAGATACATCTAATGCCTCATTTATTCCTTAATAAAAATAAATCTTTTAGCTGCTGAGATTTTTTTTTTTTTTGCCTTTAGGTGGCAGTTGCCATTAGCAAAGAACCTGTACCCCTGGCATAAGTATTTTTTAGAATACATGGTACGTCATTTAGAGCTATCTGCCACTAAAACTTTAAAGTGACATTATTGAATCAGTTGTAGATATATTTTCTTTAGTTTATACAGGTTAGAGAGGAGGGTGTTTCTGCTGATCATTGTTTATTAAGGCAGGTGCACAACAAAGAAATAAATAGAAAATACTAGACTGGATTATCCATTCATGTGATCAAAATTTGTATTTAAAGGTGGATATTCCTTTCACCTTGCAGTATTATACCGTTATAATCAATTTTCATTTTTTTCATATACTACCCTGCTTCTTATTTCAGTGATGTAAGGAAATATTGTTTATGCTGTCATCAATAAGAGCAAGACAAGAACACACCCTAGACTGTGTGCCACTTCTTTTGAGGGAACTCGTACACACACCGACACTTAATCTTACTAAGCCAAGTCAGTGACACCAGATAACCAAATATTCATGCTGTGTGGATATTATAGGAAAACAAGACAACCTAAAGAAAAATCAATCCTAACACAGGGAGAATGTGCTGCAAACTCCACACAAACATTTCAGTGCAGCATGGGGCTTAAATACTCGAGTGTATTAATTATTACTAGTAGGACTGAAGAAAAACACAATAAAAACAGAGGCTAATGTACATTTTGATCATAAACAGATACTGCAAATCAAGTAAAACTAAAGAAGATGTAGCTTAATGAAGCATGATAGAATGAGTTTCACAAGATATAAAGAGAGTTCTAGAAAGAAAGCAAGAAAAGGTGCTACATGAGCCTTTTTTTATTAGGATGCATAACATCATGGTAAGGGCACTGGAATTTATACTACAAATTATACAATATTGTTAATGATTCAAAATAAATCATATTCTTTTATATTGCACATTGTAGAGTTTAAGTAACAGAGCTGCTAGTTCAGTTCTCTCAGAGCCGTTTGCTTAACGTGTCTTTGCTTTAGGTTTAAATATTTTTCCAAACAGCTGTAATGAGTACTAATATTGTACGTCACCTGGGACAAAGGTGTTAGAAAATATAACAATAGTAACCATAATAATATAAACAACAACAAAAGCTTATGTATGATAAAATATTAATTTCAGGAGCCTCACAAAAAAACACCTTTAGAATGATTACCAAAAGCTTAAGACACAATTGTAAATTTTAACTATGCACATTTTCAAAACTAAACTGCAATCAGCTAAAACAGTAAAAGAATTTTTAGACAAAAAGTAAAACGTTATATGAAGCGAATACGTATCCTGTATCATTCAGCTAATGCAATCTGTGCCAAAGCATCATATGTTACTTAACACGGACCTTTTCATGGTAAAAACTATCCTTTAGCTCTTTAACGTACAAACGCTGTCATTTTCTCTACAAGTGGCTTGCTTAGAATCACACAATATCAAAGGTGAAAGATAAACCTTGTAATTAATAGTTCAACTATTTAGCTATCAGAGCGCACCACCTACAATTAAAGTCTTCAATGTTTTTAAAATGTTTTAGGATTAATGACATAAATGGGCCAAGGATAAAGCTATGTCATTTGGAAAAAAAACAGTTGGGGTTTCGAAAAAAGTAAACAAAACGTATTTCATATTCGACACTATGATACATCTAGTTTTAAATGATCGCACTCAATGTTGGAATAGTTCAAAGCTAACATGACCATTGTACGCAAGAGTAGCTCCTGTTTCTATTTACAGTGTAACGCTTATAATCGGCAATCACTCAACACTTTATGCGAGTATAAAAAAAGATCTCCGCTGATAGGATAAGATAACCATCAATCAAAATCAATGTCCAGTAGTCGAATATTCAAGAGCCGCCTTCCAGAGGCTCGGTCAAGGGGAGGAGGTACGCATCCATCGGTGAATTGGGCGGTCTTCCCAACTTAAAGCAGCTGGTGTGTTGTTTTTCCTCCGTTTCGATTTGACGTGTAGTCATGTCACTCAAAAGGAGTTTCGCCTGGAAGGGGGAGGGGAATAGAAGAAGGAGGAGGAGGGAAAAAAAACAAAAACATTCTGAGCCTACCGCCATCTTGAATCTGGCTGGTTTCAGTGAATGAGAAGGGGGAAAAGGAACGAAGAGGAATCGGAAGCTAATATCGCCAAGGAGATACGTGACAGCTGTAGTGTTAGAACAAGTGTTCTCCTAAAATAAGAGAGAACACGACCTGTCTGAGCGTCATTTACATCACCGACTGTACGTTTTGTTCTGTTTTTCGGTCTTTTGTATCGAGAGCGGTGAAGTTGTTTCGAGAGCGGAGTTTGTTGTATTTGAATCAGACTTGGCAGCCCGGCTGAAATCAACTGCAACAGGACGTTCCCGTACTACTGGAGGAAGCCTATACACATCACCTGTGTGCCACCCATTGCCCATCTAGACCCCATCGACCTTAGTGGACGTCCCGCACTAATCGGTGCCGGACCTGCGTTAGAGGAAACTCGACAGGACCGGGATGAAAACAAACAACAGTTATGGAACGGCGTGAAAACAAGTGAATCCCCTAATTGTGCATTTTCTGACTGGACTGGAAGGTCGTGGCACGAGATGCTAGAGCGGTCAGGGGCGCGGATGACGCTCTGCCCATGCACGGTGTCACCGAGCCGCAGCCGTATCCGACTTGCCATCTTTCAGATTTTCCTGTGCGAGGCATGCCTGGAAGTCATTTAAACCAAAACAGCAGCAGCAGTAGTATTGTCACCGGAGTGCGCAAAAACAGAATCGAGCTGTTACACTTATGTTTGCTTTTTGTTGAAAGTTAATATGATGCTTTAAACTTCAGTGGTGGGAAGCAACAAGCGCCTTTGTTTTCTGGCAAGGCATCTTTTCTCCAGCTACAGCACTTCTGGGATCTTATTCATGCGCGTATTCCCTTTGAAAAGGTGCACAGGACGGCACAAGTCAATTCGACTACACGTGTCTCCAGAGTTCGGTTTTGTCGTCAAAGCAGACTTTTGCTTCCAGTATACAATATTTGGGATTTTGCCAGCATCCATTTTTTAAAACATATATGTATATTTGAGCTTGCCGGATTCCTTTAAATAACAGATGCGTGCAGCACGCGTAACATAAATCAATACGTGCTTGCAGTAGCTGTACACCCGATCCTCTGGGGTTATACATTTGGGATTTTTAAAAATTGTAAATCGGGAATTACCATCTTTAAAATGGGAGCAGCTGCGAAACTAGCATTTGCCGTTTTCCTTATCTCCTGTTCCTCAGGTGGGTGCAATTTATGTTTTCTGCTCACTGTTGAATTTAAGTCATCGTAATTGGGTAAAATGTAATGCCTTACAGGTTTGTGCTGTCAACCGGGAATACAGTATATGTAGTGAACTAATGCACTAGGACATAATGCGTTTTTGTTTGTGTTACAACAGTCTCTCAGTGCTGCTGATTGCTACGATTGGCCGTTTTGTTAGTTTACATTGAACACTTCTAATGAGGCGCTATTTTTATGTCGATTCGTTAATGCTGACAATAACCTTGACCAAGACAATTTTTACGGAAAGGCTGGTTGTGCTGTTCACGTGTTGTCTCGAAGACGGTTAAAAGAATAGGCAGTAGATCAACTGCGTGACAAACCAGAAACCGCAAAATATTATCGAGCTGCCAGTGGTGGTATGATTTTTATTTTAGTGAACCCGTCGGAATGTTACATTACGTACATTTAAAAAAGGCAAATCCAACACGTTATAATAAAACCGAAACGGACCGGTTACAGCAGTCTAGCTCTGCAAATCAAATCAATTACTTGGTTAATAGGATTTCTTTGGCTACCGAATGGCAGTTGTAACGAAACGCCTGCTTTGTTTCCATTTTTCTTGGCTGCGATTATTAATTTGATCTGATAGAATGTCTAAAGGATTTGCGCGTTGTTTTTCATTTTGCGTTTGTTTTGAAGTTTTTACTTGGACGCGTTGATACAAAGTCATTGTACTGCTAATGTTGTAGGCGTAATTCATAGCTTTACGTTCGTAAATTGTTTTATCAGTTACTAACAATGTGTATCGATCATTCCCAGTAATGTGAAATGACAGGACAGGTCAGGCACTCGATTAAAACGCGACATTAATACCTTACTGGAAAAAATACTAAAGATTGGGGAGTGAATTTGTTAATGCACATTTCGTTATCTGCCTTGTTTGTAGACGGACTTTTTATATTAAAGCAGCGTGATGACTGTGCTAGGACGAAGACTTCCTTGTATTAAACACACATCTGCAGAGAATATGTATGTGAATGTCCATGCAAGGATTAAACAATATCGACACATGAAACGTACTAGTTTTGTATCGATATACTGTATTTGCATGTCCTATTTTTGTTTGCAGGCTTTTCATAATGGTATATATATATATATATATATATATATATATATATATATATATATATATATATATATATATATGCTCCACATATGAAAGTTTGCATTATTTAACTTAGTTTTTCTTCGTGCTTCTACGTAGCATGTTTCCGTGTATACGTTTGGCCCATATGTATGTAAAAACAATGCAGCAGATACAAACAGACCCCACATATTGAGTATCTGTTTACACGGATAATGTTCGATGCCTAAGATCACCGTGGAAGCTATTTTTATAGGGTGAACTATATTCTGTGATTTATTTTTTTATTCAATTTCGACTCGCACTTTGAAAATTACAAACAGCTTGCATAACGTTAAGGTGTATTTTATGAGAGATATTGCACAATATGTAAAGTGCCCTTATACAGTTGAACTCGCAATTGTAACCCAGCGGGACAACAGCGTTTTATTTCTGCAAAAGAGAAGGGCGAAAATAAAACTGGTTTGAAATAATTCACATGCATATTCCGTTTTTTATTTATAAGTGTTTAGATTAATAGAAGATTTAATGCCTTCTGAATATGTAATGGGTACTCTTTTGGATCTTCATTTGTACAGCTTATTAAAATATCTCCTTTAAGATGTGCCTGATTGTTTTTAGTAATAGGTTTGTTTTGAAGTATGCTGCATTTAACAATGTTCCAGACATATCCGTATAATTTTTTGTAGATTTTAAAAAGGGAAATTAAATTAGTATCCCCATTCATTTTTAGTGTTTTACACTAAAATCGTACATGTATCATGCAGGTTTGTGCATTTTATGGCAATTTTGACATTGCTTTTAGAATATTTTGTTTTGTGGAAAACAAATCTTGAGTTTTTACATAATTTTATGAAAGGTTCAAGCCCTCTTTATGTAATAATATTTCATTTATAAGCATTTTAACCGAGGGATTTTTAGTTTGTAAAATACAGAGGTGTTTTTTTCTCCATAAATTTTAGGTGGCAGGGTTGTTAGAATTTCTGCCTCATTTTACAGGAGAGTTGGTTAGAATCCTAGTCTAGTTAGTGTGTGTTTGTGTATGAGAGAGTATGGACATTCTCCCAGTGTCAGCATGTTGCAAAACCAAAAACGCCCCCAATTTAAGTACTCTGATTTTCCTCGGATGTCCCAAAGGCATGCTTGTTAGGACATTTGGTAAGTCTAAATTGGTCCACTATAGTGTGGGTGTAGGAGTGTGTCATGTGACAGACTGGTACTCTGTCCAGGGCTGGTTTTCACTTTGCTCTAAATGTTGTAGCCTTGTGCTTTAATGGTCTACAACAAAGAGAGTTGGATTAAGCATAGTCTAGGTAATGGCTGAATAGATGCATGAATTGCAATTGATCTTAGGGATTTACATTTTTATAGGTTTGCCTTTAAGTTATTTTACTTGTATTTGTACAAAACCATGTTTAAAACACACATTCAGGAGTGTCGCTACTCAAAAAGAGCCTGCACTTGCTATAGAGTTATGTGGTTGTTTTATTGACCTTTAAGACCATAAGCATGATAGTGACCGTGGTTCACTGACTAAAAATATCTCGGCCAACCACTGCTTTAGCTGAAAAAGTGAATGTATTCATACTTGATTTGTAGCTTAGTATTTACTTGTATATGTACACACTTGTTTAGCAATAACTTTGTCTTGGACTTGCTCAGTTTTCTATTTTTTCAGTTTTAATAGCAGTCTACAATGTCTGAAGTGTTTTGGTGTTAGATTTAGTGGAATGTTTTCTGCGTGTTTGGCAGTAATTTTTTGATAGGCAACATACTAAGATAATTCTGAGAGAATTAATTATTCATTGTACATTAGTTACATTTTGATTTGTTGCAGTTGTACCTTTTAGGGAGTGCTTAATTGATCACTGATAACTGATAGTTATTCCAATAGAGACAGGTTACATTGAAAATGCAGTGTTTTTCGGATTAAATATACAAACTTAACTGAACAATATGTCTTATTAGAGTCAACAACAACAACTTTTTTTCTATAGCACATTTTCATACAAAGGATGTAGCTGAAAATGCTTTATGAAATCTCAAAGAAATAGTTGTATACAATAAAAAACAAATTTAAAATTAGATAAGAATAATGATGACTATTTCATATACAAAAATAAATACACACATTTATAATTTGTTTGGTAATTTGGAGGTGTGATACAAACATAATACAGGTAAATTGTCAGCTTCTGTAGTGTTGAATTCAAGTGCCATTGAGTTCCAAGTTTTTCTGGATGATACAGCTTAACAGTATATGATGTATGTGATGTTTTAAGAAAGTGTAGGTGTAACCATGGACAATCTTGTAGTTATTGTATTTACACTATTTTCCTTTTTAATAGACAGCAACACCTTTCCTAAAGCTGCACTTGGGTTGTTGTTTTGTAAAGTTTTAGTCAGATATTAGAAATGCATTAAGTAGATTAAGAAAAATAGAAACGCAAGTTTTAGAAAGGAAGAGGTTGATCTATTTTTTCCCCCCTTGTCCCTCCAAAATGTGTAACAAGGAATTCAGTATCTGCTTTAAATATTTTGTAGTTCATTCTGACTAGTACAATGTTTGTACTTGCTAAACATATGTTGTATTATAGTAGTTTATTATTAAACAGGATATCTTTATTTTTTTTTTTTAACTGTTAATACTCTGTTCATTTGTTATAACAAGAACACATGTACTTACTTTATGTCCCTCACTGAACCTTCAATGATTGTATACCGTCTTGTCACAGAAATTTGTCTACGCAAGAGGTAGAAGTGGACCATTCCTGTTTTAGATGCATTTTTAGGTGCAAGTCATCTGTTTTATGTCATTGTAATTTTGCTGAAAGCTAAGACATGCCAGTCTCAAAACGATAATTCCAAATCAGGGTAATGGGGAGCTGGAGCCTATCCCCTCAGCACTGATGCAACCACGAAAAAACAACCTTGAATAGAACATAAGTCCAACACAAGGCCTTGCTTGTTTGTGTGGGTAAATTATTTGCGAATCTGGGATGAGTAATGACATAATCAATGCATTCTTCCTTTCCTCTTAAGGCAGGAGAAAAATATATGACAGAACTAATAAAAGGTTGTAGTTTGTGGAGTCATGAACTAAAATCTTTGAAAATGTTTTAAATTGGTAATATTGACAAATGTATCAGTTTGTACATTTGATACTTTTATCATAGTGTTGTTAGCTATATGATGTAATTGCGCTATATAAAATAAAGACTCATTTATATTCACATTTGTGTGGAATACTGGAAGAGTTCCAAAAGACATATATATTTCTGTTGTGATGCTCATTTTATTTATGTCCCTTTGTTTTCTTATTTTTATAATGAGCAGTATCACCCAGACAGGCTTGAGGACATTGTAGTTTCAAATAAGCATTATTGATGAATTTGTTTATTATGGTTGATATTTGAAAGGGGGATGTGCCCTCAGTTTAATGTCAAGCCAAGATTATATCATTATTATTATTTATTTATTTATTTTTGCTTAAATGGTTTCTTAAATAATGGTTACTAATGCAGGAGTTTAGAAGAAATAAAGATATCATCTGTTTTAAGCCAGCAATTTAGTTCTGCATTCCTGGACAGATTACATATGTTCCTACTAAATATCAGCATTTTTATCACTTGATGTTTTTTCCTGGAAAAAGTGCTACACTCATTACAGCATTAGCTTCAAAACACGTACTTGGCAGATAAAATAATGACTAAAACATTTGCAGTTGAAGTATTGTGAGGCACTGGAGTGTCAGTAGTTTTAGTACAGCTGTAATGTTAAAGTAGTATTTACAAAAGATGTTCCTTTGACTTTATTTTGTGTTGTTAGTGCTTTGTTGACTATGTGGATAAACTAAAATGTTATTGGTTACAGTTATTTTCCACTAGTCTCTGGATCCTTTTTTTGTTCTGCTTTATAATTCAGGTATTTGTTGCCTGTTCTCTGAAATTAATTTGTGTATATAATGTGTTTTCTTTTTTTGGACATCTTCTGGGATATACCAGTGTTACTGCTATAAAATAAAGTGAAATATAAATTATCATTAATTAATAAAGGGAAACGGTGGATTTCTTAACTTTGGAAATCCTAGAAACCTATAGTAATTGGGTTGAGGTTTAAGATCAGTTTGTAATTTATTTATTTTTTTTAAATACCTTTTAAGATCTGCTAAATAGGATCAGTTAGTAATGTGTAGATATCCAGCTTTCAGCTTACACTTAATGTTTATAAGAATTTCAGTTTTAAAATATACAGTAGACATTAACCAGGAATATTTAATACATTTTTCCTTTTGACTTATTGTTTTTTATTAGTTTGAGATGAATTCCTTTTAATCTGCATAGAAGCATATGGAATGATCAAAGCACTGAAGGTGCTGAAATTTCTGGTTTGGGTTTGATTTTTAGTGTTAAGGAGTCTGTTATAAATTTACTCTGATACTTCATAGTATTTTGATCCAGACTTTGTTTTTGGATTTCAATTGTGTTTGTTTTTATGTGTGTACTACATATAAAGCCATTCTGATTATTTCATTAAAGCAATTAAGTTGGTATGATTTGCATTCAATTTGACTAGTAGTATATACTATTAGTTTCTGGTTAAGATTCAGAATTTATAGTTTTTCAATAGCTATTTTTTAATATCTAGTTTATAAGGCCTGTGGTAAGCTGGCGCCTTGCCCGAGGTTTGTTTCCTGCCTTGTGCCCTGTGTTGGTTGGGATTGGCTCCAGCAGACCCCTGTGACTCTGTAGTTAGGATATAGCAGGTTGGATGATGGATGGATGGATGGATAGTTTATAAGGCACTAATTATTAAGTTACGGAATACGTGTGTTGTGGAATAAAGGTCTTTGTTAAAATTCGTTAACACTACAAATGTTTACCAGCTGTAATAAGCAGGAATGATAATTACTTAGATTACAATTGGCTATTCTGATGAAATGTTCAAATGTGATTATGTACAGAAAACCCAGTAGATGGTATTTATGAAGAAATAATGCATGTAAGTTTAACTGTGAAAGAGCCATGCATTAACATCTTCAAACACTTCAGTATGTATGATTTATAATCATGATCACCTGTCATGTATAGATCCTATGTTGGTCCTAGAGTGTGTATTTGTATTTCACATTGAGAAAAAAGAATTTTTGTATCTTGATTTCTGTCACTTTTTTACCAGGTTTAAAATGCCTTTTATGGTGAAAAGAAAACTACAATATAAAGAAAATTACTATTCTGTAGTGAGTATCTTAAAGCAAAAAGATGATGTGGAACTGGTGCTTTTGAATAGCCACCACCTCATATTCTATTGTCGTATTAAATACAGAAATACTACATTTTAAAAAGAAATGCAACATTAAAGTGCTAAAAATGCTCAGTTTTTGCTAATACTTCTCTAAATGGACAGTTAGCAACCACTTACTATCATATCTTGAAAAACTTTTTGATTGCATTTTTTAAGTCTTTCTCTGGAAAACATGTTCACTACATATAGTTTTAGTAAGTATGTACTGTACTGTATATTGTTTGTACTGGGGTTTATTTAGATTTACTTTAATACAAACCAAATGATTTTAAGTAAAAAAAAAAAAAAAAAAGTTGTTTACCATGAAACATGGTTAATTGTATACAACCATGCAAGACTTAACAGTGTGTATTTATGTGAAAAGACCATCTAACTTATCTACTTCATAATTAGTACTTTTTTCATGTTCAGATAAAACCACTGTAAATGAACATAATTTCAAAATCCATCCATTTTCTGAACCAATTTAGTATTCTATATTATAAAGTTAGAAAATTGACAGAACTCATTCTAACTTCATCATGAGAAAGGCAGGATCCAGCACAAGGTATACTCACTGTCTGAGGGCCAGTTTATATAATTTAAGCCAGGGTGTTTGGACTTTTGTGGCAAATGTGTCTGGCACTGTTCCAACCATGCTGCCTATTCATTTAATAATGAAAGCAAGAAATATATAGTGTGTGTGTATATATAATAATAATAATAATAAAAAAAAACTAAAATAAAAATGCCTATTTGTGATTGGTAGGTTGTATTTGATCTAACTTTGGTTAATGTAACTAGAATTCATTAAATTCCCAAGTGTCTCTTCCATGTTCAGAAGTCGTCTTTTAAACAAAGGACAATCCAGGATTCTGTAAATAAAAACAGGAGGTCTTATTGTGGTTAAAAGGTATAATCTGTAAAAAGATTAAATACATACAGGGAGGACATTGATAATAGCTGTATTTTGTGTGTTTGAGCAAGGGATAATAATATCATGATTAAGCTAATAAAGTTTTTTTTTTTTCTTCTTTTAAAAAACATAAGATACTCTAATTAGAATTAAACAACAATGCAAACTTATTTCTTGATTGGGAGAACACAACAGATTTTCTGTCAGATCTTCCATTTATCAGATTTACAAAGCTAGTCTTTGCCGTCAATTGAAAAATCTCAAGTTTGTTTCAGCCTTTGTAATGGTGGGTGTGGTGTACATTTTTCTCTTGTTTTTTTCTGTAAAGTGCTGGGCCATGGTGAAAAACATGAATGCACTTGCTTAAGGGAAAACTGTAGCTATTGGCTGTTGAGTTATTTCACTATAAAATGAATTTTTATCATTTGTTCAGGTGCTGTTTTTCCTAACAAGGAGACCATCATGATACTGTTGATTTTGAATCAGATCTTACTGCATGTTTAATAAACCAAATTTTGTTTTAATCATGAGTTGCACTTTTGTTAGAGAAGCAAATCATGGTATTTTGTGAATTGTAATACTTTTTATTTTGTTTCTACCTTTATACTATTTGGATTTTTAATATTCCAATTAGTCATGGGTTCACTGTGTCATTTTTAACCATTTCTTAGGAGTCAATCTGGTCACTTAATTCTGTTGAACTGCTTTATAAATTATTGTATGCTTTTGAGTTTCATGTAAACAGAATACATTTTGCAGTAAGCTAGTTCATACTGTAAGCTACAATAGGGGATGTGCACAATATAAAAACCTACAAATCAAATCATACTTGAGGTTAGCTGGGCAGAATGCAACAGGTGACATATACATTTATTTACTCACTAGCAGGAAGTGACTTTTATGTACTGTTGGAAATCATTCAAGTCTTATCAGTTTGGTCTTGTGCTTTAGGAGCTCATAGTGTGTTCATCTCTGTCTTGGAAGATATTTTTGGGTGACTGAGTTGATTTGTCTGGTAAAATTTATTTAACACAACCAGTTCTCAGTTTAGCAGCTCATTGCTATTTATGCTGAGCAGTGTGCATAAGAACCCATCAGGTATCTAAATGCAGATCAGGTTTTTTTATTTGGAAAAAATGGTGCTGTGGGGGCCACCTGTTTCACAAAATGGATGTATACATTTTGATATGTTTTGTGCTTCCATCCTTATTTTTTATTAAGTAGGGTTTCTTCATGTATTAATCATAAAGGAAAACAAATGTAAAGTATAGCCAATTATGTTTAAATTTGTAAGCTTTAAGTTGTTAATACCTGTATTTATCCTTGAAGTAATAAACTAACCTCTTCCAATTTTCATCCAGTAATCTTAATGGTAAGATAGGTAGGGCGTTTCAGTCGGTTGCCATCTGCTCACAGTTGTCCTTATGTCTCTAAAGCCTTGATATTTCGTTTTCTTCCTAACTGCAAAAAAGTTATGCTTGTCACACACTTTAGAGAGCATAAAGAACAGACCATTAATAATCACATCTATAGAACCTGTCCACACAAAAGCTTTTGCAGTGAGTTGAGCAGACCCCAGGCTGTCGGGTTTATTTAAAAAGGGGCATGCCTTCAGTCTACTTTTTATGTTAATTCTTTCATACATACTGACCTTTTTGTTTCTTTGCTTGTTTGTTTTTGTAGATGGCAAAGTAGAAGCAGTATTTTCTATGGTACAGGATTCCAGCATTGCATTTACAAAATCAATTTTATGTGTGGTTTTAATTTTTTTAAAAACACTTTTTAAAACAATAAATAATTTATATTGTGTCAGTATTAAAACAATGTAAGTGTTAAGTCTTTGTCAGAATTAACTAATTATAAGTAAAGAAGCTAGTCATGCATTATTACTGATGCTGCTTTAAATAAATTGAAGGAAATATAAATAGAACTAACTTTTTTCCAATATTTTTATGTCTCGTGTGTTTTATGTTTTTAGCACAGGATTTTTAATGAATTATCAATGAGTACTTATGTGACTTACTGATTAAGCTATGTAATGTTGCTTTCAAAATAAGTGAAGCTTTTCCAATGAACAAACAAATTTATGTGTATTGTTAGCCCTGCCTGTTACAGTCTTTATAAATAATAAATAAATATAAATTTAAATCTAAATGTGATTATGACAATAACGAGGAATGAGAATTAAAAAAAAAAAATGCTTGTTGTGCCATTATTGCCCCTTCAACACAAAGTGTGAAGCTATATCAAAGTCAGCGGCCAAAAGGTAACTTTGTGAAAATTTTGACTTGGAATTATTCAATGCTTTGTGAGCGCAAAAGTACAGAATATTGATTTTTACCTTAGTCTTCTCTTCAAGAGATATGGGTTGCCATTGTCCTTCAATATGACTTCAGTTGGTATCATTTATACTTTTAAGAACATTATTAGCTTTAATTACATTACCATCACTTGCCGCCTACAGAAATTTTCAGAGTACTCCTCCATCATAGGCTGCATTAATAATGGAGACATGTGTGAGTACAGGAGACTTGTGGAGGACTTTGTCTTGTGGTGCAGGGAGAACCACTTTCAACTCATCATCATCAAGACAAAAATAGCTAGTGGTGGACTTCTGGTGTGCCACAGAGCTTCTGAGACCAGAACGTGGAAGCAATACAGAGCAACAAGTACCTGGAGGCTCACATAAGCAACAAGATGGATGAGTCGACAACATTGTACAAGAAGGGCATACGCAGTAATCTGCTGGAAATGTTCTATCAGTACATAGTAACCAGTGTATTGTTCTACATATGGTCTCATGGGGCAGCAACATGAGCTTCAAAACAGGAAGGCCTACTCTACCACAGGGTTAACCCTGGACATACTGCTGTTGTGGAAAGGAGGATAGTGGCAAAATTGGATGCCATCCTGAAATATTCCTGCCAGTGCGTGCTCTCTTGGAGCACTTTTAGGTATAGGCTCATTCCACAATGGTGTGCCAAGATGCACCTCTGGGGGTCTTTTCTGCCCACTGCTATCAAGCAATTAAGTGCGTCCTTCCAATGTCACAAACTAAAAATGCTGATACTCTAAGTTTATTTTGTAATTTCTGTGCAATATAAATTAATTGGTTTAATTGATTTTGCATAATTTGTCCTGTGAGTTCCTATCTTTTCCCCTGAGATTATACAAGAAATTGTATAAGGCAAAATAAAGAACAAAAAAATAAATTAAATAAACAATAACAATGAGTTTGAGATTTTCAAATCATTGCATTTTTTTTTTTTTACATTTTATGCAACATCCCAACTTGTTTGGACTTGGGTTGTATAGTATTTACATATTTCAAATTCTGTATATAAAATATTTCAGTAGATATTCAAATATAACACACATTCATATGCTTTAGTTAGCCGATTGTTTACATAATAATTGTTTTTTGATTGATAGTGTGTAAATTAAACAGACAGATTTTATGAGAAGATTTTGGGCTCCAGCGGTTAAATCCTGCTTAACTGCAGAAGAGGAGATGGAAGAGTTGTTGCTCAACAACTGTGTACTAGGACTCTTATGTGTACTGTTTGGATGGGATGGCCTGCTGGTGGAGTGGTTGTGATGTCAGCCCCCTGTGTCCAGGCTCTTCTTTTACATTCCAAGAGAGAGACATGAAAGACTGCAGAAACTGCATGAATGAACTGTTCCTCATTTGCTTCCTTCTCCTGGTGGTACTTTTAATCGGTCCTATAAAAGACAGCATACTGCTGTGTGTTTGACAAGTGTATTAAAGTGAAATGTTTGAAGCAGCTTTTTGTATGCCAGACATTAAAGAAATAATTTAAGTTTTTGCTTTTGGTCATGTCTGGGCCAATGAACTGTATTAATGTGCTGTTTTTACATTATGGTTGACACAGTACATGGAAAAGCATTATGCATTATATACAAATGGAAGAAAATGTTTCAAGTATAATTTGTTTGCTCATATAAAAAGATGGTCACTGTAATTGATAGAAGTTTTAAAGTAAGTATAATCTGAACAAATTACAAACAATTCAAATAGCAGAAGTGGTTTGAGATGCCCTTAGAGCACTCATCAGAACACAGGGCTTTATGCCATTTTCTCTGTCATAAATGGAAGCAAATCCATTAAAGTGAGGAATAGTTTCAAAGGCCAGATGCCTCTTCGAATATGGTGGTGAGTTCTTCCATCCAGGACAGTGTCCTTAGTTAGCCTTTTATTTTGTTGTGGATTGTTGCAGTGTTCCTGCTGCAGAGTTGCGTGAATAGCTTTTCTGTATGTTTCAATGGAGAAACGGAGTTTTGAAGCCGAATCGCAAAACAAAAAAATAGTTCCACTTAAAAATCTTTGGTGTGGAACTGTTGTGGCACGTATTTTAGACTCAACTGAACCTTCAGATAAATACTGTACATGCTTAGTCATAATCCCTGCATGGGTCCTGTGTACTTGAATGCATATGTGGAAGTTGTGTTTAAAGACATAACTAGGTAATAAAGGAAAACGTGTTAACACTGTCTGAGAGTAGAAAGGCCAGATAATAAGTTCCACATATTGTAATTATACATGGCTTATATGGATAATGGTCAACAGCATCAGGATTCACTGTTGTTTTGTCTGTTTAACCCACTCTTTGTACAGACAATTTTAATGTTTATGAAAAGGGCATTCATTTTTTTTCTCAGACCTTCAATTTATTAATTATCTTAATTTAGAATTCCAGACAGATACAGTCAGATTTGTTAGTGCAACACTTGTGCCAATATTGCTTGTTTAGAAGAGAATAAATTGGTGTAAAAAGTCTTTTAATATTAACTTTGCAGTAAACAGTCTGATTTGTTTTAAAACCATTTTACTGGTAATCAGATGTCTGCTGTTTACACCTGATGAAAAAAGTCTTGTAAAACATGTTTTCAGTAAACAAACAAACAAACATTTTATACAGAGCTTTCACTCAAATTGTTTCATTTAAATAATAACATGAACTTTACAGTAATACCCCATTACCTCAAAAGAGACAAAATTTTTCACCTTGGTCATTTGTAGAAGCTATGAACACTGGAGCTGCAAATGTAAGTGATGTAATTTAGAGGTATTCTACTTCTTGTTGGCTCTCAGTACTTGATTGTTGGTATGTTTTTATAATGGTTTTCTGCATTGTTCTTTTTATATTGTAAATAATTTTTTCTGTGTTTAATCCTCAGATCCTCTTTTTTAATATAATTTTTTTTACAAATGGCTTAAAATCTTATTTTAACTTATTTAGGTAGTCATTTTTCATTTCATTAAAAACTTACATTAATTAAATATCAATATACATATCTCTAGCTAGGTATAGTGTTGTTAACTGAATTAATTGACCAGACTTTTTGGGGGGTGTATTTATCATTAGAAGGCCATCTTAGAGGAAAACAATAATACAATATTTGTTGCTTATTTGTTTATTTATTTACAGTGGTGTGAAAAACTATTTGCCCCTTCCTGATTTGTTATTCTTTTGCATGTTTGTCACCCAAAATGTTTCTGATCATCAAACACATTTAACCATTAGTCAAATATAACACAAGTAAACACAAAATGCAGTTTTTAAATGATGGTTTTTGTGCATTTTGTGTTTACTTGTGTTATATTTGACTAATGGTTAAATGTGTTTGATGATCAGAAACATTTTGTGTGACAAACATGCAAAAGAATAAGAAATTGGGAAGGGGGCAAATAGTTTTTCACACCATTGTATATAGCACTTTTCCCATGCTCGAATGCTTCCCATAATTTTTTTTTTCTCCTACTTGCTGCACAGTTTCCCTTCCTTGTTCACTGTCTGAGACTTCTAGTTTGAAAGTTATTTGCTTCTGTTGGAGAGTTTTATAACCTTGAGTTTCTTCTGAGTTCATTTATTTTTAAGTATAGTTACACTTTAATTTTGATTTGTGATTCTGATGCAGCTATTGTTTATTATCATTGCTAGGACCAAGAGTGTATATCCTATCCTGGAGTGAACGTGCTCCCAGAAGTCATGGCCTGTTAATTACGATGCATTGGGATAAAAAGTCATCTAGGGTTTGCCTCCTCATCCAACTTAATGGATTCCAAAACCTTTGAAATCCTTTTTGATAACATTTTCTTTGTTTTGCTTCTCTTGTTTTTGAGCTCTCTGTACTTCTGCTGACCTTCAATTTTGTCTCATGAGTATTGGCTCAAGTAAAATTCTCCTGGTTATGAACCTCGCTATGGTTTAAGTATGTTTAGTATGTGCTTGTTTACCAGTCACCCTCTGAATTCTGAAGCCTGCTGGACATAGTATTGACCCAAGCATGTATACAAATGTATACAAATACCACTTCCCATGTTCTCCCTTTCCCATTTCTGGGTTATTTATTGGCCACATACTTTGTATTCTCTGCTATGAGAAAAACATTGTGGTGCCATTTCAAGTGAGTTTATAGTTGTTTATTTACCTAACTAATAGCTTTCAGATTGTTTTGAAGTGTAATGAAACAATCTGAGTGGATATAAGTGTGACTTTTTTGTTAATTGTTTCATTATTGTCTGCTTAAGAAAACATCCGTTCACTTCAGCAATGTCGATAAAAGTGGCAGGACAAGATTTGTCGAGGTAAAAAAAAAACAACAAATGAAGTCAAGTGTGAGGGCTTAAGAGAGAGAGGGAGAGCACATATGCAATTTGCACCTGGCTAGTTCTGACGTAGTGTGTCGTTATTTTTCCTCTCTGCTTCTCATGGTGCCTCGTTGAGGCATGGCACAATTTGAGAATTAGTGGGTAGTGATATTCCCATCCACCATCGGCTCCTTCACTTATGTGATGTCATGCTGGCCTCACAAAGCATCATTGGATCTTGGGAAAACAAGTTTGCTTAAGCAGATAATTTCTCCTCAGTAATGCAAAAGGCTGGTCAGTTACTTTATAATATATATAGATAAATCACTGCACTGACCGAAATTACGTCCACAAACATATGTATCTGGGCTCCGACTGACACTTATGAACGCTCTCAGCTGTTTGTTTACAATCGCACAAGAGGATACATGTGACTGCATTCGGGTTGTAACGCAAGATGTTGGTCGTAAATCAAAACAAAACTTTTGGTCGTAAATCAAGTTGTTCGCATGTCAAGCCGGTCGTATGTCAAGGGTCGACTGTAAAACCATTACTACCAACATTCATTGCAAAAATTGTAGAAGTCTGTAGAAAACAATCATAGAACTCTGAAAAGAGGTAATGGTCTTTTAAATTGTCAGCACATTTGCTTAATCCATTTTAACCCTTACTCTGTCTTTTTTTCTTCCTCTTTCTTCAAAAAGGATATACACTGTTTTTTTTTTTTTTTTCTTTTCACAAGTCAGAGTCTTAATTGTTTCCCATTCACAAATGTAAAACTGTAATTGGGAAAGTATTTCAAAGATTTGTAGATTATATTCTTTTTTTAAAATTAATAAACTATGGGATGTATCAGCAAAGAATATGTTTTGAAATTTTTTAAAGCTGACTTAATCATTAATAGTTGTAATTTTTAAAAACAGAAAATGATTAAACAAAGAAAAAAAGTGTAGGTCTTAAGAGCAGAAGACAGTGCTTTTTCATAAATAAATAATGACCAGGTATAGCAAAACATTTATTTATTTATTTATTTTTTACTTCAGTAGCTGATAAATGAAAATAGTATCACCTCTTTAAAACAAAAGGAATTATAATTGGAATTTTAGAATAATTTCACTTAGAATGAATTACAAGGAGGCTTATCCAACATGCATACATTGTCAAACCTCCTTAATAAAATTCAGAGGTACATGGTGCCAAAGTCTGTCCAGCAGCACAAAAGCACAGGGCGGAAAATAGGCCTGGAATGGTACCAGTCAATCGAATGATTCACTTATGCATATATCCACATTTGTGTATGAGTTTTAATACATATGCAAGCAGTTACCTCACAAAACTGGTTTAACAAGTTTTCTCACAGCCTATGCAAGGCCAGGAGGGAGCACATAATATGCTGAGATCCTGCTTAAAGAAAGTAAAACATCATCTTTACTTCATAAGGTATCACACGCAGAGTTTTTTTGATGCAAACAAAAAAACATCCCTTTGTTTAATAAATCCAACTAAATTCAGAGGCTGCAATGCATCTTGGGAAGGTTTATTATCTGCGTAAAAAAATAAATAAAATATAATCGACTTGGGACAGAGCAGCATTTCACAGTTCTTTAAAAAGCTGATAAGCTAAGTATATAGGTTATTTTCTTGGCTAATGACTTTTCTGTCACTTTTGTATGAAAACGCACTGCTGAATCAACAAGAAGCGCGGACAGACATGTTATGTTTTGGTCAGGATCCCGTTAGTACAAGTTTGGGTTTGCGTTGTGCGTGTGTGTGTGTTTTATTATTTTTTTTTTTTTTATAAATAATCTGTCTGCTGTCTATGTGATTACTAGTTATGACCCAGATTAAATGTCCTTTTTCTGTTACTGTTATGGTGCCAATGGTGGTTAATTAATGAAAGCAAGAGCCTGATTGCAGCATAGCATTTACAAACTTTTATTTTCAAACTAAATAAGACACTGTAGCTCAATTTAAATGTGTTTACCCATATGTGACACATAGCTGGGGTCAGATTTTATAAAACTTGTGTATGCATATTTCAGACCTCCTTTTGTGCATACGCAACTTTCCACACAAGTCAAAATTATGGATGACAACGTGGGTATATTTATGGCAACATTGACGTTTCCATAAAAGTTGGAGAAAGTGGGAAATTATGACACTTTTGATCAAGTATGGAAATTATGTCAAAACAGCTAAATGGCAAATCGCACAGCAAAAACACTATTGTGATTCACTCCAAGTGCAAAAAACTATAAATATTATGCCCTGTAGCCTATTCTTAGACTAATGGTTTGACATGACTTGTATGGCACTGCTTGAAAACCAATACAAACCAATACAAACGCTCACACACGAAGGGAATGAACTTTTAGTGATGGGCAGAATTTTTTGAACATGATAATGACTAGCGTATGTGTTGATTTGGGGTGGCATGGTGGCGCAGTGGTAGCGCTTCTGCCGTGCAGTTAGGAGACCCGGGTTCACTTCCTGGGTCCTCCCTGCATGGAGTTTGCATGTTCTCCCCGTGTCTGCGTGGGTTTCCTCTGGGTACTCCGGTTTCCTCCCATCGTCCAAAGACATGCAGGTTAGGTGGATTTTCGATTCTAAATTGTCCCTAATGTGTGCTGTGGGTGTGTGTGTCCTGCGGTAGGTTGGCGCCCTGCCCGGGATTGGTTCCTGCCTTGCGCCCTGTGTTGGCTGAGATTGGCTCCAGCAGACCCCCGTGACCCTGCGTTCGGATTAAATGGGTTGGAAAATGGATGGATGGATGAGCTGATTTGGGTACCGAAGAGCTGTTCACTTGTAACTGTGTGCTAAGTTAGCCTGGTATTAGAAACACAGACTAGTTATAGAAATCAAGTTATACATGGTAATATCCAGGTTTTAATGTTGATTAGCTTTCTGACAACAAGCACCTACTAGTTGGAGCTGGCCAACAGATCAGGACTGTTCTCGGAGATCAGAATTCAGTCAAAAAATGTGACATGGGCAGCAATTTTCATTCATTTAAATGGTCATTTGGCAAGTAGATCAGTGACTGCACTGTTTTATTTGAGACTGCCAGATGTGAGGGTCAATTTTGGATTCATCAGAATCACTTCCGGGCTCACTGTCCATTTTTAGTTTCACCACCTGAGGACAGATTCACTTCCTCGTCACTGCTGATGAGAAGCTACTCAACATCACTGCTTGTATCACTAGCAAGAGTATGCAACACAAAGACTCCTAAAAATCGTTTCTTATGAGACACCATTATTACAATAGAGGGTTACTGGTCACACTTGTAGATGAGAGGAGAAGACACACTGACACCTTTGCTCCTGTGATGCTCTGATGTAACGCTTATGCAAGACCTGCCTACACTATCAGTCAGTCAGTCATTATCCAACCCGCTATATCCTATCACAGGGTCACGGGGATCTGCTGGAGCCAATCCCAGCCAACCTAGGGCGCAAGGCAGGAATAAATCTCGGGCAGGGCGCCAACCCACCGCAGCTGCCTACAATGTTGCCCGAGTAATGCTCAGGACTTACACTGACAGCACTTTTATAGCCCCAGTGATTCTTGGTTCTAACGGTTATGCAAGATGCATCTGTACAGTTGCCTGAGTGACACTCGGGACTAACACTTTTACCACGGATTTTGCAGCCCTAGTAACACTCGGGTCTAACGCTAAGAAGGTTAATAAAAAATATTTGACAATTCCAAAAAAAAAAAAATCAAATGTGTTTTGGACCAGATTTAATAGAATATTTGTTACTTGTACAAGTTTTGTATTTTTTTATTGTGCTATAAATTCATTTGCCCCAGAAACTTTTTAAAAAATAGTTATGTCTCCTACAGTACTATCTAATAAAAAACTCTTAAAGCTTACCAGTGATAGCCATTTCAAACGTGAGAGTGTTTGTAAGTATTGATTAACATCTTGAGATTGTACACCTGTTAGCAAAATAACAAATAATTCAGCCTGAGAATGGCAGTGTGTTGATTAGCAGATGCAAGTAAGGTCTCCACTGTTCTGTGACCAATTTATTCAATTTGCTCTCCATACACACCAACCTTTCACCCTCAGAGATGTGGTTTCTGGTAGGTAGCTTCAAGAATTCTGAATTTATGATCATGTTTAGATAGTCGTGTGAGCCCAAGGACAGTTATTCATTACTGATTAACCCTTAAACCGCCACATACTTGGGGGTTAATGCACCCTGGGCACCTAATACTTTTTAGACGCCCTTTTTAAGTAAATGTCACAATTCACAGAGAAAATGTGAAATTTTAATGGAACACATTTTTTTCATGCAAAGAGCATCACAATTACTGCAACACTGATCATTGCAAATGAATTGTAAAAACTTTAAAAAAAAAAAAAAAATACTGCAACAATCTATTATTAAATGTTCAAGGTGCAACTGACGCTATTGATTAAATTCAGTAAATCACCAAACCAACTGCGCTTGAACTGGCTGCACGCAAACACACAGAGGTAAACGCTGATGATTGCAGGCTCATCTAGTCCAGTGGCTGAATGCCAGAGATAGTGGTGCTGCATTTCTACTCAGGCCGGCAGTGGTCGTGAGCTGACTGCTCAACGAATATACGGCACTGACTGATCAGCTCCGGCGTGCTGGCAAATTGATCTGTGAAGCAAATATAGCCGGTTGCGGGATTCAATGAATGTACATGGCCCAATATACTCGCCACCCTGCGTGCTGGCAAATTGCACTGAGACACGACTATTGCCAGTTGCAGCATTCAATGAATATACATTGCTGAATATACTCGGCAAATTGCACTGAGGAACAACTTTAGCCGGTTGCGGAGTTCAATGAATGCACATCGCAGAATGTACGTCGCCGCATATATTTGGCTTCAGCGTGCTTCCAAATTGCACTGGAAGCCGACTCTAGCTGGTTGCGGCGTTCGACGAATGTACTTTTCCGAATATACTTGGCTCCAGCATGCTGGCAAATTGTATTGGGAACCGACTATAGCTGGTTTCGGCGATTTACGGGTTAAATAAAAAAATTTCTAAGGGTTTAAGCAATTTATATCCAGTTTGTTAATCTCTGAAAGAAGCAAATGTTAAGCTTCACTCTTGAACCTTACATACATGTGTGAGCTGGAGGAGATGCAGTATAGTGAAGATGACACAGAATGAAGGTGCAGGTACTGTTGGACAGACAGAATTGAAAACTTAAACCCTGTAGCAGTGGTGAGGTTTGAGATAACTGGTAATTTGTGGTGGAGGAGTTAAAAATGTAAAACCTATAGCAGACAAGTGACTTTACTACAGATAGTGAGGCTTTCTTGGGAAAACTTGCACGTATCTGGTGACCAGCCTGCTTTGTCATGCTAAGGCTCCATTTGTGTTCTTAATGAGGACGGTTTTCTAATAATCAGTCACTGAGATCTGGAGGTCTAGCACTGGAGTACCGTGCAGATTTGGTTCCTGTCTTTTTGTTTATCCTGAGACAGGCTTAGTCCTTCTAATAACCCTAAACTGATTTAAGTGGATTTGATAATAGATAGTGATAACTGATGATTACAATGTGGCCCAATAGATCAAGGCAATTCCATGGTAAACTGTGACAGACGTGATTTATGGTGCTTTAAACTGTACCCAGAGTTTTCTCTATGCTGGCTGTTGTTTACATGAAAGTTCAATCCATGCCAGTCACTGTGGAAAATATACGTCTCGTCTTCAGAAATGATATTGGCAAGAAGTTGCAATAAGAATCAGTTATTTTTAGCTTTGTTTTGTTATCATAAACCTCTCTCGAAAATGTAAAGTACATCTTCATTAGAACTTTGTAATGGATGTATTTGGTTAGTTTGCATTTAAGATGTGGAAGCTGAATCTTTTCAGGATAAAGAAGCAGGGACAATATATGTAACTGGCTACCATTTGAATTATCTGTATTCTAATATTAAAATGAAAATTTAATTATACATTTTATTTTATGTATATTTCACTTTTCCTTAAAATTTAGAATGATCATTTCCTGCATTTGTTTTCCAAGAAAACCAATTCAGACAAAATCAAAACCACATTCGTTGAGCATTTTCCCCCACCAAATAGAAATAGATACAAGTCAGTTTAAATATGTTTCATTTGGTCTGTGAAATGAATCATGTTGTTGGTGAAGATAAACCTCAAGCGGAAATCATAATTTTGTGCTTCAGTAAGTTCCTTTATACAAAAAGGCATGTTTTGCAAATTTGAAACAAAATTTGCAGGACTATACTTTGATTTACGTTTATAATTATAGCATAATGGTCTTCACAGGCTTTGTGTTCAGATTACTTTGACACATATTTACAACTTTAATGAATTAATCATTTATTAATTATTGCAACTTTTGCTTACATGAAATAAGCATCATGAAAAAAATGGGGGTTTTCCCCATATAAGACTAGTTAAGTTGACTTAAACTTATGTCATGAATTAACAATAATGAGCAGAGAAGTAATAATGTGCAATAGGTGCAGTGTTAGCTAGTTTTATTGAAATATTTAGAAACTAATAAAAAATTTAACTTTGGTATTTAGGCAGTTGTAGTTATGAAATTATGGTCCAGATAAAATGTTGTTTAGTTTTTCACAGAACAAATAGGTATACGGTTGTGTTAAATTCTGACTCAGTAAAATGAAGAAATCATGAATGACCAATCTAAATATGATTTCTTTATTTTTACTTGTCACAATTTACACTGATGCATTTATAGTTACACACTTTAACAAATATATGGTAATTGAGTTAAAACATGAACTCTTAATATTTTACTTTGTTTTTTCTATGTAATATACTGTGTATATTTTAACTAAGGCTATAACAGCTGATCTATGTCAATGATAGTTAATTGATTATGAAAATAGTTGCCTGCAAAGTTTGTTTTTGATTAGATACTTTGTTAATTATTTTGTGTATCACTTCACTGATGAAGGGTAAAGTTAATCACATTTTGAAATATGGGGGAGACAAAGAATGTAAACATGGCAACAAGACGAAAAGCAAAGAACACAAAAGTTTAAGGCATTCCATCTAAATATCTGATAAGAATTTTGTCTGGCTAGATCTAATAAAATGAGTTCACTCAGTATTGGAGCACCTGAAAAGAAAACACATCCGAGTAAATTTGATCCCTTTCTCACTGACTTGCTTGGAAATAATCCATCAGCACTCTCAGTGTCACTTTGTTTCTTGCAGGAGCTCAAAATTATTATCTCACAGTGGAGAATCTATGTCCTCAACATCAAGTCTTTTGTAGAATATTTATTTTGATAATAGCAATCACTGGTATCTGCTGCTATAATAAAAAGATAAAGGAAATATACAGCACTTGGTTCACACTTCTTATGCTGGTGCGGTTTTTTATCAAGCAAAAAAAAATCTCCACTACTGTCAGTTCAGTTTTTGCAAAAATCCTGTCTACATTTCTTGAATAAGCTATTCCTTTTCCTCAAAACCAGTTTTAAATCTAATACCTATTTTTTCTTCTGTCTACATCATGATACATTATTTATTTGGTTGAAGGGGATAGAAATATCAATCTGTTAAGATTTATAATTGCAATATATTAAAATAATGTTTTTTTCTGAAAAAAATCTTAATGAAAAGGTTAAAAATGAAATAATTAGATTTTTAAGGAAACAAAACATTTTTAAACAAAAAATTACACAAAATACCTTACTTAATGAGAGGACGTTTTGCAGCAGAGCATTGGAGAACAGAATTCTAAGTATGCATAAATCCTGAAGTAAAAAGAACCGTTTCCTGGCACAGTTATATAAACATGTAAAGATAAGTCAAAGTCTTTCAATGAGGTATCCAACTCTTTAATAAAGTATTGTCTAGTATGTAACGGTGCAGATTAGTGTGTTTGATTTTGGTGGAATTTGATGATGGGCTGATGCTGGATGTTACAACTATATTTTAAGAACTGGATTATAATTAAAACTGCTACCATTGTATATTTGGAGGAGCAGAGTTGTCTACCTCAATAATGCTGGAATCCAGTTGATTTTTTTTTGTAATGCAGTTTTGCTTTACAACATGAAACTTGACAAAACAGGGTTAAGGATCTTGGGCCTCATGCATAACGCAGTGTGTAGAATTCACACTAAAACATGGCATACGGACAAAAATAGAAATGAGCAGACGCACAAAAAATTCAGATGCCCAGAATCATGTGTAAGCCAACTTCTATGCATTTCCGCTACATAAATCCTGGTTAGCGTGAAAAGTAACGCTTCTGTACGTGCCTGCTGCCCCACCCTGACTCTTCCCAGAATTTTGCATATTTAAATATTCAAATCAATATAAATAGCCACTTAAGTTCAGTGTGCTGTGAAAAGACAATGGCAAAAGTACAGGGACAAAAGAAGAATTTCAGCGAATACCAATTGCAGGTGAAGAAAAACATACTATTTGTTGTTTTAAGCAGTGGTATAAACAACAAGAGGAAGTTGATTGAGTGACAGAGTGGTTGAGAAACTCGAAAGTTCAAGTTCAGAAAGCGCACAGTGCCCAAAATAAAAAGAAGAGGTCAGATGTCAAAGTTGCCATGAAAAGGAGAGTCATACCCCACCGCCTGAGTATCATATGGAAGCGTATTAGGGTAGAGAGAGAAAAGGAAAAAAAAAATAGGGACACAGTGGGGGGGAAAAAAGGGTTGAAATGTCAGCTTTAATCTTGAAATTTCCACTTTAATTACAAAATAAACTATGTGATCAAAGTATAACTTCATAAACTTAAAATCTTAAAATCAATATTTAATTTACTAGAGTTTCTTGGGTCCCATCATAACTAAAGTAGCATGTTAAATGCTTCATATTCAGTGTGTTGTTCTTTGTGCACAATGTGTGTGAATCACTACATGCTTTTTAAACGGGCTTTCTCTTATGCCAACAGGACACCAGATACATTACATTCATGATATTACAGCTCTCTGAACAATTTAAATACTTGTATATCATTTTCATGATGATAGGATTTAAAGCCTGTATTAAACATAAGGTCACGGTGGCACAGTATTAGTGATGAGCTGGTGCCCCTTCCAGCGATTGCCCCTGTCTCCCTCAAGATGCTTGCGTGACCATCGATGAAACTATTGTAGCAGTACTGTCTCTTTCAAACGTACTAACATCCAATTCCTGTCCTTCCTTTTCTTTCTCTAAGTAACCAATTATTTAAATGTAGTCAAAAATGTATCTGTATAATGTAATATACATACTTTACTGCATTTCATCTTAAAAATATCAAAAGCTCCAAGAATATTGCGCTTGGAAATCTAAATTGACTTAAAAACCAGGCATTATCATATGTAAATATGTACTTTCTTCTATTGAATTGTATTTATTTGTTGTTGTATGGTACATTGAGATTCAATATGCAAATCCTCCATAAAGTTATTTTCCTATAAAATGATAAAACGACGACGAAGATGATGATAATAATGATAAAAAACAATGAAAAATATACAACATATAAGCATAAGGGGTTGTGCAATATTACAACTGTAGTGCAAGTTATAAATGAGGCAGTTGTACTTATAAATACAAACAGTTCTGCCGGGAGCACTTGATGGACTGATTGTGTGTGTTTATAGCTGTTGGGATTAAACTACTTCTGAACCGCCAGGTCCTGACAAGAAAGGCTCTGAAGCATTTGACTTATAGGAGAAGTTCAAGTAGACTGTGCACATGGCTAAGGCAGTGTGTACTAGATGCTGTATCCTGATAATCCTCTTTTCAATCAGCTGCTGTACAGCTGTGATTCCACACTCAGATACAGTGGGTTCAAATACTCTGAGTGGTGTACTGAGAGTAACAATGCTAAAGCAGCTAAGGTATTTGGAATAGTTTGGCCATTCCGTGGACCATTATATTGTTACATGTTAATTACAATCAGATGCATTAAGCTAATAAATGATATGCGGTTAATGTCAGTGTATTTGATAAAGCCATGTTAGGGGTGTGAATCTAAAAAATAAAGGGAAACCACACAGAACCAGTAGCACTGCTTTAACACTGGGTGCCATCAGTTTGCAAAACCGAGCCGAAACGTGATGCATTGAGCTGGTGTGAGAATGTGCGGGGCTTTATGCTTATTTTTGTTTTTTTACATCATGAAGTGAGCGTGGAAACGGCCATATGCAAAACCTGGTCATGGTGTTTGTGAATATGCTCTGCATGTTTTTTAATTTTTTATTCAGGATCTCAATAATAATATCTCAAAGATGCATGTTAATTAGAAACTCTAAATAGGCCAGGTGTGGTTGAGTATGGGTGTGAGCAACAGTGCCCTTTGATCGACATAGGATGTTTCCTTATTTGTATTAGTTCTGCAGAAGTAGGCTTGGCTCTTTGTGCATACACAAATTGTGGGATGGAAGATGGATTGATAGATTGCAATAGTGCCAATGTGATTATTCAATGTATTTGACTAAAAAGAAAATGATATACAGTAGTTGTATTTTCCTAATTAACTAGTTATCACTGCCTTCACCACCACATTGCGCGCTGGCATGCTACAATGTTCTGTACCGTTTTTGAGTAGGCTCATCTTGGCGGAAGGTGCAGAGAAAGGTACCCCCAAATGTTCTAAAGTCTCCTCTGCTTGTGAGTATTTTACCAGAAAAAAGTACAAAATTGTTGTTTGTTCACTGTGTAAAACAGCAGCATTAGTTTAATGCATGAACATCCCATCCCCTGAGGAAACACTATACTATACTTAAGCACATAACAAGACATCAGTACTGTAAGCAACCCAATTATATTCACTTTGACATCCAGCAATTGTCTCTTTAGCAGTGTGAAACTGATTAAAATGAGGAAATTCATGCTATTGAGTAGCGTTGGCTTAAAAGTTAGAGCCATGGTATTTATTTGAGCAGATAAGCAGTGTTCTAAATACATTTTAACGATCATGTGGGTAATGTCAGTGAAACCTAGTTTGTAGGTCAATGATTGATTTTTGTGGTTATGTCATCAGATCTACAGTACGACCATATGTCTTAGACACTCGCCAGACGCTCAGCTGAAGAGAGGGGTTGAGGTGTCAATGGATCACTAACTAGTTGGTAGGGGAAGGTGTCAGACAGACAAGGCATACCCAGAAGTGTGCTAATAAAAGTTTGGCAGATGCCCCCTTCACAAAGATTTACAACTCATAACTCTGGATGAATGTTTCATGCATTCTGAGGGAGACTGGTAACATTGAAACTGACCATGCCATATTCCATGACTCCCATTGCTGAATTGGCTGCTTAGAACTGTGGATGTAAGGTCACTGGTGATAGGTCGTGGCAGTAATCCCCAACCCTGGTGATGGACATCAGAGGTGAAGGGAGCTGTCAGACTTAAGAAGGAGGACTTTTGAGCTTGGTTAGCTCGTGGGGCTTCAATGGCAACTGACAGGTACCAGCAGGCCAAGCAGAGTATATCAGTTGTTGTAGCAGAAGCAAAAAACTTGGGTATAGGAGGAGTTTGGTGAGGCCATGGCAAATAACTTTTGATTGGCTTTCAAGTGATTCTGGCAGACTTTCAGGCAACTAAGGAGGGTTAAGTAGTGGTTTGCTCATGTAGTTTATAGCAGAATGAAGTGCTGCTGACCTCACCTGGAGATATAGGCGAGCAGTGGAAGGAGCACTTTGAGGAACTCCTATTTGTTATGTAGACTTGGAAAATAGAATACGACCATGTCCCACTTGGGGGACAATGACTAATCAATAAAATAGTCGATAAAGTAATCATTTACAAAATGATAATTAGTGGCAGCCCTAAATTTAAATAAGTTATGAACAGTCCAGGTTGTTTCCTAGAAACAAAAGCCTTCGAAATTGTGTACTTCACACTTGAGAATGTTTGTGTAGATTGATTTATATCTTCTTGTTGCAGTGCAGTTGGAGTAAGTTTTTATCCTCCATGTATTCAGACAATAATGTTCAACTTTGAGGTTATGTTGTTACACAAACGAAGCATGGTGACATGGAGTTATCACCTGTTGTATATTTACAAGTACATGCAAGTAAAAATTTCTCTGTGTTTTCTACACATGACGATAATGGTCCAGTAAATATTTCCAGGCACTATAGGCTTGGTAGTCTCATCATTTGCAAGGAGCATGGCAAGGTTTCCAAACTACAATAGTTAATTGGAGACATTATCTTGTTATGCTACTCTAAAAGTTTATATATTCCAATAAAATTACTATCTAAACAAAAGTCAAACATGCAAAGAGTTCTTTTACATCTGTCCTTCTAATTATTTGGGTGTTTTACAAATTGATTCCTCTCTTCAGAACAAGAATGATCTAAGGTCAAAGAAATACTAATGAAAAAGCAAAGAAACTTGATATGTATGAAATCATTTAGTTTTTTAAGAGGTAAATAGCATTCTGTTTGGTAACACTTGTTTTCCGCCTTGCAAAAATTACATCTATTGCCAAATCACAATAGCAATATGTAGTAATACCTACTGCACCTCAGTTTGCAACTTATGTTTTTACATTTTAATGAACAGATAATTATTGAAACTTATATTTAATTTTAATATTTTGTCCATTTTAAGATATTTATTTTGTGAATGTGTCTGCAGCTCACTTCACATATTATCAATTAATTTGTGCCTACATTTTTTCTATGAGCAGCACTGCCATTCTAGTTGCTACATGCAATAATAGCAGTGAGTTCTACCTTGGGGAACATCATTTATCTGTATACTGGCATCACTTGGTAGAGCAAACATTTCAGATCGTGCCGGGTGGTATACCGGTTCATACCAAAAAAGTTTATTTTTGTTATGATATGGATTTTTCTTATACCACAACATCGGTTTAAAATAGCCTAAACAACTTTCGGAAACTGTTTAAGGGGGGACATTTTTTACTGCTGCACTTCTAAACACACATGCAACGGGGTACATGCGTTAGTGGAGGTATTGAGCAGTGAAAATGGACAGAGAATGTTCCGAAACTGAAGCTGTAGTAGACGATAAAGTTGAACATGATGACAGAAGAACTTTTGCCGAAAAAAGGAACTGTGTCTGTTGTCTGGAGATATTTTGGTTTCAAAAGGTTAGATGTGGACCATTATGTTCAAATGTGTAAATACTGTTTCTATACTACTGGATAATACTGCAAGCCAAGTTGTACTTGATTTATTTTTTTTCAATACTGTGTAATGTACCTGGGTAGTGTTTTTAATAGTGTGACGATGCCGGTCCCCAACAGACTCCCTCTTCCCACACGGGAGTCTGTTGAACCAACACCGTTGATAGTTATGACCAAGATGAGCTGACGAATCTCATTGAAGCCATTGGATGGTGGAAAGTGCTCAAGTAAGTACTTTTGTTAAAAACAGTCAAAAGTAAAACCAAAAATGTCCATTGTGCAGTGTTCAAAAAAAAATACAGCACCCTAATAAATAGCAAATCCATAAAACCAGTGAAATGTGGGGATAAAATCCATAATAAATAAATCCGTTAAAATGGAGGTTAAAATACAGTCTCCTCACTCGATTGCAGCCCTCCGCCTTCTGTCTCTCCGGCTCACCCATTGCTGGCGGATCCTCTGCAGCACAAACTACTTTCTGCCGACCCCCCGTCTTGGCTGCTGCCACACTGCGCAGCCAGACCGTCTGACGTCAGTATACCTCCCATCTTCCTTCACGCTAACTCATTCACTCCTCATCCATTGGGAGGTCTTACATTTCGCTTGCCCCACTATACACGCTTAGTCAGTGGGGTGAACCAGCCCCTAGATTGCCTCAGCCTGCGCTCCCTCACGGAGCCCTAGCTCATGCTGCCTTCTCCTTCCTGGTGTCTGGATCTTCTCCCATGATTGCCTTTTCCCTTCTTTAACCTCCTTCTGTTCTGTGTTTTCTTTTTTCCTTCCCCCTATCCTGCTGGCCCATAAATATATGTCACTGTGGGCGCAGCACCTTAATTACATGCTGCAGGAAGCCAATGAAGCAATTGAGAATGATCGCACCCGCACATGCAGGTGTGACTTGCCCCAATCACCTCATCAACTCCCCGTGGTCGTGGATTCGCGCCCACGGAGGCGGACATGCCGAACTGGATTTAAAAATTGGCCATATTTTTTTTTTTTTTTTTTTTGAAGCTGCTGACCCACTATACCGCAAATAGCGTTATAAGTGCAAGTTGCAGTTTTATTATTTATGTACATAGTTTAGCTTGAAGCAAGGTCCATATTAATGCAATTTGCCTTAATAATGATTCAGTTGGTAAAGATGTCATCACCAAGTTGCACTTGTTTTATTTTATTTTTATTTGGTGAATACTGTGTAATGCACCTGGGCTTGAAGTCTTGAAGTAATAGTATTATTACTGGAAGTTGCACTATTATTTATTTTATTGTTATTATTTATTAGTTTAAATATTATGCAGTTTAACGATGGTAAAGTTGTTTAAAAAGTCACTTTAACATGTCAGTGGACAGAGATTGTTAACATTAACAGAAAGTGTAGTTGGTTTACAAAAAATATTTACTATTTATTTCTTTTCTAAGACATGTTCAGTGCAATACAACTTTTAACAAGCACCTCGGGATATTTTACTAAGTCTAAATGCCTCTTTGGATGGTTGAAAATATGTTGTCAAAATTTTAGTTTAAGTTGTTTGCAAAATTTGTTCAGTAAAAAGGTTCTTTATTTTTACTGCAACTGGCATGCAATGTGATTCCTTCTCCATATAGTGCCACCCCCTTGAAAACTTATCACTTCATGGGGCCATGCAAACCTGTATTAATACTTGTGTGCACATTAAAATGTTTTTTTTTGTACAATCTGCAATGCTCGTGAGAGTGGAATAGGTTATTCTTTGCCAGTCTACTGCAGTAATTGCAGTGGAAAATGTGGTTAACATCCACTCGCGCATGGGGAAAAAAATACGGTTGAATACCGTGAAACCGATATAATTTGAAAAATACCGTGATATATAATTTTTTTCATACTGCCCAGCACTAATTTCAGATTAACTATAATTACTGAAAACCACAATATATTATTCAATGTTGATTGTGATGACTGGATACTGTAAAAAAAAATCTTGAGTAGGTTGAGGTAGGTTGAGTTTTATGTAGGCTAAACTTATTCTTGTTTGTATCTTTTAATTTAATTAGATCAACCTTGTTGAGCTGCCCAATTTAGACTAGTTAAAATGAATGTATATTGTAAAATAAAATGTAATATGAATAATGGTTTTTCATTTTCCGTGATTTCCTGCATAAACTTCCATTTTAACCAGCAAAAAAAGGGAAAAAATTAACAAAACTTTAAGCACCTGGAAAGTAAACAAAGGCAACATATTAAAAATGAGATTACATTTAACAATTATGGCTTCCTTCCTGAGGATATTTTAGTATTAGTCCTTTCAAAGAGAATGCAAAACAGGAATGAACGGAGCCTGACAAAAATGATTCTCATCTATGAAAAATATCTAGTAAAAATGTAGGTACCCCGTGACCCTGTAGTTGGGATATAGCAGGTTGGATAATGGATGGATGGAAATTTAGGTAGGTAAACCGGCCACAACTGGCATTTGTCTGATGCCTCGAGCTTCATTTATTTATGTTTTTCATTGGAGGGTTCTGGAAAGGAGTGTTTTTTTTTTTTTTTCTCTCTCTCCTTGAGAGAGCACAGAGAATAGAGGTTAGTTGGAGGCAGAGACTGTGTTGTGTTGAAGGAAGGATTACATTTTGTTGGATGGATAAGGATATCCTAAAATGGATATGGCGAGGTACTTAAGCAGTTCATTTTAACTTTTTTTCTTTAGACAATATTTTTTTTGATTTTTCAAAGATGACTTTGACCACTGTGCCTTAGTTTCACCATTAAAAGTAACTCCTTATTAAATATGTCATCTTATTATATGCTATACATACAAACATCTTCCTGCATGTGAAGCAGTGACCTATTGTATATTAGTTCATTTTAACTACTTCATGTATCAGCAATATTGTGAGGAATACTTACATTTTTTAAAAGTAAATATTACATTTCAATTAGAGAGTTTAATATATAAATTACAGAATTAGTCTTTTAAAAAATTGCAGAAATATTTAATATGATCACTCCGTTTTTGGTACAGTATTAATATCTGCTTAGGAAACCGTTAACTCCTCATTGTTGGAAACTGTTGCTAATGTTTATAAAAAGAAAACTTACTACACCTCCAAGGACTATGGTTTTTAAAAGTATCCCTTGTTCTTTTTTTACTCTCTTGCGTGTTTAAACATTGGAAGATGAATTTAAATAAACTCTAGAACTGTATTTACATGTTCTCTGTTTCTTGAAGTAAAGCAAAATGCATTTGGTTTTCACCAGTTTAAATATAAGTGAACATGTAAAGGAACACTCTGAAGTTTTGTGCTCAGTATTGCACTCTTTTAAATAAATGTGAAAAAAAAGAAACTTAAACTGGAAGTATTCACATAATTTAAATTAACTTGCCTAACTAGTTAGTAGTTGTCTGTGAATACAGCAGTGAATGTTTTTTCAGTGTTGTCTGACTGTCAAAGGGTGTCACGGTGGCGGAGTGGTAGCGCTGCTGCCTCGCAGTAAGGAGACCCGGGTTCATTTCCCGGGTCGTCCCTCCGTGGAGTTTGCATGTTCTCACCGTGTCTGCGTGGGTTTCCTCTGGGTGCTCCAGTTTCCTCCCACAGTCCAAAGACATGCAGATTAGGTGCATTGGCGATCCTAAATTGTCCCTAGTGTGTGCTTGTTGTGTGCGTTGGATAATGACTGACTGTCATAGATATCAAATGCAGAGATAATGAGTATCATAATCAGCAAAAAAGTAATTACAATACGTATATATACAGTACTTGTATTTTGAATAAGAATATTTTGGCAATATGGAAATAAAAAATACTTTTTTTCTTTTTGGAAACTAAAAATTGGACAACCTAAGAACATTTTTTTAAAATTTGTTTTACTCAAGTTCAGTTAGCCTTGGTTTATTTCTCTACACAGCATTATTTGGCAGTTGTACTAATCCATATTCCTTTTCTAACCATAGCTTACATTGAATATTTGTTATTTATTAAACAGATTAAAGTCAATGTTTCACATAGAATCCTTAAAGCATTTTGCTGAAGTATCCATGTACTGTATATGTTCTTATATCAATTTAATGGTAATCTCTGTTATTTATTGGTACTAATTTTGTGCCAGTTTTCTTACCATCTTTGACTGCTATAAAATATTAAGATGCAGTGCAATTTAATTAAAGTTTTGTAGTGTTGAACAGCCACAAAGAAAAGAGTAAATATGATTAATGTGCCTTGCAGATGTTGTTTTATATGCTTCAGAGGCTTCCTGAAGTAGACTCCAGTCTAGACAGGCTGGCTGCACCATATTCCTGCTTTGATCCTTGATTACAACTAGTTGTTGAACATTTATCATATTCTCATTTTAAGTCTCTCTGGACTTTTAGCTGTACTGTACTTTTTTCACTGCTTTAAATTTTTTAAGTAGAATTTTCATTATTTCAGTCTGTCTAGTTACCTGTAAGCATGTTTTCCTTTACTCATTTAGAAAATGATTTAGCAAAATTATGCTGTTTATATGAAGTACAAAGGTAATGTTAACCTTAAAAACAAGCTTTAAAATACATATCAACTAAACATTAACGTACCGTGATAATATTGAAATCTGTGTTATGAGTACCTGTTGTGCAGTTACAAAAACTTTGTAGTGGCAATGTGGCATTGGACATTTTATGATATGCAATTTTGAAAGTGTCCCCACATGATTATGAAAATATGCAGCACTGTATACCTGATAAAGGTAACCAGAAACAAAATGATCAGACAAAAAGTATACATCACCATTGCAATGAAGCAGTTCAAGCGATGTTTCCATCCATCTTCATTTGCCTGTGTATCTGGTCAAGGTCTTGAGGAGGTGAAGTGGCAGCATGGATTAATAAGATGAGAAGTTACCATAGGTTGTGTAGAGTAAGTTGTTTCCAATCATGCTCTATTACTAAAGCCTTTTTTGACAACTAGATTCTATGAAGCATGGTAACAGGACAGAATTAAAGTGTTCTGAAAGTTTAAATAATATCTGTTCTAAACTGCATCCAACCTGTAACATGAATTTTAAAGCATTAGAAATGTTTTTACAGAGCCAAAACTTAAACTTACTGAAGATATGGAAGAGCTCTACATCTTAGTATATCCACTGTCATATTAATATGGTGGCAAGTTTGGTCTTTTCACCTAATTATGTAATTATTATTATTAAGATTTCTAACTGTGGTGAAAAAGGTGCAAAGCACAGAGTTACTATATACTGCCAATAAATAACATTGTAGGGAGAAATGGCTATGATTGCAGTTTGTTGACTAGGACTGGAGATTACTGAACGGAGAAGGTTGACTTCCTTAATGAAAAGTCTCTAGCATTCATATAAACATTCACTTCAATGCAGGTACAAAACTGGTAGCAGTACTGTAGCTGTGTCATATTCATATTCAAATAGCTATATAATAGTGTAAATGTAACTTGAAATAAAAATATTAAATGTCTCTATTATTGCTTTACTTTCATGTAACATTACAATGTTTTTAGATCACTATCTTACATTGGCAAATCACTTATACAGTACATTTATACATTTTCATATTTTTTGATAGGACCACTTCTATTGTCATCAATGAACTGGACTGCTTACTGTTAAGTAAGAAAGAGTAGCCATTTCTCTTTCAAATTAAAGCGGCTTTATAGAAGCTACTGTGGTTCAGGTCCACTCTTCCTTTGAAATGGAGGAGCTGACCGCTGCCATGCTCTGTAATCCCTATATTGCAGTGTTCAGGAAGAGTATCACTTCTAGTCTTATTTATGCTTACTGTATGGATTATTTCCACATTCTATAAATGCATACACTGATATAATCAAAGGAAGAGTGTGTCCTTAATGCTACTAAATGTGGAACATAACTGTCTTTTTAAGCACTTTACACTTGTTTGCAGCTCTGTTCTTTACATGGCCTCACTAGCATAATATAACTTTGACTTAACAGATTAAGAGAGAAAGGGATTTGTATGCATAGTGATCCACAAGCGTTCAGTAAAATAGACATTTGTTTATTTATTTGTTAATACAAATTGCATATTCAATTGTGGTTCCTGTGGTATGTATGCCTTGTCTGCACCCAAGAGCAAAGATAAAGTAAAGCATAAGTCAGTGTGGTGTAGTTAAGCAATCCCCTACCCATTACTGTGCTTCATGAACAGTAAGTGAATAGTTATTTTCTGCTGGTAGGAGCACCGGCATGTGTTATTAAGCTGTTGCAGTTGATTCGAAATGCAGCAGCATGTCTGTGTTCAAACAGCCGAGGCAGGCTTAAGACACTTCTCTCTCCAAATCACTAGACTGGCTTCCTATAGAGGCATGTATTAAGTTCAGATTCTTGATGCTTGCCTGCAGACTAGTCATGGGGCTGTACCTCTCTCTGTCTCTCTCTCTCTCTCTCTTTCTCTCTCTGTCTCTCTCTCTGTCTCTCTCTCTCGCATATATATATATATTTTTTATATATATATAATATATCTATATAATATATATATAATATATCTATATAATATATATATAATATATCTATACTACTAAACGGCAAAGCCCTCACTCACTCACTGACTGACTGACTGACTCATCACTAATTCTCCAACTTCCTGTGTAGGTAGAAGGCTGAAATTTGGTAGGGTTATTCCTTACAGCTTCCTTACAAAAGTTGGGCAGGTTTCATATTGAAATTCTACGCATAATGGTCATAACTGGAAGCTGTTTTTCTCCATTTACTGTAATGGAGATGAGCTTGAAACCCGTGGGGCGGAGTTTCGTGTGACATCATCACGCCTTCCACGTAATCACGCAGTACGTAGAAAACCAGGAAGACCTCAAAAATGCGCTCAAGAAAACATGCATTATATAATTGAGAAGGCAGCGAAACAATAAGAAATGAGCAAGTGACATATACAACCATATTCATGAGTTCTGCTACTTCTGAAACAAAGCACGATGTAAACCTAAACTTTAAATTAAGTTCATAGACAGGCTGCCGCTGGCGTTTGTAATTTAGTGCCTGCCCATATAAGGCCGTCCGTCAGCGGCAATCCAATAGCAAACTTCCACGGGTAAATATTCACGGGTGAAGGACTGTGCTTATGGAGAGGAAGATGAGATGGTCAGGGTGGTGTTTGACACAAACTCAGCGAAACTGCGAGAGAAAGTTTTAAGTGCCGGACTAAGGTAACATTAGATACAGCCATGGACATAGCACGACATGGCACCAGCACAGCTGGGAAACTTCGATGCATGTACACCGAGCGGCTCACGTGAACTGACGCAGTGCACAGACAAAAAGGAACAGTTCCAAAGAGCGCTGAACAAAAAACGAATTACACAATTGAAAAGGCAGCAAAAAATATGAAGCGTCTGATACATACAAGCATATTCATAAATGCAGCTACTGTGGAAACAAAGCACACGGTGGAAAAAGTCAATGTCCGCTAAAGGAAGACAGTGTAAAAAAACCCGTGCATGCAGTGTGTCAGGTCTCAGATAAAGAAAAAGACGAGCTGTTTATTGATGCAGTAAGAAACAAATCGATAAATGAAACCTGTCATCTTTACAACGATTGACAAACACGGAATGTAACTTGAACACAACACATCCTACAAATACGAACCTGATTGAAAGAAATAATGATAATCAAATCCTTGATGACAGCAACACTCAGTAACACTCACAAAACAAATACTGTATATTGACAGTCATGTTACGTTATTTTTAAAATGTTCCCTTTTCTTTTTCATAGCTTTTTTAACACACTACTTCTCCGCTGCGATACGCGGGTATATATATGTGTATATATATATATATATATATATATATATACCCGATCTACATACTCGAATAATGGATACTTTATTAGCCATCAATGATTGTTTTGGTAAAGCCATACTCAGTGTATTCATTAGATGAACGGTAAAAAAGTAAGAGCGAGGGGAGGATGACTTATTGAGGCATGCAGGCTGTAGTGCGCGTCAACTCTATCTGAATTGCGCGATCACATTTGAAAAAATATCTTTTCAAGTTCTATTTAGTCCATATGTGTCAAACTCAAGGGCCGCGGGCCACATCCGCCCGGTGTAATTATATCCGCCCGAGATCATTTTATATACTGTATTATTGTTATTAATGGCCGGGTATATGAAGCGCTGGTAACACAATAAACTACAGATCCCATAATGCAGCGCTTCAGCTGCCTTGCCGAACACTTACGCGTTAATCAAGTCTAGCTTATGATGCTGCAAGTTATTGCGAAGCTAGCTCACACGATGCTGAAGAGAAAAGTTGATTCTGAAAATAGAGCCTTTAAAAACCGATGGGAGGCTGAGTATATGTTTACTGAACCCGTGTCTCATTTGTGGAGCTAATGTGGCTGTAATTACAGAATTTAATCTAAGACGGCACTATGAGACAAAACATCAGGGTAACCTGAAAGACCTGAATGCAATGCAGAAGATACAGAAAGCAGAAGAATTAAATAAGAATCTGACACTTCAGCGGACGTTTTACCGTGCACAATCACAAAGTGATTTCAAGTGAAGCTGCTTTTATGGGAGACACAAATGCACCAGTGCAACTTGCCCCACTTTCCCTGTTGCCAAGTAATGTTGAACCAAGTCGTCACTACGGTGTTCCCAAATCGCACTTTGCTGATAAACTGAGCGCACTGAGTTTGCACGGCGCTTTGGTGACTTTGAAGAACATAAAAAGTCCGTCTACATGCGGCTCGAACCTTGTGCATGTTTGGTAGCACATATCTGTGTGAGAAGCTCTTCTCAGTGATAAAGACTAACAAAACAGCACACAGGAGTCGCCTCACTGATGAGCACCTGCAATCCATCCTGAGAATCTCCACAACACAGAACCTCACACCAAACATAAACGAACTTGTTGCCAAAAAAGATGCCAGGCGTCCAGCTCTAAAATGACATATGAGCAAAGACAACTGAATGATTTGATTTGTTATTGCTGAAAGGAACACATTTTATTTATATTTCCAGGTTTTGTTATGCAGCATGTTCATATTTGAATTTGTATAATTTTGACAGGATATATTTTTATGGAGAGCAAAATCTTTTGGGATATTTAAAATCTAAGTTTATTTTTATATAAAATTACATAAGAGTAAAGAAATTTGAATGTTTGTTCTTTTAATGTTTACTTTATTTCTAACTTGTATAATTTAGACAGGATATATTTTTATGGAGAGCAAAATATTATAAGTTGTTTAAGGTTTGAGTTGATTTATTCAGGAATAATATTCCTGTCTGTTTTACCATTCCTACCAAAGATATTTCTGTCGACTAAATAAAAATTCCTTCTATTTAAAATTTAAATAGAACTTGAACAAATCGATAGTTCATAATATCCACGCAGACTTGCGTAAGAGCGGGAGTTATCCGTTTTAACAAGCAGCGTATTGCACTGATCTGAAATAGCTGTGTGTGTATATATGTAGATATATATATATATATATATATATATATATATATATATATATATATATATATATATATATATATATATATATATATATATATATATATATATATATATATATATATATATATATATATATATATATATATATATAATATATATAATATATATATATATATATATATATATATATATATATATATATATATATATATATATATATATATATATATATTATATATATATTGTGGTCCCGGCCGGGGCTTGTGCCTCCTCCAGACCGTGAGGCGTCCGTCCTGGTTCTGTTGGGAGCCACGGGTCGAGGGCATGGAAGCCCTACCCTGTAGGGGCCGTGGTCACCGCCAGGCGGAGCCCCAATGCCGGTTTATCCCGTCGGTCCTCGGCTGGGGCTGGAGCCCAGCGGGGCGCTTTGGAGGACCAGAGGAGGCGAGTGCCTCCTCCAGACCGAGTGGGGCGTCCGTCCTGGTTATGCAGGGGCCTCGGGTACAGGGCTTGGAAGCCCAGCCCTGTAGGGACCCGTGGCCACCGCCAGGCGGCGCCCAGTGCCTGTTTATTCGGGAAGGCGACAGGGGACACCGGACGGCTTCGGGTGCGCAGCGGCATTTCCGCCACACGGGGGTGTGTCCGCGGGAGATTGCCGGGGAGCAGCTGGAGCCCATCCGGGTTCCTATAAAAGGGGCCGTGTCCCTCCAGTCGTTGACAAGAGTCGGGTGGAAGAGTGGCAACGTCTGGAGGAGGAAGGAGGCGGTGGAAAGAAAAGAGAAGAAGAAAAGAGAAGGCATTGGAGTGGCCTGGACTAAGGAGTATTGGGGTTGGTGAGCAGAGTTATATAAAGAATAATGAAAAATAAACCAGTGTTTGTGGGTGACATTGACGTGTCTGCCTGTCTGTGTCGAGTGAGGTTCACTATATATATATATATATATATATATATATATATATATATATATATATATATATATATATATATATATATATATATATATATATATATATATATATATATATATATATATATATATATATATGCATGTATATATGTGTGTGTGTATAGATATGTATGTATATATATATATATATATATATATATATATATATATATATATATATATATATATATATATATATATATATCAGCAACACTCATCACTCACAACAGTGACAAAACAATTACATTGACAATCATGTTACGTTATTTTCAAAATGTTTCCTTTTCTTTTTCATTGCTTCTTTAACACACTACTTCTCTGCTGTGAAGTGCGGGTATTTTGCTAGTATATAATATGATGCAAACAGCACTGCAAAATGTTTTGGTGCAGCCAACCCATATACTTGAAAACTGGCTGAAATGAGCAATGATTTGAGCAATTGGCGTTTACAGACATTGGTCCAAAGCAGAACTGAGGAGACGGACAAAATATGGCCACTTAAACAGTGATACAATGGGAAACAAATACATTTTTTTTCTCTTTACTTGATCAGCTTGCTGCTGCCGTGCCGTGTGATCTGCATCTCCTGTAGCGCTTCGAACATTTAAAAGTCTTTGTCATCTACTCTTTGTCTTTTATTTCCCGCTCCAGGCATGGTTAAATGTTTTGGCACAAAGTCTTGTCTTGCAGGACATGAGTTCTTGATATTTTAGTATGTCATTTAAAAACTGAATAAGAATCTGAAAATCTAACAACATCACATTAAAAGTTCCATAAATTCTGAAAAGAATAATACCAAACATATATACGTAGGTTTTTGATTTAAAGCGTGACAAAAAAATGTGGCATAAAAACGTGACATAAAATTGTTGCCTATTAATTGGAGCTGTAAACAATAATGGAAAAGAAAAAAATGATTTTCTGTTTAACTGACTGTTGTTTCTACAGAGGTTGAAATTTTTTTGTCCTTTACCACTAGTTTAATTCTGTTTATTTTTCAATTTATCTAGAATATTTACACATATTTATAACAATGATGCAGTAAAGCAAAACAATTCAGTAATTTTTTCCTTTCAGATAAGAATTTTTAATTTTTTTATATACTGTATATTAAATATGTGTTCAATTAGTGACTTGTATTTTGACAAACTTAATTTTTTATGCATCCTGAATTACCAATTTTGTTTATTCTTTCAAACTTCTAGTATGTTGAGAGTGATTATTTTTACTTTGATATTTTCCTCTTTTACATAGCCTGTATTCTGTCCTGGTGGCAAACAAATCCCCAGTGCAAGTAATTGAAATGTATGCAGATTTTGATGTTCTGTTAAACTCATGCTTGCTCACTTTCCACAGGCAGACAAGGAAGAACCATTTTTAAGGACAATATAAAAAGTTCTGAACTCATTAAAAAGTTTCTCTTGTAATTTATTTCCATAAAACACACCTCTCTATCAACAGGGCACTGTTTCTTCCACTCAAAGTTGAGCTAGTCAAAATGTACATCTGTGATTCATCTCCAGATGACACCTCAAATTCCCTTTTTCTTCCTCAGTTTATTACTCCACTTTCTTTAATTTAAAAGTCCAAATTTCCATCTCCTCTCCATCCAAAAGTCTGCCTGGTAGCTCTCAGTGTACAGAGAAGCATTTTGGGAACAAAACAACTTATGGATCTTAATAATGCTCATGAAGGAACATTACAACTTCATTACTGTAAAGCATTGAAAAGAAGATCAGATTATGAGATGGGACAATTTGCTGATCACAGGTCTAGTCATTTGGAGTGAAAATCAGCTTACAGTATTTTTTATATTGGTGGCACCACTGTCTGGTACTTTCAAAAATTTTATTTTGAGACATATCAGATACAATTAGCTAGAGACTCGGCAACAATTACTGTGGTACATTAATCCTTACAAATTTTACATCACTTGAGCTGGAATCTGGTGTGTGTGTGAAGGCTGTTTCAGCCATCAGAAGTCTATGTATCTTTATGGAATGAGTACATATATTTTATGTATTCTGTTAACATGTAATTACAATTCTCTTATCATTGTTATTTTATGATACGATTTACTAGTGAAAAGCCCATTTAGTAAAGTGGTCACAATGTTATAATGATAGAATAGGTAGAGAATGGAAATAAAACAATATGAAAAGGAAATCTGTTATATGTGAATTGCAGAATATACTGGTTCTGTTAAAGGCAGAATCATTTTATAGTGCAGAAAGAATGCCCATGTTTTTTTGAAGTGTCAAGTGAAAATTTCTTCATAATGTATTTAATTTGTATTCTTATTAATTTGTGTATTTACGTGTTTGGTTTGTATAAAACACTAAAAACTTGAGATTACTGTGTATACTATGATTTTAGTAAAATGATGGTAAATCGCACCATTATCCCTAAAACAATATGAGCCAAAACCTAGTGGTGATATGATCCTTGCAGAAATAGATGTAAATACTAAGGAGCTGTTGATTGATCTAATTTTTTCTATACATTTTTTTTAAGTTCATATGGAGTCTGATCATTACCTGTCAGATGAAATTATCTTTTCTTTCTACAGTACTTCTTGTGCATCAGACATTCCAGCACCTACATCCTTCTGTCTTTGTGCTTGTTGTTGCCTTTGTGGAACAGATATTTCATTCCTTACATTAGTCTTTCTTTTTACTTCTTGCCATCTGTGCTTATTCAGCATTCTAGTTTTGTGTTTATTTTTCTCTTTCTACCCTTTGTTTTGAACTTCTTTTTTTATTTTCAATCCAAAGAAGAATTCATTTTAGGCTTTATCAATTCCTGAGGGTATTAATTCTTCTTAAAAGATATTGTTGTGGACACCGGATAACTGGGGAAATGTTACACCCAGGAATGGATGGACTGCAGGTTTTACCATGTTTAGCTGAGGCATGAACAGACACTGGGCGGTTTACAATGTTATGTTCAGGCACAGTGACGTTGACGCAAGTAAACGCTGTTGTGTTATGACCGGGCACGGACAAATGCTGGACTGTTTACTATATTATACCAGGGCAGGGACCGGTGTTGTATAGTTTAGGATGTTACGCCTCCATTGACAAATGGTCTATGGACATTCTGTTGTTTTATTTTTTACAAAGTTTATACTTTTTATAAAAATAAATGTATAGTGTGCATCAAGTGAAACAATGTAAGTTCAGTCCATATGTTTAATGTTTTGTGTAAATTGTTTTTAGATGACTTTAGCGCCAGTGAGTAAACACTTTGTTAAAGTAAAATATTTAACTTAAATGTATTTCTGAGAAATGTAATTGTACAGTTCTTGTAAGATAATACATTAAATTTACTTAGTTTAAAAACTGTTTAATTGTTATGATCAATGCCAGAAAGACGTCAATCCTTTTGTCATTTTATTTATATAGTGAATGTTAAAAAAATACTTAAATTAAATGTGATATCTGCCTTTGATGCAGTAAAAATGAAAAATATCCCATCATTCAAAAACCGCCAAATGTAGCTGAATGTTGCAATATCCATGCATTTTCTAACTTGTTAACAATGGTTGCTCATTTAATGGAAATTAAATATTTTAACTGGTATATGAAGGGAGAAAAAAACAAGATGAACCTCTAGGCTTATGTGTATAAAACTATCTTTAGATACATATAGATACTTAGTTGTCATTTCTATCTTCAAAGTAAAGGCAAGAAAATATGGAGGTTGCAATATACTGTACATAATATGACTGTTAGATAAACATTGTTCTTTCAGACATAAGTTTTTAAATGTGATGACTTCTGTATTTTTTTGTTTCTGTATGTTTTGTTATATATCCATTAAAGAATGGATCTTATTGTGTTTATATCGTTAAACACTTAATACACTAAATATTCCTACCTCACAATAATTATGAATATATCCTTTTAATACAGTTTTATATTTTTTTAGTGGTAAGTGATTTATTATTTGAATATTTAAAGTCTTTAAGATAATGCACATGATATTTATTTTTCTTACTTGTTACTAAGGCTTAAAATGAATAATGCCTTCCTATAATTCAGTATATATTTTTGTGGTTCAGCATTTTCTTAGAATTCATTCAGCTCTCATAATTTAGAAAACTGGCTTTTATGTTAGGGACCTGAACTGTGCATTTACTATATTTATTGTGTGTGCTGCTACTGCTGGTATTTGTAAGACATGACATTTTTACAATTTAATAACAACATTAAGGTAAACCGAATATGTATATCTTAAGAGCATAATACCAGCATTGATGGCATGATGGCACAATTGAAATTTATTGGTCTTGATTCAGCTTCAAACTTTTTTCTTAAATTTTGCACGTTCTCACCATGATCAAAGATTCTTCTTTTTTGTGAGTAATTTCATTTGAGTAGAGTTATCTCTCCAGGGAGTTTTTTTGTAACAAGGTTGCTGAACTAGCCTTTTTTTTCTGCTTCTCAGTAACAAGATAAAAATTGGTACAGAAAATGTACCATGGATAACACCAATATAGATTTTCTTTTTTGGTTGCTTTTGTTTTTGTTTTTCAGTTCTATTTAATTAGATAGGTTAGTGAACTTGATTTGTTATTAAATAAATAAGCTACCATATGTGCAGTATTACCTATCTATTCAAGAAATTGAATTTGTAAGAATGTATTTGATTTTTAATAACTCCTACTCCTTCATGCTGTTCTCATAAAACACGTATAGTTAATAAAAATGAGACAATTTGAACAAGCCACCAAAAACTATAAAAGTGTGTACTTCTTTAGTGGTTTTTGAAAATAGATTGAATTAGCTATTATTAAGGGGAATTTTATTAAGGTGAATTATGTTATTGATTTGAAGTATCTAACCTGATTAATTACTGCCTAGCAGTGTCCAGACGATAATGTCTCCAAATGCACAACTATTTTTGTAAATGATAGCACTTTATTGAATAGAGAGTGCAATGTTGCATTGCTTTTGTATGATGCATTTTTTCCCATTAATTGTTAAAAAGTGACACCCTCCTTAATAACACAGAAACTAATGCCTGAATAACTTCCCCTTAAAAGGTTTATTTTGTGTTTTCTGCAAGAGCATTTGTTGTAATGTTAAGTGAAAATTTATCACAAACTGTTTAAAATGGATTATGCCATTTTTTTTTTTACATTTTTTATTATATAATTGACATGCTCAGTCATGAAATATGTACTTTTTTAGAACTCATTGATGCACAGGAAAGCATTTTTTCCTAACAGAATAGGGTAAACTGCTTGGTTGTATCCCTTCAATCCTACACACTAGCCTGCAAAATGAAGCGAAAGGAGCAACCCTGTACATAATCTCACAAAAGCTTACTTTATTCAACTGGCTCTGTAGAAAACAGATCTAAGCCAGCACTTGAATTAAGCAAGCCATTTTGCAGTTGCAAAGTAAAAACCAAACCACAAACTAGAAAACTTGTGAGCAATGAACTCACTCAAATGAAAGGATGTAATCGTCAAGGAGGTAATAAAAAATCATTTAGTTTAATTTCCTTGAAACATTAAAGAAACCTAATCATTAACATTTTTACTTTACAGTTCACTATCATGTTGTACTGAATAAAGTAGTTTCAGAAAATACAGTAGAATGTTCTATTCTAGGGCGGCACAGTAGCGCTCCCTGAGTGGAGTTTGCATGTTCTCCCCGTGTCTGCGTGGGTTTCCTCCGGGTGCTCCTGTTTCCTCCCACAGTCAAAAGACATGCAGGTTAGGTGCATTGGCGATCCTAAATTGTCCCTAGTGTGTGCTTGGTGTTTGTGTGTGTGTGTGTGTGTGTGTGTGTGTATGTGTATGTGCACTGCGCTTGAGCAGTCTCGGTGAGTGTGTAGGCATGACATCATGCAAATAGCCTAATTCTGAGTCAGTGTTCCACCGGGCATCCACATAGGTAGTTGTGTCTTGTGCGGATACTGTACTGTTCTACATTCTGTATTTCTATTTAAATTAAAAAGGTACATCTAATATCTAATTTTTAAATAAAATATTTTTAGCAGTTTAAGAAGTGATGTTTTTTTATACAGATATTGTCAAGGTTGAGTCACAGAGTTGGGAGACAGGGAGGTGAGTCCAGGTTTCTAAGAAAAATGAAGGTACTTTATTACTATATGGAGAAGGCAGGTACAGTATCAAGACTTCATTCAAAATAGGAGCTGTTACTTCAGTACTCAAGGTAGGAGCTGCGACACGTACAGTTGTCCTGCTTTAGCGCCCGTCTTCAGATTAGAAGATTAGAAGAACATCTACTTGGAATGACCGCTGTGGTAGACCAAGAGAGTGTGAGGAAGAGCAGGTCAAAGCACGGTGTTAAATGTTCAAGCATGTTACACGGTAAGCCTGATCCTGTAGAGGACAACCAATGGCTTTGCCCTCAGTTTACTGTTTGCCAGACGCAGCAGAGCAGCTTCAGAGCTGTCTTTGTGCTACTGTTTTTAAAGATAGCGAAATGCTGGCGACCCCAGTCACAACAGTGTATGTATTTTCCCCATATTCATTATGACGAAATTATTTTTATGGTCCCATGAATTTTGTTACAACAGTGTTACACCTGTATTAGAAGTCTGGTGTGATCTTGACTTTTCAGAAAGTGATACTTGTGTATAGAATGCAAAACCATTTTTTACATTTGAATCTAAAGAATGGCGTGTTTCGATTGGGATGCTTTGATTGTTACGAAATACTTATGAGACTAGTTTTCCTAGAATTGTTGATGTGCATCATATTAATTTACAAGTTTTAACAGTCACCACTGATCACTAATAGAATATGGTCACTAGCACACTGTATGAATAACAATATTTAAATACACCATAATTTATTCTCTGTTGTTTAATTGCCTACTGCTATAGGCGTGTACCCTTCTTTATTACATGTATACTATAAATCTACTTGATATATTAGTATTGTTTTCATGCTTAATTTTTAAAATCTTGTTTTTTCTTCGTAGCTCCTACTAGAATCTTTTTTGGTGTTATTGACTTCATATATTTAATACTGTTTTCTAATTGTGCTTTTTCAGTAGTGTGCCTTATGATAGTGCCTGCTGTTAATGGAGATGTGTAAAATAAATATTCTATTAGAAGTAAAGTTGGGTCGCTTTTCCTGTTAGTAAAATGTGAAAAATTTAGTTTACGCTGAGTATGGTGTTTGATGTTTTTATAATGTAATATTTGCTGTAGAAAGACAGACCTTCATGGTCAGTCACTTCTTCTTTAGCATACACTATTTTTTTCGTATGTAATTAAAATTTGAGTTGGTGTACTTTTATATCCTTCCCCCCCGTTACCTGCAGAGCACGCCATTGTGAATGATGTTATAAGGCAGGTGACTTAAAATAAAGATTGTTTTTCCTATTTTCTAACAGTGGTGATTTATACACAGTATTTAATTTCCATGATGCTCTCCAGGAAAAATAATTAACATAATTATATACTTGTCTAATTTGTAAATGTGCTGTAGATCATACTGGCACTCTGGAGTCACCAACTAACCTAAAATGACCTAAGAGTCCAAATAAGAATTAAAAAATGGTTATTTAATTACAAATTAACACATGTGAATTTAGGAATTTGGAGTAAAAAACAAAACTGAATGAAAAACAAAATTCCTTGCTGCCCCAGTGTGGGATGCTTAATTTCCCCTAACCCAGAACACACTCTTCCAGATAACCTCCCTTTGCCTTTCTCTATCTCTCACATAAACTATCTCAAGCCTCACTTTTTCCCTGCCCCCATTAACTTTGCTAGCACTCCACATCCCTTTAGGGTATAATACAAATATTAGTTCCATAAGCCAGATATCCTGGCAGGGTATATTAGAAAGGATAGGCACCCTGCTTGCTGAGTTTTCTTCAACATAGGGCAAGAAGCCTTTGTGCTACTAGAAAATATCTCTGGGATAAGTACTTTTAAGGCCCTTTAAATTATGTTGAATTCATGTTTCTTCCAGAAGATGGCAATCTGGTGTCCCTTTTGCTAAAGGGTCTAAGAAGATTGCAGTCCCAGCCATACCCAGCTTTACATTGTATGTATTTATTTGCATGTGTTTGTATAAAAAAATCTAATACTTGAATGCTTTCTCCGTGCTAAAGACATCTTGCAGTTTATAAACAGTACTGATTTTTTTTTCACCCTTCAAGTTTAGTGAATTTCATCCACTTCATAGTTTAACATACAGATATCTGTAATTAAATATAAATGTGCACAACATATATCTGTTTACTAGTGTTGAAATATAGTTTGTAAACCTTTTGTTTACATTGATATTTTATTAAACACTGTGTGCATTTTTGAAATAACAGATTTAAATGTTAAACTTTAAAATCTTAGGCTGTGCTTAAATGCTTTTTTCTTTTTTGTATTTTTAAGTTGTGGTAACTTTGTTGTGCTAGCAGCAGTTAAGACATCTTTGGTTATTTGGTTGGCATGATATATACAGTATGATTGTGGACGATTACCACATTCTTTATTCATAGTTTGCAGAAATACAGCAAATGAACTTGTAACATTAATGGCAACAAATATGTGCAAGTCTGCCAAGTCTAGACACAGTGGAGTCCACTTAATTGTCCTGCCAGTATCTGATTATGCTTAAATGAAGTACTCAGTTTTTGTTGTAGACTTTTAGTGTTTTTTCTTCTTAACATGGTGTTTTATTTACTCTGTTACTGAATAATAACCAATTTTCCCTTTTCTCAAACATTTTTTGTCACTAGACACAATTGCACAATCTGGTATGAAATATGTGAATATTTTTAAATTATGTTCAAGTTTAATCTTGTGCTTACATTACTTGATGTTAATATCCAGTAATCCTTTTTAGGAGAAAAATTTCCAACCTAAAATACCTAATATTACCATTAATCTTAATACTGTTAGTAGTTCAAAATAGTTTTCATAATGGTAAGGTGTATAGGATTGTGAAGCCAGTGAGATGTGTTCCTGAATTAAGAATGTAATTTATTAAGTAAAAAACATCTGGATAAACAAAATTTTAAAAATGAGAAGACAAAATTAAACGCACTTAATAATACTCCCATCCTGTGATATATAAAAAAGTTGTTTAAAGAAATTTTAAATTGAAGTAATACTAGCACCTTCTCTATCTCTTAATTGGGCCTGCATGATGCTATTAAATGTTACATCGTTCAAAGAGTAAGGTATTATATGAAAAACTTTATGCTGTTTTATTCTTTTACACTGTTTTATATAATATTGTTATAAATAACATTAACAGATGTGTATTCCAGTTCAGGGACAGCTTCTTATCCTGACAGCATTATACACAAGGTAGAAAACAGCCTTTGACAGGGCACCAGTCCATCATAGATCCCACTCTCGCTCGTGTTCTCACTCTCACTCACACATTGCCATTTCAGAATCACAATCAAATTCAAACAAATGTCATAGGAGAAGTGAAAGAGAAAAACGAATACCAGAGGAAAATCCACACAAACTCATGGAGAATGTGCTGGATCCACAGAGATAAACATGACTGGGGATTCAAACCTGGGGCAGTAGATCCAAAAAGTGGAAGTCTTTACCAGTGTTCTCCTGTTTCTGCTATAGTACTTTGGTTTTTTGTAAAGTATGTGTTGAAAGGATTGTGTTACTTTCTTAGTTTTAGCTTTCCTTATCATATGGTCTCAGTACCAACTGGTAAGGGAAATCTCAGGTAGTTGATATATGTATTTTAACAGTACAGTGGTACCTCTGGTCACGACTGTGGACGTGACCTGATTTGGTCACAACCCGAACGTAAGATTGTATGTAAATACAATTAATCCATTCAAGACCATACAAACTGTATGTAAATATATATTTTTTTAAGCACAAAAATAGTTAATTCTACCATAGAATGCACAGTGTAATAGTAAATTAAATGTAAAAACATTGAGTAACACTGAGAAAACCTTGAACAACACAAAAAACTAACATTGTAAGAGTTCGTTTTTTAAGTCCATTTGTAGTAGTAATAATAATGTATTTATATAGTAGTCTTTTACACAAATCAAACAATTGGATGTTACAACAAAACAAATCTCAATTGTTTACATTTCTTCTTGCATTATTCTCTTCTTTCATGTTACCAAAAGAGAATTGTTTGCATTTATAATTGAATGAAACCTCTAAATGAATAGTTAATTATCCTTTCCTTGCCCAGGCATTCACCTGCTTAGGTACTACTGTACAAGTGAAATTGAAATGTTAAACATACACCGTAAGGACAAAAGTATCAGGACACACCTTTTAATTATTGATTTCTGGTGTTTCAGTCATACCCATTGCCGCAAGTGCCACAAATTTGTGAAACAGAATTTGTCATTCTGAAGATTTCAGTGATTTGCATGGTACTGTGATAGGATGCCACATTTGCAATTAGATGGTTCTTGAAATTTCATCCCAGCTGGGTATTCCACAGTCAACTGTAAGCGGTAATATTGGAAAGTGGAAGGCTAAGGTGCATGGTGCGTAAAAGTTGCCAACGCTGTGCTTATTCCATAGCTGAGTAGTTCCAGGCTTCCACTAGCATTAACTTTGCATTGGAAACTTCATGGAATGGGTTTCCATGGCTGAGCAGCTGCACGCAAGCCTCACATCACCAAGTCCAATGCCAAGCATCGGATGGAGTGGTATAAAGCACACTTCCCCTGGACTGTGGAGCAATGGAAAAGTGTTCTATTGAGTGACAAATCACACTTCTCTGTTTGGCAGTCAGATGGGCAAGTCTGCATTGTGCCATCTGTGAAGTTTGGTGGAGGAGGGGTAATGGCGAGGGGCCATTTTTTCAGGGTTTTGGCTAGTCCCTTTACTTCCAGTGAAGAGCAATCTTAATGCTTCAGCACACCAAGACATTTTGGACAATGCTTTGCTTCCAACTTTGTGGAAACAGTTTGGGGAACACCCTTTTATATTCCAGCGTGACTGTAACCAAAGTGCACAAAGCAAGGTTCATAAAGACATGGTTGAATGAGTTTGACCACTGACCACAACCCCATTGTACACTAGGGAATCCTTTCCCGGACGGGTTTATCCATTCCTGGGAATTCAGGAATCCTGGGCTCCCGGGGATGACACAGTGCACGGGTGTCTCACATGTGAACGGTTTTAGAACGACCGACACTTATTTTTAATAAAACTACAGCAATATGTTGACACCAATAAAAGAATAACCTTATCTACAAGCAGTTCATGCTGTCATATAAGTACATGTATCTAGTTCAGGGGTGCCCAATGCATCGATCGCAATTGACCGGTAGATCACAAAGGTAGTGCAGGTAGATCACATTGCATTCAAAAAAAAAATTTCTTTAATGTTAGTCTATCATATATACTCCCTATGGCATTTGCCACTTGATTGACATACAGGGCGGCCAGTCTGAGATATCTTTTCTTCTAACACACTGGTCATCCCGCACGCACTATCAAAACCGCGAGTTACTTTACGGCTCTGATCTAGTTAGCCTTGCAATTTATATCAACTAAAGAAGGGATTTAAAAAAAAAAAAAATTGTTTGGGGATACAATTGTTTGTATGGGCTGGATGTGGAATTAGAAGAGGATTTTTTTCTCACAATGTCACAATTGAAGTGCGTTTGTCTGATCTATCAATCTATCATTGCTATTCCAAAGAAGGAAAATGTGGAAAGGCACTTTCGAACTGTTCATAAAAACTACGAAACTGACTTCCTTCCGAAAAATGATCTAAGAAAGAGAAAGGAGGTGGAACTAAAATCGCAGTTAATCGGACAGCCGTCATTTTTCACTTGGCTGAATTCAAAAGCTCCTTGACTGCATTATTCGGCTGTACTGGTTTATGCGAGTCAGCCTTGTCCCACATGAAGATTATTAAATCCAAATACTGTAGTGACCATAAATGTATTGAATTGTTATTGTGCCATAAAGGTTATTCAGTTATGCAAGGAACGACAACATATTTTATGTATAAGTATACTCGGTATATGTAGGTAGATCATTTTGACCTGGTCATTTTAAAAGTAGCTCGCAAACTGAAAAACTGTGGGCACCCCTGATCTAGTTAGTTGCGGTAATAAGAGCGTAGAAAGCACGTGTCCAGTGTGCGGTCGTCCAGGCAAGAGTGTACTTTTTGCAGAAGCACAGTCATCAGATACAGATACACTTGATCTAAACAACACCCGCGCTTGCCATTGCTCTGAAACACTGCCATTTCAGCTTTTACTGATGCACCCAGTTTCTTCTCATCATTTTGTGATGGCAAGTTTCTTGGCACAGATAATGAGGATGCAACAGACTGATGCATTGCAATTTCAAGTTGCTGTTCAAAGCTGTTGTTTGACAGACGTCAATGAAGTCTTCAGTTTTCAACTATAACTCTGTTATTTCTTGATCAATTTTTACACTTTTACACTCTATATATGCGAGCTTGGCCGTTCCCGGTTTCCCAGGAATTACAGCAGAAAAATGTCCAGGAATCCCGGGCTCCGGAATGGATTCCCTATTGTACACCTTTGGGATGAACTACAACAGATATTGCGAGCTAGACCTTCTCGTCCAACATTAGTGCCTGACCTCATAAATGCTCAATGGAATGAATAGGCACAAATTCGGACAGAAACACTCCAAAATCTTGTGGAAAACCTTCCAATAAAAGTAGAACCTATTATAGAGGGGGCAACTCCATATTAAAGTCAGTGTATTTGAATGTAATGCCATTAAAGTCCCTGTTGGTGTTATGGTCAGGCGTCTCTATGCTTTTGCCTATATAGTGTATGAATTTTTTAAATTTGAAAAAACGGGGGTAGAGCATTCAGTCCTTCAGGCTCATTTGTTTAGCTAATAGCTATGCTGTCCCAATATATCATTCAGGTACTTCTTGAAGGTTGTTAGTGTTTCGGCTTCAAATATAAGACTCGGTAGTTTGTCCTCTTGATTCCCATGACTCTTTGAGTAAAGAAGCGCTTCCTGGCATCAGTTTTAAATACACTTCCTCTTAATTTCCACTGGTGTGCTCACATATGTGATTCACCATTTAATTGAAAGAATTTGGATCAGCTTTTATGCACTTTTGACTGTAATTTTGTATTCTCAGCAGTATACAGGTAGTCCCGTAGTTACGGACATCCAACATACGGCTTACAAATGGGGCTGCAGCTGCTCCTTCATCTGTCTGGGGGACGTGACACAGGCTCCTCAGTAACTTCCACTCCATCATCTCCGGCCTGGGGATGCTGCAAGCTGTGGCCTGGAGAGGGGCAGTTTTGCTGCTCACGCAGTGTAGTGTTCCTCGTGCGGTGATAGTGTGTACAGTGCTGTCCAGAAGAGCTCATCTTAACCTTTTGTCTTCACCCTTCAAGAATGTCTCTGAAACACAAATCTGATGCAAGTGCTGGTGATACAGTAAAGAAGAGAAAAACCATCACCATTGAAAATAAAGTAGAAATAGTAAAAAGGTCAGAGAGGTGAAACTCCATCATTCATTGGCAGAGCACTTGGTTACAGTTGGTCAACAATAGCATTTATTAAAATAATGTACCTGTTCCAACTTACAAATTCAACTTAAGAACAAACCTACAGTCCCTATCTCGTACGTAACCTGGGGGCTACCTGTACTGAACATACTGTTGATATAGATCACTTACTGGATTTTTAGATGTAATTTGATAAAATTCTGGGATGACATACCAGTTAAAGTACAAACAAACTTGCTGCTGCCAACTGTAAAATCTTTTTTTGAATGTGAATTTTATTAGAGTGTAATACTAAGAATATATTGTATTGGAATTTGGTAGGAAGTGGGTTAAACAGTTCTAATACTCCTTATTCTCCAAAAATAGTTGCTAGATTATTCAGCATTACTAAATTGTTCTACTGTAGTACAACTGTGAAGACGGTGTGTGCTGAATGAACCTGCAGTGGAGTGGGAACACCTTCAGAGCTGATTCCTGTCTTGCTCTTGTTACTAAGAGGATAGATTTGGCTACCAGTGACCCTTCCATTTGATTAAATGGCTTTTCTCTTTGTTCATCATTAAATCAGTGTTTAGATGCCACTATGACCCCCATTTATTGTACTTTTTAAACTATTACTACATTAAGCACCTCTTTGTCTTTCTAATAGAGCTAATTGATAACCAGAAGTGTCCCATCTGTTTCTCTGTTTCTTTTCAGTATGGATCCTGTTTTATCTAATGCCCACATAATTAGACTAGGGTTTCATGGTTTCAATGAGGAGTGTATCCAGCAGTGGCTTTGAGAATCAGTTTTCGTATTTTCTGGGTAGAAGACAGACAAGACCAGTTAGATTAAGAGTTAAGATACAGACCTTCCTGGCATTCCTTTAAATAATTTCCCTAAAGTTACAAAACAATGCTTTAAAGCAGTTATAAAATGTGTAAATTTGTTAGGCTTCATTTATTAGTTTTTCACAGTTGGAGAATATAGAGCATATCATTTTTAATCAGCAGGGATTAGGGAGAAAATTACCGCTTCGACTCTTTACGCTAAATTTTATTTATGTGGAAGTTTATAGGAAATACAATCCTTACTATTTTGTAAGAGTGTTTTGCTCTAAATGTAAGGTTTACCCATATTGTTAATTCTTTAACAACTGCCATATTTGGCCCATTATTTTACTTATTTGAAGTGTTAATTTATGTACAAATGAGCAAACTGTGACAAATGAGGAAAAAATCCTTCTCTTTATTACTTATTCTAATCTAGGAATTGTTCTGTAGCACACCCTTGATACTGAGCACAGTGATGGTTTCCTCTTGTGCCACATCTTTAAAATGAGAGCTGCAATTTTCTTGATTGTAGTGGCAAACATTGTGGTTTCAGCTTTAGATGTAACATAAGTTATGTATTTTTAGTGTGTAAATTGTGCTTGTAAATTGTTGTTTTGGCTTACCACAATACCCATTCAAATTGCAGGGATTTACCATATGTTTGCTCAAGGCATTATTTTCCGGCAGCAAGCAGTATATGGTTTGGTTTATTTATAGTATAAATGTTAAGACTAGTTGTAGTTAAGGATATGTTTGGAAGAAAAAAGTATGAAATAACATCTAGAAGTTTAATTTTTCCCCCCTATACCCCACACAACCCTCAGTCCAGTTGCTTGTATAGAGTATACTGGATATATTATTTTTCATGATTTCTTTGTGCTTTCAATATTGCTTCAAAAATTTAACCAAACTTCAGTGAGAGTATTACTGTACTTCCAAAAAAATTGGTAGCAGTTTTTCAGTAGCTACGGAATGGTGTTTTAAGTTGTAATGAAGTCATAGTTTCCTTGTTTAGTATGTCTCAGTGCCTCGGCAGTCAGATTTTGATATGATAAGGTTGATACTGTATTAGACAAATTTTTAGTACTTAGTAGCTAGACATATTTTCTAAAGGCTTTGAGGTCCTAAAAAAATAATATTTAAGTATACTTGTAGACTTTGGCACAAAATATATTCTTTGTTAGCTGATTAGCTTTTCTTATTCCTGTTCAGACAGGTAGTTTATTACGAGGTATTATGCTGTTTTTGAACTCCAGATAATTTTTTTGTAACCTCAGTGAATTAAGTTTAAGATAGATGCCGCATCTCAGTGAATGGGTAAAGTGGCATTTCAGTAGTTTGTCCCACAAACTGAATTGGATTATGTTTATTTGCCTTGCAAAAATACATTAACTGTCTCACAGAATTGGTGGGTCAATGGTTAGTTTTACTCTGTCTAGAGTATTCTCATATGACAACACCGCATTACTTCACTGCTCAGTGGACCTAGGTTTGATTAACCCTATATAGTTTGTGTTCTCTGTCAATGTCTATACACTGGTTTCCTCCTGTACTGAAATTATTCATTTTATATTAACTAGCAGTAAAATTTCCTAAGGCAATGGCCTCATTTATTGAAGTTTTGAAGGGTTTAGATCAAAAGCAATTTACTGAATTGTTTTCTTTAACTTATTACGTACAGCATTAACATTTTTAAAGGCTGCACATTTATGTGACCCATGCAGTGAATTGACTGTTTTAGACATTCTATAGAAAAGAACAGGTAACTAAAAGTATCATGTGCGTAATGTCCACTGCCTCTATGCTCTGTCTGGGGGAGATCCTTTTACTGATTTGTGCAATTTTTCAGATTTACTAAGGTATACAATTGCTCCCAGTTTGTCAGCCCACTTCAAGCCACAGGTGCAAGATATGCTGTACCTGCCCTTCCCTTTTCCTGCTTTACTAACTGCGGTACACTGACCTCGTGGAGTACACCAAAGGCCACCTCAATCCCACCCTCTGTTCTTTAAAACAGTGGTGTGAAACCTCTGCCCCATCAATGGTTGGGTCCTGCATTAGGTTCTGGATGTTATCTGAGATGCTGTAAGTTTAAAGATGAGAAAAGTATTGAAGATGTGTACAGTAGTTGGAATTCAGCTTAACTTACCAGTGAGATTTCCTTCATTGTGTGGCTTAGTGTCTTCTCCAAAACTATTTCCTGCACCCATTGCTGCCAGTGTAGGTTGTGGCACTTAAGACCCTGAAGTAGACTAAGCAGGTTTGAAAATATGTTACATACATGTAAATTTCATTGGAAAACCAATATGCAATTTTTGTACGCAATCAAGTCATGCTGGAAACTCTTCAATTCTGAAATACTGATGAAAGTTTCATATTAAATAATTAACCCAACAGAGTAAAAATAGTCAAAGGTAATCAGTACACACTTTTTTTTTTTATTTTATTTGATAGTTGCAGCTTGGCCAGATTGACCCATGCAAATGGTCTGTTGTTCATCAGGTTGTGACATATGTAAGCACTAAAACCAAAGCTGATACGGAATTTTGCTGCAGTTTCTTGTCCAGAATATTCTAGTGATGATCGATTTACAACAGTAGGAAATAAACCTGAAGTTAAGAGTCAGAAAATATATGATTTTTGCATACCAGTGCATATTTCACATCAAGCGCTTTATCAGTGTGAAAGCCAAAATGAACCCAAAAATTTGACTTGAAGAAAAGCAGAGCATTTTGTAGCACTTTGAATCTCTTTGACAGTGCTAATGTTAGTGTGGCGCCCTTTTGATAAGAGAGTTCAATTTTATTACCCAAGTATCAGTAAATAGCTTCACTCTAATAGATTCTTGCACACCCTGTTACTCTTGGTGCTATGATGGTTTAGAGTTTTTTCTTTCTCTTTTTTTTGGGTGAACAGATTATCCTGATTGCCATAAAGGACGAATTGGGATGGGGCTGCAATTGGATTGCTTTTAGTGATTCATATATGTAATGTTTCCTGCAGCATTTTCTGAATTAATGTGTGTCTGCTAAAATGCTTTACAAATACTTGGAGAAGCATAGCACTATATTGACTGTTAGTGGATTTTATGATTATTTCAATGAAAATAGCTTAAGTTTGTGACATGAAAAAGGGAAATGGCATATATTATTTTTAGTAAGTGACTTGAGAACCAGTGAAAAGGTCCCAGTGGGCAAATTGTCAGTATGGGCAACACAGAGTTAAAACCTTTCATAATGATGTATGTTCCATGTTTTTTATGTTTGTTTATGATGACAATTGCTTCTTCACTATATGTGACGTGTGTGTGTTTTGTTAGCCCTGATGTCTTGTTCTTGTTGTGTCCTTCCTTGGCTACAATGCTGCTAGGATAGACTCTGTCCCTTGTAACCCTGTCTTGGATTAAACAGGATTCAAAATGTTATGTTAATTGTTCTGTTATTATGTATTATACTTTTATGTTACACTTAGTCTTCAGCCATCAAATTAAAATTAGTAAAATGTCTAATATGGAGAACGTGTTTTTTGATAAAGTCCAAAATGCCCAAAATAATGTTGAGGACTCCTTCTTATTTACACCCACTCTCCCAGACATTCAGATGATCCACCCCTAGAGCGCCTATTCTTCACTCTATGGCTACGCTGCCCCTCACAAACACTACTGGCTAGCTGGCTTGTCCTGCCTCTCCTCCAGATGCTGCGCTCATACCTCTCTGCTCTTTCTTCATTCTCTTAGTTCTTTCTTGACCCACCTTTATGTCCCTTGCAGGCTCCTTTTATCATGCCTGTTTAATTGGGTGCAGGTACCCCAATAAGTCGCAGAGTGAAGCGTGCCTGCGAACACCTGCACCCATCTGAAGCCCTGCACACGATTATTTATTTAAAAGACGTACAGAGCCATTTATAACACAGCCTTCTCCACAAGGCCTCAGTTGCACAAGAAGGCTCCAACCTTTTCCCAACAAAGTACAACTAGTGGCCCAGTTCCATGGCGTAGCCCTACACTGCACTCAAAACAATAAAAGCATGAAAAATAACCATTCCATAAAACAAAGCCCAAACTCCCTTTGTAAAATCTGGACACAAGAATAAGAGCTTTAAAATGAAAATAAAACAATCAATTCTAAAAACTTTGCCTCAGGCTTGAGTCAGTGGGTTCTTAAAAAGGGTCTGGCACATAACTCGCTTGCTGCTACTTTTTCATCCAATCCTTATTCCTCATTGCCTCAATTTATTACACCACTGTCATTAAATGTGATGGTGTGGGTTGGCTCCACACTAACCAGGCAAATGAAGCCACACATAGCAAGGGGTAGGTGCAAAAATGTAATATAGTGTTTTTATTAAAATCAATTAAATAAACCGTGTCCAAAATTTCAGTGCTCTCTTCATCAGTAAATACATAAATAATCCTTTAAAATTCGTAAATTTCATAAGTTTAAAATCCAAACTTAAAATGAGAATAAAAACTAGCAATGGTCTTTGGGTCAGTGTTCCTTCCAATCTTAGATTAGCCAGACGTAACTCCATCTTTGTCTCCCCTGCTCCCCTGTTATTTGCTCAGCCGGCAGAGACTCCAGCAGCTGCTCATTACCCTTCTCACTTGCTCTGGCGTGCCTCAGATCGTAGCCACTCCTTGACAAGAAATCAGTAGGGATATTCGGCTCCTAGAGCGCAGATCCTTTGTGGGGGCCATCGACCAAGCTGCCTTTCCCCATATTGGCTGGCTGGGTCGTCCTACCTCTCCATTCGGTGCTGTTCTCACGGCCCTGTTCTTGAGGCTCCTCTTAGGCCGGGCTTATACTTCACGCAACTCAACACGTGCTCCTGTGGGTGCTACTACTATGCAAATAGTCTACTGTTTATACTTGCACACATATTTTATATAAATCTGGAAGATTCCATCAGGTGGCATTGCAAGATATCATCATGGTGAGAAAACGTTCAGCTTCCCTGTGTTGTGAATTGCCTTAAACATCCATTACATTCTAAGGACACCTTGCCCCAAAATCTGTGAAAAGGATGGATGTTTCATGATTACATCCATCAGTCCAGGGATGCGCCCATTCCAGTATGCATCATGCGCGAGGCAGTAACAATTCCTGGACGGGCCATCCGCTCATCACAATGTGAATACAAGCACACACACACTAGCATCACAAGATCTCCAAACCTGCATGTCTTTGGAAGGAAACCGGAGCACACTGTTGAAACCCATCAGGAAAACACGCAAACACCAGGTAGGGAACATAAGAGATGTGACATTCTGCAAGGCAGCAGCACTACTGCTCCACTACCATGCTGCCCCCACAAGTGTAATTATTAACAATATTCATTATTTAACTGAAGGTAACAATTTATCTATAAAATGTAACATACGTACTTAAATGCGTTTTCATCTTGAAAGTGATATCAAGCATAAATCTAAGGATTTTAAATGTGCAGAGAGCTGGAATATCCTACATGTTATGTGTTCTGTGTGGCAATTGCTGGAGGAAGTGCAGGAAGAAGCCACAGAAGCACTTGGCGATTAACAACTCTGTTGGTTTTAAGATGATGTTTACTACGGTCTACTTTAATGATAAATTAAAATATGTGATTAATGTATAAATTTTGAGATTAAAGCCGAAATTTCCAGTTTATTCACAAAACATACCTTTTCACTGTGTCCCTAATTTTTTTTCTCTCTGGCTCAAATACACTGCTGTACATTCCGATGCTGTTGTGAAGGTGCAAAAAAAAAAAGGTGCCATGTGAGACTTTTAAAATGTATTACGTCATTTCGATGAGAAATATGTGACACTTGAATGTAAAAGTACCACTAATGCATTTGTATGTCAGCATTTTGCTTCACCTCATCGAAGCATTTATCAAACATTGAAACCCGCACATTGGCCCAGTAGAATCTGCAAAGTGGCTTGCTATCACATCATGTTAGAGTCTCTGTTTACTATCGTCACATTCTAACTTGGACACACTGTGTTACCCCAGTTTTTTGCTGGTACTGCAACTTGCACACACATTGTGCTCATTTCTGAGTATATGCTCAGAGGAAGCATCAAATGAATGCTGGGAATGGGTGGCAGCCATGATTCACGCATGCACACATTCTGAGCATGACGTATAAACCAACCCTTGTACTCCCTCACTAATTAGGCACAGGTACAATAAGCTGCCTCCTCTGTGGCACTTTTGAGACACCTGAGTAATTCACTTGCCTCTGCACGCTTGGGCGATGTGGTCAGCCAGTTAACCACGGATGGAAACGCACTTGCACATACCTGTGCCCAATTGGAGCCTACACTTTTTGGGGCATGATTATTTATTTAAAATTCGCACAGTGCCACAGACCAGTTATCACAGCATTATTTCTCATTGTTTCAAGTTTCAGATACTGTCTCTAGAGTATAGAAATGCTTGTATGATGCCTTCCTGAGGAATATCTTTAACAGTCTTTGATTTGTGCTAATTCTGTTTCTGCTTTGCCTGTTGTACATTACATGCATCCAGTTAAAGCCCCAAAATGACTGTTGAATCCTTTAATATATTTGCTTTTAGTTCATACAGTAGACGCATCCCAGCACAGTCTCTGCTTTGCATGTGATGATACATTGAAGTTGACTTGAAAGCACTGCTTTAGCAGTTACTTAAATGAAGTTTTGATCTTTTCTATATATTGGGATTTATATGTACATTTTTCTTAACAGCTGTTTAGATCTACAGACAGGAACATAGGTCATAATTACACTTTAAGCAGTATTTTTTGGTGTTGAGTGTTTACCGTGTAGCATTAAATTCAGACCTTCTAAGTTATGTCCCTAGGTGTAAGGGAACTATTGTAATCAGTTACAAATTGCAAACTATTTGTATACTTTTAAAACAGAAAAATTATTTTATGAGTGTATTGCTGAATGACAGAATCTCTTTAATTAATTTCTATGATTCTTTGGAAAAGGCTGGCCTTACTGAGTTATTCTATTAAATTGTGAGTGTTTTTTAATGACCTCAGACCAAAGTAAAACATTTATCTTTGCTTCATTGTTAACAGGTATTTGATTTAGTGCAGTCTATTTCTAGAATCCATTTCTGTTTAGTTTTTACAACAGAATTTGTGTGAAGTACATGGGAGTCATGGTGTTGTCTATGCTTCCACTCCCACAAATTTTATATCACAGTCCAAATTGTTTTGTGATGAGGAGACAGACACCATCCCAGCAGTACTGGGAACAAGGAAGGGATTAATCTTAGAAGACCAATTTCACTGCAGGCACACTTAACTTATCCATTCACATATGGCCATAGTCCTCATATAAATTTAATTTATAGGTAAATGCAGTACACATAATCATCATTGATAAACAGCAACTTGGTAACCATTCATGTGTATTGTAGACTTGGACAAGATGTTAAATGAAGGGTTTCCATAAATTTTAATCTGCTTGTGATTTTGATCCAATTAATTCAGACATTGTTACAAATAAAGCAACATCTTAAAAGACACATGCCACACTTACATAAAAGTCAAATACTGTTTTGTAATGTATTATCTTGAATCACTACTTGTATGAAATAATTAATACTGAGAGTAGTTTTGCATTATAATAATAAGTCAAATGTGTTGTCCTCCTTTTTGGAGGATTTTTGTTATGGCTTGGGTACATCTGACTAAAATGTGCATATTTTGTCTCATTGGTGCCCCTAATGAGATTTTTTTTGTCAGTTTTCTTTTTTTTTTTTTGAATAGCCAAAAGGGGAAATGTTTAGTAACAGCCAGTCACAAAGATTGTCATAATTATATTAAAGCATTTCTAAAAAGAGTAAGATTTGAAAAAAATAAATAATATGTGTTTAGCCTGCATTTAAATGCCAGGACTAATAGCGTGTTGCTGAATGCCAGTTTTTAATCCTATTTTTACTATATGCATTAATGCAAAAATGAATTTTATGGAAACATGTTTTACCCAGTTAAGTTTCTTTTCTCAAACATTGAAAAGTAATAATAAAGTCCACTGCACTGATTTCTGGCATTATCAGGAGATATCTTGATATTACCACTACTAAATAGTACCAGCACAGTCGACAAATGCTTTTATTGTTTGCTTTCAATTTCTGTTTCTATCAGTAAACTTAACACATTTAACGTTAATAGATGTGCCAGACAATCTCCCTCCTAGTGTTAAAATGTTCATTATGAAAACTGGTCCAATACTGTGTGCCTGTCTTTCCACAATGTCTGGTCAGAATGGAGTTTACAGATTTGTCTACAACCACTAACTTGTTTTAGTAGTCATTGTTTTGTACACCAGTAAATGGGGAACCAACTATGATAACTATGTATCAGCACTAACTGGAATACAGTATCTTTAGGAGGAAACACACAAAGAAGAAATGTGGTTTACAATATTGGTGGTTGAAATTCACATTTTTCTCTTTCCATGGCAGGGGAGATACTATAAATCCTACATGCCTTAAAATTGTGGTGAGGTAGGTAGGTAATAAATTAAACATTTGCCCATATTCTCTTCGACTTAATTTACTTTTTTTTTTTTTATTATTTTCAGTGTGATTCTGGAAAATCTGCTAAGTTGCATTATAGTGTTTTTTTTTTTTTCCTTTTTGCTTCATTATTTCTATTAATGATTACCTGTGGACCTTGTCCTGTACATGTTGTGCTTAGTATGTGACATATTTTAACCAAACTAGAATGGTTTTTGGCATCGGAACCAGAGGGTGTGTTTGGCTTAAGTTCATTGAGATGTCAGGTATACAGGTGAAGGTCTTTTAAAAATCTATTAAGACATGCCATGACAAATATAATAGGTAACAATGCCTAATGAATCATTGTGTTTTTTTTTAATATGTTATTGTTTTAAATGGTGTCCATTTATTGGTATGTGCCGCTCAGTATTGCTTTTTGTGGCTACTTGTTTGTGACTCTTTAACTACAGTTAAATTAGAATGACAAACTCTTGTAAATTAATTTACTGATGTCATCTAGTAAATGGTTTATAAAGGTTTGGTGTACAGTAGTCTGCTTCGTTATAATCCTTATGGGAATGAAGTCACTTAGTATTTTTGTAATTACGTTTTTGTCAGTGGGATGTGCCTAGTGTGCATTGGGCTCATTTGATGTTTATATTAAACAGAAAGATTACAATTTTTTTAGAGTGAAAGTAAGCAACTGCACTTCAAAAATGTCTGTTTGTACATTACTGTTACCTTTTCTTGTGTTTCTTATTTTGTTTATTTTATTTTTTTGTTAAGGTGCAATCCTTGGCCGTTCAGAAACACAGGAGTGCATTTTCTACAATGCCAACTGGGAGAAGGACAGAACAAATCGCAGTGGCATTGAACCTTGTTATGGTGAGAAAGATAAAAGAAGGCACTGTTTTGCTACATGGAAGAACATTTCAGGATCTGTTGAAATTGTTAAGCAAGGTTGCTGGCTAGATGACATCAACTGCTATGATAGGTTGGTATTATTTTTCTAACCATTTATTCAAAAGGTAATGAAATATTTTGATATAAGCACATTCTACCTTTATTATGACAATATGAGTAATAGCCAGCGATAAAGATGATATAGTTCGGAATGTATTCTTTACCACATTTTATTGTGTATATCTCAAAGGAAGTGAAAGCCATCTTAATGTCAAGTTTTAATTAAGCAGTTATACCTGCTTGTCAAAGTGCTATTTTTCAAGAGTTTTTCAAAAGCAAAAAGAAAATTAAAGTTCACTATCAGTGCAAGTGCTGATACATTCTGAACAATTTGGAGTTTTTTTTTTTTTTTAATTAATTTTATTGTTTTAAGGATTGAAAAGACACTTGGGGTTGGATTCTAGAAATCTTGTTGTTTTACAATAATAATAATAAAATATGGACGATTAGGGATGCATCAAAATATATATTTTTTTTAAATTGCTAATTCCGTTACTCATCATGCTAATTCTGTTACTCATCATCTGATGATGCCAAGTGCCTGTGCCATCTGTAATTTAAAAGTGCTGTTCTCATACTGCATGCTTACTAAACAACACACAAAATTGAAACTGTCAGCCTATAGGCATCTTTATCATGCTCATTCTCTCTCTTATCTATTAATCTATCCATCTTCCTGTCTCTCTCTTTCTGTATGTATACATTTATGAATCTGTATATGAATATGTAGAGATTCATATCACGTGATTAACTGAATACTAAATTTGATGTCAAAATTCTGACTCCTAAGATGAAGTTAATAAAATAGGATAATTACAAAATGTAGTTTTCCTTTATTAGGAGTTAGTTTCACATTTAATTTGTGAAGCTAACTCCTAACTTCGGCAGGCTTAAACTGTGACTAAATTTTCAGAGACCCATCAATAAACATTTAAACAAGTTAAAATTATAAACAGCCGAGGCTGAAAATATGCCCTTTTTTTAATTGATAATAAATCCATCTGCTTAACAAACCCTTAAATTTTCATTATAGCATGGTGAATAAGAGTATATACTGCTATTATTAGGTATAGCACAGGAGCCAAACAATGTAAGATCAGGATATCACTTTACCAAAGGGCGTTCTAACTCACACTGACTTGTACTCTCTATAAAACCAATATACAGTTTCCAGTCAACTAAATATGTACAAGTAGAAGGAAACTAGGTTACTAACAAATGGCCCGTGTAGAAAATGGGTAAAACATGCAGACTCCTCCTGTGTGGTAACTAAACCTAATCCAGTCTATTGCCATACAGCCTTTAAAAACAAATATACATGTAAATAAAAATTACAGAATAAAGTCCAATTCATATTTTTATTATTTAAATTTTAAATAATTTTTAATTTCAGGTAAAAATGTTAGTGAGCGGTGAAAATGAAAATATTTTATGTTTGGTGGTTCCTTAAGGAATGCTAGTGATCTTAGTAGCTTAAAGCAATGGATATCACATGTTTCGCCATGTCTTGACCTAACTAAGTTTAGAGATCACTTCCGTTTTCAAGTTTTAGAATCAAACCTTTTAAGTAAGCTTTAATAAAGTATATATATAGACTGTTGATTATGTTGCAGAAGCTGGCGTTTGCACAATAGAATAATTTTCTAGTGTAATAACTTTTTAGATGTTAACATAAATTCACTACTTAATTAACCATCTATAACATGCAGCCAGGAACCACATGCTCTTCGTGAGAGTCTTCTGCAATCTGGCAGTTTAAAGAAACTCTCCCTGCCTTCTGCCCACCTACTATGACCTCTCTCTTACTTTGGTAAACATGGACTATTCTCTAACATTTAATTACATTCAGTATGGAGGAACTCTCCACTAATTTGGTGGAAGAAAGCCCCGTTGTATCTCTGCCCAGTGGCTATTCTAGCACCTTGGAAACACCTATCAGTCATGCACCCTGTCAGTTTACAGTTTTTTTTCTTAACCTAGCTAATATGTACATTCAATGTGCTAGAAAATCATTACATTTTCTACATTTAGGGTAGGTTGGCTAGGCCCAATGTAACATATATGCAGTGTTAACATCACATGAAGCCTTTTTATATGATGCATGTTTTCAATTTTGTGTTTTGGTAGTAGTTCAATAAATGTCATTCCTTGTTATCAAATACAACAGAGCACTTTAGTTGATAACTTCGGCTCAGTGCCTCCATAAAAAAAAAGAAAAAAGTATTTTGTTAGAGCTATTAACATTTGTGGTTTAGAAGGCACTGGTATAATTTAGTATTACTTAAATATTGTTCATTTGGTTTTTTGTCTGTTTGCTAACAATAAAATGCCTCCTTCAGACAAGTTTGTTTTTTGGTTTGCTTATATATACACTGACACACTTTTTTTCCCCTAACAGAAATGACTGTGTGGAAAAGAAAGAGAGTCCTGATGTTTTCTTCTGCTGCTGTGAAGGCAACATGTGTAATGAGAAGTTTTTTTATACTCCAGAAACTGTGGGAATACAGCGTAAGTCTCATTGTATATGCATAATAAAAAATAAATAACATTATAATAGCCTAATGATGTTTTAACTATTTAGTATCAAATTTTAAGGAGACCACTACAATAAAGTACTTCACAGAGTAATGGGCTATACAGTTTGAATCAAATCATGCAGTAAACTGGGGTGTATTGCATGGTACATAAAATAGTAAGATGTAAATATAAAGTTATAAACAATAAAGTTATTTATGGTACAGTAACTCAAACACCAGGAAGATAAATGCTGCTGCTGCATATTGAGTTAAAATTCACATTTTAGAAAGTAATGGTTTAGAAGTGAGTTTCTAGACTAAATTTAAATGTGGAGTAAGGAGATTCACAAAGAGACGCAAAGAAAATATCCCTATACCAAGAAAAAATGCTTTAGTGGACCTTGACTGTCCAACAAGTATATCAGGGCAAGGCCATCAGGCAATGTTTTTAAGGAATATTACACACAGTGATTTGTATGTACATAATTGTATCATGAAAATAATTAAAGGTTACTGTGCATTTAGCCTTTTGATATATTATTTGGTTGCTTGTTGAGTGTTCAACAAGCAGAATTAAAAGCAGTTTCAGGTACTCAAAAGACTGATAAACTCTCAAATAGTTAAAACAAGTAAGTAATGATGAAAGCATGACAAGAGTACTTTTGTGTTCTTCATGGAATTATTCTGTCATACTCTGTAGATTCTTTGTGTAATGGTAAAATAGACAATGAAAACTGTAGTGTAAAATTAACACTAGCAGTGTACAGTATATTTAGTTACTTTTAAACCCTTAAAACTGAAATTTGTTCTTTAGGTAGTTTGAATGCTTCCTAATACAGTATTCAATAAGTAATAGTTATAAGATGAATTTTGATTAATGCATTTAATTAAGATATGGATTATTTTGCCAATTTATTATACAGTAGTGCAGTGGTTCTCAACCTTTATTCATATAGAGGTCCTCCCATTGTACCATGAGGTTATGTGAAGCCCCCCCCCCCCCCCCATACATACCATAATATTTACTTTCTTTGTACCTTTGCTGAAGTCAGAGTTAGGTGTTTGCTTTTGAACTTACATTAAAGTAAAAAAGATTTGTTTTTTTAAGCATAGTGCAGAATGAGTAGGTCATTTTAAAAACAGCCTGTATGTTTTTATGAAATAAATGTTCCAATTTTAATTACAGTTAAGTGCACTATGCCGAGCCACAGCCCCCAGTTGAGGACCACTGCAATATTGTTTTGATTTTTTTTTTTTTTGCTTTTATAAGTTATAATGAAAATAACCATTTTCAGAAAATTTTGCACAAACTAATTTTTACATATTCATGTTAAAGACTTATTTATGTGAATGCAAATTGAATTTTTTTCAGCCTGCTATCCTTGCACCACCACATTCATTTTCAATTCTTTTTTTGACATATTTTATTTTAAATGAAAAATGCATGGTTTGTTAATGTTAGTTTTATATTTGTAATCTAGTGTCTTTTGATAAAGACTTTTGGTGCTTGCAATCATAATGTTTTATTTGTTTAATGTTATATTGATTAAAAATATATTGTATTTTGCCATTTCACTGTTCAGTGATAACTGGTAAGATACAGATTGCTTAGAGATAGTAGTTTGATGCCTTTTCTAGTCATTATTTTTGAGAGGATTACATATTTCCTCTTGTGTGTGTAGGAATTCTCTAGGCCTTCTGGATTCTTCTAGCATCCTGAAAACATGCAAGTAGCTTGGCAACTGTCCCAGCAGTGTCCTACAATGGGCTAATGTCTAAGATGGGTTCCTGTCTTACATTGAAAGCTGCACGGATAGACTGCAGTTTTTATTATTCTAAAGTAGAAAATTGGGTTTAAAGTTACTAGATTACTTTTTATTTTATCTTTTCAATCTGTAAGTTTAGGATACTTAGCAGTTTCCTTAGATACATAACACTTGTAGCAAATAAATGGTAATTATTATGTGATTCCCAAGTGGTTTACAGTAGTCTTGCAATTCCATAAGCAGTGTACAGAGTAAGTCATGATATGTAAGTTTGCAAGAAAATAAAGTGGTACCTCGGTATACATTCGCTTGGAATAAGTCCAACTTGGTATACGTCCTGTTTGGACGCGAAAAATTTTGCTTGGTATGCGACCTTTGTTTGGAATACGACTCGTGTGCTACCCATGTTTAACTCTCTCGAGACAAAGCCACGACTGCCCACGAACGTCAGTGTGCCAGTTGCTAGCATTCAGTGAACAACCCGCACCATAACTCTCTGAATTTTCACGTGTGTGGTATAGCGGGTCCACAGCTCCTGTCAAAGGCCAGTTTTAAAATAAATAATCACTGCACTCGTAGATGCTAATCTTGATAAATAGAAGCGCAAGGTGGCTAGAAGGGGAGGAGAGAGAGAAAAAGTGCAGGAGAGCATTGCAGCTGAACAGGGAGCCTAAGTGTTGGGCCGACATCTGAGGAGTAGTAGTAGTGGTCACTCCTGCTGAGCGATCATGGAGCGGGATTGACCGGAAGTAGGGTGACTCTCTGCGTAAGGGACTTGGGTGATTGTTTTGCCCAGCGTAGGCACCCTGGTCGCTGTGGATCCCAAGTCGCTGTCTGGAGGAGCCTACCGGAGCCAGGGATCGGAGAGGTGAACTGAACACCTAAAGTAGGCAGAGTGAAGATCAGCTGCAAGTAGGGCGACTCCCCAGTTGGGAAGCAGGGGGGGCCGCCAGGTAAAAAGGCACTGGGCTTCTTGTGTTTTTTTTTTTAAAGAATGCGTCCTTCTGTATTTTAACCTCGTTGTTTTTAAGAAGACTGCTATTGTTTTTAACCTCCACGTTTCACTTCTGATTTTATGGATTAGTTATTGGAACTTTGGACACTGCACTTTAGTTTGAACACCTTGTTTTGTTGATTGTTTTAATAAAAGCACTGCACTTTTTCACCATCCCCATGCTTTATTGTGCCTTACTGCTAAGCTCATCGGTAACATTACCGACGGTGTAGGGTTCAAGGGTTCCCCGACAGCAGATAGGAGTATACAGCAAACCCTCATCGTCACAACGTGATTTTTGTGTTTTTTCACGTAAATTTGAATTGATTGTTGAAAAGTATGTAGGTGGCATGCGTATCCGGGACATGGCTGTTTCATACCATTTGCTGAGAACGACGGTATCTACGATAGTGAAAAACAAAGACGTTATTAAAAAGTAAAGTGAGGTTACATTTTCATTTATTTAATCTAACTGCTTTTGTATTTATATATTTTAGTATTAAGCAGTGTTTAAATTATTTTATACAACCCCATCAATGTATAATATGCTAATAACAATAGGTTTTTTTTTCATGGGAACGGATTAAACATTTTCCCATTATTTCTTATGGGAAAAATTAGTTTGGTATACGTCCTGTTTGGTATAAGTCAAAGGATCTGGAATGGATTACTGAGGTACCACTGTATTTGCTTTGAGTGTAACCTGATTTTACTTAGTTGAGTGAAATATTGGTATAGTTAAATATTCTGTGGTGGTAAAGCGGCACTGTGTTAAAAACACTGCTATCTGACTGATCCATTGTTCTGGGTTTGAAGCGGATGTGTTTGTATGCTCTTCTCTTGTCTAAGTGGATTTTGTTCCAGTATACCACCCTGTCTCAAAGACATACATGTTTAATTATTTAGTCATATTTGTTTAGTCATTTTGAATTGGTCCTGATGTTTGTGGTCTGTGTTTATGCAAGTACAGGGGAACCTCGGGTCATGAACGTCTCGGAAGACGTACAAATCGGGTTACGACCAAAAAAGTTTGCCAAACTTTTGTATCTGTTCACGACCACACACTCGGGTGACAAACAAACCAGTTTCCCTTCTGGTTCGTACGTGCAGATGATTTCCGCACATGTTCAGTCTCTCTCTGTACATTGTTCTCGGTCAGATGTGCGTGCATGCAAGGTTAGTTTTCTTGGTTGTTTATGGTTAGTTTTTGTATAATTAAGGATTGTTCAAATTTTCATTTTTTTCCCTTTGCTTAAAACTCATTAAAAAAAGTGTTTACAGCGAACGGTTCATAAGGTTGTAGCGTGAACTCTTGCAATGTTAGTTTCCTCTGTTGTTCAAGGTTTTTCACAGCAGTTCGTAAGGCTGTAGCGTTAACTCTTGCAATTTAAATTTTCTTGGTTGTTTATGGTTAGTTTTTGTATAAATTAAGGATTTTACAAATTTTCATTTTTTATTTGAGAAGGCCCTATAATGAATAAATGAATAAAAGTATACATTTCTACTTTGATTTGAAACTGATTTGAGATTTTTATTTTAACAAGTTTTCAATTAAAGTAGTCTATCTCTGCAAGTTATTCATCCACTATATGCTAGAGCAGGTCAAAATGTGCATTTTTGTTGATTTATAATAGTCTTTGTGTCATTGACTATTTTAGCATTTCAAAAAGAAAATACAGTAGGGCTGCATCAGTATTCACCTACAAATATTTATTTAGAGCTTTGCTAACAAAAAAACAAGCTGGAAGGACAGTTTCTTCCTATGTAAGTCATAAACACTCAAAAGACAAACATTTTGGTTTTTTTTTGGTCCGACATGTAGAACCAAATTATTCTACAATCTATTTATCATTGTATATATTATAGTATTCTGAACTAGATTCATTTTAAAAATAACATTATCTTGACGCAGTAGTTTCATTATAAAAATCTGCAAAAAATGTATTTATGCCTGCTTTATATTTTTTAATTATTTCAACAAAAACTGATATCTTAAATTCTTAATACTTTTTAAATTATTACTATGGCTTTTGCTGTTTAATGGTAAAACATAAAGGCAGAAAAACCTATTTTCATTAATCAAAAAATTACTTTCTGAATGATTTCTTCAAGTAGCAATATTAGTTAGTTAATAGATGAAGAGTTGCTAAGGTAATAGAATGTTCAAGCGACATTGCAAAACGCAGGATAATTGATAAAGAAGGAGGATTGTAATTTTACCTCCTCCTTAGACACCAGAGTTAAGTGAGAAAATGTAGTGTACAGCCAGTTTTTTTCCACAAAATAAATATGCTGAAAGTATAAATTAGTCTTCTGGCTTAAATATTATATTGTGTGTGGCACTTTGTATTTTACATTCTTCTTATGTTTGCCCCATCTTTCTTTAAAAGTAAGTCTCACAGGAAGCTGTTAATTGCCATTGTTGTAAGGTACCAGCTGCACTAATTGTCAATACATGTGCAAATGGCTTCTTCCTGTCTACACTCTCAGCTAGTTAAAGCTTTTTTTTTTATTTATTTCAATGAAGTGATTGTATTTTGAATGGTTGTCTGCCTGGCTACAGTGTTACTGCAGCCTATAAAAGTGCAGTTGCAATGAGAGTTAGATTTATGCATCTGAAGATTAACAGGATCTGTTTCTGTTATTCCTGGAAGAATGCCTTTGTATCCAGTATCAGTGGAGTGTCCCAACTTAACCTCTTAACAGTTACGATCCTATCATTTTAGAAGCCTCCACCTCCTCCAAAAAAGACAAAAGCAAACAGGCATATGTAGCGTATTTTCTTCTAACATCAGTTTAGCTGCTGTTACTGTTGTTCTATATACAGTATATATATATAATATATGTGTGTGTATATTGTGACAGGGGCTTGGCGCCCTTACCTAGCCGGGACGCCCCTGCACACTATATTCAGGGGGAACAGCCATGGACATTGCAGTACCTCCCCCTGAACGCTAGTTGCCCACCTCCTTGGGGTGAAACAGTACACCGGGTTCCCGCAGGGCATCCAGGGAATTGGAGTTGGGTGCAGCCCTGTTGGGTCCAGAATGTGCCACCAGGGGCGCTATATTTGGGACTCCTGAGCCTGTGAGGGCAGCCAATCCATTATACCCGGAAGTGAAGCAGGAAATGAGGGATCAAGCACCTGGAGCACTTCCGGGTTAATTATAAAAGGAGCCAGCGACCACCACTCAGTGGCCAGAGTCGGGTGGAAGGAGGACGAAGCTTGGTGAGGAGTGGTGGAGTGAGAAGAGGAAAGTGTATTGTGTGCTTGGGACTGTGTTAGGCTAGGGAGACACGGGGAAGACATGTCTCACAGCTGAAGAAAAATAAAAATTTATTTAATTTTATACGTGCCTCCTGTGTCCAATCTGTGTTGGGTCGGGCGCTATATAGCGCCTTTTCTTACTATATATATATATATGTGTGTGTGTGTGTGTGAAATTCAATATATTGTTTTTTATTTTTCTTTTAGTTTGGACTGCATTTTTAGTAATATTGATTCACTTAATATGTTAATTTTTTTTTTTTGGTAAAAGTGCTGAACTATTTAATTTTATAATTGCTAAAATTTTAAATGAAGACTTTAAGTTCATACTTAATGCAGTGTGAGAGTTTTTTTTTTTTTTTGACCCACCTAAATTCTCTGAAACCTAAGACCTGAAGAAGAACTGTGATGCAGTGGTACTGCAGCTTGATGGTGTGATACACCAATAAGTGTTACTTCTTTTTAAGAATGTGGCTAGCTGTTCTGCTACGATGGAAAAAATTTATTGGAATTTTCAGAGCAGCCTGCAATACAAAAGTGACCGTGTGCTCAAAACAGCTGACTTGCAGTAGCTCCATAATACTGGTGTTATCAGTCACAATGGCCGGTTCTTTTTCTTTTATGTTCCATTCATTTAGTGTCGCTGTCAACAAGCATCAGCTCTAGATCCTCATTTTAAAGCGTTTCCTTTTTGACTGAAGACTGCAAGACTGCTTAATGTAATTGCTACAAGTGAGCAATTGAAGATATGTGTAACTTGTAGAATTATAGAAAGACATAGGTGTTCTCACTGTATCTATAATTTCAACTAATTCAGGATTATTTTAAATGTCCAATAAGGGAATATATTCGACTAAAAGTTGAAAGGCGTCTACACGGAGATTCATAACAAACGAATCGGTTATTGAATAACATTTATTATTTAGGAAGCAATATTTTATTATTTTGTACAGTAATAATATTCACAAGATGATATAGCTGTTTTATAATTTAGATACTATTGCATTAAAACAAGAAGCCCCCATAATGTGTTTTTTTTTTTTTTTTTTTCTCCTTTTGTTCCACATCTTCCAAATACTGATGGTTAACTGTTCATTACTAACCAAGCATTTCTTCTTAAATATCATTCCATGCATATGCATATATTATTAAAGTCACTACGTAGACATCCTTCAAATAAAGTGTTACTGAAATTTGTCACATATTAATGTTCTCTATGCATGGTTAAGTAATTTCTAAAAAAAAGCCACCACGTCAAATATATCAGTGCATGCTAATTCAGTCAAGATAAAATTTATATTTAATTAAATCAGGGCATTGTGAACTGGGATGAAATCAATTCGGGACATCAGTGTTGATACCCAACCCTACTTAGTAATACTGTGCAATTCATTGACAACAGAATGATGTAAACAATAATCAATGGACGCAAAATCACCAACCCATTGAAGGTTGGATCCAACATCACACCAAAAATCACATTCAGAAATTGAAATCACAAGGTAGTCCAATTTGTGTGAATTTCTCCACAGCAACTCATCATGTGACTCAGTAGTGTATATGGCCCCCCCGATTCTGTATGCACTACCAACAATATCTGGGTATGCTCCTGATGAGATGACGGATGGTTTTCTGGGGGATCTCCTCCTTGACCTGAATCAGGGCATCAGTGAGCTTCTTGAAAGTCTGTAGCACTACTTGGTAGCATCAGATGCACCGATATAGAACACCCCCAAGGTTCTCAGTTGGATTCAGTTCTGGACAATGTGCAGGCCAGTCAATGGCATCAATGCCTTTATCATCCCGAAACTACCTACACACTCTGGACACATGAGGCTGGGCATTGTCCTGCACCAGGGAGATGCCAGGGCCCACTGCACCAGTGTAAGGTCTGGCCATGGCTCTGAGGATTTCATCCTGGTAGCTAATAGCAGTTAGGGTACCGTTGCCTAGCACGTGGGGCAGTGCGAACCTGCAAGAATATGCCCCCCAGATTATCACTGACCCACTGCTAAAACTGGCTATATTGTATGATGTTGCAGGCTGCATAACATACACCACAGTGTTTCCATACTCTTTCACATCTGTCAGTTGTGCTCATTGTGAACATGCTCTCATCTGTGAAGAGAACAGTGATGGGCCCTTATGCCACCCTCATGGAGGCGGTTTCTGACAGTTTGATCAGAAACATTCACACCAGTAGCAAGCTGAAGATCATTTTGTTGGGCTCTGGCAGTACCCCTCCTGTTCCTCCTCATACAAAGGAGCAGATACCAGTGTTATGGCTAGGTTGATACCCGTCTACAGCCCTGTCCAGTTCTCCTCGTGTAATGGCCTGTCTCCTCTATGCTTTTGAGACACTGCAAACCTCCTTGCAATGGTACATATGGATGTGCCATCCTGGAGGAGCTGCTGCAGGTACCACCAGTAGTGACAAAGATACTTGCAAAACTAGAGAAGAATCAGTGAGGCAGGGTAAGAAGAGAGCAATTGTCTGTGGCCACTATTTGCAAAACCATTCCCTTTCTCAGGGTTGTCTTCCTGTTGCCTCTCCAGTGCACCTGTTATCACTTTCATTTGCACCAAAGCTGGTTCACAATCACTTATGTTTCCTATCTGGACAGATTGATATCCTTGAAGCTTAACTGACTGTGTTAATTAACTGTTCCCTGTTGCAAACTTATTTTTGACCAATATATTATGTTCTTAGATCATGAAAAGTCCAAGTTACAGCAAAAGTGTTCATGATTTAAAGATGGCTGAGCAATTTCTAGAGTGATATTGTTGTGAACACCTTATCTGATAAGCTGTGAACTTTTAAACACTTTGAAATAATTGGGAGTGGTCTACCTTAGACCTTCACGTATACTCAAATATGAGGATGGATATTTGAGGAGTAAACCACAAGACAATGATTATATTTTTTTATATTATGTACATTAAAGAACCATCAAAAACAAATTAATAATATATTGAACAATTATAAAAGTAAAGTTGAAAAAAATCAGACTGAATAAAAGGTAAAGTGCCACTTCTGGTTAGTGGAAACAGCCCAAACTTGGATAGAAATCGACATTTTGTAGCTCTGCAAAATTTGGTTGACCTAAGTGAAAACATACTCAAGTTATCATGTTTACATGCACACACACAAAACATAATTGCAAAAATTACATTTTTGCATTCAGGAAGGTCTAAAACATAGAAATTCATCAAAATCTCGACATTGAATTTTTGGAAGATTACAATCCCAATACTTCATATGTTAGAAAGTAAAAAAAGACAAGAAGCGAAGAGAGCTGGGATTCCATGACAGAAAAAAAACAGTTTGTTACAGTAATGAATTGATGATACATGAAATGAAGACTTTGACGGAGTAACTAAAGTCAAGTTGGAGGAATCTGAAATAAAGTGTAATTTTCCATGTGATAACAATGCTGGATGAGGTCATGTGATAACAAGGCTATATGCTGGTTCAGCTTTTAAAAAGCGTCAGCGAGCTGAATAAGGTTGGATCGAAAGTTGTTTTTTTTTTTAACTAGGACAATGACTTCCAGGATGTTTTGGAAGCAAACAGACATGTCATTCATTCTTTCTGATGTAATCAGAACCCCGACCTGTGGTCAGGGTCTAAAAGTTTTTGTAAGCCATAATTATGAGACACCTTTAAGTGAAAAAGCTTTAGGCCCCAGAAACACATTGTCAAGCTTTGGTTAGAATGTTTGAAACGGAGTGTGATCAGAGACTAAGATGAATTCCTTACCTAATATATAATAAATTAGTTGTAATGCAAGAAAGCTTAGTAAGGTCGACTTCCTCGACTGGAAGTGGTTGCCTGTTCCCAAGAGACGTTTCTTTCCACCATATTAGTTTACCTATAAAATGTTTGTTTATTATTATCAATTGTTTATTACATTAAATAAAATATAAAATACTGGAATTCACCAGTCTCTTATCTCCAATCATCTGACCATGACTCCACTTGGCTTTCTGTTAGCTAAACCCCTCCAAATTAGCCCAATAGGTCCCTGAAACCCCTCTTTTTGCACAGTCCTTTGAGCTGGATGTTAAACAGACCAACCAAGAGCAAAATGGATATGGCAGTGTGTACAGTGTGTCATCGAAAACAAGTAGCAGTGCAGAAGAGAACACCCAAGTTGACATCCCCTCGTCCAGCCAAACCGTTTGTCTTTCATTCAATAGGCTTAGCCGGTGTGGGCAGTAAGCTTGCAGTACGCAGCCAAAGCCACCAAGAGACGAGAGTTCCAGCTCACCAATCAGATTATGATGTGGGATACTGTCCCTCCAGAGGTAACGAGCCCTCCATCTTGAGCACCAAGCAAAGTAAAAGTAGCACACTGAGAAGTGCTGTAATCGCACCTTTGCGTAAAAGTAACCAATTAGTTAAATCGGAACACAACAGCAATAGATAGTGTACAAAGAGCCATTTTCTTTCGAGACTCAGAATCAGCAGTAGTAAGTGAGAAAAGGAAACATGCTGAACTGGCGGAGATTAAGCGGCAGATAGATGAGGACAAGAGAGCCAACGAGTTATAGAGCCAGCTTGAAAACCAAGTGCGCAACACGCTTTGCCAAAGAGAGAGGATGATGCAAAGGCTTTTTAGACCGCGCCGTCTTAGACAAGCTGTAAGGGACTTGTAGGAAGCTAGTTTGATATCGGCCTTTCTTTAACAGAATGAGGATGAAGAACGTTTATATTTGCGTGCTTGTCAGTCGTCTGACTTTTATCTAGAATTAAATGTGGACTCTCAAGTGGTAGTATGTTATCCACCAGACCCTGACCATTGTAGTACAGGTGGATTAATTACCACTCCAGAAGTGACTCCTCCTAATACAGTATTCCCTTAAAGAATGCAGGTGTAAAACTGCAGGGTGGCGGCACAAAACAGATTCCTACTGCCACTACAGCAAAGTTTATTCAGAGAACTTCATGCTTGGTTTGTGCTCTGACATGAACTGTCAACTGTGGGACCTTATATAGACAGGTGTGTGCCTTTCCAAATCATGTCCAATCAACTGAATTTACCACAGGTGGATGCCAATTAAGCTGCAGAAACATCTCAAGGATGATCAGGAGAAACAGGATGCACCTGAGATCAATTTTGAGCTTCATGGCAAAGGCTGTGAATACTTATATACATGTGCTTTCTCAGTTTTTTTTTATTTTTAATAAATTTGCAAAAACCTCAAGTAAACGTTTTTCACATTGTCATTATAGGGTGTTGTGTGTAGAATTCTGAGGAAAAAATGAATTGAATCCATTTTGGAATAAGGCTGTAACATAACAAAATGTAGAAAAAGTGATGAGCTGTGAATACTTTCCGGATGCACTGTACATCCTAGTTTCCAAGATGGATTTATTGAGTACTGCATAACACACAGAATATTTGACTGGAAATGCTGGCATAACATTTACGCTGCAGCACCTCTCCATCTGGTTACAGACCAAGTCATGGGCAGAACGAATCTCAGAGTAAGTTGTTGTTCTTTACCAAGGTGAGGTCATGAAGTCAGAGAAAAGAACACCACCTTCTTACATCAAGAAGAAAGAAAACCCCACCTCTAAAGCAGGACCAGCTGAAACAGCAATATGCCCTACACACACAAAATGTAAATCAAAGGCTATGCTGTACTGCCCATACTTTGATTGTAAAGACCATTACCTTAATAGCTGTGCAGAATTTAAGAAGTTAAGTACTGACCAGGTTATACAATGGATTAAAGACAATGACTACTGTTGGAAATGTGCACGTTCACATAAGCCTGAAGTCTGCAACTTAAACAAGCCCTGCAGCTCTTCTAAGGAGTGTCACCTGACCATATTACCGTACATGAAACAGTTACTAACTCGAAGCAGAGTGTCCTAATGGCAGTTGTCGAGCCAGAAATGATATAATTTGATCAGCAACCAAGAATAATAATAATGTCATGGTGAAGATTGTAATGGAGCTACTCCACAATGCTGGACAATGCATTGAGGCCTTTGCTATACTAGACCATGGTTCAGAGAGAACAGTTATCTTGCTTTCAGCTGTACAGAATCTTAAGCTGGAGCAAAGAACAGAGACACTGACTCTTAGAATGGTGAGACAGGACCTTTTACAGATGAATGGTACATCAGTCACCTTTGATATCTCTCTAGTAGCAGAGCCCTATAAAACAAACAAGATTACGCGAACATATTTTGCTGCAGACTGTCTTCGGTTCTCAGAGTATTCTTGTCCAATTTCCCAGCTTCAGAAGCGTTACCATCACTTACAGGGCCTTCCATTCCCAGAAATAAATAAGGTTCACCCCATGTTTCTCATTGGTTCCGACTTTCCGCATCTGAATGTACCAAGACACCCAGTGATACAGGTACACACCATTAGCCATACATACTAATTTACGTTGGACTTTACAAGGTCCCGTCCTGGGTATGACTTTAATCTGCATACATCCCTGCATGTAGGCCCTCCAACCTGCAGGGAAAAATTTGGAGGTTGGTGGAAGAATTGGCACTCCAGCCACCATAAAAAAACCTCACACTGTTCCACTCCATCTGAACTAGTGTGGTGCTGAGGTGTCACCCATTGCATGGCTGCACCCGATCCTAATCTGGGTCCTGAATTGGTTTGTCGTGTGGTGGGTGCAGCAATGTGCTGTATCAGCGCGTGCTCCTAACCTTTTACAAGGTCCCACAGGTCTGCAGAAACTGCAAGTAAAAGTGCACCAGTATCTCAGCTTATGTGTAATGTAAAGTCCCAATGGCAGATGGACAACTGTTCAACCAAAAAACACGAAAGTGAGTAGTGAAAAAGTGCAATACTATGCCACCCCATTACTGTGAAAGATCAATAGGACCCATTTTAAAGCCACAAAAGAGGCAGTATATACAAACACAGCCTATAAAACACTGAATGTCATCTTCCTAGGAACCCAGAACTAGCTCATGTTTATAACCAGCAAATCCAGCAGCTGGTAGGTTTTGGGCATGTAAGAGTTCTAAATCAAGCAGAAATCATAGCAACACTGTTTCTCCGACACCCAAAACATTATCCATGTCAGTATCTTTATATCAGATTACTCACACAATAGATCTATGGCCACAGACTGAAGCTTTGGACCCAATGCAGGCAAAAGTGTTTCAGGCTGTTCCCAGGAAACCTTTCCACATTTTAGCCCTATTCCAGTCAATGCAGACGGTGTTCAAAATGAATGCCCCTGTACCCCCAGCCATTAAGACAGAAGCACTGAAACAGTCTTATTTAGTACCACGGCAGTTACAACCAGAGTTTTCCCAGCCAGGCGGGAAAACCAGGTGGAACATCCAGAAGTACAGCAGGAACAGCTGCAGTCAGTAATCAACACTTTCCATACCCAGGACCAATCTATCCCAGCAGCAGGCAGTCCTCATCATCCTTCCCATTTGCTATTGTCTGAACTCACTGTGCATATTTGTCAAGTGTGCCTATTGAGTGATCACACAACTGTAGTTAACTGGCCAATTAAGAAAGTCACTTAAACCTTTGAAGGAGTCTTAAGTTTCATCTTCAGATGAATGATCGTTTTTATAAACGTAAAATGTCAATACTGATACGGCTTCCTGACATAAAAAATAATGCAAATGACTGTATAGAATAGTTTAAACTTTCTTTTTGTTTTCAAAATTGTTGCCCAAATTTAGGGGTGGCAGTGTAAGAAAGTTTAATAAGGTCACACCCTCGACTGGAAGTGGTTGCCTGTTCCCAAGAGACTTTTCTTTCTGCCATATTGGGTTGCCTACAGCATGTTTATTTGTTTATTGTTATCAATTGTTACGTTAAATAAAATATAAAATACTGGAATTCGCCAGTGTTTTATCACCAGTCATTTGATAGTGACTCCTGCACTCTGGTTTCTGTTAGCTAAACCCTGCGAATTAGCACGTTTCCAGAGGTTCCTGAAACCCCTCTTTTACATGTAATATGACCCATTTCTCAGTGTGGGCTTCATTGTCCATGGCAGCATATGTATTTTCCCCACTCCTAAATGCTACCCTTTTGGAACACTGTGGGGTGTTCCTCTTCATTAAAGTCACTGCTCCCAATGATGTTTTGGATTTGTCTGAGAAGTTAGGAGCCACTAGAGTGAGTGCTGTGCATAAGTCTTTTGTGTCCTGAAATACAGACTTGCTTTTAGAATTCTATCCCATGATTTGGCTTTGTGCCGCTTCTGGAAAATCTCCTGCTTTTGAGATTATCACAGAGTACCATCGGCTTTGGTACAGCAATATTTGGACCAGGCCAAAGATAATGGTCCTTTTCAATAATGCTTAGGTTTTTTTATTTTTTTTAAACAACCTCCAGTTATTCTTTGAGCCATTTTGCCTCAGGGATACTACACTTGCATTCATAAATCAGTCATTGGGGTTTTTCTTGATGTAATGTGAGATAAAGGTGGTTTTCCCCACTTTGGTATTGTTCTTTATTAATTTTATTAGTATGTAACACCATGTAATCTGCTACCCTTTTTTCCCTTTTATCTCAAATGGCCCCTCTCAGTATTTTAGATGTTTCCATCAGTCATCAAAACCAAGTACCATCGTGCAATCACCAGACTTTACCTCTCATAATATCCAATCGCTTCCATGGTTGACTACCTTTTACTGTATCCAATGAACATTCAGCAGGTGTTCTCTGATAATATGTAATTTCTCAAATCAGTTTTTTTTAAACTAGGGGCTCTGCCTTTTAACATCATTTAAATAATCTATATTGTTAATAATTAAACAAGTGAGGACACGGTGTCACAGTGCTAGCAACAAGCTGGCGCCCTGTTCAGGGATTCTTCCTGCCTCGCGCTGTATTCTTGCTGGGACTGGTGTGACACTGGATCGATAAACGGATAGAATAATTAAACATGTACTACAAAGATATTTCAAAGTTCCTTAAAAGTTTTGAAGAATCAGCGTTCTCAGCCTACAGATGGCTTGACATCTACTGAGGAATAGGAGGTTAGTACCTTTTGAAAGAGACCGTACTGCTGCAATAAATTATTTCATCAAAGGTCACACATGGTGCAGCAAGCATCTTGTATGAGGCAGGAACAAACTCTGGACGGGGCGCCAGTTCGTCACATGCTTTAATTCCTGTCATCATGAAAATATCAAGTATACATTTCAGTATTTAATTCATTCAGAGAGCTGTAATATCATGAGTGTAATGGATTCTGTGTCCTGTCAGAGGAAGAGAAAGTGATTCACACACATATAGCACATACTGTACTGTAGAAGAATACATACAGTGCAAATCGTTTATTGTGCTACATTAGTTACGATGGTATTTGAGAAACTATTAAATGATTTTAAGATGAAGTTTATGATGTTCTGCATTAATGTCAAAATAAACTGATTACGGTGGAAATTTTGAGATTAAAGTTGACATTTTGAGCTTTTTTTGCCACTGTGTGCCTGTTTTTTGTCTTTTCTCTGTACCCTAATAAGCTTCCATATGACTTTGATATCTGACAACTTCTTTTTTATTTCAGGCACCGAGTGACTTTGTGATCTTGAGCTTTCGAGTTTCTCCGGCACTCTGTGTCACTCGATCAACTTCCTTTTGTTGTTTATTCCACTGTTTAAACCAACAAATAGTACATTTTTCCTTGCCTCAACTTGGTATTTGCTGAAATTCTTCTATTTTCCCCGTGATTTTGCCATTGTCTTTTCACAGAACGCTGAGCTTAAGGGCTATTTATATTGATTTTCATATTTAAGGAGGCGTAATTCTGGGAGGAGTTGGAGATTGGCGGCAGGCACGTGCGTTACTTTTCATGCTGACCGGGATTTATGTAGTGGAAGAACATGGAAGTTGGCAGACATTTCCACTTTTGTCCGTATGTCATGCTTTAGTATGAATTCTAAGCACAGCATTATGCATGAGGCTCCTAGTCTGCTAAGATCTCTTTTAAACCGCATTTTTAATTTATCTGTATTTGTTGTAGCATTTATTACAAGAAGGTACGTATGGCCTTCTGCCGATTTATTAAAGAGAAATAATAAAATCCATTGACTTACAGGGGAGTCTCAAGCAAATGCATTAGAAATAATGGTGTATGTTGGCATTTTTTGAATCTGTGACAAGTTGTATTCTAGGCAGGGGGCACAAAATTCTTTACCTCTGAATCTATTCCAAGACAACAAAGTCTTATCATTAAGTGTTCAGCTGTTTTTATCATCGCCTAAGTAACCCTGCCATTAAATGGAAATGTACCAACCGTAACAATTTATTATTGCGGCTAAAAAACTAACAATTGTTTGCGCACGATCTTACCTTCATTGATTAGTACCTAATACAGGAACTCTTGAAAGCTACCCAAGACTTCTGTTTTTCTTGCATTTCAATAATCATTTCATTGTTTCATCTTTTAAAAAGGACCATCTGAAATACCCGGATTTGCCTGGGAGGAAAATAAAGTGTTTTTTTTTTTTTTTGTTTTTTTTTTTATATTTTTTGAAAAAAATGTAATAAAAAAAACCACAGCTTTAAAAATAACACAATTTTTTTTTATTTTTTTATTGAAAAATAACAAATCACTAATGCGCTTGTATTGTTTACTGAAGTGCGTTGTTATATATAGGGTGGTCCAGATCTAATTATGCAATTTTCATTACGCAATAACTTATTAAGTTTATTGCATAGAAAATCATGTGAAAAATCCTGGACCATCGAGAAGTTTGCAAACTGACGACATGAAGAATCGTCCCCACATAAATCAAAGTCATCCAGACGATCTGGATCTGCATAATTAGATCTGGACCACCCTGTACAATGTTTTTAGTTTTTCCATCTTTAGCCAATATATAAAGGTTCTTAGGACTTCCTGCCATTGAACATGCCACATAAAGTTGTCCATGTGAGAAACAGGCTGTGTCCAAATTGATTCCAGCAATTTTCAATGATTGTCCAAACGTTCCACGCGTCAAGTGGATGATAACAGACATAAAAGACAGAATCTCCAATTAGTCTCTTTCAATTGAAATTCTTTTATAATCAATTGAAGGTTAAATATTTTATGTATATAAATAAATATTATGAAAATCGACAAAAGCTACAAAGAAAGTGTTTTTGCTCGATGAGAACCTTCAGTGCTAGGGTGTGGTCGATGGTAGACTAAGTATAAAACCAGACTGCTCTGGTTGCTGGTAGGTGAGCAAGTGATCACGGATCCTTTCCCTTTCAAGATGGGCATGACAAGTCCTGTTTTCCAGTCAGTTGGGGTGATGCCGTCTCTCAAATGGAAGCAAAGATTGCTTGCAGTGCCAGAAGGACAGCCTTACCACCAGCCTGAAGTTCATCCCGAATACCACAGATCAATGCAGCATTCCCTACCCTCCGCTGCTTTACCATCTGCGTAATCTTAGTGAGACTGGGTGGTTCACAGCTAATTGGAGGATCAGCCTCAAGAACCATGGACCCAGAGATGTCCAATATCTTAGCTGGAGGACTAGCTTTAAAAAGCTGCTCAAAGTAGCCCGCCCTGACTACGACTCTCCAAGGAACACATTTGGATGTGCATAATGCTTCAAATCCTCTGTAAGCAGGACGTGGGTCACTAGACAATAGATGGTGCGTCACTTGCTCACGGATCCCTCTAACAAATGCTCCCTTCTCTGTCCTCAGAACCCTTGCAGCCATCCTTCTCAGTTTCGGGTACAGACTTGAGTTGCCATCAAACCGTGCACTACGACTCATCTCGGTGATATCCAGGGTGCCAAGCAAGATTAAATATCTCCTTCTGGGGACACTGGCAACACCAACACAATTCTCAGCAACCTTCAGGGTTACGGATGGTCTTCCACATCACATTAGGATTGAGTGAATGAGAGAGGAGTCCGAGTGTCTGCGCTTGCAAGTGTTTTGAATAAAAACTAAGATCCAGGCCTTTAATGATCTCTTGGGCATATCCATCAGCAGTGGGTCTGTCTGCGGAGAGATTTTTGACATCTTTGAGGGGTTTACTTACCTTGGCAGTGACATGTTTCTGATGACTTTTCCTATGAAGTCAGCAGACAGACTGGGAGAGCATGAGGTCACTAGAAATGGGTGTATGGCACTCCCAATATCTATACAAAAGGATGAAGCTTCTGGTCTTTCCTCTTTTGTGATATGGTTGCAAGACATGGACGCTATCCACTGATCTGAGACAAAGACTGGACTCTTTCTTGTACTGTGTCTTTTCAGAGAGTCCTTGGGGACCGCTGGTTTGACTTGGTATCGAATAAGTAGTTGCTTTTGGAGTCCCGAATGAGGCACATTACCTGTATTGTGAGGAAGCTCAGTTATGGCACCACAAAGATTATGGCTTGATTCCTAGAGGGTAATCTAGCTCACAGAACCCACATTATGTGCCAATATAGATTATGTGCCATGTTAGTAATTATTGTATTTGCTGTTTGGTTTAACCCCATCATGTTTAGTTAAATAATAGTGTTTTAGCCTGGGACCAAGGAATAAGAGCTTATTATTTATTTTTACTTTACATTCAGAAACGAATAACACTCAAATATAGATATTGTATATCTTAAACTCTATAGTTAAATGTAACACATTTTTGATGAAAAAATTATCTCATATTTTTATGGTTTGTAAAATCTTAGTTTAAAATAGCTACAAGTGTATAATGTGTAAGTTTCAGTGATGTACCAGATTCCATATAAATGTGAGTACGTTTTCATCCAGTACTCAAAATATATTGTGTTTCTTGAAAAACAGATTTTTTTTTTTTGAGCCAAGATACATACATATAAGTTGATTATATCTGGTGGCAAAACATTTTTATGAACTTGGAACTGCATACATCAGGCAATCAAAAAGAAACTATGTACGTGTACACTGCAAATATTATTGAAAAATGAATTCCTTTAGGAGACCTAATTTCTCTGCTCTTTTCAATGTCTTCTTTTGACATACCCTTGCACAGATGTAGGTCCTGCATATCAGAGTGTTATTTTTGCTTTTCTTTTCCAGGCTCCTATTCCCCTCTGCCTTCTGGGCACCTCTCAACTCTTCACACGGGTAAGTATTTTGTTTCTGTGGAAGGAGCTTACTTTTTCTTCTAAGATCTGTCATTTGCGTGCAAGATGAAACTATTGGAAGCTGCAGCCTAATCTCCTTTGCAGTGTTTCAGGTTTTGGTTATAATATATTACAGCGTCGTAAACATCTTTTAATTTTGTAAGACTGGCATCATTTCCGGGTTTGGTTGGTTCCTTCTATCTGCTGTTGACAGGATTGTCTCTGATTTCACATCACACTTTAATGGATTAAAGCTCATTTAGAACCTGGATGAATTCAAAAATGAGAAACACAGCTGTTATAATAGGTTCATGACTGATATAAACACAAGCTTAGGAGAAGCTGTTTATTTTAGAAGGAGGAGAAATAAAGAACAGTATGAAGATGAACGTGTTGTATACCTGTTGATGGAATTCTAGACAGAATTACAGATTGGAAGCTTTACAAATAGTTCTTATTAACAGACATCACAAATGAGCACAGTTTATTCAAAACAAACACTAAGTCTTCTATACAAGTGGCATAATATCAAAAGGTTAATAAACAGTGGGTAATACTAAGGTTTCTATAGGTAATTATCTTTTAGGCTTGTATCTCTGAAAATGTTTTGCTAATAGTCTTTATCTCACTGGAATACATGAAGTCTTTTTTTTTTCCATTGAAATAAGAACTCTTGATTCTTTTCTACCTCTGCAGCTAACAGCATTACTTACTTGCTTTCAAAGGTAGTCCATTTTTTGCGCACTGCAAATGAAAAATAGTGTAATTGGCATTTCTGCCACACTCCTAACAACTAAAATTGGAAAAAAATAATTTAAGCAACGGGAGCTTGTAATGAAAGTCACCAATTTATGCAAGTTTTTGCTTAAGATTCTATTTCCTTCTGTCTGACCTAGAATGAATAGAATGAATAAAGTTAAGCTTAGAGGAGTGTTTTGTTTTTGTATACTACTTAATATAAATATATTGTTTGATCAATTCTTTTTTAATTAACTGCACACTTAAAGCATGGTTAGGTGAAGCAGTGCACTCATAGACAAAACAGAAATGCACAATGAACTGAATTTAGACATAAAGCCTTCAATTTCCCCAAGAAGCAATTCTCATTGTATACTAGGCCAGAGTTATTCAGCGTTTTTTTTCCCTTTTCTCTCCCAACTCCCAAATTTATTTTTTTTTTTGGTTTTTATCCAGTTGACATTTTGTAAGCAAAATAGGCTGCTGCCCTCTGTCCAGGAACATACCATATCTGGGTAACATTGCTTTAGCTGCAGATAGAGCAGGCAAATAAATACATGTGTACATTTTTACATAGCAGAATCTGCGCATCCAACACTTGTCTGTTTTCACTTCAGTAGCTAAGAAGAGAACATTTTCCCTGCTTCCTTTTGGCAAGTTAGAAAATTCTTTAAATTTAAGAAAATACAATAATATGATTGTTGCATTCGAGAATTCTAGTGTTCTGAATCAAACTTTTTTTTAAACAAACTCCACATCTTTAAATGCAACATCCTTATAAGCAAGTGGAAATAACAGTAAGTTTCTCTATTGCATATATAATAATTCTGTTATACTGTATAAAGAAGGGTAATTTTGCTTACAGGGAGTCAAATGTTATTGGGAATGATTGCTGTAAGCACATACAAAAGTCATTGTGTTGCAGTACTAATGATAAATCTGATAAAGGTTGTGGTAAGAACAGGTTAGACATTATGATTCCTGCCTGCGTAACTCTTGGAAAACTGTACTTGGGTCGAATTTCTCACTGGATAAAGTTTTTTTTTTTTTCTTTAATTTTTATTTAGTTAGACTAATTGTGAATTCCTTCATGAAACTGCTTCATAATCCTGGCTATACAGGGTTTTCTTACTTTTTAAAGTTGAAATCCATTTAACTATTTCAGTTTATATAATGGGTGCACTATATGAGTAGCATATTAATGCCATGGTATTGGAACCAACTTTTATTTTGTATGTAGTGTGTATGCTTTACCTATTTCCATATGAAACTTACTGTAAGATTTCTGGTTTATTCCCATGTTTCACACGCTTGCTGTTAGGTAGATTAGTCACTATAACCTGATATGTGTGTGGGTGTTTGCAGGAGTATGACCTTTTGCTTATAATCTTTAGCTTGCTATAACCTTCAGCAGGAAACAGTGGATGTAGAAACTGTATGTTGTAAAGTTAAAGACTCCATGAATAATAAAAAAGCATTTATTTGGCTTGAATAGATTTATTGTGCTCTTGTACTCCATATCCACATTTTCGTAAAAGAGTTTTTAGAGTTTGAACTCATAGCACAAACCTCTTTAGTGTAGCTTGCTGATGACCATCTTTTTTTTTTTTGTGTGTACTTAAATTCTGAAATGATTGTGTAGCACTGGTTGTAGTGAAAAGAACTACATTCATGCATGGAGTGGGCAAAAGATTGATCTTTGAAAATAATAATTTATTTTGTCTTGGGTTCATGATTATCAAGTCTTCACCATAAACTAGTTAAATATACAATTTGTTACTTTATAAATTCAAGGCTTTAGCCAATTTACTACTTGAATAGAAGCACTCAACATGCAATCTACATATAACATGCAGCTGTTCAGGTTTTCCGTACTTTAAAATATAAAATATATTTACATATTTAATAATTTTAAGCCTAATGCATAAATATATGTATACAGTATAGTATTATAGTATTTTATCATACATTCTTGCTCTTTAACTTGACATATTCAGTAAATTAAAACTGATACTACAAAACAGTATTAGTTAAAATATTTGACGTTTATAAAATACATTTTATGAGGAATCCAAATGTACATGAGGTCTAGTGCCTCAGAATTTAGTTCCTCAACATTAATTGTACAACAGGTTCAAAAAATGGATTTCAGGTGATAAGGTAACTTCTAGATTTTACAGAATTGCTGTATTTAAAAAAACATAGTTCAGAGAAACTTATTCAGTACAACATACCACATGAACCTTGGAAATCTTGTTTAGTTTTCCCCTGAATAGCAGGCAATCATTTTTATTTTCATTTTCTTTTGTGTTTAATTTTGACTGATCTTTCATCCTTTCAGTGATTTTCATATTTATTAATAAAGGAGTGCAGTCTGTCAATTAACCCAATGAATTTGCTTATAATATTCAGATACATTTTTTTAGCCAGCATCTTTTAAATACTTGGAATTGTGTTTTCACAGTTTTTACTGGATGTGTGCTTTGTGGAGAATTATATAATAAAAACACTACTCTGTGTGTGTGTGTGTGTGTGTGTGTGTGTGTATCCATCCATCAGAGCAAACAGATTGATTAGTTTAGCTTTGATGCCTCAGTGGTAGAGATGATTATACGGTACATACTTTAGGGGTTCAAAGTTCAATTCCTGGTTGTTACATTTTTTCCTTTTTTGTTTTTACAAAGAGGGAGTTAAAGTGAGTAACTTACCAAGCAAACTTAGACCACTAAATACTAATGACGAACAACCTAAGTTGCCTTGAAAGATGTATGAATGATGTTTTCACAGTGAGTAATGGTGGCCCATCTGCCATTGATAATAGTTAAACAGCAAGAAAGGCACCTTGAAATGACAGAGTCTGAGAAGCAGACCTTACATGAAAATGATCGAAAGGGGAAGTGCTAGGCAAAAGAGATTGGGGACACAATAGGATAAGGAGGAAAAGCAATAGGAGTAACACTGAAGGTACATGTAAGGCAACAGAGGACGAGATATGTGAAGATACCAAGAGGATGTATAAGAGGGACACTAAAGGTATTTAAAAGGCAAGAGAGGTTGAGGTATGCGAAGATACCGACACAAGGCTCAGGGACAGACGTTAGAAAAGGTGAGCATATATCTCTCTTGACCAATGTTTACACCTGGCCAGTTTTATGAGGCTCTATCAAGAGTCAAGAGAAGAGAAAATGAGAAGATGATAATAGCTGGTGTGGAAGGTAATAGTAATACAAGAAATATAGTGTATAGAGACAACCTATTTAGTTAAAAGTAGAGTAGGTGATATGGCAGCAGTAGATTTTGGTGTAGTTTATGCTACAGTTATAATTTAACTAGTCTCATATAGATACAGTCATGCATAGTATTTGATAATATTGTTTCCATAAAGGAAATACATAGAAACAGAATTATTTTTTATTAATTTTAATAATAATTTTTAATAATTATATTTTATTATTTAGATATATTTACAACAGTTCATTTTATTGATTTATTTATTTTTACATATGTCAATCAATTCAAATACAGTATTTTAAAATGTATTTTTATAACCTGGCTTCAACAGGTAAACATATCTAGTTATTATATAAAATGGATTAGTTTTTATGCCACCATGTTATATATAAAAATAGGAAATATTATACTAAATAGGATAGATGACTAGAATGATGGATCACATTATATGTGTGTGTTTTTTTATATTTTTAATCAGCATTTTACAGGAAACAAGAATGTACTGTATCACTGCATAATTTCTGTCTCAGTATTACTCTATATTTAGCCTCATGTGTAGCTGAAAAATGAAATATATTTCCAGCTGTCACCAGCTGAGTACACTGTTAATTTGATCTTTTTTGAGCCTTTTGCAATAAGTACATGACTATTTAGTTTATACATCCATGAGTGTAGCAAGCAAACATTTAATTTTGTAAATGTTAAAGAAATAATTATCTTACAGAATGTACTCATAAATTCACTTTATCAATGAAAACAGTAAATCAGGAGTTCATTGACAATGCTTTACGAGTTCCATAATTACAGATGTTGCCAGAGCTCAGTTATTTTAAGGCAGCAGGTTAAATAAGTGGTTTATGTGTTACCTGACAGGGTAATTGGAATTGATTTAGAACAGTTCAATATTATCAAGATCTGTGATGCAAACATTACAAAATCTAGGTGATTTTGGAACATGTATCACTGTTTCTTGTTTTTCTGACTTCTTGTTCTGTCTATAATTAAATACGCACCAGTTAAAATATCCTTGGTATTCAGTTAATTGGGTTTATCTTCATCTTCATTATCCTTATTCATATTATTTGAAAAGCTGCAATAAAGTTTATGAAATGGAAAGAATTTAGGATAGACAGCTGTAGTGACCAATTCCTTTACTTACTGCAATTGCCTTCATTGTGGAGCCACTGTTGTTTTAATGATTTCATAGAGTAAACTTTTTTTGTTTTCCTCCTGCTCTAGCAGTTCTGTATGGAGTTCCATACTGTTAAACTGTATAATCCGACTATACAGTATTATTATTACTGCAAAGAAGGCGTTAATAATAAGGTTAACTGGCTAGACAATAACCGATTATAATTTGTAAATCAGTGGTTTTATTTTGCTTCTGCCCTTTTGAAATTTTTTTTTCTTTTTCTAAATAGAAATCATGTTCATACATGTCAGTTATAAAAATTGACTGTCAGCCTTTATTGTTCTGGGACCATCTAAGGAAATGATTAAGAACAAAGTTTTTTTTTTTTCTTCTACCAGTTATGTATTTTTCACTAAAGAATTTTTTACTTGCTTTAGGATTGTGCTTTGTATATTACACATTATTAATAAGTCTTAGTAAAATTAATATTAAATATTTCTCATTAATATTTTAAATATTTGTTTGTAGAAAATTCACTTGTTACAGTGTTTGTTTATATACAGTCCAGTTTATTCAAATAAGTAGTGTTAGTTATATTAACTTAGAAAATAACAAAATATTGTTCTTAAAGTTCAGGATTAACTGTGAGCTTGATGCATTAATGTTTTAAACTGATTACATCATGTGAATTACTGATCATGTGTAATAGTTGCATTTTCTGCAAGATGAACATTTAGTCACACTTGCCTACAAAGCTCACTTACTGCCACCTTCTGGCCATTTTTCATGTATAGCTACAGATAAAGCTGTGTTGTTTGTGTGCTAACAGTTTTTTTTATTTTTGTTTTTCTTTCAGCCACATCTAATCCTGTTACACCAAATACTCTATTATTTCACATATTACTTTATTCCCTTGTGCCGATTATGGGGATAGCTGTCATCATCCTATTTTCATTTTGGATGTACAGACACCACAAGCTTGCATATCCTCCTGTTTTGGTACCCACACAAGTAAGTATTATTATGAGTCAATGTTTAATACATTATGTACTTTTTTTTTATTTGTAAATAAATTAGCAGTCTATAGTAATATAAACAGATATAAAACAATGTTGCCCTCCAGAAGTTAAAATAAAATCAGGGCATACAATTTTAAGACTTATGTTAAGAAATATACAGTAGATGTACGTTATAGTATAGTACCGTGCAATGTAGAGTAAATAGATAGAACTTATACACACACAGACATATACTCTATGGTCTGAACACACAAGAGAATAACTAAAAGGGAAGAGACTTAAAAAGAGAACTTCTATCAGTTTATTCTATAATTGTTTTTAAACATAATGTAAAAATTATGTAGTGACTTTAAGACAGGTTCAAATCTAACTAATCAACATAGACTTCATTTTTTTTATTTGACACTTGGGTTGCCCATTTGGTCTGGTATAATAATAAACATTTGATCCCTTTCCCTTGTGATGGCCTTTTCCACTTCAGACAGAGCTGGCCATTTTTACCACTTTGGTAAGTGGTTGCTACTACATTGGCCTGGTTCAGCGACTTGATCCTAGTTGTGTCGGGGCTTTGGTTTTCCAGTGTATACACCGATTTATCATTATTTTAACACATCCACTGCCCACCACACAAAGTAATCATTTATTATCATTGCAGCTACTGTATAAACCTTGTTCATGTGGCCCAAGCGGGTTCAAGAAAGTTGCTACCACACCAGACATATACAGACCAATTTTGTTTCTTATTTTTATACCCTTATTTGGTATTTTATTATCATTTTTTGATTTTCTTTGATATTATTTCCACATGTTTTGCCTATGTTAAATTTTTCTTCCATACTTAGTAACTGGACATATCCATTTATTAAGGTGGATTATGTTAACAGAGAGGATTTGCATTCGATTCGAATTACTAACTGTTAACTGTTTTAAAAATTTTGGATGCATAATTTTTTGTAAATTGAACGTTTTTGTTTTTCCTTCTCATTATCTCCATTTATGTGGTAGAATAGGTCAGTATTGCACAGAACTAGTCAGAGGGTGTAGTGTGTATAGTTTATTGTATTTTTTATATAATACGTAAATAAATTTAGATTTTTAAACTTCGTTAAAAGTTTATGATCATCCAGTTTCTTAAACAGATGTTGATGAGGAGGCGATGCAGTTGTCAGCCCTGCTGTGTTTCAGCACCAGGGGACTGGGTCCGAGTCCTAGACTGAGCACTCTGTGTGAATTTTGCAGTTTCCTCCATGTTTACATGGGTGTTTACTGGATATTCTTGCTCTCTTCTCCTTTCTGTATTCCTGCTCAGAATCACCCAAAAATTGAAATATTGTGAAAAATATTTTTATTCTTCCAGACCAAGTTCTTTTGTGCTTGGAGTAGTTCTGATAAAACAGAACTAAAAAATGAATGCATCAAATGTGCTGCTGCAAAATGGTTGTAACAGGAAACATTTATTTTTGTGATATGATGTGGTGTTCCACCACTTAGTTGAACCAAGCGTTATTCTTAACCTGTGGTAATAAAGTTGGCTTTTCTACAAGGCAGTGTGGCATAGTTTTGAAGGTTTTTGAACTGTTAGTTTAATACCTGTTTTGGTTCCATATAAATAAATAAGTAAATGTAAATATACCTGTATTTTTAAGATAGCTATGTAGTTCAATAGCTAAGGTGTATTTGAATTTATTTTATTTGTTACATGCAAAATGATGTAATACAGAAAAGGAAAGGAAAAATAAAGAAAACTTTTTGTATCTGTTTACAATGTTATGTTTGTCCTACAATAGTTTTGAATATGTTACTTATTATGACAGTTATTTGCAAAGAGTTAAAAGTGAGTGTGCTATAGTTTCAGATAGAATGTAGCTTAAAGGAATGGAAAAATTATAAAATTGTGGTCTGAGCTTCACTTCAACTAAGTCAAAATAATAGAGATAAACAGTCTGCTTAAAACATACAAGCAATTGTATTTCTTCTTGGCAGTACTGAACACATCGTTTACAACTCACAGTCTAACATTTAGAAACAAGTGAATGAACCCTTGCATTTAGAAACTGGTAGAACCTCCTTTAGCAGAAATAAGGTCCACCATATGTTCCCTGCTGTTGATGATCTGACATGCAGAATGTTTAAAAGAGATTTTAGACCATTTTTTCTTGCAAAAATGTTTGGGTTTTTTTTGTCATTTTTATTTGTATTATTATTATTGTTATTTTCAGATACAAATTGAAGAAAACCCACCCACTTTAGCCCACTTTGTTTTATTGACATTTCTAGGAATCCTTGCATGAACAGCTCACTTCAGATCCTGGCCCCAACATCTCAATTGAGTTGAGATTTAGACTCTGACTTGGCAATTTCAGAACACATTGTCTCCTGTTTAAGACATTTTGTTGTTCATTTATTCCTGTGTTTCAGATCATTGTCTTCATGAATCATCCAATTTATTAAGTTTTACAGCCAGACTGATATAGTGGCATTCTTACTGACAGTCTCTTGTAAAATTATTGTTTTCTCCTTCTAACGCAGAACCTTTACATGTATTACATTTTTGTCTCGTCAGCATACGAAATATTGTCCCAGAAGCCCTGTGGGACATCCATTTAGTCTTTTGCAAAATTTAGAAATGATGCAACATTTCTTTTTCTTTTGGGGAAGAGTGGTTTCCTTTCTTTGCATCCTTTCACGAACACTACTTTTGTTCAGTGTATTTCCTATAGTGTGCATATAGGCAGAGACTTTTGTAAGTTCAAGATATTTCTGCTTGTTCTTTGCTGTTACCTATAATAATACGAAGAAAACAAAAGGAGAGATGGTGATGGGTTGGGGACCAGCTGGTATTCTGTAATATCCATCCATCCATTTCAGCCAATCCCAGCCAACACAGGGCACAAGGCAGGAACCTTATGGCAAAGTAAAATGTGAAAAATAAAAACTACAAATAAAAAAAGGTAATTGCGGACATTGCTAATCTGGTGCTGCCTTTTCCTAGGCCTTCTTTTCCCCCGTCTTTTATTAACTGTCTCTTAGGGCTCCATGCTCTCTCCATTGTGGTTCATGCTTGAGTGCCATATTCCTACACTTCTGCACTTTAAATTTCTCCCTGGGCAGAAGAGGTGGGAGCTTCTGAGACCTGTGTGAAAGTGATTTTAGATGGTTTTGTCATCCGGGCTGCAGGTGTTTTTTATTAACCGTGTTTCACAAATGCTGGTTCACAAGTCCTTACCCCTGATTTGCCATGTGGATGCTCACGATTCATGTGTGTACGAGTGACAAACCTTAGGGTTCTTTTTTCACCTCTTAGTTTTTCATGCTGTGTTCTTGCCATGATCTTTTGCAGGATGATCACTAAGGAGATTAGCCACAGTACAGATTTTGTTTTCAATTTGTAGGTTGTTTAATCTTAATGTTGATTAAGGAACATCTAGGCCTTAAAAATGCTTTTTTAGCCTTATTGAGCTTTATGCAGCTCTACAGTTCTTCTTTATCTAAGTTCCTCTGATTTATTTTTTTTATTGGAGCATGGTTCATAGAAGCAGACCTTTCTTGATCTTTCCAGTTCATCAATAACCAAACGTTGTGCATCTTTTTATTGGACAGGGCACCTTCACCTCCAGTTAGCTTGAAGAGAAGTCACTAGCCTAGAGGTTTACATACAGGTACTTTTTCTGGCATGGACTGTGAATGTTTAAATGGTATTTTCAGTATTGACAAGAAAAGGTACAATTGTTTTCTGTTATTAGTTTAAGTCACATTGTATATGCCTATTACTGTGACTTAGCTGAAAATCAGACCACAATTGCGTTGGTAATTAATAATGATGAACTTTAGGAAATTTCAAAAGATAACTTTGTTTCTTTCCATTCTTGGTTCTCGGTTTAATAAATTTGTTTCAGATAATGACGATTTTATAAAATTTATGTGCCTTTTAGTGAGTTGGTGTCCCATGAGAGGCTGATTTATGAATTGCTACTGTTGGTTCAAATACCACAGTTTTTAAATAGTCATTTTTTTCAACTTGACCCCACATTTGAACAAGCTTTTTTAAGTTTACTTTTTAAACATATTTTGTTTTATTAATGGTATGGTATTGCTTGTTTCCTTGTGTTATTTCTGCTGCCTTTTCCAAAGATTTCTGAATCTGACCTGCATTGTACAGTATTTGGAACTAGGGAAAAGGAAGATCTTCAGGTGTTCATATGCAGAGAACAAAACTCTAGTTAAAGCATCACTGCGTGCTCTATTTTTAAGCACTTTGTTGATAAGGACTGGTTTTATTTTTTGCAATAGCTTTTATGTGTTGTCAAATATAAAAAAGGAGCACAGAAAAAGGTTTGGGGTAACTACATCGTATACTTGAAGACTGGGTGATAAAAGAGAGCAAAAGTCATCAATATTTCATTGAGTCCAAAACAGAACTGATGCATGGCTAATAAAATGGCATTTTTAAGGCCAGGTGGCAAAATTGACATTATCAGGCCTGGAACTGGAGGTGATGTCATCGGGCCCAGGCGAAATTTCTTTTGGGTGGTCTGCAGAAGAAAGACAAGGAAGGGTTAGTGCACACTGCCACTCCCCTGGTCCAGCATGGAATTACTCTCATTCGAGCCCTTTAGCTGCCTCCCATGCGCACATGTGTGACTGTGCAAAATTGAACCACTAGACAACTGGTGCTTATTGCAGTTTTGGCTAATGACAGTGTTAAGTGACACTTGGAAAATCAAATCTGTAGCAATAAACTATGCAGAGAAATATCAAAGAAGCTATAAAAAAAATGACATTTTATTCTTTGTAAAATAGGTTTTCAAAAAAATGTCAAACTAACAAGAAAAAAGCATGGTAAAGAATAATTAGCACTGCAGTAATTTCATTTAAGTCTTCTCCATGGGCATGAATGTAAATATCTGTTTCTCACATTCTATGTAATCAGTATATAAGCAATGCCTAAATAACTGGAATGGAAATGGTGTCTCTTTGGTTTCTGGTGTGGGTGGACATACCTGAACTCTGAACACATAGTCAGTTTTAATAATTTAAAATCTCCAGTCATACTTTCACAATTGTGGATACTTAAGCTACTTGCTGTAATTTGAAAACCAGAAAGTTGATACTACATTATACCACTCATTGCCAAGCATGTCTGATTATGTGACAAGAAAACCCAGGGAATGTCAAATTAGACGACTGTGTGACAACATTTCAGCATAGCTCTCACATTTCCAAACTATTACACATTCAATTTTTTTTTTTTTTTGGGACACCGATTAACTTGTCATCTGACAGAGCTGTTGTCCACACAAAGGCTTTTCAGATATCCCAAGTTCATGCAACAAACTATGCCCTCCACCCCCTAAAAATAATGTTCTGTTGTGTGAAACACATAATGTAAAATAGACAAGTGTCTCTTCTGTTGTCAGGTCCAAAACACTTGTGTTCCTTTGTCTTTCTTCCTATGCATTGTACATCAGGGTGAGCCTTCATTGACTGTCAGCTCTCACATGTACTCAAGCCTGTTCATAGTCTAAATTTTCCTTTGGGATTAATAAAGTTTCTGCAATCTAATCTAATGTGTTTTAAGACAAAACCAAACCTGTGTAAGTCGCAGACTGGTTGGACTTAATTATGCTGGGTATGTCACACTAGACAACAAGTCTAGTAGGTCACAGAGCACGCCATGACTGTCTCTGACTTGCTAAGATAATGTAAATAAAGCATACAAATGAAACTTGCTGGAAAGGTTGTGTAATGTGACAGAATATTAAGTGAAACAAAACAACATTTGGGTCAAAGACCACAAGTGAAATACACAAATGTTGTTTTTGCCAATAGGTGTGCTGACCATTTAAATTGACTTCTGTAAAGCAGTAGGGTTGGGCAGCAAAATGTACACTGTAATATTAAAATTGAAAAATAACATTCTTTTTGATAAATGATCTAAATTTTATATAGGAAAGTATTCTCCCTGAAAATATCAGTTTATTTTCTTCTATGTATGTTACTACATTATTTGTACAAGTCATAATAACCAGGAGTTTCCCAGGCACCAACCAGGTTTTCATTTTAGTTTTTCTTTTAGTTCAGCATATTTTAAACTACATTTAGCATCATTTTTGTTTGTCTCATCACACTGCAATTTTCAAGTGAACTGTAAAGAGATGTTTGGAATTGTCACCTTAATGACACACAGTGCAAAATGCATTTCTGATAGTAAAGTAGGGGAGGGCATATTCCTGCCATCTTTGATGCCCAATTTTGTCTCTCTTCAATGAAGTTTGTTGGAGCTTTTATCATTGAAACCTATAAATGGATTACACACAACTGTGTGGAATCCTGGAGCAGGAAAAACATCTTAACAGCATTATTTAAAAGGCTATTTCTTTATGGAAAAATAGTATATTATATCATATCTCATTATTTTCACGGTTATTCATAAAAGAAACTAATAAAACATTACATTAAGGACATGTGGTAATAAAATATGAACATAAAGGATAAGATGCATTTTAAATGTTTTATTTGAAAAGATGAGTATGAATTTATGGCCCTGCTGCAGAAGAAGATTAAATCATTTTATTTTTCATTTTTCATTCAGTCTTTCATGTCAATTCTAACAGTGTTCTTTTCCTCCAATACATCATGCTAAACTATTTTCCCTTTGCATTCACAATGAGGTTGAGATATTTGTCATTGTATTTCAATTTTTCATATACTTAACTGGGGTCATAGAGCTGGAATTGATTCAGTTGGAGACTGCTCTGGCTGCTGCTAGTTTCAGATTTCAGGAAAAATAGTGCTTCCCAATCCAGGTCATCCATCACCCCCTGAAACTACTTTATCTGCTTTCATTTCATTCTCACTGGAAACAGTAATTTCTTTCACCTCTTTTTTCCTTCACAAGCACGCCTTTCATATAATGATAGAGGTAAGATAAGTTTAATTAAATCATAAAGTTGAATTTGGAAAGTCAGATAACCTGGTCATTTCATTTTTCTCTTCAGGGTCTCATCTCTATAAACGTGGTTCTTTATTTTTTTTTAATACCAAAAAAAAAAAAACACCCCACAATTTTTGCATGGACCGCATCCCAATCCTCCTCAGACTGTACAATAAAAAGAAATATTTGCAAAGTTGCATGCTCACACAATGACCCGCACATTTTGGCATGATTGATTAGTTTGTATGTAAATAGCTGATGCTGTAAGTATGCCATGGATGCTGCTTGTTGCTTTTGTAATGAAATCTACCCAAGGTTTTTTTTTTTTTTTCTCTTTGTGACAAAAGTGAATATTTTTGTATTGTGCTGGAGTATTTTTTCCTACTAAATTTCATGAAGATATGTATGGCATGAATATTCTGAATTCCCCACCTGCCCACCCCCACCCAAGTGCTTTTTGTCTGAAAACCGTTTTTTTAGTTTGTAAATGTAAAAAGCATTAGTTAAGGAACGTGACAGCCAATAATTGTCTTTTTATCAGTGGTTGCCTAAAAAGTAAAAAATATGTTGGGGGTAACATATTTTTCAGTTACTTTGTTGCTCAATACTCTAAAATGATTCTCTATCCAGAAACATTACCTTTTTTTGTAAATCATTAAAACTGTTGGTGCATATTTGTTCACCAAAAGGGAGCATAAAGGTTAATATCTGACATAAACATTACTTGATTTCATTTATGTATAGGGTAAAATGTGTTATTATGAGTGAATTCTGTACATGAAAATATTCAATGTATTATAGACAAGTGTGAAAATGGAAGCATTGTTATTCGCTGGAAGATTTCAATCCAAAAACTGTTTTTTTTATATGTTCAGTTTTACTGTGTCTTAAATTACAAAAAAAATGTGCATCTGTCAGTGTTTACAATCATTGCAGTTTTTTAAGAATGTATTGTTCTTGTTTCATATTTAACAATCACAGGTAACTGACCAGCATATACACTGCATTTTCATGATTTCAAAAAATGTGTGTATATAAATGCAATGTATATGTATAGTATATTTAAATTGCAGTTTTAGAAGCAAAAGTTTAATGTTTAGTGTATATGTGAAACACTTCTCTATACAGCTGGTAATATAAGTAATCCACATGTTCCACTTTTTAAAACGTGTTTTTGTCCAAATTCGAGACACATTCAGCCAAAATGCCAGAGGAAGGGAAATTTAGAGAGTGAAAAATGAACAGCTGTTCATATGTAGGATGATAAAAAAAGACAGGCAGCTTCTTGTCTCTTGGAAACATGGGAATTTCACATAGAACAACCCTAACCAAGTGTAAAATACGCACATTTCTTTGTTTGGAGTTTAGTATACATTACTACTCCAACCATGGCCTCTAATGTAGCAGTTTCTCTAATACTACAAGGTATGTCCTTATCAACAACAGAGACGCTAAGAAAATTTGTAACACTAATAAAAGCTGTATGCTTTTTAGAACCTATTTCACAGTGTTGCACATTCTTCTCCTATAAGTATTGGTTTTCCCCATAATGTTCTGTCTGTCTATCTAGCTTTCTTCCACATGTGAACAATGTGTGTATCACAATAATAGAACACTCCAAATTGGGCCCAGCATAAGTATGTTTGGGGTTTTGTGAGAGTTTATCTTGTTGTCATCTGGTGTTGCGTCCGCTGTTTTCTTTAGACATTAGAATAGAAGCTAATATGCGTAATAGAAGCTGCTGGTTTTCTCCCCCTATACTGTAAAACAGTGCCTTGCAAAATATTTCAGACCAGTTTTATAGTTTTACTGAGTAATAGATTCTATACCAAACTGAAACTCAAAAATTGTATTCATTTTATTAATGTAACATTTTTTTATGCCCAAAGATTTAAGGAAAAAGTTAAGTAAGTATTCAGTCTCCAAACCTTAGCGCCTCCTTTGCAGAATTAACAGCTTTAAGTGTTCCAGCTTTGCACAATTCTCAGGACTAATTTTGGCCCAGTTTGGTTTTTGTTGCAGATATGCTTTAGATTGGTCAGTTTTAAGTCACATTAAAAATAATATTCAATTCCTGTGTATTTGGGGGGGTGACAAAGAGAACAAAATTTCAGTGTAGGATTATTATTTGGGAGAATTTGAGAATTGGTTATGCATGATTTTGTAAGGCATTATAGCGTCAGTAATGCTTATGTAAAAAGTTAAATACATAAAACACATGCCAGAAAACACTCACTTCTATTATAGTCTGTCTCTGCTTATAGCGTCATTCATTAATACTTTAAAAAAAAAAAAAGTGTGACATGCATATCATATGTAAGTACAGTCAAAACTGCCACTTTATAACAGTATAACAGTTTGTGTACATTTATGTGCTATTTAGCTGAAACTGGCAATTTTAAGTGGTTTACTCATCACAACTTTGGTATAACTTTGTGCACATTTGCATAGCTGGAGCTCTGACGCCATGGTGAGTGAATCAGTGGAGGCGATCAAACTGGGCAATCCCTGCTATAACCTTAAGACCACATAGGAAACTATAGGAACCTTTTTGTAAAATATCCAATTCTTATATTCTGTTATTTTGTGTCTAGCTACACTCTTGAATAAAGACATTTAAAATATAATTGTAGTAGTTGTTGCCAACAACAGATGTGCCCATAATCATGAGTTTGTTGTCAAAAGTAAATCTTATCTGCTTTTCCTCTTATAACACATTGTGATTTGAGAATTCAAACCCCTTTCACCTCTATTTATAAGTCTACCTTAGGCATGCATTCAATGGTCATATTTAGATGCTAGAACACACAATCTTGCCTTGCATTGGCACAACATATTTTCTTTATTACTGGCTAACATTACAATTACCAAGCCAGACTCCTATTTTGAAGTCAGATGTGTTCTATTCAGAAGTGAACTCACAATAGATTACTGTGTCTATATCGTATGTATAATTTTTCAATCGAAGCCTTTGGTAGTTGACATTTGTTTGCAGAAATTAACTTGAAACTTTGATGGTAAAAGGCAATATACAGTGGTGTGTGTTGCCTGTATGTGTTTTTTGTATATTTTAGCGAAAAATTCATTAGTTTTTGTTGGTGATTTTTTTAATCCTTTAATTGCCATATACAATTTCAAGTATTAGGAATATGTCGTTTTTCACATACAACTACTTACTCTCCAGAGACGGACATGGATGTTTCTACTTGATTTTTAGCTTATTTCTATTGTAGGTAATTATCCACAGTTAAATATCAATATTTGTTATTGAAAAATGTATTTATATGTCTAAATACTTTTGGTTCTTTTGGTTTTGTCCATTTACAGTGACATTATTATAAATCATTGTTGTTTTACAATATTTAACATAAAACCTGTAATAGCATTATAGTGTAGAATATGCTAGACAACAGTAGTTATGTTTGATACTTCTTTTGGATATTTTAGAATTATTATGCAATAAAGGTGAACATACATTATCAGGTTGGTATGTTATGACTGTTTCTTTTAGGTTTCTTCATTGTTATTGGTTTATTTATTAGAAACTTGTTTTACTTTCATTTACCTATTTAAGACAAATATTGGCTAAAGTTTTTCCTTTTGTGCATAAAACAGCACATTGAAGGATTTCGTCTGTGCAGGCAACATGTGCATTGTTTTATTTAATTATTTAAAACATCTGTAAAAAAGGTTATAGCTTTATAATCTGCAAACCGTTTATAAGATTTATTTTTGATTTATTTTAGGATCCTGGGCCCCCACCACCATCTCCATTACTTGGCCAAAAGCCATTACAGTTACTGGAGCTCAAAGCTAGAGGTCGCTTTGGTTGTGTTTGGAAGGCACAGCTTTTAAATGAATATGTGGCTGTCAAAGTATTTCCAATTCAGGTAATAATACGTTGTTTATAAACATGCTGTATAGAAAAAAAATGTGTATTCCACTGTGTGCTCTTGAAACCTTTTACACTAAATTCTTGAAAAATGCCTTCAGAGTGTAAAGGGTTAAATATATTCTCTTTTTAAATAAGCCATAGTTCTTTATTATAGATGAGCTTCTATAGAATTCTGTGGGCACAAACACTCAGGGTATCTTGATTAATAATAATAGACCCTTTTCTCCTCCTTTCTCCAGATCCAAAAACCTCCTATAATGAGGTGGCTTTGCACATCCTTTTGGGGTCAGGACTATGCTATGCTTTGGTCTAGAAACAACATTTTAAAAGTCCCTTTATTGTCCCCTTGGTGTTAACCCATAGACTTTATACGCTTCCCCTAATGGTTATATGGAGGTTGCTTCCCTTTGGTCAGTTCTCCTAAACCTTGCTTTTCAATGAGGAACATGTTCCCTACCTACCACAGGTAGTGGCCAAATGCTGCTGTCTGTCACTAAAAGATCTTTCGACCTCATAACAGGTCTCGCTTGCTTCCTTTTTCTGGGTTCCCATACATTTGCTCCGTGTAATGGACTATAGCTGCCCCACTGTTGCCACATTGGATGAGGAGGAACAGTGCTGCAGGCAGTTTTTGACCCGGACCTCTACCACCTCCACCTCTACCATGCAAGTGTGTTTGTGTTTGTGTGTGTGTGAGAGAGTTTAATTGCAATTTCCTACTTATCAAAAATTGTTCTTTGTGATGTCATGTGACATACTGATAATATGTTTCACCTATTTCTAATTTCTTTAGAATTTTTTTTCTCCAAAACCCAACATATCCATTACTTAAAAGGAAGTGGCATTTTACCACAATATGAAACAAAAGCATACTTCCCTGTTGAGCAGTAAAAGTTTTCTATAATATAATTTTAAATTGCCATGAGATTCATAATCAATGATCTATACAACAGTAGTTTTAAATATGTAAATATGCTAGCTACCATGCTTTGTGATATAACTTTTCATGCATGTATACCATATATTATGTCTGTGTACCCAAACTGTTTAGTTACCACATACTGTTAAGTGTTTCTTTGGTACTATTGCATTATTAAACAAAATCATAATATAGTGTACTGTTTTACTACTTTAATTTTTTAACAAAATAAGTTTGTATTAACTATTCAAGATATAATAAGAGAAATTTAGATTAAGCACATCACTTCTGTATTGAAAGTGCATAAATGGGAACACAGAATAAAAAAAAGTATTTCTTTATTCAGATCACAACTAGTTCATTTCCTCATTTCTCAGAAAATATAGTTGACGAGTGAACTAAATGACAGATTAATTCACAGTTTAATTTGTTTAGGATAATACTGTTACTCATTTTATCTATTATTGTTGTTTTATTTTTAATCTATCTATAATAATAAAAGGCAAAGCCCTCACTCACTCACTCACTCACACTCACTCTCTCTCTTTCTCTCTCTCCAACTTCCCATGTAGGTAGAAGGCTGAAATTTGGCAGGCTCATTTCTTACAGTTTACTTACAAAAGTTAAGCAGGTTTCATTTCAAAATTCAACGCATAACGGTCGACAACGTCCGTCATGGTGAACTTTCTTATTTATAGCCCCATCTTCACGAAATTTGGTAGGCGGCTTCCCTGCGCTAACCGAAACCAATGTATGTACTTATTTCGGTGGTATGATGCCACTGTCGGCCGCCATATTGAACTTTTCAACGGTCTTTGTTACTTATGGGCCCATCTTCAAGAAATTTGGTATGCAGGTTCCCAACGCTAACTAAATCCTACTTACGTACATATATACGTCCATAGCCTGCAGCTCGGTCACTGTGTGAGGTGGCGTTGGGTCCCCCATCCTCACGCCTCCCACGTTGTTGGCTGCCTGCCTATATAAGGCCGTCCATCGCGCCGGTCTCTAAATTCCCTTCCTTGCTTCGCCACGGGATTCACGTCTCCCTGCTGAAAACTGCAGCCATTTTATTTCATCCACGGCTTCTCCGCTGTTTTATTGTTCGTTTATTACGATTATAGTTATTGTGTAGGTATTTTAGACTTACTTTACATTGTTCAGGTACCCATTTCCTTTATCGTTCCAACCGTAATCCCATTAACATGTCTATCGAGGTGATCACCATCGATCAAAGAACTGTCACTTACCGAGTGGTTTCCATGCCCAGAGATGGCGCCTGCCTTTTTCATTTTCTTTGTTACCTATTGCACTGCCATATCAGGCTCACTCTTGATATCCGGAGGAACATTGTGTGTTCTTATGTATTGAATGACTGGGACAGGTTCAAGGTGTGGACTGATGACGGTACAGGAGATAATTATACTACACAGGAGCACTAGAAGAGTGAAATGCTTAAGCCCTTCACATATGGTTCTGCATGTGAGTTGATGACTGCCGCTGAATTGTTCGGTTGTCGCTTTCAGGTGTACCGAAATGGCCAAATATCTTACACCTTTGGACAACCGCCAATGCCTCTTAACCATCTTAGAATTCACAGGTGATGATTTCAGTAGTGGACACTTTGATGTTTATGAATGTTTAAACTCTCAAAAGCTGGATGTGAAGTTATCAATGAAACTGGTTGTATGCTTACAACACTTGACAGATGCCGAATGTCACTTCAACACAACAAGTCCTGCAAGTACTGTTGTAATTGAAACAAACCATGAAACTCAAACCGATTATGACAGCAGCAATCCAAGCTGTGAGATTTGAAACAAGATTACTGTTCACATGGCCAACTGTACGTTGCATGCTCAAGAGTAAGCTCAGCGCACAGCTTGGTCATATTACAACCGGAAGGCCGTACTGCCAATGTGATATACAAAGAGATCCTTAACAAATAATTATTGGTATATTTTCCCTCAGTTTAAAAAGGTTTAATTTTCTTCTTAATACAAATTTTTAGGCAGTACTTCGCCGCTGCAAAGCGCGGGTATTTTGCTAGTTATTCTATAATCCATTATTGCTGTTTTTTTTTAGCTTACTTAAATATTGTTGAATTTTGTTTTTGGCCTAATTCTGTAAACTTTTTTTAAATAGTAATACATTTATTGACATTAATTAAATTAGTTGTCAAAATGTACGTTTACCACCAATGAAGGCCTGTTTGTAGTTTTAAGTAGAGATTACATTGGAGCAGTGCATTTCTTTTAACAAATAACTGAAGTTTATCATTAGACTAGTAGTTGAAAGCTGAGCTACACTAACACCTGAATCTGAACCTATACCTATGACCTTTTCCAGTAACACCTCCATTAATTTGTGTTAAAGTTTCATGTTGGAGAGAATGGGAGCACAATTATTCCTCCTTAGTAACTTCTTGGAGTTCATCATTGGCTTGCACTCTCTATCCTTCTCAGGGAAAAAGGTCTTTAAACAGATGTTGCAAATGGGATGTTAAGAAAATTGGTGCCACTGTATATTCTGACGAGAATAAAGTGGATAAGACCTTATTTTATTTTCTAAAAAGAACATTTGCTGTGAAACTCATAAAATAGATGGCTGTATTAATAATTAAATTTATTTCTAAACAAGTTTGTTCTAGAATACCATTTATTAATATACTATTTTCTCTGTCATTTTAGAATAAACAGTCATGGCAGAATGAATATGAAATCTACAGTTTGTCTGGAATGAAACACGACAACATCCTCCAATTCATTGGTGCAGAAAAACGGGGAACTAATCTTGACGTGGAGCTCTGGTTGATAACAGCTTTTCATGATAAGGTACCATAGTATGATATAAAGCTGGTGTTTTAAACTGTCATTTGATTTCTTTTACATACTGTGGATGAGACTAATTTTACATGAAATTAATGATACTGGTATTGATGGCAGAATGGTATAAATTAAAAGTTATTGAAGAAATACTCCACAATTTTAAACCTGCTTCGCCAAATTTAAAGTTGGAGGGGGCAGAGCCTTTTATGGCACTACTTGGCGCAAAGTAGGAAATATCCCTGAATAAGTTCATCTTTAGGTGCTTAAACGGGCCAACCTGAAATTGTCAAGCTCTCCTCAAATAACAAACTATGATTTGCTGGTTGCAGTGCAGCAGGCTCCTAGACCAAGTAATTTAGGTTGCATGGGTATTTTGACACTAAAATCAAACGATGTATTTAACCCTAAGATGATTTGTCTTGACACAAAGCACTCCAAGAACACCGTCATGATATTGGGATGCTCCCTTGCTTCAGAGCATGCAAGACAAAGCAAGTTGAAGGAAAAAAGCACAGAGCAGTATGAAGTCAATGTTTTTTAGAAAAACCTCCTGTTGTATACCAGAGGCCTTGGACTTAAAACTCCTGTATTTGTGAAGTCAAGCTTCTTCTTCACACTCACTCATTTTCCTCATAAATTTGCATTGTGACATAAACCATACTTTACAAGAAAAATGTGAAATAAAATCCTTGGAGGTAAGCAAATATTGCAATGCTGAGATTTGACTTATGGTTTTAATATCTAATTAGGGAGCTCTGCCCCCTGCTGACTTCGCTCACCAACCCCTGTGTTTGGTTTATCGGATATACAATTTTAAAAGCGTTTTTTTTTTCTTTGGAATTGTTACTTTAAATGTTGCGGGACCACAGATTCCCATAGCGTATGGTCCACTATGATGTAAATCCACGTTTTGTGCACTGAATGATGTGAAGGTGAAAAGATTTTGTTTTCCACTCTTTGTCTTTTATTTCTGACCTCGATTTGTCCTGCTATTTTTTCAATTACACCTGGTTCTGATGATTAATTCCCTTTTGTTTGCGCTAATGCGATCTTTACTGTCCTTTTTTTTTTGATACTGTAGCGACTGACGTAATAAAGTGTCACAAAAGTTCTACTTGAACAATCGCTGACTTTGTAACCCCAAACACAACTTTCTAGCACCCTCTCCCACCCCTCCTCCCCCGGGTCTCGCAAGCCCTTACCACATCCATCAATACCCCGCTATCAGTCTTCCGTGCTGTACTCCGCCCTCCCTTAATCGGACCTAACAGTCACTTAAAACAAAAAAGGCTTCAACTTGGCTGGGATGTTACAGTACTTTCAGATTTTACTGCTTTCATATTCTGTACCTTTCTCTGCAAGTTTATCGCGCCATCATTTGTTTGAGCCTTTCGAATTCCACTGCTTTCATAATCTCTTATCTGCCTTTTTTTCTCTCCAACGCTTTTGGGTCTCTTTTCTCTGAGCTGCTCGCTCTTCTTTGCCGAGAGCTCAGGATCTGTGTGTGCTACATGTCTTTACATGAATTGAGTGTTTTGCTGGCCATGCTCTTATTTGATAAGAAGGGCGTGTCTTGCAAGAATCACCTGTTCCACGTCCCCGCGAGACGTCCCTGGGACAATCTCTTGGCACCAAGTCTCATGTTTACGGTCCCCGCGAGATGCTCCGTGGCCAGTCTTTTTTTGTCTTGCGGGTCTTTTAAATGACTTCCGAGAAGATCACGTATCATCGCCCTGCTTTTCCTTTCCAGGATTTTTTTTAATAATAGAGAGATGTATAGGCCAAATACTGTCTGAAGGGTGGTAAAAACTCACATTAGTTTTTTTATTCCTGGTTTTCATTTATAATTGATTTAGAAAGATCTGTAGAATTGTGTCTTTACATTGATCATATAGAGATTTTCTCTTTGTCAGTAGAAACATTCACAATCAAATACATATGGGACCCAGGTTATGCTTTTTCAACTTATGTCAATTCCACAGATGTGAGCGAGCACATAAAACCACAAAACATTTCTTTTCAACTAATCTTTAGCTATCAGCTTCTTTACTGTTTTCAGTATTTTTACTTTGAAAAGAAGCATGGTAGTTTTAACACTGATACATACATAGTACCTTCCATTAATGTAGAGGACTATGGACTTTGCTGTCATTTTGTGCATATGTCACTGAATGTAACTGGCAGCACTCCCAGTAAGCTCCGTTTCAGACAAGCAGCTTGAGCTGTAGCTGGCTGTTGAGCAGGAGTGGTAGAACTCGCTGTTTGTAAGTAAGTTTGTGTTCCAGAAGTGTCGTCTCAGGGAGTATTTGCCAGTGGGTAGGGAAGTGAAACTCCACAACCACTCAGCAAAGACTTCACAGATCACCAAATGTGTCCTGCATTATGTGCAACGGCACAATAAGTTCTACTACTGGTAAGTAACTAGGCAGCTGTCCACCTAGCTGAGGAGTGGTGGAGCCTGTTATTTGTAATGCCCGTCATCCTAATTATGCATCCCTGCCGTATCATCTCAGGGAGTACAGATGCTCACCAAGCACCGCATTTCTCTGCTAAAGGTCTGTTAGTGGTAGCTTTTCATGCCATCATTGTGCCAACTCTATGAGGTGCTGCGTTATTATAAAGACCCATAGGATGTTTAAGCATGAAGTCAACATGCTTCATTTTGGCTCAGTTTATTTGTTTGTGATTTAAAGTACAGTAATATTACTATACTGTCATTTTTTATTAAGTTTGAAATGTTTTTCTGTAAATTAAGTTATAAAGTATTATGCATTTTGCTGTTTTTTTTTTTTTCTATTAATGGACATTTTTTTAGTGCATGATACAATTTGTACACAAAATTGGGTGAAAAATGTCATCAGGAATGGAACTTATTCGTAACCCGGGGCAAACCTTAATGTAATACAATAATTCGTGACCTGTGTTATATATTTAATACTCACTGGGGTAATTTTTCAGTGCGCATAAGACTGATTGTATGGGGAAGATGTGCATAGTACATATCAACACTGATCTTGCACAACATTTTCATTAACAAAGATATTCTTCAGATGTTTATCCATTTAGCAAATCTCTTTTGAGACATTTTAGAACATGGTTATAAAATTTTGTGTGAAAAAATGTGAAATATGGGCTTGTTTTGTTTTTTAAAATTAAACCTGAAGCCTGGTGTTTTAAATATATTCTAACTAAAATGATCATTTTTCTTGTTTTTCTTCTGTTTTTACGTTTTCAGCATATTTCATAGTTTTTAACATCTTTCATTTTTATGTTCTTTTTCCAGGGCTCACTCACTGATTACCTTAAAGCAAATGTGGTTAGCTGGAATGAGCTGTGCCACATAGCTCAGACCATGGCCAGGGGACTGGCCTACCTTCATGAAGATATCCCAGGATTAAAAGACGGCCACAAACCAGCTGTGGCTCACAGGTAAACATAGCTACAGTATTATACAACTCAGCATTGCAGTAATACCAGTTATATTTGTCACCAGTGTGGAACTCAGTCAGTCATTTTCCAACCCGCTATATCCTATCATTCTTTATACTGAAATGGTGGACTCTGTCTGTCTGTCTAAATCAGTTTTAACTTCATTTAGTAAACTAAATGAGAATATGAATGTTTATTGTATTGATATTTTAGTGATATTTAATTTGTTGAATGCCTGCTAAAATAGTAAAACAGACATATACTCTTGCTGTGTAGCAGTAAATAAATATTCTAAATTTAATAATTATACTTATGTTTTTGCATACTTTAGTAATAAAGCACAGCTTTATTTACAGAATTGTAAATTGAATATTAATTCTATATAGAAAATACATCTGTTTAATGCGCTTTATGTTTTACAATAACAGGGATATTAAAAGCAAGAATGTACTTCTGAAATCCAACCTGACGGCATGTATAGCGGACTTTGGATTGGCTCTAAAGTTTGAAGCTGGAAAATCTGCGGGTGATACTCATGGTCAAGTAAGCTGCTTTTCAATCACTTGATTTTCAGATGCATTTCTCTTTATTTCCTTCTCTAACATTATTAAATGTTGAAATAACTGTCTTACAGGTTTATAAATGAAATCCTCAAAGTCAGGTATTAGTTTTGGTTTCATTCCATGCATTAAAAAAATAAAACATGTCTTATTAAAGCAAGCAAAGCATTTTCAAGCAAACTCTGTTTTGAATACTTTTTTTTATTTTTATTCTAGCAAAAATAATAACTTCCATTTATTCTTATTAAGCATGAGCCACCACTCTGAGGCTAGGGATTTGCACAGACTTCTGGTTCGAATGCCATAAACGTCAAAAGTGACTCTAATTCATTGGGCCCCTGAGCAAGGCCCTTAACCTGAAATTGCTCCATCCTGGGTATGACGCTAATGTGCATCCAGCCCTGCATGTAGGCCCTCCCACCTGCAGAGAAAAACCTGGGGGTTGGTGACAGAATTGGCAGTCCAGCCACCATAAAAATACCTCACATTGGGTCCAGTCCATCTGAACTAGTGTGGTGCTGAGGTGTCACCTGTTGCATGGCTGCACTTGGGTCCTAATCTGGGATCCTGAGTTTGTTTGTCATGTGGTGGGTGCGGCAATGCGCTGTGTCAGCGTGTGCTCCTAACCTCTCTCTTATGAAGCAGATTTCCACTAAAGCGGTCAGCATGCTACACAGTAGTTATAAATACATACCGTATAGTATGACAGTAAAACTGAATTATAAACATATGCATAAATTATACATACAGATTGATTTATAATCCAGAAAAATCTAAATTTCGATTTAAGTATCCTGCAGTAAAGTGAACAGTGTATCAGTCTGATAAGAGTAAATGAGAGAGGGTAGAATTATTATTGATGGAAACTTTGTTTTAAAGAAAAAAACGCAAAGTCCATCTTTATCCTGGATTTTCACAACCCCATACATTTTTGTCTTAACCTGTTAGATGCACAAGGCTTGGATTCAGCATTTCTGAACAATAGTGTCTGTTAATTTCCCTGCAGTTAAACATGTTGATAAAATACATAGAATGCATAAGTCCCACATTTGATCTTTAAAAATATGTATAAGTATACACTTATCTACAAATTAGTGTGGCCAACAAGAAACTGCTCATTGTGAAATGTATGAGGGGAGGGAAAGAGTTCTTGGAGAAGAAGTGTTGAAGCAAATGGCATAGTTAACAGTGTGTGCAGTTGGTGTCAGCAAAAATGATGGTGGGAGGCTCAATGGAAAGCATGGGTGGGTTACAATGGTCAGAGTGTCAGTGAGAGTAGCTAACACTGCTTACTGTATATGCAGGAAGCCCCTTCAGTCACCCTGGGCTGTTGCATTACTGTCTCTGTTTTGAGGAGACATTCAAAATGTGACTGTACTATCACAGTACCTTTCCAGGTTTGGCGACTTATGCCTGAAGCTGGCAGGGTAGGCTGAGACTTCCTGCAACCCTGTTGTCAGTTATTCAAGTTTTGAAAATGTATGGATGGATGATATACAGAGTGAATTATGGAATGTATGAAGCCCTTAAGCCAAAAGTTAGACTATCTGTTAATTTAATTGAATTCAATTCACTGGATCATTCTCATCTGAGCGTTTACACACTGCTTTTTCGTTTTAGGTTGGCACAAGGCGGTATATGGCACCAGAGGTACTTGAAGGTGCTATTAATTTTCAAAGGGATGCCTTCCTTAGGATAGACATGTATGCCTTGGGATTGGTATTATGGGAGCTTGCAGCACGATGTACAGCAGCTGATGGTGAGTAAACATTTATTAGTTAGCTAATGTGGCATCAGTTAAAGTAAACTTACTAATGATTTTTGAACAGAATACTAAAGAGGTTTATTTTGTACTCAGCTGATGAAGTGTTGAGACTGTTGTCCCAAAGCACTTTACTACTTTAAAGGTGTACTTCTATAATTTACATACCCTTAAACCCACTCATCTGTACTCTCAAGACATTGTGTGGAGTTTCTTGTGTATCACTGTAAGACACATACAGTGGGTACGGAAAGTATTCAGACCCCCTTCAATTTTTCACTCTTTGTTATATTGCAGCCATTTGCTAAAATCATTTAAATTAATTTTTTCCCTCATTAATGTACACACAGCACCCCATATTGACAGACAAAAAAAAAGAATTTTTGAAATTGTTGCAGATTTATTAAAAAAGAAAAACTGAAATATCACATGGTCCTAAGTATTCAGACCCTTTCCTCTGTATTTAGTAAAGGCACCCTTTTGAGCTAATACAGCCATGAGTCTTCTTTGTAAAGATGCAACAAGTTTTTCACACCTGGATTTGGGGATCCTCCGCCATTCCTCCTTGCAGATCCTCTCCAGTTCTGTCAGGTTGGATGGTAAACATTGGTGGACAGCCATTTTTAGGTCTCTCCAGAGACACTCAATTGGGTTTAAGTCAGGGCTCTGGCTGGGCCATTCAGGAACAGTCACAGAGTTGTTGTGAAGCCACTCCTTCGTTATTTTAGCTGTGTGCTTAGGGTCATGGTCTTGAATTAAGACCAAAAAGTTCTATCTTGGTCTCATCAGACCAGAGAGTCTTATTTCTCACCATCTCGGAGTCCTTCAGGTGTCTTTTAGCAAACTCCATGTGGGCTGTCATGTGTCTTGCCTCTCCTCATTGTGTGGGGACAACCAGGCACTGCTCATCACTTGTCCAATACAGTCCCCACAATGAAGCATGGCGGTGGCAGCATCATGCTGTGGGGGTGTTTTTCAGCTGCAGGGACAGGACGACTGGTTGCAATCGAGGGAAAGATGAATGCGCCAAGTACAGGGATATCCTGGACAAAAACCGTCTCCAGAGTGCTAAGGACCTCAGACTGGGCCGAAGGTTTACCTTCCAACAAGACACTGACCCTAAGCACACGGCTAAAATAACGAAGGAGTGGCTTCACAACAACTCTGTGACTGTTCTTGAATGGCCCAGCCAGAGCCCTGACTTAAACCCAATTGAGCATCTCTGGAGAGACCTAAAAATGGCTGTCCACCAACGTAACATCCAACCTGACAGAACTGGAGAGGATCTGCAAGGAGGAATGGCAGAGGATCCCCAAATCTCAAAAGGGTGCTTCTACTAAATACTGAGCAAAGGGTCTGAATACTTAGGACCATGTGATATTTCAGTTTTTCTTTTTTAATAAATCTGCAACAATTTTAAAAATTCTTTTTTTTTGTCTGTCAATATGGGGTGCTGTGTGTACATTAATGAGGGGAAAAAATTTATTTAAATGATTTTAGCAAATGGCTGCAATATAACAAAGAGTAAAAATTTAAGGGGGTCTGAATACTTTCCGTACCCACTGTAACTGTATTGTGTGCCTCCCTGGATAATGTGGTGCTTTAAAAATGTGCTTAGATTTAAAGATACTGTGCTTTGAAGCCATGACTGATTTTATTAGGAATGTTAGTAGACTTAACACCCACCTCAACAAAAGGCTCCAGTTAAAGGAGACATTCTCCTTGAGTTTGCTGTCTCATACTTTTTTTTGTTAATTTTAGAAGGTATATGGTAAATAGTTCATTTAACTAAGTTTTCCCCTTTTAAAAACATAAAGACATATGAGAAAGTAAACACCCTCTTTCAGATTGCACATGGCTTCTGCAAGTTAGCTTTTTTTTATGCAATAAATATTGACAAACAAAATATGTTATGTGTTGTCATCTGAGGCAAGAAGGTAATTTTTTGACTTTATGAAGTTTACCTAATGCTTAGTTACAGTAGGTATAGGAAAGAATCACCCCCTTCAAAATATTTACATTTTGTTGCTTCGCAGCCTGAAATGAAGACACACACAAAAAACATTTTTTCCAGATGTGCATCTTATAACAGCCAAGAGAAAGATATCATAGCAGAAAAAAAAACAATCACTAAAATGGTAAAAGGATGACCCCATCCTAAAAAATACTCGTAAACTCAATCAGATGTAAGTAATCACTTTCTCCATTGTGCCTTCCTCCTGTGATCAACTGTAATCATTCTGATTAGCTCAGCATAAAACAGCTATTGCTAGATCATTCCAATGCTTGGAAGTGCAACTGAAAGCAAATAATCAACTATGGGTGGCAAGGCACTGTCAAAGGATCTCGGAGATAAACTTGTGGACAGGCCCAAGTCAAGAGATGGATACAAAAAAAATCAAAAGTATTTATCAATCCTTAGCAGCACAGTAAATGAAGAAATCAAGAAGTGGAAAGTGTTTGATACTGCTAGGACCCTTCCTGGATCAGGCCAACCCTGGAAACTGGATAGAAGAGCGAGGAACAAACTGGTCATTGGGGCTGCCAAGAGGCCTATGGCAACTTTGTAGGAGTTACAAGAATTTTTAGCAAATATTGGTCATTTTGTGCAGGTGACAACAATATCACAGATGCTCCACAAATGTGGCTTTTATGGGACGGTTGCAGGAAAAAAGCCACAGTAAAGCATGTAGGTGGTAGCATCCTGTTGTGGGGGTATTTCTCTACAGCAGGGAATGGGGCACTTGTCAAGAGAGAAGGAAAAATGGATGTGGCAAAATATTGTCAAATTCATGAGAAAAACCTGCTGCCTCTGCCAGAAAGTTTTCAATGGGACCAAGGTTCACCTTCCAACATGACAGTGACCTGAAGCAGACAGCAAAGCTGACCACATGGTCACTGAAGGAGAAAAAGCTGAATGTCTTTGGGTGGCTCAGTCACAGCCCAGACTTAAATCCTACAATACTGAAAATCTGTGGAATGACTTGAAGATTGCAGTCCTCTAATGGTCTCCATCCAGTTTGACTGAGCTTGAACAGTTCTGTAAAGAATAGAGGGCAAATATTTCACAGGCTAGATGTGCAAAGTTGGTAGAGAAGTACCCCAACTGATTCATGGCTGTACAAAGCAAAAAAGGTGCTTCTACAAAGTGCTGACACAGGGGGATGATCCTTTAACCATCTCAGTGATTTTGTTTTTTTATTTTTTTCCTAAACTGTTGCTATTGTAACTTTCACGTGGCTGTTATACGTTGCATTGAGTAAATTGAGCTGGGAATTTTTTTTTTGGTGCGTGTCATCATTTCTGGCTGCAAAGCAATGTGAATATTTTGAAGATGGGGTGATTCTTTTCTATTCCCAATGTATACCTTAAACAGGAATTACAAACCGGTTACAAGTGGGATGGATGTAATTTCTTTATTTTTATGTGGGATCTTTTTTTGGAAAAACACCTCTACATTTGTTGTTGTTGTCATATTTCAGAAAATAGAACAAGTGTCATTTATATTTAAGGATTTGTTCAGCTTAAGCTTTTTTTAGTACTACTTTACTACATCTACATGCCTTTTTTTTTAAATGTGGCATCTGCAGTATGTCCCGCCTCCATTCCTGGTTAACACATTGACTGCTGGGCCATTTATCGCCAGGATGCTGCAGTATAGGTCTGTGCATATATGATAAGTAATGCAGTCAGTCAAAACATATAAAAATGTAGGGAAATGTATTAGAAAGCAAAGGTTTTATTAACAATAGTAACTGTCAAAACTCTGAAAATGTAAATAAATCCAATAAAAAATGTAAAAAAAAAAAAAAGGCTTATTATTTTCACAGGTAACACGATTAGATCTCTGCATTTGAATGCCCATGTAGTGCTATCATAACAAGTCGGACACCTTCAGGGCAGCTATCTGCTTTAGTACCAGAGCCTACAGGTTAACTGTCACTATTTTAATCACTGTCGTCATCTTCAAAATATTCATCTGGCAACAAATCTATGGAATATCTACTTACAACACCGTTTTCTGCAAACTGTTGCCTCCAAAAAAAAAAAAATTCTATGGCTGTTCACTAGATGGCAGCACTGTAGCATGTAACTGAGACACAGCAGCAGAGAATGCCAAGGTGCTGGCTGTGTCTATAATGGCTGTAAACTGAGGTACTAGTTATACTGTACGTTGTGCCTTTACAGACTCTGTGAGATACGAGTTAACTTGTACCTTGTGTTCAAAGCATTAATATCTGTGTGAAGCTTTTGAAATTGGGTGGGACAGTGGCACAATGTGTAGCGTAGCGGCCTAACGGAGTCCAGCATCCTGGGTATAGATCCCACATGCAGATTTTGTCCTCATGGGGTCTGCGTGAGTATTCCTCCAGCTGCTTCCATTTTTGCCTCACAATTCTACTTCTTTGGGCCCTCGAGGCAAGGCCCTTAACCCAAGAATTGGTCCGGGGTGCTGTACAATGCCTGACCCTAAGCTCTGGTAATTCAAAAAGACCATTTCCCCAATGGGGATTAACAAAGCATATCAGTTCAAAGGCATCCTGGTCAGATTAATTGTCCATTTGAAACTGGCACCTGTGTGATCAGGATTGTTTGTGTGTGTGCCTGGATGGACTCTGTGATGGACTGGTGTCTTGCATTTTCCTGTCATGCGCCCAGTCCTTCTGGGTTAGGTACCAGGCCCCTGTGCTGAAATTAGATTAAGCAGGTTTAAGAACGAGATGAACCTTTTGAAAAAAAAAAAAAGTAATAAATCCATCCATTATCCAACCCGCTATATCCTAACAACACGGTCACGGGGGTCTGATGGAGCCAATCCCAGCCAACACAAGGCGCAAGGCAGGAAGCCAACCCTCCGCAGGGCACACACACACACACACACACACACCAAGCACACACGCACTAAGGAAAATTTAGGATCGCCAATGCACCTAACCTGCATGTCTTTAGACTGTGGGAGGAAACCGGAGCACCCGGAGGAAACACACGCAGAACATGCAAACTCCATGCAGGGAGGACTCGGGAAGCGAACCTGGGTCTCCTAACTGCGAGGCAGCAGCGCTACTGCGCCACCGTGCCACCCCTGTTATGAAATATCTGTATGTTAATACGTATATGTATTATATCATAACTTATGCTTTATAAATTCTGACGTAGCTAAAATAAAAATGAGACATGAGCTATTCAGTACTATTTACACAACACTTTGGATTAATATCTATAGTTCATCCTTTTGTAGTTTTTTTTTTATTGCTTTTGATCATCATTGACATGAAAATAAAGACTTTGCAACCATTCTAAACCCAGTGCCAACCTGTTGTACTGTTGTGAAAGTAATCCTTTTAGTTTATATTGCTGGACATTTTCATGTACAGGTATGAACTTATTTTGTATTTTGGAATGTATTATTTAAAAAATGGCTTTATTCTCTTCAAGTTAAAAGGTATTGTTATGATAGCTCTTATATTATTTTGCAGTTTCGATCATTAATATAAATAACCTAAATAGAGAAAAAGAATCAGAATTATGTTGCAGACTTGGAAGATTTATATATTTTGTGTGTGTTTGCTTGTAGGTCCAGTTGATGAGTACATGCTGCCATTTGAAGAGGAAGTTGGGCAGCATCCATCATTGGAGGATATGCAAGAAATTGTGGTTCATAAAAAAATCAGACCAGTTTTAAGAGAATGTTGGCAAAAGCATGCGGTATGTACCTACTAAGAAATTCACAACTGTTAACAATTCCTGTTTCATAAAGAGCAATGAAGATGCAAATTCTTAAATTAAACAAGTATCTTCTGACTTCATGTTTCATATGTTGGACACACTACTTGATATTCTGCACACCCCAGGCTGTGTCCCAGCCTTGTGACTAATGGTTCAGAGAGAGGCTCCAGTACCATGAAACCCATCACCAGAGCAAGATGATTATGAAAATGAATTGTTGAAAAGTTTCATAGAAAATTGCCCATTTATCCATTTTTAACTTTGTAAAGCCAGTTTGGGGTTGCTGGGACAAGAGCTTGTTCTTGCATTACTGGTCACAGGACAAGAGAGCAACTGTCAGTGGGTCACTGGCCTGCCAGTTTTGACTTGCTAGTTAACCTGCCAAACACAGACAGATCTGGTATACCCAGGATCAAGTCTTTATAAAAGTGGGTCCTTAAACAATAACTAGTTTTTTCTCTACTTTTCATACACCGAGAAAAGGTAAACACATAAAAATGAACTTCAGAAAGCAACATTTAAAAGGCAATTTTTGTATGCTGTATACAGAGTGGTGCATTTATAATCCCAATGTAAAACAAGTTTTTGATTAAAAAGAATGCTGTCTTGTAAAAAAAATCTTTGAGAGAAAAGACGAAGAGAGTCCTCAATGGGAAGTACCTAAGGGCAACTGCAGTATAGACAAGTGGAAGTGTTGTGAGCAATTGGTTTATCACAAATGACCAAATTACACAATGTTTGATATTTAAAAAATATATATATTTGCTGGGCTGAAAAAGATTGCACACTGCATTACATTTATATTCTATATGTGGCATTAATTTTACTTTACAAAAGTACATTTCTTTATTTAAAAGCTGCATATTCAATTTATTCTCTTATAATGCTCCTCTTAGATAATATACTGCAGATTCACAAATATGGTTAAAGAAAACACGCGAGAACTTAAACACATTCATACAAAAATGACATTAATACTTTCAAAGATTGATATGAGATTGAATTTTCTCACGTTTGTGCATTAAGGAAAAAATAATTGAACTAATAAAATGCATGGCAAGTTGACAATGGAGAAGAGAAAAATATAAACTACAGCTGAAAGTTCTAAGTGAAAATAAACCTCTTGTAGCTCATGATTTCTTTGGAATATCGTTATTTCAGCTTGTATAAACCAGGTGGCTCAGTCCCACCCTGGACACACATCCGTTTGTTATGCTGATCGTTCTGGAGTGATCTCCTCATATGAAATTACATATCAGTATGCAGTAAGGTTGAGAAAGGAAAAGTTGCTCCTCAAAGTAAAGATACGCAGATGAAGAATCCTATTGAAATTCTTTCTCCTACTTTCCTACCTCCACTGAAAACATCTATTAGTTGATGAGCAAGCCATCACTATGCAAATGCTTACTTGTACAACTTTGCCGTCCATCTTTGACTCTGATTGCATCTCTCTGAAATGGCAGAGGGGCTACAGTACACCCAGTTCCTCAGCAGGTTTGTAAATGAAAATGTGATTGTGATCATTTTACATCGTAACAGGCAGGCAGTAGTGCCACTTAGGAGGCAGATATCCTGCACAAGGCCAGCAAATATTATGCTCTGTTTTATCTGCCAATAAAATTTGTATTCAGCCCTGTGACTGAAATGAGAAGTGTCAATGGCCAGTTCACGTAAACGGGTACAGAAGAGGCATGTGTTCTTGCTATTTGATGATTAACAGAACAGGTTTGAGGATATAGCATAAAACGTCTTGGTTGGGTTCATTTCTCAAGACAGTTGAAAAACATAATTGCCCAATTGGAGAATCGTACAGTTCAAGTAAAACTCTACACGTTTTGTGTTTGTTTATCACTGTCCTTTGTATAGTGAACTTTGCGTTGACTTGATATTGTCTGAAAAGACAGACATGACACAGATCTTTTGTGAGTGGTCTGAATGTTTCATTATGAAATACATGAGGGGAAGCAGAAGTTTATTTTTTTCCCCCTTGTATTTTTAGCATTGTATTAGGTGTCATGCTCCTTTAAACATAATTGTTTTGATCTGTAATCAAAGATATATACGATGAAAATTCCATCCGTTTATAGGCAAGAAAAGTCATAGATTAAAAAAAAATAAACGAATCCTGAAAGATGAAAAATGTGCCAAAAAATGCAGATTGCCTTTATTAGCCTATGAGCTGTGCTTAAAAGTGAAGCTTACCTGCAAAATAATTCTTACCTCTCGCTGTCCTGTTTCAGGGCCTGGCAATGTTGTGTGAAACCATAGAAGAATGCTGGGATCATGAAGCCGAAGCCCGGCTATCAGCAGGTTGTGTGGAAGAAAGGATTATTCAGATGCAAAGACTGACAAACACCATCACATCTGAGGACATTGTTACAGTAGTCACTATGGTGACAAACGTAGACTTTCCACCAAAAGAATCCAGTTTATGATGGTTCTGCTTCTCAAGAGAGAAATATGCATTGACCAGTCAGACTCTACCCAGGAGCTGCTTAGACTGTGCGAGCTGGTTACCATTCTGACCACTGCATCAGAACAGTACAGCAGCCAACAAATACTTTGAAGCAACAGGACGGGTCCCATTTCTACTATGCATTGACTTCGGGAAAACAGGGGAAAAACGAGACAACAATGAGTGATGGAGGATGAATTCCTGATTGTGACAAGTTGATTGCAAGAGGGGGAAAAAAAAAAAAATCAGCCGGCAGATTTTTTTTTTTGTTTTTTTAAAACAAAGAGAGAGGATATATATGTAAGCATCGTCATACATTGGAAAAGGACTTTGTAATTTAAGGATATTCAAATGTCAGGTATATATATTTTTTTATACCTGGCTGAAAAACTGAAAAAAAAAAAAGAAATAAGACTTCCCAGAAAGGACAATTGATAGTTTTTTAAGAAAAGAAAAAACTGAAAACAAAAATAACAGTTCATTTCATTTCAGTATAAAAAAGGGCAACTTGTTTTTAATGCATTTGCTGTTTTGTGTTTATATGATTGACTATTGTAATGCCAATATGAAACAGCTTGTGAATGTTTAGTGTGCTGCTGCTGCTGTACGTATATCAACTACAATGGTAATCAAGGTTATGTGGTGGGATTCGCTTCCAAGCATTACTTCTAAATAACCATGAACCTCCCTCAACAAGGTATACCTCAGTTCCACATCGGCGGAATATTGATTTTATGTTAACACTAAAACAATTGGAAAACATCAGTGGATCTCTGCTTGGTATTTACACTTAAATTAAGTGGATAAACACACTATGGAAGAGCAAAGTGCTCTCTCTGCCTATGCCAACAGAAAACGGCCATTCATGAAAACAGTGTTTCTGCTCATTATTGTTTAAGCTTCTCTCTTATTTGACCTGCTTTTTTTAATGATTATTTTTTTTTTTTATAATATTTGAAATTACTTTGTATTGTTGTTTTAGAAAAAAGCTTGATAATCTATACAATTACCCACATATTTAATTTAAAACAAGATTTGAAAGCACTTCCCCATTTTAGGTTTGCTGTGTAAATCAAGAATAAGGTTATGCGCATGACTTTTTGATTTTATTCCCTTGTAAACTGACACTGGTATTCCCAATTGGAATTTTGTGGTTTTTTTTTTGTTTTTTTTTTTAATTTTGTAAGACTGTAATTTAGTGTTTTTATGCCAATCGCTTTTCCCCACCGCATGATTTTGTGTTGCTTTTCTGTACCTGTTACTTGACACCCAGTCCAAGCTCTGTTGGTTTCACTGTATCAGATACGCCTCAGGAATCTTTACTTTCTCAACCCCCTCTCTCTGCTTTGAGCCACAAGTCAAGATCATTTTGGTGCCATCATTTACAATAAATGTTCAAAATCGGGGTGTGGATTCGGCCCTGATGTTAGGATGTAAGCCACATTAAATTTCAAACCAGGGGACAAACACATACTGAATGTCATTGTATGTGTTTAAAGATTAAAAAAAATACTACTTAAGAGATGGGAGCAGTTACTTTTTTAAGCTTTCACGATGCTTCCTTCAGTGATAAAGGAAAACTATGAAAATAGAGGAATATGTTCCATATACACAGCATATGAAAAAGAAAAAAAAAAACAATCAAAAGAGGAGACTTTTTTTTTTTTTGTTGTTTTTTGTTTTGTTTTTTAGTTTGCAGTTCGCATATACAGTACTGCATTTTATCAATTTATGATACTTGCAAAAAAAGACGTCTACTTTTATATTTCAAATATTTTATTTTCACAAACAGATGTTCTATAATTCTTTTTTAAAGAATAACATTTCAGGGATACAACTACTATGCTTTACTAAGTTAATTATATGCAATCAGTGCAGGTACAGAAACACACTGACATTGCCAATTTGGCAAACTTTTCAAAGGTGTAGCATTTTTAAATAATACAGTGCTGGGTGTCTCTTAGATGATAAATCATGCCAGGCCTGATTATTCAACGATAAACTGGTGCCAAGTTTATTGTAAATGTACACTAATAATGCATCCCTTGTTCTGACGAGACCCAAACCTAACGAAACGAATGTGCAAGTCTGCTCAGCAGTAGCGTTGTCCTGCTTTCTTAGATGTCGGATCGGTTTGTTTGTTTATTACAAGCAGTATTCACAAAGGAGAAAGGTACCAAATGCTGTATGTTTCCGTTTGAGAAAGTATTGTACTGTGAATGTTTCTGCGTATTGAAAGGTAGGAGCTGTGTAAAACTGAAAATTCTGTACACTAACCCATTGACTTGCCAGTACATTTATTGCTGCAGTCTGTGAAAGAGGTTTTCTACAATTTGTCACTGGACTCCAAGCAGGGAGGGGCGGAAGTCATATATGCAATTACCTGTGTATTACACCTGCCATTGTGGTGTTCACCGTTGTGTTTTTGTGTAAAAGGAAAGAAAAGAAACAAAAAAGAAACACAATAATCTAAAAACACTGTAGCCATGTGAACTCTGCTTCATACTGGGTTTTAGGTATTTTGGGTGTCATTTGTCCCCGTTACATTTTTAAACATCTGAGATAAATTGCTGCTTTCCTCTCTTCTGCTGTCATTGTTTAGAAATTTACTGAGAAGCCAAATAAATTCAGTTCCTGCTAAACATCTAAACAAAAAGGAGAACTCCAAGGATGTAATCGGAGTTCAGTATTTCATTAGTAGCCCCTGCAGTGAATGGGTCACTTGTCCATTCATCGCCTCCTTTATGTAGGAAACTAATATTGACGCCACAAATGACACCCGATATCTTACCGTGGTTTACCTCAGAGATCTGACCAGCAGTGTGTGATAAGAAATCTGTTTCAGTTCACGTGACACACATTACCTCTTAATATGCCGGAAAGCTATTATATTAGCTTGACTCTATGTATTTCTGCTGATGTTCTTTGCGTCTTGGGCACAGATGACTGTACTACTGTCAAATTGTACTTGCCATTTTTCTGCAAGTATTTAACAAGATTTCAAAGGCCTAGTTGGAAGTAGTTGTTCAATATTGTACAGATCAATTGTATGCTATTCCCCTTTAAAATAAAGTATAGTGACTGCTCTGTTTTGGGGTATAAATCATTTACTCATTATTTTAGGTGCATTTACAGGACATAACTGTAATCGATAAAACCAAGAAGAGGAAAATATTTACCATGAAGAATTACAAGAAATCATCATGGACTTGAGAATTGCAGGCATCCAGAAGAAGAAAGGTATGTTGAGTAAGTAAAAAAAAAAAAAAAAGTTTCATATTGAGAATTCGTTCCTGGCCTGTCCATGTCATGGCAGAGTTTGCTCGAGTTTCCTTGGGTTTTTGCGGAAAAAACAAAACTTGACTAGGCAGCCATTGTGAATGTATCAGCTACAAAACAGTGTTGCTTTGTGTCCGAGTTTGTCCAGGATTTCTTCAACCAATGTGTTTGTGCTGCCACTCTATGTGTTAGATGGTCATCTTAGGAGAATTTAAGTTGTACAATATGGATTATTTGAAAAAAAACAAAAAAAGAAAGAAACCAATTGTATAGAGTGTTCTGAGGACTGCGGTTAAAATAGCCAGTAAAAATTTTGATAGATAACAAACGTCTTTAAATCCAGGTGACATTTAGGAATGTAATGACTCTGTTGTTGCACAAGACGCTAATTTTTTGCTGAAGGCTCAGAGTGCCTGTTGTTGGGGGGCCATCGATGACACAAGCACATCAATGAGTTCATGGCATCGTGGACATTCGATGACCAAAATGGTGCATATTTTAGATACTATACAAAACCTGGGAAGCTTGTGTCTTTAGAGTGTACCTCAGGGGTCACTTTTTACGGCAGCTCTCATGGACAGTTCTCCCCCCATCCCCAACCCGACTTTTGTCATTTTTCTCCCAAGAACATATCCCAGTTATTTAAAGTTTCTTGCCTTTCACTGATCATCAGCCATGTTCTCTTCCAGAGGGTCGCATGCTGAAACTTTAAGCCCAACAAAGATGGCTCTCTGTATCGAGGCCTCATCTAGATCTGGAACTGAATCCTTCCATGGCTACCTTTTGTGAAGACCTGAAAAAATCCATACCGGACTAACTTACCATTTTGTCTGACTCTTTCTGGGAAGAGCTTGTTAAAATCCACCATGACATAGCAACAAAAACAACAACATCCATCCATCCATCCATCCTCTTCCGCTTATCCGAGATCGGGTCGCGGGGGTAGCAGCTTAAGCAGAGAGGCCCAGACTTCCCTCTCCCGGCCACTTCTTCCAGCTCTTCCGGGAGAATCCCAAGGCGTTCCCAGGCCAGCCGGGAGACATAGTCCCTCCAGCGTGTCCTGGGTCTTCCCCGGGGCCTCCTCCCGTTTGGACGTGCCCGGAACACCTCACCAGGGAGGCGTCCAGGAGGCATCCTGATCAGATGCCCGAGCCACCTCATCTGACTCCTCTCGATGCGGCGGAGCAGTGGCTCTACTCTGAGCCCCTCCCGGATGACTGAGCTTCTCACCCTATCTTTAAGGGAAAGCCCAGACACCCTGCGGAGGAAACTCATTTCAGCCGCTTGTATTAGCGATCTCGCTCTTTCGGTCACTACCCATAGCTCATGACCATAGGTGAGGGTAGGAGCGTAGATCGACTGGTAAATTGAGAGCTTTGCCTTACGGCTCAGCTCCTTTTCACCACGACAGACCGATGCAGAGCCCGCATCACTGCGGATGCCGCACCGATCCGCCTGTCGATCTCACGCTCCATTCTTCCCTCACTCGTGAACAAGACCCCGAGATACTTGAACTCCTCCACTTGGGGCAGGATCTCTCCTCCAACCCTGAGAGGGCACTCCACCCTTTTCCGGCTGAGGACCATGCTCGGATTTGGAGGTGCTGATTCTCATCCCAGCCGCTTCACACTCAGCTGCGAACCGATCCAGAGAGAGCTGAAGATCACGGCCTGATGAAGCAAACAGGACAACATCATCTGCAAAAAGCAGTGACCCAATCCTGAGTCCACCAAACCGACCCCTTCAACACCCTGGCTGCGCTTAGAAATTCTGTCCATAAAAGTTATGAACAGAATGGTGACAAAGGGCAGCCCTGGCGGAGTCCAACTCTCACTGGAAGCGGGCTCGACTTACTGCGGCAATGCGGACCAAGCTCTGACACGGTTGTACAGAGACCGAACAGCTCTTATCAGGGGTCCGGTACCCCATACTCCCGAGCACCCCCACAGGATTCCCGAGGGACACGGTCGAATGCCTTTTCCAAGTCCACAAAACACATGTAGACCGGTCGGGCAAACTCCCATGCACCCTCAGGACTCTGCTAAGGGTGAAGAGCTGGTCCACTGTTCCGCGACCAGGACGAAAACCACACTGTTCCTCCTGAATCCGAGGTTCACTATCCGACGGACCCTCCTCTCCAGAACCCCGAATAGACTTTTCCAGGGAGGCTGAGGAGTGTGATCCCTCTATAGTTGGAACACACCCTCCGGTCCCCTTTTAAAGAGGGGACCACCACCCCGTCTGCCAATCCAGAGGCACTGTCCCGATGTCCATGCGATGTTGCAGAGGCGTGTCAACCAAGACAGTCCTACAACATCCAGAGCCTTAAGGAACTCGGTATCTCATCCACCCGGGGCCCTGCCACCAAGGAGTTTTTGACCACCTCGGTGACTTCAGTCCCAGAGATGGGAGAGCCCACCTCAGAGTCCCCAGGCTCTGCTTCCTCGTGGAAGGCATGTTAGTGGGATTGAGGAGGTCTTGAAGTACTCCTCCCACCGACCCTAGCGTCGAAGTGAGGTCAGCAGCGCACCATCCCCACCATATACGGTGTTGACACTGCACTGCTTCCCCTCCTGAGACGCGGACGGTGGACCAGAATCTCCTCGAAGCCGTCGAAAGTCGTTCTCCATGGCCTCTCCAAACTCCTCCCATGCCCGAGTTTTGCCTCAGCAACAACGAAGCAGCGTTCCGCTTGGCCTGCGGTACCTATCAGCTGCCTCCAGAGACCCACAGGACAAAAAGTCCTATAGGACTCCTTCTTCAGCTTGACGGCATCCCTCACGCGGTGTCCACCAGCGGGTTGGGGATTGCCGCCACGACAGGCACCGACCACCTTGCGGCCACAGCTCCGGTCAGCCGCCTCAACAATAGAGGCACGGAACATGGCCCATTGGACTCAATGTCCCCACCTCCCTCGGGGCGTGGTTGAAGTTCTGCGGAGGTGGGAGTTGAAGCTACTTCTGACAGGGGACTCTGCCAGCCGTTCCCAGCAGACCCTCACAACACGTTTGGGCCTACCAGGTCTGACCGCATCTTCCCCACCATGAAGCCAACTCACCACCAGGTGGTGATCAGTTGACAGCTCCGCCCCTCTCTTCACCCGAGTGTCCAAGACATATGGCGCAAGTCCGGCGACACCACCACAAAGTCGATCATCGACCTGAGGCCTAGGGTGTCCTGGTGCCAAGTGCACATATGAACACCCTTATGCTTGAACATGGTGTTCGTTATGGACAATCCATGGCGAGCACAGAAGTCCAATAACAAAACACCCCGGGTTCAGATCGGGGCCATTCCTCCCAATCACGCCCTTCCAGGTCTCACTGTCATTGCCCACGTGAGCATTGAAGTCTCCCAGCAAAACGAGGGAATCCCAGAAGGTATGCCCTCTAGCAACCCTCCAGAGACTCCAAAAGGGTGGATACTCCAAACTGCTGTTGCGCATATGCACAAACAACAGTCAGGACCCTTCCCCACCCGGCGGAGGGAGGCCACCCTCTCGTCCACGGGGTAAACCCCAATGCACAGGCTCAGTGGGGGCAATAAGTATGCCCATACCTGCTCGGCGCCTCTCACCGGGGGCAACTCCAGAGTGGTAGAGAGTCCAGCCCCTCTCAAGAGATTGGTTCCAGAGTCCAAGCTGTGCGTCGAGGTGAGTCCGACTATATCTAGCGGAACCTCTCACCTCGCGCACTAGCTCAGGCTCCTTCCCTTCAGAGAGGTGACATTCCACGTCCCAATAGCCAGTTTCTGTAGCCGAGGTTCAGACCGCCAAGGTCCCCGCCTTCGGCCACCACCCAACTCACACTGCACCCAACCTGCTTGGCCTCTCCCATAGGTGGTGAGCCCATGGGGAGGAGGACCCACGTTACCTCTTCGGGCTGTGCCCGGCCGAGCCCCATGGGTGCAGGCCCGGCCACCAGGCGCTCGCCATCGAGCCCCACCTCCAGGCCTGGCTCCAGAGGGGGCCCGGTGACCAGCGTCGGCAAGGGAAAAGCGTTGTCCAAAGGTTTCTCATCATTGGAGGTTTGTTGAACCGCTCTTTGTCTCATCCCTCACCTAGGACCAGTTTGCCTTGGGTGGCCCTACCAGGGGCATAAAGCCCCGGACAACATAGCTCCAAGGATCATTGGGACACGCAAACCCCTCCACCACGATTTGTATATGACGTTTTCATACACTTGATTAGCTCAAAATGCTTTACAAGATGAAGAAAGAAAAATATAAAAATAAAATTTGGCAATACTAAGTAACATAGAAAAAAAGTAAGGTCCAATGGCCAGGAGGACAGAAAAAAAAAAAAAAAAATCTGCAGTGGTTCTGAGACCACCCAGCCCCCACTGGGCATTCTACCTAACATAACTGATCTCAGTTGGTCCTCATGGTTTTCAGGCTTCACATGGAAGAATTAGATGATGATGATGATCATGTGGACATCTGGGGCCTCATGTATAACGCCATGCATAGAACTCGCACTATAACATGGCGTAAGCACAAAAGCCGAAATGTGCTTACGCACAGAAAAATCCAGATGCAGGAATCTGTGCGTACTCCAACTTCCACGTTCTTCCACTACATAAATCCCGATCAGCGTGAAAAGTAACACTCGTGCACGCGCTTTATGTAACGCCCCAACTCCTCCCAGAATTACGCCTCTTTGAATATTCAAATCAATATAAATCGCCCTTAAGCTCATCCTTCTGTGAAAAGACAAAGGGAAAAGCACGGGGGAAAATATAAGAATTTCAGCGAATACCAAGTGGAGGCAAAGGAAAAACATACTATTTGTTCAAATAAACCGTGGTATAGTCAACAAAAGGAAGTTGATCGAGTGACATAGCATGTTGGAGAAACTTGAAAGCTCACGTTCACAAAATCACACAGGGCCGGAAATAAAAAAGAAGTCACATATCAAAGTCGCCGTGAAAAGCCGAGTTGTAGCCCACTGTCTGAGTGTCATATGAAAGCTTATTAGGGTACAGAGAAAAAAGGCACACAGTGGGGAAAAAGCACGAAATGTCAACTTCAATCTCGACATATACACTTTAATCACATAGTTTATTTTGTCATTAAAGTAGAACTTTAGAACTCATAAACTTCATCTTAAAATCGTTTAATTAACCAGTTTCTCAAATCACATTGTAATTAAAGTAGCACGTTAAATGCTTTGTTTTGTATTTGATCTTCTATGTGCCTATGTGTGTGAATCACTACTTGCTTCTTAAACCGGCTCTCTTCCTCCAACTGGACACAGAATCCATTACATTCGTGATATTACAGCTCTCTGAATAACTAAAATACTGAGATGTACAGTATACGTGATATCATTTTCATGATGATATGAGTTAAAGCACGTTATTAAACGTGTTTCACTTTGATGAAATAATTTATTGCAGCAGTACTCGGGGCGGCTCTAGGCTTGTGGTGACACTGGGCAGAGGAAGAATCGGTGGCTCCTTCACCCGCCAATGTCAGTAAGGTAGCTTATGCACGGTGGATGGCCACGTCCGTTGCAGACACTGCATAGCCGCCTCGAGCTCATGACACAAGCATTTAACTTTTGCCGAAATTTGTCGCTGCGTTTTTAGCTGTGTTGTTATTTTCTCTTTCTGTTTTATATTCAATATATATTGGCGTAGCCGTCACTGCAGTCAGTGCTTTTCTTTCCCCAAGTAACCGATCGTCACACAATCAGCTCTGTAATAGAAGTTAAGCCATCTGTAAGCTTAGCGCCGATTCTTCAAAACGTTTAAGGAACATTGAAATATCTTCGTAGTACATGTTTAATTATTATATCCTTGACGACACTCCCAGTGAAGAATATAGATTATTTAAATGAAGTTAAAGTTTTATCTGTATAATTTAATAAACATATTTTACTGCATTTCACCTTAAAAATGATATTGTCATCATATGTAAATACGCGCTTTATAAAGTGCCTCAGGTTGTGCGATATTATAACTGTAGTATAAGTTAAGGGGTGATTGTACTTATAAGTTCAAACAGTTCTACAAGGAGCAATTGATTGAGTGCATTTAAAGTTCTTGGGATGAAACTGTTTCTGAACCGCGAGGTCTGTACAGGAAAGGCTTTAAAACGTTTTGCTGTGGCTGAGACAGCGTGTCCATGAAACTGTATACCGATAATTCTCTTTCCGATCAGCTGCTGCTGGGATTCACACTCAGATACAGTGATATAAATGCTATGAGTGGTGCAGTGAGAGTAATATGGAAAAAGATTATCCGCTGTGGCAACTCCTAACGGGAGGAGCTGAAAGAAGAAGAAGAGAAATAAGAAGAAGAGGAAGGTGCTGTGAGAGTAACAACACTAAAGCAGTTATGGTATTTGGAATACTATGGCTGTTCCCTGGACCATTATATTGTTACAAGTTAATTACAATCAGATGCGTTACACTAATAAACAATATGCGGTTAGTTTCAGTGTGTTTATAAAGCCGCGTCAGGAAAATAATGAGTAACCACACAGGAACAGTAGCACTGCTTTGACGCTGGGTGCTGCCAGTCTGCAAAACCGAGCAGAGAACTTGCGTACGACAAGGCATGAGGTACCGTGGAAAAGTGCGTGGCTTTACTCCAAGTGTAGGTTTTATACATCGCGATTTGAACATGGAAAAGGTCTTGCGCAACATTTCTGTGCCTACGCACTGTTTATACATGAAGCCCCTGGTCTTTGATCCATCAATGTAGGGACTGCATGGTGCCTTGAAGTGAGACACACGCTGCGGGTTGTCAACCTACGGAAGGCAGCTGGACCTGACGGCATCTCAGGATGCGTACTGAAAGACTTTGCAGACCAACTGGCTGGGTTCTTCACCAGGATATTCAGCCAGTCTCTGTCTCAGCCCACTGTGCCATCCTGCCTGAAATCCTCTGTCATATTGCCTGTGGCCAAGAAACAGACCATCACCAGTCTTCATAACCACAGGGGTCAGTACAACTGGTCTGTAGTCATTAACTGCATCGAGAAGCTCATCAGGAACCACATCATGTCATTCATTCCTCCTGATCTGCACCAGTTTGCCTACGGAGCAAACAGGTCTACAGAGGACACTGTGGCCACTGTTCTCCATGCTGTTCTGTTCCATATGGGGAACACACACTGCTGAGGTAGTGAAGAAGGCCCAAAAGAGACTCTACTTCCTGAGAGTGTTTAGGAAGAACAACATCCCTGAGAAACTGCTGGTGTCCTTTTATCGCTGCACAGTAGAGAACATCCTGGCCTACTGTCTCTGTGCGTGGTTCTCCAGCTCCACAGGGTCATTAGTGTGGCCCAGCAGATAGTTGACTGTCCTCTCCCCTGACTAGAAGAACTACATAGTTCCTGTTGTCTCAGGAACGTCAAGAAAATTCTTCAGGACCGATCACACCCAGGACATTCATTGTTTGAATGTCTGCCTTCAGGCAGATGTTTCAGATCCATAAAGACTAAGACAAATAGACTGAGAAACAGTTTCTATCCTTCAGCCATCACCATGCTGAATGCTACTAAGTGGTCAATCTGACCGAGTGCACCTTCATGTTTACAATACAACTTAAGTTAACATTGGCTAAGGGACAAGTGTAATATGTCATATGTATGAATGGAAAACACTGTCCGGCTGTTGTGGACTATTTTGGCTTTAACTTGAGTAATTGTGTTTTGTTTTTATTTTATTTTTGCATTGGAAGATTGCACCTAAATTTTGTTGTACAATGTCTAATTGCTACAATGACAATAAATAAAGATTTGATTTTGTCAGGTAGTGGTGGTGCAGATTGCAGAAGTTAAGGGTGAACAAAAAAAAGATTCCTAAGGAATTCAGAACTTTGTGAATTTGATGAACCACTATGAAAATAAAATCAAGATGCTGGAACACCAAGTTGTAAATGTCCCTCCAAACTTAAAAAATCTGGAGGACAGGAACCAAAGAAATAATGTCTGCCTCTTTGGCACCAAGAAGCATAAGAAGAAGAGAGATCTGATGCAATTTCTGGACAAATTATTACCAATAATTTTCAGAGAGCAAAGCTGTGTCTAATTTTGCAGACAGTTTGCTGGCTCTAAGTGAATTCCTACATCTCTCAGCTTTTTCTTTGAAGGCCAACAAGGTCATCTTTTCCCAGATTTAATTCCTTCCACAGGCTTTGGGGTCCAGTCGGTAAGACCAGCATGCAGGGCAGGTCTCTTGCTGTGTCTTCTCTGTCCTGTGCGACTATAACTTCTCATGCTTAAGGAGATGTGATATGATGTTTCAGGATCCTAAACAAAGTGAGAGAAGCCATTCATAACTTCCAGGTTACTAGCATTCTTCCTTCATTGCTGCCATTTCTTTCTGATTTACTCACAAGGCTGTGTGTCCCAACTACCCAACCTGCTTCCTTCACTGACTCCGTTATTTATTCCAACTTTGTTTTGTAACTATTTAAGTCGCAGCTTCCCCTTTGTTCATTAAGGTTCTTGATATCAATTACCAACTGATACTCCTTTGTCAATTCTTCATATTAGTTTACTGACCTCATTTCTAGAGGATTGTATGTTTTCCTGGATTACTGTAGGTGGTCCCTGCACCCGCTCATGGCAGTTCAGCCTTCAGGTGCCACATGCAGTAAAACACCGATCTCCCCTCTGGGTCTAGTTTTCCTCAGGTTATTACTTTCATTAGCCATTAATGCATTTGGACTCCATTCACTTTGATACCATGTTATGAAGCTTTTCCTGTTTGTGCACTCAGAGGGTGGGTTTGGGTGGGCTTGTTGCAGTGTGTTCTAGAAATTAATCTATACCCATTGTGTTTTCTTTTTGGGTGTTTTTAAAGGTTCTCTGTGGAGGGGAAGGGAGTCTGGAGGTATGTTTTTTGTTTCATATTGGTGTTATGGGGGTGTTTAAATTGTGGGAGGGATTGCTGTGAGGAACGCTTTTGTGCTAGAAAAGTAGTGAGAGCCTGGCGTGTTATTTTTCTCTTTCTTTTCCACACTTACTGTGCCTAACATTTTTTTTTAGTGCCTAATAGTCACCATTTGGAACATCCAGGGTCTCGGTTCTATTATCAAAAGATCCACCATCATTGGCTTTCTTTAGTGTAATAAATAAGATGCCATCTTTCTACAAGAGACCTAAATATCTTAGATGTGCCCTGACTTAATAATAGCCCTTAATGTTTGGTGGCTTCCTCCTCTACAAGCTCTTGTAAATGTGGTGTAATCATTGTGACGTGATGGAACTTGCTGTTTAAAGTCATTGATTCAGGTTGAGGTTCTAGGGGCAGATTTTGCTAACTTCTTACCAAGTTTGCTGGTTTAAAAAAAATACTGTTGCACGTTCGGTCCTACGTCCTTTCAGCTGTCACTTTAGGCATCTTCATTTAATCCAATTTGTCACTTTAAAAACTAATAATTCTAGGAACTGAATCATATGCCCCCCTTGTGCATTATCATTTACTTTATTCCACATTCTCCATGGGAATTTTCCTCAAACTTTTTTTTACTTTAACCCCTCCACTCAGGATTTTTCATTCTTTTTAGAGTTACTCCCAATTTAGACTGGATTACATTTTCATTTCACAAATGCTGTCTTGTAGTCACAAATGTCGGTGTTGTGATCACAATGTATTCTGTTCACTCATGCGCTCCCTCCGCGTCATCCCTGCACTTCTCGCTTGCCCTTTAACCCAGCTTTAGTCCAAAATGTTCTTTTCTTCCAGAGACTTACAGCTCATTTGAAAGAACTGATATCTCTAAATGCCTGTATGATGGATAATCCCGTATTTAGTTTGGCATTTGAGGCCAACTTATCATCTTTAGATCCTGCATGTGGTTGATTCTCAGCATGAATTATTAATAATTTGTACTTGACAAGATACATATTTCTTGCTTTTGCGAAATGCTGTATTTGAATTTCAGTGCATGAGAGCTAAACGTTATGTATCTGGAGCTACACCCAATGGGATATTAGCCCTTGGGTTTTTGAGATGGGAGTTGTTTGAATCCACCCCGCCATTAAAAATAAATTGGGGCTTCCTAATGATAAACCTCGTGACAGCAATGTTTTGTTTTTTAAGCACCGAGTTATCGGTAGAAAGCTCTGAAACAGTTCAGTTTCTGATATTAATGACTTTTTACAAGATCTGTCAATTCATAAGTTAACTAAGGAGAAGTTTTTTGTTTTTGGATCCTCTTTTAGCAGTGACTGAACTCAAGAAAGCCTTAGAGGCCATGAGCAAATGGAATTCATTCTTTCTTCTCGCCCAATTCCTATGCCAGAGTCTGTAGCCCCTTCAACTCAGATGAACTCAGTAATGAATATGGTACTCACCTGACCCTGCCAAAATGGGGCAAAGACCCCTCACTTAAACAATCTGAGGTACTGTCCAATTTCCTTATTAAATTCTGACGTCAAATTCTTGGCCAAAACGTGTGCTCTCCATTTGCTATGTCATACATAATTGGTATCTCCAGATCAAACTGGATTTATTTATACATGTTACCCATCTGACAGTGTCCATGTTTTCTCTATTTGGTGGATTTGGCACCTACCTTATCTTCAATGCTTGTTCTTTTCTCTTCAGATGGTGAGGCTGTGTTCACCTGCATGAGACCCTGGGGTGATTCTTATTTTACTCATGTGATTTAAACCCCCCAACTGCTGTAGTAAGTTTTACTAATTCTTAACTATTTTGAATTCACAGGGGTGAATTTCATCCTCTCTCCTTTTCAGTCTGTTTCTTGAACAAGTGGCCACATCTTCCAGCAAAACAGCATTAAGTACCCTCTTAATTGCCCATAACATTATACAAAGAAAATCTTTATAGACTGATGATATTCCGCCTTTCCTGCTGATGCCCCTTCACACGTACTGTATGTCATGCACTTGATTTCTTCAGTGAAACCATTTCAGGGTATAAAAATATCTGCCCTTCTCCCTTTAAGCCATCCTTGTCCAAATTTGCCATTCTCTTCTCCTGTACTCAAGACTCTGTTTAAATATCAGGCATTGGTATTATTAATTTGGTCACCTTCAGTTACCACCATGCCATTAACAACATTAACTAGCTGGACACATATTCCTCTGTCTTTCCACTTTTGCTTGGCTATTATTAACATTTTTATGGTTTCTCATATACAGTAAATTTTATTAGTTCTGTGCTCCGTCTATCAAGTACTGGCTTGAGGTCAAAGCCTTTCTTTCCAGATTTGTTGGGAATAACAAGTGACTTCATAAAAAGCAATGTGCCCTAATCTTGGACAAGTCTGACAGAGGAGCTTCTCATTCTTACTTAAAGCTTTACCTGGAACTGGCTTGATAAGCTGATCAATCCTCCATCTTGATTTTTCATCTTCACCTCCTTTAAGGTTGAAGTCTTTCATGCTACTGTACATGTAGACCTTTTTTCCCCATATGCTTTAAAGTCCTGGCACTGAATTCCCATCCCATTCCCATCTAGCACTCATATACCCCACCTTTCTTATAAAGGAGGCATTGCGAATTGGCCGGCACTCCATGTCTTTCCTACATCGGTCTATTTCGGTATTAATACACTGGGAGAAATGTTTGATGACTTGGGCCTCCAAATACTGCATTCCAGGCACTAAGGCTAAGGTTCTCCATCTGTGACTCCTCCTCTTTGTCATTATAGTGTGTTGCTTTCCTCCAGTGTTCCTTCTCTTCTACCATTTTCCTTTGCCCGTTCTTTCTCATCACATACAAAAAGCAACTGTCATTCTATTTGCTTCTCTGTGCAAAGCCTCCTACAAGCTCTTGCCTTTGTACTCACTGTGAAAATGTGATCTCTCTTCTTCCATTGCTTTCTAAAAAAAACACCATCTGTAAGGTCATGTAGTGAAGAGAGTGGGAGTGTCAAGTGTGGCACTTAGGGTAAGGAACGTGTGTCAGCCGTCAGAGATGCTTCTACCAGTGCAGGGCCAGTTCTGAACCAAGAGTCTACGCTTTATGGACTGCGAATGAGTTCATTGTGTGTATGATACGTGTACTGACCACATTTGCAATTTGTAGTCCACAGCACCCTCGGTAAATGCCAGTAGAATACAATCTAATGTAATTGACTGAAACAATTTCATCCATCCAACCTGCTATATCTTAACTACAGGGTCCTTGTATTTTAAAATAATAAAACCGAGCAACCCAGCATTCACAACCCTAGGTGCTAGTACTCTATTGCCATTAAAATGTTCTTTGCTAAACTCTGAAATACTGCAAAATGAAACTACTTTGAATAACATTATAAGTAAGTACACAGATCTACTTTCTGAAACATTGCTTAGTAAGACTATTAACATTCCTTTAGTTGATGCCATGATGGATGGTTTTATGTTCTTTCATAAATTAGAAAATATTGGTAAGGGAGAAAATCTTGCAGTACATCGTGTGACGATGGTCCTAAAAATCTCGGTGATTTCACATTTTTTGAAGTGCTCATATTTTACACTAAAACAGAATCCAGCACAAATGTAGGAATAATGTACATATCTTAAGTAGCCACAGTCGATTTTCATGACATCATACTTTTACTAGTCATTAACTATGATTATATAGTGTTGATGGTTTTAGTATTTACATAAATGTACAAACTGACATTTTAGCAAATTCTTTGTACGTCTAACAAACTCTGAAATGTTTTGTCCAACTCACTATCACAATCATACATTTCCTTTAATTACAACCCTAAATGAAACAACATATCTCACTACTTAATTATGATTGACTAGTTCTTGCCCTTGTCAATATGGGCACAATAAATCTAGATTGCAAAACTAAATCAGAAATACTGTATATGTATACTGTGAGTAGCTCTTATTTCTAGACAACAAAGTTGTCGAAAACAACAAAGTTAACAGGTCTTCTGAAATGCGTGGCTTTTAAAAGTTTTCTGAATTCTGTTCCATCATAAAAGATGTTAACAGAAATGACTGTTTTGAACAGCTGTTAATATGATAATAGAAAATATAAACCTACGTCATGTCACTTAGACCCAAATAAAGGGAGCGTGACACTTTCTGTACAGTGGTATTTGGTGACAATCTGTGGTCAGATTTAGCAAACTGCACAAATATACACAAAAGAAATGTTGGAATGTGCATATGCAGCTCTCTGTGTAAAAGGTGTTATATATAAAAGAAATTTTGATGGGACAGCTTGTGTTTATTTATTGCAACTCTAGCATTTTGGAGAAAGTGTGAAATAATGACACACTTGATCAAGTAGGGAAATGCAGGCAAACCAGCTAAACGACAACTCATGCATATAATATATATATAAAATATAAATAAAATCCAAAGTCGGTCTGTCTGTCGCGGTAAGTATCACAGTTTGCTTGTGGTTCCAATTTATTTGTGCAAATCCGAGAGAGCAGCTGCAGGCTATGGGGAGGGGGATGGGGCCCTCCTCCTCCTCCTCCTCACTCACACGCCAGCCTCCATTCAAGTCAGTCTACCTCTCGCCACGTGTTGCAGCGTTAGGCTAGAGATAACTGTTTGTTCAATAGACATTATCATCTACAGATTGCTAAGGAGTCATGTGTGATGCTTTTGATTGAGAGATCAGAGCTCCATGTGTTTTAAAGGGTAGCTGCTGATTGCCAGAGATATCATGGCCATGTGCTTTGTCTCACCACGCGTGCAAAACGCTCTCCCGTCACAGCTGAACACGATCAGATATAGTGCCAGTGTTTGACGTTGCAGCGTACCTACCCTCCGCTTGGTTAGAATTACATTTTTTTTTTATTGGTTTTTAAAGTTTGTCCTGTTTCAGTACTACATGGTTGGAGCCACAGGGGACAGCTAGTAATTAATATTATCAAGCCTTTATTAGAATGTGTAATGATATGACGAACATATTAAACCTCAACAGTGAGGTGTATGATGTATAGACTCTATTTTAGTTCCTTTTCTAGAGGGACTGCTGCATATTTGCATTGAAGGAGTGTTTAATTATCGGTCAGTTTATATCAGCTACCTGTTGTTACTTCTTAGGATTAGAAATTAAAACTCAGTATAAACACAGGAGCGATTTACACCATGAATACAAAGAGCTAAAAATATCATATCCTATAGCTTCTACCCTAATGAACGACATAGAGGTGCATCTCAATAAATTACAATATTTAATTTGTTTCAGTAATTCAATTGAAAAAGTGAAACTCGTATATTATACAGATTCATCACACAGAGTGATATATTTCAAGTGTTTTATTTCTTTTTATTTTGCTGATTATGGCTTACAGGTAATGAAAACTCAAAATTCAGTATCTCAGAAAATTAGAATATTACATAAGACCAATTAAAAAAATTAATTTTAATACAAAAATGTTGGCCTACTAAAAAGTATGTCCATGTACGCACTCAATACTTGGTCAGGGCACCTTTCCATGAATTACTGCGTCAATGCGGCGTGGCATGGAGGCGGTCAGCCTGTGGCACTGCCGAGGTGTTATAGAAGCCCACGATGCTGTGATAGCGGCCTTCAGCCCGTCTGCATTGTTGGGTCTGGTGTCTCTCATCTTCCTCTTGACAATACCCCATAGATTCTCTATAGGGTTTAGGTCAAGCAAGTTTGCTGGCCAATCAAGCACACTTTTGCCATTGTCATTAAACCAGGTATTGGTACTTTTGGCAGTGTGGGCAGGTGCCAACTTCTGCTGGAAAATGAAATCAGCATTTCCATAAAGCTTGTAAGTAGAGGGTAGCATGAAGTGTTCTAAAATTTCCTAGTAGGCGGCTGCAATGACTTTGGACTTGATAACCACAGTGGACCAACACCAGCAGATGGCATGGCTCCCCAAATCATCACAGACTGTGGAAACTTCACACTGGACCTCAAGCAACTTGGACTTTGTGCCTTTCTATTCTTCCTCCAGACTCCGACCTTGGGTTCCAAATGAAATGCAAAATTTACTTTCATCTGAAACAAAGTTATTATAGTTAACGAAAACTGAAACTATTATTAAAAAAAACATTTTTGTAAACTGAAATAAAATTAGCAAAACCAGAATGAAAAACTAAACGAAACTATTAAAGTAGCTGGAAATACTAAATGAAATAGAATAATAATTTACTAAAATAATATTAGTTTTCATTTTTGAATGAATATTTTTACTGTTAGTTGTTAACCCTTATAATTTTTAACTGTAAAACAAAGTTGTTTTATCTTGGTAGAGTAATATATGTATTGCTCTACTTTCCCCTATTGTATTATTAATATGCAGCCTTAGAATGCCTAATCTCACAGACTTACCACTGTTTATAAGGTATTATTCTATATAATGTCTCCCCACCTTCCCTTCTATATCTATAACCTCAGGCAATTAGATGTAGTAAAAAGACAAGCAGGAGTTAAGTCACACATAAAATAATGTATTACTGATAATATTCATAAATAATAACAAAATGCAAAGTACATTTGAATATTGGCAACCATACAACCTGATTAAATGGTGATGTGTAATTCAGGTGGCACACAGACTTGCAGTTACTTAAAATGTCTCTAGTTAAGGCATCATTGGTGCTCAGCTTTCAGCCACATGTCTGTTCAATATGGCTGCTGAGCTGTGCTCTTCATTGTGTTGTCTTCATCATCACAGGTTAGCAAGAGAGATGCTTCTTCATCATATGTTGGTCAGAGAGAGAGAATGTGGTTGAGCAAGTACATTTATAGATGTTCTCTCCAATTCATCATGGTACTTAAAGGCCTCTGAGACAAGCCAATTCCAAACAGCCATATCTCAGACCAATGAGAGAAATCGTACATTTTAACACCTCAACCCCCCTCAAGACCATATGTTAAGCTAACCTGGCTTTGTGTGGGGAATTAGACAAAGACTTTTGCAGAGAAATACTCATCAAACTGGTTTAAAACACTTCCCCCCAAATCCTGTCATAAAATTACAAAGAGACAGTCGTAAAAAGGGGTTCAAACACGAATACCTCTCACCATTTGGTTTGCCTAAATTATAAATAAAGACATACAAAACATTTATCAAGTTATAGGCAAAATCCCACATCACAACAAAAGTCATCTTCCACGAGCCGTCCGCACAAATTCATCAAGTGAACGGCGGCTGGTGATGGAGGGCGGCTGTTCACAGAGCAAAATACGGGCCCATATGTGGAAAAGAAAGCAATTTATGTGCCACCTTTCTTTGCACTTGTTGTAAATCCAGATGTAATTCAAACACTTGAAATTTGCTGGTCAACAAAAACTTCACGAGTGAGTAGCTTTTCAGTATATTTCTTAGGTGCCTGCTTTTTGTTGACAGTAATTCACCTGCCACAAAGTATACTAAGCATAGAGAAAGTATAGTAATCATGAAAAAACTTCGACCTTGAGATTTTGATAAATCTTGACGTTTTAGAGCTCCCCGAGCCTGAAATTATTTTTTTTAAACTACGTGTGTGTGTGTGTGTGTGTGTGTGTGTGTGTGTGCGTGTGTGTGTGTGTGTGTGTGTATAAACACAATAACTCGGATACAAATACAACTAGATAGATGGATGAAATTTGGCATGTGTTTGTTACACCAAAATTGTTGATCTGTATTAACTTTTGGGCCAAATCCATCAACCGGAAGTGGTGCTTTACCTGAACATATTCTCGATTATTTTTTTATTCATGTAGCTACAGAGTCCAATTTATTCAACTTTACTTTTATAATAACAGTTCATTATATTATTAGTTTGATTTGATTCATTGTTTTTGGTTCTTTAATGTACATAATATAAAAATATAATTGTCTTGCGGTTTGTTCCTCAAATATCCATCCCCATGTCTGAGTACACGAGAAAGTTGAGGGGAGACCACTCCCGATTTTTGAAAATAAAACGGCACTGATCGAGAGACTGACAAGGTCATAATACAAGATCAGCATATTGTTGCTGACCAATCACTTTTGCTTTAAAAACATTGTTTAACAACAAAGAGATACAAACCTTGTAAAATTCCTGAGTTGGCAACGTTAACGTCTACTGAACTACAGGTAGGTAGGCAAAGAGAGTCTGCCAAGTGATGAAAATCTAAACATACTAATGTGTTTTTGTATTTATGTTAGATTTATTAATTTATCATTTTTAGTTAATATTCACAGTTCAAAATACCTGATATTATGAAAATAATCCAGTAGCAAAATTATGTTTTAAAATATCTGTCCCCATTTTTTCAATGTTTCTCTCTCTCTCAAAATAGATAGTTGAAATATATTCTTTTTGTTCTTAACATCTGCCATATAATACATATTGCATACCAGAGATTTTTCCTGCCTTTCATCCAAACCTGCCTGGGTAGGCTCCAGGTTCCAGTGATCCTGCTCTGGATAAACAGGTTTTGATAATGTATATATTGTTCTTAATCTCAGATGCTGTCTCTGTTGTTTTAGGCCTGTCCATACTCTTATTACCTGCTCTGCTCATTAAGGGTTTACTGTTCTTATGGTGGGCTATTCATGTCTCACTGCCCCTAACCTTGACACTACATGCTTGTTTTTCTTTATTTCCTTCAATACAGCTAGGTGGGGTCTGCATACTGATTCACTGACTGATGTTTTCCCTAAGCCCCCATGATTTTCATGATCACACCTGTCAGAGCACAGTAGATTCTGTTTTCTGATTTTTGATCTTTTCAGGCCTGCAGGTGGCAAAATTCTCACTATAAATGGTTTGTGCCGGAGATGGAATCAGAGATCAATATGGCTGGTGGAAAATAACAAAACCCAGTATTTGAGATTTTTGAATGCAATGTTGAAGGCATTCAGTATAAGCACATTGTCATTGGAGCAGGATATGTTGTGTGCTGTAGACATTCAGAGTGAATAACCCTCACACCTTAAAATTCACCTAAATTTCATTACAAATTGGCCCATTCTGGGAAATAGGAAAAAAGTCAGCGCAGATTTGTTCGGCACAAATAACATAGAAAATATTTTAAAAATTAAAAAATTGTGTAAAATTGTTCATATTCAGTACCTGGTTTTGATTATGCTTGTCTTTATCGGACAAAAACAAAATGAAATAATAATAATAATAATAATACATTTTATTTATATAGCGCCTTTCCCATGCTCAAGGCACTTACAGAATATAAGAAAGAACGGCAGGGTATACAGCATATAGAATTGTACAAACCAAATAAATAAATAAAGAAGATTAAGACAGTAAATTCAGAGAAAGCCTAACAGACAACAGAATTGATGGCCCAGCACACACACACACAGGTTACATGAGCATCTCGACAGAAAGGTAAACTGAGAGAAGGGGAATAAAGTCAAGTAGAGCTAAAAGCCTTCCTGAACAGATGAGTTTTAAGTTGTTTTTAAAAAGAATTCATGGAGTCAGCTGGTCTAATTAATTTCGGTAGGTAATTCCAGAGTCTGGGCGCTATACAGCTGAAGGCCCTGCTGTCACCCATGGAGTATAGATTAGTGTGGGGCACAACAAGACTGCCAGAATCGGAGGCCTTAGTGGGCGGGCGGGCACATAGTGATGGGGAAGGTCACTGATGTAGTTTGGCGCAAGGTTATTTAACCTCTGGATTTTATATTTAATTCTGTAAGACACAGGGAGCCAGTGAAGACGGAGCAGGATGGGTGTTATGTGCTCACTGCTGCTGGTTCGAGTGAGGACTCTTGCAGCCGAGTTTTGAATAAGCTGGAGCTGTGATATAAGATTAGAAGGGGCACCTGCCAGCAGCGAGTTACAATAATCGATGCGGGATGTGATAAAAGCATGGACAAGTTTCTCAGCGTTAGAAAAGGAGAGGAAGGAGCGAACACGGGATATGTTACAGAGGTGAAAGTAAGAAAGTTTCTAAATTTGATTTATGTGGGCGGAATTAGAAAGGGAGGAATCAAAAATAACACCAAGATTCTTTGCAGTAGAGGCAGGTCTGATGAGATCATCACCAAGATGGACTGGGAAGGAGCTCATTTTATGAAGTTGCATTTTAGTTCCAATTTGCAGGAGTTTAGTTTTGTTGCAGTTTAATTTTAAAGAGTTCTGCTCCATCCAAGGTTTTAATTTCACTAAGGCAGGTTGTGAGCTGAGAAAGCTCTAATGAAGTTCCACTTTTAACATTGAAGTAGAGTTGAGTATCATCTGCATAAAAATGATAGCCCGCCCAGTCCATAGCTACAGATAATATGGCCAAGGGGAAGCATATAAATACAGAAGAGAAGAGGGCTGAGGACAGAGCTCTGAGGAACTCCTTGTATGACTGGCGTGGAGCTGGATCTGCTGTTGCTAAGACTAACAAACTCTTGCCTATCAGTCAGATAGGACTTGAACCACTGGAGGGCAGTGCCAGAGATACCCAGCATGTTCTCCATTCTGGACAGTAGAATGTCATGTCTGACCTGAGTGTCAAATGCTGCACTGAGGTCTAACAGAATTAATATGCTGGTTTGTCCAGAGTCTGCTGCCATAAGCAAATCATTGGTTACCCGTAGCAGAGCAGTTTCACAGCTGTGCTGCACCCTGAAACCAGACTGAAAGGGTTCCATCAAATTATTAGACGTTAAGTAATTGGTGACCTGGGAAGCTACAACACGCTCAAGAGCTTTTGACAGGAAAGGTAAGTGGGAAATAGGCCGAAAATTGTTAAGATTGTCAGCATCAAGACCAGACTTTTTTAACATTGGGGTTACAGAAGCGATTTTAAAAGTGAGCGGCACAGAGCCAGTGTCAAGGGATGAGTTTATTATTGTTGTAACAGTCGGGATTATAGCATGAAGGCAGGATTTAAGTAGTGTGCTGGGGATTGGGTCCAGTACACAAATGGTCAGCCTCATCTTACAAAGCAGGTTATTAACAAACGCGGATGTGACTGGTGAGAACTTAGGGAAGGAGCTGGATGGAGTGGGAAAACAGGGAGAGATATAAACAGATGATGTATTTATGTTAGTTGAATTATTTACAGTGGTGTGAAAAACTATTTGCCCCTTCCTGATTTCTTATTCTTTTGCATGTTTGTCACACAAAATGTTTCTGATCATCAAACACATTTAACCATTAGTCAAATATAACACAAGTAAACACAAAATGCAGCTTTTAAATGATGGTTTTATTATTTAGGAGAAAAAATCCAAACCTACATGGCCCTGTGTGAAAAAGTAATTGCCCCTTGTTAAAAAATAACCTAACTGTGGTGTATCACACCTGAGTTCAATTTCGTAGCCACCCCAGGCCTGATTACTGCCACACCTGTTTCAATCAAGAAATCACTTCAATAGGAGCTGCCTGACACAGAGAAGTAGACCAAAAGCACCTCAAAAGCTAGACATCATGCCAAGATCCAAAGAAATTCAGGGACAAATGAGAACAGAAGTAATTGAGATCTATCAGTCTGGTAAAGGTTATAAAGCCGTTTCTAAAGCTTTGGGACTCCAGCGAACCACAGTGAGAGCCATTATCCACAAATGGCAAAAACATAGAACAGTGGTGAACCTTCCCAGGAGTGGCCGGCCGACCAAAATTACCCCAAGAGCAGAGGCGACTCATCCGAGAAGTCACAAAAGACCCCAGGACAACGTCTAAAGAACTGCAGGCCTCACTTGCCTCAATTAAGGTCAGTGTTCATGACTCCACCATAAGAAAGAGACTGGGCAAAAACGGCCTGCATGGCAGATTTCCAAGACACAAACCACTGTTAAGCAAAAAGAACATTAGGGCTCGTCTCAATTTTGCTAAGAAACATCTCAATGATTGCCAAGACTTTTGGGAAAATACCTTGTGGACTGATGAGACAAAAGTTGAACTTTTTGGAAGGCAAATGTCCCGTTACATCTGGCGTAAAAGGATCACAGCATTTCAGAAAAAGAACATCATACCAACAGTAAAATACGGTGGTGGTAGTGTGATGGTCTGGGGTTGTTTTGCTGCTTCAGGACCTGGAAGGCTTGCTGTGATAGATGGAACCATGAATTCTACTGTTTACCAAAAAATCCTGAAGGAGAATGTCCGGCCATCTGTTCGTCAACTCAAGCTGAAGTGATCTTGGGTGCTGCAACAGGACAATGACCCAAAACACACCAGCAAATCCACCTCTGAATGGCTGAAGAAAAACAAAATGAAGACTTTGGAGTGGCCTAGTCAAAGTCCTGACCTGAATCCAATTGAGATGCTATGGCATGACCTTAAAAAGGCGGTTCATGCTAGAAAACCCTCAAATAAAGCTGAATTACAACAATTCTGCAAAGATGAGTGGGCCAAAATTCCTCCAGAGCGCTGTAAAGACTCATTGCAAGTTATCGCAAATGCTTGATTGCAGTTATTGCTGCTAAGGGTGGCCCAACCAGTTATTAGGTTCAGGGGGCAATTACTTTTCACACAGGGCCATGTAGGTTTGGATTTTTTCTCCCTAAATAATAAAACCATAATTTAAAACTGCATTTTGTGTTTACTTGTGTTATATTTGACTAATGGTTAAATGTGTTTGATGATCAGAAACATTTTGTGTGACAAACATGCAAAAGAATAAGAAATCGGGAAGGGGGCAAATAGTTTTTCACACCACTGTAGATCTTTAATTTTGTTATGGAAAAAGTGGAGGAAATACAGACTTCAGTAGAAGAGGTAGTTGGGCCAGATGCAGGTTTGAGTAGTTTATTAACTACAGAAAACAAAACCCTTAGGTTATTGTGGCCACTTTCTATTATTCTGCCATAGTGGATGTTCTTAGCAGCAGTTAGTGCTTCACTGTAAGCTCTTTGGTGGGTAGAGAAAGCCTGGATGTGCACGGTGAGGCCAGTCTTACGTGGCATTCTCTCAAGGCGTCGGCCAGCTGCTTTCATAGATCGCAATTCTGAGTTATACCAAGGAGCTGAACGTTTAAAGGAAACCTCCTTATGTTTTAAAGGAGCTGTTTTATCTAATGCTGAATGAAGGGCCGAGTTATAGCAGTCAACAAGACTATCTAGTGTTGACGGAATAGGTGCAGACAGTAAAAGATCAGAAATGGATCCAGAAAGGATAGAGGGACAGATATTTTTAAATAGTAAACTGTGTCGTGTCATGTAGTGTAGTAAGCTTCTACTAACATTAAACTCGTATTATATCCAAACTCATTAAGTACACCGTTCTGTCTCATTGTGACATAAAAACTAAACTACATAGTAGCTGTTTAACCGTACTATAATTACTAAAACTAATATATATATATATAAATAAAATAGAAATGTCTTTGTAAAATAAAAACTAAACTAAAACTAAAAATACATGACAAAGGAAAACGAAAACTAAACTGAATTTCCAAGTAAGGTCAGAAAAAATATAGAAATAAAAACTAATATAAAAAGGCAAAACTATAATAAACTTGATCTGAAAAGAGGCCTTTGGACCACTGAGCCACAGTCCAGGCCGTTTTCTTCTTAGCCCAGGTAAGACGCTTCTGACGTTCAGGAGTGGCCTGACACAAGGAGTTGTAGCCCATGTCCCAGATACGTCTGTGTGTTTTTGATGGCTCTTGAAGCCCCGACCCCAGCTGCAGTCCACTCCTTATGAATCCTCCCCAAATTCTTGTATGGGCTGTGCTTTACAATCCTCTCAAGGCTGCTTTCCATTAATATGCTTGAATACAGCACTCTGAACAGCCAGCTTCTTTAGCAGTGACTTTTTGTGGGACCATTTAAAGGCTCAGGACACCGTTGCAGGTGTTTTGTTAATTAGCTGAGTGGAGTGTGACACCAGGAGTCTACAATTCTATAATATTGAACTTTTTCACAATATTCTAATTTTCTGTGATACTGAATTTTGGGTTTTCATTAGCTATAAACCATACTGAGCAAAATGAAAAGAAAAAATGCTTGAAATAAATCACTCTATGTGAACTGAATCTATATATTTCACTTTTTTTAACTTAATTACTGAAATAAATGAACTTTTCAATGATATTCTAATTTATTGAGCTGCACCTGTAATGGCAGGTGGCTTGGCACTGCTTGAAGACTAAGCAAATGGTCATATATGAAAAGAACAGGCTTTAAGGGACAGCATTTGGCCATGATGATGGCTGGCTTATGAGTTGGTTTAGACTAAGAACCATTCTCTTAGAACTATGTGCTGAGTTGTCCCTGGTATCAGAAAGACAAACTGCCCAAAATCAGACTCTGCCTGTTCAACTCATCCACATTTCAGCTTCATCAAGCACTCGTATTGCAATAAGGGCACCTACTTGTTTACAGTAAGCAGTTACATTTCATTAATGAACAAATCATCAGTGATGCCAAGATGAGACTGATGAACGTTGCGGGTCAACCCGTGATTCAGTTATTTTGAAGCAAAGCAACATAGTCAATGTAGGGTTGTTTCAGGGTAGCAACCTGGTGGGGCCTGAGGCACACTCACATACACACATTTACAAGATGAAATGTAAAATGCTTCGAAATGTGCACACAGTAGATTTTATATATATATATATATATATATATATATATATATAGATTTATATTTTTGTTGATTTTAATGTAAACTTAATTTTTTGAGTGTACATTTTCCTGTTAGACCTGGGTTTACTTCCTGGGTTCTCCCCGTGTCTGCGTGGGTTTCCTCCAGGTGCTCCAATTTCCTCCCACAGTCCAAAGACATGCAGGTTAGGTGCATTGGCGATCCTAAATTGTCCCTAGTGGGTACTTGGTGTGTGCCCTGCGGTGGGCTGGCTCCCTGTGTTGGCTGGGATTGGCCCCAGCAGACCCCTGAGACCCTATGTTAGGATATAGCGGGTTGGACAATGACTGACAGACAGTTTCCTGTTTCTTGGCATATACATATTTTCACACTTGATTGCACACAAAGTTTTATAAGTGAATGACCTGAAAGTGTCAGTAACAGGTGCAGCATCAAAAATCAGAAACACTCATCTGCCCTGTGGAATGGAAAAATAATGGCCATTAGGAAAGACGTCATGATCCACTTTTTAGTAGAGATTTATTTTCCCACCTTCATTGTTAATTATGTTGTTGGACTTAAGTGCAGCATTTGACACCATTGACCATTCTATTTTACTGCACAGGCTAGAAAATAATGTTGGGCTTACAGGCACTGTGCTCGTTTGGTTTAGTTCTTATTTATCAAATCAATGCCAGTATGTGCTGAAGGTACTCCATCATTATACACAGTAGTTCAATATGGTGTCCCGCAGGGCTCAGTACTGGGACCTTTGCTGTTTTCACTTTACATGCTTCCACTGGGATCTCTCATTAGGAAACAATGTTAATTTTCACTCGTATGCAGATGACACCCAGTTATACCTTTCATTTAAATCAAATGAAGTTTCTCCGATGTTGTCTTTAATTAGTTGTGTTAGTGAATTAAAGGAGTGGATGGATGAGATCGACTTGTCTTTAAACACAGATAAAACAGATGTTAATTGTTGGAGGGAATGGCGCTGATCACAGCAATATTTTGTCATCATTTACTCAGTTGGAATCCCAATTAATTTTACTGAATCAGCCCACAGTCTAGGAGTTATCTTTGACTCTAGCATGTCATTTAAAGTGCATATTATAAAGTTGTCCAAAACATGTTTCTTCCATCTTAAAAATGTTAGGAAATTAAGGCGCTTTCTAAATAAACAGGATTGTGAGAAATTAATTCATGCATTTATCTCTAGTAGGATTGACTACTGCAATGCGGTGTTCACTGGCTGTTCAAACTGTTCTTTATACAGCCTCCAGTTAATCCAAAATGCGGCTGCAAGAATTATTACAAGAACAAGAAAATATGAACACATAACTCCAGTTTTTAAATCCTTACACTGGCTCCCGGTTAAGTTTAGGGCAGATTTCAAAATCCTCCTTTTAACATATAAAGCATTAAATGGCCAAGGTCCGGCTTACTTGTCTGAACTTATCATGACTTACAAACCAGAACACACATTAAGATCTCAAGATGCCGGTCTACTTATGATTCCAAGGATTAACAAAATAACAGTGGGAGGTCGAGCTTTTAGTTACAGGGCCCCTAAACTGTGGAATGGTCTGCCTGCTTCCATAAGAGATGCCCCTTCAGTCTCAGCCTTTAAATCCCGGCTGAACTCACTACTTCAGTTAAGCATATCCTGACTAGAGCTGCTGATTAACTGTACAGACTGCATCTCTGTTGTTAGTCATTAGCACTATAACATAAGTAACACGATAGTTAAAATTTGATACTAACCCTCACCTATTCTGTTTCTCTACTCGGTACTCAAATGTGGCACTTGGTGCCACGACCCAGTGCTGTTTCAGCTGTGGATTGGCCAAATGGGGGAGGCAGCTTGACGGATGAGGTCTCTAGGACTCTAAAAATATCCAAATCATATTACACACGTGGACAAAATTGTTGGTACCCTTCAGTCAATGAAAGAAAAACTCACAATGGTCACAGAAATAACTTTAATCTGACAAAAGTAATAATAAATAAAAATTCTATGAAATTTAACCAGTGAAAGTCAGACATTCATTTTCAACCAATGCCTTTTCCAGACGGCATGTTTCAGCTCTTTCCAAAGATGCTCAATAGGATTGAGGTCAGGGCTCATAGAAGGCCACTTTAGAATAGTCCAATGTTTTCCTCTTAGCCATTCTTGGGTGTTTTTAGCTGTGTGTTTTGGGTCATTGTCCTGTTGCAAGACCCATGACCTGCGACTGAGACCAAGCTTTCTGACACTGGCCAGCACATTTCTCTCTAGAATCCCTTGATAGTCTTGAGATTTCATTGTACCCTGCACAGATTCAAGACACCCTGTGCCAGATGCAGCAAAGCAGCCCCAGAACATAACAGAGCCTCCTCCATGTTTCACAGAAGGGACAGTATTCTTTTCTTGATATGCTTCATTTTTCCGTCTGTGAACATAGAGCTGATGTGCCTTGGCAAAAAGTTCAATTTTTGTCTCATCTGTCCATAGGACATTCTCCCAGAATCTTTGTGGCTTGTCCACATGTAGTTTGGCAAATTCCAGTCTGGCTTTTTTATGATTTGTTTTCAACAATGGTGTCCTCCTTGGTCGTCTCTCATGAAGTCCACTTTGGCTCAAACAATGATGGATGGTGCGATCTGACACTGATGTTCCTTGAGCTTGAAGTTCACCTTGGATCTCTTTAGAAGTTTTTCTGGGCTCTTTTGTTACCATTCGTATTATCCGTCTCTTTGATTTGTCATCAATTTTCCTCCTGCGGCCATGTCCAGGGAGGTTGGCTACAGTCCCATGGATCTTAAATTTCTGAATAATATGTGCAACTGTAGTCACAGGAACATCAAGCTGCTTCGAGATGGTCTTATAGCCTTTACCTTTGACATGCTTGTCTATAATTTTCTTTCTAATCTCCTGAGACAACTCTTTCCTTCGCTTCCTCTGGTCCATGTTGAGTGTGGTACACACCATGTCACCAAACAACACAGTGACTACCTGGAGCCCTATATATAGGTCCACTGACTGATTACAAGATTGTAGACACCTGTGATGCTAATTAGTGGACACACCTTGGATTAACATGTCCCTTTGGTCACATTATTTTCAGTCTTTTCTAGGGGTACCATCATTATTGTCCAGGCCTGTTTCATGAGTTTATTTTTTTAAATAATTCTGTTGAAGCATGGTTGAAAATCAATGTCTGACTTTTATTAGTTAAATTTCATCGAATTTTTATTTATTATTACTTTTGTCAGATTAAAGTTATTTCTGTGACCATTTTGAGTTTTTCTTTCATTGACTGAAGGGTACCAACAATTTTGTCCACGTGTGTATGTGATATCATCTACTGTTAAATTCTGCTCCGTACTTCTAAAATTTTTATTATTATGCTGTATTAAGGATTTGTTCTGGTCTGTGTATTGTATTGTAATGACCCTCTTCTTTTGACACCCACTGCACATCCAACTTACCTGGAAAGGGGTCTCTCTTTGAACTGCCTTTCCTAAGGTTTCTTCCATTTTTTCCCTGCAAGGTTTTTTTTTTGGGAGTTTTTCCTTGTCTTCTTAGAGAGTCAAGGCTGGGGGGCTGTCAAGAGGCAGGGTCTGTTAAAGCCCTTTGCACCACTTCCTATGTGATTTTGGGCTATACAAAAATAAACTGTATTGTATTGTTAACCGACACAAGCTTTATATATATATATATATATATATATATATATATATATATATATATATATATATATATATATATATATATATATATATATATATATATATATATATATATATATATATATATATATATAAAATGTTCATGGTCTTCTACCTAATTGATCTTATTGTATTATCTAGCCATTTATTTTTATTTTGCATTCAGAGAAAATTGTTAGTTTGCTATTTACAAGTAAAAGAAAATTAGGAAATGTGCATTTTCTACCATTCAATTTTCACTTGTGTTTACTACATTCTTTAAAATTCAACTTTGATTTCTTAATTGGACCCAAATACTGACTATTATTAACAAGCAGTGCTGACTGATCAGTGACACTAGCTGAAATAAAAACCTGCGGCTATGTAGGTACCCCAATCTGAACTTGAAAAGCAGGGAAGTATAATTGATTTAAAAAAAAAAGAAAAAGGAAGCATACTCTGGGAAAGTGAAATTATCCTAAGGAGCTGTATAGCAATTTAGTGTCATATGCAAAATGTCATTTTAAAGCAGTAAGAGGGGAGTATAAGGTCAGTAGTGGAATACAACTAACAGTAACATGTTTAACTTATTAACATTTTAAAAAAGGAAGTGGCATAGACATCTGTAACTGTAGTGTAACACATTCATGAAATGTGCAGACTTCCTCTTGAGCAGTGGAAGGGGGAAGCCTCTCACACTTCTCAAGAGGAAGTCTGCACGTGTTATACTGGCACACATTCAGGTTATTTTGTTTGGGAGAGCTAAAAATGCTGCAGCCTTGGATTCAGACTCATCACACTATGCATAATCAGCAGAAGATGAAGAGTTAATGGGCAAGGCTAAGCAAACAGAAATGAAATCCAACTGGTTGGACGACGTTTTGGAGAGAACTCTAGATCTGTACAAGAGTCAGCAGTGGCTGAATGCCGCTGCTCCACAAACCCTGCAAATCATATTCCCATTCTGTCAGAGTCTGGACCTGAGTGAGCTTTCTTCCTACATGCCAAAGACTTTCCAGTCAGTTTTGGTGGGGAGAGGGTTTGGTTTGTTCCATTGTGCTCAGTCATGAACTGGCATTTCCTCCTGGGTTGATTCCACCTTGTGACCAGTGATACTATGATAGGCTTGGTTCTCGGTAGTTCTAAACTGGGTTCAGTAATGAACAAACGGCTGTTCTTCTTTTGGTCCACACACACATCAGAATCTAAACACCACAATATTAGAACAAACTCTGAACGAATTACAGTCTATCTATCCATCCATTATTCAACCCGCTATATCCAAACTACAGGGTCATGGGGGTCTGCTGGAGCCAATCTCAGCCAACACAGGGCACAAGGCAGGAAACAAAGCCCGGGCAGGATGCCAGCCCACCGCAGAATTACAATCTATCTTTTAAAAAAAAATAATCTTAATATAAAAGGATACATGTCTGTCTGACTGTCTAGTCTGCCATGTCTTTGTTATTCCAAAAGATGGCACATCATAAACAACAACACTGCTTTTATGAATCCCATACCAAATGGCATATAACAGAGAGACTGGAGTTATATGATGCACTACACACATTAACACTGAGGTCTACATTGATCACTTAGATTTCAATCCATCTTAGCATGGCTAGTACTTCAAGATGGAAACATTTCTGATTATAGTCCTTATACAAATTATTTTAAAGCAAGACTGAAATATTTCTCTTCCAAATCTGACAGTTTATTACCCCTCCATCTTCATAGTTAGATTGTATGTGGATTTTAAAGAAAGTTGCCATTTTTTGGCTGCAAAATATGAATATTTGTACAATGTGTACAGTCAGACCTATTATGTAACTTTTGTTTTTTTTAATAACTTCCTATTAATTATTATTATTTATCTATCCATCTAAAAAAAAAGTTTGAATTTCCCCTTGAGATTAATAAAGTATCTATCTATCTATTTGTTTTTAACTGTGAATGACACTATATATATATATATATATATATATATATATATATATATATATAAAGTCACTGTATGTATGTTCCAGCATCACTTCTGTTTCTCATTGGTCAACTAAAGATACTGTAGTTTGAAATCTTCTGGGTAGGGTGGGGAGTGATCTTGCAGTCTTGTATGTTATCATCCATTTGACACTCGGAGCGACCACGAGGGTGAACTGCAGTTGACTGCCAGTATTCCTCATGTTTGAGCACCACCACTGCACGCCTGTTGCTTTTCAAATTAAATAGAGTTGGCCGGTCCCGAGCGTCAACTAGATGATAACATACATGCAAGACAAACACATTAGTGAGTCTTCATTGTTTGTTAATTTATTTTTATTTGTAAAGTTGTGTTTTTTTTTTTAAATTATATTTTTCTCAAACAATTTAAAAAAAAAAAACACTTTATTTTCCTCCTGGGCAACACTGGGTATTTCCGCTAGTTTTCAATAAGCCCACTCAATAGTAAAACAAGCACAAGATATAAAGAGAATAAATAATGTACATGCTACTAATATGCATGTTTTTAAGTCTGTCTGGAAAAAGTTTCAAATATTCCAAGTCATTAAATCCATAAAATTACTTTCAGTACCCAAAGTTTTTTTTTTTTTTATTGTAAATAAAATAAAACATCTACAAAAGTGGTTCTTGATAAAATGTCATTTGCAAAACACCCAATTACAATCGTGTAATCAGACAAACAATTCATAGAAAATACTGATGCAAAGTGGGCCTAGAAACTGAGCTTTATCATTTCTTTTTTTGTAGCTGCAAAATGTAAGACATTTTAGTCAAACTACATATATTTGAATATTTTTAATGCAATGACATTATCATTAAACTTGTACACATGCATCACTGCGGTGTGTTCTTCATACATACACATAGTGCTATGCAAAGGCAGACGCAGCCCACTGCTTGACATCGGTGGGACACTGAGGATATCTCTGCAAGGCTTCCATAATCTGACTGTTGTCTAGCAGCAGTTTAACAAGTTGATATTCTTTTTGTATTCTTACTGAAGGTCCATCCATTGACTTCACCAGTTCCAGCTGGTGCAGATGCTCAAAAGCCTTTAAAATACAAAAAGTAGATTTTGAGAACATGCCAATAGGAATTTGCCAGGCTAATATAGTGGAGCACTTCAAAACACTGCTGAAAATTACTTTAACATGGCTTTCATATAGCTTCATTTTAGCTTAATCTTGATACTCTTGTACAGTATATGCATTTAATCACCATTATTATTCATGGTGGCTCTGAAATCCGTACTAACCCCTACTTTCTCTGCTGTTCTTTTTCTGGTTTTCTGTGGTAGTGATCATCTTTCTTCATCCTGTAAAGAACTTTGAGCTACATAATTTGTATGAAAATATGCTATATAAATAAATGTTGTTGTTGTAATGTCTGTTAATGGCGTTTTCATTTTATGTTAAAAAAAAATTCAGGGCTAATACCAAAATGCCAAAGAGCTGGCTGAGTCATGGCTCTCAAACTGATTCAGACTACACTGAGGCAGATGTAAAACTTAACGACACTAAAGTAATCTACGGTCTGTCTCAGGGTCTTTAGAGTATTCACTAACACACAACCTGGTAAAGGTGCTGCAGTTTTAAGACTGTACCAGTGGTCTGGCCAAGCGATTCCTGTTTCAGAAAGTGATAATATTGTTCATGCTGAAAAGAGTTGATTGAATATAAATTATAATATCTTGTTTTGGTAAATAGCAGGGACAGTTTAAGAAATGAACTCTTCAAAGTTTTTAATACTTTGACTTGCTTACTTCAGCATTTGGTGATTAGAGTTTTAATAATGAGTAACTGTTTATGAAGTCCCTAATTCAAAAGAAAAAGGAAAAAAAAAATGATGTAGAAAATTATAGAAGTTCCTAAGTACTGCAATGTTAAAAAAGGTAGATTGGGAATCAAAGTACTGAGGTTTTAACAGTACAGTTTTTTTTCCAGTAGATGGCAGTGTAACATCAGAGACTTTTAAGGAAAACATACAGAAGAAAGGTTATCATTAAAATAAAATACTAAAAAAGATTGACAGAATACAGCTACTTTAGGCAGATAGTTTATCTTTGTGACACTTAAAAGCATTTTACTTATCATACTTCAGTCATAGTAAGAGAGAGAAAGAGCAATTCTTACCTTTATAACCACAGGTTTTTCAAAGTTATACACTGAATGTGCTTTTCTCTGGACAAACTTCTGAAATTCTAACAAAAAATGTTTATGTCAGTGCTATATTACCAGTAGGATACAATGCATGACGGCACCAACTGAATCTTTTGCTAGCAGCACTGATCTAGTGGTTTTCAGAAATTTTGAATAATGACAATTTGCTCCATCTTTAGTATTTGGGGGACATAATAAGCAATCAGACTATTTGCCCACATTTTGCATCTGATGTTATGTTTGAGATCATATTTATGTTTAAAGACCATCTATACCCAAGGAGCCAACCTCCTGCTGGATGCAAAAGGCATTGGGGCTAAAATATCCTGGTATTTGCTAGAATTCAGCCCCTTAGACCACTAGCAGAGTAAAACAGCTACTACATGGTGGCATGCATGGTCAAAACGTTCATTTTGGTCTCATCTAACTCCAATAATGTTTGCCAAAGTTTAAGTGCTGCAGTTTGTGGGTTGCCCTCAATCTGGGCTGCTTTTGTGCACCAATAACAAAGAACTTGTTGACATTGAGGTGGCCTCTACAAATTGATTCTGAAAGTTGATGAACTCAGGATTATGCAAAACCATGAAGTTTCTGAAATTGTGATCTTTGGCTTCTCCTTTGCCTCTCTCATTATTTTCGTAACTCTGAGAGGACAATAAGTTACTCCTGTTCACTTCTTGGTAAATTTCCTAATATTCCAGTGTTCTGAAACTTTATGACTATTGACTGTGCTTAGTTGTACTTTCAACTGGTTTTGTATTTTTATATACACGAGTTACCTGATCTGTGTATGTCACCAACCTCTGTCTCTTCTGAGGTGAAAGCTCTTTTGGTTTTAACCAAAGATGAATGACCAAGAAATCCGATGTGTTTGTGTAACCTTTGAACCTCAGGGAAACAAGAACTGGTGAAGGTCAGTAATACAGTTCCTAGTGAATGTGCACTTTTTAATTGATGTTGATTACAAAACAAAACCAGCTTTGTTTTATTTGAGGAATTCTCCTGTAATGCCAATGATTTTGACTTATTGTGTTTGTGAAATACTATTACTTTTTAAGTAACTTTTATTAGAGTGAAGTCAATTTCCCAAATGTATGAGAACAGCATTTGGTTTATTATGTGTACATGGCCATTTCCACGAATAGTGCCAATTCTTGAGTTGACGGTGCATCATGTGGCATATGTGGTAATTAATACAGAATATAGAGTAAGAAGAGACAATGAGACACATTTGTCAAAAATGGTCCAAGTACATAACTGAGAATCACCGAGTTATAGAGATGATACAAGGGGAAGCATGGGCAATATTAGGTTTGAGCCATACACTTCACTGTCTTGTTTTAGCTAAACATCAGATTGAAGTACAGTATATATATATATGTACATATATTGCTCACCATTATAGACCATCTGAAAATTGAAAGGTTCTCCATCATAAACATCATTTAAATGTTTCATGGCAATAATCAGACAAAGTTCCAACACAGAAAGACCTGAGTGAAATAAAACAGATACAGTCACAATATAACTAGAATACAACTATCGGGATGCAAATGGCCTCTCCATAGGAGCAAATTGCTTCCCTTTCTGAGCTTGTTGAGACCCCTAACATCAAATGCATTTTACAGAATGTGTCATGTCACATGCTACTTTCACTAAAAGAGTTTAACTGATGCCTTGCTCTCACTGGAAAAGTATCAAGAGGAAATGGGCAGTTACACCAACTATGCTAGACTCCTCTTTATTATCTGCTACTCACATGCTACAAGGTAAATATATGCTGAAATAATAAGACAAATTCATCTGTATATCTAAACAAGTTAACTTTGCTACCACTGAGTGTCAATTAAAAAGTTAATGGAACATATTACACTTAATATTTCTTTAGAGTGAAAATGCAAATTAGCCAAAGCATCCTTGGCATCTGTTCTGAAATAATGTGGTTATTTGACAATTTTGGCACCATATTGCCCAACTTTATAAATGAACTGAATAGTGAAAAAATGTGTATATTCTAAACTTAGAAGACTTGCATTATAAAGTCAAAAAAACTGAGTCATCAAGTCTCACAAGTAGAAACTTCAATACTTAAGAATTATTACTTTAATACATTTTTTTTATTATTGCAAGTTTTATTTGGACCAATTAAACAATTATACATTCACTGAGAAAATTATTAGGGACACTTACACCTGCTTATCCATGCAACTACCTAATCAGTGAATCATGTGGCAGCAGCACATACAGGCCAGGAGCTTCAAACATCAGAATGGGATCTCAGTGATTGCAACCATAGCATGATTAGTGGTGTCAGACTAGCTGCGTGAGCATTTCTGTAGCTGCTGATCTCCTTGGATTTTCACACACAACAGTATTTGTAGTTTTCTCCGAATGATGTGAAAAAACCAAAAACATCCAGTGAACAAAAATTCTGCGGATGGGAATGCCTTGATGAAAGAGGTAAGACGAAAATGGCCAGACTGGTTTAAGCTAACTGGAAGGTTACTCTAACTCTCTGTACAACTGGCATCTTAGAATTCACAACACATCAGACCTTGAGGTGGATGGGCTATAACAGCTGAAGACCATGTTGGGTTTCACCCTTGCTAGTTAAGAACAGAAAGCTGAGGCTACAGTGGGCACAGGCTCACCAAAATTGGACAGTCGAAGACTAGAAATACATAGCCTGGGCTAATGAATCCCAATATTGTTGAGGCACACAGATTGCTGTGTCAGAATTTGGCATCAACAGCATGAATCCAGGTTGCTGGTGGTGGCGGTGTAATGGTGCTGGGAATGTTGTCTTGGCACTCTTTGTAATGCCAAACGGTTACCACTTGGAATGCCATGGCCTAGTTTAATATTGTTGCTGACCATGTGCATCCCAAAATGGCAATAATTCACCCATCTTCTAACGCAGGGGTGGACAAACCTTTTGGCTCAGAGGCCACACTGACTTAAAATTTGACAGATGGGCCGGGCCAGCACTAGATGCATACATATCAAACAAACATAAAAAAGGCATTACAGTGTTAATATTTACATTTACTTTTAGTAGGAACAGTGTTGTTGATCACCCTTTTTTGCCAGTGCATCGAAGTCTGGTGTTTGTTTTGTTGTGGCAATTCTCAGAACAGATCTGAGGTGTTCATTGCTCACCTGGGATCTGTGGGGTGCTTTGTTGATATTCATCACACTAAAAGTCTGTTCACACACATACGTAGAGCCAAATAACACCAGCATCCTCTGGGCCATCTTCTGGCCGTTTGGAAATTTAGCTGCGCTTAATGAAGCATAAAAATCCAGTTTAAGAGAGTTGAACTTCTCCTTCAAGACGGTGTCACATTGGAGATCAATCACTTCCAACTGCAACTCCTGTGGCGCCATTTCATGGTCCTGTGTGAAGGGATGACACCAGCTGAAGTGACTTGTAAATTTTTCCAAAATCAGAGAACTGACGGCAGAATTCTCCATGCAGGTCGTCCAGTGATCTCCTGTATTTTTTCACAAGTCGAGGGGCCTCTTTCAGCCAAGCCAGTGTGGGGAAATGAACAAATGAGTTGTTTGACATTTGCTTTGAGAATAAAGATAGCTTGGTTTTGAAGGCTCTGATGTTTGTGTACATTTCTTGCACAAACTGGTCTTTCCCTTGTAGCTTCACGTTCAGCTCATTCATGTGTGTCAGTATGTCCACAGCACAAGCTAAATCACAAAGCCAATCTGTGTCACTCAGCTCAGGAATATCGTCAGCTTTCTCAAGTAGATCCAAAAATGAGATAATCTCCTGTTTGAGCTCCTACACTCGTCGACATACTTTCCCCAAACTTAACCAGCAGACATTGGAGTGGTAAAGCAAGTCCTGGTGATCAGCGTCAATTTCTTCAAGAAACTTAATAAACTGATGATACTGAAGTCCTTTTGCTCGAATAAAGTTAACGAGTTTCACAACTGGCTTCACTACGTAGTCAAGCTGCAATACGAATTTACACAGTGCTTCCTGGTGGATTAGGCAGTGTAAGAAAATTACCTCCTGCTCAGGGTTGTCCTCCTTCACCCTCTCCTGGATTCTTTTAAGCAATCCAATGTTTTTTCCAGTCAGATTTGGTGATCCATCTGTGGTAAGGTTGGCGAGCGCACTCCAAGGTAGCTTGTGCCTATTGATGACCCCCGACACGCTGTCATACAAGTCCTCTCCCCGCGTTTTCCCCTTTAGGGTTTCCATGGCCAAAAACTCCTCCGTTATCTCAAAATTGTCATTAATCCCTCTGATAAAAATTAAAAGCTGAGCGGTGTGCTTTATATCATTACTTTCGTTGAGTGCCAAGGAATATAATGTAAATGACTCTGCTTTTTTGTTTAACTTGCTAGCTAAGTCTTCGTCAATTAGCTCAACACGGCGAGTCACTGTCCTGTGTGATAAGCTAATTTTTTCAAATGTGTTCTTGCTCTCAAGGCACAAGATACCTGCCATCTCTACCATGCACTCGTTGAAAAACTCCCCTTCGGAGAAAGGCTTGCTGGTCTTTGCTAATTTGAATGCCAGCACATAACTTGCCTTCGTGCTTGATTCTTGGATGGCAGTTTGTCAGATAAAGGTGTTTTGCTGAGCCTGCAAACTAGCTGCCAACCTCTAAGCAGTAGCCATCCATTCTTGCGTTGACTGGTTGTTAGCATAATTAGCATGCTTGTTGGAAAAGTGATGGCTGATGTTGTATTACTTTAAAACTGCAACGGTTTCTTGGCAAATAAGACATACAGCCTTTGACCAGACTTCAGTGAAAAAGTACTTAGTTGTCCATTCCTTATTAAACACTCGGCACTCACTGTCAACTTTTCTTTTCTTTGGCCAATTCATTGTTGCAGATGGGTTCAGTGCAGTAGCAGAGTAATAACAGAGTAACTCAGGTTCTGCAAAATCAAGTCAATGTATCACTGCCCCTAATGCACCACCTGGTGGAATGCCAGGCATTACAGGACAAGGTCAAATGAATGCAGTTATAATTATGATATGATTTGGGCAATTTTGTACCAATCTTCGCCAGGCTGGATTAAAAAGACCAACGGGCTGGATGTGGCCCACGGGCCGTAGTTTGCCCACCCTGTTCTAACGGTTACTTCCAGCATGATAATGCACCATGTTACAAAGCAAAAGTCGTCTCAAAATGATTTCATGAACATGGCAATGAGTTCAGTGCTCTTCAGTGTCCTTTCCAGTCACCGGTGCTGAATCCAATAAAACACCTTTGGGAGTGTACAGCTAACAAATCTTCAGAAATAATGTCAGGCAATCATATTAACACGGACCAGAATCTTGAAGGAACATTTACAACATCATGTAGAGTCCATGTCATAAAGAATAGAGGTGGTTTTGAGAGCAAAAGGAGGCCCTATGGAATATTAGTAAAGTGTTCCTAATAGTTTGTGTATACAATAGTGAGTGTATATTTAAATTTGTAAGAATTGTATTCAATGTATCACATAATTACTTAATTCATGTTTATACAATATATTGTTTCAGTCCTGCAAAATAAAAATGTTCTTAAAATGTTTGATTTCTACCTCAGTTAATTGTGAAATTTCAAAAATGTTAAAGGAACAACAGAACAGATAACCAAAACTTAATAACAACATAAAAACTTATTCTTATCTTATACTCCTTTTAAAGCGTGAAAATTCTATCATATATCTTTAATGACCAAAAATAAAAACATGTGCAAGAAAAGGGCAGAGTGCACAGATAGTGGGTCTCTAGGTACACGCTAATTTAATTAAATTTATTTAATGATTTAAAAACTCTTACCGTGTAGAATATTTGCTTTGGAATCCATTGTGCAGAGGTGGCTAGCTTCTAGCAAGTCTGCTAGCTTAATTGTTTTATTGGATACAGTCACTCGGCAAAGGACACGCATCTAATATTACAATTTCAAAAACATAAGAAATAACAACAGTATTATAGGACAATGGCTTTAGGTTGATTTATAGCCTTTTACAAATAAGAATTCCAAATATATTATGCAAAATATCTTTCAAGAAAACCTACAGAAATTACACAAAACAATAAAGCATTTCTCAGACAAATTGCCTATCTGTAAAGTAAAACATATTCTTTATCCTTTTAATAAGCAAACATTATGTATGTTTCTCACATTGAAAGTCAGTATATAAATTAATAATAAGTTAGTTTTAAGCAAACAGAACATATGTGGAAAAATCCAAAACTATTTCCCTTTGTTTAATTTGAAAATATATTAATTCACTGTGCAACTTGAATGGCCATTGTGATGGGGGGCCATTACCATTACCTGGCCGGGACACCAAGGAAATGTAGGGACCAGGGGAGAGAGCATTGGTGAGGCATTACGTCCCTGGGATGCTGGAGAGTAGCCCTCCTGGGTGGCTGTGGCACCATGGATTCCCGCAGGGCACTCTGGGAGTTGCAGTTTGGCACAGGCCTGTTGGGTCACTTAGGGGCAACCAGAGGGAGCTGCAGAACCCTAATAGCAGATTTCCACCACACCTGGGAGTGATTCCAGGTAACGCTGATGAGCCACCTGCAGCATTCCCAGGAGCTGAATAAAAGGTGATGCCTCACTTCATTCGAGAAGCCAGAGTCGGGAGGAGGTGGATGAAGCTTACTAGAGAGGGAGTGGAGGCGGAACGACTGCACAAGAGAAGAAATGGGCTGAGATTTGTATTGTGGTGCATAACACTGTGCTGGGCTCTAGGGAACGAGAAAAGAGTCTCTCCTCTGTAAAAAAAAATAAAATGAGTTGTTTGTTGCACTTGTGTCTCTGCCTGTCTGTATTTGGTTAGGACAGTTATACGCAATCAATCTTAAATGTTTTATGTTTCGCAAACTAAACATCAGATTGAAGTACAGTATATATATATATATATATATATATATATATATATATATATATATATATATATATATACATATATATATATATATACACACACACAGTATATATGTACATATATTGCTCACCATTATAGACCATCTGAAAATTGAAAGGTTCTCCATCATAAACATCATTTAAATGTTTCATGGCAATAATCAGACAAAGTTTCAAAACAGAAAGACCTGAGTGAAATATTATCGAAATATTTGTTTAAAAAAAAGTGCATTCGGAAAGTATTCACAGCACATCACTTTTTCCACATTTTCTTATGTTACAGCCTTATTCCAAAATGGATTAAATTCATTTTTTCCTCAGAATTCTACACACAACACCCCATAATGACAACGTGAAAAAAGTTTACTTGAGGTTTTTGCAAATTTATTAAAAATAAAAAATTGAGAAAGCACATGTACATAAGTATTCACAGCCTCTGCCATGAAGCTCCAAATTGAGCTCAGGTGCATCCTGTTTCCCCGATCATCCTTGAGATGTTTCTGCAGCTTAAATTCAGTTGATTGGACCCGATTTGGAAAGGCACACACCTGTCTATATAAGGTCCCACAGTTGACGGTTCATGTCAGAGCACAAACCAAGCTTGAAGTCAAAGGAATTGTCTGTAGACCTCCGAGACAGGATTGTCCCAAGGCACAAATCTGGGGAAAGTTACAGAAAAATCTCTGCTGCTTTGAAGGTCCCAATGAACACAGTGGCCTCCATCATCCGTAAGTAGAAGAATGGCCGGCCATCTAAACTGAGCGATCGGGGGAGAAGGGCCTTAGTCAGGCAAGTGACCAAGAACCCGATGGTCACTCTGTCAGAGCTCCAGAGGTCCTCTGTGGAGCGAGGAGAACCTTCCAGAAGGACAACCATCTCTGCAGCAATCCACCTATCAGGCCTGTATGGTAGAGTGGCCAGATGGAAGCCAGTCCTTAGTAAAAGGCACATGGCAGCCCGCTTGGAGTTTGCCAAAAGGCACCTGAAGGACTCTCAGAACATGAGAAACAAAATTCTCTGGTCTGACGAGACAAAGATTGAACTCTCTGGTGTGAATGCCAGGAGTCACATTTGGAGGAAACCAGACACCGCTCATCACCAGGCCAATACCATCCCTACAGTGAAGCATGGTGGTGGCAGCATCATGCTGTGGGGATATTTTTCAGCGGCAGGAACTTGGAGACTAGTCAGGATAAAGGAAAAGATGACTGCAGCAATGTACAGAGACATTCTGGATGAAAACATGCTCCAGAGCGCTCTTGACCTCAGACTGGGGTGACGGTTCATCTTTCAGCAGGACAACGACCCTAAGCACACAGCCAAGATATCAAAGGAGTGGCTTCAGGACAACTCTGTGAATGTCCTTGAGTGGCCCAGCCAGAGCCCAGACTTGAATCCGATTGAACATCTCTGGAGAGATCTTAAAATGGTTGTCCACCGACACTTCCCATCAAACCTGATGGAGCTTGAGAGGTGCTGCAAAGAGGAATGGGCGAAACTGGCCAAGGATAGGTGTGCCAAGCTTGTGGCATCATATTAAAAAAAACTTGAGGCTGTAATTGCTGTCAAAGGTGCATTGACAAAGTACTGAGCAAAGGCTGTGAATACTTATGTATGTGTGATTTCTCAGTGTTTTTATTTTTAATAAATTTGCAAAAATCTCAAGTAAACTTTTTTCACGTGTCATTATGGGGTGTTATATGTAGAATTCTGAGGAAAAAATGAATTTAATCCATTTTGGAATAAGGCTGTAACATAAGAAAATGTGGAAAAAGTGATGCGCCGTGAATACTTTCCGGATGCACTCTATAGATGTGTGTGCATACACACATATACTGTATATAGATAAATAAAGGTCTTGAAAATTTAACAAATTTAATTATTGCGATTAATGTGGCCCATTTAACGCATTAAAAAATATTGTCGCATACGGGGATGGCAACATGGCAAATGCTTCAGGCAGAGCATTGGTCAGGCCAGCATTTTCATGTAATTTTTTTAGCATTACGAAACAATAATAAAAAAAAAAAGTTAAGTGGGCACCTAAAGAATTACATGCATATCCAGTACCATATTTATATACTACCTTTAAATTTTTTATGATATAAAATTTTCATTTAAAGGTTTGAAATTTCATATTACACCATTCACGATATGCCACATGTCAATACGTAGCACTGGTGTTCATTTTCTCATTTTGTACATACTTGACATAGGTGCAGAGGAGGGGGGTTATGTCAGTTCTGGGGCAATGTTAGAGAAAAGTTGCGAAGGAAAAAAGTACAATCTTTTTTTTCCCTTCAAGTTCCTGTAAGAGTCAATATCAAATCACAGAAGTGCTAAATAAAAGTTATCTTTGAGTGGGACTAAAACCAAAATAAGTCTCTAGTATTTAAATTCTACGAAAAAAAAGTAAAATGATAATCCCTACCCATAATTCCAGTTTGTAGTATCTTCGCTATCTTATGTAAACCACGCAACATAATCATCCAAGTAATGCAAGGTGTCAGTTTTTAAGTTAGGTAGCAGTTACGGAGATGTATTTTAGCGTGCCAGGAGCAAAGGTGTTGATAGAGCAGTGTTTTCTAACCATTTTTCTGTGGTGGCATGTTTTTGTGACCCAAAAAAACATAAGGCACAACACGATTCTATCAACCAAATAAAGCATTGATTCTCTTAAATGCGCTAAAATGTCCAAAGGGGTGAGAGCAAGGTGTAGATTCATATTTCATTAGAACAAAGACATCATGAAAATGTCTAAAGCAGCCGCTGAAAAGCACCAGAAAAAAAAGAAATTTTCCAAGTGGTCCAGTAGCTTCATCAAAACCCTAAACCTGGATGCATCTTCAACAAAATGGAGAGAGGAGGACTATACTTATTAAAAAGAATACTTTTTAAATGTTTTGCCCATTTCAAATGCTGTGTATACCACAGCACAATGATTCAATGATTTCTGGAATGTTTCAATGTGTCAAAAAAATTCAGTTAGTAACACAAAAAAATAACGATTGTTCAAGTGGAGAAGGGAACATTTTCTGAAGTCACTAGCTATTTCAAGGTTTGCTAGTAAACTGTTTTTAGTAAGCTTGTAAATAAGCTTATATTCAAACTAGCATGTTTACTTATTAAAAGTAAGGCTTTACAGCCGCCTATTTAAGAAATCGGACAATTGCTGAAAACAAATTAAATAGATTTCTATCAAAAAAAAAACCAAACCTTACCAACAACAGATGAAGTGAACGAAAGTCTTTACTTAAGAAAAAATGCTTTTTCAGAATTTCTTCTACAGATGCATCTCTGCTTAAAGACTACAAATAGGGAAAACAAACAATAACTGATTACAGGAAGTAACAAAAATACAGAAATAAATTAAATCAGTTTAATTATATAGACGAAGAGAATGGAAATAAGAAATAAAAAAAAAATTATACACACACACACACACAAAGGAATAAGTCAAATGCAAACAGGTATTGGTAAAGCCAAAAGATAGTATGCTACAAATGAACACTAACCCTTATGGGCACACATTAAGATATACAACTGTGAACATGAGATTTAATGGCATAGTGAATCCTCCACACCACAATTTTAAGTTAAACTATTTAAAAGGTGACTAATTAAGAATTGACATATATTTTCAATATACAGTACCATGGAAATACTTGTACACTGGAATTACAATATATATCTTGAAAAAGTATAGCAACAATTAGAATAAGCACAGGAATATAAACACTGATAATTACTCTACTTTAATACATATAAAGTAATTAATTAAAAATAATCAAACAAAAGTTTAAAAAACATACAATTACCCTTATATTTTGATTCCATTCTTCAGCAAATCTCTTATCTGGAAAATCTTCAGGTAACAATAACTGTTGCTGAAACATTATTACATACTGCTTAAAGTCACATGAGGTTAGTAAATGAATTTGTCTGTGTGAAAATCTGGACTTTACTCGCTTTTCCAGCAACTCCAGTACATCCTAAGGTAAATAAAAGAAGATAATACTCATTATCAATAGCATTACCTTATGATAAAGAAAGCAATTCCTTAAAATAATGGCTAAAATTACATTCTATATGCTTTTAATTTTTGGAGATCTATGTTGTAAATAACTGTTTTTTGACAATAGCAGCAGCTGTCTTAACATAAAGTTTTGAATGTTTTAAATAAAACAAAATTAAATGTCTTACTAGACGACATGTGAGCCCAACTACTGCAATTGGAGTCTGAGCAGACTGGGAAATGTCAAACAGATTATAAAGAAGGGTCTGATTCTTGTGATGTGCAAAAAGGTCAAATTCATCTAATATAAAAAGCACTGAGCGGCTACTATTGCGATCACCTGAAATACAGAAAAATACAAGTACTATTACATATTGCCAGTTGTAAGCAAACTACATTCATAAATAAAACCATGCATTATTGCCATTCATTCAATCACATTCAATCCACTTAAATCCAAGACAAGGTCAAGGAGACTGAAGACTACCCTAGCAGCTTAGGGCACCACTCACTCACTCACTCACTTAAATGCCCACTCTTGCACTGGGGCAAATTTAGCATCACCAATCAAGTTAACATGCATGTTTCTGAGGATCCATGTGTCACTGTCCATCTGTCAAACTTCATAGAATCCTTAGGAGTCATGTGTTTATGGTGCAATCTACAGAGAAACAGGGCTCAAAAACCTTTTAAAAATGTCATAGATATTACTATTTGTGTTTATTATTCAAGTCATATCTGCTAATAATTGATGAGAAGGAACTGTGGTTACTGTTGATTTGAAATTAAAAACTAGGGATGATCATATCAGGTTTTTTTTAAGGCCGATACCGATGACAGATTTTATCTTACTTCATTGGCCGATTCTGATACCAATTCTATATTTTTCTCTTTATCCCTTTAAAAAACTTTTTACGCTAAGCTCCGGTATAACCAGAAGCCTTATATCCCATATTATAGTTTTATGTTTGGTATTTTTATAATTAAACTGTAGAACACAGTTGTCAGCTGTTAATTTTTTATTATTATATTTTATATATATTTTAAATTCTGTAAGCTTATTGTTCAGTGACCATAAAATACTAAAACAAATAACATTTCCTTAAAATACATACTTTATTTTTGTTTATAATTTATTAGTTATTTATTTCTAATTCATATGGAATTAAAGAAAAAAAAATGCTTCTCAAAATTACAAGCAGTCTGAAACAAGGATTAATTAAAAAAAAAAAAAGTTTCCACAATTTCTCTAACAAAAAAATTATATTACACTCTGTTTATTCTCACACAAATCAATTAATTGATATTGAAATGTAAATATACATTCATTAATTGCACTACAGCATTTTAAAATATACATTTATTATATTTATACAGGTTTTTTTTTTCTTTTAGTGAGTGTATCAGCTACACTTTTGTAATTCTTGAGGTGGAATTATAAATATAGATTATCATTTTAATTATATAGTAGTTGTTTCTTGTCAAAACACAAAACAAATCTTTTGAAAAAGCCGAAAATGTTTCAAATGCTCATAAGTTGTTTATCAAGAAAATGCAAGACTAACATGCTTAACAGGGTTATAAGTAAAAGACATTTTGTTTTTAAGCTATAGAGAGTCTGTTGTTTACTAAGCAACAATTTCAAATTTGGCTTTATTTTTACCAATTAAAAATGTAAGCTGCTGCACTGTAGTTTAACAAGCGTGAAGGCCAAACTCAAACTGTGTCCATTTTAATTTAGTAGTTAAAATAAAAAGGTCTTTCTTGCCTTGTTTTTCTAATTGCACAGAATGCCTTCTCTGAATCCTTTTTCTCAGATTATTACTGGAGTTTCTTCAACATAAAAGGTAATATTCCAATCACCTCTCATTATTTGGTGAAACAAATCTCATAATTGCCACTCTTTTCTTTACATTGTAGAAAGAAAATAATGCTACCATAATACCTTGTGTAAAGGAGACCTTTAACTATATTACTGTAAAGTTTAGAAAAGCAGGGTCTGAAACAATTGTTTTTTGTGATCTTCCAATTTACCAATCAAGTAATTTTTAGTGAAAATTGGCTGATTGATTGGCCTGTCCCTATAAAATCAACAAGTCCTACATAAAGTGGTATTTATTTATGACATTCTTTTTCAAATTCTAAAAAAATGAGACTGCATAACTGTATTATGTGTCTACCCTTAACCCTTAATAATGCAGATGATGCTAGCAAGGCTAGTAGATCCGAAGAAGGTTTTCAGTATTTTAAATAATTTAAAATAGTTGTAAACAGGGAAATAATAATAAAACTGTCATATCACATAAAGTTGATATTTATTTATTTATTTATTCCAGGGGTAGCCTAGAACACAAAATAATTAAAAAAATAATAGTGGTTGGTTATTTCTTATATTTTCAGGTTCTTAAGAGAAGGAAACCCAGAGATTAACAATGATAATACAAAGATTTAATAACATGACATTTTTAAATATCCTTGTTAGTTGCAGGATGACACTGACCATGGATCTCAACATCAACTTCTGCATGTGTAAACAGATTTTTGTAGAACCTAGTAGTCTGATTAGAAATAATGGCTGTTAGCAGAATATCTCTTAATGATGTGGCTTGGACCTGCACTTAGTCGGCTTTTGCAGCAAATTTTATATGTGGAGGTGTTATACTTACTGAAAGAAATTAACAAAATCTTTTGTAACCTGAAAAGGATTAGTATCCTTTAACCCTTTTTATCTTATCACAAGTACTGCATTGAAAAACATCCTTTGTGACACACATAAAAAGAGGCACAAACCTGTCGATTGCTATACCATTAGCTACCTTATTTGTAGCTGATTTTCTTTTATTTAAAAAAATAACCCAGAGTTCAGAATCTACAGAAAAAAAAACAAATTGCAGAGAATTCAAAAATACTCCTTTCATGCTCACAAAGAAGTAAAACCCACACTATTAGTAATTTCTGAGCTCAGACAAACCATCTAATTAAAGAATTGAAAACTAAGATAAATTAATTTTCTGAATCAGGAATACAAAAAAGTCCACCTTTTTTCAATGCTTCAAGAAGGAATGCAAGGTTTTCTGCAAAACTACCCTAAATAAAAAAATAGAAACAAAATAATTTAATAATTGCAGTAAAACATTTAGCACATCAGTGTGAATAAATTAAAAACAGCTCTAGTACATTTTTAATTTAATAACATAAAACTAGTTTTCATGTTTTTAATGTAATTTTAATAATTTAAGTTATTTGTAGTGGTAAATATAAAATACCTTATAATATTATGCTGGAAGAAAAAAAAGGAGTCAGTGAAGTGTTGGGCAGCAAAGTAGAAGAGAAAGTGCAAGCCTGCCACTGCATAATACATCATCCTCACAACTGCAGTATAGAAGTTAGGAGCCTGCTTATTCAGTTGTGCAGTGGGAGTTTCCTTTAGTTTAACTACAGTAGGTAAGTAACTGCTTTCCGTTTCAGAGGCCCAGGTTTACAGTCACCCTCTCTGTGCGAGGATATGAAGTAGATAAAGGCAATTGGGTGTTGTCTCACCAGTGACAATCATTATGGGTACTAATAGGTTGCTTGTGTAAGCACAATTTAAAGTGACATGCTAGTCACCACCCTAGACTTAAAGCACGATACTGGTGAAAAACATTCAGCTAAACATGGACCTGTGGTGGGTAGCATGCTATTGGGGAAACAGCCAATGAAAGCTTATATGACTTGCAAAGAACAACAAAAGAACCAAGGTCAATGAATCAACAGTTGACTACAACAGCAAATACAAAACTGGTAAATTAAAATAAACAATTCATTGTCTGTACTTGTCAAAGATGGCAATCTAAATAAGCTTCAGTGAAGTCAGCAAAAAACATAAACATTTTATTGTATTTTATTAACAACCACTAACATTCATAGTATCTATAATTATGATATTGTTTTATTCTTTGCTTTTAATCTTATTGCGGTTTTACTGTAAATTTGTGAAACAATTTTGTCAATACTTTTTAAAAAAGTGATATATAAATAAAATACAGTATATTACAATCAGACCTAGTTAGTCTACACCGGCATGCAGTGGAACCCTTCATTACCACTGTGTATGCCTGTTTCTCTCCCAAAAAAACAATTGGCCTGTCTATTTAACCGTGCCACCTCTGTCCTTACAAATCCCCTTGCTAGCCAGCCAGCCTCTCACATTATACATTTGTGTATTTTCTGTGATCATTTAGATATTTTGATCAGTGTTGCACAAAGAATTAATACATTCTCCTTTAAAGTTTTGATGTTAGAAAAGATGACATCTTTACAGTAATTGCTCTATTGGGATACTGAAATAGAGAGTGAGAGAACACTTTCTGTTTAAAGATTTCAACACAAGTTTATCCAGCCAATATCTAAAAAGCTCACAGTAACTTCATCATCAGTGCCTCTTAAACACTTGTTTGTTAAACATTGATTAAATTGTTTAAATTCAATGGTCTAAAGTAAGTTTCAACCACAATCTATGGATGTAAATTAAACCACAGTGATTTAGGTATATTAACAAACAGCACTGCACCTTCTCCTCGCTTCCTAGTCTGTAATTTCCTGAAAGGATTATAACCATTGATATGACATTGAGTGCATTTACAGTATATGTGCTTTAATAACCCAGTAATTCACAGAAGTGTGGTTTATAAGAAAAAATGTAACATATTTAGTTATTTTTTTATAAGCTATGAGTAATGTAACTAAGTTACTTTTAAAAAATAACGCTCCCTACACCACTTCGGAGACACAGTCAAGGCAGCTGATGAGGACATTTAACTCTTTTTGTGTGCAATTTATTAACATTGGTGTCCTTTGCCAAGGGACAACACCATAAGTGTACTCAAGCATGTAAACAGGAGCCTTAACTGGGTGACTTGCCTTGCCCCAGTTTTGTGTGTGCATGCAAACACACTCATTTTTTCGTTCAATTTTATTAAACTAGGATTCTTTCAATCCAATTGTGTAATTCCATTATATAAAATCAAGATAATTCTCTTACTTCTGGCAAGCAGCAGTATTAAAGTAATTATTGGGATTTTGGTAAATGTATAGCAAATATAGCTATAATATAAATTTCTGGTTAAAATCTTAAAACAAAAACTTAAAGATTTAATCAAACTAATTTTTATATTTATTAGTAGACCACAGATGTTTTTGGTTATCACTATGTCAGATCATTATATTTTTACTTAATAAATGTAATACAAGAAAACAATCTCAAAAGAATTTGAGATTTTAATACAATTTTATATATCAAACATATTCTTACTCCAAAGAGAACATTGCGATGATCTGAATTTTGAATATGTTGCTGGTTTACTACTGCATTTGTATCACTGATGGACTATTACAACTCACCTTGGGCATGCTGAAGGTATTAGAACCCCTACAAGACCAGGGATATCACTGGAAAAATTAACCTGCTTGTTATGACAAGGAAATCTGGTAATACTTATTGGCTTATAGCATTCAAGACATCTCGAGAAGAAAACCAGAATATGAAAGAAAAACTTATACTGTAATTATAGAGTGTATTCAGTTAAAAGTTACAACTGATTCAAAGCAGAAAATATTTAAAACTTACAAAAACTCTCTCTCCAATAACATTCTCTAGATTTAATTGTCTGGTTATTTCTTTAAGAGCAATCCTATCATCAGTCTGCAACAAACCTAAAATAGGAACAAGAAATTAAGCAACATCAACAGCAAAGAATAAACCTGATAAGCATGCTAAAAGTAAATGGGAAAAAAAAACCAAAACACTACCATTTAATTGAACTATTAACACATTCCCTTTGATGTGCTTCATTCCTAGAAGTTCAGTCAAGACAGAATTTAACAGCTAAAAGAAGAAAATAATAATAATTTCAGGTGAAAATGAAACATTAATAAAACAAAAGTTTTTAAGACATTTAAATTTTAAAAAAGACCATTGATTCTATATGCCTTATAATGTTAAACAATACTTAAAAACTTCCTGGTATTTTACATATTACTGACTGCTTTTTTATTGCTGTTTTACTTTAATTTATCCAGGTCAACACAGAAATTCAGCATATAGTTTGTTTATGTTTTAAGATAAGATACAACTAGTAGAAAATGACTTAAGTACAGAACAGACAACTCCTAATTTTGCACAAGTGCACATGATATTACTTAACTGAATTCTTTAGATTAGTTTAAGAATTTTGAAAACATTCTTTACTGTCTACTTATGTTTTATCAATTAAACATTTAAGAAAAGCTGGGATTGGCTCCAGCAGAACCCCGTGACCCTGTCTTAGGATATAACGGGTTGGACAATGACTGCCGGATATTTAAGAAATGATGGTCTCCTACCAGCAAAGAAGTCTTTGTAAAGCAGTAATTGTTTACCATTTATTTAATAAAAACATTTCTCAAGTTTTTGCCCAGTTTTATAGATTCAGCACAGAGTTTTTTTTTCTTTTATTTCTAATTAGTTGTTATTGCTTCAAATTAGGTACCATCTGCTAAGTACAAGTTTACTTAATGAGATATTAAGAAAGACTCTTAACAGACTTCAGTGTGCTGATAGATCTATAATATTTCTTTACAGACTGAAGATTAAAAAATAGTATCAAAAGTATCTAATCCTTCTAAATAAAGTATGTTTTATCATTTGACTGTTTAGAAACCTTGTTATTAAACTGAAAAAAAAAATCTTAAAGTCACTGAATCATATATTTTAGCTATCTTTTTGAATACCGTTGTTAGACAATATCTTTCGAGCTTCATTCTTAAATAGGTAAAGCTTGTTAGTTTGCAGACTGTGAGATGAGTTTATCTCCTACAGATATCCATCATTGTCTTTTCAATTAAAATAGAATTAATGTATTTGTACTGATCTTCTGTGATGGATTGCCAACCAATATGTGATTGGACTCTACCTAACACCCAGTGGTCCTGGAAATGGATGCAGTCTATTAAGATCTGGAACTGGATTAAGCAGGTTCGAATATGTTACATTACGTTATATTGATTTATCAGGCATAGGAACATGCTCCCTGTCCAAGGCTGTTTCCAGTCTTATAGCCAGTATTACTGGCGCAGGCTGCAGACCCCTATGACCTTGAACTGAATTAAGCAGGTTTGTCAACTTAAAGATCACAAATACATAGAACTGTTCATTTATTTTTAAGACTGGTGAATCAGCAGAATGTTACAGACTTTGCTGTGACTGAGCAGAATGCAGGGGAATTGAATGGCAAGATGGTGATAAATAGCACAAAACCAAAGTTTAAAGACACACTGCCTGTTTCTTAAATGCCTACATTCTGGCTGAAAGTAATGAAAAACTTTAAAGATCCACAAATTTTCCAACGACACACATACACCATAATGTGAGCCATTTTAAAGTAATGTTCAGAATATTATACATGATTGGTTTCAATTATAAGAATTATTCATACTGGTATATAAAACCTAATTGAACACTCCTTTGAACAAATTCAAAACATAACCATAGGCCAGTAGCAACATATAGGACATTAAAAAGAAACTTTTATGCTTGTTTATACCATTGTCTTCCCAAAGCCCCTGGGTCCAATAATTAAGACAGAGTTACTCTCTCCATGAACAACTGTCCTCTTCAGCAATTCCAGCAAATGTCTGAAATCATAGTGAATATTAGGTGCAGATAACAATTTTTAAACTATGCAAAGCAGTTTTAAATGCAATTTGAAAAGCTACATAACATGACTATACATGGGATTCTTTCAAAAGCAGTTTTTCCCTAAACAGTCAAATTACAATTATGCTAAATATGACGGTAAATCAAAGAGAAATGTCAATTTGAAAAATATGCAGTAACCACTATGGACAGAAGCGGACACAACACATTCACAATGGCTTATGGGAAGTTCAAACATGCTCAGCAAAGCGCTCTACCATTATATGAAGCCAACGTTAAATGAACATGGATGATCCACTGTGTGAATGCACCATTGTTGAACAACATGCAGTAGTGAGATTTCTTTGGGAGAAGAGAGTGAACGATATCTATGATAGACAGACAGACACAGAGAGAGAGAGAGAGAGAGACACCATTTATCTCAGTGTTGTGTTCAGTATTTTGTTTTTGAATTCATGTTAATTTTTTTACATTAATTATATTATATTATGAAAATTTGTTCAGTGGGCATATAAATAAAAGTGCAATATATAAAATAAATGGAATCTTCCTAGACAAAACATCACAATATTTACCATGTATCATTATGTCATTGGGATATGCCATATATGGCTCTCAAAGAGAATGAAAACAAATAAGGTTAAGTCATTATACAAAATAGCAAATTACAACAATAAAACATAAAAAGCAATACATATTTGAAAACAGTAAGGCATGTGCTTTTTTTTGTTAAGTTAGTGATTGACTGGCTCGTATAAACTAGATACATACTTTTGTTGCATATCTACTCCAAATGGCTTTCCATTACTTTTCTGGCAACAAATTCTCTCACGCAATATTTTCTGGACCTAAAAATACCATTTAACAGAAAAACAAAACATTTAACAATTAAACAAAAATGACTTGAAATATTTAAAATACTGTATCTTCTTATATAATATGCTAGGCTGTTTGTTTGTCTGTCCAAGACTTTAAATCACCTGTAGCTCTCAAACCATTTGACCTACTGACCTAAAATTTGGTACACATATACTACATGTGTCTACTATCTGCGTTCGGGGTGATGATTGACCTCCAAGGTTATTCCTCTTTTTATTGTAGAATCAACTCTCGGCAGCGGCCAGCAGGGTGGCCGTGTGGCGTATGCATATGGGTGCCGTTCTCATCCCTACCACCTACGCCATCACTTCCCCTACCTCTTCATATCTTAAATCATTCTTGCAGCAGATTGAACATTTAAGTGCCAGCTTAAGTAAAAAATTAAGAAAAACTTACTAAGTAATTGCAACACAAACACTGACTTAATCAGTTTTAAACACAAAAAGATGCCAGTGAAAGAAGAGAAGAAGCGGGCCACTAGGGTGGAGAAAAGAAGAGCTGCTCAAGAAGAAGCAAGCGCATCAACCTCTGAGCAAACAAATGCTAAGCGTACAGAGAAAGAGGATGAAAACTATGAATCAAGTGTATTCAGTGCACGTTATCGTGCAGTGTGCAGTTACTGGAATTAAATAATATCCTAAAATATATTATGTTTTGATAGAGAAACGGAGCAGTTTTTATAGTAAACATTTTTTTCTCTGAAAACTTTTTACATGTTGATTTGGTTTTGGGTACAACACTTCGGTGAACAATCAGTAAACTTAACTTTTCCCCATTCCCCAAACCCCTCAAAAAATAACTTTACTGGAAAAGATAGGCACATATTCAAGGCAGTTTTACTTTCAAAAGTTTCGTCAAATTTTTAAATAAGAGAAATATTAGAGACCAGCTTAAACTACCTGGAACTGCCTGGAGGTCTTATGTCAAAATCAATTTTACTGTCAGCCAAAAATAAAACTATACATACCCAATGTGGCCAAGAATCAGTGGCCAATCAAATGTAGAGGCCAATGGCTTCCATGCATAGACTTTATTAGGGTAATATTATTTTCCAATAATAAAAAAAAAACTTGTTTGAAAAAGGACACTGTAATAATGTTATTTTAATGTGAATTGTGCATAGTATTTGAAATGTACTCTACTGCAGTGGTTCTCAAACTCAGTCCTGGGGACAGCTTGTGGTTGCAGGGTTTTGTACCAAACAAATACTGCTCTTTAGTTAGACTCCCAGCCTAATGAAGTAAAGACTTATTTCCTTGTTTTTGGATCAATACTGAAATAATTAAATAAAGTTTGGTAATTTTTTATTGGGTTGTGCCAAAAACATATGTGTTACATTGGCATCATTTAGATTTGTTTCTCTTCATTATTTTCTAAGTAACACCTTAGTAAGGCTTATACTGAAGTAGTTGCAGCCTTTCAGTATTCAGTGTTGTAAAACTGGTGGGAACAAAAACTACCAGCCATATGGAATCACCAGGACAACCACAGCTATACGAAAGAAAATTATCCTAATTTAATGCACAATTGTCTGGAATTCCAATCATGAAACCTTTAAAACCAATCAGAATCACATACCAATTTACTGTTTATGTTTGTAAAATGAATCCAGTAAACACTCAAAATTCTACCATCATTACAGAATTACCATTTGATTGAACTGTATACATTAAGGCCTAGTATTTGGTTAAGCTGTGTACACTGGATTAGTAGGTATTACTTTGCAATAAATATAAAATATGAAGAAAAAATTTATAAAAGTGGTCTTGATTTATAGATAGATAATATAGTGCTAAATGTTTAGTGTTAGAATTTTTTGCTTTTGGAGTATGGGAGGGGGCCTAAAATAAGGCTGATCAGAACTTAAGATAATACATGGTTTCTATATTTTTGTATTATACTAGGGGGCTTCGCTCACCAACCCCTCCAGCCTGCTCTACGTGCCAGCCACTTTGCCTCTCTGCCACTCACCTATGTGTAATTCACTTTCGCCAAACAACAAATCTTTTAATTCCCACGGATACGTTTCTGCTTTGGGAAGAAACACTATTGTTTTTTCCCTTGATGGCAGCACGAATTAGACGATCTAAAAATCTACGACTTAGAGTTTAAATCCGAACAATATATTCATTCTCTTTTCTCTGTTCCGTTACTTCACCGAGTAATAATTTCCATTTGTTTGCGCTAATGTAGAATTTTAGTGCTTTCATTATCTCTTAACCTGCTCTACATGTGAATTGCGCCAACGTTTTTGAATTCTTTACCACGTTCTACTTTGTTATCTACTCTTTGTGTTTTATTTCCGGCATGCTTGGCAAAAAGTCTTTTCTCGCAGGACATGAAAGTATCTCTCTGAAAAAGTCACGTCTCATCCCAGGCTAAATGGTCTTGCCTCGTCCCAGGATTTTTTATTGTAACAGAAAGAGAGATACATATTTATGGGACGTCTGTGTTTTAATCCAAATTATTGTGAGCCTATGGAAATACAACAATTGTTCATAAAATATTCTTACACATTAAAACAGCTGATATTGGCAGCTGCAGTACTACATAAATGTAAATATACATTCATTTATTTTTTTACATAATTTTAACCATTAATTGTACTAGAATTTTTACTGTTTAGATATACCTTAAAGTATTTTGCATGTTTTTTTTTACATTGTACTATTTGTAATTCCTGAGGTTTAATTATAAATATGTTTTATTCATGCAGTACTTGTTTCTTACCAATCTTACACTGTACGATACACAAAGAAATAATAAACACAGTACAAACACATTATTTCTTTTGCACGAAACACACAACTATTGTATCAAAATGTTCATTTGCACAGTAGAGTGTTCAATCACTATAACTACTGAACTTAAAATATTAAACATTGGTGAGTTACAGTGAAAAGATAAGGAGTTTTTGACTTTTATTGTAAGTGCATTGCACAGCCATTTGCAGAATTCATTTGATAATTGTAAGAGACTGTCCCATATTTTTCTGTCATCGCAACTATAAGTAAGAGGCACAGCTTTTACTTCTGCATGTCCTTTTGGCTCATCACTCATCGGAGCCTCACAGCTGAAAAATTGAACAAACACCTGTTTTCTTTATGTGCTGTTGTCTTTCTTTCTATTTGTTTTCGTTTTCATTTTACGATATATATTGACGTTTCATGTCACACTTTCTATGAAATGAGTTAAGAAGTTTTTTAAAACAATAGTGTATGGCACAGCAAACAGCCAAGTCTTCTGGCAGAACAATTACTTTGCATTCCCAAATTACCATAGATTGACAAACATTTTCACAGTTATAAATAACTTTAGCATAGTGACTTTATTGGACATGAGCAAAACAAGAATGTGCGTGTCTTAAAGCCTGAAATCTCATTTCAAAATCAGACAGTGAAGTCCTGTTAATACTGCGGGAGATTGGCCAGCCATGATGCTTGTATAGCTTTAAAACATAGAAGTGAGAGCTTTCTGTTTATGTTCATCTTTGTCATTACTTTCTTTAAGGCAGTGTGGAGTGCCACCTTATTTTCAAGTTCCCTGGTCATTAGCAGATTCTATTTTATAGCACACTGTTCTGTGCTAAAAACAATGTAATCTTATGCCGAAGATGCATTGTAGCCACATTAGCGAATAACAAGTCAAAAATAAATTTTTTTACAACAATAAAAATTGTTGTTATGTATAACAGAAATATGCAAATACTAAAATGTCAACAAAAATACAATAGGAAAGACAAGTATAGTGTTTACTGCCGTACTGACACAAATTTACTTTATGTCCTTTGTGCGAGATGTTTGATAACAGCCACCAACACACTGTCAGGCGTTGTAATCAGAATTGTAGAAGTGTGTTTCTTTGCGCACCTGAGAGAGTAGGATGTCAGTGCCTGATTCACATGTGTTGCTATAAAAATGGTCTACTAAGGCTTACTGATTTCAACAGTTTCCTGATAGGAACATTTGCTGCATTGTGGTTATAGGGAATAAAGTCTTTTTTGTCATTCTACTTGACTGCAATCATTGTTGCTTTTTTGCAACGTCCAGAATGCACCCCGCTGCAGCATTACACAGGACAGTTTGGTTTTATGGTGCCATGTGTATAAGTTTCATTATTCATGTAAACGTCTAATGACCAATTCACAATTTCAACAATAAACCTGGACCTGTTTTGGTCGAAAGCTCCACCACACTCATTAATAGCGATTGTTTAAACTACAGTGGCAAAAACGCCTAGAGATACTCATGATTTTTTGCAGTATGTTGTTTCATTCACTAAATGGCAGCAGAATACTGTTTCAACAGCTATTCAGTCATAAAAATATAAAGCAGAATATTAAATATCACCCCGAGTTGTTAACCTTAATTACACAGAATTCCGGCTCTCAGCAACAGTTGTCACCTTCTCACCAAGCTTGTTGCCGATGGTCTTGTAGACCATTCCAGCCTTGTGCTTTATGCACATAAGTTGAGATCAGGAGTATCTGTAATTCATTCATTGATTGTAATTTGTGTGCCATACGGGCACACAGCCAATCTGTGGTAGCCAGAATTCTGGCTGGGTTGTAGGGGATCAAATACTTTTGTCTCTCAATGACATGCAAATCAGTTTATAACTTTTATATAATGTGTTTTTTTCTGGATTTTTGGATGATATTTTATCTCTCTCTCCATTAAAGTGAAACAACTATAAAAATTAAGGACTGTTCATTTCTTTGTAATACTTATTTTGCTCACTATACATATTTATTATATATATTATATATATAATATTATATACTAGGCTGACCCGCCTTTTAAGGCGACCGACTTTTAAGTTGACCACTTCTTAAGGCAATTCAATATGTAGATCAATTTGATATTTTATACAAACTCATTAATTTGGTTATATTGCATTTGAGCGGTATTACTTTAATACTCGTAGTTTCTGTTATTTTTGTGGTGAAATTTAAACTTTTTTTCTATATTGAGGTCGCCCTTTGAACCCCCCTGATATTTACTACGCGGTGAGGCATTTGTACTCCTTTATACAAACATTTTGCCATATAAAACAACCTGTTTCTGAAGGTACAAAGGAAAAGTGGCCACCTTGACCAGTTGGTCACATTAGCAGGTTTTACTGTATATTATATAAACACACATAAATATAACTTGTATATAAAACACACTTTAAATCATCAGTATAAAAATGAACTTTCATACTTGAAAACATTTTTCATTTCATATTGATATTACCCGATTAAAATAGTAAAATTCACATAAATCGAAGTAAGGATTTCAAAATGTTTTGTTGCGAAAAGTAAAAATGCATTTTAGCCAATTTCTCACTATTCAGCTAAAAAGAAAACAATAGACAACACCCGCTCTGCCCAATTAAATGTAAAGCTTTCAGCAGAAATTACTAACCAATGAAATGCACTCTCCAATTGACAAACTGCCATCTTTTGACTTCCTTTTGCTCATAGTCAGATTGTTTGTGTACCTAAAAAATAAAATGCATGAATTACATTAAAAGCAGGAAAATACAGAAAACACAAAGGAGCCCTTTTCATACATTTTTAAAAATCTTAACATATATTGGGACTCACCTGATATTTAAAATCATTTAAGATTTTTGTATATGTTTTTCAAAAACAGAAACAGGCAGATGACTAGGGGATTAGTTTCAAAGATTCATCATTACCAATAAGCTCCTAGTTTACATCTGTGTTTTGGTTGTTTGAATGGGGTGATTTTGTAGTAAATTTACAATGGGCAAGGTCAGGTCTTTACCACCTATTTATTATTTAGTAGAGAAAGGGAGAAATCATTTACTTTATAAGCACTTTCTAGTAAAATGTTACCATAAAAAGTTTGTTTCAAATATCCCAAAATAGAGATGTTTATGGACACTTTAACCATAATGTGATCTGCATTTATTTGGGGAATATCTACTGGTGTTAAAACATGTTTAAAACAAATCTAACTTTTTTAGGTAATAGTTTTTTGTTAAATTTTATTAAATGTGAAAGCCATATTAGGGACAATTAGCTTACATTATATTTGGTATATACAGTGGAACCTCAGGTCACAACCGTAATTCGTTCCAAAACACTGGTCGCAACCCAATTTTGTTGTGATCCGAAGTAATTTCCTCCAAAGGATTGTATGTAAATACAATTAATCCGTTCCAAACCGTACAAACTGTATGTAAATATATATATATTTTTAAAGATTCTTAAGCACAAAAATAGTTAATTATACCATAGAATGCACAATGTACAGTAATAGTAAACTAAATGTAAAAACATTGAATAACACTGAGAAAACCTTGAACAGAGAAAACGAACATTGCAAGAGTTCACACTACCGCTCAATGTAAACACTTTTTTAATGAGTTTTAAGCACAGGGAAAAAAATGAACATTTGAAAAATCCTTAATTTATACACAAACTAACCATAAACAACTAAGAAAACTAACCTTGCATGAGTCGAGTTTTGGCATGAAGGAAGCTGGGCGGAGAGGAGATTACAGTTTTGAAGTAAAGTCCCTCTGCGCGATGCACGTCTGACTGAGAGCAATGTATTGTACAGGGAGAGACTGAACACGTGCGTAAATCACCTGTGCATATGAACTGGAAGGGAAATGAAATAGAGCACAAGAGTTCACTGCGAATGCACAGGGAGAGACTGAACACGTGCAGAAATCATCGGTGCATATGAACTGGAAGGGAAACTGGCTTGTTCATCACCCGAATGTGTGGTTGTGAACAGATGCAAAAGTTTGCCAAACCTTTTGGTCGTAACGTAATTTGTATGTGTTCCGAGACGTTCGTGACCCAAAGTTCCACTGTGTATATATGTATATATATATATATATATATATATATATATATATATATATATATATATATATATATATATATATATATATATATATATATATACACATATACACACACACACACACACACAGTACTCCTGCCCTTAATTGCACATTTTTGTATAGATCCCTTTTGGCCTTACAATTAACTTTGTATGTTTACTCTTGGCTTTAAAGAAATACATACATCAATGGCAGATACAATACTGGCTGCAGTACATCTTTAGTATCACTAGTGTAAATGTAAACACAGGAGTCAAACTTATCAGAAAACTTACAATTAGGATTTCTTTTACAAAATTATTTAGAAAATACATCAAAGAAACACATCATCAAACAACAAACATACATCATTAAATTTGATCATAACTAGAAAGCAGGTTGTTAAATTTACATTTGTTTATACCCAGCCAGTTTAGAGCATCCAGTTAACCCAATGTGCGCATTTTAAATAAAAGAGAAAGTCTTGTATAAAAAAAAAAAACATGAAAATATGCTTTATTGCAGTGACTAGATAGATACTGCAATGGACTGTTGTTGGAGTTTCCCCTTTAAAGGTTGCAAGCCTTAATTGTGACTAGCGTCTTATAAGCAAAAGATCATCTGTGTGACAGTAACAGCAGTAACTTAGAAATTGCTAAAGATAATGGTGTTTACATACTGTATCTGTATCTAAATACAGGCAAAGCCATCGCAACAAAGGTGAAACTTTAATTGAAAAGAATATGATGAATGGACCAGGGCACACCCTAAGACATATCTCTCTGATTAAAATAAAAACCCCACAATAAAACCCACATACAATGAAAATGAAATTTTACTAAACATTTTTTTTTTTTTTAAATGTGATATTGTTTTATGTTAGAAAAAAGTCTTATGAAGAAAAATAAAAATTAAATATCTGGGCCGGCATCAATATAAGAATTCTAGCCAATAATTTAATATCTAATAATTTAACTTGTGTTTAACTGAATATAAGAATGCTGTAAAGAATGCCCTAGGCTATTTACATCTGGTTTTCACTCACCTCTATTACGGTTGGCCTGTATTCTAAGATGTATGCGTTCTTTTCAGAACCTCAACGTACATATCAAGAGCATGTCTCTTCATCATCCATCCTAACCTTTTTCTGTTTAGGAAAAACTTACTCTTTCAATTGTAGCAATGTACAATAAAAACATTTTTGTGTACATAAAAAGGCATACATGGTTTTTGAAACAAGATTTACTAATTGTAAACGTTTTTTAAATAACTATCTTTCTGCCAATCACAAATATAGTCAAAATGCTGCGCTGTTACAATACACGTCATTCACAGAAAGCTGTGTGGTGTGGGCCATAAATGACAATCTTGTTACCATGCACCCCCTTCATAGCCTTTATAATGGTACTTGCATTGGCTTGGAGTGGTAAATATTATCCTTAGGTGTTTTCCACATTTCAAACTACATGTGAACACAATGCTCGTGTGTGTTACAAAGTATTCTGGTACAGGCAAAGTTGCCTTCTGAAATTCAAAATTGCTGTTGATCACGTCAGCCCACTGAAGTTAACCTGATCAGCTGATCAGTTAACCTGAGCATAATCACAAGACCTACATCAGATGTCGTTAGAACATTAGAAGAATTTGGACCAGAACAGGCCATTCAGCCTAAAAAAGGTTTCCAGTTTGATCCATTTAAAATACAGTGGAACCTCGGTTCACGACCATAATTCGTTTCAAAACTCAGGTCGTAAACCGAGTTGGTCGTGAACCGAAGCAATTTCCCCCATAAGATTGTATGTAAATACAATTAATCCGTTCCAGACCGTACGAACTGTATGTAAATATATATGTAAGTATATGTAATGATTAAGCACAAATATAGTTAATTACACCATAGAATGCACAGTGTAATAGTAAACTAATGTAAAAACATTGAATAACACTGACACAAAACACCCAGGCTCCCTGATCAGCTACACGAGCTGGCTCGCTCGCGCTCTCTCCCTCTGTAGCAGACACCCTTCCCCTCTGTCAGCAACACGCGTGACGCTCTCAACAGAGAGAAACATTTGAACAAATCCGAACTTTAATTTAAAAACCAACCACAAGCAACTAAAAAAATAACATTGCAGGAGTTTATGCGAATAGCCTTACAGCCCGATCGCTGTAAACACTTTTTTTAAAATGAGTTTTAAGCACAGGGAAAAAAGCGAACATTTGAAAAAAGAGAAAAGTAACACTGCAACAAATCATGCTACGAACTGAAAAATTAACTTTTGAAAAATCCATAATACAAAAACTATTGTATAAACCACCAAGAAAACTAACCTTGCATGAGTCGAGTTCTGGCATGAAGTGAGGAGGAAATGGGTGCAGAGGAGGTTACAGTTTTGAAGGAGAGTCCGGCTCTGCGATGGAGGGATGTTTTCCTTCAGGTGTCTTCTCTGTTGTGATTTTTTGGGTTTCTGGTGTTTTTAGCTGTTTAGCTGGTGGATCACACTTGGTGAAATAGATGTCTAATGTGACTTGCCTTTTCCTACGCATTAAAATTTTTTGGAAATGTGAAATGACATTGTCGTTCATCATGTTTATCACTCTGTTCGTAACCGCTTTGTCAGGGTGGCTCTTTTCAAAAAAATCCTGGCACTTGTTCCATTTTTCTATGATGGCTTTTATCGTATCACTTTTTATAACCGTCCTTTCCTCTTCTTCCCCAGAGGACTGCTCCTCGGTGAGCAACCTAAGCTGCTCCTGCTGGAGTGCAGCGAGTTCCTCCGTCGTCAGCTCCTCCTTGTGATCCAGGACCAGCTCCTCAATGTCCTCATTGTCCACTTCAAGACCCATGCTCTTGCCCATGGACACAATCTCATCCACAACAGGAGGCTCAAAGCTTTCTAAAACCTGTTCAGGAACGCATTCAGGCCAACATTTCTTCCAGGCCGAGATCAATGTGCGGTGTGTGACGTCTTCCCAGGCTTTATCAATGAGGCAGATGCAATGAACGATATTAAAATGGTTCTTCCAGAACTCTTTCAGGGTCAAAGACGGTCTCCTCGGTCACATTGAAACACCTGGTGAATAGTCCTTTAGTGTAGAGTTTCTTGAAATTTGAAATAACCTGCTTGTCCATGGGCTGCAGAAGAGGAGTCGTGTTGGGGGGGGAGGAACACGACTTTAATAAATTCGTACTCCTCGACCATATCGTCAACCAAATTTGGAAGGTGTGCCGGTGCATTGTCCATCAGAAGAAGGCATTTTTTAGGCAGGTTATTCTCTTCGAGATATCGCTTCACGGCGGGAGCAAAAGCCTCATGCAGCCATTCCAAAAACAAGGTCCTTGTGACCCACCCCTTCGTGTTTGCCCTCCACATCACAGGCAGTCTGGCTTTGTTTACATTGTGCTGCTTGAAAGCACGAGGGTTCTCAAATTGGTAAACGAGTAGCGGCTTGACTTTTATCTCGCCACTAGCGTTAGCACACAGCAAAACGGTTAACCTGTCCTTCATTGGTTTATGGCCGGGCATAGCCTTCTCCTCCTGGGTAATGTAGGTCCTCTTCCAGAACAATCCAGTCTCGTCACAGTTGAAGACTTGTTGCGGGATGTAGCCTTCATCCTCCACTAATTTTGTGATAATTTTCACGAATTCTTTCGCAGCTTCAGCGTCGGAACTAGCAGCCTCTCCATGCCTTACCACACTATAAATGCCACTTTTGCGAAACTTTTCAAACCATCCTCTACTGGCTTTAAATTCCTCACTTTCAGCACTTGTAGAAGGATAGTTTTGCAGCAAATCGCCATGAATCTTCCTGGCTTTCTTGCATAACATCGCCTCACTTACGCTATCCCCTGCAAGTTGCTTCTTGTTCAGCCACACTAGCAACAGTTTTTCCACCTCTTCCAGCACTTGAGGCCTCTGCCTGGTTAACGCTGTAACGCCTTTTGCAACATCAGCTGCTTTAATAGATTCTTTCTGCTTTAGAATAGTCGAAATCATAGATTTTGACTTCTTGTACTCGGCGGCAAGATCAGTAACACGAACGCCACGCTCAAACTTTTTAATAACTTCTTTCTTTACTTCGATTTCAATTTTCTTCAAAAATTTCTTCTCACCACTCTTCACTTGCTTAGAAGCCATGGTTAACTGCAAAAGCCCACGAAATACTGTAGAGCACAAAGATATCACAGGTAAAGCACCCACGCCTGACTGAGAACAATGAACAGGGAGCGGCTCAATATGTGCTTAAATACAGTAATCGGCAGGCACGCACGTGCAGGCAGGCACGCACAGGCAGGCACATCTGACTGAGAACAATGCAACATGTGCGGAAATCATTGGCGCGCACAAACCGAAAGGGAAACTGGCTTGTTCGTATACCGAGTGTGTGGTCGTGAACCGAGGCAAAAGTTTGGAGAACTTTTTGGTCGTGAACCGAGTTGTATGTGTACCGAGACATTCGTGAACCGAGGCTCCACTGTATGCCAAAATAGCATCATGTCTGGTCTTAAAGGTCACTAAAGTTCTACAATCTAACACGCTACTCAGTAACTTATTCCATGTATCTATGTTTTTTTGCGTAAGCAAATACCTCCCAACGTTTGTGCAAAATTTACCCTTAACAAGTTTCCAGCTGTGTCCCCATTATCTTGTTGTATTAATTATAAAGTAACAGTCTAGTTCCAAAGTACTAACTCCGTCATAATTTTGAACATTTCTAACATGACACCTGTTAATCTCCTTTTGCTTAAACTGAAAAGGCTGTTTTAATTTTTCTTAACAACTCATACCTTACAGTCCTGGAAACAGTCAAGTTGCTCTTCTCTGGACTTCTTCTAGCACTTCTATGGCTTTTTGTAGCCTGGAGACCAAATATGCACAGAGTACTCCAGATGAGACTTTACCAGTGCATTATAAAGCTTGAGTATAACCTCCTAAGACTTGTACTCTACACATTATGCTATATAACGTAACATTCTGTTAGCCTTCTTAAATGATTTCTGAACATTGTCTAGAACAGGGGTCTCCAACTCTGGTCCTGGAGGGTCCCAGTGGCTGCAAGTTTTCATTCTAACCTTTTTCTTAATTAGTGACCTTTTTGCTGCTAATTAACTTCTTTTGAATTCATTTTAGTTGACTTGTTTTTTTAAGATTTTTTCCCCTGAATTTCTTCATCGTTCCTCTAAATTTATTTCTTTACTTAAATGGCATCCAAATAGAAATGAAATGCAAAGTGAGTGAACCAACAGAAGACCAACTAAGTTAGGGCCTCAAACTCCAACCAGTTACTTAATTAATTAGACTCTGATTCTTGTTGTTAATTAAACCCATTCTTTAATTCCATGGTTTATTGCTGTTCTCATTGTACAACAGCTTACATTTCCGAAATTGCTGATTTTGTCTTTTCTAAGAGCACTGTTAAAATGTTTTGGGGACCTGAACAGATCAGCATTTCTGAGACCTTTACTTTTTTTTATTTTCAGACTGTATGATCGACAGTGTTGGCAATGATTTGGTTTATTTTGTATCTCATTATTGTTTGGCTACTAATTAAGGAAATAGAAACAATTAAGGGCTTCGAGTCTTCAAGAGCAAGTCAATTAAAATTAATTCAAAATTATTATTAAACTGGATCAAATCTGGACAGAAAAAGGGGTTTGTTATGGGGGGGGGGGTGTGTGTGGGGTTGGGGAATCATCCAGATACAAAACTGCATAAGAGGAGAAGGACATCAGAATGACAAACATCTTACAGGTCCTCATTTGTCTTCTTTACTAAATACGAACCAACAGCCAACATGGAATTACTTGCAAAGTAACAAGTAAGACATTTGGTAGTGTATTGTAGCAAGTTACGCAAGAGGTATTAAAAAAAAAAACAAACCCAGGCACCTGCAAAAACTCCATGCAAGTGGGTGTACCTAAGGGAGTTGTTGCTGTTTCAGTAGAACAGTCTAGACGAGAACAGGCCAGGCAACACAACAAAGCTCGGCAGTCCTATCCATTTAATTGTTCCAAAATAAGTCTAGTCTTGAAAGTCCCTAAAGTCTACAATACTACTTGGAACTGTCTTGGTTTTGATGGAAAAGGGTAGTCACATCAAATATTGATTTAGATTGTTTATATCTGTTTGCTACACTACCTAGGAAGTTTTGTCATTAATAAAATGTATTCAAGACATTGTTTTTAAAAGCATTCCCACTATGTCACAAGTGTCTAAGACTTTTGCACAGTACTGTAGATAATAGGAACAATGTTTGTACAGTGCCAGTGCATGGCAGGATGAAATAGCTTATGTAGGAGAGAAAACTTTATGAAGTACAGGCTGTCACTGAACGGTGCAGAAGATGTTTTTAACCTAAAGGTGAAGTCTTAATGGAGAATAAAATAATGATGGTGCATGGGATAGCAGACAGTATTGGGATTAGTTGTCGGATAGCTGAATCAATTTTTCATTAACAATTAAGGATAACTAAGGTATAAATATATTGGCTATTCAGGATGTTGTATCTTGAAATGAAGCATCACTGTATTTAATGTTACACTGTATTCACTGTATTTTTAATGTTACTTGAGCTAAAGAATTTGAACAGAAAGATGCTGTATTTAAGAAGCAATTTGCAACTGGATATGAAACCTGGATACATCCAAACCAACTAAAACAATGAAAACACAGTGATTTTCCAACACAAAAAAACTCAAGGTCCAGGCCAGGGCAAACAACAACATGGATTGACTGTAATGTTCTTCTTTTATTCACATTTTATATTACTTTTAAAAACAAGGAATTTCAGAGAGATACATCTAAATAAAAGGCTATATAAACTAAAGTATATAATTATTATCAGTTGTGGCAATATTATATATTTCTATTATGTAAAAAAATCTTCGAGACGTGATCATCTCGGAGAGACACTTTGAAGTCCCGCGAGACAAGGAAGTGAGACAAAAGAACAGATGCTGTACAGGCATTTAAATGATCGTCGCGCAGCAAGACATGCAGATCGTGCAGCACGGCAGCAGCAGCTGGCTTAAAGGACAGAGCAGGAGGGCCCCCAAATATATATCTATCTGAGACGACCCCCAAAACAGCAATGGTTTAACAGGTGGAGGCCTCTGCCATTTTTCCGTCCTCATCTTTTCTGACTGTTTTTTTTTTTACTAGTTTTGCATTTGGCTACGGTCAATGTCACTACTGGTAGCATGAGGCAATACCCGGACCCTACAGGGGTTGCACAGGTAGTCCAACTTCTCCATGATGGCACACCAATATATGCCAGTGTCAGGTTTGCGGTGTCTCCCAGCACAGTGTCAAGGGCATGGAGGAGATTCCAGGAGACAGGCAGTTACTCTAGGAAAGGTGGACAGGGCCCCTCGCGGAAGGTCCAACCCTGGCACCCTGTGCTTTTCACAGATGAGAGTAGGTTCACCCTGAGCAAATTTTACCGACATGAAAAGGTCTGGAGAAACCGGTAAGAATGTTATACTAACTGTAACATTGTTCAGCATGACCGGTTTGGTGGTGGGTCAGTGATGGTCGGTTTCATATCCATGGATGGGCGCACAGACCTCTAAAGGCTAGACAACGGCACCTTGACTGTCATTAGGTATTGGGATAATGCTCTGAATACAGAGCAAATCATCATGCAACCTCAGAGGGATGCCCAAACATTTACATAGCACTGTATATACATTATATACACAAACACGCCAGCAACAATTTGTCCAAAACACAGCAGCAAGAACTTTAACTAAAACGAGAAAATGTGAACATATATCACCAATCTTAGCATCATTGCATTGACTACCTGTGCCCTTTAGGACTGATTTTAAAATTTCTTTAAATGTATAGTCAACTCCAGAATTATTGCCACCCTTCATGAAATGGAACTAAAATTAATATCTAAAAGAACCACCCATGCAACAAGTAGTATTTTGGGCTTAGACAAATAGGTAAGCCTCATGCTTTTATTGTCAAATAAAATCCTTTAGTAACACAAATTTTCATAAAAATGCAGACACCGCATTTCAGTATTTGGTGGGGCCTTCCCTGGTGAGAACAGCAGCACTCAGTCTCTTTCTGTAGACAGTAACGAGGTTGGAGACTTGTAGAGGGATCCTGGACCACTTTTCCATGCAGAAAATCTCCAGCTGAGATCCTTGAGTTTTCTCCTGTGAACTGCCCTCTTCCACTCACACCGCAGATTTTTCAATTGGTTCTAGTCTGAAGACAGAGATGGCCATTGCAAAATCTTGATTTTGTGCTACTGCAACCGTTTCTTTGTTGATTTGGAAGACCTCACCATGGCCCAGTTTTAGCCTTCTGGCAGAGGCAACTAGATTTTTGGCTAAAATGTTTTGGTATTGAATGAAATTCATTATGCCACTGACACAAGCTCCTAGATCACTGGTAGCAAAAGAGCCCCAAAGCATTACCATATTTTCCTGTGGGTATAAGATGCTAATACAAGTTAATGAAAAATGAGCAGAATGCATGTGTTGGGGTAGCTTGTTGCGGTCCCTGAAAACACTTAATGCAATTAACTCGTCCTTATGTTTTAATCCTTAAAAGTATAAAATGAAATCAATAAGAAAAAAGAATTCCCTAGATATGTATAAAGTCAAATTTTCCATGTAAGCATTTGAGCACAAAGCAAATAAGCATTTAGATAGTGCTATTTACCTTATACTAAACAAGACTCAGAGCTCATTACCTGCAGATCATAATGATTTACTATTTCACTGCCACTATAATTTACTATGGTGGCCAGACATTCAGGTGACAGGGACAGTCTCGATTTCAGGTTACAGGTCTCGATAAACAAATGAACAACAAAATTTTCCGTTTTAACAGGCTGCATATCTAATAAAATAGTGCTCTGCTGAAACAAACATGTCCACTATATATTTAGAACAGGATGTACAAAACTTCAAGGGGGACTCCCTCATACCCCAGCTGGATGTAATATACTTATAACAACACAATGAAAACCCCAACAGGGAAAGCATGATTAAGAACTTGTGTTAAGTTGGTGTCACAAGAATAACCAAGAAGCTGACAAAAATAGAACTGCCATTTACAATGGAACCTCGGTTCATGAACGTTTTGGAACACGTACAAATCAGTTTACGACCAAAAAGTTCGCCAAACTTTTGCATTTGTTCATGACCACAGACTCGGTATACGAACAAGCCAGTTTCCCTTTCGGTTTGTGCGCAGATGATTTCCGCACGTGTTCAGTCTCTCCCTATGCAGCAAGAGAGAGAAACACACGCGCGCAAGTGAGACAGACAGACACACACAGACATGCGCGCGAGAGAGACAGACACACACACACACACGAGAGACACACACAGACACACGCGAGACACACACAGACACACGCGAGAGACACACACACACACACACACACGCGCGAGAGAGAGAGAGAGACACACACACACACACACAGAGACTGGTGCACGAGAGAGACATACCCGCACAAGAGACACACAAAAACACACACACCCTCTCTCTCTCTCTCTTGCGCGCGCGCGTGTGTGTGGGAGAGAGAGACGGCTGGACGCAAAAGGCTTGCTTTTAAAGAGACAGATCCGAGCATTGTTTTAACCTTGTTGTATTTAATGAAGACTTTTTTCTGTTGGATTTTAACCTCCACTTCACTTCTGTTTACAACGATCGGTTCGTAGCGTGCATTATTGCAATGTTACTTTTCTTGGTGGTTTATTAAATTACGGATTTTCATGAAATGTTCATTTTTTTCCCTGTGCTTAAAACTCATTAAACTGTTAGTTTTCTCAGTGTTATTCAGTGTTTTTACATTTAGTTTATTATTATTACACTGTGCATTCTATAGTATAACTATATGTGTGCTTAAAAATATTTAAAAAATATATTTACATACAGTTTGTATGGTCTGGAACAGATTAATTGTATTTACATACAATCCTATGGGTGAAATTACTTCAGTTCACAGCCAAATCGGTTTACAACCAGAGTTTTGGAACAAATTATGGTCATGAACCGAGGTTCCACTGTATTTGTTTCCAATTCAAACACAATGTGGAATCATATTATTCATTTGTGACAGGTGTTTTTTTTCCCCTGATTACTCATTAATGATGATCAGATAAAGCATTCATTGAACAAATGAGGGTGGGCCTATAGGCTATATACCTGGGCATACACGCTACACAAGTGTTCCAGTTTGCGACTTTGAATATCTGATCACCCTATAATTTACCATCAGAGTGCCACATTCATCTGACATCCATAACAGTCAGTCACTATAATAAAGTTTGCCTTTCACTTCTGTCATTCCATAACATTTTCCATAACTGAATAGCTTTGAAAGTCCCATTTCATGAAAATTACTACAGCCAGACATGCTCAATAAATTATTTCCAAATTTTTTTTTGGTTATGTTTACAGGCAATTGCAAATTATTACTATGTATAAAAGGAAATGTGTGTGTATATATGTTTATCATGTCCAGGATTGAGAAGGTTCTAAAACCTACCTACTGAACTCAGTCTATTGAAGGCCACAGTGCTTGTACAGCCCTTGAATGTTACATGGTGCAAACATTTTCTAAATTGTTGTTTTCATGTCCTCCCTGACCATGTGACCAGTGTTTGTAGTTAAGCTGGACATTAAGACGTTGTATCGTTATAAATAACTATTGTTTATTTTTTATTTTATTTTTGCAACTTGATTTAGCTATTAATATTTTAGGACACTTTCAGCTACTTTTGTATATTAAAATGTGCTATATGGATACATGTAGATGATAATGCCTTGTACCCATAACATACATTATGCCACTACTAAAACTAAATGCAAGTCTGCTGAAGACGTGTTATGCACAATTTCCAACATAAATGTGTATGGACCGTTTTTTAACAGAAAAAAAGTCAACGGGAATATCAGAAACTGAAGCTTGCATCAGATTACCTTTCAACAATGTAGTCCCAAGTTTCCTATATGTCACATTTCCACAATAAAACATTAAAAATGCAGTATAAATATTCTTAACCTTACTCCAGTACTCCAAAGGGTTGCCAGACGCTAACACATTTTCTTGAGAGGATTCGTCAATAACCAAAAGATGTTAAAAGTGCTTACAAAACACATCACAGAATATTGCGATAGCCATTACCTGATGTGGTGCGACCGGTATGTGAAACATGATTATCATTTTCACATGTCCCTTTCCTCTGCATTCTGCGTATTTACATATGTTTACAGCTACTTAAATTGTACATATTTTTAAGCATAATGTTTTCTAGGAAAAAATGTAGTGAGATTTGAGACCCTGTGATACTCTTCCCAACTGTGCTGCACGCCGAAACGCGGTCGACACATCTGTCGAGGATTGCTTGTCCGTCGTCGAGGCAACCGCAAATTCGCAGTCCTGCCGCGTAACACGGTTGATGCGGGGAATACTCTAATTCGGCCACTGCTTGTTTTCTGTCAGTGTATACTGAAGGGGTAGCTCTCGTTTGAATACATACCCTAACTGTTCCTGGACTCAGCGTCCTCTCTCCAGTACACGACAGTGACTCACGCGTCAAACTACATGTGATCTGTGTCCAAACACTTTTAGTCATGTGTCTGGTATATAATTGTACCATATTCCTAGAAAAACTACTCATAAATCTTTAATTTCATAAAGCGGAATTTCGTTCCTAAAATTGTCAATCTTATAACAAATCCGAACTGTGACTTATTATTGTCGGAGTTTGAGCAGTTTATTCAAGACAAATAATGAAAATACTCAGTGGTAAATATAAGAAATTGACAAGATCTCTCTGCCCGGCACCTCATGTTTTATCAAGTCACGTCTGTTACAAATGAAACTTTGAGAAAGGACTAAAACATAATAACTGTCCTAACTAATTTCATCCCACAGACTTTTCACGTCTCTTCTGCTCTCTTAGGCAATAAATAGTAGGCAAATCCACTGCTGCTATATGCACTTTTGTAAAATGTCCCATTACAAAGCAAAACATTTTCTTTCAATGATTTTTCAAATGCGGATAGAATTTCTTCATAGTTCATACAGTTAAAAATAAAACAGATGATGTCAATAATGGAATAAAAACACATCATAATTCACAGCATTGGCAATAAAATAATCTGCATAGGCTTGACTGCACTTATAACTCTACAGTAAACAGTACAAGCCATTAGATGCAATGAGAAGTAGAGTGTAAAAAAATATATTGCCCGATGTTGACACCCGTCATGTGATGAAAAATGCAGGTAACGGATCGTAACATTACAAAAATTACTTGTCGGTTAAAAAGGCCGACTTTAACCTACTCCCACTAAAACTGCCTCAAATGCACTACTAAAGCAGATTAAAAAACTTACCTTTATTTCTTTATCTTTATATCTCCCTGTCCCTGTCTCTCACTCTCTCTCCACCGAAAGTGGCGCGGCTGCAGTTGGATATTATTCCTGCTTTCATTGGAAGAAAAACGAGGATGACCTTTCACCTTCCACCTCACGAACTAGCCTTTTCCCTTTCTTCCGTTGATTTCACCTCAACTTCCGTTCGCCCCTCGCCGTGCATGCTGGGACACCTCCTTGTCCTCCAGGCCTCTGTCTGCGGCGCAGGCGCTGTGTAAAGCTCCATCTTTCTATCCCAACAAGCCCAGGGAGAGAGCCAGCAGCCAGCAGCTGATGGGGACGCTTTTTATTTTTATTTTTAAAGGGACAGAACCTTATTTTAACCAGCTCAAACCCGCCGTTTCATCACCTTTAACCTTCCAGGGATTCAGTGGGAAAGGTAAAAATGGGGAAATAAGGGCTTAGATATTTTTATTACGGAGAAAATCCAGAAAGCCCTTCTTTTCTCTCTGTCTCCCTGCTTCTTCTTAGCAACACAACCCTCTCCTCTCTCTGTGTCTCTGCTTTGGCCCTGGCTGGAGACATTTCTGAGGAAAGAGACCTCTGTTAACACGCAAAATCAACCATAATAATAATAAACTTCGTTATTTCGTTGTTATGAACGTCGTGATTTTGTTTCCAAATGGGATGCAAAAATATCAAAGGTAAGTGTGCGTTTTTAAGATTCTTTTATGATTTTTGAATGGATTTTCTGGATATGTTTATCAGCCTTTGGGTTTTGAAAATACATATTTCTCTGTTATATTCTTTAAAAGTGTTTGTTTTTGCTATTTCAAATATTTGTTAAATGGGCTAATACGAAATTCTGTTTGTAACTGCAGTGTTTCATTTAACCATTATTTTGACAGTTACGAGTTATTTGTCTGATTTTTCAGAGGAAGTCGTTCGCCTGTACGGAAAAATATATCATAGGCGATTTATATAAAATTATTTCTTCTTTAACTATGCTGCGTAAGGGATTGCACGCCTCTGGCAAGGAGGGTATCTGAAATAGGTAAACGGCAGGATTATACGGTGGTTGGATGTACATGGTCATAAAAATAATTACAGTTGTATATAAATCGCGTGTATATAAATGATAACTAGCCTAGTGTATGCGTTTTGGTTATTTTAGTTTTCGCTCATAGGTGTTACTGTCTTGACTTGCTGCTCCTATGATTGACAGAGCTTCAAGGTACGTCTGCAAACACGATTAAAGCTGGTAGTAATGTACAAATCTTATATCGTGAAAAGCTGCATTGTCGGGAAGTGTAATGCTTCATAGTTATTGATGTCACTGAATAGAATGATCGGAAGTGATTTCATGACTGAAGTGACTGGGAGGAAGAGTTTATAAACATCAGATGAATTTGATATTGATGCAACAACCGTAAAAAATACACTGATGCACTACATGGGTGCTGTAAACAACAGATTTCATAGCTTTTTTAGCGGTATAGTATAACTGCTAACACATCTGATTAGGTAAAAATGAATGTCATCTAGTGTGCGGGCCCAATTTAATATCAACCAACAGCTACAGTACTTGGTTATTGTGTTCGCTTAATTGTTATTAACGTCAAAAACAGAAAAAGAAAGATTGTTAAATAAAATACAATTTTACTAATCAAAATATGCTGCATAATAATATTTATGCAGAATTATATTGCATCAGCTGTTTAAAATATAAATATATTTAAAAAAAAAACATAGCATACTTTAAGTGGTATTGACGATATATTTTTATATATGTATGTCCTCACAGACCACAGAAACCATTAGTTGCTGAACTATTTTAGATTCTTATGGTTCTACTGTATAATTATTTTGCTTCTATGCTGCAATATTTTACGTGAGAACCTGGGAGTAAGACTTTTAAGGATTTAAAATGAAAAAAATTGATTTACATTGAAATTAACAGGCAGACTAAGACCAGAAACTTAGCATTTTCTGACTTTGCTTTCCTTATGCTTTTTGATCTTGTTTTATTGCAATGCTTGTGTTTCAATCCATTTGAAATATATTTGACATAAATGTGCCATTGTGCTATACATTGGATCAGATAATATACTTTCTTCAAAGCATAATTCAAACTTTATGGCAGTAACTAGTATTAGAAAATTAATGTCACGAAATTGGTCTTTCCAAATTGTAATTTTACTTAATGTTTGTCCTGCTTGCCTTGGAATCCGATTTATGCAGTGGTTAAATAAGCTGTGAATTATCTTCAAACTGTAAAATGTCTATGCTGAAAAATGTTCATGTTGACATCAGACAGCCTGCTCTATAACACCTTGCTGAGTTAAACACATTACTCTCAAGTAAATTTCTGCTTTATATTTGTTTGAACGTTCTTATGACTGAAATATTATTTTAAAATGAAAATGTATGGTCTCAAAATACTTAACTTTTTTTAAGAATTGTTTTTGTAGTAGTTTTTTTTGGTTGTTTTTCAAGACAATCATTTTTAAACATTTTAAATGTTTGCCATTTAATACTAAAAAGTAACTGTAGTCTTTCAACCTAAATTTCAGAAAATTAGTGTATATTTATAAACCAGTTAAAACTGCATATTATGTTTTCATTTTGCGTTGTTCAGTGTTTCCACTTGGGTCAAAGGTTAACCTACTTTCAAGTTATGTTTGCTACTAAATTATTTAAGAATAGATTTGTAGCTGTTCCATCTGAAGTTATTTACCTGAGAGTTTGCATTTTGTGATTATATGTATTTCTTGTTTTGATTTGTTTATTTTCTAAATAAGTAGTATGAAAAATGATTGCTTCCTCCCTAACGATGCAAGGATATGCTGTAGCATCGTGAAGTCCTAAATTGGATTAAGGGAGTGGGAAAGGTTTAAATTAAAAACTTGTCATGCAAGTCTGAGTATTTAAAAAGCTTTCAGTAATACTTGTTGTCTTCATCTCATTCATTATCCTTAATAATTCAAGTGATAGAAGAAGTTGTTAAAAATGACATCAATACATTTACCAATATTACTGTGCATGTTTTCTTTTAAGTAGCCCAGAATGTGAAAACAATAGCTTTGCAGTATCATCCCAATGCTAGAAAGCATTACCTTAAACTGGCTTAAGTAAGAGAAATCCTTATTTCAGATTTCATGTACTGTATATTTTTAAACTATTCTGCTATATAAAATTAGTCCCTTAATGCAAATTAATGTTTTCTTGATGTGTTTTTAAACACATTTTATATTGCAACAAAATTGTACTTAAACAGGTATGTTCTCCACATGTGAAAAAGCTAGTAGAATTGTTGTGAAGATACATTATATTAGGATTATAGAGTTTAGAATTATAAGCATCCTATTAGGGCTCAGTTCATTACATACATACATCATTTGCTTATGTTTGCATTTTGTATTTTCAGAGTGTTTTTCTTCTTTGTAAGTACATAAAATTAATGTTTACGTCTAAGGTTATTTTGTCAATTCTTATTTAATAACTTCAGTTGGTTATATAGTTTTTAAAGCAGATCACGTAGATTTTAAATGAGTATTGAATGGATTGGTATATTTATACTCTGTTTATTTGTGCACAAAAAACTGTGACCACTAAAAGTGATTTGTGCCTGATTTTTGTAAGTCCAAAAATAATGATCATCAGGAACCAAGCTTTGGCCTAAAGAATAAAATGTTGGAAATAAAATAGGCGAGCGTGTGTGTTTGTTTGTATGTATGTATGTATGTATGTACGTGTCTGTACGTAATCCAAGCTGTGAGATTTGAAACAAGATTACGGTTCACATGGCCAACTGTACGTTGCATGCTCAAGAGTAAGCTCAGCACACAGCTTGGTCATATTACAACTGGAGAGCCGAACTCACAATGTGGTATACAAAGAGATCCTTAACAAATAATTATTGGTATATTTTCCCTCATTTTAAAAAAGTTTAATTTTCTTCTTAATAAAAATTTTAAGGCATTACTTCGCCGCCGCTGGTATTTTGCTAGTATGTATATATACCTGAGCACATCAATACATCTCTGGTGAATTTATAGCCAAAGCTCAAGAGGTATTAAGCCAATTAATTTGAAAAACAGGAATATTTGACAAATTAAACAATAATGAAAGGTCCATATTTAGGAACCAACTACAACAAAAGTCAGCACTTTCTTATGTCAATCTTGATTTTTGAAAACAGATTCAAACTTTCTGGGCATGGATGACACCAGTCTCGCACAGGATTGGAGAGATATTCTCTTATTCTTCACATATTATTATTTTCAGCTGCTTTCTACTGGATAGGTTTGTTCCTCTACATTTCACTTTAAAATACCTCAAAGGTATGTTCTAATGAAATCAAGTCAGGAGAGATACTTGGCCAGATTATAGTTTTCACTTATTTCTTCTTTAAAAACTGTTCTTTTTTTTCCCTGTCTATAAATGTGATTTCTTCATATACCTATTGCACTCATGCAGACCCATATTAGCACACACTTACCTCCGTATTTCATGGTTGGCTCTATGCAGTCATTGTTTTAGTCCTGGCCAGGTCCACGTCAAACATGCTGGACCCAGCAAATTATTTTGGTTATATTTGACCAAAGAGTGTTCTTTCAATATTCATCACTCTTGTTTTCCATGTTTTTTTGCAAAAATTATTCTTGCAGTTTTGTGTGCAATTTTTTTCTTCTTGGACACTGTCTGTACATTTCCACATGTAATCTTTGTGCCTAGTCTGAAGGACTTGTCCATATATTTTTCAGCTCAACCTTGCATAAATGGCAAATTGTGTATGGAGTCATTCTTTGTTATTGGTAGTATTTCTTTCCTTGTGCCTAACCACTGCTGCTGCTGCTCTGTTTTGGCTTATGTTCAGTACCCTTCTGATGCTCTTGCATCCTCTCCCATCTTTATGAAGTCTCCCAATCCAGATTCTTAATTGTTCAGGCAGTTCCTTACCTTTAGGATCCATGTTGCAAAAGACACAAGCCAGGCCAAAAATGAGAAAGTTGAGGTGTTCACTGGTAATTTTATAACCTTGTTCATGCCATTAGATCTAATTTAAAGTCATGGGTGTAATCACATTTGTTGCAGTGTACTTTGTGGGACAATATTTTCAGTGAAGTCTTTCTGTTCTGTTTGCTTGAATTACATATACAATCAAGTAATTTTGAATCTAAAAATTATGCAATTACCATTTTAGTGATATTGACCAGGGGTGTACTGAGTTAATTGCTTAGTTCTTATTGATGATTTTTTTAAATTTATTTTTTCCCCTAAAAAGCAGTGGTAATTGAAATATGTTTGTTTCAGAAATTGTGTAGTGACTTGCCCTGATAAACCTTTGCCACTTGGATATCAAAAGTACATGTTTGGCAAAGGACATGTGTGTACAACATGCTTTACTTCTCCAGCAACTAAAAATGGCCTTTTCTGGCATGGATGTAGTTAAGACAACCAGGTAGCCCATTGTTGTGTTTGCTATGGTTATTGTGCATCGCCGCATCCCATCACCACTACACAACGTTCTGCTTTGAGTGAAATGCTAGCAAATACATCTGTATTCTTACAGATGATTTTTGTTCCCATCAGTAATGTCAAAGAAATGTACAAATACCATATTTTTGTATATTTATAATGTTCTTTGTAGATTTTAGCATACATCTGTTATTTACAAGTCTATGACAGCATTTGAGTAAATGCGGTTATAATTAGATTTTACAGGTATTTTTTATTTGATTTGATAATGCCTTCTCTCCAGATAGATGTAAGGTTTTACTCCCTTTTTGATGGCACTTTTGTGACTTTAAAATGAGCCCATCATTTTCTAATCTGCCTACCCTTATTCAGTCTCCAGTATTACAATGAGCTGTGCAGCAAAATTAAGGTGCAAAAAACATAATTTTTTTGGACATTCAGTTTTTGCTGATGGCATTGGTAACTCATGGCTGGCTATCGTTAGTTAATTAGTCATATGGTTCCTGGTAGGAGCCTCATTAGCTAAACATGTTTAACTTAATGTGTGTTTTGAAACACTTTCAGTGAAAATATTAAAATTATTGTGCAGTGTTTTTTAGTGGTGCATCAGATAGATGTCATTGGCACATTGAAGGCCTTTTTCTATTGACGACCGTGCTATTGGTTTATCTTGGTTTAACTAAGAAATGACAATATTATCTAATATATCAAACACTGCCTTCCTATTTGCCTATGATAATGGCTTCGTCCTATAATGCTGTGTCCCAAACTTGCACAGTTATTACATCTAAGTTTGTAAGCCATTAATAAAGGGGAACATTTCTAAAAGAAGCGGTTGTTCTAAGATTGCTCCATGGCATTGATACATAAAAGTTAATTAATTGCAATGCTAAAATCATATAAGAATGGAAAATCCGTTAGTTATAATTTCTGGAGGAGAAAAAGAGATGCCACTGCAAATGGCCATGAATACTTTCACATGTCACTGCTAGTAGATTTTCTTGTTATAAGTGCAAGGGCATCAGTTCAGTAGTATGTTTGGAGAATGCATTGTTGTGCACTATGATAATATGTAAAAATTTATGAAGTGAACATTTTTTAAGCCTTTCTACCTTTATGTCGGCTTACCTAAGTGTACATTGCTATGTCTAATATGTTGCAATCATTCTGTTATTGCCAACTGTCTTGTCCGTTTTGGCAAATTTATGATGGAGAATCCCCTCCTCAATCATCTTTTTTTGTTTTGGCACAACTACTGGCAAAATCAACTAATCTTTAATGTATCAATTTAATGATTAATAAGTTTTGTTTCTCTAAATATGCAAGGAGATTTTACCGGATGCATTAGGGGGTGGTAATATGATAAGATTTTTTTCTTGACCAGTTGTAATCGTGTCCATGATATGCTTTTCAAAGATATGGAAAGTACCATGTGTCATCACTACTGAACATTCCATTATAATAATAGCAGCATTAATGTCTGAATGGCTCAGTGAAATTTTGTTGTCACTATGAATATTGTGTCAGAACTTTGTGGTTGCTTTTAAGAGTATAACAATAATAACCAACTGAATCAAAGAGAAGGACTGTGTAAGTTATCTATATTGGCACACTTTTGCAGCCTTACATGACTGAAAATAAATATACTACTATAACTACCAAACCAAAAGAATTGTTCATTTAAAACAGTACCTTTTATAATATGTTACCAATTGGATGTTTACTTGACTTCTCTCTCCATATCTGCTGACCTGAATGTAGCATAACCAGACTGCAGCATGGCTGAGGAAAACAAATTAGGTCCAAAAAAAGTTTCTAATTCAAAATTTTTGAAATGGTTTGGATTTGGAAATTTGGCCTGAATCATTCTTGTGCAGTTTGCTTACTGTGAAAAGATCCTGTTCACAACACAACCAATTTGTTTTAGACACCTGAAATGAAAGCAATCCAAACAATACGTGAAAAGTATGTTTATGAATGTGTCCAATTTAAATATGGCATCCACAGTTTCATTCACATAGTCTGAGGCAACAACACCACCTAAGCAAATGCTTTTCACCAAAGCATTTGAGAGAATTTTGCTATCTGTTCGCTTAAGCAGGTGCTGGAAAGTTGTGACTTATCTCATGACTTTGTAGCTATCCAATGACATGTTTCTATCAAAAGAGTTGAAAACCAGAGCTTTACAACACTACTACTACCACCAACAACACCAAAAACAAAAATAATTTATTTCTTAACACAAAATCACACAAGGTGTACTGCAATAGGCTTTACCAGGCCCTGTTTTTGATAGCCCCACAGTTTTAACTTCCTAAGAGGACAAGGAAAACTCCCAAAAAAGACCCTTGCAGGAAGGAAAAAAATGGAAGAAATTTTGGGAAAGCCAAGTCAAAGAGAGAGACCCCTTTCCAGATAGGTTGGGTGTGCAGTGGGTGTCAAAAATGGGGTAAATTCAATACACAAAGCAGAACACAAGTAATCCTCTTCACTGAGCTACAGCAGATGTTTGATCGATCATTGTCACCTCAGGAATACTATACAGTTGTATAAACTACAAAGCAAAATGTAAGAATAGATTATATCACTCACTAAATTCTCAGCTATCACATATAAGGATACAGATTTGTTCAGAGTCCTGGAGACCTCAGCTAACAAGTCATCTACCGACTTACTGGCCAATCCATAGCTGAATCCGTGCCGGGCCTGCCCATCTGATGAAAGGATCCTTCTACGCGATGATTCAAATGCTCCTTTATCAAAGATGACTTTTCCATAGGGAGGAGAACAACTTGGCAGTAGAGCAGTGGCACATGTGAGTACCGAGAAGAGAAACAAAATAGGCGAGCGTTGGTAACAGTTTATACAGTGGAGTGCAAAAGTGTTCAGTCTACTTGAGAGGCATCATAATTTTCTGCATGACAAAAGGTTTATACTGTATACATATTTAACCATTCAGTATTTTTAATGTGAACTGTTATGCTGTAGCAATACATTTCCTAAATCAAAATAAACCATTTTCTGTAGGTATTAATCTAGAGAAGAAAATCAAACACCACAAAGGTGACAGTTATTTGACTATAATCAAACATAAATAGGTACTACTTTGGAGTCCTTTATATCTCTTTGGATATAACAAGCACCCTTTGTAAAAGGGCATAGTATTTGTTGAGCAATCACTACAAAAAGGAAGACAAAGAATTTTCTCCTGACGTGAGAAGCAAAGTCATTGTAATACAGAAGGCAGAAAAATCCTTCAAAAAATATCGAGAATTTTGAATGCCCCGTTAAGCACAGTTGGATCAATCATCAGAAACGAGAAGGTTCATTACAGCACCCAGACTCTTACTAGAGCAGGCCACCCCCAGAACTAAACATCCAAGCAAGATGTCTGCTGGTGCGAGAAACTGCTAAAAATCCAACCTTTCCTCTCAGAAGTTTGTGATGCTTTTTGGCTGAAAGTGGAGTGAAGGTTCATGGGTCCACAATTTCAAGAACTCTCCATAAAACTGGCCTCTTCGTGAGGGTAGAGAAAAAAAGGCATTCCTTAAAAAGATCCTAATAAAATCACATGTGGCATTTGCTACAAAGCAAGAAAAAGACCCAGTTAAGATATGGGAGATGGTTTTATGGTCAGGTGAGGCAAAAATAGTACTTTATGGCTAGACTTCAAAGAGGTATGTGTGGCATTAAACCAACATCACCCCAGAAACACCATAACCATGGTGAAATATGGTAGTGGCAGCATCATGCTATGGGGATGCTTTTCATGTGGTGCAACTGGGAATCTTGTAAGAGTTAAAGGGACAATGAATGGACACAATACTGCAAGAGAACTTATTACAATCTGCAATGAATCTATGGCTTGGAAAAAGATTAGTCTTTCAACATACTGACCATAAACATAAGGCGACACTGGAACAGCTCAAAAACAGAAAGGTGAATGATTTGGAATGGTCAAGTCAAAGCCCTGATCTTAACCATATTGAGAATTTGTGGCACTATTTGAAAACCTTTTAGAGACGCCATCCCACCAACCTACAGAATGTCTATAAATTCTGCAAAGAGAAAATGGGAAATAATCACTCCTGAACAATGTGCAAAACTGGTGCATACTTACCCCAAAAGAATTAAGGCTGTTATCACAGCAAAGGGGTTCTCGATAATGTGTTAATGTGTAGGGCTTGAATACTTAAAACGTTTTTCTTCAATTAAATACAGTACATATAGAAAATTTGATTGTTTTGACCTTGGAAACATACTGTAATGGCATAGGAGTTCACATTACAAATACTGAATGGATAAATATGTGAACAAATATTTTGTCATGCAGAAATTTATTATGACTTTCATGTGAACTAAATCCTTTTGCATGCCAGTGTAAATACAGTATCATATTACTTATATTTTAGTACTAATGACTAACCACAGAGATGCAGTATGCACAACTAATATGAAGCTCTGCTCAGGGTATGTTAAACTGTAATGGAGAGTCTTCAGCCAGGATTTAAAATCTGAGATTGAAGGAACACCTTTTACAGTAGCAGGCAGACCATTCCCACACCTTTCCCACACCTGTAACTACATGCTGAACCTACCACTGTTACTTTATTAATCCTTGGAGTCATAAGCAGACTGGCATCTTGAGATCTTAATGTGTGCTCTGCGTTGTAAGTAATGATAAGTTCAATAAGTGTAAGCAGGATCTTGGCCATTTAAGGCTTTATATGTTTAAAGGAGGATTTTGAAATCTGCTCTAAACATAACCGGGAGCCAGTGTAAGGATTTAAGAACTGGAGTTTTATGTTCTTGTAATAGTAAATCTTGTAGAAGCATTTTGACTTAACTTAAAGCTGCATAAAGAACAATTTGTAAATCCAGCAAACACAGCATTAGTCAATCCTACTATAAATAAATGCATGAATTAATTTATCCGAATCCTGCATATTTAGACAACACCTTAATTTTCCAACATTTTTAAGATGGAAAAACATGTTTTGCACATTTTTGTAATGTAAGGTTTATTGTGGGCTGATTCAGTGAATCTAATGGTGATTCCAACCGAGTTCAATAATAACAAAATATTTTTTTCAATCAGCATCATTCCCTCCAATAGTTAACATTTCTATTGTGTCTGTGTTCAGAGACAAGTAGTTCTCATCCATCCATTCCTTTATTTTGTAATGCCACTAATTAAGAACAACATTGGTGAAACATCTTTAGGTCTTAACCAAAGGTATAACCAGGTGTCATCTGCATATGAGTGAAAATTAACATTATGTTTTCTAATGATACATTCCAGTGGAACCATGTAAACTGAAAACAGTAAAGTTCCCAGTACTTAGCACTTCGGGACATATCTCACTTCTGTGTATAATGATGCAGTATTCTCAGCATATTTCTGTACGTACTGGAATCACTGTTATAAATATGAACTAAAGCAGGCAAGGACATTGTCTATAATGCCCAATGTCAGTTTTCAGCCTGTGTAGTAAGTTAGAATGATCAATGGTATGAACTACTGTGCTTAAATCTAATAACGTAATTACAGTGGAATGTCACCTACAACACGTGTTAATGCTGTTTCTCTGCTATGACTGGACTGGAATTTCTCAAATAAATTGTGATGTGTGGTACTGGAGGTAACTGGCAGCTACTTTTTAAGCATTTTAGAGAGAAGAGTAAATCTGAAATAGGTATATAATTATTAAGTATATGTGGATCTAGGTCAGACTTTTTAAAGTAGTGGTTTGATAAATGAAACCTTTAGTGTATCAAGTTCTGTACCATACAATACTGAGCAATTGATAATGTTAAGAACAGTTGATGCAAGAACATGCATTGCACATTTTACTAGTTTCTTTGGTACTGGATCTATGGAACAAGATGTAGGTTTCACTTTAGAAATTAAAGGTAAGAGTTCCTGTTCTGTCGAAGGATTAAAATATCTAAAATGTTGAATGCAAGGCGAGACAGGGTTTGCTAAGGTAGTATGAGGTTTGTACTGTGACACTTAGATCTGGAATCATATTTTTTAAAAGAAGTTAATAAAGTCTGTACTGCTAATGACTGTTGTTGTTTTTGCATTGTAGTTATGAAATCCCATTTGTTAAATTATCCGCAGTTATAAACAGTACACAAGGATTGCTGTTGTTTTCTATTATTTTACAACAGTGCTCTGAGTGGGCTTTAAAGGTAGCTTTTTTATATATATATTTTTTTTACACAATCTGTTCATGCAAGTCAAAGACCTGCAGCTTTGTTGTTCTCTATCTATGCTGCAGTTATGGGCACTCTAAGAGCTCGAGTGCACTCATTAAACAGTTTCTTTGATTACTTTTTCACTTTTGTTTTAGGGAAACCACTGCATTTAAAGCCTCTTTCAAGTTAATATTATAATTTGATTTAAGCTAATCTAAATTGTTTTTCCACAATCGCGCTTGACTTACTTAAAATAAATTAGGATTCAGAATTAAAATCTAGATTTCACAATGTCTTTGTTTTAATCTGTGAATGTATTTGTAAGGGCAGAACCAAATCAAACATAATTAAGTAGTGATCAGAAATAACTTCATTTAATGGAGAAACATTTCAATTTTGAGTTTTCAACTCTGTGACTTATAATTAAATCTAATGTGTAGTTCTGATTATAAGTTGGACCACTGACAATCTGACAAAATCATAGTGAGTTTAACAAATAAGTCCTTCAGTACAGTCAGTGCATGCTCCTCACCTCACCTTTCTTGTTAAAAATGTCAGTTTGCACATCATTGTGTGGATTGAAATCCCCCCTCAACACAAGATTATAATTTATAGTCAAATGTAATAAGCGGTTGTCAAATTCAGTCATGAACAATGAATATAGTCCTTGTGGTCAGTAGATTTGCATTACAGTCATGCTAGAATCTGTTTTAATATTTAAATTAAGCGCCTCAAAGGATGTGACTTCACCTACATTTTTAGAAAAGTGTACATTTTGTCACAATTAATTATGTCTAATCCACCTCCTCGACCAGTATCTCTAGATTTATGAAGGATTGTGTATCCATCTGTTAATGCCTCAGCTAGGGGAATAGTGTCAGATTTACTAAGCCTGGTTTCAGTGAGAAAACACAGATTGGTATTTGTACTTAATATTGAAAACCGTTTTTAATTTTTTTTTATGATATGGATTTTTCTTATGCTGCAAAACCAGTTGAAACAGCCTAAACAAAGTTTGGAACGTGGCACAGCGGAAAACTGTTTAAGGGGGGATCTTTTTCACTGCTACACCGCTAAACATGCATGCAATGGAGTACATGCGTTAGTGGAGGTATTGAGTGGTGAAAATTGATAGAGAACATCCCGAAACTGAAGCTGTACCAGACGATAAAATTGAACATGATGACACAGAAGAACTTTTGCTGAAAAAAGGAGCCATGTCCGTTGTCTGGAGATACTTTGGTTTTTAAAGGTCGGATGTGGACCAAACAACTGTTTACTGCAAATGCTGTCGAGCTAAAGTTGTTGCTGGAGGCGGCAGCACGAGCAATTTGCTGCACCACCTTAGCCGCTAACATGCTTTGGCGTACCATGAATGTATGGAACTAAGACTGGCACTCGAGTTAGACGTCACTTTAGACACATTTGCTAGAGGTACTGCCGCAAAAAAAGCAAGCGGTGGATCGAGGTAACCAATGCTAGCAACAATCCTTATTGCTAGCGTGTCAGTGGACAGAGATTAACAGAAAGTGTAGTTGGTTTACAAAAAATATTTACTATTTATTCCTTTTCTAAGACATGTTCAGTGCAATTCAACTTTTGACATAACTCTGGATATTTTACTATGTCTAAATGCCTCTTTGGATGGTTGAAAATATGTTGTCAAAATTATAGTTTAAGTTGTTTGCAAAATTTGTCCAATAAAAAGGTTCTATATTTTGACTGCAACTGTCATGCAGTGAGATTCCTTCTCTTCATTAGTGCCACCCCCTTGAAAACTATCACTTTATGGGGCCATGCAAACTTGTATTAACACTTGTGTGGACATTAAAATGTTTTTTGTACAATTCTCATGACAGTGGAATAGGTTATTCTTAGCCAGTCTACTTCAGTAATTGCAGTTGAAAATAGGGTTAACATCCACTCATGCGTGGGGAAAAAAAAAATACCATTGAATACCGTTAAACCGGTATAATTTTGAAAAGTACTGTGATATAGAATTTTGATCATACTGCGCAGCACTACTTAATATAATACCATTTTCCAAAGTATCTTTAGAAGATTGCTTTATACTTTTGACCTGCATTAATTGCATACCTAGAAGCAATTTTTTTTTAAAATGTAACTTTTTGTCATGCTGTATGCTGAATTACAGGAGAAAAGTGTGGCTAAAATTAAAAATTAGGGCTTTCTTGTTGCAACAAGTGACTTATGGTTAGGTCTTACATCAGATATTCAAATTTCATGATCCATTTCACTTGTAACTGGAAGCTGCCATTGACTTAACTTTCCTGTAGGTCATTTGTATATGCTACTGGTTCACCAGAGTTATAAAACTAGGCAATGAATAGATTTTCTTTTCTGAAAATCAGAAATGCTTCAGTTGTAAACTCTGATATAGTCTGTCCTTTTCCATTTTGAGTGTTAATGTTTTGTAGGAGTGTACTTTATTGTTGTTTACATTTGAAACTTCTGTGAGTTTGGATGAATCTTCTGTTTTTTGTTTTATGCTTAGATACATGGCTCTACGGTCAACAGATATAAGGTGCCACATTTGTTAAATATAAATACTGTTGATTTTTTGGCATCATGCTTCTTGGAAACTAGTTTAGTATTAAAATGTTTGTAAAAAGTGCTTTTGCTTGTCTTAATGGTCTTTTGTTTATAGTTTCATTGTATTTTAAAAACCTTAAAGTTATGAGAATAGTGCTATGCAAATGTTTCACTGCATAATTTCTAATTCCAGTTTTGGTTTGTCTGTAAATTGTTTAAGAAAGTAAATTGTGATCAGTTCTGTTGGTCATAATACTAAGTAAAAATATTATAATGTAATTTTAGCCGTGTCACATACCCCTAAGATAATTGCACTTTTAAACTTTTAAAATAAAATTTTGCGGTATACTGTTTACTTCCTAAAGGTAACTTTTAATAGGTTTATTTGGCCTGTGCCAGCTATCCGTTAACCAAGTAACTATGATGAATTGGCTCATGAAGGCGATAAACAATTGATGTTTGGTTTTTTAGGTGGGGTAACATAAACTGCAAAAAGCACCTCCCGTTGTCATTGCTTCCTGTTCTCATGAAACAACTAGGCACCCAGTGGACTGATTTAATTGAAATGTGTTTTATTTACTCTTGAAGGAAATTAGTGAGGAATTTAACATTTTATTGGGCTTTTTCATTTAGAACACACTTTACCAATTTTTGAAATTTGAAAAATTCTTATTTAAGGGCATTGCCAAACTTTTGGAATTGTCTATCTTAAAACAGTGCAATATCAATTACTAGATAATTTTAACTTTGATTTCAAGATGTTCCTTCAACTTTTAGATTTTGTGTATTTTCATTTGTTACTCATCCCATAGCTGATCCTGACATATAAACTGGTCCTCAGTACAAGTTATTGACACACCACTAGTCATATACTGTATGTAGCAGGTGAGCACACAGTCATTCCTTAGCATGAATCTCTGCCACACCAACTCACTTGTCCTCTTACTTTTAGTTCTACCAGGTATGTTAAATGATCTTTGTAATACTAAAAGTAGAAAATGCCAAACTTATCTAAAAATTATCAAAAGTGGAAATAAACTCTGTAAGAGTGTAAGGTTCAGTAAACGATTATAAAAACATGTTATAAACATATCCTCAGAATTTTGTTATACTGTAACAAATTCATGGCTGCTTGTGAAGATTATGGTGATTCTTTGTTTCACTGATTTTATGCTTATAGTTTTATTAATCATCTGTATTGAAAGTCTTGAAAATGTTGCTTTATGCATTGCCTGTATTGGCAAGTACTTTTTCAAAATGTGAAACCATTATGGCTCTAGCCAATATTTTGTTGGATGAACAGGAAATTACCCAAGCTTACAAATGCAAATAAATAAAAATGATGGTTTAGCAGTTGAGTATTTGAACTTGTCTGGTTTTAAAGAGTGAAGGAATAATTCAGAGTTGAGAAGGCTGGACAAACAAGAGCATTATAAAATTAAAAAGTCCAAAAGCAGCTCTGGGCATGTAATGTATCCATTTGTGAAATTAATGGGGAATATTCAACTTTGTCTATGTTTTAATAAAATTTGAATTTAATTTGAATAGCCATTATATGTTCCATAATCTCAAAGCTGTTTGTGCAGTTTAAATTTCCCACTATTTTCTTAAAATCAATATATTGTCAAACAGGAAAGTTCCTTAGTCATGTTATTTTTAAAAGCGCTGAAGGTTCAGATATTAACATGCTATGGCAATGGATTTTGTTAGGCTCTGTAAATTTTTATTTTAAAATGTTTCCGTCTTTTCTTTACATAGTAATTTGTAATAGTGTATACTATGAATGGTGCTGCATAAACCACTGATTAATTATTTGTGACCAAGAAGGTTGTACATTTTAAATATCATTCCAAGTATCTATACTAATAAAAGGCATCACTCACTCACTCACTGACTCATCACTAATTCTCCAACTTCCCGTGTGGGTGGAAGGCTGAAATTTGGCAGGTTCATTCCTTACAGCTTCCTTACAAAAGTTGGGCAGGTTTTATATCGAAATTCTACGCGTAATGGCCATAACTGGAAGCAGTTTTTCTCCATTTACTGTAATGGAGATGAGCTTCAACGCCGGGGGGGCGGAGTTTCGTGTGACATCATCACGCCTCCCACGTAATCACGCAGTACATAGAAAACCAGGAAGACCTCAAAAAAGCGCTTAAGAAAACATGCATTATATAATTGAGAAGGCAGCGAAACAATAAGAAGCGAGCGAGTGACATATACAACCATATTCATGAGTTCTGCTACTTCGGAAACAAAGCACGATGTAAACCTACACTTTAAATTAAGTTCATAGACAGGCTGCCGCTGGCGCTTGTAATTTAGTGCCCACCCATATAAGGCCGTCCGTCAGCGGCAATCCAATAGCAAACTGCCACGGGTAAATATTCACGGGTGAAGGACTGTGCTTATGGAGAGGAAGATGAAATGGTCAGGGTGGTGTTTGACACAAACTCAGCGAAACTGCGAGAGAAAGTTTTAAGTGCCAGGACTAAGGTAACATTAAATACAGCCATGGACATAGCACGAGATGGCACCAGCACAGCTGGGAACCTTCGATGCATGTACACCGAGTGGCTCACGTGAACTGACGCAGTGCACAGATAAAAGCAACAGTTCCAAAGAGCTGAACAAAAACGAATTACACAATTGAAAAGGCAGCAAAAAATATGAAGCGTTTGATACATACAAGCATATTCATAAATCCAACTACTGCGGAAACAAAGCACACGGTGGAAAAAGTCAATGTCCCGCTAAAGGAAGACAGTGTAAAAAAAAACCCGTGCATGCAGTGTGTCAGGTCTCAGATAAAGAAGAAGACGAGCTGTTTATTGATGCAGTAAGAAACGAATCGATGAATGAAACCTGTTATCTTTACAACGATTGACAAACACGGAATGTAACTTGAACACAACACATCCTACAAATACGAACCTGATTGAAAGAAATAATGATAATCAAATCCTTGATGACAGCAACACTCAGTAACACTCACAAAACAAATACTGTATATTGACAGTCATGTTACGTTATTTTTAAAATGTTCCCTTTTCTTTTTCATAGCTTTTTTAACACACTACTTCTCCGCTGCGAAGCGCGGGTATTTTGCTAGTTTAGATATAAACAGTAATGAGAAAATGTTAACATGGGATAGGGATATTAAAGGAAATGCAAGAGATATACACTAATAGTTCTGTATCCTGGATTGGATATTCTAAGATCTGCTTGTGTCTGAGGGTTTTGTCAATATAAGGGTATATATATTTTTTTTTTAGGAAAAATTTTTGCATTCCTTAGTGATTCAATGTGGTAGTCTGGTTTATTGCTACAGGGGGGACTCAGTCTGAGTAAGTATGCAAAGAAAGAAATTTTGTAGTTTGCATTTGATTACAAAAGCTGCTGATAAGATATCTAAGTACATTTTTCAATAAAGTAAACATTCTTTGTTGTTGTTGTTGAACACTTAGTGTGTTTTATTTTGTTGTAATTTCTTATGAAATCCATCAAGGAAAGGTAAATTTTAAATAGAACAAACCACTGCCCTGGTAATTGTCAGAAATGTATGGTAACCTGTGGAAGTATTAGTTGTTGTTTCAACTATGATGCATTACAGCGTTTGACTTTTGGAGTAATTAAAAAAAGGGGGAGTCGGATTTGACACTAAGAGGTTTATTTTAAAAAATTAAAAAGTTTGTAGACACAACAGGCTATATGCATTCCAAAGCTGTGGGCATTAGTATGGAGTTACCCCTGAATTCCAGGAAGTCTTTCAAAAAGGTTTTGGAGTATGTGTGTGGAAGTTTGTGCCCATTCAGCCGAAAGGGCATTTGTGAGGTGAATTTGTTCCAAAAGTGTTCATCAGGGTTGAAGTAAGTGCTCTGTTCAGTTCACACCAAAATCGCCAAACCATGGAACAGAAAGTGGTTTTCCCCAAGCTGTTGCCCCAATGTTGGAAGTACATGATTTTTTTTAAAGTGTCTTTGTATGCTGTAACATTAACAGTATACTTCAGTTGGAGCTAAGCAGTCTAGCCCAAACCCTAAACACCAGATCATTAACTACCAAACTTTACAGTAGGCATTTTTTTAGTCTGAATGATAGTTTCTGCCAAATCAGATTTGTCCATGATAGTGACCTTCACTGCCAGATAGTGAAGCATGATTCATCATTCAAGAGAACACGTTTCTTTTGCTCCACAGTCTTACTGCAGCATGCCTTACACCTATCCAGCTAATACTTGACATTGCACATAGTGATCTTAGGTTTGTATCCAGCTGCTTAGCTAAAGAAACACATTTTGTGAAGATTCCCAACTCACAATTTTCTGCAGTTGTTGTTTCCAGAGACAGTTTGTAACTCTGTTATGAGTTATCCAACAGAAAATAGGTAATTTGTACACGTTATGTACTTCAGCACTTAGCAGGCCCACTCTGTGAGTTGACATGTATACCAATTTTTGCACCTGAGCTGCTGTTGTTCCTTCTTCAAACTTATAGTACTTAAGTTTGATTTGGGCTGATCTAGCTTAGCAGAAATTAAACCTACTGGTGTGTGGCCAAGGTGATATCCTATGACATTGTCATGATTAAAATCCCTGAGATCTTCAGTTCAATCCATTCTACTGCCAGTATGGAGGAGTGTTATTTCGGATGTTTGCTGCTAGGTACATGTGCTAGACTGCCCTCTGCATCATTTGGCCAAGCAATGTGATTGAAGTGCTAAAGCAGTTGTGTGATGCAATACAGAGAAAATGACCCGAATTGCGGTGATCAGGTGAGTGGCTTAGGCATCACAATAGCACTCCTGCCCATACAGCATTGTGTGTGCATCAGTTTCTCACGAAAAATGGGATGACAGTGGTTTCCCACCCTGCGATTTATTTATTTATTTATTTTTCTTATTTCCAAGAATGAATAAGGACTTTACAGGAAGTGTTTCAGGATATAGAGGAGGTCAAGAAGCAAACGACAGAGGCACCGAAAGCTATCACTTTGCAAGAATTTCAGAACAGTTTTGAACAATGGAAAAAGCAGTAGAAGTGTACTGCATCTCAGGGTGAGAGTATTTTGAGGGTGATTAAATTTTAGAAATGTTCTGAGAAATATATGCATTTTTTTTAATTCTCGTTTTTTTTGGGTCCCCCCCTCGTATGTGCTTTATTTTTATGCACATGTTAACAATGGATGTGGCTGAAAAACCTCAACTCAAAAAATTTGGGTAGATGTTCACATTCTTTTGGACATACAGTGTAAATAAGTGAGCAGGTCTTTTTTATATGCTGTTGCTGCTTTTTGGGTACTTCTCCCACACGATAGATTGCTTAATGACTGTAAATATACCGGTGTCTGTATTCCTTGCAGTTAACTGGTTCCCTATCTATGTTTTCTTATTGTCGTAGCTTAATGTGGTTGGATAGGTTGTAACTATTTGTAATGCTGATACAGAACAGAAGTGGGATTGCAAAAGGATAATAGTATATTTATTGCAAAATAAGACCATCAACATTTTCTTTGATATATTTAGTCACATTTTTTTGTTAAACACCTGAATCAAAATTAAGGTTTATCTTGTGATTTAATTTTGTTTTGTTAAATTTTAATAAGGTCGTGCTTGAGATAAGCCAATATTTAACAGCTGTAATAAAGCCAGTTAGACTAACTTGTCTCTGCTTTGTATTACCTTTCTCTCTCTCTCTCTCTCTCTCTGAGGCTAAGGATTTGTGCTGGTATCCCAAAAGTTGCCAGTTCGAATCTTCATCACTACCAAAAGAGATCCTACTCACCCTCACTCACGCACCAGCCTCGAAGAGTGCCTTACCCTCTGCTTAGCTAGCGAACAAGAGAACTACGTAACGCATTTAGAACAGATTTTTCTCTATCATTCTGGTTGATTTTACGCTAAGAATCGTAGTTCCCTTGCAGGAGCAATATATTTACACTAATCTGAGACAGAGGGCCAAGGGGAGGAGGAAGCATGAAATCAGGAGTGGGAAGCCAGGTGTGGTCCAACTCACTGTCCTGTTTCACTAATATGCGGGTGGAAAAAAAATGAAAAACAAATCGATAAGATTGACCATGAAGTTGAGATAATGTTTTAAAACGCATTATCCTTCAGTGAAGAAAATGGCAAAATGTATATTGTGATGAAAGTGGTGTATATATAAATTGATACATCATTTTGTTAATGCAGTGTAATGTCACAAATATTGACACTTTGAAGTCAATTACTATATTACATTTATATAGTTCAATATACGAGTGGTAAAATAATTTAATTTATAATTATGAAAAGTCTCTGGTGCTATCTGCAGTAGCTAGAGCCAGATAAAGGTAAATTATTTTTATGATACTTCTTATAGACTTCTAAATATAGTATCTTTGACTGGTTGCAAATTACCAGGTTTGGTCAGCATTTTCACCAAGGGCTGTGTCTTGCATAGTGCTTTGTATGTATGGCATTTAGTTTAATGGTTGATATAGATAAACTTAAGAATAAAAATTATGCATATTTTCCTCTGTGATATAAATAACACTCCAGGTGTCATTACAGTTATAAACTAGGTCACCATGACTCACATCCACAACAAACAGAATAGCATCCATCTAAAAGCTTACACAGTTGCAAGAAAAAAAATTATTTGGTACATTTTAAAATGTATCATTTACTAAGTTGCACCAGTAGAAAACAACCAGCAATTTTCTGTACTTATTAGCTAATATTAATCTTGTCTGTCTTTGGTCATGATACAGTATTTCTGAAATATATTTCCTTTAAACAAGGTCACATAAGTCCTATGCATTTTTTTAAATTAACAATTCTGAACAAAATAATATTTCATCCATCCATTTACGCCCCCCCCGAACCTATGTTTTCCATTACAATGTAAACAATAAATAAAACCAGTGCAAGTCAGGAGTTACCTCCATGCCAGGCAGTTAGCCATCCTGGAGCTTACTGACACAAATGTCCTTTCTAACTGCTACTGAACTAATAAATGGTCATCAATTAACATATGCACATATCTGGAATGTGCACGGAAAAGTAGAAAACCTGGAGAAGTCCCTTATGGTCATAGGGTGCATGCAGACTCCAAAAAGACTGAGCATGGAGTTGAACATAGGTCTCTCTGGTAGGGCTGGGCGACATTTCAACAAAATAAAACAAAATTGTTTTTGTTTATTTTTTTATTTACAAACAGTATGCTATTTAAACATTTCTTAGGAATAAAAAAACATATATGCTTATATAAACAACAAGTTTATTTTGCATAACTTGCCGGCCAGCTCCCTTCCTCTACTGCAGCTACAAATCTCTGGAATGATCCACCTGTAATACAATACAATACAATACAATTTATTTTTGTATAGCCCAAAATCACACAAGAAGTGCCGCAATGGGCTTTAACAGGCCCTGCCTCTTCACAGCCCCCCAGCCTTGTCTCTCTAAGAAGACAAGGAACATCTCCCAAAAAACCCTTGTAGGGAAAAAAAATGGAAGAAACCTTGGGAAGGCAGTTCAAAGAGAGACCCCTTTCCATGTAGGTTGGGCATGCAGTGGGTGTCAAAAAGAAGGGGGTCAATACAATACAGTACACGGAACAGAACAAATCTTCAATACAGTATAAAAATAAAAATTGTAGAAGTACGGAGCAGAATTTAATAGTAGATGATATCACATAATATGCTTTGGATTTGTTTAGAGTCCTAGAGACCTCATCCGTCAAGCTGCCTCCCTCATTTGGCCATTCCACAACTGAAACAGCACTGGGCCAGCCAATCCGATGAAAGGATCCCTCTACCTGACGATTCCTGTGATCCAGCATCAGGGATGACTTTACCACAGGCAGGCAAAACAACTTGACAGGAGGGCCGTGGCACCAAGTGCCACATTTGAGTACAGGGAAGAGAAACAGAATAGGTGAGGGTTAGTATCCATTTATAACTATCATGTTGCTTATGCTTTAGTGCTGATGGCTAACAACAGAGATGCAGTCTGTACAGTTAATTAGCGGCTCTAATCAGCATATGATAAACTGAAGTAGTGAGTCTTCAGCTGGGATTTAAAAGCTGAGACCGAAGGGGCATCTCTTATATTAGCAGGCAGACCATTCCACAGATTAGGGGCCCTATAGCTAAAAGCTCCACCTCCCACTGTTTATATTATTAATCCTTGGAATCATAAGCAGACCGGCATCTTGAGATCTTAATGTGCGCTCTGGTTTGTAAGTCATGATAAGTTCTGACAAGTAAGCCAGACCTTGGCCATTTAATGCTTTACAGTGATCGCTCGCTATATCGCTCTTTGACTTTCGCGGCTTCACTCTATCGCGGATTTTAAATGTAAGCATATCTAAATATATATCACAGATTTTTCCCTGGTTCGCGGATTTCTGCGGACAATGGGTCTTTTAATTTATGGTACATGCTTCCTCAGTTTGTTTGCCCAGTTGATTTCATACAAGGGACGCTGTTGGCGGATGGCTTAGAAGCTACCCAATCGGAGCATGTATTACGTATTAAATAAAACTCCTCAATGATATGCGATGTGCTTCCCATTTATCCTTCTGTGATTTTAATTTTCAAAATTCAGTTTTAAAGGCAGTCAGTCCAAACAGGCAATTTTAAAGAATGTTGAGTGTGTTGAAGTGTCACAATGCAACCACAAACTGGAAGCAACCAGTTCCTCAAAAAAAATGAGTGAAACTAAGTGCGATTAAACTAAACAATCCTAAGTTATTTTCCTCAATGTCTGTATTGATTTTTAGTGCAACCCTCACTTTAAGAAAGGTAATTTAAGATTTATTTTTCTTTTTAACTCTGCGCATAACGCTGGCTGCTTTAATAATAGTTATTATATATTTAATAATATTGATGTATTAATGTTCTTTTCTTGTATTTATCATTTATTTGTGATCCATTTATCACAAAGGCAATGAAATTAAGGGGCTACTTTTTATTATGTAGTTTTTTTTTTATTTTGTTTTGTGTTTTTGTTTAATAGGGTTATTGTGGGAACTGTTGTTGTCCGCATATTGATTTCCTCAAGGAGAGGAATGAACAAGGTCAGAGGATAGTGGATTTTGCCAAAAGAATGGCTATGACTGTGGTGAATACATATTTTAAGAAGAGGGATGAACATAGGGTTATGTACAAGAATGGAGGAAGATGCACACAGGTAGATTATATCCTATGCAGAAAAGTTGATCTGAAGGAGATTGAAGACTGCAAAATGGTGGCAGGGGAAAGTATATTTAAGCAGCATAGGATGGTGGTCTGTAGGATGACATTGGAAATCAAGAAGAGGAAGAGAGTGAGGGCAGAGCCAAAGATCAAATGGTGGAAGTTGAAAAAGGAAGACTGCAAGGTTGACTTTAGGGAGGAGGTGAGACAGGCACTGGGTGGCAGTGAAGAGTTACTAGACAGCTGGAAAACTACAGCAGATGATGTAAGGGTGACAGCAAGAAGGGTGCTTGGTGTGACATCTGGAAAGAGGAAGGAGGAAAAGGAAACCTGGTGGTAGAATGAGGAAATACAAGAGAGTATACAGAGGAAGAGGATGGCAGAGAAGTGGGATAGTCAGAGAGATGCAGAAAGTAGACAAGAGTACAAGGAGATAAGGCGCAAGGTGAAGAGAGAGGTGGCGAAGGTTAAAGGAAAGGCGTATGATGAGTTCTATGAGAGGTTGAACACTAAGGAGGGAGAAAAGGACCTGTACCAATTGGCTAGACAGAGGGACCGAGCTGGGAAAGATGTACAGAAGGTTAGGGTGATAAAGGATAAAGATGGAAACCTGCTCAGAAGAGAGGAGAGTGTGTTGAGCAGTTGGAAAGAGTACTTTGAGAGGCTGATGAATGAAGAGAACAAGAGAGGGAGAAGAGCTTGGATGATGTGGAGATAGTGAATCAAAATGTGCAACGGAATTACAAGGAGGAAGTAAGGACAGTTATGAAGAGGATGAAAAATGGAAAGGCCGTTAGTCCAGAGTACATACCTATGGAAGCATGGAAGTGTTTAGGAGAGATGGCACTGGAGTTTTTAACCAGTTTGTTTAATGGAATCTTGGAAAGTGAGAGGATGCCTGAGTTGTGGATAAGAAGTGTACTGGTGCCGATATTTAAGAATAAGGGGGATGTGCAGGACTCTAGTATCTACAGGGCAATAAAATTGATGAGCCACAGCATGAATTTATTACTGAAAACTTTAAAAAATGTATCACTTAAAGTTTAAAGAAAAGCAATTTATTTCCATACAATCTCCGTACAACAGCGTACAATTAGAGTCTTAGCCTCTTAGCTAGGTCCTTATATTATTATACTAGCAAAATACCTGCGCTTCGCAGCGGCGAAGTACTGCCTTAAAATTTTTATTAAGAAGAAAATTAAACCTTTTTAAACTGAGGGAAAATATACCAATAATTATTTGTTAAGGATTTCTTTGTATACCATATTTTGAGTTCGGCCCTCCAGTTGTAATATGACCAAGCTGTGCACTGAGCTTACTCTTGAGCATGCAACGTACTGTTGGCCATGTGAACCGTAATCTTGTTTCAAATCTCACAGCTTGGATTGCTGCTGTCATAATCTGTTTGAGTTTCATGGTTTGTTTCAATTACGACAGTATTTGTAGTATTTGTGTTGAAGAGACATTCACAATCTGTCAAGCGTTGTAAGTATACAACCGGTTTCATCGATAACTTCACATCCAGCTTTTGAGACTTTAAACATTCATAAACATCAAAGTGTCCACTACTGAAATCGTCACCTGTCAATCTAAGATGTTTAAGAGGCATTGGCGGTTGTCGAAAGGTGTAAAATATTTGGCCATTTCGGTACACTTGAAAGTGACAACCAAACAATTCAGTGGCAGCCATCAACTCACATGCAGATGCATAGGTGAAGGGCTTAAGCAATTCACTCTTATAGTGCTCCTGTGTAGTATAATTATCTCCTGTACCATCATCAGTTCACACCTTGAACCTGTCCCAGTCATTCAATACATAAGACACAATGTTCCTCCGGATATCAAGAGTGAGCCTGATATGGTCATGCAATATGTAACAAAGAGAATGGAAAAGGTAGGTGCCATCTCCGGGCATGGAAACCACTCTGTAAGTGACAGTTCTTTGATTGATGGTGATCACCTCGATAGACATGTTAATGGGGGTACGGTTGGAATGATAAAGGAAATGGGTACCTGAACAATGTAAAGTAAGTCTAAAATACCTACACAATAACTATAATCATAATAAATGAACAATAAAACAGCGGAGAAGCTGTGGATTAAATAAAAAGGCTGTAGTTATCAGCAGGGAGATGTGAATCCCGTGGCGAAGCAAGGAAGGGAATGTAGAGACAGGAGCGACGGACAGCCTTATATAGGCAGGCAGCCAGCAACGTGGGAGGCGTTGGGAAGGGGGACATAACGCCGCCTTACATGGTGACCGAGCTGCAGGCTATGGACGTATATATGTACGTAAGTAGGATTCAGTTAGCGTTGGGAGCCCGCGTACCAAATTTCTTGAAGATGGGCCCATAAGTAACAAAGACAGTTGAAAGTTCAATATGGCGGCCGACTGTGGCATCGTACCACCGAAATAAGTACGTACATTGGTTTCAGTTAGCGCAGGGAAGCCGCCTACCAAATTTTGTGAAGATGGGGCCATAAATAAGAAAGTTCAACATGGCGGACGTTGTTGACCGTTATGACCGTTAAGCGTAGAATTTCGAAATGAAACCGCTTAACTTTTGTAAGTACGCTGCAAGGAATGAGCCTGCCAAATTTCAGCCCTCTACCTACACGGGAAGTTGGAGAATTAGTGACATTGGAAACTTCAATATGGCGGCCGACAGTGGCATCATACCACCAAAATAAGTACAGTGGAACCTTGGTTTACGAGTGTTTTGCAAGACGAGCAAAAATTTGTAATACATTTTGACTTGATAAACGAGTGATGTCTTGCAGTAAATGTAGTATGGATACACTTTGTCTGCTGAGCGTCATGTGATCACAACTGAGCTGATGGTTCTTCTCTCTCGCTCCTTATCTTGCTCGCTCGCCCAGCGCGTCTCTCTCTCTCTCTCTCTCTCTCTCTCTCTCTCTCTGGCAATCGTCTCCTATTCTCCGTCTGAGTCTCTGTGTGCCTCACTCATATAGTCAACATCTGTACGAGCGTACTTTAACACCAGCTTTATTTAGCTTGAAACAGCAACAGCGCTGTTATTTATTGTAGCGGGATTTTTATAATGTTTCTTGTATGACCCATTGACGACAGGCGCTTATAGCATATCTGCGATCTTTTTGGATGTGCTTATATGGCGAACTGCTACAGCGCTGGGAGACTGCGATTGCTTTGGGACGCTCTTCCGCGTGTCATCCCGTTGGGTGGAATCCCACCTGAGTTTAGAAACTCACACAAGCCATGATTCTTTTTAAAGGTAAAGTGCAGGTTAATTTGTATTATGTATTTTACTTCATATTTTGTATTAATCATTTTTATATGAATAGTTTTGGGTTGTGGAACGAATCATCTGAGTTTCCATTATTTCTTATGGGGAAATTCGCTTTGATGTACGAATGCTTTGGATTGCGAGCACATTTCCGGAACGAATTATGCTCGCAACCCGAGGTTCCACTGTACGTACATTGGTTTCGGTTAGCGCAGGGAAGCCACCTACCAAATTTCGTGAAGATGGGGCCATAAATAAGAAAGTTCAACATGGTGGACGTTGTCGACCGTTATGTGTAGAATTTCGAAATGAAACCTGCTTAACTTTTGTAAGTAAGCTGTAAGGAATGAGCCTGCCAAATTTCAGCCTTCTACCTACACGGGAAGTTGGTAAATTAGTGACTTTGGAAAGTTCAATATGGCAGCCGACAGTGGCGCCATACCACAGAAATAAGTACGTACATCGGTTTTGGTTAGCGCAGGGAAGCCACCTACCAAATTTCGTGAAGATGGGGCCATAAATAAGAAAGTTCAACATGGCGGACGTTGTCAACCGTTATGACCGTTACGTGTAGAATTTCGAAATGAAACCTGCTTAACTTTTGTAAGTAAGCTGTAAGGAATGAGCCAAATTTCAGCCTTCTACCTACACGGGAAGTTGGAGAATTAGTAGTGAGTGAGTGAGTCAGTGAGGGCTTTGCCTTTTATTAGTATAGATTATATTCATTATATTATATTCATTGCTTATATAGGAGTCTTACAGTGTGAGATCTATTTCTTTTGTCCCAACACTTGGCATCTCTTGTTAGTAAGTCTTGAGTGATGTGGGTTTTTGATAGCTTTCATTAACGAAAACAATTGCTTACAAAGGTAAGTGCTTCTGAACGTAGACAGTTTTTTCGATGCCAACTTACAGATCTGCACATACGAGGGTGGCAGGTAAGAATACAAGCCTGGCACACCAACTTTGTTGTATTTTGCCATCAGAACAAAATCTGGCTGCAGTTCAATCAATTCCATTTGGATATTCTCAGGCGCATTCTCAGCGTTGTAAGAGAACAGCGCAAAGTCCTGTTCGTATGAACTGAAATCACGAAAATGGTCACTGAATTCATTGCTCAGTAATTCAAGTTGGAAAACAAATCCTCCAAAAATCAAATTTTATTTTACCAAGTTTAGTTCAAAGGTTATAGTGTAAAATAAGCTGATATGCAAAAAGCCCCCTGACCTACACTAATTTTACAAACTCAGAATCACAAAAATGTGTTAATAAACAACTCACCAACTTGTCGCGTCCACTTCAGATCTTCAGCTGTAGTCTGCACTAACTGTTCGTTACAATATTAGCCCAAAATTACATAAAACTAGGGCAAAAAAATGTGAAAATATGCAAGCTTTTACTACCCGTGATGGTCAGTTCTGCCCAGTGTCCAGTCTCAGTAGCCCAGCCAGTTGTGTAGCCTAGTAAGGGCGGCTCTAGGCTCGTGGTGGCCCTGGGCAGAGAAAGAATCGGTGGCCCTTCGCCCGCCAGTGTCAATATGGTATCTTATGCACGGCGGATGGCCACGTCCGTTGCGGAAATTGCATAGCTGCCTCGTGCTCATGACACACTTCTGTATATGCGTGTCCGTAACTTGAAAACCAAGTGGCAGCCCATGATATTCTTATTACAGCAGAACGTTATAATACTACATATAGCTTACTGCTCCGATTCTAGTGACGTTAGTAAATACAGCGTACTAATTAACAAGAAACACAATGTTTTTTGGCCACATTGCCGTCAGCTGTGTCGTTATTTTCTCTTTCTGTTTTATATTCAATATATATTGGCGTGGTGGCCCCTGGGATTTGGCAGCCTTGTGCAGGTGCACAGTTTGCACATACCTAAGTCCGCCCCTGCGCCAGGCTGCTGCAGCAGCCTAGCACTTCAATTGCGACGTCGCGGCTCATTAACTTTGGTCAAGGTTCGTGGCTATACTAACAGATGACGTTTCCAGTATCGTAATGCCATGGGAAAACGTGCTTTTGTCAGAAGGCAGAAGTAAGAAAAGTCAATAAGTAACGCCGAAGATGCAGAATGATTCAATCTCAAATGATAGTAATCATTTTGAACAAGTTTAGTGCCAACTAGGATCTGTCATGTGGGCTGCACAGATTTCTGTTGTGGGCCGCGTGTTTGACATGCCTGGTTTAAATACTTGGGATCAACAGTACAGAGTAATGGGGATTATGGAAGAGATGTGAAAAAGAGTGCAGGCAAGGTGGAATGGGTGAAGAAGAGTGTCAGGAGTAATTTGTGACAGACAGGTATCAGCAAGAGCGAAAGGGAAGGTCTACAGGACGGTAGTGAGACCAGCTATGTTATATGGGTTGGAGACGGTGGCACTGACCAGAAAGCAGGAGACAGAGCCGTATGTAGCAGAGTTAAAGATGCTAAGATTTGCATTGGGTGTGACGAGGATGGATAGGATTAGAAATGAGTACATTAGAGGGTCAGCTCAAGTTGGAAGGTTAGGAGACAAAGTCAGAAAGGCGAGATTGCGTTGGTTTTGAGATGCTGGGTATATTGGGAGAAGGATGCTAAGGATAGAGCTGCCAGTGAAGAGGAAAAGAGAAAGGCCTAAGCAAAGGTTTATGGATGTGGTGAGAGAGGACATGCAGGTGATGGATGTAACCGAGCAAGATGCAGAGGAGAGAAAAATATGGAAGATGATGATCCACTGTGGCAACCTCTAACGGGAGCAGCCAAAAGAAGATGATGATGATTGTGGGCACTGTTTAATTACCGGAGCCAGAGTACTGAACTTCGTTTCTGCATGTGGATGTTGGAATGACAATAAAATTGATTCTTTGACTCCTGCAGTGGGCATGCACTGTTTTGATCAGATTGCTGAATGATGAATACCAATTGTAAAATGCATTCACATCCTATAAATGCATTCAAGCTTAACAAGATGCAAACAATGAAAGAGTAAAGGAATTCTTAAGTAAGAAATATAGCACATGTATAAAATAGTGATTTAAGTTATTCTGGCAACAAACAAGAAAGATTACTTACCAAATAAATATGTGTGTGAAATCAGTTCATTAAAAATCTAAATTTGCATGAAATAGGACATTTGTGTAGAATATCCATAATTCTGTGCTGAATTTCAAGCCCTTATGTAACATTATTTAAAATCGTAGACTGTCCTATAACCATGTTTATGTGAATGTTTTATTTGAAGTTTAACTCTTAGTTAATTTATAATGCTTGATGTAAATATAGTTTATTTTAAGACTTGTACTAGCCATTTAAATTAACAAAATATACTGGATGGATGGCCAAGGACTGGTTAAATGCAGTAGACGGTACAGGCACATGGGTAGCACACACATCAGGGTAACGCATATGCAGAAAAAACACTTTATTCTTTACCATGATTTGAACTCTCAGTTAAAGAGCTCTGAAACAGTGTCATTGCCTTTTGCCATAGTTAAATTATACACATGCGTGATTACATATGTATTAGCGAACATTTTAGAAAAACACAGTAATCATGGTAATTAAAATATGAAGCAGTGTAATAACCTTTGAGAATTTCACATCAGTTTATTGTAAAACCTAGTAACTGATCCATCCTGTCCAGTTACATTATATAATGTTACCTGAGAGCAATGTGCAAGCGCTAGCTGAGGCAGTTTGACTGGTTGATCACAAGACATTGAGGACCATACATCCTTTTAAATTAATGATGTGCTGATGTTTCGGGAAGTTTGTTTTGCAGCCTCCCTTACAAGAAATTACCTTACCACAATTACTGCATTTTGTTTTGTGATTTATATTACTTACCTAATAAAATTAGCCATACTTTTGAGCATTTGCAGATGTCCATACTTCATAGCCTGAGTAGAACAAATCATCACACTGTCGATGCATGGCATAGTTTACAACATTGTCTCAGATTTATGTGTCTGCATCAGGGACATTTACTAGACTTGTATAGTTGATTAAAAGTGCACATGTTTTAATCAATAAGTGGGGCTATAAGTTTAAACTTATTTTCGATTTCCAGGTTCTTGAAATTCGAACCAGTTCTTGAGACCCAACCCTAGTTTCAAAGTTGATTTTGAAATGACGAAACCCCAGGATTCAATTCAACTTTGCCGTTGTGGATCTGTGATCTTTGGGCTCCTCTTTGCCTCCCTTAGTATCCTCTTCACTGTATGTGGGGTCACTATTTATATTTGTCCTCTTCTTTATACATTTTCAACAGTCCCATACTTTTCCTGAATTGCCTTACTGTTTGTTTCAGCTGAATTATCTTTTTTAGTAGCCATTCCTCAATCTGTGCAGCTCAACAGCTTTTATCATTTGAGTTGAGACCTCTTTAGCTTTACCCATGTTGATGGATAATGACAAAATAATTTTCTGTGTGTTTTCTCATATTTGTACCGCCAGGAAATATTCTTAGACAACAATAAAGTTAGTAGACATTAAAAGCAATATCAAGAAACATTTTTTCCCTAAAGACGCAATTTTTTTTAAGTGCCAATAATTTTTCCACATATATTTTTAATAGAATAAACTATTCCAAAGATAAAACAAAATTTTTCAAGGAATTTTTTTTGTTTAAAGAATAGTTAGCAATTTCTCCAAACATTTCTGGAAAATTGGAATCGTTATAAGTGTTATCTGCATTATATTAATTTGTTGCTTTCTTAAGTGGTGCCTATATTACATATAAATATATATTACAAAGTTGATTGACTAACTCACTCACTCACTCATTCAACAACAACAACACTCTTTCCTGTTTAGGTAAAATGCTTACATTTGGCAGGATACCACATCCAGGGCAGTTGGTAACCACAAAGAAAGGACATTTCGATTCATAAATATTTAGGGATTCAAAAAAAAAATCCCCACACAAGAAGAGCTAAATATCCCAAAATCTGAAAAATGCCTTGACGGATCTGATTGAAATTTGGTGATGTTGTAGAAAAAAGGTGATTGTGATTTCTCTGAGAAATGGTGCATGCAAGTTTATGCAAGTGAAGGCCATCTGCAGAAGTGAAGTGAAAGTCACAATGTTTAGTGAAACTCAAAGAAGACATATTTACTAAGTGCGTGCCAGGAAGTGTTAATAGTTTTTGATAAAAACTAAGACAAAAAATACTCGTCAACAACATTTTTTCTGTGACGAAAATGGGACAAAAACTAAATAAAAATGCACCTTCAATGATGAACAATGATTTTGAAAACATTCGTCTTAGTTTATGAAAAATGAAAATGTTACAAACGGACAACTGGACAATAAGAGATATGAAGCTCTTTGAACATATGTTACACATGACATGGTCTAAAAGAAATAACAACCATGAATGTATTGGTGCAATTTTAAAAACTTTTATGGCATCAAGAAACCATCATATCAGCCAGAATCCTGTTCCATTGTTGACTAACATGATTCTTACGCAAAAATGTATAAGTCATATGGACCACCTTTAATTACAACACTTGACGAAAATAAATCCCAGTGTCGGCCATGTGGAATGAAGCTCACAGGAAAGAACACCACAAGCCTTATGAGGCATCTAGAGGCATGCAATCCAGAGATTTATGCCAAGATGTATGTAACTTTATCTAGGTGGTGACTTGCCTGACGCCAATACTGTTACCTCTGGCTGTCATTCACCCTGCTAATACTAATGTGTCAAGTACACCTGTTTATTTTAGGTGTGCTGCAGCATACAGTTCAGGATTGTGGGTGAAACCACCTTGTACGCATCCACTTACATACACTGGGACAGTGGCATTGACGACATCAGTTATAGCAATTAAAAAATCAAAGCTTGTATACCTCATCAATGAAATGATGTATATGATGAATGTTTGGGTTTTTTTTTTTTTTTTTTGGGTAAACTTTTATAGCAACATAATTAAAACACGATGAAGACCAGAAAACTGTGATGATAGACCAGAGCTGCCATTATCTGACCAAGATCTTTTAGAGTAAATCTTTTCTACACCTACTCTTCATTTTATGTTCAATAATGACTACATGTGGTTTGGCTCATTAGTGTACATGTTAGTATAATAGTTTAGAGGTACAGTGCATTCTGTACATACTCATATATTGAATAAGATATCCATCTGATTTTGACTAATTTGCTTTTAGTTTTAGTTAACTAAAACAGATTTATTTTGTCAAATAACTAACTGACTGAAACTAACAGTAATTAAATGACTAAAATGTGATTTAGACAGAAGACTACAGCACAAACTAAATCAAAATATATTGTCAAACTGAACACCATTGCCAGGTGCAGTGGCTATGAGTGTAATCAGTTTCACACAACTGATGCAGTAGAAAAGGTATTAATACATATTACCCTCAAACCCCACCATCTTATCTGCATGAATGTGTAAATGACAAAGTGAGGACTACATTTCCCATCAGTCAGAACAGTGCTCAAAAAGTATAAATAAGAGCATCAAAGGTAGCAACCGCTGCATTCCCCCTAATCCCTCAGGCACTTTGAGATAATAATTTGTACGCCTGTGTAAAAACATTGGTTTTTCGTTTAAATGATTCAATATCAATTCTTAAACTCTCAAGATTGATCCTGTGAATCCCTAGCTTCCTCAGTTACTATATTTAGATTTTTGGTCATTTTTGTAGATGTCACTAATACGCCTGTTAAGGCTTTCTATGAAGGTTTTGTACAATAAAAAAACACTACCTCCTCAACTGAAATTAGCATTTACACTTAAATCAGATGTGTGGACTTAGTATAGATGTTTATCTAACTGCAGTGTTTCTCACTTTTTAGCCTTTAGACCCAGTTTTACCTTTTTCATTTCCTTGATGACCCAAGGACAGCATTTAAAACGCAGAGGGTTGTCCCTCTTTGTGAGTCAAGTGGGATTAGAAGAGCAGGTGGATAGAGGATCCCCTTGTTGAAACGAGCACAGTTAGAAAAGGGGAAAATATTGTGCACTATTGTTGATCGCTATAGTGGACTGGGTGTGTATAACATGCATCAATATATCTGATCAAAACTGAGTACATTTTTTTTTCAGTCCATAGCCTTGCATTTTGGAAAATGTCAACACTATGATTCTTCTGCATATTGTCATTAAGCCTGCAATACCAATAATCGATCAACGTTAAACATTTAAAAAAAAAAAGAGGAAGCAACAAAAGAAAAAACAACACAGCAAATTAAGCAATGGTGCCAAGCCATGATTCAACAGAATGAAGCACAGTTTTTTGTTATAGCTGATAGAGATGCTGGGCAAGTGTAAGGTTCTGAGCTACCTTAACACTGGTCAGAATGTGATGGCTAGGCGACTGGGTTAGAGCATCTATACAATGACAGGTCTTGTGGAGTGTGCCCAGCATGCAGTGGTTAGTACCTAAAGAGTCATGTTCTACTCGATGCTTAGAGCGCTTACATGCATGCTTTTCCAGCTCCCTTTTGACGCGTCCTCTGAGCACCAGCAATACCTGCAAAAATTTGGGTGGCGCATTTGGGTGAATTTGGTTCAGGTTTTAGTACGTGACCTCAATAGTGTTTACTATCAACATCTCCATAGTGACAATGTGCCTGTCTGAACAACTGGCATCAAATCACCAGCTCTTTGAAAGTGGATGTGGAAATGTGCAAGATGAAATGGAAGCAAATTTGAGCCAGATGTGTGTGTCAAAATGGAAAATGTCTGAGAAAAAAAGTGTGGATTCAGCTATTGCAAGATAACACAGTGTGACGGCAAACTGCATTGCAACTCCAACAGGATCAGTGTGCATGCTTCGATGTTTGATGAATAGTTTGATGCTGTGAAGCAAATTGTTAAACTTAAATGCCGACTTAGAAAAGTATTCTTGGTTCTTTTCCTCATCCATTTTTCTCTTTGGCAATACAAGTGTTGCATATTCCCCATCATAATGACACAATACATTTATATGTATTTAACCCATCTTCTGTGTCACTGATGCCATCTCTTTGCCATAAAATCCTGTATTTCCTTCAGAGTAGCCATTAGCCTCTTGGTAGCCTCTCTCACCAGTTTCCTACTTGCTCTTCCATCTATTTTGGAGGGACGGCTGGATCCAGGGAGGATCCTAGTAGTCTAAACACTTGCCACTCCTTTTAATAGACCTTACTGTGCTCATTGGGATTGATAAAGCTTTTGAGATTTTTTGGTATCCATCTCCTGCCTTATGTCTTTCCACAACTCTATCCCTGAGATCTTTTGAAAGTGTCTTGCCACCTATAGTCAGTTTGCTGTCTGTTGCACTACCAAGCAAGGGAATTCTCCAGGAACAGCTGTTTTTATGCTTCACTAATTATACTGATCACAATTGATCACAGGTGGAAGCCAGTAACAATGGTCTGCAATGGAAATGGTGGAGACTTAGACCTCATTGAGTTTACAAATACAGTAATCCCTCCTCGATCGCGGGGGTTGCGTTCTAGAACCCCCCCGCGATAGGTGAAAATCTGCGAAGTAGAAACCATATGTTTGTATAGTTATTTTTATATATTTTAAGCCCTTATAAACTCTCCCACACTGTTTATAAATATTCCCCGCAGAGTTATACAGCATAATCCCTTTGTATTCTCTTAGATATTAGGTAGGATTCATTGAAATTATGTATATAAACACAATGTTTATATACAGTAAAACCTAAACATTATTTTAAAGATATTGAGTGTCTCCGATATCACATATGTTACAGCCATTACGATAGACAGGCGCCAGCAATAAATACGTACAATGCAAAAAAAATAGTATACAGTAAATGTGTGTACAGTGACACTAAACGTACGTACATGTACTATGTACTGTAAGTAGAAAATTAATTATGGTTACTCACCAACAATGACACGATGACTTGTCCGATAACAATGAGTTTAATTTTACTGCACAACAAAGGAGAGCGTTACAGCCCTTCCAAAGGAGCCACTTCAGGCAATTGTGTAGCACTGCCGTTGTTCTTCTTCTGGCAGTCTTCAATCCAAATCCCTAAAGCAGATTCCATCCAGACTACTGCCTTATTACATCCACTTACAACTCGTTTTGCACCCTGGTTAAAAGGACACTGCGGCCGTAGATCTTATATTCCTTTCCTACTTTTTAAATAAAAAGAATCGTAGCCTTCAACAAATCCAAAATGTTTACCTTTTCGGCAATCGTTAACATCTTCCGTTTGCGATTGGGCATGGCCCCTGAAGCAGTAGCAGATCATTTTGGAGCCATAATGAAGGGCTTGACTATGCACAAAGATAAACACAAAAGAGCACAACTCTTTACACAGCGAAACACGTTGATGCTGAATGAGCGAGATGAGACTTCCTGGTTAACACTGCATTCAGCGCGCAGGAGCTTAACTGCATGCTCTGATTGGTTAGCTTCTCAGTCAGGAAAACTTAACTGCGTGCTCTGATTGGTTAGCTTCTCAGTCATCCGCCAATAGCGTCCCTTGTATGAAATCAACTGGGCAAACCAACTGAGGAAGTATGCACAGAAAGTAAAAAGACACATTGTCCGTAGAACCCGCAAAGCAGCGAAAAATCCACGTTATATATTTAATTATGCTTTCATATAAAATCCGCGATAGAGTGAAGCCGCGAAAGTCGAAGCGCAATAAAGCGAGGGATTACTGTATTGTTTAGGAGGGGGTGATCCTTTATTAATATCATTATTTCTTGTTTTTTATTTTTTAAAATTCTTCTGAACTGAAGCTGTGATATCTTTCACTTGGATGTTAGATTGCATTGAGTAAATAAAGCTGGAAAAAATATTGGTTTGTGCGTTTTCATTTAAGGTTGTAAAGCAAAAAAATGGGAATATTTCGAAGCGGGTGATTATTTTTCTATACCCACTGTATATATACATGCACTTATAATTTTGAATATTTTTAATCATTGATTGTGGTACAGCTTTACTGGGGAAATTGTTTTGTAAAGTTAAGTGCTTTTTATAAATTCAAAAAAAAAATATCTTGCCCATTCTAATGCTTTACAGTGGTCGGTCTGCTGCACAGAGGAAAAGCATAAACTTACTTAATACTCTTCTAACATGTTTCTGACACGTTTGTGACAACAAAAGCGAACTGGAAATAATTGTTTTATTGCATGTTCCTAGTACTATTTTTATCATAGTAAGGATGAGTTCTTATTTGCTTGTGCAAATTCTAACTTAGATCTAGAAGTAAATCAAAACAAAACCAACCAAATGACATGAAAAGTTTACTGTGATTTAGTCTGTGATCTGCAAGTTTACCAAGAATTTTTGTCATGAGAAATAGATTTAGATTGGCGATGAATTGATCAGAGCAACATATTAAACAGTCAACTGCACAAAGTATGTTTGTTTATTTAATTTTTTTTTTATTATTATTATATTTAGAGCCACATCACAATGCAAATCAATCTAGCGCTTTAATTATGTTAGTAATTCTATCTTTAAAATAATGTGAAGATAAAAATAAAACATCATTGATTTTCTGATAATTCGATTCAGCCAGTTGCCTCAAGCCAGAGGAGTAAACAGGAGATTGACAGGTGAATCTGAGCAGCATATGCAGTGTCGCAGACTTTGCACCGGTCAGTTGGAACGAAGAGAGAGCTTAACCGAAAGGCAAAGCTTTCAATTTACTGGTCGGTCTACAATCCTGTTCTATGTTCATGAGCTTTAGGTAGTGACTAAAAGAATTAGCAGATTCAAGTGGCAAGAATGATTTTCCTGCATTCCTCGCCCTTTCTACATCAAAAGGAGCCAAATGAGGTGGTTTGGGTTCCTGCAATAGCCTGCGAGGGCCTCAGTCTAAGCAAAGATGCCACAATGTCCCTTATCCCCATCACCACTTCCAACCCCCCCTGAAAATATAATCATTTCAGTTTATCCTGGGTCAGCCCCAAGGATTCCTCCTGGGGAGGATTTTTAGGCATGTGCAACTGCCAGATGGTGTTGGGGAAAAGGGACATCTTGGCATCTTTGCTCAGACTGCTGCCCCGCGAGGGCATTAGCAAAATAATCGTCAGAAGATGGATGGTCAGAGTAAGGGACACTCTTTTTTTTTAAATTTACTCCTTTCATTTTTTCCACTTGAGAATGCGATCTTGGCCCTTCTATCAGAAGTCTCACAATTTCCTTCTATTTTAGTTTTTAGCAGCCTGACCTGCAGTTGCCTACTAGTCAAAACAGTTTCTGATAACAACCTGGAAATTCCATCCTGTAAGGCCAAAGCTGTCAATCACTGCTTTCCCACACTCAGTTCAAGAATGAAGAAAGCTCCTACATGTTAAATGTGTGGAAGCCCAAGCAGTGCCATGCAGCACACATAATACAGATATTTGTACAATGTACAAATACAAACTAGATATTTTTGGCGCTGCTTCATAAACAATGTGTGAGGCACAGTTAGAATGACTGGATTTAATTAATGCATTTAGGTTTGCCATTAAAAATGGTAATGGCAGAAATGTTTAACTTATGTACTGTATATGTATATATGTGTGCTTATGTATATTATTATTGTTGATATGACTCCTGAAATCGTCATACATAATTCTTCCATTCACATTTAATTTAAATGGTTACATTCAATTTAGTTTTCATTTTGTAAAGTAGTGTAATATCACAAATGAACATGCCGATTTCTAGACATTAACATAGAAAACTGCATAGTGGTATATGTATTTTCACGTCTATATTACAATTTGAATATTTTTAGTAATGAAACGTGAAATTTTTAGATCGGTCTTCATTCTCTGTTTTGTGGAATTTTTCAGTTGAACAGCGACAATGCACACAGAAACCCTACATTCCCTGTCGCACACAGTTTTGTATTGGACAGATGGGCACTTTGGTCATGTTTATCCAGAAATAAATAATATAAATTTTGTCAAAGGTTTTCAAGTAAAGGAAAATGCATGGGTGCATGATGTATTTGTTACATGACTGGATGAATATATGTTTATTAATTTATCATGAAAAAAACAATAATGTTCTACTAATATGTATCTCATTTGGGGATATACAGTCACTGGCAACTTTATTAGGTGCACCTTGCTAGTACTTAGTTGGACCCTTTTTTTTGTCTTCAGAACTGTTGTTATTCTTCATGGCATAAATTCAACAAACTCCTGGAAATATTCCTCAGGCATTTTGGTCCATATTGACATGATAGCATCGTGCAGTTGCTTCAGATTTGTCGGCTGCACATCCATGATGCGATTCTCCCATTCCACCATCTCCCAAAGGTGCTCTATAGGATTCAGATCTGGTGACTGGGGAGGCCATTACAGTATGGAGAACTTATTGTCATGTTCTAGAAACCAGTTTGAGATGATTTGAGCTTTGTGACATCTTGCGTTATCCTGCTGGAGGTAGCCATCCGAAGATGGGTACACTGCGGTCATAAAGGGATGGACATGGTCAGCAACAATACTCAGGTAGGCTGTGGAATTTAAAAGATGCTCAATTGGTACTAAGAGGCCCAAAATGTGGCAAGAAAATATAAAAATAAAACAACACCACCAGCCTGAACTATTGATACAATGCAGGATGGATCCATGCTTTCATGTTGCTAACACCAAATTCTGACCTTGCCATCTGAATGTCCCAGCAGAAATCAAGACTCATCAGACCTGGCAACATTTTTCCAGTCTTCTATTGTTATTGGTGAGCCTGTGCAAACTATAGCCTCTGTTGCTTGGTCTTAGCTGACCGGAGTGGCACCCAGTGTGGTCTCCTGCTGCTGTAGCCCATCTGCTTCAAGGTTTGACATGCTGTGCGTTCAGAGGAGCTGGTCTGCATACCTTGTTTGTAACGATTAGTTTGAGTTACTATTGCCATTCTAGCAGCCCAAACCAGTCTGGCCATTGTCCATTGACCTCTGGCATCAACAAGGCATTTTCATCCAGAGAACTGAACCTCACTGGATATTTTCCATTCTTTGGACCATTCTCTGTAAACCAAACCCCAGAGATGGTTGTGTGTGAAAATCCTAGAAGATCAGCAGTTTCTGAAATACTCAGACCAACCTGTCTGGCACCAACAAACATACTACGTTCAAAGTCACTTAAATCACCTTTCTTCTCCTTTCTGATGTTTAAACAAACTTGTTGTCTGTAAACAGGTTGTCTGGGCAATGTCTACATGCCTAAATGCATTGAGTTGCTACCATGTGATTAGCTGACTAGTTATTTGCATTAACAAGCAATTGAACAAATGTACTGAATAAAGGTACACTGGTGAGTGTAAATGTAGCCCAAAGAAATTTTAACTCACAGTATATTCAGACACATTTTTTAAATGTGTAACATTTTAGTCACAATTACTGGTTGATACACACATGCGTTCATCTCAACAAGAGTTTACCCAGAGATAAATTTAAAAGATTTACCAATGTGAACATTATAATTGTGAACAAAGTATTCACAGTCTATCTCTGGAAATTGCTGATATGCTTCAAATCTCTTTTTCACTATTTAAAACCTATTTTATATGAAAAGCATTTGACAGAAGCATTTCTCCTATTACATACTATATAATAGATTACCATATTTTTACCTACATGGTTTTTATTTCAATTTCATAACAGTCAAATAAAAAAAGAATTATAAATTCCAGTATGTTATAAAATTAAAAAAAAACAACAATACTATTGTAGTAGTCTATGTGGATTTGTTTACCATGTTAAGTTTAAGAAAAATGTGAACCCCCTAAATAACTTTTTAAAATGTCATCAAGAAGATTTCATAATGATGCAATGCTGAAATTGAGCTATTCAGGCACACAAAAAATGAAAATCGGTAGAAATGCAGTTCTGTTTGTAACAGACAAGACCTCACCAGTCATGTGGCTTTTGATTTTGACACTCGTACATACAGTTAGGTCCATAAATATTTGGACAGAGACAACTTTTTTCTAATTTTGGTTCTGTACATTACCACAATGAATTTTAAATGAAACAACTCAGATGCAGTTGAAGTGCAGACTTTCAGCTTTAATTCAGTGGGTTGAACAAAAAGATTGCATAAAAATGTGAGGCAACTGAAGCATTTTTTAAACACAATCCCTTCATTTCAGGGGCTCAAAAGTAATTGGACAATTGACTCAAAGGCTATTTCATGGGCAAGTCCATCGTTATGTCATTATCAATTAAGCAGATAAAAGGCCTGGAGTTGATTTGAGGTGTGGTGCTTGCATGTGGAAGATTTTGCTGTGAACAGACAACATGTGGTCAAAGGAGCTCTCCATGCAGGTGAAAGAAGCCATCCTTAAGCTGCGAAAACAGAAAAAACCCATCCGAGAAATTGCTACAATATTACGAGTGGCAAAATCTACAGTTTGGTACATCCTGAGAAAGAAAGCAAGCACTGGTGAACTCAGCAACGCAAAAGACCTGGACGTCCACGGAAGACAACAGTGGTGGATGATCGCAGAATCATTTCCATGGTGAAGAGAAACCCCTTCCCAACAGCCAACCAAGTGAACAACATTCTCCAGGAGATAGGCGTATCGATATCCAAGTCTACCATAAAGAGAAGACTGCATGAAAGTAAATACAGAGGGTGCACTGCAAGGTGCAAGCCACTCATAAGCCTCAAGAATAGAAAGGCTAGATTGGACTTTGCTAAAGAACATCTAAAAAAGCCAGCACAGTTCTGGAAAAACATTCTTTGGACAGATGAAACCAAGATCAACCTCTACCAGAATGATGGCAAGAAAAAGTATGGAGAAGGCATGGAACAGCTCATTATCCAAAGCATACCACATCATCTGTAAAACACGGTGGAGGCAGTGTGATGGCTTGGGCGTGCATGGCTGCCAGTGGCACTGGGACACTAGTGTTTATTGATGATGTGACACAGGACAGAAGCAGCCAAATGAGAGACATACTGTCTGCTCAAATCCAGCTAAATGCAGTCAAATTGATTGGACGCGTTTCATGATACAGATGGACAATGACCCAAAACATACAGCCAAAGCAACCCAGGAGTTTATTAAAGCAAAGAAGTGGAAAATTCTTGAATGGCCAAGTCAGTCACCTGATCTTAACCCAATTGAGCATGCATTTCACTTGTTGAACACTAAACTTCGGACAGAAAGGCCCACAAACAAACCGCAACTGAAAGCCGCTGCAGTAAAGGCCTGGCAGAGCATTAAAAAGGAAGAAACCCAGCATCCATGAGTTCAAGACTTCAGGCTGTCATTGCCAGTAAAGGGTTTTCAACCAAGTATTAGAAATGAACATTTTATTTCCAGATATTTAATTTGTCCAGTTACTTTTGAGCCCCTGAAATAAAGGGATTGTGTTAAAAATGCTTTAGTTGCCTCACATTTTTATGCAATCTTTTGTTCAACCCACTGAATTAAAGCTGAAAGTCTGCACTTCAACTGCATCTGAGTTGTTTCATTTAAAATTCATTGTGGTAATGTACAGAACCAAAATTCGAAAAAAGTTGTCTCTGTCCAAATATTTATGGACCTAACTGTATGTCAGCTTGCTCAGTATCTGGATAGCTTACTTTAACAATGTTGCATATCCCACCAAAACAAACACAAATACTTTTATGTTAAAAATGCTTCATTGGAGCAGTGAATTAACAACCCAGTATCTCTTGTATCTTTTGTTTCTATTAATCACTCTGCACGGTTCAGTTACATCAGTAATATTGGTTCTTTTGATACAACTATATATATATATATATATATATATATATATATATATATATATATATTACACCCTTTGGGGTGCAAGCAGCTGTTGCTGGGCATGCCAGAATCCTTTGAGGAAGAAAACAGAAAAACATTATTTGTACAAATTCTTAATTTATCTATCCATTCCTAAATAATTAAATGGGCAGGCTATTTCGTATCAGTGCAATACGCTGCTTGTTAAAATGGATGACTTCCGCTCTTATGTGCACGTAGTGTTGCGTGGGAATTATGAACTATTGTATCTGTTCAAGTTCTATTTAAATTTTAAATATAAGTAATTTTTATTTAGTCGACAGAAATATCTTTGGTAGGAATGTAAGTTGAATTTAGTCATCATTGCATAAATTTTTCTTCACCATAGAAATGTAAAGACTAAATTCAACTTACATTCCTAACAAAAATATTTCTGTCGACTAAATAGAACCTACTTATATCCAAATAGAACTTGAAAATATATATTTTTTCGAATCTGAGCGCGCATTTTAGATTGACTTAACTAAGCGCACTACATCGAGTCCCGTGCTATTGTGCTCTGGCCTGCCTGCCTGCCTGTCTCAATAAGTCACCGTCGCTTCACTTGTACTTTTTTACCGTTCATTTAATCATGGGCCTCTCTACAGTTTTGTTTATTTTTGGGTTGTAATGTTCATTAAATTTGCGTATCATCTGGTCCATTGGCGGACCGCGCATCTCACACCTAGGCCTTCAGTATTGCTCCGTCTGAATCAACCCGCCCCTCAAAAACTAATTTATGGTTATTAAAACCATCTTAATATGCAGAAATACAGTATAAAGAGCCGCTGCATTGCAGATAGAATCGCAACATTTTACTCACCAAAATTCGGATTATTTGGAAAAAAATCCATCCTCCTCTCTTTCCTCAAAAACAGTTTAATCACTCTGTCGTACGGATTATCCGTGCGCCTCAGTTCCATCAAAAAGTCACTTTCTATCGCCATCGAAGCTAATGCTGAAAATCTAACCTGCGGCTTCTATCCAATCAATGGGTCTGAATACGGTGACGTCGCCGTACGCCTGCTAGAGGGCCGTACTGACACCAACTCAAAATCTGATTGGTTGAAGCAACAGGTTAATCGACATTTATTCTGTGTTAGAGTGCCTGCACAACAGATTGTAAATTCCTCTCTGCCTGGCAACAAATGATGGCTGAAATGTGATTGGTTAAATGCTTTAATACGAAAATACATGCCTGGAAGCGGCACAACCATCGGAAAAGCTATGAAAGGAAGTGGACAGACTATTTGGAATTATTTAAGTATTCATGGACAAAATATAATTAACATCAGTTTGTGATTCAGATATTTTTACTTATGAATATGCTAAGCACAGTCCTTCACCCGCGAATATTTACCTTATATGGGCAGGCACTCAATTACGTGGGAGGTGTGATGACGCGACACGCAACTCTGCCTCCCACAGCCAATTGAGCTGCAGTCTATTACAGTGTATGGACGAAAAAATAGGTTCCAGTTATGACCATTACGCATAGAATTTCGAAATGAAACCTGCCCAACTTTTGTAAGTAAGCTGTAAGGAATAAGCCTGCCAAATTTCAGCCTTCTACCTACACGGGAAGTTGGATAATTAGTGATGAGTGAATCAGTCAGTCAGTGAGGGCTTTACCTTTTATTAGTATAGATGCCAGTTTATTTAGGTGTATGTCTATTCCAGTTGACTATTTGACATGCATGTCTTTTAAGCCTTCATAGCAAGTTTTGTTGATTTAGAAATGTGAGTTTGCTGCTTTCATAAATGTAGTCTAAAAGGAAACTTTTTTTATTCAGGTTAGACTCTGTGTGGTAAAAGGGCAAAGGCTGCGATATACTCAATATACTCAACTGTATGTGATGCATATGCTTGTGGACGCTGCTGCTATGAAAGCAGTGTACAGACTATACCTGTGGCATACTTTGTTAATCTAGAGGATTCCACCAGGTGGCAGTGCAAGACATCATCACATGAGAAAACAACATTCGGTTTCGCTGTGTTGTAAATTAAGGGAAGAAAGATGTTGAAGATAAAAAATTCTTTGCATTCTGATGCTTTTGCGAAGATGCAGAAAAAGACCGCAACAGTGAGACCTTTAAATGTATTGCATCATTATGATGGGGAATATGCAACGTTTGTATTGCATATGTGAAAAATGCATGAAGAAAATCACCATGAATACTTTTGTATGTCAGCATTAAAGTTAGATGATTTGCTTCATCGCATTGAATCATGCATCAAACATCGTAGCATACGCATTGGTCCTGCTGGAGTGGCAATGCAGCTTGCAGTCACACTGCCTTATCTTGCAACAGCCAAATCCCTGTTTCTTTTTTTGAATATTTTCTAGGACAGTGATAGTGACATTATATACCAAAACTTGACCACATATGGAACCCAAATTCTTTTCTGATACTGAAGCTCACATACGCATCACATTAATTTCTGACAGCCTGCTAAGTTGAAGTGGGAACAGGTGGCAGCCATGATGTGTGCATGTAAGCATTCTGAGCGTCAAGTATAAACCAGAACACCAGCATTAACGTGAGTATAAGTATAGTGTAGTATTTTTCTTTCTAAAACTTGCGACGAGTTTCTCAATACTAAAAAGATTCTGCCTTTGTCCTGCTTATTCAAAACTTAATTTCACACCACAATGTTGTAGAGTAGTAAGAACTCGCCTTTCAATCTCTTTTAAATACAAAGTGTTGTTAATTTTGAGGACGTACAGTCCTCTAGTCTTTTCTGTTGTAATTTCTTTCTGTCACTTTAGTTGTTAAAATTTGTAAATGACATTTGATTATTTGTCTTCTTAAAACGACATTTAATAGTCATTCCATTAACAAAACTAAAATACAACCATTTCTTTTGATTTAGCAGCCACTCTTTTAAAGAAAGTGACCGGACTGTTCCTTTCATCTTAAAGGGTTAGTGACTTCTCTTTTTCTTTAATTTGCATCTAATGGCAAATCTGTCTGTCTGTCTGTTATAGTAAGTATACTTTGCTTTGTATATATTTTGATACACTAGTTTTTTGCAATTTAATTATTAAGATGCCAAGCTTCTAAACTAAAAGTAGACCTGAGAGTAAATTTTCCTTATACTTTTCCTTACCTCATTTTCCTGTGGAGGTAACAACATTCAATTTATTCTGCGCATAGAGGGTAAGAATTTATCTTTTAAAAATATGATTGAAAGTGATCATATAATAATTATGACTCTCCCAACCCTCAACTAATCAAAAAAACCCTACACTGGTCTTTTACCACAAATGTTGCAACACTATTTAAAAACATCTTTTTTCTCTTAACAATATAGGAAGACTTAGACATTTCCTCTGTATGGTGGATACCAGGAAGTTAATTTATTCATTTCTAGGAAACTTGAGTACTACAGTGCATCATTCACAGACTGTTGAAAACATTTTTAATTCATAGTGCTGCTGTTGGAATCATTAATTGAACTAGGAAATGCATCCAGATAATTGCACTTCTTAAATCTTTAAACTGGTTTACAGTTAACTTTAAAATGATCAGTTTTACTGTGTGTTATACATAATTTGTATGTTCATATGTGTAAATCACATATAGTTTATTTATTTCTGCCACTGCATTATACCTGTAAACTTGCGAAAGTGATCTAAGCCAGTAGTCAGTAAAGAGAGCTTTACAGAAGTAAATTGAATTGAATTTTATGCATTCATTAAAAGATAAATTACATTTTTTGCCTTTGGGCCAGGTTTTAATGCATTTTTAATACCGGGAATATTGCAGGCAACTAAGTACCCAGAATCTTTCTAGAGAGTGATGGACTTTTTTGTTTTTTGAGTTCAATAAAGTCTTGAAAACTGGCATCGGAACTTCCTTCATGCATACCTTATACAGGTATGCTCGAAGTATGTAATGCAAAATTTTGAGATTCACTCCCAAAAACTTTCTTTTTGTATGTGTGTTTGTTTAGTCACTGTTCAATTTTCTATTCAAAAGTTAAAAGATAATAAAATACCATTTGGATTTCAATTAAAAAATGTAGTGTACAGGTAAAATTCCGTTACAACGAACTGCCAGGGAACTATAAATATTATATTATAAAATATTTCGTTGTAATGAGATTCTGTATTTGTCACTATAGTGCTTTCTTTAACTTGCATCCAGGCTTTTGCAATCATTTCATTAACTTCTTTCGCGTTAATTTTAATCTCCTCCTGTCTAAAAGTTATGCTGACGAGAATGTTTCTCAGCATTTCCTTGTGATAATACACTTTCAGGGTGCGAATGATGCCCAAATCCAATGGCCGAAGCACCGCTGTGCAATTGGGTGGGAGGAAGTCAACATGTGGAAGCATGTTGTGGGCAGCACAGTTATCAATCAGAAGCCGAATCATCCTCTTCTTCTTCTTCATATTGTGAGGTTTCTGAACTCTTTTGGGATACCGCCCCCTCCCACCGGGAACATCACGCTGAGGTGCATCCCAAAGCAAGATTGCCGCTTTTGTGGAAGATTGTTTGTCCGTTGCCAGGGAAGAGTAACCGCAGGCTCACAGCACTGCAGTGAAGCGCCACAGAAGCAAATCCTAAAAGATCATGGTCGCACTATAAGTCCTTGTCTTGCACCCCAAAACACAAGGCTTAGTCTCAACACTTCAGCAAAACCATCTTTATTCAGCTTGAAACAGGAACAGCAGGGTTATTTATTGAGCAGGATCTGCCACTCTCCTATACTTAGACACAGCAGTCAGGCAGGGTTGAGGCCAGGTTAGTGGCTAAGTAATACTGTTCTCTGCATTTACAATGTTCCTTGCATCACCCATCAAGATCTTTTCTGTTTGCTTTGGTGAAGAGCTGCAGCAGAGCTATTTACAGTTATCCTGTTGATTTTTGGTTATCATTATAGTTTTTGTTGAACTGCACAGATATATTCTAACCCTTTTCATTGCTGATTTTTGTTTATGTACAAGAAATGCTTTCCAGTGGCTAAGAAATCTAAAACTCTCTTGATAACACAAAGCCTTCATCCATGTATCATGATTAAATATTATGTTCTGATACCCCCCGCCCCAGGAGCTTAACTTCCTTTGCGTTACATTTTCCTGAGTAACACTCTGGACTAACGCTTTTACCCCAGTTTTCACAGGATGAGTGACGCTTGAGTTAAAGGAGGTTTACAGAATGTAAAACAAAAATATGATTTAATTTACTTTTCTTGTTACTGCAATTTCTTCTGCATGGCATGTTTACTTTTGTTGCTAATGTCATTTGTTGCACACTGCTGTTGCATATCTCACCAACTGTGATGTGAAGCATGATACCTCCAACAATCCAAAAATATAAAAAGTTAGTATATATCAGTTTTGTTATTCCTCTAATATAGAAGAATGTGAAGTTTGTATTGATTTTTGCAACAGAGTAGATATTCTTGCTGCTTCCTTTTTCTCTGACTTGACCTCTATTATTTTCCACTGGAATGATCAATGTTTGATTTAGTTGTTTTATTGTTGCATGCCCCAAAGACATTAGAATTGCTTATTTGCAATTTCCCTCACTAAAGCAAGAAATATCTCATGTATACTGTAATATACAGTGCCTTAAAAAGGTATTTCCCCTTTCTTGATTTCCCCACTTTTTGCTTATTTATAACAATATTTTATGTTTCACAATTTTACTGTTGTTTACACCTTCCAACTCTCTCCATTTTTGCCTTGTATGTTACTAGTTGTGGAATTCCTTAGATGTTTGTCTAAGTTCACCTGTGACTTGCCAGACAGGATTCTATGTACTCTTGGAGTATTTTTTCTAGACTAGCTACTCCTGGTCAGATTTACAAATGTTCCAAGTTTTATCCATTTGGACATGATTGCTTTTACTATGGTTCATTGGAGTCCCAGGGTTTTAAAGATTGCTTTGTAACCCTTTCCCGCCAGATATATTTATATATATTTATATATATATTTATTTTCTTTTCTCAGGATTCTTCTGGATTTTCTTTTGATCAAAGCATGGTCTGCTTCTTTTGAAAACTTTTAGCCAACTTCACATTGCTAGAAAGGTTTTATTTAAGTAATGCATATATTCAGTAGGGCTGGCAGCAATCCCATTTGGGTGTCTAATCTAGGAGGTGTCAGACTAAAGGCTGAGCACCTTTTTTACCCACATCATTCATATTCAAAGCATGTTGCATACAGCCTGTGATGACAGGTTGGTTTTCTCAGAACACCCCCATTATTGTTAGTTTCATATACTAATCGCATCTGTACATAATTTAGTCAAATTACATTTACATGTGCCATTTAAATGCATCTTTAGTGTCCAATTGTGTTTATTAGCACAGTATGTCACAGCAATTAAACTGCTAGAATAGAAATTGCTAATAATCCAAAAGAAAAAGTGAAAATAAGGTGACACTCCACTCTGCCATAAAAAAACATTAGTGCTTTAACATTGTAGCAGAGATGTCACAGTCTCATGAAAATGAATAGGTAGAAAGCTGTCATACTGGTCACTTTTTAAAGCTGTATGGGTGTCCGGACTTGCCACTGTCACACAGTTCTGACAGGTCTGTACTGTCTGTGATTCTGAAAAAAGATTTCAGGCTTTAAGATCTGCATGTTCTTGCTTTGTTCAGGCTCAGATGTGTTCCTGATACTAAAGTTTTTTCTGACTGTAAATATTTTTGTCAATCTGTAGCAATTCAGAAATACAAAGTCATAGTTCTGCCAGTGTACTTTGGCTGTTTGCTGTGCTATACGTTGTTGTTTAGAAAAGTTCTTAACTTATTTCATTGAAAATGTGACATGAAATGTCAATGTGCATTGGAAAATTAAAAACAAAGCAAGAAGAGGAAAAGACAAAAGCACATAGAGAAAACAAGTGTTTATTCAAATTTTCAGCTAGGAACATCTGATGAGTATTAAAAAGACATGAAGAAATAAAAGCTTCATGTGTTATTTGGACTCGTGATGACAAAAAATCAAGGGACCGCATATATTAATTACTAAATGCATCCCACGAATGGCAGTGCAGTGTATTTACGGTGATAGTTACTTACCAGTACGTTCACTACAACTCACGAACATTTAACAAGTTCAGCAATTGTAGTGATAGAACACTCCGCTCTGCAAAAAATGTTTTGATATAGTACTCTTGTGTTCCAGGCAAAAGAAATAAAAACTGCCTGTACTGTGTTAATTGTTTCTATGTGTATCATACAGTGTAAGATTGGTAAGAAACATGTATTGAATAAAAAAATCATATTTCTAAATGCTGAGGAGTTAGGAATGACTAATTAGTACAATGTTAAAAACAATAAAAAACTTTCAAAATACATTAAGTTAAAGGTATATCTAAGCAGTAAAAACTCTAGTAGAATTAATGGTTAAAAAATTATTTAAAACAATTAAATGCATATGTATTTAAATTTTAGCTCCCAGTATCAACTGATTGCTTCAATGTGTCAGAATATTATATGAATAGCTATCGTATATCATAGCAATCGCTGATTTCATGTAAACCTCGGAATTTATGCAAAAATACTGTATACAATACAAAAAAGTAGTGTATAATCTTAGTTCTGATTAACATAATTTAGGCTTTTTCTCCTCTTATATTCCAAAAGTGAAAAATTTCAACACCAAACACTTTGCAATATTTTAATAAATGAATGAAAAACAAAAGTTATTTTATAAATTGTTTATTAATATCTTAAATTTAATTAAAAGTAATCTGTACTAATCCAATTTGTGCAGTTTAGCCAACTACTGGTCTTTAATTTATACAGTTCAATCTAATGGTAATGCTGTAATGATGGCAATATTTTAGGTGTTTAGTGCATTTGTTTTACAGATACAAACAGTATATTGGTCTTTGATTCTAACCATTTTTTAATGGTTTCCTGATTGGAATTCCATTCAATTAAGTGTTAAATTAGGGGAAATTGCTTTCCTATAGCAGTGGTGACTCCATGTGACTGCTAGTTTTTATTCCCACCAGTTTCACTACACTGAATGCCGAAAGGCTATAACTACTTCAGTGTGAGCCTCACTAACATGTTTATTAGTAAATAATGGAGAATGAAAAGTAAAAATTGTTATAAAAACACTAAATTATCTGTATATAAACTGTTTAAAAACACTAAATGATGTAACACACATAAATGCTTGGCACAATCTAATACAAAAATGCCCAAGTTTAGTTAAATTATTTCTACATTGACCCAAAAACTTAAAAACAGTGAAATATGAGCTTGCTTCATTAGGCTGTGAGTCCAATTAAAGAACAGAACTTGTTTGTAAGAAAAACCTGCAACCACAAAGGCCCTCTAGGATTTAGTCTGAGAATTACTGCACTAGAGTAATGTGAATTTTGAGCATTGCACTTGAAATTTAAAATAACATTGTTAAGTTACAGTGTCCTTTTTCAAGCCAGTTAAATCAGTTCTATTTTTTGTAAAACAGTAGGGCCTTAATAAAGTCCCATGACCTCCAAATCTGCCATTGATTCTGGCCCACATTGGATATATATAGGGTTATTTTTGGCCCTCAATAAAACTGAGCATCCTTGGTCTAGTCTAATTTAACCCATTACTTAAATTTAAGTCCATTGGTTGATTGAATGACTAAGGTGGCAATTACTTTGTCTAATTTGTAATACAGTGTTGGTGAACTTTTTTTGCTTCACTAAATCAAATGATTATTTAAAAACTGTATTGTGTTTACTCAGTGTGTCTTATGTATTAAATTTGTAGATCAGAAACAATTAAGTGTTATGAACAAGCTAAAACAGGAAATCAGGAATGGGGCACTACTAGAACATTTTTAATCAAAGCTACACTGCTGCATTAAATTATATAAATATATGTAGTTTATTGGGAAGTTTGTAAGGGTATTTACGGTTAAGTAATATATTTTAAAGAAATGTGGATGAAAGTAATTAACTGTGTTCTTACTTATAAGAATGTATATAAAAGGAAGAATATAAATTAAAGTTAGCTTCAAAGTGATTTTTATATTTTGTTTTTGTTTTTCTTTTTATTATACTTTTAGTAGAGGAGAAACTGGAGCAGCTGCATATGCACTAACACAGTCTTCTTTCATTTTTTTCCTCAGTTAGCCCAGTTTTACCTGCATGGACTACTAATTTGTCCTACATTGTTTTTGAGATGAATTATCCTGGCATCCAACAATCTCTTAGCAGTTTAAGCAGCAATAATGTTAAATTACATTATTCACATTTTTTATGTCAAAGGTGCATTTTCTGATTTATTTTCAGTTTAGAATAGAAAAAAAAACCTAAAATCCAAGTACATATTATTATATGTAAATAAATATGTAAACGCATATGCAGGGCAGTTCCATCTTTTTGTTAACTTTTCATTTTTGTTTAGAAATGCCCTTCTGTTCAGTTAAAATAAGTATTATTTGTTGTGAGAGAAATATTTACTGTGGAGTAATACCTCCCTTTGTAAAAGCATTCACAAATAAATAAACACAAGTGTCTGAAGTATGTTAACTGCACTCCAGCCACTGTTGTGTAGGAGTAGTAGTGTTTTTTTTTTTTTTTTTCTTTTTCAGTTTGCCTGGGCATAAATTGATGCATCACATCGTTAAATATAAATGGCAGTGCAGAAAAAGTAATTAGATGTTAAAAAAGGTTTATTTGTAAACAGGTTAGTCACTTAACAGTTTTCTTAATTTACAGTTAAATATGTAGATGTTTCTTATTTTTAAGTGAGCATGCTTGGCCTAATCATTGTTTCCTCTTACATGTTTTTGTGAACTTTTGTACATCATTCTGTTAAAATATTAAATTTGCCTGATAAGTAAACTATACTGTAACTAAGAGTTGAATAATGGAAAGGTGTCAGGCATATACAGTATGTGCCTTTAATTTAATTCTTGTTAGTTTTCCAGAAATTTGAGTACAACATTTCATTCTAGTTTATATATAGTGTTTGGTTAATGTCATATTCTAAGGGAGAACAGTGAATACCGAAAAAACTGTATATCGGAGCTTTCAAACAAATTGTTTTAAAGGTAAGCCTTTTACATCCCTTTTAACACATTCAGATTTAGACAAATTTGTCTGTACCCTTACAGCTCATTGAAGAAATGCTGTATGCCTCCTGAAAAGGGATTTAAATGAAAAGCAAGTGTCCAATGTCTAACTGCAAGCCTTTGATAATGTCATAAAGTAAAGCAAAACAAGTGTGAAAAGAGATAAAGTATTGCTTATTCTACAAAGATAATATAAAATGGTCTAGACACATTTGTTGGTATCCCTAGAAAAGATTTAGAGTTCAGTTTTCCCCAAAATTAGCCGTTTTCTTTAATTAGTATCACATTTGTCTCCAATCATGCAATCAGTCATTCAGCTTCTTGAAATGAAGAAAAGTATTCACTCTGTTGGTATCATTGTGTGTCCCACACTGAACATGGACCAGAAAAAGCAAAGAAGAGAGTTGTCCCAGGAAATCAGAAAGAAAATTGACTGAATATTTATACGCTTTTTTTTTTTCTCTTAAATCTTTCATATCTTTCTATTAACATGGTTTGCTTGGCTTAACCTTTGATTATTATAAACGAGAGTGAAAGAAAAAAATATTGAAAGAATAAATGCTTATTTTGTGGAATCTGAATGACATGAATAAAGCGCTTCTGAGCTTAGCCTAGTTCTTTCTCTTTGCACCATTTTAAAATGAGGGCTCAAAAATATATTAGCCTTTTTGATTACTTTAAATTACCTTGATAACAACAACAACAACATTTATTTATATAGCACATTTTCATACAAACAGTAGCTCAAAGTGCTTTACATATTAAAGAATAGAAAAATGAAAGACACAATTATAAAACAAAATAAATCAACATTAATTAACATCGAATAAGAGTAAGGTTCAATGGCCAGGGGGGACAGAAAAAACAAAAAACTCCAGACAGCTGGAGAAAAAATAAAATCTGTAGGGATTCCAGACCATGAGACCGCCCAGTCCCCTCTGGACATTCTACCTAACATAAATGAAACAGTCCTCTTTGGATTTAGGATTCTCACGGAAGGGCTTGATGATGATGATGGTCACGTAGACTTCTGCCTTTTAATCCGTCCATCATTGTTGGAGCATCATGAAGCTTTGAGTAGGTGGTGGTGGCGCAGGCTACCACCACAAAGAAACCGGAAAAAGAAACAGAAAAGAGAGTAGGGGTCAGTACCGATTTTAGAGCCACCATGAATAGTTATTTTGAGGAAATTGAACATATAGAGTATCAGGATTAAGTTAAATTAAGATTAAAATGAAGTTATAAAAAGGCCATGTTAAAGTAATGTGTTTTCAGCAGTGTTTTAAAGTGCTCTACTGTATCAGTCTGGCGAATTCCTATTGGCAGGCTATTCCAGATTTTAGGTGCATAGCAGCAGAAGGCGCCTCACCACTTCTTTTAAGTTTTGTTCTTGGAATTCTAAGGAGACACTCATTTGAAGATCTGAGGTTACGATTTGGAATATAAGGTGTCAGACATTCCGATATATAAGATGGGGCGAGATTATTTAAGGCTTTATAAACCATAAGCAGAATTTTAAAGTCAATTCTGAATGACACAGGTAACCAGTGTAGTGACATTAAAACTGGAGAAATGTGTTCGGATTTTCTTTTCCTAGTTAGGATTCTAGCAGCTGCATTCTGCACTAGTTGCAAACAATTTATGTCTTTTTTGGGTAGTCCTGAGAGGAGTGCGTTGCAGTAATCTAGTCGACTGAAAACAAACGCGTGAACTAATTTCTCAGCATCTTTCAGTGATATAAGCGGTCTAACTTTACTTATGTTTCTTAAGTGAAAAATGCTGTCCTAATGATCTGATTAATATGTGATTTAAAATTCAGATTACAGTCAACAATCACCCCTAAGCTTTTTACCTCCGTCTTGACTTTTAATCCTAATGTATCCAGTTTATTTCTAATAGCCTCATTGTATCCATTATTGCTGATCACTAAGATTTCAGTTTTCTCTTTATTTAACTTGAGAAAATTACTATTCATCCATTCTGAGATACAAGTCAGACATTCTGTTAGTGAATCAATAGAATCAGGGTCATCAGGAGCTATTGATAAGTACAGCTGTGTGTCATCAGCATAGCTGTGGTAGCTCACGTTGTGCCCTGAGATAATCTGACCTAACGGAAGCATGTAGATTGAGAATAACAGCGAACCCAGGATAGAGCCTTGTGGAACACCATATCGGATATCATGTGTCTTCGAGTTGTAATTCCCACAACTAACAAAAAATTTTCTCCCTGTCAGGTAGGATTCAAACCAATTTAAGACACTGCCAGAGAGGCCCACCCATTGACTAAGGCAATTTCTAAGAAAGTTGTGATCAATGGTGTCAAATGCAGCACTCAGATCTAAGAGGATGTTACCCTATCCTATGATATCAGAACATAAACTGAAGAAAGAGATTTCAAAGATATTTTAATTTACAGTAGTTTATGTAGGGAACTTTCAATGATACTTGGTGAAGAAACAACTGTTTCCAACTTTTATCAGATTTCATTTTTACCAGCATTTATTTTTAAATTTATACTACACAACCATTCTCAAATAAAAAAAAAAATTAAACTGGTTGAAAAATGGATGGATAGTTACATAAACACAAAGCATTCA